>NC_141593.1:43262800-45762800 GCF_036417535.1 Chlamydotis macqueenii
ATATTAGAGATTGGGATTGGGAATAGAGGTTGGGATAAAAGATTGGAGATTAGCAACAGCACCAAGCAGTTTTGAACAGTGTTTGTACTGCACTACTGCCTTACATAGTAGGCAGTTACTGCATGTAAAGCTGTGTAAGGGGAAAATACAGTTTTATTTGTTGTGGTGTTAGTAACTTGGTGCTCGTGTTTCACTGCAGAGTGTTTCATGAACACAACTTCCTGACCACATATTTTGCTTTTTCATACCCTCAAACAGGATAACATAATGTCATCAGGCAAAGTGGTCTATCACAGGACAAATGCAAATGTAGTAACTACATTCTGATGAGGTCCGTAGATTAATTTAAGATCTAGGGCTAGTTGCTGAAATATCTTGCAAGGGAATTGAAGGGAATGCAAAATCTGCTAGTAATATATTTCCAAGTTTTTATTTGTGAATAAAATTTTAAGAAAAGTCAGATCAGATGGTGCGGGGGATGTTCTTTCAGCACTGTGAAAAAAAAAAGTATTTGAATTTGGGGGTTTTGTCTTTTGTTTTCCCAAAAGTTAAGTTATATTGAATGTGGATTCATTTGAACAGAATCAGTGTTGAGCTCCACCCAGGTTCTCCAGTCATAAAACTCATCCTGTCTCCAAAGCTGGGCTCCTGAGCCAATTTCAAAGCACGCTGCTTGGCCTCTCCCACAGAGCACATGTGAATAATACTATTAGCTAGACAGAAGTAAGACTGTCTTACACACTAATTTAAAACACAGGTGGAAGCTCCTCCCGACTTGTTTAGGTACATTACTTTTCTCACAGTCTAGCAGTTCACAGTAGTCAATTAAATGTGCTGTGTGTGCATCATTAATTAAGATGAATTACACTTTGGTAATGAAAAAGAACCTATTTCTTTAACTTGCATAAAAGTAAGAAATTATTTGATTTGTAATTTATTTACCTGCTTTGCTGCTGTGTAGCTAAAAATGCTATGACAAGTGTGGCTTGTTTTACTTGATTTCCTCTTTGGGAAAAGCCTGATCGGGTCTTTTACTACATTAATTTTACTAAATTTTACCAGTCATCTGTTTCCCTGCCGTGATGGAAAAGAGGAAGAGACAGACAGAAGCTCACATGCCTAGTGACTTCGGTTAAAACAACTGGCAGCCCAGTTGTTTAGGAACCTAGAAATCTTACATCATCTGTGTGGATGGACCAGGTGTGCCTATCTCTCCTGTTCTGCCTGAAACAACAGTGGCCTGTGAAGCAAATTCTCTCTGATATTGTGCATAACCTTAAAGGACACAAAAATCTTCTTATGCTTGGTAATTGCATTAACTCTGTCCTAGGATTTTTTGTGTGCTGATCCCCATCTTTGTCTGGGGAATGATGAGGAAGAAAGTAAGTTTTCTCTCGAAGTATTTTGTTGTAAGCTACATATGTGCATACATGCATCACAACTGTGAAAGTTTTTGCTCTCAATTTTCAAGAGGCCCATGACTGGCTTCTATGGGCTGTTGCAGCTCAGGAAGAGTGGGTCAGTGACAATTTAAGTTAGTTGAGATCCTTCCATTTTCTTCACACCCCCCGCCCCCGTATTCTCCATGTTAGCAAGCTTTCAGAAATTGTCAGAGCTTACAGATTATTCTTTCATAAGTCTGCATCTTGCTTCCATGTTTCCTTACAGAACTTGGAGAAAGAAGTGACTTGATTAGCTTTCCCCAGCCCTCACCAAGGTTTTCCATGGTATGAACCATTAAACTCATTAAGCTAATAGCAGAGAATAGAAAAGAACAAGATCAGAAGAAAGATGTTATGCCCGTTCTTGTTGTCAGATCTTTTCATTTTCTGAGGATCTGATAGGCACAGGGAACTTAACAAAGGTTTGGGGGGTGCAGTCACCATCTGGCTCACTGTTTGTTTGGCCCTCTATTGGCCTTTTTCTTTCGTTCTTTTTCTTGCATTTTGGCCTCTCTGCCTCTCTCTCTCAGCTGGATGGGAGAGCTGTCCTAATATCCTTCTTCCTTGTAATATGCACGTAAGACATGAAGAACAACTGCTTTAAATCAATCCTTACATTCATCACCGAAGCACCCTGTAGTTATGTCAGCTTGCAGATTCTGAGTGCAGAATTTTTATTGCTTTGCAGGCCAAGAGGTTGTGCAATGATGGTGATCTTTGTTGTTCTTATTTTCCACCCAGTGTACAGCATCAACTGTCTTCCAGCTGATGAAGGCGAGACCTTTAAAGACCAGACCCAGCTTTCTAAAATCAGTGGAGGAAAAAAAAAAAAATGAGAGAGGCTATAGATGACTCCTTTTCTTCCAAATGAGAGAATACAGTGCTTCTGCAGAAGTACAGGGAGCGCCTTGGTAATGTGGTAATGCATGGTGCTGTTTTACAGGGTAGTTGCATCTGTTGTAGAGAGCTGTTGCACGTAGTGGTACGATACATCATCTATTGGAGGATTTCCAGCTTTGACTGTGTAGCTTGGCAATATTTTCCATGTCAGAATGAATGATATGTAGTAGCCTCTGAAAGTAAAATACATAGAAGAAAATAAATCTTGAACCTAAATTTTAAAATAATCATATATATATATATGTATACTCAATTCCTGTTGAATCTGATTAAGTGACTGTCTGAAGGATAGAGTTTGATCTCTGGAGTGGATTGTGAGGCGAGCCTGACCTATTTATCTGAGAGAACCGTTGGGTAAATGCAAAGTACAGCAAATAACTTTTTATTTGGTGTCCCTAAAATGCTATGATCAGACATTAGTTTGGGATTTAAAAAGTCAGACTGTGCTGGTGTGTTTGCTGTTGAGAAGTATATGCTCTTTCTGACTGCTTTGCTGAGCAGTGCTGAAAATTTGTATTGATCAGATATGATTATTTTTTTTTTTTCTTCAAAGTAGTGCATCTGATATGAAAGAATCTATCTTGTGTGAATTTATTTTTGATTTCACGGTGAAACCACTTCATTCAAAATACAAATTTTAGGATAGGAGATGTTGATATAGTCCTTTCTTCCTTGAAATGAAATCTTACAGAGCTCATGAAGACTTTTCTCAACACACACCCATGTGCAATGGGCCTGGTTCACTACATCTTATGCATGTTGGGTTTGGATTGATGCCGAATTTATAACTAGAATTACGAACATATACAGGGTAACACAGCTCGGCCTGACAGCAGCAGCAGTGCTGTCAATGCTTCCCGTTTGTTTTCAGGTAATCCAAAGTCTTTCACAGACTGAGCATCTGTGTGGTGTTCTTAAATCTCACCTTGGTAGGAGCTGAAGGCAATGTAGAACTGAGCCTATAGAATACCTCAGTATACCAGAAAATTTTCCACTGTGGAACAGTGGTTTCCTAAGAAGGAAGAGAAGGCAGCAAATACAGATGTCCATTTATTTATTAAGAGAGAGTGCTTTAAAAAGTGTCTGCTGTATCCATTTTCCAAGAAACATTAATTTCAGCACTGGAAGGGATTGGAAGTTTAGGTGTAAATAAAGTACAGCCCTGAGCATTTTAACACAGAAAATGGATAATTTCAGGAAGATAGGTAAATATTTAGATATACTCAATCATCTCTTAAGGTCAGGCACATAATACCTTGAAATAAAATGTGGTGCTTAGAAGTTGCATGGTCTTGTTGTTATCCCTTTACCCCTTCTGCAAAGAACAGTAATTTTTATTTTTAGTTCCTTTCACAATTCTTTGGCTTCCCTGGTAGCTTTTTTGGCATCTAAGCTAACTCATTATTTGCTTTGTATAGAGGTCCAGAATCTCACTAAAGACTCTGTTTGTGCTGTGGTCTGAAGGTTAACTGATGCGTTTAGACGACAATTGCTCTTTGTTTTACCCTGAAGCAGTGCTCTAGTTGTGTACCAGAACTTCACAGTCCAGTTGCAAGATCTCAATGTCTTTGATGTTCAGAAGAAAAAACTTATTTCAGACATCTCTTGACTGTGATCAACAGCCAGCCATCTCTGTGGTAGAATTTGGCATGTGCACAGCAGAACGGCATCACTTTTGGCACGTGTAAAATGTGTGTCAACAATGTCCACCCTTTAAGTTGAAACATAAATAAAACTCTACCTAGTTCATACCATAGCGGGGATTTAGAGAAGCAGTATGGTGCTACTCTACTTGAGTATGGTCAGCATATGTTTTGAGTAGTAAAGCCTGGAGCAGAAACCAGTGGGGAAAATGCCAAAATTTTTGCCAAATAAGTTGGTTTAGAACTTATGATTTTAGACAGAACTTACTGAGTAGGGTGGATGGGTACGGGAATGAGTATGAGTGGGAAAACTCGTAGGAACACAGTATTTCTTTGGAAGTGACATTTTGGAAGACAAGTTTTGTCGTCTTACCTAAAAATGTAGCAAGACAACAATATTTTCTCACTTCAGTCTTTTTTTTTTTTTTTTAACCCAACTGTTACACTACCTCCAGTAGTGCACTTTGACCTTAATATCAGAGTTCTTTGGTCATTGCAGTGCGTGGGATCTGTGCTAAAGCAGTGAATTCAGTCCTGATCAAAGGCTGTTCAGCAGGTTATTTCAATTCACTCATTTTTGGTGTACTTTTCTGCTATGACAAAGCATACTAGATCCCCTGTGAAATGGGGAGTCAGTAAGCAGTGATGCCATCTGGAAATGGACCTTAATTGTAGGTGAACCATTTACGAGCTTTTTTCATGAGGTAATGTCGTGTGAAGGTGAAGCGGAAAAAAAAAAAAATTATTACTGATCACTTTGCAAGTGCAGCCCTAGAATTTTTTTAAAATACCTAAGGTTTTTTATATTTTAATTGTGCATGTGAAAATAAATACTGCTTTTTCATGGCTTGAGTTCCTTTACCCCATAGGCTGAACAGCGCAATACTACCCGCTGTATTCTGTGGCTGTCTCTTTCCCCTATGTAATATGTTATGGTTTGGCTAGTGTGCATTATTTCAGACCTCTTTTTGCACAGAGAATGTCTGTAAAAGAGGGTGTGGAAAGTGTGCTTTGAATACCAGTGTATTCAAAATTAAGCACTGGAAAAAACTGCTGTCCAGAGCCTGACTGTTAAGCAGTGTTTTGTAGTTCTAGCTGTGTTTTGATGTCAAAGCACGAAGACCTATTCCTGAATTATTTCTTTGCTCCTCTCTATGCTTTTGACACAAAATTACATTCTATGTCAATGACCCTAGAATCAGCAATTACTTTGGGAAACAATTTCTGATTTATTCCACACTTTAGAGTTCTTCTTGCTCCTAATGTAGGACCCTCCTCAGTTGTCTCTCTTTCCACTCTGTCAAAAAAAAAAAAAAAAAAAAAAAAAAAATCTGTATCTTTCCATGTTGTTTGGGCTGAAGGAAACCACCAGGGTTTTCCTGATCTGTTGTAGTTGTTCTTTATTAATGGGGGGACTTTTTGTGCTGAAGCTGACCACACTGGAACCTGAGGATAGAAACCTAAATTGTTCTCTGTCCTCTTTAGCTGACACTAAAGTGTTTAATTGTGATGCATTATGCATCAAAACTTGCTGGTTTTTAAACCAGATTATGCATAGTTGGTGACCAAAATAGACTTGTTTCTTGCTGGTTTTGCTGCGGTGTCCTGTTGAGAGTGTGATGAGAGGAGAGCATGGTTTACTTTGTGCATGAATCTTATTATTCCAGCTTCCAAGTCTGAAATTGGCGTAAACTTAGAACTTGCTGAGTTTGGTGCCCTAAGTATGCTTCCTGATCTGAGTCATCATGTCTAAGCAACATTTTGCTGTAAAACTGAAAATTTGTCAGGCAGGGCCTTCTATTTTGCTAGATAGTTGAGTATGATAGCTTTGAATACTGTTGTTTCGTTCTGTAAATTAAGAGGAGGGGACTGTGTTTATCAGCTTTCAAAAATACTATTTTTCTACCTTGAGAAGATATGAATTCTTTACTCTGGATCATTTAAAGTTCATCCATGTTTTTCTTGCACTCTTGGTTCTTTACATGCATTGTAAGTCATGCATCAAAACAAAATTCCTGCTGAGTTTCAGTTGTGTTAGCAGAAACTCATTTTTATGTGAAATCAACTGTTATAGGGGACACAAACTCCACCACGTACTGTGACCATTTTTAGAAGGCAAGGAGACAGCATTTATAGCAGATGCTGCTGTGGAGTCGGTCCTTATGCCCACCGAGAACGTCAAGAGTTTGATGATCCTCTAGTTTTATGGTTGTCAGGTTGTCACTGAGAGATGGCAACGTAGCTGGAAGGTGTAACTCTGTGCATTTGTGTTGGCCTCGTGATATGGAAAGTTCTCCTGTCAGGAGACGGCTGCAGAATCAAGTGAATATTATTATTCTTTTGTATGTATTTAGACTGGTCAGTATGAAAATATGCATTACCTCTGCTTTATTTTGTGTCAAAGAGCCAGTTGCAGTGGGCTGGACCCCTCTTTTTTATTGCTAATCCAAACAAACAGTAGTTGCTGTTAGCAACTGAATGATAAAACTGGATTTAGGAAGAATTATAAGGTTTCCATAGCTTCAAAGTTTTACTGGCAGACTTAGTAGTTCACAGTATTTCTTTCCTCTCTACCCACCATATAATCAGGAGGTTACAATCTATTTCTGGCCACTTTCAAGAGATATTAAAAGTTATGCTTCTAGCTTTTGACCAGGGTTTATTTAAGGAAAAGTAAAGGAGAGGCAAAATTGCCTTCTGGAGACTTGTGTAAAGTCTCTTTGTTTTCCCCCTTTTCTTTCAAGCTTCTTACTAAGTCTTTTGAGTGCCATGGCAAGGTTAGCAGGCATCCTGGAAGCAGATCAAGCCGCGGAGAGGTGTTCCTGAGTATTTAACAATATCTCTCTTTGCTCCTTATTGGCTTATATTTTTAAACTTCACTTTTTAAAGTCCTGTGATATTGTTACAAAAAAAAATTATAAAGATTGCAGCCGTTTCAAACTGTGAGTTGTGGACATTCCTGAAATAATGTTTCTCAGTCACTGGGCAACAGCTGCGCTGGGGAGTAAATTTCTATTTCAGAGGTGAAACAGATATCATTGGTTTCAATATCACATGTATTTCATTAAAAGTAAGTAATACCGCACAGAGCATTCTTAATATGTTGCAAAATAAGTGAACATTGTGGTTATTTTGCTTTTCAGATTTCAGGTTGAAACTGTTAGGTATTTCAGGGTTGGTCTTTTTTTTCCCAACCGAACACCCATGTAAAAAATAACATTTCTGTGCTGTTGACTACTGTTGATCATATTTGATCAATTAATTTCTGAACCTACAATCCCTTAAATAATTATTTTTGCTAAATGTGCCATGTGCTTTGAGGGCAGAGTTGAGTAACATAGCATTAAATGTTTGTGTTTGACAAGAGGCATAATTTCTTATAATTTGAATGATTTTATAAATGTGGCTTTTGTTTGTTTATCTTTACACAGACTTAGTACAGAGTTATGTACAACCAGGTTCAGCAGTGGCGTGAAAGGGCTGTAGAAAGGAATGGCCCCTTCTAAAGAACTTGCTCTAATTTTGTGTGCTGCATAATCATAACTCACATACATAGTAGCAGAAAGGGCAACCGAGCCTAAGCTAACAGAAACGGTGCTTTGTTTCACATATTCTGGAATAATTTGGTTGCCAAATTAATACCTACTTCTCTGGCTGCTGACTCAAATGAGAATTGCAGTCAGAGAACTAATCCAAAAAGAGATGCTTTTGAGCCCATTTTCAGCAAGTTAATGTGACCTTACCATGCTGACTGTGCTTTCTATTTCTGCTGAATTAGTCTGCCGCAACAAAAGGGAGCTAGAACAGGGCAGTCAGTGAGCCATCCCAGAGACACAATGGCCCTTGGACCCCAGCCATGTGATGGGCACGTATTAAATATAATTCTTATGGAAATAGTTTTCAGCTTGCAGGCTGTGGGTGGAGAGGTGGGCTGCACAGGTCTGCGCTGGCCCTCCTGGAAATTGGCTCCCAAGAGCAGAAACTCTTCGGTTCACCAGGATAACACACTGCAAGAAAAACGTCTTGCAAAAAAAAAAAAAAAATCTTGCAGAAGGTATCCACAGCTCCCTGTTGTCTTTGAAATAAAATGCTTTTATTGTGACATAAACCAACGTGACAGTGCTTTCCTTTGAGCAAATGTTGGGATTGTGGTGGCTTTCTTTCCCGAGAAGGAAACTTCTGTTTACGTCAAGTGTTGTGGAGCCTGATACAACTTCCATGTTGAAAGAAAGCCATGGCCATGGAATCAGTACCCTAATTTTATAGGCACAGCATGTAATGTCACTCTGGTGGGACTGCGTTTATATGGTTCCTTTGATCTTCTCTGTGTTTTGAACTGGCCACAAACATCGCGTTTACAGTCATGGCCACATGAATGATCTGGAAGGTGATGTGATTGTCTGGGACTAAAGGGCACACAGAGACTAGCGATGAATGAATTCTGCATGTGTCACTTGCAAATAAAGTTATTTCTCAGAAAATACACTTAAGAGGATAGGGGACATTATGTCTTTACCTTATTAGCATGAATTTGGATAGCTGTCTTAACCGGAGATCAGGAATTGTTGGGGTAGGCAATCACACTGGAAACTGTTGTAGCCTGCCTCTGTAAAAAGACAGTGTCCAGTTCTGTATTGTTGAGCATGTTTTTGTGCTAATAAGATTGTCTGCACCAAGATCAATGTTCTCGTTCCTTGATAAATAAAAAGAATGTACTATTTCCGGGAAGGCATAGGTTAAAAAGGCACCTGGATATTTTGTTTACTATGTAATACACAGAGGAAATAATTTTAGTTCATTTCACTTGCAGAAGTATTTTCCATGAATGAATATATTCTCTGAATTTTCAGACATTAGGTAATAGTATCTTTTCCTGTTTGTTTTGGGGGGTTTAAAGGTGTAATTTACAGGGAGACATCAGGCTTTACTGAAGCTTTAATTTTTTATTTCTAGGAGTGCAGCCAGCTTCATCTTACAGTATTTCCTGAACTGTGTGTTGAATTTTTGTTTTAAAGAGAAAGCTGTAAAAAAAAAACGAGGTGAGGGGGTTGCTTGCCATTCCTGGATAGCAGCCTGTGAGTTTAAATGAAAAATCAGTAGGGAGAACCTTGTCATACCAGCTAGGAATAGCAAGCAATTCAACTTAAGATGTTGGTTGTGGTGGTGATTCTTGGGCATTCCTCGTGGCTGTTTGTGTCAAAGTCATGACTGGAAACATCTAGAGTTTTTTGTTTTAAATAGTGCCAACAGTGCTGGCCACACTGTGAATTTTTTGCATAAGGGCAAAGCATCTTCTTGTATTGTATTTATCTGCTTGTGTGTTACCTCGTGATACCTACCCTCCCGTATATAGCAGGAGAGGCATGCAGAGAGGAGCAAATTTGACCGTCTGAACTGAGCTCTTCATCTAACTAGACATCCCTCAAACAGTGATTTTGGCTGTCTTCATTCATTGTGTTAATTTTGTTGTCAGTATTTACCTTTCATTTTGAACAGGACACTGGCAGAAAAGTCCTAGAGTTAGGAGACTTAACAGAGTCAGGTGTGTTGATTTTCTAATTGACTTGATGGAGTTCTCCATGTAATTATGGAAAAGCTGAATGGAAGAATTGCTTTATTCAAAAACTATTTTGCAAGTCTGTGAAAAACAATGGGAGACTTCAGGTTGTGCTTCATAGACTATTACCTATTTTGACACTTTTGGTTGTAGTTTTTGTCCTGCCCATCGTTACTCACCAAAACGATGTCTTCCATGCACAGGATGAACTACCAACCACAACTTTTAAAATTAAAAAGTAGTCCTGGACTGAAAGTTTACTGAATAATAATAATAATAATAATAATAATAATAATAATAATTACTGCTACTACTACAAGAAAGCAGACAACAGTGGGAAATCAGATCACATCAGATTTCTCAATGTTGAGATGCATTCATGTCAAAGTCTCATCAGTGTGGGGAATATGCCAGAGATTTTCTCACAGCTGGCAATTTAGCATGCATGAGGATCTGAATTCTTCTGCTTTTCAGTCTCTAGGCAATCTATGCAAGTCTGAAAACTGAATGTAATGGGATAACAGTGTAATAGTATAAATCCCTTGTGTAACGGTAGCTAAAGCAAACAAATTTTCAACATAACCTGAGTGTAGCAAATGTGGCTGTTGAACTAGGAACTGTGGTTGTGAGCCACTGGATACTTCATCTTTCTGTAACAGTGTTCAGGAACAGCTAAATTAATTTGAGCTTCCTGAGTGGAAACAAAATCATGCTTAAATCAGATTAGCAGGAGCCTGCAATGAGAGTTCCTATTGCAAATGTCTGTTGCGAATAGACATTTATCTTAAATTACTGTTTCAAAGAGAGATTTTTTTAAAATTGTATTTAGCTCCCTTGAATAGTGTCATACTGAGAGAGCTTCAGTCTGAAGGATTGCGTCCACGGAACAGATGCATCATGGACAGGAGTGGTGCCGACTTCTGACGCACTCCGGTACACTGATCTGTAAGGACCACCTACAGGGAGAGAGGGTGTAATTCAATTTCCACACTCATTCAATCCCCAAGGTTGCCAGTTGTGAGGGCAGCTTTTGTGATATGGATGGGTCTTTTAGTAGGGGCTGAACTACGGCAACTAAGCTCATTTTATCTAGCTACGTTTTTTTTTTGTTTTGTTTTTCATGTTGCATTTCTTCACAAAGGAAGTTTATCTAGACAAGAGTATTTAAGCTCCACTGTAAATGTTTAAACCTCTCTTTTCCATCTGGTACATCTTTTTTTTTTGCATACAGGACCGTATGCCAAGAGTATGCTCATCCTTTTACAAAGCTGGAATTACATAGACACCGTGGACATTATTTCCTGTAGCTCAGAAGCCAAGATTCCCACAGTTTACAGGGGACTGATTTAACTCCTAATTCTAATAAGGAATAGTATGAAAATTGGAGAAAAAGATCCCATTCTGCCACTACTGTACAAGAAAAAAACATTAGAAGTATGGCTATGTAAAGGTGTCAGCTTTGCAGTATGTGTATAAATAAAACCCCCTAATTTTATCACACAATTATTATAACAATACATTACATTCTGGTTTTACAACTGAGATGTAAATTGTAAGCCTTCTGTCCAGGGCCTTTTAAAGTTCCTGTTTTAACTGTTTGCTCACATAAATCTGTCTGTTGCCAGTTGCAAAAGCCAAGGTTTAGCATTTATCTGTTTGCCTACATGGCCACAAATTGTTTTTATAAAGTATTTAGGGATATCTAAAGTCAACCCACTAGAACAAGTTTTTGGACAGATATCCAGTGACCAACGCATTTGTCAGAAAATACATACTTCTTGTAATACATACTTGTTGATAACACATACTTCTTATGCATTGGTTATGAGGTTTCTTGATTTAGATTCTATAGAAGCTTCCTGATAGTTTCTGAAAAACCTTCTGTGTTATGAGCTGGAAAATACACCTACAGTGTATTTCATAATTTTATAAATGTGTAGGTTAGCATGATTTTATACTTCTCTACACATGTATATTACTTTGAAACCTTCCCCCCCCCCCTTATATTAAATGAATTTGACTCGTATCAGTATATATGATATCCCTAAATAAGAATGGACACAGTGTGCGGATGTCCTCAGTAATAAAAGCCGTGAATGAGATGGTTGGAAGTATGTTGTGCATTGACTTCAACCTCTGCTAGGTTTGAGTGGGGCTGCTGCCTGCAGCACTTTGTTTTATGCGATGCTCTTTAATGTTTACGTATTTCAGCTTTGCGCTGAAAGTTTAAAGCGAACCAAAGAATATAAAATGTCAAAATAAATTTAAATGATCGTAGTGTGTGTGTGTGTGTGTGTGTGTTAAAATGATTACTCAGAAGGTGCTCTGTGCCCCACCCTGCAATCCTTATGCAGATGAGTTTCACTGAAATCACTGGGAATTTTGTCTCAACAAGTACTGCTGCAAAATCAAGTTTGTTATGTCTGAAATGTTTAACATATGAATCTGATGCAAAGCAGTTGCAACCTAGATTCCTTAGTTTCTAAAAAGTGAGTGCGAGTCTCTTTTTGAGCAGTAGATAGCCCACGTAGCGTAACAAAAAATAAAATGACAATTAGTGTCCTCTCTGCAAGCTTGTTTGATTTTAGTGTTGTCAGAAAGACCTTGATTGTGTCCCTTGTCTTGTTATTTTTGTTTCTTTAACACTGTTGTTACAAGAAGATTCCCTGAGGTCCTCTTCAAAAGTTTTAGCCTTAACTCAGTTCAGCCAGATCTGTTCTGTCAGCATTCACAAACTCTTGCAAGTATCCGTTCAATGCATCACATTTTGAATGTTTTCTTGCTTGTTCTTAAAGAGTTTTTATGAAATATGTATTTTTTCCAGTAATAGCATATTATTATGAGCACACCTGTCAGAAAAGTAGTGCAAAACTGTATCTGTGCTTTACATCAGGACCTACTAATTTGCTCTGCAAAGCACAGTTTCATTTGCAAGTTGTGATGAAGGCACAAATGTGCAAAAAATGTACATAACTTTTATCTGAACAGTAACTTCTCTTATTGCAATACAAAATCTGTATTTAAAATGTGCTGCAGATTGGTTTTTCAAGATATTTGCTGATCTGTATAATTGGGAAAAATTGATTTATAGTTATTCAACAGCAGGACTTTTTTCATAGTAGCTGTGTATCAGGAACATACACCTAATCTGAAATACATGGCCAAGCTCTCTTGTGCTAAATTAAAGTGCCTGTGATATTTACCCAATGTGTTTATTGAAGTGTCACATTACGTAATTTAATTATGAAAATGTACATGGTGAGTTAATATAGCTGGAAAATTAACATCAAATTTAATGTGGAAAACTACACATCCCTTATTTGAGCCTGTTGTCTCCATGCTTGACTTTTATTCTAGTATTTTTTTCTTTTTACTTTTCGTGGAATAGTAATTCCACTTCAATCAAGACTACTTCTGTCTGCCTTTCATAATCAGGTACTTTAAGCACAGCTTTGAACATTGTTTCAAATATAAGCTAATTGTGGACTACCGAAGATATTTTGTATGAGACAGAAATATGTGGATTTTTCATAGCAATTGCACAAAATACAAGAGTTTTTACTTCTGTTTACAGCTGTTTCATTACTTTTATATTTCCTTTGTATTAAAACTTAGTAATGAAAATCTGGTAGAAAATGAGTAACGGCAAAATACAACTTGACAAAATCCTTCTGTAGGTGCTAGGTAGCGTTATGTAGCGTGTGATTATTCTGCCTTGAATTGTGTATTGCTGAATTTAGTTGTTTCAGCCACAAATAGTAAAAATTTACTTGTCGTGTTTCACGATTTCCAGCTGTGTTTGGCTGTCTCCCTTACATAAACAACACCACTGAGAGCTCAGGGGAGTTGCAAGGAGTATCTTAGAAGTGGCTTTGGAAAATGAAGTAGAAATATTTTCTGCTAAGTGGCAGTGCAATCTGTGGACGCGCGGAGCCTCCCGCCTGCGTCTGGGGAAGGTGGCCTTCTGCATGCACAAGAAGCCACATCGCGGCTGCAGTTTGTTTTGTAGAGTTTCAGCTCAGCCCTCCCATCCACACGCTGTGTTCTGGTGATAGTCTCCTTGGGGAAGCACACGGTCCTAATCAAATGTCAAATATAGAAAATGTGGGAAAATGAGAAGCAAGACAGTGTTTCAACTTCAGTTATATTGAAATACTGGAAAAAAAATATGGGGGCTTTGAAAAGTGGTGAAGGGGTGGGATGTGTAAAGTCCCTGTGGGAAGAAAATGTCATCCTATCAATGGATTTTTTTTTTTCCCAGCATTTTCTTGCCTTCTGTTGAATGTCATAAGCATGCTTCTTTGTTCCCCTCTATTCCTTGTCAAAGCCCTCTCTTTTGATTGAGCAAAGTATGTTTGTTATGCTTTTTGTTTTTTAAATGCCCAACTTGAAATCTAGTCAGCTTCAAAATATTAGTTAAAAATATGTAAGGTCCCCTACTGCTTTGTCACTCTGCCAGGTTTTATAGTTTTACAACCCAGTTTCCTGGAGAGGGTTTAAAAAAATTATTTTTTTTTTTTTTTTCTCTTCCCTGTTGCTGTGTGAGTAATTTAAAAAAAAAAAACAAAACAACCCAAAAACAACTGGAGAAACTGACTGTCCAGAGGAAACAGTAAGATGTCAAAAATTAAGTAAACATTCCAAAAATAGAGGAAAATCCAATCACCGGGAATTGGAAAAAAACCCCAATATATATATAGTAAGTGAAAAAAAAAAAAAGAAATAGAAAGAAGGTAGTGTAATGGATCTCAGATTTTCTCTTGTGGATAGCCTGCAACCCATTTTTTAAAAGCAGACAACAATATTTGATTTACTGCTCTACGCAGTAACAGGTATAAGTGGAAGGGGGGAGAGGCATTCAAGAAATAACTGGCTAAAAGCCAGCAGTATGTTTTCCCATGATTTTGAGGCCTCAGCAGCCTGACTCACCAGCTCCTGTTCCGTCTTTTGCGATTTTACATGTCAAAATCTAGATTAAACTAAACCCTCTTGCTGTCTGCCCCGGCAATTTGGAGCCATGCTATGATACGCAGCGCTTGTGTGTATCGCCACGGTACCGCCAGCCTACACAGAGGGCACATACTGGTGGAATTGGAAACCTGAGCTTTTAAGAAAATTATATAAGTAAATAAATAAAGGAAGTCTTGTATACATTGAGAGGCCCTTAATTTGAGTTCCTTATTGTGTGCAGCAAATGTTGTCATTTGCCGGGTTGCTAAGGATAAGTCAATAATTGTCTATATTCAGGCCAATACACCCTAATTGCTTTGGCGATATAAATTTAGCCCTGTAAATGCTGGTAAAGCCGCTCCCAACAATTTGGGGTTTTGTCTTCTCTGCCCCCCCTGCCCATGTTACTTTTCAAGTCAGTTCAAACTCTACGGTCGAAGATCCCAAGGGGATTGGAAAAAAGGGAAAACACATTTTCCAGAGAAAACCAGTCCCAGCACCGTGTGGAACTTGGGCAGCTTTGCGAAAAGATTGCGTGCGTTATATCACAACATGCCTTTGTTGTCACTTTCCTGTTCTTTCCCTTGAGATGCCCCTCAGAAAGGTACGGATCCTTATTATTTTGCTCCATGCGGATGCATTCAAAACTAACCAGCACTGTAAACTCTTTGTTTCTATCTGGAAAAAAAGTTGGGTTTTTTTTTCTGACCACAAAGGTTAATACAGAAGGGCAGTCTGTAAAGGAAAGGCTGCTTATTTACACTGGCTTTGTTAATGACACAGACCTGCTGAAATACCTTTATTTGTTTATCCCAGCCAGACTCCCTATGAGCTGAGATTGGCGTTGTGAAATCATGCCGACCAGCAGTTAAAATTTACTGTAAGTGTGCTAATTATACAGTATTCATAATTAACAGAAACTACAGTTTCAATAGAGTGTTACTTGTTACTTTCATTTACATTAAAATTGCATATCAAATACGGTGCAGTTATTCTGAAAATTAAGAAACAGGTGCTGCCCTTGGTATATCTCGGTGCACCTCCTTGGTATTTCAGCTATTAAAGCGAAAGGACATGCTTATTGTGCTTTTTTCCTTGAAATCAGTGCGCTAGCACCTGAAATTAACAGAGCTCTTATGCGAATGGATGCTCTCCTATTGTTACAGAAGGCAAAAGGGTAACATTTCTTCTTCTGTTTTTGTCTTTTGGAAATTCATGTATGTTCGGAGGCAGATGAAAAAGGGCTTTACTTTTATGTTGTTATTGCCCCTGGAATTGTAAGATTTGTCAAAACTAGTTTCGTGTTGTTTAAATGCCAAAATGAAAATTTCTAATTAATGCAATTATTAGATGAGAGATAATGCTCCCAGAAGAGCACTGAATAAAAAGAGCTGCAGTATGGACAAGTAGGAGGGAAGGAAAGAGGTGGAATATGATCACCAAGAGCAATATGTAATTGCAAGGGTGGAGCATGTCCAAGACCGGTTTGTGATTGGATTTAGATTAAGAAGAAGAGCTTGTGTATTTAGTCTGAAGGGAAGACGAATATTATAAAGGCACCACAGTAAAGGTGTAATCAGGTTAAAGGACTTTGTGCTCTCGCCAACTGAGTGGAACTGAAATTGCATTTTCAGTGAGTATACCCTTGTCTTTTGGCCTTTTTGCAATAATACTGCATTTCTTTTGTCATGTGCCTTACCAATTCTTGGAGTAATTCAGCTGTTACCGGTTACGCTGCCCGTTTGGATATCGGTGAAATTTCTTTCATATCACCTTCTTGCCTCTGTTGCCCATTTGTACTTAGTAGTGGTTGAGAACTTCAATTTGTCATGAATCCCTATTTCTGGGGGTCTTTATGAAGGAAAACCACTGTCTGTTGCAGAGTTAAATCATAACGTTAAAACAGTAGTTCTCGTCTGAGAGTGTTCTACCTGCCAGTGCCAGTCTGGGCATTTGCAGCACAGCTGGTGTCTGTTCTATGACTTTAGAGGTATATGAGATACAGGCAGCTTCTTTAGGAATTGTTTACAAGGGTGGGGGGGGGAATCTAATAACCATGTAATCAGCTTCCTGTGTCCGTTTGGATGGCTTTTCAAAGCCAAACTTTTTTAATGGTGAAATTTAAGGCTGTTTAACATATTTTTCCTTCTTTAAAGTGGATCTTTTGGCTTCTCTGAAATTTAGACAAAGATAATTGGCAAAACGAGGACAGATACGCTGATTCATAGCCAAGCTGATCGTGAGCAGGAGTTTGCCCTTTTAACAATCTGTGGTGAAATAATCGTAAGATCACCAGAAAAACAGAAGAGCTCTCAGGGTATAGTGCCTGCTTTGTGTACACTATAATGTACACGCTATGGTTGTGAGGTCCTTAATTTCCAGAAGTGCTGAGTGCTTTCAGTTCCCGGCTTTTTGGGACTTGTGGGTATGTATACATCTCAAAGTCAGTGCTGCAGTAGCTTCCCAGGCAGAAGCCAGTGCCGCACGAACTGCTTTAAAAGCTGACATACTGTTGTAGCAATTATGTCTGTGTTTAAAAATAAGGAGGTAGTAAGAAGTGTTAAATTTCCAATAATATGTTGTTTATTTCAGTGTATTTTCAGACTGGACTGGCTGAAGTTGTATACAAATTAATGAGTGCATTAGATTCTGCAGATAATAAGTGGTATATAATAAAAATTGCTTTGTGAGTCTGTATAATAGAATGTAGAATCCTCATGTTTTGAGCTAGTTTGGAAAAAAAAACAATAACCGTACTGTTGCTGCAACATTCTACAGCGTGACTTTGCTATTCATTTATTAAACCCTGTAATGTTCTTTTAAAAGGGACACATGAGAGGGCCTGATGCTGTAAACTTGTGAGCATGTGTAGGCTGCTGTTCCTTTCAGTGAAAGTACTCATGCACACAAAGTTAATCACCCCAAACTGTTTGCAGGGTTGTGCCGGTAAACTGCGGTTGTCTTGGGGTTTTGTTCGGGTAGGTGATGATGTGGCTGGGATTTTGAGAGATATGTTCAGGGGATTGCTTTTAACCATGGGGAAAAACACCACACAGCAAAAAATCTCTGCTTGCTAGTTTGAAAGAAAATAAAAAAGTGCTATCATTTTCTTTTATGTTATTTAAGATGGAGCAATGAAGGGTTAACTTTGCCAGTGGAAAATATTTACTCCTTAAAGTGGTCATAGCTGTTTGTTACCATAGCTGTCCTAATTTTAAAGAATTGCAAATGTCATTAGACTCATCCTAGAGTAATCAATAGTTAAGTTTTCCTTTCTAAAAAGTAGGAGTTTGGTGACAGACACTTGTCTTAAATCAGAAAACTGCCTTGGACATTTTATCTGGAATAATAATAAAGAAAGTAATCTTTCTTAAATCTCATCTAGGCCGAGAAATTTAATGCCAAGTTTCTTGCTGGAGGGACTTTTTATAGCTAAGTTATAAACACCTGAGAATTGCAGTTTATCGTGGAATCTTCATGTGCATTTTAGCCACAGTAGGATATACATATCTGAACTGTAACTTCTAAAGATTGATTTCACTAGAAGGAAGGAGCTGATGGAGTGGGCCATCGCCTTTGCTTCTTAAGAGCAATATTCATACTAAGCAGATATTTCGCTTGTACTGTGGAATGGGTTGCATTTCAGTGTTCAAAGTTCACTATTTACCTTAAATTAGGTTTAAATAATCATGTTACTAAGCAATTTCTTAAATTAGTTGTGGGATTGCCCTATTCAGACTTTTGATGTAAAGAACTTGGTTCTGTCACTGCGCACAGCACTGTAGGTTCTTGCTAAAGCCGACTTTCAGGCAACTATTTCCATTAGTAGATAAGATTGTGAATTACTGTGGAAGCATTGTACATAACTTAGTGATTATTCAGCCATTTGTATATAAACAATACTGCTGCACAGTCAGCCCACTGTTCCCTGGCATTATCTGCTTGATTGTTTTCACATTTGTATGTAACTTCAGTGATCAAGTACAGGTCTGGTTTTCCTTACGGGAGTAAATATTCCGTTGAAGTTAGTGGGAGCTCTTCTTCCATAAGGATCATGGAATGAGGCCGTAGGATGGAAAATTTTCCACATATCCTTCCTGTAGATCAGTATTTTTTCCTCTCCCTCCTTTACTGAAGAAGGACAAGTTAAGTAGCATGCAGCCTTGGAAATAAATAAGTAAATGCATCAAGCCTGATTACCTGAGAAAGCCATAGTGGTTCCTCCAGGTCCACGTAAAAAGGTCTGAGTTAAGCAGGACATGAAATGTCTGGAGTGGAACCCAAAAGTGCACGGGTGAGGAGTGGGACGTGGGGCGCTCTCTGCTTTACACACATCAGATCCTTTTGCTAAAGGGAAAATAGTATGGAAATGAATGGCAGTAAATTGAATCAATTCCCTGCATGTTCACAGAATAAAAATAAATAACAACTTCAGAGTGTGGCTTTTGGTTTAGGATTTGTTTTTGTTCTTCTGCAACAACTGCTTTACCCTTTGCTTTCTCAGTCATTTGCAAACCATTGGAAGTTTTCAAATATCTTTAAAAATGAAGGTTGCTGTAAAGGATTGATGGAAAACATCATAGACAATCTCTGCTTGAAAATGAAGAACATAGAACCCTCTTCAATTTCAGCGAGAAGACTTGGTTTTGCACCTGATTGTGGAAATGAAGTTGCAAGTACCTGCATTTTATAAATACATTAAGTGATTCCAGGTACTCTGGAATGTGACGTATAAACCTGGGGGGGGGCGGGGCGCGGAGTGGGGGATATGAAATTGAGATCTTTTAAGCAACTCATTGAATCTTCCATACGGAAATATATAAAAAACCCAAAACCAAAACTCACCACCACCACCATATTTTAAAAATTATGGGACTTCTTATTAAGAAAGAGGGGCTTGGAGAAAGGTAAAAATTTTTCAGTGAGTTATTATGTGAACATACCTTTGTATGCTTATGTGCATATATCAGTATTACAAATGAGCACAATAAATTACATTTATCCATATTTTATATGGAAGTTAATATATTTAAAGCCTCTAGTTTTACCCCAGCTGTGAGAGTGAATTTGCAAGGGAGTTTGTGCATTAAACATCGTGTATTTTGTTCATATCCCTTCATCAACTTTGTAGTTGCTTTTTATGTCTAAAACATTTTTTCTCTGTTTCTGTCACTTGCATTGTCATAAAAGCAGCACACATTTCTATAATCACAAGTAAGTACTAATTGTTGGAGTTTCAGAGAGCTCTTCAGAGGCTAGTGCTTTGATGTAATTCTGTTAAATTAAATGGAGTTGTTCCCACACAAAGCTGTAGTTATGAGTCAAGAAACAAATCTATTATCTGAATCTAAAGGTAATTATTAATGTTGTGTCTGTATGTGGAAGTACTGGTCAGGACATGTGATAAAATAACTCCTGCTCCATTTTAGTAATTCACATATCTTCCATGGCATTGCAGAAAGTCTCATGTGAGAAATGTGAGCAGAATGTAGCACTTTTCCCCTTATCACATTTTATCTGGTAATTACTTCTGAAAACATTAGTATTGCAACTAACTTTTAGGGTTTGGTTTGCTGGTGGTGTTTTTGTTGTTGTTTTTTAAGAAGTCCAGCTCCTACACATGCTAATGGTGTGCCCATCCTTTCTCAAGCCACTCAATGTCTTGCACTCCTTTCAGCAAAAAATGCGTAAGTCAAATTGCAGTTTGGAAAAGATTATGTCCAGCACACTTCAGCTTAGATTTATTTTTATGGTTAGTTTTAATGTTCCTATGTAGTATTTTGAAAGACAAAATCTGGCAGCTAGATCCTTGGTAATAACTATAGCATCTTTTAAAATAGTACTGGGCATAATAAGGACGTCGTGCAACACTCATGCGCTTGTCCTCAGATCTTTTAAAGGCTTGATTTTTTTTTTCCCCCCCAATGGTAATTGTCTTCCAACAGTTTTAAATAAAATCTTATCCATATTTTTTAAATCAAGAATAAAAAGTAATGGGATACGCTTGTTCTGTTCCATACCACACTCATCGCTGTAGAATGTGAGCAGCTTCCACAAGTGCGTTAAGCAATGAATGAACATCTGTCATGTGTTGTTTATTGTCTCATCCCCCCACCCTGGAGAGAGCTGTGTGCAGTGGAATGTTTTGTTTCAGAAAGGGTTTCTTGGGAGGGAGAAAGGGTTGGTGGGTTGGTTTTTTTCCTTAAGTACACGCTGCTGTGTGTTTGTACTAGAGCAGGCAAAACCAAGAAACTTACCGTGCAGTTGGAGTGGGAGGGGGGGGTGCCTGTGGTCAGTCCTTAGTTCAAGGTGCAAGTTCCAGATCAACCCATTAAAAAGCTCAGGCTCCCTTTCAAGAAGTCTGTGTGCTTTGAGTGCAGAGCTGTGGAATGGAGGAAGAGCCCAGCTTGCGGTCCTGGGTCAGCAGTCGGAGATGGCCTTCTCAGTGTCACCAGCACAGGCTGCAGTGGCTGGGTTAGAGAGGGTTCTGGTGGGAAGCAGTACAGAAACTGAAAGACCAATATGACAGATGTGTGGTAATTTGTGTAGCTGGAGTCACAGTGTGGTGTTCAGTCCTAGTTATCTTCTGAAGCGCCAAAGGCTTCATTTTGAGATGCTGAGGTAATTGGGCTGAGAAGTGACAGTGGCTGTGGAACTGGATCACTTTCAGCCACGATGAAAGAGTTCTCCCAGACAACTGGAGATTTTTAGTCATGGCTGTTGTGAGATCTTAGTTAAAAAAAGAATCCAA
This sequence comes from Chlamydotis macqueenii, assembly GCF_036417535.1. Classification (NCBI taxonomy): domain Eukaryota; kingdom Metazoa; phylum Chordata; class Aves; order Otidiformes; family Otididae; genus Chlamydotis; species Chlamydotis macqueenii. The sequence goes on from NC_141593.1 coordinate 43,284,044, forward strand.
GAAGCCGATGTTAGTAGATTGGCATCTCTGAGTCTTCGGTCAGCAGAAACTGTTCCATGGCTGCAAACTCTACATGCTGCTCTTTTAAGTTGCCAGCATCACCTAGGTAGTCTTAGGTTTAGATCTCCTCTGTACCATTACATCTGTTGTAAATTTGTCTGTGATTAAGGCTTACTTGGAGGTATATGTGTATTTCAGAAACTAAAGTCCATTCAATCCAGTCAGTTGCATTCTTAACAAATGAAAAAAAAAAACAACCCCATAAACAACAAAAGCCCCCTAATGAGGGATTAAATGGATGCGGTGTGTTGGAAAAATTGTTGTGAGTATACACAGGCTCTGTTGGACGCACAATGCATCAGAGCCAGATTTTAGATCAGAAGAAAATATTTTTACTTGAGGTCTGGAAATGCAGTTGATCTACAAATGTTAAAAGACAACTGATGTAATTGTACATTAAATAGCTCATCGCCCGTTGTTCTGAAATCAAAAGGAGAGTTGATTCTTGTGGATTCCAGGAGTAAAGGATCAAGTGATGGAAGTGCAGTTTCCCATCCATGCTTTAGACCTTTCTTTGAGGAAGGCTTGTGACATTATTAGGCCAGCCATCCCTGGTGAAGTGGTGTCGTATCCTGCAGCTGTAAGCTCAGTGGAATTGATAGGACTTTTTTCAGCAGCAGCCAGGCTGATGAAAGGTTAGAGAAGAAAGTTAAGTTCTTGTCTCTTGCCTTCTTCAGGTTCTTTCTCTGAACAATGCCAACTGTTTGGGGCAGGTATAATACCTTTGTGATTGAGTTATCAGAAAGGAACATGTTTTGGTGACCAAGTCCTGACCCCAAGACCTGACCACACCATAAGGGAGTTGGGAAGCTCTTAGTGAATTCCCAAGATCCTTGAAGATCACAATCCTACATGAACTCTGGGCATTGACCAATGCGTCCTGCGTTGGTAGGCACAGGTGAAACAAATTTCTGTTCCAGAGATTTCCAGGTATGTGCCAGTTTCTCAAGGAAAAAGAAGATACTTCTTTGAGCTAGCCCTTGCTCAGTTCTAGTGCAAGGATTTTGGGCTGAAGAGGTAGCTTAACTGCCGGGGTAGTTTCTAGAGATAGGATTTGGCACATTCAGTGCTGGGTGATGAAATTACTTGGCCAGTGATTTCCAACATAGCAAAGCTTAGAAAAATTAGTTCCTCTCTGTTTTTTGTCCCTCTTTCATCTTCTGGTACATACAGTCGGAAAAATAAAGGAGATCTGTCTGAGAGTCCTCTCACTGATGGCTGTAGCTAGTATACAGTGATAATGATTCTTCAGGTCTCCATTTCACAGTTGGTAGACGGGCCACTGACACACTGGTTTTCAGTGTCTGCTGTAGTCTGCAGCTTTCTTTTAATGTCTCAGAGGACAGCCACTGGTCTGTCTGTTTTGAGAGGATCTAGATGATGTTCAAGGTGAGATGGTTTACACTGAGCTTGATCTCCGCATCAGTGCATAGCCTGGAGCAGCTGAGACCTAGAGTGTTTTGAGGAGGCAAATACTTCCGCTTCAGCATCTGCTATAATGCTGGTATTAAATCTTTCCACCAATTGCTAAGTGAGAGTTGTTGAATCCTTGAATGGATGAATCCTTGAATTTGTAGTAGTCTAAGGGACTAGTAAATAAAACCAGAGTTCTCCTTGGCTTTGTTTTTGTCCTTAGATGAACAGTCTGCTGAACCTGAAGTGCCTCTGTTGTGTCTGCTGTTAGATGAGAAGGTGGTCTTAGTGCCAGCTGCTGTCATATGGCTGGAGAGCACTTAACCACAGGGCTGGTGTTCTGATCACCTCTCCAGTGCTGGGAACTTCGGAGATTGACTGAAGGGGTAACTGAAGATCATGCTGGTGCCAGCTTCAACTTTAGTTCGTGTCAGAGCAACGCAGTCTGTTCCCAATGTGTCTAAGTAATGATCCTGTGGAGTATGACTTCAGACATGGAATCTGGCTTCTCATGTCCACTTTTCTCTTGCCATCGCCATTTCATCTGAAACCAGGAGCAGCACATGCTGGAAGCACGGTAGTAAGTGGCAGAGATTATAATCTCTGTTGAATAGACAATGTGTAGCCTATTATGCTTAAAAGGGAATTATTATTCTTGTGGGTAAAGTTAGGGTGAAGCATTTCTTTGAGAAAACTAAGGCTGAGGGAAAGCACTGCATAACTTGACTGAACCTGTAGTGGAAGCCACCTGGTTTTCATTTTGCTGGCTCAGCAGTACGTTAGATCATAAATGTTTAATCATTTTTGACATTTCAGTGCATTTATATTAGATTGCAGATGGTGAGGATCTTCTCTCCATTAGGTAAATTATGGGAAAATATTTTGTGCTGTAGCTTAAGAAAAAAAAAAATCAGTTTATGGACTGCTAGCAATGGCTGGCGTTTTAAAAATATTGCTGATAACCAGAATATCAGACACAGAACTTGAAACAGCTTTAAACTTTTATTTGTGCTGCTGATTGCTATGTTGAAAGTCAGCTTAAGATACTGGTAAAATTAAACCCTTATGTTCTCATCTCACAGTATTGTAACATATATATCCATAGTTCTCCTGTCTGCTTTTGCTTTCTTGGTACCCTACAAATATTTTTCAGTGTTAAGAAAATAAAATGCTAAGTTTGATGCCTGAGTACCAAAGTTTGATTTGAGTAATATGACATAGTTTGTACAATTATTTTGTAAAGCATCAAAATATCATTTAAATCCAACAGGACAAAAAAAAAAACCAACTGTATGAACATGACAAAGTTGAAGCACGTAAGTAGTCCCAAGAGCCTTCCTCAGTTGGGTGTCTGTAACTTTTAGGGAAGTACAGCTTTGGTTATGCAAACAGTACTTGACAAATCAATGTTAATTTAGGGCAAGTTTTGAGGAAGGCATCTCAAAGAAGCAGCCCCGTTTTGTAAAATGCTTGCCCGTCAGCAATTCCTCTTTCAAAAATGCTGAATACCTTACTCAGTTAGAAAAGGTTTCCCAAGTTTTGTTGCTTCGTGGACACGTTAGTGTTGCACACAGCAGGTTAAGTTATAATTAAAGTCAAGCACATGCACAAAACCTTTCTGAACCCTTCAGAAACTCACCTTAAATTGTAGCTGTGTCACAACATTTATTGCTTGCATATCAACAGTTGCACTCTGATACTGCTATTTTTGTCCTTGCGTTTGAAAAGGAGCATTAACAATCAGTGAAGATCAGGTTGTTTGACTTACATGCATACTTCAGTTTGTACGGTTCTTCAAGATTTGTGTCCTTTATCCAGCAATGTTTTTGTATGTGTGGCCAGAATAAGTCAAACCTTTTTATTTGAGTAGGTAGTGGCCTTAAAATGATTTCTCACATGGATGATCTGCTTCCAAAAATAAGAAATCCTTAATTTTGATGTTATAAAGAGGAGGGTGTCTGGGAACTAAATGCAAGTGCAGTTGTTTAATAAATAAATTCCTCTCACTGTCATTTTTATGTCCTACTAGTATGAAGCAAGTGATACCAGAATAAATGTCCTAGAAACAGTGTTTTGAAGTGTAACACAAATCAAATGCTGATGAACTTCTTGCGATCATTACTCCTTGAAGTAAGATTTTTTTTTAAGCAAAGTTCATAGGAATTTCTTTTATATGATAAAAACCTAGTACAATTCCTGGGGGTTTTTTTTTGTTGTTTTGGTTTCTTTTGTTTTAAAATAGATATTAAGAAACAAATTGCCAAGCACAGAAAGAACTTTCTAAGCAGAAATTGAGAAAAATTGTACGCAATAGGAAGACATTTCATAGGTCTGTAGTTCATAGGTGGACAATAATGTGTTACAGACATATTTATTTTGCTTTTAAATATAGTGAGGTCTAGTTATCGTTCATAAACATTTGAAGGGGAGCTGGTTTTTCAGTGAGAGGAAAGCCACAAACAAACTGACCCAAATAAAGTTGAACACGACCGTCTGCTTCACTACGCACTTCTGAAATTTTGTCAGCCTCTGGCGTAGATGGGTTTTATTTTGCGAACCAGTTCAAAGCATTGTTTTGTCAGCTGCAGATTACTTTTTTTCCTGTATATGCATCAAGCTGCAGACTAGTTCTTTCAGAGTTAGAGTCTCTTAAGTAGTGTATCGCACCGTGCTAGTTAACAGCTGTTAGCGTGGACATTTTTATTGAATTCGTATGTTACTTGATATGAGTACATTTTAGCCCCTGAAGGGTGGGGGCGGGGAAGCCTTGTTTTAATTTAAAATAAGTCACTGTGCAGATGAAAACAGCATCTGAAGAATACTGTTTGAGGTAAACAATGACAAAGTCTGTCTAAAAATGTTGTTAAGTAAATAGTGTTTTCTTGAATTTTCAATTTTCTGGACAGTTCGGGGGGGGGGGATTTCTTTCACAAAAGTTTTTTGTTTAATTGCAGCCTGAAGAGAACAGCCCTCAAGGCAAATTGTCTACGTGGAGAGTTTATAGCGTGAGATTCATTCAAGGATTTATTTGATTGGTTCGGAGTATAGGCACAAAGATGGCCTGGCCCTATAAATCCTGTCTCCTGGACTAGTAGCAATGCTTTCTTATCTGCAATTAATGAGGATATTCTGTCTGAAGGGAACCATTCACTACTGAACTCTGGGGTGGAGTTTTTCCCTTTCTCTCCTAAGAGAGGGGTGGGAAGGTATTTGGTTTGACTTTGGAAAATCTGTAAAAATGTAAATGAGAAGGCATTTCGTGTTTTGCCAGGGGACAAGACTACCTTCTCTCAAAGAAATGTGAGCAAAATACATTGTGCCTTAGAAACTTGAAACTTTTCTGTATAATTTTCAAAGGTCAAATTGCTTTAATTCTGTTTTGGGCCTTGTTTGTGTTGTATTGCAGCCAGCATTTTCCAGTGCACAGTAGTGACTTTTCCTTTCCTCCCTGTTTTTGCTCAGTGTAAACAGTTCCTTGCTGTGGTTACACAGACAAATATAGCAGAGAACCCTTTTCTGGGAGAAGAGTCTCCCCATGCATTTCTTAACCATTTTTGGGAAGAATCGATCTATCTGTGCATGCGAGAGAGGGAGGCAGTAGCTGTAAATTGAAGTGACATCATATATATTACTCCCATTGATCCACTTTTAGACTAGAGCCAGGATAAAAGGAAATGGCATCAGGGAGGAAGTATGCTCATTTAGGCACAGATCCCAGTGTGATAATGGAGTAATAATAGAAATCACGCCACTGTCAATCGGTGGCTGCATTAGTCTGAGGCACATTTCCCCCTCCGAGGAGGCTTTCAATGACTTCATTCAAGTGCAGGCAGGAGCAAATGGGATATTCAGCATACCAGCTGTACTACTTCAGTGATTTGTGTCCTGGCTTAGGGGAGCAGTACAAGCGCTGGTGCTGCGAATGCTCAAGTAGAGATGTATCTGTGTCCCATTTCATGGTGGTGAAAGGTCAGTAGTCGAATGTTTCAGTGGCATTTTTTTCTAGTATAAAGGGTGAATCTGGCATTTATTGCATTTGTTAATGTAGGGGTTGATAAATATGCTCCTTTGCATGGGTGGTCTTCTGGGATGTGAGGTCAGTGACCTCTGTCGCTGCCATCGCAGATTTTTGAAGAGGCAAGATTTGTTTTCTTTGTGCTTTTTACAGGGTAGGTGTAGGATTCAGAAAACTCACAGTTCTGTTCCAAGACTATTTGTAGAAACCCTTTCAAACCTGCTGAGGTCTTGAGATATTCTTGTAACACAGTTTTATGGCTTAAGTGTCTTGTGTAGTGATACGAACGAAATACAAAGTATGCTTTTTCGTAGTTCCCAGATATTTAGTACACATTGAATCTCAGCCCCGGTAAGTTGCTTCAGTAACAGTCTGAATTATATATACAATTTGGATACTTTTTCTTTAATTCTTTCATCTTGCCTATTTCAGGTACAGACCTAGTGTTGATACTCCCTGTCATTTGCAGTTTGTTTTAGAGGTAACAGCCTAATTATTCAAGCTTTAAAAATGCCGTATCAGGTGACACAGGGGAAGCAGGGGACAAAAAGCTGTTTAGTGGCAGGACGGAGTGAACTCTGCAAAGGCTGGAGAGTTGCAGGGGGGGTTTTACAGTCTTAAGGGGAAGATGAAGTATGCAGTGCTGGGATACAGTTCTGTGGTGGGGATGATGCTTAATTATATGGGACATGATAGAAAACCTCTGGTTGCTTGATTGCAACATATTAATTTACTCCCTCTGTGTAGTGTCAGTACTCGCAACTAGGGGAGGGGGAACCCTGGGAAAAGCAGTATGATTTTCCATGTGGCAGGCATAGTTTGGGGCAGGAGCTATCTACTTTGCAATATAAATAGATGCTGTTGCAGCAGTCATTGCTGTAATGAAAACTATTTCTTGATACTTGCCACATTTCCTGATTGAAGTGATCTACTTCAATTATTGCAAGTATTTGAGCATTTTGATTCAGCGTACTCCATATGGTTCAGAGAGTGATTTTTATATATATATATATATATTCTTTTTTTTTTTAAACAAGAAGACTACAATTTTTTTTTTGTTTGAGGTGTTATGGTTGTTTTCTGAATATTTTCAAGATGGAGGTACACATTGACCTAGTTTAGAAGTTTATCCTGCTGTATTTTGCTGTAGCCTCATTGTGTATTTTTTTAATATATGTTAGATATTCAATATGCATTCACAGAATATGAGTTGTTGTAAAAGAAAATGGCTTCACAATACTTGAAAAAAAAATTTATATTTTGTTTACTCCAGCATTTATGTTTCAGGAGCAGGTAAAAGGAAGGGCCTCTTTGTATTAAACATAAGCAAACAAATGGAAAATCAATAGACCCCCAAACAATTCTGATGATGTGAAAGATGAGAAGTAACAGGTGAGTGGGACAAATAAGGATTGTGATGAGGAAAACAAAAAATAATGGAGTGTGTGTTTTTTGGCTGAAAATTCATGTGCCGTTTTATGAAGTTTGTTTATAATGGTTAAAAAGCTGCTTTGGAGAGAGTATAAGTCAGATTGCTCTGTTTGGGGAAAAGATTTCTAAACCCTAGAAGGAATTTTGTAGTAGTTTCTGTCGTGAAACTTTGGCCAAGCTTTCTGCCTCTTCACTTAGCATAGGTTTTTCTCTTACGCAGAGTCGTGTCTATTAGAAGGAAAGGATAAGAAATCAAAGAGAATGTTCCTCCTTCTATTTGGTGTTGGAAGTGGTGGGAGAACAAAATGTAATAGCTGCGCCCACTAGTGCCTCTTTGGTTGCAGATCTGTCAGCATATCTTCTGCGGGTACCGCCAACCTCTCTGATGGTGTTTGCCAGCTCCTGCCTTGGACTCAGCTAAACCATGAGCTGGAAGCTGGTCTGGAAGGTCTCATCTTGGGCACCTGGAACATGGGAGAATAACAGAAGCCATGGTCTAAGATTTTGTTCTCTGCAGTCTCAAATGTAAACTGATAAGAGTTTAACCTGTAGTTCTGAAAACTCTTCACCCATAATGCCGCCCTAGGCAGAAGTAAAGTAAGGACATGGCTGCTGCTGTGCTGCTGTGCTTTTGTTGGCTTCAATGAGATTCTGTTAATGTTATCTTAAACAATAGCTTTCTGTGGGTGAATCTGTATAGCAGTTATACTGGAGATATAAAATAATAACTCTCAGCTATTCTGTACCTATGCACTCAAGCAGCCGTGCAACAGTTTCTACAAATTGAATATTGCTCTGCTGTCTTTGTAGTTAGCAGAGAAAGCTTTCTAAATCAGAAGTTACCTTTCTGTGTGTGGTGTTTTGCAACATTTCAGATTTTATTAGTGTTCAGAATGAATTCCATTTCCAAGCACAACCACTTCCCAGAAGCCTTCCCTGTTTTACTTTTTCTAGTGTCTTGCCATCCCCAGGCAGCTGCTGTTGGACTGAGCAATAAACATTCAAGTTGGCATTTTAGTAGTTGTCCTGAAATTGAAATATTCAATATTTTTAAATGACTATTTTTAACAACTCCATTTTGTTGGCAGGCTTTGGTATCACTTAGAAAATGTTCCAGTAAGAGCAAGTAGGATGTGAGGTTTTTTCAGTCTCCAAGAATACAACTTTAATACTAAAAAAACTGAAGGAGATCAAAATGCAAGAAAACCAAAGCATTAAAATCCTAGAGAACTCTTTTCCTTTTTATTCTGGTTTAGGTACTAATGCTAAATTATGTCAAACTAAAAGGGAAGAAAATGTCATGTTGCTTAGTTAGTTGTTAATGGCAATATTTTACAGATTAAGATTTATCAAAAGATCCTTGATATCTTCATGGACTTGCTTTCAGAGATCAGGGGTCTAGACTTGTTCAGTTCACATAAACAGCCCTGGCTGTGGGGTATGTTGTTGGAAGAAGTATTTCCTGTAGCTGACTTGATTTTGTCCCTGCTTAGCGCATGGACACAGCAGAGGGGGCACGGGCAGCAAGGCGGGAGCAGAGAATAGCCAAATGTGATAAAAGCTGGAAGTAGTATTAAAGTAATAGGATACCTTTTTCCATTAATCTGTCTGGAGAACATTAGAAGTGAGCAGTGCTGGTTTCTTTTTGTGTGCAAAAGCTTAAATTAACATTCTTCCTCCCTTCCCTCTTCCTCTTTTGGTGCCCCACAGTGATTAATAGTGCGCAAAGCTTTGGGGCATATAACAAACTTCTGACTGATCACCCTGAACCCTCTATTTCCAATAGATGATTCCTGGCAGCTGGTATAATTTCTCTCTGAGCTCTGTTTGAATTATTTATTTGTTCATCCAACAAGCCTATTAAACAGAGCACTTAAGCACTTGCTACATCAGACTTCTTGTGCTTTTTCTTTTTAGGTTATGTTAGGTTCAACTTGAAAATGATAGGTTCTGGAGTCAGGTGACTTAACTATAAATATATATACACATATAGATAGATATATAGTGTGAGTGCCACAAACATAACATCCATGCATCTTTACCATGTGATGATGGGTGGCCTGTGAGTCATTGCACTAGAATATGCCTCAAAATGTGTTGGTACAACACTTGTTTTGTGGGTCACTTATTAGTGTTGTGTTTCTTTGTTCACAGTAAGAATATCATACAATTGCTTGTGTAACAGATAGAAATGCCACTCTTAAAAAATATACATTTGTATGTCTGGTTGATTACTGAAATTATGCACTGTGAATTATTCTCTTTTTTTTAATTCCTTCCAAGCCCAAACAAAATAGAATTGCTTAGCATATGTATTCAATTAAAATCTTACTTAATAAGCTATGATTATGGTTCAATAAGATAAGCATGATTTAGGTCTGATCTAACTATAGTAATGAAAACCATGGAAAATGAGTCTTAATTGAGCCCCAGCACAGAGTCTTGCAGAACACAGAGTCTTGCAGAACACAGACTGTAAACCCTGAGGTTTTTCAGAAACCAGCTAGAAGTTCTTGTCGTATTTCAAGCATATTCTGGAACCATGCAGGTTATCACAATCTTTTCCTCTTTGGTTTGTTTCCATTTAATTGCTTAGTCAGTAGAGATCTTTATTCACAAATGGCATTTATTTTCCTCCTAGCTTCTCCCTGACCAGCTGGTCTTACTTCTGGAGTCTCTGTTGGAGGAGAAGACATTGTGTCCTAGAGTACTGCAGTGCTTGGAGAAAACATACCAGCTCCGGGAGCAAGATGCTGAGGTAATTCACTTTAAAAACAGACACCATTGCATTGCTGACTGATAGTGTTCCACTAGGATCCAGACTTATTCAAATTCTTTTTTTTGTCTCTAAATCTGAAATAGGATGTTCTTAACTCCAGTACTGTTGCATCTATAGATGCCTTAATTACTCAGTATTTCTGTGTGTTTTGTGTAGGCTCAGGTGTGTTTGCATACCATGATAGTAGGAGACAGGGCAGGTTAGATGTCTTTCCTGTTGTACCTTGGGCAGCATATTTGCTCGAGTGTTACATTTCTCACTATGTCATGATGACTGAGCCCAGTTCATTTTAGTTGTGTGTATTGTCTCCAAATGCAGTCATGTCTGTTATGGTCTAAAATTATTCTTCCCTGTGGCCAGCCCATATTTTTCTTCCATGGGTGCTCCAAAGTTTCCCTCGGGATTTAGAAAAATTTGCTTTCCAGAGAGACTACAGCATATTCTGGTTTTGGGCATGAGTTTAAGGGACAATCAGTTCTTTACAGTTCCTTCTAGTAAGTGCCAGGGCTATTAGCAGTCCCTGAAGAAAACACTGTATTTATTATATGATGTTGTAAATGTGCCTTCCCCATCACAGGCACATAAGAAGCCAACATCCTTGCTCCAAAGAGCTTTGGGGGATAGACCAGTAAATCCTTATTACCACAAGCAGTGCTGGCTATTTGTAGAGTCCCAAGGATTTCTTAAACTGGGAGAGTTGTGACAATTAAGGCAGCAGAAGCTATGACTGAGAGCACCCAAAGCAATGAGTCTTTGCTTCGAGTACGTAGTATTCAGGAGGGGAGGTAAGAAGATGGAATCAGTCACGAAAATAAAGGATGTGTGGATTTATATCTAAACAAGGGTCAGCATATGATCAAACTAACATGCAATGAGGAAACATGGTAAACTTAACAGGATATTTGACTCCTGTTTAATTAAAAACTACTGTGAAGGCTGCGGAAAGTCAGTGTGCGTGACTTACCCTGTTAGAATTGGAACTTTATGGCAATAATCAAAAGAGAAGGAGAGAGTAAAATCTATCTTGTAACTCTTATCCTGAAGTTCCTGGGTGGGAGCTTATAAACACTTGGGAATCCAAACATTAACATAAAGATTGATAGAACAGAGGTCTAGCTTTTTCTCAGAAAAAAAAATGGACAACATTTTGACTGTTGCCGTTTACTACAGCTTTTTACTTTTTTTTTGTTGATTCAGATTTCCAAATGCCAGATTTGTTTTTAATTAGTACGTGAACTAACATTTGTATTTATAGATTTTAGAATATATTTTAATTGCATCTGAATACCAGTGAAATGTCAGGGGTTCTATAATGGGAAGAGGAATAAATAGGGAGATAGATCAAAGCAATAGCTCTGGTGTTGCAGCTTCATGCCTGTGAACTGTAAGCACCAGACCACAAGCGCTGGTTTCTCAGGTTTTTCCTTTCTCTCCACTTTCATGCTTGCTTTCTTCCTTATGGTGTCATATAAAAGTACACAAGTGATCTGTCAGAATTTTTTCTTTTATTAAAAAAAACCACAAAATTATGGTCTCAGTGAAAGAAGCATGATCTCCATTTTATTTTACAAGGTGAAACCAAGGGCTTAGCAGACGTTGAGAAGTACAACTAAGATAACATTACCATTAGCATTTTAACAGTCATCAGACGCCAGACACCTACAGTCCTTTAAAGGGAACGTTAGCTTACATGCCCTCACGTACCTGAGAGAAGGACCTTTCATGCCTCTTTCTCCAGTATGTGCACAGGGGATTTTTCATGTCATGACCCAGGGACAAAGAACCACAGTCCAAGCCTATAGCTGCGCTGTTCTAGTCTAGATTTGATTTGTGAAGACATTAATCACTTAGAGTGACCGTGTTGTGTTACCGGAGTTGAAATGTTCTCAGTAACTAAACATCAGAACTGGAACATTATGAATACAAGCATAAAAAGTTGCAGGCAGGCCAGTAGCAAAAGAAAACTGTAAACTTCAGAGGTTTTATTCAGGGATTTTTGTAAGTAACATTGTCATCTGTGTGTCCCATCCAGCAGCAGAAAGTTAAGAAAGAAGAGCTTGTTTTTTTTATTTTTGACAAATAGTGTTTAAATTCATGTTAATTTTCCAGTAGAGGTTAGCAATGGTATGGCTAATAGTATGTGAAAGTGGTACTCAAAGAAGTATGGGGTTTTGTGTTTGTTGTGGTTTAACCCCAGCCAGCAACTAAGCCCCACACAGCCACTTGCTCACTTTCCCCTTGTGGGATAGGGGAAAGAATTGGAAGAGTAAAAGTGAGAAAACTTGTGTGCTGAAATAAAGACAGTTTAACAGGGAAAGCAAAGCTGTGCACACAAGCAAAGCAAAACAAGGAACTCATTCAGTACTTCCCATTGGCAAGCAATGTTCAGCTGTCTTCAGGAAAGCAGGGCTCCATCACATGTAATGGTTACTTGGGAAGACAAACACCGTCACTCCAAACATTCCCCCCAAATGTCCCCCCAATTCCTTCTTCTTCCTGCAGCTTTATATGCCAAGCATGACACCATATAGTACGGGATATCCCTTTGGTCAGTTGAGGTCAGGTGTCCCAGTCAGCTGAGGTCAGCTCCCAACTTCCCATGCAGTCCCAGCCTACTCGCTGGTGAGTGGAGTGAGAGGCAGAAAAGGCCTTGACTCTGTGTAAGCACTGCTCAGCAACAATGAACACATCTCTGCATTATCAACACAGTTTTCAGCACAAATCCAAAACATAGCCCCGTACTAGCTACTGTGAAGAAATTTAACTCTAACCCAGCCAAAACCAGCACGGCATTTTAAACAAAGTTTGGTCTTTAAATTGTACATAAAATGTTATCTACACACTCAGGAGTTGGAAGGCTTTCCCTGTATCTATTCTAGGGTAGCTTAAAGCCCTTCTTACAGCATCAGAGGGAATATAAAGAATAGCATGTATATGTGCTGCTGAGTACTCTTGCGAGGGCAAGAATATTCCACATATTGTCGTACTTATTTGGAAAAAGTAAAGGATTTGGATAATCTCATCTCATCAGATAAGTGTGTTGGGAGGACTAAAGGGGACAATTGCCTGGTGGATTTTACTGTTGAGATGAAATCAGTAGAGAACCAGTCTCCTTTCTCTGCCCATTTTTGAAGACTGGAATGTTCTGTATGGACACAGGCCCTGGTCCTCATGGGGGACTTCAACCACCCTGACATCTGTTGGAGAGACAACACGGCAGGGCACAGGCAGTCCAGGAGGTTCCTGGAATGCGTGGATGACAACTTCCTCCTGCAGGCGATAGAGGAGCCGACAAGGAGGGGTGCCATGCTGGACCTTGTGCTCACCAACAGAGAGGGACTGGTCGGGGATGTGAAACTGAAGGACAGCCTTGGCTGCAGCGACCATGACATGGTGGAGTTCAAGATCCACGGGGCAGCAAGGAAAATACACGGCAAGCTCTCTGCCCTAGACTTCAGGAAGGCGGACTTCGGCCTCTTCAGGGACCTGATGGGCCAAGTGCCATGGGAGGCGGCCCTGGAGGGAAGAGGGGCCCAGGAAAGTTGGTCCATATTCAAGGAGTACCTCCTCCAAGCTCAGCAGAGGTGCATCCCGATGAAAAACAAGTCGGGCAAAAAGGCCAGGAGGCTGGCGTGGATGAGCAAGGAGCTCCTGGACCAACTGAAAGTGAAAAAGGAAGCCTATAGAGGGTGGAAGTGGGGACAGGTAGCCTGGGAGGACTACAAAGAGGCTGCGCAAGTGGCCAGGGATAAGGTAAGGAAGGCCAAAGCCCTGGCAGAACTGAATCTGGCCAGGGATATAAAATGTAACAAGAAGAGCTTTTATAGGTACGTAGGGGACAAAAGAAAGTCCAGGGTAAAGGTAGGCCCCCTCCAGAAGGGAACTGGTGTCCTGGTTACCCAGGACATGGAGAAGGCTGAGGTTCTCAATGACTTTTTTGCCTCAGTCTTCACCGACAAGAGTTCCTGTCCCACTGCCCAAGCTGCAGAAGGTGCAAGCAGGGACTGCGAGAATGAAGAACCGCCCATTGTACTCGAAGAGCAGGTTCGGGATCATCTAAGGAACCTGAAGGTGCACAAGTCCATGGGTCCTGATGAGATCCATCCTCGGGTCCTGAGGGAACTGGCAGATGAAGTTGCCAAGCCACTGGCCATCATATTTGAGAAGTCGTGGCGGTCTGGTGAGGTTCCCGATGACTGGAAGAGGGGGAACATAACCCCAGTTTTTAGAAAGGGGAATAAGGAAGACCCAGGTAACTACAGGCCGGTCAGCCTCACCTCTGTGCCTGGCAAGATCACGGAGCAGATTCTCCTGGAAACCATGCTAAGGCACATGGAGAGCAAGGAGGTGGTTGGTGACAGCCAACATGGCTTCACCAAGGGCAGATCGTGCCTGACCAATTTGGTGGCCTTCTATGACGGGGTGACGGCATCAGTGGACAAGGGACGAGCAACTGACATCACCTACCTGGACTTGTGCAAAGCTTTTGACACTGTCCCGCACGACATCCTTCTCTCTAAACTAGAGAGACATGGGTTTGATGGACGGACCACTCGGTGGATAAGGAGTTGGCTGGATGGCCGCACTCAGAGAGTGGTGGTCAACGGCTCAATGTCCAGGTGGAGACCGGTCACGAGTGGCGTCCCTCAGGGGTCCGTGCTGGGCCCGGCCCTGTTCAACATCTTTGTCCGCGACATGGACAGTGGGATAGAGTGCATCCTCAGCAAGTTCGCCGACGACACCAAGTTGTGTGGTGCCGTCGACACGCTGGAAGGGAGGGATGCCATCCAGAGGGACCTTGACAGGCTGGAGAGGTGGGCCCGTGCCAACCTCATGAAGTTCAAGCAGGCCAAGTGCAAGGTCCTGCACCTGGGTCATGGCAATCCCAGGCACAAATACAGGCTGGGCAGGGAATGGATTGAGAGCAGCCCTGAGGAGAAGGACTTGGGAGTGCTGGTGGATGAGAAGCTTAACATGAGCAGGCAATGCGCCCTTGCGGCCCAGAAGGCCAACCGCATCCTGGGCTGCATCAAGAGAAGCGTGGCCAGCAGGTCGAGGGAGGTGATTCTCCCCCTCTACTCTGCCCTGGTGAGACCCCACCTGGAGTACTGTGTCCAGTTCTGGAGCCCCCAGCACAAGAAGGACATGGACCAGTTGGAGAAGGTCCGGAGGAGGGCCACGAAGATGATAAAAGGGCTGGATCACCTCTCTTATGAGGACAGGCTGAGAGAGTTGGGGCTGTTCAGCCTGCAGAAGAGGAGGCTCCGGGGAGACCTGATAGCGGTCTTCCAGTACCTCAAGGGGGCCTACAGGAAAGATGGGGAAAGGCTGTTTAGTAGGGCCTGTTGCGATAGGACGAGAGGTGATGGTTTTAAAATAGAGGGGGGTAGATTTAGATTAGAAATTAGGAAAAAATTTTTTACGATGCGGGTTATAGAACACTGGAACAGGTTGCCCAGAAAGGTGGTGGAGGTCCCATCCCTGGAAGCGTTCAAGGCCAGGCTGGATGAGGCTCTGAGCAACCTGACCTAGTCAGGGATGTCCCTGCTCCTTGCAGGGGGGTTGGACTAGATGACCTTCGAAGGTCCCTTCCAACCCTAACCATTCTATGATTCTATAATTCTATGATTCTATGATTCTATGACACTTCAGTCCTTGCAGGACGCTGGCATTGAAGGGCCACACTGAAGCTAGCACTGGGGAAAAGTTGCCCAAGGTTGCTTCAGCCTGTTTGTCTGGAAATATGATACATGTGCATTGGGCTTGTTTTGTGTTCGAGTTACTTTACAGTTCACTCATCGAGAAGCCTGCGTAACACAGCTTGCTAACTCGAGTTTCACATATGCTACAAGAGAGCTTGTTATTGGTAGTCATTTTGTTGTACACCAGTACAGCATGGGAAGTCCCTGGTTCATGTTTC
Source organism: Chlamydotis macqueenii (assembly GCF_036417535.1). Taxonomy (NCBI): domain Eukaryota; kingdom Metazoa; phylum Chordata; class Aves; order Otidiformes; family Otididae; genus Chlamydotis; species Chlamydotis macqueenii. Next base: position 43,299,662 of record NC_141593.1, read on the forward strand.
TCAAAGCTTTTATATCTGTATTTCTGAAGCATCTTTATTTCAACTTTAAAGTTCAGCGCACCTGTTCTAAAATGGCAAGCAGTTGTGGGTGTCTGCACTTGCCCACGGCGACATGCAGGTCTGTCCTCAGTCAGAGAAGGTTGCCAACAGAAGTATTTGGTACTCCTGAACACTTGTTACCACATGCATGTCCACCCTTATCAACATAAGGGAACACCTTACTTCAGAAAGGAGAGGAGGGTTTACAGCAGGCTGTCTGCCTTCTTTTGGTTCCCTCGTAGCAGCCAGGAGAGGAGAGAGGAGTGAGTCAGCCTTTGCCTGGAATTTAACTGTTGATCTCTCTTTGGGGAGTGCTCAAGCTGCGTCTTTCCTGGGATCTCCTCAGCAACTCAACATAGTTTCTGTTCCCTCTCAGATGAGGTCCCACCACAGATAAGGTAGCTTCGGAGGAAAGTAGGTCCATGAAAGCCTTTCCCTTCTAAGACAGACACTGATTTGAGTGCTTCAGCTAAAAAAAAATAATCAGAGGTAGGTAGGTAATGTATTTCTGATTCATAATGCATAACACATCTCAGATCTAGTTGAAGATGTCCCTGCTTCTTGCAGGGGGATTGGACTGGATGAGCTTTAAAGGTCTCTTCCAACCTAAACAATCCAATATTCTGTGATAGCAACCTTTAAGCTGCATGAGCCAGAAGTGAGATACTGATGGCTTAACCACATTTCAAACTGGTCTGCCCCCAGTCTTGGATGCTACAAAAGGCTTGTAGTTCACCTGCCTAATTGCAGAATTTGTGACTCCCTCCTGTTTTTTCAGTCCACTTCTATAACAAATCATTGTTTCATTTTGTATTTACTGTTCAAACCTTGGAACATCTGAGATGGCACAAAACTACAAGTTTGTTTTCCAGAGATTAAATTCACTGATGTGAATTATTTGAATTGAGCATATCCAGTATGTCTTTAAACAACATTTTGAGAGTAATTAAGGTTTCAAAGTTTAAAGCCATTTTTCCCTCACTTCTCAGGTGGGCCTTGAGCCCATCCTGGCTCAGACCTTGTCAGACAAGTGGGAGGCAACTGCATGGAAGATTGATTGTGTCCTCAGTTTTCTCTTCCTGTTCCCTATTTTCTTGCTGTGCTGTTTCCTGCTATATAATAAGATAGCTCATAGACAGGCTACATCTCCATGATGTACCATGTCCTGTGTCCAAGAAGGGCATTGTAGAAGCTGGCTGCAGTTTGAAGATGACAAAGTCCGGCTGGAAGTTCAGCTAACTGGGGAGAACCGGGGTATGTTATAAAGCAGCTACAGTTGCCATGAGGCAGTGCAGTAGGTTAATAAAATTGAAGGTGGGTCTGGGGTTGTTTTTGTTTTCTTTCTTTCTGAGGTGGTGGTTTTATGGAGATATTTATTCAATATCTAACATCTGGCAGAATGTGGGGAGTTGGTCTACATGGAAAGCTTCTGGTTGGTAGCATTTTTTTAAGTTGACTTAACCTTGATGGCATGTCTTTTGATATGACTGTGCAAGCTTCTCTTGTTTGAGCATAGGCTCTGGAGGACTTTCATTTTAAAAAATCGCAATCAGTTAGTTGCAAGTATCTAAAGACAGTACTGGGGACTCTGGATAACACTCGGTGAATCTGTTAACTAGAAGAACCCTGTGATTATTTCTGTTATTTCTATTCTAACATCTCCATTTGATCAGGGAGATGCCTGTAATGTGCATGTATACAAGACCACAGGATGGCTGAATAGCCTGCAGAGTAGTAAAGAAGGTGACAGGGCCATGAAAGCCATAGGAGAAGGGCAGGGGGGTCTGTGCGTCGATCTCAGTCCTATTTAAGGACTTAATATTTCTGCACGTGTATTTTGCTTGTTGCTGAACTATCTAAGACCTGGTGATAAAAAATACAGAGTGTGGATGAGTCAGAAAAATTTATGGTATATTTCCCCAGACTTTTCACCTTAGAGTAAGTTTTTCTTTCTTTCCTATTGCAGACATCACTTCTTTATAAAATATCTTGCCGGCACAGCATATGGAAACTTGCTTTGTTAGTTTTCCTTGTCTCAGCAAGTTTGGCTGAAATGCTCTTGACTTACATAATGCTTTACCTGTGTTCAGGATCATAATGTGGTATATTCTGGGGAGAGAGGAGAGACTATAACTGTTTCTGCAGAAAATGTGAGAAAAATGAGTTAAGATCATAATATCGTCAGTCATGGGTGTGGCATAAAGCCATTCTCACACAACTGCTTCATTGTGCATGAGGTCTGCCTATGAGACCCAGGCTATGAAGTGGTGGCGTCTTATTTCACTGACAGAAATCCAGCCACACTAATACAAACGATGTAAGGTGTCTGGCATCCTAAAAGTGGTGAGAATTGTGTTTAGGACTTTGATTCTTTGATCTTTGCTAGCCCGTGAAAAGCTGGCAGACGTGGAAGTACAAATGGATTACAAGGCAGTATCTGTCTTGCTGCTTCCCGTCTGATGGCAACTGCGTTGAGCTGAGCACATTCTGGCGCTGTGTGATTCAGCTGTGCCACTGGTTCTGCCTCAGCATTGTTGGAAGGCACCCTTATGGAACAGAGCTCTGTGGCGTACACTGTAAAACCAGGTGGGAAAAGGGAACTGCTCGGGAAAGGTCAGTCCCTGCTTGCAGGCAGGCAAAGCACTTGGTGAGCTTTCTTTTCAGCGCAACCACTGGGCAAGCCCTCCCTGGGGGCTAGGGGCTCAGGAGCAGTCTCCAGCTTTTGAATAAAACTAGCAACGTGTTGCAAATACCTCCACGGGCTTGACAGTCTTTCTTGACTGGGCCGTGAAGCAACAGATAGACACATTGCAGATTGCACATTGCAACCCAACAGGGAGATACACGATCCTTTTCCTTAACCGATGTCATTGTTGGTATGGACCACCAATTCAGTAGACAAAAAAAGGTAACAGCTGAGTTGATTACTGTATTACGGGACATTACTTTCTTCAGAAGATAAGTGAATACAATGGTTTTTTTTTTGTTTCTGCAAAAGTAAAAATAGTTTCCTTACTTATTTGGTACTTAAACATATAGCTTATTATTAAATTTCAACTCGAGTCAGGAGGAGATGCTGGGTTTTCTATATGAGAGTATCTTGTGCAGAACATAAAAAGCAGCTGTGAAAATTTATCACTGATGCAAAATAAATTTCACCTGCCTTTTTGTTTCTTAGTGTTACCTTCAGAGCATTAATGTGGCACTAAAGATAGGTAAGATTACATTGAAGAATTTTTATTTGCAATTCAATTGCAATTAACAATTCAGTATTTAGTAATTAGGAACTTAGAAAAAGCTCTGTAGAGCAGTCAGCCTGCATGCCAGATTTGTTTCTGGAATAAATCACATTTAAGGTTTGTATACCCAACCACTACTGACGCGGTATGTTCATTAAATAGAAAAGAAAGAAGAAAAGTGAATTTTAGCAAAGTGAAATCTCTGTACTGAATTATCAGTGTGATGCTTTCCACACTCATCCTCACAGAAATATTAGGTTTTTTCCTTGCTCTTCTCCTGATACGTCCCCTGGCACATGCTAGCAAAGAGTATCTCACAGTCATAGAAAATCTTTGCTGTTTTCACTAGTGAAGGGGCTCATTTCAGAGTACAGTAGACTATCCCCCTCTCCTACAAAGTAAATGCATTGATCGGAGCAGCAGCCACTTGTCAAAAGGCCCTCTGTGATCTTGATGTGTTTTAAATCTTCACCTTATTTCACATTCTTACTTGTGTTGCATCTAAATGCAGGTTGCAGGCTCTTCGGTGCAGTTGTTATTGGTATTTCTATGGGTAAAGATAGTTTTTCACAAGTGTGCATTTACAGGAGTTGGATTTTTTTTTTTTTTTCCCAGAAAGGAACTTTGAAAAGGGTAGCTTCTAGGAATATGGCACTTACTTCCCAAAGATGAGGCCCAAAATTCGATGTGAGGCTAAGAATATTGGAACAGGATGACGGAAAAACGCTTCCAGTAACAGCAGTGGGAGTCATCCCATGGGACTGACTCTGACTCATGTGCCTGTCGTAACTGAGTGGATGTGTTAGGATGTTAGTAAGACTGACTAAAGGATAAATCGCAAGTAGCTACAATACTTGTTTGTTTTGTTCCTACATGCAAACTATGGGGGCTTTTCCAGCCGCTTGAGAAGAACAGAAAATCCCTCCATCAGCATTAGCTCTCTGAAGAGCATGATCAGAGCGCGAGATTTATGGAGCACTGGAAATAGCTTTGCACCAGTCAGCACTCCCAATCCCACACCCTTCCAGGAGCCAACAGCAACACATTTGTTCCAAGTGATCTCACTCACTGCTGGGTGGCATTAACAGGAGTTTCCAAGCCCCTGACTGGTGCCGTTACCAGCGCTGTTCACTTACTGCCCCTTATTTTTCTAACTGGGACTAAATTTCCTTCTTATCTGGCAGCCCAACAATTTAGCAAGACTTGGAAGGTGGAGGAGCTGGTGGTAAGAGGGAACAAAATACAAAATTATGTTGGTTTGGGTTTTTTTTACTGCTTATCCAAAGAATCCGTGGAGGAAGGAATTGGAGATAGTTCCTGCTTTTCTATGTCCTGTTGTCTGGAAAGGAGAATGAAGTGATGGAGTCCTCTGGGCTTTTGAAGTCAATCCCAAAGGGCTTCTGAACTGGGTGCAACTGCTTTATATGAAATTTTATTTCTGTGTAGGACAGTACAAACCTAGCACTGTAATACAAATGACCTGGCCTTGTCATGAAATTTAAAAGGTTTTCATATATATGATAGCACTCTCATATATATGATAGCACTGACATAGCAGCTAGGATGTCAAGGAGAATGTAGTTTTAAAAATACAAAAAAAACCTCCTAGCTGTCAGCAGTAGTATATTTGTTTCATTATGAAGCTGTAGGCATTTCTGTGCTTGTGTGGTGCATCCTGTTTGTTTGTTTGTTTTTAATTCTGAAAAAAAAATAATTGAAGATACTTTTTATTTGAATAAACTGATTTTGAGGCTACATCCAAACAGCTCATCTAGTACTTCTCATTGCTGTATAAAGGCTAACTGCAGATGCATGTTATGCCTGGATAGGACCACAGAGTTGGAAAAAATCTGCTACGCTGTGAGCCTGTGAGGTCTAAATAGTGCAAGAAACAGGACAATTCAAAACTGCTAACTGTAGCTCGTTCTGACGTCAGTACCTTAGCCGCACAGATCTGGTCCCATCGCTGAGTCACTGACTTAATGTGTGGGTAAAAGTCTGCTGTCCTCTTTTCAACTCCATGCTGTTTAAATACCTTTGGGATGGCAGTGTCCTGGAGAGGAATTTTGTGTTTTCCACATGGGGTAAGCATCATCCTAAGCAGTAACAGTCACTGTGTTCTTGGAAGCAGGGAATAAAGGAGGAGGAGACGACTCAAAGATCTGAAACATAAAGTAAAATCTAGGGGATCTCATTTCAGGAATGAGTATGTTTCTTCTGAGTTTATAAAATCAATATGTATTTTGCTTAATAATTTTTGCTGCAGGTTGGGGAAAGGGGAATGTGTATGAGTGATGTTGAAAGGTCTTTGTCTTTAAAATTTAAAATTTCATGCTTAATGGTTTTGAAAACTGGAAACAAAGTTTTAAACTACGCAAAATCAGAAGGATGTGAGCACTGGCTGAGTAGGTTGGCTGTGACCTAAGCTGTGGAAAAGCCAGGCAGCCACAGTGTTCAATGACTGCAGTTTGAGTCTCTTTTTCACATGGAGCTCCAGATTCTCTCTGTGATAGTAGTCTTGCCTGGAAATCACAAATGTTTGGACCACTGTATCTGTGGGAGACCAAAGATAAAAGGAAGATGGTTTTTTTTGCCTCTAGTTACAAGAAGGAGGAGATAGAAGTAGAGGGATGAAGAGAAGGGGGGCATAAGCAAAGGGGATAGCTAACTGCTGCCTCGATACTTGCAGCAGCCTTTCCTTTTGCTGAACAGGAGTTATAATTTAATAATAATTGGTAACAGACGGGTGGTGAGCTTGATCTCAAACTCTTCAGAGTTGGATTTCTGCTTCAGATGTGTGGGTGTTTATGTGCTTTTTCCCACTACGATGTTTGGTTTTATAAGCCCAGCACGCTTTTATGTGCATGTATAAATAGCTTGTGTTGAAATACATACACAAACACTGCCCAAGTGAAAATGCTAGGCAGACTTGGTCTGGAGACGGCGGGGAGAGACAGTGGTGATGGGAAGTATTTGAATCACTCATGATGTTGATACCAAAAAAAAAAAAAGTTATGGTGATACCAGAGATACTCTAGTCGTTATTGTAGATAAGTCTTTCAGTAGGGTGTCAGAGGGAATGCCGATGGGGTAGTATATGAGATGGAGAGGCAGTTGTGGTGATGCATTTTGAATAAGATGTCAGTTGGGATGTATACATATGCCCAAGCCACTCTTACGTTGTTGAAGGTATGGGGCTTGTCTCTGTGATACTTCTTGGTGGAGGCTGCATTGTGAAGTTGGTTGTACCCCATATTCCTTCCTCTCCCTCTGAGGTATGGGGCCGCCCTGCCCCCCAGCACCCTGTCCTTTCTCACCCACAGCTCACCCTGCTTCTGAGAGTCAGCAGCACCACAGCAAAGCGAAGCTCAGTGCACATCTACAGTTAAATTGTTAAAAAGGTAGCAGATGACATCTCTTCTGCCATCTCCACCTTGCTGCAAGCTGTGAGCGACACTAGCGCTCCGGCATGGTGAACAGGCAATACTGAAAATACAAGGGAAAGAGGAAGCATTTGGTTCCAGTATAGGTAGTGTATTTATGTTTTTAATTAAGGCTTATGTTTTAAAACCTTTGTTTTTCAAATTAAGTAAGTTCACCTGCTGTGTTAAGCATTTCCTTACCTCACACACACTATGATGCAGGAGCCACTCCTCCCAGCACAGAGATGGCGGCAGGGCAATTGGAGTGCAGTGAGAAAAGCCCTCGGGCAGAGCATGGACGTGCTCTCCCAGCAGATAGTGTTGAAGCTGTCACACTGCCTTGGTGCTGGTGGCCCTCTTCTCAACTAACCATGCTGTAGGTCCCTGTCCTATCATCGCTTCGTTGGTCTGCCATAAAAGAAGAATGAAAACTGAAGGCCAGGTCCTGTTGTGTGTCCATCTCCTGCTAGATGGGGCGAGGGGGGGCAGGCGGAGGAGCACTGGGATTGCAGAATTAGGCATCCTAACTGAATCACTTATTCACAGTCGCAGCTTTGACACCAGAAGAGGGAGACTGCCTGTGCCAGGAAGAAGGATTAGACATGGCTTCTTAGTCTCTTGCTTTTTCTGACTTCTTTTGGAAAATTTTATTCTAACGTGGATGTCATTGATCTTGGATGGGGCCCACATAGGAAGAAAAGTGTCTGGTCTCTAATTGGGAGCTCTCTGTTTGTGAATCTGAGGTGGGAGGGGAAAAGGGGATTTGTCTTTTCCAAACAAGTCCTCAGCGTGTGCTTCATTGCCAGGAATGAATCTTGTCCTAAAATGCTGCTCTTCGGTCACTATGCCTTTCTGATTACAGAGAGCAGCAGGGATGCCCTCCGCTTTGCTTGGACTTTCGTGAGCAGCATGTTTGGTGATTCCTGGGCTCTGTACGCTTACATAGGAAAGAGCCTCCACGTGGGCTGTGGAGAAGCATGTGTTTGATTTGGAGGTGGAAGTGGAGTCATGTGTTTATGGCCTGTGGGAGCTGCAGAAGAGGGATCTGATCAGGTTGCTCTTATGCCAGTCTGTGGTACTACGGAAACTTTTTAACAGTAAGGTTCAATTGCATTACGTAGAACTGGCTGAATGCTAAAACAGGAGCATGCGGTGCGAGGGGAGGGGAAAGAATGGGAAGGAAATACATGCCCATAAATCACATTTATAAGGGTGAAAAGGTTCAAGCTTGCACGCTTGTGCAGTTACAGGTTCAGATGCTGCCAGTTGTCCTGCAGTCTGCCGTGGACCACACAACAGAATTTGTTTTTTAATACCTTGATTGTACAACACCTCTTTTTTTTTCTGTTACTAAATGGAGGCAGTTGCTGCATTGAGCTCTGCCCACAGCACTCCATCAGTGCTGTTGAGTCAGGGAAGGAGAGACAGGGCTTGCAAGCCCTTCTCCCCTGTTGCCAGCACCCCTCATAGCGTGCAATTGCTTGATCTATGCTGAAGTACAGATCAGAAGGAGTAAAATGAATTAAGAAAGTAGGATATTGCTACTAGTATTACCAAAATCTAAAGTCTGGTATTCTTGCCAAAATTAGATTTTAAGTTGCTTTTTAATGACCAGTTCATACTCCATGTTTTAAAGGATATAGACCTCTACATAGCTTAGACACTTAGCCAGCCCACTGTTACCTTAGAGTTTCCTGAATGAGCATGCTACATCTTGCTGGATTTCCAGTGGGCTAAGATACTCATGCTGTGGGATGCGCAGAAGGAAAGGAGGTTGTCCAAGGTGGCAGGAATGGGCATGGGACTGCCTGTACTATCAATGATGTCCAACACAGAGCACAATGGAGCTCAGTGAATTCAATCAGCCTCAGGTCCAGCTGCCCCTATCCCCACTGAACAGCAGTTCCTCCCAGTACTCAAAATAAAATGCAGCATGAGTGAGGCTACCAAAAGCCATTTTTAAAATTTGAAGTGTTATCAGAATTTTGACTGTAGCTCTGCAATACTGAGAAAGAGCATTGCACTGTAAGAAACAGCATTAACTGAACCTTGACACAATGAGAGTTTCTGGAAAAAAGGTTGCCATCAAAGATGCCTGCTGCTGTGGAGCTGTATTTGGCCCATGGTTTCTTTGGCCCTGCAGTGTTGTCAGAGAGAGTGCTACGAGACCTCAGAGATAACTTAGGCTATGAAAAGTCCAGGAGTTTTTGGTCCAAAATAGCAGCTCATGTAAACTGTTCAACAGCTTCTTTGCTCAGTCTCCTGACGAACCCTTGGCACACACACTAATAGCAATTACAGAATCCTTGTCAGAATGATGAATCCATTCTGCTTGCATCCAGTAGGTTTTTGGCTATTGAGTACGTTTTTTCAGACTGCCAAACTGATACTCTGTCAGCACAGTTGTAACACACATGGCTGTTTCACTGCTCCTTCTGAGCTGTTTCAGCATCCCTGATTATCTTTCTTGGGTAAATGTTCATGAAGCCAAATTTTCACGGTAAAGCATGCGTATGCTGTGGCATAAAAGAATATGAATGAATATAGAATGAAAAGTATATAGATAAAATATATAATATAGATAAAATATAGAATATAGAATGAAAAGTCACTGATGCAACCTGGCTGGTGTATGAAAGAGTAACTATTTCAGCAGAGGTCGAGGGGAAAAAAAATAGATCATTAAAAGCACTGTAAAATTGGCAATTCTTAGTCTGTAATTTTTCCATGTTAAGCAATTGTGAAACCTGTTTTTTAGTCCAAATATTGCCCTGTGACATGTGGCATTGTTCCTTAATTATCTAGGAATATGATTTAATATTTGAATCCAATTTATGTGTAGATAGGAAGAGATTGGAGATAAATGCTTTCAGATGGAACAGAACAGCATTCCGGTGCTCTGGAGATACCAGCTTCCTTTTTGTTAATTAAAACTAATCTGTAGTAGCATAGCTTGGTTATTTGAAAAAGTTTCTTTGTTATTTTTTACTTTACAAATTAGACTGGAGTCTGGCCTCTGAGACTCTTTAATTAACATTTAAGATTCAAGCTGTTCAAATATTTTTTTTTAAAAGAGACTGAGCCTCTGTTTTATAAAGATCACATATGCCTCCTACCTTTAATAAAGGTTCCATTTTGTTGGACAATAGCTCTTACTGTATTTCAAATTACCCCATTTTCTGAGATCTCTAAGTATGTTGCTTTTGTTCTGTGATTTAGATTTGTTGTCTCATGGCGCCTTTTAAATTGGATCCAGCTATTAGCAAAATGTACTCATTTTCCCTGAAGCTAGTCTCCCATTCTGCAGACCAAAGGCTTGGTAAACTCCAGCTTTTTTTTCTCCCTTTAATAAAGGCATGGTTTAAATTACTTGCCTTCTAAATCTTATTTGTGGACCTCAGAAGTAAAATATTTATTTTCTGCTTGCATACATATGATTGGGAACATTAGCAAGCTAGATCATTACAATATAACATATAAAGCTTTCTGTAAGGATGTTTGTTTTAGGCTTGTCTGATAATTTGTGTGGGGCAGGGGAAAATAATATGGATTAGGCAAAGTAATTTATCATCTGGGTTGGAAAAAAAAAGAATTGCTTTAATTTAACACCTGTTCAAAATAGTTAAAAATATTGTTTCTCAGGTATGTCAGCAGGAGCTTTTCTTTTGAAAGTCAACCCACGTATCTGAGGCCTTGGATGGGTTTAGTCGTTCAGCTTCAAGCATCATTTCCCAAAAGGTCTTGGCCCAGGTTGCTATAACAAAAGGACTGTCTTAGATCTAATGGATTATTAGTATATTTTAGATACGTGTTTATTTCAGTTAAATAAGCTCATGCAACAGCTTGCATTCTCTGAAAACAGACTAAGACAGCATGATTCTGTTTTCTCATTCACTGTCAAAATACAGGTAATGTTTGAGTTGCAAATAGTGTTATGCAATAGTGTGCATTTTCCTTAAAATTAGATTGAAAGATAACATGAGACCACTAGAATTATTTGTAAAAGCTGCTGCTCTTCTATTTGAGACTCTTTGCTGTCTGACAGTAGCACTCCCATTAAGACGTTTCATCTAGGTGCCAGCCCATCATTCGATCTTGATGTGTCTGATATTTATGAAAACGTAAGAGTTCCTTTCCAGATGTCATACCTGAGACAATGGGGGTCTCAGTGTCTTCTTGGCCCCCAGCTGTGCCTCAGTAATACACTACTAATATGGGCAGTATCTTACAAAACTCACAGTTACAATCTGCGTTTAGCTTAAAAAGGTGGTAGTGGAGACGTCCACACCAGCTGCAGAAGCAGGGCAGTATGAAAGAACAATTTCCAGGCGGTGAAGATCCATCCATGAGGAACCTGAGGTCCCAGCAGACCTCCATCACCCAGCCAGCCACCTCTCCCCATCCTCGGGAGTACCAGCCCTCAGTCATGGGCTCGGAAGGACAGCTCTCAGCCTGGAATCGGAGGCTGAGAAAATGAGCTGTATTTCCAACTTTGGCACATGAGTCCTTGCAGCTGCCAAACCAGTAAGAGCATGTGTGGGTGAGTGGGTGGCTACAGGTGTTTCTTCAAATCCAGACAAAGTTGTATGTGCTCTCTGCCAGCCGTAACAGGAAGGATTGCTGTAAATTACTTTTCAAGTTTAGTTTATATTGTTTATGGTGTAACCAGCCAAAACGACATATGGTGTGCATCTCTGAACTGTGCAAAAGAGCACAGAGAAATGTGCAGAGAGAAAACTGGGAGGGACTAATGAATTCTTATTTTTGCCACTGAGTATTTGCTCCTGGGAGGAACAGAAAAGCCAAGAAGAGCATACACAGGATGCGGTATGATTAGCTCAGTCCTACCACAATCTACTTAGTTTTCAAAATTTCCTTGTGAGACTGGTTTGTTAAAAGTGCCTGTTCACATGACTCATTCATTAGGCTGTGAAGCTGTGGGGCCCATTTTACTTTTCCTGTTCTGAGCACTGGATGAGACGTTGGGAACAGATTTTTTTTTTCTCTCTCCTTCTCTTATGTGAATAAATTTCCTATGTTTGTGGTATCAGCCTAGGGCGTGGATTATACTGGAAAAATTACTTCTTTATAGTGCCTGTATCTGAGAAATGACTGCATTTGCTTTAGCTGCAGTTCGTGTTACATGGCCATCTACATGCTGCACTGCATTGGAGGTGGGAGAGAAACCAATATATGTTCATTCCAAGCAGTAGTGAAGATTTTGGTACATGTTTTCCCCTCTGCCCCTCTTGCACTCAGAGCCAGCCTTGGTTTCCATGCTGAGGTCCCATGCGAGCCATGAGGAGAGCTGGCAGGGCCGACCATCCTCCTGCTTTCACAGGCGCTTCAGCAGCCGTCGGTTCTCCTGCAGTTTGCTCAGCCACGACAGCATGTGGGGCTTTTCAGAAAACAGGAGGCCAACGTGTAATCTGAGGATAACAGACATGCCGCTCTTGCCCCAACTGGCAAAGTGCCAGGGTTTCAGATTGGGAAATGTGCCAGGATTTGTACTCACCCTGGGAAAGAAAGGGGAAAAAAGAGAAAAAGGGAAAGAAAAGTGCATACTATCCCAGATCTCACTCAAGAAATATTTTTTTTTCTTTTAAAGTATTTGAAAGGAGGTTGATTGCCAAGAACAGGAACCCTATGGAGGAAGGAACAATTAAGGGAATGGGTACAGCTTAATTGTTCCGTGTTTTCCAGTGTTGTTGGGATATAGATGATCAGGCCGTGGTACAAATGTAAGGCAGGCATACACCTCCTTAGTTTATGAGAAAGTAGGACCACATGAACACCTTCCCAGGGAGAACTTCTGTTCTGCTCTCCACGCAGCTATTATGGTTGCACCAGGAAAGGTATGTAGGGGACGAGATGGCTTGTGCGCTGCGCAAGCCAGGACCCTGCTTCTTATTGAAAGTACTCAGAAATTTAGGCCCTAAAGTCTTATAACTTCCTCCTTTAGGATCAATAAATATTTTAATAACTGCAGGGGAAAAAGCAGCTTCACCAGGAGGTGTGAAGAGAGCCCCACCTAGAATACTTTACATTATAATCTGCTGTTGAAATATTCTCACTGAAGGCACAGTATGAGATCTTGAGCAGACACAGAAATGGAGGTTGGTTGCTTACCTTCTGGGTAAGAGATGAAACTGCTGGACCACGAGATGCAGAAGAGCAGTGCTCACAGGAGAAGACAACAGTCCCTTTCTCCTCCTTATGTTTCTAATATATGCTATAAGAATATATAAGGAATTTATTCTATTTTTTTAAATATATGACAGAAGGTGCAGAATAAAGTGTGTCAGATGAAGATATACAACCTTTTAAATGTATTTATATTCTGTTTAACTCTCTACAGATGAGAGATGTGTATGTAATTTTCAAACCTTGAAGGTTTGGTCCAGGCATGGAGCTGCTCAGTGCTATGAGAAACGCTCTGTAACAAAGCTGGACTGCCTGGGAAGATTTACTGGTGAAATGTTTAGTGTCTCCAGGGAGAAGCAGCAGCTGGGTAGTTTTGGAGGTCTGCATTATGGATATGGGCATCTACAGCAAAGTGAGTTGAATCTTGGAAAGCTATTTACTTTTGTAGATTGAGCTCTGGTTCCACTTGCAGGAATCTTAACAGCTGTTATTTTGTCAGCAAAAAGCTTTAAGAGACAGCTTTCCTTCCCTACCGTGCATTGCGCTCTAACTGTTCAGTCTTGCTGTGAGTGCAAACTCCACTCAGCCACAAAACCCCTCAGCATTTTATTTCATTCACAAGCTGTGTTCAAACTATTTCGTATAAGAGGTCAGCTGGAAAGAGATACCAGGTACCCAAAAAGAACTCTTCCAGGATGACGTATGAGCATTTATGGCTTGTTAATTATGCTAAGTGGATTAACATCTAATTACATATGTCTGTGAAATATTTTCCTGAGATCTAAAGTTGGCAAGCACTAGGATGATAAGGAAAGTATTTCCAAATACCTTGTTTCCAAAAGCAACAATATACTTGTGTGACTTTTTTTCCCCTCCCTTTCTGGCTTCCATTCTCACTGTTGTCAGTAAATGTGTAATTCAGAAAAAGGTTTGTGTTCAGTTACTTGATATGAGCACAATTTGGACTCAGTTTTGAAAAGTATTAGAACTGCTAACATTTTACTGTTACTATGAAAAAGGTGATTGTTGTTAGGTGCCCTGTCTTTTGAAAGATGGTGAGAACAAAGGCTGAATCAGGAGGGCTAGGAGGGTTTTATTGCACTTAGCTGTTTTCCTGTAGGATCAGTGCTGAGCCACTAATGAAATACAAAATGTTAGGCTGGTAACTGCCTACAACTGAGGAGGCCTTGCTGGAGAGTGAGGTGATACTTAGGCCACAAGAGTGGCTAAGAACAAAGTTGGAAATTTAAAGACAAGAACAACAACAACAAACCCACATGTAATTCGTGTTCACACTGCTTAAATAAAAGTATTTTTCAATTGTCATTTGCTTGAAAATTTCCATACTTCTCATTGCAGTATGTTAATTACTGGTTTTGTCAATGTGCATTTGATAGAACAGCCCAGCTTTTAAACACCTTTCAAGGTGCTTAAAATCTATTACTGGCAAACATACAGTGGCAAAACTGTCTTTCATTTAATGGAAAGCTCCCTGTTTCATGGTTTTATATCTAACTCTTTTCCTTTTGGCATGGATTTAATGTTGGTACAGAAATATATTTAAGCCTTTTTATCACTTGAACTGTACACTCACATAGGGTAAATTGTCAATTATATCTTGTGGCTCTTTCAGATGTTTGCAGTGCTAATCTTCCTCCCACCCCTCCTCCCTTCTAATAGTACAAAAGGAATAATCTCTAGCCTAACCTAAAGGAAAAAAGTCAAGACTGGAGACAGTGGAGGTGAAGATGCTGCAGATCTGCCCCTGGATCTGGGTTAGATTACAATGTGGAAGCAGGAGTTTGTCTTGGCGTGTTCTGGGTTTCTGAAGCCTGGGCTCACGTGCACAGAGTCCAGCACCTCTGCCCAGCTTACCAACCAATGTCGAGAGGCATCTGCCTGGCTGCTGGGGAAAAAAAAACCCAAAACACCGAAATACCCAAAACCAACATCAACAGCCAAACCAAACTGGTTAAAGATGTATTGTTTATCAGCACTCACACAGATACAATACAGTTCCCTTCCCCCCAACTCCAACATTTTTTTCTCTTCCCAAAGGTTCGTCATCGGTGGTGTGAACTTGTTATTAAACATAAGTACGTGCCTGGATATGGAGATGTTGAAAAATTTCTCAGAGAAGATCAGGTCAGTTACATTTAATTAGCGTTTTCAAAATAATCAACTTTTTCTGTATTCAGTTTTTGTCTCTTTTGCCCCTTAAACATAGTTTAAGGAAGCCGCGTAGGGGTGGGTATTCAACCCCACTGAAGCATGTTAGTCTTCTGGTAAGTGGTGAAATGGGATATATTCCCTCCTGTCCTTCCATTTTATGCAAGCCAGAGGTAGCAATGATGCTAGGAAGATACTTCTCAGCACTGGTTCCTTTTGCAGGATGATAAAGACCTGTGAATGTTAATGCATGTCGATACGAGCTAGGTGCAAACCAGTCAGTGCTGCAGTGACTTCAGTTTTCAAGATAATATCCAGAAGGAGAAGCACAGCACAACAATACATCCAGGGAATGCAGGCCTCTCCGTGGTTAAGAAAAAGGTACCGGAAGATCTTGAAGGTCTTAAAAGGCTCGCCATACATAATGTCTTTACTATGGCTTTTTATTTAGGCCATTGTGAAATTACAATTCTAATTCTAAATTTGCTTCTGCCTTTTTCTTTCTATTTCATTTTTATTTATTTTTATTCACTCTGAACTCTATAAAATCAAGGCATTCACTGCCTAGGATGACTGTTATATGTTTAAAATGTATGTAAAAATAGAAAATGTTGCAAGATTTGTCAAAGTCTAGGCAAGATATGGATGTCTGTGCCTTTTATGTTGACAATGAACAAAGCCATTTACAGCCAATTAGGATTTTGTGCTTTCTGGCAAATACATTTTGCCACAACAGCACAATAAAGTTATTGCAGTCGCTCGTGCTCTTTCTTCCATGTCTGAAGTATACCTACTATTTATATCTCAGCCAATAAACAGACCCCAGACTTCCTGGCAAGCTCTTTATTTTTTTTTCTTTAATTTTTTTTAAAAAGCATAACCCAACATTATTTATGAAAATAAGCATTATATATATAGTGCATATTTTAATCCTATGAAAGGATGGAGATAACCACCAGCAGAGGGAGAGGGAATCCCTCAGTTCATAAAACCAAACATACTGGATTGCATCTGTTTGGAACAGCTCAGCAGAGGTGCATCCCGATGAAAAACAAGTCGGGCAAAAAGGCCAGGAGGCCGGCGTGGATGAGCAAGGAGCTCCTGGACCAACTGAAAGTGAAAAAGGAAGCCTATAGAGGGTGGAAGTGGGGACAGGTAGCCTGGGAGGACTACAAAGAGGCTGCGCGAGTGGCCAGGGATAAGGTAAGGAAGGCCAAAGCCCTGGCAGAACTGAATCTGGCCAGGGATATAAAATGTAACAAGAAGAGCTTTTATAGGTACGTAGGGGACAAAAGAAAGTCCAGGGTAAAGGTAGGCCCCCTCCAGAAGGGAACTGGTGTCCTGGTTACCCAGGACATGGAGAAGGCTGAGGTTCTCAATGACTTTTTTGCCTCAGTCTTCACCGACAAGAGTTCCTGTCCCACTGCCCAAGCTGCAGAAGGTGCAAGCAGGGACTGCGAGAATGAAGAACTGCCCATTGTACTCGAAGAGCAGGTTCGGGATCATCTAAGGAACCTGAAGGTGCACAAGTCCATGGGTCCTGATGAGATCCATCCTCGGGTCCTGAGGGAACTGGCAGATGAAATTGCCAAGCCACTGGCCATCATATTTGAGAAGTCGTGGCGGTCTGGTGAGGTTCCCGATGACTGGAAGAGGGGGAACATAACCCCAATTTTTAAAAAGGGGAATAAGGAAGACCCAGGTAACTACAGGCCGGTCAGCCTCACCTCTGTGCCTGGCAAGATCACGGAGCAGATTCTCCTGGAAACCATGCTAAGGCACATGGAGAGCAAGGAGGTGGTTGGTGACAGCCAACATGGCTTCACCAAGGGCAGATTGTGCCTGACCAATTTGGTGGCCTTCTATGACGGGGTGACGGCATCAGTGGACAAGGGACGAGCAACTGACATCACCTACCTGGACTTGTGCAAAGCTTTTGACACTGTCCCGCACGACATCCTTCTCTCTAAACTAGAGAGACATGGGTTTGATGGACGGACCACTCGGTGGATAAGGAGTTGGCTGGATGGCTGCACTCAGAGAGTGGTGGTCAACGGCTCAATGTCCAGGTGGAGACCGGTCACGAGTGGCGTCCCTCAGGGGTCCGTGCTGGGCCCGGCCCTGTTCAACATCTTTGTCGGCGACATGGACAGTGGGATAGAGTGCACCCTCAGCAAGTTCACCGACGACACCAAGTTGTGTGGTGCCATCGACACGCTGGAAGGGAGGGATGCCATCCAGAGGGACCTTGACAGGCTGGAGAGGTGGGCCCGTGCCAACCTCATGAAGTTCAACCAGGCCAAGTGCAAGGTCCTGCACCTGGGTCATGGCAATCCCAGGCACAAATACAGGCTGGGCAGGGAATGGATTGAGAGCAGCCCTGAGGAGAAGGACTTGGGAGTACTGGTGGACGAGAAGCTTACCATGAGCAGGCAATGCGCCCTTGCGGCCCAGAAGGCCAACCACATCCTGGGCTGCATCAAGAGGAGCGTGGCCAGCAGGTCGAGGGAGGTGATTCTCCCCCTCTACTCTGCCCTGGTGAGACCCCACCTGGAGTACTGTGTCCAGTTCTGGAGCCCCCAGCACAAGAAGGACATGGACCAGTTGGAGAAGGTCCGGAGGAGGGCCACAAAGGTGATCAGAGGGCTGGAGCACCTCTCTTATGAGGACAGGCTGAGAGAGTTGGGGCTGTTCAGCCCGGAGAAGAGGAGGCTCCGGGGAGACCTGATAGCGGTCTTCCAGTACCTCAAGGGGGCCTACAAGAAAGATGGGGAAAGGCTGTTTAGTAGGGCCTGTTGCGATAGGACGAGAGGTAATGGTTTTAAAATAGAGGGGGGTAGATTTAGATTGAAAATTAGGAAAAAATTTTTTACGATGCGAGTTATAGAACACTGGAACAGGTTGCCCAGAAAGGTGGTGGAGGCCCCATCCCTGGAAACGTTCAAGGCCAGGCTGGATGAGGCTCTGAGCAACCTGACCTAGTCAGGGATGTCCCTGCTCCTTGCAGGGGGGTTGGACTAGATGACCTTTGAAGGTCCCTTCCAACCCTAACCATTCTATGATTCTATGATTCTATGCTAAATAAAGACTACACATTTTCTGCAGTGCAGGGAAATAATTTTTTCAACTTTTTTTTGGTGTGTAGTCTTCAATATCTTTCATTTAATTTACTCCAGTAGTGCATACAGTTTGTGGCACAACCAACTTCTGGAGTGATTACAACTCAGATCAGAGCAGTTACATTTCCTTACTGATCATGAAAGACTTGTCTTTTTGTAAAGTCTGGGAAAAATGCAGATAATGTGACTATTTAAATCCTTTTCAGGACTACAAAAACCCAGTGTGTTTACTGCATGTTAATGTTTAGGCTCAGAGGAAAATTATTAACACTGGGTAGAGAAGGTAATTCCTATTTGTAACAAAATTCCAACATTTTGAAACTCTCTATGAAATGGAATGGAGCCCAGCTCCAAGGCCGTGTGTGTGCCTGGTGTGGCTGCCAGACCCTGGTGCAGCTGCAGACCCTGAAAACCTGAATTCTTGGGTCTCTGGATGGAAGACAGCACACTTATGGGATTGGTGAGGAGTCCGGCAGATTTCTGCCACTCTGGGACTTTTCCCTTTAATTTCATTCTCTGTTAAACTTAAATTTCCTTTCTTGTTCAAGCTAATTTTTTAAGGCTTACAGCCAATGCTAGAAACTGTTTGGAATAGTATTAGAAATTGTGTTTTTTCAATGCTGTCCAAATTTTTTGTCTCCTGCAACTGTCCAAACATTAAGTACAACTCTAAAAGTCAGTGTGCTAAGCTGCTAATATTTTGTCACATGTATAATCCTATTTTGATAAGTGCAGCTTAACACTTACTGAATTCCTGTAATTGGGTGAAAAAATTGTATCATCAGAAAAAAATGGCAATCCCCAATGTGTTTCCCGTTAAGTTAGCCAGTGCTGTGATAGCTGCTGTGTCCAGAATAAGTATTTAGGGGAAGCCTCCCTTCTCACCAAACTAGAATTTGTGCATGTTCAGCTGTCTCTCAGATGTAAAAGAAAAGAGTCTGAAACACAGACCTGACAGCATTCAGTTGATGTCCAGTTACAGAATTGCCAAATGGGAATTTTAGAGTGGACTGTTTTGGTTGATGTCCTCTTTATTCGTGTGTGTGTGTGTGTGTGTGTTTGTGTTTGTTTAAATTGGAAATAAAATGTGTATCCTATTGAAGTAAGCAAAAGCTCTTTTCGTAAGGGGCATGTGGAAGCATTTCAGGTAGTGGATAAAAGAAAACATTTCAACTTGAAAAGTGGCAAGAAAAATGGAGTGAGAAAGCATTTTCTTGTCATGACATAGCGTACACCTCTTATGTTAATATATCTCTGTTCTTACACACTTGATACAACGTATACACAACCAGCCTAGGCTACAGAGATCCAGACAGAACAGCGTTTTGGGGGGAAGGGTAGGCGTTACAGAGTATCTGGAACGTGTTTGTGGTTGTCTGTTTTGTTTTGTTTTTAATTAAATGAGGTCAATGGAATGAAAACCAGCTAACTAGTCATTACTGGTGACAGGATGCCTGTGTGTTATGTTCCTCTTTCAGGCAATGGGTGTGTATCTTTATGGTGAATTAATGGTGAATGAAGATGTGAAACAACAAGAACTCGCACATAGATGCTTTGCTGCAGCACAAGAACAAATGGATGCGTCCTCAGCCAAAGTGGTGGCAGAGATGTTATTCTGAAGAGGTGATTTTTCTTTTTAAATTTAACATCCTGGTTTTGCCTCATACAGAAAGAATATACAGAGCTCACTAAATATAGTAAACTTTGGCATGCCACACAGCTTGTGGCTGCTTAGCTAGAGAAGTAACTCTTGTTAAATATCTTGCCTTTTTTTTTTTAAAGCCCAGCTGCTGGAGCAGTGAATAGATACGTGTAGGCACTAGCTGGAGACCATGGAGCATGGCTTTGTTGTAAACTTTGTAATGGACTGTACAAGAGGCAACTGTAAGTCCAAATGGCCAGAGAAGGCCAGGCTCCACCTGCAGTTGCTTCCCATTCTGTATTCCTAACTCTGCTTATAGAAATTGAAATTGCACAAGGAGCATTTCTGTTTAAAGAAGCTGCATGTTGACTTGATAGACAGCACAGTCTTTGCAGAGAATCAGAGCCCACAATGGAAGTACGGAGCTGTGCACTTGGAAGCAAATCTGAATCATGTGAGAACAAGCTGATAATTCAAATGTTTTTGTGTTAAGTGTAGCGAGGTGTTTGAAGACTGATTTTGAGGTAAGAAGAGTAGCCTTAACATGAAGAAGCTGCTTAATATACATAATCTAGATTGTTTCTGAAATTAATAGGGAGGAATCACCAGGGAAAAAGCAGATTTACAAGAAATATTTACTAAATAAAGATTGCTGCAGGCTATAAACTGGTAATTTGCAAAAATATTCTCCATTTCTCAGTCTATTTGAGTAGCTGGAGGTACCGTACAATGTTTGTACATGCTTGTTTAACACAGCCAACTAGAATGGGTATGAAGATCTCTTCCAGTACAGCATACTTCAGATTTTTGCTTAATGAGATAACTCATCTGATAGACTGATTGCCTTGTTTGTTCACATAACTTTACAGTTGATACGTGGTATCAAAAGTCAGACATCTAATTTAGCAAAATGATCATTTTCTACTTGGTACTGAGCAGAAATCTTAATTTTCTCCTGTTCAAGCCTGTACATGTACCAGTACTTGATAGCAAGTTCCACTAGAATATGTGCTTACTTTTTTTTATATGAAATACAGCGAAGTAAGTTTGTTTATGAACAGCCATGTTGTTGTTCTGTATAGACAAGAGCTGTGCCTGCCAAGAAAACTTTCTGGGAAAAGTGGATTAGGCTGTAGAGTGCCAGGATATCGGTTATGGTGTAGGAGGCTCACCTTCTAAAACAGAGAGGGCTAAGAGACTTGCTGTGTGCTCCCAGTTATTGAGGACCTATAGGAATTTGAGTTATGTTCAACAGTTCTCAGTCTGTTAGATGCCTTTAAGTGTCTGAAGGGCAGAAACATGGAGATGCAGTTTGTTCTGGTACTACAGTACTTGGAACTGTCTTCCTATAGTTCCTTCAATAACAAAATAAAAAACAAAATTTCCACAGGCTTCTGGTGGTAAGTATCCAGCACAGGAAAATTACATGGTATGTGTGTATTAGCAATAGTCCAGAATTGCCTGTTTGACTGTTCAGACAGACAGACTAGACGTGCACGGTGAGCTATAACATAAAATGTTGTTATGAGAACAGCACTCTGTGTGACTGCACAGCTTTCTTTTAATGTTGTGGCCGTTTGGGTTCCTGGCATGATGATTTGTGACTTAAGATTAAAATCACATTGCCAGGGATTACCACACAGCCATGACCGCAGCTGCTAGTATGAAACTCACCATAACTATCCCATCTGTACACAGCGTGGAATCCTCTCTGTCCATTAAACAACAAAAAAAAAGAGGAAAGCAGCAGACGCATCACAGAAGAACCTCATCCAATAATTAGCTGTACCGAGATGGAGACCTCTCTGGCGAGGTGCAGAGCTTAGCTGATTGGTGAACAGTGATTGTTTCCCTCTTTGTTCACAGTGGCTAAGTTCTGCACCTGAGGAGAAGGGGAGAGACTTGCTTTGTGTCAGCCTGCGCAGGGCGGAGAGCATTTGCTGGCTGAGATACCTTGCTGCTGAATGTGCAGATTTACAATGAATGCACATGTGTGACATGCAGCATATCGAGGATGAGAGGCAGAGGTGACTTGGGGAGGACCGAAGACTTGGTTTTAGTTGAGAATAAACCGCGCTCCTTAGATTCTCTGCAAATGCATTGCCTACTGTAATTTGGTTATCATGCTTTTCTAAAGGTCAGAGGTAATAAATGTTTGTGACTTTGAACTGGAATTTTCCATAAAGCTTTGTTTTGTAGTCTTCTCTTTAATGGATGCTGTCATGATCTCTCTGCAGTTGTAGCTTAGCACTCTGTGTCGTTTGCAGGAAATGTTTTTTTTTCCGACTGGAGCTGCCACTTACGGCTGCTGCTGTTGTTCCAGGCTGTTGATGGACTCGTCCTCCGGTGCCTACTGAGCTGATATCAGTTCTGATTTTACACACTGGCTCAGTTCAGCAGGAACAGGAGTCGAGCCCTAGAGCAAAAAAAAGATGTACCTTTTCTAAGAGCCTTTGAGAAATGTTGTTACTGTTTTCTCTCAAAAACTGAATTAGTATACATTATGATGTCCTGATGTTAAACACTAAACGGCCTAAGGTGGAAAAGCTACGTACTTCAGTACTGTTTAGAGAACTGTTGGCTTAAGATGAGAAGGTATGTGGATATGTAGCACATGGCACCATATTGGTCTGATAACTGACCTGTGACGTTATTTTCAGAGTAACCTACTAATAATCAAGAGAATGTGCTTGCACTGTGGATCCTCCCTGTCTTCTCCAGACCTTGTTCTGGTAGCTCTAGAAATCTAAAGAGATGATTGTTAACTCTATAACCATAGTTACGCTCTACCGGTAACCTAAAAAATAACTCAATTTGGAAAGCTGGGGCAATCAGGAATGCATGGATACTCCTTTATCATGACAGAGTAATAATTTTTACTGCTGTTTCCGTTGCAGGAAAGATCACAGAGAAACTATTTTAATATATCTCCTACTAAACCCTGATCGTACTAGGATTTCATTGACCCAAGACATCAAAGGAAGGATTTTGTGACTGCTAAAACAATCAGATGACAGAAACATTTACCTCTCAGTATTTATGTCTTCCAGAGGCTCACTGTAACCAAGAATGCATGCACACAGAACAAACTACACACACATACACACACGTTCCTGTGGCTTTAGGTTGTTTTTTAATACAAGAAAATTTGGGGGTTTCCTTGCTCTTTGGTGATACAACTATTCTAGTTTGCAGATGCCAAAAACTCTTGATTTCATCAATTTTATGCACTCCAGTCATTTGGCCAACATTAGTAATCTCTGAAATTTGATGAAACTGTATTCTGTACTTAAAATTTTGTTAGTAACTTGTATGCCAAATTAAAAAGAAAATACAAAATTAGCAGGAGCTGGGCTGGGACTAGGGAAGGTTATTTGGAAGCAGAAATAATCTGTGAAAAGTGACCAACCATCATCCTGGTGTTGGGATGGAAGTGAATGAAAAACAAAGATCAGCATTCTCTCTGTGTCTTGTTTAGGTTAACTTTTACCAGAAATGTCAGACCTTGCATTCTCTGAAAATGTCTTCCACACCCCTGTGCAGCTCCTTTTGTAAAGTGATATATAGCAAGTGCAGCTCTCCTTTCCTCAGAACATACTGCTCCACTGATCAGAAGACATCTTAATTGTTCCTTTCAGAGAGTAAGAATTTAAAGCACAAACATTTTTGAACATATTTATTTTGTACACTATTGTTTTAGATCAAATACTCTTGTAAAAATAAACACTTTTTTCAAGTGTGTGTAGTCTTTCATTGTACAGTGGTTCAACATTAATTTACAAACCTTGGAAAAAGAATGACTCCATTTCTGCTTTTGCTGTAGGAGAGAAGCAGCTGAAACTTGGTAGTTAATGGATATTAACGCAATAAATTAAATGTGGTAATTATTTTTTTTTGAAGTTACTGTGCTCAGAATCTAAAGTAAGAGCTTGCCTCAGCAGTCCAAAGAGTACAGTGCTTCTTCAGCTCACTACATTTTCTGACCTCCTCCTTTCCAGGCACACAGTGTCAATACCTGAATTATGGGACACTCAGCAACTTCTTTCAAATGCAGCAAGAGTTAGGAAATTGTCCAAGAACACACTGAGATACCGCAATGGCTTACTAATGTAGTTACGCTCACAGATGTAGTTTTTAAGTGATGCCATTCATAAAAGAGTTAGGCTTCATTTCACAGGTTTTTCTGCAAAGGCCAGCAAAGGAAACCAGCTTGCTTTTTGCCTTTTCCATTGAGTAAGGGAAAGAACCCAGAGCTGGATAAGGCTCTTGGACAAGACACCCAGAAATTAAATATTCTGTAAGCCTGTTCATAGCCAGTACTGTTAAAACTACGTGGCAGGTAAGACATTCCACACGTTTGCAAATAACACCAGATTTTTGTTCTTTCAAAACAATCTACTTTTCTCACTTTAAAAAAAATACTGAACACAGCAGTAGTTTATTTTGCTTGCTACAGCTGTTCCAGTCTGTCTCAGCAGTATTAATGCGAGCATGAACTTGAACATCGATTTCCCTCACAGCTTTGTAAGCCACCATGCATTGTAGCAACTGAGAAAATGAACAGAAAATAAAACCCTAACACCAAACAACCTGAAAAATGGCAAGGAGGTGGCAGCCCTGGGCCTCTATTTGGGCTTCTATGGCCTTTTGTTGCTAATCCAAGCATTGCTAACTAGAGTGGGGCTCCAGATACTCATAACTCATCAGAAGAGAGAAGAGGAGATTCCTGTATGTATTACATGGTAGCTCAATTAACATGATATAAGTCTTAGTTTAAAATCTTTCTGAATGGTGTAAAAAGCTCCGGGATTGAACCATACAAAGTGTCATATAACTATTTAAGTTTTTAATACACCCTATTGAAAGTTTAGCAGAAAAAAAAAAATCATCAGTGTTTAGCACTGTTCATTTTAATCAAGATTCTCCCCAGGTGGGTGTTTCCATATTAATTTCATTGGAGGAGAAAGCTGTAGCTTCTAATTATAGTAAATAAAAGCAAACAACAACAACAACAACAAATCCATTTCCAAATGGAAATCATTACTAGAAGGGATGTTTTATGAAATGTACGAAATGATAACCCTTAATCCAGGCTTGACGGTCAACACTCTAAAATCCAGTGAAAATGCCCATTTGTTGTTTAGGAAGTTGTTTGTTCTTAAGTATAGAAAGGCATTTGGGGAAAGTGGCAGAAATGTTACGACATTAAATCTCTGTTCAGAGCTGAAAACTAAGACTTCAAGGCTAACATACATTTACATACGAACAGACGTGGCTATGACAAGCACAGGCATTCAGGTAGGTGTGCCATTGCCTTACTTAAGCTTTCATTCTACTTCTGTTTCATAGTCAGCCCCCTCTGAATAAAGTAAAGCATTTTGTTTGTTTTTTTTTTCCCTCACATCCCTAATTCAGTCCTTGCCAAACACAGTAGTGTAGTTTTATTTTGGACAGCATTAGAAAGCCTGATGCAGAAGGCTGGACTGTCTCCCACTTCACTTCATTGGGCCAGCAGCTGGTTAGGATCTCACTGATTCTTTCCTAGGCATAGCTTTTAGCTGTAAAAATTAATCTCAGGTTGAGTTGAAATGGTACCTGTGTAGCTAGGCAAGGATCACCACTTGTCTTCCTGTGCTGCTTACTGCGTCACTTCTTCAGCATGAAGACAAACCACGATGGAGGAGTGACCTAGGGAAGGCCCTTGGCCCCCTTAGAGGAGAGGCGTTGCTGGTCATACCCTTTCTGCACAAACATGGAGTAAAAACATACCGTTTTGCTGGCAGCAGTTCCTCCACTGTGTTTTCTGTCTTCAGCTTTGCTGGGAGGTGTTTGCAGCTGCTGCTGGCTGGGTGCTTGCTCCTTGAGGAGGGAATTAGCTGTACCCTGCTGCTCGTTCCTTGTACATGAGAGTGAAGGGGAAAATGGCGGAGCCTGAAAACAGCAGCCTGAGCCAGCGGGCAGCTTGAGGAGACAAGTAGGCCTCGAGGCATAAGGAGCCCATCTGGATTTCCAACGCATGAAAAGCACTATGAAAAAGGATATTACAAAAACAGAACAAAAAGTTCTATAGAGCTAGGCGATTATAATGTATCATGCAGAGTACTGCAGCCAGCCAGTTTATCTCCACAGATGATGAAAGCCTTGTGAACTAGTATTTCTAGTACAGAAAATTTTAGATGTTTTGTTAAAGAGTTTGCAGGAGGAGGCTTCTCTGCATATGTAAGTATGCTGGGGGAAACCATGGCACCCTTGTAAGAATGAACAAGTAGCTAAGTTCCTGTGTGCCGTTATGTGCCAATTACTAGTTTTGGGTTGCTGCTTTCCTAGCAGAAACTGGACTGGAAATACCTGGAAAACCCACACCTTTCAGGACTAGGTCACCCTGTACCACAGACAGGGGGTGGTGGGTCCTGCACGTACTGCCAGGCTGGTGCAGGAACGCAGCAGGTCGCGTGTTACGGATTGTCGTGCACCATGGCACTGCTGTCTCGGTGTTGGTGACCGAAGAGGGAGGAATTGCCATACCTTCACAGGTCTGTCTTTCCGTATGCATGATTTGAGAGTCAGGAGTAGTTTTGTGTTACTTATCTAAGAACATTGAAGTTTTACATCTGTAACTTAATGGTATTTTCCTCTGAGCAAAGCACTCAATATAAAATGTACTTCTATAGTAAGACTACCGGTTGACATAAACCCACATACTGAGCACAAAACCGAACTCTAATTCACTGCAGACCTTATTCCAGGACATTAATTCTTAATATCTAAAAATAAATTAAGATATTTTGTGGTCTTTTAAAACTATAAAATGTCTACCTTTGTGCTACAAGCCCTGTTATTTGTAAGTCAGGTTTGAGGTCCTCTGTAACAGACAAAGATTTTCACAGACATGTATGTGCATTTCTGTTCTTGACCCCAGTCTTTGATGCCCAGACTAGCAGTCCAAACAAAAAAAAAAATTAATTACAAGAAAGGACAAGGAAGCAACCAAAAAGAAGAGCCTGACTCATCTAGACTTTCAGCACAAGTGTACTGAGTTTGTGTGCATATAGTTCCTGAATTGCATGTATACACTGAGGGGGATAGGTTCCCTTGTTGCTTTGGACACAATATACTGAAAAAATTATTTGTAAAAGTTACCTTGCTGGCAGGCTGGCATTTTGTACTAAGCAAATTGAGACATCTGCACAGTACTTGGGAGATAAGCTGCATTTGTCTTTTTACTGTGAGTAAAACTGAGGGCATATTTTCTGCACAAAATTAAGGGCCTGATTCCTACTGCTTGTAGCTGCCAGAATACAAGGCATTTGTTATAACCATTATTTAAAGGCATGCAGAAATTGCAGTTGTGTAAAGATTTGCTTTTTCATGATAATTTATGCCACAGAAAACAGAACTTAATTTTAAGCTGAGCATTGCTTTGTATTAGCACGGGACCCCAAGAGCAGTATTGCCCACAGTACTACTATGTAAAAGCCTGGTTTTGCTTATTGCCCCATTGGAGAGATGACAGCTCTGCTGTCCTGTCACACCCCTCCACCTCTGAGCAGCAGCTGGACAGCTGGACATCGGTGTAACCTTTGGTTAATATAGCTCACTTCAGTCATCTCTGAAAAAAATGACATTTCCCTGATTACCGCCAGGCTTTTCCTCTGGGCTTGCTGGGAGCAGTGTCTCAGCACTGGGACTCTCCACTGAAACTCATTCAGGGACATTTTATTCATGAGCCAGTGGTGGTTATTTTGCCACTGGCATCATCCCCAGCCATCCTGACTGGACACTGCTAGATTGAAAGAGGCTAGTTTGAGAGGCTGGTGTTTGGCACTATAATGCATTTCACTTCATTGTTAATCCTGAAAGGACAGTGGTCATCATCTACTACACAGAAAAAGGTGTATATGTATTTTTTTTTAACCTCGTTAACCTCATGTTGTTGCATCACAATATCATCTAACTTTGTTTTTCAGTTTGTTTGTATTTGGTAGCAACAGCCTTCTGCTTTACAACTAACTGTACCTGCTCACAGTCAACTCTTGCAAACACAACAAAACTAAAAAATACAGTACATCAGCAGCCATCTTTTAGTCCATTCTGCATCTATCTCTTGGTGTGCCTGACACTCACCTGTTTAATGGCCGGGCATGACCAATTAAAATTTCATTCCGATTTATTCAGTTTTACATCTGAAATGTACTGTTTATTTTTCTTGTTCCCTAATGTAAAATGTAAACCCCCCTTCCTCCCTCATTCTGCCTTTCACATGCCC
Organism: Chlamydotis macqueenii; assembly: GCF_036417535.1. Classification (NCBI taxonomy): domain Eukaryota; kingdom Metazoa; phylum Chordata; class Aves; order Otidiformes; family Otididae; genus Chlamydotis; species Chlamydotis macqueenii. Next base: position 43,327,702 of record NC_141593.1, read on the forward strand.
CTTCCCTACGGGCATGGCATCATCATTCATTTTGAGCTCTGTTTTTCCCTGCAGTAATACGGCAATAGTACTGTGCAATACTGCCGTTAAGATTTTGTCATTGCCACCACTTGTGCTGAAACTGCCCACCAAGCCCTAAACTCTTTGCCACCTCCTGTTCCTTTTGACTACAAGAATATTTTTTAATAAGCTGCCGGTTTTAGTTGATGGAAAAAAAAGATGTCCATTTGTTTGAATATTAAAAAAAAAGCAACTATATGACATAAATGCTGAACTTTCTTGTTTGTTTTACATAGCTGAAGAGTCAGATGAATAATCATAGAATCATAGAATGGTTTGAGTTGCAACGAACCTTAAAGATCATCTAGTTCCAACGCCCCTGCCATGGGCAGGGATGCCTTCAACTAGACCAGGGTTACTCAAAGCCCCATCCAGCCTGGCCTTGAATGTTTCCAGGGATGGGGCATCCACAGCTTCCCTGGGCAACCTGTTCCACTGCCTCACCAACCTCACAGTAAAGAATTTCTTTCTTGTGTCCAGTCTGAATCTACCCTCTTTAGAGCCATTACCCCTTGTCCTATCAAACTATGTCCTTGTCCTATGCCCTTGTCAAAACTCCCTCTCCAGTTCTCTTGTAGGCTCCCTCTAGGTACTGGAAGGCCACTCTAAGGTCTCCCTCCTCTTCTCCAGGCTGAACAACCCCAACTCTCTCAGCCTGTCCTCACAGGAGAGGTGTTCCAGCCCTCTGATCATCTTCGTGGCCCTGAAGTCTTATTGAAGTCTTAAGCTAGCTGATCCTCTTTTACCAATATCAAGTAATGTCAGCATCAGCTGTAGGACAGATGTGACACTGAGAAAAGTGATTGCTCTACACCACAGAACAAATTTGTGTATTTTTACCATTACAATTTATATTTGGCATCAAGAGCACTCAGCACTAAACCCACAGGCAAGAAACAAAATAACAAAAAATTATTCCCCTTTCTGTCTTGAAACATAGCTAGTAAAGACTGGGGTTTCTAGCGTGTTTTAGAGGTGGTAAGGACCCACTGCTTCCAATGCAGTCAGGGAGGAGGAGGTTACTCTCCAAACGTCTGAAAATTCAGAGCTAAACTGTCTTTCAGATTCACAAAAGAAAACTGATTTGATAGGAAAATGATGAAAGTGGCTTCTCAACAGGATATCCTGTGGCAGTACTGTCTTTATTTTTGGTCAATACACATGGATTGTCAGACTCTGCAATACATTTTGAAGAAGTGTCCCAAAGCAGAGCTACTGTTTAAGTGGCATACCATTATCTGCCTGTTCAAATGCCTGATTCTTGAAACAGAGGGGAGACAGCATGGATATAATACCAAACTCTCTTCTTCTTTCAATATTCTATGAAAATTAAGTTTGCTGACTCTGAAGAAGTCAGGGCAGGGAACAGCTGACAGACACTGCTGTGTGGTTAGACAGAACTATGTATGTGAAGGATCTCAGCAGAAAGAACAGATACTTAGCTCATTGTGATTTTATATGCAAATTCTTCAACTTCATTCTGTGGTGTTTGCATAACTTTGAGGTATTCCATCTTAAAAATATTTTTTAAAAAATGTGACTGGATCTATCATGTCTAGAGGCTGCCCATCCACAAAGAAGAGCTGAAAGAGGAAATATTGTCTCTGGCTTAGCTGCTGGAAAGACAGAATACATTGTCAGAACAAAGTGAACCTTACTAAAAAGAAACTAACTTTATGGGTGTGAATTAGCAGTAATCGACATACTAAAATTTGTGCTAGGATACTGCCTGGGAGCAGAGCTGCCATCACACACACAGAGACATACAGAGGCTGAGACTCGTACACTGCATGACTCGCACCGTTACCTAACTTAGCCTAGCAAAACCCAGCTGGTTTTGGTTGCTTGATTCACTTTCTCCTAGAAAGCCATTATGGATCAGATCTACAGTCTTCTTGGATCCTGGGCAGAATGGGAGAGAGGGGGAAGAGAAAGACAAGGCAAGCTTCTGCCTAAAGAGGAACTGTGTCTGAGAGCTGTCTCTGCCAATGCAGCAAGCAGAAGCAGAACTGTTGAAAATACATCAGTCTCAGAAAAGCAATGATGAAAAATAGTCCATAGCTATCATAAGAAACCTTTAAATCCCAACAGAATTATTGTTCCAAAATGGATGTTATGACTTAATTGCAAGGTTTGGGCTTGACATTTGTTAAGCATCCTTTTATGGCCTTGGTCAAGCAGGCCAGAGCAAGCAAGTCAGTTGGGACCTAAAAGTATGCTGTGCAGTGCACTGCTCAGCACTGATCATTTGTGCTTTAGCAAAGAAGCAAACCCACCAGAAAGGAAAGCTGAAACATAATCCTGGTTTTTGCAATGCATTTGAAGAAGAAATTTAGTAGTCTATGGAGACATTTGTGTTTTTGTCATGTCTCCAGAAAAGACAGTAATGATCGTACCTACTAGAAACTCGCAGACAATGCCTGAGTTCCAGACACACATATCTGTCATTTCCATCTTGGGCATTAACTCTGTAGCAAATTTCAAGGCCACTCTCCTCGTCAGTGGAATTTGATATTGGCTTTTCCCTCTCTATTTGCAGACATCTCGAGCTGATACGGAAATGCAGCACAATCATGAGATTAAAAGCAATTAGACACTTACTGGTAGTGTCTACAGGGAATGATTATACAGATGAGGAATTTGTATCTTCAGCTACCATTATAAGTTAGTTTGGAATAAAAAAAAAAAAAAGGTCATATTTTTAAACAACTTACATGCAGTACAAGTTAGAATCATAGAATCATAGAATGGTTAGGGTTGGAAGGGACCTTCAAAGGTCATCTAGTCCAACCCCCCTGCAAGGAGCAGGGACATCCCTGACTAGGTCAGGTTGCTCAGAGCCTCATCCAGCCTGGCCTTGAACGTTTCCAGGGATGGGGCCTCCACCACCTTTCTGGGCAACCTGTGCCAGTGTTCTATAACTTGCATCGTAAAAAATTTTTTCCTAATTTCCAATCTAAATCTACCCCCCTCTATTTTAAAACCATTACCCCTCGTCCTATCGCAACAGGCCCTACTAAACAGCCTCTCCCCATCTTTCTTGTAGGCCCCCTTGAGGTACTGGAAGACCGCTATCAGGTCTCCCCGGAGCCTCCTCTTCTCCAGGCTGAACAGCCCCAACTCTCTCAGCCTGTCCTCATAAGAGAGGTGCTCCAGCCCTTTTATCATCTTCGTGGCCCTCCTCTGGACCTTCTCCAACTGGTCCATGCACTTCTTGTGTTGGGGACTCCAGAACTGGACACAGTACTCCAGGTGGGGTCTCACCAGGGCAGAGTAGAGGGGGAGAATCACCTCCCTCGACCTGCTGGCCATGCTCCTCTTGATGCAGCCCAGGATGCGGTTGGCCTTCTGGGCCGCAAGGGCGCATTGCCTGCTCATGTTAAGCTTCTCATCCACCAGCACTCCCAAGTCTTTCTCCTCAGGGCTGCTCTCAATCCATTCCCTGCCCAGCGTGTATTTGTGCCTGGGATTGCCGTGACCCAGGTGCAGGACCTTGCACTTGGCCTGGTTGAACTTCATGAGGTTGGCACAGGCCCACCTCTCCAGCCTGTCAAGGTCCCTCTGGATGGCATCCCTCCCTTCCAGCGTGTCGACGGCACCACACAGCTTGGTGTCATAGGCGAACTTGCTGAGGGTGCACTCTATCCCACTGTCCATGTCGCGGACAAAGATGTTGAACAGGGCTGGGCCCAGCACGGACCCCTGAGGGACGCCACTCGTGACCGGTCTCCACATGGACATTGAGCCGTTGACCACCACTCTCTGAGTGCGGCCATCCAGCCAACTCCTTATCCACCGAGTGGTCCGTCCATCAAACCCATGTCTCTCTAGTTTAGAGAGAAGGATGTCATGCGGGACAGTGTCAAAAGCTTTGCACAAGTCCAGAGAGATGATATCCGTTGCTCGTCCCTTGTCCACCGATACTGTCACCCCATCATAGAAGGCCACCAAATTGATCAGGCACAATCTGCCCTTGGTGAAGCTGTGTTGGCTGCCACCAACCACCTCCTTGCTCTCCATGTGCCTTAGCATGGTTTCCAGGAGAATCTGCTCCATGACCTTGCCAGGCACAGAGGTGAGGCTGACTGGCCTGTAGTTACCCGGGTCTTCCTTATTCCCCTTTTTAAAAATTGGGGTTATGTTCCCCCTCTTCCAGTCATTGGGGACCTCACCAGACCACCACGACTTCTCAAATACGATAGCCAGTGGCTTGGCAACTTCATCTGCCAGTTCCCTCAGGACCCGCGGATGGATCTCATCAGGTCCCATGGATTTGTGCACCTTTAGGTTCCTCAGATGATCCTGAACCTGCTCTTCAAGTACAATGGGCGGTTCTTCATCCTCGCAGTCCCTGCTTGCACCTTCTGCAGCTTGGGTGGTGGGACAGGAACTCTTGTCGGTGAAGACTGAGGCAAAAAAGTCATTGAGAACCTCAGCCTTCTCCATGTCCTGGGTAACAAGGACACCAGTTCCCTTCTGGAGGGGGCCTACATTTTCCCTGGACTTTCTTTTGTCCCCTACGTACCTATAAAAGCTCTTCTTGTTACATTTTATATCCCTGGCCAGATTCAGTTCTGTCAGGGCTTTGGTTATAGTTATAGTATCATTAGTCAAAACAAAGAAAAGCTGCTTTCTCATACATGAAATATTAAAGGAACTTTTAACAGTAGCATGCAAATGACATATTGTATGCACCTGTATCAGGAGCCTCAAACCCACAAGCTGAGAAATAAAATCAAAACAGCAAGGAATGAATAAACTGTATATGCAGGCTGATTTGACACATATGCATGGGAAATCTCAAGGACAGTGTAATTCAGAACGTAAATAACTAAGTGGTTATTATGGTCAAGAAATGTAAAAATGCGTTCTTTTCAAGATGGCAGTATGCATCTGCAAAATTTCACAGGCCTAATGGATAATTTTATTCAAAATAATAGAAAAGAGCCAGTCATTGTTCCTGAGAGTCTGCTTTTTTATTAAATGAGTCTATCATCTCATGTTTGGACTTGATGATCTTGGAAGTCTTTTCCAACCCTAAAGATTCTATGATTCTGTTTGGATATTAGGAAAAATTTCTTTGCTGAAAGAGTGGTCAGGCACTGGAACAGGCTGCCAAAGGAAGTGGTGGAGTCACCATCCCTGGAGGTGTTCAAAGAACGTGTAGACGTGGCACTTGAGGACACGGTTTAGTGGAGATGGTGGTGTTAGGTTGATGGTTGGACTTTATGATCTTGGAGGTCTTTTCCAACCTTAAAGATTCTATGATTCCATGGTTCTGTTGGACATAATACAGAACAGTTATGAAACATGCTTTTGAAGTAGCAAGATTTGTTAAACAGATCTATTAAAGACAGCATTGCTCGGGTTTTTTTCTGCTAGTTGTTGATGTTCAGGTTAACTGTCTTAAATGGAATTGTTATTTCCTAATCTTACCAGTACTACAAATAAATTGAATATAAAAATCACTGCTAAATTTCTGCAACTGAGTTTCAACATCCTGGGTTTTCTTCTTCCTTCTCATCCTCCCTCCCTTGACACAGAGGCAAGAATATAAAATACGAATTAAGGCACAATCCATGGCTCCTAACTATATTGCTGCAATGAAGCTACAGCCAGCTGACATTTCAAATTTTTGTTTCAGTGGCTGATGGCAACCCAATGCCTGTCCCTAGCTGGCTTCTGGCCACTAAAAGGACTCAGTCATTATGAGTACACTTAAGCCATCAGAAGAGGTTCATGAGGTTTATGCCTTTTCAGCAGCCAGACAACTGGTTAGAGGAAGATGGCCAAGGCAAGCAAGAGAAACTCCTTTTTGGCATTCACTAGTGAACAGACCACCTAACAGCAAATTCCCAGAATAAGCTACTCTCTGCTAATGCAGCAAATGAAATGGCTACCCTGAGCACATCTTTTAAATCCAGGAAAGTATTTAAGGAAAATTTTTATCACAAGTAAGAAAAACGTGCCAGAGAGGTAGGTGGACTTACTTAAAGAGGCCCACATGTGAACACTGCTATCAATTAAGTGCTAGAGGGCTGCCTCTAACACCAGCAAATTCAGCTACATTGGTTTAACTTCTGGTGTTGCCCAGCAAAACAGGCTGGTTGCATAACAAAGCCATTGCAGACAATCTGGAACACCATTCTTACATCACAAAAACTCCTGCATTTTAATCAGCACAGCATTATTCACTCACACAGAACACTGGCATTTTATTCTGTCATTGGATAATGCAGCAAAGAAATGGAGTGAACCTGGTTTAGTAGTGTTTGGTGTAACAAATGCAAGTCATTTTTGCTAGATGTTTCATTCTAAACTTGCATAGTGCCTCAGAATTTTTTTTTATTGTACCCCCCAAAACCAAAACCAAGCCAAACATATACCACCATGGCATGAATTTTAACTTACCAAAACTAATATTAACTCACTTGCCTCTTCAGTCTGACTTTCTGTGAACATCTCTTTGCACTTACAGTGCTGTGAGTATGGAAACCTGATCACAACCCCGAGAAGGAACAGATTAATGTGTTACTGCTGGTCAGCTGAATCGCAATACCTGGTAACATAACTGTTCCTACCATACCTCACAAAATAAAATGTATTCTGATTTGTATATGCACTATACTAAGATCTGGGTTGAATGAAAGCCACGGAAGTGGCTTTTTTTTCTGAAGAAAATCCACAGAAACCACCCAGCCCTATGCTGGAAAGCTTGCAGAATCCAAAAAGCTGTAATTTAGCTGTCTTAGACTGGAAAGAAGCAGCATCAACAAACAAGTCAAATTTACTCTTTGCATTCTTATTCAAAGCAACTCCTTGAAGCAGAAAAAAATTGAAAAGCTCTCTATATTCAGTGTAATATCCAGGATTAGGGTGTGTGCTGACACGGAGACTAGAGGGAAAGGAACAAGCTACTTGAAGCCTGATTTCAGGACTCTTTGGCTGGTTCTGCATGAAAGTACAGCCCTGAAGGCTCCAAAGAACTTTTCCAGAAAACAGTGATTACAGAGGAGAAGACACATGTTAGATGGATAACGCAGGAGCTGCCGCATGAGAAATCTTCCATTACTCAGATATACCAAATCACACTGTTGCCTTCCACTGGCAAACTAACAAAAGTAGCTTCAACATGCCACAAAATCATGGTTTATATCAAAGATAAATCATCATTCAAGCCATGTGAAAGGGCAAGGAAAAAGAAATACCAAACATTTATAATGACTATGCTAAATAAAGCAAAAAGAATGCCAGTGCAGACGTGTCTTTTTAAAGTTACAGATAGCATCAGTTAGGTTCCCTCCCGAAAAAAAACAAACCTTCCTTGTAATACCTAAATCATGCAGTATTTCTTAAGTAGCCAAACACAGGAAAACAAGAAGGTACCAAATCACTACTAATTTTGTCCTTTCTGCCTTTATTGTACATTTCCTTCCTGTTTGAATTAACTTACCACTATTTAACAGGATATTGATTTTATTTAAGAAATTTAGAAGAATTTTCATGTGCTTTGTTGGTGGGAAAAAAATGACTGCACTGTGAAAGGACGGTTACAAATTCATCTCCAACAACTGTATTTAATACACATATAAATATAATACCCATATAATTCACCTAACAAATCTGCAAGAATCATATATTGCAACTCTTTGCCAATCTTTCTTTTAAGGAATCAAAATTACATACAGTTGTAATATGGAGAGAACTTAAGGACAACCAAAGGATCTCACATCCAACAACAGCTTAGAAATTAAAGTAAAAAAAGTCATTCTTCCTTTGGAGACAAATTTTAGATTATTTATCATTGTAGGTAGAGCATTTCACATGCGTCCCACTAGTCAAAGAGTCTGTAATCAACAAATAATTTAGTTTCATCTCACACTTTTCAGGTATGATATTCACAGAATAGAAAACTGGGTTGCTTGATTTTGCTTTTTTATATATGTGTGGCTACCAACAACTGAAAAATTGCAAAATATCTCTTTCTGATTTTTAATTCAGAAATATTTTTAATCCAAAAAGAGAAAAAAGAAATTCTTCACAAACATACATTACGTATTTACTATTTCTTCATATGCTGGAATCAAACATTACAAACATTAACAAACTCACTGGGAGGACATGTAAGTTCTGTAATTCGGTCTGAAATGACTCACTGGGAACAAAACTGTAAGAAATCAGTCAGTAGCATTACAGCAAATATCCTTCCACTTCTTACAGCCAAGGGACGCTAAGTACATTGTTTTTCTTTTCCCTTATTCAAAACCAAATGCTACATTTAGAAAGCAGTGTTAATTTAAGATACATGCCTCTGATTTTATATGCAAGAATAGCATTCCAAGTAGCATCTCTGAACAAAGCACAAGTGTTGACATTAAAGCTAGGTAATATATGAGAAAACACAAATACCTGAAAAGACTTAAAATCCTCTGTCATTAATATTCTCCGTGCTTATTTTTCTAGTTAAGCTAGAAACAGTATCACAAAACTTCTTGGAACAAATACTTCCCTAAGGGTAAAACAGTCAGCCATTGCTCCCTGTTCATGCTCTTTGCATGAGACAAAAAAACCTAAACAAAGAAGCATGCAAACTACTTCTGGGCACAAAAAAAAGTAGATGAGCTGCAACCATATGCTCTCTTTAGGAAATTTGGCCTTCAAACTGGAAAGCTGCCTTATGCCTATGTTGTGCATGCCCTGTTTTGTCTGAATGAAAAAAACATTTCTTAAACAAATAAACAATAGCATCAGTCATGGCACACTGAAAATAGGCTGTACTGCAAGCAACCCTCTACCTGCAGTATCTGTTGACAGAGACCAGCTATCGGTATAGTCCTTTGCAGAGAACACTGTCCTATGAAAGCTGTAGTACTGAAAAAAAAAATAATTATGAAATCTGAGAGGAGTTTCATTTTGGAAACGTTTACAAAAAGAAGTAAAAGTTCAGGAAATATTGTTGATTTCCTGAGAACATAGAGTGCATTCACCATGAATCACTAACTCTCACTTGAGATCATCGTTAGTTTCATAAAAGCAGAATTATAGAACAAAACATTTTAGGAACAAATTACCAACCAAGCAACTGGATATGATTTGCTAAAAAAAAACATGTGTAATTTGGGAGAAAAACTGATCCTCAGCCAGATAAACAACAAGATGAGCGAACTGCTTTAAATGACATAGATCTCTTGTCAAAGAAGGTGCTCAGAACAGAATTTTCAACCATCTTTAATATTTACTGTTATGTTCTAAAAGGTTATTATTTCCAAACAAAGGATTATTTTCAAATATATACAAGGGAATACAAAGTTTCAGGATATGCTTAAGTAGATATTTTTCTACCCTTGGTAACCTGTGGTTCAGGACATTAATGAAGGCCTGACACTTGGATAAAGATCTGATTTGTTGGCTTGATAAATAGATGACATTAAAAATCTAAACTTTCGGTGTTAGTTTTTCAATAAGTTCATTCAGCAGCTTCACAGTCCTTTGGTTTTCTTCTCCACTATGGTTAATTCTATACGCAGTACGGATAAGAAGGCTACAAACCTCTTTGCTTGTATCAGTTGTCTCAATGATCTGAAGGGAAACAGAGAAGATGGGAAATAATGCAACTAGTTGCTAAATAGCAAGAATCCTCTGTTAATATTTGCAACAAAAGCACAGATTCGTCCCTCACCACTGAACATATGAGATGCTGTGCATTCAAAAGCAACTTCTCTCCAGAGTGTCTCTTTTCATACATCTTGGTGAAACTGAGCAACTCTGAGATTTTTACTGTTCTCTCAAATTTCAGTGAAACAAATCAAGAGGTCAAAAAGTTTTTAAAGGAAACACAAATGGGCATTTAGGCAATGGGGAAACACAAATGTAACCATTTAGAAGTCATCTCCTTAGAAAACAACTAAAAGCATATGAAGGTTTTGGGTGGGCTTGGGGACACAATTCAATTCCATAAAGCTTTCAAAAGTAAGAATAAAACCCTCCCTAAAAGATGACAATGTATTAGGAAAAGACTCTAAGCTGCAATTTTTGCGCATCAGAAGAGACTTTACTCCACATTATCTGTGGTGTTAATCCTAAAGACTACTATGCAAATCACTGGCATGCATCCCAGTTTGGTTCCACACCATTCTGCCTTTCCTATGTTGTCTTCAGGCCTTTTCAAATAACACGGAGAGCCTAGCTACACATTAATGATTACACAAATACAGTCAAAATTAATCAGACCAACATACTCTGGCCTACAAAAGCTCATGACTACCCTGCACAGGGGAATACTCAGAGTTTTGAAAATTAGGTATGTTGCTTTCTATAAAGAAACAAGAAATTGCCTTCGATCTTCCTGAAGAGGTTGAAAGCAGCAGATAAATACATTACATCATCACGGCTCAACAGATACACTCCTCAAAAGAGAAATACTAAAACCAGCAGATTGTAAAAAGACATACAACTCCCTGAATTTTACCATTACATTCTTATGCTAAGATGAAATTGATCATTTGTGAAATTACATCTAAAATGCTAGAAATATCTTAGCCCTTCTTAAACAGAAAAATGTTGTCTTTTTAGTCAGCCAGAAGGAATAACCACCAAAATAGGTTTCCATTTCCCTTTTCCATAAAATCAGACTCTTTATACATGTCATACACCCTATACAGATGGAAGAGCACACTGCTGCTGAAAGGAAAAAGTTTTGAAGTGCTAAAACCACACACACTAGCCCTAGAACTGCCTGCACAGCAGGCCTCTACTTCTTAAAAGAGTATGGTTTTGTAGTTACAGAGGAATAAATTCCTCATCTCATACTGAGATAGCACTATTTATCTTGAGAGACACAAACACATTATACTGTTTGCACCGATATACCTGAAGGCTTTGATCAACCATAGCAAGATATTGTGGCACGATTACAACATTTTACTCCTCTTCAGCTTTTTCTTCACACGTTAAGTGACACTCTCTCAGGTCTTTGTTCTTTTTCTTCTCTCAATTATTACACCATTTTCCTCTCTGGCTTTGCTAAAGCACCAAGCTTCTGCCTCATCAATGCTAACACTTAGTAACTTGCTGTTTGACATAATGGAAAACAAAGAGAAGACAGTTTCATCATGTCTGCAGTAGCTGGATAACTAAGGGAGTATTTTATAACAGGGAAAAGCAAAACACTTGCACATGCTATCTATTCCGGGTGTAAGTGAACTGTAGGTATTCCTTAACTGCAGGCTACTACTCCAACTATTTCTGCAGCTGTATAAGTCAGGATGGCAACCTTTTCAGTGAGATGTTGTCATGAAGGAAAATACTTTGACTGTAGCTGAAACAGATACATAGCAGGTTAAGTACAGTTGCTGTAGTCACGATCTTCTTTAATTCTCTGTTACATATTTTCTTTATCAAGAGGTAGGAACCTAAATTCAAAATAGTAAAAAAAGTGTATTTTACTTAAAGTGAAAAAAAGGAAGAAACACTTACATGGTAAATAAATTCCTCAGCAATCGTATGTCCACCAGAAGAGAAAAGCAAAAAGCTTGTAAGAAGATGTGTTATAATATGCTGGTTACAACACTGTTCTATATCTGTTACACTCTGCACAGCCGCCTCCAGATCTTTGACAGAAAGCACCGTACAGCTGAAGAGCATCATTAGACAATTGTAGACTGCTTGAGCTTCTACCTGTAGGAAACAATTTCAAAGGATGCAGGATCAGAGAAGAGTAAAGGTCATACCTATGGTATTCTTCCTTTGGATTTACTCTCTCACAGGAAACTGAATCCTTGGCACAAACTACCCAAACATGTAAAGAGTTTTAATTTAACCAGCAGGGAGAACACGGAAGGAAGGGCTGTAGACATTTCTTTTATACTAATTAACACACACTGAGGTGGACAGAATGGATTTTTTAACTTTCTTTGGTCTTGCAAACTAAGCAGGCAGGGCATCAAGCCAGGATTTGACCTTTATTAATAATAAAAGGAAATGGAGAAAGTCCCTCAGCAGAACATGGTCAGATTTTTGCATTGTGGGAAAAAGAACAGAGGCTTCTCAAGGGCTTATGTCAGTATTGCTGCTACAGGTCAATTAAATCCCTATGCAACCTGACCTCAGCTGATAAAATGTTCTGGTAAGAATGCAGTTTTTTCCTTCTTCCTGTGTTGTTTGCAACTTATGGTTTTACCTTTTGAATTAGCCAATAAAAACTAATTTTTACTGTGAGTAGAAAACAGAAGATTTTGGCACCTACACAATGGAAAAAGAACTATAAGCAACTATTGCAAAAAATTCTAACAATTATTCTGCTCACTATATTAAAAATAAACCAAACAAACTGGTAGGAAAAAAAAACCGAAATGAGTAAGTGCAGGAACAATGGAAAAATATACCACTGCACACCCAAAGGAAAAGGACACCCATTTCTCAACCATATTAATTAGGACAATTTGTTTCAGTCTTGTACCAGACCTTGCTTTCCTCATCCCTGCTTTATTAACAATTCCACATAAAATAGTCTGAAAAAGCTGCTATTCTTGATTTATGTCCATAAGTACATGTGAGGCAATAAACAATACCAGAACCTAAAGAAAGGTAACTGGAATTCTTCAAAATTCTTTATCTCTCTGTGCATGCCATTCTTGGTGTGCCTCCATCTCGTGTGCCAGAGACTGGAGATTGATAGTAGCAGGCTCTGCTCCATGAGCTCACATACTCTAGGAGATCCATTCTTAGTGCCAAAGTTAATATAATGAACATCCAAGTTTTGTTCCTCCAATGTTTCAGAGTCTAAAGGTGTGAAAGGAATACAATAAATGAATAAATATTGAGAATCATAGAATCACAGAATGGTAGAGTTGGAAGGGACTTTCAAAGGTCATCTAGTCCAAGCCCCCTGCAGGGCGCATGGACATCTTCAACTCTATCAGGTTGCTCAGAGCCCCGTCCAACCTGGCCTTGAACGTTTCCAGGGATGGGGCATCCACAACCTCTTTGGGCAACCTGTTCCAGTGTTCTACCCCCCTCATTGTAAATAATTTTTTCCTTATGTCCACTCTGAATCTACCTCCTTTTGTTTTAAAACCATTACCCCTTGTCCCATCACAACATGCCCTGCTGAAGAGTTTCTCCCCATCTTTCTTATAAGCCCCCTTGAAGTACTTGAAAGCCATTATAAGGTCTCCGCAGAGCTTTTTCTTGTCCAGGCTGAACAGCACCAAGTCTCTCAGCCGGTCCTCATAGGAAGGAGAGGTGCTCCAGCCCTCTTATCTTCCTGGCCCTGCTCTGGGCTCCTTCCAACAGGTCCATGTCCTTCTTATGTTGGGGGCTTCAGAGCTGGATGCAGTATTCCATGTGGGGTCTCACCAGCGCAGAGTAGAGGGACAGAATCACTTGCCTTCACCTAGGATGCCGTTGGCTTTCTGGGCTGCAAGTGCACATTGTTGGCTCATGTTGAGCTTCTCATCAACCAACACGCCCAAGTCCTTCTCCTCAGGGCTGCTCTAGGTCTGTTCTCCGCCCAGCCTGTATTTGTGCTTGGGATTGCCTCGACCTATATGGAGGACTTTTCACTTGGCCTTGTTATTCTTCATGAGGTGTGCACTTTAGAGGTGCAGAATGAGCATATTCAGTCCTGCACATATAAGTGAAGTCTAGTGAACAGCATAAGTAGTCTTTTTCTTTGTTAAATCATTTTAACGCTATGTATTCCACATTTGCTGATAGATAAGTTGCTACCTAAAGTAAGTAGCAGGAACACAAAATCTGAAGTCACAAATGCACGCCTTTCCACATAAAAATATGCTGAATTAAAAGTCCTCCAGCTTGGCATCTTCGAGAAGTTCCCATCCCATCTTAATCCTAGTGAAAGGTGCACGGGTTGAGGCGGAAGACACTCAGTTTGAAAGACCTGAGAGCTAACCTGCCAAAGGACAAATTAAAGGAAATAGCAAATACCTAACTAAAGGCAGAATCTTTGCATGAACTGTGGGAATGCTTCTGAAGTAGCCTGATCTGTAGAAAAAAAAAGTCTTACTTGAAGTAACTAAAGAAAACAATCATAATGAACTGAAATAGTAGACCTCTGGGAACAGATGAGTAACTGCGTGGGCTGTCAGTGGAAAAGCTTTTTTCTCACTAAGGTTTGTCATACATTATGACAGAATAACAAACTGAAAGAATAGGGGAGATGATTCCATATATAGGACACTGTGATTTCATTCTGTGATGCTGGAGTTAGAACAATGTTCCATACTAAATCTGCACCTATAGTCCTTCAGTTTCATACCCTCATGTTTATTGCTTGGGTAGTGCCTACTTTCCCAAAACTGCATTCTAAAAGTAACCCTGTTTTTTCACTTCACTGTAGCTCTAACTTAACTCTGCTCAGCCAGCATCTCACCCCTGTTCCTAGACTATAAGAAATTACAGGGAAAAAAAAATTAAAAGTGATTGGGATGTGAGCTTGTGTTTGTAGTGCCATCTGGGTGGTGGAAGGGGAAGGGAAGGAAATAAAATATTGCAGAACACACTGTTGTACATGGACCATTAGATGTAAAATGAAAGCATGATGTTTTATTAGCATGGTGTACTGAGCTGCATTTTTAAATCAAGCAGAATCTGTTTTCAAATTAGGAAAACTAGAGATGTTACAACCAGATTTTCAATCTCAGCTTTGTAGATCAGGTTGCTTGGGCTAGTTCAAAGCATGAAGGCTGTCATGTATTTGCATGCGTACACAGACATACAGCACTCTTAATGGAGTATAGTGTGTGAAGTTAGAACACAGCTTCCTTCTGTTAGAAATCTAGCATGTGGGAATACAATACACTTGGTGCAATCTCATATGTGCCAAAAATCAGTAAAGATACATATGAGAAATCAGAATAGATGGGCAAGGCTAGGATTCAGGGATATACCTGGTAAGTATCTTTACTGCTTCGACTGTTGTTGTGATTTCCCTTATGTTTCCTTCTCAGAAGATGCCATAACATAGGAATGCTAAATTCCTGCCACACAATGATTTAAAAAATACCATTGCTCTGTAATTTTACTTGTGATTAAAAGCACCTGAGTTATCCAAAAGAAAGTAAAGAACTTGCTAATCTATATCATATACTATAATGAGGAAAAATGTTCTCTAAATGTCACTAAGAAAATCCACAAAAATTACCTTTCAACTTCTCCACTGCAACACAATTCCCAGGTGACCTTGTAAAGCCAAAACCTTCTCCAGGGTAGACCTTTCATTTTTCTGGCACGTACTATTTGTTTTATAGCAATAAGATATAAGCAGACTATTGACTGCCTTCTGCTGCTTACTATTCCTACATTACCCACCATTGTTTGAGTCCTTTGTTGATTTTCATTCTGAGGACAGTAGTAAAATGCCAGGAGCCACAGCAAAGCATCAGGTTCTACAGCAGCCTTCAGTAATTGTTCTGCTGCAATATCCAGCCATTCTCCAAAACGAGCAACCAAAAACCATATTTCAAAAAGATCAGAAAGAGAACTGGAAAATAATAAAGATATAATTAAGTATTTCTTTTTTTATTTGACATTTTAAAATGTCTTAAGTTAACTGCAAAGGGTGCTGGCACAGAAATAAAAATTGTTAAACTACTCTTCAACAGATAATGCCTTACTGGTTAAGCTTATAACCATGTTCTACTTTATTGTCTGCAGTCACGATCAAATGAGACACACTCAGTGCTAGTAACTTTGTCAGTAGAGGAGACTATCGACAACATCAGTTTGTAATAAACTGTGACAAAATACTGTGTATTCAAATATACATCACAAAATTAAACCTTATCATTTATACTGTTCAGTTTAAGGATTTTCAAAAAACTTTAAATCATATCTCAAGTGCTGTCTGCTAACCCACTGTTGCTTTATGTTGTCTTCCAGTTTCTTTCTGTTGCTTTCTAGGGTTATTTTCTGGGTTCTGGTAATTCATGAGGCACATGGGGGTTTTTTTTGTAATTAAGGAGGAATTACATTTAGATGGACTTAATATAATATTTTTAAGGATATTCATCTCCTGATTCTTAAAATTCAGGTCCACTTTAATGAAAATTTTGAAGATATTTACAACTAAGTTACTGCAGTTGGAAAAAGAAAGGTGAGAATGGATCACAGCTCATGTCTACGCTTTCTCACATGAACTCTACTGAAGTTAAGACTAAAGAAAAAAGAAATAATGGGGAGATGCAAACTAATGGTAGGTATCTCCGTAGCAAAAAGTCAAACTAATTGTGGAAGAAAAGACAGGCAGACGGACAGCTGGAAGCAGATTAAGAATCAAGAACAGTTATTCCTATTATGTTTGGCAAAAGTTTGAAGAATTAGAGGTTTTTCTTATGTTTTATTCCTGAGGACTCCAAAAGCTGCTGTCCCACCCTTCCCAGGAAACCCCAAGAGATCTTAGAAATTTGGAGTTGATGAAGTGAAGTTGTCTGATACCATCACATAATCTGGGGAATGTGACAAGGCCACAGTTGGAATAAAATGCTTTAAGACTGTGTGAAGAGGTGAGAGACATAGCTTTGTGGATAAAAATGGGTCTCAAAATCCTATTCCTAGAACACAAATCCACCACATCAGTATTTCTGGGTAAGTGTGATCACTGACATCCGACATAAGAGGCTGACATAGAGTCATAGAGAGAAAATAAGAGTACTGAGGTGACTGCATTAGAAGTCACCATTGTTGACAGTCCACAACTTTTGGAGGGGCAGCAGCATGCCTCAGACTGCAGGGAACTAGAGATGTGTGATGAAATCTGAGATGAAAATTGCTTAGCTAAAGGAACAGGATCAGCACTGGTAAAGTCTTTGAAGATACCTGAATCTGGAAATGTAACTTAAAAACCTTTGAAAAAACAAACAAATGTGATTGTGATCTAGGACAACAGCCCTCAGCTCAGCAAAATACTCTACTTATGTGACCATAATTCAATGCCGAATTAATGACAAGTGGATAGGCTAGCTCTGAAATCCAGTGATGTACAATCAAAGATGAGATGAGATTTAATTACAAGTTAATTACTGAGAACAGATAACTATACTTGAGGTATTATTGACAATATTTACAAGTGAAGTGTTCATAGCTCAAAGGGTAATTGCAACTCCTTAAACTTTAAGCAGGTACTTAGCAGAATAAAATTTAATTCTTGGTTAGACAGCCTAGGCACTACTGCACTTCACAACTCACTATAACTTTCCTGTACCATCACAGTGCCTGGTTTGGAGTTGTGTACCCTCCACTTCTGTCCCCACTGCTGTTTCTGCCCACTCTGCAGTGGCACCTACGTCAACTGCTCCATTGTCATTGCCTAAAGTGGCCCTTCACTTCTTCTGAGGCTTCCCCTTGCAAAATGTACATCAGCTGATTTCTGGCTTAAAATGTCACATTATATTTACTGTTCACTGAGATAACTACAAATAATAAAAAATAATGGCACAGAGGCAATATTTTGATTAGAAGTACACAGAAAGCACCTTGCTGTAAGACTTACATTTGTGTAAAAGAAAACCATTGAAAAACAAGCTATATAAACAGAGAGCACTGACTGTAAGAAGCAAGAGGATATGCTGCATCATAGTTTTGTTTTGTTTCTCTGTTAATCTTATTAAGTAGAAAGGACGTAGATTCAGGAAAAAGGCAATAAAAGAAAATTGAATACAGTTTCCTCATGGATATTGGTATTTCAAAACTCAAGCTAGATACATTTTCTTTGTAACTGAGAGGGGTTTGGTAGAAAACATAATTGTTGCATGAGTTCTAAAGGAAGTAAAAGGATATTCTGGCAAATACAATACTATTCAAGCTACTGTACTGTTAAAGCAAAGGGGGAAAAAGACAATATAATATAAGCCAAGGAAGGGCTAGGCAACAAAAGGAGAACAGACATGCTTCTATTATTGTACCACATTATGATGGATGATATTTATTTGTTTGTTCTAAGTTTGAGTTATGTGTTTCTTTAAGAAGCCAGGGTCAGCTACTGGTCACACTCCAAGGGAGGAAAGGTTTGACAGACTTCAGGGATGAACAGGCGAAACATAGCAGTGAACTGCAGCTCATACAGAAAGTCAGAAGCTGCCAGCAGACAGCCTGGCCTCAGAGGGATCAGCAAAAACCTTTTTTCTGCCACTCAACAACAAAAACATAAGCCTCCATGAGTTAACCAAAACCAAGCATGGATGCAAGGACACAGGGGAACAGCTGGGTATCTTATTTTGCAAGGCTATCTGGCCTAGGCATTGCACGTTTCTATTGAAGTATTTAAAGTTTTAAATCAAAATGAAATTGGTTTATTTGAATTTAAAAGCTGTTCAATATTATTTGGAAAGCTCACTCTCGGAGCAGATCTCACATCCAAGCTCTAGGCAAGTCAGGTCTCATCACACACCTGATAAGAGAGAATTACAGGGCAGCAACAGAGGGAGATTCTTCTCATTTAGTCCTAGGGTATCTACTGCCAAAGCAGAATGCATGTAAACAAACACTGTCATTCATTATAGCAACGACTTGGACAAAAAAAAAGCTAAGGGCAACAGGTCAGAAACATGGGTTGTCAGCTCGAAGAGTAATACAACAAACAATGATGCTGCAGTCTGGCAGTCATGTCTGTATGAAAAAAAAACCCAAGAAAAAAACCCCAAGAAGTTTGTAGTCTGGATGTTTGCACAAGCCTGCAGAAAGCCAGTACAACCTCCTTCATAAAACAGTTCCACTCACAACAGGCTCTTTCCAATACTAGCTGCTTTTCTGGTTGGAAGAGTTCTCTTGTTATTCAGTCCAGAATCAGTTTTAAAAGTTCTGGAGGAGAAGTGGGACAGTAGGCAATTAAGCATTTCAGTTATACAGCTAGCTATTTGCTGAAATTAAAAGAATGACAAGATCATGTTTACTCAGAGGCTTGTCGGTCCTTGGTCAGGTCTATGGGTGCTACAAAGTTCAGGTTCAGTAAGTAATCTAAGTCCTGCTCTTTAAAACAAAGCTCTATTTAGAGAATAACATGAAAATCATGAAATGTGGCGACTAAAGACTTCAAATTACATGACATTTCACAAAGTAACGTATGCAAAGGGCAAAAAGTTAGAAAATATAATAGTGCTTACCTAATATTTGTATCTTCTACTAATGCTTTGAGCATATCCGAAATGTGTTTCAAGTGTTGAGACCAGTGTGTACTTGGCAGTTCTGAGGAGGGGGGATAAAAATAAAACTCTTAAAGTCTAGTCTGTCCAACTAGAAGAGAACAGTGAAATTAACCATATTAAGCTATCATTAAAATTAGTGCAACTTGATTCAGTTATCACAAAGCATTTAAAATTTCATTTAAAAATTTCCCAATTTTCAACAATACCTATTACTATCTTTCTTAGAAAAATTCATTGACAAAACCATGTGAGGAAGTGTAGCTAGGAATATTCAAATGAGGCTGATGTACCCCTGTATAAATGCTACCTCAATATTAATATATAACCAGTGGAGTAACATTCTCAGAGGATCTTGTACTGAACTGAAATTATTGTTCATGAAAAACTGTACCACATTGAGCAGTGGTTTCTCAATCTATAAAAATGGGAAACCTGAAAAAAATTAGGTTTGCAATCTAAAAGATCAGCAGAATTCAAGCTTCAGAGACAAATGGCAAGGCTATTTCTTGTAATACATATATGAAAATTTTCATAATGACAATTACTAATATTATAAGATAAGAACATTTAGTATTTTTCCAATCCCGGTAACTTGTCTTCATCCTACAAAATTATGCACTCTTTCTTTGTTACTCACTTCTGGTTTAGTTTTCTTTAAAGTTACAGGTGTATTATTGTTACATAAGAATTCAACGTTCCCACAAAAAAAAAAAAATTAAAAGAATATTGTTGAAATTGCTAAGACAACACACTCTGTTTAGGAAATGGCAAAATTTTGTCTTCATCCCTTTTAAAGTTATTTTAAGACATATACAGATCATGCAGGCTGGCTAATGCTGCAAATATTTAATGAATAAACTTACCAAAAGGACATCTGAGTAAAGCTGTTACAAGAGGCTGGTGATGGTAAGGGAAATAGGCCTTCAGTGGGAATTTATGCTAAGATACAAAATCATTATTTTTAAGAGATTTCTGGTCAATTTTCAACACAAACCCATAGTGAACAATCCTAGCAATATAGACTGAAGCAAGAAAACACAAAAGTAACTCTACACTTAATGTTAGGATTTTGCAAAAAGAAAGAAGGGGGATATTTAGGAAAAGATTGCTTAGAAAAAGTAATTTTTTGATTTTTAAAATACATGCATTAAAAAAGATTCAGAGTATGAAGAAAATGACATCTTAATATTCTTAGGCTTTCTCCCTGTAATCACAGAAGCCTTCCCTCTTAATATGCAAAGGTTAAAAGAGTCACTAATTAGTTTAATTTTCATTTTCCAGTTTAAACAGGTGCATGATTATATTAAACTGAGATCTAATAACATCCATAAAATCTGAGGGTGTGATGTAGATTTTTGCCTTATGTTCAAAAATGGAAGCCTAAGAAAGGGTAGTCACAGATAACAGACTCAAGACTCATCCTCTCTTTATCCGGGTATATGCAGTTTGTATATTGTGAACATCGCTGCTCATGTAATTGAGACGAGCAGCAGCATACCTTAGATTTTTTTGTTCTGCAAACATCTACAAACAGGCACATCTAATGTCTAGCATGCATGTGCAAGTGCAATATGAATTCCTTTTGAAGTGGATTGAAAACTGGCCCAACAGCAGAGGGTGGTGATATTGACACGAGGTCTAGCTGGCGGGCAGTAACTAGCGGTGTACCTCAGGGGTCAGTACTGGGTCCAGTCCTGTTTAACGTCTTCATTAATGGTCTGGATGATAAGGCAGAGTGTTTCCTCAGCAAGTTTGCTGCTGACACAAAACTGGGAGGAATGGCTGATACGCCGGAGGGTCGTGCCGCCATCCAGAGGACCTTGACAGGCTGGGGAAATGGACTGACAGGAACCTCATGAAGTTGAACAAGGATAAGTGTAAAGTTCTGCACCTGGGGAGGCACAACCCCAGGCACAGATACAGATCAGGGGCCGCCCAGCTGGAAAACAGCTTTGCAGAAAAGGACCTAGGGGTCATGGCAGACACCAAGTTGAACATGTGCCAGCCGCATGCCCTTGCTGCAGAGGCAGCGAATGGTATCTTGAGCTGCATTAAGCAAAGGATTGCCAGCAGGTTGAGGGAGGTGGTCCTTCCCCTCTCCTCAGCCCTAGTGAGCTGCCACTCCAGCAGCCAAACCTGGAGGACTATGTCTGGTTCTAGGCTCCTTAGTACAAGAGAGACAAGGACATACTACAGAGAGTTCAAAAAAGGGTCACAAGGATGATGAAGAAAGGCTGTGAGAACCTGGAGAAGTGAAGGCTCAAGGGGGATCTTATCAAGGTAAATAATACCTGAAGGGAGGGTGCAAACAAGACAGAGCCAGGCTCCTTTCAGTGGTGCCCAGTGACAGGACCAGAGGCAATGGGCACAAACTGAAACACAGGAGGTTCCCTCTAAACATCAGAACCAATTTTTTTTCTTTTTTTTTTTTTCTTTACTATGAAGGTGACTGAACAGTGGCAAAGGTAGCCCAGAGGAGTTGTAGGGTCTCAGCCCTTGGAGATACCCGAAAGTCGTTTGGACATGGCCCTGGGCAACTGCTTCCACGTGGCCCTGCTTGACTGGGGGGCTGGACAAGATGACTTCCAGAGGTTCCTTCCATTTCTTTTCATTTTATGTCATTTCAATCTTCAAGTCTCCATATCAATCAATGATCTTAGAACTCTTTAGAAAAGTCTAAATAAGAGACTATTTAGCAAATAGAACATCTCTTGAAATTCAGACTAAAATGTGATAAATTTCTAAATCCAATGAAGACTGTATTTAGTACCTCATTTGAGGGGGAGGATAGACATTCATGCATCTTATAAAAAAATGGAATGACACATTCTCTCTCTACTAATTTTTCTGTTCTGTAAACAACAGTTAATTGAAATCACAGCACACATATATACAGTATTTTCAGACAGTCTCTGTATCACTGGTATGGTAAGACTCTAAACGTCTACTTGTCAAGTGGAATTAGCTTAATTAAAAATGAAAAAAGCATGCATGTAGCCAATTAGCTTGCACCAAAAATCCCCATGAAAAAGCAACCCTTGACACAGTTAGTAGTAGCCAAGACAACCCACAGCATGAGTTACATATGAAAACACTATTGTAAAGTAAGTGAAAACCAGTTCTCAGCATACTGTTTAAGGAAAGCAAAAAATGTTTCCTTTCTGTCATACAAACACAGTATTTTAGGCATTTCTTTCCTTACATAAGCCATTACAAAAGTGCAAAACAAGGTATAAAGAGACAGAACAAGTTTGGATGTGGCTGGTTATAATACTTGCTATGGTGTATAACAGGAAATAAAAATTGAACACTGGCTTAAAATATTTATCCGGCTATTTAAAACAAAATTCCCAGGTGAAAACCACTGACAATTCTGAAATGATCCAGGGAAAATAATCCTGGAGGAAACTATAATTTCCATCAAATAAAAACATGACCTTTACAAGTAATATGATCCAAATATCCTTAGGTCAGCTTTCACTACCATCACAAACTTGAAGGAAATCTGCTTGTACAAAACATGGAAAGGATTATTCCAACAGTGATCTCAGTACACCTATTCTAACATTTTTTATTCAATGACTACACAAATGTTTTTTTTTTTCCTAAGTAGGTTTAAACACAATGTTCCATTTACACCTTTTTCTGTCTCCTAAAACATAGAGGAAACAAGACTATTCCTAAACCCTGTAGCAGCGGTTTTTTCACACTTTTCAGCTTTATTTCTGCCAAACCTTGTTCTCTCTAAATGGTCTACAAAGTCATTTGAAAAGACAGCTATTTCTGACAGCTGCCACACTGCAGTAGGGAATCATTCTCCTCCTACTTTGCAAACCTGTGCAGCTGCCAGACGTGACCTGGCTCTTTTGAAAATTCTGTGGACAAATCTGTTCGCCTAGCCTTTTTTCAATTAACTGTACTATAAATTCCTAAGGTCTCAGATGACCCAGCCAGAACCCTCTTCATCCTCTGTCATTAATGGTTTTACCATTCCTCTGTGAAATGCTAATAGAGCACATTATGTCCTGTCAAGGGCATCCAGATACCACAAAGATGGGTGCCTTCTGAATATACGTAATATTGGTATGACAGAAAAATATGATCTGGTTTAAACAAAGTTTAGGAAGCAGTCTGTGCCTGCATTTTTGTATGCCAACATTATGGTTGATTCATAAGCTGTGCAACAAGGGATTTTAAACTTTAATATTGAAAATAACACCTTAATTAGAGCCCTATGAATTAAACTGTACACAAGTTAAACAGTGAAAACCTAACATTCAAAATCACTTCAAAAAAGCGGGCAATAGTCCATCGCAATGCCAGCAGGTGAAGGACTTTCACCCTGAAGCCAATGCATCACCTGCACTACAGGATTAGCTCTTGGGTGTCTGATGGGTGTGGAAACTACGTGCGTTCTCCACCCAGTCACCCCCACTCCGGGCTGCACAGCGTGCTGCTGCCATGCAGTCAGGGTGGCATAAAATTAACATGCCTATATGTTAAGCAAAGACAGTTGCAGTTTCATTCTTAATTCATACTGCCTGAAGCCGTATGATTCAACCAAAGCAGACAGATTCAATCAAACTGCTAAATAAAGGCCAGTACGTCACAAGTTCCAAGAAGTCCCAAAATTTTCTTAACTGCCATCTCCCCAAAAAGATGCAAAAATCAAAGGAACTGGACATTTTCTTAAGTCTAAAGTGAATGCTACTAAATGACAGGATACTTTCCCAACTTACATGATATGAGTTGGAGTTAAACAACCAAACAAAATGGTGAGGATGTGAAATGACAGTGTGATTTGGGAACGTGAAAAGAAGTTTGCAACCTATAAAGAAGACAAGACTTTTTCATTTCTCCATTTTTAAATTTAAAAATGAGAAATTGATCCTGCTCTTTTTGAAATTAACACATACGAAAGTAATTCTATTTAATTCAGTTCAGTAAGACCTGTATAAAAATCTGTGCAAAAGAAGAGACACAGAGGTGGGAAATTTGAAGCTTTAGACTGAGGAAAAACTTCCAAGAGGCCACTGTTGAAGACCAGAAACTGAAACCAGTATGGATTCTCTGTCTTTTACCTTTCGAATGGACAAATCTGACTATTCAGTGCCCTACTTAATAATTTGGGGAAACAAGGGTGAGGTTATTATATCTGTTTCATTTATTGTCTGAAACCCTCCTACTGCAAAAGAGAAATGCATCTGAAGTTTTTCATTCTTTCTATCAAAGATGGATGCTCATGAACATGTTCACTATACAGGCAGAAACTTCAGCAGCAGGGGAACTGCCTTTGTGAAAATCACAGTTTAGGTGGCAGGATTACTCCAGGGTAAAGCCAGGTAAATTGCTCTTACATATTGGTTTCACACTATAATTTTATTCACAAGTGAAAATGTTTGAACTGAACTGCACATATATATAGCTGTAAAAATATGCTATTATTCAGCTCATTATATTCAGTCACCATTCTTAACAGTAGAATTGTTCCTTTCTTGAGAAACTTCATACCTTCTCACTGAAAAGAAACATTAAGAAATAGATCTTGACGAACCTTCTTGTTTTCATTCTGATGAGCCTGAAGGAAGAGCTGTGTAAACACCTGTATTATGGTCATAACTTCTGGAGACCCATCAGCTTCCAGCAGGGTATTCCTAAGCATTGGAAAGGTACATTATGGCTGATCAGATAATTAGTCTGCCCATCACACCACCGTTAATTGAAATGAAGAAAAAAAAGGTACATTCTTTGTATGCTGTAGTTTCAAGCTGTGTCTGAGCTCATTATTCTAGTGTGGAAAGTGATAGAAATACTAACTTTGTAGGCTTTTAAAATTTTATTTTTACTTTTAAAAAACATATGCAACTCCTACAAATAAACTAGATGTAATAAGTTTATACAATATCCATGCAGATACACATAATTTACCCTACCAATAGGGAAAAATATTGTAAAATTTAAAAAGAGACTATCACGACTTTATTAGGCAAATTTGGCAGTCTTATTGGGTTCAGAGCAACTATTCCAATGCCTACAATTAAGCGTACTTCAGTGCTTTATAGGACTTCATCCCATAGGGCATCTCAAATTAGAGAGAAAGTGCAACCTAGTACAATCTTCTGCGATATGGTATGCAGATAAAATAAAATATAAAAAAAAACAACAAAAAAAAACCTCCCACAAACCTTGACTTGAACAAATATTAAATAAACATTCCTACAAGGAGACTGAACTTAAATAATACAGCTGCTGTTCAGTCACTGTGACCTCTTAGTGATCATAAAGCAATGAATCAGAAGCACAAACACAAATGAGTGTACACCAAAGGCAGACTTTAGATTAGTAAATGCTAAAGATTTAGGTAGAGACCAATGCATTCCAATGTGCTTTCAATGGTGAAATTATAAAATCCACTCTGGAGGTTCAGGAAGCTGAACACTTTAACTGGCCTTCCACAGGGCATAACGTAACCTTGAGCAAATGGAGCAGAAAAACATACGGGCAGCAAAGCGTCATTTTCATTCTCTTATTTGAAAGGCGTGTAATAGTAAGGAGAAAAAACACTCAAAGCAAGCTGCCCCTGCGATACAAGGTTTTCAGTAAAGAATTGTTTCACTCTTTCTGTAATGATCTAAAAGCTAAGAACAGATAACATATTACTGTAACAGAGACATTTGACAAAACAACAGGCACATATAATCACTAATATGAACACAAGAAATAGTTCACAGAAACTCAAGATAGTCTAGGTGTGTGGACTGCTGCACATAATAAGCTTGCTGCAACAAAATAAGCTTCTACTTGGGAAGTAAAAAGCACCAGTTAATATCCCTGAGATAAAACAGTCTAGCACAACCAACCTCAATAAAAAGCATGCAAATAGCAGGAAAAGCTATTAGCATTTTTAAAACACATTAAGGATTTAATACCAACAAGGTAGAGGAACAAGCATATTAAGGAGAAACAATGGAAAGCAAACAAGGGAGCAGAAATGTAGGCTGAGCAACAGGAAAACATGATTAATTTCTAGGATGATTTGGAACATTCATACAAGTGCGAAGTTATATTAGGAAACACTCTGCTGGACAAAGTCCTGCATTATCTGAGAAACAGCATCTAATCCATTTCTACTGTCTACCAAATGGAAAGGGTGTAAAAGAGTTACGCACTCTTGTGTTATTTTTAGAAGATATTTTATATACCCTGACCTTAAATAAGCCAAGAAGCTTAAACAAGTTTTGTCTCCCTATACCATGACAATATGCAGCCTTCAGCTTAAGACACCACTACAGCTCTGCTGAAGTCACAGCAGTTTTCAAGTGCACTTGGCTTTGAGAAAGTGATTTGTCTCAGCTATTCAGAAAATGCTAGCTGTGCTCAGACGCTGGACCACGGCAACAGAAAGGACTGCCATAGCAATAGCTGCCACATGGTTCCGCTCTCACAGTACAGCAGTCTACAGGTTCTACAGCAAAGACACTTCTGTTAGTGCCTGCAAACCTACAGGTGCACACAGATGCCCCCAAACACATGCACTTGGGAGCTCTTTTTTCTTAAAAAGGAAAACACTTCATGAGCAAAGAATGTCAGTCACTAAATACATTATTGTTGCATTGAAACTGTAATATTGATAACCCTGGCAGTAGATCTACTTTAAAAGAATGATAAAATAGTAAGTCAAGTGAATTGAAGAGAAAAAGCCACTGAAAACTGAGTACAAAGGACTGGAAGCCCCCATGTGGTAAACAATATCTATCGCTTCAAAATAATGTCTTCAAAACCAAACTCATTATTCAGGCAGATCAACAGTTTAATGCCATTAAGAGCATATCTGATATCAATCCTCAAGACTATTAATACAATGTAAAAGAGGCTACACTGGTAAGTGCAAATGTTTTAGCTGAATTCCATCTTCATGCTGGCATCAGCCAAGCCATTTCAGCATTTATAATTTTCACCTCAAAATCATATTTCAACCACAAATCTCTACTGATGTACAAAATTAACTGTAAAGGCTAAAATACAATGTAGTCAACTGTATCAATTATTATTATAACATATCTTTTATGTAAAGTTCACGAGATTTTAAACATTTTTCATTATTTGCAGTATATTACACAGAAGGAGACACTAAGGCATACAGCTAAAGAAAAAGATATCCTGAAATTATAATGCATCGCAGATTATAATACTTCTCATGAAGAAAACCTCAATGTATCAACTGATCACCTGAAACACTTTCAACTATAATTTCAAAACTTACTTGAAAATTTCATTAACAATTCTGAAAATGGCAGGATGGCTTGCTGCTTGTGGCTGTTGATAAACAAATGAAAGAAAATTACTCATTAATAAGAAACAACTCGAAGAACCACCACTGTATAATTTATGGCTTAACTCACAGATGCTATTACACTGCAATTATTAAGCTGCAACTCTCAGATCAACTCTTACCAAACTCTCAGATTTTATCAGGATTAGGCTTTTCAAAATAACTACGTCAAAGTCATGGAAGCAGATCCACAGCGATACTGAGCAGGTTAAACAGCTGATAAATGCAGACACCTGGGATCCCAAACTGTTTATGACAACGATCACTAGAAATACTAAAGGTGGCAGACGGAAAGAACAGGTTGTTGCATGCAATTGCTGCAGGCAAGAGACAGGGAGCAGATCTACAAAAAGCTTTTTTCTTCTCTTCACACAATCCCTTTTGGATGTGCTTTGAGATCCTTGCTACATCTTCAAAATTGAATTCCAGAAATTAAATTTATTTTATCACTTTTTTCTTTCATAATACCACACACACTTTGGTCCATTACATTTTTTCACAGTATTACCTTTGTCTGTGAATTTCAGAGTCACTTACTATATATCACAGTG
Organism: Chlamydotis macqueenii; assembly: GCF_036417535.1. NCBI lineage: Eukaryota > Metazoa > Chordata > Aves > Otidiformes > Otididae > Chlamydotis > Chlamydotis macqueenii. The sequence goes on from NC_141593.1 coordinate 43,355,805, forward strand.
CATCAAAACATATTTTTTTAAAAACTAGTGAAGCTTTTTATCATGCTACCACACAAAAGATTGCTTTAAGAAAGTTGTTATACTAAACGCACACTAGTAAACACACTACTTTCCATTCCCATATTCTTAATTTCTAAGATTCATTAGGTTTTTACAGAGCACCAAGTATAACTAACTACTTACACATTCCCCAAAGTATATTTGCCTAAGTTAAAAAAAACCCTCACACTTCGTGTTTCTGAAGTTAGCACCTAAAGATTTGATGAGAATATAGTTTCTGAAGAATCTAGAGTAATGCACGTTTAATACAATGCATTCCATAAACTTTATGATGCACAGAAGGAGTAGTGTTTATAAATGGCATTTATTATAACAGCTTTATGTGCCTGATGCACTACTCCAAAGAAAACTTCTACGCATTTGTTTCAAGTTAGGAAGAACAAAGTGAAATAGAATTTTTTTCCTTGTTAATTGTACACAGGCAGAATGAGGACTTCATATGATCCCTTTGTTATAATCTCAGAATATAAAGAGACAACTTTTAATTCGAACTGTCTAGAAGAGCTCCTTGTTTCTCACAGTTGTCCTTGTCATACTGGAAATAGGAGGTGGCACCCCATTTTCATGTTTTACCACTTTTTTCCTTCGTCACACGGCTGTGGCTGGGCTGTCCTATTGAACGCCTGCCATCTAGTGTCCCGGACTATTTACAGCCGGTTGTTGGGACGTGTGAAGAACAGCATGCAGCTTGTTGCAAGGCTGCTCCCCCAAACTTCCACTACTAGAGGGAGAAAAAAAAAAAAAAAGCTGGCTGGATGAGATAAAGAAGGGACACGTTCATCTCTCTTTTTTTTTTTAAAGGAAAACTTAGACTAGACGATCTCCAGAGGTGCCTTCCAACTCCAATCATTCTGCAGTCCCATGAAAACACGGAAAGTGAGACGTTAAGTTTTTCAGTCCTGTGAGCTAAATGGTTGAATTCAGCCATTTTTCCACTATCTTTTCAGACCCTCTACCCACCTTTGCACACATACTTCTGTGATGACATAGCAACTCACTGTTGCTTAAGACAGGTTGAGTATAAACTAGAAAGGGTTCATCAGCACGTTGTCGCATGTATCAAGATCAAATGATAGTTCTTTTAACAAGAAGAAAATAAATGTGTTGTATGCAATAATGAAAAACTCTCCATTCTTTCCTGCCAGACAGCAGCAATCTACAGTCTTGCCTTCAAGAAACCACAGTTATTAGCTCCTAGTATTTAATCTACACTACTGAAATCAATATGAATTTTATCACTTGTATTCAAAAGGGAAAACAAAAAAAAAAAACCCAAACCCCCACTGTTATCTAATTCACAAGATTTTGATCAATGCACTGCATGGAATTAACTTTGCAAGCTCTCAAAGTAAGAATGCTGCCATAGTGCAAAAGTCTCCAAGGCAATTTGACGACCTGCCTGTTGTGTAGCAGGACTAGAGCAGGCAGCACAATTCTGCTGCGGCCAGCAGCAGCTCTGGAGTTTGGGAGGTTTTATCAGTTTCAGGAGAGATCCTCATAGATTTTTGTGTTGCTGACATTATCCCCTTATTTTTTCAAAATGAAAAGGCGTTTTACATTTTAATAATCTTGTCTGCAACTATGCAATACTGTTCATAGAAAGCTCTGCAAACCAAACATACTGTCTACCAGGAGCTTGTTCCACCACTTTTAAAACATGTTCAACACAGACAGCACAGCACACGCTAAAGCAAAAAGATCCAAACACAGGGAATTTAAGCTGCATGTGTGATATCATGATGACATATTTTAACAGGGTGTGCCTTTTCATAAAAAAAAACCTCCACACAAAAACATTGGGATTTTTGAAAGAAATAAAATAGGAAAAATATACTGTAACATTAATAATTATATACACACATTCTATAGAACTACTCTACTATTGTATCTCTATTATCAGAAAGAAGAATCCTAAACAATTAACTTATAATATAAAGCCAGAACTGAATAAAGATCTAAGAAAAATATGTTTGTATCTACAGGATGCAAGTAAATGGCACAAATACTGCCTTTTATCAACCACAAGTAAGAGTAAACATAGGGAAACAAATTGTGCCCAAGATCACACAGCAATAGATTTGAGGTGACAGCACCACAAACCCCCAGTTCTCTTGACTTCCAGACGCACATGCAATTAATTGGACACCACACTTCTACAGTTAAACACATCTACCTTTAAGAAACCACCAAATACAGCACAAACTGCTGTATTTCAAATACTGTATTTCAAAGTTGTATATTTACCTGTTTTCCTGAATTCTGTATGTACCAACTAAAAATAAGACGTGTCGATTAATTTTTCTCTTATACCAAGTGCTAAATGTACTTTTATTTTGAATCATACACTTATTTTGAAAGCACAAACATCTTTTTACAGACGTTTAAAAGGCTCCTGAATTCATCAACATTATGAATAAATTACTGTGCACTATTTCAAAAATTTTACCATAACAACACAGCTTTTGAAGACAGGCAATCCTGAGGGAACTAACTGCAACTTAGCTGGAGTGTATTACAACAAGGAAAAAAAGCTTCTTATTTTCCCTCTGTCATTCCTCCTTTCTCCTTCGTTAGTGCCTATTTCATTGACATGGCTTCCAATGTAAGGTGAGTGTGGATCCACCCAGACTCAAAACTTGGGGATAAGGCACAGCAAGAGGGAAATGCAAGGGCTTGGGAAACACAGCAGTCTCCAGTTTGGTACTCTGTCAAGCAATATGAAAGCCACCATATCACCCACTAAAATTGTATTTCCTCTGTAATGCTCTAGTGAAAATAATGGCAGGGGAGACACCACAGCTAGAGCTTTAACTGCAGACTGCAACGTAATTTTCATGCTGGGCTGACTTGGGAAAGCTGACAAGGTGGAAGAACAAAACACAGTAATAACAGATGGAGTTTGTAAAGGAGAATCCAACAAATTTTAAGCCCCCTCAACCTAGTGCACTTTTCTTGCAATGTAACTTTTAAAGGAATAAAACTACTTTGGAAAGCTACCTAAGAACTGAACACAAACTATAATTGACACTGATTCATTCACATCTCTTTTTACATATATGTGCTGTAAAAACCTGTTTGTATACAGGTATACATATATCCATATATGCATTTCTGGTAAAGCATAAAATTCTAATACGTGTATTTATTTAAATTTTAATTGTTAATGCGCACATACAGTTAGTTCAGAAAGGAACACATCCACTCATCCACCAAATTCTGTAGAAGCTATAAGACCATTTGTGATGGTCACCTCACTTGTTTTTATTACTTCTGAATAACTATAGAATTTCCAATATTAATTCCAGTTTAGCCCCAAAATCACAAACCTAATAGCATACCATATACACCATTGCACTACAATTACTCTTGGAACTGAAATATAAGAGTATTACGTATCAAGTTTCTTTCATAATAGAAGTAGAGTGGCTTACAACTATCTGGGTACCATAGATCTCTATGAGGTTTACGTACAGTTTGGTTACTGTTATCAAGATATTTTATTTTGATAAATGACTCTGATTATGCAATTATGAAAGAGCTTATTGGAATTTCCTTCTTATCGTAGACTATAATCAAATCACTAACATATTTCTGCCTATTTATACTCTGTAGGTTTTCCTCCCAATAGAAAAAAAAATGTATAAATCAAGTTCTGTCTCACGATTCCACTTTTTATTACCATATCCATAAGGCACATAGAGGTCACATCCTACGAATACCATAATCCAACTGCCAAAATATGCATGCCCATCATCATGCCCATTCAAATCTTTTATTTGAATATTTGTCAAATATTCACATGTATTTACTGTCTTTCCAAAACAGTACTCATACTGTTGGATTCAAAGTGCTGACTGATTTAAAGTACAGTGTACAAGTTGTACAAAATATAATTAAGTATTTTAGAACACAAATCTTTTTTTAGAACACAAATCTGGATCAAATCTTTTCTTCCATACTGCCTCTCTGAAGCTTCTCATCCTGTTCTTTTTAATTGGTATTCCATCTCCCATTTATGCACTTTCCCTTTTATCAATGCCTATCAATCAGCAAAATCCATCTTCCAACTGCTCTCTTTTTTCTGCTTCCATTCATTCCACTCTTTGTCCACAGGATATCCTCTCTAAACTAGCATTCAAAGCTGCTGCACTGGTCTTTCCGTGCCGTAAATGTCTTATTTTGAAAGTACAAAGTCTTTGGAGCAGAGGCAAGTAAGAACAACCTAAGTGTGCTATCACAGTAATGATCCATTCTTTTCAGGGATCAGGATGTGAAGACAATGTAAATATGAATATTGTTAATAAACAACAATAATGCAATAATTAAAACAAAAAATTTACTTCTTTTTATATATAACCTAGATATTTTTATTTTTTTCCTCAGCCACGTATGGAACTATATACTGTAATCAATTCACAGTGTATCTGATAGAGAAAAATTAGGCACAGCCCTTGTATACAGCCTTGTCTTCTGGAATACTCAGATCCCCAGATGACATATGAAGTGCTGTTGATGTGAAGCATTTACAAGATTTGCAAGTATTAGAATGGATCCCTAAAGCAGAAATTTGCAGATTCCATTAAAAAGGAAGAGTACTTAAAGGCATTACTCTTCTTCTATCTAAAATACGTACTCTGTAAGCAGTTTCATAGGCTGAAAGTAAGATACCTTGTGCCATTTTTCAGCTCTACCCATTTTATGAAATAAATAATTTAAGTGCATAGCACACATGTTATTTCACACTGTAATTAACAATTAAATTTACATTTAGTGTTGCAAACCAGCCCATTATTTTGGAAAACATATTGTGTCACTTTTTCTCATAGGAAAGATTTCTGGCATGCCGCATAACACAGCATTTGAAAACAAACTTTAATTACAGTTTAGCAAATATTTTGTATTAAGAATTTTGTTCAGGTTTGCAAACAAAACCGAGTAACGAACCAGTCCATAATAGAATAATCTACAAGAGATTTCAGCTGTTTAAACTGCTTAACTCCCAAGCACACAGAGACTGAAGTAAAAAGCAGATTCAAATCCTCCTTGGCAAAGTTTGTAATTTTTTAAGACAGAGGCAGGTGCTTAGCACCCCCATCAGCAAGATTCTTGTTACTTCATTCATTCTTCACCACTGGATGAAATATTTTTTCTCTTCTACCAATTTTGTGTAAAAAATAAAAAATTAGTGACATTTTTAAGACTCCAGATTTAGCTTTGCATTAGCAAGTTACATGCCACATGATAGGCACCTCTGTCAAATATGGTGATGTACTGGAAAACTCTCTATCACTTCTGAAGCATAAAAGAGTACTATTAAATGTACTACATGTTGCACATACCAGTAAGGAGTCTTTTATGACACAAACCACTTCTTCCAATGAATTAAACTGAATGGAAACCAGCTGGTCTAAAAGATGCAACGTAGCTTTTTCAAGGCTTGGCAAGTGACGAAGCCAGAGGCTGAAGACAGCTGATTCAGGGAGCAAGATCTTCTTCCTGGTTTAGAAAGAAAAATACTGTTTTCCCTGAGAAACTGGAAGGGAGACAAAAATGTACTTTTTTTCTTTTTTTAAAGCACATCGGGGAAAAAGAAGACACAAAGATCAACCTGCAGCAAGAGAGATTATTTAATTTTGTCACAGTCTTCTTTGTTGTTGTCTTTGTAGTAGCATGGTAGATATTATAGATATTATGCTAGGAAAAGAAATCTAATAAGCTTCAATAGAGGTGTTCCAACTCTGAGATTTTAAAACCATATAGGAAGTAAACTGTAGTCATTATCCTTCTGTGACTGAACTTAGAGATGCTCCCATTGGGACAATCCTGAATTCTGTGGAGCACTGCAAGCCTCAGTATCTCGTAACCCTGTTTCCTGGAGCAGGCTTCACCCATGTTCAGAAGGAAAAGAAGTGTTCAGAATACAATGACAGAGTTAGGGAACACAGAATTCAATTGTTAAAGTGGGGAAAAACTATAAAATAAAAGTACATTCACTTTAAGATCACATAAGCTTCAGTGAGAGGCCAGGAGTATATCATGCAAAGCACACGTAAGCCTACATCTGCTCTCAGGGAAACCACACACTTTTGTCAAGGGCCCTGCCAAAGCCACTTAGTCAAGAGGCATATGAACTGAATTATTTTTGTTTATTGTGATAAACAAGTAGCTCAAAACTTAAGGAAAGGGAAGTTTACTTCAGACAGAAGAATGACCATCTAAAGGATTCAGACTCACATTATAAAGCGGCAAAAGTAAGAAACAATGGACTGCCCATTGGCTCACTGACATCAGTACAGACCATCCATGCTGTTACCACTTGTGGAACACGTCCAGTCTGAAGCCATGAAAGATGGACAAGGGAAAGATAGCTCTCTCCTTTTGGGACATATCTTTCACTACAGACCTTCACATTCCTTTTTCACTTGTTTTCCTCAGCTTCTAGTAACATGTGTACAAATTAGTAATTGTGCTGTTCCATTAATTATTTTTTTTTGCTGGAGCCCTCAATAGAACAATATAACAATCTTTATTGGAACATCTCAGAAATTACAATGTTGAGTACAGAGGAAGCAAATACAACTTTTATTAAAAAAGAGACAAACGGATAATTGAGGTAAAGTGTTCACAAAGGACCTCTTCTAGTATTAAAAAAATATGTATTGTTTATAGCACAGCCCCTCAGCTACAACTTCAATGAAGCAACTCTCAACCAAAAGTAGGCTGTGCTTTCTCTGACATCTTTCCTTTCCTGGTGTAGCTAATCTTGCTGATGTTCAGCTTTGCTCAGCTAGTTTCTATCCACAGACTGACTTTATCAAAACAGTGGTTTTAGTGCTAAACAGTGGTTTTAGCTGCAAAACAAGCAAAGTTATATTTCACAAATTGCTCCTATCAGACTCATTAAAAATAATCTGCTGAAAACGAGGAGAATTTTAAATCTTGAGAACCAATTTCACCAAAAAAAAAAAGAGAGAGAAATATAGAACCACTCAAACATAAGGATCTGTCTTCTGCACATAAAATAAAGATGGCTCTCAAAATGTCGTTAGGAATGTTGACACACTTACATGAAAGATAAATAACATTTCTATGAAAAGTGATCATACCTTTCACAAAATTCCTAAAATCTATTGAAGACTTTAACCTCCATTTTAGAGAAAAGATAGGACGAAGTTCCAGTAAATATTTAAAGCTGTTATGTCACAATTCGTACATCAGGAATTTAAAATTCTGCTTTGGCCTACAACCAGAGCTGTGCTATTCAGCTGCAAGGGAAATATTTTACCAGAATGCAGAAGACGTACACTGCAATCAGCATACAAACCCAGATAAAAGACATTTAATAGAATTAATGATCTTTATGAAAATAACATAAAAATCACATAGACCATGCTACTTACTTTAAAAAGGCCTCATTCACAGCCTCTAGAAACTCTGAACTGAGAATTTCTTTTGATGCACCTCCGTGGTAAAGAAGGAGAGTTTCCACCAGTGGCATTAGATCAGGCAAAGTAACGAGAGGGAGACAGAAAAGGGAGACAGCATTCACACGAGTGGCTGAAACTCTAAGGGAAAAATAAATACAATTCAAAACTTTCACTTCTAAAATTAAAAGGTAAAAGAAGACTAAATTAATTACAGAAGGTTAAATGTAAGAGATGCGTACCTAACTATTTATTGGAATGACTGTTAACGTGTTGTTACATATTCCCTGAAGAATCTTAAAGGAAAAGTCAGATAAAATTTGGTATTTTAGTGCTCAAGGCAAACCATGCTATCAATCCAGTTCCAAAGTGCAGCCAGTTGTGTTCGCTCAGTACTCACACCCTTCCTAGCAGAGAATGCTTTGTCAGCAGGGTCTGTGAAGCACAGGTAAGGAAGACTATGGCTTCACAGCTCCCGTGTAAGTTGGCTAGACCCTCACGAGGGACCACTACAGGAAAAGCCTTAAAAAGCCTTAAAAGCCTTAAAAAGCCTTAAAAGCCTCCTGTTACTTCCTTGACTCTCTCCTCTCAACAGAGATAACTTCTCTGAACGAAACAATACAAATACTGTTCTCTCCAGGTCCTCAGTCAAAAACTTTTTGTCTTACAGATCTACAGTTGGAGGAATATGTAACACTTTTGTCTTAATATACAAACCACTCACTTGACCTGCTTGCTAGAACTACATGCTTGGAAATTATTAAAGACGGTGGAATCTGGAACATAAACAAAACATGGAGCCTTTGGAACATAAACAAAAAGGAAAATGCCACACAATATAAGAGTTAACATTTGCAAAAGGAAATCACAGCTTTCCCAGAGCATATATAGTTTCTAGCACACAAAACTGCAGATTTTTCTAGATGCAGTTTTGACAGGAAGACATTTGTGAAGACCAAGAACTCCAAAATACCAATTTCTAGCAAATTAAAAAGTGTTAGATTGTTTGTAAAAGGCTTCCTTGAGTTGCTGCAAGTTTCTCCTGATTGCACTATTCACAAAAAGGGGTGCACTCCTTGCAAAAATGGCTATGGTGTGTTAAATAGGTCATAAAACTAATTTCATCACATCAGGAAGTTTGACTGAAGACCAACAGAATATGCACAGGAGCATTAGGCAAATGTATTCCCTTCTTCATGGTCATAGATTTTGGCTTACTTACCCAAATTTATGTAGTATGGATCAAGAAGGTGCTTATTCTCACTGACTACACCTAGACATGTAGAAACACCCCACACAATGTTGAAATGTGATTATGAGCACATGCTGATAATCTGGATTGGAGATCTGGCCAGAGAACATCACACGTTCCTTCCCACCCACTTTCTCTGACTTTCATCCTTCAGGCCAAGGAAGCACTTCAAGTGTGGAAATAGAATGTGCTTAGGTACATTTAAAATAGTTGTATATGAAACATGCAGTATTGCCACAGTACTCTTTTGGTGCTAGATCAAGGAACTGATGTAAGGAAAATTAGAGGTTTTTTAAATAAGCATGGACAAATGTTATAATTAACAACAAGTGCAAAGTAACTACTATTCTGTCATATTAAACACTCACACAAACAAGGAAAAAGTTCCTTTGGAAAGCTTGCAGGGGGGTTGGACTAGATGATCTTTGAAGGTCTCTTCCAACCCAAACCATTCTATCACTCTCAGGTTAAGTATAAACTCTTACGTGAAGCACAACTTCAAAGCATGTCCACCTCTGAAATTATGTACACATATATTCAAAACTTTCCACCTGAAGCCTAAGTTGCCCAATACTATAAAAAGGTCCTCACAGAACTGAACTAAAACATATCAAAAAGGATGTTTGGTAACACCTACCTCCCCTGAAGGTTAAGTCCATTGAACTGACTTCCTCTGAGTTCTGTTACTAATGAAAAGACCATCTGTTAAATAAAATATATTTTTTAAATTAAATAAATTATATGTACTGCAAATAAGCAGAGACTAGTTGCATGGTTTTATGTGTGACTGACATACTGTGGAGGTGAATAACTTTCTCTGTTCACTCAGTATGATTTTTTAATTTTTTAATTATTGGTGGCAAATTAAAGCTGTCCAGATCATTGAATAAACTATGCTGTCAAACTTTTTTTGAACACACATTATATACCTTCCACATAGGAAAACTAGTAAGTGATTTATTTTAGCTCTGCTCCCCTACAAGTTGAGGTAAAACTTTCAGAAGAGCACGACTAATAATTTTTATATGCTTTATCTAATTTAAGTCAACACATTATAAAATATTATTCCCATTATTTTTATATATTAAACATAAAAGACACTTTTCCTAAGATTTAGGACTCATCTACCACTTTATGCAGCGCATACATTCAAAGAAAACATTCCAAAGGTTACCCTCTAATACAGAAAATAATATATATAATTCAAACTTCATAGGGAAAAAAATGTATGATAGGGCAGACAGTCATTTGTTATACCCCAACAGCAAAAGGAATTTTGTTTTTATGAACATCTATTACAGTACAATCTAATAAAAAAATTTCTCTTTTGTCCAGAGATCTCCCACTTCATTTTTTCCCTTAAAAGGCTGTAAAAGTAACTGAGGTAAGAAAAGATAAACAAAGTTCAGTTCATGTTCCTTATAACAATGACAACTCCGTGGATGTGCTTATAAATTGGCGATTTATTATTAACAAAATCTCAATTGCACAAAATACTTACATTTTTAACTAAGTGACAATAATAATCTGCTGACGTGTAGCCAAGAGTTGATATGAATGTACTGGTTTCAGCTTCATTACTTTCCCACTTAGAAGAAGAAAGGAGATGGCACAGCAAACTCTAAGAAATCAACAGAAGGGCAATAAAAAAAAAGTATTAGGCTACAACATGCTGTGTAAAAATAACTGACTGCTACTGAACTGTATCTGGGTAAGATCTTTTGATTGATTGTGGCCATTTTAAGTCATATCATTGACACAGAAGAGCACGCATCGATCATAAGGAAAACGATGCAGCTCCTACAATCAAATGTGGGTTCACCCATCACACGATTTCAGGAGCCCTGCAATAGCAACAGAGGTTATCTGTGTCAAAACCAGTCAGACTTTAGCTAGGTTTCAGTTCTCAGTTCAGTCTGATATTATCTGGACAGCAGTAGTCACATGGCTACATAGCAATAAACTCACCTGTAGTCTTGATCAGTACCATGATCAAGACGAGAAAGCACAAAGTTAACATCTGCTTTCCCATGTCACTCCTTCAAGAGGTGTCAGTAATTTTGATGGGTTTCAGGGTCTGGCCCCACAATTTAATTTCCCTGATTTCCTCTTTATCTTGAAAAGATAATGATAAAATTTTAGATTGACATTTATTTCTCTACCAATTTCACTATGGAATGCTTTAAGTTACATGTAATAAAATCTTTTTAATACATCATATAAAAATCAGAACATTCCTTTGATGATAGATCCAGACCAAAGTCAGATTAACACATTTGATACACTGGTTCTGCAGCTGCATCCGGAGGACTCCAAACTCAGCACTCTGGTTTCATGCTTCCCCAGTTCTTCAGCGTTACGCAACAGCTCATTGGTACAGACCTTACACCCCAGCACCTTCCCAGCTGAGCTCATTTATGAAAACTGTTGCGTGAAATCTTGAGCAGGTTTTTGCATCCTGCTGTCAGAATCAAGCCAAGGTAGTTTTATGTTGCTTATCAAATAATCCGCTCTAAATTTTTTATAGTTTTCTTCCTGTCCTCTGTTGCTACGTGCTGATATAACACGAGCTACATTCCCTTTCCAGAGGTTCATTACAGGGCTTTAATATCATTAACACTTAAACTATAAATAAAATTATACTTTGTGTGGCAATAAGTATAAAAATCCTTTGTAACAAGAGGGTCAGGACTAGCAAACACTTCATTTTAAAAATATATAATTACAATAAAGTTCAGACGAGAGCTCTGTGACTTCCATGGTCACTTTCACTCTATGAACTATTTTCAAAAGAAGGATCTGATGAAAGATTCAAGACTAAAAAAATAAATCAGTTAGCTCATTTTCTGCTTTCACAAATCCAAATCAAATATTTATACATGCTTTTGTTGAACATCCCTAACCAACTGCTTCAGAAGTCCTGGAATTAGATGTATTCTGTGTATCCCATGTTTGATTCATGTGACAGAGAAGATACAATCAGCAGAAGCACACCAGAGGTCAAAGAAAATTTATTACTATCAAAATAAGTAACAAGCATTTTGTGAAACCTTATTAATTGTACTTTTGTTCAGGATTATCCTACTATCTTGCAGACCTACATTAAATGCCTAAATATCCTTTTCTTTCATTGTAAACCTTCTTTTTCCTAAATATCCCTCCACAGGAGAACCTGCTGGTTTACCGCCATCTAGTGACTTCCCTCGAACTGAGGAAGAAGGAAAACACTGTGGCAACACAGAGTTTCGGAGAAGTAATTTACATGCAACTTTTGCATTCTTAGGAAAAAGACATTAGAAGTGGACTTTCGAAATGTACAAGATTCTAAATACAGCCAAAAGTGAAGGGTAAGATCTATGACACTGCACAATCTCCAAACACCCCTTAATCTATTTATTACTATGGAACCATATATATTTTTATTGTCCTTTGCAACTATTGCTAAAGTTAATATTTGCTTTAAGTACTTTATCAAGGGCTCAGACAAGCAGTTCCTACAAAACACGATGGCTTGCCAAGTTGAATGAGATGAGGGGTCAGACTGCAAGTCGAAAACAAAATAAAGGAGGAGTTAGCAACAACAAACTTGGGATGCCACTCTTGCGAGAGATAAGGAGGGGGCTTGAAAAGTACAAAGTTTGTTGGATTACTCAGTAAAAGACTTTCCAAAAGCTTCACCAGTGAGAAGAACAAACATAAAAAGCTCTGAAAAGGATCTGACAGATTGACATGGCAGCTAATGACAGCTAAATGAGGGAGTAGCTTAAAAGCCCATATATTCACTTGTAACACTACAAAATATATTATCTAGTGACTTTCTCTGTAACTAGCATTTTCCTAGGGATAAAACAAATCAAATACACCCTATGTGAAGAGTAATTTCAAAATTACTTTCCCCCTACACTTACGTAACAGTCATTGTTAATCAATCAACAGAGGAAAAGAAAAGAAAAAATTACTACACATCAGAGTCTGTATATAGTCTGCAACACTTTCCTGTGGGTTTTTTGTTTAAGTGGTTGGTTTTTTTGTTTGTTTTTCCTTTTCTGACCACTTTACCGCATCCATGCTAAGATTTTACAGATCAGTTATTTTTTTTGAACACACACAACCTCTGAACAGCCAGAAAAGGGCAAGGGAAATAGGGGTAAGGTGATACTGTAGTCAAGACAAAAGGAGGCATTAAGTATTTATAAAAGAAAGGCACATATTAAAGGTGAAAAACATTTATAATTCTGCTCTGTGTCTTAAATATTTCATTTTACAAATGCCACTGCCAGTGCTTGAGGCATACCTACATGCATAAGATAAGAAATTCGGTAACAATAATTGAAAGCATTTGTCTTTCGAGGTTTAAAGGCTTTGGTCCAAATCATGTTCAGAAAGTCATCCTCTCTAGAAAATGTAGCTTATTTACTGCACATAATTCTGGTTCTAAGTGATAAATCTTTTACTACCTTACATTGCATTAGCAGGGGAAACATTGACAATTCACTCTTATATTTGATGAACGGACTGTTATTTGGCTAAGGAATTGGCTAGATGGCTGTGTCCAAAGAGTTACAGTCAATGGCTCAATGTCCAGTGGAAACTGGTAATAACTGGTGTCCTTCAAGGATCCATACTTGGGGACCAGGACTATATAATATCTTCATCAATGGGATAGCATTGAGTGGGACAGCAGGATTGGGTGCACCCTCAGCAAGTTTGCTGTAGCTCAAGCTACGCGGTCCACCTGATTCACTTGAGGGAAGGGATCCAGAGGGACCTTGACAGGCTTGAGGAGTGGGCCTATGTGAAGCTCACAGAGGCCAAGTGCAAGGTCCTGCACCTGGGTCAGGGCAATCCCCAATATCAACACAGGCTGGGGGATGAAGGGATTGAGAGCAGCCCTGCAGAGAAGGACTTGGGGATACTGGTGGTTGAAAAATTGTACAGGAGCCAGGAATGTGCATTTGCAGCCCGGAAAGCCAGAAACACTGGAACAAGTTGCCCAGAGAAGTTGTGGGTGCCTCATCCTTGGAAGTGTTCAAGGTCAAGCTTGAAGGATGGGGCTTTGAGCAACCTGAGCGAAAGATGTCTCTGCCTATGGCAGAGGGGTTGGACTAGATGATAGTTGAAGGTCCTTTCCAACCCCAACCATTCCATGATTCTATGATTTGTGTAAGGCAAACTGTTTCTCGAGAACAAGATGCTTTCAGCTGTTCTATCGTATAATCCTCTTGTAACAGTTCCGTGTTAAGTACACAAATGGTGTAAAAGGGGTAGTATAATGGCCAGAAATAAAGCTTATACCTAATAACCTCCAACTAAAGACACTTAATTTTTTCATGAGTTTTCCAGACACTTAGCAGGTAAGCTGGATAAGGCAAACTCAGTAGTTGCGAGAAAACCAGTTTTCCAGTTAGAACATGGAAAGATAAAACAAGCAAACCATTCCAAGAGATAATCTCTAAAGAGAAAAACTGATTGAGAATGAAAAGATCACCATGTAATTACTTTCTTATGATTTCTGTCTATCCTCTTTCATCCTATGCCTCATTAACTTGATTACCAAAAATACAGTGTAAGCTAGGAATGGCTAATTTTTAACTAAATGGTAGTGAAAACTGTTGGTTTCACCTCAAGCCTCAAAGTTCACAATGTTCAAACTCTAGTTGAATATTGAAACTCTAGGTGTAAAGGGACTATGTCAATAGTTATCTCACATCATACTGTAGAATTTGGCTAGAACCAGTTCTGAGACTGAGTGTAAAACGTTTTCTTATATGTAGATTTCTCCTCTCACTTTTGAAATCAGCTTTTTCAGAAAATACTACAGAGAAATCTAGAAGGTTTCAGGAGATTTTCTCACAGAGGTTCTCATAGGATGCTATAGAAATACTCAAAACTAGTAATGGGTTCCATTATTGCATTATGAAGGCTCCACAAAGCACTTCGGAAAAGAAAAAAACACACCATTTTATACAGTCACAGTCTGGATTCCTGGGGTCAGAGAGATCAGGGATTTGATACGAATGACTTTTAAGGAATCACTTCAAACTCGATAGAAGGTATTCAAGAACATTATGGGAAAGTTGTCAATACTAAATGCACTCCTGTATTGATGATTTCACTCATGAATGTTAGTCTACTCCAGCAAAGCAGACTATTTGATATTTACATAATCATCAGTTATTTCTGGCAGTAGATCAATTAACACTCACTGTCTAATCCATTAATGCCATATTCTACAAGCCAGAAAAACAGATGAGTCTGTGGCAGAAGTGCTGCATTCAGGAAAAATAACAAGGTGTCATGATTCTGGAAAATGAACAGCAGTCAGGCATACTGTGATATCAGAAATTATTTCTTTCTTGATTTCCCTCACCATTGTTTAAGTTGGAAGCAGGAAGGAGAACACCTTGATTCTAGTTGTAAGAGAATTCATCTGTCCCCATAGTCTTGGTTTAAAGTTCTACAACACAGTCCCTTTCAGCCTGAAATTGAATTAATTAATTTTCATAAAGCCCTCACAATAACCAACTTCCTTGAACAACCTTGCCCATAGCTTTATTTTATTGATGCAATTCATACTGAATAATATTCTAGCTAACTCAACATCCACTGCTGCACTGAGGTTTCTAATATCTTTAACAGGCAGGTAGTCCTAGAAGCATTTACATGAAGATAATAAAATCATTTACGTTATCAGTGTAAACACAGTGCTTCCTATCTACCAGGTTCTGTACCAGCACCAGGCAGATACCAACTCAGCTGGTGTCCACAACTCCACCAAGGGGCAGGAGGTGCTTCACTGTTCTGATAACTGCCTTTAGTAAGCGGGGATCCAAAAGCTCTGAAGCCTTTTCTGCCTTCTTTCTGTGATCGGAAATATCTTCCTGCTCAATGAGGAAAAATGTAGAAGCCTGAATTAAAGGCACAATTACCTCTGAAATTAGACATTGATATAAATATAGCACTTGATTTTTATTAGAGCACCACATGACAAGTTTTATGCTAGTAACTCTATTTGTGTGGCAACTGTCCTGGAATTTATGACACAGTTTCAAAGACATTCCAGGGGAACCAGATAAACCAATTTGTTTCTGGAAACTTCTCAACACACTCTCTCCAAAGTGTTTATGATTCTGAA
Source organism: Chlamydotis macqueenii (assembly GCF_036417535.1). NCBI lineage: Eukaryota > Metazoa > Chordata > Aves > Otidiformes > Otididae > Chlamydotis > Chlamydotis macqueenii. The sequence continues at coordinate 43,371,676 of NC_141593.1, forward strand.
TGGCCTCAGAAACAGATGTGAAAATCAACAGGGGAAATATATTTTAGAGAGAGGAGATGGATGGTTTCACTGGGATGAGCCATTCAAACCTGATACCGATTAGGACTTCCCAGTGATGCTACCGAGGTCTTTTTGCCAACTTGCATGAGTCAGTCAAAGCAACAGGTAGAGCAGGATGAAACAGAAGGATCTATCATTTATCCTACAGGACATTTGTTGTTAGTATACTCTCCTTGAAACACAGAGTGCCATTAATTTTTGCAAAGAGATCATTTATGACATTTTGCTGATAATTCTGATCTACGTGGATTTGTTGGAATTCGTACAACACAGATACCCAAGGGTACATTTCTAAAGTCTGGTCAAGTAACAGGTTTATTTTTGACCTTTCCATCTGCTTCAACGGGAACCAGATTTCCTCAGCTCTGCTAAGAAAAAGCAGGTTTAATAAGAAAAACTAAATCTTATTCAGAGGAAGCATCAGAAGTAAGTGCTATTTCCTCTTTGTATTTTATCAGATTTTGCAATGAGTATTTTTTGTACGGCAGAGATTTGAAGAGTCTGTACATCAATTCTGTGCTTTGGTGTTCCTTGTACAGTTAGTTGGCCCATTGCTTTCAGCACAGTTCTAGAAGAGACCAAATTCTATTTCCAACCTGGTTTTAAAAATACTTCAAAATTATGTAATCAATTACAATATTAATGATAAAATAGATAATATTATTTCCAATCTTTATTTTTAAAACATAAAAATGCTATACAATAGATACTACTTCTTTTTTTGATTACGTAGGATTCTAACATCCCAAATTAATTCCTAAATTATTTAAACAGAGTCCTCAGGAAGCAAGGTATACACAGTGCTTTGCTTTGTTTACATGTAAATTAATTTGTTTTTTTGCTAGCTTTCAGCAGGTTAGTCCAAACCAAATTCCTCCAGATACTTTTTAGCAATATTTTCTTTAAAATCCTGCCTGAAGGCTTAAGAGTTTTATTGTGTCCCATACCTTCTAGATTAAATGATCGACAATAAAACACAAACAGGTCTGGTATCTTTAGAACATTTTACTACGAAATAAACAGCCAGTTCTGGAAAATCATAGTGGTTAAGTCTGTCAATGACAAGGCAGCATGCTCCCTCAGAGACTGTCTCAACACCAACTGTTTGTGAAACCAATTCTGTGAGTAGGACGCTAACATATCAATTCATATCATTTCCACATACTTATCCAAGCATAACAAAGTCTGTGACTTTTAATTTTGCTTACAAGACCTCTTGCTCACTTGCTCCTTAGTTCCAGGAAAAGACAGAAAATTAGTTTTCCACAAACCAAAACCAAAATGGAAAAAAAAAATAAGGTAGTGAAACATCACACAGATTTAAACATAGTGTAGCTTTCAAAATACTGTTTTACTCTGAACAATTTTGTTTTCTCAAGATTTTATAAAAATCTCAGTGTATAAATTAGGGAAAGTTATATGGCATATGTTTGTTAACAACTTAATTATTATCAGTATTTGATAGTCTATTTTACAAGCTAGTAAAAAAAAAATCTGTTTAACTACTTACCATTGATAACCTAATCAAAATCTCCAACTTCTTTAAAATTAATGTAGATATTTAAAATACATTTCAAGTAGACAAAATGTTATACTACACACACACATAAATTTCAATAATTAGCTAGTCCACACAGCCTCCCGCTTTACCAAGTTGAGTCTATTCCAGTGATCGCTCAGAGGTTTTGCACAAAGAAATCACTTCAGTTTCAACTTCGCTTTAAGACAGCTTAGAATACTCTTCAGTAATTTACTGGATCAGAGCCAAAGTGCCTAAGTATAGGGTGGGGAAGGGTTTTCTTCCCACATTTCTTTCTGACATTTACTGTCAGGAAGTTGGGGTTTTTTCAGCACAATTTATGGATACACATTCTTTGCATTTATGGGATGGTTTTCATTAGCTAAATTCTACATCAGCACACTAAATAAAATTGTTGGCCACAAGTACATGTTTAGGATTAACTGGGGCTTCTCATTTTTCTCCTTATTCACTTTGAATGACAATCTGACATCTGCCCACATCTAAATCTCCATTGATAACCATGAAAGACTACTTGATGGTAAACAAATTATTCTGCCAAGCACTCCTTTGGAGACAAGGATCTTGCCATTTAAGCATACGATCAAGTTACAGAAAATCTATAGATAAATTACTAGACTGAGTTACTATCACTTTAGAGTTAAAAAAAGAAATCCAGAAATAATACTATTCTTTCACAGAATTAACGTTGCCAGATGCGCAGACTTCATTACTTTTCACATATTCCTAGATAGGAAAACAGATTCTGTGAAGGTCTCCCCACTGTATATGATGCAACAGAGCCTTTCACCCTTTTCTGTCCCTGAAGCAGGAAAGCAGGCTCACCTTCAGGCAGTGTTTGCAGTGAAACTGCTCAAGTGCTCTCACATTAGGCCAATTTCCTAAACTCTGCTTCACAACTGTAACAGCAATTTGCTTTTTAAAAAAAAAAGTAATAATATCAAAAATACACAAAAGGACCATGAAAGTTTACTAGGAAAACTTAACACACACAAAAAATCAAAACCCTATTAAGATAGGTTCAGTTTTTTCTTTAGAAATTAATGTGTGCTATGAATTGTGTTAATCTTGCTGATACATGTAGCTTATTTGAAAGACTAGGCTCATATTCTACCTCTGTTTCTTAAAATGGAAGAAAAATGATACATACTTCCATACAACTCAAAATGAACCTGATCCTAATTTCCCAACTGTATGCAGCAAAGAAAACTATGGGAAGGGACAGAGGGTGGGGGGGGCGAAGTTGCATTGTTGTCCCCTCACCAATTCAAGCTCAGTTAACTTCTGTGAAGCGAGTATAGGAAAACATGTTGCACTACTACTGTGGCTAAGACCACACAACTTTTTAATGGATGGGTTCCAAAGCCTAAGCTCCATCTGCAAATCACTAACAAAACACTTGGAAATCATAAGAAAGAAGCTGAAGAATTGTGGGGCTGGCAAGCTTTGCATCTACTCTTGGCCTCAGACAGGAAAAGCTGTTTCAAATCTCCTTCTCTTTTCTTTGTCCTCTATTTAAGAAACACCCACCTAGAAAGTGCTATTACTGTTTGTATTGAAAAAGGGGAGACTTTTGCTGCTGAAATAAAACACACATTTACACTGACTTACAAAAGGAAATTCAATAGCTTTAGCAGAATCAACCATAAATCTTTTTTTTTTTAAAAAAAAAAAAAAGCTCTCTGGTTTAACTAGCCAGAGATTTAGAATTAATTTCCCTCTTCCCTCCACAATTTGCAAAGGCCAATGCGCAAGATTCCCACAGAAGAACTCCTTAAATCCATTAAAAAAAAAAGGGGGGGGGGGGGAGAAGAGAGATTAATACATTTAAGTAGTTTAGAAAGAGTGGATGCATCATGAAATTGTTTCACTGTTAGTTTAAATCAATGAGTTCAGTAATTTTTATAAAAAAGATAACCCCAAACTTATGCTTTTTTCAATAAATACATGTGGGCAATGTATGTCAGATTTTTATACTTTCAGTAGGGACATGGTGCAAATACCCAAAATCACCTAACCTAGGATGATAATTCAAGAGAAATTACTTTTAATCACTTGGGTTTGGACTTTTTAAGTATAAAGCTGGTAAAAGTTTAAAAGGAGAAACATGTTCAGTGAACTTTCTAGCAAAAAAAAGCACAAAAAACAATTAAAATAGTTATCAAAAACTCCTGGTCGCTAATTGTATTACACTGAGCAAAATTATGTAATGCCAGTACAACTTCTTCAAATAGACACCTCTTTTTGTTTGTCAGTAACAAATCATTATTCTTTACTAGAGCCACCTGGCACTACTAAAGTGCTTTGAGAAATGTCAGCTGGCTAGCAAATTGTGACACTTGCTGTCAAAGCTCAAGCAGCCTTGCAGGAAAGCAGAATCCTTAGTTTCTCATTTTGTCCTTTGAGATACTTAGCTTTTGTTTATTTTGGCCCAGAGGCCAAGAAATTATTTATATTCATGTTAGCTTGGCATTGTTGAAGAATTATCTATTTGAAAAAGAAGAAGAGAGGTCTGTTTTCCCCCAGTCTGTTCATATGACCACAGTATTTTTAACCAGAAGAATATGGTAATATTTGCAAATTTGCAGACATTGCAAATTCTCTTACATCCTACCAATGCAGTTATCTATAGGTGACTAGAGAAGGTGCGGATCAGCTTAGAAAGTTAGTGAGAAGGCTAACTGACAATTTAGATGTATAATCATCAATAGGTTAGAAACAACCAAGAACTCCCTCCAATTAACTTTCTAAAAACTGAAAGAACAACAAAAATACTGTCAGTGAACTCAGTAGCACTCTGGGACAATAAGCATCAGAAATTGATTACTTGCTGTGTAAGAAAACCTATCTTCATTCCTAAATGTTCCCTCGCTACATTAAAAAGAGACAATCCCAATTTCTTCTTGTATGAATGTCTCTTAACATCTTCAGTCACCCTCCTGTCCTTTATGAATAAAATTGTTTTAGAGCACATTCTATTAGAATTTGACTATATACTATCATTGTATCAACAACTCACTCACCTTTGATTCACCGGTCAATTACAATTTTCACTGCAATCTTCATGCTCGCCCAGAAGTGACCCACTCTAACCACACCTAAAAATCTTGCTTTTTAACCTGCTAGAGGCAGAACTCCGTATCGGCACATTTAAGAGGCAGGTATGTCGTCTCTTAAGCAAGTATTGCTGAGAGAAGTGGGTTTCCCAAGGTGTGTACCCAGCGCAGTCACACACACGCAGCTGAAGAAAAATGTTAAACAATGGTTCTGGAATCACTCCATCTCTGGCCCACGTATTTTGTGTATGCACAGGACATACACACCAGTGACAGGCATAAGAGGGCCAGCAGCTCCAAGGAGCCCATTGCCCTTTCCAGGTGGGTACCCAGGACGCAGGAAAATCACAGGAAGGACTGCGGAAAGTGCCTTTATCACTCATTACTGCCTCGGGACACACTGCAAAGCAAGCAAACTTCATTCTCAAAACTGAATTTTAACCAGTAATGTAAAAGTTAAAAGGTCTCATATAACCTTAAGAGTTCATTGAGTCACTGGGCTCTAATTAATGACATCAGACTTTAAAAGTGTGCCTATATCTCATTTAAGTCTTTGCTTTCTGTTTTGGTTCAAAGAAAAATTGACTTTTAACTATCAGTTACTCAGTGAAAGTTAAGATGTTTCTTTCAAGCTTACTTACACACCTAATTCCACATATGCTTAAGTACATTTTAAAAACTCATCGATCAAAATGCATCCTTCCATGCCCATCACATATATAATAGAATTACAGTATCTGTCCTCAGTTGCAGCTGATTTACATACTCCAAAAAGGCTTGTAAATGCTGTGTATGTCTTTGCATGACACCAAGTTTAGCCATTTAAATCTATTTCATGAAACTTAAGATTCCAGATGAGTATATGTCAAACATCAAGGAGGTGAAATCAGCTTTCACGCAGTAAACTGGCTGCCAGGTAAAAGAGAAAAACAACTTTCCTCTTTATTTTGGATGGAGTAAAACTGCTGTGCTAATGACCAAAGTGACAGTAAAACATTTTAGAGAAACAGTAAAACAACACTGAGAATCGAAGTTAAAAATATTAAGAGCATGAAAACAATGAAGATGAAAGGCTTTTTAAAAAGCATTAAACATACAGCAGAATGTAAATGCAGATGTTACTTCTTATTGCCAAAAAACCCAACAAAACAGTCAGATTTTAAAGTAGTACATATTTTAACATAAAAACAACTTTTTGAAGAGTCTATATATATACTACATTGTATACTATTTACTTCAAGCAGAACTGATTTGGTAGGAAGCGTGGCATGTACAGCTACAGCTGACAGAAGCAAAGGAGGCGAAGGGAAGCTCTACTTTCTCAAAATTAAAAACTCCTAGAAGTCTCTGGAATGCTGTTTACTTCAGCTTTGTTTTACAACCACTGCTGCACGGAGAAGGGATTGACCAAAATGTCTGCAGCCCATGGCCACCCACACTATGGGAAGCACTATGATTAAAGAGCGTGTTACGTTCCTGTATCTGCCAGCAAAGTCTGCTCCATGCTGTAATTATTATACTTGCAGTCTTCTTATAATCTATTGCATCTGTTGCGGCAAGTCGCCTCACATTGTCCAACAAGAAAACCATTGAACATGAATAGCAAGTTATTTTTAATGTGCACAAATAACTCAAAAAGTGGATACTTTAAATACTTCTAAGTTTATGAAAACATTTTGTCTTATAGTATAGCCAGTGGCATAGTGAAAGTAGATCTACCACCGAAACCTTCACTTTAACCTACTTACCAAAAGATATAGCCTGACACACCACCCTTTCACCCCACATCTTTATAATGAACTAAGTTGTTGCTTTACATCTTTAAAGCATAAAACTATGTGAATTATAGACTAGGCATGTACCTAGAGAGCACTAAAATATTACAATTCCATCTGTCAGTTTGTTAAGTGATTACACACATTGAACATTTCCGACGACTCTATAATTTAAATACTTCACAATTTCTCCCTTTCTCTTTAAGAATGTTTAATATTTCATAGTAAAAGAAACTTTGAAAAACAATAAAATAAGTCCTAAACATCAAAATAAGTAGCAGTTCTGTTAGCAGAAAATTTTATTTCAAATTCTCATCTCTGTAACAAGAAGTAAAAAAGTTCAAAACTTATATTCCATGCATTCTCCTGATGTTGCTTGATGCTCTCTCACACAAAATTAAGCAGTACAACGCTGTTGTTGGAAGCACAACACATAGCTGTTATTGCACTGCTCCCTACCAAATTTATGAGGCAGTCTGTACCATTTCAACAATTTTGCCAGGAGTTGGCTGCACAGATGCTCCTGTGAAAAGCACAGATGGTCTACTGGCTATAAATATGAAGCGTTACACTAACCAGTGTGCCACTGCCTAGCAAAGGAGGGAAGAAGGATGTACAAAAAGCAAGGCTGGATGAAAAAAAATCAAGGACTGGGTAAAAGCCCATTCATCTCCTCCCACTCCAGACCACTTCCTGAGGAAATGTCTTTAGACCCTCTTTGATATAAACCTTTGATTAGAGGCAAGGGTAAATTCCACATATGGCAACTGAGGAAAAATGCCACAAAGACTCCTGAAGGACCAGGGGAAAATACAGAAAAAATTAACGGGAAAAGTATAAACAAGATATATACTTTAATCACCATCAGATGTCTTTCATCCGAAGGAATACACTATGGTCTTTGCAGTGATCAAAGTTCGTGATGATTATTTGCACAGGTTAGAGGAGGAATGACAACTCCTCTTTTCCAAACATACCGAAAAAAGCCGTAAGATCCCTAAACCCACAAGAGTGAGGCTCAGAAAGTGATTAAGTAACTTTGAAATACTTTGGCCTCCAGGAGACTTAACATTTTCCATTTCTCTCTTGGACGCATGCCCCCTGGAACACAGATCTCTCTCTTCCCACAACTGCTGGGGAAAACCAGATCCCTTGGTCCACACCTCCCCTTCCCTCTTAAACTGGCATTCCCTTCTAATCATTTCGTATTTTACTGATGGTAAAATACTATAGTGATACTAGGGATATTACAAAATAAGAAATAGTCTAAAGCAACTAGTTCTTTATCTTAGTCTGAATATTACTAAAATTAGTGTTCTCCCCTTAGAAGGGGGAAACAACAAAAACAGATTTTCAAACATTGTATAACTATAATAAAACCAGGCTAAAATCTATGCTCTATGACACAGATGCTTTCTCCTCTAACTTTCTCAGTAACAGGTGAAGTATGTTCATAATTTTAACTCAAATATCTCAGTTCAGCTCTTAATGTCCCTCTGTCAAAACTGTCTAGATAAGAAGGAGAAAACGTGTTTCTCGGTGTGACCTCCAGGAATTCATAAGCCTTTTAATACATGTGTTACCTGTATGTGTCACTAGTACAGTATTCTTATCTCACAGAGACATAATTTATTGTGAATCCAACACTGTTTTAATATTTTTCTGCATCAAATGGTCTCGGGGCCCATTTGCCCCTGTTGAAGGACAAATGACAAATGATTTAGGCTCTTCTGAACTTCATAAAGCAGACTAAAGAACAGATATTAAGGTTCACTCTAATTTGTGCACTAAATATCTTATTTGTGTTATCTTAAATTCCCATCTCCTAGAAAAATGTGAGCTTGTAGATTTGCTTTTATAAAAAGAATACTTAAAAAAAATAGAGATCAAAGCTTTTTATGTCATATCTGGATAATTCTTAACACATCATGCTCTTTCCTAACAACATTTTCTGAGGTGTCCTTGCAAGTAATTAGTCCCACAGATCTCCTATTTAAGGTCCACAGTTATTTTTTTCAACCTTGGAAATGTAGATTTGGCCCCAGATTAACCATCTGTCAAAGCATATATATAATTAAAATTGAATGTAGCGAGTTTTATTAAAAGATGATAACTATATTTGTCACAAAACCAAATCAACAGTCTTTACCTAAGAATAAACTGTCATAATTTTAGTGTAAAACCTACATCTTCATGTATAAACTAATGCGTCTGCATTAAAGTTCATAATGTTAGGGAGAGAATGAAGAGATGGAACACTGTCTCCTTAAATCGCACTGATCAAATTTACACTGAACTAAGCTTATAGGCAACAATAGTAAAAACAAGACAAAAAATGCTCTTTTATGATGGTCACACTTTCCATTAGTGTCATTCCCCTTCTTCCAAAAAATACACAGTACAGTGCAGTTGCAGTTCTTTGTGATGTGCTGGCATGCAGACCTCTATTCCATCAAAAGGGCATTCAGGGAAAAGGAAATGTTTTGCATAAAGAGCATATCATAACCTGCCCTACCACATGGCAGATGTGTGACCTCAAAAGGGTAGCATACACCCTAATAAATTAAATTCCAACTAGAAAGAAGTTGCTAAGGAAGTTAGTAAATGCTTAACAGACAACAGCTCTTTGAGTTGTAAAGGGAAAACCTTTCACTTTTGAGTACTTACCTGTTTGCAAATTCATACTGTGGGAAACTTCAGTCTAGTAGAGGATCTTGTATTTGTCTTAGAAAAAGACACTCTGCCAAGGAGGCTACTGCTTCAGGGAGCCTTCAAGATGACCTATCATTTGGTGAAGGTATGAACAGAACTTCAAGGAATCATTCCACACACACTGGAATGAGTCCCAGTTTCTGGTGGAGTGTGCCTGGATCACCTGAATAGTTTTGCACTCCTACAGTATATCCTAAGAGAACTCACTGCCTTTATGGACATTTTCTTCATGTAAGGACTATGTCATGTTTATTTCAGCAACTGAAATAAAACAAATGAGGAGAATAACAGAAGTGTCTCTTTTTAAAAAAAAAACCTGAATGTGAAGAAATATTAATCATGAGCTTTGGAGAAGAAAGTAGCCAAGTGAACCTGAGCGAAATAGACAGATGGGAACTACAGCTGGGCCCAAAGAGACTGAGGTACCCAAACACTAAACATCCACTGATCCCAGGGAGAAAAAGACAGGTGTGGGGGAGAAGGTGTATCGGGCTCTGACCAACAAATTAGGATGAGAACAGTAAAAAACCAAGATGTGGACAAGTTCTGGGCAAAAGAACCTCTTGTTAACTACTGAGGCAAAATGGTTCACCTCAGGAAACCCAGATCCTGGTTGTATCATAAAGACACCTTCATAAAATCAAGGAGAAATGACAGACAAGTGGGTTTGATGATTTGCAGTATGAACTAGTGCCCAGCTCAGAGAAGACTGCGTTTTATCATTATTTTTACTTAGGCAAAATACTTTAAAATTTTACCCACTATCATCTGGTTAGGATGATCAGCAGACAGAGATTACGAACAGCCTTGAACTCTCAAATATTAATATGCAAACTTCTCTTGACAGCAGAACAAAAACGTTAAAACTATTCACTGACTGCAAAATTGTCTCCCTGCCCAAACCAGGTCACTATAAAAGCCATCCAGACTAAAGAGGCAAAAAGTGAAACGGGCTCCCTTAACAGATGTAAAAGGACTCACCATCACAGGAGAAAAGATATTCCTGGATGCAGAAGAGCTGACTGAGTGAGTTAGATATTGAGAAATCAATTGTACATTTGAAGCTTAAAGGACCCCAAGTGTGAAGTCTTGTAAAAGAAGTAAAGGCATTTGACTCAAACTTTCAGGGGAGATTCTAGTCTGAAACTAGTCATGAAAGAGCTATGCTAACGAAGACCAAGTCAAACCTAAAGTGTCACTATTACTTCAACCAAGTGTATCAAAGGAGACTGTATTTTTCATTGTTTACCTGGAGAACCACGATGATCAAAATGTATGATGTGTATGTGAGCCTGAGCTGCTGAGGCACTTTCACACAGTAAGCTGTCTTGATGGAAGAGAATAAACCTCCTGAAATAGTCACTGGTAGGAGGAAGACTTTCACAAAAATCGCTGGTGGTAAGGAAAGCTGAACACCTGATGATAGGCATGAGCTATTATGAAGCACTGGTACTTACAGCAATAGAGTGTTCTTAAGTGAATCTGAAATTCTGCCTATGTGGCAGGAAAAAAACCTGCTCCATTACAAAATATATAGTCAACCTTCCTTATTGTAGCATCCTGTAGTGGCTATAAATTAGCCCGCTAATTAGAGGGAATCAAGTCATCTAGAGTCCCTGTGTGGACCTCTTTCTTACCAATTAAACCAAGTAGAGAATGCTTGGATGGAGAATGTTCTCTGGGGTTTCACCATTGAGGGATTTTGGAAAGTATCTGGAGAGCTGATAAAGAACTTCACTATCACACACTTTCCACATCATAAGATGCTCCTTTCGTCTACCAGAATACTTCCAGTTCCATATTAGACCATGACATCCCAACACCAGTTCATGCACCTTTATGTTTCAGACATGAAATCAACAAGCTTTGCTTTGGCCATCTGGAAGAAATACACTGTGACTCTTGGGGAGAAATAATTCACAAATAGCAATCTGTCCCACTTCCCCACTAGAAGTCCTTTCTATCGGCATCTGTAGAGCTGTTCACACAGCACACAGATTGTCCAGACACCTCCTGTATACAAGTGACAACTGAAAGACACAGGAAAATTAGCCTAAGCCTTCCTAGGACTTTACATGCAAAGTTTGAGAAACTGTATTCCTAGGTCTTCTCATTCGCACCTGCAGAAACCTCACATTGTATCATTCAAAAATAATTCAAGGCAAAAGTAAGAAAGAAATCTCAATCAGAAAACAAAGAAAAAAAAATCACTAGTGTCAGAAACCTCAAAGACAGTATACTTATTCGGAGCCTACTAATATACTATATAGAGTAATTTCAGCACTATACACATACTGAATATTCTACGGCTATTAAAAATAAGTGAATAGGGAAAAAATACCTTTATTAAATACAGTCTTATAGGGAGGTTATCTCTGGGAAATAAAACAATAATCAGGTACTTTTATTTTTCTAAAAAGTAAGGAAATCTATACCTACAAAGCTTTAGTGGATTCTCACTTGACTTGGCTTGCAATTTCAACTTCAGAAATAAGCCTTAACGGATTTCTTTGTTAAGAATTCCTAAATCTGTGAAAAAGCTTTATTTTTACCTTTCAATACATTTTATCAGGTGTCTTAAAGGAACCACCATGACAACTCTTAAAGAAACCACCAAAATGCTGCAATATCCTCCCTTTGCCCTTTCAAACGGGCAGCAATAGTCAGAACTATGTCCTTGTGACCCTCTGAACTAGAATTCTTAAATTAGATTCTTGTATGCTTAAATTACATTCTCTAATGCTTCCTCTAACAATTATTACACATGGGATGTTTGAAACGAGCCAAGTTTAATTACACAGGAACAGAAATACCACAAAAATAGCTTTCTCTCTAGCTAGTATCCTGTCTCTGACAACAGTCAAGTGCAAAAGTCTTAGGAAAACCGGTATTAACAGAGCAGGCATCTAGTTGTATCTTCCTCATCCCTCCTTCCTAGGGGTTTTGCTGCCTGTGCTCAAGGCCAGCTGTCATATACAGCCTGTGAGCAAGAGTTGTGAGAAGCTGCATCCTTCTGGCTTCACTTGGGAACTGCCTTTATGCCCAGATAACGAAGGCTTTTGGTCCTTGCCTGAGCTACCCTGCAGCTGTGCTTGTGGCTGGTCATGCACCTCACTGAGCTGGAGCCTGACCCATGGCCATGACTTCCTGGCTTGACCTTGGACCTGCCTCATCCCTGTCAGCCTGGACTGCAGATCACTGGACTGATGGCTGACCCTGCTGACGGCCACTAGACTTGCTCTGCTCTTCTTGTGCAACTGTGCTGTTCCTGTGTAAAGCCTCAGCTGCACCTACCTTCTAGTCACCTGCAGGTCCTGGCTGGCCTTCCCTGTGGAGCGGGCTACCCATGGCGCTCCCTCACACCAAGTGTGCCAGTGTCCATTTGTACACACTCAGCTTCCCTTGCCATACAATGGCCTCAACCCTCAGCCTCACAAGGTGCCTCTAACAGGTCTTTTCAATTAGCCTCTGCCTTGAATACTCTCAGATCTTACAAAATTAAAGCTGTTGATCTACACCTAAGTTTTTTCAAATGCTGAAAAAACTGAGGTTTTCCCAAATGCTTACTGGATTTTCCAGTAAATAGCAATTCTGTCCAAGGTCTGAATTTACCTTTGCAAATGCTATTTTTAGAGGTGAAAAGTGTCTGATTACTACATTTATCCTCAGACCTTTTTCCTGAATGGCCACAATTGGTTTATTATCATTTCAGCTGAAGCTCAGCTTCCACCAAAATACACCTCCAGTCATTTTGCTGCACGAACTGAGGCCAGTGAAAGGGTAGGAGTTCTTACTCTTGCTTTTGTTAGGCCCATGATACAAAGAGCAGCATTTTCCTATTTCAACTGACATGACTACAGTGATACTATCTTTTTTTTTTTTTTTTTTTTTTTGCAGAGATGGTCACAAGAATTGAGAATTTTTTTCTTAAATTAATCCCTCCTGTTTCTCAAACTCTTTTCATGAACTGTACAGAATGCTTATTAAACAGTTTTGCACAGCAATACACTCATAAGGATGGATCAGGCCGCTCAGCTGAGTGCATAAACTGCATTCTCAAGACTTTTTATACAGTACATCCACACACATGATACTCAGCTCTTAGTACAATCTGTCTTGCTATACACTTCTCCACAGGTATGTTACACCTGTGCAAAGACAGTTTTGCTTGTTTAATTTAATTCAGAAGTTTTGGTCCTTTCAAAAATGGCTTGAAGCTTCTGACCATATTCTTTATTGTTGGGTTTGAGTACTATTATTTTATGTTCTATGTCACATCAAATTGCTGCTTAACAAATACAAGGGATCAGAAATTAAGTCTACAACTGCTAACATGTGTCTCACCACTTGTTCCAAATCCTGTGAGTCAGCCCTTAAGTTTGTAAGGCTAGGCTCTTTTCAGTCTTATTTACAAACTGTTTTACCAAATTTACTGTTTTCACTTTCCTTATGCATTCTCTAAAACATCTCATTTTTGTGTTGCATTTTTTACAATGCGAGTTGTAGAACACTGGAACAGGTTGCCCAGAGAGATGGTGGATGCCCCATCCCTGGGAACGTTCAAGGCCAGGCTGGATGAGGCTCTGAGCAACCTGATCTAGTCGGGGATGTCCCTGCTCCTTGCAGGGGGGTTGGACTAGATGACCTTTGAAGGTCCCTTCCAGCCCTAACCATTCTATGATTCTATTTTTGAGCTTTTTGCATAAATGTCTGAAATAACAATTCACCCAGCTTCCACTGGCTGAATTAACTGAAAATTGTTTTACACCAATTAATTTATCTCAAATAATTACAAAGAGGAAAGCTGCTTTCTGACTTTTCTGGGTTTAAACATCATTACATTTGGCAAAATGGTACATCTGAGCCTTTTCTACATCCTTTCAGCTATACGGGGGTGGGCTGCTGGCCTTTAACCTATTCTATCTACAGTCAGAATAGTTTTCCAATTTTTGCTAGTATACATAACTGAAAAACCACTCTAGAATAAAATGCCCTTCAGATATCTGTTTCATTCTGCTCCCGAGGTCTAGTCTAAGAGTGTGCATATGCACTGTGTATCAAGAGAGGTGGATTAGATGAGCAAAACACAATTTTATAGTCACTGCCATTATTACATATTTAAACATCCTTGTACAACATGGTGGACTGTGAACTACCCAGAAGCTAGGGTGGCACAAATGCTTGTGATCCTTTATTGCGTAAAGAAACAATGGGAAAATCTCAGTTTAACTGTTGTGACAATTACATTCACTTGGGTATGTCTGCTGTTCTTCAGTCGACTTTGTTATTAAATGGATAGATCAAGTTTAGAACAAAAATCCCCTGTATATTTAGCTTCACACATAAAAAATAAAACTATGTAAACAGAATTTTAAACATAGAATTGAGAAGCAGTACCTTTTATATTTTCCCCTTATATCTGGGAAACATTTTTAAATCAGCTTTTCCTATTGAGAAAGCTAATATGCTTCCTCCTTATTCCTTGAATCACAAGTCAAATACAACATTCAGGTTCCTTGGATGCAACTTTGATGGCTTGTCAACTTACAAATGCCATCAAAATTTGCATTTCCCATACGGTCCACAGGATATGAACCTACATGGGATTTAAAATTGGATTAAAATTTTCATGAATTATGAGAACATGAATAATTGCATTGCATAACAATAAAATCTCAAAAATTACATCAAGTTCCAAGTGCTTCAATGCTCTGACCAATCATGAATCATAAGAATTATCTAAAAATCTACAAACATAAACAGAACAATATCATAAAGGGATCACTAGCCTGTAATTATCCAAACCTCTTGCATGTTCACAAAAGCCTCTGGAACGAGCAAACATTAGCAGCACAATATTTGGTAGGCTGTTTTTTGTTGTTTCCATTTTTTATGAGGCATATTTATTTAATAATTGCTCTTAGTTTCTGCTAAGAATGGAAAACTTCTGTAACATAGAACAGCTTACATGAAAGTATAATGCACAACAGCTAATTCAGAGTTCTTATTTCTCATTACCAACTCCAGTGAATGGCCTGTTCATGCTTCCTCTGTAACAGCATTATTTTATACTCATTAATTTGGTTGCAGAAGTCAAGTTCAACTTGATCCTTCCTTACAGGAAGCACTTATCTTTATTTATCATCCTCATAACAAGTTTGACAAATTAAAGGTAAACTACCGCATAATACTGCCTTTCTGGCAAAGCACATCCAGATGGAGCCTGGGAAAGGGCGCAACGTTATTACCATTACTTTAATCCCTAACGACATCTAAATTACCCTCCTCTTTAAAAAGTTTGTGAGAGTGCCTGTTTGTTTCTGTGTGACGTACAATCACGTAATACAGAGAGTGCCATCTACTGGTGCTTAGTGGTATAGGTTTTCGCAGGTCACCTGGCTTGCTGGAGTTGCAGTGCTACTGCAATGCAAAAGGCTTGCTCTCAGCAAGGTACCAGAAACAAGAGAGTGAATGCTTCGTAGTACCCGA
This sequence comes from Chlamydotis macqueenii, assembly GCF_036417535.1. Taxonomy (NCBI): domain Eukaryota; kingdom Metazoa; phylum Chordata; class Aves; order Otidiformes; family Otididae; genus Chlamydotis; species Chlamydotis macqueenii. The sequence goes on from NC_141593.1 coordinate 43,387,308, forward strand.
CACTGTGGGAAGAGTCTCATGCCTACCGCAAATAAACATCTGAAACCAGCAGCAGTGAAAAAGGTGACAGAATAAATTAAAACATGGGAGCAGCAAACCAAGTAATATGATGATAGACACACTAAAACCAATTTTGGAACAGGTGACTTGTCTTTAAAAATACAGTGCATGACCATACATAAATGAACCACGTAATAAAGTTTGCCTATGGAAAAACAAAGGACAGTAAATACAAGAAATCTGTGCTGTTCAGAATACTATATTTAATTTTATAACAGTGAGGGAAGGAGGCAGCTGGAGGAAAGGAAGTTGTTTCTTTTTTATTCTTTTTTTCTAAATCTATTTGCATTATGAGTCTTTCTTTATAAACACTTCAGAACCAAGAATGTTTTCTAAACTGTGTACAATGTTTAATACAACAGATCCTCAAAGCCCCTAAGTACTAAAAAAACCCATAAATATGAAGAATTAGTCAGTATTGTAACAAGTAAAAACACAGGTAGAATTCTTTCACATCTATGGAATAATTATGTGCAAGAGAAGACAAAAATCAGTTCAACTGCACGCACTGTGCACACAGAAAAGAAGATAATGAAATTAATTGTCATATTAGTGAGTACCCTCAATTGTTGCCAAAAACTTCAGGAATCTTAACACAGAACCCTCACTAGTGCAAGCATCACCAGCTAAGACTCAAAATAATGCCACACAATCTGGGCAGCAGTGAAGCTGGCTTCTAATCTAGAGTCTACTATTAAAATAAAATGTTCATCTTCCATTACAAGAAAATGTATTAGAATGCTGTGAAATAGGAAGCTGTGTACATACTAATACGAAACAAACACATGCATACCTGTATGTAATATGAAGAATGCCATCTACTGGTATGTAAGAATATGAACTATTGTTTTTAAGTTAGTAAATAGCAACCATAATAAGCAACAAAGTTGCCATTACTATGTACTGCAAACAACTGTGTCCAGTTCCAAACTCTTCCTCATACTCTCAAGATACGGCAATTTAACAAATACATACAAGCCCTTGTCCTGGTTTCAGCTGGGATGAAGCTAGTTTTCCTCTCAGTAGCTGCCGTGTTCTGGATTTAGTACGGGATCTGGTATCTGAAAAATGTTGATACACACACACAGATGCTATGAGCTATTGCTAAACAGACCAAGGTCTGGCTTTCCAGGTTTCGCTAATGTGCGGGTGCAGGAAGCTGGAAGGGGTATGGCCAGTACAGCTGACACAAACTGGCCAAAGAGACTATTCCATGCCATAAATGTCAAGCTCAGTATGTAAGCAGAGGTTGGCTGGGGGGGCACATCACTTGCTCTCTCCTCCTGCCCCTGCCTCTCGCTCCTTTTCTTGCTGTTCAGTTTCATTTCCGTGATAGCTGCTTGGGATGGACTGTAACAGTCATTGGGACGTCAGCTGGTGATAAATTATGCATTGTTCATTTTGCATATTTTAGTATCCCTGTATTTTGTTATTAATGTAATTTTCCTTTGCCATTGTAAACTGTCTTAATCTTAACCCACGAGTTTTCCTTTCTTCCCAGTTCTCTCCCCTATCCTGCTGAGGAAGGGGAGAAAGAGCGAGGAACTGTATGGTGACTAGGACCAAACCATAACAGCAAAATAAGCTCTTCCCATATAACAGACACAGGAAAAAAATATAATTTTCTTATTCTAATGTCTTCAGATCTTATTGCAGCATTTCAATACTTAAAAGGGGCTTATAAGAAAGATGGGGAGAAACTCTTTAGTAGGGCCTGTAGCAACAAGATGAGGGCAATGGTTTTAAACTAAAAGAGGGCAGATTCAAACTAGATACATGGAATAAATTCTTTACACGACGAGTCGTGAAACACTGGAACAGGTTGCCCAGAGAGGTGGTTGATACCCCGTCCCTGGAAACATTCAAGGCCAGGTTGGTCGGGGCTCTGAGCAACCTGACCTGGTTGGAGATGTCCCTGCTCCTTGCAGAGCACCTTTTCTTAAGGTGACATCTTTCCAGGTTTTTTCTCAGCTACTCTCCACAACTTTCCCATAATTCCATCACTGTCTACTTTCTAACTTCTTTCTTGTAATACTTCTAGTTCCATTTGTATAAGACTTCCTCAGAAGTAACTAAATAATCTTGCAAAGTCATAGTAAATCAATGAGCAACTCTCCCCTGATAAAAAAAAAAAAACAGCAAATCCACTTAAACTCTAAAATTTTAAGAAATTTCATTTTGCTGAACTCCTTGATTTTATAACAGTGTTGGTTTTCTTCTATTCCTGAACATTGTTGCCTAACCAAAATATATGTCAATTAGTTAAACTCTTAAGAATGACGAATACGGTAACACCTGATCAGACAGCTGGATGATCCAAGCAAAGAAGCACTTAATATCTAAATATCTAATATCTAAAAAGCAAGAGGAAAACCACACACAATTGCAAGTTTATAGTGAGAGGTAACTAAGCATTTCAATGTAGGTGCATCTGCCCCAAGAAGTAAATCACAAATATTTCAATTTTGAACTATCACCATGAGATGATCCTTTCAATGTTAATTCATCACAGTCTTAGATATAGTGCTACACAGAAAGCAAAGGTCTTAAAAACCCATTTTGCTGAAAATCTGGCACAGATTCAAAAGTAGGCATCAAAGGTCAGTGCTTCATTAACTGAACCAACTCAATTAACATTATAGAATCACAGAATTATTTGGGTTGGAAGGCACCTTTAAAGGTCATCTAGTCCAACCTCCTAGCAAGGAGCAGGGACATCTCCAACTGGTCCAGGTTGCTCAGAGCCCTGTCCAATCTGGCCTTGAATGTTTCCAGGGATGGGGCATCCACAATTTCTCTGGGAAAACTGTAGTTTAATTAAAAAGTCAAGATCATCATAAAAAAGAACAGGTCATCTGGAGAATGTCACTAAACATCTCAAACATCCTGTGCTTAATTGGCAGTAAATTTCTTGATCTGGCCTATTTGAGGAGTAGCAATTCACTGCAAAACACTTTAATACAATTTAATACAGTAGATCAAATTTAGTCTAAACAAACAGAACTTCAAGGTATATGAAAAGCTTGGTGTGTGGAGGACAGGTATATGCCTTCCATTCTTCTGGGAAACAAGACTTCCATTCATATGATTTAATGTGTCCAGGAGGCAAGTGTAACAATACTAAAGGGAAACATCCCACACAGAACGCCTTGACATTACATTGTCAGATTTATAACTCAAATTTTTAAAAAAAGAAACAAAACAACCAAAACCTCTGCAAAAGCAAGGGTTCTACTAAACATGTACCTGATTAAACTAATGGTTTTCAAACATGTTTCCATGTTTGCTATTCAAAAAATAACAAGGTGATATTGAAGTTCTAGTATACCTCCTGTTTCCTGAAGAGCAGAGAAACTCCAGCAAGCCAATGTCACAGTTTTACTGCAAACACTAAATTTGGCAAAATGGAAGTCCTTTACCTGAGCAGACTATATTCGCACTCTCAAAGAGGTACTTTCAAGTGGTGAACTTTGTTCATTGAGTGCTGACAGTATCCAAAGGAAACAATAACATAGTCTCTGCTTTCCACTGCATACATTTGGGAAGAAGTTGTGTTCACCATCTTTCCACCAACATTGCTTAGCTCAGCAGAAAATTGAGATGTTAAACTCAAAGAAGAGGAGGCAAGGACTGCAGACCACAATTCAAAACCTTGATCTTACCACAAATGTCTCAGCAACATTCACAAATGATTAAGAGATGAGTCAGAGTTCAAGATATTAGGGGTTTTTTTAATCGGTTTTATTATTTTCATAGGAACATTATTTTTACACAGTTCTGTTGAGGAACTAGAAACTCACTGATGCAACAAAATGAAAACTTTCTAAATCAAAAATTTTTACATCAACTTGCCATCATACCATACTCAGCTCAAAAATTAGACAGAGTAACACTGGTAAGAGAAAATATGTATGAAATCTTATGAAACAAAAACCACGCAAGTTTTGTTAGGTATTTTTTTTAAATAGAACAAAAACAATTTTGTAATTCTGGTGCCATAAAAAATTACTCATACAAAGAACACCTTTTACTTTTGCAGCCATTAATATAAAGTGGCCTTGCACAGGACAGATACACGAAAGAACTACACATTTCCAGAAAGGAAAATTTGGTTAAGACTAAACACCACCTCTAAAAACACATGCCAAGGCTGACAGGCCTTCCCCCACTATGTTTAAGCTATTATGTATACATTGTCTTGTTCCTTTGTATTCTTTGAGTGAAAGTAAAGCATTGGAAAAAATGTATCTTATTTTTTTTAAAAAGAATTTAAAATATTAAAAATAGAGATATTAACTCTTCCTCTTTTGCCCAATTTGAAAAGGGATGGGCTGTAACACCCTGACAAGTATGTATGGCCTTCCAAAACAATATAACAATAGCAGTATTTGAAACAAGTTCCCAAGCCATAAACAAATCATAAACACAGTTCATAAACTGAGAGCAGAGGAGAAGGTGTGATCATGTTAATAAAATGGAAATCTACCTCAGTAGAGTAGCTCCAGTTGCTGCAAAGTGATTGCAAGAGTAACTCACAGTGAAAGGAATCTGTTCTAGCCCCACCAGACAGAAGCCCACGTTGTAACCACACTTACTGCACAGCTCCAAAAATCTCTGCTCAGAGAAGGCCAGTTTGAGAAACTAAATCACTTTCTTTCTTAGAGACTAGTTCATCAGGTCATGATTGATTTCATCAGTGAGAAATCCGTGGCAGGATGTATCTTGGCTTCCTACAGTGCATCTTGCTGTACAGAAGACTGTTCTGGTTTTGTTAGTGAGGGGGGGCCTAAGGTGGCAGCTTCTGTAGGAAACTGCTAGAAGTTGCTCCCCTTTGTTTAGTGGACTCGGCCGGGCCTAGGGCGGACCCACGGCTGGCCAAGGCCGAGCCAATTGGTAGCAGAATGTCCCGTGATAATGCCTCTGCGATAACGTATTTAAGAAGGGGAAAACAGAAAAAAAAAAGAGAGAAGAGAAGATGTGAAGAAGCTGAGCGGGGGCAGAGGCGCAGAGGGGGAGGCGCAGGCCTCATGGGCCTTGCAGGCCTCACCCTCTGGCCTCTCGCCAGGCAGCCGACTGGGCCCAACTCAGTCCAGCCCGGCTGCAAGAAGTGGAAAGGAGATGAGAAGTGAATAAGATGTAAAAAAAGATCCTGAGAGACATCTACCAGCCTGTTGTGAGGAACGGCTGCAGATGCCAAGGTCAGTTCAGAAGGAGGGGGAGGAGTAACACGGCTCCTGGCCAAGATTCCCCTGCAGCCTGTGGTGACGACCATGGTGGAGCGGGTTGTCCCCCTGCAGCCCATGGAGGTCCACGGAGGAGCAGAGATCCACTTGGAGCCCGTGAAGGACCCCGTACCGGGGGAGGTGGATGCCTGAAGGCAGCTGTGGCCCATGGAGGGCCCGCTGGGACAGCTGTTCTAGAGGGACTGCACCCGTGGAAGAGATGACCCACGCCGGAGCAGTTTCAGGAAGGACTGTGGCCCGTGGGAGGGACCCCACGATGGAGCAGGGGAGGAATGTGAGGAGTTCTTCCCCCGACCATGAAGCAGCAGCGTGAAACAACATGTGATGAACTGACTGCAACCCCCATTCCCTCTTCCCCCCTGTGCTGCTCGGGGTGGGGGAAGTTGGTAGAGATAATGTTAAGCTTGGGAAGAGGGAGGGGTGGATGGAGGTTATCTTGTTTTCTGTCTCATTATCCTGCTGTTTGTAATAATAAATTAATAGTTTTCCCCAAGTCGAGTCTGTTTTACCCGTGACAGTAACTTTAAGAATTTCTCCCTGTCCTTATCTCAAACCTCGAGCCATTTTTCTTATATTTTCTCCCCCTGTTCTCTCGGAGGGTGGGGGGAGTGAGAGAGAAACTGCGTAGTCTGGTCCTGATTGGGGCTGAACTACGACAAAGACCAATGGAACCTAGATTCTGGCACTAAAATTCAGAATCATTTAAAAAAAAAATCTACCATTTTAATCCGATCCTAAAAACTAAACACTACAGTTTACATTGCACATTTTAAGTAAATTCCAACTCATTTCTTTGCATGTTTTATTCTTTCAGAAAACTTACAGACATGCACAATCTTGATTTCTGAAACTTACTCATAATGTGGTTCAAGTGGGTAGCTACTCTTGTCTTTAAAAACAACACAGCTTTTCTGACAATGGCAGTAAAGTTAAAAAGTAAGCAAGGATCAAATACATTTTTGCTACTTTGAAAATGCAATTCAGTACCTGAAAACAAAAGACATGAGATCAGTCTTCCTATCAATGATGTTAAACAAAGATAGACCACAAAGAAAGGCCACAACTTACTCTAGGAACTCACTCTAGCCATGACAGAAAATCAAGGTGTAATTCCATAGTCAATGTACATAGCTATAGAAACGAAGGAAAGAATAATATTCACCACTAACTTGACTGAATAATATCATTTTCCAATTAGATATAACTTCACATTTTGGGAGGAAAATTTTCATGTAAGCCACATTTAAAACCCGTAAAACTAGAAAGCAATCTTAAAAAGGTTTTGTTGTTGTTGTTAATAGTTGGCAGGTTAACAGTAAGCAGGTAAAGCTGTCTATCTCCATTACACACTCATCCTCATTTTTTAATTGTTTGAGTAGGAGTTTTTTGGTTGGCTGGTTGGATGGCTTGTTTTGCTTTTTTATATTTTTTTTGTTCTATTGTCAACTAAAAATACACCCAAAGGTCCCAATTTATTTGAAGCATGCTGGCTTACACGGTGAACTACTTTACCTTTCAAAAAACTGTGTATTCCCCCTCGGTGTATGCTGAAGTATTAAGCTGAGGAGATAAAATTAAGTCTCAGTTGCAGGGCCAAAGGACAAGCTCCTGTGAGGTCACTTCTGCAGAAGCTGAACAGCAGTTCCTATATGCAAACCACTTTTTCACGGCTCCTGTGTCAGTGTGTATGGACCCAACACAGAGCCCCATCTGGTGTGGTCAGGGATGGCTTTCCACCAATAGTCCCTAGGGAGAGCTTAAATATCTTAGATAATCTGTCATTTAATTCCAAGTACAGGCAAGTTTTCCATAATACTAAAAACCTTTCAAGTAGCATTCAAATTTCAGAGCTTAATGTAGAATTAATTTCGGGATTTCAATTCCCTTTACATCATGTAGCCACAAAACTACCTTACTTTCCACCCCAAATCATTTGTTCCAACTATATATTTTAGACTTTTGGCCATTTTTTCCATAGTGTATCACAGTCTATTTGGCATCTTCTCCACTAGAGAGTGAATACCCTGCTGTAAAGAGCTCCTGCCATAATACAAACAAGACTGAGGTCAGATCAAACCACTGCAGAGGTTGGTCATTCAGTCAACATGACAACAGCTGATGCAAACCTCAAATTATGGCTCTCATACTATACGTGTCTTCACCCTTTTCTGTGACAATCTTTTGAGACACATATAATACCGAAAATAAAGCAGTTCAGGAGAAAACAATGTTAAGCATGCAGTAAGTGGGTCTCTATGTTTATTTTTTTTCTGAAAATACAAATAAGCACACACAGCAAAAGAAACTCTTCAAGAGTAACAAAATACTTCACTTGAGTTCTTCTGTACAAACAAGCATCACAGTCCTTATTATATCACAATCGCTGGTGACCAGAATTACCATACTGATTAGCAGAAGGAGATAAAACCACTTTCTTCAAAGAGCTTTGTGATGATGCACACTGGACCGTAAGAAACCAAGAAGAAATTCTAACAAGTACAGAAAAGAATTTAATAATACTCTTCTTTTTTAATTTCAACTTCAGTATCCTCACACTATGCATTTTACAATCTCGCTTTCCTATCCTTTTTTTTTTTAACTAGAAGTTTTCCAAGAGCCGTTTATTTCCCTCCAATCAAAAGACAAACATATTACATTTCAGATCATAATATGCTACACCCACTTTAAGCAACTAGGTAGGGAAGTGCTGAATAATAAAAATAGCTAGGAAGACAGGTTTGTGCTTTGAACTCCTCCATGCTCTCTTCTCTATCACTTTTAGGTTAACTCTTGACTGATCAAGTCACAATGACTATTAACATTGATTCAAACACAAAGAGTGGTGGAAAAAATCCTGCAGACTACAGTGAGGCTTGAATCAAATGCTCACGTTAGTCCCAATCTACAACAGGTTCAGGTGGCAGGGCTGCCAAAAGCTGCAGTCCCACCTTCATCCATCCCCAACTGTTTGCTCTTGTTTACTTGATACTTTTTCTTATATCAGCAACACCGTCAGTTCAGTTACATCAGTCAGACAAGGCACTTGATCTAGATTAAAGCACCTGTTTTCTTCCATCCTAAAAATGGCAGCTATCTGTAGAAGATTGTCTGAGTACAACTCTCCCTCCTCACTTAACATCATTAAAGCATATGCTGCTGCTAATAACAAATGAAATGACAAATTTTGCTCTGATAACTAAGTGCATGCTACTGTGCGTCTTCTATATCATTATGAAGAATATATCCAATCAGTAAGACTACATTAGAAAAGGTAGAATTATTTTTTGCATCACTTTGCTTTGATATTCAAGCATTGCCACACTGTGAATTCCAAGTATATTAACCTCAGGAAAACCCTCTTGAAAAACATTAAAGACAGGAAGAAAATAAGTGTGATTTTAGTTAGTATTAAGTTGTTGAGAATTCTATGGCATGTCGTACAACCCACCAAATAGGTACATACAATGCACCCAAGGGCATCTTAAAGTTTGTGAGAACTTACTGGTGAGATTACTGCACCTAAATCAACAACACTACTCAGTTAAATACAGTTATTTACCAATATAAACATTTGCAGTATCATTACCTATTTTATAATAATTTGTACATTCTAATATTACATGCATATCTAGACATGTACAAAGTCAACAAGCAAGTAAGAAATTAACTGCTTACAGAAGCCTAGAAGTATCTTCAGCTTTAGCAGACATGTACATAAATAATGATCAGGATGCTACATTCTTACTCGTTGTAAGGACTACATGATATTTAAAAAAAAAACGTTAATGATTCCATTAATATTTTTAACCATATTTTGATATGAACCCACAGAGAACACAAGGACCTAAAATCAACAACACCACACCCTCAAATTGCTATTCAGTAATGTAAAGCATTAAGTGTCAATGTGCTGCAAGTTATTTACATGCTGATGTGCTTTGCTGGTTCAATGTGGAAACACAAGATATGAACAGATGTGCCGCGCAAAACCCTACATTTGGGATTAAAGTTAAGGATTCGTTGTTCCTCAAGTCACTAAATATAAATTCACACACAAGCACTACCCCTCCCTTCTCTGACTGCCTTTGAAGAAAGTTTGGATACAATTAAATTCTTCATAGGCGGGAGATTAAACAAAAGCAAAAAAGAATAAAATTAAAGAGCAAATATAAGCTGTTTTCAAAACAAACTATGGCATTTTTCCAGGTTACTTATTTTATCCTAATTGAAAGGCTCTTTTTTTTTAATACAATGGCTTGCTTCCCTTCTGATTTGTCGTCACTGCTCACTACTTATAGTTACCAGACTTGGTGAATCTACTAGATTAAAAGCCATCAAAACTACCCACTTTAAAATGCCACATCTTTTTAATATTTAAAATGACAGACTAGCACTGACTATCTAATTAGAGTGATATATACTTCAATACAGTATGTATGCAAGTTGTGTTTGGAGCAGTTTCTTAAGTGACAGTGTCTTTAGGATATAGATGTAGCACATTTAAATAATCAATTTAATTCAAAGCAGTCCTTTCACTTACCCGTATCCAGCTGTTGGCCTTCAATTCCACAGGGTTCTGTGGTTCACTGCTGTATAGACAACATAAGCACCACATCAGAGTCTTCTGGCTTTCATCTGCAGGGAAAAAAAAGCAAATAAGGATACACTTAAGAAAAAAAAAAAAGAAAAATCAAAACACAGACAGAATTACACACAACAATCCCTATCCATCCACAAAACTAAAGTCCTAAATATCAGTCTCAACTCATAATGGTCCTACTCTACCAGATTCACACCACACATTTAATGTTATTCATATGTAGTTCTTGTGTAATCATTTCCTTCAATAGCAGTTTAAAAGATATCAAAGAGTTCAAAATCTAGAAAATGTTTAGATGGTCTTAAGAAACATGCATGACCTAGTGATTCATTTACATAAATAATACTTGAAGCTATCACCAAGGAACTTTCAGTTCAATATCTAAATAATATCATTAATGATAAACAATATAGTAAAATAGTAGTCAGTAAAATATAGTAGTTAAATAGTTATTTCATTGTGTCTAAAGCTTGCATAACTAAAGAATGCTTACTTCTGGAAAACTTACGTTTGTGAAGTATGAACTCATTCACAACAAGAATGCAAAACATCAAGCTTTCTCTAAGAAAGAGATTCTCCATGTTTCAGGAAAATGACATTTCTGCAGACAGCAGAATAGCTAAATGCTGATGCAAAAAAATCCTATTGTGATTTTCTGTTCAGGATCAGATCAGGTTTTCCTTAATTCTAACCCACTGGTTGGAAATTAATTGCCTTCTCTAACGTCTTACTATACTGAGCAATACTGTCACTGCTCAGATGCACAGTTATTATTATAGAGGAGGTGATTATTGGGAGTAAGCAGTTGAAGAGCCATTTAACTCATTAGTATTTCCTACAACTTTGTTTTCAATACATTTTTTTTAATGTTCTTTGGCAGACACCAAAAGTATCTACACTGAATTTCATCCCAGAATAAAACTGCATAATTGTAATAAAAATTATGAAAACTGGATGTAGTATTGTAGCTCTAATATAATATTCACTTACTAAGCAATATTATTCTTGTTAAAAATTATACAAATGAGTAAATCCACATGAGTCTTAGAAATAATATTAGGAGACAATTTGTTTACCAAGCTCAACAAGTGATTTCTTTTGTTTTCTGTGTATTTGCTATTCAGGATGTAATAAACAGTATTATTTAGAAGAGCTTTGCTGGCAAAGCCTGAAGAAAAAAATAAAACCTCCATTAAGTAAGGGAGGTATTTTCACCAGGTGATCAGAGAAGTTAATATTGATTTAAACCAGTATGCCTCAATAAATGTCCAACAGGCCTGTAGGCCATTAGTGGCCTCCCACTGACTAAATCTCTGCACAGAAATGTTTTCTAAAACATACACATTTAACTGACTACAATTTGGGATATTCTGCCACTGTGTGTTTGGGGATTTTTTTTTAAGATGGATTTTTACAAGGCTATTAATTTCCTAGGTTGTTTAAGACTGGAGTTAAAAGAGACATCTTACATACTGGTCAGCAGAAATTCAAGGTATTCTTATACTTTGATTGTAACTAACATCCAACTAACATTCAGACATTAGCACTACAAGGTAACTCTGTCTCCTTCAAAAAACTTTTCACCTCTGATATTAATTTAAACGGGGGCAAAAACAAACAAATACTGTTTAATTTGTTTAAATTACTAAATTATAGCCATTTGCTTCCTGAAAAATTAATATTTTAAACATTATTAATTACTAGTACGAACATATTGTCTGTTTACAAAGTCAGGCTTTCAAGATAATTTTAATTTATACGAATTATATTTTTTAAAAAGTCAAACTATACAAAAAGAGAGACAGTGGGGAGAGGGGAAGGGTGGAAATCAAGCCCAAAGTGCATATCTCAGACAAAGTACATGTAATTCAAGTGTTCCTATTTTTGACTCATCCTATTTATACTATATATCTATGGTATGCCATTAAATATTTTTTTTTAAGTTACAGTTTTCTTTTGACCTAAAAAAATAAAGGAAAGAGGTGAAAAAAAAAACTGCATGTAACTGCTTAATTAGACCTCTGGATGAGAAGAAATTTTGCTACACATGATGTCTTGCTGCATACTATAAAGTAAATTGCATATATTGTTGCCTGTCAGAAATGTAAATCAGCATGATGAAAGCTAAAATGATGAAAACAAAGCTTAGACAAATTATATACAGGGACACTTTGCCAGCATAATGTGTTTAAATAGATTTAGCTAGATACCACCCTAAGATTCAAACTACCCTAAGCGAAATTGACTTAATTGGCATCATAACTGCACCAACACTTTCCAAAAAGTAAGGGACTTGTACAGCTTCAAAATTTTCCTAGTCAAAATTACTTTTTGGCTCCAGCCAAAACTGAAGTAGTCTCCCTTAGATCTGTGTAAAGTAGGAAAAGAGACCACACAGTCCTCTTGCTGAAGTACCCAGTGACACTCTGAAGGCCACAGTTCTCTTTTCACAACTGCTTTGTAACTGAGGATGAAAGATGGGATGATTAAAAATAAGGGGGAACAGATATAAAAATAATTATGGCAGCTGCAAAAGATAATCACATCAAAAGACCAAACACAAAGAGCCACAGAAACCTTACTGGTGGGTTTTTTCCTCCCATTTTTTCTAGCAACTGTGATTCCCATGGAAAACATACCATCATGGTATGTACTGAAAACTATTATTAGGATATGAACAAAGGCATTTGATCTTATTGTGGCATGAAAGAATGCTCACTATCCACATATATATGCAATTAATACATCCAAAGGAACAAAATTAGTAACTCAAAAGTGGAAATTATATCCCCAAAAGGGTCACCAAGTATCTACTGGACTTCTTAAGTAGGTTAATGTTGTAACTCCAACTAAAGGAATGAAAATTTTCTGTAGGAAATTTTAGACAGCTTGGAAGTTGTTCTGTAAAAAAATACAAACAACAACAACAAAAAACAAACAACAAACCTTTATGATTAATCAGATTGCACTTCTTCCCTGCCAGTTTCACATCAAAAATAAAAACAAACAAACAAACAAAAAAAGGCAATGTTTTTCTCATAACACAGTATGGTCTAAATCATCCTACGATACAGTAAGTTTATAAATACCCTGTCATGCACAGGGCCAGACGCAAGGAACTAATAAGAAAGCCCTAATCCTTCAGTCAGAAATATTATTTTTAGAGCTTACTGCAAAATTTTAATGAAATATATCAGAAAATGTTGATTACCTAAAACTGAACTTTCTGTGGAAACAAATGCAGGCATAATCATGCACACTCACACACATATACTCACACAGAGACCCACCAAAAAATTCCCCAGCATTTATAGTATTAGTTCGGGATTCAGGACGCTTGGGCTCAAAACTCAAACCAGGAGGGTCCTACTGAGAAGATAATCCCCCAGCCCACAGAAAAAACATTGGAATTCCTTACCAAGACTGAATTCCTCATGTATCCCTTGTGGTTAGGACCACAAGTACAGCCATGAGATTTTTTTCAGTCGTGCTTTCTTCACATTAGCGTTCTAAATAAGGCTAACTTGGTCACCTCCTGCTCAGGAGTGTTTATGAGGAGATTATTTTCCCTTGGAGACCACACTTCCTGCACTGAGTGGTCAGCCATGTCAGCTTCTAGCACCAACAGACATCCATCTAAGGTGATAGGTATTGTGGTTTGGACATAATGCAGAAGTATAATGTTTTTCCTCCTCCATTTATTAGTATGAAAGACTGAATTGAACAAAATTAGTTCTTTCTACTGTGAGGGTGGCCTGATCTCAGACACATGCCTGAATGAGCTATTTATCCAAAGAGAGAGAAATTACATGAAACCCACTTGGGAGTCAGCATCTGCTACAGCCAGCACTATCTTAAAGGATATCTTCAGAACTAGTGCCAAACAAAACTAAAATCTGCTGAATCTAAAATGCCAGGGGTCCAAAGACCACTCAGGTGGTTCTATAAAGAGGAAGTGGTGGGAATGTATAAGTAGACATCTTCAGGTCTATTGATGTCAGAAAATCTCCTTGACTTATCTTTGAGCATTAAAGTGAAGAATTCCATTCTGGGCAAGTGAAATTCTCTGAATTAGCCTGCTTGCAACTATGAGACAAAAAAAGACCCTGTAGCAAAACTCCACTCTCTTGCAATCTCCAGACATAATGATCAACTTGCAGAAAAAGTGCTTTTCTTGCTCTAGAAAATGCTGAGGGATCCCAAGAAGAAGGAAGAAGAGGAAACCAACAATATATTGCTGAGATTGTTATGTAAAGGAGTCAAAAGCAGAAACAGATGGCTTTCCATTTTGATGAAAAATATAGATGAAGCGACTTTCTATATCACAATATACTGTCAGCTCGGAAAAACTGATGGTCCAAAGAACTGTATATTACAAACAAAAACTTAGAAGAAAAGCACGTCTGTTGTAAACATAAATAGTTATCAACATTCTCAAAAACTGGAACTGTGACTAAAAAGGGAACTTCTCCATTCTAAAAATAAGTCTAAAAGATATGAAAAGGCTTTTCTCAGAAGGTGCCACAAAAGCATACATTTGCTGCTCTGTGGAAGTGATCTATATTTAAATCTATGCTTCTTCCCAAATTTTCCCTTCACAGGGGATGTGGTGACATAAGAAACATCTACCATGTGTTCTGCAAAGAAGTTAATCCTGGCTGTGCTTGGAGCTGACTAGAGGAAGATAAAGCCAAACCAGAAGAAATACGATCACTTTAGCCTAATGCTGTGCTTGACTTAATCAGCCCTTCCAGGTGAGCACAAAAATAGTCCTTTCCTGTATTTCCTCAAAAGGAAGCATAAAACAGAAGAGAAAAAATGTTTTTTTTTTTTCTGTAGTTGTAGTAGTAGCAAAAGACTGGCACAAGGGGTTCATAGAGAAGATAAGAATTAGTTTTCTGCTTAAAAGTAGATCCAGAGCTATTTATCAAGATAGCAACATCTCAGTTCCTGAAAAATGTACTAGAACTGCTGGTGAGGTAGCACGAGCAGTGTCTTCTCCCTCCCAGCAGTTTTCCCACCCCCAATTTCTTTTCTTTATTCTCACCTATACACATATACACTATCAATTAGAGGCTTTTGGTTTTTCATATGCTTTTTTCCTTTGTCACCACTTCACCATTTTGCTTTTGACTCTATGTGCATTTTCACAGGTTTGCAAGATGGGGAAAACACACATTCGGAACAAACTCAATAAAACCAACCAAACTTGACCAAACCAAGGAACATATATAATAGAATATTCTGATGTATTACTGAAAGAAACTTCTGTTGAAAGTAATCTGAAACACTAGATTTTGTATATTTTGAGAACCTAACAAAAATGTAATTAATACCACAAAAAAATAAGAAAAACAGAACTCATGACGCACTTAAACACTCACTGGGTTTAAAACCTACTGCTCCCAAGTCAAGATTCTGTAACTAATCCATTAAATTAATTAGCTTCAAAAGTAAATCTAAGATTTCTGAATGCCATATTTTTCAATGTCATATATTTAGCCACTTGGCTAACCTTTTCATCTTAAAATTTTACTTAAGTAAAAAAGAATGCTGTTTTTTAATGGAAAAAAATCAAAGTATATAGAAAGCTGTATTCTCCCAATTCCTATAGAATAAAGTTTATGGAACTGCTGCAGAAGTATCATTACATGTTCTTACCATATCCTATAACAAAAGGATTCCAACAAAGCCTTCCTAGAAGCTGGCCAATTAAAGGGAATTGCTGGATTGCTACAATTGAATCCTGTTAAAACACAAAAACAAACAAAAAGATAATGAATGTATTGCAGATGAAAAGTAGGTTAGGAGAACTGTTCATGATCAGATTGTTGTATCCCAACAATCCCAATACTTTTGCTCTGGAACCAAAACACTTGCACGTATGTAATAAAGCAGAACTTTCTGAAATTGGCTATAATGTCATAATTTAAATAAGTTAAAGCCTAAGTGAGTAATTTCTTCATCTAATACTTAATTATGGTAGAAAATTTGTTCATTTGCCTCACATCCAGTAAGCAGAAAACAGTATTAGTAACCAAAACTTCATTATAATAAAAGCAGAATTAAGCTGTATTTTTGTTGATCCTCATTGTTTTAATATACTGTGTCACAAAATTTCTGAAGAAATTAATACCTGTTATGGCATAAAACTGAGTATCTTTCTGTTACTTTTGCTTACTTTCTTTAAATTAACTTAGTAATGACTAGCCAGTAACAAACTGCAATTTAACTTTTAACCAAATAGAAAGCAGCTTCACTATAAAAGTAGTAGACAATGTAATTTATACACAATCTTGTGTAATCAGTCTTATTTTTCCATTTGTGTAGCTTTACTATCTAATAAATGAAGGCATCTGTAAATGGTGCTGTGCTGAGATAACATGCAAGTAGCAGGAACGATAACCATCTCCTGCTGCTGCAATAAATTCCTTACATTTGTCTCACATTTGGGGCTAGCCCTAGACTTTCTGGGGCCATATTCACAAGGTCCATTTCAGGCCAAGCCTCAGATTACGTAAAGCAGGAACACTAAAAATGGAATTTTTGTTCTCCCTCTTAAGAAAAAGACATATTTAAATACTGGAAGAAACACCACTCCCCGAAGTTTTTTTATTTAAAAGTTAAATTCATTTAAAAAAAAAAACAAACCAACTCTGCAGTCTTCAGATAAGAATAATATTTAAAAGTAAGTACTTCCATAAGAAGTCAGCCTCATGCTGTAATTGCAATGTTTCTAAAGCTAATTATACTTAATATATATACTGAGCAAGCCATGCTCAGAAAAACACATACACAAGTAAACATATAAACAACTAAATTTACTTTTTAAAAAAGCACTCTAGTGAGTGCAGACAATAATTAAATTACTAAACAGAGCAGCCAGCAGCACATGCCAATAATCTGACCATGCTGCTAGAATTCACTATGTGCGCCACCACACTGGGGTTAATGTGTCAACAGACTCTCTAAGATTTAAAGGATCAGTTACAGTTTCGCATGTTAGGGCCTTTAAATAATCCAATTTATGACCTGACAACCAGAATCAAATTCTTGTTTATTTTAAAGAGGTTTTTTTTTTTCAAAAAGGCTAGAGCATTGGCTGGGAAATCTCACGTGACAACAACCAATCAAGAAGAAAAAGCTCCTTGCACAATAAATCAGGGAAACAGGAAGCACATTCCTGTTTGCATTACCTGTGACTGTTTCCCAAATTTGCCTCCCTGATCCAGCAATGCATTAGGTCAATAACACAAATCTCTCTGCTACTGTTACCTTCTGGTTTTGTCAAAACATGGTGCAGATTGTTTCCAAGGGTGCCTTCAAAACAGTTCTCTCTTCCTTTTAAAGTCACTTACCATGTGCTGTAAAGTTTCATAAATCTGATGTAGAAACTCCTGGAGCTGGGGCAAGTGAAGGCACACATCCTTTTGGGATTCCAGCGTGGTGGCTTGACCCCATTCAATAGCTTTTTCCAACCAATATTCAAAGTTCAGTTTGGGCACTGCAGTGTCCTGGGCCATTCCGCAATCCTGAAAAAAAAAGATTGTAACTCCCCATCAGGCAGCACTAAACACTGGCTTCAAAGCAAGAATGAAAATGGGAAGAAGGATTTCTGCTAACTCTTTTTGCATTCACACATGAAGCAGGGTGGGGGGGGTGTCTTTGTATTTATGTCTCGTAAGGGTGCCAATTTTCTCTGCAGTAGTAAGAGGGTAAAATAATAACCCCATTACGACCAAGTAGCAAAGCGGGCACAGTAATCAGTAAATTACCTTAAAATGTGCCACCCAGCTGTGTCTCAGGCTTCTACTATCTGAATTTATTGTCACCAATATTCCACTCAAAGAATATTAAAAGAATGTAAACATGTATTTATTTAGAATGCTTTGCATGATGAAAAACTGAAAATGCCCATTTCAAGATAAATGAAAGCATTACAATAAGGCTCTATCAAAATAAAAGGGGTTAGGGAGCCTTCACGTGTCATAAGTTCTACATTTGTAATTGACAATTAGTTTTAAGTGCACAAAGAATACTCTCGTTAAAGGAAATTAATAAATTTAGTATTCCAGCTCTGTTTTTATTATTATACAAAGGGGGGGGGGGAATATGACCACATGCAACTCTACATATAACTCAGTTCTGAATAAATGCTGTACTATATATAATCTATACTCAGTGGCATACTTTGTTGTAAAAACTGGGTCTTTGAGAGATGAGTATTATCGCCAAGCCAGAACATTAAAATCTAACCAAATTGCCCCAGTAAAAGACAGCAACCTCCACATTTTTTTCTGCTTTGCTATTATTTTTTTCCTTGGCAGAAGGACAGAGAATAGCACAGCAGGCACGACACCAACCTTTAAGTCTCTCTGAAAGAAACACCTCATAGGCTGAAAGAGCAAACGAGCTCTTGCAGCCATTCAATCATTGTTCTTTCTGTCACGACTGTTAAGACAACTGTCAATTAATACAAATGTGGTGGCAGTTTTCAGAAATTAACTGTTGCCCACTTGCAGACAAATTCAGACACTCATAGAAGCAACAGAAATCGGTGAATATTACCTTTGTAAGCTAAAGGCATGGAGGTACAGACCAAAAAAATAAAACTCAATCTCAGCAGCAGTCCTGCAAATCAAGTTTGCTTCATACAAAAAAACAAAGAAAAAACTTACTGATCTTCTATGAGTATCAAAAACAAGCTTCAAGACTTCATCACCATAGCTCTCTGAAATGACACAGGTCTAACACCCAGCAGCAAGTAGCCATCAAACACGCTTACCACCACAGGGACATAATAAAGAATTTAAGAACAAATTAAAGCCAGGAATTGAATTTACACATTTGAGTAAATTAATGAGCCTTTCTGATGTTGCCAGGTAAGATTAATCCTTTAAGAAAAAGGGAAAAAAAGGGAAGGAGTGGGAAAAATAAAGCCTACAGCCTACAGCCACTGCAGCATTCTGGGGGCAGTCACACAACTTGACTACACATCAAAAGTGGACCTGAGGTAAGCAAATCAGGCAGGCTTATCTCCTATACCAGGTACTTGTAACTACTATTCCAGTATGCAGAATGGCACAGCCGTCACAGGGATGTCTGAAATCCCAACTCCACAATAAGAAAGGTGTTTTATCTCCCTCTGTAGTTACAGCTAAATAAAATGGATTGCTGGTCCAGAGAGACTCCTTAGCAAACCCTTGGCTGGTTCAGAGACATTGCCATACAGAAAAAAAAACTGTCAAAGACCAAGATGTATATCCTTTTTTAACTACAATTAAAAAAAAATCAAAAAGGAGAAGGTCCACATAAGAGAAAGGAAATCTTAAAAGTATATCTGTTCTATATGCTGCTAACTGCAAGTGTGTATTTTTTACAGTTTCTGACAGTTAATTCCCTTAAGATACCTCTCCTGAGTACCTTGGACACGAGCAAAGTATTGTCCCATCAACAGACTTACACTAGTCACATAAATAAACCTGTCTTTTCTTCACCAAGAAAACAAAATAGTTCTCTGTTCAATGCTATTCAAAATCCTCACCTGAAAAGTAGCATGTTTTCCACAGTTGTCTTGTTGTATAAAAGCATAAGCAAAGGACTTAGAAAAAAAAAAACCCCAACTATACAATCTAGAGTTCAGAGCCTGTCTTCAGAAGGCTCAATCCTGAACTTGCTCCTTTCACATCATTTTCTGACGAAACAGCACTTACAGCAACTATTAGGAACTGAATGTAGATTTTTTGAAAATTATCATCACAAAAATTCTATAAGTGCTAAAAATATTGCTATTACCTGTTTTGGGATACAGTCACAGAATTCACAGAATTCACAGAATTATTATCAAGATTGGAAAAGACCTAAAAGATCATCCAGTCTAACCATCACCAATACTTCTCAGCTAAATCATATCCCTCAACACAACATCCAAACGTTTCTTGAACACTCCCATGGTCGGTGACTCCACCACCTCCCTGGGCAGTGCATTCCAGTGCCTGACCACCCTTTCCGAGAAGTAATATTTCCTAATGTCCAGCCTGAATCTGGAGAGAAAAGGCCGACCCCTAGCTCACTACAACCTCCCTTCAGGAAGTTCTAGAGAGCTATAAGGTCTCCCCTGAGCCTCCTCTTCTCCAGACTGAACAATCCTAGCTCCCTCAGCCGCTCCTCATAAGGCCTGTGCTCCAGACCCCTCACCAGCTTCGTAGCCCTCCTCTGAACGCGTTCCAGGGCCTCAATGTCTTTCTTGCAGTGAGGGGCCCAAAACTGAACACAGTACTTGAGGTACGGCCTCACCAGTGCCGAGTACAGGGGGACAATTACCTCCCTGTTCCTGCTAGTAACACTGTTTTTGATGCAAGCCAGGATGCCGTTGGCCTTCTTGGCCACCCGGGCACGCTGTCGGCTCATGCTCAGCCGAGCATCAATCAGTACCCCCAGGTCCGTTTCCTCCACACAGTCCTCCAGCCACTCCGCCCCAAGCCTATAGCGCTGCCTGGGGTTGTTGTGGCCGAAGTGCAGGACTCGGCATTTCGTCTTGTTGAACCTCATCCCATTGGCTTCAGCCCAGCTCTCCAGCCTGTCCAGATCCCTCTGTAGGGCCTCGCTACCCCCAGGCAGATCCACACTCCCAGCCAATTTGGTGTCATCTGCGAACTTACTGAGGGTGCACTCAATGCCCTCATCCAGATCATCAATAAAGATATTGAAGAGGACAGGCCCCAGCACCGACCCCTGGGGAACACCACTTGTGACCGGTAGCCAGCTGGATTTAACTCCATTCACCACCACTCTCTGAGCCCGGCCCTCCAGCCAGCTCCTTACCCAGCCAAGAGTGTACCCATCCAAGCCATGGGCTGCCAGCTTCTGCAGGAGAATACCGTGGGAGACAGTGTCAAAGGCTTTGCTGAAGTCTAGGTAGACCACATCAACAGCCTTTCCCTCATCCAGCAGGTGGGTCACTTGATCATAAAAGGAGATCAGGTTGGTCAAACAGGACCTGCCCTTCATGAACCCATGCTGGCTAGGCCTGATCCCCCGGCCATCCCGCACATGCCGCATGATCTCCCTCAAGACTATCTGTTCCATAACCTTCCCTGTAACCAAGGTCAGGCTAACAGGCCTGTAGTTCCCCGGATCCTCCTTACAACCTTTCTTGTAAATGGGAGTCACGTTGGCAATCCTAATGTCAATTAATGTTCTTCTAAAACTTATCCTGAGATCTACAGATGAGTATATTAAACTGACATTTCTAAGCATTGCTGCATTGTTCATCTAGGCCATAGGCCTCCGTTTAACATTTAGCATGTCCTTCAGTGCATCCTTCATCCAGAATGTGCCTGATTTAATATGCACTAATGCTGTGCTGCATCACAAAACTGCTTATACCACACTAAAAGAACACCAGAAGAAAGAATTATATTAAAAGACCTTCGGAAATTATAGAAAATACAGACTTGATTAATAGTTTGACTTATCATACTGTCAAGTACACTCCTAAAGTCTCTTTCAGGTTCACTTCCACTCTCTTCAGTTAGTTGTGACTCCTTTTATTTCAGCTGCCAAAAATAATAAAAAAAAAATGCTTCTTATTTATTACTATTTACTCCACAATATGAGAAACTCAGAAGCTGGATCTACTGTGAATTGCCTTAAAATATCCTTTACTTCTAGAAAGAAAGGGAAGAATAGTCTTTAGTCCTCCTCACTCAGAACCCCCAGTCAAACCCTCCTGGTCTTCTACTTTCAAGCGCAGGGAACCCTGTGGAGCTCAGGCATGAGGGTACTTGTTACATCTTTCAGAAGCTGAAGGCAGCATTTCTAACAACGGATGGATTAGCTTTATTCTGTCAAGTGAGCTATCTGGATTAGTGTCTGAAATGTTACACGTTAGTCAGTAACTTTTGTTAGCAGACCTTGAGGCAAAGCCCTACAGTAAACCAGGGCACTCCACCTAACAACAGAGTTCTTGCTGCATCCTCCAGAACGCACACGTACAAACACTGCGCGGTACGCCATATCTGAATATTATCCCTCTGTGACAGACAGCAAACTATTTGCAAGAGTAGAAGAGACAGCAATGAAGTTTTCAGAAAACTTCTCACAACTATCTCCTTACTCATAGTCTGAAAATGAAGTATTTGTGCATTCAGCACATAATACCAGTAGTAAAAGAATGAAGATTTTTTTTTTCCTCTGGAACTGTAGAAATAAAATCTTTCTAAGTAAAACTATAAAAACAGAAAAATCAAGTGAAAGCAAAGTAATTTACTACTACAAATTCTGAAACTCAGGACTCAACTAAATAAAAAAGGGAATATGCAGTTGCTAAAACATTACAGCTCCTCAGAAAGAATTTCTGTCAATCACAGAAAATACAGTAACAAACTTTTATATCTTTCAATGTCCCCAAAATTGGCTTTAATGGATTGCCAAAAATTACTACAAAACTTTTATTATTTAGTTTGTCTTTAATCTTATAAATTCAGCTGTTATTTTTAAATAAATAAAATCATTTCAAGTAGAAGGATCTTTGAGATTCCGTTAAGGTACAATATTGCCTTATGTCACAGCATTCCAAATAAATGTGACAAAAACTTGCATTCAAGGTATAAAGCTCTCATTTGTCTACTTGTCCTTGAACCAGTGATAAGCAGCTCCACACTCCACATGAACACTTTCCATTACTCCATCTCCTCTCAAATCTTACTATTTTCTCATTTATTAATTTCTCTACCAAAAAAAAATGTGTATGAGGTTCTTTTACCTTGTTCCCACAAGTATATTTTTCATCTTCACCTTGACAACTCTTCTTTTACTTGCCAAGAACAAAAAGAAAATGCAATACATACTTAGTTAGGCAGTAAGATCAAATATGATTTATTTCCTACTTTAAACCTATTACTAGCTCCCCAAAAATAAATTCAGAAAAAGCTTATTAGGAAAAAAGTGAGTAATTTTTTAGAAACTTCAGAAAGGCCCAAGAGTAGTAAAGACTATGTGAAAATTAAAAAGATATATTGTTTATTCCTGTCATCTTTTTTTTCACAGTGTTCCTTGTTGAGAAATTAGGTTCACTGGCTGGTTTATAGGCGGGTATTAAGTCTAATCTACTCTAATTGGCAGTCCAGCAGTCAAGAATAATATAGAGAACAATTTCCAGATAGATTCTGGACAGTGTGCTTACATCCAGTGTTGATTAGTGTTGATTTTTTATTTAATAACTTTTCAGATAAGAGCAAGTTTGCTTATCTTTTCCTCTTTGTGTCTACATCCACAGATATTTAACAGCAAGAATAAACCACTATTATAGAAAATTGACTGTCTACATGTAGACTTTCCAAACTAAAACAAATGTAAATATATCTTCCTCTGGAAATATAACCAAAGAACAGAGTTTTGCCAAAATAAAGGAACCAACATTAGCTAAGCAGCATGAATAATTTGGTAAACTAAACAGCTGTCAAGCAGATGGGTGGCATTATCATTCAGCATTTACACTAGCAATTCTTCTAAATAAATTAACTCCTCTATTTTGCTCCTTTTTGTTTCCTCTATTTACTCCAATAATCAACATTTTAACAGTTGTCAGATCTGTCTTCTGAATTACATTATCAGGTCTCACTGGAAAAAGAGCCAAATTTCCATTTTTAAGGGACTGTGGCCACTAACAGCGCTACTTCTATGGACAGCATATATCTTAAACTTCTTGCATAAGTTTAATCTGAGTAACATTGCAAATAGCAAAATGATGTTTCCATTGCATTCTGTTGTCCTGCATGACTGGAGAAGACTAGATGCCTTGAGGAAACATGCATTGCTGGGATTTACCTAAAGGGGTACTACAGGCAATCTCAAGAGGAACTTTTGACAAGGGCATGTAGTGACAGGACAAGGGGTAATGGCTTTGAACTGAGAGAGAGTAGGTTAAAATTAGACATAAGGAAGACATTATCTACTCTGGGACTGGTGAGGCAGTGGAGCAGGTTGCCCATAGAAGTTGGCAGTGTTCAAGGCCAGGTTGGATGGGCCTTTGAGCGACCTGGTCTAGTGGAAGGTGCCCCACCAAACAGCATGGGGGTTGGAACTTTATGGTCTTTAAGGTCCCTTCTAATCCAAACCATTCTGTGATTTTATGACTCATACAAGATCTGCCTTTCTAGAACGCTCTGAAAACATTACATCTCCCTCTATCCCCAAAAGGACTATATCATCATAATAAAGCCTTCTCATTCCCATTCATTGGGCTATAAGCTTCAGAACCCAAAAACATTATTTATTAACCTTTCCTGAAAATAGTAGCCGCTTCACACAAAAATTAATTTTAAAACTTTCTGGTTCTAATGGCAGGGTTGTCTGGGAGCATATGTTCCTTCTGACCTAAGCCATTTCAAGAAGCTAAAAATAAAACCTTCTTTAATAGCAAAGGCTGAAATAATATCTCAGCACATCCATCTAACTCTTATCTTTTGCCCAAGGGAACAGTGAGAGATTTGAAAGACATTTCAGAGTGATATCACCGAATTTTGTTGCAAGGCAATAAAGTAAATCTCAGATTTGATCAGTGCACACTGATGTTAAGCAGATCAACGTGGTCTTCCAAAACAAAAGCCACACTTGAAAGAAACAGGGAGCTTCTACCTCACCCTTTAACTCTTTGCCTGTTTTAGTATATCTGAATTGCTTACTTCTCATCACTACACAGTGATCTACCACAAAAAGGTAACAACAATATGTTACCAAACACAGCAGGAGCTAGAAATTACATGGTGAAGAGAGAAATAGGCATGGTGAAGAGAAGCACAAAAAAGTACACACCTCCATAATCATCTAGAAATGGGATGGCAGTGAAGCACATCTCCTTTCTATATACTTCCTCAGTAAGACAAAAACTTATGTATTTTTGTCTTGCACAATCTAAATAGCAAACCTTCCAAGATCATTTTGGTAACACTCAGGTCACCGTAATGTGGCAATCTGTCCTAGTCCTTGAGGGATAAAGGTTTTTTTGGGATAGCTCTAATCATAGAATCATAGAACAGTTAGGGTTGGAAGGGACCTTCAAAGGTCATCTACTCCAACACCCCTGCAAGGAGCAGGGACATCCCTGACTAGGTCAGGTTGCTCAGAGCCTCGTCCAGCCTGGCCTTGAACATTTCCAGGGATGGGGCATCCACCACCTCTCTGGGCAACCTGTTCCAGTGTTGTACAATTCACATTGTAAAAAATTTTTTCCTAATATCCAATCTAAATCTACCCCCCTCTATTTTAAAACCATTACTCCTTGCCCTATCACAACAGGCCCTACTAAACAGCCTCTCCCCATCTTTCCTGTAGGCCCCCTTGAGGTACTGGAAGACCGCAATAAGGTCTCCCCGGAGCCTTCTCTTCTCCAGGCTGATGAATGTTAAAATATTCTTGGATTTAGTTTGCTGGACAGAGCCTTTTCACTTAGCCCAGTTCATTTTCAGTTGACATCTGTGACAACAGCTGCATTAGAGGCCACACAAAGAAAAATGCAGCTAATAAGACAATGCAAAGAACTGCCTCTGTAGAATATCTTGTAACCTAAGCATAAAAATAACATATTTTTACACCACTTCATAAGAAGTTAAATCATTACTAACACTAGTTCAGCTTCACTATGGCCAGAAACATCATACATCAATTGTGCACGGGCCTCCGATATCAGTAGTCTAATCATTACATAAATCAGACCTTCTTTTGCAGGTTACAGGAAAAGGAGTGAAATTTGGATGCTGTTCACATCAGCAGCAAAATTTTTGTTAGTCTCAATGAAGCCTAAATGTCACATAGTGCACTCAAGAGACTGAGAAGCTTGCCCCCGTAAGAACTCACCAAGTCACTACACCAGAAAAGTTAGATCTACTAGCAACAGTGGCAAATTCTTAATAGATGTAATTTATTGTTTGCACCCTTTCTCCTACACCCAACCTGCCAGCTAATGCATCACTCAGTACCTCGTGGGCTATCTCACAGGAAGTTTGACTATAAAGTTTTCATTATCCTCTTCTGGCAAATATTATGCTCCCATATTACTTCATGGGAGCCAAAGCAAAGAGGTAAATGAATTATAACTACCTAGACACAGAGTCATTTTTGTCCCAAATACAAATTGTACTTTCTCAGTTAAACTTTCACATCCGGTTATCACTGTCTCCTCCAGCTGAAATGCATGATTGGACATTTTTACTGTAACTTCACATGCCTAAAAGGCTTCCTTCAACCTCTTCTCTACAGAACACTGCCTCTTCAGGAAAAAAAAAACCTGATCTGGGTGTGGTGGTTGACAGCAGACTCAAGGCAAATCAGCAGTGTGCCCTGGCAGCAAGGAAGCCAAACCACATCCTGGGGTGCATCAAACACAGCATAACCAGCCGGTCACAAGAAGCGATCACCCTGCTGTGTTCAGCATTAGTACAGTGTCACCTTGAGTGCTGCGTGCAGTTCTGGGCCCCACAATTTAAGAAGGATGTTCAGGTGCAAGTGCTGGAAGGCATGTCCTGTGAGGAGCAGCTGAGAACTCT
This sequence comes from Chlamydotis macqueenii, assembly GCF_036417535.1. Taxonomy (NCBI): domain Eukaryota; kingdom Metazoa; phylum Chordata; class Aves; order Otidiformes; family Otididae; genus Chlamydotis; species Chlamydotis macqueenii. The sequence goes on from NC_141593.1 coordinate 43,413,758, forward strand.
GGGTTTGTCTAGCTTGGAGAAAAGCAGGCTGAGGGGCAACCTCATTGCTCTCTACAGCTTCCTGAGGAGGGGACGTGGAGAGGGAGGTACTGATCTCTTCTCCTGGTACTCAGTGACAGCATGTGTGGGAATGGTTCAAAGCTTTGCCCAGGGGAGGTTTAGATTGGACATTCAGGAGCATTTCTTTACCAAGAGGGTAGACAAACACTGGAACAGCCTTCCTAGAGAGGTGGTTGAAGTTCCAGGACTGTCAGTGTCAGTGGACAGTGCCCTTAGTGACATGCTTTAACTTGGTCAGCCCTGAACTGGTCAGTCAGTTGGACTAGATGATCATTGTAGGTCCTTTCCAACCGAAATAGTCTAGTCTATTCTATTCTGATCTGAACATAAACAAAACAACCATCCAAGCTTCCTTCATCATTGAGCCATCTCTCCAATCAACTTGTATCTGTAAACTGCTTAAGTGGAGTACAGAGAAATTTACTTCCTTAAATTTCAGTTCCTCTGAAAAAAAAAACCAAAAACTTTAACTAGAGATTAACCAGGAAATAAACAGCATTCTTCTCTTTCCAGAGTTATAATACTTTGAGCTATCGGCGGAAGGAGAGTTGCATATATACCAATCCTTGGCACTTCTTACTTTTTTTTTTTTGCTTTTCAGATGTTTCACTTTAAGTTCTGAAATTAACAAATATGCAGTAATTCTCTAGTTCCAAGCTAAATAGAAGAATATACATGAAATTGTAGACAATGAGTTAGAACATTAGTACTCTGTTCAGAACAGTCATGTATGACCTGTAACATAAAAGAAAAAGGTGTATTCCTTTGTATTAGTAGATCAAGGAACAGCATTCACTCATACCTGTACATACTAAAATTACAAGGAGGCCGGAAGAAAAGCCTAAAAAAGTTCCTACCAGAACATAATTTTCCTCCAAGTAAGCTGTGAGGAAGATTCTGCAAATAAGTAGCGCAGTCTGAAGACATTCACCTTTAGTTCACCATTAAAAAAAAAAAGCTGGGGGTAGGCAGGGGAGGCAGGGACAGGCACACAATCTGTTCAGACACAGAGAAGAATGAATAGCCTTTCTTTCTTCAATTAAATTGTAAGTTAACACTAAAGGGCTTCATGCTTCCAACAGTTACGCTTCTTTAATAGCCATGCAACTTTGCTTACATTCAAGCTTTACCCCTGACTTACACAGATACAAGAAAATAACACACACGGTCCTAAGCCTTTATTGCAAGTATTTGAACACCACTTAAAATACTGATTATGGTATTGATATCCAGAGCTATTCATACAGTGTACAGAGTTTTTGTGCTTATACTAAGTGAATTCCTTTTCTCCGCAAATCTCTAGAACTGATTTTTTTTAAGAGCCTCTAATATTTACTGTAGTAATGAAGCAAATAGCTTTCATTCTTTCTTTGAAATACTTCAGCTCTACAGAGCTAAAGCATTTCTACATAAGCATAAGGAAACCAAGGCAGAAACAGAAAATGACTTGTCCAAAGTCACTGAAGAAACAAATGACAGAAAGAAATAAAAAGACACAGATCTCCTATGTTCTAGCCCACATAGTACACATCCAATGAAAGCAAGTTTGCAAAGGAAAGAATGCATTTTTCTTCGGCAAAAAAAAAAAACCTAGCCAGATTCCTGTACTTTTTTTTCCTCTCTCTCCCTGACTACTCACACCCAGAAATAGCCATAGAATAAAATCTTCTGAATAAAGATGTATTTATGGCACTAAGTACACCTGACAGAAAAAGAAAAATGTATTATTCAGAAGAATAAAAATAAGTTCATGACATCCACATCAACATTTACACCTTTTTGTTGTACATTATTTTAACACACTCCCACAGACACTTGTCCCTGGAGTCCATTGACAAGGTTTCATGCTATTCACAGGCATTAAATCAGGCTATTCATGCTTTGAAAACAAGAAGAGATAAGTTTCCTCAGAAACATCCAGAGCAAAGACTTCCAGCGATTCACTCAGTCAAACTCATACTGCAGCAACAATTAGCTATATAGGCATTTAGACTGGAGACAGGGCACTGACATTCAAAGCGAAGAGGCACTGATTTAGGGAATTCTCAGTCTGTTATTACTGCATATTCTAGGCACATGTACTTTTTAACGTGCTAATAGTGGATCCTGACACTTTCGAGTAAGATTTTTCTTGTATCTGTTCATGAAAAACTTACAATTTAGCAATGCCACCCTTGCCATGAAATTAAAGCTATATAGTTTTGGTATTCTGTAGGAAGGGAGTTCCTTATGAATTTGGGTCATTCGACGATAGATGAGAACTTCTAATGTACAACATAGGAAAACAGTATTAGTTAGTGGTATGTCTCTTGGCCTCTTCTCCTTGGACACTCATATAAGTCAGTTTAGTTGTATGTTATGATACTTTATTACAGTTACTGTTTGGAATATTTGAATACTGTCACATAGTTAATCACGATTTATAAAATAAACACGTCTAGTGAATCTACTCATAGGGAGGAAGGACAGGCTTGCAGTTTGACTCCAGGAGGCAGGAGCCTAAGAGTCTGATTTTCACTTCTGACACATCTCCTACATGACATGAAAGAAGTAATTTAAGTTTCCAAGGCCTGTTTTACTTCATCTCTACAGAAGCCTGATTAGTACTGCTCTAATTTTGAAGTTTAATAGCACAGTATACTTTTAAACTTTTTTTTTTTAAATCAAACTTAAGATACATCTCTGATAACATGACATTTGTTCCATTTGCAAGTAAAAACAATTTATTCCGCTCACAAATTTACAAAGTTCCTTGTGCTGCAGTAGCGTTATGGACTTTATTTTGCCAGATTACCACAACCAATACTGTGCATATTACATCTGAGCAAGTAATCTGTCTTCAGATTGTGTCCAACAGTATCTGTATAATTCATGACTAGTAAGTTTAGGAAAATATAGCATTGCTTACCTATAGAATTTCTACTAAAAGTTAAACATGTATGCATAAGTTCTATGTCAGAACCCTGCAACCACATGCAAGGCTGACATTTAAAAATTAATAACAGAAACCTCTTGCAAATATTGTAAGTCTGACATGAGGCCATCCTTCACCATTACATAGTTAGAGTAAAAGCACTCTTGAAAAGACGTTAAAGAACCTGTAACTAAAAATTTCTGAATTCAGAAGATTTAAATTATAATTGCTAAATTAATATAGATTATTCTTTATTATTTATTTATGATAGATTTATCTTTATGCTTAATTAGTTCATGAGAATATTTTTGTAATAGGAATACAGTGTTCAATTCCAAATCATCACACACCATTTGTCATAGCCATCTAAAATCAATATCACTTCTATAGTAAAATGCATAATTAAGTCTTACTAATTTTTAAATACTTTTGCAATACCCACAAAGTTATTTGCCCTCACCCAGGAGAAAATATTTAACATATTCTACATTCCTATAACTTACAAAGTAGACTAACTATGTGGTTCTAAAGTAATCTCAGAAGTTGGTAGGATGTGCCACAAAGTTTCAAGACACAAAGGATTTTTTCAAATTACAAAGCTACGTGAAAGAAAACACAGATTTTTAAGGAGCATTACCATTGTCTTTGCTTTATAGATTAATTAAGATTAAGATTAATAATAATGGCAGTTATTTATTATAACATTAACCAGAAAATTCAGTCTCGGAATATGCTTCTTGGTGAAAGGTAAATTGTTTAATTTGAGATTTTACTTGATTTTTGAGAGATGTTCTACTGTTTACACATGTAATAAGATCTTTACAACTTGGCATACTTTTGCACATTTTTTTAAATCAAGTTGGCATAAAATATGTTGTATTACTTAAAAAAAAAAAATCTGGTAAGTTGAAGACTGAAGATTTTTATTTGGGATTAATCTCATGTAATATATGTATTTTCCTGTAAACGTGAAAAATTATTCCATGTATATCGAGGGATTCTAACATTTTCTTAATTATTGTTTCAGAAAAAAACTGTTTCACCCATCCTTCACAAGATCTTTTACCCACCTTTTAAAAGATATTTTTGTGAAATACAGCTCCTTCACAACTGTCGGTCAGTATACTGAAACATATGGCTTAGGGAAAAAGAAATATAGGAAATTACGGTTTAAGACTACACTGAGTGCACAAGGCTGCCCCATTAATAGGAGAGCAACTGTGTGTAGTACCTCCAAATCGGTATCTTTTGTTGCTTCAACTCTCCATAACATCACTGTTAAAAATCCAACTCCCACTGATGTCCCTTATGACACTTTCACCCACAGCATCCTATAGTTAATTTCACGCGCATACTATCCAGTTGGCCCGTGTGCATGTGCTAACTTTATAGACGACCACTGACAAACAAAATGTGTAACAAAAGTCTCTCTCCTTGATGCTGCCCCCAATTTTTAGAAAATATATAGAACTAGAATTGTTTTCAAAGCTTTATCGTGTGTTCAGACTTGGTTAAAAGTGACTAACATGTTCAATTCTTAGTAGCCACAGGCACAAAGATGCGGAATCATACAGACCTCATTTCCCATTTCCCTCATTTCATTTTTAAGATAAAAAGCACAGAAATTATTATAAAAACCTGATCCATGCCTATAGGTGAAAAGATAACCTTTAGAATCTGTCCTCTACTTGTCATTTGCCACTGCCATGTTGTCTAAAGACAAGTCTCCACTGAGGGGCAAGTGTAGCAGCATTTATATTCTCTTCACAAACCAACCACCAGAGGATAACCATCATAAACGTTCAGCAGGCCTGCTTCCATCCAAGGGATGGCAGTAGCGAACAAACATCCACATAGTAGAGAGACTGCAACAGGGAGGAAAAAAGATAAACAAGAAGGATTTCCAGCAATGACAAAATTCAACAGACCGAAAATTTTCATAGACCTGTCAGTAACTCAAGACATACTTTGGTAAATATCTCAGTTTCTGCTTCAGATATCATATGATGATGAATTGTTACGACACAGTTTTTGAACCTCAAGTAAGTAAAGGAAGATAAACACAAAAACAAGTAACACAGTAAATAATCAATCTAACTCAGAAAATAAGTTGAATGTTACCTCGTTTAACGGCTGCAGACAAGGAAGCTTTCCTTTTACAAAAAAAAAAGATTCATAGACAAAAAAAAAAAAGAGCTTCAGATCCTTATAATTATGTATTGGGAAAAAAAATCCTAAATGCTTAAGATTCTCTCAGTTTTCAAAGGCCATCACTAAAGCATTATGTTCCACAAATTTTATCTAAAGGATTCTTCACTGTAATACAGAGCAGTAACCATTATCCCATTTTCATTGTTCTTCCACATCAAAAAAGGCAGTTTCAAAAATTTTTAAGAGGAATGAAAGGTACTGGTTTAACTACCTAAGTTTGTGAACCAAAACTGAAAATAAAAATGGCAACTTCTCCAAACACTTAAGAGGCATTGGTCTTCCCTAATCATCAGTTTAAATGGAAGACCAGCTGCACTGACAGTATTCAGTATTCAGCCCTGAGGACAAGGACTTGGGGGTGCCGGTGGAAGAGAAGTTCAACATGAGCCAGCAACATGCGCTTGCAGCACAGAAAGCCAACCACATGCATGGCCAGTAGGTTGAGACCCCACCTGCAGTACTGCGTCTAGCTCTGGAGCCCTCAGCACAGGAAAGACATAAACCTCTTGGAGCAAGTCCAGAGGAAGGCCATGAAGATGATCAGAGGGCTGGAGCACCTCTCCTATGAGGACAGGCTGAGAGAGTTGGGGCTGTTCAGCCTGGACAAGAGAAGGCTCCGGGGACAGCTTACAGCAGCCTTCCAGTACCTAAAGGGGGCCCACAAGAAAGACAGGGAGAAACTTTTTAGCAAGGCCTGTTGTGATAGGATAACAGGTAATGATTTTTAAATAGAAGGAGGTAGATTTAGACTTGATAAGAGAGAAATTTGGACAATGATATAAGGAAGACAGTTTTTACAATGAGGGTGGTGGAACAGTGGCACAGGTTGCCCAAAGAGGTGGTGGATGCCCCGTCCCTGGAAATATTCAAGGCCAGGCTGGATAGGATTCTGAGCAACTGGATTCAGTTGAAAATGTCCTTGCTTCTTGAACAGGGGTTGGACTAGAAGACCTTTAAAGGTCCCTTCCAACCCAAACGATTTATGGTTCTATGATTCTGCAAACGCATACCGTGCTGGAGTTCCTCCACTACAGCAGATGTCTGAGAGTGTCAGACAGAATTGTACAAAAGTTGGCACATGTGCTAAATCAGAAACAAAGCTGTAAACTTTTTACTCCCTCTCTCTGTAAACCATTTAGGGAGGCACCTATGTACTATAGTTGCACTGATCTTGTACACATATTACAAAATGGCATTTTATCACTCAGTTTCCAAAGTTCCTAGAACGTAGGGGAACAGAAAATACAGACAGCGCAGATGTGGAAGTCTATCTCTTTCCAAATGTCTTCAGTACCAGGTGGCATTGACCAAGTACTAGCTGTTACCTGGGACACGCATATGGCCCCATGTATTTCCATTATCACAAACCACTCCCATCTTTGACAGCCCACAGCCTAACCAGCATTCTCCCCAAAAACCTCAGCCCTTGTTTGGGTAAGTATGACACGACTACTTTCCCCCTGCGTTAAGGCAAGAACGAGGCACAGCGACAGCAAGGCACAAAACACCCAACGACGACCTCACACGGGAGGGGGAAGCAGCGGGGGGAAGCCCCGGGCCGAGACGCCCGGCCTGCAGCTCACAGGACGCACGATCCAGCGCAGCGCCGGCCTCGACGCCACGGCCGCCTTCCGCTGGCAGAGCGGAGAGTCCCGGGGAGGGGCGGCGCTACTGGCCTCGACCCCTTGGTGCCGACGTCGGGCCCCCTGCGGCCGCTCCGTCCCCGCCAGCGCCCGCGGCCACAGCACCGAGCCCGGCGCGCGGCCCGCACTGTCCCACCCGCGCCTCACCACAGCCCCCGACCCGCGCGGGCGCAGCCACGCATGCGCGGACCCCCTTGCCCGCGCCCCCTCCCCTTCGCCGTCGCGCCCGCCACCAGCGAGGGCGGGATGGGCGAGGGATGCCGCTCCCCTTCCTGTCAGTGGAACGGTCTCCGCCACCCCCGAGCCCCCCGGCTCCGGGGGTGAGGTGTAGGCGCACCCCCTCCCCTGCCGCCGTACCGCCTCAGCCCGCGCGGCCCCCGCCCCTCGGCCCCCGGCCCCGCCCCCTCCCCAGCGGCTTACCCCGCGGCCCGGCTCGCGCCGCCGGTTTGGAATTTTCGCGGGCTCTGCTCCTGCACACACCGCTGGTGCGCCTGCGCGGGGGGGCGTGCCGTCGCCGGCGCCCGCGGCGGGAGGTGGCACTTAGGCGGCGGCGCGCGGGGCGGCCTTGGGACGACTCGGCTCGTCTCCGCCCGCCTCCGGGCGGGCCTTCAGCTTCCCGGTTGATACGCGGGACCCCAGCCTGAAGCTGGAACTGAAGCCTCGTCGGCTTTCACCGCTGATGGGCTCAAAGGGCTCCTAATGACTGGAAACGTACCCAAAAATTTAGTGGGTGAAACAGAGCGAGAGGAGTAAAGCCAGGTTTCACGCTGTGTATACAGCTAAGGTAACAGCTCCACAGGGAAATCAACACGAGGGGGACACGATGCCCCGGATCCATGTTGTGGTGAGTCTGGCAGGGACCGTTTGATGGTGGTGGCCAGGTGAAGGCATCAGCCCACGACCCACCCTCCTGGTCTCTGACCATGAATTAATAAAGTCCTTTGGTTCTTTATGGTTAGACTAAGCGCAAAGCCTGTTAAACTGCTTGTTTTCAGTTTTGTCAATGTCAACTGGGCTCTTCACCCATGTGAAAAAAATTGCAAACAGAATACAGTTACCATAGATAAGAAACTTAGCTTCAAAAAAAAAAAATAGGGTTTGAAAAAATACCAGGTTTCTCTAACTGAAATTTGTGCTGGTGCTAAAATGGGAAGTGCACCGTACTAGCCCTCAATTTGTTAAAGAGCATTAGTAGTAAAACTACCAAGACCACTGTTCTGTCACTTAATCAGCGTTGAATTATGCTGCTCCTCAAGGAAATCCTGCTGGTAATACCAACGCTACACAATCTGACTACCTACAGCAGTTTTCCTCATCACTCCTAAACCCATGTACACACTCCTACTTTGTTCTTGTCATTCTTCCTCTTCTGCTCATCTGCTCAACTCCTCCTTTTCCCCCTTGTTTTCCTGCTCCTGACTGGTTTTACCTCCCCACTCACTACTTGCAATGAAGAGCTGGTGGGACATTGCTACAGTATTTCCACCTGTCTTTTTGAGAAGCCATCAGTGCTTAAAATTTCTTTCTGTCCTAGCATTTTCCTCTTCCCAAATACATAGGCTTACACCACTGTATCCTTTTTCCCTCCCTGAAGAAACTGTGGGTAGTGAGGCACTCATTGCACTCCTACCTAAAGAAAAACAAAAATTATTTCAAAGAACACAGTCACTAAGGGAAAACACTCTCTATCTGGAACCTAGGTTGGAATGTTATCTTTTCAGATGGATTTTAAATTAAATCCCACTGACATAATGATTCTGCATTAGCAGGCTAGTTTGTATTAGATTTGTACTCAAGATTTGTACTTTGCATGAGCATAGCTGCTGCTAAAGCGGAAGTTGCCGTTTTTCTCCTTACAGTTTACCCAAACTCCTTACTTGGGTCGAGGAGCTTTCTTCTAGTGAGATTTTATGCAGTGTGTCATCTTTTCTGATCACCACTGCTTTCAATTTTCTGTAAAATGAGACAAAATCCCCTTCAGTACAAAGGCAAATTCAACTTAACCCGTATAGTGAAATCCCCATGCATGAATGCATATGTTATTTTTTTTTTACATTTCATCCTATCAAATCAGCAACACCTGATGAATTAAATGCTTGTCTGTGGCAGTTTCAAAGTACTTTATTGGGAAACAGCAATTGCTTATCAGGCAACCCACCAAGACAAACTGGGGGGGATGTTTCCCACACATCCAGGACATCTGCAGAACACAACTCAGAGCTTTGGGTGTAATGCCCATATTCACACTGTAAGTACAGTTCATAACTCATGCAAGTCTTTAATCATTCTACTTCTCTTTCTTGTCAAATTAAAATATGGGAGAATTTATATTTGTTTTCTACCATCAATTGTATTAACACTTCCTTAGATGTCAGCATTATTAATTATTTTGTTGCTGAAACGTGTAACTGTTCTGGTAGAGTGGAAGAAGCTTGAGTGGAAGAAGTTTGATAACATCATTTTTCATGTTTCTGATTTAACATATTCCATTGTTGTCCAATGTCTATTTCTATCCCATAGCCACAGAGTAGCAAAAAACTGCTTTTGTTAATCAGCTTGATGTTTATACCATCAATAGAGCCAATTTTCCTCTTGCTATCTGAGAAGCTGTCGTAGTTCAGCCCCGATCGGACCAGACTACGCAGTCTCTCTCTCACTCCCCCCACCTTCTGAGAGAACAGGGAGAGAAAATACAAGGAAAAACGGCTCGAGGTTTGAGATAAGGACAGGGAGAAATCCTTAAAGTTACCGTCACGGGCAAAACAGACTCGACTTGGGGAAAACTATTCATTTATTACTACAAACAGCAGGATAATGAGACACAGAACAAGATAACCTCCTCCCACCCCTCCCTCTTCCCGAGCTTAACATTATCTCTACTACCTTCCCCTCCCGAGCGGCACAGGGGGGAAGAGGGAATGGGGGTTGCAGTCAGTTCATCACATGTTGTTTCACGCCGCTGCTTCATGGTCGGGGGAAGAACTCCTCACATTCCTCCCCTGCTCCATTGTGGGGTCCCTCCCACGGGCCACAGTCCTTTGTGGAACTGCTCCGGCGTGGGTCATCTCTTCCACGGGTGCAGTCTCTCCAGAACAGCTGTCCCAGCGGGCCCTCCACGGGCCACAGCTGCCTTCAGGCATCCACCTCCCCCGGTATGGGGTCCTTCACGGGCTCCAAGTGGATCTCTGCTCCTCCGTGGACCTCCATGGGCTGCAGGGGGACAACCTGCTCCACTATGGTCATCACCACAGGCTGCAGGGGAATCTTGGCCAGGAGCCGCATTACTCCTCCCCCTCCTTCTGAACTGACCTTGGCGTCTGCAGCCGTTCCTCACAACAGGCTGGTAGATGTCTCTCAGGATCTTTTTTACATCTCATTCACTTCTCATCTCCTCTCCACTTCTTGCAGCCGGGCTGGACCGAGTCGGGCCCAGTCGGCTGCCTGGCGAGAGGCCAGAGGGTGAGGCCTGCAAGGCCCATGAGGCCTGCGCCTCCCCCTCTGCGCCTCTGCCCCCGCTCAGCTTCTTCACATCTTCTCTTCTCTCTCTTTTTTTTTTATTTTCCCATTCTTAAATACGTTATCGCAGAGGCGTTATCACGAGACATTCTGCTACCAATCGGCTCAGCCTTGGCCAGCAGCAGGTCCGCCCTAGGCCTGGCCAAGTCCCCTGAACAAAGGGGAGCGACTTCTAGCAGTTTGCTACAGAAGCTACCACCTTAGGCCCCCCCTACTAAACAAAACCACAACAGAAGCCATATCCCAGTTCTCATGCACACCCAGACATATGGTCAAAGATCATTGTAATATACCAGAAGCTGTGAAAAATAAACCCAGGAATAAAAAAAAAGGCATTTAAGAAAGTAATGGGAAAGAGTATAGTAGACAGATGTATAAAAATAGGAATAAATATAATAGCAAAGATGAAAGCAAATGACTAATATGCATAAACTCGAGTGGGTGGAAAGAACACTTGGTAGTTTTACCTGAAAATGACCCTCATTTTAAATAGTCATCAAGTAAGTGGCAATGATATGAATAATAAATTAGGCAGTACAAATCAAGTGAATGCCAATACAAATGTTACGTTACTTCAGACATTCTGTATGCAGTTTGCCACTCTCCTACATTTAATAAATACAAAACATATGAGTGTTAAAAACATATTATAGGGACTATTTTTTGTAACCTTGATCTTTAATAGCAGGTACTACTACACTAATCCAGCTGCCTCGTCTCAAATGGAGAATTGCCAATAGTAAATCTTTGGAACTTCCAAAAAATACTGGAAACGCTAAAAGTCATCAGAAATAGTACTGCTATAGATAAGAATGCCATGAATTCAAAACCTGAATATTTAGGAAAAGATCTTCCAAGTATCGGAGAATGGCTGGCTGCTCCCTGAGAACCTTAGCGATCTCCTCTTTGCCAAGGTATGCTGCAAAAGTCCCTTGTTAAGCTTTGCACTTTGATGACATACAGCAGATACTACACCTTTGTTCAAGGCAAAATATCACAATTTTCTCTTTTGGCCAGTATTAATTTGGTAGGAAAAAATCTCCTGTTGGGCAAAAAGGAGGAAATACATCTTTGACGGGTTTTGGTTAAGAAAAATAAAAAAAAAAAGTGCCAGCTGTTTGAAGCTGCTCAGAGGTTTGGAATGTTAGAATAAATACTGGGGGAGATGGATTGATGGGCCAAACTGCAGGTGAGGCACACAATGGTGCATGGTAAATATACCATGGTGCACATGACTACCACATATGTAACACATTTTATGCAGATTATAATGATTAGCTAAATCATTAATGCTTACCCTCATAGAGGTCTGTGGATAGTTTAAAATGGTTGTTACAAGACAACAAGGAGCTAACTTAGCTGCTGCATACATATTGTTGTCCTTTATGAATGGAAGTGGAGCTGCCCCAGTATTATAGTGGTAAACAAAGCATTGGTAGTGTTCAAGAGGTTTCCTGTCCTTCCAGTGAAGACCACAGTGTGTAACAAGTCACCTATACGTTTCAGTTTACTGCTGTTGGCTAGCCACATTATGGGATTTCTGAATAGGCAGATTTGTCATTTCTAGCTAGTGACTAGATCTTTGAAAATTTCACCACTAAAATACTGTATTTTGGGCAACTGTAATAGCAAAGCATACTAACATCCTTGAGTTCCAGGTGTTCGTTCTCTCCCATATCTCCCATTCACTTTCCAGTATAATTTCAAGGTTCGGCATTGCCTGTGCTTTCTGTGCTGTTCTATGAAAGAAACGAACTGTCTTTACTAAGGTGGAGTTGCTTGGAGGCAGCATGCTCTGCAAATCTAGTTGACGGTCTTTAAGAGCACTGTGTGCCACACAGTCTTTATGTGACACTGGAATCATTTTCCCTCTCCTTTGGATTGCTGATTTACTTGTTGTTCCTTTTGATTTGATGTTCTGGGAACATTTACTTGCTCCTAAGAAGGGCAGGAACATCTGCCGTGTTCTGTGTCCCACGTGATAGATTAATACGTTTGATTTCTTCTTAACACAAATCCTATCAACCCTTTAGCTGAGGAGCCTCTGCAAGGTTCTAAAAAACTGGTCGTGAATAGGCCAATAGTATTTAATGCTCCTTAAACCAGACCTTAGGAGTTTCCTAGTATCTGTTAAAGCTGTGCCCTTGGTATTTCTCAGTCTTGTATAGAACATATGCTCACAAGGATAAAATTTGGAAATGATACCATATATCAATCAATTAGCTAACCTTAACACAATCAAGATTTTCATAATATGTTTCATTCCATATCTTTCCAATATGTCCAATATTCTCCAATATTAGAGAAGCTGAAGTATGTAGCTTGGTGATTGATTGTATTTCTATATAGAATTTATAAACTTCCTCATAGGAAATAGTCCTGAAAATAATTGCTTTCCCTGTACCTGTCTGCACTCTCAGCAGGTGCTATAGAAAAAAAAATAACATTAGTGAAATTAATCATTTCCAAGACACTGAGACAGCCAAGATATAAAAATCCTCCATGTTGTCCTGGTGCAGTTGTGTACCAGTTGACACTTCATGAATAATGGAGAGCGTTTCCAAAGCTTGGTCTGCAGGAACTATGCACAGTGCATAGGAGCAGAGAGCAGATACTCTGAAAAGTTTCTATAAAGTTTCTGGCATATACAGAAGGAGCATAGAATACTTGCTGTGGAATGGAAAGTTAATGACTTTGCCTTGATTTGTTCTGTTACTGACAGTTGTTAGCAATATTAAATACTTCAGTGAGAATTTCAGTTTCATGTGTGTGACTATATTCCTTCTTGCTTTCTATAAAACACTCTCCTTAACTAGAAGAGCTATTTACACATTCTAGAACCTGAAAAGTTTTAGCAAAATTTAAGATAATAAAAAGGGAAATACTGGTTTTACTGGCAGCAAGCAGGAGCCAAAATAACAAATCAACAAAATGGGATAAAGATCACACTTGAACCAAACAGAGGTTTGGAAGTGTGGGAAACTGCCTGTTGAGAATCAGAATGTAGCTACAAAAGTTTGTGTTCTTTTATTCAAACTCTTGTCTAGTCATGAAGCATTAAATTTTAGAAAATTAAGTTACCATCATAATTTGAAGTACATCAGTGAACTTAAAGACATCACACACTGAAAGTCTTCAGTTTTTTTCCTTTGCAAACTTGAGTTATTTTTTTTCCTTTGCAAACTTGAGTATTACAAGTGAGATTTTCAGATTAAGAAATTAAATCTCAATTAATTCCTTTTTCTTCACAGTTTAAAAGTATGAGAAAGCTGATCACTTGTTGAAACTTAAATTTTAAAAAAGCCCACAGCACTGTAAAATGCTGCTAGTAAAAGAGTTTATAAGTTTATAAGCAATCTCATGCAGGCATCTTTAGCTAATCAGTTTGAGGAATAATTTCCATGGTCTGCATTTTTCAGTGTTTGCTGAATGCTGTATATGATCCTTTGTTGACAGTAAGATAGGCCAGTCTGCTAGTGTAGCCTTCATGCCTTTGCAAATTACATGTTTTTTCAGTGTGAGATCCCTGCCTCACAAAAAAAAAGTTCCTAAGCAGGGATTCCCTTCAAAATGGAAAAGATCTCCACTTACTATGTATTAAAGTAACTACCAAAATAGTACATAGCAAATCTGTAGAATTATAGTAATTCGAGTGTGAGTCAAAACACGGCTGAAACAATACAGCTCTGTGGCAGAAAACAAGAACTGCAGTTTCTGGTTTGCCAGGTTTGCCCGTACATTCCCTCTATATTAACTGAAAACCTCGTATTTCTCATGCCTTCGTTTAGTTTCTTGGACACTACGATATGGTGCTTCCTTGACCTCCCAAAGGAAATACAACTTCAATATTCCAGTGCCTTCACTGCTTCTTTAAACAGTTTGTCATCCACACTCCTTTGCCTGCAATACTCATAAGTTGCAAATCTGTGGAATTCACTCTTTCATAAATCTCCTCTCAGTTGTTTTAGCAATCCTTCTTCCTTTATTGGTATTAACCTTTCTTTAACCTTGTCTGTCTTCAGATTTAGTCCCTTCCTTGTGACATCGCAGACAGAATATCAATTTGTTTTCCATCATTCTCTCATTAAAGCAGTGTTCCTTTGTTCCCTTAATTTCCTTGTTGCATTAACTAAATATTTACATTGGATCACCTTTAAATGGTCTATAATTTAATACGGTGAATCTGATTCACAACTGATAATCATTTACACACATATAATGCATCATTAAACAAAACCAGAACATGCATACATTCAAAAGTGCTTTATACAGCTTTGTACAGACCATGTAAATCCTGATTTAAAGGCGTTGTTTCAGATATCTCTATAAATGCAAGATGTTTATGCAAATACATGATATATAATAAAATAGCAAAGACAAATACTGTGTTATGATGGAGATAAGGTTGAAAATATGTATCTATAAATTACAAATTAAAAAATGCAAGACAAATGGCATTGATTTAGCCCAAATCTGAGCATCACAATGCAAAGTTATTAATTAACATCACACATAAAATAAATCTAAATCTATTAAGAAACACAAAGTAAGACCCAAAAATTTAATAAGGGTGTTCATGCAATAATCACAGGTTTAAGGCATAGAGTTTATTGCTCCATACAAGATGTTATTAATTTTGCAAATAGTTGCCTGCCCCCTGTTTCTCTTGTACCCATAATGTCACACTTGTTTTCTTTCAGCAGTATCCTTGGAAACTTGCTCAAGAGCTTCAGCTCAAATCTAGATTTAACTATGCATTTCCTTGCATTTACATACTTCTTTCACTTCATAAGACATAAAATAACTCTGGTTGCATCTACAATCAAATTTAAAATTTGATCTCATAAAATAGTTTTTGACATGAAATAATATGATATCAAATGAGAATATGAAGCTGAATCCCCTCCCTACTAAGTGCTACTATATGGAGCTCATAGTGACCTAAAAGTACGTGCTGGCAACCTTCTTGCCTATGAAACTCTTATCTGAAATTCACTGGTCTGGACAAAGCATCAAATAAAGAAATTATGCAGAGAGCCCTGTATATTAAGCTGTAATGTATCCATGCTTTAGGTGCTCCTCAGTTCTCTTGTGTCAGTCTGCCTAGCAGTGAGGGAAAGGCTGCGTGAGGGAGCCTTTCAATTACTGATACCTGAGCTGACATAAAACTGCAGAATCCACAATGAGCAATAAAGCTAGTGTAAGCAATTTGGCATCCATAGGTAACAGCTCAGAGTTACCTATCTATGTACTACTGCTGCAGACAGATAACCCAGCTTGCTATACCAGTGGCCCAATACACTATGGTAATGTCTTTGCTCCTAAACTACAGTTCATACAAATGAGAATAGAAGAATAATTAATATTTCCAATATTAAAGTTTAAACATTTAGAAATACTAACTATTCTTAATTCCTTAAATCTCAAGAGTCCTAAAAATGTCTCTCTATCTAGGCTTTTACTTCAGAGGATTGGATTGTACACATAAACCAAATGGCCAACGACATTTGAAAAAACTGAAGAAACAGGTGATATTTGACTGTAACAGAATAGAGGTTGCACTCTTTTTCCCTATGAACTCCACCTATGCCTGAATGTAAAATGTGTCCAGCCTGACCTCCCCAAAAAGCTAATGACCAGAGCATCCATTTCTATCCTATCTATAAATGTTACTCTCTCTCCTTGAAGTCACAGTGCCTTGTGTACAAGCATACTATAGGCAGTAAAATTATATTCAAAATGCAACTAGTGGGCAATTAATTTTGTGACGAGTGCACTGGATAAACCATAAATCTTCTGAGTGGCTGAAAGTATTTTATTTCCTTCCTCTAAGTGGCACTTTTTCCCCATATGGTAAATGAGCAAAATGATACTGGCATCATAAAATGCCCTAGGAATAAGGACTAAGGAACACAATGCAAGAAGTAAGTCTAATAATTATTGTAGAGGAAAAAAAAGACATTCAAACAGTAGGAGTCAAGAAGCCTGGTTCCTCAGAGTCTTTGTTAATTGGCTTTGTGATTTCTAGAACGTTATTAACCTTTGCCTTTTCCATACACTAAGTAAATACTAGTAAGGCCACAATTAAAAGTAAAAAAAAAAATTAAAGCATCAGTAGCTTTAGTAACTGAGTAGGAAAATTAAAGTGTCACTGGGAAAGTATCTAGAATGTAAAAAGGCTTCTCAGTGAGTGTATTTACTGGAAACCTATGGGATAGAGCAGTTAAATGTTCTAAATAGAATAGTATGTTGCTGTACATTACAGCATATGAAATGCTGCAAACAAGTAACTAAATTAGTTAGGAAAATGTTCTCTATCTTCATTGGTTCCAACTTCCTCAATATTAAAAACCTATGTAGGGGCTGCAGCATTACTTATCACGTCCCAAAAACCCTTCTCCAAGCCACAGAGTGAGAGCAAAGCTGCTGGTGGGAACAGATGGCCAAAAGGATGAGGAGACTGGGAGCTTGACCCCGATCTGGAATTTTTCTCAGGCTGTAACAAGGGTGGAGCAAAAACTCCACCAGCAAGACCTTGTACCTCTGTTGTCAGAGCTGCCCTTGTGCTGCTGCTGACATCTTGACAATTCACAATTTGCCAGGCACTCTGTTCAGTGATGGCCACTCTAGCTCCAACAGGAATCAAAAATCGAACACAATTAAATGCTGCTTCAATTTGTGCCAGTGCATTAATGGGAATGGGAAAGACATGTGAAGACTGATCTGTAACTGGATAATGGTGTGATACCCATTTGTCAAGGAATAAAGAAAGCCTAATTAAGAAACATCAGGGAGAAAACACAAGAGGTCTGTTCTTTTAATAAAGTCTGTAACCCCTGAGAAAAAGGTTTTAAGATGTCATTTTCCTACCTTCATCAGTGCTCTCTTTAAAATTGTAGTAAAATCTATTAGTCCTTGTTCAGAGAACTTGTAACCACGTTAGATCTAGAAAAGTCATAGTAGACCAGTTACAAATAATGACATAAATAAAAGGATTGCTGCTGTGAAATATTCTCTATCAGAAAAACTATTTTTTCTGTCAGCTGAGGATTTGAGGTGATGAAATCTCTAGCTTTATGCTCATCGCCAGTTTTCATTCATATGCACATGATAAAATTCCTTAACCAACATGTTTTAAAAGTAATCTTTCATTTTATATTTAGCACTGTTACAAATCTGTAGTATCAGTCTCCTCTCATTCATAATTTTAAACCAGGCAGGTTTAACGCTGGCTTGTTATGAATTAATTTCAGGCTTCAGAAACTGTTGCTTCTGTACAGTGCAACTGCATGCCTAGCAAAGCCGCCTGTACAGCCTTTGCTGATAGCCTGGCAAAGCCCTTGGTCCTGTGCTTAAGGTTAGGCAGAGGTTTGTGGCAAGTGACAGTGCAACTGATGTGTACGCTGTTAAAAACAAGCTTACACAGCTTCTCAGCATCAGGACTAACTTCCTCAGCACCTCACACCTCACTAATGCTTGTGCTTGAATGGGAAATTGTGGCCTGAATGCACCCCCTTTGAGCACATGGCTGGAAGAGAGCAAGCCAGAAAATCTGGCTTTAGCTGCATGATTCCCCTGGCTTATCCATCACTGGGTCTGTTTCTTTATCCTTCTGGTTACTAATGTCTCTGTGGATGTTCCTGAAGACGTGGCAGAAATCAAGACTTCCATTGTCTGTCTCATCTACTTCAGTAACCAAACATTGTCCTCTTAAGTCCGCTGCAGCATGCAGCCATTGCAGATAAGGCTATATACTGCCTTAGATGTTGTACCTACACAATAAGACTTAATCACAAACTACGTATATGAGCTTTTTTTTTTCCTTCTTTTTTTTTTTGCATATTGGAGCTATGGTGGCAGACATTTGCAGACTTTTGACATGTTTCCCCAGATGATTAGTAAATGTCCACAAAATTCATATCCTCTTGGCCAGCAGCCAGGGCTAGAAGAGTGTAATGCTAATGCTTCTGTAGCCTATAGCCAGAAACACTAGCAGTGGGCAATGAGACAGCCCTAAGGGTGTCTGATTTCTCAGAGACATACTGAGAGTATGCATCTTCTTACCCCTGTCTGTTACGAAATAGGCTATTTTCCCAGCAACCAAAATCATTTTTGCTTACTTTTTTTCAGAACCCTTGGCTTGTAAATATTTTTGAGTCTTTTCTGAAGGAAGGTACTATGTGAATTTGACAATAACAATATTTTCTCTGCTATTTACAGTCTAGGTTGTCATGCTGTTAAGAAGTAACAATCAAGGAACAGAGCATTTCCTAGGAATTAATGGCTGGCTGAGCAGAGTTTAAAGCCTAAGGTACAGCCAGAGGCTATTAACTCCAGCTGGTCATTAAAAATCCTTCGGAAATACCTTGCTCTAAGGTCAGTATTACTGTTAAAACAAATGTAGCCAGACGGATTTATTTCATGGGTTGCATTTTCATTTGGTCTGCACAGGGCTTTTCTGGAGAATTTACACCTTCTTAACATTAGCCAGCCAATTACTTGAGTCACCTCTCAGCATTCCAGTCATACAGTTTTAATTATACTTATTATGAAAAATGAAAGCAAAGCATTCTGACAACTTCAGATTATCTGATTACCTGATTCAGTTTATCTGATTATCATTTCAGATCTGCTGGCAGACAGGGCATGTTTTTGACTACCAAACAAAGAAACAAAAAGCCTGAAATGCGCATAGAATCACCAAGAAGTAAGTACTCCATCTTCTTCTCCTCATTACCTAGTATGTTTGCACAAAGACATGATAATTCAGAATACCAGCTGGCCAACAAGCCAAAATGAAAATTTAACACAGGCAGGATTTTATAGGCTTCAACAAAAGCCTATAAATAATAAATAATTCCATTTAAAACATCTTCTGGGGAGACAGTGTAGTAGCAAAAGAAGAATTAAAGAAAATACATTTGGAACTGATTATGCTGGAACAGAAAAGGAGCACTCAGTGGAAGTATTCCTGCTCGTAAGTGGAGATGGGCATAGTTTGGAATAAAACAGGAATTTATTTAAGCTCTACAAACTACTGAATAAATGTTGAAATTAATGTGTCTAATAGGTCAATTATCTTTCTGAACAGCCATCCACACATGGCTTTATATTTTTGTAATATTCTGATTTCAAAAAACCAAAAAAAAAAAACCAAACCCACAGTAAAAACATTGCCATTGAAATATTGCTGTCGCTGCTGGAGGGAAAAATAAAGGAAATTCTTGAAGTTTAGTAGAAAACATTATTTTTTACTGTTTTAGGTGTTTGTACTGTGATAGCACAAATAAGCCCAGATATAGATAAAGCTGAAGCCTCTCACTCTGCCAATTGTGTATCTGAGTCTTTTATCTCACTACTGGCTTTCAGACTAAAAGTCAGATAACTTACCTGAAGCTTCTGAGCTCGATTGGTGCATAAAACCAGTTGTGCTCCTGTCAAATGACAGATTTTTATTTCACCAGAATTTAACTCCCTGGGTTATTATCTTTAGGAGGAGGTGGCGTAGCTTCGGGATTTGACTTAACCAGGTTTAATAAGATGAAGATAAGTATCAACACATCCCTCTCAGCTACTGTTAGAATCACTGTCAGTAAATCAGGCAGTCTCTAAAGCCAGTCATCCTGCTGGACAAACTAAGTTTCAGCAGTGAAAGTAATACTTTTCTTAAGGTACTCAGAGCTGTAGAGCAAAAGCTGACTCCAGCAATCTTGTCAATATCCTGTCGCACCACTAAATCTTATATCACTTCTGCTGAAATACTTGTATAGCTATTTGCTTGCTTTCCATACATACACACAAACAATAGCTGTTCCATCCTGTTTTAAGATTATTTTCACTGGCTTATGGGTTTCTTCTATTTTCCTTTAAAAAATGTTTCAGCACGTCAACAATGTTCATATGTGTCAGGCACAAATCCTGCAAACAGTTACACATCTACTTAATTTTACAGACTTAAGAGTCCTCTGAGAGTTAAGCACTTAGTAAACATTTGCAGAATTGAAGCTTAAATATTTTTAATTTTAATATTTTATTATGCATATAGGAGTATGCTTATATCCCATGACTGTACTATCTGTTCAAATTTAAATTTTCCCTCTCAGCCATCAACTTCCAATAGCAATAGCTGAATGAAATCCATTAAGTCGGACTCCCAACTTGAACTGAAAGCACTCTAAGAAATGCAGATTTCTCCCACAAAAAAAAAAAAAAAGCTTTCCCAGTTTAGGCTGAAATAGTTGCAAATGCTGCCTGTGGCTGAGCATAAATTATGGACTTTTATACACTGTTTGAAAATCTGTGCTTTTAGTGTAAGAGACAGTGTGTATAAAATTGAATTTTGTCCTTCTAAATGTACCTTCGAGATGAAACATCCACCCTCCGACATTAACTGGATAAGTTGCAGCAGTTAGAGTGAAAGGATGCCAAGACTAAACTATTTACTTAAAGGATTCCAATTTGTCCAAGCACCAAATGGTTTAAGTCTCTCAACCAGACAATTAATAATAAAACCACTATTCCAAAACACAGTTTAGCACCCCAGACACTGGAGTTTAGCAGTATCTGATTGTCCAACATGTTACACATTGCTCTGAAGAAAAATTGCTCACCAAATGGATAGCTTCAATCCTGAAATCCATATCAGACATTCAGGAGGTATTCTGGTAAAAGATTTAAATGTCTCTAGGTTTTACATTGCAGCTTATCTTCCCATGGACAAATACTTGAAAAAAAATAAAAACTTTTAAATTATTTTTGTTTTCACCAGAATTAACAATTCTTCATATTCAGCAGGTTTTAGGCAGACTTCTTTCCTTGTGAAGATAGCTAGATGTGACTGAGATGGGTAGAAAGTGCATTTTTCTTGAACTGAATAGGTTGCATTAAAAAAAATGGAAACCTCCTTGTGGCACTACACCTTACCATTTATTATTTCTACAGTACCTGACACCCATTTAGAGGGCAAAACTCGAATGTCGCAGTTTTTCATGTGGACAGAAGGGGGAAATTGAGCCAAATGCAAGTAAAAATCTAAGTTAAAAACATAAGTGGACATATGTAAGAGATATGGAGGTCCAAACCAGAATGCTGGAAACCAGAAGCAAACATAAATTTCTGTGTTTTGACAAAAGAGATACAGCCACTGCAGAAATTTTCAGAAGTCATAAACCGTAGTAAGCAACATCCACCTAATTCAGTACACAAATCTGAAGTCAAGTCAATCAAAATGGTAGATGCTTACATGATAATGTGGTTAGATTCCACAAAGGATTAAACTGGTCTGTGCCCGAAGTTCCTAGGTTTTACTGCAATGCCAGAACTAATAATGGTGATGCCCAGAATAACAAGGTAGTTATTGAAAGTGGTATACACATCTTGGAGTCGCAGCATTTCGTGGGGAAAGCAGCACATTCTCTGTAACAGGATTCCAGGTATACTTTTGTTTGTTCCCAGGATCTTCCTCAGGTCCATCTTTATTTGCTCTCATGTACCGTGAAGATATCAGAGAGAACCTAACAGAGGTGCTTTTGCACAGACTCCTTGAATGTGTATAAATTGTAATATATAGCAGCGTACGAAGTTGTACATTTCATAGAGGCAATGTCTTCTTTCAGCAGCTTGCAAACAACATGCAATTTTGAAGTCAGTATCCTCTGGAGCACTGTAACATCACTGTCCCCTGGCTATGACGATAAACTGCCTAAATGGGCATGTACCTAGATTTTTTGTCAGAGGATATGGGAAGGAGGACAGATATTGTGGCTATGTTTCTGCTGACCCAGCAAACATGCTTTTTCAGCAACATGTCTTGCAACATATGAAGCTCAAGAAGTAAATACCAGACCAGACTACATGATCTAAAGACTTTGCATTAGCATAAATCCTGCTATCAGATTTCCACATTCACTTCATCTCATCTAATCTCAACCAGTTGCAGAAAAATCCTTCCTCAGTGTTTCCTTCCGAGCTACTGAAGATGGAACTTTCCTTCCCTGGGAAAGCACAAGAGAATTAAAACCCTGATGAAGGTATGGAAGAGAATTTAAATCAAATTTAATTGTATGAAGCCACATGGGAGTCAAACATTTTTTATTAGTCTAAAAGATTACACTGCTGGTCCATTTATTGATTTTCTACTTACACGACCACCGAAATCCATTCGTATTAAACAAGCAATAAGCCTTTTAGAGAAATATAATGATAACGAGTTAATCTCTAAAGCACTGAGGTAGCTAATCCAATAATGATCGTATAATTTTTGGTTTAATATCCTGTAAGGGACAGATCACAAATCTATGTTTTACCATTAGAATGGCAGAACAGATCTTAATAAAAGGGCCTAATTATGAAATACATTTCAGCTCAAAACTGTCTGGAGAAAATATTCTGACCCTATGGTGCTGTTTAAGAAGATAATATTGAATCAAAGGCCCACTGGGATATGGATCATATGTGGTGGATGAAAGGCTTAGATTTTATCAGTTATTGTAAGATATAACCATAAAAGAATGGGAAAGGATTCATGGCACAAAATAAATAAGATGTGTAGCCACTTTTAATTTTAAAACAGAGATTAAAGAACTATTCAATATCAGTATTTTATGTAAATTACTACTATCCATTATGATTTTCATATATCTTAAAGTGACAATACAGCTACTTCTCTTCTCCTGAAAATGCAGCACTCGGTGAGAGTCTGAAAATTCAGACAAGCAGTTAAATAGATGAACAAGTATCGAATTTAAGCCATGATTTACAAGGGTGAATGTTTCCAGAACTCACTTCCTTTGTAACAAAGTATAGCAAGAAAAAAAAAAGAGAGAAAAAAAGCTTTGATAGTTCTTTCCTACCTCTGTAGGTTAGAACAAAGGGGCCAGCATCCAACAGAGAAATCATAGCTGAGTTCTCAATGCTCCTGAAAATTTAATGTCCTGTTTTGGTGCCTAAATAAAATTGTATGATCCCAGAGAGTATCACAGGATAAACTAAAGCAAGTAGGGACTTGTAGGAAGGCAGAATTCCCAGTCCACTTGTCACAGTTCCACAGTGTTGCTTTCTATCGTGGCTCTTTTCTGCTTGTTTTTAAGTGGTGTTTTGCTCTCAAAGCTTTAGAGAAACAAATGTTCAAGATGATAATTCAATGAGAAGTATTCTTTGACTGTGGACATGCATCTATGAATTTGCAAGCAGAATTTCTGAAGTTAATGAATATCTTTAGTTGTATGAGTATTCTTAGCAAGGTCTGACACCCTATCACAAAATCCCATTTGTCTTTTAAGTCCTTCTTTATAAAAGAGCTAAAAATTATTAATTTGATCTTGAAAAAAGAACCTGCTTTGTAGCCAAAACAGGAAAAAAAGTATAAAATGCATTCTTCCCTCTTGGTGACTTTAGTGTAGCAGAATTTTGAAAGAAAAGGATCTAGGACAACACTGTGATGATGGTGCTTCCAAACAATATCCTCAACTTGTGTAGCATTTATTTTTATTACTATTTTAAGGTAGGTGTCCTAAATATACTATTTGGACTGAACAGATCATAACTATTCCATGCATTCAACAAGTATTTTACAAGGGCTGATTTATCGTGATGAAACTATAACATTTTTTATGATGATGTATTATATTTTAATTACAATTGCATTGTTTATCTCTATTTTGTGCAGTATTTCACTGGTCTGTCACAATGTTTTACAAATATTTTAAGTTTCTGAGTATTTTAAAGTGCAGAAGCTGGACTTATTCCTCAGGTATGTGAGTTTCATTTACTTTTCTGTACATTTTCCTTGAAAAAGTCCCCACTTCCCAAACTGATCCTGACTTCTTGCTCTCTCCAAGCCACCAGCCCATGCCCCCATCTTAGAAGTTGCCTGCTCCTTCCAACCCATCCTCTCCTGGCTCAAGCCCCTTTTACCCTTCCCTAGCCAAATTTTCAGATTGCCAATGCTTTCCAAATCTTCCTTGTCACTGCCTGAACACAAAGATGGGTTTGCTTCCCCAGATCTCATAGCTGTTCAAGGGAATACTGCTGCTGCTGTCCACAATTCAGACCCAGACAATGCCCTTCCTCGCACTTTTTGCTCCATCTGCCACTCTCTTACTGGCTAGCCAAGTCTTTTTGCTCTTTCATTTCTTTTTGACCAGAGTGCAGATATTGAAAAAGCTTACACCAAGATGCATGTATCACAAATCTCCACAGAAAAGCCAGGAAAAGCCAGCGCAGACAGCCAGACTCCCAGCTGTCCCCCAAGCAATGGCTTCCTGTACACCCCTACTGCAACGCTTCTTCACAAGGGCTTCCAGAGTCTTTGCTTTTTGACATACTTAGCCCATTAGGTGGCATGTGAGGAGTAGTATGGTGGTTATTAGAGGGATGTGTATTCTCTGGAACAGGAAAAAAGTATCTGCTGGGCCACAGCCCACTTCTGGATCTGACACACAGTTTCAATGGGGAAAAATTAAACATTAGTCCAAGTATCCATGCAAAGAAGACCTTAAAGGGGAAGGTACTCTGAAGCCAGAGAAAATAATTTTAAATTACACAGTGGAGTGTCTTCAATTCTAAGCCTTTTTTCTTCTATTACATGTACATTAAGGAAGCTAGCAAGACTATTTCCAGTAAGTCAGTGCCTTTCCATTCTGCTTCATCCTACTTGTACTCTGAAGAAATGAATCAAAACAACAGGAGCGTGGAAAGTAGGTCTAGAGTCTGTAGGACAATGCAGAGGAAAATTTTTTAGGAAGAGTCAGTGAAGCCAGCCCCCAAACCAAGAAAAAACACTTGTCTAGAGCCCTTTCTAAGCTTCCCTTCAGGAGTTTGCCAAACAAGAAAAATTAAAGCAGAAACAGAAAATGAAACTATGTGCACCGGGAATGTCAGCCCCAAGAAAATTGTGAAACCCCAGGTGCAATTTCCTGCATTTTGGAAGACTTTTAAAACATTTCAGGACAAAAAAGCACGTGCAAAAATATAAGCCTACCTGGTATTTATCTTGGACTTGGTGCTAGAATAACTTGCCAGTAGCAAATTCCACACACTGAAACCACAGTTCTGACTACACACTTGCGTGTTTCCCATCATACACACTCACACACACATAGACACACACACATTGCATAAAAAAACATTCAAAAAGCCAGCATCAACATTATAAAAAATATCCCCCAAAGCAAGTTATCACCTCCCCTATGAGTAGGAACACTGGGCTCTTATGCTCAACATCCAGGCACAGCCAAGCCTCCCTTATCCACCAGAATGACAGCCCTAGTCATTTTACACAAACTTCAAATGCACCTTTTAAATAAACTTTTGTGAGTCCTGCCATATGGACTCAGGTATAGTTCTGTCTCGTTTCTTTTTCTGCTTTTTTCTTTCACTTTTTCTTTCACTTTCTACTGTACGGCGCGCTAGCTTTTTTTGCTTCTCTGTGTCTCAGCATCCCTTCACCCTGCATCAATGAAGGCAAGCAAACAAGCGCCACAGCACGTATGTGTACTGCTGCATGAGGAATATCCAAGTTGCATGTTGCCAAGCTGAACCAAGTCTCATAATCATTAGTAGTAAAACAAACTTTTACATATGTATCTTTATCAGTTGCAGCACTCAGATCCCGTTTCTGCATCTACTTTAGCACTTATTTAATTTTTCCGGTTTGAATAGTCCCAGCTACTCATTGTGATTGTGAAAAATGTTCAAAGGATCAGAGCCCACATCACTTTTTGTCAGGAGAATCTTGAGTTTTCTGTAATTGTAATTTTTTGCTAACCATGTCTGACATAAATGACTTGGCTTTCAAAAATGTAAAACTCTCCATGAGACTCATGCAAAACCTGAACCATAAAACAGTTTGTGAAACATATGCACAAAGCACAGAAAGACAACAAAGCAAAAGAAATGCAGGTCATCATTTCCCAGGGAACATACTCTGAGGGGCTTCTAAGAGAGATTTCTTTTTTGGGATTCCTCAGGCCTGCCCAGCCCCAAATTTTTACTACCTCACTGGTACACAAGAGATCTTGTACTTCTGCACTAGCTTTTTTCATTGGCTTTTTGGAACAACTCAATTCAAACTGCAGACGACAGATAGCTGTAGGCATAGCTGCATTCACCAGCCAACCATTGGCCATGCTGGATGCCACACTGACATTCCCATAAGGATGTGCAAGGGGGAAAGCAAGGAAGAGGAAGGGCAAAGATAGGAAGAAACATTGTAGCTGCAAGTAAAATAATATTTAAACGAAAAATTTAAAAAAAAAAATTAAAAGAGCTATTTCCCGGCAGAGATCCAGTTCCACAGAAGTAAACGGTGCAATCTAGGTCATTGCACTTAGGTTACAGCAATTTTCTTGAT
Organism: Chlamydotis macqueenii; assembly: GCF_036417535.1. NCBI lineage: Eukaryota > Metazoa > Chordata > Aves > Otidiformes > Otididae > Chlamydotis > Chlamydotis macqueenii. The sequence continues at coordinate 43,440,453 of NC_141593.1, forward strand.
TTAAAAGGCTGAGTAAGATTTAAACAAGAGGAAAATAAAAAGGTGATAATTTAGCAGAACATAATTATAAAATGTCACAATAATGGGAGGAGGACTGGTTGTAATGGCAGTGACCTGGAGGCCTAGGATTAAGATTCATAGAATCATAGAATCATAGAATCATAGAATGGTTAGGGTTGGAAGGGACCTTCAAAGGTCATCTAGTCCAACCCCCCTGCAAGGAGCAGGGACATCCCTGACTAGGTCAGGTTGCTCAGAGCCTCATCCAGCCTGGCCTTGAACGCTTCCAGAGATGGGGCCTCCACCACCTTTCTGGGCAACTTGTTCCAGTGTTCTATAACTTGCATCGTAAAAAATTTTTTCCTAATTTCTAATCTAAATCTACCCCCCTCTATTTTTAAACCATCACCTCTCGTCCTATCGCAACAGGCCCTACTAAACAGCCTTTCCCCATCTTTCTTGTAGGCCCCCTTGAGGTACTGGAAGACCGCTGTCAGGTCTCCCCGGAGCCTCCTCTTCTGCAGGCTGAACAGCCCCAACTCTCTCAGCCTGTCCTCATAAGAGAGGTGCTCCAGCCCTTTTATCATCTTCGTGGCCCTCCTCTGGACCTTCTCCAACTGGTCCATGTCCTTCTTGTGCTGGGGGCTCCAGAACTGGACACAGTACTCCAGGTGGGGTCTCACCAGGGCAGAGTAGAGGGGGAGAATCACCTCCCTCGACCTGCTGGCCACGCTTCTCTTGATGCAGCCCAGGATGCGGTTGGCCTTCTGGGCCGCAAGGGCGCATTGCCGGCTCATGTTAAGCTTCTCATCCACCAGCACTCCCAAGTCCTTCTCCTCAGGGCTGCTCTCAATCCATTCCCCGCCCAGCCTGTATTTGTGCCTGGGATTGCCATGACCCAGGTGCAGGACCTTGCACTTGGCCTGGTTGAACTTCATGAGGTTGGCACGGGCCCGCCTCTCCAGCCTGTCAAGGTCCCTCTGGATGGCATCCCTCCCTTCCAGCGTGTCGACGGCACCACACAACTTGGTGTCGTCGGCGAACTTGCTGAGGGTGCGCTCTATCCCACTGTCCATGTCGCTGACAAAGATGTTGAACAGGGCCGGGCCCAGCACGGACCCCTGAGGGATGCCACTCGTGACCGGTCTCCACATGGACATTGAGCCGTTGACCACCACTCTCTGAGTGCGGCCATCCAGCCAACTCCTTACCCACCGAATGGTCCGTCCATCAAACCCATGTCTCTCTAGTTTAGAGAGAAGGATGTCGTGCGGGACAGTGTCAACCATATGCCAGTGCAAGCATATGCCAGTGTAGCTCTTCTGCATATCTCAGATCGGTGTAAGACAGATTACTTCCACAAACAAAATCCTCAGCTTGTTGGTTTTCTGTGTGCAACTTTCTCTTTGAGGCACTTGTCAAAAAAGCTCCCAAAATATACAAATCTGTTCAAGAAGTCCTAGAGTACTATTGACTAAACTACAATTTACAGTTTGAGGGGGTAGAAAACCCCTGATTTTTTTTACTTGATTCTCACCCTGGAGGTGGGCAGCACTTTCCTTTGGGAGGAACAACGAAATAATACCTGGCACACATAGAAGGACCTCTCAGCATTAACATCCTGTCCCTCCCAGTGAAAAAGCAAAGAAGGGGAAGGATGGCAACACCACCTGCACTGTTAGTGACACTGAGAATTCTTCTGTAGTTTTCATGCTTTTTTTTTTTTTTTATTTGGGTATTTGGATTTGGGGGCTGGGAGCACTTGAGGGCCAGCGCATGCCCTAGCTGATAGTACAGTCCTGTTTTGGCTATCCCCCAAAGCACCTTCCAGGGTCACTGATGTGGTGCTAGCCTCTTGTTGGGAGGAGAGGCCTTGGGGTTGCTGGCCCTGCTGTTTTGGGGACACTGTTGGCCCCAAGGGGAGCGTTCACTAGCCCAGCTGGAATTGGAGGGCCTGGGCATGGCATCCCCTGGGGGAGCCCCTCTCCTGGGGCTCTTCTTGCTCCAGTAATGAGAGCAACAGGAGTAGAGAGGTGGCTGCCAGGACCCCTACCAACCGCAGCAAGCTCATCCATGCTGGGTCTTGCAGGGCTCCTGGCGGAGGCTGGGGTGGGACTGGGAGACCCTTCTGCTGGCCCAGCAGACAATGGGCCTCTCTACTGCACCGTCGTATGGCAACACAGAGAAGCTGTTCCACAAATGTCACTGTGCAGTTTTGGAGTAACACCCTCAGCATTCGGACCAGCAGCATTTCATCCATCCCATGTTTCATCAGGATGGCCATGATGGTGTCCTCCAGCATGGCTGCCTCTATCCGGTTGTTCCTAAAGATTTGCCTCAGCTTTGGTTTCACCCAGGGCAGTAGAGTCTCAAGGAGGGTTGGATAGTTCTGGAAGAGCATCACCCATTCCTCAGGCTGGAGGCCGCCCACAGGAGCTCTGGGCGCCCCTTCCGCAGCCTGGGGTTGGGGTGCTCCAGGGTGATGGAGGTTGAGGGCAGCTGGGTGTCTGGGAGCTCCTCCCGCCTGATGGACATCGACTGATGATGGCACAGATGGTGTAATGATGTGCTCTGTGTAGTTATCATCCACCTGCACTGAGTGCAAGATGGAGAGGATCCTCTCCTTACAGAGAGGGCACTCAGGCTTGCTTTCAGCCCACCACAGGAGGCATGGATAGCAGAACTGGTGACGGCATGGCATCACAATGCTGGCCTCTTCCCACTTGTCCAGACATATGGGACAGCTCTCCTCCAACTGCATGACCATGCTTTTCATGTGTTGTGGTGGGCTGGGGGGAGCTGGTGATAACAAGCCACTCCCTTTCATCGGCGCTGCAGCAGCAGGTGTTGCGCTAGATAATGAAGAGAGGCCATGGTCATTGGCTGGCCTGGAGAGAGGTGGAAGAAATGCCCAGGACCCTCAAGAAGGAAACCCTCCCAGCTCCCCAGGGTGAGGTGTCCCCACCCAGCTCACCTCTGCTGCTGCGAGCACACCTCCTGAGTCCCCCAGCTGCCCGAACCTGGCAGGGCTGGGGAAAATCCTTCGATTGCTCCAGGGTCAGGCACTGAGACCTGCAATGAACAATTCCCCAAGCACAACACCGAAGCACCAGAAGCCTCACTTAACACTGCGAACCTCGTGAACTCACTCAGCTAGAGCGCGAGCATGTGCCGGCTGGGTGAGACTCCATGCCTGAATGTAAGCAGCCAGGGACATGACAATCCATTGCTAGGTAACATCACTTGGAGAAATCTCAGTCCATCTCTCGGTGAAAACAGAACCCATTCCTCAGGGACTTGGCGACATCGGAACCCATCACTTGGTAACTTCACTGTCCATTGCTCAAGCACATCACGACAGGCTGTCCTCGCCCATGGCACTTGCCCCAGCAGTGCTGCAGCCCCAGCACACACATCTGAGGTTACCATAATGCCACTGCCCACTCCATCCCCACCATCTCTTGCCTCGTGCTCGGCACTGGTGTTTTGTGCCAGTTACCAAGGCCTTGGCTGTTCCTTTCCAGGGCCCCGTCAGGCCACTATGGCTGTGGCAGACGTCTCCAGACACGTACAGCAAGAGGGTTCACTTGATAACTTCTCGTGCCTCCCTTGCAGACTGCAGGACAAAGTCCCACAGGCAGGGAGGGTCTTTGGGGTTGGGGCTGGTTTAGCATCGAGCGGAGAAGGGATCAGGGCACCTCACAGCACACCCTAGTGCCTCTGGGGAAGACCTCAGGAGGATGAGGATAGGCTTTTTCCAGCACTGCCTGGTGGGAGGGTAGAGACAGTGGCAACTCCTTAAACCAGAGGAGTTCAGGCTGAAGATAAGGAAGGAATAAAAAAAAAAAAAAACCTCTAAGGATCATTAAGCACTGGAATGGGTTGCCCGAGAGGTGGGATCCCTGAGCCTAGACGTTTTCAAGATCTGAGTGACCACAACCCAAAGTACAACGGTCACAAGCCCATGAAGGGATGCCCTCTGAAGTCCCAGAAGAGAAAGCACTGCCAGTAGGAAATGTAGCAAAGATTTTCCAAAGGTGCAACAGCTTCTAGAAGCTGCAGTGTCAGAAAACCACTTTCTGGTTTTGTTTGGCTCAGCAGCTTTCACAGACATTTATTTAGGATAGGATAGGATTAGTTTCAGTCAAAAGGGACCTACAATGATCATCTAGTCCAACTGCCAGACCACTCCAGGGCTGACCAAAAGTTAATACATGTCCAAATGCCTCTTTTTAAGGCACTGACAGGCTTGAGCTTCAATCACCTCTCTAGGAAGCCTGTTCCAGTGTTTGGCCAACCTCTCGATAAAGAAATGCTTCCTAATGTCCAGCCTAAACCTCCCCTGCTGCAATTTTGAACCATTACCATGTGTCCTGCCAGGGACAGGGAGAAGAGATCAGCACCTCCCTCTCCACGTCCCCTCCTCAGGAAGCTGTAGAGAGCAGCTCTACAGCCTCCTTTTCTGCAAACTAGACAAACCCTGAGTCCTCAGCTGCTCCTCACAGGACATGCCTTCCAGCCCTTCCTCCAGCTTTGTTGCCCTCCTCTGGATGCATTCGAGTGCCTTCACATACTTCATAAATTGTAGGGGTCCTAAGGAACCATAACCAACCAATGTGTAAATCCTCATTAGTTCATGGGCTACTAATTCAATGCACTGTAACAGTTACTTTGGAGCATTACAGTCTATTGCATTAGAGAACATCCATTTAAATTGTTTTAAATCCATGTACTATCTAACTAATTGGGAAACCTATTTATGAATGAGATTAAATCTTTCACCATACATACACTTTTTCTCAAAATTATGCTGAAATGCCTAGCAACAGCATAGAGATGCAGAGTGAAAAGTTAAATTAACTACATGGAGCAATATTAAGTAACTTTTAAATAGAGGACTTGGATACCGCATCTTATGTATTTTTTAGTATTTTCACCAATTATATGCCTAATATTTAATTATATTCATATGCAGATCATTTTAGGGGCTAAAAATAACTTGTCTTAATTTATAGTTCTGTTTCCTCACTTCATTCAATGTGGGCCAGACCGATGAAACTATAAATGTGTGGTGTTCACAGAGCTCATGCCATGGATACTTTTGTTCTGTTCATTTAGTTTCTCAATAACTTTGTTGACTTTTTTTTTTTAAATTTTGAGAAGATAAATGTGAACAAAAAGAGCCTCCCCCTGCCCTTTTGCCAGGTAGAAAACTCTATACTACTAACTCCAAAATGAAAAGTTTTAGATATTTATGAGATGTCATCTGACAATTTGCATAAGTGCTACTCTAAGGCATGATGCTGTACAACACCACCCTCCCTTAGTCTTCACAGTAATTTAAAGTTGAACCTGTTAGTCTTCTAAAATGTTGCGAAATGGTAGAGAAGCATATTATATTGGCTACCAAAGTAAATGATCTGAAGTTAAAATAAATGGCCTACTTAAAATGATTGCATAATAGGGAAGCAGTAAAGGGAAAAAGAGTTTGAATTCTCTTACAGCAAATGCTAGTTATTTGGGGTGAAAGTTGTATTTCCTATTTACCCCAGGTATTCTGTTGAAATAAGGTACTCAAATCTTTTACCTGTATTGGTCTTAACAACTGATAAAATATCTGGTCACTTGTTTAATGAGAAGAAATAACCCATTTGGCTCAGAGAGGTAAACTGTAATTACAGATGGATTATATGGTTACTATCTAGGAAAGAGTAAATTGGCAAGTTAACCTCAGGATTATGAGTTTAAATCCATCCATCTCAAAGGTCATTTGTCACCCACAGTTGGTGACTTACAGAATCATATATACTTTCAATAAAGCCACCTCCGTGCCACAGTGGCACTTTGGTGACAGCCTCTCCTAAAGGAAGCTCTCCACTTAAAAGCCCTGCCAAGATCTGGCAGAACGGAGAGGTGCAACCTCTTGTCTTCTGGGCAAGACACAAGAGCTGTCACAAGGGAGAGAAACAGGAAAGATTTCCCTTCATTAAATTAGAAAAGCTGGGAAAAAAAAGATGCATAATACTACTCTTCCTCTGAGTTCTTTCTAGTTACCACATAATTCTTGTTTAATTCCTTTCCCTTCCCCTATCTTTCAAAAGGCCAGCCAGACATTCCTCCCTACAAGTCTATTCCCAAATGTAAACTCCAGAACAAAAAATCCAGAGTTGCTACACTGGACACAAGCTGGAACAGAAAAATTGGTTTTACCTAGGCTTTGACATACATTCACAATACTATTCTGAGTCTCCTAAATCAGGTGGTGGAGCCCTCCCTCTTCCAGAGCACCCAGGGTGTCTCATTTTTGCCATAAATCACTTTTCAAACACTTCAGTGATCTTCCCCCCTGAACAGATGGGGAAACCCACCTAATTCACTCACCCGTGAAAAAAAGCCTGGCCCCTGCTTCCCAGCCCTTCCTCTTCAATTGAGGCAGAGCCCTCCCTTGCCTGGGAAGCAGCTTCCAACCCTCCCCTCTCCCGGCTGCTGTGGCTTAACAGCCTCACTCCCCAGCAGGTTTCACAAGGCCGAGGTGTCTGTAGGCAGCTGGGGACCTGCAAAGTCAGCCCCACTGCAAAGGTCTGAGCTGAAGGGATGGAAAGACCAGACAGAAAAGCCATGAGTTTTTTGTGCTCCGTTGTGCAAAAGTGTATCTTCACCATGTGGGCATGAGGTCCGACTTCAAATAAGCTGACTCAAAGATCCAACTCCTAACTGGCAGCTTGAGTTAAGCCTGGAGAAGAGCCTGGGAGGATGCTGTGATTAACAAACAAATTAACATGCACGGTGCCTTGTGTTTGGTGCTTCTCAGGGCAAGCAGAGTTACAGCACGTTCACTAACACCGGGGAGATACAATTTTCTCCATTACAGCCTTACCCCATGCATCAGTGGCAAGCAGGTATAGCAGCCATGGCAGCAGAAACACTCCCGCCACGTGCAGTTACAGTTTTTAAAATGAGGGTGGAAATGTTCCTAAGAAAAGCTATTGCAGGGTGGTAAGTGGCCTGGATATGCCACTGCAGACAACCAAAAATCTGAGGCAGATATTTCCTTTGCTCATGTAGCATCCACACAGGCAGAATGGTTTCTGCAGTACCAAATACACCAGGATATATGATAAACTTTTTTTTTTTGTCAAAGCAGCAGTACTGCTTCATTTTTGTGTTTAATTAGCTGCAACTAACCACCTAAAGTTAAACTGGATATGTATTTTTTTAAGCCACGCAGGCTGGGTAGTGCAGTTTCCTGGCATGCATCCTGTTCTAGCAGTAATGTTCAACATGTCTGCAACAAAAAGTACAAGAATGATTAAATGGAGCAGGGAAGTAGTAATTGTTCTCATTACTTGCAGGAGCCATGAAAAGTAATTACAATTTGGCAACGGTAGTTTTCAGATATAAACAGTCGGTGTCTCAGATGCTCATTGGGAGAGAAAGTTAACAAAAATGAAACACCTGTCCATACATCAGCGCTTCTGCAGTTTAGCAGCATGCAGCATTCCTGAAGCTGTTAAATACATGCATTATGCCAACAAAAATTTGGCCCATGTTTACTTAAGGCCTGAATAAATACAGCCAACATCTGACAAAAATCTGATTAAGGTCTTACCTGGGGTTAATAAGACTGACAGCAAGAAGAGCTTGTTTGTAGTCAGGAATTTTGAAAGATTTCCTCTTAGAGACGGATCATCTATTCACCCTTGGTTCTACCCAGCCTAATTTTCTCAGAGATAATTAGTTTACTCTCAAAGTTATTTCTCTTTTATACAATTTTAGAGTCCTTATTCATGTTAGAAAGAGCAGCTTGGACAAAGACTTGCCAGGCTCGTCCGGAGGGCTTTAAACTAGTGTTGCTGGGGGAGGGGGAGCACAGTTCAGCCCACTGCTGTCAGCATGGCGCCAGTGCCAGCACCGAGGGTCCAGAAGCTGAGGAGGGATCACAGATAAGTGCAAATGAACCTCAACCGCGGTGCAGTAGCACCCCTGTAGCTCCAGCCAGCAAGTCGGCGTTGTCGGGGGCCCAGCTGAAGTGTCTCTATACCAATGCACGCAGCATGGGGAATAAACAGGAAGAGCTGGAGATGCTTGCACACGAGCAGGGCTACGACCTCATTGGCATCACGGAGACGTGGTGGGATGACACATACGACTGGAGCGTCAGCATGGAGGGGTATAGGCTTTTTAGAAAAGACAGGAAGGGGAGACGAGGAGGGGGTGTCGCTCTCTACGTCAGCAACCGGCTGGAGTGTGTGGAGCTCCGCCTGGGAATGGAGGAGGAGCTGACAGAGAGCTTATGGGTCAAGATTAGAGGATGGGGATGGACAGGGGACGTCACGGTAGGGGTCTGTTACAGGCCGCCTGGCCAGGAGGATAGAGCGGACGAAGTGCTCTATAGGCAGATAGGAGCAGCCTCACGGTCACAGGCCCTGGTCCTCATGGGGGACTTCAACCACCCTGACATCTGTTGGAGAGACAACACGGCAGGGCACAGGCAGTCCAGGAGGTTCCTGGAATGCGTGGATGACAACTTCCTCCTGCAGGCGATAGAGGAGCCGACAAGGAGGGGTGCCATGCTGGACCTTGTGCTCACCAACAGGGAGGGACTGGTCGGGGATGTGAAACTGAAGGACAGCCTTGGCTGCAGCGACCATGACATGGTGGAGTTCAAGATCCACGGGGCAGCAAGGAAAATACACGGCAAGCTCTGTGCCCTAGACTTCAGGAAGGCGGACTTCGGCCTCTTCAGGGACCTGATGGGCCAAGTGCCATGGGAGGCGGCCCTGGAGGGAAGAGGGGCCCAGGAAAGTTGGTCCATATTCAAGGAGCACCTCCTCCAAGCTCAGCAGAGGTGCATCCCGATGAAAAACAAGTTGGGCAAAAAGGCCAGGAGGCTGGCATGGATGAGCAAGGAGCTCCTGGACCAACTGAAAGTGAAAAAGGAAGCCTATAGAGGGTGGAAGTGGGGACAGGTAGCCTGGGAGGACTACAAAGAGGCTGCGCGAGTGGCCAGGGATAAGGTAAGGAAGGCCAAAGCCCTGGCAGAACTGAATCTGGCCAGGGATATAAAATGTAACAAGAAGAGCTTTTATAGGTACGTAGGGGACAAAAGAAAGTCCAGGGTAAATGTAGGCCCCCTCCAGAAGGGAACTGGTGTCCTGGCTACCCAGGACAAGGAGAAGGCTGAGGTTCTCAATGACTTTTTTGCCTCAGTCTTCACCGACAAGAGTTCCTGTCCCACTGCCCAAGCTGCAGAAGGTGAAAGCAGGGACTGCGAGAATGAAGAACTGCCCATTGTACTCGAAGAGCAGGTTCGGGATCATCTGAGGAACCTGAAGGTGCACAAGTCCATGGGTCCTGATGAGATCCATCCGCGGGTCCTGAGGGAACTGGCGGATGAAGTTGCCAAGCCACTGGCCATCATATTTGAGAAGTCGTGGCGGTCTGGTGAGGTCCCCGATGACTGGAAGAGGGGGAACATAACCCCAATTTTTAAAAAGGGGAATAAGGAAGACCCAGGTAACTACAGGCCGGTCAGTCTCACCTCTGTGCCTGGCAAGGTCATGGAGCAGATTCTCCTGGAAACCATGCTAAGGCACATGGAGAGCAAGGAGGTGGTTGGTCACAGCCAACATGGCTTCACCAAGGGCAGATCGTGCCTGACCAATTTGGTGGCCTTCTATGACGGGGTGACGGCATCGGTGGACAAGGGACGAGCAACTGACATCATCTACCTGGACTTGTGCAAAGCTTTTGACACTGTCCCGCATGACATCCTTCTCTCTAAACTAGAGAGACATGGGTTTGATGGATGGACCACTCGGTGGATAAGGAGTTGGCTGGATGGCCGCACTCAGAGAGTGGTGGTCAACGGCTCAATGTCCATGTGGAGACCGGTCACGAGTGGCATCCCTCAGGGGTCCGTGTTGGGCCCGGCCCTGTTCAACATCTTTGTCAGCGACATGGACAGTGGGATAGAGTGCACCCTCAGCAAGTTCACCGACGACACCAAGTTGTGTGGTGCCGTCGACACGCTGGAAGGGAGGGATGCCATCCAGAGGGACCTTGACAGGCTGGAGAGGTGGGCCGTGCCAACCTCATGAAGTTCAACCGGGCCAAGTGCAAGGTCCTGCACCTGGGTCATGGCAATCCCAGGCACAAATACAGGCTGGGCAGGGAATGGATTGAGAGCAGCCCTGAGGAGAAGGACTTGGGAGTGCTGGTGGATGAGAAGCTTAACATGAGCAGGCAATGCGCCCTTGCGGCCCAGAAGGCCAACCGCATCCTGGGCTGCATCAAGAGGAGCGTGGCCAGCAGGTCGAGGGAGGTGATTCTCCCCCTCTACTCTGCCCTGGTGAGACCCCACCTGGAGTACTGTGTCCAGTTCTGGAGCCCCCAGCACAAGAAGGACATGGACCAGTTGGAGAAGGTCCAGAGGAGGGCCACGAAGATGATAAAAGGGCTGGAGCACCTTTCCTATGAGGACAGGCTGAGAGAGTTGGGGCTGTTCAGCCTGCAGAAGAGGAGGCTCCGGGGAGACCTGATAGCGGTCTTCCAGTACCTCAAGGGGGCCTACAAGAAAGATGGGGATAGGCTGTTTAGTAGGGCCTGTTGCGATAGGACGAGAGGTAATGGTTTTAAAATAGAGGGGGGTAGATTTAGATTAGAAATTAGGAAAAAATTTTTTACGATGTGTGTTATAGAACACTGGAACAGGTTGCCCAGAAAGGTGGTGGAGGCCCCATCTCTGGAAGCGTTCAAGGCCAGGCTGGATGAGGCTCTGAGCAACCTGACCTAGTCAGGGATGTCCCTGCTCCTTGCAGGGGGGTTGGACTAGATGACCTTTGAAGGTCCCTTCCAACCCTAACCATTCTATGATTCTATGATTCTAAAACCCAAAGAACGATGACACATACATCACAAGGTTTTGCTTTGCCTACTTTGACACTGAAGTGACTGTTCTCAAAAGAGGTCATAACTTAGCACAGGGAGGGGCACTGATTTCCTACCCAGTCCGTGTCTGCTCCCAAGATAACTTGAGGACAGATGCCCAAATCCAAAGTCCAATGAAATGTAAGAGAGGACTTTCACACAGAACCCCCTGGGAAGTGAAAGGCCAACTCAAGAGCCATTTATAAGAAATCTAAACATGACAAGCAATGTAAGGTAAATAGCTATCATTGATGGAAGATGGAATTTTTAAAGAAAAATCCTCAGTTCTGACTGGTGGAATGCATTGATTTATTCATACGGTTTCCAGTCCTGTGAATGAAGCTGCTCCCATGAATGGCTGCGACACAAAAGGCAAAGTCAGTGAGTTGAGCTAATGCAAGACTTCAGTGGCCACTGTTCTCACAAGCTGTAACCCACTGCGGCCAGATCCGCAACCTGACTCAGTCTAACCAGACCTGAGGGTCTGAGGGAGAATATTTTGAGTGGCAAAAGAAGTGCAGAAATTTTGCAGTTCAAGTCCATTAACTGTATTTTCTTCTCTTTTCTGGTTAAACTTTCAGAAAACATAAAATAAAAAGTTGTATTTCCTGACCATGAAAAGTAGAGGCTGAATCATATGTTATCCCAAGACATGTTTGGGTCTCTTGTTTATGTGACATTTAGAAGACTCATGAAAAAACCACCTAAGGGTTAGAGAATCAAGTGAGGTATTGCTGGCTCTGTGGCACTTTGGTGGATGCTCCGCAGAGTATGTTTGCACAGGACAAACCACACTGAGGTTTATGTTGCAAGCGACTTCAGACAGATGTTGCTACTTAAAACCTTCCCTGTTGCCTGCAGTAGCCTCTCAGGCAGTGCTCATGCGGGGCACAGGGACATGCACCCTGGCTTGCAGTTGCCAGCACGCTTCCCAGAAGGAGTTTTGTCAAGAATCTCCCTTATGGAGGGCTGTAGTTTTCAGAACTCCACGTTTATTTATTTTTTGCTCCACAAAGTGGGAAAAACAGACTATTTCCCTCATCCAATTTAGGGAGCCACCACAGAGACGGAAAAAGACAAAGAATTTTCTCCCACTTCTAAGCAGAAATCACCTGTACATAAACTGCTTTACTCAAGGGTTCAAAGTCTACACAGAATGCTTCATTAAGAATAATAATGAAAGGTATAATCTAGTCCTAAATCCATCCCCTGAAACATAACAAGGGTAACAGAACCAAAAAGACAAGCACCAGCGTGTTACAATTTAGACAGGATTTTAGAATTGACTCCTGCTCCAAAATGGGAAAATATGAGTCTCCCAAACATCCCAAACACTGAAATATCCCAAATTCGTGCTCCAAATCAGAATGATTGCATGTTTGTACCTGCACAGCTGACCAGTAGTACATAAAGAAGCATTCTATAAACAACCAAATCCGTAACCAATAAGTTATAACATTTTTTATTTGTGTTAGAATTTCTATCAGTGTTTGAACATTAATATTTAGAGAGTTTGTACAATTTCCATTCAAAGTTTAAAATGAGAACCATACTAGATCAGAAATGGTAACTAAAACACAGTTCAGAATTGTATGAATATACACACTCTCTTTCTCTCTTAACACTGTTAAACACTTTCTTTTCTGCCAGGGGGTTTACAAGGAAAAGTGTGCACCGTAATCATATCTCAGCAGTGTTCCAAAACATAATGGTATCATCATTACATATAAACTCTTTAAAAATATACTTCTGTCAAAAGACTTGATGACTACTATGTACACTACAAAAATAAATTTTCATATAAATAAATTATATGGCATAATTTTATCTTTGTAACTGAAATGACACAAACCCACTCCTACCAAAACAGGCAGGCAATGAGACCCAGTTTGAATATTTTTTCCTTTTAACTCCTTACACTAAAAGCTACGATGAGTCCTTAATGTAAATGTTATATACTCTTTCCTATTTAACATTAGTAAGCACTCTATACAAATAAAAATCCATTAAACAGTAAAAACATAACTGTAATAGTGTTTCCAATAGAAATAAAATCCCTGCATCATTTGTTATAAACTGGCATGACAAATACTGTAAGAAAACATTCTTATGATACAAAAATATAAATATCACCCATGATTAAAAAAGTTAAAAAACAAAACCAAAACAAAATAAATGTTGCCAGCCACTGAGTTCTCCCCTTGCCAATGTGACTATCAGAGAAGAAGGTCTACATTGTGCACGAAGCAGCAGACAGCTCACCCACACACAAGCACGCAGGAGGAGTCGAGCAGGGGCAGGTGGGAGACACTGTGGCTCGCCTTGGCCCCCTTCCCTCCTGAGGAAGAGGAGGGAGCGAGGCACGCCACGGTGGTGGTGTCATGGGAGCCCTGCCGACCTCCAACACTGGAGCGCACACGCTTGGCGGTTGAAGGTAGTTTCCAATTAGTATCATACAATTTTTTTCCAGAGTTTGTATGATCTGAGGTCACTATGCTGCTAGTGCGAAATTGGGGCCCCTCATCTTTTTGTGATTAAGAGTTGTCATGTTAGACAGTGAACTGGACCAGTAGGCAGTTGCGACATTAACCCTTAGTGTGCACTGAAACAGTAGCTTATGTATCCCGGGAATGACACCAGGCTCTCGCCACCTGCTCTTCGAGCGTTCACATTGGAGATCTGTAAACAAGTGCCTCATATCAAAGTGTTTTCAAGTGAGCAAAAAAAGGCATGGAAATTTGTGCATTCTAACTATCCCCATTCGTTATGCTGGCAAGGTCTGTGGGCAAAAATAAGACTCCCTGAAGCCACTGGAGAAAAACACTTTCCCATCAAAGAATTGGCCGCTGTTGTTCAGGCATTGTACTCAAAGAACAGCCCTACCACTGCTGTGTTTAGAAACTGAGTATTGGTTGTGTGTGTTTGGCTCTGAATACATAATTGAACATCTACCTGCTCTAAAAGCTGCTTGGAGAAGGGCAGAAAAAAGATTAAGAAAGAGGAAGACAGAGATAATGAAAACTTTTGTTCTATAATTTTAAATTAAGGTTCTCCATTCTTAGGGTTTGTTTCCAACTGGAACACAGATTGTAGCGTTTTTTCAGACCCTTCACCTGCAGCAATCCCCTTTTAGTTTAAAAATAATAATACAAAAAGCTAAATTAGTTTCGCAAAGAGATCCCAGTTTAGCTGTTTTAATTAAAAGTGCCAATGCAGCATGGGAAAAAACAAACAATAGAGAAAAGAACACCCCAGGCCTTGCGTGTCGTTACACTCCTGGACCAGAAAGCCATCTATATTTAAAAAGTGAAAATAGAATTTTTTTATCCTTCCATTTGATTTTTATCACTTACTATTAACTTCCTTCCTGCCATGAAAATAAGGTGATCAAAGACACTGCTGTCAAGGCTGTAAGGACAGAACTGAGCTGTGGCTCGCCATCAAACCACTCAATTATCCAGCTTCTAATGCCACTCATAGTATCAAAATAAGGCATATGCTCATTGAATTTCTATAACCACCAGCACCTCTCAATATCCAGCACCTTTGGAAGTGAAAAAAAATAACGGTTATAGTGTTTGCACTTACCTGGCACCTTTTGTAAAAAAATAATCAGAGCACTACATGAACAGTAATTAAGCCTCAACATTCCTGGGAGGTAGGTAAGTGTATTTATACCCATTTTACATAATGAGAAACTGAGGCATGGGGCAGTTAAGTGACTTGACCAAAGTAACATGAGCCAAGTCACTAAGAGTGTGGGAAACTGAACCACAACCACAAACCTCGACTCCCTGTCTTCTAATTTGGGCCTTTGATGATGGCAGTCTATGGTATATGTTGATAAACACCAACACAATTTTCACTAGTGCCTACTAACAGGGAAAGCCAGACTCGCATCAGCATCAGTGGGTTTATAAGCCCACTAAATGTTACCATACAGTAAAAGAGAAACTACAGTACACCAGGAACATACATACAAAAGCATGCACACTTCCAGATGCACGCATGGATACACACAGCAAAACAAAACCTGCACATAGCTAACTCTATTTAAGCCTCCCAGATTAACTTGCTTTTCTTCATATCTGCTTATTTTAAAAATTACCACGCATAGCGTGTTTGAAGTTAACAGTAACATTTCGTACTACCACAGGGTTGTGATACGCAAATTTAAAATATTTTAAAGAGACATGTACGTTTAAAAAAAAAATCCTATTACATAAGCAATATTTGCATAGAATTATACAAGTAAATTATACAATATTTAAGCAGCAGCAACTTATGCTGAAATTTAGAACTAGATTAAGCTTAGTTGTGGCACGGAGATCAATGTACAAAAAGTACAAAGCGCACACAATATTGTCCCCATTCTATTGCCCAGAGGCAAATAACTCCAGATTATACTACTTTACATTGTTCTTTTGTATATTACATATGTGTACATCTTTTAAATACTTAAGAAATATTTAACAAAATAATACAATAGGTTACAGTAACAGTGAACTGTTGTCCTGATGCAGCATGTCCTTTTCTACAACTTCAAGCAGTTCTTCTCTTCAAGCAGTTCTGGAAATAAAGTTTTCCATCTTTGGCCTCTTCTTTGCTTCAGTTATTATGCTTTACAAATAAAGAGAGAAGAAAAACAAACATTCATTAAAATTCAAGAAAAACAAACAAATCAAGCTAATCCAAAACTCTTTTAACGATTCTTGTGGTTACAGTTAGCAGTTAGGAAATGTAGGCTCTGCTTTCATCTCAGTCATTAATTTCTTGGTAAAGAAATACTAATATCAATTTAAAAAATGCAGAGGCTTTAATTTCTGAGTTCCTTGCTTTAGATACCTGCAACAAATTCAGTCAAAACCAATGAACAGTGCAAGGAGAAATATGCTACATTGAATTCTGCACACAGCTAAGAATCTCACATCACCACACAGTTCAGCTCGAAAAAGCTGAGCCCAAGTATTTCCTTACTGTGAGGATACTATTACTTGCCACATTTCTAGACTGGAAGGCTAAAGGCATTCCTGTCTATTTGCGCTTTGAGATGCTTGGAGAGTTTTATAAATCAGAAGGTGATTTTATGATGAATCATCAATAAATTTTCATCAAATCTCTGTGTGTGTGTGCGCATGCATGCATGTGCATACACGTTAAATAGTTCTACAACCAAAATAAAATGTCTTGCTGTAGCCAAATTAGTGTCTGTTACTGAAATGCTCTGAAAAGCAAAGAGAGAAAACAGGGATCCACAACTAAGTAACTATTTTAACACCTCCTCTTCCCCCAAAAGAGAAAAGCAAAATTAAAATAGGGAGAAATGTTTTTCCCATGCAAAAGTCCCAAAAAGCTTTCAGGGTGAAAATTCAATTGGCTTCTCCCCTTCAAAGTATTCCCTATAAAATTAATGTAAAATTTTCAAGAAAATAAATAGCTTTATTCTTCCCCAAACATCTGCTAAAATACCCTGTCTGTTCTAAACAGAAGTTTCCTGTACCCTTTTCTTGCCAGCCTGAAGACAGATGATGACTTAGGCATCAAGTTTCACAAGTTCTTGGGTCTATCGTTTCACGGAAGACAGTAAATGCCCTGCTAGGTCAGTTCTACCCTTTGCAAATCTGCAAAAGCCTTTGCAGCTGCCCCTGACAACGGAGAGACTGGCCCAAGGACTCCCCCAGCGCACGAGTTTGCTGAGTGGGTCTCCGAACACTTCCTAAAGCACAGGGGATGCTCCGCTGCTCAACAGTGCACTAGGCACAGTGGGGCTTTCCCACCTCTCACTCAGCCCATCTTCCAGAGGGATTCAGTCCTCACTACAGACTTCAAATTCTTTCAAGTTTTATTCAAGAGAGTACAATTCTCAAATTAGCTGGCAGTTTTACACTCTCCTAGGCAATGTCATTGTGTATGACGTTTTAGAATGTGCCTGATTTAGGGATCAGAAGACAGAACTTATCAACAGTTAATGCACTCGCACAGCTTTGAAGACATCACACATCATCTCTGCTTCGTTTTCCTCTTCTGGTAAGCTGGGATTGTATGATGTACTTACCCACTTTGCAAAGCTCTTGGAAGTAGTTCATGTCTGAACCCACTACAACATCTCAGTGTTGGAAAGTACTGTCTTATCCAACCTGACTTCTAGTGTAAAACATACTATATTCATGGTCAGCAGATTCAAGATGATCAGGGACCAATAAGTAAACCTACCTGAAGGAAAGGTACCTCAGAAATTTTACCTTTCCCCTTTCTGTCGATCACACCATTGCCTGACACAGGCAAAGACTGCAGCTACAGGAGATGGACCTACCTTACTGTGAGCTGTTGCCAGGTATCCTTTCCTCACATTCAACATCTTGTAGTTCTATAACTTCTACTTTAGAATTTCTTCTTTCACACCGCACATTAAAAGGCACATGAGGGTCCTCAAATGGCCCATGGTCAGCTTCACGGTATCCCTCATAGGATGGAAAGCTCCCTCCCCGAGAGCTGTGGCTGTGCACCGCAGGGTGGACAGCAACAGTCACTGAAGCTGAGGCAGTCACAGTAGTGATAGGCTGGCAGTACGCTGGTCCTGCAGCGCCCACAGTGCTGAACGCTGGGCTTCTCATGTTATGAGAACGAGCCCTGTGGCCCAAGCGATCCCTATTGCTAGGTCCTGAATGCCCTTCAGTAGAAATTTCAAAAGCGTCCCTGCGAGGGCGGTAAGGAGGTGGTCGCAGCCCTTCCTTTGCTTCCCGTTTCGGTTGTCTGCCCTGACGCCATGTCTGCTGCGTGCTGGACTCTGGATTTGATTGTAATCTGGGACTTGACTGATGCCTTGTATCTGGCTGAACCACCTGAAACAAAGATGCAGGGTTATGCCTCTGATAAAGTGAGGCAAACAAATAGTACACTCGCTTATATTTTATGCTGAGAACAGTTACAATAATGCTGTCCTGGCTCTAGCTCTACAAAAGTAATGTTCTGGAGTCTGATAATTGTTGATTTTTTTTCAGATAGTTTTTGTCTGAAGTTATTAAAACCTGGAAAGCCTATCTTCAGAAAAAGAGGATGACGGCTGAAAACATGATTGTAAGCTTCCTACACACCGGTCCATCTTTTCAAAGGGATGGGTGACAAGCACTTGATCTTAACTCATTCAACAAGCAGAATTGCAGGCATTTGGAAAAGGCTCTATTCCATGCAGAGTACATACACAGGATGTTAGGAGGGTAGTTTGTATAGACTGTAGGAATCTGTTTTCTGATTTCTGTGAAAAGCGTGAAGCGCAGCGGCCGCATCAGTCAATAA
The DNA here is from genome assembly GCF_036417535.1 of Chlamydotis macqueenii. Lineage (NCBI taxonomy): Eukaryota > Metazoa > Chordata > Aves > Otidiformes > Otididae > Chlamydotis > Chlamydotis macqueenii. The sequence continues at coordinate 43,458,678 of NC_141593.1, forward strand.
ACCGTGACCAGCTTCAAATGTGGCTGTGCTTGTACCTATTTCTAGGCCTCTGCTGAACAAAAACAGATCCGCATTGCAGCTCAGCATGCAGCATCAGCAGGGGTAGGAGACAGAGCTTTTTCACTTTCCTTTGAAATCACAGTTATGTCAACCCAGTAGCAAGCTGCAACAAGCCCAATATTTGGTACAACCCTGAAACTGTTTTCTTCTGGCTCTATCAATCTTTCTCCCCAAAATACACTGTCAGAGAGGGGTATATGAGATGGTGATCCACAAGGACCTGTGTTGAAGAGGTCTGGATCTTTTAATTTCTCCCCGGTCTCTCTCTGAGAACATTTATCAAACAGACTGAGAGCTCTCTCTTGTGGCTGGTGTCAATGACATAACAGCAATTACACACGCGAATGACCTCTGCTTTCGCACCATCATTTTACCCTCAACTTGATTTTACAGGAAAGGAAAAGGAAAGCCTTCACTCTGTGCTTTCAAGTTTTGGCACAAAGTCATGAAGCATAATCAGCCTGATGTATAAAAGAGCTTTCTACAAAAAAAAAATAGATTTAAATTAAAAAAACCCCACACACTCTTCTTGCCCTCCTGCCAGTCAAAATGGGAGCTACTTACAGTGGATCTCGCAAAGACAGGATTCTCAGTGGCCTCCACTATTACTTGATGGACTGGTGCCCCAAGGCCTTGGGTGGCTTCATACTGCTGAAGCTCTTCACTAATGCCAGACACTGTGGTTTGAGAGCTGTACTCTGAATCAGAGGAATCTGACCCATTATTTGTGTGCCCGGGTGGCAATGCAAACCTCACGATGCTGGGGGGCGGCTCAGGAGATGGTGTGGGCAATCTGTTTCGTCCATTGGCTGGAGAAACCTGATAATGACAATGCATTCATTAACACTCAGTTAGCATTATCCTTTTAATCATTAGTGCCTGACACAAATGTTCTTCTGCCAAATACACCCTCCCATGCAGTGAGAACCTTAGCACCAGTCTTCTGATGAAAATTAATACTGAACTGAAAAAAAAACCCAAACAAATAAAAAGAGGCATGATATGATCTCCATCTGACGATATGTATGTAAACAGGATTATACAGATTCTTCTGAGTATCATTGTTTCAGGAAGTGCATGCATGTGTGTGCATGCATGCACTTGCATTTGTGAATAAAAAAGTACAATGTGGACTTCCCTCTCCCTTCAGCATACATTAACAGTGATTTCCTAAAATCACCTCAAATGCGTATGTATAGCATGATTTAGTGAACCTTTGCAAAGAGAGATGGACATACACATAATAGCAACATATGTGGTAAGAACATATGCACATATATATTGCTTGAGTAAGGGATAGGTCATGGACACTGTTAGGAATTTAAGAGATAAGACACTTGTCAAAACTGTTTTACTAATGCTAAAAATAGAAATACTTCGGAAATACTACTAGTGCTGTGTACATACCTTGTATTTTATTCTTGCACACACACATAAATATAGAGATGTGAAGCACAACACACTGATTCTACCAATATATGATAAAGACAGCCCTATGTAACACAGTAATTGTGTTAACTATAGAGGAGGCAATGAACAAATCAGCAACCAAATACAAAATTGGTATCTATGAATCCTTTTTTGCTGGACTTGGCCTTTATACTGTAAAGTCATCAATATCTAAGTGAAGCCTTCTACTCATCAAATGCTTGAGCCAAGAGCATACAGCAGGGAGGGGTGACTGGACAGGGGGGGACCTTCTGGCAGACTGGTCATGGTTATCAAGGTGTGGTCTGTGGACCACCACTGGTGTATGTTGGTCCACACAAGCCTTCTTGGTGGTCTGCTCAGTTAAATATTTGAGGAGAGAAATAGAGGCAGTAAGGTAGGAAAGAAGAAGGTATGCGTATAAAACAAACTGTCTTTTGCAAAATATTGCGGAAAATCCTCGTTTTACAGACTAGTTTGCATATCACACTATGCTTTTAAAAGCATAAATAATCTTACACCTGTATCAAGTCTGCTGATTGCAGCCTTTAAAACAATGCTTATTAAAGAATCCTTTAAAAATACAAGTAGAAGAATATCAACTAAATAACAAACAGCACATTTAATAAAGATTAAAAAATGCAGAGCAACAAACTTAAAACTAACAAAAATCCAAGAGAATTTAAAAAAAAAGGTGTTTCTAAAAAAAGGGGCCATCTAGGGGGCAGGGGTGCAGAGAGAACATTATTTCTTCTGTTCGCCACTAATTTTACTGACCTCAGGGTATGGTCCAAAGAATGAAAGAAGAACAGGAAGCAGCACCAATCCATTGAGAACTCCCAGAATGGTTAAGATTGCCAAAACAGCAAAGAAATACCTGAAGTAGGGTTTAAGGGGTTTGGGGGAGAGAATAGCCACAAATATTGTTAGAAATAGGAGATTAAAATTACTTCTAACATGATACAATAACACACATACTAAATTAAATCTAAAATATTACTAACATTGTATTAAATAATTATATAACTTTCCATATGTAAATATAAGGTTTTTTACCTTTTGAGTTAGAGAAGCTACTTTCCACAACCCAAAGTGTTAGTTTATAAAGGAAAGAAAAAAATTACATTTGTTAATTTCCCAGAATCCGTAAGCATGTAATGTTATTTATGAATGTGTTACACAAACACAAAAATATGGAATGTGCAGTGAATAGCTGAATGGATTGAAAGCACAAATACAATGAAAAGGGGCCCCCATTAGTGAAAACCCAGCAGAAGCAAACAAATGAAGTGAAGGGTGTAGAATTTAAACAATTTAGCCTAGAAGGAAAAGAAGCCCTCTTCTCCCAGCAGCTAATCCACTGTGAAATGCTTCTGCATCTTACAGCAGAATCTCTAATTAAATCTCCAGTGTATCAGGTGAGGGTTTCCCTTGCTGTTCATTAATCACAACTTTCCCCCTACAATTCTGTGAGTTCCAGTTTTACCAAATAGCTCGAATTGCAACCTTTTTTACAACACAGGAACCCACTTTCTGCAAAGAAAATGCTGCCCATTCTATAGTAAGCTTCAGCATTGTACTGAGTAAGAGCACTCCACAATGGCAGAGCTGCATTGCAGGCTAATCTTTTGTTGAACAATTTAGCATCTCTGAATACGCTTGTTTTGCGTCAGCCAATTCAAACATAAAGGCTGAAGTACTATGGAAGAAGACGAAAGTGCACAAGTGGTTGTCCTTTCCCACCGCTGAGGGCTAAGGTCTGGGATCCTTCATGAATACCAAGGTAAACCTGTCAGTAAAAGGAAAGCCTTGCTAGTTGGTATTCGGCACAGCTGGGGCTCAGACTAAACTTAAAGCTGCGTTGTAACTAATGATTTTAAGGACTCAGTCTTAGTAAATTCCTGAAGGAGAAGGCAAAGGAGAAGAACGGAGGGGAAGTTTGCTGCTAATGGGTCTGCTGATTACATTGTCTAGCTGGCAACAAACTTTACTGCCTCCCTGTTACCACATCTGATCAAATATATCAGACTGCGGTAAAACTACAAATATCCTGCTATTGTAAACATTTGGGAATTTCTGATCTGCATTAGCAAAAATCAGCAAGCCAATCTGCTCTTCTAACATAAACCACCAGAACTTTATACTGGGACAGAGATCAACAACAGGCATTAAAAACATTTGCATCTCATCAATCTAACGCTAGGATAAACAGGAGGATTATAGCTCTGACCACTTGGTGTATACAATGTCTGTTAATTTACTTAATCTTCCACATTGTTGGACTAATCTATCGCTTTCCGGAAGTTTGGGATCTTCTTCACCCACTATAACAATGCTCAGGCTGCCATAATTTATTTTATTTTATTTTTTAAACAAGGAAAACTGAAGTCAGATAGTGCTAGAAAATGAGAAACTGATGGCCAAAAAAAGTAAAATAATGTAAGTTGAAAAGTTGAAAGGCTCATTTTATAAACTGAGAGAACATCCTTATCCAAATTTGGTGTGAAGGGCTGCTACAATCTTCCATTTGCTACGACACAAAAATATGCCTGCCAAAATCTTGTCTGTTAAGTAGAAAAGTAGCACATCAAATGTACCCCTGTAAATTTAGGTTAAATCTATAAGTAACCTGTATGTCAAAGTGTTCCAACCCTTACAAGATCATGTCCTAAAAGAAAAATTCTACCTTATTTCTTCAACACCAACAAAATAAAATTTTAAAAATACTGACTTTGGGAAAAAAAATACAAATTCTATTTCAGGACATACATTATCTGTATAGTAATAATCCTCACACAGGTTTCCTGAGGTCTAACTGCAAAATGTCTGCTTTCTTCAAATCTCTTACATACATAAACAAAAAATCTTGATGAGATTTAGCAGCCATTCTCTTAGTTCCTGCCTGTGACATTTTGCTGTTCTCGTTGTCAAATGGATGTCAGCTTAGTCATCTACCCAGCTTATGTCTACCTAAATGGTTAACTCATCTTTCAGAGCATTTTTATGTGGCCCAGTTGACCTCAGTTCCATTTTAGGACTTCGACGATTTTTTTTTCATGCTGTACTTTGCCACAAAGAACCTGTGTTAATTCTAAGATTAGCCATTTTGCAGAGCTCCACAGGTTGTTTGGAATAGAATGGGATCTCTTTCATTGCACTCCTCAAATTCCCCTCAATGAAAAACTTGCTTTCCTGTCATACTCGACGAATTCACATTCTTAATTAAATTCACAAGAAACAGTCCGCCTCTAGCTCTAAACAGAAGGGCCTTCAGGCTTTACTTTACAACATTTTAATATGAAGTTCTCTGTTCATACTTATGATTCCCCAGCTCCCAAACAGGGTTTTTTTTCCTCTCCCTGTTACACATTTTTGTAAGCCTCTCATAACGATAGAAGCAGGCAGCCCAGAGAGAGTCACTTGCAGCACACAGTTGTAGTGTGTTTGTAGGTTTATGTGTCCTTTGCACGCAAATTTTTGTGCATACAAGAAGTCTGGAGGACCTAAAGGTTAAAGGTCAAATCCTGCTAATACTGGGGAATACTAGATGCTTTGAACTGACTCAAACCCAGAATTAGCAACCTTTGCTAAACAGGGCCATTTTTATGTTCTTTCACACTGGGTGTCAGATTTTCCTGGAACAGATTTTAATACCAGCAATGGAAACACTACCGCGTCTAGCATGTAACAAGGAGTTAATAAAACAGAGGGAAAGCAGGACCATGATGTAAGCATGCTTGACACACCATGCATAGTAATAAAATGACAGATATGCTGAAGTGACTAAAAATTAAAAGCATACTTATTTTTATTTTAAAAAGAAAGACACACACAAATGCTTTTTACCTGACAATAAAATCAAACTCCGATCCTGCGAGCATTAACACTCCAAGTAGAGTGGACACGGCCCCATCCAACACTGGCGCAAACATGTGTTCCAATGCAAGGACAGCCCTATGGTTCCTGTCTCCTATGGCAGTTAAAAACGCCTGTAAAACAATGAAATCCATTTCATTTAGATAGATGCATACAACCTTCCAAACAGCCACTCTTGATAGCATGCACAGTTTTTCATCAGTTAATTACTTCAAGCTACAGTTTATGAAAGTATCTCTATAGCTGGCTAGCCTTCAAGAGAGGGCTTAATTCTGCAGTCACACCACATTGCTGCTGCTGAAGTCACACGACCAGAGGAAGCACTGATTACAGAGTCAGACCATACTAATAATTTCGGAAACATTGCCTGCTTGTGTCAGTAGGCTTTTGTTTCCAGCTTTGCTTATTTCCACCTGCAAAGGACTGATTTCATGGTGAAAGCACTTGAAATGTCCAAATTTCAGCGCTACTCCTCTCACTCTTGTGCAGCCATGGCTTCCATGGCTATCATGGGAAGCCTGCTGTAAAAACTGTAGTGATGCAGGCTTTCCCACGCACTTGCCACAGACCAAGGACTGGTAGCTTCAGATCAGGTACACGGTGACAGCCACAGCAGTGTTTATTAGCACATCAGGTCCTTCTGTCCTTTTACACAGAAGTGTCTGTTGGTACAGTGCATTTCTTCTTACTGGTCCAAGGCTCCAGATGATCAGATGTTACACACAGTAAGCGTCGAACTGATGGAAACTTGTCAGCTTACCCAACAGGACTGGTATGAAGTAACACTAGACGGTGCGCTGGTTTTTTTGTTTTTTTTTTTTGTTTTTTTAAACACTTCTATTTCATTTAAAATAAATGTTTTTTCAACTTCTACTATTTCAAAGCTAGCAGGCATATACATATAAAATTGCCTTAGGAATAGTGCTGAACATGGTAGTGCCTGAGCAACAATATGACTTGTGAAGTGTCTTTCTCCCTCCAACTCCTTAGTGAACAAGCTCTATGAAGAATACTCAAATGCTCTTGTTTCGTATGAATTAGTCTTCTCTGTGTACCACTTAATGGTTTAAGAATACAAGAACTTCCTGGATCTTCTTACTATGATTTATAAGGGCCCTCTCTTCAGCAAATTCTCTACTGCCTACTAAGATATGAGTTCAAGCAGCTATTTTCCTCTTGGTCCTGAAATCTGAGTCTCTCTTCTCTAGTCGCTTATTTTCACTTATCTGACAAATTTGGGGTGAAATCAGTCAACACATTAAGAAGTTATTTGCTGGGACAAGCAGACCAAAAACGGGTACATATGAAGTGAGATTCTCAACCCTCACTTCTGTAGGCAGCCAAACCAATCTTTAGTACTAGATTAAAAGTGGTCTATGGAAAATTAATATATCCAGGATATTTTACATTCCCATATACATAAATGGACATAAATACCTCAGGGTAAAGGCAGTCGTCAATGAGACAACTCACATGAACGCGAGCTATGGGATCTGGTCCACAAACATGCGAACAAGTTATATAAACATATGTGTATGTGTGTAATTAAAGGATGCATAATACAAGAGTCTACTATCAATTCAGAATCTACTTGCAGAATTTAAAAAATGAGGTCGCAATTCACAAGCAATACAAAAGAACTGAGTCACAAGCAGATTGTGAATCACTCTTAAACAAGTTTAAGTTCTGTATCAACAGTTCCAGCATTGCCTTTTTTGTTTATGCAACACTGGCTTGACTGTTTATATGCAGGAAGTTCTGTGAAGGTCAGTACTGCTCCTCTCATCTGAGATCTACAAGGCATTATTTTATTTAAAGCTTATGTTTGAAAGTTTTTGACTCCAGAGTCAATGTGAAAAATGGCAGTTTTCAGTTTGCTTGGTATTTTACCTTCACCCACAGGTGACTTTTACTTATATATCTATGTATATGTAAAGTCTTGTCAAATAGATTAGTTTCTTCCCATTTAGAAACAAGTAAGTGTTTTGTCCTTTTTTTATTTCAGTTTTCTTGTTTAGATGTTCAATTCTAAGAAACTATCATTTCTTTCTTCCTCTTGTACACCTTTATCTTCTGATACTTCCCAAACTATTGCAAGTCCTAGCAACAGGTTTACCTGCAGAAGCCTAACTATTCATAGCAGTAGGGAAAAAAAAGAGGTCAGCACTTCAGGCATCCAGTTGCTCCTCTTTAACTTTACCCTACTTTCCCTATGATTCTTCTTTAAAGTGATTCTTTCCATCCTGACAATTCATGTACCCCAACTCTGTACACCATCTAATACATGTTTGCAGTATTTGGCCATCTCCAGAGTGTTAAGATCCTTGTTAGTTCTCCTTTCTTTTTCACTGCTATCAGATCCTTTTAGCAGTCTACCAGTCTTACTAGAGTCCCAAAGGCTTATCCAGTGTCACCACCACTTTCCAGCCCCCTCCTTTCTTTTCTTTTTTGATTGCTACAGTATTAATATATGACAAATTATAGTAGACTACAAGCACCTCCTCCCTGAAATTATATTACACTGACCATTCATCCCTTCCTACTTACTTAATAAAGTAAAATTCAAATCCATGAAGACAATTATATGCTTAAACTATTCTGAAATATCAATTAGAATAGCCTTATAGGAAAATGACTTGTGTTGAGTGTGCAAAATGTTGGAAAAATGAGCACTGACACTGTCAAATGCGATCACAGAAGAAGAGCCCTTAGTCTATTCTTCGTCATCAAATAAAGCAAGATGAGTCTTGCATATTTTGAACACCCAAAAGCATACTGTTGTTTCTACACATTTTTGCAGATCAGGTTGACTAAGCTGGCTAAGTAGGTACACTCTAGATTTGGACACTTAACCTTGAAAATGTTGAAAATCTTTATATAAAAAAATACTTTTTTCCCCCCCTCTGCTCCTCCTCATCACATCGGAAAACTATTTTCCTACAGACTGCATATGTGTCCACCATTAACAGCTGATGGGTTCTGAAAAGAAGGTGCAGATTTTTCAAGTGGAAAATGAATCCAAATACATTCAAATTTTAGTGGTCCAGAAAGATCAACTAACACTACATGTGATTTTGAAAATCTCTTTAAAGGCTCTTCTTCCAAGATACAGAACCTACATACGAACAGCTACGTAGCACTGAGGCAACAACAGCGGCCGCAGACAAGGACCAAGAGAGTCTGGACTGAAGAAAGGTGCATTAAAAGCTCTGCTTTTTCTATATATTTGCATCACTAAGGCAACTAGATAACACAGGTAACGTATCCCTCTTATCTCCTGGGAGACTGACTCAGTAGTTAGGAACTGTTTCATCAAAATCAACTCAGCTCTATTAAGACAAACTGAATGCCACACAAAACTATTTGTGACCAATTTCCTTCTGATAATCATGTCACTGACTTAGGAGCCTAAGTAAGGATTTGTGATCCTAATATTGTCACCATTTTATTTTAAAATATTTTTTAAATGCTTCCTGATTTTACGTACCAGAGCAACATGAACAGTGAATTCCACGCCAATGCCAACAGAAGCAATCAGGATAACCACAGGAACTGCACTCAGCTTTATTCCAATTAGACCCATCATGCCAAACAGCTCCACAGTCATCAGAGCCAGCACCACCACCTAGATGATTTAAAACAGCTGTTAGTAGCTCCTTATACTCCAAACAAATGAAGAGAAAGACATTTCAAAACAACATGGTGACTATAAAACGTACTCCGCAAAGCCATCCTATGTTCTCAAAGACAAGCCCCTTTTCCTCGTTTCATTGAACTCAGTGGCAATGACGTGCTAAAGAGCCAGTTTAAACTCTAAGAATCAAGACCAAGCATCAATTTTGTATTGGTTATAATTTATCAATGATCTGAAAAACAATTTATTCTTCCTTATCATAGATAACTCCCAAACCATACATTTTCTCTTTTTAACGTGTTTCTTGAACAATCCTTCCAGAAAAAGTAACTTCTAACTATGTGTATTGGAATTCTTTTTGTAGAACTGCAAATATAAGCGAGGATGACTTTTGAGTAGGTTCAAAGCCCAGAAGAAAGTGAATGCCATAATCAGCTGATGAGTCTCAGATTACAGAGGGGCTCTGAGCTTTTAAGATACTTGGAGGGATTGACATGGACAAAGTGAACAGTTAAATCTAAGAGAAAGCTTCTATTTTTCTTTCATCTACCTTGTAAAAAAAATTGAGGAAAAGGAAGGGAGGGGAGGAAATCTGTAGAACCAACTTTAAAAGTTGCTAAAGCCAAGCAGGAAAAAAAAGAAAGACATAAAAGCAATGGTGGACTCTGAAAATAAATGCCTTTTCCAAGGGAAAAAAGTATGCACTACAATAAATGATTTTATAAGCTAATGAATCAAGAGTAATAACATAAATTGCTTGATTAAGTGCTATGAAAAATATTCTAGACTAAACATTTACCTTTTAACATACCTGTCGTATAAACGTACATTACAAAAACTAGTAACTGTTTCACTCTTTTCTACTTCTGGCATTTTATAAACCATACAATAGTTTATGGAATTTAAACATAGGAACATCATCATTCAGTTTAACTTGAATGTTTACTGAGAGGCTTATGGTGCCTTGCAGAAAGTATGGAGGAGTATCCTCTTCAGTTTATAATTTTATGGTTCTTTCTCCTCAATAGCTCAGTTACAGTCTTTCCACAGTGTGCACCGTACAACCTAACCATTTCAGTTTTTCCAGAAAGACTGCATTCAGAAATCAGTGGGAAGATTTACAGGCAAGTTAGTCACAAGCAACTGCCTTGAAAAATAACTATGTCTGGTAAAAGGGAGAAGGAATAAATAATTAGCAATAACTTTAATAAAGCTCTTAATTTTCCTCTATGTCTTTATTTCTCATGTTAGCATGCATCTGAGTAAGCGTAAAAGTTTTTATGCCTTTCTAAGAAACCTTTAAAGCTGCAAAAAAAGGTGGCCAAAGGATTAAGGTTATTATGGTTCGTACCTTTAGCATGAACTCTACCCCCTCAAGTTGAATAAATATATAATGAATGATGCAATATACATACTCCACCAGAGGCCCAGACATAAACAAAACCTTCCCGACTACAGCAAGAGCTATGCTGAAAGGAATTTGACTTCAACAAAGACCCTTATAATAAACTTACAATGATCCCAGCCGTCCAGGGGTTTAGGAGGAAGAGGGCACACACCAGAAACGTGCAAGCCAAAACCACACTAATGGATAAGAGGAGCCAGTGACGAAGCCCAATGTACTGCTCCCAAAACAGAAATGGGTAACCGTTTGGGTAGCTAGCGATCCCCAGGCTGGTGTAGTTACTACAGATAGCTCTCACTTTCTCGATAGCCTCCACAAAGTCAGAAGTTTCACGCAATCCATTGAGGTAGAAAGGAAACTGAGCGTATTCTATGGGCTCAGCTGCTGGAACTAGGAAAAGGATAGCAGAATTAAAATGTGTGTTTGGAAAGAAGGTGGTACATAGAGAGCACAATGAACAAAACACTTTGTTCTCCACAACAAAAGGATAAACAGTGTTGAATTTAAATCTTACTTCTTTGGAACAAGTGACATTTAAAAAACTCCCCAATAAATTGAAAGCTGAAACAACAGTACAGGAGATTACTATATTTCATGACACAGTGCAATGGGGTTAACATAGTCTACATCAAGTCCCCAAACAATTCTATGTAATTTAACAGATAGACTTCAACACATGTATATTTAACCCTCATTGAGTGCTGTAGTGGTTTTTACTAAATAGCTAAAAGATCTCAATATAAAGTAGAAGATCACATCATCTTAAACATTTTATTCAAATGCTCCTTTTATGCAAGTGCATGTCCCTTGAAATCAAAGGTCATTTCCCTGAGATTGAGGTCCACTGACACTAAACTAGAGAAAAAAATATGCTCAATTAGGCTGGTTGGTTTTCAAGATTGAATATTCTGAAAGTCTGATTCAGAAATCCATGTTCTGTTACTGATGCAAGTGACTGGGAAAAAAACTAATATTAAAGCAATGGCTTACTGAGGAAATACATAACATTTTATCCTTTAATAATTTGACAAAGCAACACTCTCTGTACTTTTTTTTGAGCATAATGCTAAGTTGACTGTATGACAAGGAAAAAAAATCTTCCACAACAAGCATTTTGTTACTGCCGTTGTGTGTTCCAGACCCTGCAGGGTCATTCAGTTGACTTGCTAAACATGATTTGCCCTATTATAATCTCAACTATAAATTTTCATTAAGACAAGACTTGGCTGACTGCCACAAAGCTCTAGGGTTTGGATACACTGAAGCATGACTAGCTCGTTGCCCAATTATATTTCCAAGCGCTCTAGTCCTCCCCTATATGCCCTCTCCCCTTCCTCACTGGTGTCCAACTAGCAATCCTCCCAATAAATTGAAAGCTGAAGCAAAGCAATGCAAACTGGCATGGCTGCTCAGGAAAACAGTGAATGGCATGGCACGGGACTCCTCCCCAACCAAGTAGCTCTTGTGCCATATCAGTGTTGGTAGATTAGCATACGAGCTAACTTGATAAGAATCTCTTAGGTACTAAAAATTGAAGATAAACGTGATATAATGTCAATGATGAAATTTCAGATTGACATAGACAGAAATTTCATGCAATCTCCAGGTTTCTCTCACAGACAGAACTATCAGGTGACAGTAAAAAGCAATGCTTATTGTAAGTTTTTAGAGCTTTAAGCTGTTATAAAACTCATTTTTCAACATGATAAAACCCTGCAGTGATGCTACATTTGCAATGGTGCATGGTTCTCCTAAGACTACAGAGTAAGACAATATATTGTCCTTTTTACGTTTCTGAGCCCTGTGCAGCATCAGCCAACTACACAGTTATTGGTTCTTGAAGGAAGGAGTGGGGCCACTTATATAAACTGTAAGACATTAAGATGAAATGCTACTTACTTCTCAGCCTTGTTTCTGGCATATAGTCCGCTTTGTCGTGGACCCACTCTGGTCGGTGAGGCCGGATGTTGGCTTGCGAGGCAGCATAGGCCACAGGGTCATTGCTAACCCAGGCCGTCAGGTAGATGTAGAAGGCATTTGGGTTAATGATTCCATCCGCATCCACCAGACGCTGTTTAGTCAACTGCAAAATGGAAAAAATTAAAAGCCTTTCAGAATGAGTTTTGTTTTTGGGGCTCTTGCTGTAAAGCTTTCAACAAACGGCCTGGAGATACAACACACATACAGGAGAGGAAAAGCAAAAGAGTAAGAATCGTCCCTTGAATTGACATATCAGTAAACTATTGCTTGACAACAGAAAAAAATCTAAAAAACTACAGTGACAGTAGAAAGCAGTTATATAAATTAGTACTCATATAATATTTACAATAACCACTAAATCAGCAGATGGTTCTAGAATAGACTGAACCAATTAAATGCAAATTCTGAAAGCCTGCAGCCAAGAGTGAAAAAAAACCAAGCTGGAGAAACATATTTAAAGAAAGGGGAAGAAAACCTGGCAAGAGTCCCTACACACGTCTGTGTGCAGTTAACCTCTGTTGTTAACACTGAAGGAAATGCCACCCAGTAAATGGAGGAGAGCTATAAAAATAAAACAACATCTGTATAAATTTTGCTAACACTTGCCTCCTATGACCTATGTATTAAGAAAATGCCCACCGACAAGAAAGCAGATGAGTGCCCTGTATTATTTGGGTCACTGTGTGCAAATGCATCTGTGGGGTAAACAGCAGTGGTACATTTCTAGGGTTCTGTAGCCAAATCCTGCACAGCTAGAGCTCTGACAGAGGACTCTGTGGGTGAAAAGTATTACTGGGGTTTTTTGGTTTGTTTATTTAAAATTCTGGCTCGGCTCCAGTCTCAGGTCTTTTTAATGAAATGAAAAACAACAGTGACAGCAGTTAAAAAAAAAAAGCTGGATTCCAAGGATCTGGATTCAATTAGTCCACAGGATATGCAACAACTGTACGTCTTCAAGTTGTCTCTGGAGCTGCACAGTACAGCACACAGCCCCTGTGGGTGCACTGCACTTTTCTCTCTCCCAGGCACAGGAAATTATATCAGCAGCTGCAGTCCAATCGCATTTGTTCCACAGCGTACCTGGTACATTCTGCTAAACAAAATCTCACTGAAGGTTTTCTCTTCGACTCCCTTTCTTTGCTTAATTCATAGCTGAAGCTTCATTCAGACCTGACAGTATGCTGCATGTTGCTATACAGCAGTGTGTTTTACACAGCATAGTAACTTTGACCAATATATTCTGTAAATCTGTCACCTTTAATGCCAGGAAAAAAAGAAAGACAATAAGCAGACCTTCCAAGAAGCTCTTTAGAAAGACTATTTTTCTGCCTGAAAGCACAGTAAGTCAATGATGACTCTAGGAGAGAAGTTAGGTTGTTGCAAAATTTCTTCTTAGGGGTTTGAAATCTCATTTTAGTGTAAGGAGTCAAATCTAATGTGTTTCTACCTACCAATGGCTACAGCAAATGCAGTCATATGCTGTGATAATCTTGCAAAAGAGTCTCAGACATATTTTATTTAGGCAGCTCAAACAACTGCCATTCTTAGATCTACAACAGTATAGCTGTATTGAGTGATGATAGTAGAAGATTATGATGCAGCATGTAACAATTTCAGTCCCCTTCCACTACCATTCATCAGCGTCTTTTTTTAAATGTTATGTTTTGCGTAAAACGATAGGAACTAACCAAATAATTGCAAATGCTAGATTCAAAGCCACAGCAGAAAGCTGAGCAAAGGTCAAGCCTATAAGGCAATCTGATTCAAATTAGAAACAATGCCACTTAGGGCAACAAGGATAACATTGGCTCTGTCTGGCATAGGACCAGACTCCCTCTACCTATGGATGCAGCAAAGCATTTTTCACAACAATTTCAGTGGAAACTGAGCATGTTTGACATAGGAGCAGCACCAAACACATGCCAACCAGTAATAATAAAGGGCAGACATTCCTAGATTTGATTTTGAACACTTCGCAACACAGGCCAGACTGTAGCTAACAGGTCGCTTCACTAAAGTCAGTGAGGCCATGCAGTAAGGTGTAACTTGGGCATTAAATTAATTAAGAAGACAAAAAAAAAAAGAGACAATGACATGCTCTTTGCATCACTCTCTACTCCTGATGACTTGTGTATTCCTGTATAAACCAGTATGGACTCTGATACAGTACCTGGCTGATGTCAATGGGCTTTGCTCGGTTGCCTGTTTGTACCAAGAGTTTGTAAGCCAAAACAGCATCATCAGATCCATTTTTATAATTGTTGTAAGTGATCTTCCCTGTTTCCCAGTCGCTGTCAAATGCATCCTGTAGTCCTGAAGAGTTAAGGGAGGTAAGGGGAAGAGAGAACAAGCAGGTAAGCAATCACTCTTAGAAACAAATTTCAGGAGGAAGAAAGAATGATGACTCTTTTTCATAGTTGAATCAGAAAAAAAATTATCCACCTGCTGCCTCCTACAGTTGGAGCTCCACATTTCCTGTCAGTGTGTTGTAAGGTGAAAGTACCAGCTGCATGTCTGGTATTTTGCCCAAAGAAAGGCAGGGGAAGCAAGAAGGTGCAAGGGAGAGCCTCAAGAGTCTTCCCATGTTGTGCAGACCAGCAGAGCTGAGCTAACAAGCTGCAGATGCAATGTCCACTGGTGTAAACCAGCTTTCCTTCAAGGCAAAGAGGAGATCTTGGATGGGATTAGGACCCTCTGGTCCCACGTCCTTCTGAGAGCCTTTGAGAGCAACCTAGCGCTCCAGAGTATATAGGGAAGAGTTAAGATTGTCTAGAATAAAAAGTAGTTTTCCCCAGGAACCACAATTCCAGAATCATCACACTAAAACTCCATAAGCATATCTGCATTTCTCATCTCTTATCAGTTCCTGACCCAAGTGGAGGAGTCATTTAGTCCACTATCTAGAAGGAAAACACTCTCCATACTCCCTTCTGCCTCACCAAAACCCTGGCTGAGTGCATTGAGCCACAGAGGACACACACCGCTCTCATTAACTGTTTTGGGCTACTGCAGAGCACTGAGGCAATACCTTCTACGATATAACCAGAAATTCCACTACAAGAGGGAAAAAAAACCACACTCAAACTTTCAACTTCAAACAGCAACTCAGCTGCTTCTCGAGCACAGCGTGAGTGAACACGATTTTGTCAATTTGTTCCATCTGTTCAACTTGTGCAGCTAATACAAGTTGTGGGATCTGCTGCCAGCACATGTAAAGATCACAGCCAACACCTATTCACTCTCAACTGTTATTTTCCTCTTTGCCACCCTTCAAGGGGGAGGGAATACCTCACAGCACAAATTTGGATCAGATTTAGTACAGGAAGCCACAGCCCAGTACAAGGAGGCTCTGTGCAAGCAGATGACAAACCGCATGTCCAGGGAAGGGAAGGAAAAGGCTGGGGGAGTGGCTGTGGAGGAAATCGCCAACCCACCTTGCAGCTGTACTGAAGAGCTGTAATGAAAACCATCATCACAGATCAGATAGGTCAGCTACAGCTGTACACAGGTAAGAGTGCTGGAAGAGAAAATGCACCTAGCTGACATTGCCTTGGGGCCGGAGTACCTGCTCCCATTTCCAACATCATCCTCCCTCCCTTAGAAAACTGCCTCCCATGTGGTCCTGCCAAATCGTACCAACTTGTGAAGCCAGCAGGCTGAGAACCAAGCAATGAAAGAAGCCTGCCAGATCTCTGCACGCAGCACTCCAGCACCTGCCCAGGAGGAGCACAACTTGCCATCAGGTTTTTCTGGCATCAAAGGGCTTTGAGGTCCCCTTTAAAAAAGCATTGTTTGCTGGTGCTCTTGGAGAGAGGAAAACATTGCTTGGGAAAAATACCAGTTCATCCCTCCTGTGCCAAATTCAGATCCATGCCAGTCTCTCAGAAAGTGATCAAGTGAGAGCATTTGTGTTATCATACCAGTCATATGAAAGATGACTTTGGGAGGTAAAGAGGAGGCTGTCAAAAAAGCACGTGGGAGGGGAGACCACCAAAGAACAGCTTAACTTACAGTAAGAATGGCTGCCTTCGGCAGGAGGAACGTACAAATTGCTATGCACGTGGGGACAGGGCTTTCAGACTAACATCCAGCCCCTGCCAGGGGGCTTCACAGACACACGATAACAAGTACAACCATTAGCATGGGACATTACCAATGGGTCATTGCAAGTTACATAAAAAAAGGGCATGTCCATTTTACATTATGGCAGCGGGTAAAAACTCAGCCCGCTAGCATCTCCCGCCCTCCCCTGTTCTTACAAGTTTGGTCATCCCTCAAACCCTGCTTCCTTCTATACATTTATTTCTCAACTGGCTTAACCACTTTATGCTCTGGGTTATTTTATTATTGACCTTGCTGAAACTGAAAGTCTGCAGAAAGAATACCAAGAAACAACTATCAGCTGTACTTAATTTCTAAAGAATTTCAAAATTTCAATAATTAAAATTTCCCATAACGCTTCAAAATTAATAGTAGAGTTGCTGCTTTCAAAGCAAACAGTACTTCCATTATAAACTGTTCATACCAATTATTTTAAAGGACAATTAATCTTTTATAAATGGGACTAATAAAATGTTTCTGAGTAGAAAGTTAAAAGTAACTTGTTGACCTCTTTCTGCAGAAAGGTTATAAAAATTCAGGGAATTTCCAAAATCTTGTATATGGGATTTTTTCATATCAGCAGTCACTTTTGCTTAATGCTTCAGAAGAAAGTGAAATTCTCCAAAATTATGTGGGATGCAGGAAAGGGGGTGAGGAAGAATTCCTACTGACTCGTGAACAGCTGGCACCATGAAACACCAGATAAGATTACCATTTGCAAAAACAAGCCTAATGGCAAGCCATCAGGGAATTCAAGCTACTTCATTTACATTCAATCACTTACAAAAATAATGTTAACATTTCCAGTTTAAATGAATGATTAGTGTTAACTCTTCTTCTGTTGCATTTTCAGTAAGAGAAAATATGCTAACACAATATGATACCAGAAAGCAAAATAAGAGGGAACCTCTGACAGAAGTGTGTTAGGCTGAAGGCACTCCACTGCTAGTAAAGGAGGAGAAATGTACAGCTAAGACCAAGGACACCTTCTTGATAAAAAATGCTTTTGTTCACATGCTGTTGCTTCCCTCATTCTGCCAGACAAATGCGTGCATGTCAGAAGGCCATCTTGAGCCATTAATTTCTAGCACTGGCAAGTCAGCAGGAATTAGCTATGAAGTTCAAAGTTGCCCCTACTTTTATATTATGCTGCTCCTCCAGCATGTTAAAATACACTAGCAGAACTATTCCCACCTAACAGAGGATCTTCCCTGAATCTAGCCTAAAAGTATACCTTGCTGTTTTCACCTTCCCTCCCCTTTACTTCCTCAGCATCAGCCCCAGTTGGTAATGATCAGGTATTATTCTATTAGCATCTACACCTTGAGAGAATTCCCTAACTATGACAAGTATAGCAGGTTTTAATATGGCAGTTTAGTTCCCCCATTATATCAATGTCCTGTAACATTTTAAAGCATAACTTTTTTTTTTATTGATACATCTCAGTATACTCCTTCTTTAGAGATTTGTGAACGCAGTATCACACGCTGCAACGACAGCCGTGTGTCTTTACAAAGCCGTTGGTTTGTATTACTTGTGCCCCTCTTGGGGAAAATGGGGAGGAAGGGTAAGGACACAGTTCTAAATGCTAATTAGTAATCATAATAATTAATTATAAAACATGCCAAGCAATGTGCCTTCCATCACAGGGCTGGCATGTCCACTTGAACTGCAAGTCACTGCTTCCTGGGAGTGTCCCTGACCATTCCAGTGTAACATTTTACGGCCATGCACCCCATCAGTATATCCAGGACACCAGGAATACTCACAGCTCCTCTAGCTGAGGAAAAGCAGAGGACAAGGAAGAAGGACAGGCAGGCTAATGTGGGCTGGCAGGGAAAATGTAACTACGGGCAATAAAAAGAGAATAGGAGTACCCCTAGGAGAAGAGCAGATCTGGAAAGCTCACATATGACCATGGACATACAGCACAGAGGAGCAGATGTGCAGGCCCCTGGCACAGCGCCAGGGCCACACACACAGTCCTTAGCACAAGGAGGTGCCTACAAAGAGGACAGGAAGGCATCCAAAGTGGAAGAGGTTTGCAAAAGTCTGTGGTGGGCCTGAGAGAGGGGGAATAGGAATGCGAGCACCCCTGGGAGCAACACCAAGCAGGCTAGCCTCCAGCATTTCACTCCCGAGAAAGCAGCAAGGGAGCAGATCCAAGTGCATCTCTTTCTGACTTTATCATTGGCAGACTGTGGCGAGGCTCAGCACTAGTATGTGAAGATCCTGAAGAAAATCTCAGATTTCCATCTCCCTCACAGGTTTGGGGCAGGGGCGAAGCCGGAAGTGGGGGACACTGGACACATTTTTTCCTACTGTTTTGAAACAACAACAAAAATACCCACAAAAGAAATAAAATAAACAGCAGAGGTATAAGAGACTTTGGAAAAGCATGCAGGAAGATGCCTGCTTAGAAACCTACAAAGCATAGCAAGGTTCCAATCCAGCAAAACATCTAAGCTATGTTGAATTTTCTTCCTGCCAGTAATACCTTCCCTTACAGCTCAGTATGCTTATGTGAGCAAAATATTTTAAATAAAATTTCCAGTAAGTAGACTGTAATGAATGGATCCAATATATTTAAAACACATTAAAAAAACAAAGCTAGTAGCTGAAATACTGCTTTGCATGATTTATCAGTGCATTAAACATACAGGAAAATTGATCATTTTGTTTAGATTCGTCACTTAGATGCATCCGCATTCCTAATATTGCCCAACATATTTTCAGAAGGAATAAAATACCTCAAATACTGGCAGTTACCTACATGTTCTCTAAGAATCATTGGCTCCACTGGCCGTCTGTAAACTGTTACAGTTACAATTTACAGTCTCGCTAGGTCAGCACAATTTATTTTTCTGTTGGCAAAAGCTTCCTGGAGATTCTCCCAACAGAAAGACAGAGGTAGGACAGAAGTACTGACATTTGCTGAGATGCAACAGTACTGTTTATTTTGAATAAAAACCAGTTATTTGTCTGAACATGTGTAATTATAGTATCTTTAATATCTTTAATAAGCTGACTTCAATATAATTATCATCACAGTACCTGAAAGGCCATGCATTCTCTTGTCTTCCCTTGCCCCGTTACAATTCAGCACAGAAAAAGCGGCACCATAGAAAGAGTGAAGATATTTGACTGGAAGTCCTGAATGTATAGTAAGTTCTCAATCCAATAAAACACATAAACCACACTGACTTTTCCTCATGCCAGCAGTCCCAGCTGAAGCCAACAGGATCACTCATGTGCTGAAAGTTAAGCCTCTGCCAAAATACATCGCTGGATGGGGACTTTTCATTTGCTGTTCTCACAACACTCAGGAAACATTTATTTTCTCAAGGCAGTGGGCCATATTTAGCCATTAATTATAAAGCAGAACTCCTCATTAGCTGCTTAGAATTAATGGTGTAAGATGGCCTCTCATGGATATAATCTCTTAAAGCTTCGAAATTATCTTACTGGGGAGTAAACGTAGCCACAAAGAATTTAAGTGACATGTTGGAGAAACAGCAAGTCAATGTGCAAGTTCCGATTAGCACCTAGGCGTTCATTCTCCCTCCTGCACACAGTCGTTTAACTGCATGACCACAATCGAAGAGCAGAGCATTACTAGGGTGAACAAGTTGTTACTACTGCAAAATTAAGAAAAGTCCATGCAACTCTCTCTTACCTTGCAGCCAGTCTCGAAAGTAGTGCAACCACATTTTGGGAAGCTGCCTATCCTCTTCCAATAGAACATATGTCACATTGCTGAAACTTCTATGAAGCTCATAAAGTAAGTGCTGAACATTTGGATAGTCTGCTTTTTGTGTCACAATATACATGTTGTAGAATGAAAAATACTTGAACTGTGCAGCAATAAAGTCATATTCCCGTGTTTCCCGTGGTACAATGTCTGTGAGATCTAGTCCATCTCTCACCCGGGTAGTTCCGTAAAGGCTGAGCCCAAGTAAACCCAGAAAAAGAAAAATAACCACAATCTGCAACAGAAAATACAAATGCATTTGGTTTTAGGTTTCTAAACAATTCATAATAGCACACTACAAAGCCAGGTTCAAAATTAACACCCACCATACTTTAAAGCTCTCATTTCTTCTTTTTTTTTTTTTCCCCACACACAAACACACTAGAAGGCTTGAAGTGGCTCTGCATCATGGATGAGAAATTTCTATTGTAATAAAGTTTAAAAGTGACTTTAGTTTCACTATTCACAAGCTTATGTTACTGAAAGTCACTACAATTCTCACTCATACTTGAAAAGTATATCTCTACACTTTTCAAGAGAAAACTTTTAAAGTATGAAATTAGCTGTAAATTATTAAGAATTGTTATTCCATAAGAACTCTATTTATTTCTTATATTTGATACCACTGCCAGGACAATTTTATTACTGGGCAATGCAGAAGTCTATTTTTGAAAAACATGTAAATAGTTCCCTGCTTACCTTAGCTTTTGGTCTTAGGAGGAATGGAGCATAATGCTTTTCTGCAAAAGATGAGAGTGTCCACTTTGTACAGGGTGGCTCAAGGCAATGCATACCAGACTCTGAAAATTGGGAAAGCAAATCCCTTGTCGAGCTTGTGCTTTCTGGGCTCTGGCAGCTAAGATTATCTTGTGTCACTGTCACTGGCTGCACAGATATTTCTGAGCGAGGCTCTGCTGTGGTGTAGTACACCTGCGTATGAGGATCGTATTCTGTGCGCAGCTGCACTGTAGACTGCATCGTAATCTGAGTTTCATGTGCAAAACTGTGACTGCTGTACGGCGGTGGAGGACTGTAGCAAGTATTATCATTTTCCGAATATGCTTGAGGCTCAATCTGAATCACTCTAGTGACACACGGACTGTAAGAGAAGAGAAAAAGATATTTTCACATTTAGACAGACCTTCACTTAAATCAGACTAGACAGGATAACCTGCTTCCATCTGAGTCTGCTTCTACTATTATTAGATGTTTTATATTAATTAAGTGCAACACTCTGATGTGAATTTTATTCAGCACCTTCAGGACACATTTCTCAGAAATTATTCAAAGTGTAGGCCTCTGAGAATATGTGCACATTTCTTGTGCTCAGGAAAGAATAAAACAGTATTTGCCTGAAGATGCTGACATCTACCCACACCACTCAGTTAATTACACAGGCTAATCAGGTCTATACCCAGGTAGTTGCACACACTCTGAATGCACAATATGTGCATATGTGAGTTTGTGTGCCCATGCTGAGAATTAAGCTATTTAGATCAAAACGTAAACACATGATGTACCGAGGTCTTCTGTTTAGAACTATTAAAGTAACTGTTAGATAATGTTTGGGCCCTCTGGATAAGATCTCAGACTTTTGAGAGGCAGGATGAAACCACTTGCCATACACTGACTGAATGTTTTAAAAATTAAGTAAACATATGCAAAGATTAAATCCCAGGAAGGATGGGCAATATGAAGAGACAATTATAGAAATAATTGAAGCATTTCCTTTATTTTAGTCCATGCAAGACCTTAACAGATACCTAGTTCATTAAAAAAAAAAAAAATCAGAGACAAACCTCTTCCTTTAAATGAGAAATGACAAACTGATGATAGAAAACAGTATCAGACATTTTTCACGAAGTGGACAAATTCTACAAAAACAAGAGGAATTCAGAATGTTGCCTACGTAAGCAAAGCAAGCGCTCATTAACTGCATTTCTTGATATGTAAATAGACTTGAATTCTGATACACATTTGGTGCAACTTTAGATGAGGGAATAAATGGAAGGTCTGATTGCCCTGTATTTCTGAGAATCGGGGCTCCAATATTCAAGCACATTAGGCCATCCACTGAAATGATGACTGAATCAGAAATAGAAAGTAGGAGTCCTGGCTTGGGATCAACTCCCTGTTCTAACCACTCTCTCAGAAACAACTTTAGGAAAGCGCTTTCTCTCTTCTGACATTAAAATTAAAATGTCAAACTAGGTCAGCTCCTAGGTGGGTGTAAAAGGCTAAGATGACAAAGGTGGCTTCTCCACATCCTGGTTGTGACAGTAGCAGTACAAATGTAGAAATGTAGCTGATAGTCTTCACTGTAGGCAAAAGCAAAAACTAAGGTAGAAAACAAGTATTACCATTCTATATTACTATTGCAGCCGTAACAAAAACTTTATGAAGCAGTATCCTGTAATGGCACCGATCATCCTGCATTCCTCATAGTCCTGTGAAAAACTTGGCTAAGAGGAAGTGATTTTACAGTTTACACATTATGTTTATGTATTTAAGTTTAAAAGCATAAAAAATAGCACATAGCGATTAACTGTAAGTAAGGCTTCTCAGTACCCTGATTTATGTCCAGTCTTCCAATTAGTCAATACTAGCCCCAGATATGTTGCAGTACTCCGTAACAGTCTAAAAACACTTGAAGAGATTCCTAAAGCACGGATCTTTCATCTGCTGTCAAAAACTTGTTCTTCAACAGTCAAAATGAACACATGTATGAATGAAGGGAAAAGTGTGTGTGTTAGAGAGAGAGAGACAGACAGAGGTATTTTAACTTTTTCCTCCAGTAGCAAATGTAAGTCAGTCACTAGCAATGAAATGGTAACAGTAACGTACTGACCTTGCTGCAGTGAAGAACTCCCACTCCTGACAAGGAATGGTAGTACTGACTGGTGACCACAAAAAAGACACACCTCAGAAATCAATCCATCAATCTATCACACAATCTCACCTTGTAAAACAGCAGAATATATCCAGTCTCCTGTCTTCCCGACGATAAAGGTCCATGCTCAGGATTGCAGGAAAAATCAGCAGAACCATAGCAAAGTTGAATACCACCACAACTGCTGCCTAGAGATCAATCATAGAAGTGATGTTGTTACTAAGCTTCATGTAGGGTATCAGCTTCCCAAAGCATAAAACTTCCTTTCAGTTCTCATCCATTCATCCATTTATCATGTCCACACGTCAAACGCTTTCAAGCCTTTCCCTGAGGAAACTGGAGATACACTTTTACATTCCCATTTCATTATGGTAGGTCTATTGTAGTTAATTAGGTTTTTTTAATAATAAACATCATATTATTTCAATATATCTGTGCCTGGAGATGTGGTGATGACTTTTTAAGTGGAAAAACAGAGTCAACAGATCATATTTTTGTATGAGATTCTGCCATATTTAGAGTCTCACAGTAAAAAAAAGATGAAGCAAAAGCAAACCTGGAACTAAAACTGAAGCTCTCACATTTAAAGGATCGGAAGTAATTTAAGCATCACAATAACATCAAAGCACAATATTAAATCAGAAATTAAATAAAAGTTTAAGTATATTTCAATGAAACTGATCTATTTTGTAAAATACTATGCACTTGGTGTACTTACATAAAAGTCTAGCTAAAAAGAGCAACATTTTTGGGTTTATCAGCAATTATTTTTAAAGAAGAATAAAAATTAATCCAACACCACATAGTAAATCTACTTATTAATATGTTTGTGTTTAACAGAACTTGATTAATGAGCCAGTCTACCAAAAAGAGTATTAAATTGGAACAAGAATACATCTTAAATTGGAACAAGAATATTTGGTTTAATTTGTGAAGTGAACATTACATAATGAAAAAAACCAACCTCCCCACCCACCCCCTTTCAAACCAAACTTCAAACACTTTCCCACACAGAGATTCCCAGAGAATCTCCATAAACATATGTGGTGCAGCATCTATCATTATTATTAATAGCATTTATTTGTAATGCAGAATTGTTAGGAGCACTAATCATCACAAAGGGAGAGCCTGGGCACAGATGGGACTGGAAGATAGTTATAAGAGTAGGAGAGACACTGGGAAGAAAATAGTTGAGCCATCAATAAGGGAAAAAAAACCCTTGAGATCCTTATATTTTTTCCATTCGATAAGCAGTAGGCATTTCAACAGTAGCTCAGTTTCATGTTCACGAAATCATATAACTATCAAGTGGCCCTACCTGTAACTTCTGAAGTAACAACCACTTGGGTTAAAACAGTCATAAAAAAGAACAAAAGCTGGGCTACAAAAATGAAGTCACTGACCTGATACAAATAGGCTCTCCTTTTTAAAAAATAAATGAATGGGTGCTTTAGATGTTGAAAAATCAGTCCTCGAAACTGGCAGCTCAAAAGATGTGGTATCTTTAAAATGTTTTAAAAATTCTTGACTTACGTGTCAAATAAGTGATTGTCTTAATAATGCAATTTTTATTTTTGTGTCTCTTTATCTGTGAAAATCAAAGTAGTAACACACTGAATGATTTTTAGGGTTTTGAAGCTGTCAAAGTATAATAAAAAGACTAGATACTGGTTTTACTTTTCCAAGAATGACAGAATCAGTTATGTAAATATTTTCTAGTCACTTGAATCATAAATATTTTGTATACAGAAATGTTTTTTTATTAGTGTTTCTTTTTTTGTTGTTGTTGTTTCCAGGCTGCTTGAGGTAAGAGTTTGGTCCTGCTGCCTATTGGTAGACATAACTACTGAAAGAGAATTTACCTAGTACGTAAAACCAAATCAGTATTTAGCCATCTTTGAGAGAAAAGATCCAATGACTATTTTATGATTTATAAATAGCTGCACAGAAAGGTATGTAAGGACATAGCCAAGACTTTAAAATGAAGTTATTTCCTTTAGATCCTCTCTAGAATTAACTGAATATGTCAGAAAAACAAGCTGTTGCAAGCGAGGTGTTTGTTGGACCTAGCTCACACAACTGCTTGCTTTATTGCTGCTAAACCAGAGGTTGAATCACCCATGTAACAAGAATAATTAATTGTGTCTGTCCTAGTTCTGGCTAGAATAGAGTTAATTTTCACCTGAGCTGGGAGAGGAACTGGAGGTGGTGGCACCTGTGGCTGGAGAACACAGCTGGGATAAGTTTATCCAAATTGGCCGAAGGACTGTTCCATCTCATATGACATCATGCTCAGTGTACCAGTGAGGAGGGTGCTGAGGGGAGCTTCCTGCTACTTGGGAGAAAACTGGGCATGAATATCTGCTGTGACCTATTGTCTGTAAATTATATGCTTCAGTATGTTTTGTTACTGGGTTTTTTGTTTGTTTGTTTTCCATCTCTGTTTTCTTTTCTTCTGTTGTTCTCTTAAACTTTTTTTTTTTAATTCAACCCATGAGTTTTGTCTTCTTTTCTTTACCAGTTCTCCTCCCTGTCCCACTGGAGGATGGGGAGAGTGAGTGAGAGACTGTGTAGCTTGGTCCCGAGCACGGCTGAACTACAACAGTGTCTAACCAAAATCTTCTATCAAGGATCAGCTAAGACTTGTTGAGATTTGGAAAAAAGTAGTTGAGGCTTGACTCAATAATTCTTAAGCCTCCCAGCATGGCTGAAAAACTAACAGAAGTCCTCTGTTCCTGCTCCATAAACTGTAAATACTTTATGCCTTATCAGTTCCCTTTGTAGACCCCAACATCCTTGAATCTCAAATGCCACTAAACGTGAAAACTAATACTTAAGTGTATCGTGGAGATGCCATTAAAGTTAGTTGTATTCACATTTTACTTTTTAAGAAGCATCAAACAACACAGAGTAAATCTGCCTATTAACACAGCATCTCTTTTTAGAACAACTAGATCTTCCATTGTGCCATCCTAGTGTTGAGGTACTAACCCTGCAAGTAAAATTTTTAAACAATCCTCTGTGTTCTGATTTGTACAAATAGACTCTTACAGCTTAGCACCACACTCCTGTGTATTGCACATTGTCTCTCCCTCACCCACCTCCCCAGCTTTTCAAGGGTGTAACAGTTCACAGTTTTCATAATTAAATATAGAAAATATTATTCTTGTATCAATTCTAATTTCTTGTCCTGTAAAAACCCACCCTATGGCTTGATAAGGAGAGGGAAGGAAGAAATGTGAGGGGTGACTCCATCTTTCGACCTGATGCATCAGCCACTGCCTCCCCTCCCAATACCATTTGTTCACCTGGTGACTGGGAATGGGAATGTAAATGTACAAGAAATGCGATCACAGCAGTACCCACAATCTGTAACAATTGCACTGACTGGAAAAGCAGCAACAAAAACCTCAGCGAACAGATCTTCCAGAGTGCAGGCAATCTGTTAGCAGTACCCAAGATGAGAGCATGCTTAGGATTTTTGGGGATAGGGCATCTTCGCTCACCCCTTCAGAGACAAATGGTCAAATGGGAGAGGAAAGGGCCTCAGACCTTTTCCTTGGGAAATGGTAAGAGTAGTCCTAGAAGAGATAAAATAGGGCCTACTCAAGGGTGTAAAATGAAAAAAAAAAAAAATTGGTCACTTTCTGAGAAACACGCTCAGCATTTTGCATCTTTTCATAATGCATAGCCTAAAAATATTATTGCTGCTGCAACTGTTAACGGAGAAAGAAGAATGGCAGTCTGTGCTGGAGGCAGCAAGGGAGATGTGAGCCAGGCTGGTAGGCTGGGGCCCCGCTGAAGGTATATGCTGCTATGTGCCATTCCTGGCAGCCCACCCAAGGAGAACGGGTGTGCTGTATAGCCAGAGGTGATGAACAGAGGAGGAGGTCTGTCAGGGAGACTTCCACCCTACTGCTGCCTATCTGCAACTCCTTCCTGACAGCAAACAGACTCGGATCCCCCCCTTTCCTCCCCCTTCTCCCTTAGGCTTTAATTTTGCTTGTTAAATTCTTATGTCAGGAGCAGGAAAAGGTAAATGGCATGGGTAAAAGGAGGGGGACAAACCACTTCAGCAGAGTCAGATAACAGAATAAGCTTAAAAACTTAAGTTCCTTCTCTCCGCAAACCCACCACCACCACCTGGTAATGCACTTTCACGTTTAGGAAAAAAAACTTGTCATTCTTACAGCGAGAGAAAAAGTTACTGCTAAGACTTACTGGGAAAAGTTCCACCCCTGCTCATTAGTTAATCTACACCACTCCTGCTGTTAGGGGAGGAAGTTTCTGGTGTAAGGGGGAAGAATTAGCTAAACTTCTGTGAAGCTGTATCTTCTCTTTCTTGGGCAGAATTTATTCTATAACCGTGTCCGAACAGTCTGTCTGAGGTAAGAATTCAGCCCAGGTAGTTACCCTCTGCCTTGCCTTCCTTCATTTATACTCAAAACAAAGAGCTATGTTTAAGACATTCCTACTGCAGGAATTCAAAAATTTTTAGTGGATTTCCCTCCTAACCTCCTCTTCTGTCACAATTTTAAGAAATGAAACACATCTGAGAACTTGGGACCTACTCCTTCAAAGTCCTGAGCACTCTTATAGGTGATTCTTGTGACTGAGTATGTGGGACATGTTCACTGTCTCAAAGCCCTAAAATTGCTTAAATAAGGGGCTAATAAGATCAACAAATGAAAAAAAAAATAGAACAGTGAAAAAGCTGGGAAAAAAAATCTATCTGCATAACAGCATTATTTTTCAAAATCTCACTTTCAAAAGGATTTATTTCCATTTTTTAAAAGTCTGCAAGAGCTAACCCTAGCAAACTCCTAAGACAGTATGAGATTGCAGTGTTTGAGTTCCATAAAGAAAATGAACAACTAAGAGGTATCAATGAACTGCTTTAGCTGGCAGAACAGAACAGAAGCTGAGAAAGAAGAAAGCATTGATATGCAAAACATGAGTTTCTAGCTAAAACTTGGGCTTGCAGATGCAGAAAACCATTTATTCTCCCTCAGCAGCTGGGTTATTTTACAGATACTAGGCCTCAAAAGTTATGGAAACTTTCACAATTATCTTGCACTGTCTTAAGAAAAGTGAATGAAGAGCAAAACGAGGTCAAGAGCAATCCTTTTTCTGAGCCCATCTGTTAAAAATCCACTATCTAGACGAGAAGAAGGCAGCATCTGTGAAAAGTAAATGCAGTATTTCATTGCTTTCTAAGTTTTGCTAGGAAGCTAGCAAAGATGGCAAGGACGTCTTGTTTAAACAAGCCTGAGTAAGAGGTAGAGGGAGGAAGAAGACTGTAAATAAAGAAATCCATATATAAATACAGACCACCCACCAAAATCTGCCATGGCTATCTGATTCTGAATGCTGTGATTAATGTATCACCTGATTTTGATTTTACCTGGTGAAGCTAGACAAAGCAAGTAATAGATATTCCTGTCTAACAATAAAGGATGTTATTTTAGTGGTTCCTAACTTATACACCTATCAGTTATATATATTGCTCTAGCACCAATAAATGCTCATTACAAGTCGCCAGCTGCCTTTTTTTTGCACATTTTCCCATCTCTTATACACATGTAAGGGGTTACTATGTGCAAGCAAAGACAAATTACAGATGCATGTGCAAAAAGATTGAGCAACTCAAACATTAATTTCTGGACACCCAAACGTTCTTACAAACAGATTCCATATTAATCACTGCCTTATAAAAGGACTTTGATCACAATGTTTTTATTCTGAATAGTATCAATATGTTCATACATGAATATGTTGAAATCTCACTGGAAACTTTTTGTCTGTCATTCTGCTATGCAGACTTCATTTTCTGAACTTTCAGTGACTCAATCTACAGCATGGCAGCAGGCAAAAAGAAAATACTTTAGGAAAGGTATATTTAACTTACATGCATACTAC
This sequence comes from Chlamydotis macqueenii, assembly GCF_036417535.1. Taxonomy (NCBI): domain Eukaryota; kingdom Metazoa; phylum Chordata; class Aves; order Otidiformes; family Otididae; genus Chlamydotis; species Chlamydotis macqueenii. The sequence continues at coordinate 43,487,722 of NC_141593.1, forward strand.
TGTAACAATTACAGCTGCTGTCTCCACAAATGTTCCAAAGGCAACCTATCACGTACTGATGTGAAGAGTGACAACAGAGAAAGACTGAGCAAAATTTGATCAGGTAAGAAAGAATTAATTTTGCTGGCTTCCACTCAACAGCTTAGCAGTACAATTAGGACACAATAGTCCAATTCTGTTGAGTACTTCTTATGAGATGCATTTAGGCTGAAGTAACTTCTGTAAAGCAAAGATACTATAAAAGTGTGATAAAACAAGCCTTCTCCTCTGACTCCTAGTGAAGATCACCAGTATCCTGTTAGCTGCTTAAGGTACACGCTGAATGTTTGAAACTGGGCCACAGATTTAGGAGAATTAAATAACTTCTTCCAACACAAGAAGTATTAAACTTCAAAAAATATTTCACACATTGACAGTGGTCTTTGCTGTAAAGTAAAACAATTCACTATGATGTTCCCTGCAAGGAAAGACATCTAGGTTTTGGCAAATCAGCAGAGCTAAATACTGCTAACCATTCAGGACGAAGGATCTAGTTTTAGCTACCACAGTCATCTGCTAAATAATGCAGAAAACCAATGAGGCTTTTACTTTCGCTATTATTCACTATCAAATGGCCTACTGAGAATGAAATGGTAAACAAATTACTAATGCTTATTGGTAACATAACTGCAATCGCAAACAGTTTACCGTTTTACAGCTTAACGCAGGCATACTTAAATCTCTGAAAACTGCAGTAACTGCCACATGTATTAAGCAAAATTGCATCCCTTGGTTCCTCTGGGTAGCCGAGGGCTCAAGGAGAATTAAAAAGGACTGGAGAACCAGGCTACAGCAGAAGAAAAATAACTGCTGAAAAAGTAGTTTGTTTGCTCTGCACCAAGGTCAGGCAGTACTATAAATTGCTTGTGCAATAAAGCACTGTTAGGGGAGAAACTCCCAAAGCTTTCTTCAAAGAGCCCTTGCTTTTAGAAGAAAGCTTTCTCCAGAAGCCTTACTATTTCATATTTCTAAAGGTGTATTATCACAAACAAATACAAGAAGACAAAGAGAGAAAGGCAGAGTGAGCGATACACAGTTCAGCACATAAAATCGACATTTTCTCTCAAAGCAGTTGGAATATAAAATTCTCGGGAGTCTTCTTCAAGTTTGCTAAAATTACATTGGGAGCAAGGCAGTATAAGCTGCTGCTGTCATTGCATCACATTTGTGATGCAATGATATAAGCTGCGGCTGTCATTGCATTTTGGTTACAGTGTTTAAGAGCAGCAAATTGGACAAACATGAACAAAAGGATTAAATTTCTACTCAGGAATGTTACAGTACACAGTACACAGTCTACTCCTTTTGACTTAAAAATGCAACTCTTTCTGGAGACTTGTTCCTGCTTTGTTGCATACATCTTGGTTTTTGCACTCAACCCACCTGTGACCAGGCAAGGTATTCTTTTACCTGCTAATAGGATGCGAGAGACTCCAGGCAGGAGAAACAGGAGGAGGAGAATCAAGGGCAGATAGCAGTTGTTACTACCCAGATCAATGGTAAAGTGATCACATACTGGTTCACTGAACTGCAGCAGCACTGAACACAGACTTTAACACTACCACTAACATGTACCATCATTAGCCTGCTATGACAGGACTATGCGTAAGAGCTAACAAAAGGGCGTATAAACTTACTTGGAGTGAAAATGCTCGTAAAGCAGGAATAGGGATTAAGGCAGCCATAAAGAAAGCAGTAACATTGCTGATAGATGTAAGAGCTACACTTGCTCCTGTTCTCTTCAAACATTCTCCTGTTCTGTCCTGCAAAACAAATGACGTATCTTAAAAGTCAAGTGACTAAGGTGATGTCCTACAAATGAAGAGGTCATCCTACAGACATAACACAATAACACTGAAAAAATATTACAATGAAATTCTGAATACAAGTCTGCATTTGAGAGTATGCGAGAATAAACAATATACTAAGTATACTGTTCAGGAGAAAAGCAGATGACACATGAAACACTCATGGTTTTTGTGGGTAGGAAATATTACCAAAGCTGCCTGTAGCTTCAGAACACAAAACTAAATGGATACTAACATTGTATCAAATACACCTGTAATTGAGTAGGATGTATTTTGTACCAGCAGAGTAATTTGGTGTTCTCATTTTCAGACAAAATAAGCAGGTATTAACAGCACAGAGGCATAACGTAGCTACGCATCTTGAAGATGCATGTAACAAAACAATAAAAACCAGCCAAAACCCAGGGACCTCACAAAAAAACCGTAGAGAAATCAAGATAAAACACATGACCCTTTCCCAACCCAAAAGGCTATTCTGAAGCAAGGTTATAGTAGACTGAGGCTGTAGTGCCTGTGTGCCAAACCAGCTGGAAACAGCACATGGAAGACATTGCTTGTACAAAACAGTATGGGCAAGTACATATTGCTTTTAAATGGTTTGTACTTTGGATATGAAACTTTAGACTAAGGGTAAAAAGGTCAATAAAAGGAAAGGATCATAAAAGTGATGACATCTTAGATTATCTAGCATATCTAACATTAATATGTTACGCACTGAAATGTCATGGTCAATTATAAACATTACAAAAGAAAAGCAGAGAAAAATACACAAAGAAACTCAATTTTTAAGGCCATAACAAAAAAAATAAAGGTTGATACAAATAAATGTTTGTTTTCTAAGATGTCCTCCTTCTCTTTCTTTTCACCTTAACGTTTTTGTGTTCTTCCATTAAAAGCATTCTATCATTTGTCAGAGTTATATTTGAGTTTGTTCCTAAATTTACATCGAATTTTGCTGAAATTTGGGGCAGAATTTGGATTATGTAAATTAGCCTTCATATGACAGCTATAAATTAAATTTTCAAGACAAAATAAATCTAAGGCACTATCGGAAAAAAAAAAGGAAAATAAAAATGTGACCATTCCAAAGCATTCTAGGATCACACACATTGCCATCATTTCCTATTTTGTCAGAAATAAGAATTTTCAGACCCTAGGAAAAGCTATTGAGAAAAAAATCTGTTTTTTTTTTTTTAATCACTCCTAATCAATTCTGGATACAGTTATCTTTTCCTATATGAAGTTTTTTGTTTTATCTTCCCCCAAATCCCCATTTTGTTATTACCTCAAATGGAATTCTCTTATTCTGCCCTGTTTCGCTAAATGCATGTGCCAGAAGGAAAACATCATCTACACCAACTCCAAGAGCAAGAAAAGGCAAAACCTTGGGGGAGAAACAAAACAAACAAAACTCAAGAAGTCTGTTTTATGATTTGCCGTGCAGCTAGCCATTAAATGGCTAATTAAAGCAACTTATACATTACACTGTACACAAATCCAAGGGTAAAATGAAAAACAAAAAGGTGATATACAGCTATTAACTTTTATTCTAGAATACTGCTAAGGAACTTGGGGTATACCACTACAGATAGAAAAACTTAACAAAAGTAATTCAAATTTTGGGTAGACAAAGTATATATGATAATAATTCAATTTATATAAAAATATTTTCAGAATTTGAACATTCTGATATATTCAGATGTAAAGACAAAACCTGCAGCTTCTTATCTACAACTGGATGCCTCCACTCATATTGTGACACAGAGAAATCAAATAACACAGAATCTAGTAATTATAGAAACTACACAGCCTTCTTCTTTAATATAATTTGGCAGCATGATCACTTAATTTTTCACAGTATAAGCTAGGAGAAAAGAGAAAGGCACAAGTAAAAAGATAAAGCCAAAATACTTTTGCAACTTTTTTCCCCTCAAAGGTACAGTTGTGTTCATTTACTAACAGAATACTCGTAATTTAACAGCAGACTTGTGTCTCCTAAATACCTGAGTTGTGGCAGCATTAAAGGAAATTCCAATCAATGAGCACAGGCCCAATCCTGCAGCCACTGAGAGTGCAACCAACAAGACTCCTGCCAGCCCCACGGCACCCTGAGACTTGGCACAGTCCCACCGCAGCATTGTTAAACAGGCGTAGGCAAGCTAAAGCAAGTGGAGGGGAGGAGAAGGAGTTGGGGGGGGAAAAGAGCAAAATATTAGAATGGATCCTTCTCTAACAGCTATGTCTCCCCACCCAAAATACACATCCTTACAAACATTTTTAAACAGAATAGACACATCATAGATGTTACACAGAGGAACTGGTGACAAGCCTGAGGCAAAAGTCTACAAACTGTAGTTTTTATTTTAAATATGCCTAAAATGTTCTGGACTACTGACTGACAACAATAAAGCAGATATTTAAGCTCTGATCTACTAAAAAATTAAATAGTTTTATTTTATTACCATTAGTAAGTAGCCACTAGCTACTCTGATAACACTGACATCAGAAAATGACTTTAGGATGTCATCCAGGGTGGTCGTAGTAAAGGAAAGCACCTTCTGAGTAGAGTTTTGTGCAACACTTTGATGAACAACCTATGAAAAGAAAAATAAAATTTGGTGTGACTAAAGAAAAAATTAATTACCATCTTCTACAGCACATATCTGCAATCAACAACTTTTGCCTTCCTGCGAAAGCCCACATCCTACACAAAGATTATGCTGATATTATCCAAATGTGTCTGGCAATTACTTCTTGCAAGCTACTGATTATCAGACAATAATTTGCAGCCTTCAGGAAAGGCTACTGCATTTCCAGCCCATTCCAAACATTTAACTTGAATCCTCTTCCCATAACTCCACCATGGATTTGCTGCAGTACAAGTTTTGCCTTTAACTCAAGGCTAGTGATCTCTTCAGAGTGCTCCTTTTTCCCCCCTGCCTGGCCATTCACAGAGGTCAGAAGCATCACAGCAGAGGTCAGAGCTTAGGACACAGACACCAGGCACTGTCACGTAGCCTCCGCACCTGGGCTGCCACTGGCAGAGCAGCCTATAGCTGGCTAATGTTTTCCAGATACCTTTAGAATAATCACGCCAACCAAAGCCTTTTAAATTCCAGCTAGCTCTTTAGTTCCTTCTCAACCCCAGCAAAGCAAGAATGTCCCAGACAGCAAAGAGCAAAACCTTGATAGTTTCTTGTATGTGAATAACAAAGCAGCTTCTTAACTGGGGTGGGGGGCAAGGTTGGAAAAAATCAGCTTGAAAACTGGGAGGCAATAACTCAGTTCTGGTTTAAGCATCTTCCTTGAAGAAATGTTGTAAAAAGCTGTGACAGAAAGCAGTGGATCTCAGCAGGACTTTATAGTTAAGATACGTAGGTTATTTTCAGCTTTACCTCAACATACATCCTCTGCCAGGCTTCCAGAATTGCTGCTGCCTTATCCTCATTCCAGTTGATATGTGAAACATATTCATACCCCTTGAAGTGCTCATACATTTGCTTAGGAGTCATTAACTGAAACATGGTTTGCAAAGCCTGCGCACTGTGACATAGAGATAAAGGACAGAAAGAAGAGGCATAAAATTAACATTTTCAGGAAATTATTTTCATGGCATCAAGTCCCAAATGAGACCCGAACGGGAACTAGCATGAGTTCTTGATATTATGTCGTACATGTTGATATTAAAATTGAACAGAGTATAATCATTCTACTCTGTATCGGGTGCAGCTGTAGTGGCCTATACAGTATTGAAGCTAAATCTGGCCTCACTGAAGTTAATGAGAGTTTTGCCATTATTTTCAATAGGATCAGTTTCAGGAGCAAAAAATGTAACCCTACGAATCAGTTACAAAGATCATGATTGATAGATTACTGTGAGGATGCCACAGGAACAGTTATTTCTAACAGATCCTGTAAATGCTGCTGGTAATTTGTCATTTGAAGACTCTGGTCTTTTTCATCCCTTGGAGAGAAATGCCAGATTAAACTCTTGGTGCCTGACAAGCTGCAAGGACTACACTATGGCAATAACTATCCATTCTGAATTTCCACAATGTGCAACTGTATCCAATGATTTTATAAGCTTAAGGAACTATTTTATTTTTCACTAAAAATACATTCGTTGCCTACTTGTTGAAAGTCTTATCAATGTTTAGTGTGAATGTACAAAAGGTCAAAATCCATACTAAATGTTCTACTAAAAATTATCTTTATTAAATATGGAAGAATTATGCTTCATTTAGTTTAGTATGGCCTACAGTTTTCATAACAGTTTCACAGGTTTTTCCTTCACTGAAGTCCAGTGTTCCATGGGTTCTTTAAGGGGTTATCACTCAAGGGTTTCTCACTCAAAACTGTATTAAAGATGTAGATTTCTCTCTATATTAATCCTGAAGAAAAAGTTCAGTGGAGATTTTGGAATTCTGAGAGAAGTCAAATCACTGAACACATTATCTAAATTATTTTTTCCCCTTTTTCCTTTGATTGTATTTCAAAACATGATCAAAGGCATTCAGTACTTTAAATGTTATTCAATATTTATACATACACTCTAAACAACAAAATTGACAGGAAAAACCTTTATTTCTGAGTGACGTATGCTATCATTCTGAGGTTAGAAGCATGAAGCAATGACGCCTCCTTTAAATGACTGTCTAATCTCTCTTTTAATTTTTTTTTCTTCTTGAGGCACGTCCTCCTCAACTGAGATTCATAATACATATGAAGGGCAGTAGATTTTGCATGATCCTTCCCCTGTGCCCCAAAAACCAAACTCTAACAAAGAAAAACTTTGACATTTTCTTTAAACATTTGCTTACCTGACAAGTTTACCAGAACTGTTCTTGACTGTACCACCTATAATCAACTCCTCCTGCCAATGCATGTATTTTCTTGACAGTCCATAGCATCCACCACTCAAAACAAGGGCTACATCAAGAGGCTAGAAAAAGTTATAAAGAAGCAATTAATCAGCTTCATAGCTTCAGACAAACTCATACCCTAATTCAATGCTCAGGTTACCAGAAGAACAGACATTAAAGACAATCTAGGAGGTCTACAAAGAAAAATGTGTTCAACAAATCAATTTGAACAACTCAGCTGGATATGTGTTGTCCAGATGGAAATTTCTGCAAAGCCTGATGTGATTGATAAAGGGATATATAAAATCAGGGCACATTACTTCATATTCTTCACAAAAATCAACAAAACTGGTGCTACTTGAAGGCAGGCTTTGCTGTGTGGTGTGAGTGTATAGCAGCAGCTGTATTCCAGCAGTGGATACGTCTGTCTGAGGCAACAGGTTTGCTGAAATGCCACATCACTGCATTGCCACACCCAGCCAGTAGCTGACAACCACAGTCTCACTCTGTAAATACGCAGGATTAAACACTGCATCACAGAATGATGGGCTAACAGCATACAGCATATAACAGGAACAGAAAAATGACATCACTCAAGAGTATGAACTATACATTGGTTAGAAGAAAATGGTACCTTCTTCTCTCCTCTCTGACCTCCCCCCCTACCCTGGCCTCGCCTGAAAAGACATGCACAAGGACAAGCAAACTTACTTTGGTGGAATTTTTATTGGGAGCTGTGATTGGGCAATCGGGATCAGCAGGATTCAGGCAGGGTCGATCCATATAACCATGACCAACCTCCGCTTTATTCAGCATTTCTTCCCAGCTCTCCACTTGGTAGTTTATTTTCTTTAACTCTTCCAAGAATTCTAAGGGGTCAAAGTTGATCCACTGCAAAGGAGGCTTCCCTCTGCAAGAGAAACCAGGAGAAAATGACACACACAAAAAAGACAAAAAAAGTACTGAAACAAACATACTTTTAAAATTCCTAGTTGCACAAAAAATTCAATTATTTTCTGTTACAAGTTAAAACCTTTTCTGGTAAGGCTGTTTCATAAAATGTAAGGCATGTTTTAATTAGATTTGTTTACATACTTTTCTTGCAGCCCAGTTGTAATTTTAACAAAAATACTCAGTTCTTACAAAGTTACTGTATAAAACAGAATATTCACAAATTAAAAATATTTCCATTTACAAGTAAAGCAAAACAAATCATCACAATAATCAGGCACCTAAATAACAAAAAAGCAGCCAACTGTTGCTTCAAAGAACTAGGTGGGGGAGGGGAGGGAGAAAGAAGAGAGGGAGCTGAGGAAAGAAAGCCTTTCTCATAGTATCAGATTACTTCTTGCTAGTCTAATAATCATCTTGCAAATGTAATCAATTAATATAGTTGATCTTTGTTTATCTATAACAATACTGCACTCCTTCAAATGCCCTGGCAGCCTGACCATCAACCATCAAGCTTTCCTGCTACCATGGCTGTCACCGCTATCACTCTCATGTCTCCCACCCCCCAGTTCTGCATCTGTGATGTTGACAGACTAGAAAGGCTTTTGGCTGCCTTATTCTCTGGTTCAAACCACACTGTATCTGCTTAACCAGGCTTAAGTTATTATTCCAAATCTCCCAACCAGAAAACACAACCCCCCTTATTTCCCCATCTAAAACTGTACACTAAAGGTTAGGAGATGGCCATTGCAAATTGCTTTTACAGAGAATTGCAAACCAGGACAGAAACAATAACTCAAATGCTAACTCTTGCATAATTAACAGAAAATGCCCGCACAGATTAACAATTAACTCTTTAAAAGATTCAGGGCATATAATATCACACTTGTAAACTGTGAGAAACCACCCATAAAAGATACTATATGGTTTCTTTAATGATCTCAATAAGCAAAGGATTTGTTTTTTATTCCTCAGGAAGACTTGAGATTTAACCCATGACATTTTCTTAGGAATAAAGTTAGCAGCCAATCAATGTTTTTGTCTTTTATGGAAAAACAAACAACATCACCAGAAACAAGTTTATTTCGGATTCAGAATCTGAATCAACAATGGGAATGCAAATGAAAAATCATACATAACTATACAACTAAAATCAGTCACACCAGAAAGTTATTAAAAAAAATGCTTACAATAGGTACGCAGTTCCTGACTGTAGCTTTGCTCCCTCCCAGAAGCAGTCCAAAGGAGTGATAATTAAGCAAGGATAAAGATATTCTATGATCTGTCAAAATCAGAAAGGGGAAAAGCACAGTTATACTAGAATATAATCAAAGCAGCACAAGCTGAATCATGAGAATAAACAAATCTTACAACTAAATGCCTGCTATACATACCTGGTCCATGTAACCTGCTTCTGTTATGAGTTCTCCTGACTTGTAACACAAATGTTCCAATTTCCACTGTCTGTAAAAAATACAAAGAACATAGATTTTCCTGCACTATTACTGAAAACTTATTTTTAAAATATAAAGCATTTAAAATCGCAACTCATATATTGGCCTCAAGCAGTGAATAATTGAGAGTGGTAAATATTGAGCGTAGATACACATCGTGTCATGAAAAAGCAAAGGCCTTTATTTTTGTAGTTACAGACTAGACATTTGTTTCAGTTATTCTCACATTGTCTGTAGAACTCATTAAAAATAATGGAGCTGCTTTTGGATGAACACAAGACATGGTAAGGAACAGAAATCTATCTTTGTATAAATGAGGCTGCTTGTGACTTACAACATTACTCAGTGACACAAGTGAGAGAGAAGCCAGCTCCAGCTCAGAGGACTAGGATATTCCCAGCTGACCCAGACATGCAGGAGATAAGAAACCATTAGGATTTCTGCCTTCCTTTTTCAGCTAGGTTACAACTTCCACTGACACAATTTCTAACACCCTAGACAAGACTGGGTAGAAGATAATTACTTCACTGAGGCGTCAGTTGGACGTGCTGAAAAGATGTGCTGAAAGACAGGGGGCTTCACGCCTCACAGGCAGCATCCCTAGGCATATCATCATGTAAGCAGTAACCCTGGAGGAACCATGTTTCAGGGAGACACTTCACTAGCCCAAAGCTGGTACCTCCCTTAGGTGCACCTTTATTATTTTTTTGTTGGACAACACCCAACTCCCAACCTTCAGTATGTACACACAGACACTCTGAAGGCCAACTCTATTATGTCTGTTATTAAAGAGCTACTATTCCATCCAGTGTCATTTCTCAGATGTCTGCATTTCGCTTTATATCCAAACTACTGGAAGGACAGTAACCTGTGCTGCTGTTCAGTCATTATGTACCTCATGATGCTGTCAGTGAGTGAACGCACAGACACCACTCCTTTACCAAGACAAATGCTGGGTACTGTAGCACTGCTTATAGGAGTACACTCTCAGAATCTCTTCCAACACCACTTACCTCATGTTATTTGTTAAAAGCCAGCTTGTAACTGCCATCATGCCACAACATCAAGGATCAGAAAACAGTGACATTCAAATCAAAGCACAGTCGTAAGGGAAAGGCTCTGAAGTACTAACCATTGAAAAATACAGGGAGGGAAGCATGTGCCCACTTTTTAGCTGTTACGGATGACCAAGAATACTTTTGCTTTTCCTCTTACCTGTTGTACATATAGACGTGTACTCTGCTGGCCTGGAGTGCAGAGTCAAGGTGCTGTCTGAGTGCTTCTGTTGTTAGTACATTAGCACCATCTTCCTGTGGAGTCTGGATCATAAGCTGGGGGTTAAACATGGCCTCTTCTCCAATCTTCTGCCGTGTGTAATTTAATTCCCGACTCACTCGTCCACCAACTGACAGATAAATATCAACAGCTTTGTATTAGCCAGTAACTGCATATTCTGGATTCACTTGATGAGCACCCTCCAGTCAGAAAAACTTGACCATGCGCATGGACTACTCTGTCTCAGGCCCATCCCAGTATAACTCTAAAACTAGTAACAACTTTATTTCAGTAACACTGCAACAAAACCCATATTCCTTATTAAAATACCATTGCCTCTACAACACTAAAACATTGATGTGTAAACTGGAGCCTCAGTCTTTCCTCTACATTATAACCAACATCCCATAAGTAAAATTAAAAAAAAAAAAGAAAGAAAAAAGAAAAACCTTTTCCTTGCAGACCAGACCAAATACTATGCTACAATTTCTTACACTTGTATAAACAGTCTGCTCCAATAGCACATTTCAAGATAAATGGCTTTAATTTACACTCTTCTCCTAAATAATTTGGCAAAGGCAGAAGGAGGATGTTTCTCTTCAGTTAAAAAAAAGGGAGGAGGGAAAGAGCCTTAAACAAAAAAGAAAAAATACTAAGTTCCTATGAAGAGATGCAGTTTTGAGTGTAGCTGAAAGGAGTGTCTACAGCTAATTTACCCCAGTGGTCCAGTACCTGCATAACGTCCTGTTAGGCAGGAGAGCATTCATGTGCAACATCTGTTCTTAAACCCACATGAGCTGAACAGTGTGCTCCATATTAAAACATGGTGGGAAAAAAAAAGAAAGAAAAAGGCAGAGGGACACTGTAAAGTTGACAGGCTGTAGAGGGAGCCATATTCAATTTGCCTTGCCAGAAAATATTATGTAAGAACAGAAAATTATCTTCCCTCTTACAAAAAGCATTCAGCTAGAGTTCATATACTTTATACAACCTCCCCTGTAGTCTCTGTAGCAAATGCATGTGGGAGGCGGGGTCAATTAATTCAGCCCATTAGCTGAATCAATACCACATCCAGATGAGAAGGACAAGAATACTACCAACATGCTGTTTCCATCCCTTACAATTTATTATCTTTATTGCTCTGCTAAGTCCAAGCTACAGACCTTGTCTAATTTGTTACATTTTTTTCAATCCTAGTCAGCTTGGCACTGGTGATCTGAATTACTGCCAAAGTTTAGTTCTGCAACAGTGTGAACAGAAATTAGGAATGTACATCTATCTCTTCCTAGGCCGTATAGCAGAAGACTGATCTGTAACCAGTTGGCAGTGTGGGAGATGACATTCCCAAGACTGAAGAGGAACATACTTTTTCAATCACTTGGGCCCTCAACCCACCCGTAAGCCCCGTGGGGCTAAAAGGACCACCAGGCAAAAAAGTGGGCCTCTGCACGGATAAAGCTGTCAGAATGAGACCCTCAACAATTAAACCATACAGTCATTCCGGCACGAAGCATTGCTTAATTTCTAGTTCAAGTAGTCTTTGAAGAAATAAGTGTTTCCACAACAAGCTCCATTTTTTCAGCCTGTCACATGTGGCATTGCCTCCTTCACACCAAGTAACAGTGACCAGCTAATAGTAAAAAAAAAAACAAAAAAAACCAAAATCAAAGTACAACTTCCTTACCTAGAGTCCCTTTATAACTTCTTAACATCCCTCTTACTACAGTGACAGAACATACAGTCATTGAGACTGCATATCCATGGTAACAAAAAGCTATTGTTAACTTCTATCAAGAATTAAACCCTAAAAATACTTTCACTCATCAGACCCATGCCATCTTTCTCCACTAATCAGCAGTCTACGATACAGTAATAAATTTTGGTTCATCTTACACAAATATAGGGTTGAGGTAAGGGAGCAGAGTCATTCTAGTACGTATGTCTTGGAACCAGAGCTTTCTTTTGAAGTCCTTTACACTGCAAGTGCTTCCAAAGACAAAATATCTTTCTCCTTCTTTTGTGTCTAAATGCCAGCCAAGACAATAAAGCCCCAGTTTTATGAGGACTGTGGAGTCTACCATAAACTTTTACTCCTGGTACTATATTCTCTCCCATTCCACCCACACTTTCCTTTTGAATTTAACCAGGACTTGAACCAACAAATCGTACTTCATGCAAGACAAAGGGCGGCATTCCTATCTCTGCTGAAAGTGACCAATTGTTTACTATCAACAGAAATGATTGCTTCTTAATCAAGGTCCTGTCAAACCACATTAACTTCACTGGACAAGGCAGATTTAGCTAATCAAAACTGCATCACACAAGTCAGTCATCAGAACAGAAGCTGGGGTTTTTTTCCCCTTTCAACATTCAAAACAGGAGTAGTGAAACCACCCATGAAGGCGGGTGCACGTTCCAGAACCCAGCAACAGATCCGCTCCACATTCTTCTTAAGGCATTACACCATTTCATTATTTCTTTGATAGGTCCATTATGTACATTTCTTCAACCAAACAGAGTGAAGATAACTCCATAGGCAAATCTAGATACTTTACACTACATAACACTCAGGTAGGAAGAAATTATAAACATAGATTGCAGAGGAAAATTCTGACTGCCAAAGTCAGATTATGTGAAAACATAGCAACAGACAGAAGCAAATGGATACCTCAGTGGCCTTTCAACATATAAGAAGTAATAAAGAGCAAAAGGGAAGAGGGAGAGGAAGTTTCCACCACTTATATTTTCATTTATTTTACCTGAAAGTTTGCAAAGATCATTGGAGGCTGCCATACCCAGAGATCTTAAGCCTCTACAATCAGTATCAGCTGAATATGCACTTTTAAAAAACTCAAGCTCTCTTGTTGCTTACCTCCCACCAGACTATCCACAGCTGGTGCAAAAACCTAGGAGAGAAACCACTAAAAATGTCACAGAAATGTACCTGAAGCCTCTGGCTTCATTGTACTGAAGATATGCAATACTATGCTCAACACTTGCAAGCTCTGCAGAAAGTCTTTCCTTACACTTGTAAGAAAAAAAAAACAAAAACACACATTATAATCATCATAGGTTTTCCACACTATAGGACAAACAATGTAATGGAAAATACGACCCATGAACAAAATGCTGGTGTTTTATGGTTTTCTTTTATGGACTGTTTTCTTATATTTGGTGACAACAACATCTTACACTCAAAATGCTACTGACTTAAATTGTATGTATCACATACAGTACCCATACTTCCCATTTTATTCCATATCAAAGACAGACTGGACTATTTAACTTCAATATTCTGGTGACAAAATACTCTCCTTTTTCGGTATGTCAAAAGTCACTTGTTCGAATCCATTATTACATGATTCCTCATGATTTAGTGCGTAGATGGCCGAGTTGGTGGCACAAATTCCAGCAAGCCAAAATGCTGATTTAAATAACAGATCGGTACATTGTCTCATGGCTGTGGTAACACAATGCAGCAGTTTGTACACTATCCTTGCAGCAGTGTCATCAGATTCTGGGAGTCTGTCTACTAGAAATGCCATCTGTACAATTTACCTAATACATTAAAAATAAAGGAAAAAAGAAATCACAACAAAGTAATAACACCAGTGTCCTGGCACCATTTCTCACTTAATATATCAGTTTCTAAGACTCAATAATGTGTTTGAAGGTCACATGAAACACTTTTACCACCAGCATCTTTGTTGCTGAGCATTATTAGTTCTTACTAAAAATTCATTTTTTTTCTAGAGAAGAGGAACGTATCTCCCCCTTCCCCTCCTCTCCAATATCCACAGGCTTCCCTCTTAGCTCTTTGCCAGAACATAGACCTGCCTTGAGCAAGTCAGCATGTCACACCATGAAACATTGCAATAGCCAGTACCATGCTTCTGCTCCTCCCCACCAAACTTCCCCACCGACTTCAACAGAAGCTGGTCAAGGTACTAAATTATTTGCCCTTCTCAAGGGCCTGAAGACAGCAGTCACTGTCATACGGATGTGGGGTTGCTAAAAGCTATGTAAGGACCACCATGTCTCCCTCCCCCAAGAGCAAGGAACAGCTGTCAGGTGGTAACAAGTTGTAGTCATCCTTAACTTGAGGCAGACCTGAACTCATGACCTATAGGTGAAAGGCTCTAGATCCCATTACCAAGCACTGGGGTCACAGTCCCAGTGTTTCAGTCATCACACATTAAAATGCTTTAGTGCATCTTAAGTGAGGAGCACCCAGAAAAACAAAAACTGCTTGCCTCTACTGTATATTTGCACAACAGTGATGCACCCTCCAATGACATAATAGTGAAACTATATTTGTTTTCACTGGCACAATTCTGACAGATTTCCTTCCAACAACTTAGTAACAATTTCAAAATTGCTGGGTTATTCAGCTCATGTGCTCCTTTCCACTGCGAATGTCATTATCTTACCTACACTTTTCTCACAATTAGCATTCAAAATTTATGTGGCATTACATTAACATGCTTATAAAGAACTCTGGAATTCACCACCAGAAACTGCAGTCCCTTCCACATAAGTAGTCTCAGAAGTAAGTTTGACCACTGCTACACTAAAAGAGAGATCCTAAATCAAGCCATGAGTGATAGCCAAAAATCACTGCTTCTTCATTTACTGTCTGGTTGCTCAAAAAGCATGAAATATTTCTTTTTCAGAATATCTTACAATGTTCCATTTCAGGTTCCTAGAATTGCATCATATAGCCTGAGGTTTTGTTATTTTTTTCAGACACAAACACTACCCCTGTTAACAACTCAATAGTTACCTTGTGCACAACTGTGAAACAAGTAGCTTAGTAGAAAGCAAGCTCTCTCTATAAAAAGAACATTCCTAAGAGCTAAACACTTGGGATAGAAACATTTGTCTACCAATGTGGAGAACAGACTTGGAGAAAGCAAAGCCAAGACCTGCAGAAATACCTACTGGTTTTGGAGCCTAAGTTCTTTTGTGACAAGCTTGAGGTATGTGAACGGAGCAAAATTTTCTGGAGAACCTCCCTTCTAAAGACTGTGGGCCTTAAGGTGTTTCCTCCCACTTGTGGGGAGGGTAGACACACTTCTGCTTGCTCTGAGCAACACCATCTATTTCATTTTTCCAGAACTGTAAATGTGTAGCATTAGAGCAATCCAGCCC
The DNA here is from genome assembly GCF_036417535.1 of Chlamydotis macqueenii. NCBI lineage: Eukaryota > Metazoa > Chordata > Aves > Otidiformes > Otididae > Chlamydotis > Chlamydotis macqueenii. The sequence continues at coordinate 43,503,262 of NC_141593.1, forward strand.
AACCTTTTCACAGTGACAACTCAATGCAATAAAACTGTACCTCTAATAGTCATGGATACCTCACACAAACAATGTTTTCATTTCATCCCTCCAAAAGATGCTGACCCTTTTTGACAAATCAGGTGTGTAGATCAGTACCCCTTACAATGCTTACATTACAGCCTGAGCAATAGCCAATGCAGGCAACTCTTGCAATCTGTGATACCTCTTATCATCACAACAGGAACCAAAGCAAAATAGAACATAAAAACCCTTCGTGACCCATATAAAAACCATATAAAAGATTGAGAATAATATCACAATGTGTTCACCTGAGACTCAACCTTTACCAGACAACCCAAAGAGCAGCAGTGTGCAAAGAAAGACAAGAACAGCCCCGTGTTATGCGACGCACTCCACCCTGGTCGAGTGCTGGGGAATGCTGCAGGCATCTTGTTTTCCCTCTCTTCAGTACTCTCTGCCTGCTGGGATGGGAACCAGGAAAGGTCTTTGTCTTCATACTTCTCTGCCTGGCATCCTGCATAGCCTATCTCCCTCAGCTTTGAGTGCTGTTAAAGGCTTCCTCCTGCTCCACTTCCTCACCTAGTCTCCCCTCTGTTGCTATGTGCATCTCTATTATACACGCACATACAGGAATTACTAAAAAACTACAAAACGAAACTAGTTTGAGTCCATTCAGATGGTACGCAGATAAGTCAGACAGACAGGGAGCTTTGCCTCCCTGTCCTAATTGCATACTGGGATTAGAAGTGTTCACACCTGCCTAATGACACCAATGACAATTAACATTTTTACTGATAAAGGAGCGCTGACCTCATGACAACAAAACACAGCAGCCAAGTACTACTCATACAGGACTGAAACCTCCCTTAAAGAAACTGAGATAAAGAGTTGAAGTTCTCTGGCAGATATGAAGATTACTCTGCCTCTTACCGGGCACAGAAAAATTATGGCCTTTTGATTTAAAGCTTCCTGTGGCTCTCTAGGGAGTTCTGTCTTCACATTCTCTCAGATGTTCAAGCTTGTCTGTGCTGCTCTTTGTTAGCAACGGAATATAGTTTTTCTGCACAAAGACAGTACTAGTTAGCATCCCGACAGAAGAGCAGGGAAGACAGCACCTTCTGCAATATTATCATTGTCTAGGCCTGACTGGTAGAGAACAGAGGTAAAACTAGTTGCTAGGAGGAAGAGCAAAACACTTTCATTGAAATTCAAGTTTAGTTAGTACAAGAAATGGGACTGGTTGGCATGTCCATTTCTTTAAACTTTCAAAACGCTGTCTACTTGTAGAGTCAGAACTGCTACTGGTTTACATGGTTGATGTCTGAATTTATTAACTACTGACTGTAAGCCATTATCATGTATTAGATGTATCTGACATTCTAATGATGCTAAGGATGGCTCTCATAAGCCCATCAAGATTACATTATAAAAAATTTTTAGCTACTTGCAATTATTTTTTTCTGCTCATTTACTTAACTATGCAAAATAAAGACTTCACAGAGAGTAACTGAAATTGAGCTACCAAAAAAAAGATATATCTGTTGAGAAATTATGAGCTTACAAGAGGTACACACCACAGTGATAAGCAGTCAAGTGTCTTAAAGAGATTATGTGGTTGCTCAGTGAACTGTGCAATAGCTCAATGAAAAATTACCACCTTTGTCATGTAATTAGACATGATCTATGCCAGCACTGGACTACAGGCAGTTAGAAATTCCACGCTGTGCCTAGGTTTTCTCCAACTTCGTTTACTCTACTGAATACACCTCTCTCTGTTTGTACAGCTCACATGGAGTAGTGATGGTTCCACCTGCCCCCGTTAAGAGAGCTTGCACTCTACCATCTCCCTTCCCCCAGCATCCAGGTGGACACTCTACACTTCTCCTTCTCCTCCATTATAATGCCCAACAAAAGGACACCCTCTGTCTAGAATACCATCACATCCCAATGTGAAGATTTAACTGATTTAAATCTCTCTTTAGCACCACTGACTCCTAGGAAAATGCAGAAACAATGTGACCATCTCAACCATATCTGTCACACTGAGAATCAGATAACACCAGGTTCTTCGCTTTTGCTTAAAAAAAAAAAAAAAAAAGAAAGAAAGAAAGAAAAAGCAAAGATAAAAGACTGTGGCCTACAAATGCAAAAAGTACCAAAAAAATCCCCCACAACAAAGCACTTCAAAAGGCTGCTTTTTATCTCAGAAGTCATCATATGATACAAGTTAACTTACTCCTCACACATGCTGGAGATGACTCCAGTGTTGCTGTTACAAATTTTGTTAATGCTGACATGATTATGAATAGCAAAAATAAAAAACACACATCAAAGATGGCTTTTCATTCTGTCACTGTTTGACAAATTTTAGAGCTGTGACAAGGACACAAAGCTGTCTGCATACTCAGGAAGACAGCCCAACAACAGCTGCTTCTGCTTGTAGTGGGAAACATTCCCTGAAATTTTAGGAGCTAAACCCTTTTATTTCTAAAAATCAAATAAAACCTGATTTTACATGTATGCATCTCTATTGCCCATAGGTAGAAACATATTCTTTCCAATTGTGTAAAACAGACAGATGGCTAAAAAAAACTAGATCTTTTTTGATGCATTCCTTGCTTGGTGCCCTTCTGGGTTGAGAAACTGTAAGACCGCAATAAAAAAAAATTCAAACCAAAATTAACAAGTTGAACAGTACAAAACTGAAAAAAAAACCAACTCCACTCAAGCAGCTTTGAAATATACAATAGTATACAAAACTGGTACATGCACTTAAAACTTTCAAATTAAATATAAAATGCAGTAGCTGCTTACTGAGCTGCGACACACGTCCTTAGTAACAGGACATCAGCTGTTCACCTCTGGGTCACTGGTTCTAATCCAGCCAGGAAAAATAGTGACCACAAGTTGTTTACCATCTGACAGCTGTTTGCTAGCTTATGTGAAATGAGTTGGTGGTCTCAGTCCATTTTCCAGTGGGCAGGTGTCTATATTATAGAAAACCACCATCACAATTGGCATCCTTGTTGACCATCTCAACAAAGAGACTGAGGAATGAATGGGCATGGAGAGCAAACTATCCTTTCTTCAAAAAACATGGTCCCTTCAGGTCAGAGCTAAGCCACAGCTTTTGGTGGAGAAGTCCAAGTACTGCATTTTCTGGCTGAAAAAGCAAAAGAATAAAGGACTCTAGATGCTGCTTTTTCCTAAAAACCTGGGAGACAGCCTACAGCAAAGACAGGCAGCTAATAGAGATTACTGCAATTCTCCAACAGCTTATGGTCACGTAACAGTTTACACCCGCTGAGGAGCAAAGCTGAATTTTTATTTTTCCGTAATTTAAAAAAACGTCTAAGCACACTTTGTAACAAGCCAAAATCCTCAATTGTAGGTGAAAGTGGCTAAGTTTCCATGAGTTCTGCTGAGAAGGGTATGTAAGGGTCTTTAAGGTCTAAACTTAAAGATTTCAAAACAGCTGAATATAATTGTTTTAAGTTACTTTAACTTGAATAAGAGCTTCTGCTGGGTACTATGTTAAAAACAATTTGCTGTGTTGTTCCACAGCAGTCAGCTTTCCTCTAGGCCCAACTTTTCATTTAACCTCTCAGTGCCCTTTCCTCAAATATGTAATTGTTTTCCTGTGTGGTTAAAAGCAGCATTTTAAAGTCTTTTCATCTGTACTCCTGGGATAGCACAAATTTCATCTGTACATGGAGCAGCACAAAATTTGAATGCAGTTTTTTTTTAAAGGAGCAGCAAACAGCAATGAAAAAACTCTTCATCCAGAACCTTTTAGGGGATACTGTTTCCTAAATAGTGCTCTTAGGAGACGGCCAAACTAACATATATAAAAATGAAAGGAATGAACATGTTAGGAAACAGGGTACAGTTTCTTTTAAGTATTCCCGACCAGCTGCTTGCTGTACCATCTGTTGTTGCCTAAGCAGCTTCCTTCTGAATGGGTTTGCACTGAAGCAGAACTGCTCTCACTGTTGGACACAATCAGGTCAGGTCAGCACTCCCCCAGCACCGAACCTGCTGCCTGTCACGGTTCCCCCCACCTCGATATTTCTTACTGGCCACCAGCTCCCAAGACAGTGCCACATCTGTCAGGAGGCCCATTTTTCATAGTTTGCTTGCTATTCACACCGAGCAGTAAAAGAGCGCATTTCATTTTGTGTAGGATGCAATCAGAGGTTCCCATCAGATACTCTGAGAGGGTGACCATATGGCCAAGTTTATTCTGAAGCAGAAAGGGCTGGGAAAGAAAGTTAAGCAAATGACCAAACACACCCCACAAGGCAACCTCTATTTTCTGCTTTTGGCTAGCCTGATGATGCCGGCCGTTCCACCTCACAACCGAGCCCGCCAGCCTACTACAGCGGTCTGTAGGGGGCCGTTTCCAGAAGCTGCAGGACCGGCGGAGACACGCCCCTGCCGCAGCTCCCCCCGCCCGGGTACAGGGGCGGTTTTGGGGCACCCTGCCGTTAGCCGGCACCTCCTCAAACCCCCCCGGAGACGCCTTCAGCCCCCGGCACAACGCGAACCCCTCCTCCCCTCGGCTCTCGCGGAGCCGGCCTCGCCCCGCGCCGCCGAGGGCCGGTGCCCCCCGCGCCGGCCGGGGTCCCGCGTGTCCCCCCCGCAACCGGCCGGTCCCTCCCCGCACGGCGGCAGCCGCGGGGCTGAGGCGTTTCCAGCGCCGCTCCTTCCCGCTGCATCCGTGCAGGGAAACACACGTCGCTGGGAGCCACTTTCATGATTTTGTTGCGAGCGGGATTAGCTGGATTAGGGGCTGATTCATAAGGACCCCCTGCGGCTGTGAGGAAGTTTCATCACAAGGTCAGTGTGGTGTGAACTATATTCTGTCAACACCACCACTCCTTATGGCCGACTACAAAAAATACAAAAGGGGGGTGGGGGGGAATGCTAGTGAAATATATGAATGAGCAGTTTACAGCAACAAAGAGATTTACAGATTTCCCCATCAGCTGTTTAAAAATATGTGTACCCTTCGACGCCATGCTCCTTTAAAACAAGAAACTTGCATTAGTCATTTTTAATTTATAAAGAATTTAGTGGTTTAGGAGGTGGGAGGAACCTGGGGAATAAGTGTAGCAACCCACACACAAAACCACAGAGCAACTTTTGGCACTTAGTCTAAAACCAGTCATGCAGCTCAAAGATTGTTGCACTGTTGAGATTTTATTACATATAATGCTGTCACCTTCAAGACTATTTAATTCCAGCCCCCTAAGTGCAGTAAGTAACAGAGACATTAAAAAAAAAAAAAAAAAAGGGGGGGGGGGGTTGGAATGCAGAAAGAAGGTGAATTGAAGTGGTTTTTTTTGTTTGTTTTTGCTCCTTAAAGCATAATTACTAACTTGTACTTCCCCCCCAAGGATTCCCCTCACCCCATCGCAATGACATCGCACAATGACAGCAGCACTTTTGTGGCATGATGCAAAATAAAATCTGTAGTGAAAGAGGGGGACATTTGTTTTGCGTGTATGTGTGTAGTTTTGGGGGCTCGGGGGTGGGTCTGGGGTTTTTTTCGGTTTTCTGGGTGTTTTGGGGTTTTTTTGGGTTGTTTTTTTTTTGTGGGTTTTTTTTGTTTGTTTTTTTGTTTTTTTTCTTTTTTAAGAGCAGTCCCTCTTGCACAGAACCAGGCTGTTCAATCAAAGCCTTATCTGTTATATTTCTGTCCGTCTTTCTGTTCTGTTTAGCGCATTCACCAACAAGAAAAAAGGGGGTAAAGCAATGGAGGCTTTGACCTGCAGCTGTAACACAATACTTTCGCACAGCCCTGTCGACCCCTGACATAAATTTTACACCGCAGCTGGCATTTACACACTTAACATTACCATATGTATAGCCTAGTCTGTGCTAATTATGCTAATCACCTGTCTAACTCTCTGCTGCGAAAAATGGTTGTATTTAGCAGTCCACTGCCTACCAATACAGCTTACTGTGTGGCTGAAATGTACATTCAGACGGCTCTGAATGGCAAGATTTTTCCACGTTGCTGGCTTCATTCAGACCACAGAAAAATTTATTCAAGTCAACTGGTTTCGGTCCGCAACAAAAAAGTTACGAGAAAAAAGTGAGTGTGTTCCTGCCCTAACATTCTAAGTCTGCTTGCAAGCAAAATGATAAATCAATTGGTGTGGGAAACAAAAAGGGAGAAAGATTTCTTTTGCAAGCCATGTGAAACTGTAGCCTATTTAAAAAAAAAAAAAAAAGGAGGAAAAAAAAGAAAAAAAAGAATAAAAAAGGTCATCCTATTTCCCCAAATCTCTAGAAAGAGCAGTTAATAGATGTTTACGCCTGATCACAATTCTCTGAAGTTGTTAGCTTTTATCTACAGTTGGAAGTCATACTAAACATGCTTTAGTTTTGTTTCTTGATCTTAATAATTTGCAGTAGAATGTCATATTACCTGTTATCTACTAAAACAGCATCAGCTCCCAAACAGGAAGGGCTTCTTTCCAAGTACCGCGAAACCCTCAAGAAGTCAGTAGAGTAAGACTGGTATAAAAGAAGTCAGAATCAGGCCCATGTCGAGAGGCACAGGAAATATTCGCCAGGAAAACTGGTGCAAGAAAGTATCTTCTTTAAGTACCTGGATACTTTTTTTACCACTACAGAAAAGGTAACTTAAGAAGCAAAAATTAAAGTTGCAGTGGGTAGGGCTTTTTCTTTTAATGTTATCACAGAGTCAGGAGGAAGGGAGAGGTTTAAATGAGTTCCTAAATTCATTTTTCTTCTGCGTATTTCATGGAGGAGATTACACAGAGATCTGCATTGGGATTACATACCTGTAGCTATTTAAATAGAGTTTATCACATCCAAATAAGTTCCTATAACCCCTTTCCCCTCTGCACACACCCAAGGAAGTTATGGCAATTCACCGATTTGTCAGATAACCCAAACGTAAATCTGATTACTGCATCACCCTTGGCAATTTCCTTTCAGGTCAGATTTGTGGAATCTCCTTTCAACTGGTTTAAAATGTTATGAAATGACATGTTCATACACAAAATGGGAAAACGTGCAAATAAACCTCCTATATCCACTACCGCATCTGAAGAAGATAAGCACACTGGAAGGTAACTCATTGTTAATATACAGTGAAGGGTATTTAATTAAAAACAAGAACAGCTCAGCGCTGTTTATACTCAGAAGGTGCAGTAACACACCCAGTCTTTCCATTACACAGCATGAGGTCGAGAAGAACCCTATGCCTCTGCCTCTACTTCCTATCCTTTGTCCACTCTGCTTCCATGTGCATGAGACTGCTGTTCAGAATAAGGCAAAGTAAAAGCTTTGCCTGTCAGCAATGGCCTTTAATATCTTACTTCTTACATGCCTTTTTGACTAAATTAAGCAGCCTCAGCCAAGACACATCTTGCTTTCTAGCATCTCAGTTTCAGTTATTACTATCTGCCAGTCCAAAGCACTAATTTATTTGTACTATCTGCCAGTCCAAAGCACTAATTCATCTGTGTTCTTTCAGCTCTGAAATACTGGTTGTGCAGCCAAAAACACAAATAACACTACAACTACTGTGCTTATTTCAGAGCGTGTGGATTTTTCCCTTTTTTTTGTGTGTTGCTGGTTTTTTCTGTTGTGTTTTTTTTTTTTTTTTTTTTTTTAAAAAATAGGAGATGGACCACCCTGCTCTCATGGCACAGGACACTATTTACATTGCAATACTTGACTGTGTAATACATCTGGCATTTTTGGGCAGGATTCCTGAGCTAGGGGCCAGAAGCCCTTAAGCAATGATTTAAGGAGGGGGCGGGGGGGTTGGGGGAATCATACAACTTGACTTAACAGTGCTTATTTCTAGTTTGCTGCAGTTAGTTTTTGGTTACTGACTGCAAAGCAGAAATGCATCAGACTGGTAAACAAGAGAAGGCTGTTTCTTTTAATTTATCTCACCGTTAGTAAATGAAAACTGTATTACAGTTTTCAACTGTAAGGGCTCAGTTCCAGCTTCATGTATATGGGTGTACAACATGGCACATGTGCCTTAAAAATACCAGCTTTTTCTTGCACATGAGCAAAATACAGATGTTTCAAATACACAATGATTACTTGTACATTTGAAGCTGGAATTAAGAGTAGTACTACTCTCTAAAGGACCAGCACCTTTGCAGAAAGAGTCAGGTTATGGTTCTGCTCATTCCCTTACCTCTTATATATTTTGTTCAAGCACTGAAATAACTAAGTTTTCCAAAATCAAGCAGAAGTTAAAGCCAAGACATTCACTCTACAAACCAAAATTAAAATTCTCCATACATCAAAACACCTATATGGTCAGCAGTTTTCATAAAGGAAGTTTTTAACCTCATGAAACCACTACTTCTGCCAAATTCAGGATGTTTATAGCAACTGAGTGAATGAAAATAACAAAGAAAAAACAATAACCAGTAAATTGCATTTACAGATACCAGACTAAGTTTACACAGAAAAAAAAGCAATTAAGAAATTTAGATTTTATTTTTAAATTCTGAATTCAAAGTTACTCCTTGCAACTCCACTCAATCTATTTCTAGTGCAGTGTACAAAGAAAAATTATTCTGGGTCAGAGTCACTCCATTAACAGCACCGATGAACATAGCTTATTGTACCTGCTACTCATCGGTCACATTTAGCACATTGTAAGCGGTTAATAAAATAGCACAGATAACGCAAAACAGGAGCAAAACATTTTCCTGTTCTCCTCGATTCATGAGCACGGAAATAAAGTGGCTGTCATAAGACAGCATGCATTTTCAGTGCAGAAATCATACTTCAGAGACCGAGTTTTCTGTCATTAGGCACCATCTCAGGAATCTGTTCCCCCAGTAAAGCATCAACAGTGGAAAATCATACAGTTTCTGTAAGTAATCATGAAAGTTTTCTATCTTTATCTTTCTGAACCTTGACAGGGGACCACGCTTCTAATTGTAGAACTGTCACTTAGCCCTTAAGGAGTTCTACTGATTTCTTCAGGTTTTCTTACGTGAAGTAACTCACAAACACAAATGGGGAAAGACCGCTTGCATAGTACAAGATATGAGAGATTAGATAAATGAAAAGAACCAAAGGCGTACTGAAGATAAGTAAGGATGAATGAGAAAATATATATAACCATACAGTAGACACAAAGAAAAACTAACTTCTTGGTAAAGTTCTGCATGCCAGCTCCTGCTGAACTCCAAATAGAGCAGACAGAACCAGGTATATCCACGCCATCATCTATAGAGAGAAAAAGCACTGTGCAAAGGCTGGAAGACTGAACTTTATATACAGGAGAAAATGCCTGAAAAGGAACAGTCCCACAAAGTCTATAACCAAACCACTGTTTAAATCAATGAGAATACTCTTAAAAAGCCAGCTGTGGGGCAGAAAAGTTTACAGCACAGTTTTACCTGAGTGCTCATACGTTGAAGTGCATAATTCACCACTAAACTAAAAGGATTGTACATAAAAGTACATGAGTGTCAAAATGAGAACATGTTCCATTAGACACCAAAAGGAAAGCAGTTGCAGACACATTAAAACTAGCATCCTAGTGGACACAGCTCCAACAGGTCACAGGGAGGTCAGCTTTGAAGGAGAAATCCAAATGAAATATAAACATGGCATTGTGGAAACCAGACAAATCTCCCATAGCTTTGTCCAGCCAGGACTAATCTAGGCATCAGCTGTGGTGCATAATCTAAACAAAGGGATCAGTCCATTCATACATCTGGAAGCTGTCATATCTTGGAGCCTCCTAACAGTTACGTGTAACTGAAACATCCACTTGCATGTAACAGCCTTCAAATTCATTGAGCAGTCAAGAACTGTTACATGCATATGCTATGTAGTATTACTACCTTCTGGGGAACCACCACAAATACTATTTAATTACAGGCCTGCGACCGTCTCTTCCCATGGAAAAAATAAATCATGAAAATAGATGGAGTCAGGGTGAGGTGCTAGAGTTTTCCTTAACACATTCTCTGTTGAAAGCAAGTTTGAGTACCCACGGCTTTTAGAGTTCATTCTTGCCTGAACCTAGCGTCTACAGAGGAATCATGAGAAAGGAAGGCCTGTTCTCTACAAAAATAAAAAGACAGTCCACTTAGCAGGTAACAGGAGCTGGTAGTAGACCTCAAACCACTCACTACCACCTCCACATAGCAGCACAACTCTGGCAGCAGCCAGCCCTGCAGCTGAACTAGCTCTTCTGCTTACCCACATTTCTCCTGTTCCTGCTCAGCAGCAGTGGCATGGGGACCAACAATAAAGCAATGCTGCTTTCAACTGCTCTACTTCACTCCAGAATCTCTGTACCAAAATCTCCAAGCTCTCCAGAACTACAGAAATGCCTTTACAACCTGTTCATAAGGAGCAAGGTCCCCAGACTACAAGATGACACTCAAAGTTCCAAAGAACGGAAGAGGGGAATCGCACAGCCAAGGCACTACCCAGTTTAAATACTTTTCAAAATAAAAAATAGACCCTTCCAAACAAAGAACTGTAGGGCACATTCTGGCATACACGTTGGTGACAGTGCATTAAATTTGGAAATAATAACGAAGATTAATTTTTTGCAGCCTTGAGTAAATTAAATGCCTCTAAAGTCTGAAAGGCAGAAGGAAGTTAGCTTAGGGGGTGCCAATTCTATAGGAGGAGATTCTCCTCTTGCCCTTCCCAGAAGATGTAGAGTGGGTGCACGCTGTTGGTCGGCTGTGGCTTTGTACATGGGTAAAGGCGTGGCTACAGCAAAACAATCCCAAGTTCTGACACTACTTTCAGTGAGTTCAGGATTTCACCCTTTACCTTCTCAATGACGAAAGAAGGGTCACATGTGATACCTTCATTAAAACTCTTAGAGATGAAACAGGAATTTTAAACATCCAAGCTGGCTTGTTGGGGTTTTTGTTTGTTGGTTTCTTTCCTTTTTAATGTATGAGCTTTTCAGCAAGGAGCACCGACTCTGAGTAGCAATGTGGGCACCTGTTAATATGGAACTTAACAGAGACCCCCAGTGATTTTGGATTTAATAGCAGGCCTTTGAAAGATGGCAATCAAACATCCATGTAGCCAAAACCCTTAAACACCTTTTCTTAACAACTTTCAATATACGGAAACAGAGGGAGTTCAACTTCACAGGAATATAACACCCACTGTCCTGATGTTTTTATGCACAGACATCATGTTAAGCTTAAACAGTAAAATTTGACGTAATTTTTCAAAACAGAAGCACAGACTGAAATACTCCTCCATTTTCATCAGTAAATGCTCAAAAGAGCATGTTGCCCAGACGACCATCCTTCAACCATCATGTGGAAACACCACTGCTACTTTCACATTTGAGAAACCACATAATAAATAATCGTACTTAATTCAAACAAAACAGTGGAAATTTTCCAGATAAACGTCTTTCAATGAACTTTCAATACACACTGCAGGACACAACACAGTGCAAGACAGCATTCACAGATAAGTAAGCTCTTCTGTCACCAGATCCATATGAAACTAACGGTAACTCTCCAGACTGTCACCAGTATCCCACCTCAGATTCATCAGCAGAGTAACTACTGCTCTTCTGTCATCTACTCTGTGTCGATGTGCTGATGTAGGTGCAAGCACATCTGAAGAGTACTACTCCACTGCTGCGCACAAATGTGCGTGTTTGTGGGAGAATTGAATTATACCCATCTGGGTCAATTCCTGGTAACTGTATTCAAACCAAACATGTTAGTCCAGCCTGCTCACATAGATTTCTCTCCTTGAAACAACAAATTCACAGAGATCTGTTCCTTTACTACTCTTTTTTACTTCTCCAAAGAACTCTAGTGTAAAGTTAACTGATGCCTTAGGCAGAACCTAACTTTCCTCTGCACCTGCACTTGATCTTGCTTTCCAGCAAACTAGAAATCTATGGAAATAATACTGGTTCCCACATCACTCACACGCTTTCCTCATCTTCACCTCATTCTTGTGTTGCACGGGTAGATTAATGTATTTTCAGAGGGTCAGCCATAAATACTACAGTAACTTGATTTTTGTCCCTTTAGAGTGAAAGGAAACAATACTACACATTGCTTAAATCTTCACTTACAAATTGTTTCTGCCGTATGCACTCAGTCCTAATTCACTTAAATTAGAACACACTCACTTTGTTCCAAGTACCAAAGCTGAACTACGCGGCTACTGAGGCATTTTGTTTTCCCTGCAGGATGTCCTATCCCTACCTCTATCACTCCACCCTCTTCCTTCAGACTGGATTAAAGAAGGGGCTCTGCATGTTAGAGCTTGGTTACTTTTGTGAAGGGGGCTACTTAAAAGAGGGAAAGGTTCGACTGAGTTATAGCTACTGCAAGAAGTCTAGAAAGTAAGAAAGGAAGGAAAGAACACCATGATCATCAACCTTTTAAAGAAGAAAAAGTAATGAAGAAAGGGAGGGGAAAAAAATCCCAAGACAATGGTGACATGAAATGAATTATCAAGGAACAAGATTAGACCATCTCTCCCCTCATGAGTTGCTCCAATTAACGCTATTCAAGGCATTGCAGTAGCCAAATTTCAAGCTCCACTTAACAGAACCTTCTCTGGAGCCACAAAACTACCTTCTTTCAGAAGCAGAGGCTGTGAATTTACATGTGTGACTGCAGTTCACACACAGGGTCTTAGAAAGCCTATTAGAGTGGTAGCAAAAAACATAACCAGTTATAGGCATGATTTCTTTTCCATCCAGAGTACTTTCTAGTTATGAATGGATGTTTCTAAAAGCACATCTGTGTCCAACAAAATTCAGTCACAGAGGAAATCAATGCAAAGCCCTTTTTGTTCTCTCAAGAGCGTACTATGTATAAAGATGCTAAACAGTCTCCACAACTCCAGTATGCATGGACACCCACATACAGCAGTTCAACTAAAGCTGAATGGCTATGGATAACAGAACTGCCATTAAAATGCCAGTCCAGAATTTGTTTGCCCAAGAAACTAAAACAAGCATTCTCCAGTAGCAAGGTATGCACACGGGGATGACAGACCTGCTGAGGGGCTAAGGGGAAATGGGTATGTGTCCAGAGCTGAGGGGAAACGGGTATACAGCCAGGCTACAAGACAGGCGTATGGATTGACAGCATACTGTGGGACACACGGTAATAACTGAAGTGCTCTGAACAGCAGCCAGAGGAGGACTGCATTAAAAAAAAAAAAAAAAAAGAAAAAAAAGAAAAAAAGCTACTCTACAACACTTAGTGCCAAGAAACAAGCTGAGAGGAAAGCCACTGTGGTATCAGGAGGCTCAGAAAAGGCCAAGAGCGCTGGCACAAATTCTGAAGGAGGAAGACTACTACAGGAAAACTGAAAGAATGATGTTTTGGAGATCGGGTTTTCTTTTTCTCTCTTTGCAAGTTTGTCCACCAGGTGGGTTTCTAAACTTCTCACGTAAATATCTCAGCCATAATAGCTTCAGGCCCAGACTACTAACCATTTACCTTGGAATGTGCATAGTCTTAAAAACTCATTCGAAACTTCACTATTTTTAATTAATTGTGTTACAGTTTTAAAGCAACTGTTTACTTCCAGCAAACTTTGGCGTGGTGTTATGTTCCATGCTCCATGGTATTCAAAAAATACACCATATAAAATCAGTTTCTTTATGTAAATACTGCCAATTTATTCAGCAGTAATAACTGTAGAAAGCTTCAGTAGCAAATCAAAACTGTTACTTGAAACGTATTTCAAGTACTCTACCATATTTGGCCAACACTGCCCAGTTCATTCAAGCTCTTGGCAAAAAAAGGTAAAGGCAAAAATAAGACAGCTATTTTAATAAACAGGGCAATTCAGCCACTGCCTCTACTAAAAGAAACCTTAACATAAAGGGTCTCTTAGTATAACAACCTCCACGTAGCATACCTTAAAGCCATTAGGACCAGGTGCACACAAGCACAGAAAAATGAGTTTGGTCAGTGCTTTCCAGTTCTGCAAAGAACAGCATTTTCCATACTATCTCTCTCTATACCCATTCCATCTCAAATTCTCACTCCGTACCCCCATCTGTAGTTCAGCAACAGAAGTATGTTACTGCTACTTGTAAGGTTTTTTTTGTATAACACCCTGTTTCGTGAGTGGAACATTTACAGTCTCTACCAAGAAAGCACATTTTAGCAAGCACTTTTCTGCAGATGGTCATATAGTGCTAGAAAGGGAAGACTAGATGTTAATTTAAATTCAACTCAGAATATTGTGTTTTATTTTCATCAGCTTGCCTTTTTTTTCTGCAATCGGAAGGTTTCTAAATGCAGAGTTTTAACAGTTTTTTTCATTATTTAATTCTGACATGAAAACTAAACTCAATAGATGAGAAATTACATAGGTCAACTCTGTATAACCAGCTGCATTATGAACTCATCTTGGCCATAAAAACCTCAGAGATCAATTTCAACTAGATTTTATAGCACGCAATCTCCCCTCTCCCTCCCCACTCTGTTAAGCAATAATGACATGAGGTCAGTGTAGCAACTGAACTAAGCAGCTATTTGGCAAATCACATTTTTTTTTCCTCAAGAACTGCATTTTTACTGCTGGGCCAATCACACAGGCAACATCAGCAACTAGGTTTTTTTTTGTATTATACGGTTACAAAAAGCAGGTGACAAAAAAAAAGAGTAGAGGGCAGAAAAAAAAAATGTTCACAATCATTTGCATCAGTATTTAAGGTACACACGACCTAGTGACCAGTAGATAAATCTCTGCCTATGAATGGGATCTTGCACAGCCCCCTCATTTTCTCAGGGCTGTTGGCAGCAGATCTCATCGTATTTTGGACTCCTGCACTACAGGGGCCAAAAAAAGTTCAGTTGATAAGACACTGTTTTCTAAAACAGAAAAACCGATACTCACTAACTGACCTGTGAAGCTCATCCTGACCCCAACATGGCTGTCACCTGCAAAGATGGAATCTGGTCCGCTCTAACTCATCCACAGGGCAGGACCACCTCCGTTAACAGCTACTAACTTTGTCTGTGCTCAGCACTACCTTTTCCACACACGCATATACAGAGGGCTATTTAGTAATGATTATTTGTGCAGCCCTCCACATTAACTTTTATAAGCCAAGTCCTGCTGCAAGCGACTTTGACATAAGCCCAGAGTAACTACTGCAGTCAAGGAACTCTGGTTTTGCGTCAGCCCAGCTAGTAGGAGAATGTGATGCTAAGTAAATAATATTTTCCCCCAGAAAAAAAAAAAACATAAAAAAGAAAAACCAACAAAAAGCCGAAGTCGCGGGCAGCCGGCAGCCGCGCCTCTCGGAGCCAGGTAACCCGCCCGGGCCGGCTGCCCCACTCCCCGAGGGCCACAGGGGGCCTGCTAGGGGGCCGGTGCCGACACCGCTCTGCCCACCCCGCACCCACTCGTGTTTTTGTCCGGGGTGAGGGTTGTGTCCCTTTCGAAAGGCTGCCCGCGAAGCTCCGGCCCCCCGGAACTGCTCCTTTCCTTTACCAAGCCTGCCTTCCTACACCGGAGCTGTCGGGCGGGCCTGGAGGCGGGCACCGCCCGCGGCCACCCCGCTCCCGGCGGCCGCGGCCGGCCAGGTCCCGCTTCGGCTCAGCAGCCTTTTCTTTTTCTTTTTGGTCCTCTCCTTCTTCTTTTTTATTTTTTTTTTCTTTCTTTTTTACCTTAAGACAAACGCTCCCCCCCACAGTTGAAAGGTGTCCAAAAAACAGGACCACACACAGGCACCCGCCCCGCCGCGCCGCACTCCTCTCCGCCCGCCCCCTCCCCCCGCTGCGGGCGCACGCACTCCCAAAATGGCGGAGGGGCGCCTCCCGCCAGCACCGCCGCCTCCCGTCGCCGCCAGGGACGCAGAGACCCGCCGCTCGCCGCCCTGCCGGACGGCCAGACGGGCCGGAAGCGCGGGCGGCTTGGGGGCGGCCTGGCCCGGCGCCCCCCGCGGAGCGTACGGCCTGCCGCCGCGGCCCTTCCCCCCGACCCCCGCGGCGGGCGGAGAAGTGGTACGCGCCGCCCGGGGCCCTCCGCCCGGGCCCAGAGCCCGCCGCCCTGGTCGACAACCGCCCGCCCAACCGCTCCGACTCGACGCGGCCCGGCCCTCCCCGGGGCGTGCGGGGCGGCCCCCGCACTGTCCCAACGTTCCGCCGGTCGAGCGGAGCATAACCCGGCGGGGAGGGGCGGCAGCACAAAGAGGGGGACGCCGGTCTTACCTTCCACCCACAGCTCCTCCACGTTAGTTTCAAGATTAGCTGCCCTTAATCCTACGGCGAACGCCCCAAATATCAGGAGGCCGACCACCAAAAACTTCCCGCAGTTTTTCTGAATGTAACAGCCCAGTTTAAATAGCAGTCTCTGAAACTTCGCTCGCAGCCACAGCGGCGCTCTCCGTCCCGTCGCCTTCCCCTGCAAGGCAAGAAGAGGTCAGCAGTCGAGGGGCTGCGGCAGGCCTCCACACCCCGGGGGAGCGCCCCCTCCCCGCCGCGCAGGCAGCCGGTGCCCCTCGGGGCGCATCCCCACGCCGCAGCGGTCGGGACGCAGCACCCCGAGCCCAGCGGCTGAAGCGGGCCTCCTTGCAGCAAGGCCCTGGCCCCCGCCGGCAGCCGCCTTCAGGCGCAGGCCCAGATGTACCTGCCGGCAGCCATCCTGGCCCCGGACCCGCACACGGGCCTGGGGTGACGCCACCCGGGTCGGGCCCCCGCGCCCTCGCCCACGCTGCCCACCGCCCTCTGAGGCACCGGCGGCAGCGCAGGCGGGCGAGACCCGCGGCTCCGGGGCTGAAGGAACCACCGCCGAGGAACCTCAACAGCCACAAGAAAGGGAAAAGAAAAAAAAAAAAAAAAAAAAAAAGTCCTTTTTTCCCGTTCTCCTTAGACCTCTGAAGGGCTGGGGGGGCGGGGGGGGGGGTGTATGGGGGACATCGCTGGTGACAGAAGCTGGCCGGGAGCAGTTTGTTGCCGTTCCCCCGTTGCCGGGTCCTAGCAGGGGTCCGGTGCTGCGGCAGGACCCACGTGGTGAGCAGCGCTGTAAGATCAGAAGTAATTCATTTCCATAGAGTTTGGAGACGCTGTGTGATCTGAATTAGGAAGTAGAGCAGCCATCTGCAAGTTACGACAATGTTTGTGAACGGAAGAGGGCGGCCACATGGATTTTTTTTTTCCTTTTCCTCCTTTCCCCCTTCTTACAAAGCCTAGAAATCCGCTCTCTGAAGTGAAACCATCCCCGCAGCAAGGCAGCGTCTCGAGGTTGTTTACTTTGAACATTTTTTGGCCGGCCGACACTGGCTGCTGGGGCCGTCCCTCTGCCCCGCCGGGGCCGGGCCGGGCTTGCGGGTCGCCCCGGCAGCTCCAGCCCTTCCCCGCCAACAGCGCCGAGGGGGCACCGGCGCGACCTGCGCGGCGGCGGAGTTAAGAGGCGGGGGGACGGGGGGGGGTGTGGGGGAAGCAATTTGTTTACAGCCCTGGCTCCCCCTCCGGCCGCCGGGGGAGAAAATCCGCTCCCAGCTGTTTCTGCTGGGGTACCCCCTTCTCCGGTGGAGGCAGCCGGCGGAGAACTTCACAAAAGCACAACTTCTGCCAAGAAAGCGGCCGTCCGTTTCCTTCCCCCGGTCCCAGCCGGGAGCGAGTGCCGCCGGGGTCGCTGGGCGCTACGCGGGGATGGGGAGGCGGCGGGGGAGCGGGCTGGGGTCTGTCCGGCAGCGAGCCGAGGCTGCTCCTGCCTCGGGAAACCAAGGCGGGGGAACGCTGCGGGCAGGCAGCGGGGCAGACAGGGGCGCGGAGGCAAGGAAGGAGGGCACTCTCTCCCGCACTGAAGAGTCACAGACGTCCCTCTCTTTTTTTTTTTTCCCAGCATTTTATTGGTGGCTGTTTCATTTCCATCTCCTCCTTCCACCCCCGCGAGAAAACACACCACCCTCCCTCCTCCCCTGCCGAAAAGCAGCGCTAGCACTAGCGCGTAGCTCGGGGGAGGGGGGTGGGGGGGGGTGGAAGGGAAAAAAAAAAAAAAAAAAAAAAAAAGAGTGAGAGATTGAAGGCACCTTTGAGATCTGTTCCAAGGCGAAAGCCGCATCGCAGTAGCTCGGGCGCTGCAGATACTCCCGGTCGGGCGCCGCGGCGCGCCGATTCCCTCCGGTCCTTCGCCGCCTCCCGCCGCCGCTCCTCGCTGCCCGGCCGGGGTGGCCGCCGCCGCCCGCACTGCTGCTGGTCTCTGGCTCCGAGGCGTTACCGGCCGAGGCCATGTTGCCGCCGCCGGCGGGACGGGGAAGCTGCCGCTGGTGCTGCCGCCGCGGCGGGGCCGGGGGGCCCGGGGGCGCGGCGGGGCCGCGGGGGGCTGGCGGCGCTGCGGGCCGCGGGCTGCTGCTGCTGCTTCTGCTGGTGCGGGGGCTGCCGCCACCGCCGCCGCTGCTGGGGCTGCTGCGGCGCGGCCGCCTCACGCGGGGCGCGGGGCGGCGGCTGCCGCCGCGGCCGCTCCGGCCGAGTCGCTCCCCGCGGCTCCCATTGCCACATCGCGCGCGAACCCCGAGCTGCAGGCGGCCGCTCCCCGCGCCCGGCGAGGGCGGACGGGCGGGCGGGCGCGACCCCCGGGCCCCCCCGGCTGCCGCCGCCGCCGCGCTTTCCTCCGCTCCCGTCGAAATCGCCCTCCTCCGGCCGCCGCTGCCTCCGGGAAGCCGCTGTCCGCGGCGGCGCTCAGCGACGGCGGCGCGGCGGCGGCGCGGCGGGCCGCGGCTGCTGCTGCTGCTGGGCTGCCCGGCCGCGCTGCACCATCCTGCCTCAGCGCCGGGGTGCTTCCCGCGGGCCGCGGGGCCGGCGGGGCTCCACGGTCGGCCCCGCCGCGGCGGCGGGCAGCCGGCTGCTTGGCGCTCTCCCCCGGCGTGTGCGCGGCAGCACCGAGCTGCAGCCCCTCGGCTCTAGAGATGAGATGAAGAAGAAAAAAAGGACTCTCTCCATTTGGATAAAGAGGAGGAGGGGTGGAAGGGGGGGGGGGGGGAGTATGAGAGGAAAGCGAGCGAGAGGGAGGAAAAAAAAAAAAAAAAAGGGGAAAAAAAAAAAAAGCTGAAAGCCCGCCCCCGGGGCTGTCAGATGGCTTGGGTTTCTGCGAGGCGATTGGCTCAGGGAGGGCAGAAATTACTCAGCAAACATGACTATTATTAGCTGCTTAGCAACAGCTCACCAAAGTAGAGAGACCACCCAGGCCGGCAACCCTTGTGTGTGCATCTCCAGCTTCAGGGGGAGCCTTAAAGAGATCCAGCCTTCTTTGCATGCAATACTTCCATTAAGGAATGCCTCCCCCTCAGCCCCCCTTTCTTCTTCGTTTTCTTTTCAAGAAAGTTTTCTCTCTTTTTTTTTTTTTTCGCCCCTTCTTTTCTCCGTCCGCGATGCTTGCAGACAAATACGCGCGCGGAACTTTCTCGCCACCGACACACAGAAATATATTTTTTGCTTTTTTTTTTTTTTTTTTAAGGGAGAAACGGGGGGAAAGCAGCGTTAAACGTTTTCTAAAGCCCTTAAAAGAAAATCCTTTTAGAGGCACCTTGGCCTCAAGCTGCAACAAATACTGGGAGGTCCGAGCTGAATTCCCAGGCTTGCAGAAATAATGACAGGGTGGTGGATACTGCGGTAGAAAGTGCCAGATTTTTCTCCCTCTCTCTTTCTTTTTTAACTAAAGAGGAGACTTAGTTCCTTGCAGGAAAACCACTCCGTCCAGTTAGAAAAACACAATGAAAACTTAACACTTGAGGGATTTAAAGCCGCGCGGTAGCTAGCCTGTTTCAACTTAGGGCTCATTCTTTAACTGAAACCTGAGGAAAGCCAGTTTTAGTGTGTTTTTAGGGTAAAAGTCCACGAAACGCAGCCTGCCTGGCCGCGCTAAATACTTCTTGAACTATACGCGATTGTTTACTTTTTTGGCACCGCTTCTCTCCGTCTCTGTTCATTGAGAATCAGCCATTAATCGCTACCCTTACAGCTGCGCGCTTCACACCCTGCCCCCCCCCTTACTCCTCCATCCAGCCCCGGGGGCTGCGCGCCCCGGCCCCCAGCGCGGCTCTCCGCGGAGGTTCCGCGCCCCGGCTGGCGGGGACTGTTTCCTTCCAGGGAGCTTTAAGGGCGGGGGAAAGGCATCTGGAGAAAAAGAGGGGGGTGCGGGGACCCGGGGTGCGAGAGGGAGCGCCAGCAGTCCCCCGGGGCCGCGGAGGGTCTCTTCGTGAGACTGCCTAGAGGCACCGACGGCTGGGAGCTTTCCCGGGCCACAGCCGCCGGTGGGGAGGAGGTAGGGTGTCCCTTTTCCTCTCTTCTCCATCCCTCCTCTGTTTTTCCCACTCCAGGAAGCCCGGCTTGGTGAGGGCCCGGCGCCGCGCCCCGCAACGGGACTGCCTGCAGGAGAGCTGCAGGGAGCAGCAATCTGCTGCCGCGCACCCACGCGTGGGTGCGTAAGGGCGGGAGAAGGAAACCTCAAGGGGCCGAAGCTGGAGGCTGCCTTCGGCGGGAGGCTGGAACCCGCACCTGGGATGCCGTTGGCCATCTCCAATTCACGTTTCCGCTGGAGCAAGCCACCGTCCGTCAGGCTAGGAACCAATCTGCCCCTGCTCCGCCTCACCGGCTCCGGGGCGGGGAGGGTGGCAGGACCGGGGGAGGAAGGGGCGGGTGGAGAGGCCTCCCTCTGGCAGGCTCAAAAACGGGGGAAGTGTCCATTCACGCACCTGGGGCCCCCAGAGCCGCCCTGCCTGCCTCCTGCTCCACCCCCGCCCCCCCGGCTCCGCACAATAGCCCAGCGCCCGTCAATCCTCACTCCTGGTTCCAAAACTCAGTCTGAAGACTCAAATTTAACAAGCACTATCTTAATCTCCCCTCTCTCCCTGTGGTCTGGAGGGATTTTTCTTTTTTTTTTAAGCATACACTAGAGATGAATTACTGCGAGGATCTAATTGGCCTTTTTTTCTGTAAGGAGGGGGGTGTGTTTTTTGGTTTGTTTGTTTTTTTTTTTTCCCTTAAGGAAGAAGTGTCGGTGTAAAAGTCTCCACTTGGGTGGTCAGAGCAGTGCCTGCCCCGAATCTGCCGTGTAGCTGATGCCTGTGCGCTACATTCCTCGAGATAATGTTGTTCCTAATCAATCTGCCCTTATTTACATTTGTAAGCACTGCTGGCTGTGATATGCATGCCCTGTGTGCAACGCTCCTCTGCAGTTTTCGGTCTTCAGCAACTTGCAGGGATCCCACAGATTTCTTATCTTGGGCTTCCTCGGTGGTGAAGGCCTGGGAGGGTGTCTCCTTGCACAGAGCAGTTGCAGTCTGCAACCTTTTATACCTGGTTCTCCTGATTCTTGGACGGCCAAGGCTGGCATAGAAGAATCTCAGGGATTTGGTCATAGCCACTTAATTTTGTAATGCTCTGCCTTTCACTTAGGTCACCTTTGTGTGCATAACGCCAAATTGCTGCAGAGCTTTGCACTGCCTCTAGCCAGATGAGGGATCATATCCACTAGAGGTTCACAACGGGTATTGGGCATTTACACCGATTTTACTTTAACACTTTTTTTTCCCAGGTTGCTCGTTGCCTGTGGATGCAGCACCCAGAACACTACACTGTGCTGCTGGAGCACCTCCATAATGGAACAATGCAGAAATGAAGCCCCCGCACTTTGGCTGCCTTTTGGAGGGGCTACAAGAGAGCTGACCATGGCAGAAGAAGGACTTGGGGGAAAATAACGCAGTGTTGTCCCTTCCCTCAGATTCTGCCTCTCCTTGTACAGGTTGCCATCGCGCAAGGACAGAGGTCGGCCTGGGCCCTGAGCTCCGCACACACAGGCCGGGCGCTGGCTTTGCAATCGGACGAGGCTGCAGGGCAGGACCTTGGCCAGGAACCTGCTCCTCTGGGCAGCTCCCAGGCCTGGGGAAGGAGGCTGCAGCACGAAGCTGGCCCTCTCCCCCTCCTCGGCCCTGGAAGAAAGGGAGCTGCTCGAGCCAACTTGTCAAAATAATGCGGCTAATTACCCCTGATCTCCTTTAATGGAAAGCTGCTCTACACGCCACAAAGGAGCAAATGAGGGATCTACGGCACCAGCCCAGGAGCGCTGGCGTTTTCTTCTACGGAGGGCTGCGGGGAAATGTGCCTGCGGAGGAGCCCGACAGGTTGCCCAGCTCTGCCATAAACCCATGTTGTCCTCAAAACAGGTTATTTTCCTGGCAAAATGCCCTGCCACTTGCAGGACTTCAATGTGCGCAGAGCAGGGAGGGAGGGGAAGTTACACCAAACAGTTTTTAGCCAGTCTGGACAACACTGCGTGTGCGTAAGGATACAGCTCAAGGCTTGCATTTGGCAGAAGGCAGGGCATTTCATTTTCATGATGTCTGCCATCGAGTCTTGCCGGGGGGAAAAAAAAAAAAAAAAAGGCTGAGCGACACGATCTTTTTGACCCACTGCTGGAACAACAAATTTATTAGAGATATAGGCGTGAGAAATGAAAAGGAAGTAAAACAATTCAAGCTCATTGTATGTCTTTCTTTCATACCGCTAATCCAGTTTACACATCACGCCTACATGTCTCAATAGGGCTTTATACACTGTGGCAAAGGCAGGACAAAAAAAAAGGTGTGTGTATGTGTGTGTGTGTGCATGAGTGCGTGCGTGTGTGTGCATGTGTGTGAAACAAGGATAAACACAGAGAAGCCCAAGACGTTTTAATTCAGAGGGGCCAGCCAGCTTCATATCTACTGGCTCATGAAAGCAGACAGATTTTAAAGGACTCATACTCCTCAGCCCCCAACATTTCTCCACAATACTACCTCCTGTCCAGATACAGTGTCGGATTATAATCCAGGCACACGATGACCCTAACCGCTC
Organism: Chlamydotis macqueenii; assembly: GCF_036417535.1. Lineage (NCBI taxonomy): Eukaryota > Metazoa > Chordata > Aves > Otidiformes > Otididae > Chlamydotis > Chlamydotis macqueenii. The sequence continues at coordinate 43,526,103 of NC_141593.1, forward strand.
TAACCAGAAATTAGATACACCGATCAGACTGGTGCTGAAATGATGCCAGAAACCTTCTACCAGAACTGGTAAATACTCTCCAGCCAAGAAGATGCCCACCTTGGCTCGCTTCGATGTTTCTTTTAACACCGTCCGACGACAGCAGGCCCCGGTTCCCCTCCCCTCTTTTGCTCCCCCCGCCACCCCGGATCTGCCTCCCAGGCCGGGGCTGAGGCGGCGGGTGGGGGGCGCGGGGGAAAGGATGTGCCAACTGAGCATCCTCCGGCCTCCAGTCCCCGGGAGCAGGGGAACAAGAGGCGCAGGACCGGTGACAGCGGCGCGGTACCCGTCCGCATGGTGCCCGGTACCGGCTGCATGCAGAGTCCGATCCCAGAGCCGGCGGCTGCAGCCGGTGTTCGGTTTAAGCCGAGGCACAGCAGTGGCCTGGGGGTGACTGTCCCTCCTTTTCCGCACAGCTGGGTGTTCGCAGGGCCAGCTGCGGGCATTCAGTCCCAGTCGCAACGAGAGGGAAAGGCCCCCTCCCGACCCCCCCCGCGCACCCCGTTTCTGAAGCCCTGTCTAGCCTTCCCAGGCGGAAAGAAGGTGCAAACCGCACCGCCCCTGGCCCGCCGAGCCCGGCCCGAGAGGGTTTTGTGCTCCCGGCACGGCCGGCTGTCCGCACCTCGGCTCCCGCAGGTGCCGAGGCGCTGCGCTCGGGGACCCGTCTGCGGGGATACGCCGAGCGGCCGCAGAAGCCACCGCTCCCCTCCACTGGCGAGCGCTCGCCGCGCCTCCCCGCCGGGAGCTTCCACCCGCCGCACCGCCGGGAGAAGGGGCAGGGCCGCGCCCGGCCGCGGGGCAGCCCCACCGCACCCCGCCTGCCCCCCCGCCCCGCCGCCGGGGCCCGCACCCAGCCCCCGCCCGGCCACGCCCGGCCGTGCCCCGCGCTGCCGGCTCCGCTGCGGGCGGGAGTCGCAGCCCCGGGTCCTCGGCGGCGGGAGGGAGCCCCCTCCCCCCAGCCCTCCGCCACCTCCGGCCCCAACCGCCAGTGGCCCCGGCTGGGGCCCGTGCAGCCCGGCCGACACCACCCCGGTCCCCTCAGGGCCCTGTCCGCTGGGTCCCGCTGCCGCCCCGCCGTGCCCCGCCTTACCCCCATACCCCGCGACCCCCAGGACTACACCTACCATCGCCGCCCTCGCCGGAGTCGCTGGCGGGGAGCCGTGCCGGGGGGCCGGGTGCGCCCTCCTTCGCGGGCGCTGCCGGCTTCAGCGGGACATCAGGGCTGTCCTCCGTCCTTCTCGGGTTTCCTTTTTTTCCTCCTTCCTTTCTTCCTTTATTTCTTTCTCTTTCTTTTTTTTTTTTTAATTTTTTTTTAAAATCTTTTTTTTTCTTTCTTTCTTTTTCTTTCTTTCTTTTATCAATCTTTCTTTCTTTCTTTCTTGTCTTTATTTATTTTCTTTCTCCTTTCAGTTCCTCTTTTCCTTCCTTCCTTCCTTCTTTCCTTCCTTCCCTCCCTCTCTTCTCCTTCTCCTCCTTCTCCTTCTCCTTCTCCTTCTTTTTTTTTTTTTTTTTTTTCCCCTCCCAAAGGAACTGAAAGTGTAAAAAAATAACCCTCCTAGGTTGCAGGCATTCTGCAGAGTGCTGGAAAGCCTCACAATTACATGCCTGTTTCTATTAAGCAGCTCCATCGTCCTCCATGTGGGTGGTCTGGCTCGCAATAGGCAGGACCTGTCAGGGTCACGTGACGAACCCGCAAACTTTACCCCTCTACAATAAACTTTAGGGGGATGAAAAAAAATATATCCAAGGAAGGGAGATCCCCGTGCCGCCGGCCCGCACCACCGCCCCCTTCCCGGCCCCGCTGCTCCACCCGCAGCGGAGCCGAGCCGAGCGCGCAGCTCTCCCTCACCCTCTGCCTCCTCTCCCCTCTCCCACCCTGGTGTCAAGAAGAGAGGAGGTGAGAAAGGTGCGGGGGTGGCCGACTGCGGTTTCCTTGTCAAAAGAAATACATAGCCGGATGCGTAGGGAGAGGGCAGAGAAGCTGAGTTTTCTTCTGGCTGCGGAGCGCCCCGCGCCGCACCTGATTTGGTATGTTTGGCTCTGAAAGGTTTGTGCCCGTCCTGCTCGTTTTTGCTAGAGGTCACTAGGAAGTCAGCTTTCAGGTGGTGAAGCAGCGCAAGGCAAGCGTGACAGCTCCAGTGAATGACAACCTGTGAACCTTACTGGAGAAGATCACAGGGATTTTCTTCTTTTAACAACAGCGTTTTCTTCCATAGTTACGAACAGGATACAGACACTGCAGAAATTTACTACTACCTTTCCAGGATCTTGCAGTGGCTGAGTGTCATTACAAGATCTGAGAGAAGTGATTTCAAGTTTCCAAGTGTTCCTTCTGGATTAGGGCACATCACAAGGAACGAACAGTGTGTCCAGGAAGACATGTCACTAGTTGTTTATGAGAGATCCTTTTCCTCTAGTCAGTCACATCTGATTTGCTGTCAGATTTGGTATATCCACAACATATTTTGACAGTAAAATACATCTCATATTGCCGTAGTCTTGTGTCCAAGTTGCCAAAATACTTCTATTTGTGATGCGTTTAGAAAACATGCTTCATGGCTGGGTTCAGTGATTTCACACGACTTTTTTTTTTTATACCCTTTAGTTATGTTTTATCTATATTGCTCCTGTTAGAGAAAAAAAACCCCTCTAACAGAAAATAATGTGTGCTTTCCAGTCATATGTTCGCTATCAAGAATATTAAAAACATTATATAAGAAAGACTGTTAGGAGAGATCTCACAATCAGATTGCATTGAACAGCATAACCATACATATTCTTCTCTGCATAAAACCAGGCTAGGCATCAAAATAATGGGCAAGAAGTGTATTATGCCTGCAAAATTGTTACTATTTTTACATGAAAGAGGGGTTTGTGTCAATGATAAAGAGTTGGAAGAGCATGGGAAAAGACATTTGACAGGATTTTTAAAGAGTACATGAAGAACACACATCACTTTTTATGGCCTCACTGATCAATCACAGAGTTAGATTACTGAAGGAAAAGGCAGACAGCAGGGGTAGAGGGTGCATAGATGTCATGGTTGTAATCCTCCAGTCTGTCCTCCCACCCAACATACTCTCTTAAATTTTCCAGAGAAACTCATCCTAACTTCTGATAATAAGTTCCAGTGGTTTCTGACTCAACATATTGGGCAGGACAGCATCCACAGTGCCTAGCCTAACCACGCCATGCAGCCACAGTGCTGCTACTTAAGCTGGTAGGAGGCAGAGTAGTAGAGTAGTCATGTAAAGAATCTGCAGTTATCCTGCTAGGGAAGAAAAGCGGCATGAAACAATGCAATATGTAAGCGTGTAGTTTTAGAAAGAGGTGTGCAGTACAGACAAAGAATTAGAAACAGTAAAAGAATTAGGATGCTAGTGCAAGTTAGAAAATATCAGAGAAAATAACCTGAAAAATATAAGACTCCTCACTTGTTCAACATCAAAAGTACATCGGTGGTAAATAGTGATTGCCTCTGTCTTTTGCCAGTCTCATTCCTCCAGTTACTTCTGTACTACCCAGCAAACCTGAGACTTCGGCACCCCATGGCACTGAAGTTCCTCATGTGTTCAGAAAAAAAAGTAGCATAATTGGACACAAGCTGTCCAGACGAGTGACACAGAGGAAATTAAAAATGAGACATGTCAGGTGGACAAGCCAGAGTATTTCAGAAGAGAAGGGCAGAGGTAACAGTGTAAGATTCTTCCTTCTCTAATGCAACTATTTAACAAAGATGTTACATACAGCTGGGAGATTAAACCAGGGAAGAATTACTTCATAACCATCCCGTTCTCTAAGCTATTTCTCTAAGCACTAGACTCTGTTGGAGGCAGCATGCTGGCCAGGCTGGGGCTTTACGTGACACACTGGTTTTATTTACAGTCTTATATAGCAAATACTTTGCTATTTTGTCTGTAACCTCACTAAATTATTATTTGCTAATGGCAGTTATTACTAAATGGTAACTAGCCATTTACATCCGGGTGTGTACACCTCATAGAACTCGTGGGGGAAAAAAATAGATCGGTTACTGTGCAACCAGTACTCTCAACAGAGGTAATGATTATAGCCTGTGGACAGGAACCTTTGAAAAAGATAGGGAGCAAAATGGCAAACATGAACCATCATGCTGTCCTGAGTAAGTAGAAATGTCTGTGTGCAGAGTTCGCAGAGTTAATTGTCAGGAAGCGGTTACTCAAGTGTGAAAGCTCAGAGGCTTCTGGTAGGTAGTTTGCTATGGCATTTCTCAGCGCAGACAGGTAACCCAGTGCTGCCACATTTACTCTACTGATAATTACAAAATAATAATAATCTGGAAGTTCATTCTGGTTCTGCTTGCATGTCAGTGCTTCACAAGGCAAGGGAAGGGAAAGGAAGTGAAGGGAAGGAAGGAAAGGGAAAGGAAAGGAAGAGAAGAAAAGGGAAGTAATGGGAAAGGAAAGGAAGGGAAGAGAAGGGAAGGGAAGGGGAGGGAAAGGAAAGTGCAAAAACTAAGCCAAAACTGTCTTTGCTGCTAAAGAGCAGACATCCTTTCTCCAAGCAGGATTATGCTGCAGGATCTTATCCTGTTTTATTCCCCTTTGCTCGTATACTAACAAAGACCATATTTCAATCTAATTCTGTTCTTTCCTTCTGAAGCTGCTGTTGAGAGTCTTCAGCTCAAGCTATCTTGGTTGTAACTACAGATGGTGCTGCCAAGAAAACCATTCTGAACACGTGACAAGGCCACAACGTCAATGACCATTCATTACATCTCCATTGGAGACACAATTAATGCAGAGAGGTAGCTAAGATTGAGAGAGCTATCTCCTAGTCTTGCTGTGTTCAGGGCAGCTTCCTGCCTGGATGACTGAATCTGGTACCAAGTACCTGCAGGTTGGATGCTAAAGTGAAGCATATTTCCAATAATTTTTTTATGAAAAGAGTCCCTTATTACTTCAGTGCTGAACCTCATTATCAAGCAACTGAGTGTGGAGTCCCCATCACCCAGCACTTTTAAAGTGCTGAGGGTCTTCATCTCTGGAGCAGAAAAGGGAGAAAGAGGGGGAAAAGGAAGACATTGACTAATTTGCTTTCATTTGTTATAGAGATGGGAAGCACAGCTGTGGATGTAAGTCTGGAATTCCTTTGCTAGTTGTATCACGAGTATCTTGCAGATAGTTGGCAATTTAAGAAAGCTCAGGAAAAGAGGTGTTCCTCATGATGTGCCACGGCTGGATGGTGTGCGATCAAGCCTCATGCATAGTACCTCTCCTTACAGACCCTAGCGTGGAGTTTGCCTTATTTGCAAGTGTGGCATTTTTTGCCTTGTGTTCAGTGTACAATCCACTATAAACCCCAGCCTCTTTTCTACATTGTCCTTCCCTGAAGCCTTCACTTTAAGCATGTCTGTGTGTCACTGGAAAACAGTTCTATTCTATCTTTTTTTTTTTGGTATTACGTTCAGCTGTTACAAAATCTCAGTATTTTCTTAGTCATTTTGCTTTGCTATTGTATTGCAATATAGTAAGCTTTCCAGTAAAACTTTGGCCATCATCAATGAAAATATGAAATGTTTTTCCTTACCTCTGTCAGGGCTTGTTAGAAAAAAATATGCTTATTAATTTTGCATGTGAACCCAAAATTCCCTGACTCAGTTTAAAGATATTGCTCAAAAAGTTTTTGATTAAGAGTAGTCCAAAGATTAACAAAGGTGGGAGCTCTGCAGCTAGGAATTAGCCCATCCCTTGTAAACTATCACAAGTATATGATTTACATTGCTAACTCATTGACTAACTAAAACTGGTGGTTTAGTTTCAGAATGTCACATGAAGGATACAAGACTCAATGTCATATCAAGGATTTCCACCATAGTAACAGAAATGTAGAACCAAGGGAAGCTCTGTGCAGAAAACAAGTAAGGCTGCACTCTCAGGCCATCTCTGGCTTGATATTAGCTTAATAAACCTGAAAAAGGTCTTAGGCCATCCCTGGTCTAGTGGTCATCCCTGGCCCAAGAGGTTTCTCAGGATTGTTGACCTCATTAACCTAGCACATAAGGTTTCTGGGGTGTTCATGCAGGAAATAATAGTGGACTCTCAGAAAGAATGGAAGTGGCAGAAGGCAAAAGAGAGGCAGAACTTCTGCATAGTCTCTTCTGTTCCATCAGCCTCAAAACCAGAGCTGTGAAGTTTCATATGTGTGTGAGTGTATGTGGCCTTTTGCTAATCCCATACATCAGCCTAAACATGTGGTGCAAACCCTCTCCGTGGCACCAAAGATTTCATATGGTGCAGAAAAGCAACAGAAACAGCACCATGGATCTGAGTGGTTGTTAGGAATTTGGCTGGATCCAAGAAATGGATTCACGCCTTGTTATGTCTACTGAAACCGTGGTGATAAATGAGGGTTTGGGATGTATAGTTGGAGGATGTGTCAATGATTCTGTTAGTCTGTGAACATCCTGCTTCTACTGCGGCATTTCCCAGATCCATACCTCTCCACGGAGGAAGGAGGGACCTCTCTTCCAAGAGGGACTTGAAATTTGGTGAAAAATCCCTTGGAAACAGTAGTGGCCTTGGTAAGTCATGGGAGTTCTGCCAGGGTTTTGCTGATGGGTCATTCCCACCTGTCTGCCACACGAAGAAGGGCTATGCAATCTGCTCTTCTCCGTGTGGTACCTCCTAGGACACTGGTAGCCATCAGAAGCAAGGGAATTTCCCATGCCATCATTTGCTGTTAATTGCACTTTACATTCAAAATAGAGTGATGGTGGTGTTGGGATGTTGGGGTCACACATGCTAAAGATATAACCAAGGGCAGTTTTGTAAGTAGGGGTGATTTTTAAAAATTGGAATAAGTGGAATACTTGGGAACCTAGGCAAAGTCGTGGGTACACAAGCTTTTCTTCAGCTCTGAAAGAACAGCAGCAAACTTCAAAGTCACATGTAAGTTAGCAACAATGCCTGTGAATTTAATTATGCTGAGTTTAATTAGAAATGAGAGGAAAGGTATTTGGGTCTCTGGAGTAGAGAGGTATTAAGAGGTGTTATCTCCTAAGATAATTGAGAAACGGGTAATTTATTGCCTAGGGAACACACAGAGGTTTTTGGAGGGAGCTGGAGGAGAAAACGGAAGAGAGGAAGTATGCCTTAAAACCGCTAATGAATCCAGGATTTAAAGTGTCTGCTATGGTTATGAATTTCAGTTCCCAGGTGCAGGTTTGAAGGGAGTTTTTAATAACAGAAGGGTTCGTGCACCCGAAAGCTATCTTTTTCCTTCCAGCTGTACAAGTTAGGTTAATAGAAGACATTATCTCTACTTACACATCTTCTCATTTTAACAAACTGGCAGCTCAGCTGCAGAAAAGCCCAGTGTGTCTGAATGCTAGGCTGTTCAGAAGAAAGCCTAACTTTCCTCTCCTTCTGAGGTTTTCAGTTGTTCAACTACAGACGGCAGGACAGAAATCTGCTTTGTCCTTTGCTGGTGTCTTTAGGCCCTGAAGCATAAGAACTGAAAGACTGCTCTTGGCATTTCATCCCAGCTAAGCTAGCTGTAGAGTTTTTCTCCCCAGATAAATGCCAGCTATTTGCCTCAGTAACATTATGAAGTCGTGTTTTGCATGGTTTTTTGCCTTTTCATTTTGTCAAGTACTTTCATGTTCCAGTGGGGGAAAAGCAGCCAGTGAGTCTTCTCTACAGTATTTAATGAGTCTGGGTAAAAAGACTGTATTATAAATTGTAACCAAAGACGCTCTTGTGGCAGAGTATTTCCTCTTAAATAACAATGGAAAAATTTTGCCTTTTATTTTGTAAAGGAGGGAAAGAATGAACAGAGCAACTCTCTCTCACTTCCCCCAAGACATCGTGCTCGCAATACACTTCCTCCATTTATTTTGGCAGTTTTCTTTTCCTTATAAATGATATTATTTAATCTACTAGCAAATGAATAAATGAAGTCTTAGCACTCACTATGCTGTTACACTAATACAAAAATACATTGTAGTGCTCTGCTACTAAATCTTCGCTAAATGTGAAACTTAAGAAACCATCCTTCTTAGTGAAGTTCAATGTCATATGCTATTGAGCATTCTGTACCCATCTGTAACAAATTGCCTGGACAAATAGGCTAGGATTCACTACTCAAAGGCATACGCACAAAGTTTATGAATCTATTTTTAATGTTTACTCATGTTTCTGTACCTCGCCATTATTGCTACTATTACAATTGAGCCTTATTTGGAAAAAAAAGTTATTTTTTTTCTCCGTGGACAGGTGGCTGGAGCTTACACCATTTTGCAAACTGCTATTTTCAGCTTGCATTGGTAGTAGTGATAGTGGTTCTTCCAGTTTGCTGCTGACCTATGACTTTTATATTCTTCTTACAGTCTGTGTTCTTGATTTTGGGAAGTGCTTAATTTCCTCCACTTTGGAGGCAGCCAGTGTCCCCTCTGCAAATAAATAAACAAACAAGAATCTACTTAAAAACCTGGGACCTCAGGTGGCAAAGGTAAGTGTTCACATCCTGGTAAAATTCATGCTTCTAAAAGAGCTATGGTGGTACCTTTTTGAGCAACAATTCGGTTGCAAGCTGAGGCTATGTGATATCTGGATGGAAGAGCTTAGAAAACCACAGCCTTTTAGAACCATGGGCTCATTTCCAGCTGCGTTGACTTCACTGAGAATTAATTGCTCTTGAATGAAGTAGTGCTGTTGATTTACTCGGCAGAGCTCTTCCATCTGGGTAAGTCCTAGTATTATGAGCTAGTGAAAGAGTTCATTGCTGTTTTCAAAATCAGTAAAGCTGCTCATTTTGACCTGTTCATGGGTTATGTGAGAAACAGTCTCAGTTTAGAATCTGTGAACACTCAGAAATATATATTTTTTCTTCTGTTCTTTATAAAAAATGTTTTTGCAAGCCAGGTGCCTGTATGCTACCAAAATAAAATATCTGTCTGGAGTGAAGATTCATGAAATATAGAAAATAAAGGATAGCAATATTTTAAAATCTCCAACTAGCAGACCTTCTAGCCTTTTATATTTAGTTTGAATGTTCTATATAAATCCTGTGTGGGCTGAGTGACACAAGGTTAAATTTTGAGCCACTATACAATGAATTGTACTGAACTGTATTTTGAAAACTGTCCTTGTCTGCTGACCTCTATAATATCATTAAAGCTTCTAACCCATATTTTCATGACATATGACTTCAAAACAGTGCTTTAGAACATTAATTGCTTTAGATGATTAAAGAGAAATGAAATTGCCTTTTGGCATAGTGCCATGGAATACAGCTTTGGTTACAGGAAATAAATTCCATTCTCAAGAATTGACAATTTTTATTATTGTCGCCATTGATTTGACAGTGCCATGGCCTAGAGCAGGCGTCACAGAAAGGTTGACAAAACTACAGAGTGTGAAGACACGCCTCTTGTAGTGTGACATCAAGAGGAAAATGTACACTTTGCTTAAGTTTATAATCAGCAGCACCACAGAGCTTTGAAGGTGAGGAATACTGTGATAGTGAAGACAGGGGAATCAGACCCACCACGTGTAATGAAGTGTGTACAGTCCTATAGGGGCTAAGTGACTTTTGATCTGAGATTATAACAGCTTGATATCACAGTCTGTGCAGCCGCTATAGGTTAAAAAAACAAACAAACTCCTCCTCGACTTCATCATTAGGAAATACCTGTGGAGGACAAATGAACAAACGGTGTCTCATTAACAGTATATGTCAGGGAACCACATTTTCTTTGGTTTTGTTGACACATTGCTTTCTTAGAAGCAATCACCATCAGTTATAATGGATTACTCCACCAGGAGGAAAACTAATCTCCCTCTTCAGCTGCCAATCAGGACTGAAGAGTGTTCCAAGAATTCCACAAGATGACACTCTTAGCAAAATAAGAGTAGTTTGGGGAAATCCTTTGCCTTGGTTGCCTGGTGAGGGAGTCATGATTTACAGGGGTTTCATATTGCTCTGGAACTGTTACTGAGATTTCAGCACCTGCGTCACAACAGCAACCCGTTTTTTTTTTTCCTTTTTTTCATTAAGGAATACGCTGTTGACCTACAAACTGAGCAAAACTGTCGTGGAAGTTATGTATATATATCACTAGGGAGTAATTGTTAACTCTTGCTATCTAATAAATGTCTTTTTGGAACAGGCTTTTCTTATATTGAAAGAAAAGTAGGAAATACACCAAGTAAATATGCATTCAAATCTAAAATTCCTAATACTTCGTTCTTAGCAACCACCGTAGGTAGAAACCCAGTTGGCTGATTCAATCACCCTGATATTTGTATGAAAAAAAAAAAAAGGAAGCTGTTCTGAACTTGTGTTTATGATGTTAGTTGGATATAAAGGAAAAAAAAAAAGCAAAGATACAATAATCCATAATTTTCTTCTAGAATATCTGAGAAATGTGGATACCACAATATGTAAACCCAAACATATGAAGAAAAGTGTAATGATCATAACTTCACAGAATCGCTGCATCATGGAATGGTTTGTGTTGGAAGGGACATTTAAGGATCATGTCGTCAAACTCCTCTGCCATGGGCAGTGACAGCTTAAAGCCCCATCCAGCCTGGCCTTGAATGCTTCCAGGAATGGGGCATCCACACCTTCTCTGGGCAACTTGCTCCATTGCCTCATCACCCTCACAGTGAATAATTTCTTCCTTGTATCCAGTCTGAATCTATCATCTTCCAGTTTAAAACCATTACCCCTTGTCCTATCACTACACACACTCATCAAAAGTCCCTCTCCAGTTCTCTTGTAGGCCCCCTTTAGGTAGTGGAAGGCCACTCTAAGGTCTCCCCGGCGCCTTCTCTTCTCCAGGCTGAACAGCTCCAACTCTCTCAGCCTGTCCTGGAGAGGTGCTCCAGCCCTCTCATAATCTTCACAGCCCTCCTCTGGACTCACTCCAACAGGTCCACATTCTTCTTATGTTGAGGGCTCCAGAGCTGGACACAGTACTCCAGGTGGGGTCTCATGAGAGTGGAGTAGAGGGGCAGAATCATCTCCCTTAACATGCTGGCCACACCACTTGTGATGTAGCCCAGCACGTCGTTGGCTTTCTGGGCTGCAAGTGTGCATTGTTGGCTCATGTTGAGCTTCTTGTCCACCAACACCCTGAAGTCCTTCTCCTCAGGGCTGCTTTCGATCCTTTCTCATCTCTTGCTACCCAAGCTGTAGAATCAAAGTTTTTACATCCCTTCCTCTTCAAAGTATAAGCAGATTAAGGACAGAATGCCCTTAATCTCTCACCGAAAACCTTGGAAATACAGAATTCATTGGAGCAACTTGCAGAACAAGGTGCACCTTCAGCCTACAGTGAAAATTGAAATTTAAAAATAAAGGGCTGCTTTGATTGCTGTAGTTTTGAGTTTGAATGCTAAAGGTAACAAGATCTGGTTTTGCAATGACAGGCATAGGTGCCATACAAGACAGGAGTTTTTAATATAGTTTTGTCACTGAAACCTTTTGAAATTATCACAAGTAGCCACCAGGTCACCCAAACCTACACATTATTTCTTTTTATATTTCTTCTTCTCATGCCTATTCCCCCATGTCTCTTTCGCCTTGCTTCTGGGGAAAAAAAAACCAACAAAAAGAAAAAAAAAGAAAAAAGAGCAAAAAGGAATGGAGGGAGGGGGAGAGTGACAAAAATATCCATAACCATATCTGAGCCTTCTTAAACCCTCCAAACCAGTTCCTCATTTTTTTTTTCTTTCAGTTTTTTCTAAGCTTCAGTTTGAATCCTGAGCTGTTGCAACACTGCTTGTCTTTGCACCAGTGAATTTCTCGAAAAGAGGAGAGATTTTTCTGAAAGTGAATTTCTTCTGTAAATATCTCTTAAAAGATGATATTAGCTGCAAATACCTTTTTTTAAATTGAAGTTTTCAGATCATGTAAAGATCTAAATTCTCTTACAAACTCAATTCCAATAAAGCCAGTGACACTGCTGGACAGGAATTAGTACTAAGGCTGAGTTCAGTGCGGCATATCAGTCTTCAGAGGACATAATATAGATCTATGCTATGGAGAAGGAATTTAAGACCCTGAAAGCTCTTGTGGTAATCTGATGGGCAAAGGGTGGTTGAGTGAAAAATGTTTGGTTTTCATGTGTTTCAGGAGACTGATTTGAACAAACATCTTTGTGTTTAGGTACTAAATTGAAGTGTAGGATAGGGACTATCTTTTAGGGGTTTGATAACACTTGAAAGTGGCTTCAGATGAAAGGGTCTGAATTTATGGCATTCCAGCTATTTCTGGCTTACTTTAGCTGTGAACGATCTCACTGGAGAGCAAAGGGACTTTGCTCCTTTTTAGTTTACATATATTCAAGACGAATTAAGATATCTTGCAAGACAGTGCTCTTGCTTCACGATGAGCTAGAAACTGTTTGTGGATAGCTTTCCTACTCTACGTCTAACCAAGCTTTTTTTTACTGCCTACTTTAAGAGGGTTATGATACCACATAACACTTTTTTTGAGCTGTCATAGTACAAATGACACATTACACCTTTAATAAAATCCATTGCTAATCTGAAGGTTGAGAAAGAAAGACTCTTTTGCACTCTACCTAACCTTGTGGGATGTCTTCTTCTTGAACCGCATAAATAAATAAATAACAATAATTATCAATTGATGTGTGGATGTTCATCTGCAACTTCAACTGTACTCTTCAGTTTGTGCAACGGGGGTGAAAACCTCATGTATGCAAGGATCCTCATGAGACTTCTAGTGCTTCTGAGCAGGCAAATAGTCCTCCATGAACAGCTTTTCTTACAGCATTTCCCCACTCCCAGTCCCTGCAGGAATCAGGGCATACAACACTAGGCCCAAAAAAAAAAAAAAAAAAAAAAAAAAGCACAAAAGGAGGAAAACAATGGAATAAAGCAATTAAACTCTTTCAAACTGCCAGCAATGCCTGCTTTGAGCTTGTGTTTGTTCTGAACTGACCCCTCCAGCTCTGCTTACAATTTTGGGTGTGACAAAACTGAGGGAGAGGGGGAGAGACATCAATTGTTTTCTGTGGTGAAGGACGCAAGGGCAAAAATTGCCAAAACAAAGTACAGGCTTCTTAGGGATCCCATTAAGGATTAGGTCCTAACTTTAAGAGGCAAATACTACTGATCAATGGTTATATTCGGCCAGCACTGGTTGAGTGGTTTTCAATGGTTGCCTTTGCTTAGCGCTTCATGAAACTAAGCTGCAGCTTTGTAATGTAAAGGCTGGATTTAAAATAACAGTCAGTAAACACAAAGCACTACAGAAGGAAGGGTTCTTTACAATGAATTTGGGACTTATGGAACATTTTTGAAATTGTTCTAAGACTTTTTTGAAAAAAAACTTATCTTTGAAAAGAAAAAAGTGGGGTTTTTTTTGGTCTATGTTGAAGAAGTTCATGTATAGGAATATTTAATATTCAACTGTAGTCAACTGTATGGAAAAAAGTGGGCATGACACACTGTATAGCAAGTACTGGAGTTTTCACTCTTTAACAAGAAAGACCAATCTTCTTAATAAAGTCCATTATGGAAAGTCCTTTATTTGCATGGTAAGTCTTTAAATGTCTTGTACTTATTAAATGCACTTTCAAGATTGCTAGTAGCTTGCACTCTGTTGTGTATAGCTCAGATTGGTAGGTGCTTACCCTTAGTACCCACACAGTTATACTAAAGTCTATATTTTCAAAGATTTGAACTCTCTGCAGTTCTTTCTGCCTGATCACTTAACCTAGCATGGGCACTGCCCAGCACAGCACTGGGTGGTTGGCAGTTTTAAAACTCTGGGAAGCCACTTCCAGCTAAGATTTTTCAAACATAAAGGGAAAGTTTTGAAGATGCATAATCATGGAGGAATCTGAGTATTTAACTCTAATTTATTTTAAAGTAAAAATGTGGCCTCTCAGTTCACCTCAGTCAAACTAGAATTTATTCAGTTAAGCCGAGGGCATGCAAAATGTGTTTAATTGGACAAAATTCTTGTCAGTCTAAAACAAAACTGAAAACTCTGAATGTCAAAACTTTTAACACATTCAGTTTTATCTTCCTAACACTTGCTCTTAAACAATTAAATAGGCACTTAACTTCAGTTTATGACCCTGTTCTTTCAAGGAAGCAGTTTTTGCCTATCAGAAGTGTCTAGGCAGACACTGACACTCACAAAAAACCTCCAACTAACCTCTGATAATCTGGGGATGATTCTCAGTTGCAGGGCAAATTTGAGGGTGAAACCTTGGACTAGCTTTTATCAATAGCAACTGTAATTCAGAACTATGTAAATCAGTATTTTTCACCCTCTACCTCCTTAAAATTACAGTAATCATTGTGGTAGATACAAAATGCTGCTCAAATACTATTCATTATATTATAAGACATTAATTTTATTCAGAATTACAAAATGTTGGGAAATATTTTGCTTTCTTACTCAAGAAATGAAACTACATTTAAATCATAGGTTTTGCATACATAAATGTCAAGAATGAAGGTTGAAATTTGCACTTAATTTTTGGCATTTCCTGGTCTTACAGAGCTTAATAAGATTCCTCTAAGATTCTTTATAGTTTCAAAACTCTATTTCTTTCTATGTTCATACAGTGGCATGACCATCTTACCATTCTGCATGATATCTGAACATTAAAATTGAACAAATACTGAGTTTGCTGCCATATGGCTGCAACAAGATGTTTGTAACCTCCCAGCACTGTATTCTAGAAAATGGTCTCCCTTGTAAGATAAAATAGAGCTAAGCAGAAGTAATAAAGTCTGTATCCATATCCCTGTAATCGGTTTCTTCCTCTTAAAAACCACTGATGGAGAAGTCATTTCACTAGGGTGCTGAAGGAAAGATAGAAGTGCCAGTGGTTATGTTCAAAAGGAGACATCAATCAATAAATTTGTGGAAAATAATAAACGTTTGTGTGACTAACAGTTGCAGCTCTTGTAGTCCTACAGTACTCAAGTCAGTCCAAGGCCATTATCTGATTGCTGTGCGTTGCTTAAAGCCAAGTAGCCAGTGAGGTGATAGGACTATGTAGCCTTTAAACCAGATTAGAGCTGAGAACTAATGATAGCAAGCCAGCCAAAGAAAAGTTCTTGAGGACTGACAACCAACCTTTTATTTTTTGTTATGATTACCTTTCAATGACATCACTTTCTTAATCCATTTCACCATACGGCCATACAGGCACCAGAGCTGGCACAACAAATGGCCCAGAGCAAACACCGGGATGGCCCCTTGACAGCAGCCCACACCAGAAGCCTGCGTGGTGGTGAACGGCTGCAGATGACAATCTAAAGATTTGAAAGGCTGATAGGAAGTCAGAGGAGAAAGAAATGTGGCCTTCATCATCTGTAATAAACAATCAATCCATTCCTGTTGTCCTCAAGGTACTGTTGCTGTTTTGCAGCGTAGACCAATTAATCATGTGGATTGTGTCCAGAAATGGCAAAAAAGCTGTTTAAAATTCTGCTGTGAGACCATAAGCAATCCGTTGCTTTTCCCTAAGGACCCATTTTCAGGTAAAATCATTGTTGAGAACTTCAGTATCCCCCTAATACTACTTCACCTGTAGTATAGTTTAAAATTTAATAATTCCTCTTCCGAGATTTATGAATTACTCATTAATATTAGCTACTCCACTTCAAAGATGACCCAAATGCTAATGCAGAGAAACGATTATATTCTGCTTACTCCTATCAGCATATGTTTGTCACAAGCCAAAATAAGCAGGGAAAGCATGTGAAAATCAACACCATTCCACTCTGACCCCGAGAGATAGCAGGGCATATAGGTAGGGCGTTTCCACTCTTGGGTGGCGTGGCACTGCGGCTAGTAACATCATGACTTAGAAAGAGCATCAAAAGATGCTCATAGAAAAATTGCAGGCAATAACAGTTATCATCATATTTGATAGAACAGAAAAACAGTGCAAGCAGCATAATGAAGTAAATCAAGAAGAAACTTCAAATGCTTCTGAGTCCTCGATGAAAACAAGTAGTTACATACCTACTCTTGTTAACTTTTTCCCTATGCTTTTTCAGAGTCCCAGTCTCTCTCTGCAGTTGAGAAGAAAAACTTCTCCACACCTCTCTTCTGATCGTGTTCAGGTAGGATGACAAAAGAAGCAGTGCCTTTGAATAAGGAACCAAAAAAATAAGTTGTTCTATTCAAACAGGCACTAATGACCCTTGGTTTCCAGACGTATTTCAGCCCCTTGCAATACTTTGTGAAACTTATATCAGATCTAGCTAAAATCAGTGAACAGCCAGACTGTATAATGCTATACATCCCGTTTCCTTAGAAAACTAAGCTAAAATTGTGCAGTTATCTGCTATAAGACACAAGACTGAAGAATTCTTTGTAGGTACAATATTAGTTTTGAGCAATTTAGTCTCTACCAAGAAAGACTAATTAGTAGATCCATTGTTTGCGCAGGATTTTATTTATCCTTCTTGTATTCACTTTCCCTTAGCTGCAAAAAACTAACTCAGTGTTATTCAACAATGTGCCTGAGAGCAGTTGTATGCCCTTTTGCAGACAATCTGTACAGCATAAAATACTGTTATTCACTAATACCACCTTCTCCAGCTAACAGAGATGTAGCCTACTGGAAGTATATATGGTATATTAGCCAGTAACTGCCTGATGCAAAAGTAAGGTGCACATGCTGAAAAAGCGGAAGTATTTTATTGTGTGATAACTGGCTGCTGTCAATGGGGATTTCAGAGGTGTTTGTACCTGTGATGTGCCAGTGCCAAAGGCCTCTGGATGTTTGTTCTTGATCATTGAGCATTTATTCTCCCAAATACCACAAGGTACTCTGGTAGTAAGTCACAGATGGCAAATGGGACTGGCATGTACATCTTAGAGTAACCAGAGGCCTATGAACAGCTTAATGGACAGAAGTACATTTTATGTAATATCACACAACTGTCAGGTGCAGATCTTGCCAGAGAATGCGTATTTCTGTTTCTGGATGGCTCTCCCCTTCACAAGCTGCCTTGTTGCAGAAGGCTATGTGTGTCTTCCTGATGGCTAAGGCTGTGTTGATGGCTGCTCATCCGAATAATAAAGTAGGCCTGAATAGCCCCATCTAGCTTGAGTCATAGCATATTATTTTTTCCATGACCATCTCCACATAATGTGAGTTGAAAAAAATCCAATTTGGAGATGACAAGTATTGTGGCCAGACTTCAGAAGCAAGACAATTTGTTGTTGTCAAGTAAATATGGAAGTGCACGGTTAAAAAATAAACAAAATAGAAAGCTAAAACAGGGTAACACTAAGGTTTCTTCCAAGCTATCTCTCTGTTAAAACTCACAAATTCATCACTGAAAATCTCTGTTAGGACTGATTTGTTTTTTAAGCAAACCCTCAGAGGTAAATCCCTCAAGTATAACTCTTTGGCTGGATTACTCTAAAGTGATTTAAGCTGCTATTTCCTGAAAATTGCCTCAGTGTTCTTTGCCTCCATGTACTTGATCTTCAGACATGGCATTTGGACCTCTAAAAATGCTGTCCCAGTGCAGTCTGCAGAATGAGCACTGGGCTAAATCCTCAAGACCTGACACTCATTCTATGCAGATGTAAAAATATCCAGATTTTAAGATGGAGTAGGAAAGTCCCTAACCAAGCTGACTTTCAGAAAGTTGCAGAATACAGATATAAATAATATATGTCACCTTCCCCTCCCTGTCCTGCCTTTTGTAATTAACGCAGCCTGCCAGCTTCACTTCACGAGGCTGTACAAACCTCCGCTGACTCTTTTTCCATCTCTGACTTTATATCAGCCAACTACTGTTTTCCTTCTGGCCGTCCACTTGAAGTGGGACCTTAAAAAGCAGAGGTTATCTGCTCCTAAAACCTCTCTAATGAGGGATCTGTAAGCTTGGTGATGGAGAACAGCAGCTTGTCATCCACTCATTACTCTGGCATGTAACTGCACTGAGGGTGACCACGGGAACGGGGAGCTTGCTACTGCCAGGCTTCCTCTTCGTGCTTGCTGGAGGCACAACACGCTCATGGATGCATCCACATGGAAAGCACAGGGTGAAATGTGCTAATGCGTGCAAGGGTGACTATGGGAAGGGGGTGTCTCACACCTATAGCCAGTAGAAGTCCTCAGGATTAATTGTTCAAATGTGAGGAAAACTGAGAGCGGAGTGTTTATGATGATTTCTCTCTGATTTTCTACACAGAAGAGGGTAATTGGTGAAACTTGCTAAAGTCATACATGTCAGCTAGGTGCAAAATACTAGCATTTGAAGACCACCTGGTGTATGTGCGTACTTCGCCTACGATTAGCTGCAAGACGGAAATACAGATTTAGAGTATTTGACAACTCAAAGTTTACTTGAGAGTATGGTTTAACATAACCAACCTGCCGGTACCAGAAATTTAATGAGGTTTTGGTGCAGCCAGAAATGGCTGTTTCGTTTTCTTCCCCCTTCCCTCCGCTGTGGAGGGCTGTACTGCAGGATGCCTTTACACTTGGCTACTCAAGTTGCACAATGGTTACAGAAATTAGACACAGCACTTATCAGTCTCCTGTTTGCCTGCAGACTCCTATTCTGACGACCACAGAACTTCACAGTAGGTGTGCTACCTGTCCCAGGATTTACAGGTGTGTCTGAATGCCGGCTTGCTTCAGACCTGGGTTAATTTGTTCTGTATTGGCCTACATGGGGTATTGAAGGGTTTCAGAAGTTAATAAGCCCGGAGGAAATAAGGAGGCTCAAGGAATTAGGTTGTGAATGTAGCACTACTTGAATCACTCAATTTCAGCACTCTTTTACAGCACTCATTTTCTTGTCAAGGAGTTTGAAAGAATTTAATCAACATGCATTTCTGCTCCTATTTAGGGAGCCACTCAGCCAGTGCACTTAATGTGTGATGAATGATAAAACTAATGCACTAATCAGAAAGAGAATATGCAAAAGAGAAAGCAAGAATTGCTTGTGAAAACATTGTTTCTACAAGACAGACTTAGTGAAAACGCTAATTTTTTTTTTTTAGAGCTAAGCAAAAAAAAAAAAAAAAAAAGAAAAGAAAGTCACCCTCACAACTCATCTTCTGTTAATAGTCTTTGATTCCAATGTATTATAGGCTTGGTAGAACAAGTTTCTACCTTATCTGACTGATTTGCAAACCTTGACAGAAATTACAAAAGTGTTTGTTTCTTCAGTTGCCATCTAAATCAACTTTGAAATTTCTTTCAGCCTCTCTAAATATATGACTCTGGGAAACTTTTTGGTTAGGAGGAATAAGAGAATTCACAATATGAAAAGAAAATATCATTGATTGATATTTTACTTCCCAAAGGATCAGACAAGGCAAATAGCCATCGGTTGATTGTCTTCTCTACACTAAGGGCATGGTTTAGACAGGACTGTTTTTCAGTGTCGGGGTCATGTAAGTGGCTTCCACCTGCTCATTTTCCCTCCTCTCAGTGGTGTCAGTGCAAGTGCTCACAAAGCAACAAGATGAAGTAATCAGGGAATATATCCAGGTTAAAAATGCTGGGGTTTTTTTTTAAGGGTAATTTCCCGCTTGGCTCACTCATTGACCCAGTTCATCGCAGGGTCCCACAAACAGTAGTACCAGCTTAACCTGTGCCAGGCGGGAAGGACAGAAGGGGAGGAACCTCTCCAGGTGCCAAAGGAAACAGGCGTGCAATCCATCGCCTCCCCCTGGGCTCGCTGGGCCAGTGCAAAGCGACTTTGCTCCTTTTAAGGTCCCAAAACAGTGCAAGTGGCAGGGAGGTTTCTTGAAAAGAAAATGGCCCCTCTGATGAAACTCTGGCAGGCACCGCTCATCTGCTGCAGCGTGCATTACGCACCAGAGCATTCACCTCTCTGGGCCTGCAACCATCTGGAGGAAGGATTTTTTAAAGCAGAAGGTCAACACAGAGCCCCATACCCAGAACCAAATGCTTTCCTCCAAACTAAGTGCTACACATGGCAGTTGTTCATGGCAGCAACGTTTTTATGCATTTGCGGGAATAATATAGTAAGCATAATGTAAACATGCATCACTCTTTTGGCTTGGCATTCATTCATGACTGCTCTCACTGCAGTTGTAGAGCTGCAAAGTGGTGCCTGGTTTTCTCTTACAGACACCCCCACAGTAATTTCCTTAGGAAGTAAGCTCACTCTCCCCCATGGAAAGGCTTTCAGAAAACGAGGGAACTCCTTTCAGTGCCAGCCACTGAAGACTGGGCTGGAGTGCATGTGCTTTTTATTTATTTATTTTAAACACCAAAGTGTTTCTCTATAACAACTTGTCAGGTAATGAGTTCCTTTTAAACATGGCTCCTAAATAGCGTACACAGTATTGTTTTACTAATAGTCTCCAATTAATAGACATTATAAAAATATAAACAGCGGGAATGGAAAAATCATTAAAAGAGTGGCTTTTGGCTTCTTTCATTAGGGTGAAATAAATGGGTTATATTGCTGCTATTATTACTGATACTAGACATAAAGCAGATTAAAACAACATATGTTTTCAGTACTACACTCTGACCTGAGATGTACACAGATGCAGGCTTGAAGCAGAAAAAATACATTGTTGTCAATTTGAGAAAATGGCAAGGTCATTCGACAGCCCTCCCCCTGTACATCAGAAAAACCAGGGGACGCCGTGCCCCGAGGACTACGCAAACGAGGATCAGGGAGCTGCAGGAGAGGTGTAACTTAAGTTGTAAAGACCAGCGTAGTCATTCCATTTCCCCAAATATTTTGGCTCTGTCTGTGCCATCTATTTAAATAACCTTTTTCCTCAGAGCAGGGGTAAACAGTGCTGGGCCTCCTAAGGAGCATTTATGTACACAGTGATGTATATCCGCAGTTACCAGGCGAGGTGAATGCTTCATTCAGGCCGGTGCTGGTGCCTTAGCCACAGAGCCACTTATGCACAAACTGCCCTGCTCAATACGTTTGTCGTAGCAGGGTAGCCTGGAAGTGGGTTAGTAAGCACACCGGCGTCTTTCACGGGAGCTTCAAGATCTCTGGGATACACTAAGCAGGGAAAAAAAAGCAAACCTTCCCCAGCCCACAGGACGTTACCTCAAAAACAGTTACGCCAGTGGGAAGTCTCAGAGAGGTATCCCGAGTAGGGGCATGCTGACCTCAGAGGTGATTTGGTAACCACCTGGAATTCAATGGATTTGTCTCAGAGGAGCAACTTCAAAGAAGTGAGTTTGGGAGAATTTTGCTCTGAGTCTTAAAGCAGTGGTAGAGCGAGTAAATTCAGAGCAACACAAACAATGCCCAACCAACAGTGTCACCCCCCTAACAAGATGTATGCCTTAAAAAATGCTTCCAAGCTAAGCCATGGAGAAGCTAAAACACCTAGAAATGCTGCTTCCAGAGGTTAAGGGTGGCTAACTGCAGGCAAGCCTCTTAGCAAGGCCTGACCCAAATTCAGAGGTTAAGTCCCCAAAAGAAAAAGGTCAAAAGAGAAGATGTAACGCAATTCGCTATCAGAAGAACACACAACTGGGGAAGAGCTCTCCTTTTGCTACCTCCCTCATCCCACAGATAAACTGCTTGGCTATAAATCGCAAGGGTGACAGAAGAAAGGGTAGAAGAAATGATAATTTCTGCAACTGGCAGGAGCTATCTGAGCGACAGTGATGATAAACTGATTCTGGGGCTTGAAAGTCTTCTCGCCCCGTTCATGTCTGGTCTTTTCTTGCTCATGATGTCTGTATTGTGAATCTCTCCCTATTACTCATTAGCAGCACTTCTTTGCTTAGCTTATGCTAATTTACACCCATAAGGTAAAGCCCATTGGAAGTTTGCAGGCAGGTCAAAATCGTAACAAAAAAAGTTTTCTTCAACAAGTGTAGGTATCTTTTCCAGCCCTAAGTTTACTGCTTCCTGAATTAATGAGAGATACATAACTTCTCAACTCTAACTGGTATAACAGTGTCTAGGTGAAGCTGTGAACTTAGCTGATGAGGACGTGCGTATGTAACTGCAGCTTCAGTAAACAGGGACTGCTTTTATCTACGGAAGGATGTTTTCTCTCTTTCAGGAGAAGAAAATCATTTGAGATCTTTAAACAGATCTTGAAATTTCAAGGCTAAAAAAGCCTGTTCTAAGGGAATGGCTCAGGTTTATGTTCCTAAAATTCACAAAGCTCATGTAGTAAATTCTATGTAACTAAATTTTTGGTCGCAAATACGGTAATCAAAGTTATTCAGCCACAGTCTAGCTTTGACACTGTAAGCAGAATAAAATATAGACAGCATTTATGTAAGTATATGTATAAATGTATAAGTGTATAAAAAGTAATAGTACTAAATAGTAAACACTGCTTTCAGAAAAATTAATTATTAAAATATAAAACTGATAACCACTCGAATTTCTAATACGACCCATAACTATCTTTTGAAACCTAAGCCTTATAAAAGCCTGTGTTTTTAATTACTTAATTTATAAATATTTAAAAATTAAATTAATAAAGGAATTATTTTTCACATTGTATTTTTCAAGATTCTGATTTACAGAAATACGTTCCCTCGCAAGCCTCTACAGGCTTAAGCAGAATGAAAAAATATGATACCATTTTTAAAGAATAAACTACAGTGAGGAAGTTACTTGTAGAACTGCAACATTTCAGTGTGAAACTGCCAACACATTTACTGCCTAATGCCTATATTTAATTAAACCAGCCTGTGAGCATAACAGAGAATGCAACTTCTATGTTTTTGAAGATGGTCCAGCATGCATTCCACATGGACCGTGTGTGTGGTCTTCTCATGGTCAGAAAACAATATTCTTCTCATGTCCCATGTTTTCTGTGGTAATCTTAGTTGGCTGTGTACTCCATCCAAATTCTGAACAGTCATTTGCTTGCAGATTCACAATGAAACCCCACAGTGTCCAGCACTGCACGTAATAAATACTCTACCCTTGGTATTATACTGTAACTGACTGTGAAAGCTTTGTAGAGGAGCTTGTCATACTCACCCTTTAACATTAGTGGTTTTATTTTGGTTTAGGGGGAAAAGTGGAGCTAGTAATGATTTACATTTTTATATATGCACTCAAAATCCCACATTTGTGCTAAGTTAAAATGGTTTGCTCATTAGCTTTTTCAATCTATTTGTGAAAACACTGATTACAAGAAGAGCTGAGACCTAACACGAGGTTCTGAACCACCAGAGAAGAAAATTGTTAAGCCATGCGAAATTTTCCAGAGTACTGAAGAACCAGAAAATCTGAAAACAGACTCAGCAACCTCTTAGAAGACTGACAACTCAGAAATAATACCAATTTTGTTATAAGCTTACTTATCCTTTTGTCTCTTCAGAAGTTGAGATCTTTGACATTTGTGTATTGTACAACTTCATGGTATCTTCAGAACATCTTTAAAGTTTCAATGAAAGGCACATGGGTCGGGGGGGGGGGGGTGTCTCAATTTAACATCCCCCAGCCCCTGTGACTTCAAAAGGAACTTAATTTTGTTTAAAAAGTATGCAAGAAAGTTGCAAGCAGGATTAGCTTTTCAGTGAACGTGTGACACAAACTGACAGCTATGTGTGTACAATGAGGGTGGTGGAACACCGGAACAGGTTGCCCAGGGAGGTGGTGGATGCCCCAGCCCTGGAAACATTCCAGGCCAGGTTGGACAGGGCTTTGAGCAACCTGATCTAGTTGGAGGTGTCCCTCCTCCTTGCAGGGGGGTTGGACTAGAGGACCTTTAAAGGTCCCTTCCAACCCTAACCATTCTACAATTCCATGTGCTCTTTGTGCCATTAGGAAGCCTGAATTTCCTTTATACACTCACTTGGCTAATATCCTAGTTTCAGCCATGGCTCCTTTTTACAGAGCGAGAATGGAAAGATATTTGAAGATGCAGCTCTGGCCTTTTTGGACAGTCAAGACAGAGCGTGTTAGCTGAGTATTCATAACTCTGGAGAGTGGTTCATCCCTGATTCATACAAGCTGTTCCCTTCAATGAAACAGGAAAAAACCAGCACAATAGAGGTTTTTCAGAGTGAAGAAACAGGGAAGGACTTAGCATCACAAGGCAGTAAACTGCTGTTATTATGAAAGATCTTATGAAATAGTTTGTGGTTCTAAGATTAATTTTAGCTTAAGCTTCAACTTCAGAGCAGTTTCCAGTCACTGACTCTCAACTCCTCATTCTCTCAGTCACAAAATGGGGGACAACCAGACCATTAAAAAATCCTTCTACAAGCAGCTCCCTCCTGGCCACCTACACCATGAACACATTGAATCTCAGGGGTGCAATCTGCAAAGGCTCTCGAGACTCCTTGCACCAATGCTGGACATCACATATCCCAGATAACACAGGATTTTTCATCGTTTACAGCCAGTTCAACATAGGATGCAGCTCCTTCCATTACTTTTGTGGCAGCTGGACATGTAAGTCCAGCTTTTCAGTCACCTGAAAAAACATCTACTGTCAAGGCACAGGAAAATTGTAACATGTATTTTTTTATTAGGTCTTTGCCTATAGTTCTAACTGTAGTTGTTTTATGGGTGAATTTTTTGGTGTAAATGGCAGATTTTGCACATTATGCCTCTGCAATGCTTTCCAACATTTTTGGTATCCAAAGCAAGCTACCTTTAAGTGTTGCAGCAGCATGAAGAGAACACAGCGTGATTACAATTGTGGCTGTTTCGTCTTGTAACCATTCGACTTTTTCTGTCCCTCCTCCAAATTCTTTTTGATAGGGAAACAATAGAATAAGCCGTTCTCCATAGGCAGTGTCCCGTTGCCAGAATGAAACAGTCCAAGGAGTAGCGTTCACGCTAGATAAGTAAGCTTGTGGCTGCACAGGCCAAGCAAAAAACTGTATGGAGCTGAGAGCCTCAATATCTTGTTTGCTAATTGTCAACAAGGAAAATCTGTTTTACAGAAAGGCCGTGTAGGAACTAAGAGATGATTGGCTGTAAATGACTGTATTCTGAGTCCAGACCCAAAGGTCAGAGAGGCAGGCATGTGGTACACAATGATAATGGCAGCAGAGAACGACAGCTCAGAGAAAGCTTAAAAACAGCAGAGGAAATAACTATTTTTTGTCTGTATGCATCCTTGCCATAAGATGATGGAGCAAGAAGTGACATTTCACAAGAATGCCTTCGCAGACTGCTCAAGGGAAGAAACCCAGAGGAGTCAATACTTCCAGAAGACCAAATTCTCATTGCTACCTGTTACGTCTCACCTACCATTAGAAGGAGACCCAATGGGTAGCACAAAGGCTGTGATCTGCTGAATAACCACGACAAGCTCTGCTACTCTCCTGAAGGTCCAAGGGTACCTACCTCTTCATTGGGCCACATCCTTGTGGCCGAGTGGGTGTGATCCATCAGTGCTCAGACCCTTGTCCTCCAAACCAGAGGAACCCTGGCAGTGAAGTAGGACTCCTCCCTGCCTAGGATTTTCCTTCAAAAGAAAGCCAGAGAGCCAGAACAGTGTGGCAGGAATGCATTTAGATCTCAAACCAACATGGAGCTAAGAGGCTAACAGGAGGTGTACCTCTAGGCAAGGGTTACCATACACAGAGTGGGTGCACCTGCTCTATACCATGTACAGCCACTCTACATTTCAAGTTTATATGATGATTTTTGCACTTTAATGAAAAACATTAAAGATCCTCCTCCCTCTCTCTCCCAGTAGAAGAAACATTGTACAAAGAGCCAAATTCTCACATGCAGTACAGATGATCCTGTTTGAAGCTCTGCAGCTGAATTTTGCATATACCAGAAGTAATTTGAAATGCAAAATTGCAGCAGATCTACACTATTTACCTGGAATTCTCTTCACTGCAACATTTTTTGTTCAAATGTGCATTGCCTATATATAATCAGGCAAAGGTCTGGTAACTGAGTTTGCACAGAGGGCGAGGCATCCATCAGCAAAGCGTTAAGACTGTGTCGGAAGGCCTCTGGGGAAAGGACCACCTTTTAAATCACTGTTTATATAATGCCCTGCACAATGGGAAACCAAATCCTCTTTGAGTTCCTAGATGCTATCAAAACGTGCCTGTAAGTGTGTATATATTACACACACATTACTTATGCATTATAGAAGGACTGAATGACAACTAAGTAAAAGACAGATTCCTTGCCTCTATTTACTTAGGGTGGGATTTTTGAAAAGTATTGTGTCTCTTTCTGAAATTCTATTCTAAAGGGATAACTTATGGATGTACGAAAGAAAATTTTCTGGAAGAAGAGAGCTGGTTTTGTACGATGATGCCTACCCACCTATAGCCATGCCCTCAGCTAGGGCAAGGTCCCCAGCACTGCTACAAGGTTTCCAGAAAGCCCTCTGGTCAATAATCTGCAGGGATTTGTAAACTGACCATTATAAATCTCAGACTGAGATGGAATGACTTTCTTTGGAAGTCCTCTAGATGATACCTAGTGTATCTCTGATGCCAGCACAACTTCTGTGGAGCTACGGGAGAAGTAAAGGTGGGTGCAGCACAGAGTCTCTCAGTGTATTTTGCTGGCTGGATGGATTTCTTTGGATCTAGGCTTTTGAGAATTAGATCTGTGATCTGATCCCAAGGGACTACAGATTACGTCTCAAAGATGAATGATCCACGCAATAAGGATCATAAACTTCTTTTATCTTGGAAGAAGTGGTGATTTGAATGGTAAGCCCTGAGGGAGTAATAAAGACAATAACAAACACATAGTAAAACCCCCTTAACTATACAGACTCTCAGGAATAAAATAGTAGTTTTGTCTCTTTTTATGTGGTGCATATACGTGTATATGTGTATCTACAGATGAATTTATGCATTTTTCAAATGTATACAGCCTTTAAGCAAACCAAACTTTTCTTCCTGGGGCCACTTTCCTAACTCCCACCACAGTCCAACATCTGAGGTTATAACTGAAGGACGCTGTGATAGCTGTCAGAACGACTGGTATCTGACAAAGACTCTCTTCACCAGGCATTTCTCCCATACTAGAATGGAGCACATTATGTCAGGGGCCACCCTGGTTTTATTGAACTCAAAACCACTACAGGGACTAAAAGTGACTCTGAAGCTGTGAGCATAAACCTCCTTTGTTGTGTATGTGTGTGTTAGCATGTCATCTTTTTGGGATAATCATCCAAATGTGGTGCCTATGGAGATGTGGCTGGTTCGATACTTGTGCTCCCGGGTGGTCAGCCTGTAATTTAAAGATTCACTGGCCTCATGAAGATAGCCACAAATGGAAGAGTAACCATAATTACAAGAGGCTGTTCCACTAATCCGTGGTTAACAAATGTTAGTTAAAAGATAAATAGGCCTTACGCAAGCATTTCCTGGAGGTGTATGAGCCTTGTGTTTTCATTTGTTCTGGCTTCCCTCTTCTTTAGGGAGGGAATACAAGAAAAAAAAAAGATTTTGTAATTTAATTTTATTTCAACGTTAGGAATTACAGGAAGTCTTTGAAGTTGAATTATCTTTTAAAAAAACCCCAACTACTACTTTTTATTTATGATACTGAGAAACACTATAATTCTTTTCCAGGCTGAGTTTCTATTAACAACTGCATTGTTTGTTCTATTGTTTATCTTATTTCTAATCTCCAGTGTTTATAGAAGAGGCTTTTAGATTTTAGTACTGGTCAAAAAAATAACACTGAAGGACTGATTTTCCTTTGTAAAAGATGGGAGTATTTGCTGTATTTTTCAGTATACTTACCACGTTCATTCCTGCCACTTTTTCCACAGAGTACCTTACTGTTTTATTTGTTCTGAACTGTAACTGTTTTTCAAGACAGAATTGCATCCATTTTTCTTTAGGTGACAAATTGTTGTCCAGTGTTGGTGGAACTGAAGCAGGCCTGATTACACAGCAATGAAGGAATATAGGAATTATATTACCAGTTTAACAGGCTAATGATATCGCTCTGCTGTAACCTACTTACTGGTGAAAGTCTCTACATGGCTTCTAGCTGGGTAGTTGTTGTTTTCAGAATCTAAGAATTAAGATTTATTCCTTTAATTTTTATGCTGTTTAATGCAACTTTGGATGTTCTCATTACCCATACAAATGTATGATCCTTTCTTGAATCCCGTTAAGCCCTTGACCTCACACACAATTGGTATTCTGCCATATCCAAACATTGCTCATACCACCAAGGAGCTATGCAGTTGTGCAGGAGGGATAGAGAAGCAAAGATTTTGCCCCTAAAAAGCATCGAAAAACAAATAAAGGGGTGTAATTTATTGGAACTAGTCAGTTGTTTAGGTCTTCTCTCTTAAACTCATAAACATTTAAAAATGTTGATATAAACTGTATATGCTAAAGATAAGTCTAGTCAATATACTCTGTTTATTCTTAACATAGAGGGATCCTTTGTTCATAGAAGACTATAGAAAGAGGTCATATCTTATTAAATGAGATGCTACAGGTGGAAAAAGCAGACAAAGCCTTCATATCCAGCATTCCTCCAATAAGTCTGAGAAGAAGCAGAAAAGTCTAACCTAAATACAAGTTAGGCGTAATTGCTTTTAGTTAACTGTGGTGATGCTGCTTAATTAGAATACCTGAGCAAGAAAGGCCATTAACACTGAGCATGAGATCCTTGTGCCAAGGACAGAATAGACTATAGGGCAGTAGAGAGCTACAATGGAATGGAGGGAAAAAAAGCATGTTAAAGCTTGTGCAGTAGGGAAGAAGAGGGAAGACCGTGAAATGCTGCAAAATCAGCCAGTGCTGCAAAATCACCTCTGCAGAAAGACAGGCTAGCCTGTCCCTCACAGACTTTTCCAGTGGGGCTGGAAAGCTGAAAGGTTTATTGCTTTAGTTTGAGTTTTGAAAAGTTATGACCACCAAAAAACTAGCCACACGCCAAACGCAATGAACGTCCCCGGTAAGCATGGTTGCTTCTTTGTTACATTGCTATTTGGGTACCATTTTCCAATGGGAAGACAAGAACTGTTGGGGAATGGGGACCAGGGATGGCTTGACCTTAGAGCAAAGCAGGAGGATCTGTCACCACATTTTTTTTCTCTCAAGGATCACCTGTTAGTAGGATCCACTGATCTTTCTTAGTGGAGCAGATAATAGCAGCATGAAGGGTAACAACCTCCTTCAAGTGTCCTTCACATGAGGGCAAAAAACTTTTCCCAGTTAAATGAGCAAGAACATCCAACAAAGTCCTGAAAATTAAGAAATGAGGACATTTCTGACTGCAGTCTGAGTCAACTAAAATAACAAACATACTTCTCCTTAAACCTTTATTTAAACAGCAATAATTCATAATTTTTAAAACTGTAAAAAACCATACATTTCTGAATGTTTTACTTGCCATTTTTTGGATTCACTCAGCTAAGCTGTTCTCCTCTTTTAATAATTTGTGTGCACCAGCATAGGTGGGATGTGCAGAGGTACTGCGGCAAGCAGGAGAGGGGATGATGACGTTTCTGTACAGCTGCCACCTGGACAGAGTCCCCGCTGTATGTGGCCATGAGTGGGGACTGGCCAGCTTCATTTCTGGATATTCTGGTTAAACCAGAGTCTGATGTACAGAGTGTTTTAAGGACCCTAATTTATCATCAAGTCTCCTACCTGCCCTCCAAAACACTGGGAGAATGCCACATTTACTTAAAGGTGTAATCTTTTACTTCTGGCCAGTTTGCAAAAAGACAGCCATTTTTCTGCACCAGCCCTGCTAATAAATTTGTGATCTACAGCATCAATATATTTCCAGCCCCAGGTCCCTCAGAAACAGAAACCATGCTGAATTGTGCCATATTCTGTGGTGGTTTTGTGATGTGGACAACTACCAATTGGTGCTGTGACCCTTTTTTATTATTCTCATCCAAACATCATGAAAAGAAGCAAAAGCCTATGAATTTGGTTACTCTTATTTTTCTTGCCTGCTCATACTTACCCTACACAATCCAACTCCATTTATTATCATTTCTGACTGATTTACAAAGCTGCGAGATCATGTGCATAATGCCAGGAAAATCTCCAGCCACTGAAGTTGTGATTGCAGGCCAGGTGGGCTGAGTAAAACACTTGGGCGGAAAGTGTGTAAGATACATTTAGTTATGCTCCAATGTTTTAAGTCTGTATGAGGGAAAACATGAAAAAAAATCAGTGAAATATCTAGAGTGGTTTTCTGCTTTGTTCATTTTAGGCCAATATCTTAATGTTCCACACACACTTTAATTTTGAAAGGAATCTAATTCTGTATTATCCTGCAGTTAGAATTTTGTGATGAAAAACTTAAGAATATCATCCCTTTCTGCTATTTATTCAGCAATTAATTCTGTTGTTTTCCTTGTTCCTACTTATGAGAGAAATCCCAGGGCCTCCATGAGCCTAGACATTTTTTCAGTTAAAAGTCATCTAAATTCTGAAATATCCTATTAGCTGTACGTATTTTTCAACAGTTTGCTGTATTTTAGATCAATGTAAACCAGGGTAATTTACATTTTACCACTACCCTTTGAGAGGCATGGGGTTTTTTTACAGAGCATAGCAAAAGTGGGAGAATATTCAGTACTGTGTATGGAACAATGGAGAGCATGGTATAGGCTTTTGCAGTTTCCAATTCCATTATAGGTTAAAACCAGTTTATTTCAATCTATAATTATAATATACTTACAATAAAAGACATACAAAACCTGAGATTACAGAGATTAAAGGCAAAATAGCTATCTGCTCTGCTGGTCAGAGCAATCTCAAGCACAAATACAGGCTGGGCAGAGAATGGATTGAGAGCAGCCCTGAGGAGAAGAACTTGGATGTGCGGGTGCACAAGAAGCTCAACATGAGCTGGCAGTGTGCACTTGCAGCCCAGAAAGACAACCACATCCTGGGCTGCATCAACAGGAGCGTGGCCAGCAGGTCGAGGGAGATGATTCTCCCCCTCTACTCTGCTCTTCTGAGACCCCACCTGGAGTACTGCATTCAGTTCTGGAGCCCCCAACCTAAGAAGGACATGGACCTGTTGGAGCGAGTCCAGAGGAGGGCTATGAAGATGATGAGAGGGCTGAAGCACCTCTCCTATGAGGCTGAGAGAGTTGGGGCTGTTCAGCCTGGAGAAGAAAAGACTCTGGGGAGAATTTATCATGTCCTTCCAGTACCTAAAGCGAGCCTACAGGAAAGACAGGGAGAAACTCTTTAGTAGGTCGTGTTGTGATAGGACAAAAGGTAATGGTTTTAAACTAGAAAGAGGTAGATTTAGATTAGACATAAGGAAGAAATTTTTTACAGACCATGGTGAGGCACTGAAACAGGTTGTCCAGAGAGGTGGTGGATGCCCCAGCCCTGGAAACATTCAAGGCCAGGTTGGACATGGCTCTGAGCAACCTGGTCTAGTTGGAGATGTCCCTGCTTCTTGCAGGGGGGTTGGACTAGATGACCTTTAAAGGTTCCTTTCATCTCACTACTAAGGACATTGCCATTAGTTTTAATTGAAACCAGGCAAGAGGCTTTGTATTTTGTTGAAGGAAGGAGTTGTGTACCAATAAGGAGAGGAACAAACCTGAGAAGGTATCGGAGTTGGCATGCTGTTTTGCTACTGTAGAGTAACCTACCATAATCTCCAGTAATCTACCTGTGAAGCCTGTGGGAGAAGGTGAGTTGGAGTTCCCTGCAGGAGCTCTAAATGAAGACAGTGTAGTGAGATGGATATTGTCTTCCAGAAAATGTTCTTTCTCCTCATTAGAAGACAGAAATGCTGGCCAGCAGTAGTATTTTGTAGCTTTCTCACAAGACAAGTCTTCTCTTCTGTATTCCTACTTCTCCATGAACTCCCCAACAGTGTGGAAAGGAACAATATCCTCCAGTTACAGTTTTCAAAACATCAACTGTCAGGCCCAGGTCTATTCAGACATTGGCACAGCTATAGCATAGCCATCATTTCTCGAGCTGTCTTGACACTCTTGGGTAATGCACAAGACAATTCAAACAATTTCAGGCTATATATGAGGTCTGCTCATGGCTCTGTACCCACACAAAGCTTTCCTCATCCAATGAATGATGATGTTCCTTTACTGTTCCTGCTTGGCCTATAGACTTGTCTTGTACTTATGCCCATTTTGTGGTAAATTAAAGATTCAGAAGAGGATTTGCTGTTCAAATCCATTTCTAACTCAAACTGTATTTGTAAAGCAGTTAGAGAAAGATTTAATCAAGAAAGGGAGAGAGGGGACGTAAAAAAGAAAATGTTCTTACAAGGAAAATCAAATCCTTCACACAGTCATAACTAGAGAGGTGTTAACCTCTTATTATCAAAATAAGTCTTCAGAGGCTAGAAAGTTGCTAAATGAATTATCTTTGAAATTGAGTATTGTGAATGTCCCTTAACATTTCTAAAAGATTGTGTACTTGTCTGTCTCATTTCGGCTATGGAACACCATAATGTAATGACAATTATAAGCTGCAAGATGTATTGTTTGACCCAGAATGTACAACGGTATGGATCAAGAGATGGAGCTTTCTGCTTTTGCTTCACCATTAATTAATCCACTTTTAAAAGATGTTGCTCTGAGCAGACGAGGGGCTGGGGCAGAGGAAATAAGCAAAGCATTCCAAAGAAGATATCCATAAAAGGTTGTATTTCTTTTCTTATTGCTGGATCTGTGCAAAATGCTTTTAATGTATAACGCTTCCAAAGGACTAGAGGCAGTAACATAAGGAATAGTCAGGAATTTCACATAATTTGTATACACTCAAAACAATACTACCCTTCTACTACTACTAGTTTGCACGCATAAATAAGTTTTAGTTGTTGTATATTTTTAAAAAGTAATCATTACACATGCAATTGTGAATCACATGCTTCTAAAATTGTTCACCTCATCCACACTATAAATGCGGATAGGAAAAGCACTATGCATATTTTGGGTGCAATAATTTCTTTCCTTCCTGTGAGTGTAACTTGAATGTGCATTGCTCAAGAAAGAAATAATCTGGTCAGATTTTTAAAAGAATGGAAATAGATCTCTGTGTATATTCATTTCATTTTACTTGGAAGTATTGCATGTTGATCATATACAAAAGTATAATCAGAGTCACAGAAATGCCAGCTGTGTGTCACCTTGTAGATGCAAGGATTGTGACAAAAAATATAGAGAACTAAACAGATACTATCTTGAGAGAGAATGTGACACCAAATTAAAAGACAGAGTCTATCCAGAAGGAAGTAGGAGTTAAGAAGGTAAAAGCCCCAGAGGTTCCCTGTCAGGACATAGAGTGAAGGATATAAATAACTAGAGAATAAGTAGATCAAATAAATGCAAATGCAACCTTTTTTCCACTCAAAGATGCCAAATCACATTGCTTCCATCTTTTAAGGGTGCTGCTTGTTGACATAGGTGTCCAAATGGATTTTAAACCTACTGCCATTGAGTTCAAGAAAACTCTGCTTGCACAGTTCAGATCTTTGCCTTGTCCTGGTCTTTTGCCATAGTTTCAGCAGCTATAAGATTCTTCTGGAGACCCCAAGGGCATATCTTCAGATCTGACCTCGTTCTACAGCCAACTTGCATTTCTTTGTGTGCTCGTAGGGAGCAAAAGTGCACTGGGTGTTGTACCTTCCTATTTTATCTTTCCACTGGGCAAGAGTGGTATAACCACGTGTTCAGCCCCTGTGGCTTAGAGCCATCTTCAGCTTTGTTTTATCTACCCCAAAGGCTTTTGAATGAACTGTAACAACGTTAGCACCATTGCTCTGTGCACAGATTGGTCTTAACCGTGACTGAAGGTTTACCTGTCAAGTGTAGTGGTGTCTTTAGCTTAACTATGCTGAAAGTGTACTTAGTAAATTAGGACAAAAATGGTTTTGCATGGTTTGTAGGAAAATGGAAAAAGAGAAAGTTTGGTAAGATAGGCCATATTAACTACAATATCAGCAACAGCATTTTTTTTAATATCATTGTCACTCTTTCATATTATCTCTTTAAACTTCAGAGTGGTTCTTTCTCTTTTTGTTCTGCAGGCCTAGTATTTAGCTAGGTAATGGGATTTATGATTTTGTGTACATCAGTTGCCGTGGAGACCCACCATAAAAGATCAGTTGCCTGGCAACTGGGCATTGTGGAGCGGCAATGGAGGGAGGAATTTTTTGTCTCTCTGAAGGAAGGGCTTAAGGAATAATGAAAACTTCTGCTCATACTTCTCATGAATGCTTTATTTTCAAGGTCAACCAAATGTTTTTTTTCAGTAAAGACTAATGCACTTTTCTTCAAAAGATGCACCGTAAAATGTTTCTCAAAGATTATCATGTCTCAGAGCAAAGGACAACCAGCTTAAGAAGTTTTTATTCTCTCCATGCTGTTGCAAAATAAGGTTCAGAGTAACTGTGGGGCAGCCATAATGAAGCAGATCCCTTATTTACTGGCCGTTCTGCATTCATTAACAAATGAGCTACTGTACATTCAAAGCTATCTCTGATCCCAGAAGCTACAATCTTTTTTTTTTTCACTGAATTCATAGTTGGAATTTTGGTCACTGTAGATTTATCTCTCGTTTCATTATATCATCTTTTCTTCCCCAACATTTAACTTACAGTGTAATTAAAAACCGAGAAATTGAGATCTTATTATTTTAACATATGGGTAAAGTTAAGAAAGAAAACTATTTTAAAACAGAGTCTTGTAAGATTTACTTGTAGTTTAAAATGTTTCACATGTACTTGAATGTATGTGGTATTAGTATGTCTTACTTTATTTGAGATGTAACTTTATGTAGGATGTGCATACTGTATACCCTCTTTAACTACTAAACCAACTTTATGTAAGGTTATCGGTAGGCACAAAGTTAGGCATATGCAAGTATAATCTGAAACTCAGGTTTTGGGCTTTTTTGAAATAATTATCTGCCTACCATATTTTGTGATATGTTGTATCTGTTTTTAAACACACATCTTTCTTGAAATCCTCTCCTGCTTATTCTGAGATGGTAATGTTTTCTCATTAATATTACTGTTTCAGAATAAAATCAGTATTTTGATTATAGACTAGCTCAATGGTTTTGAGCTTTGAATGCTGATGAAGTACTATGGATAAATCTACAATGTACTTGTGACAGTGTGTGTTCTAGAGAACCACCTAATTTCTGGGTCAAGTGGTGAAGCCTGATTCCTGCTCACATTCCTGTTCACATTATGAAACATCAGAGTCTTTTGGGTTGGAGAGACTTGCTCTGAACATTATCCTTGCGGGACCACATAGAGACGGGCTATTCTGCCAAGAACTCTACTCCAGCTCATATGGCTCATGCATACTCCATGATTGCCTCAGAATATTTTAGATAAAGTCCAATATTTTCTTTGTACCCAGGGCATATCTGTACTGCTGCTTGCTGCTGCTGCTGGTTATAACAAGGCTAAAAGCCTGGAGGAAAACCACTGCACTGTCCCAATTACGGGATCAGCAAGAAGGGCAGTGCTTGGGATCAGGACCAGCCAGACTGCAAGAGCTATTTTGGTAGTTTCTTAAGACTGGAATGGTGTGGAAGTGGAAAAGCAGTTTGGAGCATAAATGTTGCGGTTTAACCCCAGCCAGCAACTAAGTACCGCACAGCCACTTGCTTACTCTCTGCCTCCCTGATGGGATGGGGGAGAGAACTGGAAAGAAAGGAAAACTCGTGGGTTGAGATAAAGACAGCTTACTAGGACAGCAAAAGAAGAGATAATAATGATAATAATATATATATTAATAACAATAACAATAATAGACTATACAAAATGAATTATGCACAATTTCTCATTGTCTGATGACCCAATAATCAACACAGCCTGTCCTGAGCAGCGATCATGGAGCGGAACTGAGAGTGATCTCAGAATAATCCCAAGCCACAATCTCAAAACAGTGACTTCTGAAGAAAAGAAGTTGCCCACTGGCTGGCCTCCACTCAGACTGAGCATGATGTGAATGGTATGGAATACTTCCTTTGGCCAATTTGGATCAACTGTACTGGCTGTACCCTTCCCAGCTTCTTGCACCTGCACATTAGCCAATCCTGGGAGACTGGAAAAAGTCCTTGATCTCTTAGCAAAAACTTATAACGTCAACGCATTATCAACTTCTTCACATAGTAAATCAAAAACACAGTAGCTACTGGGAAGAAAATTAACTCCATCCCGGACGACACCAGGGCAGTAAGCAATGACATTGCTTTGTCAGCTGAGAGACACAGAAGTAATGGATACCTGTAACAGGATCTTGGTAGCTCTTCTGGTTTTGGCTGAGGTAGAGTTAATTTTCTTCACAGTAGCTAGTAAGGGGCTACGCTTTGGATTTGTGCTGGAAAGAGTGTTCATAATACATGGATGTTTTAGTTACTGCTGAGCAGCGTTTACCCAGAGGCCCCAGTCACAGGCTCCACAGGATAGTGGCCACTTTTTCTAAAAGACCATTTAAGGAAGTGCATCCTTCCCATCTTTCTCATCTCAAGACCAGCCTTTCAGCTCTCCATGGTCTTCTCTCAGCTCTGTTTCTCCACTCACCAGCCTTTGGCATAAGCAGGTTCATCTTAACTTTCACTGCTGGTTTCAATACTACATTTTGCCTGCATGATTGCATCTCTAGTCAAGATGCACTTGCAGCATCCTTGGTTAGATGCACAGTTAATAGCTGTGCGGTGAGTCCAGATTCTAGAGTATGAACTTCTCCTGTAGTGTAAGAGACTATAAGAGGGCTTAGTATTTTTCACTAATTAGACTATTCCTGTTGTTTAAAACTATGAAACGGCAGCCAGAATTTGGCTACAGATTTGTGACATTCCTTCAGAACTCGGTGCTCCCTGATGTTTTTGGAAAGATGCTCACTATGTGCTAGTTTTAGGCTAGTCTCCCTTGGTATTGCTACTCTTCTCGTGTTCACAACCCAAGTATTTATTTTTAAGATCGAAGAAAAAGAACGATTGAGCAATTTCTTTTCCTTTACTCTCTTATTTTTATCAGGGTCATTGCAGATCTTCCCACAATTAAATTCTGACAGTGCCTTGTGTTATTAAGTGAAGAAAACAAAAATCAAGTACTGGAAAATTCACAGAGTTGCCAACATTGCATTTGTTATACACTCACACACACACAGAGACAGACACTTCTGGTCACATAGATCCATGTGGGTAGTCTAGCTAGATGTCCTCCTTGTATCAAAACATCCCAAGTGGAGACTAAATTATGAATAAAATTCCATTTCTTTTGAACTTAGTGACTGATATTTGTAGATTTTGGCTACTTTTTTAAAGAATAAGAATATTAGGAGGGCGAAACCTACTTCTGAGCAAAGAATACTTCCAGAACTACGGAGCATGAAATTCTGCCACTTGTTAAAGCCATTTTTAACAAGAGAAAATAAAAACAAATGTTGAAATGATTCCATGCTTTTTAAAGGCAAAACTAATATGTGTAGGCATTGCCAGGCCCATATTGTGATAAGTTTTATTGCTGTTTCACGAGAGTTAAAGTAGTAAAATTACATATTTCCTCTAATCTCTGCCAACATTTGTATTACTATTATTAAGTTTGAAGCCTGATGCATTCCTGAATTTTCTGGCAGCCTTTTTTTTTTTTCTCTCCTTCTCTTGGTGGTCTCTATCAACCTTTCATTGAGAGTGTAACTGCTATCACAATAGGTGAATAAAGTCCAGCTACAGTCAGCTTCACGCATCTTTTATCTTTCATCACCTTTTTCTGTGCCACAAAAAACCTAGTACGCTTAGTAATTTTAAACTACCTATTTTATTCAAAAACAGCTCATTAGTCTACGATGACTAACCAAAGCACTTACAGTTTCACTGTTTCAACTGGCAGATCTATTTTTAGGAAGTAGCTCTCTAAAAAGTGACTGTTGCCAGACATTTTGGCGATTGTAAGGTGATGCTGCTCTTGCCTGGGTGCAGAACTTCACATCAGCTTTTCTTTGTCCAGAATTGTGGGGTGCTACTTACCAAACGACCTAATTTCTTTAATATCATCATTTGGATTTTATGATTACAACATTTCTTTAAAATGAGCAAAAAGATGGTTGTGTGTTTCCTTTCTGAAATTAAGGAAGAAAAAAATTCTTTCTTAATTTCACAGATCTGCTTCTAGTAAGTACTTCAGGAAATACATACTTTTTTTTTTTCTGAGGAGACCTTCCTCTCCAGCATTTTACTCCAGTTAGCACTGTGACGTCAACACAGCTAGGTTTTTCTTGGACATGCATTAGCAATGTGTTAATGGTGGCTAAGCCAGCCACTTTACACTGGATTTCAGTCAGCACAGGGACTCAAGTTTTGCATGTAGAATTTTTGCGACCAGTGATGACTTTTAAAGAGGTAGAAAGAGAAGACCAAAAACAGTTTTACACAGGTCTAAAGACAGAATCTACTAATATGATCTTAGTTTAAAATGTGTGTTGATATAGATCCAACATAAACGTTGGTCACTAATCACCTATGAAAAAAGACATCCTCTCTGAGAATTATATGCTATCTGGCCTTTTTCATTATTGCTTAAAGAACACATTTTCTGCTTCCCTTAAATATCTCTATTTACACACATGCATAAATACACAAATATGCATATAATGTCCCTCCCCCTTATAATTAATTTCTTAAAATGTTGAAAGATAGACTTCAGAGTAAAGAAGAACTTTTTTCTTTATTCCCCCTTCTTCGTCCTTTTTTTTTTTTTTCCCACAGAAAGGATAGTTACAGTATATGCTTTTGTGTTTACCATGCTTCAGAAACAGACTGACCCAAGGGAGGGCTTAGTGTATTGTAAATCAGATATTTATAAGTAAATATGCCAGAGAGGACAAACTGCAGGAGCCCTTCTCCCTCTAGGGCCTCAACCAAACCCCCTTTCCAATACGCACAGACTTCTTTCTTGGTTTATTTTTCAGACCTCCTTCATAACTTTCTGTCATTCTGTTTTTCAGAGTGAGGCTGAAAAAGGATTTATTTTGTTTTATTTTTCAGGCATCAGGTGAAACCTCCTCAGCAAACATCAAATTGGGCTATTTAAAGCTGTTCTAAAAGTTTGCTGAACTTACGCATACAAATTTACCCAACAAATCCACCTGGAATGTTTTTGCTGCTGGCAATTTCTTGCTCATCTGCTACCTGTTCATAGTTAAATATTAGTGTTTATGCACTGTGAT
The DNA here is from genome assembly GCF_036417535.1 of Chlamydotis macqueenii. Taxonomy (NCBI): domain Eukaryota; kingdom Metazoa; phylum Chordata; class Aves; order Otidiformes; family Otididae; genus Chlamydotis; species Chlamydotis macqueenii. The sequence goes on from NC_141593.1 coordinate 43,565,244, forward strand.
GGACCAACACTCTCAGTCTTTATAATATAATAATGCATCAGTGTATAGTATTTCAGTGTAATATTTTTTATTTTCACTGTTTTACAAGCTCCTGGTTAATGCCACCTCAGTTAAACAGTCTTTATTCCATTTATTTCTGAAGATCCAACACTCAACTCTTTGGCTCCCCTGAAACACTTAATGATACCGCTAATGATGACAACAGAGGAAATATTGAATCCTAAAATGGGGCTTTGGCAAATACATCAAAGTAGGACAGCTTAAAAAACTCACAATGTTTGCTTTAAGACTGTATGTGCTGGCAATTTTTCAGCCTACACTTCTGAAGAAGAGAGCTCTCCAAGACTTTGTATGCTCAAAAAAAGACAGTTTTCTACTAAATAAGTATAGTCACCTTCTTGTATTAGCAACCACCATCCCAGATTTTCTCCTCTGAGCAAAGAATCTGACAGAGAATAGTGTGGGTGAAAATACCCCAGGTTGGCTGAAATTCCTATGTCTTTTGCATGGATCACTCTGCATTTATACGCAGACTCACTTGTACCAGTTCAGAATCCACCAGTTCAAAATCCACCTCAGACTGAGGACACACTAAGTGTCCTGGAAATCTTTAGGGATCAGAGGTTTGATCTGAAGAGATTGAAGCAGAACTTGTTCTCACAGTAGATTCTGAATTTCATTACACCTGCCTATATCATCTTACTGGGGGATCTAGCATCATTACTGATGGATGGTGTTGGTAGCAGAACAGCAGAATTTAATCTGTTTGTTTTCAGTGGCACAGCCTTACATAAATTTGTAGAGCAGCAAGTTAAGTAAACAGGTTAAGAGGAGAATACATGTATCGAGAGGAGAGGAGAAGAAAATGGAAATAAAATAAAAAAAAAAGAAGCCCTTATTCCCACTGTGGGATAAAAAAAATCAATTATTGCTGCAGTCCTGATGGCCTGGAGATGGATTTTCTTTTCTCTCTAGAGAATTGAACTTTTTTCAATGTCAAAATGTAAATATCAGTGTGTCACTACTGTACTCTGCGTTTCCCAGAAAGATGACTGGGGTTTGTTTCCAAAGTGTATTAAAAGTGTACCGATCAATCAAATACATAAGACTTTATTACAGAGTAAATTCCTACCCAACCCTTATTCTTTGTCCCCTCCTATGACTCATCCTTCAAGAGAGCTACCTTTGATGGGGGCCTGTGGCTGGAGGATATCTAAGTCTCATCAGCATCAACAAAAGAGTGCTGTTTCACTTCCTTTCTTCATGCCTAACTAGCTGGAGAACAAGTATTCAAAGAAACCCAATAGGAGCCAGTTTTATGAGAAATCTGAGAACAGTTTTGTAATTTGCTTTTTTTTTTTTTTTGTGAAGAAATACGTAGCTTCAATGAGCATTTCTGCCCTCCCCTTTTTCTTGGAAGGAGTATCTAAAGAAAAGTTAACAATTTGTAAACACATGAAACATTTTAGCCCTGGAAACAACTCCTCTAGCCTTTCTAACTTAAAATTTTGTGAATGTATTTTAAAACAATGGGAAACTTTTTTTTCCTACTCCATTTCTTCTATTTTTGTACCAAGTTGCACTGTAGTTATTTTGGTAATCACTAAAATTTTCAATACATCACACGTCTTGGCAGTAGTTTGTCAAATTATAGTTGAAGAAAGGTTATGTATCACGTGACTTTGTCCTGTAGGTTTTTCTTGTAAGGTTTGTTTCCAGAGGTGTGCTCCCTGTCCCACTGAGCTGGTTATACCTTCTCATCTGGCTTCCAGCAGTTGGCATTCCTGATGTTGTTGTCTCTCGGCCAGCACATATAAACAGTTTGGGACCACCCACCCACATTTGCTGAGAACACCAGTTTCAGACATTCACTGAGACTCAGCTGGATTTTCTTAGCAGTTTTTTCTTAACATTTCCTAAAAATGAATGCGATCTGCCTAATCTCAATCAAATGTCCCGCTATCTATTAATCTGTATGTTGCACATAATTACAAACACAGCGGTGCATGCTGTGTGCATACATGTTATGGAGCCAGATTTTCCAGGGTGCAGTGCCGACAGCTGGGATCAGACACCTTAAAGAGCTCAGCTCCCATTCAGGCAACTAAACAGAGATATCTTTCAAAAGAACTACATCAGGTAATTTGGAGCTGAGTCCTTTAAAAAATATGGTTCCAAATCTGGATACTAAACTTTTTTGAAAATCTAGGCCTGACTACCAGTGCATGTTTCTATATACACACCATAGCATTGCCAACAGCTACTGTACATGCTACAATCCTTTGGAGCTTTTCTAAACTCAAGCTTACGTTTTCACCCCAGCAACTCCTTTAAAATCCCCCGTGGAGTAGCCTATTTCTCTCCCTTCCCCTCCCCCCACCCCATTTCAGCTAAAATAGAACTTTAAAAATAATTACATCCTTTACAAAGTTTCAAAAACAAAACTTTATTCTGTGCTCTCTGTAGCTGTAGATAACAACAGAGCCACCATAAATGACATTCATTTACTGTTTCTGGCATGCATCACCAGCACATGTGGAATATGCTTCTAGGAGCTCTGCAAGTAATTCTTGTGACGGGAACAAACTGGACTCTAATTTTTTTCATTCCAGATCTGTAAAGTAGAAAGCATAAAATTACTATATCACAACAACACATCACATAAAATGTTTGTGTTTTGCAGCTGTAATACAAAGGCTACCTATTGGCTTCCACTAAGGTTGAAAACACACAGTAACTTCCATTGCAATTTTGCATGCTCTCTCTTCCAGTAAAACTATGACTTGGAAACCTCTTATGCTTTCCCCAAATAGTATTTTTTTCTTTATTTGTAAATACTTAAACTCTGGTAAATATACCATTTTGTAAAAATTACACAATGGAAATGCAAATTGTTACTAAACACCAGCATGCGTTGCCTTGTTTGAAACAAAATGAGACAAAAGCAAATCAAAACAAGCAGTACGGGTTTATTCTAGCGAGAATCAGCTTACAAAGGCAAACTAAGTGTGTACCATAGCCTCTTTGTGCAATATCATGTAATGAGATGAATTTTGCAGGTAGCAGATTCCCAGTTTCAAAGAAATGCTCCTGAAAACTGCCAGGTAGAGTCACTTGTGCCCAAGGAGGATGTAACTGAGCAGACAGGAGCATAGATCAGATGGAACATCCACAGGATAAGCACATGAAATTGTGGTGGTGACAACCAATAACGATGAGGGACAGTCAGCACAAATATGTCTAGAATTTCTTTTCCTCTTTTAAAGGGTGTTTAACAGCATCTTCTAGACAGCTGATTCCTTGTAGGCAAATCTTGCAAAATTTTCCAGTGAAACAAAGCGGTATTCAATCTGCATTGAAACACGGGAATGTGGTGATTTGGAAGGCACCCCATTGAAACAGAACAGAATAAACCAGTGCAAAATATTTCAGAAGTCTGGAGAGAATATTTTGATTTTTCAATAGAAACTGGAAAGCTCATTTGAAAAAAAAGCCTTCAAAAACTAAACTAGAAATAGAAGAAAAACATCAAAATGAAGAAGGAATATTTTGATACCCCCTCAAAGTAATACTACAAGACTGAAATTGTTTATTGAAATCCTGGTTTTGTAAGAACTTTCTAAATATAACACATTGATCTGTGTTAAAAAGAAAATAAATTTTGAAATAACCTAATTTTCACTTCCCATACAGCTCCTCTTTGAAGTCTTCAGTTGTGAAGTCAATTAATGACATTGATAAATACCAGATGGCTTTTGCCAAATGGATATTCTAGGAAATGAAACTATCCTTTCTCTTTCCCTTTCTATTTTTGCTTTATTTCTGTAAAAGTAGGAGATCAAATTCAAGTAAAGCAACTATCCGTATGCATATCAATAAAAGAAATGGATGTAAAGATTTAAGAGAAACCCTAGATCTCCTCCTAGGTTACAGTGTCTGACTTTCATCAGGGCCTGGACATCAAAGATGGAAGAGACACAGAAAGTCTATGAGAGGCTGAGCAACTAAATCCATCCCTATTGCAATTCTGAGCAATCATGGGCCTCCCAGAGACCCAAAAAGTTCTGCTTTGATCTTGTGCCCAGTGACACCAAAACTGGTTTCCCAATTTCACTCTTCAGCCCTCACAGGAACTTCTCTGTCTTACGGATAAACCTGCTGAGGCTGAGAGAACATACAGTTTTTCTCCCTCATCAGATGGATCCTGAAACCAACCAATTGCTCGCTCAGAAATGTTCAGGAGATTCAAATAATCAGAAGACTACTAGATCTCTATCACAATTCTACTGTTTCTGACATGACAGCAGTTTGGGATCAGCTGGGATTAACTGTTTACAGCACTGTTGATTTCTCTGTGGTCATGATGTTTTTAGACAATCTGATAATCTAAGATACAGTTATACGGTTTAAGAACGGCAGCTTGTCCTACAGACCTCCAGTCTCTGGGGGAAGGCTGAGTTGGAGGTTTTGATAAGCCGTATGCTCCGGAACATAATGTCTTATTTTCAGCTCTCTGGGTGAATTAGTTTCTATATCACTATGGGAGTGTGAGCTGTAGGACACTAGATGAGGTTAACTACAGACTTAATCTGATTTGTTCAGATTTTAAGGATTCACTGAGAAGTAATATCTTCTTTTGCCTACTATTTTCTATGCACCAGATTATTTTTCACTTAAGACACTATAAACATCTATTTAACAATATCATATTTGCAATGTAAATTTTATCTTCAAATTTTTCTCCTGCTTAGTATATTAAGCAAACAGTCTAGTTCATTTTAATATCTACAGTTTCTCTCTGGCTTGGAAAGCTTGTAACTTTTGATGGCTAGGAGCCATTTCTTGTTTGGAGAACCTTGCAGGAATTCCTCCAACTCTTTCTAGGCTTTGAGTCTGTGACTACCTAGCTTCCAGGGGTTAAGACTATACAAACTGTTTACCTTACGATAAAGACTGCTGTTCCTCAGACTCAAAGGGGGGAGCAATGATGCTGTTTCCGATTGACTTCCAGAGCTGTAATCCAAACCTAACACCTAAATGCGGTTTTAACTTTCAGTTTCTGGGCTGTTCTGTTGACTATTCACATGTTTAAAGTTAAGCGAGTTTGTAACACTCATGTTCAAGTTACGTGCTGCACGCTCAAATTAGAAACAGTTTTAGGGATGCTTTTAAGAATACGTTTCACCCTTCAAAATGATTACTGTGAAATTCACAAGGAAAGGAGTACGCAAAAGCAAAAAGTTGAATTTGGCTCAAAAGGCAGCTTTATGTTTGACATAAACACTTTTCAAAGAACAAAACCCTGCTGCTGACAAAAACAGTTTGAAATGAAGGAAGTTCTGCTGCAAAATTTTCTTCTGCCTTAGTACAGTTTTGATGGAGATTATTGCCACCTTGTTTGCAAGTTCACAGAACCACAGAGTCATTCAGGTTGGAAGGGACCTCTGGAGGTCATCCAGTCTGGCCTACCCAAAGCAAGTGTCATATGGCCTGCCCAGACTTTTTTTCCTCGTTTATTTTTGCACTGCTGAAGTATCTCCTTCTGTAGCTTGCTACCTCTTGCCTGTTACATCTCCACAGCTGAACTGTGAACTTTGGCTCACGATCAGGTGGAAGACCATCCCTATATTACCCAAGTGAGTTTCCTATATTGGATCCTGGCTTATATGTAGTTTTGAGTCCTAAGAGCAAGGAGCAAATGTTTCCAAGAAAGCCATAGAGTTCTACAGACCTTAAATTAACGGATGAGTACAAAACCATGCAATGCCTGCTTTAGCTTTTTATTATCTCCTCTTCATCTGTGTTCATCTTCTGTTATCACTCAGGTCACTAAGTTATAGTGGCCTAAAAGCATTATTTTAAGAGTGCCATTCATAACTATTCATGGAGACAAACATTCAAATTAGGATTTTTAAGAATTCTTGTCAGAAATATTGTTGCATACCCATGTAATCTGGGACCAGCAAAAATGTGACATGAATTAGCTGAAACTAACCAGAATAACAGAAATAACCCAGCACTTAGTGTGTAACTCATTACTGAACAGCTAAAAACCTCAATTACTCACAATTAATACATAGTTCATAAAATAGTTTATTGCCTTGAAATTAAAAAAAAAATGGATCTTAGAAAATAGTTAGACGACAACTGTCACTATTTTTGGCACAGCTATTATGCAAAAGACACTTAAAACTATGAATAAAGCCTTAGTTGTGGCTATTCATACATCGTGCAATCAGGAGCAACAGTTTAACACCACTCTGGAAGCTTGCTCTATTGGATATTATTTATGTTTATTTATGTAAAAAAAAATGGTTATGATAACCCAAGTTAAACATAATTTCTATTTGCTGAGTTTCTGTACTGTCTGTCTTTATTTACATGGCATAGCAGTAACACTGGAACTATCATTTTTACTAAGTAATGAGACAAAAAACCATTAGATTGGCCAAAGGAATGTATCTTTCTGGAATTTTGCATTCACAAGAATTTTGTATAAACATGCAAAAACTCTTTTTCTTATTTCCTAGCTGAATATCCATTATGCAAATAACTGTTCTAGATGACAATAATAATAATCTCAAGTTGTTCATCACCACCTCTTGGCCTGGTTTTCATAAACTGGTAATGTTAAGCTGCCTCATTTCGCCCAGAGTAGATTAAGGGCAGTTTGACATTTGCCAGGTTTGGTAAATTTTTGGCAAAGAAATGGCAGAAAAAAAAAAAAAAAAGGAGGGAATGCCATCTTTAACTTACATAACTAGATCAGGCAGAGACTATCTATAGGCTTAATCTGAAATAACATTTCAAAATGTACTTCATTATGTTCAAAATAGATAACCTTGAAAATGTTAAATGGCATTTATTAGCCTACAAAGAGAGCAGAAATATAAAACAGAGGCATGTGTTTGCACATGGAGATAATTATGATTTTGGTCCCGCTTCTTTCTGCTTGGAAATAAGACAAGACTGAAAAATGAGTACCAGTGGAAATTAAAATTACAGCATCAGAAAAATGTAGAATTGCAATAGTTAGTGACTTGAGATTCATAGCAAAATATATGCTTATTCTGCTGATAGACAATAAGCAATTGGCCCTCTTTGCTTTTGGCTCACCGTTTCCAGGAAACTTTCAATTTTTTCTCTTTCAGGGCTTTAGATTTTTTTCATTAAGTCTTAAAAATCTACTTTTAATATGGTGTCCCTGAAGGACTGACAGGACTGACATCTGTCCCCACCTAAGCAAGTATCCAGCTGTGACCTAGTGACTTCAAAAACCAAAACTAACTTTGTGCAAAACTGATGTACCTTTGCCATATTCTTTTCTCTTCCTTGTTCATGACAATGCAAAACAGGGTTAATTACCATCATCTTCAAAAACATCTTGTTGTTGTAGAGATTTTATTCTAATAGAGCCCTCTTTCTGAGTTCTGAAGTATTATTGCAACAGAAACTAACTTATTCTACTTAATAAAATACGCATCAGACTGCTGAGCACTCATTTATGAGTTCCAAAAGAAGAGGTAGTTTGTGAGAGAAGAAATCAGAGGAAGGATGTTACCAATACTACCAAATAAGTGTTTACCTGCTCTGGAAATTATATTATAATTAAACTGTATTTTTATATACATATATAATTTTAGTACATTAGAAAAGAGTGCATCCATCAAAAGCAGCAGGGTCTCTTGATAAATTCTGAATGACATATTAAATAAAAGGAGATTACCAGATGACACTGCCAGATTTATTAAGTGTGGAAAAGATTTAAGAATTTCTGTACAGATTATCACCTCTGCAGTCCCCTCCAACCATTCCAAGTCTTGCCTCTCTTTTCACAGCCAGGAAGGAATTTTGGCAAGAGGTACCAGATACTAAATAAAATGGACAGGGTTGTCTGGAGTAAGCTAGTAATGGACACATTCTTACCTCTCCTGATGGGAATTTTTCTTTTGATTCCAGCAAAAATGATTCTTTTTCATAAAAAAAAAAATTAATCTGGAAAAGGACTATTCCAAAGAATTGTTAATATGATTAACCATTTAAAATCAGTACAGAATGATACACTTTATTCATTCTGCAGAAAAGGTCCTTCTGAACAGACCCGTTTCACTGTGAATTTAATTACCATTTCTGCCCCTCCTGAAGCAGTGACTTGAAGACCAAGCCCAGTATTTCCATTATTTACTGCCCACTTTACAGACTTCAGTGGGAGCTCTGAGACTGCAGTGAAGGCAGACTTTAGTCTTAAAATACACTACAATCATTATTTGAATTACATCTCCTTTTAAGTTCATTACTTCATACTTGAGTTGCATGCTATATGCATCTCACTCCTTGGATTTTCAGTGTCCTCTGCAGAAAGGCTGCCTCTTCCTTGTAGTGCAAGAAGGTCATGCACTTCAATCAGTCTACAGTTGTGAACACAAATTATGGCTTGGTTACATTTAGTCTTTTTAGTTTTGACTGCAATCCTTGAATGGTGCACTAGCATGGAATACAACATTTTTTTTTCATGGTAATGCATAACCACATACCTTTAGTCTGAGATAATTTCCTCTAATCTCTGAAACAAAAGGTTGATGAAGAGCTATTGATTAAGTCTCAAACTAAAAACGAACTTTCAGGCTCTCTTCTTTCAAAGCCAGTGATTTCTCTTGTTCTTCTGGTAATAGAAGAAAAGTCTTGGCTCCTTAAATGTCATAAATGTAATCAAGCTGTCATCCTCCTGCTTGTGGTAACAAATACAGAAAATGCAATAGAGACAGCTTTGCACTGCAGATTAGTGAGGTCCATTTAGTCTGAAAGGCCATTTGTACAAATCCCAGCTGAAGCGTAAGGCATCTGGGAAATGTGTTTACAGTTACTCGAGGATCCTTCTTTTCTCACTGACTTCTTGTGAAAGCCCTAGATGAATCATAGCCTGCAGTCTCACTTGAACCTGAGAAAATACTGGTTTTGAAAAAAGGAGAGTTAATTGCTCACTCAGTTTGAAGGCCAACATGGGAAGATCAGTGTTTAATTAATTATTCGGTATTGTATATTTGGAAGTACCCACAGAACTGTACAACTTTTGTTGTTCTAAAGGGACTTTTATGTCATCCGAATGGAAGGAAAAACCTCAGCTTCAGGTTAGAGCTCTGTCCATGGTCCACTGCTGCGACAAGCAACCCAATGAGAGTATCAGATCAGCCAGGTCTTGAGGAGACGACGGCCTGATGAAGGACAAACATCTCACATTGCTCTCCAAAAGGCAAAACCTGTTGTGGCTGATTTCACTTTGTCCATGACATGACCAAGGTAAAACTCAGACAGAGTTATGTGGGACTGAAGAAATGGAGGCCTGCTGCTGGGTCTTGTTCTGGCTATCACCACAGGGCTGCTCCTGTCAATAGCCTACAGGAAACGTCATCCAGCAGACAGCTAGGTCTGACTGACCATGCTTGGATGCAGACGAAAGCAATCATAGAATCATAGAATAGTTTGGGTTGCAAGGGATGTTTAAAAGTCATCTAGTCCAACCCCCCTGCAAGGGATGTCTTCAATGGAAGCATTACTCTTGACTTGAACACCATTTAGTTCTAAGAGCACAGTGTAAGGCATCCACATAGGCTGCAAGTCAGGGTAATGGAAACCTCACCTGCATCATGTGGGTCTGGATGGTGTACAGACACACAGAGTGGGTGCAAAGATCCATTTATGCTCAAAATGTTCTTCCTGTCCTGTCAAAGAATGCATTGTACAACAAAAGCATTCAGCTAATATTTGCCCTCTTACAGCAGCTGTCACAGTCTATTTGTATCTCAAATTTACAGGACAAGTTATTCAGTAAATTAAAATTCATTCTACAGCTCATTAGGAAAGAAAACAAACAAACATGTCAAATAAGGGCTCAATGCCCTTTGTATAGACTAGTCTAATACATGAATTCACTAACTCATAATTTCATTCATGATGTTACCAATTCACAAGTATTCCAATTCATAACTTGTAACTCGTGTGCCTACAAGCAAACCAGTTACCTAACTGAGTAAGGGTAAGAGTGCTCATCTCTCCTTCCCCAACAGGGTATGGGCATCCCATGTATCACATGGGGAGAAAGAAAAGCATCAGCTGTGCTTCAAAACCACTTCAGAAGCTTTTTTTTTTTTTGCTAAGCTGATGTATTTATACCTTCCAGCCTGGAAGTTGGATTTATACCATTTCCGTAAGTTAGCGGATTCTGAAGAAAGTGGCAGACAATCAATGTAATGATGATGGTTGCAGGGGACAGCAACCTGTAGGCGATGGTGGCTGTATAATGACCTTTATTGCTCCCTGGACACCGTGTCCTGCCTCTGTGTTGCTCTCACATGGACCTAATGGCCCTGTCCCAGTGTATATTGAGTCTTAGCCCAGGCTGAGTGTTACTCAAAACCTGAACAGGAGTTGAGTGAACAGTCACAAAGACCCTGCTTCAAGACAACAGGAATACACCTATTCCAAATTGCATAAGCTTGGCAGGTGGCCTTAGACAAACCATAGCACTTTCCTTGTCTGCTTATAACATGGGGGATGTTCTCCTACTAAAACGTGAAATGGTGTCTACTGTAGCGAGCTTCACATCTAGGTGGCTCCACCAGGTGCTAGTACAATAAAAGTAACAATTTTTTTTTTATAATTAGTAACTGCATTTACAGTGCCAGGCATCTTGATGTCTGCAAATCATCAGATCAAATTCAGCCATGCTGTAAGTGGGAACAATGCCTCTTGATTTCAGTGGAATTTGAATGTTTATGGTAGGGCTGAATTTTACTTCTTCTGTTCCCAACAAAGTCAAACACTGACTGAGTTTTTTTTAAAACTGCAGCTATAGTTTTAAGCTAGAAAAGAATCTTAATTATATAAACAACACAGTAAACTTTATTGTACTTTTTCTGGGGTCTTTGCTCCCCTTAGATCAATTCAATACTTATGCTTCTATAAACTGTTTTCAGTCAATGCTTGAGGTAGGATTCTGGGTAAAATAAAGATATATTTATCTTGGAACAGGAACACACTCATGAGACTCTCAAAGATTTCGTGTTTTGTGGTCTTCGCTTTGGCGCAGCATCTTTGATGCAAATGTAGAAGTAACAAAACAGAGACACAAGCACACGGTGAAATTCAGAGTTCACAGCTTTGTTAAAATTACATAAGCATTCAGCCCACACTACTTGGCAAAAAGACTTCTGCTAATACCAAAACTTGGGTGACTCTGAAGGCAGTGCCCCTACTCTCCTCCAAGGATCCTAAAAGCAGTCTAGCTTCCCAACTTTTGTCACTTAAAAGGTAAGATAAGGGTAATCTCAAGGTGAATAGGCATACAGACACACTGTGCACTGCTAAGCTGAGAGACAATGCTACAGCATCTCCCAGAGAGTCAGCTGAACCTTTTCCTCCAGCCACACCGAACATGACTGCAGCACCTGCGCTTCACAACCAGAGACTACGTACAGTGAGACTCTGTGTAGTTTGGCCTTTTCAAAAAAATATTTTCCAAACCCAGTTCCTTGATCTCACCAACTGTATAGTAACTTGATGAAGAATGAGAAAGATGGGGCTGAAACTAATTGCCACAACTGGCAAACTACTTGTGGTTTACACCTTGGCAGCAAAGCTGGAGGCAATTCCTCTTACCCGCTACTAAATAGGAATTAAATGCCTGGGCCTGGCTTTCTCCTCAGCTCAGCAGCAGCTGTGGTGGGTGGGAGAGAGTCCAGACCTCAAGGCTCAGAGGTAGGCTATGACCTGACTTCTCTTCAGCCTGCCCAACAAGCAAAGATATGAGATATTTTGCTCCGCTTCTTCAGTAAAATTCCCTCCCTGTTCTGCAAGGACACCTTCTGCCTCAGCAGAGCAACTCTCCATTTACAAGAAGGCAGTCTTTCAAAGAAAGTGGCCATAATGTAATTTGTTATCACAACTAATCTATCTGTCCATCTTCTGTTTACATACCTCCACACCTTTCTTCTCCTCTCCCCTACATTCTGAGATTTTCCAAGTCAGGATTTGTATCTTCTTCACATTACAGTACATTGCATACCTCTGCACAACGAGATTGTGCTTCTCACCAGACAATTGACATTTGGCTGTGACCCATTGATGATATTCCTTGTGGGATATGGCAGGCCTAGGGAAGGAATCAAATAGTGTTGATTTTCTTCCTGTGTTAAATTCTCCACATCTTCAAGTCCTGGCAAGATTGTTCTCAACTCCCGAACAAGACAAACTCAGTCCCGGTGTCACTCTAATTACTCCACTGGAATTATGCCAGGACAAATTTCTCTCTTTATACCTGAATATTTACTGCTGCCAAGTATATAGCAAATATGTGTCTCACAGATGGAAAGATGGTATGTTTGTAATACTATAACATATCGAGAAGCTCTTTTACTCTGCACTGCAGGCATATGCACATGATAAAACCTTGCAGCAAAGGGTATATTCACCATTGCCTTTGACTACAAAGGGATCAGGATTTCTCCCACACTGTTCAAGTGGAAATAAAATGGCAGCACAAAAATAAGTGGTGAGATGGAAGACAATATGAGAAAGAAACAAATATCTAATGAATACCGTAGAAGCTGTTGACTGAATTATTGGTTTTAGTAATCTGAAACAATATGGGCACTAGTTTGTCGAAGTGGAGCACATTGTAATTTCTATTTCTACACTCTGTTGTAAGATGAAAGACAGTAAAGCTTAATGAAGATGATTGCTAGAGACTTTTGCCCACTGTTAACTAGGAAGAAAGGTGACTTAAGACAGGCTTACAGCCCAAGCTACTTAGTAATGAAGAGGCACCTAAATTGGTATAATAGTTTTTCATGTTGAAAAAATACAGAGCAGTAACAGAGTTCCTGTCCTTACCCTGAGCCAGAAGCTGCAGCTCTCAGTGGGAGGCACATATGTAGCCGTTGGAAAATGGCTCTACTGTTTTCTTTTGAATAGCTTTTCACCAGGTGCAGATGCCAGATGCACGACCTTCTGCACTAAAGAAAGCTCTGGATCACTTCTGTCGTGCAGGGACTTTTACACATTAATATCAATACTCAAAGTAGGTCTCAGTGTTTCAGCTCTCACTGAGAAATGAATTCTGTGAGTGCTCCAGTGAAAAAGGAAGAAGCAAGAAGGAGAACACTGCAGAAGGTCTAGGAGATAATGTTTCACTGTTAATTTGGAAGGTAGTTTCTTAATAGTGATGGCTGCACTGAGAGACATGATTTAATGGTCTAAGAACAGAGCTAGAAACTATAAATCTCTAATTTGGCTCCAATACATCATTTTCTTGTGGTCTAAGCCAAGTTATTTAATGTTTCTTCACCTGTAAAATGGGGATACTAGTATATATTTTGCAAGGCTATAGAAGGCTTATTAGCTTAAGTTTCTAAAGTATTTCACAGATCAAAGAACTGAAGATACCTGTTAAAGATATAGACAGATGCTTCAGTTCAGGTGAGGTCTTGAAATTTTGATGCTTTACCTACATTTGTCTACATTTCATTTTAAAGTTATTGATCTTACTAAATTTCACCAAAAAAAAAGAGATTATTTGAAAATTGTACTTAGGAGTCTGCCAGATTCCTTTCCAATAAAATTGATGTATTTTATTTCCTCCCAACGTATCACAGATCTTATTCTTTTTTCCCTTGCTGCTGATATTTGTTCTTTATTTTGTGTTTTCCTGAGACTCCTTTTTCACAAGAATTCTTCATTCTCTCTTTCTATATTTTTATAAAAGAGTGTCATACATGTAATTTTTTACTTAGATCAAGATGGAGCTGACTTCAGTTTCACATTGTCCAGGATATGTTCAGCTCAAGCAAGCCCCAGTACACCTGACAGCCTTGATTATAGTTCTTACAGTCTTGTAAGCAATTACCCTGACAAACACTGTCAAATCACTCAAAATCATATACAAGATTAAGAGTAACAACTATCAGAGAGGGCTGTTGAATACTAGAAGGGAATTTGGAATCAACAGAGTGTAATGACTTCAACCAAAAATGACTTCTAAAAATCAAACTTGTTTTGATGATGGAAACAAAATTTGGTCTTAAATTCCTACAGTTATTCACTACTTTTAAATTTAAGGAAAATGGTAGTAACTTGTTGCTGTATTTCCTTTGAAATAGGTGGAGATTTCATTAAAGAGGTAGCTGCAACATTTAGACTTAGAGTACAAAAGTCTGAAAAATTGAAGGCTACATTAATGTCTCAATATTAATGAATAAGAGTTGAGAACAGGAAGAGGCTTCAGGTTAGATATTTTTATACTGTCTTATTCTGCTTAACATGGAAAACATTTTAAGAATAAACTTTTAAGAGTGAAAATAGTACAGACCCAAAAATACTTACGCAAAGCATAATTCATATAACTTACTGCCATGTAATTAATAGGAATACCCCTGATTATCCCTACCGTAGTAACGTTCTTTGAATGCTCAGTGTTACAATTTCTCCTTATTCCCATCAAATACTTTGAATACATGATTTGATATAAAATCACAATTTCCTTACAAACTGTAAGGAAAGCACCTTACAGGGAAGGTGTATAATAATTTACACATACTGGGCTACATTTGCTTTCCACTGTGGCTAGTGGCAAAACTTTTATTTAATCTCCATAAGAGGAGGATGCAGTCCATACTCTTGCTAAATAGAAAACGAAAGGACTCACTTTCATTTATTTAATTCATGTAAGTTTTTCATCAGAGCTATTGATGTCTGTGTTCTGAAGCAGGAAAATTACCAGATGCTGTTTTAATAGAAGGCTGCATCCAAGTGGAATTCTGTTTAAAAGGTGTCAGAATCAGAAATCCTATTTTAAATAGGGGCAAGAAGCAGGTCTGTTAAGTCTTCTAGAGAACAAATTAACAAGTGGGAATGATTAAGCTAGAAATGACTTGGTGTTCTAATTGAAGAAGTCATGCAGCATGATGTCACCCCCTGTTATTAGTATTTAATTGCTTTCAGAGAGAGCTCAGTGTGCCTCTTTTCTCTCTCCCACAAGAAAATACTCACAGCATTTAAAATGCATCAACTTATAGAAGAATGTTGCTGTTTGCACACTCTTGGTCTGATTTAAGTTCATATAATTAAATTAGCTAAATAAAAAACACGGAGCTGTTTATAGGCTTAGCTTTGGATTTTTTTTTTTGTTTTATGCATCCAGGTCTGTTTCCAGTCTCATTGGCTGGTTTAAGGACTGCTCTTGCAGTGCATCTAACAAAGAAAAGTCACATCCCGTGACTGCAGCTGGTTTGCTGAACTGTCTATTTGATTTTTTTTTCTGCAAAGTGTCAGTGTAGAAGGGTCATTATGCTACAGAAACTGAGAGGGAGAGGACGGCACTATGCTTGCTACTTATCCATGCATATGAGGTACTCAAAATCTTTTTGTCATCAAAATGTTGGGAGAGTTTAATTCAACTTTTACATTAAAGCCAAGCAAAAGCTTTACTATGTGCTTCTATCAATTGCAGATCATTCAGCCTGCATCAGATTATCTGAAGAGAACTATATACACACAACAAAGAAAGAAAAAAACACTTAAATAAATGACATTTGAAAGGACAGCATTATACACTGGAGACTAGTTTCTGCTTCTTGCTTATGCAGGTAGCCCATTATGGCAGTAGAAGTACTGAAGCATCATTACTCTGAGAGTTGTATGTAGCTTGTTTTCTACATCTCTAATCGCTGCTTTCATACACTTAGCATACATATTTAACATCTTCACTAATTCAATAATGTTATTGTTCAAGAAAGACATTTTAATTAGTTGAGTTTTAATGTGATGTTGATGGTCTTCTGATTCCTTCATCACTCTGTTTTTCTCTAGATGCTTGCAAAACAATGATCCTAGGAAACATTATGCACTCTCACCACCTCTTCCTGGTAATTTTGAAATTTTATGTCCAGCTCATATGTTTTCTACTGGACTAGTTGCAAGGTTGAAAAATAGATGTCTTAAATACTTGTCTAAGGGGCAGTACTCTGTGGCTTTTGTCCCACCCTATTCTAGTTGCGCTCCAGCTTCAGAAGGGGGGCGGGGGGGGGAATCTCAGTTGGGCTTTCTGAGAGAAAAGATATGCCTAAGGTTTCTTCCCTTTCTTATATCAAATATATGAAATATGAGGGAGGAAAATTTATTTTTTTTTTTCCTCCAGACATGGGGATTTCTGTTCCACCTTGGGGCAGCTTGGCACAGAGTTTTTTCTGTCTGACAATTATCCTTCTTGTTACCTAATACACCTCAGTTGAAAAGGAGAAAGAGGTAAACAGCAGAAGTGCAAGCAAAGAAATCTCTGTTTCCTGCTCTCATGTCCAGGCGATGGCTCCAAAAGTGAACTCCCTATCCCACTGCAGGAACTAATTCCTTCCAACCAGACATTGTGCTGGTTTCTCTTGGTTCTGCCAAATGAATACAATGCACCTCAAATGAATGTGCATCAAGTAAGCCATTAAAACTGACTGAAACAGAACTGCTTTTTGATCAGGCTTCTCATACTGAATCTCAAAACACTTTGTTACGTAGTTGCTTGTCCTTAGGTATGTTTGTGCTACATCACCATGAAGATACAAAGTGGGAGATATGGTTGAATAAGTTCTCTGAATAAGATACATAAAAATACAAGTTATGAAGTTCATTAAATGAAAGTGAAGTCTTTCCTAGAGGGACCTGATGTGAATCTAAAAGCTTTCCTGGGGCTCA
This sequence comes from Chlamydotis macqueenii, assembly GCF_036417535.1. Classification (NCBI taxonomy): domain Eukaryota; kingdom Metazoa; phylum Chordata; class Aves; order Otidiformes; family Otididae; genus Chlamydotis; species Chlamydotis macqueenii. The sequence goes on from NC_141593.1 coordinate 43,581,978, forward strand.
TTGTCCTAGTTATTCTACTCCTCCTATGGATTTGCCTGCCTGTGCTCAAGTCTAGTTGTGATACGGTGCAGCTATGTAACCTGGGATCTGGCTGCTGTGAAAAATGCTGGGAAAGAGCAGCAAGAAGCAACACTGGGGCTCCTTGCTTTGCTCAGGAGCTCCAGATAAGGTCAGGCAGTGGGCTGTTGAGCTATACTGCGGCTGTAGCAGTGCTTGGCCATGTACTTTGCTGATTCAGTCCCTAACCAGACTTGATTTCATGGTTTGACTTCAGACCTGTCTGATCACTGTGAGCTTGCCGGGTGATCGCTGGACTCATGGCTGATGAGGTTACCAGCACCAGACCTGCTCTGCTCTTCTTGTTCTGGGCCCTTGTTTGTACGCCAGCCCACCTGCCTTGCTGTTGCTCTCAGCTCTGTGCTTGCCTTCCCATATGGAGAGCCCCAGTCCTGCTGCTCCCTGAGATGCTGTTTGGTCTTGTCAGGCATGCAGGGTTTTTTTTGTTTGTTTGTTTTAATTGAATCTATTATGAATAGACCTTCTATTCATAACAGACCTTCCATAATAAAGGAAAGAAGACAAGCTCAAAAGAAAAGCTAAGCTAAGAAGTCAAAGAAACTGTTTATCTGTACTGTAAAGATGCCTCTGACTGCTGTAAAGAGCAATGGTATTAAAGTACTATTTATATGTATAACTTTTTTACTAGTAAATACAGTCCCTCGTGAAAATATGACTTTTCTGAAAACATGACGTTTATTGAGTAAAATTTTTGTGTACATAAATATTTTGTTTCTGTCTTTTGGCCTTTCCCTCACCTTCCTTCAGACTTAGAACTTCACTATTTGCTATTCAAACACAGCTCTGATTATACCACACTTCATCCACTCTGCACAGAGATTAATTCAACTGCCTTGTGCTAAGAAGATCTTTCTATGTTACATTTCCAGGCAATTTGTGGTACGTGAAGCTGTGTCTTCAAAGAATGAGGTTTATTATATTTATGAGAAAAACATCACAGGTTAGAAGCACATTTCCATTTTAAGATCATTTTTTTACCTCCTTTTTTTTTTTTTTTTTTTTTTTCCAGAGAAGTCCTGGTGTCATAGGCTTTCTTTTTCCCAGATGATGTGACATGCTCAAGATCCTTATTAAAGATGTTTGAAGGCAATCAGTTAAATCTTTTATACTAGTGAGAAGGACTAGATCTACTCCCAAGAGGTCTATTTTTGCACAGAAGTGTTTCAAATACTTTAAGAGTTTTCATATTGTTTTTTATTATTAAATAAAATAATGGTGCAAATATTGTTTTAATTAAGCATCACTTTCAGAAGTGAGCCCTATTGCTGTTTTATGTTTGTCACATGATGGAGACATGAAGACATTCTGTACTTTTAACAACAGGACTATAAAAGATCAGGGCTTCACTGGCTGTCCTGTTTCCTATCATCATGAAAGTGGACACTTCAAGAGCTGACTGTGTATGTGGTGTATTACTGTTACGGAGACATTCTCTAACAGAATATTCTGTACATAATGAGGGACTAGAGAAGCTGGTCAAGAATGAAAGAAAGGGAGTAGAATTTTTTTTTAAAAAAAAAGAAAGACAAGATTTGGCTTTTCTCTTATGTGGTAAAGTACCATTTTATACTCCTTGCCATAGCCTTGTCAAAAATTAGTTGAACAATGTGGGCAACATCTATAATAGACAACATTAATTTGGTAGCAGAGACTAGACATCAGAGATGAAAAAAGGAAGGCTGAAATCAGTGAATTAAGTAACATTAAACCACTCTTATCCCTTTCTTTATATTTATGAACACAGCAATAGAGCTTTTAGTATCGTTAGTACAGGAGAAACATCTGACAGCCGTTAGTCTACACAAGTATAGTATATTAACAAATGTTCAACCTCCATGGTAGTATACCAGTGTGAATGAACTTGTCAGAGTCTTTGGGAGCTCCACATAGGTGTTGGCAAAATGTGTTTTCTTCAGGACAGAAATTATATTCAGAAAACATATTCAAAAAATTTCATCAGTAGGAGGCATAGGAGGCACTGGGCAGCAAGCACTAATTATGGAAAAAGATGGCACATCCTTTTACAGCTGGATAAAATGCACACCAAGATATGCACCGTGAGTCATGGGACACCGAAGGCTGCCATCAGTAAGAGCTATGCTCTTTATTAGTTTGTTCCCAAATTTTAAACGACCACTTCTGGAGCTGTTCTTTAAATTTTTCCAAGGCTCCCACTTTAGGGGCAAGTGATTACTTAAGAGGTAGCTGGAGCAACAGCTTGGAAAAACAATTTGCAGGTATATGACAAAAATATACAGGAACCTCCAAGAATGGACAAATAACTGAGTTATACAACAAATGTGTCATATACAAGCAAATCCTACCACGGTCCTCAGAATTTTTCATCCGAATACGAGTGACCTGCATATGTGAAGATACATAGTAGTGTGATCTAAATATATGTGACAAACATTATTTGTTTTACTGATAAGCCTTTGCATTATATCATTAACAGTATTCTGAATATCACCACTGAAAACAAGATGTATCAAAATTTTCTAGTAACTGTCTAGAAGAAAGAAAACCCAGAGAGGGAAATAGCTACTTCTATTTTCAAATATTGTGATGATGGAGGCTCCTAAATGCCTACTAGTAGAAGGAGAGATAAGTGAGGTATTACAACACACCCTACTTAGAGTGGAAAGCATTGATCAGTGACAGCAGAATTGGGCAGCTGGTGTCAACCACAAACTGATTTCACTTTACTACTTTGTATACTGGTACACAAGTCTTACCTATTACTGAAATTCCTACACAAATCCTATCCTACTGCATTGGATTTTAACTTCTCAGTGGTTGTGCTTGAGATTTCTGAGACATGAGTTCCCTTACACCAAAAAAACACATAAGATGCTCAGAGTTTTGTTGCTAAAAAGGGGTAAATCTCTGTTGTATGTTCTTGGAACACGTGAGGCAGGACTCTGGCATTCTCGAGTCCTAGACAGAACTCCCCCTATTCTCAAACAAAAAGTTAGTAGTGTCAAATTTTTGCTTTTCATATGCGATCAGGTATCATTGCAGTAATTAGCATTAGCACATGAAGAATTTAATATTTTTTTGAGCTAGCTTTCTACCAGTAACAGGTTGCTATTTTACAGTAAAATTCTCATTGACATTTTGGAAAATGGGAATGTTAGTATGTTCAGTTCTTCTTCAACATCTGTACCAATTTCACTACCTTTTCCTTTTCCTTAAGATTCTGAAAATTTAGAGAAAATTTATGTTATATTGAAGCAATGCATATCTTCTGTTACTTTACATATCTTTTTCTCTTACAACTTTCGCTTCGGCTTAAGTGTCCTGTGAAGACCAATAGGAAGTGAACAGTTTGTGGGCTACACCCTCTCTCACAAGGGGCTGGTGTTTTGGGTGTGGCATCTCTTGTTGGATTCCTGCATTCAACAAAGAGGACTCCAGCCTCCTGGCTTAGAGAAACTATGGAGTTTGGTATGGCATAACGTATCTCCTATGCTACAAGAAGACAGAGAAATTCTGTTTGTTTTACCTGTGGCTTCACATCTTATTTAATTATTTTACCTAACACTGAAGTAGCTTTAGCAGAAAGGATGGAAAGTCCCATTCTCTGTATGCCATGCTGGCTACTGCAGGTCCTATGCTTAGGCATATTTCTCTCCTCTTTTGGGCATTGCTTTAGGAAACCCAGATACCCAAAGCCAGGACAACAAGGTCCAAGAGTTGTCAGGGTACTTAAAAATTAAGAGCTGCAGCAGCCAATGTGCTGTGGACCTAAGTCTCTGACACTGCAAGAAACCTCAGTGTGAGAGGGGGTTTAGTTTTTCCACAGGCCAGTGAACTGTTTTGTTTCACTGCATGCACAACTCTGCTGAATTTTGACTGCATCAAGCAGGCAAGATGTCCTCCGGAAATCCACTTTGGTTACAATTCCCCTGCCCTATGCTTTTAGTTTAGCGCATAGCAAACCACATGACAACATCCCACTGAGTCTGGTGAGAGATTTGCTTGACTAAGAAGTTTTCTAAGAGTGATGAACCCTTTGTGGGTTCTGCTTTGTTTTTTCATGAAAACATTTTGAAGGGAAAAAAAAAGTGTTGTTCATTGGTGTTCTCAGCAAAGGGTTTTGCTGTGAAAATTATTATATTTTTCTTTTTTGAGGGTTTGGATATGCATGACTGGTATGTTTCATCGTCTTTGAAAAGTCAGTAAAAGCAAAAAATAAAACCACAAAAGAAAACACACTGCCTAATCAGATCTCTGTAGAAGCCAAATCTATTTACCCAAGGGAAAAGAAAAGAGTTACAAGAAATTACCTTCCTTGTCTTTGGATACAGGTCAGTGTCTTGTAAATACATAATCTTTCTGTGGCAGTTTTCTCCCGACTTGAAGGACCACCAGCAGTACAGCCTTTGCTAATACTATTATGTACATATGGTAAAACCATGTTCATCATCTCTTAACTACTTTTAGCTCCTGGTGACCAAGGAGCACTTCCCTTTTGAGAAAGCTGATCAGGCCAGCAGGTGTTACATGGTGTTAATGTGGAAAAGAAAATCTCCCTTCTTCTGCTGACATGTTTTTGGGAAGTAGGTTGATTTGCACTTGTGGACGATGTCTGACTTTTGCCAGAGAGTGACAGTTGATAATTGCACTTTTCCTGGAATAATCTTATTCATCCAATAAAGGATGAGACACTTTCCCAACATGTTGTGCTAAAACCAGATACCATTCATTTGAACTATATATAATGCATATGATGCTCTTTTAAAGGTTTACTGAGATGGATATGGGGAAAACTTATCTCTGTACGCTTTTATATTGCTCCATCTACCCCTGTATTTATGTAGAACTTTAATCTTGCCTTGAAAACCAAATTATGTATGTTGGCATTGCAGGCACCTTGTGCGCATATGAGATGCATGTATATTTCTGTAATATCTGTCCATACAGCTTACAAATGCTTGCTAAAATTACCTTTTAAGTAAGTTCAACCTAAAATACTTCACAGTAGTTACAGTTTACAGCAAACTAGCTCCTGAAACCTCTGGCACTACATACACATGAATCTATCCAGAAGCTTTGAGATCCCATTCAGACAAACTATTGAAATTTAGCTGACTATAAGTCATTTTAATAACTTTCCTATGCAATGAACATGAAATACAAAAATAATCCACCCTGACTATAAGGTAAGGATATTTCCCTGGATAGGAATTATAAATAGCATGGTCCAAAAGTCTGAGACAAATGTGACTGTAGCAATTAAACCAGTTTGAAACTTTGGTTTCAAAAGTTTACTTCCTCATAATTTTGGGGGGATTTTTTTTCTCCCTTTCTGTTTCATAATAAGAATCCCTCCACTTTGTGACAGTTAGTTACATGAGAGGTCTGATCTGAAAACAAACCATACACACCCATACAGCCACTCACATACTGCAAGATGTGTGTTACCCCACAGATCTGGAATGCCTGGAAAAGCTCACAGATGACACTAGTGAACTCCACAGCTTCTATTCCATTGCAAGCTCCCTTTTTTGCCCAAATTCATTTGGAATGGATGACGAGGATGTTACCATATTGATTACATTAGTTAGGCTTAGGCTTCAGATCAGACTAGGAACAAACAGAGCTGACAGAAAACCTTTTTCTGATTTTGGGGAAGAAAAGCACCTCTGTGCTCAAATTACAATATTTCCTTGGCCTTTGACACTGTTGATTACATGCTTCTTAAGAGACAAATGGAACAAAAACCAAAATTCACCTGATAGATCACTCCATTCCTATGTAACAGATGTCCACTGTAATGGAAGATGCTTGTTGTTCATTACCAAGTATCTAGGTTAGAGACCAGAAGCAGTCTAACCAGAGAAAAACAGAATGAGGTACTCTACTTAGCTGAAACTCTCTGAGAGAGAGAAGAGTCTAAGTAATATCTTAACAGTATGAGTCCTTAGACCCAAGAAAAGATATTAACAAAGTAATGAGAACCAGACAACATGGACAATGTGAACTGGAGCTAGGTTGCATCTGACATCTCAGATACCTCATTAAAACTCTGCCTGTGCTATCTGCAGTATATTGCAGACAACTAAACACACAGTGATACCTCCGCTTTCAACACAGTTCACGCTGTTTCCTTTCTCTTGAGTTCTTTATTACATCGCAGCTGTAAGCCACCAGCAATCAGAGGCTCTTGTACCACCAACATGGACATGTACCTAAGCATCCTATTCTCTCAAGTTGTCAGTCACCTACTGCACCGCTTTCCTGCACGTACAATGCAGCTCCTGCAGCAGGCATGTCCAGTAACCGCCGTGCCGTATTGCTAGATGTGTCTCAGCCTTTCCAGGTAATTCCCTGGCCCTGCACTTCATGAGTTTGCAGAGGCATCGTAATTCCTGCTACAACCCATGATTTTTCCACACAGCTTTTTTCCTTTTTTTTGAGTCAAGCAAAGTAAAACAGTAGCCATATGAACTGCTGGGAGATTTCCCAGTGGCAAGGCTCCAACTGCAGTGCCTTGCAGAAATAATACAGATTCAAGCTAGAATTGCTGCAATTAAGACCAACTCTAACAATACACATTTTTTTATTCAAAATTATTTCAATAGAGACAACATTAATTTTCTCTCCTGCTTCCGACACAGCACACAGAAGTCCTCATGGATGATGTTAGATGCAGACATCCCCCCTCAATGAAAGCTGCTGTACGCTTTTGCCATAAACCCTCAGTTTTCTGTTCAGAGGACGCAGTATCTGTGGTAGGTGTGAAAGGGACATCTTAGGCATCACTATACTCACAATGACAATAGGTGGCAACTTCTAACTTGCAACTTCTGTTTTTAATTTTCTCTACTTCATTACATTTCATAGGCGGTTTGTGAACACGAGTGCTTAAAATGCTCTGCCTGGCTAAACAAAAGTTTGTCATGCTGAGAACTACAGAAATAGTGGTCTCACTCACAAGTTTCAAGAGAGTGAGAAGTGCTGCCTGATGAGGTTTAATGGTGACTTATAACTGATTTTTTAGGGAATGCATATACAAACCTCTCCCTATGTAAACACAAACAGTGTCAGTTACGTCTGTTTTAGCCTGCGTAGGTAAGCACAGGGCTCTCTGATCTTATTCCACGGATGACTCCAGCACAGCAGGTGGAGTGTGCCACTGGACTCCCCAAGGCTGGAGTGGAAAGGCAGGCCTTATAGCTCCCCAAAAACATCCCAAAACCTTTTCAACACACAAACAATTGGCGATTACCAGGCAGGGAGCATGCTGGTCCTTGTGTTTGCAGTGAACTGATCTTTACTTGCTGGTAAAACACCAGTGTGTTTTTTGGATTCAAAATTATCAGACAAGAGGATGTTGCCTTGCCTGCAGACACTGCTGAGCCTGCAAGATGGTCTCTAATACCTTTTTCCCACCAAGTACAAACAATTTATATCTCTCTAGGTGACTGACTATGACACAGCTCACTCATGAGTAAAATATAAAACACAGTTCTATTATATGAGGTGTGTCTAGGATCTATCATGCTTTATTTCTAGACATTTCTGGGCCTTTCTAGGTCATGGCCTTGCCCTGCACTTTGTAAGCGTTCAGAGACAGAGGAACTCAGTGTAATTCTTCTCCACGCTGCCTTTTTCCTTTCCTATAAATGAAGAAAGCAAAATACTGCAGCACGAAGCTTGTAAGTCTTTCATCCTGAGCTGTTTTCAGGTTCTTCTTAACACATGAGGCTGTTTTTATTCCATTTTTATGGGTGAATTTGCTGTCCTATATGAAAAAGATCTTTTACTTTGAAATGGTCAGTGTGTGGGCTTTTAGCAATTAAATAAAAACAATCCTTGAAGGAAAGAAAGAGTTTTAAACAACCACAATGTGGACTGTGAACCTGAATGCCAGTTGAACCTAATACTCAGCAGTGTTCATGTTGCAGTAATAACAGACAGTAAACAGAAATGGCTGGAAAGGAGGAGGCCCCCAACCCACTTAAAAAAGCTGGAAGCAGAATCACAACCTTTAATCTCTTTTGGTTTGGGTCACAAAACTAAGAGCCAACATTAAAGCTTTATGAAACCAGCTTATGAGCTGTCTATACATTGCACAATCTGCTAGGAAGATAATTTGACATTTAAAAGCCAAACTCAGGCTTAGTTAAGCATTTTCAACTGCACTGATGAGTGGAAAAGGAAAAAATAGGAAAATATGCAGAATGACTGGTGTATTAAAGCATTCTTTGCTAACTCTTTCTTAGCGATTTCCATGTTAAACATAGAATACAAATTGAAATATTTATCCTGTCTTTCAACATTGCAAAACAACTTGACAACTTGACAACAGCATATTCTGACACCAGCACCATCATTAATAATAATGCACTCTAACTCTGTGAGTGAGACCTCAGGTAACACGTCATTGCCACATAAAGCAAAGGGTTATCTATTCACCTTGATATCTAGCACTGTAGAGCCAGTAACAGTTTAATCAGTTTTGAGTAGTAAAAATCCTGGTAAATTCAGGAAATCCATTTACATTTACCGTCTCTTTTATCTGCAATGCAAACACTTCCATTTGCTTGCTGTTTTGCAGAGAAAATTCAGATGGCTTTGGTTTATTTTTTTCATAAAAGGAGAATTTTCTAAGGGGAAGTCTGTACCGTAGTTTTATGAACAGAATAATATTAACTTAATCCATGTAATATTTATTTCTTGTTTTGCATATCTTGCAATCATATATCCAAAAAGGTAGGATGTGCCTCTCAGTTGTTTATAAGATTTCTTACAAGATGAAGTGGCTTTAACTTCATATCTAAAGTGTGTCAGTGTACGCTGATGTTTTCACTGCTCTAAGAAATTACTTTTCAAGGTTATAAAAAGCCCGTACAAGACGGTGAATGGTAAAGTCAGTGGTGTTTATTGGTATTATAGTGGGAAACATTTATAACTATTTATTTTGCTTACCAATCACTTTAGTCATTGGCATCTTCTTACCAAGATAAAGTACCTAAGTATAGTTCTAGGATCTTCCAAAAATTTTAGGATCGGATGCATATTGGTGTAAAGTATTATCTACTCTCTGAATTGAGAATGTGACTTGCCACTGAGGGAAAAATCTGGTTCATAGTAGTAGTGGAGTGAAGGATTTTATTTGTGATTTGTGTACAGCTAGTGGCGAGAGCACTCTAGTCTAAACAGAATGCAAAATTAATTTTCTCCTGTAAAAAAAAGAAAAGTTAAAATATTCTTCTGCTGCTATCTGTTTTGAAGAGCATTTACAACACACCTCTAAAAGAAGATGCAAGTGTTTTCCATATTCTTGTTAAGTATGGCATTCTGAGCTTTCTTGTTTTTGTTAAGTAACATTTGTCACTTTTAAAGATGTCAGACAAATAATCTCTTTTAAACACATAGTTGTGAGTTTACTGCAGCAGGCCATCTATTGATGTAGCTGTCTTTGTTTAGGCCAGATAGTTTGGCAGAACATATTTCTAACTACCTGTAACAATTACATTGCTATGGGTTAATCACAGAATAAAAGAATACAGATTTCAACTTTCTATTGAGTTGCATCAAAAATACCAAGTGGGCAACACCATATGCTTATGCACACAAAATCAGAAAATGGAAGCAGTTGCCAAGGCATCAGCAGTCATTGTCCCAGCACCTCCATTTTATTTTTTTAATCTAGCACATTCCTCTTTTGCAATGTTAGATATTTTAGTATGTATTTTTTAAGGGGTTTTTCCTCTGTATTTTGTGTTTCCTTACTCCACTCAACCATTTACATTATTCCTAATGTATATGAGCAGAATAAAATATCTGAGAATTAAATAATCTTTTTCAGATAGTTTCATCTATCCATATTCTCAATAGTGTAATGGATTTCTTTGTGTATTATAATGACATAAAGAATTATATCAATTGCAATTATAATATTATAATAAAAACATTTATTTTTATAGTACCTTACACTCACCATTCAAAAGTTCAAGAAAGTCAACTAATGAAAGAGCCAGGCTGATCCATGTTAGTTGTGGAATTAACAACAGGGACATGGAGAACATACTGGTTACACAACTGCTATTAAAGTTACTTGTAGTCCTTACACCAATAGTGGAGTTAGGTAGCAGAGAGTATTCTCACAACATAGAAAACAAAAAATTGAACTGATGATTTTTTTCTTATGATGACCAATGCAGTAAAGAGTAGAAAGTCAAGTATTCTTATTAACTATCGCTTACATGTCTTGGACAACTGCTCATTCTTGAACTTTAGAGAAAAAGTTTGTGTTCAAACAAAAACAAGCCAGCATCTACCACTTACTTGTAAATCACGACAATTTAGCCATTAAACATGAGTTCAGAGATTAAAACATATTCTGCAGAATTATTCTTTTTTTTTCTGTAGATTATTATTTGAATGATGATGGTGTAGGATAAATATATAATAACTGATTATAATTCTTTTTGCTTCATTTTCAAAGCTATTTGAGCCATGTAATTTTAATAAAAATCCTAATATTAATCCCTGGCCTTGCTTTTATTCATATAAAGATTATTCCAAAGAATAAAGAATTTATCTTGAAGCTGTCGAGAAAAATGGAGCACGCAAAATGTCTTAAATTTATTCCTTTAAAATCCTGTCAGCTTTGGCCACTCTAAATGGTCAGATTAATCATATTTTTCTTCCACAGTAAACATACACAAAAATTGTGTTCTTGTATGGGTAAGATTTTAGAACAGTATGATCTAATTACCCATGGCAAAGTTTTCATAGTAGAATTACAGTCTAGGCAAATTAATGACAAGCAGCAAAATGCTCCTGGGATGTAGTGTAATTATTCTCATGATAACCCCCACCCTTTATTTGCTTTATTCCCTCTGTCTCTCATCTAAATTGTATTTTTATAAAGAACTGTTCAGTCTATCATTAAAACATGATGGTTTACAGAAGGACTTTCAAAAGGCTTAAACTTAATTGATGTCCAAACTCTCTCAGTCTGCAAATCAATAACAAAAGACCTTTTGCCTGCTTTTTGCAAACAGAGCAGACGTCTAAGTAAAATATCACCTCTGGAACAGAAGCAACTGACTTTTATGTTCTCATCACAAAAATGGAAGCTCTCCACTGGTGGCCTTTCTTATTTACACCACACACATAGCAATCTTTGACATTCATTTCCTTGAATATAAACAGAAGATACAGCCTCCCTCTCCTGAAGTTAATGAACTGAATGATAAGGTCTTTCCATGTACCCCCTTAATTCAAATGCCTAATGACTCAATAGTAATTGCACAGTTCTGAAAAGAAAGTGCATTAAAATTAATTTTTGATTGCGGGATAAAATGGAAGATTGGTGAAATAGTACTTTTCTGCTTACTGTGAAAGGACTTGTTCACATACATCCTTAAGCGAAATTAGATACACCAGTTTTAATGCTGGCTAAAACTAGGTTTTCATTTGACTAATAGCCAATTGAAATAACTGAAGCACTGGGATACAAGTTTTGTAACTAATTTACTTGATCCTTTAACAGGAACAAAACAGCTAATGAAAGGACATTAACAATATTAAGATTCAACAGACATCAATCAATAAATTGAAAACTTCAGAGAAAGCACACATTCATTAGAACTAGTCAGATGTTTTCAGGTGAGCTGTTTTGTCTAAAAAAATGACAAAACATGAAACTTTCAAATGTATGCCAGTTTTGACAAAAAAAAAAAAAAAAGAGCAATTTTATGTCATAAAGAAATGCACTACTGTAGGAAACTCACCTACAATGTGGGGAACCAGCCTGTTCTGCTTGGTTCAGATGCAGATCTTTAACCTTGGCTCTAAGTCTCCTGGGCTAAGCAACTGTTCTGGTGTAAAAAACTCTGGGTTTTTTTTCCATTCTCTTAATGGAAAATACTTGAAGTTCCTGCAAATATGCACATAATATTTGTTTGTCCTACTGTGAGATTAGCATTTCTTTTTTTTTTTTTATTTTTTTTTTTTTTTCACATTTTGAAAAAGGGAGAACACAGTTTTCTCTCCGGCTCTGATCATCCTGTGCTGAACTACTATTTATGAGAGTTATGTGGTGTGCACTGCTGACTTACCATTCTGTTTCCTGTAAACTCTTAAGTCTCAAAGCATAAAAACTGGGGGAAAAAAGACCCTTTGCAAAACGAAGAAAATTTAAGGTTTCCTTTTTTGTTGTTGTTGTTAATACAAATGTCAGTAAGAGACTGTTCTTAACTTTTTTTTTTTCCATTTTAATTTTTGATATAAATTTGATTCCAAGAGTATGAGAAACTGAGTAATTTATATGACGAAATCTTGCTCATCTCCAGAGGAAACAAAAAGTAAAGTCATACTGTCCAGCCAAAACAATGCAATCCATATTTTTCTGTAGATAATTTAAAAACTGAGGAATTATTTTCCCAGACATCTGATAGCTACTCTACTAAAAGTTGGTGAAGTTGCTATTGGAGGCCTTTTTGCAGCTTCTCTTTGAGGTCAGACAGAATCTGTCAATTCTCTGCTTGTAAGATCAGTGATAAAAACTTCCAGTCACTCTCCATGCAATCAGAACTGAACTGTGGATAGTTTTTAATTTTTATTATTATTCCCTAACTAAAATCTTTTGGTCTTTGCATGATGAAAAGTTTTGAAAATTCAAGTTCAATGCAGCAGATCAAATCTACTGTTGAGAGCATGTCATGTTTTAGGCAAAACCAGTTTCCAGTAAAATCTACAGACTTCCCACGAGCTTTTCAGGTTGCTTAGCTCCTGTTATGTATAAAAGAAGTTGTGGATCTGGGCCTTGATAAAATGTGAAAAAAATCACTTTGGCCTGTAATAGCTGCAGGGTCAGACCAAGTGAGCAAAATAGTCCTTTCTTGCCTTGAAATCTTTCAGTACATTGAACTGTAAAACAGAACACTAGGCAAGATAAGGATGATACTTTCCTGCGCATTATGAAACAAGCAGCCTCCCTTACAGTCTCTTTATTCAAAACTGCCAACAATTCCACTCTGTTTCAATAAAGTTGTGAACTACATGTTTCATAAATAGCCCTAAATGAAAAAAAAAAACCATGGAAAATACCATGAATAAATTTTATACAGGTATGAAGGATATTAGATTGGTAGAAGAAAACAGAAAGAGCTGCTTCCTCCATCTGTATGTGTAATCTTTTGGCATGGCTGAGCATTGAGAAAGAACTCCATAATTCTGTTCATTAGCAGGCTAAACAGAAAACCTCTGCAAATTCATACAAATAAAAATGTCATTCATCGGAAACAAGATCTGCTCCACTTGCATTTCTGGTAAGTATTTAGATAGCCAGGAACTCCTGGCTGAGATAAAGCAGAGAACGGGGAAGAGTGCTAACATAATATAGGCATTATTTCATAAAACTATAGAAGGTAAATCTTGAACTCCTGTCATACCGAGACACACTGCATTCCATTACTGCATCCCATTTGTAACTATCAGTGATATCAGTAAGGGGTAATTATTTGAGAAAAGCAGTCTTATGTAAATAAGATGACAAATCAAGAGGCAAGCATTTAACCTGTATCACAAATTATCTGATGATAGGCACTTAGTTGAAGAGTAGACTTTTGAGTGTTTCTAATCACTTACCATTTTCTCTGCTTTTTTTTTTAAATGCCAAAATAAAGGTTTAAAGATCTGTAAGAATTTTGGTTAATTTTATCTGTTAGAGCCATATGGTAGGAACAGAAGACCCAGGTAAGACTGAAAAAATGAGATACTTATTTTCATTTATATCTACTTGCAAGCTAAATTCTGTTGTGGTATTTTGCTCTTTAACGATGTGGGGAAGTAGCAGGAGTTGCAGCCTCAGTCCTTTGTGTTTGCCTGTCCCCTTATAATACTTGTGTTCTCGGGTCTTAGGAGTCTGTCAGAGTCCCAGGCTCCTACACAAAAGCAAACTCTGTATTTTGAGCCCTGATCTCATGTAAATCCCTTAAATGCAGTTTGTTGGCTAATTCCTACTTTCATCATGCTGATCGGCTCTACAGTATTTCAGTAGACAGCAGTATAAATATCATGGCTATACTGGCAAACTCAGTTCCTGGGCTGTAAAGAAGCAGCAGACCAGACGAAAGTGTCAGCTAGCTGGACATACGTTCCCTCCTTTGATTTCTTGAAATAACCTACATTACAATGCCTTACAGTCCTTGCAGAACAGGGGACTTGTGAGAGGAGGAAATACAGACTGGACAATGAAAAAGCACTTTATAAGTCTCATTTTTCATAACAGCACACAATTTGAAACTACACAATAATTCTCAAGACTGCAAATGTTCTCCATTCATTGCTTGCTGTCAATATATGAGCAGTACAAATTTCAGAGGGAATGCTCTCTTGATGTTAATAGAACAGAAAATGACATATAACAAACTTGATTATCAATGACAATTCTACAACAAAAAGGCAAATGTAAAAGGAATTAAACAGTTATATATTTTTGGGCAACTAATGTATTGCACCTGATCTTGATTTTCAAAAATGGCAAAGACTTGCAGTTCCCACTAAGCTCATGTGAAGTTGTGAGAGGTTGGCATTTCTATAGACTAGTGTCATGGTATTGCCAGTTTACAGCTTAAATGTAAATGGATCCAGAACAGTGGCCATCTGGGAAATTTTTGCTTTTACATGCAAATTGCCATGCAGCCCTTAGCCCATCTGCCTGGGAGCCCCATATTTTATAAATATTCGTATTTCAACTCAAAGTTTCAGAGAACTTATGCTCATTGATTTACTGTACTTAAAAGGCAATGTTTGAGCAATTGAGTTTTTATGTATTTTTATCCATTGCTGTCAATGTTGTATGAATGCTTCTACAGCTGGCATTATTTACACAGTTATGTAAACTATGGCTAGGCTTCACTTCCCAAGTTGAAGTTCTGAAGTGGATGATAGAACTGGCTCAAAAAGAAAAGGAAAAAAAAAAAAGAAAATCTCAAGAAACTCCTCCTTTCTCCTACAGATCACTGTGATTTTCTGAGTAACATACAACATTTTTATACAGATCTGCTGATGCAAGCTGAGATCTCCATAGAAACCAGTTCCATGCCATTATTTTCTACAAAGGGCAACCTGTACCAGTGCAGCTTTTAGGAATAAACTTGGCTATACACTATGGCTATATATCAGACATCCTACTGCTTGTCCCATGAGTGAGGTCCTATAGATGGAAAAGGAAAACAAAGCTCAGCTTCTTTACTGAAGGGAGGGTTTCTTTGATATTGGAGTTTGTTTTGTTTGTTTGTTTGTTTGGGGGTTTTTGTTTGTTTGTTTGTTTTTCTCCCAAAAGAAGCCTCTCTTTAGGAAAGTTAAGCCTATAATGTCCTCAATAGTAACCCTACAATCTGTTGCATATCAAATACATTAAGAGGAAAGTTATGGGAAGATGAGTGGCATAGTATTTCCCTCTGTTGTCACCTCCCTTCCTACTGCACAGGAACCCTTAGGTAGACACATACATTTAAGATCAAGCTTTTGAAAATCTCAGTTTTCCACCTCCTCGTGTTCTTCAAGTGCCTGGAGCCTCAGCACACATGATCCCCAGCAGCAGAGGTTAGGCCACACTTGTCTCTCTGCTTATTTCCTCTGCTTTCCTGAAGAGGGAAGGGACAGTGTGAACTGTAACTCTGCAACTACAATCTTCATTGCAAAGCCACTGCAGTCCATTACCTTTAGTTACTTAAGTATAAGTTATCTTAAATTGTATTAATGAATCTGATCCTTTAAGAACACACAATTACTGCTGTGATGATAGTACAAGCAGTGCAAGCAGCCTAGCACTTCCCGTTATAATCCTCTATTTTCACTCATTTCCTGACATTGATATACAAATTATCTGAGGACTAGAATTACGACTCTTATTGCCATACACTGACTAACATTCAGGACTACTTGCAACCAAAATTGCAAGAAAGGAAAATGCAAAAAGGGGAAAATAATCCTTAGGAACTTGAGTACAATGAGCTCTGGGTATATTGTACTACACTGTGTTCCAAAGGAATTCTGCGAAGGCTGTACAGTTAATCTTTCTGATGCACACTCCGTTCAAAGTTATTGTGGCTAATGCACTTGTTATGTACAGACCTGCTACCCTTTTGCCAACTCAGCCAATAGTACTGGAAACAGCTACTGGGAACATTTTGATAAAATAAACAGCATAGACCTGTTGTTGAATTTCTCTAGGAAGTACACGCATTGTAGATGTAAGAGAGCCCATTGTATTCAACATCCTAGAGTAAAGCACATGCTCTTTTTCTGGAGGTTATGATTGCACACAAAATGGGAAGGGGATCTGGATAGATATAGGTGTGCTGGGAGAGAATACAGTGGTAGAAGGAGTAATGCAAGACTATACCATCTCTAGAATAGGATACCCTATTACTTCTTTATTCCTTTCAGTTCTATAAAGGTTATTTTAATGGCTGCTGAAATCCAAGACGAGTGTCCCTATTGTGGGTGTAGGGCAAATATTTGAAGTTGCTTTTGTTTCTGTATGGCATCTGTCACAACCAAACGCAGGATGGTAGTGGAAAATACTCTGAGTTGAACTATATCCACTGCTGAGAGAGTATTCTGCCTTTAAAGGTGCATATTTCTAGTTGAACAAGAAGAATTTGCAAGGAATCTCCTGAAGGATATTTTCATTATAAAACTGCAATGAAAACTGAACAACCCTTTGTCTCCCAGCTTGATAGGATATGAGATTAGTTTGATCCTAATTTATCTCTGGACAGCCAACTTATTCCAGCAATCTCTAAAGGTGCATTTGTACATGCAACAAAAATAATCACTCCTGCCTTGGCCAACATACCACTTTCTGGGCCATACTAAGCAGCCAACCTTATACAGGAACACTGGAGAGTTAGCCAGTGCCACACTACTTCAACATGTAAGATTTAAAAACATTTTGTGATTCACTTGGAGTAAATTTTGTTCTTAAATGTAGGTTTTGGTAATTCCGAACCTTTAACCCTTCAACAAAGCTGCTTACAGTCCAGAAAGACTCCAGCTGCAGCTAGGGCAGTACTCAGCAACGTAGGCTGATTATCTAAATTTGAGACTTTTACAATGCCTTCATATGTGGTCAGTGGCCTTGCAAACCAAGAGACCACACACGCGCAAACAGAGGCTCTCATAATTGCCTAGCATTTTCACCACCTGTTCTGAAGCCGTGTTATCAGATGTGAGGGAACCAGTAAAAAACAGTTTATAAGCTATAAATGGAAGCAGCTATGTCAGAGAGCTGATAAACATTTCAGTGCAAATTATTTGTGTAGCAGAGTCTGTAATTTACACTACACTAAACTGCTTTAAAGTATTGGTTTCAAGTTACAGGATCTCACGGTTACTGTTTTGGGGTGGGAGATATGTGTGGTGGGGGGATAAAGAAGAATGCAGGCAGATGATACTTCTTGTTTAACAGATTGTGTCAAAGATAATGCTATCTTCTCCTTGCCTTTTCTGCTTCATCATTACCCTAATCTGCTGCCTACATACCTTGGTTTAGCTTAGAAAAAATCCATAACAGTGCCTACAACCTTCAGTCATTTCATAGCTTTCAGAGATGTTCTCCTAGTGTGGAAATGCTGATATGATATCTCTATCTCCAGTGATGTCAATAAAATTAATCTCACAAAACAAAGATAAGCTTACCCAAGCTATCAGTTTAAATGGAGTAAAACTGAGTGGTAAAACGTATTTTATAGGCATGACTCAGGTGAATAATAAGAAGAGGAAGGTCTCTCAAGATTCAATTACAACTGTACGATTCCTGGATTATTCCTTAAAGGCTTTTGCTTTAGTACTTATTTTAGTAGTAGCTCCTCTGTCATTGCTGATCTGAATTAAAATTACTTGCTATCAGCCTCTTCTAGAGCTGAATATTTGGTGTGACATGATGTAAATGAAATGTTGGTTAGGAACATGTTGAATATGTTGTGAATATCAGCCTTATTTTGCTCTGACTGAAATCCATTCCTCTTTGTTACTTAAGCCCAAAGATCAGAACTGACTGATTTCCAAGAGAGAAGAAAAAGAGAGGGGATTGCATACACACTGTTAGCCTTGTTAGCTTTGCAAATCTAATTCAAGAAAAATTTGACAGAATATTAATTTTTCTTTTCAATTACCTTCTCCTTGAAATTGTACTCATATGTACCAGCCTCTTCTTTGTTTTAGTCTAAATTGTCAGGGTCTTGAATTCTTGTCTGTAACACTGTTATCAGCAAGATTATATTTTTAAAAATAGAGAAAGTCTGATATTATAATGTACTGGTCAAAGGCTTGTATTTGTTGTAGAGGCATTTACTATGAATCCTTGACAATTACAACTGGTAAAAATTAGGTTGAAGAATTTTCCACAAATTGCCTGCTGCATCGGGTTTGGAATGTCAGCCTCTCCAAATTCATCTTTCTGTAAGTGATAAAACTATTCTCACCTGGAAATCTTGTAACAGCTGTAATTGGTAGTTACACAACTCTGCAGATATCTAGCAAGAAACTGTCAAAGTTAGTGCAATTTAGCATTTAAAATAATCCTTACTGTTCCATATTATCAGCTATGATAATTTGTTTTTCATTTGTTAGGGAGAGCATCCATTCTGGTTTTAACATTCAGCAAACAGCCACTCACTGGTGAGTATTTGAACAGTGCATTTATTTGTGATGACTGCTTGAAAATTTAATTAGGAATAAATTCTCAAATTTTACTCTCAGATCATCATCCGGATGACCTAACAAGTGTTACACTATAGAAATCTATTAAGTATCCAGATTTGTATACTTTGGGCACTTCTGGTACTGCTGTCTCAAAAAACTCTTGCAGAATTGTCAGTTACATTTTTTTTGCAATGGTGGTAATATTGCTTTTCAGTGTGGAAAATTTCTCTTTTTTGCTAATTAGCTGAGGAATTAAAGTTGGGGACTTAAGGCCTGCAGAGATCACAGGAGACTCTTACTGATTCTCCCAGATAAAGCTCTTGTGCTATGCTAACCTTTCTAATTTCAGCAGTACTTTCTCTTCAGAGGAACTTCAGTTTTTCTGGGAAGGGGATATATTTCCTTTAGCAAAGCCCTTTCTTAAAACATTTACAAAATAAAACAATGTTTTTGGCAAGATAGGCTCATTTACAGGCTAGAAATGAAGTGTGAACATTGCTGAAAACTGTTACTTTTATTGCAAATATTTCATATGTTTCTAACAGAACACATTCAGCTGTAGTAGGCAATATGCTTTGAGGAAGTAACCTGAACATTTCAGAAATTCTAAAAGAGAACTTTAAAAACAACTGCTCGGCAAGCACTGTTTTCTTCAAGGTGCCTCTTCTCTGAACTTTGAATCACGTTCTGCTTTCTTGTATCCTCTGCCTCTCCCTTCTTGCTGCTTCTTCCACCAGCTTCAACTCATGACCATTGCTAAGAAGGCTATCTTCTGCTTTCTCTGATGGTTGACTGTGTTTTGGAAGTGTTTGTCTAATTTTGTCATGAATCTCATAACCTTCAGAATGCATTGCACCATCATGTCATTTGTAAAGAATCAACAAACTTGACATTTTTTCTTATTTTACTAAAGAAGAAGCTTTATCCCTAAGGCTACCCTAGTCGTCTGCTTCCCCCCCAATCTCTAGTGAATTATCTTCTCCTGCTTCTTACTATCCCTCATTTATCTCAGTAACTTTAAGTATCCACTATCACCCATTTATGGTGAGTATATCCTCTGTGGCTTTGGTGAAGCTCTGGAATTTTTCTTCAAGAGCACCGAGGCACCAAGTACTGAACCCGCACTGGTGTCAGTATAACCTGGTAAGAGTCAGGTGGAAGGGAGCTTGGAAACAGAATGAAGCTTCTGAAACCTAAGCAAAGTTCTGCACTTACTTTGTTAAGCAGTCAGGCAGATTTTTACTTCTCAAACAATTTCATTTCTGATTAGTGTGTGCAGCCACAGCTAAAGTAAGCCGGGGGCGGAGGGACGGGGCGGGGGGAACACTGAACCCCAATCCAAACCTAAGCAAATATCCCTTGGATGTCCAGAATTTTTCATATGCAAACCTGACTGCAAGTCTGTGTTCCTGAACATGCAGTTGCTGAAAAGAATTGATAATAAACACTGAACTTTTATATTGGAAACAGACATATGCAGATCATCAGCTTGAATCCAGGCCAAGATAGCAGTTGCAGAAGGTCGTTATGTCATGAAAACAATTGTATAGTCTGTTAAAGATGGGTTGAGGAGTACAGGCAGCTTTTCATTATCCAAAACTATGCGGAGATTACTGTGGAGGAGAAATACTACGACTTAATTTCTCTTTCAGTGCTTCCTGGGATCCTTCTCTGCAAAGTGAGAGTTAGGGGGAGACTAGCTCTGCCATTGCCTGCAGCATATCACTTCTAAAGAAAAAGGGGAACATCAAGCCTTACTAATTTAGAAGAAACATATACTTATACTGGCAGTGTATCCAACCACTACTCATACCCCATGCTAATCTTTAATTGAGTGTTATATGGATACCATCCAGGGAGAAACTCCACTGGATTCAGTCAGAAAGGATACCAAATAACAGAGTAGTGCCTTATGTACTCTTGAGGCATTTATTACTTTTGGAAAGAATACAGACATCATGAACTTCAAAGAAAATTAATTGTTTACATGTTTTCCTGGTTTTCTTCAGGTGGGTGTAAGCAGCCCATCACTGTAAAGTCTGAAGCTCTCTGGTCATCTGAACGGCCAGGCAGAACTGGCACGTTGCTACCAATAGATGACTCACCATGCCTGCGCAGACTGGCAGCAGACAGCTTACTATGGCCCTTCAGACTGGGTGTCACAAACCACTGTAGTAAAAGCACGTAACCGGCTCCACACATGAGGAATAACTACATTTGCTATGAGTTACTCCAGACTGCTGGTGACACTTTCTTGCACAGTCTGTTCTTGTCTCTAATTCTCTGTCGATAATAATTTAGCAAAGTTTGCCTGCCTGTATCATGAGGCAAAAAAATTAAGTACATCTATCACATGCACATCAAGTACATATATCTCTCTCCCTCTAAACCTCACACCTCCTTCAGAAATTTCAATTGGAGTGTTTTTTCTTTTTCTTTTTCAAATGTTTATGAACTGAACAACGGCACAACCTTATTTAAAGAGACAATATAGGATGAATCCTTAGTTATAAGACTTCCTGTACCTACAGCAGAGGGAAGAGATACAGAAAGTAAATCTGGCCTTTGACATCCATGATAGCTGTGAAGTGTTCACAAACAGTTTTGGCATTCTGCATTGTTCAACTTTTTGCTTCTTTACCTTGAATAGAAGTAGCTTCCTATCTGCCTGTTGAAACCAGCTACCTAAACTGCAGTCTTCCCTACTGGATTTTTTTTCAGCAGATGATGATCTGCTGATTTTCCCAGAATCTGTCAATTTCCCCAAGTAGGTACAGCATCATAATGACCTCTCTGCTTTGCTGAGCTTTGTTTTAACCTCCCCATCACCTTCCATCCATCAGAGGGTTCCACAGCCCTGGGAGCAGGAAATCCACTAACTCCACAGCTGGCTGGGGCCATGGGAGCCAGGCATTGAACCCTCACTTGATGACCGCCTTGCCATACAGTCTTCAATTGATTCTGCAGGAGCAGCAACAACAAATTATTGCAATAAGAAGATAACATCCTTAAATGGCTTACTTTGGCAAAATTTCCACAGTCAAATTTTGGTTTAAACAGTGATGTAGATTTGATCTAAATTAAATAATGATAAAGGGGAGAAATAATGCAAGACCTCATCCTCAGAAGATCTGTTACTGAACTGAGATGTAGAAACAAAATTAAAGTCCTGGTGTTACTAATTTCCCCTGCTTATTAGCCACAACAACCCCACCTTGAATAACCCATAGCTCTTCCCCTCAGTCGGAAGTTGGGAAACTCATGCTGATGTCCCTGTGCCACACATTCTGCCACCTGATCTCCAGTGAGGTGATGGGCTGCTCTGGTTTGGAAAGTGCTGTCTGCTTTCAGACAAAGCCTTGAAAAGTTATGGGTCTTTCCTTCTTGGAGTTGGTTTCACCTCCCTCATACACAACCAATATAGCAGTAGGCTGTTCAGCTTTACTTCATTTGCTTGTTATAGCACACACAGATGCACACAAAGGCATGCCCACCCTAAAGCCTCTGGGAAGAGTTAATGATGACAGACTATTACATCTGCAGGGAAAAACTGAAATAGGCAGAGATTGTCTTGCCCCTTGTCTTGAAGTGCCTAGAAGCCCAACTGTGCCAGGAACATTTTGCATTCGCAGCAAGCATATTATGTTTATTTCTAATGTAAAGTTTATGCTTTCCATTTTGTTCGATCTCTTTTTCTGTTTTACATGCCGTGTTTCTTGATGGCTGCAGTGCTGCCTGAACAACAATCACAAAGGTCCTAAAGCATCCTCTGGCACTGTGGCTAAAGTGCAGATTTTTACGATGTTTGCTGAGACAGCCTGCGCAAAGGATTGTTTTTGCAAGTGCTTGTGTGCATACGCGTGCACGATCCCTGTGTGTGGCCTGTGTGAATAACTAGTGCCATTTACCCTGAAGGCTCACTAAACCACCCTCTCTGCCTGCACAGAAAACATCTCCCTGCTGTAACTAAGCAGAATTAAAATAGTTACTTGTCCATTCTTTCTTTTATATACACCCACTCTGGCCCCCAGTGAACCTCCTCTGCAGTTCTGCTTCATGTTCCTTGCAGCACCAGATACCACACAGGCGCAGGGAGCTGAGAAGAGAGGAACAAGACACTGAAGGCTTACTGCCACTATCTGTCTCCTACAACAACCACTTCCAACTGCTTCTCCACTACACCAACACTCGTTGAAGCTGCCCATCCATGCTTGTTAGTCCCTCCTGCACTCTGCCCCTACTCTGTTTATGACATCTCCCTCACTCCTGTCACTCTCGTCCAGCACTTCTCACTGATTTAAGCCTCTTGTTCCTCAGAGGCTGTGTGGCTGAACTTCTTACAGAGTTACATAGGAGCTCTGCTTCGTGGGCCATGAAAACGCTGTATTTCTTTGTCCTATTAAGCTGTTCCTTCTAAACAAATAAGAAAGACAGGAAGTAAAACCATCACAAACTAATAGCTCACAGACCCACCCTCTTGACGTGATTGCTATAAAACTTCGGAAGTGATTTCTTTAATTTCTCTCTTTCTCATGCATGCTTGCCACTAAAAATCTACAGAGTTCACTTAACTATCAGTGCAAGCAGTTTTATACTTCACTGTAAAGTCTTGGATCAGTAATCTCATAGTCCTATAGCTGTTTTTAGAATCTAGAATTTTCTTTTAATTTTAATCAAAATGTTGCTGGCATACAAAATAATTCTTCCGCTTCACTGTTCGTACACTGAAAATTATTTCTTTCCACCTTGGAATCCAAGAGAATTGTTATCCACTTTATTGTGAGAAGTCAAAAAACTTAATTTCTGTTCCAGAGCTCAACAGTATTTGAACACTGTCTTTCTTTTAATTTCATTATCACAAAAAGTGCTAAGTGTTTTATCCCCATTTTTCTGCTAGAGAAATTGTGGTACAGGGAAGATAAATTACTTGCACAAGGATTTCAGAGTCTTGCTGGTCTAAGGGCTTTCTGTTAACCTACATTGCTTCCAGTTTAGGAAGGCAGATTGCTCAGATTCTTTTAATGTATTTGTGTTACCCACCTCAAAGCCACTTTGAAATGATTAAACACATGGCCAAGAACCACAAGTTCTTCCTCCTTCCAAAGCGGGATGCTCATCATATTTTACTACTATGTCAAACTCTGCACACAGTAGTTACTTTTGTGAGTGAGGAAAAAAGAGGGAGAAAGCATAAGGGATCCACAGTCATCTAGGAAATTGGTACCTCTACTTCCACCTCCCAATACAGTGCAGACCACAGTAGATCACAGTATCCGCTAGTGAAATTGCATCAATACTTTTGGTGGAAACCTAGGTCTTTTCACTATTTACCTCAATGGATCCTAAACTTCCTCTTTTCTCTTAATTTTTTTTTGTAACACAGGATGTACTTACTCATCTACATTTAAAGTGGTCTACGTCTGTGTACCTTCAGGCTGATGACACTTAGGATCTTCATCTTAGACATTTCTCCTTACACAGATGAAGAAGATGCCACCATAGAGAATCAAGGAAGGATGCCTGTGAGAGGAGAGGCTAGTGCATGAAGAGCAGGCTGGGACTGAACATATTTTATCTTGCCTTTGGCAAGTTAAATATCCCTTACTGTTTGGGAAACTGTGAAGGAAAGGCACCCCAGTAATTACTTCCCAGTCATTTATGTAAACAATTTAATAATGAAAACAAAAATAACACAGTAGAATCCTCATCAGAAATCTGACAGCACTTAGTTTCCGTTAGAAATCCTTTTATGTTTAAAAGTACACCAAAGAAGTAATTCAGGTAGTTTTAAAAGTCAGAGGTAAATAAACCTCTCATCTATTCAGAATGTCATCTGTGTGTTTCAATGGAAAAATTTAATCCTGTGGAAAGGAAATACAAATACAGAGTAATCTGTCAGAGTAATCTGGATACAGCACCATCAAAACTTTTTTACTTTTGATTTCATATTTTTTATTATAGGCTCATATACAAGCTTAACTACCATGTTTCAAAATAACTCCTTTTATACTTAATGTGAGTAAACAGGATATGATGCTATTGATTCACAATTACTTCAGAACCCTAAAATGCCAATTTTAGAGTTTTTCCAACCCATCTATTAAAATTCTTAAAAATATTTTTGTTACATTTACAGTAGGTAAATAGTTCTTCTTCCTGACCGAGAAAAGTAAAGACAGGCATTAACAATGGCATACTTTAGGATCATAGAAAACAGCACAACAAGGAGTCAAGGACAAAATTTTGGAAAATGGTATTATGTGAACTACAGTTTAGCGTAGATTCGGCGTAATAAAGGGTCATTTTTGCTGTGTAACCTAACTGATATGCTCTGCCTGCCAGTGTTGCCTGGGCAGATGATTTCTCCCTACAGTACAGTCTCTTTTTTTATTGTCACCACACTGGAACTGAAATGGCAGAGAATTCATTAATCCTCCATTTGCAACCACTGAGTAAGTACTGAGCTACTGCTTCACTGTGATGCTTCTCAGCTTTTTGCTTTCAGGACAAAACCAAATAATAAATGCTTTAGTTAGGGATTCTTACTGCTTTGTGCAAGAGGTGGGGCACTAGCCCCATTTTACTGCTTGCAGTGTGTAATTACAGTCTGCCATTTCCTCTGTGCCTTCAAATTTTTGCTGCATTCTTTCCACCCTGACCAAAAGGTTGTGTAGCATTTCATGTGCTGTTAAATAGCAGCTTCACTCCACCCTACAAACACCTGTATTTCTTTGTTGGCGAGTGAACCGACCCGTCCATTTCCCCTCACTGTGGAATGCACTTTATGAATTTTTTGAAAAGCATGAAGTGTATACAAGAATCACACCTTGTAGGCAAGAGCTGGCAACTGAAGTCTGTCTATCAAAATTCTTATATTTAAGCTTTTCCACTTCCCTCATCTTGTCATGCTCCTTTATTACATCCATGCTACTTCAGCTGAGAGGAAAGTGACAGTTTCTGATGCAACGCTGTAGCACGAGGAGCTGGGTACCCAGCAGACACGCCAGCAGCTCTGAATTCCTTAGCTAGAGATGAGTTGGAGACCTCTGGTTGTTCTTGGGCTTATTTTTATTAAAATGAATGGAAGTAAAATTCTGAAATTATTTTGCTGTTTTTCCCCCTCATAGATGCAAAAAAAATCCACACAGGTGAACAAAAGCAGAGGATGGTTCTGTGAACTATGAAACTACCCTTTATCTACTTTGTTTTCAGTATGGGTATAAGGAGTAATTTCTTGTACTAGCTGTCCTTATTGATTGCTGATCCAACAGTAGTTATACGGCAGAAGTAAGGAGTAAGAAATCAGGATGGGTTCTTCATGGAAAAATACACTTAATTTAAAAAAACAGGGGTGTAACAGTCATCCACTGTTTTCTGACCAGCAGCACTCATTGTTGCGTGAAAGTTGTAACTGAACTGGCTTTAGCTTCAAAAAGTGGCAAGAAAGTTACTTGGTTTTCTGACTTTTCTGTGCTTGTGATGGGAGAATCAGCATCACTGAGTGTGATGTCACCTGCATGGTACTGCTTTTACAGCTTGAGCTGACAAGCTCAAAAGTTTGTTCCTACAAAAGCTCCCTGCATGGTGCTGAGCCCCGTTGTGTTGATGCACCAGGTAGCTCCAAGGTAGCTCAGGAATTCACACTGAATTATGCACCGGTTCACACCACAGGAAGCTAGGACAGTTTATTTTTTTTTAATGGGGCCGAGGAACTTCAACTCAATTTTTGAAAAGGGTTTGTATGCCATATTCAGCAATGCCATAGTTAGGCACTCAGTGAAATGACTGAGTTCCCGCTCAGGGAACGAGGCTCAGAAGCTGAGGAAAGCACACAGCAAAATTAGGTACAAGTTAGAGCCCTGTTCTTCTTCCTGTGCTATCACCTTCCCTACCTGTCACTATTTTTACTGCACTTATTCAGTACAGGTAAACTTCTATGGTTAGGAATGTGTAAGGCGTCTGGTGTGATGGAGCTGACTTTCTTCATAGGTGCCATGTTCTCGATTTATGATTAAAACTGTTGATAACACACCAAACCAGGGCTGTGGTTGTTGCTGAGCAGTGCCTTCCTATGCAGCGTCAAAGTTTTCTCTTTCTCCTTCTCCCTTTCTGCTCTCCCAGTCAGGAAGGCATGCAACCTGAACAGCTGACCCAAACTGACTAAAACTTAGCTGAGCTGCAGGCTTGGGGCAATCCACTCCAGAATGCAATTTTTTAAATTAACAATTTAACTCTTCAAGCTAGCAGAGATTTAGAATAGGAAGTTCTGATTTTGGTGAACCTGGAATTGGTCATTGATGAAAGCACAGCTGCACCCACTTTATAGAAGAACTTCAGGTATCATTTAATCTAGCAGATAACAACAACATACTTTATAGAACACTGAATAATCAAAACTCATGCTAATTTGTCTGGAATCTGTGCATTATACTTGTATTTTGTGTTTTTCTCCACACTTTTCTAAGAATGGTTACTACTTCAAGGATTCTTTACTACAAGTATTAATAGCAGATCTGATTTGTGACTCACTCTTGGACTCTACCAGCTCATCTAATTATTATTGCTACTAATACTCCTTTAGCTTTTTCTCTATTTTCAACTGAAGAGCTCAGAAGTGGTCTCAGAAGTGCTTTTTTTCTTCTCCATATACACTTTCCCACAGGCATGGACACAAACATAGCTCATCTGATGTGTGTTCTTCAAAGTAGCCACGGAAAAAGGCAGATCTGTAGTTTTTCTAGATAATTAAAGTACTTACCAACCCTTCAAAGTAATTTTTAATAAGTCTTTTGAGTTTTATTCCATACTTTTAATGTTTTATAAATTTCAGCCTAGGTTAACAGATACTACACATTACTTAGAAAAAAAAATTGTGACATGTTTTGACACCAGAAAACTGGCCTGTAGCAAAATACTTCAAAGAGATGCTGTAACTTCAAAAATATCAAGCCATTTTTAGCAGAAAGACTAAGAAGAGTAACTATTTGGTAGTGTGGTGATTTAGAAGAAGTTAACTTGTAGCTCAACTAGTAATGAATGGTGCAAAGGTATATAAAAAAAAAGCTTAAAATTGTGTTGCCTTTGATACTCCAGCTGGGAGTCTGAAGAGGGATAGGATCAGAACTAGATGGATACAGAAAGAGAACTTGATTTGTCTGACTGCTTATCAAAATGTTAAGATTTTGACCTCCCAGAGTAAAAAGGCACTGACTGTACCAAGGGCAGCATCTTCAGAAAGAAAATATTGCATTCATTTGTATCCCTCTCTGCCTTCCCTGAGAACCGACAGACGTTCATGGTTCAGGAACATGCCCTCCTTCCTTCATAAATCTTATGCCCATAAAACAGGTTGTTAAAGCCCATGAGAAGTTCTCCTGAAATATGCTTGTAACAGCACTAGTAGCAAAAATGATGAAGTAATTGTCCCATTTAGTGAGATCCAACTTTTACTGCAGTTAATTTCTAAGGAGTCAGAGGCAAATTCAGCAGAAGGTTATATTTCTTGCTGCAATTTCTGCATAAATGACATAGGAAATTGGCTTATTTTATTTAAATGGATGTCAGATGTTGCTAAAAGACAAGAAAACTCAGTCATGGGAAACAACTCCTTAGTACAGCAGAGTACTCGGAAGGCTTGTCACAACCGCTGGCTAAGCCTGTAGGTAGTGAATTCTCCAGCCAGAGAACAGAAAAAGGTTCCAACTTCCAGTCCTTTAAAAGCTCTTTTTGGAAGCACATCTTACATCTCTAGGTGATTTGTGTTATTTCTGCACAGGGAAGGTCAATGCCCCCACACAATGCCCCCACACTAACGACCTAACTTACTACCCCTTAGCAGTTAGGACAATAGTGTCAGTTTAAAAAAAAAAAAAATCAGCATTTAACAATATGTCTCTATGCACATGTTATACTTCTGATAACTTATGACAAGCAAAAGTAATTTTTATTGCAAAGAACTCTATTAAAATATTTTAAAACTTGATTATTTCTTGAAATTACTAATGTATCCCTCTGAAATACATTTATTTAGGAAAAAGTTGGAAAGACTTCTATGCCAGAATTGTGATTTTCAGTAGAAAAGAGCATTATTTTCTTTTACAGATTGCAAATTTAGCTCTATGCAGTCTTCAGTTTGGGCAATCAGTGGTAGCAGAAGCTAGAGGGGGACCAGATATGGGCATAGGTAAGCTAAATTCACCAAACAGGTAGGAAAACCAATTGAAAGCAAATATTCTGGTTCAGCTTTTAGGGGCACATGGAGGGAGAGGGGCCATACAGCAGCCCGTTCACCACATTACACACCAAAATCTGGATGTTAAAAGCCTAGAAAACCTTTGTCAAACTTGTACCTGTCACACTTCAACACCTTACTATACAGGACTCTTCTGTTCTTACTTGCACTTTAAACATACCCATCTCTGTTCATTTTTGCAGTTTGGGTTTTTTTTGTTGGTTTTATTTTTTTTATATTTTTTTTTTCTGTCAGGCTTGACTGCCACATTTTGAATTTTCACCCGGATGATTTTGGTCCTGACACTGGCAAAAAGTTATGCACACACTTAACTTTGACCAAAAGTACTCCCCCTATGAGGAACCCTGCTATCTGTGAGACCACTTTTGCAGTTTAATCTAATACATAACCACTTGCAGAATCAATGACTTTGAAAACTTGCAAGCAGAGACAGTTGTTTCTATTTAGAAGAGTCTAGTTTAGCTAGCATTACTTTATACTTAAGGAGATTTTAGGCCATGCCACATTAACACAGTATTTATCTTTTCATGAGAAATCCATTATTGAAGTACAAAAGATGGTAGATATAATTAATCCAGATTCAGTAAGACATTTGGTATAATGGTATATCAGAAATCAAATGGTGTATGATTAACATAAGAATTGTAAGACATGGAAAATGCTAAGTAAACAGTTGAATACAATGAGTTATGTTAAAAGTGGAAGTACTCGGCTAAAATAAATTATTTCTGGAAATATGTTCCAGGAATAAATTCAATATTTAAAAAAAAATTATTACAAGGTCTCTAATAGGTGTAAAGGTGAAAGCATTTGCTGCTGCCTCAGGAAGGGAGTGCCAGCCATCCAGAGGAGAACCAGAACATCTTGTAAGAATTAGGCAAGTCTGAGAACTTGGAAGAACTCAACAGTACAAAAACGCATTTAGCATCCTTTGGTAAGAATTTCATCTCTCCCAGAAGGTCACATTTGGGAAGAAGAAGAGAAGGAAGGTCTACACCCGTTATGCAGTAAGACATTGAGAAGAACTGATCTTTTAAGAAGAGTTCCTCTGTGAATACAAGCCAAGTACCATACTCACTGCTGTTCTTCCCCTCCATGCTTCCCATTAGCCAATGCCAAAAAACTGGGATAGGGGAAAGGAAAAGGGGAGAGAAGACAAGACAGAAGAAGCATTTTGAAATAAGCATTTCATGGGTGTTTTTATGTTAGCATGACCTAAGGAATAAATTGAGCATGGCGTGCCTGAGCCCAGCAGACTCTTGTGCAGGGTATGCACTCAGACTGATGGCATTCCACCCAGTTTTGGCTGTGACTGTATCTCAGCTGTAGCCAAAGGAGCCTCAATAGCCTTTCATGCACAGACAGAAGAAGCAGGCAGTTATACTGGCTGGCATGCTCACTTTGTCTCTGCTGCTAAACAAAAGGTCTCTGTACGAGGTCACTGTATAATGAGCCACAGTTCAGTTGTAAATACATTTTCAATGTTTCCATCCCAGTGCAGAACAAAGAGGAGTGTCCCAATTCAGGTCAACAGTTTGCAAGATCATCATTTGGGGAGAAAAATAATCTTTGTCATCAGTTGTCTTGGCATCACTGTTTCATGGGAAGCAGGCTTCCTGATACATTTGACACTGACTGTGATGTCAAATGCCTGTCATTGCCCTCTTTAATCTTAATTGGTGGTCTCTGCTTTGAGCTTTGTTGCATTTCTGTACACTCAATATTATGGGAATGAATTCTGTTTTGTTTGTCCTTCAAAATTACACTCTTCTTGTTTTCAAAGATTTGCCTTCCTAGGGTGCTTGTAAGTGTGTAAAATCTGAGGTGCAAAACACCAACAAAAGACACGCTGGGCTAGGAACAGGAAAGATGCCTCTTCCATAAGGAGGCAAATTTTCAAATTGGTCTACATAGTCCTGTCCCTCTCCAGAAGGTCAGGTCAACTTCCAGGTCTGCAGAGTCACATCATAGTATATTTTCACTGATACCTTCTGTACAGACTTTATATTTGGATTTTGAAACTTGCTCAAAATATTGTATTTCTTCTTGTTTCTGGGTTGAACTTTAGCATTTGAACTACTGCATGCTACCTTTTAAGGGGGTTAATGCAATATACTCAGGCAGTACAATTAAATATAAGGGTACAGAATATCTTAGGATGCCAAAATTAGATTTGCTTTCACAAACACTACCGAAAAACAAAAAGGCATTTTTTTTTGTGAACTGAAAATTACAAGAGACTTCCTATTAATCACCTAATTAAAGCTGTGAACTAGTATAAACAAAGTTTTATTTTCAGCTGGAGACATTTACATCCATCTCACTGCAATTTACAGGCAAAGCAAAATTAAAAGTTAATTTAAAATTATTCAGTTAATTTAAAATTATTTCAGTATTTCTTCAGCACAATGAGATTTAAAGAAGCCTGTTGCATTAAAAAAGCTTAACTTAAAATCTCTGGCACACTCTCTTCTCCTTGAATAATCCCAGCTTTCTGGCACATCTTTGTTCTGCCTTTGCTCTCCTGTATTCTCGTTCCTGTGGGTACATTGCTTCTCAGGTTTACATGTAGATGCACATAGACAAATGATCAGAGATTGCAGTATGTATTCTAAAGACCTTAGTACTATCTGTTTTTCCTCTGAAAGTACTTACTGAATGTTTTACCTGATGCTGCTCTGGGCTTGCAATAGAAGCAAAATAATATTTTCAGGAGCCACATTTCCAGTATCAGATAAGTCTTTACATTGCCAAAATAGGCACTTGGAAAATATACCGTATTGGGTACCTAAGTAAGGAAACATACAGACAGATTTTCTTGGCAAATTCTAACACTAACATAACAGCACATTAACAAGGTACTTTATAGCAATATATGGCCAAGTTACTGTTCAAAATATTTAGTTTTAGAAACACTAGTACCTTTCAGTAGAACCCTCATGCTTCTCCTGTTCTGAGTGTTTTGCATGCTTTCTCTTATTCTCTTCCTGGACACCCAGAACATGTCTGCATCTTCCCATGGCTTTGATGGTCCAAGCCCTTTTCTACCTCTGCTGGGAAACTCCTGATGACTACAACTGCTTTGAAAGGAGTTAGATTTTTCTTCTTTTAAACACAGATCTGCACTTGTAGTGCACTGTTTTGACCCAAGCGTAATGGTGGGGTTTCAAACCTCTTGCAAGAGGCTACCTCAAAAATGTGTCACCAAGTGAGGCAGAACATGAAATATTCCCTGAGTAAACAGCTCGCTAACCTCCAGCCCTGCTCACTCCTCACAAACCAATCAAGTCTAGATGTTCCCCATCTCCGCTTTTTCTGAACTGGTGATTTCTGGCCCACCAGAGCTTCCTCTAATTATGCAATAGCTTATCAACTGGCATCATGTTAAAGAAAAAACGTTGCATGGGAAAGATGGCAACTTGGCTCGCCTGTAGCTGTGCTAGTATTAGAAAATGGAGGTGGGGAGCTGTGAGGAACAGATGTCTTTTC
This sequence comes from Chlamydotis macqueenii, assembly GCF_036417535.1. Taxonomy (NCBI): domain Eukaryota; kingdom Metazoa; phylum Chordata; class Aves; order Otidiformes; family Otididae; genus Chlamydotis; species Chlamydotis macqueenii. Next base: position 43,614,475 of record NC_141593.1, read on the forward strand.
CTCCTTTCCCTGCTCTGGCTGGTCAAAGCAGGGAGGCTTCTGACTTCTGTTTTCAATTGAGACTTTATTTTGTTTGACTATTGTTAAAAAACAAAAAGAGTCTGGGAGGGAAAGAAGCTTTTAAAAGACTGTGGGTGTGGCTTTTGCTTCTCCTCTCTAGCTGGTGACACAGCCTCCACGACTGTACTTTGAATTTGCTTTTCCTGGGGAGGAGCGGGGAGCCTGCATGTCTCCTGCAGTATAAAAGACTCTCTCTCTCCATAATCACAGCAACAAAGACAAGGTCAAATTTAAGGATTTCAGAGATTTGTCAGGATGACTAATCATGATATACTGCAGAATTCCACAAGCATGTTAGATTTATAGCTGATTTCTCTGATCCCACAGTACTGCAAAGAAAACTCTAGTAAGCATCTCTTTTCCATTTATGAATCTACACTCCTTTACTGTCTCTGCCAAAGAAAGCACAAGAGCTTTAACATCTAAGCATAACTGGAAAAAAATTAAAGGAGAACTTCAGCTTATCTTGTTCAAAGGGTCTATTTACAAGGTGGTCATGAACTCCAGTCTTTTCATTTGGAGAATTAAATAAATCTTTATGGAACAAGATGGAGAATTCAACCTCTCTCTTCAGGACACAGGAACATCACAGTTGTAGAAGTCTTACACCTTTTCTATTTCTTTTGAGTATTGTTTGTTTCATAATAGAGGACTTCAGAATCTTAAAATGGGTCTGCAATAGAGAAAACAGAATAACTGGAGCAAAAAAGCCCTAAACTTCTGAATTTCTGTATTTCTTTCATACATAATGCTGGAGTGCAAATAGATCAGATTAATGTCTGCCTGATAGCCTGGTTTTGACAGACAGTTATGTTTATTATTCAACTTTATCCAAAGCCTGTTTCAAGAGATTTCTTTTTTTACATACCAAACTAAACTAGCAAGAAATACAGATGGACAAAACTGAACATTTGAAGCACAATAAAAAAATTATGCTAGTGCCAAAGTAAATAAACAAATACAATACGAAATGCTTTGTTTTTGTTCAGCTAAATTATAACCTTATTTTGAAAGTTGGTATGTGTTTTATAATTTTTTGTTTTCTTGTTATGACAAAGAAAAGAATTCATTAGAGACTTAATTCACTTTAACATGCTCTTTGGGGATTTTTTTGGAAGCTGATAGTAAGAAAACAGCCTCTGCTTTTTATCATAATCTAAAATTTTCTCTTAATTCTACATAGTTTTATAGCATTTTATTAATGAGGCTTTCATTTGGAAGAAAGAGAAAGGGATGATGCTCAAACTTATAGAGCTTCTAACACAGATTTAATTATTTTTTTGTCCTTTGAAAAATACATTCAGATAAATCTTACTTTCAGTTGTAAGATATAGTACCAAAAACCACTACTGAATTCAGTGGACTTCATCTGATTTTACAGATATAACAGGCTAGGCTTTACCCATGTGTGTTTACATTTTGTAACAAGTAGTATACACTTGAAGTACTAACATATACAAACCCTACTTAATTTACGACTTAATCGTAATTTTAATTTTAATTTATGACTAACAAAGAATTACAAATAGAAGAGTCTCACTCTTCAAAGCAACTGCTTGTTTTTCCTCTGACTTTAGTCCTAATTTTACACTGAGTCCTTATTTTATATTTCTTGTGTTGAGAGGATTATGATTCCAACAAAACTACTTAAAAGGCTTTTAATATATCTACAAAATCATCTAGGCTGTCCTTCATTCCACAAGGTACTGTTTTCCTCCTCATAAAAATCTCACTCCTAAAAGCCGTCATATACCAAATACTACTACAAGTTTTGGATTACTGTCCACTTAATATTGTGTAAAGTTAGTAGCAAGGCATTAATTTCTTAACTGAGGCCTTAAAATGTAAAATTGCTTGCTATATTATGCTATACTTCTGTTTAGAATAATAAAATCACAGAATGGTTTGGATTGGAAGGCACATTTGAAGATCATCTAGTCCAGCCCCCATGCAAGGAGCAGGGACATCTCCAACTAGATCAGGTTGCTTAGAGCCTCATCCAACCTGGCCTTGGCCAACCTGTTCTAATGCCTCACCACCCTCGCAGTAAAGAATTTCCTCCTTATATCTAATATAAATCTACCCTCTTACGGTTTAAAACCATTGCCTCTTGTCCTGACACTACAGGCCCTGGTAAAAAGTCTCTCTCCATGTTTCTTATAGGCCCCCTTTATGTACTGAAAGGCCACTATAAGGTCTCCCTGGAGCCTTCTCTTCTCCAGGCTGAACAGCCCCAATTCTCTCAGCCTGTCCTCATAGGAGAGGTGGTACAGCCCTCTGATCGTCTTCCTGGCCCTCCTCTGGACTCGCTCTAACAAGCCTATGTGTGGGGACTTCTGAACTGGAGACCTCAATACTGGCTGCAGTACTCCAAGTGGGGTCTCACCAGAGCAGAGCAGAGGAGCAGAATCAGCTCCCTCGCCCTGCTGGTCATGCTTCTTTTGATGCAGCTCAGGATATGGTAGGCTTTGTGGGCTGCAAGTGCACATTGCCAGCTCATATGTAATTTTTCATCTACGAATATCCCCAAATCCTTCTCCACAAGCTGCTCCCAGTTCATTCATCTCCTAGTCTTTATCAATACTAGGGATTGCCCCAACCCAGATGTGGGACCTTGCACTTGGCTGCTTGAACTTCATGAAGTTCACATTGTCCCATCTCTCAAAGCCTATCAAGGTTGCTCTGGATGGCATCTCTTCCCTCAAGTGTATGAACTGCAGCAGTCAGCGTGCTGTCATCCGCAAACTTGCTGTGGGTGCACTCGATCCCACGAAGTCATTAGTAAAGATATTGAGCAGTACTGGGTCCAATACAGACCGCTGAGGGACACTACTTATCACTGATGTCCATTTGGACATTGAGCCATTGACTGCAACTCTTTGGATGCGGCTAGCCAATCCCTTCGCTGTCAAACAGTCCATCCATCAAAACCATATCTCTCCAATTTAGCAACAAGAATGTTATGTGGGACTGTATCAAAGGCCTTACGGAAGTCAAGATAGATTACACCAACTACTCTCCCCTTATTCCCCAACACAGTCACTCCTTAGAAGGCCACGGTATCAGTCAGGCATGATTTTCACTTTGTGAAGCCATGTTGCCTGTCTCTAATCACCTCCCTGTCATCCATATGCCTTCACACAGCTTCCAGGAGATCCCATCTATTATCTTACTGAGTACAGAGGTAAGGATGACTAGTTGGTAGTTTCCAGGGTGCTCCTTTTTACCGTTTTTAAAAACAGGTATGATGTTTCCCTTTCTTCAGCCACTGAGGACTTTGCCTGACTGCCATGACTTTTTACCTTGTACAAGCTATAAATGTGGTGTGATTGATAAGGTGCCATCTACACCTTACACAGAATTCTAAGGAAATCTTGTAGTCCTCTTCTATTTATAAGAAAAAAAAAATAAACCAAAAGTTGTCTATGTCACTAAAGAGTAAAATTTATTCTCAGTCTCCATTTAGAGTAGAAATTATTTTATTTCTGCATTAAATATTGCATTTCCTCATTTAAATAATTTTATCTCCCTTATTATGATAGATTTTAATCTTTATCTTTGAAAAAAATTACTATTTTTGCAACTAGATAGAGAATTAGTACATATTGTAGCTTTAACATACGTAATTATCTTCCTTATTTTCTTTCTCTATGGTTTTTCTTATTTTAAAAATAAAATCCAGTAGACAGGATTATCTTTTCCTTAAGATAGGCCTTCCATTGCTATAAAACCAAACTAATTTATCACACTTTTCAGTAGAAATTCAGGGAACAGATGATCAGTATCCCATGTTCCTAAAATCAGTGAGTTTTGAATACCTTTGGAAACAAAAGGATGAGGAATAAGTGCATCATCAAGTTTCGGGGTTAGAAAAAGGAGCCATTTCAGAAACTAATGCTCAGACATTACAGAATTTCTAACTTCCATACAGTAAACTTAATGTGAACAATTATGTCTACAGCGGTATAACTGTAAGTTTCTAAGTAGTTTGCATGTAATGGAAAAAAATTTATATTTTGAACTAGCTATATCTTTTAAAAGAATGTAATCATTTAGTCCTGGTTAAGATGACCATAGTAATCCAAACAGGAGGTGTTAGGACCAAGAGTTCCTGTCAGAGAAATATAATCATGATCTACCTAAAAGATTAAGGAGATCTTGATCACTGACTCCATGCCAGGGAGCTTTGAGCCACAGATGTTTCAATTTAGTTAATGAAAGTAGTATGACACACTTCCTCCCACATAATGGGATTAGATATTAATTTAAGAACACTATATATCTTAAATTATCAGAAGATGTTCACTTTATAAACAGGAAATTTGTGTCCAGGACAGAGCTACAGCAGGGTGAGAAGTTATGCCATCATGGAAAACTTAGTACTATTGAGAATTTTTTCAGGGTGCTAGAGAGACGTGCGAAATTGCCAGCTACATTGTGCCAGAAATTTATCACGGTTAGTGCTGAAGACTGATCAACAGCTCACGGCAACTATGATGAGAGCTTGGAATTTTTCTTCTGAAAATAACTTTTTTGAATATCACAAAAACATCATCTGAGTGAAAATTACAAACACCCAGACTTGAAACAAGAAAGACCTGCAACACTGGTTTTAAATTAGGATCGAAAGAGAGAAGAAACTAGTTCACAGTAATTGTTTGGACTCGCTCAAGTTAATTTAGCAGATATATGAACATGAACAGGAAGGCTGAGGACACGAAGGTATTCTGAAACAAAAATGGAGAGTGATAAATCACCAAAGTGTCAATAGAATAAAGCAAGAATGGAGTAGAATATTTATAGTAAAGGGATTTCTGATGGTTAGTGCTAGCCTGGTGAGCTAACTCTGAAGAAAAAAAAAATCACTAAAAGCAATACTTTTGTTGTAGAAAAGTGAGAAAGAGCTCATAGCACTGGCATCACAAAGTTTGGCAGACACTGGAGACATGTACAAGGTAAGATAAAAACAGGGCCTCAATTCTCCATGCTTTTTTTTTTTTGTACAAGACTAGAGATAGCAGCTGATGCAAGCTAGAGTTGTTGGAGGGTCTTTTGACAACTAAAACAGCCACCTCTTGTCAGGGCTTTGGTCTTGTCTCTAGATACCCATTTCTTCTCCTTCTGTCCCTCATTGCTTCCACAAGGCATCATGGTCCAACAATTGCAACCATACAGTAATGCTTTTAAGAACAGAAAGTAAAACTAATGGCTCATCTAGATGAAATAATTCTACAATACTCTTATAGCTGCATTTTAATAATTATATTTTGATTTCATAACATCAGCAACACTGCAGAATTTGGGGTAAATTTCTGGTATATGCCTATGTAAAAGATTAAGTATTAAAAAGCACATGTGGAAGGAGTTCGGGGAATAGTAGGACATACAGGGTCAAATTCGGCTACTCCTGTTCATGCACTGTCAACCATACAATTTTTTCTGCAGTAAATGATTTAGGGTGAATATCTAGCTGCCCCATGTGGGTAGCACTGTAGGAGACTGCTGTGAATAATACAAGATATATATAATCACACGATATTTCCATTAGCAACATGCAACAAAAATATAGAATGAACAATCCTAAATTTTTTTGTAAGCAGTAAAATCTGAATATGTCTCATATTTTCCTGTTGTTGCCATGCAGTTTTTCTGTGTGCTTTATTCTGTGGATTTTATTTTTAAAGACATATTTTTACTTGCTTTGCTGTAAGTTGCTATATAAATGGAAAAAAATTCTCATTTCAGAAACTGTAACCATACAATAAGTCAACTAGTTATTAAGTTCAAAATGAGTAATTTTCTTAAGTACTATATACTACTGCTTGCAGAAATCAGGTTTATTATTATTGATATTTCAGCTTTCTTGATGCACTGTTTAGATGCCCTTCTGAAGTTAAAATTAGACTGTGGGCCTGTAATATTTTGAGTTTGCAGGTGTATTGGGAAAAAAAATAGTTCTGCAGTCTTTATTATGACAATTTACATTGCTGTTCTTTGTATATTTTTTAGTTCAATATGCCAAAGAACTCTGTATTTCATTCTGAATTCCCTTATGAAAATCAAGATGAAAATCTCTTTGGCAGATTCTCATGGAATTTAGTAAAACTCAAACGTTACTTACAAGGATAAATTCAATTTTGTTTTAAAGCAAGTCTCATCTTAGAATAATAATTAAAATTTCATACCTGGAGAAATACAAAATGTGATTTCAAACTAAATGAACAGATTCCCTGTTAATTGCAATTTAAGGATAAATTAATAAAACTAAAAGGAAAGGCTCTGAAAATGGTTGTTGGGCTAGCTCAGCATAAGCAGATGAATTATTGACAAAAAAAAATTCAGACAAGGGAGCTCTACCTCTTCTGCAAAATGATATTGCAGATCCTTACCCTAACCTCCCACTATCTTCATCCCCATATTCTACCCCTTTCCCGCAAAGTCCGTGTACTGTAAATTGTTACAGGTCTTAAACTGAGTTGTCATATTTGGCATTAGTTTAATTAGTTTTGGCAAATGCTTTTTGGTGACTCATGGGAGAGTTCTTTTGGTCTCTTTACTAACAGATGTACCATTTCCTGTGCTAAAAGCAATGACAACAATGTCACATGGATATAAAATTGTAGGAATTTGCTACTCATAGTCTAATAAAAACAACTTGCTTTAAACAAATAAAGAGTAGATAAGATGGAAAATACACATTAGCAGAAATGTCTGGTCATAAAAGATTTGATCCTTTGTTACTTACCTAAACTTCATGTATTGAACCAGAATTCCGCATTATACAAAACATGGCAACAATTACTTTGTGTGACAAAGAACCCTGCTGCATTGTACCAAGCTGCCTCTTCACATTAAGTGCATGGAATAAAATGGGCATATATAAACCACTGTCACTGTATTTATCAGCTCTACGACGATTTGCTAGATGTTCTCTTGTTTATCCTAACATATTTCTCCCGGTTTAAGTGTTCTGATATGAAAAGTAGTCTCTGTGAAGTTGTACTAGAAGACCAGAAGACACTCCACAACAATTTCTAATCATCCATCTAATCAACCACTTATATGTCTTTACTCTCCTCCTCTGCTTACTTTATGCAGCAGAGAAGCCCCTAAAAGATACAATAAGTCTAGTGATTAGGATGTGGCAGTTTCTTTTAATGATTCCCAATATCCCCTCCCCATTTGGAAGCAGAGGGGGATGGCACTTCTGGGATAGATGGGAAAAGGAAAGCAGCACCCTGCCTGCCTGCCATCTTCTTGTTCAGACAGGGCGCTGGAGGAGGCCACCAGATCCTTGCTGGACTCTCCTCTTCTCAAGCCTTCAGGGAAAGCAGCTTAAACTAGCAGTGACTAGAGAGTTTTCTGCCACACACCACTCACATTTATTGGTTCAAGGAAAGCCCCACAAACATGGGTATGTATTCTCCATTCATTTCAATTTGCTTTTGTGAACATTCTGAGGTTTTTCTCTCTTTTTCAAAGCGCAGGAAAATCCTGTGAATCATCTAGAGGAGATGGTTGCGATGCGAACATCTGTCTGGCCATTCTGAAATATTTTTGACACCCCTGTCCTATAAAGCACAGACAAAACCATGTTCCTTGTGCCTGGCTGTATTACAAAAACAGCATTTCAAAGTGTGGTACAGATACCTAGATGCAGGTAGAAGGAAAGACCCTCCTGCTGTTACTAAGCTGTGAGTTTTAGACCTAGCTGAAACATTTTTTAGATAATTCAAGGGAGAAAAAAAGTTAATTAAATACTTTTTGAGTCATTTCTCAAGCAGCTTCAATGACTTCATTCCCCAGTGCAATTAATCTGTCACCTTTATCAGAGTTGAATTCTCCTAAACAAAACAAAAATGAAGGGAATGTATTCATCACTTAATTACAATTAAAGGTTCAGATTTAGACAAGCTGCCACAGGGAGATGTAATTTGCACATCCTAACATCAGCCAACCCTCTTATGCCAGAGGGGGCAATTCATCACTGTGGAGGGGTATTTGCTGTTTCGTGAGAGCTCTATTGGCAGTAGGCTCCAAGTCAACACCTTTGCTAGACATCCTAGTCATGCCCTCTTGTGTACAATGCTCTCCACTCCTTCAGCTGCTCCTGCAGCAGGCAGGAGTACCTACGATTTTATACTGAAATTATTTTTACTGAACCAGCAGTCTGCAGCTGCATCTTCCCCACACATCATGAAGAAAATTCCTCACCATTAGAAAAAAGATTTCATGCCACAAATAGAAGATCACGTGCACTTATCCTCTGAATCCTAAATGTCTGCATACGTGAGGACAAGAAAGAGAAGTTCCTAATGAAAAGGTAGACATAAAGGTGAGACTGCAATTAAACCTGGAGTTGGAATGATCTCAGATGTATTCCTTGAATCACCTTCTCTTATGTTTCCATGGTGCTTATCACAGATTCCTTCTTTCCACTTCTGTTTTGTATTATGCAAAAATTAAGTGATTTTAAAAATCTATCTGTTTTTTCATTACTTGTTCAGTATTCGATGAAGTAGTTCTAGCCCCATCAAACTCCATAATGTGGAAAATCTTTTACAAATAGAAATTACCACAGAAATTAGATGTTCAATGTTAGGGATTTTTAAACATGTCTAAGAGTTTCTTTTGTATGGAATTAGGACTAACCTTGACTTCCTCTTTTTGGAGACTCTGGACAATGTTTAACACGAAAGGAGTTATTTTGCTAATAACGAAAGCCTACTGTGACCTTTACATTGTCTGTGTTACAAAAAGCTCCCACCATAGCAGAAAGCAATGTCAGATTTAATTTAAATCCTTGCAATTTGAACTGTGATCAATGATAAGTTCTTCCTCATCAGCAACAGGGGAAAATGTGTCCAGCAGTTTGGAAAAGTGTGAAAACCCTTCATGTTAATGAAAGCAAGTTGAGGAGACCAAAAAGCTTCAACTGATAATGATTTACTTCAACAGTGCTAATGTAGATCAGTATAATTGCCTCCCTTTGGTGACAGATAAACTAAATGAAGTTAAGATGCTCTTTTCTGAGAGATGTTCCTGGATCATTTTTTGTGGGCATTTAATTTGGAATTAAGAAAGGACCTGAGTTCATCATGTGAGTGTTAATGTATATTTAGATCAGTATCTAGTGGAATGACTTGAATCTTGGACAATAATTTAGTCTCCGTTCATGTTATCCCTGTTACCTTCTCAGGAATTTGTAGCTAAGTAGTTGAGAAGATCATTATTTTAAAAATTCCTGGCAGTACTACATAGTTCATATTTTCTCCAGTGTACGTACATGAATATTCATTTCACCACCATCTTATCATCATTGAGCAAAGAAACAAAATGGATAGTGTTTAATCCTCTCCCTGTAAAAAATCTAGACCATGCTTTTTACAACTAAAGGTTCAACTTTTGAAATCACATACTTCATGAATGCGGGTTCATTATAAGTGAAAGTTATCGCATTCCTTTCTTCTTTCAGATCCACTCAGTAAACAAAATAAATACGAGTAATGGGAAAAGGATGTGTAATTAACTCTAGGTAAAGAAAAAAATGTAATTTGTTGTCATTGCTGTTGAAATAACACACTAGTTTTTAGATAAAGTACACAATAAGCTTTGCTTCTTACCAATTTTTAGTATTTTTATAGTGCATATCTTTTACATTTTTCCTTAGGAACTGTTTATGTTTCCAACAATACTGAAAATTGTTCAGTATGGCCAACTAATTTTTGTGTAAACAGTAAAAATAACCATAAGACATCACGTTGGAAGTCTGAATTACCACCCCATGTGCATCTTATTTTTAGATGTCATTACTCCTGCATTTACATTTTTTAGATATGCTTTTGGCTTTACTTTCAACTTTAACTCCACAACTCCATAACAATGCTTTGCCTGCCATTTTTGTACGTCAACTGAAGTAAATTGCAGTTCTCTCTCTAACAGAGCAACATCTTAAAATATTTGAAAGTACATCTTTCTTTCAAATGAAGTTTACTCCTGAAACCTTAGTTCTTCTACTGTGCAGAGGAAAGGGGTTTTTAGGCAATTTACTCTACCTGGAGCACTGGGCACTTGTTTAGAAATTAGGGTCAATTGTTCACTCCCCAGCTCCAGAGAAACTGCACCAAAGCTAATAAAACCTCTGTAATGCCTTTTGGATTTTATGTGACAATATAGTTTGAGAATGACAGAAGAAATTGGTAAATTCAAATCCAGTACTTCTAGTTATCAGTGTAGATGAAAACAGAAGATGCATCAGTTTCCTAATAAGTGGCAGGGGATCTGACATGAGGATGGGGACTGTGTTGACAACCTATGACAGTATTAGGCACTAGGAATAATACTGAGACACCAGGTTTAACAATGACTAAACACTTAAAAAAATAAAATTTGAAAGCACAGGACGAGTCACGGTTCATGGTCAATATAAAGCATAAATACTCCTACTGTACATTCAGTTAACAATGGAGAATTATACTTCTGCAAAATTTTGAAAAACAAGCTTTATATTTCCTAGTGTATGGCTTATAACATATATGAAAGATGTTAGCGTGAATAGTCACCTAAGACTATTTTGTCCATCTTGTTGGATGTTCTAAGTATGTAATCGACAGTTTTTAAAGAATAATTAATTTTTGAATGTGCATTTGAGCATATAGATGCATACACAGCATATACAACACAGATAAATGTTTCACGGTGTATTTCCACACTCAATGATTTAGATGTCTTCTGAGTTTATCAGATCCATATAGTGAAAAGAAAAAAAGAAATAATAATCTGAATGATCATTCTCATTAAACGTCACTCACACACAGCTAGGATAGGTATGTGCAGTACTCTGAAATGACACTGAACAAGAGTACAAGTGTTTTTACTGTACTCTCTCTCTTGGCAGGTCACTGTGAGTACTTCTTATTTCCTTCCTGATCTTTCAGATTATACATCTGGCCTCCAGAGCAGCTTTCTTACAGGGTTCCTTCTTGGATACTCCGACTCCAGAATAAGCACAAAACCCAAACTCTTTCACCACTTTTGGGCCCAGGCTTTTATGAGACTCTACACACGCTTCTATCCTGCCCAGGTTCAGGCAAGCCTAAGTTGGTTTTCGGCAGCTAAATAAGTAATCATCTCCTATCAAGCTCTACCTTTCCACAGGGAGCAATCTTCTTTAGGTCCTGGCACTCAGTCACTGCTTTTACTCCCACAGTAACAGATTTTTTTTTTAAAAGGGTCTTCTTCCATTCTTAAAGAAAAAGAAAAACCCTAAAACAAGCAATCAACAGTGCTAGACTTCAGACTTCTCGGTTTGAATCCTCCAAGAAGCTTAATACTGGTCTCAGCCACTCCAGAGCTAATTAAGACCTCTTGGGGCTCACCGTGTATCTCTTATGTAAGGATGATAAATCCCATTAGAGTTGTCTGAACCTTGTAATCCCTAATTCAAGAAAAATTAAGATGGGATGCCTTTTTTTTTTCTAAAAGAAAATGATTTTTCTGCCAGAGGCGAAAATGAAGACCACATCATCATAGATGGTTCACACCACAGATTTTGGTGTAAATGATTTAAAGAGGCATCTTAAAATGTATAGATTGCATTTATACCATAGAGATAAACATAGAGGGAATGTGGAAGAAGGGATGTAGGAATAAGCATTTCAAATACCTCATTGTACCAAGGAAATTACAAATACATGTGGCAGTAATTAAACCAAACAGCTTTCACCCTAGTGTTAGCTGAGATAGACAGGAAAGCTCTAACAGCTAAGACTAAGGGTTCATGGGGTAGGTGTACAAAGGCAACAATCTGATACGATTTTCTGATACTGTGATTGTTTCTTGCTGTTCCAATCCTACTCTAAATGAGAACTAACACCAAAAAAAGAGTGGTCTGGGAAGCTCTAAGTCTGTGCCAAAACTCTGGCAGCATAAAACTCCATACATATCAACAGTTCCATATTGCACAGTAAGATCTACCTATACTGGCATTTGTTGACACCAATGTGCTGATTTGCCCTAGCAGCTCAAGTTTTACTATCAATGTTTATCATGTTAAACAGTGCTTCAGGCTGTTGGTACCTTCCATATCCAACTTACTAGGCATGTTGCAAAAAAAAAACCAACAACAACAACAAAAAAAACATTGTACATACCTTTTTGTTTGTTTATTTTGCTGCTTCCTGAAAGAATTACTATATATTGGCTGTGCCAGCTCCACTGCAGATTGCAGGACTACGTCACTGTTGATTCTTAAATGCAACTGAATGCCTCATACGCTTGTTCCTATTGGTGGACAACTCCATAATGATAGGTACAGTAGCAGGAAGTATTGCAATTGTAAAAACAAGCTCTAAGAAGCCAGGAACATTACCATTAAACATTTTTGCCAAGCTATCCTACTTCCACAAAACACACACATCTTTCAAACAAAAGAATGCAGCCAGAGGTCTAAGTAATGGCTCTCCAGTGTTGGTTGGCTGCTTCCTATATGTGATATAATTATGAATCATAATATATCATAAAGTTACTCAGTTTCAGCAACAGAACAGCTTCTTTTCAAGCATTTTGTGAATCTATATAAAAAAACCCAAAAAACAAAAAAAACCCCACCTTCTACAGTGAATGAAGTGTTTGAGGTATTCTTAGCCAAAGAATGATTTTGTACAGATCAAAACAGCTCCTCACCAATACTTGGAGTGTGATGCCCTATTACAGTTCATATTTACAACATGCTGCCTAAATATTGCAAAGATTGTGCCATTGCAGACTGCACTTTTCAAATCAGACTAAAACAGTACATTATGACATGTTATTATAATTAAAGAATTTATTAAAGAATTTATTATCTTTTTTTTTTTTTTTTTTTTTTTTTTTAGCAGGAGTTGGCATAGCTGCTATGGCCTTCTGACCAAAATCCAGTCAAGAGCATCTAATTATCTGGTACTTACAGAATATTTTATTCAATTTAATTAGCTGGATACCATATGGACTTCCAGACCTATATAGTTGGTTATAGCAAGGAGGTTCTAAGCACAGTTGAGGAAAGGCATATATATGAAGACTTTGCTTTCTGTGATCTGGTATTCATGCAATGTACTGAATGGGTTTCTCAGGAGAAATTTATGTCTGCTTCTAGTCTGTATTCCCAAGAGAGGTCCCAGAAACTGGCACATCAAAATAACCCAGGTTTATTCTCTCTTTTCCTCAGTTATGTACCCTTCCTGGAAGCAGATCCTGCTTTCAGCCTTCCATGAGGCTTTCTGTGGCTAACAATGCTACCTTTGCAGTCCATATGTGATAGGATTATCCTACAGTCGGACGTAACATACCTAATGATTCAAGCTTTTTTCTCATTTCAGAGACAGATAGCATGCATTCAGTTGTTATTCTAAAAGACACTGAAGTTTCTGGGGACAGTCTGAAGTCAGTAAACATTTTAAATGTGCAAGGTACCCCTGAAGAAGCAGGCAGGAACAGCAAATATCAGAAGAATACACCTAAACTTAAATTATGCTTGTGCCAAAGACAGGACTTTTACCCAGAGAAAGAAAACAAAAGGAAAACAGACTTGAGTGATGCAATTATTAATCTCTTTTCTTCTACTTGCTTCATGGTTTAAAATATGGTTAATATAAAAAAAATCATCCTTTTCTTTCTGAATCAGACTAAAAGAAAATTAAGATTAACGGAACATTCATGTCTAAGCAATCTCCACATCTTCCATTGCATGTACTTTCTGTTCCAGATAAAGCTTTTGGATTTTGCTCCCACTTTCCCCTTCCACCCACTTTCATGGTTTGTTTATCATTTAGAATCTTTCACAAGACTAATGTAGCTTGGATCCATTGGAGGATTGCTTTCAAGCCTTTTCTCTTTATCTTCCTGTACTTGGATGCTCTCCATGTTAACTCACCGAGGATAGGAAGGCTTTCTTCTTGAGCCTAGGCATGTGCTTTAGCAGTGCACCTTCTAAGTGGGAGTTGTTTATTGAGGAAAAGGAGCAGACATTTCAAACCAAAATTGAGAACTTGCTTGACAAGAAGCAGAAAAGAGGCCTAAGCTTGGATGGTGCACTCTGGCTAAATGGGGTGTTGCCATTTCCTCTCACTCAACACCTAGGTTGCCCTCCCAGATGTTAGTGTTAAATATCAAGCAAGTGCAGAGTGATTTCTTTTGGCTGCTGAGCTGGATTCCTCTGGAAGCTATGTGGCACAGAATATGAAAGATGAGTTACTTGATGCAGAAATAATCTGTATCTCTTAAGTCTCTAATCTGAAAACAAATCTTTATCTGTAACACTTGAACGCACATCTTTATAAACATGTATAGCCACAGGGATTCTAACATTATGTATAAAGTTCGGGTCTAGGCCCTGATAAAGTTTCTAATGAAACACACCTAACTAAAATAGTAGGAGTTGGCCCTATGACTTCCAATAAACTTTAGATAAGAATCCTCCTCAGCTACTGAGGAAGCCACGAAGAACTTGAACAATGCTGACACCAAATGTTTAATAATTATCAGATCTTCTCAGGCTGCTTTTAATTTCATAATTTAAAAGCACAGAGCCGCTTCAAGCCCTCTGTATTAGGACTGGCATGCATAGAGCTAAGGTGTTAGACCAAAATAGTTCAGGAACAAAATGCAAGCTGAGACACAAAAGATTAGAGAGGTAACCATTGCAAAATGTAATAGTCACACTGTGGTAAATTGGATAAATGACAACAGACAGCATATTAGTTCTCTCTAGTTAAAGCACAAACAAATGCTTCAGTAAATTGCAGGGATTACAGATGTGCTAAATTTTAGAAACCGGCAATGGGAGTAATAATTCATCCTTGAGGCTGAATCTGGCACAGCAGATCCTTCTCCTTCTTCTGACAGCTACTTCAGTTTTGTGGCAGTCTACTTTTTCACAGCACTCAACCTTCCAGCTAGTTTATATACAGTGTAAACTTTACAAGTAGTACCCGTAAGAGAATCACACAGCAGTGTTGGGATTCAATGCTTTTTTTTGCCTCGGTCTTCACCAGCAAGGGCTGTAGCCACATCACCCACGTTGCAGAAGGCAAAGAGAGGGACTGGGAGAATGAAGAGCTGCCCACTGTAGGAGATGAGTAGGATGAGGAGAAACTTTTTAGCAGGGTCTGCTGTGTTAGATCAAGGAGTAAGAGTTTAAAAATAGAGGGAGGTAGGTTTAGACTAGATATAAGGAAGAAATTTTTTATAATGAGGGAGGTGAAACACTGGAACAGGTTGCCCAGAGAGGTGGTGGATGCCCCATCCCTGGAAACATTCAAGGCCAGGTTGGACAGGGCTGTGACCAACCTGATCTAGTTGAAGATGTCCCTGCCTTTTGCAGGGGGGTTGGACTAGATGACCTTTAAAGGTCCCTTCCAACCCAAACCATTCTATGATTCTGATGAAGGCTGCAGCCCTTTTCCCCAACCAAAGCATGAAAAGGAGTACAAAGTAGACAGAAGCAGCATGCAACCTGCTCCTCATGTTTTGACTCTTTTATTGCCTAGTTTAATTTCTTCCCTTTGTATAGCCTGCCTCTAACGTCTTAGGAGCATACAATCTTCAATATATTTCTTATAGGTATTCAAAAATAAACTGTCAACTACATAGTGCAATGTCAAGACAGGGCTTACATTCTCACCAGTAAGCCTGATTCACTAGCCCTCACAAAAATAAGGTTGGAGGGACTTCCTATGTTTTCCACAGAAATTAATTTCCACGTTCCGTAACATTTCAGAGTGTTATTCTATTTAGCTCCATGAGCACAAAACTAATAGGCCCACATGCCTAATTAGTTCATATGCGATCCATTGAGAAGCATTTTTATTACTTTTAGTCACAGAGGCCACTTTTGAGGCCTACTTTGCCAGGCAAGGAGCATTTCCATTGTTTGGAGAATGCCAGATGAAGAGAAGTTGGCCACAAATAGATCATATTTTGCAGTCAGACAGAAGCATTTACCATAAAACGTAATGCAGGGACTGCAGCCTAACATTGTGACCACTTTGGATTATAAATTCAGCTAGAAGTGATTCTTCCTGCTATTCTTCAGCCTCCATGCCCATATTCTTGACCAGCAAGAATCTCTTCTCCATTCCTGAATCTCTCCTCAGCCCTTAGGTTTTAGGCAAAACTAGCAGTCCCCCCAAGTGGACTCCCAAAACCATTGGCAGAGGATTTTTTGCTTGTATTTTGCATATGATGAGCAAAATATAACCTCACAGAAGCCAACACTAATAAAAAGCAGCCTATCTTCATACGCAAAAAGCTTTGATGAGTGGCACTGTGTTAGTATGCAGTGCTTTGTCCCAGGACTGAAAAGCACCTCATCACTACCTAGTTTTGTGAACCCACTTGCACAAGTCTTGCAGGTGTGGCTGATGTGGGGCTGTCTCTGACTAAGAAGTCCCAGTGTATCAGCAAGGAGTCTGCAGCCAGAAGTGTGTGACAAACCATTTAACATGAAATGGATGATAACAATTTTAAGACACACATACCACACATCCCCTTTATTATATTTTTTTTCAGGTCAGTGAGAATGGCTAATTACAGTGGAGAAATTCCAGAAGCTATATTTGAATTACGGTGTCCCTTGGGGTCAGAAAATGTCTTCCAGCTCCAATCCATTTCTCAAGAGGCAAATAAAAATGGAAGCCCCCACATGCCACTGGGAGGGTATCTGGATTGTGTCTTCCTAGGGCTAGAGATGTATGTGTTTATTCCATCCAGCAATAGAGAACATTGCAGGGAGGTGAAAATGTTTTTTGTAGGGCAGAGGACCACTACCAAAAAACAAAGTCTGCCAGTGTCATGCTACAAGATTGAAATATCGATTATAATACTGTTTACTTATTATTCTCAGATTATGTGGTAGGGAATACAACTGCAGAATCTTCCAGCTACCAGTTTAAAACTCCCCTAATCTACAGGTATTTCACAGAAGAGGAACTGTTAGTTTTGTCCAGTTTTGAGGGAAGAATTATCCATCCTTGAAACCTACCAATGCAGCTAATTCAGTTAACCTAATTAAATAATTTAAATCTTTTAGTTACGCGGGAGTAAGATTTATCAGGAACGTACGGTCTACAGCTCCAAACTCTTCACTGGGGGCCTCTGTCCATGGTGCCAGCCAAGGCACTTCCCTACTTGCAGTCTGCTAGGTAAGTGGCACAATAGAAGATCAGAAGGTATGAGTACTTATGGAAAAAAGTATTGGACGAGTCTGAAAGACACAATTTAAGATATCTCTTTCACCTTCTGGAGGATTCGAGGAAAAGTCAAATTGTAGCCATTTGTCCTTTTTCTTAAACAAAGGTGTTAGTATAACAATCACATAACTCCACATATGGAGAAAATGGCTTTGGTCCCAAAAGCCTAAAATATAGGCAGATAACAGAAAAGGCAAAAGAGCAGAAGGCATGCAACAAGAGTAGAATGATACAGCAGTGCCACTGAGCCTGTCTCTCTGTTTTCTTCAAATACGTTGAGTTTTTTCTCCTTCTGTATTAACTGCCATATTGAAGAAAGGATTGGGATTGAATAAAGTAATAAGCTAAACACAGTAGTATTAAATGGGAAGAAAATTAAGCTCAGCAACCTCAAAAGCCATTTTTTTTTTCTGCATAAAACTCAATCTAGCAGAAGTGCTATCTTTTAAACTAATCTTTTCTGGAAAATACTTGCTCCAATAAAACAGAAGTAAATTGGCAACACAACATAAGGCATCTAAACAAGAAGCCCACTTGTGGAGATGCCATCCTTTTATGTGCTGCGAAAGAAAGCAGACGCTTACAAACTGCATTATAGCCCCATCTGTAGGAAGCTTGGACATAAATAATTTTGTGAGTCAGCAAATATACACACAGATATGTCTCTCAGCTCTATGATTTCTAGTACCTGTTTATGAAAGCCTGCAGTCTCTAATTCTAGCTTCCCTCTGGTCCTACGAATCCTTCCCGAAGTCAGAAGGAACACAGGCAAAAGTGAAGGCAAAAAAAAAGAAAAAAAGGGGATCATAATCTATGTCTTCATCCCAGTTAACTGAACTGTCCTATATTACTCAAAAGTTAGAAAAAGACTTTTTATAAAATACAGGATTGTGATGTGACTGAAACACTTGTCAAGGTTTAGCTCCTGTGCCTTAAGCACTTTTCTTTATCAACTCCAGTGTTAAGGTAATATTTTACACTGGCAGCCAGTTATGTTTTTTCAATCAGAATAAATATTTGGGTTTTTTTCTCATGGAAAAATATGAGTTCTGTAGGAATTAGGCACATGGACATGTCTTTTCTCCCTGTCTAAGCACCTGGGCCTTCACTCAGTCTATTAGGCCACAGCTATGAAGCAACTAAAAGTAAATACACAGCAATTTCAACAAACTAGGTAGGTACTAGCATACTGATCTAAGAACTTCACCTGCGACTGGATACTG
This sequence comes from Chlamydotis macqueenii, assembly GCF_036417535.1. Classification (NCBI taxonomy): domain Eukaryota; kingdom Metazoa; phylum Chordata; class Aves; order Otidiformes; family Otididae; genus Chlamydotis; species Chlamydotis macqueenii. The sequence goes on from NC_141593.1 coordinate 43,632,986, forward strand.
AATAATCTAAGCTGCCTTTATACTGGTTTGCTTGGGTGGAGTTATCAGTATAATTTCAACAAGACAGAGCACAATGCAGGCTGTAAAGCCTACCGGAAAAAATACAAAAGCCCGCCCTTGATGGGCTCTTTTCTGATGTGGCTGAACTGCTACTTGATACTCAGATTAGCTAATTTAAAGCTAGGTCACTGTGGACAAGCTGAAGAACACATTTCCTGGTACAATTACTATCATACAGCTACATTTGGATACTCTTCTAATTTAAATACAACTCACACCAGCAACAGAGTACTTTTTTGGGGAATAATTTATCCTGTTTACCTAAACAAATCAATTCAGTAATTTTTATCACCTATAATTATATATTACAATACTGGGAGAAGTTTTCAGTATACATGTAGAATAGTTGTTTTTGCTAAATAAAACTGCATTTGTCAAATTACAGTGGCTAGTTTTGGTGGTGTATTTTCATTGAAAATTACATGTAAACTTTGTAAAACAGTACTTCATTTTCTTATCTTAGAGGTACATTCATTCCAAAACAGAGTGCAGAGTCAGCCACTAAGCAAGATAGTCTTTTCTTGTTATGTTATGGAAACAGCCACACCTACTTTAGTTGATATAGGAGAATAATTCCTGTGTTTATGTAAGATTATTTTCTTGGCATGAAGGATGCTATTTTATTGCAGATTTGTATATGATGTATTTCTGCAGCTAAGCTTGCAGCTGAGTTTGGGGTCCTTTGACTTCTGTACGAATCTCAAAATTTAGTTGAAAACAACATACTCGTAGTGAAAGTTGATCTTAGAATTTGAGTTTAGCAGTGTAAACCTGGAGTTCAGAAACGAGAAACTAAGAATCAAAGAACACTTTATTCCTGGCTACTGTAAGAATTCTTTCTTTTTCTCTGGGACAAGTCTCTCACTCAAAACTCCTCTTATTTGATTGCTTAGCTGTGAAATACTTTGTTGCTCTCAGCATATGCTGCAATATGTTACTGATTAGGTACCAGAGATGCTGTGATGGAAGATATTGTTACTATTAACTAAAGTATTTGAATAAAATTAATTAGCAACAACTTTGTGCAGTTTATGGTATATTTGGTTTTCAGTTAGAGTTTATCCTGTCACTTATTTTGCATTAGTACATTCCAAAGTTGATAATATAGCAAAGTAGAGAATTGGGTAATCACATAGCTGTTTTCATAACATACTGCAGTTTGTTTGGCATTCGTAAGCTACAGTGTCTGACAACAATTTGAAAATTCCTGTAGGCATTTTCCCCAGTGTTTATGTTTGTTTCTGGTGAGCAACTCAAAGGCACAAGATCTGTTTGCATTCTTACTGCAATGGGGACCGCACATTAGCATCAACCCTGATCCCTGAGAATACGGTAATCTAGATTTACCCTGCAGGAAATCCCCTCTAGGGAATAACATGAAAGCAGTTCATTTCTCATGAATAATTATTCCTCACCATTTATGAAGTGGGAACAGAGTGCCAAATATGATGTTTGAAACAAATTACACAATAGGAGATTTTGACAGACTTCTCCAGATTATGCCTTTAAAGGACCTCTGATAAGGTGAAGTCTGGTTATGTCAGTACGAGCTGCATGGCAGTTCACAGGATGAACTAATATTCAGCTATGTGCACTCTGTACTTTGGATCTTTTCTTTTACATTGCACCATATGTATTGCAATCTTCCATATGACTTTGCAAAACACATGTGATGGCTTAATCTACTAGTCTCCTCTGATAATCTTCAAGTCTTTGGGTCAAGTTCAACTCCAGGAAGAAAGAATCACAGAGCATTTGACGAGGCTAATCAGAAGAGGTTTTGGGTGATAATATATAACCAGCCTCTTCCTGAAAGAAGGCCTAATTTCAAGTTAGAGTATGGTGCTCAGACTTTGTCTGGTCAAGTTTTAATAATCTCTGTTATAATTACATTTCTAAAATTTAATGAAATTTGTCATCTGGGTGACCCCATGATGGTAAATAGCATTTTCTTTTTTCAACTATTGTTTACTCATTGTAGTTCCACTGGGCTGCATCAAAAGAAGCATGGCCAGCAGGTCAAGGGAGATGATTCTGCCCCTCTACTCCACTCTCGTGAGACCCCACTTGGAGTACTGTGTCCAGCTCTGGAGCCCCCAACATAAGAAGGACATAGACTTGTTGGAGCGAGTCCAGAGTAGGGCCACGAAGACGGTCAGAGGCCTGGAGCACTTCTCCTATGATGACAGGCTGAGAGAGTTGGGATTGTTCAGTCTGGAGCAGAGAAGGCTCCAGGGAGACCTTACAGTGGCCTTCCAGTACCTAAACAGGCCTTATAAGAAAGATGAGAAGAAACTTTTTAGCAGGGCCTGTTTGATAGGACAAGGGGTAAAGGTTTTAAAATAGAAGGAGGTAGATTCAGACTAGATATAAGGAAGAAATTTTTTACAATGGGGGTGCTGGAACACTGGAACAGGTTGCCCAGAGAGGTGGTAGATGCCCCATCCCTGGAAACATTCAAGGCCAGGCTGGACAGGGCTGTGACCAACCTGATCTAGTTGAAGATGTCCCTGCCTCTTGCAGGGAGTACTAGATGACCTTTAAAGGACCCTTCCAACCCAAACTATTCTATGACTCTATAATTCTATAATCCTGTGGATTCATACAGAGGTACTCAGACTCTTCTAAATCTAGCTAAACTTAGATTTATGAGCAAACATTATGGAAAAGGTAAAAAATGGCCATTTGCTCTGTTTATTGTTTTCTTCAGAAATAAAAACATTATGAATGTAATATATTCTTATCATATATTAGAGACTGTAGACTTCTGGACCTCTGAATGTCCCATTATAGTAATAAAATATATGAAGGCTTATTGAGTGGGTGGCTGGCATGTCAGTTGTCTACCAATGGAAGACAAAAAGCTTTCTAATGCAGCTTTACCTGCACATTTTACTGCACTCTATCAAACACACCTGTCAATAAAAACCCCTTTAAATTATTTGGTATAATTTAGTACATTACATCAGAGGCATTAACATAGTTAAAGACCTCTCCAAAGCAAACAGCTTAGACAAAATTTGTTTTTCAGACTGATTTAATTGCTGTTTAAATTGGTACATAGCCTCTAAGTATTAAAGAAAAATAGCTTAAAATGACAGAAATAAATTTCAGGATAGAGGTAAAAGCTTAGATTCAAACCATCCCAAGAAATCAGTTGTACATAAGCAGTGTAACTGGTTTCTGCATACCAGCACTACATCCAGCAATGCTTAGCATCCAGCACTATATATTCTTGAAAGGGAGAATGACATCAAAACCGCTAAGCATTGCAGGGATCCAGTAATACAGACTGATTTTTTCCTATTTCAGATGTGGTTTGTTTAACTGACAAATTAGATTTTATTTCCTAGTCAACTCTATCTTTCAATGACCGATCATCATCCAGCCCTAAAATAAATGTTACCTGATTAAGGTAGTAAAGGTTAAAACATTTAAAACACATGCTGCAGATCTCAGAAATCAAGTCAAGATGTGTAAGGGTAAGAATTATTAGAGGATTTATGAAATCCGCCCTGAACAAATTAATTCATCAGTTTAACCAAAGGCCTGTCAATGAATTCAAGAGCTTTTTAAAAAAATGGAACATCTGTTGCATATTTAAAGATTCTGTTTATATTTAAAGGTTCTGTTTATATGTGAATGTAGTGGATTATTCTTTCTGAGGCAGGATACACAGTTTACATAAATGTATTTGGAAGTTAATTTAGAATTGCTCTCATGTCCTTGAGGATCAGGTGTAATCCACGGAAGATTCCAGCAATCACTAGTCTTTGAGCCTTTGGAGTGATTGAGAAGAATTAGATTGTGAGTAAAACTGCAAGATCCGTAAATCTGGATAATGACATTGTCAAAACAATTTATTACCTCACAAGAGTTAATAGTGGCCTTCCCTTTTTTTTTTTTTTTTTAAAGAATCAAGATTACATGGCTTTTCAGAAACAAGGTGGAGGTCTCTCTGCCTTCTGTGATCTTTCTAAGATGACATATTAACTTAGGCTCTCGTTTCTCCTAACATGAAGTACTGTCTAATCTTATTCTGCTTTAGAAGATCACTTAACCTAAGGCTTAAGTCTAGTCAGCTAAAATAATTTGTTTTACTCTCTTTGTTGTGAAAGGATGATACTGATCAGAAAATCTGCATTAAGCAAAAGTTCAAGCACTTAGGTTTTTTTTTTCTGTGTATCTATACAAATACTCTGTGTTAAATGAACACCCCAGATTCTGTAGAAAACTGACTTGACTGTGCTATTTTGGACTAGCTATATTAACTTCATATACATATGAGTATAAATGAATACAGCCACCTACTAATTGAGATTTTTTAATCTTTCTATATTTTGCCTGAAGTATTCTTAGGAAACATTACACCAATGCACATGAAAGCAAAAGGCTATTCATACCATACAGAAGACATAGAACCTCAACACAACAATTTGGCTTAGAAGGTCTCTCCTCTGCCTCATTTTCTATGGTGGCTGCTGCTACCCCATTTATTTTTATGGCTCCAGTAGTTGTAGTAGTTAGATGATAAACATCCGTGAAGTCATAATAACAGCACATCTGTCTTAACAGAGAATTATTCCCTCCCACCTACACACACAGAGCTGGGTATAAGTGACGAGTTAATATCTTCCCTAAGAAAAAAAAAAGACAAAATATGAGTGCTTGGCTGTGATAAGAATGCTCCTGGGAACATTTTTTCTGCTACTTTTTACTCTGTTAATTACACCTATGACTGAAGATTTGGACTTTTTCCATGTCCTTTTTTTTTTTTTCTGAAAGTCAATGGACTACATTTCGCAATTGGCCTGGAGAGTCAGTTATTTGTGTCTTATATTTACAACCCAAGATCCACATGGACAGAATCAGCCCCTAGGACTGATTCAGAAGGGACGGCTGAATTTGAAAAGGGCTGGTAAGCTCTGGACTGGCAGTAACCTTGAATATCATGGGAATGCCCTGCTAGGTCTGTACAGAAGCACAAGCAACTGCAAGCTGTAGATTTTTGGCTTTTTCTCTGGCTTTTTTTTTTTCCTTTTGGCTTTACTTACTTACTATACTTAAAGTATAAATCTTTTTTTGTTGTTGTTTTGGAGGGCAAAATGAAGCATTCAGCATGAGAGAGTAGCATGCTGAAGAAGGCAGGTCCATTGCTCAGTGCTGCCCTGCGGCAGTGCAACTAACTTGATTACAAGTCTACTTACAGTCAGAAATCAATAATCCTCAGAAACAAAAGTATTCTTCCAAACTCCAGTAAATGCACCCCTGCTTTGGCCCTGGTTTGTACCTTAAAATGTGCTAGCAAAACCAGTAATTTAAAACTAATTTAATAGCAAATATTACAAAAAAAAAAAAAAAAAAAAGAAATCCATTCTGTTTGAAAATAAGAAAAAAACATTAAGGTTGGGGTTCAGCCCCAGAGTATTTGCTTTTATTTGGTTTCAATAATTTTTAATAAGGAAGCCTATTAACTGTCTTTAAGATAAATTAAAGCTAGAAAAAACAGGTATGTTTTTAAGAGTAATTCCTTTTGTAAGCCATATTGTTTCTTTCTGTGGTTTATAACTAACTTATTCTTATGCTACATCTTGACAAAAATCTGGTATCAACTCAGAATTTACTGGATAAGGTGAATCACAGAAAATAAAAGAAGAATGCCATTCAAAGTAACTGAGAATTTACTTACAGCTGAGGCAGCTACCTATGTTTGATTTGGACAGTAAGATTTAGCTATTACAACATATGAACCAAGTTTACCCTTCTGTGGCTTTATTAAGTTTTAATTGCTGATACTTGCATTTGGAAGCCTTAATTACAAACTAGGAGTGTGTTTCAGTTCATCTGGGGACCAGTGACACAGTATATGTACGTACAGGCACATGTACAAACTGATAGATGGGTCATTTTGAATAAAACAACCTAACACAGATTGATACACAATGATCAGATAGCTGACAACAATTGTAAGTTATATTAACCCAGTAAAAGGCATGCATGACAACTTACTTACTTTTTCATTTAATACATAATGTATTTCTGATGATTCCTTTAGATTATATTAACTTTTAATATAACTGGCTTAGTAATTTCTTTCATGCTTTAGAGATCATATAATGGTATTTCTCCTATTTTATCTTCAGTGTTATCCGTAAGTAAAGACTCAGAAAAGTCTACCAGTAGTTTTCCTAGTACTGTAATTTGTTGGTGGTGTCACAGAAAGTTTCATTTTTTTTTTTTTTAATATAACAGTGAACACTGAGCAGGGGCTCAGAATTTCTCTAAATCAAAGATATACTTTGCAGTGCAGATCCCATCGTGTTATGAAATTTCTCTGTGCTTGGGTTACTGGTTTAATATATTTGTTATATTGAGAACTGATTCAGCAGAAATAATCTCTGACGTACTGGTCCCAGACGCTTGTGGTTTCTGGCACCAACGGCAGTCTGATCCTCCTAGTAAAAGAGGTTAACTGACTTCAGAGCTGGGGAAAAATCTCCCAGGAACAAAAATATCCCTGCCTTCCACATGAATACATATCAGTCTTACATGCTTTAGGGGAACTGACTAGTGAATTGTTTGACAAGTCCCCAGTTTAACTTGTCTAGCTCCAGTTTACATCTTTAACATATTTGTACACAGCTATAATATTCCCCTAAAAACTGCCACTTCATCAAGTTGCCCTATTTTCCTAGATGTGTTGTATAGATAACACAAAGAGGAAACACAGGAAGTAACTTCTAGAAAGACTGCATTCTACTCAGAGTATTGGAATAGGATTTTTTTTTGTTTAAACAGGAGTTGTATCCTTTTAACACAGCTTTAGAGTCACTTCCTAATATACCTTTGTGTGTGTGTGTATGTCTCTGCATGTTTCCTCAGAAGTGTAACACATCAGGCTATGGCTGACGCAATTAATGAAGTCAAAAAGGAAGAAAAAAATCTTTAAGAGGACAACTACATATAGCTTTTCTTTATTTTTGGATCATCATAGGACGCTGGCATCACATTCCCAAGATGACCGTACAGTTTCATTTGATTAGAGATGCTTTGGCTAGGTTGGACCTGATGATTAAGTCAGATGGCTGTTTACAAGGGCTGTGTATTCCAGGTTTTGTCATTTTAGTTATGTTTCCCACACCAGATCACATTTGCATCTCATTTGCTTTGGAGGCTTTAAATTATGACTTTCTTGTCTCTTGAGGACAGCTTGCCATGTTACCTCTCAAAAAAAGAAAATAAAAATCTATGTCTCTGCAGTTTTACTCTTTTTCGCTCTATTTCTGCGTGTGTGGTGCTTTTATGTCTTTCCCTTCATGCTCTTCTGTAAATCAAAACTCAGAAATGTGAAATCAAACCTGAGGAAGCAAATACTTTTTATTTTTTCCTCAAGGAAAAAAGGGATTACGGGAACCAAACTCAACTGTAATCTCCATAAACCATTTCTATGACTGCTAGTCCTAATGGAAAGCTCTGTTCCATTTCTGAAATAATTTTTATTTGTAAAGTGAAATGTGTAACACATAATAAAAGACCCTCTGAAGAACAATTATGCTGATTTGGTTTAACCAGACCCAGAGCATAACTGAGACTGGTCCACAAACCTTTTGAATGTTCACATATTTTTCTGAAACATTCAAAACTGCACTACACAAATATCTGCTACAAATCCAATGGAGCTGACAAGCCTCATTATCCAGTTCCCACTCCAGGCAATCATGAAATCTGAGTGTTGCTGACATGATCCATTTATATACAATATTTATTTAAGGACAAAACTTTACATTTTCCTCAGGTCACTCTTTAACCAGACACTCAAAGGAAATGAATCAATACTTCGTAACACTTGTGGAATCAGTCTCTCAGGTTTATTCAAGTTAAGTAACACATCATCTGGCAGACAAACTTTAAAGGACAATTTTGCAGCAGGTTATAAGAATTATACTACCCTAGCTTCGAAGAGTTAGTAAGATTTAGGACTGGCTAGACTCTTTCTGAGAATAAGTTAACAATACAAGGGATATCTAATTTATTGAGTTAAACTCTCACGGTGTTATCTGGTTTTTTTTTATGTGTTGTGCACATGCTTAAGTGTTGTGTGACATTTCCAGACATCCTTAGTTAGCATTTTCAAGCTTTTATTTTATGATTGGTGACACAAAAGAGAAGAATGACTTGGAGACCTTATGAGTCATTAAGAATAATATGAAGATGAGACTGGAAATATGCATATAGCTAGGTAAGCATCGGTGCCATGACTTTTGGCACTAGGCTACACGACAAATGGGAGTCTGGCTAAGCAATTTGTCAGTATTTAAAGCTCTTAATTTTGAAATAATAGATGGCATAAGCAGTTAGCCAGAACTCAGTTTGTCCTACAGACTTCTTCAAAGAATCACAGAATGGCTGAGGTTAGAATCATAGAATCATACCATAGTTTGGGTTGGAAGGAACCTTTAAAGGTCATCTAGTCCAACCTCCCTGCAAGAAGCAGGGACATCTTCAACTTGATCAGGTTGCTCAGAGCCCCATCCAATCTGGCCTTGAATGCTTCCAGGGAAGGGGGATCTACCACCTTTCTGGGCAACCTGTTCCAGTGTCCCACCACCCTTGTTGTAAAAAAATACTTCCTTACATCTACCCTGAATCTAGCCTTTTTTTTTAGTTTAAAATCATTACCCCATGTCCTATTGCTATAGGCCCTTATAAAAGTCTGTCCACAAAGGTCAGAAGGCTCTAGAGAACATCTAGTCCAACCTTAAAGTATGGTCACCTAAAGCAGGTTGTTCAGGCCTATGTCCAGCTTGGCTTTGAGTATCTCTAAGGATGGGAATTTCACAACCTCTCAGAGCAAACTGTGGCAGTGTTTGTCTGTCCTCAAAGCTGAATAGCTCCTCCTTACAGTTAAATGCTATTTCCTGTTTTAATTTGCGCTCATTGCCTCTTGCGTTGGGCACCACTGAGAATAGTTTGGCTCCATCCTCTTTATACCCTGCCATCAAGTAGTTATGCAGACTGACCTGATCTCCTCTGAGACTTCTCTTCCTGAGGCTACACAATTCCAGCTCTCCACCTCTTCTGGTATGATCAGATGCTCCAATCTTTTCATCTTCATGGTCTTGAACTTTCCTCAGTATGTTCATGTCTTTCTTGTCTTGGAGACTCAAAAACTGGTATAGCACTTCAGATGCGGTCTCACTTGGGTTGAACAGAGGGAAGGATCACTTCCCTTGACCTTATGGGCAATGCTTTTCCTGGTCCAGCACAAGATACTGTCGACCTTCTGGGCTGCAGCAGTGCACCACTGACTCACGGCCAACTTGCAGTCCACCAGCACCCAGATCTTTTTCTGCAAAGCTGCTTTCCAACTAGTTCATCTCCAGCCTACACTGCTGTGTAGGGTTATTCCACTCCCAGTGCAGGACTTTGTTGAACTTCATGAGATTCCTGCCCTGCCCATCTCTCCAGCCTGCCACAGTCCCTCTCTGATGCACAACATCTGGTCTGCCAACCACTCCTCCTGATTGTGTATCATCTGTAAGCTTGCTGAGGATGCACTCTGACCCACCATCCAAATCATTAATGAAATGGCCAGCACTGGCTCTGGTATAAGACTCCAAAATACTCCACTAGTAATGGGACTGCAGCTGGACTTTGTGCTGCTGATAACAATCCTTTAAGTCCTAATGTTCAGCTAGTTTTAAGTCCACCTCACCGCCCATTCATCTAGTGCACGCTTCATCAGCCTCTATACAGAAGATGTTACGGGACAAAGTGGTGAAAGCCTTGCTGAAGTCAAGATAAACAACATATACTGCTCTCTCCAAGTCCACCAAGCCAGTCATTTCATTGTAGAAGGCTTGGTCAGGCATGTAGAAGGGTTGGTCAGGCATGAGTCTGATCTCCTGAAGTCCAGAGTTATGATCCTGCTATTTGTCTTGTTCCTCTCTCTCAAGATCCTGGACTGCACCATCTCATGGTTACTATAGACCAGGAAGAGCTCCATGTATCCCTGCTGCTCTCATACGGAACACCAATTCTGTTCCCCACTGTCCTGGCTCACTCATCCTTCCCTGCCCAGGTCTGTCCGCAGCAGCACTCCTTGTGGGGTGTGCATTAGTGTACACACACTCCAGAGCACTGTTGGTCTGATTTCCAGAAAGAACTCTGAGAGCTTCTTGAGTAGTGTTAACGGGTCATGCGTAAAATAGTGCGGCAAATGATGGCTGCAGAGGAAAAAGGCCTTCCAAAATGTTAATTCAGTGCACACCACATTACCAAGTTTCTCTTTGGAGCACTTCTAGTGCTGCCATGCTTAATACCACTGAATTGAACCACGTCTTCTTTCTTCTAGTATAGCATTAAATGACTGACTGACTTGCATTTTCAGAAATCCTAGGTGCCTGTACTTTCCATAGTTTTCAGTTAGACTTGCAAGTCCTGAGTGCATCTAAGGAATTGCTAGCTTGCTTTGTTTTCAGACATACTGATGTGGAGGATGCTGTAAATGTAACTAAGCTGCCTTTTTCAGATGCACATCAGTTAATTTATTTCCTCTCTCTGTCAAAGAAGAGTGAACAGGAAGGCCACAATGTTACATGTGAAATGCTTTCAGGGATATAGCACATATTTTAAAAGTGCTTATCCCCATTATCCTATTCATTTTGGCTGTTATCTGAGCCTAACACTTCTCTTATGAAATCTAAACCAAGTCAAATACGACCAGAGTTCAAATTTTCATATGTAGTTTGGATATATTCAACTTTTCAGTAATGGCAACAGCCTTTCAAAATGAAATCCTTTTACAAACATTTCCCTGCAGAAACACTGTGTGAGACATTTTTGACGTCCCAGCAAATAACTTCTACCTTGAGCTAGAAAGATTTCCTGAAAGAAGGACTTTCATACTCCGAAAACCTTAAAAGACACATGACAGAACAAAATAATTCTCTGGCCTCTGAAAACATTTCTATTATGTGCCTAGTCCTACTCTCAGTGGGCCATCTTATCTTCTAGCTAAAGTAAACTAAAGATACAGAAACTTCTTGTAATCTGCAAGACTTTTAATGGAAAGAGGAAAACTATGTGTTGACATGCTAACCAACAGCTCCTGTTAAGGATGTGTTCCTCCCCTTACTCCCCCTCCTTAAGGGAAGAACTACAAGAGTGTACCTCACTGTACTGGGGACTCATCCTCATGATTTTCAGGTGTAATTCTGTTTCCAGCTAAGCCACTGATGTCTTACCACTGACATAAAAGCAGAACGGGATACTTACAGAGTAGGCAGAACTTTACTGCCTGTTTATTAGAAAAATTTAAGTGTTTAAGCCAGAATTTAATCTGTTTCTTATTTCCTTCTATTGTGAAGTCATAATACTGTATTTATGACTATAAAATAACAGCTGCATAAGAGAGTCTTTATAAAGCACAAATATCTCAGTAAGAAACAAATGCAATGTAGTATTCGTTAAATAAATACCTTGTGGTATAAATTTATCTTCAGACATGATCCAGTTTAAAAGCTTGCGTTAGAATCAGAGCCTGTATTCTCACTGATTTTTCTAAGATGCTCTGAGGGCTGAGGTGTATTAAGTATCTGAGGTCATGGTAAAGTTATATTGTGTTTATTTTGCCAAATTTTTAAAATCTGAAATGTCATCCTATTTTCAGCTTTGGCTTTATGATGGTGCAGTTCTTGTCACATTCTTTTGGAACGAAAGCAGTTAAGTGCATGTCTACATGTATATTTTTAAAACAATGTAATTTATTGGTTCTATATTACTTTTTATTTTTTAACAGCCTCTCCCAACATATGTAGTGCCTGATATTCATGTAGTTTATTGTTGCAGTGACTGTATTAGTGCTCTCATGCCTGCTATACTCCCATTACTTCAATATAACTGGCTAATCAAAAACCATACACCTTTCATTAACTTCTGTTAGGACAAAATTCTGGCTAATAGCACTAAACTTAAAGAAACAACTTAACATTGCTCTAGGTTGCATAAGTCTTCATCACTCTTAGAGCAGGCAAGTAGCTGCCTGCATGTCAGCTGCATGCAGGAACAGCATGTAGACCCAGGTATTAGAAAATTTATTGCCTGGCCTTGTTTCTGAAAATATTGTAAGATGCATAATTTTGATTAGCCAGTCTGATTATCCATCTTCATTGTATGCAATTTTACTGCACATGCAGAAAGGATCACGTTTTCTTCTCTAATGTTTAACCCATCCTTAACAGGGCATTAAAATATCTGAAGGTATCAGATAATTAGAAACCATGAGATTCATCCCAAACTCATGTCTCCTGCATTAAAAAAGTAATCAAAGCTGCTTTAAAAACAACCTTGCATGATACCGAACCCTGGGGAACACCGCTTGTGATGAGCCACCAACTGCATTTAACTCCACTCACCACAACTCTTTGAGCCAGCCATTCAGCCAAGTTTTTTACCCAAAGAGTACGCCTGTCCAAACCACGAGCACCCAGATTCTTCAGGAGAATGCTGCGGGAAATGGTGTCAAAGGCTTTACTAAAGTCTAGCTAGACAACATCCACAGCCTTTCCTTCATCCACTAAGTGGGTCACCTTGTTACAGAAGGTGATCAGGTTAGTCAAGTAGGACCTGCCTTTCATAAAGCCATGCTGACCGGGTCTGATCACCTGGTTGTCCTGTATGCACCGCATGATGGTACTCAGCGTGGCCTGCTCCATAACTTTCCCCAGCACTGAGGTCAGACTGGCTTGCCTGTAGTTCCCTGGATCCTCCTTCCGGCCCTTCTTCTAGATGGGCGTCACATTTGCTAACCTCCGGTCACCTGGGACCTCCCCGATTAGCCAGGAGATTAAACGCATGTTGAAGAATTTTGTCAAAGTAACAGCAAGGATCTGGAACTCATGCCCTTCATGTAACATTCTATTAAGTTGCTACTGAGACACAAGGCCATCTGGATAGATTTCTTGGTGAGGCTGAATTTCTTCAGCAAGATTAAGACGGCTGTTACTGACTGAGGTTTAATTTGCAAGGTGTTACTCCATCTAGTTAAGCTATTCTGAAAACAGGCAGAGGCAGAACATTGTTCTCTCTCACTTCAGCCTTCTCCCCAAATGTTAGACCTTGCTGCGTGTCTGCCTCTCACCATGCTCCAACCACCTCCCTGCAGCTACCTCCTCTCTACCACACAAGGCTGCTGTCTGCCAGAGCACCAGTGGCACCTTCCATTGCACCAGCTGTTCTCCCTGCTTCCTTACCTGCGCAGTTTCTTAGAAAGTAAATTCAGATCCCTTTTTTCTCCCTCCTCTACAGATTTTGTTACAAACAAGGGCCACATCAGGAGGAAACTCGGTTACAGGATAGGTAGTATGGGTCAAGATGCCACCATTCTAGCTGTGTCACTGAAATTGGGAATAAAGCTCCTTAACACTGGATGTATTAAAGAGTAGGTATTACTTTACTTGGCGCCAGGGACACAGGGATCTCTCTGCCTAGCACGTCTGCTGTTTGTTGCATCAGCCATAGCTTCTATCACTCTGTTACATACATATGCATTAATTTTCCTGGAATGATTATATATATTAATTCTATTTCCTGTAAATTATTCTCATATTTACATAGTCATTACATATGCATGTTAAGTCTCCTAGGGGCTTCTGAAGGGGTCTCAGGTGGTCCCTAGTGGTTGTTGAAGAAGTGTCCTTTAGTGTCCTTTCCATGAACTCTGAGTCTTTCTTCCATAAATGGTCTAGTCTTGGCTCATCAGTCTGTTTGTAAAGTTCTCAAGTTCCTTATCTTGGTTTCAACTGGTTTCTACCGGTATATCTGCACCCTTTCAGGATGCACCAGTCATAGTTGCAAAAGCTGTGGCTTTGATTGCATTCTTGTCTGAGGCCCTTTATGACAACTCCCCCCTTTGAGACTTCTAAGATTTTCTTAGGAGGCTCACCTTACCATTTTACTGGTAATAAACGTGATAATACATTTTCCATCGATTACACAGGTTTGCCACACACTGGGTGATTGAAGGAACACATTGTATTACAACACAACATAATATACATACTACTATTATTATAATGGTTATAAAGAGTTCTTTGAGTCATTGTAAGTTTGGGACCCAGGTGGTAAGCCATTTGCACCAGGACTGTCCCTTTTGTCTTTTCCCATCTTTCAACTGCTTTCTCAATAGAAGCTACTCCTTGTAGTTGAACTTCTTATTCATCACTTACATATGTGCAGCACTCTTGTGTAACAATTGCGCAAGTCCTTCCTTGACTAGATAAAAGGTAGTCTAAGGCCATTCTGTTTTGCAAGGTGACCATCCTAATTTCTAGGAGCTCCTAATATTTGCTATTTAGTATTTTTATGGTATCATTAGCCACTTCCTCTAACAGATTACTTAGTTGGCTTATTTTTGTTACATAAGAAGCTACTACACACATAGGACAAATCGTGAACCAAAATCTTTGCCCTTCTGTGCTTATTGGTCTACTTGAAATACCCGCTCCTCTTTTCCACCAAGGATGTCCCTTGGGTAGAGTTTTTGAAACTCAGAAAAGTGGGGCTAATATTCCCACATAGCAAGAACCACACCACCTGGAAAGAAGCAATTTATATGCTTTATTTCCACATACCCAGTAGGTTCTGGAACTAGCAAGTAAATACGCTTTCCCTTCTTTCCAATCTGCAGCCGCAGACGGCAGGATACCATCATCGTAGTGACCTAATGTGCCATTTAGACGGAAAAACCTTATGATGGCATTTTGAGTTGGTGTTATATAACCAAGTACTGGTTCCAGCTTCCCATGGTTGTTTCCAGGATTTATTTTTGCCTATACTGAAGCACTCAAACCCTTGCTTGTTGTGGCCTTGTATTATTATAAACCAGTCCTGCGGGGATTTCGTTCCCCGATTTATGGGTACGTTTACTCTTAGCAACGCTTTAACAAATCCCAGGGGTTTCTGCCCTGAACTCACTGAATCAAGATATTGGAGAATCTCCCAAAAAAAAATCTTTGGTGCCACCAGAGCCCCCATGATCCCGTGAATCCCCTGAGCGCCAGAAGCAGTGTCCCATCTGGGTCACCAATATTGTCACCAAAACCGGGACTAAAACACCTTAGGACCGGATGTATTACAGAGCAGGCATTGCTTTACACTCAGGGGCTCCATGCAGGGCCAAGGCCGCACGTGTCACGCGCCAGAGGCCTGCACAACCCCGCCACACGCACCACGCTCCACCGCCGCCCCTTCTGCCCCAAAGCGCATTTAACGCGGGGGGCGCAACACGGCCCCGCGGCGCACTCCCGCCTTTCTCTCGGCGACTCGCCCCGCCAGCACCCACGGCCATCCTCAGCGCGGGCCACCCCACCACAGCTACCGGCTGCCTGAGAAGCCTCCGCCGCCGCGGGGTCGGCGGGCCGGACAGGGACAGGCCCCGAACCGCCACGCCTTGCGCGCCGGAGGCCGAGGCCGCAGCCCCTCCCGCCACCCCGCCAGCAAACCCCGCGATCCACCCCGCTCCCCCCGCCGGCTCCTTTAAGAACGAAGTCTCGTCCCGCCGCTGCTCTCGCGATGCCCGCGGGCTCCCGCCTGCCTCCCAGTCGCAGGGCTGTAGTCCGGCCGTAGGCGAGCTCGCCGCGGCGGGGACGGGGCGACAGGGTCGCTCGTCCTCAGCCCCGGGCACGATTTCTGCTTGAACCGGCCGGGGGGGACGGCGCCGGGCAGTTATCGGGGCCGGTAATGGGGGAAGATGGCGGGGCCAGCGACGGTTTCTCTCCCTGATAGGCTGTGAGGTGCCCCCCCGGGCCTCCTCAGCCCTCTCCCCGCTCTGCCTTGCCCCGGGGAGCGCCTGAGCGGCCCGTGCCCGCTGTTGTGGCGGCAGGCCTCCAGAGCGGCGGGCCCGGCCGGCTTCTGGGCCCCGCCTGACCCCGGGCCCCGCCGCCCTCGGGCCCCTCCGCCCCCGGGCCCTGCTGAGCTTTGCACGGCCAAAAGTTAGAAATGTGTGATGATGTCCCAGGTAAGCATCTTCCGTGTATCATCCCGGAGCGATGTTCAGGCGCTGATGGCTTCTTCACGTTTGCTCGGGTGGAAGAGAAGAGCAGGTGTGGAATTAGGAGGGGCTCGGTAGTCCCCGGTGGGAGCCTGCCGGCAGTGCCCGGTGCGCGCCGCAGTGTTGCGAGGCCTTGCCTTACGGCAAAGCTGAGGTGTTGGGATATCAGAAGCAGTGTTTTAGAAGCATTGAGTGAAAAAAATTTTTAAAAAGATTTGTAAAACTTTTACTGTAGCGTATCCTTGAATTTTGCTTTTACAGTTGTTTGTTGGAGTATAAAAAAAACCTTTGCGCTCTGCATTAAGCAAACTTCAATAGTTAGAAAGCATTCATGGCACTTCTGCTTTTTTTTTTTTTTTTTTTTTTTTGGAGAGGAGAGGAGTAGTTGTTAAAATGAGCTACTGTGTGACAGTAGGCCATTAGCATGATTTAGTGCAGTCAATATATATAATGGCACATTTTTTTCAACTGTGATAAAAGGGATAAGTATAGGCAGGCATCTTAAATCGCACCTTTCTTCATTGATAGCGAGTGTGCTGTACCCATGCTAGGAAGCCGTACCAGATAATTTTCTTCCTTTTTAAAGACAGTACACTACATAAATTACAGTTGTGCGTAAAAATCCAAGAAGTTAGTTAAAGTAGCAATTCTTGCTTTGGCTTGTACAGCATTATTTTGTGGGGTTTCATAGCAGTTGTGTCCTTATATACCATTGCTTTGCATTTCTTCACTCTTTTTTTCATTCTCTTACTTCTTTCTCACTAGGTTTGAAGTTTGGTAATGCTGAAACTGTTGTCCAGTGTGATTTATTCTGCTTTGCACCTGGAACTCTAATTCTGACAAGTCATATACACCTTGTTAAACCCAAGTAAATGCTTAGTTAAAAACAAAGGCAGTATAATTTTAAATAATGCTTTTAAATTGAGAGTCTTGAAACTAATGTTGTGTGTCACTCCAGATATTACTGTAAAGGAAGGTAACTACGGAAATGCTCTTATTGTAAAGTTTGTTTTGCATATTTAACAGTGCGCTGTATATAGCTGTTCACTTTTCCATCTTCTTGATTTTGAGAAGTTGCTCAAAGACTTAGATGCTGCTGCGAGAAGTTCATGTGCAATTTTTTTTAAACGAATTTGAGCATGTGTGAGACACAAAGGCCTTAAACTTTCCCAGATTAGTTATGTATGATTTCTTGAATATACTGTCTTGTACTTTACCCTTTGCCTCAAAAAGATAGATTTGAGCTTCAAGTCTCTGAGAAGGTCAGCAGGAATGACTGAAGGTATGGAACAGCTTATGTATGGGTGACAGGGTGTGGGATTGAATTTATCGAGGATGATGGGAAGCATTACGAAAGAAGTCTGCAAAATGATGAGTCTAGCGGAGAGGACGTGGTTTGTGATCTTGTTAGTATGAGAACTAATGGGCCGTCAGTTTAGGTTGTGGGATCCAAGTTCATAGCAAGGCAGAAGCTTCTCAAGTGTTAGAGAGCAGACCTGTGAAATTCATAGTCAGAAGACACTGAATGCAGGAAGTCCACATGGGTTGAAGGCGGAATGGAGCTACTTGAGAGAGGTCCACTGAGGTTTGCTAAACAGACAAACCACACCTGGCCCAGGAAATCTCTGTAGCTAAAAGAATACTTTAAGGACGAAGAATTTTAGAAGAGGGTGTTCTGTATGCTTGTGCTATTTTTGTTGTTACCTGAATGTTAACTGATGGACACTGCTGTTTGCAGAATAGTGGGCTATGTGGGTGGTTTTGTTTTCTTTTTGTATATATACTGTAATTAATTTTTTAAAATTAGGTATAATTATCACATATTGTGGAGAATAATCCTGTGAGTGTACACTTCCAGGACCTCAGGAACTAGTGTGAAGCACCTATCTTCTCCATGAGTTTTTTGTACTGACACGTAAAAATGGGAGAAGGTGGAGTTTTTTGCCTTCAGGACAGCCTCTTTTCCTTACCTCTGAAAAGTAACTGGGTTGACACTCCAGAAAGACGTACTACTACTGTTTGTAGTGACAAAGTACAAGTACTTCCTCTGGTGCAAGATTCTGTCTCTCTTCCTCCTTACCATAAAAATCCTACGTGCTTCTCGCTACTGCTGGTAATGGCTTTCTCAGAAGTAGCAGAACTTATTCCAACAAATAGGTAAGAAACAACGAAAGTTCTAAAGTGAATCATATATGTGCCTCACTTTATTTTGGAGTGACTTAGCAGGGGAAGACTGGAAATTGTTCCCACAAACACGAAAGGCCAATACTTTCTCATTTCAGATTTGGAAACCTTTTGTGCAACTGGCATTTACTAAGTCTTTCTCTTTTCACTATGGAGAGTGAAGACCTTTTTTTTTTTTTTTTTTTTTTCCTGATAGAGATATTTCATTGGGTTTTTCTTTGACAGCACAATGTGGATTCTTTGGACTGTAATACACAGCTGTTGTAATCTTCCCCTTTCTTTATTAACAGTGTACATATCATTTAAAAAATTACCTTTGTTCATGAAATGTAAAATTGAGATAGCTGGATGTTAAGCAGTTCAGTCATCTCTGTTGTTAATTTTTGATGTGTTGTATTAAGGCCACAGTGAGACGACATAGAGGAACAGATTTTAACAGTTCCGGATTGGACAGCTATGTAAGCACCTTACTGAGTAATTAGCCACTTTGATGAGCAATATAGGCAAGTGATATGCTACTAAGTGTTCTTAAAGTACACTTCTGTTGTTTCTAAACATAAGGTTTTTTTACCTCTTTCAGACTTCACCTGAAAGGTGATTTTTCCTGTGCAATTGTATTTGTGAACCTGACACTGACTTTTTTTTTTTTTTTATTGCGACTGACACTGTAGTACTAGATTCAGGTAGATCAGCAGTGTATCTAGTATAAAAGGCCTTTTTGACTAGTTCATGTGGTCTGTTAATTGGACACTAAACCTGCAGGCATCAGCATATCAGTGTTTGCCTGTGTAAAGCCACTGTAGAATATGGCTTTTACATGAGATTTTTTTCCTACAGACTTTCAGATATTTATAAAATAGATATTTATAAAACAGCAGCACTTCACCATATTGTAATTTAATAGCTAGCTTAGCATTTGTTTCTAAACAATAATTAGTATTCTAATTCTAGTTCTACCTTCAATAAAATATTTTATCTTAAGTTGTATGCATTTTGTCAAATAAATTTTTATCCAATGTTTTATTCGTGTGGCAGAATTAAATACTTTCTACATTTGGCCAGTTTATCACTCTGTGTATGTGTTTGTTTTTTTTGTAGATAATTGGCATATTGGGGAGAAATGCCTTGCCCCTTGTCTTGAAAATGGGAAACTTCGTGAAGGAACAATATCCTCTATTGAAAAGGACAAGAACGGAAAAACTTTTGCTATTGTATCGTTCTTGGAGGCTGAAGAAAGGAAAATACTAATAACTAAACTTTGTAGAGTCGAAGCCAGTAGAGGACGCTGGAAAAGCTTAATATTTGATGATGGTGATCTGGAAAAGCCTTATTTTCCTGGCCGAAGTCTTCCATCTCCTGCAGTTGCTTTTAAGTTATCTGACAATGGTGATTTTATTCCATATACAATTAACAGGTACCTGCGTGATTATCAAAGGGAAGGAGCCCAATTTCTGTATGGACACTATGCTAATAAAAGGGGCTGTATTCTTGGAGACGATATGGGCCTCGGAAAGACAATACAGGTATTCTTGTTGATTGTTACATTGAGAGAATACATGGTTTTTGACAGTGTGTTTTCTGTGACATGTAAATGTTTTTTTTTAAAAAAGTAATATTTTTTTTTTTAAAAAGTAATATATTTTTTAAAAGCTACCTCAGCGGAGCTTAACCTTCCTTTTGTGTTGTGGAGTTGGGAGGAGACAGGATGTGACCATCTCAGACAGCACTTAGAGCCAGGAGCCATTGCTGTATTTAAGATACACTTCTGACAGGCCACAAAATTGGGATGTGGCCCCTTTTGGCGTAAGCACAGGCAGTTACAGTAGTTAAGATGTTAGTATTTGGTTAATGTTGAATGTACTTTGAGGATTGCTACCTGTGCATCATTAAAATAATTTTCACTGGAGTATGCTAAAACTACTTAACAGTTCTTATCTGACTGTAGTTCTTTAAAGGTCTTTTTCCTTTTTTCCTTGGAGACTGGTAGTTTGACTGTACTGGGAATGAGAAGGAGCAGACACATTTACTGCCATCTCTGGAAAAAGTGCTTAGATGTTCCATGATATTTTTATCACTCTTTCGGAAATACAACTTGGGTAGATGAAAGGACAAAGTATAGCTGGATTTTTCTGTTATGCTTTGAATCACCGTGGCCCAAATGATTATTTTGCTAAAATTAGGGTGTTTTTGTGTTTGAAAGTTCTCTTTAATCGGCCTAGTTTTAAATTAGCAGTTTGAATCTTACAGTGGCTAGTCTTTGTCCCACTCTCTTTTCTCTATCCATGTGTCAAATGTGAGCTTGTTCCTTCACTGACAGAGTTTTGGCTGTGGCATCTGTTGCGCTTTTATTTAGGAGAACGTCAACAGACACCCATCAGTGCTAAGTATTGTTCTGTAGCAAACTTGGCAAGAGGAGTGAGTACACTAAACTGGCAAAGCTTCTCTGGATAGAGCATTTAGAGGTGTATCACGGATTTGTGTAGCTGCTGATGATCTCTTAAGATATTTATTGAAACTAAACCTCATCCACTTACCTTATGTTTTAGCTAATCTTGGCCACGTTTCTTGTCCATAGCAGTTTAAGAACTCAGTAGTTACGGAAGTTTTTTTCTGCTCAGAACTGCAAATATCTGATTTCATATAGTAAGAAGCATATATAAGGTAGCAGTAAACTGATGGGGGTGGAGAGGGGGGTAAGCTGAGTTTTCTTGCTTCCATCTCTTGTATTTTTTTAATCTCAGAACTGATTCTGTAATTACCTGTTCACATTTATCACACAGTGACAGTGTGTTCTTATGTGGAACTCGCAGCTGATGGCTTTTTCTTCTAATCACAGTGTCAAGTTTGCAGAAGAAAGGTAGCAGTTTTGAATATCTTGTGTATTTTTTGTAAAACGTGGTATTTATGTTTATCAAGGTCAGTTGCAGGAAAGCAGTTCAGTATGGGCAAGGCAGTTCAGTGGATATGAAGTAAAATGGTTTCACTTGTTTAGAAAAGATTATTATGTATGAAAGAATAAATATTAGTTAAACTTCATCAAATAGCAAGTAACTGATTTAGTCTTATAGCAAATTTGTCCTCTATTTGTCAGTTGACGGAACCTTACTGCTTCTGAATTACAGGTTAATTTATGAGATAAAGACTTTTCCAGAAAACTTCTGCATTTCAGTATGCTTTGTACTTCTGAACTGATTTTTACTTAAATGGCCTGGCTGTGTGGCTCTTTCGTGTCACGCTGTAGCTGAGGTAGACAAAAGCAGAGTAATGTTTGTTGACATGATTGCAGTAAGTTAAAGTTTCCTACTTAGGCCTTTAGGTTGATTCCTCCTGTATCTGGTAGAGTCAAAAGTTTCTTAGCAGAGTTGCCCTTTTACAGCCTGTCACTATTGTTACAAATTTGTGATACATAATTCTTCCAAAAATAGAGGATCTGGAAGGCACATGGAGATTTTATGTTCAGTTGAATTTTATTCTTATTCCTGACAGGACTGAAAAAAAAAAAATAAAGTTAAACAACATGTTGAAGCTTGCAGTTCCTTTTAGCCTTAGTTTATGTGAAATCTTAGTATAAAAATGTTTGGTTTTCTTTTCTTCTACATATTTCTTGTCCACCCTGTGGCCCCATATGTGATAAATTTCCTCTCTTTTTTGCTCATCTACGTTTACTCTTCTCGGGTATTTTTCCTGCATTTCTACAGTCCTGGCTGGTTCTTCTCCCTGCATCTTTAGAGGGAGATAGCTCTGGAAATTTATTCTTTTTTGGAAGTCAACAGATGACAGCTTTACCTCTGCCCTGCTATGTGCAACTACGTAGCAGCTGCAAAAGGAAGCAGCTGGAACTGTCTGCTCAGTATAAAGGGAGTCTATTGAATTTTCAAAAGAAGGGCACCTCTCTGATGATGCATCTGGTTCTTGCTGCTGCTTACCTCCATGGGTACCAAGTGGGTTCTATGGATTTGAATGTTTGGGCCTGGTATCTCAGTGCCTTCTTCCTGTTTTAGGTTACCATGTGAGCAGCTTGGAATAGCCTATGCTGGGATGTTTGTCCCCACTGTGGTGTATTGTAGTAAGTGTCTTATCATAGTCAGAGGGAAATCACCTTGACTGTTTTGAGGCAGATGAGAGGGTATAGGCCCAAACACAACAGAAAGAACAGATTTTGCATTTGACAGCAGGAATTGGCAGGAATGGAACATAGAGAAAATGACATATTAGTAAAAAATCTAACCTCTAATTTAAACTACTTCTTCCTTTTGCAGTAGTGTTGGGAGTATAGTTAGAAAGCATGTCTTCCTTCTCTTTTATCATCCAAGATTCAAGTGTACTCCTGAAAATGTAGGAAAATTGCAAGGCATGCCTCATCTCTAGTTTTTGCTGGCTTATTCATAATCTTTTCTATATTTTTCGGACTTCTCCACTTGGAGGGTGCAAGAGTGAATTAGAGTAATTAATTGCTCTTATAATGAATTCAGGATTCTCCAAGGGATGGAGTTCTTGTTTTAAAAACAAATTAATCTCAAACAAAAAAACCATACCCAAAAAAACAAATAAAAAACCAGTCCCCACAAATCCTTTCTAAATCCCATCCAGGATTTTGTCCTAAATGTTTATTTTCAGTTGAACTAATTCACCTGCTGTTTGTGTTTTTGTACATAGTCATTGAGACTTGTTTTCTTTCTCAAGGTCATTTCATTTTTGGCTGCAGTGTTGCACAAAAAGGGAACGCGTGAAGATATTGAAAATAATATGCCAGAATTTTTACGAAGGACAATGAAAAAAGAATCAAAGTGTAACCCCAAGAAGGTACAGCTTTTAGTGATACAAGCTTAAGGATTTTGGTAAAAGGCAATACTGGGGGTTTTTGTTTGTTTGTTTGCTTTAGGCATTTATGTATGTTAATTTTGAATATTCAACTACTTAGGTAGATTGGGGTTTCATGACCTTCCTAGTAGTGTTAGGGAAGCCTTCAGTTTTCCAGATTGTCATAGTGCATTATATAGCTGTTATTGTCTAATCTGTTAATAGTGTGGGTCTGCACTAACACAAAACATTTAGAAAGACCTGGATGAGATCTGTGGCTAGAGTACTTTGAAAAGCCTGTATCATTAAGTAGAAGATAATAGTTTTGTGTGATTGTGTTTCTAAAGTACAAAAAGCACATGTGTATATATTAACTTGATATTTAAATAATTAAGGCAAATGCATATATTTGGAAAACTTACTGCTAATATTTTTGTGACCTCATGTGTTTTCTTAAATGGCTGTCATAATGTCGAAAGTAAGGCTGACTGATAATCTAAGTAATCAAGCACAGCAAATAAAGATACATGTAAAAGTTCTGTGCAGTTGAGAAAAATCTAAAGATAATTTTAATTTTACTCATCACAGGACCCATGCAATTTCTGTTTTCCATCACTAATTTTATTTTATTGGAATAATTGGAATATGTAACTGACAAAATGGTTCATACGACACTAGCTTTATGAATAATGCGTACAGGTTCCTCAGGAAAGATAGGCAGAGAAGAAGAGGTGAAGGGATAGCACTTCGTGTGGAGAAAAAAAAGAGTGCTACTGATGGGGAATAAAGAGGAATTATTTCACTTTGAGGACAATTTAGTGTTGCAACAGGTCACAGAAAAGTTGTGGACCACCTCATCCTTGGGGATTTTGAATATCTGACTAGGGAAAGCCCTACATTTCTGAATTCAGTATTGCCCCTGCTTTGATCAGAAGGGTAGATTAGAAATTTCCTGAGATCTCTTCCCACCTCATTGATTTTATTATTCTGTGATATTAAATGAGTTGTACAGGCTGTCTGAATTTTTTAACCCTTTTCAGGTCTTTCTGTTTTGAAGTCATATGTAGGCTAGACTTGTGGATCGAAGGAAGCTGCTTACCCTCTTCATCCTTTTGTTTACTCCATCCGTAAAATATTTTATGCTACGCAGATATAGATGCTGTAACAAAGCAAAGGGATAGTATCTCATGTCTTATTGCAGTGGTTAGAGTATAATTTGAGTAAGTAGCACTACTTTGGTATCTTTTGCAGTGTTACACTATTTTTCTTCTGTAGTTTTTGCATAATCTTAAGTAAACTGATTACTTTTAAATTTTTATTGGCTTTTCAAATATCTTCTATACTATACTTTGAAGTGACAGAATTAAACAATTCAAACTATAAAGCAGTAAAATAAATCTCAAGATTTTGACTTTCCTTGTTAAGAATGTGCTGTGTTGTATTTTTTCCGGTAATACTGTAACAGCTATTTGTTTTCAGACTTTCCTCATAGTAGCCCCTCTTTCAGTGCTGTACAATTGGAAGGATGAGTTGGACACATGGGGGTACTTTAAGGTCTCTGTCTTACATGGCAGTAAAAAGGATGATGACTTGAGTCGCATCAAGCAAGGGAAATGTGAAGTTGCCCTTACAACATATGAGATTCTTCGCCTGTATTTGGATGAATTTAACAGGTAATTAATTTAATATATTTTTCTACACATGGAATTTTAACTGTCTAAGTTTGCATTGTGCTTTGCAAGTGCTTATTCTTTCTGTGTGATGTACTTACTGTTAAACCAAATGACTCGTTGTATTCAGAAGGAGAATCCCATATAGCTATCTTTGGAGCGTTTATCCTGTACTGTCTGTGTAGTGGGATGCTTGGAAGAAGTTTGAATGGTTTTCATAAAACTAGTTTTTGCTGTTAAGTCATTCATGAAGTGTTCTGTAGAAGATGCAGGAATTGTCTGCGTGAAAACTGGCAGTAGCTAGAAGATATGCAGAAGATATTTCTTTCTTTCAATACAGAGTAAGGAGAAAAAAATCTGGAATTTTTAGCAAATGTTCAAAAGGTATTTTCATTGCTATTTGCACTTCTCACCAGCTTGATGAAATTCTTTGAGTCCTAAAAGCTTTGATATATAAGACGTGTGTATGTGTCTATGTGTGTAGTTTTAAATACCTGATGGACTTAGCAGAATTATGGTCTTTCTGACAGCAAATTATATTGGAAATCCTACTTTGTTTGCTCCTTACCTGTCGACATACTCAGATTTGGAGTGTTGCCTTTCCTTTGGCTGTGTTTAGGAGTACTTAGCCTCTCATCTGATCCTAGAGGTTCTCTTTCCTTACATCATCTTGGAAGTACAGTACAAGTTGCACTAATAGCTAGTAGTAGCAGCTTGCCCTTAGCAGATAGTGTTGTCAGGGGCTCTGCAGATCTTGTCATTTTAGGTGCTGGGAAAGATCCAGGCCCTAGTCAGTGTCCTAGTGTTCTGGACAGCCATCACCAGAACAATCAGATCTCAAGCCTGTTTGTGCTCAGGTCTGGAATAGAGTGCAGATAGAAGAAGACTAAAGGAGTTGTGTTACCAGTACCCTAATTCTTGCTGTTGTCATTCTGAGGAACTCTTCAGGGTTAATCATTGAATAGGCAGTGGTCAGGAAATAGGTGCATGTGCAGAGCAGTTCTGATGTGTGACTGACTGCTTGCAAATACATTACTTCACCATGCAGATTTATGAAACTGTTTCTGCAGAGCATGTGTCTGGATGAGCCTATGATCTTGACACTGGAAGAAGCTATGTGTCTTGCTTAGCTAGAGTGATGGATTGGGCTCAAAAACTGATCTTAAATGATTAATTATCAGTAATAAGAATACCTAGACTCAGTTATGCATGTAAATCAGCATAATAAGAGATTAAGTTGAATGAGGTAGCATACAGTCATCTGTTAGGCTCCTTTCAGAAGCTCCAATTTTTAGCAGATTTTTGGACTTTAAGGAACTCAGATATGAATGTATCTATTTAGCAAGTGTAAAAAATGCCACAAGATCAACCTTCTGATTAGTTAACTAAATACAGCCTGCTCAGGAGAGAGAAATTTCCTTCTAAACATATCTGTTTCAACTTTTTGCTGCTTGAAGTGTCATCAAACTGGATACAGTTTTGTTCTGAAATATTCATTCATGTGTATGTGTGTATATATATGAAGCAGTCTCATAAAGTTAAAAAATCTCTTCCTATGTCTTGATGACTTAAGTTAGTATCACAGTATTTGGGTCATTTTACCTTCAAGGTTTATACTTGAACTGGCTGCAAAATATCTTTAGGTCCCTGCTTCTAGGTATGTTCCTCCTAGTCACAAAATCACAAAATCTTAAAACTCCTCTGCCATATAGGTATCAATTAAAGAAATTGAGTGATGCTTTTATGTAGGAAACCACGCAAATTGAAATGCTTTCAGTCTACTTCTGGTTACACTAGATAGATTTTGTTGGAAAAATTAAGCACACTTGTGTTAAGCATGTTTCAACAGTTTACCTTCAGAGATTTGTTTAGTTTTTCTGATCTTACTTCTGAGTGGAATTAGTGCTGGTGAGATGTGCTGGATTGATTGCTTCGGCGATTGAAGTCTACTTTCTTCACAGAAAGCCTTTGATACTGTTAACAGTAGTTCGTTTATTTGGCTATATAGTTTAGGCGTTATACTCAACTATGGCAACTAAATTTACTGAAAAAACAGAATATAAGGAAACTGAATAGTACAATACAATGTAAAACAGGAAAACCAAAAAGTGATAGCTTCTTATAATAGTCATGGCTAGGTGTGTGTCTGACTTCACTTTGTACGCATGTAGGCTGACAGGATAAGTAGTTTCAGTTAATACAATATTTCTTGTTGATCTACAGTGTGGAATGGTCTGCTGTGATAGTGGATGAAGCACATAGAATCAAGAATCCAAAGGCTCAAATAACTCAAACCATGAAGTCATTAAAATGCGATGTTCGGATAGGTCTTACTGGAACTATTCTTCAGAACAACATGAAGGAACTTTGGTGTGTTATGGACTGGTAAATAAAATATATCTTATTATTTAAACACGTCTATATGTTAACCTTGCAGTGGGACTGGGATAGGGATGGATGATTTGGATCCATCTGTGTCAAAAAACCAACAAATCACAACTCTCCCCCAAAAAACTCCAATATTTAGTGAGAATGTAAGTGTGTTTTTCCATATGGAAAGTGAGCTCCTGGTAGATAAATCTGCAGTATGATTTTTGCAGTTGTTTAATAAATTTGGAGCTCCTCTTACCACATGGCTTTTTTTGGGGAGTTTGGGAAGTGGTTAAAATTCTTTTATTTCCCCCGCCCCCCTCCCCATGCTTACCTTTCTTTTTTTAGGGATGCTATTTTATTCTTTGTCTGTCCTCACAGAGTAGATTGAGAATCATTACACAGTTTCAAACAGTGTTGTTGTGCCTTTGCTTTGTCCAATATGTGCAGGTCATTCTGACTTACTTGGAAGTTGAAAGTAATAATATTTTGCTGTTTTTCAAAATGCACAAGTGCACATATTTGGAAAGGAACAGTTGTCCAGGAAGACTTTTAATGGAGAGGGAGAGGTGGAAATAACCCTAGATATAAATCTAAACATAGAGTCCTTACTGGGAATGCTTTACAGAGGAGGAACGAAGCAAACATGCCATAAATATAAGGAAATACAGGCTTAATTGAAGTATCAGGAAAGAAATGCTTTAACAGTAAGCTTAGTGTTGCATCCTATGCTGATATTAGTAGATCATTGAGATACATAGTGCTGCCAATGATTATGAAATTCTTTTTCCTACTGGATTTCTTAAGATTTTGTTTAGTAAATTGCAATATGTACATAACATGATTTTAATAAAAACACTAAAAATCGAATACATGACTACTTAGCTTCCTATTTTTACTTCGGAACTGTAGCAGCGTTGTAGTTTAGAGGTTCTGTATACTTGTGTCCTCTGAAGCTCTGCTGAGCTTTAGTTTTTCTGGACATGGCAACCCTTTCCTAAGCTAAGGGGACTGTCTTAACATGTGAGTATCACAGTAAGTAAATGAAAAAATTACATGTCTGGAAGTAGTGAATGTTTCTGTTTATATACACAATTTTTATTAATTTCTCTAAGGATGGTTAATTTAAGATTTCTTGCTGTTAGCCAGAAACAATTTATGGTATGTTTTTAATCAATGGAAAAGCATAGATCCCCTTGGAGTAAACAAAATGATGTTATTCCTTCACACATGTGCATTCCTTTTGTTTTTTAATAGGGCTGTACCAGGACTTTTGGGTAGCAGACAACATTTCAAGAAGGATTTTTCTGATCCAGTGGAGCATGGCCAGAGGCACACTGCAACTAAAAGAGAGCTAGCAACAGGTCGGAAGGCCATGGTGAAGCTAGCAAGAAAAATGTCTGGCTGGTTTCTAAGACGTACCAAAGCGCTTATCAGTGATCAGTTGCCAAAAAAGGAAGACAGAGTAAGACATTTCAAGTCTGTGCATTTCAAGTACAATGCTAATGAATATATCTCTTCTTTATTGTTTTTGTTGTGTTTTTTCTCTTTAATCATGCCTTTAGTAGTTTATGGGGTTTTTTTAGACTTAGAAATTCAAGGAGAATTCAGAGTCTTGGAAAAAATACATGTGCAGTAGTGTGCTTTGTTCACATAATTACTATGATTGCATGTTGAAATGGAGTTAATCAAGCATGAAAATGCTCAGCTAGACTTCTGACTAGTGATTTACACATCTGTTTTATGTGCACTTTTGTATTTATCGGTGCAAACTCAATGCGATGTATGTAAATCTCTTGAAATTCTGTGTAGGACTCCTGAATTTGCAGCGCAACACTTTCTGTGTAGAACAGTATACTTTTCATTTTAACTCCTTCATTTTTGATCACTGAGTAAAGGAAAACACCAAAACCTAAAGCTGTTTGTTGACAGGTCTGTAGTTCCTGTTCATGTAGTGGTGTTGTAAATGTGATATAAAGTGATGATACCTATGACTATAGCTAAGAGTTCTGATGAATTCTTATTAGATATATTTGTGCTTTCCTTCTAAGTAGACAAACACATTAGCTTGCAGCTGGTTTTGTTTTAAAAATTTGGTATTAATTCTTCATCCTTAGTATATAATAATGTCATCTAAACTGTCTTCCAAAGCAAAGATTAACACAAGTGTCAGTCAGTTGCTTTCCTAAGTCTAGCAGATTTTATTCTTTTCATTCTCTTGTTAATGTGAGTATATGCTCAAGTTACTGCTATATTATTATAGCTCAGCATGGTGCTGCTGCTGTGTGGGTGGCCTAGGTTAAGGAATGATCTTGGGATTTCTGTCTCCTGCTGCTTAAGACTAAAGATGTCATGGAGATGCCACCCATGGTCTCTAAGAAGAAGGATAAGAGTTTTGGCCATAGCACTGTGTAGCCATCACATTGCTTATTCTGTTTGTCCTGCCTATGGTAGTGGAACAGCCAGTGCCTAAAAAGAGGAAAGAAAAGATAAATTAGGCAACTGGCAAAGCAGAAGGGAATCCTTAATTACAATTATGCGTTTATTTCTCTCACTTTTCCTTCCTCTTCCTGTGCCTCCACAAAAGCCATACTTAAAAGTTTATAGCAACCTAATATCAGGTTGTTGTAGCTTGATACTAATATTCTTTGTAGAATTTTGGGAGGGGATAAAATAACTATCTGTACATATAAGCTACAGTTTCGTACTATTTTGGTTTAAAGATCCAGATTTTTTTTCATTTGGTGGTAGAATAATTTCTTATAAAGATTTGAGCAACTATATTCTTGTTTTCTACTTTATTTTCCATGTTTTATATTTTTCGGTGCAGCACTCTGCTTTTCATTGTATACAGCACATAACTATGTTTTGGGGGTTCTCTCTCTTCGACAGATGGTATACTGTTCCCTGACCGAGTTCCAGAAGGCAGTGTACCAGGCTGTATTAGACACAGAGGACGTGAGCTTGATATTACGAGCGGGAGAGCCCTGTAGCTGCAACAGCGGTCGTAAAAGGAAGAACTGTTGTTACAAAGTAAGAACTTGCACTGTTTCCATTTTAGATCATAATCTTTCTGATTTGAGCAGTAGGTAGGTTTTCTTGAGTGTGACTCCCTGCCAATGAAGAGCTGATAAAAATGGCTGCATGGTTGTAGGCCATCTATTTGGGAAATCCAATCCCAACTGGAAACGTGGGTGGTTGCATCAGAAGCATGATGGAGTTGGGCACTTTGGGATTACTGCAAAGCTGTTTTGCATGCCCTGAGCAAGTGGTTGTTATTTATGCAGTAAATTCTGAATTTGTCATATTAAAAAGTGCACCTGTGAAACAGTTGATGTTGGCAAGGATGTTGCATTGGGATGTTCAGTATGTGTCAGGCATGCTGCTTCCGTGTGCCTCAGGTGGTCAGTGCAGAAGCTGACAATCAGAGGCATCCTGGACCCAACAGGTTGTCTGGGCTTTGGTTGTGTTATAACTGCAGCTGGATTGTGTTTTTCTGTGCCACTAAATATGCTGTTTTCTTTGCTTAATTGAAGGGAGAACTCTTGACAGTAGCCATAGAGCACAAGGAGAACTTTTTTTCAGGAGTAGCAGCTCTGTAGATTTCTTCTGTTGTCTCTGGGCTTCGTTAATGCTTGATTAGTCTAACTTTGGATTTGTTCGTATCCCTCAGTTGGCTCAGATTAAGCATATCTTTTTAACATTTAGAAGCTTGTATCTCATATTGGCTTCTCTCTGTTTTCTTTGTAGCCTGTTTTGATTGTTGTATAGCGGCTTTCCCCCCGCACATCCCCCCACCAATGATGTAGCTTTTTCAGTCTTATGCATCTTTCTTTTAAAAACAATCCCTCTATCAGCCTCTTTAATATTCCATGGATACTAGCTTTAGTTCTTTGCAGGCTTCTGTTTTTTGCGGTGTTTTGTAGAAAAAAAGTAAAATGCTGCTGAACTTTCATGAAGGGCATTAGGCAGATCTGCAGATACTTAAGTGCTCTTATGGACTGTCTTATTCCAAAGTCAACCATGAAATTCAGGAACTTGAGAAGCGAAAGGGAAAACAAGTATTGGTTGAGTGAGCCAACCATAACCAGAAAGATAACTGATGCTTTTGCTGCTGCTGCATTGTAGAGTATTTGAAGTTGTTTGAATTTTGTTACTTGAGATGTTTATAAAACTTTATACATTTCTGCCATAGGAAGTAAAAAAAAGTTAGCAGTTGTAGGGTATGAAGTAATTCAAACAGCACTGGTTTGATTTACGTTTGAATCAGTTGTAAAGTTACTGTCTTTTTGTCTACCAAGGAGTTCTTGGTTATCTTAGTAATTTCTGTAAATCTCATGGTATCTGAAATGTTCAGCAAACTGTGAACATAGCTGTCGGTGTTTTCTCTTTTTGAGAACGTGTTTTCTATCAACGGGATCACAAAGTTGAGGGAAAAAAACCTTGCTGCGATTTTTTTTTTTAGAAATACAGTATGCATCTCTTTGAGATCAATTATAGTACTGCTTAGAGTTGCTAAAGCATTACACCTTGTAAGAATAGCACTTATTTTAGATTATTTCTTATTTTCAGGAGTATTTGTTTGCATAAACATTTGTGTTGGGGTTTTTTTGTAGGTAAATGCTCATGGTGAAACAATTAAGTCGCTGCGTTTCAGTTACCTGACAATCCTACAGAAGGTTGCAAATCATGCTGCACTGCTGCAGACGGACAACACTAGCAAGCAGCAGGTTAGTTTCAGAAATATCTAAAACTTGTGGAAAATGAGATGAAAACTCTTAAAGGAAAATTGCTACTGGCCTCCTTTTTAAGTCTTAACTAGCTGAAATTAAGATATTTTGCAAAATTCCTTTTCCATTCAGTAATTCAGAATATAGCCCTTATTTAGCAGATAGAGATGTTACACAACAGTATGTTAATTTAGTTGATGCATATCTGAAAATAAGAGTTACAGAAACACTGGAGGAGGAAGAGTAATTTTTAGTGATTTCTAATAATGCCATTTCTGTTCCCTTTATGACATATGTCTAGTAAGAGGAGTGTCTTTGTGCAAATAAATAAATAATAAGCAATTAGAATATTTTTTTTCCTAGTATTTTATATTCAAAGCTGAGCTTTATTTAAAGAAATAATGAGGAACATGTTTTAGTAGAAAATACTCAATGAGAGAACAGTATCAGTTTATCTTGTTACTGTGGCAAGTAACCTACAAGATGAGCAAATGTCAGAGTTTTTAAAAATGCTTGTATGTGATCCTTAAGATCCAGAAATGAGCAAAGAGATTTAAGGATGTTACCAGTTCCTCTCAGAAGCCGCAGGGCAATGGAAATGAGAAGATCCTAACTAATTTTGGCAGGTTTGTTCTATTAAAACAATTTTGCTTTTTAGGAAATATTACTGTTATTGTCCAGGGCCTCATACACAGTAAATACCCAAATGTTTTCAGTGTTTTTGTTGTTTTGTTTTGTTGGTTTTTTTTTTATATTGCATGTATAGTTTTTGATGCAATAACATCTGAGAAATTACACAGCCACTGAAATAACGATATATGAGTATTTTGAGACTTACTGTCTCTTACAGCATACATAATTATTAATGTCTCCAAAATCTTGTGAAGAAAGTGACATTTTGTAGTATTTCTTACCTTTAGTATTAAAGTCCATATATATTATTCTAGGGTGAGAGATGAAATCTTTTCTGCTTCTCTGGAAAAGTAGACTTAAAATGCGTGGTTGTGTTCAAGTTCAGAGCTATCCAGGTTGTAGCAGTGGAGCTTTAATGCAGCTTTTGAACAGTTTAAATGTTTCCCATATTGGAAACTAGTAACCATCATGGTTACTAGTATCAAAATGTAGCTCTAACTTTTAGTGCCTATTCAAACTTTATGCTTTTTTTTTTTTTTTTCCAGGAAGCCCATATCAAACGGGTGTGCAGTCAGGTATTTTCCAATTTTCCAGATTTTGTTCAGTTAAGCAAAGATGCAGCCTTTGAAACAATTTCGGATCCAAAGTACAGTGGAAAAATGAAGGTAAGCCTGTTCTTTAGATGCAAGTTAAGTATTAGTGATAGTAATAAATCTGCAACCGTAGTATATGGATATAAGAAAATATACACCTAATAGTTATGGGTTTTTAATAATTCTGTTTATGGTGGTGGTACCACAGCAGAGATCTCCTGTCATGGATTGGGCTGCCTCTGGGCAAAGACTGGATAAAATGATCTGTGATGCTAAGATATCTTAGGATGTTAGCCTCACATATTTAGTGAGGGTCACAGAAATGAACCTTCCAGCCAAGGGGGTTGTGGTTGTAATATTATGACAGATAGTTCCGTGAAACCATGGACTCAGTGGCAGTCAGAAATGTTTGGGGAAGGGAAATAGAGCAAAACAAAATCCTGATGGACTTAATGATTTGTGCACACCTTCAATATTGTGGGTAGTTCCAGTCCCTCCTCTCAAAAAGAGAACCTTGAAAAGGTTCAGAGAAGGGTCACAAAAGGTGATCAGTGCTGTGGGACGGAAGCAACCAAGTAGACTCGGACTCTCCAGCCTAGAAAAAATGTCTTAGGATGACTGTGAGAGGGACAATCATGAGTAGCATGGAACTGGTTAAGAAATACTGAGTACTTACTGTCTTTTCTAACCCTTTGGACATCAAATGAGCTAATGGGCGCCTGGCTAAAGATTAACAAAATAAATTTGTTAAGTGTAAACCTGTACTCCCTCAGAAACTGGTTTCTGAGGGGAACAAGACAAATAACTGAAAAAGATGTCTGATGTGGCTAGTTAAAAAGAAAACCATACTAGGTTTAGGAGTCTTTCTGAGCTGAGACTGACTGGAGAATGAGAAGCTATGCAGAATGGAGTATACTGTATTTTCACTTGGTCTATAAACCTGATTATTCGCAGTTGCTCGTTGGGAGTTGGGGGAGGCAGTGGCTGGGACACATTTTTTGTAACAGTAATGGTTGTTATTACTTTATTGATTTGTTATTATGCAAGTAACATCTTTCATTTCTGTTATTACATGCATATGAGAGGCCTAGATGTTACCTTTGTTATATACACTTGGTTATCTTATGAAAGTCAACTTTACTGTTAAATCAGCTACTAGCAAATATTTAATACATGCCTGTGAAAAAGAAGACCATGATGGTCTTCAGTGGTGCTTACAAAGCTCTTCTTTTATTGGTTAAAACTAATTTTGCTTTCTCTAGAAGTTTTTCTCTTGGCGCTATTGCTACTTCAGTCCAGCACAGCCTTATGACATTTTAATTAGTGTTTTTTTACACACTAGTGAATAACACAGGCAAGCAAAAATGCATGAATTAAGGCAGAACTTCCAACATTATGTGCCTTTAAAGTCTGCAGCTTACAGAGCTGCCTGTTGTGAAGAATCTGTTCCAAACTGTGGCCATAAGTGTGAGTTGCTTCTGGGACAGCATAGACTGCGGTGTCTTCTCAGAGGTGCAACTGGCTGTGGCTGTGCGGGTTGGGTTTAACCTTGGCTTGGTAGCACTAAGGTTCTTCTCATGCTTGCGTGCAGCAGCCTTGGGTGTTAAGGAAGAAGGTTCTGCTATATTGCAATGCTGGAGTAAGAGCATAGCTGATGTAGCAAGAGAGCAGAGGCTGTGATCTTTTTAAGTATACTGAGCTTGTGCTTGTGGCTTGATACTGATGAAATGTCAGGCCACGTGGTTAGAAGTGTTGAACACGTGGTTAGAAAGTGAATCTCTAAGCTGACAGTAGATAAGTGCGAGGCCAGCTTGAATTTCTGGATAAATTGCTCACATGTAAGTAGAATCATAGGATAATTTGAGTTGGAAGGGATCTTTAAAGATCATCTAGTCCAGCCCCGAGTAGAACAAAATGAGAAAGACGTGATTAAAAACGATGGGCTACCAGCGTGGCAATTGCTCCTGTTGGTTTTTTTTTTTATTGTTAGTGAATCATCTAATGCTCATGTTCATTCTGTCTCACTAGATATTTTCCTGATTGTGCTTTTTATTTAATTTTTTTCTCTTTTAGCTTGTTATCAGTCTGTACTGATCAATATTCCTATATTTCAAGGAACACCGTGCCAACAATATAGATTGTAGGTAATTGCAGAAAAACCCCAAAACCTAAACCATGACGAAAAACCCCACAACCCCCAAAACCTAAATCCTAAATATGCCATATTCTTGAGAAGAGCCTTTGTGTGGAAAATTTCCATTTAAAAAAATAAGTGCAGTGTATATCATGGGAAATTGGATTTAAAAATCCAACCTTGAGTTTTTGAACTAATATTTATATTGAAAAATATTTCTTCAGTATGTCTGGTAGATGAGAGGTAAGTGCAATATAATTTCTGCAGAAAAGTAAGAAAGGAAAATTTAAAAGTTGCTGTAATTCTTCCACAGAACATTTTATAACTGACCTTTTAAAGTCAGAGCAGACACTACACTGCAGTAGTAGTAGGCAAAAGTGTGGAACAATATGGACCTTTCTTTCCTCCAAAGTAAGAAACTATGATCTACGATTATTATGAGGGGTTCTGTTTGCTTGGTTTGCTTTTTACTTTATGAATGATAGAGCAGAAGCATTTTCAAATACTGCAGTTATGACAGCGCAGTTTATAGAGTAGTTTTCCACTGTTGATGACCTCTAGTTTTATATATATGATACTTTATTTTAGAAATCCGTCATTACAAACTGGATAGAATTGATCTAAGCATTATTGAAAGAATTGCTTACTTTGAGGGAAGTTGACCTACTTTCTCTTTTAAGGGGAACTTGAATTTTATGTCAGTTCATGAAATGTGTCTTAGTATAAACAGAATATTCTGAACTGTGTGGTGATATTGCTGCCTTGAAGGAGGAGTTTTATGTAATGAGCCAAGTAGCCATCATTGAAAAATAAGGTAGTTTTTGAGCCCATTAAATTTGATTTCAGAATAGTCATGATACCAAAAATTGGTTCATACATGTCTGATATTGTGGTGTGTTATTGTGTTTTTTGTTGTTCTTGCTGCTGCTGATTGCATTGCAGATTTGTCTAGTGAGAAAAGATTGTCTAACTGTTTTCTTTTCTATTCCGAATTTTAAAACAGAAGCTGTTTGGGGTGATTTTGTTTTCTATGCTCTGGAAGCAAAGTCATTCAGAATGTATTTCATTTAGAAGGTCCTCTTACCATTAGAAAGTAATCAGAGGAGAGTCATCAAATACTAGAACTTGAAAACTACTTTATGTATTTTTAACATGTTTATTTGGAAATAAATGACACAAGTTATAGTAAAGTGTTTTTAATAGCCTTGTCCCACTGTAATACTTTGTTTTCTGTTCTGTAAATTAAAATTTCTGTACTGTAGAAACTAATTGAAATATTTTTGTAACTTTCATCTGGTAGTGTAGACTGAATAGATATTATTTAGTCCTTTAAATTAAAATTCAGTAAAGGCTACACAGAAATGTTGGCACAGGTGATTATTCTTTTGTAGATGAGCATATTTGCAAAGAAGGTTGTGGCATTTATTTAAATTTATTTAAGGTAGGGGAAGGGCTGAGTTTTGTTGATGAAGTTCATTAGGTGAGCAGTTGTAACTGTTTTGAAGGGTTGAGGAGGTTAACCTATCTACTAAAAGACCTGTTCTCTCACCAAGCAGAGATAAAACTCACAGAGAGAGAGCTTTTCTCTCTTTTTTTTTTTTTTTTTTTTTTTTTTTTTTTTTTTTTTTTTTTGCTGTGGAATATGCCTACCGCCACCAGTAAAACTAGAATTGCTTGAACAGAAGTGTGAGAGTATGCCATAATTGGTGTTTGTGTCCTACCTTGTGCTGTGGCTGCAGTCACCTTTACGTGTTTTGCAAGCTGTAGTGTTTAAATGTGGCACGACAGGTTTGCTGTTCTGAACTCAAGGTTATAACAAGTTTTTGGAAAAAACAATCCCTGTAATCCAATTGTACACGTATAAGTGTTCATGATATACCTATGACTCTAATACATTTTCCTTATGGTGGGAGGTGGGTAATAAGACAGTGACATCATCTGACCTTCAGCTATTTTTGTGGAATTATTCATTCATTTTCAATCACACTGCAGAACATAGAGTTTTCAAAAGTATTTCCTTATACTTTCTATTGCAAGGTGAATTTCATGCCTAAATTTTTAACTTGGAATAGTTGAATATGAGAATTGAAGTGAAAGGAGTGTGCTGTCTTGTTTGGAAACTACCTTTTTTCTATCATGAAGTGAGAAAGTGAGGACTTGAAAAGTGCAAGGACAAGTGATTTTAACATTAAGGTTGGACATTGTTTACATGGAAGTATTGGGTACTGCTTGGAAAAGAAGTAAGAAAAATGAAGGTAGTTTTAAAAGCCTGCAGTAATTCTCATTAGTGCTTTGTCTGATTATTTCTACAATTTTGTTAAAATTCTGACTTACGGAGACTGTATGCTTTTTAAGTGAAAAGGGCTATTAAATGTCTAGGCACTTGGAATAACTTTTTTTTTTTTTTAAACTACACGTGTAATATTTCCACAGACATCCAATTGTGGAGTTTTGGAATACTGTTCTTAATTAATAGAAATCTCTTAGGAATAACTGTATTGGATTGATTTATTTTTCTGGCATATTACCATTATTTCAGTAGGAAAATGGAAGTCTGTTGGAGCACCTTGCAAATAATAGTAACTTCTACTATTAAACATAATCCTGACCCAGGCAGGCAAGGTTTTGAAGGCTGGAAAACACTCTAGGCTAGCTTGCATATCTGCATACAAACAAGATATTCTCACATGTGAGAGGTAACACTTCATCACAGTCAAACAACTCACAATGTGTTGTAACGGGGAGATACACTTTTAAATCCATGTGGACTTTTACAAAGAGCATGTTACTTTTGCTTGAGTATGATTAAGTATTTCTTTTTCAGAGTATCAGTTTTTAGGATAATACTCTGATGTGCAAGCATAGAATTTTTCTGTTTTGTCCAAAGCCATTTGTTACTTTTCAATGTTCTTTATTCCAGAATACCTAAAATCCCATTGGGCATGACATTGGTCCATTTTATTTAAACAGACTAGGTGGATTTTTTTTGTATTCCTCTATAGAAAATTCATTATTTGACCTACACTTTACTCTAATGATAACAGCAATAACATAGTAGCCAAATTTCTTCTGCATTTAAAAGCACGTCACTGTTTTTCTTGTTTCTTAATGTGGCTAAATAAAATGCAAATGCAAGTCATTTAGCTCTTGTTAAATTACCTGATACGGATTTTTTTTTACCAATAAAATAAATGCTAGTTTATTATACGGTGAAACCAGGCAAAAATTACCTTGTTTTGTACCTTGTTTTCACTAATAACTGGCTGGCTAATATATACAAAAAGGCTTATAAGTGATGTAGAATTACAATTTTATATTCTAGATATTTTCCAGAACTGTAAATTTAATATAAACATTCCTAATTATTTGGTTGTCAAATATTTGTTAGGCTTTTGGTGAAATCAGTGTCAATTAACAGTTTATGTATTTGCCACTGAATAAATATATTTTCAAAATATTTATTGCCCAGTGGGAGAAAGCTACAGACATGGTACAGAAAATTCCTCTTTCGCGTTTGTATATTGCTTCTGCGTGGTACTCTGGAGCTGCCATTGCCAGATGTGGACATGCTTCTTTTGAAAATAACAGTATCACTATTATACACAAGGCTCTGGATTATTTGCTTCCCCACCAGAATAACATTGTGTGTGGGCGGATTATTGGCATTTCAAGGTCTGTAAGAGTCTGGGAAGCTGGATCCTACTGTAAATAGAGCAACAGACGAGAGCGGGAGTGGGGAGGAGCATACATCTCACTGATTATTTTAAGAAGACAAGTTCCAAGAAGTTCTGAACTCATATGTCATACAGAAAACTTAAACAGACCTTTCTGTTTTCAGGGAAATTGTATGCTTTTGCTAAATGCAAAAATTCACAATCTGAGCTAGTGCATGAGATAAAGAACATATTTTTGCAGCCTGTGCACTGACACAAATAGCTTCTGAATTTACATGTTAGTATTATGATTGCCTTTTTATCACCGGATTTACATGTAAATCACTGAAAAATGCATAGGTCCAGCATCTCTATTACCTTTGACACATTTATTATGTTACTTATGATTTTTGTTATGGCTCTTTTTGGCTTTGCAAATAATTAATTCCAGTGTAGCCTGTTTAAAGGCTGAAAATCCAAATAAGAGTATGCAAGATGAACTCTAGGTAAAGTCTCTCTGTTTGTATTCTATGGTTCTTTTACAGGTCCTTCAGCAGCTTTTAAATCACTTCAGAAAAAACAAAGATAAAGTTCTTCTTTTCTCCTTTTCCACTAAGGTGAGCTCCATATGATTTTTATCAAAGAACTGCAGCAGTAGGTTCTGAAGCTTAAAGCACTGAGGTGACAGCTGTCAACCATGTTTCCTTTCTCTCTGTGCTATGGGAGATAATGATGAGAAGGACAGTGTGCCATACTCCAGAAGCATGTTGAAACCTTATGTTATCTCATGGTAAAAATGGTGATGGCAAGATAAATGTAATGCTGCCTTCCTTAGAGCCTTTTAAAATTGTTGTATTACTTCAGATGTAGATAGCTCATGCTGGGTTCAGCTGTTATGTCTTCAGTTAGAGCAGAGTCACAGCAAAATACAACTGAATTATCATACAGCCTTTGTGTTAGCACTGAAAGTAGTTAAATTTCTTCTGTTCTACTAGCTTTTGACCCTCACCAGGGATGAAACTTCAACCTCGAGATTCGTTATACCAGTTCATTTCAACTGAAAACAGTGTTTAATTGGAGCAAGAAGTGTATGCACACGTCACTTCTAGGGCACTTGCTCCTTGATTTTCTTGTTAGGGAATAACGTGTTTCCTGAAATGTACAAACTAATGTGGTTTTCTTAAATATTCATAATGATAGCATTAAAAAGTATTAAAAACTAATAGTGTGAATGACAATTCAGAGTCTTAAATATTTGATAATTTTGTGACTTCAAGGCAGACTGCAAGTTTAATATTTAGGTATAATTGTAAAATGCTCATGCTCATGTGCTTCATGGTCCGGGACCAGACTGACTGCTGATTTCTTCAGTCTCTTTCACTCCATCCATTTGACCTCTGCCTGTGCATACACGCCTGTTTATCTGTGCTGCCTCTGGTGCTCATTTACCATACTTAAGTCATTGTAGCTTGCTAAGATGGCACAAAACTCTTTAAGTTACCTGCCTGCTTATTGGGTTGAACTGACTCAGCATCACTTAGAGGTGAGACAAGCATCCAAGGTTGGAGAATTGAGTGAGACCATAGCAGACCAACATTAGT
Organism: Chlamydotis macqueenii; assembly: GCF_036417535.1. Classification (NCBI taxonomy): domain Eukaryota; kingdom Metazoa; phylum Chordata; class Aves; order Otidiformes; family Otididae; genus Chlamydotis; species Chlamydotis macqueenii. The sequence continues at coordinate 43,673,465 of NC_141593.1, forward strand.
CACCTTGAGTGCTATAGAATCAGAGCTAAAGAGTGTTGAGCATATTGATATAAAAATGGGAAATATTTACTTTTATTTTCAGTGCTTGGTCTATTGAAAATGTATTTGAGAAACAAGACCTCTGTGATTATGTTAAATTAAAAATATTATAGTAAGCACTTAATTTTTTTTTTTTTTTTTTCCCCACCCAGTTGCTAGATGTCCTGGAACAATACTGTATGGCATCTGGGCTGGATTACCGAAGACTTGATGGAAATACAAAATCAGAAGATAGGATCAGAATTGTAGGAGAATTCAACAGCCTTCAAGAAATTAACATATGTCTTGTGTCTATAATGTAAGAAAATTTAACTTGTAGTCTGTTTCACTCTACCTTTCTAGTGTTTAGTACATATGTTACTCTGCATTTTACTTGATGACCTTGAGGGATTACTTTTGAGAAAGTGAGTTGTTCTCTTTTCTTTTAGTAAACATAAACTGACTGCTGTGGGCTGAAGCTTCTTAAAAGATCTGAAGACTTCTTCCATTCTCCTCTCCTCTGCTTTATGCAGATTGCTAAGATCTAAAACAAGTGGATCTTCTGAATCCTAGTTTTAAATTTCCACTAACTGTGGGAGTGAGAAAACATGAAATGCTATATTGAAATACTGTATTGAACTGAAGAATTGTCTCTTGGTGTTACTGTAATTTATTACCATGTTAGTTATCATATACCTATTTAAAATACTTCAAACAATCCTTGATTGTCTTTTTAAAATGTATTTGCCTAACAGATCTGCATATCAACTTATGATAGATAATTAATTCTTTTGAAATTTAGCAATATGTTCAACTAAATGAGATATTATGACCATTCTTTTGTCTTCTTTTCTTTTTCTTTTTAATTGTGGCTGCTTCCATGTTTCATCCTGGATGAAGTTTGTTACCAGGCAGGGGCAGAAAGCAAGCAAAGAGAAACTTTAATCTGCCTGCCCAGGGGAAAACTCAGAGAAACTTGATGAAACATGCGAATGTGCTGTTCTTGCCTATATGGTCACTTTGGTCCTTTTTGTTAGATAGGACAATCTACACTACCTCTGTTTAATTAGAAGTTAGGTGTAAACTTGAAGATTGTTAAAAGTGCATGTCAGAATGGTCTTCAGATACTCTCTGGTGCACGTGGGCAGTGTTCTGAAGAGATTTGGGTTTTTGGTCATGCAGCAGATTTGTAATCTCCGTCAACTGTAGAACCTGGCCATCAGCTTCCCCAGGACCTTCGTGGATCTGTGTTCTTTCCCTGAAGGTATCAGGGAATTACTGCAGCTGTAGGATTAGCTGCTTCTATCAGTCTAGTTTAGCTGTGTAATTATAACCTTTTCAGTTCTTCCATTAATTTACGTAGGAATAAAAATGAAAGTCAGGTAAACAGAGATGGACTTTCTCCTTTCTGCTGTTAGAGCTTGTGAATACAGAGGTTGGTGAGCTTTCCATGCCTGCTGTTGGTGCTCAAGACGAGTCTTCATTCTGTTGTTCTTAGTGTTTCTCATCTTGCTGAGTAAATGAAAGGAACAAACAATGATGGAATTGCAGTCAATATAACCAATGCTTACTAAGAAAAATAGAATGTGCAATTCCTTGTGTAGTTTATCACTGATAACAAAATATTATCTTTTTGCTTGCTTAGTAATGGAAGCAGCTTTAATTTTGTAATCCTTTGGAAATGACAAAGTGATGTGTCCTAGTTCTACTCTATAGGAGATTCATCCTTCCTCTTACTCAGATTTCAGGCATTAGGACTTCACAGTATATTCTTTGTTTCTTAACACATAGTAGGTTGACAGAATTGGGTCATACTCTTCTGTTCATACTTTCTTGCCAAGTTTTTGGCCAACTGTTCTGTGTAGTCAACTTGTATGTGTTCTGAAAGTCCCATTGCTCCAAGAGCCAAATGTTGATTTTTGCTGCAAATAGTTGCGCTGTCTTTTGGCTGCAAAAATGCATTCTGTAAAGGATGAATTCCCTACATAGCGATCTTGAGTCTGCCATTATATTCCACTGGCATAGTTAACATACAACTTTAAACAGGAAGCTCCAATCTATAAATTAGTGAGTTGCAGTGCAGACAGTGGTGATGATTTCACTGTTAAATTTACAGTGTTCTTGTTTTATAGTTCATTTTTTTCATCCTGGCAAAATGCTATTTCTGCCTGGAATTGACTATGTATAGCCTGTAGACGTTTGGAAATCTTGAGGTTTTTTAATTGGTTAGTGAGTTTTTTGAGACATAGGGCCTTAAACTATAAAGTAAAAAAAAAAACCAAAATCTGTCTGTCTACATAGCTTAACCTCAAGTTTTGCAGTTAATATTAGTATCAAACATAATTGTGTAACTATCCATAATGCTTTTATGGATAATGATGATTAATACAGATAAAATCCATCAAACCAGTAGGTACAGGTTATGAATTTCAGTCTTGAGCTTTATGGAAAAATAGTTACACATCTGTTGGAACTTCTGAGTGTCATGAACTAAAGTCTGTTTCAGACTCCTTCAGTCTTGTGCTGGTGTTGGTGGGAAAATGTATGATTATCTGGAAGAAAGGATGAGGATTTTTGGTTGTGCTTAGAAACACTAAAATAATTGCTGGAGTTCCTGTAACTTGATAGGAGAATGTCAGAGGTTGCAACTCCTTTGATGCTGCTTAGCCTGAAGAACTGCTTATGTACAATACTGAAGTCTATGCAGTCCTGTTCCAATACAGTGTTCTAGAAGAAATAAGAATGCCAAGTGTTCCCACCTTTAAAGCTAAATCACTGTTCTCTGTGTTTTCCATACTAGTCTTTCTCTAGATTAATTCCTTCAGAAATAATTATAAATTAAAATATATTTCTGCTTCTTGGTTTTCTTTATTACCTGAAGAGAAGTCCTTAGATGGTGAAGAGATGATGGTTACAGAAATTTGTAGGCAGTTTTTATCATGAAATACTACAGTGTGCACTTCCGTTCTATCTCCAGCATTCTCAATTATTGTCCATTACTGGACTGCTGTCCATTAGTGTGTACTTTTTCAGGGCTTGATTTAACTTGAATTCTTCACAGCTATATTGTAAATAATTTTTAACATGCATGTAGTCATATTCAGAGACCTCTCAGCCAAAGATCTTACTGAAACAGAGAACTTGGGAATTATAAAAAAATTACCTTAGTAAACAGAATTAAGTAGTCACAGCTTTCATAGAAACTTGCCTAATGCAATATTGTTTTGTAACTTGTGAACATTGTGGTATTAAGGTGTCCGTGACAGGATATAAAAAGAAGCCATTTATTTAACACAATGTGCAGCTTTAAGTAAGATGATCTTTTGAAAACTGTTGTTTGTAACAGAAATGTTATGAGACGTTTCATACAGCACTCTTCATCTGAGCTGTATTACAGTAATTTGCCTGGACCATCTTGCAATAATGGCTCTAACCTCTGTTAAAAATGACATTTAAAATGGAAGATATTCATTACAGTGCACAAACTAACTACTGCATTCATTCTGTTCATGACAGATATAGGAGCCATTCTTTTTCTGATTTGGGGTATCTGAATTTTAGTGGTATACCTAAAAATATTGAAAGGTAAAATCTTTATGAAGCTAAGTATCCTGTTTAGTTAGTTTTCGTAGTCAGTCTGTTTTACTGACACTAAGGCTTTGCACTGAGGTTTAATTCCTATTTCAGTTCCAACTATTGCCATTTTTAATGAGAAACCATTTGGATAAACATGTTGACTTACATTTCAGTCTGACTGCAGAGTCAGTTTGGTAAAATGAGAGGCTGGATTCTGTCCTCACTAAAAAGAAATACACCAAAATTCCAAAATACAGTAAGGTATTCTGAAAAATACAAAGATTTTTATTCAGCATTTCAAACTTTGAAAGCGCTCATCCTCCGGAAACCTCCGTTAATGTTGGCAGGTTCCCACATCCTCTCCCTTTCCAGATTTAACTAACCCAAAACCACACCACACCTGGAAGAGGCCACAACTGTATTTACATTAACAAGGATTCCATGAAGACCAAAAGGTGGTGGGGCTTCATAAGCTTTTGGTTTCTGTTTCCGTTTGTTCACATCCCTGGAAACTTTACCTCTCCCTCTGCTTTAAACAAGCAGAATATAAGCTAATCTATTAAAACTAGGTGCTTGGTAAGTTAAATAGGAATGTCTCTCTCAGTTTTGTGGTACCTCGTTCAGAAGAAAACACACTTGAAATTAGTGCTTTCTAGTCAATGTAAAGAATTGTTTTAATAGTTCAATTAATAATAGTATTTGGCATGTGCTTATATTGTCTCTTTTTGTAAGAATGTTGATTGAGCTGGTTGAAAAGAATTTTCAGTGTTTGCTTGTTTTGCAGCTGGATGAGAAGTAGTATTTTCCTCACTTTTGTTCCTGTCAAATCATCCAGCTATGCACATTCGTTAGATTCAGCAAGGGCACTAGTTAACTACCTCAGGTTAAACATATGCTCAAATTCTTCACTGGCTTGCAGACTTTATCCAAAAGCATGATACAGCCATTGAATGTTTAAGGTGATGTAACTGGTGCCCTTTTCTTACAGTGACTTTTTTCCTTGTGGTGACAGATCTGAATGTTGCTGATAGGTAGCTGTGTGGCCAACTATGTTTTTAATAGTTGACTTGCATACTGTAGAAATATACTTGTGACAGCTGCTAATTCTTATAGATACAACTTACCCTAGACTGTCATCATTTTAGTGGAAGCTGCATAGCATTATTGTCAAAATGGTGTTCTGGGATTAGAGGAAGTAAAATTTCATGCAGACATTTTATTTAAACTAGAGTTTTCCTGAGTCTATAGTGTTAAGTGGCATAAAAGTTGTTATGAATTTCAGTGTAGTCGTTGAGGGAATTGGCCTGTGTAGGACTCAGTGGATATGAGGTAGCAGTCAGGACTTTTACTATAGTAAGGTAACAGCAGTTGGGTTATGATGCATCTAGTCATGCAGTTTTTTATCTTCTTGCTACTTAGGTGAGACAGCTGCATTTTACAGCAGTCCTTGTTTAAGTACTTGGTGCTTATTAACACAATAGTAACACAAAGCTGTAGCGCACTATTTTCACTATCTCTATTGTGCTTTTTTTTATTTGGTGGAATGGTAATATGGACCCAATACACAGGAAATAAATTGTTCTGACTTTCTTACTGTCAAATAGTTCTAATTTTACATTTTTATGTTTTTAGGGCTGGTGGACTGGGTCTTAATTTTGTTGGTGCCAATGTTGTTATATTGTTTGACCCTACGTGGAACCCAGCAAATGATCTTCAAGCTATTGACAGGTACACTCGAAAATACACAACTTGATCCATGTTGTACTCTTCTTTTGCTTTGATCCTGTAATCTCATTGTCCAACTAAACTTTCCTAAGGGAAGAAAATTTTAACGTAGTCTGACTTGTCCATAAGACTGTAAGAAATGTCTAGCTAAATTGTTTTTTAGCTTTGATGTTCTAGTTTTTAACCCTCAATTTTACTTCTAATTTTCCGTTTTATTTCTGTGGCACTGTGATGATGAGGTCATTAAAAAAGTTTTTAAAGCCATAGTTACTCTAACTTTTTGTGATCTCTAGAACAAGTGTGTCTGGGCATGTAGCTGGATGGCATTTTTCCTGTGTTTGTCAGGAGAGTGTGTTGTGATTCATGTTAGTTCAAGTGATGTTTTGAATCCCAGAATTCTTAAAGAAAAACTTCTATGTTTTTTTCCTCCACTCTTGTGGAGATTAGTGTCTTTTTGGCGCCCACTTCCATCTCTGATACTATGCCATTGGAGGATTTCCAGGAATCTGGATATTTCTTTCAAGGCTTTTTGATCATAGGATGTTTCCCTAGGATTCAGGACAGAATAGGTGAAGTAAAGAATATTGGAAACCTTCAAAATTCAGTAGATTTATGTATTTCTGTAAGCAGAAATAAACTTGTTTCTGTTGTCCCATCCAATTACCTAATTCCATTGTAAGTCTTTCTGACTTCTAAGAGGTGCTTATATGCAGCTGTTCTCGAGAAATATGTGTATCAGAAATGTGTGTTGTTGCAAGGGACTGTCTTTAAAGAATCTTTGTAGGACCACTCTTCTACAAATTGATTCAATTGATTCGGCCTCTCTTGAATTTTCAGAGTATAATCCATTAGAAGTGTCAGAATTTGCCGTTTAGATAGAACATTGCCTGTTTGCTAGCTGTTTTTGTTATGTTGTAACTTGCAAAGTGCTTTATAAAGTCAAGAAAGAACAGACTGCCCCAAGTAATCCGTGATCTAACTCCTCTATAATGCAATTAGGGGAATATCTTGTGCAAGAGCAGATGGAGAGAGAGAAGGGGAAAAAACAAACACAAACAACTGAGAAAACATAGTGGAAGGTGTGTTTTCAAGGGAGATGGAAGATAGACCTTGTGATACTGTTGTAGTTTAGCATTTAGGGAATGAACTACTGAGGAAAAATGGGAAAACTGGGCAGGGAGAAGAGGGGGGGCGCAAAAACAAAAATAAATACAAAACCCAAGCCAACCAACTTATAAATTATTTTGAGTACTACCATTTGATTTGAATGCTTTATTTTTTTTTGTGTGTGTGTGTTACTCCCCCTAAGAGCTCTCTTTTTACGGATAAAAAAAAGTGTTTTTTAATGTGCCACTGTTGTTGCAGAGCTTACAGGATTGGCCAATACAAAGATGTTAAAGTGTTTAGATTGATATCTTTGGGAACTGTGGAGGAGATGATGTACTTGCGACAAATTTATAAACAGGTAAAGTTCACAAACTATTTAAATTGGGAGCTCTTTTTAGCTATTTCAATGACTGAAACCTAAGCTAGCCTATAGCAAAATTTTAGTTTACCTTGGTTTTATGATATATGCTGTTACCGTAACTTGTTAAGCAGAGATGTATCTTTTAGCAAATGTCAAAGAACAAAACAGAGTATTTGTATTTAAGTTTGATGGTTTAATTATGCAATATACATTAATCAGGTTATACAGAGAAGAGAATTATTTCATTTTAAAACTTGTCAAATATATCTGTAAAAGCTGTAGTTAGTATCTGCAGTAGTCTAATTCAGGCAGCTTTTCCTTTTGAAAGGTTGGAGAAAGAGAGCAAAAATCTTGATGGTGCTACAGAAGAAAAGCAAAAAGATATTGTATTGCTACTTTCCTGCCTGTGAAAACTTGCTTATGAAAGGAGGGGGAGAAAGCTTGTAGTTACTGCTGTTATGAAGATATGAAGTGATGTTGTCTGCCAGAATACTGTACCTGAAACTTTACTTTCTCTAAATGTTGGTACTTGCATTGATAGATTTAAAAATCTAAGAGTGGGAAAAACAAAGTGTATGGTTTCAGGAACAACACAGTCTAGCAGCTGTTTCCTGGTGAGATCAGAATTAAAACAAAAAAATAAGCAAACACAACAACAAAGAGCAGGCTGCAGAATAATAAGAAACTAGATTGAATATAAACATGTTTTTCTCAACAAATCTTAGAAGTTAAGAAACAAGATGACTGGCTTTAAGTTAAGATGTTGACATTATAAGCTTATAAACTTGGAGAAAGGAGGAAAATCTATGAGATACGGTTGTCCTGAAGAATGCGTTGCATAGAAAAGGCAAAGTAGGTCACCTCAGTGGGCAAATGATACTGAGAGAGTATCTGAGAGAGTTGGGGCTGTTCAGCCTGGAGAAGAGAAGGCTCTGGGAGACCTTATAGCAGCCTGTAGGGGGGCCTACAGGAAAGATGGGGAAAAACTCTTCAGTAGGGCCTGTTGTAATAAAATGAGAGGTAATTGTTTTAAAATAGAGGGAGGAAGATTCAGGTTAGATATTAGGGAGAATTTTTTTATAGTAAGGGTGGCAGAACACTGGAAGAGGTTGCCCAGAGAGGTGGCTGATGCCCTGTCCCTGGGAACATTCAAGGCCAGGGTGGATGGGGCTCTGAGCAACCTGATCTGGTTGTAGATGTCCCTGCTCCTTGCATGGAGGTTGGACTAGATGACCTTTAAAAGGTCCCTTCAAACCCTAGCGATTCTATATATTAAAGAAAGCAAATGAAATTTGATGAATTAACCTAGTGATTTCAATTTTGGCCATAAATAGGAAAAGTTTGGTATTGAGTCTTCAGTGACAAGTACCCTCTTGTAGCTGGGTTATTTACAAGGAGGAGCTGGAGGCTTAATGAGTGGGAAATGCAATAATAGGAAGATTGTCACTGTCCTCATACAGATTTAAGTAAGTGACAAATAAGCATAAGGTTCTCAGATCACATATTTGGACACAATATCTGTTTTCACAAAGCAGATAGTCAGAAACCCCACAGCTGGATGACCAAGTCTTGAGCTACCCTGAGTAATATGTATGGCCTGCTTTAAAATGTTACTCTCAAAAGTGTAACAGTGACTTTATCTAACTTAAAGTCAGTGTTTTGTAGAAGCCAAAAAAAGTTAAGAGTTCTGTTTAATCTTGACAAAATTAAATTAAAAAAAAAGAGGGAACTTGCTTAGAAAAAATTAAAAGTAGTAGGTGATGGGCCAATGTGCTAATTATCAGAGATAATTAGGCAATTTTCAGAAACTCTGTGTCAGAAGCTCAAAATGAAGAAGACATTCTATTAATAGTTGAAATCGCATACTAATGTTGCAAGTTAAATATAAATCACAGTAAGTGCAAAAACTACTTTTGAGGAACAGTGGTCTAAAAGCAGAAAAGGTAATAATTTAGTTTTTGAACACATCAGGAGCCGGAATTGTATTGCTCTGTGGTCGTTACTTTAGCGAGGTTTAAAGGAGTGTTCGTTGCAAAAAACCCACTTGATTTATTCTTTATATCCACATTCAGGGGAAAGCTTAGAGGGTGTCCTATTGCAAAGTTTCTTTCCTGCAAAGTACTTTTAAGAAGTCATTTAAACAGTAGGTATCAGTAGGAGAGGTCTCTGAAAGGCTAACAAAATGATCAATAGCAGATTACGACCAACTGTATTCACTGAAATCCTGAAGGAGCAAGTCGTGCTTCTCAGAGGTCTTTGGAGTTGGTGCTTTTGTAGATAAAGACAACCTGGATAATACTGTCTGTTTAGACTTCCAAAAAGCATGTATCAGACTTCTTGAAAGGCTCTTGGGTGGCTTGTTTTTTTTCAAGTTGACTTGTGTTTTTCCAAGTTGAGCAAGAAGCAATAAACAGAGTAATTGCAAATCTGGGAATTTTTTTTTTTTTATTTTTTTAGTCTACACTGGGATTACATTCTCTGCTATTGACAATTGAGCAAAATTAGGAAATTTTCAGTAAGTTGTGCAGAAAATGCCTTTATCTGCTTTTGAAAATTCAGAAACCATGAGTATGTGTGGCTTTTGGTGAACTATACAAGTGTGCTCTCAGAGAGCTAATTGTTGTCCATCCTTTTCATGAAATAAATTTACATGAAAATGCTTTACCATGTGTGTAGTGTATTCTTACTAAGGGATCTATTTGATTTTAAAATTGCTGAATATTTTTTATTAGTGGTGTTTGGTAGTCTGATCTAGCCATATGTAATTGAAGAATCTAATATAAAAAAAAATGAGATTAACATAGTAGAAACCTGAACGAGTTACATATGTATCCTAAAGCATAGTTTTTTAAATACCATGCATAATTCAAGAAAGAGTAAACTGTGCTTAGCTACAGTTAAACTAGAATTTGACTGTGTAGTTACTGGCCTATATAATTCAAGAGATGTGCTGTCTAGCAAAACAGCTATTCAGTGCTAGCACTAGAAGTGAGTAAACTGAAGAACTACCAACTGCTTAGAGAGAGTTACAAAAATTATTGCACATGTCTGGTATCCACAAAACCATGGTTTTGATGTTCTTCTGCTTGAAGTCAAATATGGCAATTATGTAAGTATTGAAAATTTGAAGAAATTTCAGTGGAGCTGGAATGCAGCTAAACCTGCCTGGCTTCAAAAGTGTTTTAATTCTTCCTGACAAACTATTTACTTGCCTTTCCTTCTCACCTGGAAGATTAAATCACTTCTATTCAATCTACTTAGCAAGAGAGCATGATAATTAAAATATTCAGAGATCAGTAGGAGTAATCTTGTGGCTTTTATTTAGTCCTTAGCAAGTAAGCATGCAATGTGAAGGACTATGAAAAAATAGTCAGAATTTAGTGTTGAGGAAAGGTGAGCAGTCAAGATATAGACGAATGTCAGTAGTATGTATAGGGGATGTCTGGTATTAGACAACAATGAAGTAAAAGACTTTAAATACTTTTGGTTTTTTTTTAGTTCAGTAAAACCAAGCGGGTTCATATTGTACTACAATCTATTATACCAACATCTGCCAAGGAAATTAAAACAAAATATCCTCCCTTAAGAATTTCTGCCTGCTCCAACTAAAGCTGTGTATATAATGTGGATGCCAGGAAATTCTGACATGTTGTTGGAGCAAACACTTCTGAAATCTCTTTTGTTGTTCTGTTCTAGCAACTTCACTGTGTGGTGGTTGGAAGTGAAAATGCCAAGCGGTATTTCGAGGCAGTGCAAGGATCAAAGGAACATCAAGGAGAGCTTTTTGGGATCCATAACCTTTTCAAACTTAGGACTCAAGGGTCCTGTCTTACCAAAGACATCCTGGAGGTGTGAAGTCCTACCCTTTTATTTCTGGATATTCATTTTATATACTTTATAAAATAGAGAAACTTAAACAATACCTGTCTATGCAGTGCCTTAAATTAAATAGGCGTGCAAATTTCTTGCCCTGATGTAGACCAGATAAGTTTTTTTAAATCAAACCAAAAAAAGTGGAACAAGTTTGAATTATAATTTCCAAAAGTTTGCTAATATATTTATTTTCCTAATAAAAATGCTGTAACTTATTTTTGTGATACTTTCACATATTGTCAACTTTATCCCAATATCTTTTGTTCACTAATATTTCATAGTGACCTTTTAAGCCAGAATTCTGATTATAAAAATATTTTTAATGATCATAGTAAGCTTTGGCTAGTACATTTTGAGATGTCAGAAACTGTTTAATGAAATATATTTTGTCATGCTGGATTTAAAAATGTTACAAGGTGGAGGTAAATAACTGAGGCTTCATACTTTAAGATTCATTTCTTAGTTACTCTAAATAGACTGTTGGCACAATTCTGTAGCATACAGTACACACTGATTTTACGTATATGCAGTATTATACCTTTTTCTATCCAGCATGTTAGCTGTAATTAACTTGCATCTTGGAATTCAGTGAAGCTTTATTCTAGGTTACTTTGCATCCTTCCCTTTATTTTGTTGTTTTGCCTATACTAGGAAGCAGCTGGGGAATGTGATATAGCAGTATAAAAGCAGCACAGCCAAAAGAGTAATGTGGTATAAGAGCACGTGTTTTGGGGATATTAACGTCAAAAGTTCTCTAAATTAAATCTAAATTGAAACATGGTGTGTAATATGAACATTGTAGCAGCTATACTGCTTTGGAAAAATGTTTAAAATTATTAAAACAGTGTATGCATAAGATCCTCCCAGTTTATGGTTAGTTTTCCTGCAGGTCATGGATTAGATCGAAGAACAGTTAAGTGCCAAAAATGCAGGTCTTTAGTCTCGACTTTGTTGATTGTACTTCAGATGCTTTTAAAAAGAAAAACTAATTTTTTTTGGCCTGCCTTTGTTGACTTGAACAGATAAAGTTTTTATTCTATACATTCTTGATTCTTTTAGAGGGAAGGGCGAGTAGAAGCAGGAGTCATGACAGCAACTACATGGCTAAAGGAAGAGACTCCATGCAGCTCAGAAAAGGTGAGGTGTCTTTGTGGACTACGGACCAGAGCATAACTCCCTCTAGTTTCTGATACTGCAGTGGCAAATGTGAACATTATGTTGTTAGGCTGGTAGTGCTGTTAGCCTGAATTGCTCTTGCCATCTTTTATTGTCTGCTTGCCCTTGATTTTACATTTTGTAAAGCATTAGATAATACCATGCTGTCTATACTGTCTGTATTTCAAGTGGAATATTCTGAACATCTGGTAATAGGATATTCTATGACCTTTACAACACTTGGATATCCTCAGTCTGAATGAAGGTATTACTAACGTACTGTTATTGCAGAGCAATATTGTTTACTGAAGCATTGCTCTGTGGTGTCTTAAGAGTGAGAGCCTTATGATATTACATGACATGACATGATATGACAGCCTTCTGATCAGTTGAGAATCTCACACCTACTATTGTTTAAAAGATTTTTGTTAGGGAATTGTGGAAAGGAGTACAGTTGGTGTCGCAGATTGAAAGTTTGCTTCGGGCTTTGTGCACCTCTGTGGAAGACATGGGCTGTTTAGTTGTTAAAAAGTTGTTGTTAAAAGAAGTGTTTAGTAATTTCCTTCTGGAGCAAGATTTTTTTCCTGAAAAGACTGGGTTTAATGGGAGCATTTTTATGAATGTTTTTGTGTTTTTGACTGAACACTATGTTCAGATTACTTGGGAAACCAACAGGTCTATAGTATGGCCTCTAAGCGTGAAAAAGTTATTAGATTAAGTCACACTGAATGATACTGAAAATTAGCCACTGTTCTGCTTCTTGAAGACTTCTGTGGGTAACTGTCAGTGTTAATTTAAATCAGTATGCCATCTGCTAAAATATCACTGTACGGTCATGATGTCACAGTAGATTTGGTGACCAGCAGTAACTTTTTTAGCTTGTTAAATGCTTTTTGATAAGCAAGGTGATATCAGGATTAATATATTAATTTTAAAATGTCTCTTAATGTCCAACAATTTAGTGTTTACTCTTCTGACTTTTAATTTACTTACTGTCATAATTCTTAGCTCAGTAGTACACAGTTTTGGAGTTGTATTTTGGACTTTTCTAGCTTCAAAATGTTTTAAGTTGCCTGGAGGTAATTTTTTTGTTTGATTTCAGTAAACCTCAACTAATTTTAAGAGCAGAATGCTACATACTGATAGCTCTTTTAAACTGTGTTAACCCCCATATACAAGGACGTTGACCACTACTGGGAGATTATTTTTTTTTTTTTATGGATAGCATTACACACTATTAAGAGTTGAATAATAGAGTCACTTTTCAAACTACCGTGGGAAGATGAAAAGTTCCAACAAGATCAGTGTAAACTAGAAAAATATGGATGTAGATTGTGAAGACATAGGTTGTTTTAGCAGTGTGCAGCATATATAGACTCAAATATATATTTTTGGCTATTTTCATTGCTGCTGTTCTAAAAATTTTCTTCTACCAAAGACGTCCATGTAATTATTTGTTTTGTATTTGCTTTCTCTTTGTGTCTTGTAATAATATTTTGTGTATTTTTCGCTTGAGTACTATAGTGAAAATCCACTCATTTTACACCACTTTGGAATTAAGTGTGTTCCGTATATTATTTATGTTTTAAATACCTTTGCTCTACATTACTTCTATTTTCAGTATGAACAACCGGACTGTAAAGAAGATAAAGATTCTGGAAGCGTTCAAGCACAATTAAAGAGAGGAGAAACTGATTTTTGTGATGACTTTAGTGATGATGATATTTTGGAAACTTCTGTGAAAAAATGTGAGAGAAGAAAGCCTTGCAATGCAAATAATGTAACAGTAACAAAGGGACAACTTTCCTTAATGCAGTGTGGATTCTCTAAGTTGTTGCAGAGGGAAATCAAAACTACTAAAGAAGAGTATAATAATTGTAACTCTCATAATTCGAATTCTAATAATCAGACTGTAAGAACAAATGTAAATAGCAAACATAGTCAGAAATGCCAAAGCTGTGTGCATGTTTTGGAGCATGGAAAAGCTGCTCAGTCACCAAACAGAAATGATAAACAAGATACACATGGTACAGACTGGCTTGTTTTATCAGGCTCTGAGGAGGAGGAGGAAGGGGACAGAAGAAGTGAGGATCAATGCATTTCAAAGCAAAGTGATGTAGTCATTGAAACTGAATGGAGTTCTGAAGAGAATGATGATGTCATCTTCCCTACCCAAGGTCCAGCGTACCAGCAATCAATGCTTGCTAAAAGAGTTGAAATTTATAGGTCAGCATCTGAAAATTGTGAAGAGTTTGCTAAAGAAAAAGATGGATTGGTATTTGAGGGAGACAGTAGGCAGCTTGGATTCCATAGTACTGAGTCAAATTTTGGCAAAGTCTTGTCTTTTGAAGATATCAAGAGCAGCACAAGAGATTTGAAAGGGGCAAACGATGTAAGTGATGAGTCTGACGATATTGAAATTTCCCATAATTCTGAATCAAGAAAGTTAGGAACTTCTGACTTTCTGAAACTGAAGGAAAGACATGCCCATAAAAATGGACTAGGCTTCTCCAAATCTCTGCTACAATCAAAGAAGCCCAATAGAAAAGAAAAGGAAAGTGATTCTCAGAATATAGATGAGTTTTTGTCCTCTGAAGATAACTTAGCAGCTGAGAAAACTCATGCCAGAAAGCAAAGTTATAAATGTAGAAGACAGAGAGGTAGAGTTCGGTTTGGGTCTAAAATGCTTCATCCTGTTCAAGATACCTGTGTTGCACAAATAAAGTCTAGCAATCATGCTGCGAGTAGAACTTCTGCAAGTAAAACTCAATTTCAACATAAAGAGCAAAAAGTGGAATCAATGGACAGATATTTAGGTAACTAGTCATTTAATTTCTTTGATTTTTGTTTCAACTAAAGGAGTAACACATGTTTAATTTATCATTGTTGGCAGGTTTTAAGTTCTTCCTGCTATACACGTTTTTATTACAAGGTACTAATAAATGCTCTGCTAAAGTATTTAGTATCTCTCTACGTCTCTTTTTAGCTATTAGCCTTACTTTCCTGTCTTCAGAGGTGATGGGTTGCTTTGTAGTACTTTGTTAATAAATACTTACTGTCTGTTGAAAGATGCTAAGATTGAAAATTTATTAAGAATTCACAAATCTTAATATCTGAGCTGTAAAACTTTAGGTTCTGTCAGAGCTGTTAAGTTTTCTCATGTACATAAGTTAGTATTTATGTGACTTGTGAGTTTGAAATACCATGTAGAGGATTTTATTCTGTCAGAGACTTAACTTTGAACCTTAATATTGCAGCAATTAAATTGTAAATACTTTGAAACTTCCTCTTTGTCCATCCCAAAAAAAAAAAAAAACCACACTGAAATTTAAGCAGTATTAAACAGTCTAGATAAATCTAAGTCTAATGGTTGTTGTTCATTTCATAGAATTTAGAAACTTGGTAGTGAGTGGAATAATAATGAATTTTACAATTTTCATGTAAAACTTTTTTTAAAATTACAATATCCTTCTTCAGTGCCTTCAAGGTTTTGGAATAAATCTTTAATTATATCTTTCTCCTAATATATCAGATGGTGTTCAAGAAGTGGCTTATATTCATTCAAATCAGAATGTGGTTGGATCCAGCAAGGCTGAGAATCAGTTGAGCCGGTGGGCTGTGCGAGATGTATTTGAGCTGAAGCAGTTTTCCCAGCTCCCTGCTAATGTAGCAGTCTGTAGTGCCAAGGTAAAGAGAAATGTTTGGGAAATGTTGTTTTAACTGTTTTTATCCTCATTTTTCATCTTAAAAAGCTCTAACAAACTTGTTTTTCTGTTAATGGCCACCATGAATGATCAAAGACACTGAGGATGGGAGGAGGAAGAGGCTCAAATGGAGGTCTAATAAATTACTTTTGTTTTGGTTTTGTGGTTTGTTTTTTATGTTTTTTGGGTTTTTTTGGTTTTTTTGGTTTTTTTGTTTTTAACATTAGCCATCTCAGAAGGAGTTGGGAATTAGGCAGCAGAGCACCCTCTGTGGGATTGTTCTGAGAGAAACTGTAAGATTAAAGACTGGGTGTTTGGAATCAAATTCTGTGCCATGTTTTTCTGATTTGAGGCTTGAAAATACTTTAGTTAGTCCGGGATCCAGTTAACAAAAATCCAGCTGCCATAGTACGTGCCAAAATCTCTGTGGTGTAGAAAGTCAAACATAAACCAGTTTGCAGATTTTATTTTGGGGGAGGGGGGCAGGAGGGAGGTAGACGCATGCAGTTGCTATAATGGATTAAAGTAACGGTCATTATTGTCTATGCTTAGTACCTGAAACATAAAACTAGAGTTTACTGGGAGTGCTCATTTGCAGCAACAGATGGGTTTTATGCTTTTTTTTTGTCATGCATCTTATTTAATTACATTTGGAATACATACAAATCTGGAATAAATTCAGGTACAGCTTCCAGGTTTTTTTCTTATTACATAGTGGTTTTAATCTACCCTGATTATCTAGACACTTTGTTGTTTGCCTTGTAATAAACATCTGCTGTTTTTGAGACTGATTCTTAAGATAAACCACAAGCACAGAATGAGCCATTGGTGAATGTGCAGTTTAGTCCTCACAAACATACTAACAGTCACTATAGAAATTGTAGACAGAAGACTGTGTCGTTCTGGGGTGTTGGACATCTGCAGTGGCTAAAAGAGTTTCTTCCAGTGTTGTTGATGTACTATACTTAATTAAGCCATTAGCAGGAATGGCAAAGAATTTTTGCACTGGGAAGATCAAACCAGGCCAACCAGTAAAAGTGAAGCCTTTTCATTTCTAACACATTTGCATTAGAATGTCTCTTATTAACAGAAGCGTTGATAAAAAATACTCAAGAATACTGTGAAAGGTTCTTATTTAATGGCAATGGCTGACAACATTAATAAAACTAAATATAAATGAAAGAAAACTTTGAAGAGAGTACTTCAAAGTTTTGAAAGTCTGTTGATCCGCCTATGTTCAGAACTAGTTCGTGTGAGTAATTTGAATTGTTCGTGTAACTTGCATCTCATTATTTAGAGTTTGTGTGACTGCAACTCTTACAAATTAACCTCTCTTAAATACCTTGTTGGTCAGTTTTTCTAAGGTATGTATTTTTCACTCTGAAGTAACAGTAGTATTAATTCTCTTGGATATTTAAGTAGGAAGAAAAGCGTCAATAATTATGGAGAAGGCTGCTTCTTCCTTTGCTTCCTGTTATTTCTTTGACGTAGAGGCACTAATCTAGAAATAATCCCTAGATGGCTGCCTATTCTTAAACGTGGAACTTTGAATTTTTTGTGCTCTGCTTGAAAAAAGAAAAGCTGACAGAGCTTGACAGACAACTTTGAAATATGATTGACTTAGGAAAACAGTAGCAGTAACATTCTTTCTTCATTATTTTATTTTTATTTTAAAAGATATTCTGTGAAAAACATTACTATTGTTGCTCTTCTGGCCATCAATGTTGGCTGGTCATTTTTCACTTATTTTCCATCAGTTTAAGCTGAAACACTCACTGTCAGAGAAACTAATCATATTATAAAGAGAACGCTGATTTCAAATTAAGTTTAATAAAATTTTTTTCATCAGATTAAAGCACATTGTGTATTGTTAAAATACAGCTGAATAGTTTAAATACCCATAGTTATTTTTGGTACATAAAATTATAGTATTAAGTAGAGAAATGTTAATTGTAACCTGATAGTTATTGAAAGAAAAACAAAACTTTTGTCAGCTGAAATTTCTCACTGATGTTGCTTTCTGGCATCATTATTTGAACTGCTTCTCAGAAATTGTGTAGCTGTTTGTGTTTGCTCTGGGTATCACTGGTCACATTCTGAATTAGAAGCCTTTTTTTACAGTATATTTATGTTGAAGCTTTATTTGATAGCATCATGAAGGCTCCCAAATAATGCCCTGATAGTATTTATGTCCCTTTTTAACCACATTTAAATGATTTGTCTTATTTCTAAGTAGGAGGGATCAAAAAAGGATCTTATCCTTTCATTTAATAGGTAGGTCTCTTTGGGACAAAAGTAAAATACCCTTTGTTCTCTATACAGTTCACCTACGCCAACTCTGTCCTCCTGCTTTGCAGTTTTCCTCTATAGTCTGTCTATAATAATGCGTTTCTGACTTAATAACATTTAAATACATTTTTTCAAGAAATGACTAATATCTCTGTGAAAGGGATGCAAGAACACTTGAAAACTAACAAAATACTCCATTGAAATGGATGAATTGTAAGTTGGAAATACAGCTTTTCCTACAAATCTTGGTTGAAGACTGAAATATTTTTGCTTCCTGCTTGCATATGAATCTAGATTGATAGATGTAATGATGTTATAATAAGTAATAAGCAAAAGTAGTCAATCAAGATAACTTCTTGTAAGAAGTTTTGTTGGTTTCTTGCTATTGACTGATCATCTGATCATATTTTGTCTTCACTAAATTCCCATGAACTTCTACATCCCAGGTATCAGTTCTTTGGTTTCAGTAGCTAATTTATGGAAATGAGGTGAATTATCAGTAACAGCAAAAGTAAGTTGGTGGAAGGCAGTATATAATAAGCCTTCTTCCTGGTTTTCTACCTGTAGTAGATAAAAGAAGTATCAGTTAGGTTTATTAGTCCTTCCTTTATTGTTGAAACATGGAGAGTAATGGAGTCCCTTGAGTTGTAGAAACTGGTTTAAACTGGAACAGACTGCAAAACCTGTGAGGACTCTTCCTTCAAAATGAGAGGTTGAATGGGAAGAAGATCCTTGAAAGCCAAGGTACAAGTGATGGGAGGCAGGGAGTTTTGTTCCTCAAAAGAGAGCTTTGGAGGTATGTAAAATTTAAGTATGTCCTATTTAAGAACATGAGTAACTCATGAATAACTAAACTCGGATTTAAGTTGGTTATAAAAAGTGTAAGATTTGAACTTTGCTATGAGAAAAGATGTTTGTCTTGATGATAGTCTCTTTCCTTAATTTGACTTCAGAAGGTGTGAGTTAGATCTGGACTGTTGACACTAATGTAGTTTGCAGTCAAATCTCTCTTAACCTTTGAAACTATAGGTTTCAATCAAGTGTATTTTATTTATTGAGTAATAAGTAGTCAGTCTGTTCTTAGTGTTACCTGTGCTAGTATTCATATACTCCAGCTACCTTTTATCTGAAGTAATAGACCATATTATTTTAACCTGCTATTGTTCTGTACCATTAGTCTTAAGGTAACAAAAACTTAGTTATTTTTAGGATAAATAGGTCTTGCTACTATTTCTTCTGTTCTTGCTTGCTTTGTGCTCAAGTTTCCTTAACAGTCTTGGTACATGACTTCAAGACTGCTGCAGAGCTTTTGACTCTTTTTTTCTCCCAAGATGATAGGGAGTGCAGTCATGCTCTCTATTTCTGTTTGTTTTAAAAGGAATTGTGTAACTTGACTAGCTTAGCTAGAATGTTCATGTTTATAATACTGAGTGCTTGTTTATTGTGTACTTTAATGAATTCTATATGACTGTTGAAAATACAGTTAGGTAATGGCAATCAAAATGTGAAGTTTGCCATGAAGAAACAAAAATATAACATCATGAGAGCTCTTCCACAAATTTTTAGCTATGAAAGGTGAGATAAAATGTAAAAGTAGTAAAAGTAACAGTATAAAGTATGCATTAATTTTACAAGCAAGAGAATAAACCATATTTTGGTTGAATATCGTTAGTCAAAATGAGTCCTGTTCAGCATCTAAAGAAAGATAACTATGTGAAGTTAGTTTGTATGTGACAGTAGTAGAAGTGAAAGGTTTTATCACATAATCCTGAAGAAACTAAAGTAAATTGTGATGTTGAAAATACATTCCCTTTATTACAGAAGTCCATAGGATTGCATGAAAGTGGAAGAAGATTCTGTAGCAGTAGGCGAGTTGGAGTAGCATTTGCTAGTGAGGAGAGATGGGGAGCTTTCATAAATAGTCACCTACAGCAGTAGTTATCTGCTTTTATTTTGCAAGTATAATCAGGCAGGTACTTAAGACTGCCTTTTTTTTTTTAATAGACATGGTGTTTTTATACTTAGTATTCTACATTTAAGGGATATCTGGAGTTAGCATGAAAATATTTTAACTTACTACCAACAGTTCCTGAATTGCACATATTATCTTGTGTCTGAAGACTGTCCATATTCTGACCATTTACCACAACTTGTGGTGTGAGATCAATGTAGATTTTGAGAAGAAAGGAGAGAAGAACAGTATGATAATCATCCCTCAAACAGTTGATGCTTCTGGTAGTGTTGCTTATGTGGAAGGCACTGAAATGTCAGTAATTAGAGGTGTTTCAGAGCTTCAGTAATCGAAACAAATCCAGGGATTTTTGTGCTGTGCAGAGATGTGGCAGACAGCTGTTTCTGAAAAAATTTTGGAGATACAGGTTATACATCTAAACTTTCTCTGTAGTTCTAAAAAATTTATTGAACCTAAGTGTCTTAGAAAGCCCTCAAGTGTCTCTTTTTGCTTTGGCCGTTTGGAGTCCTTCATAGCAAATCGTAAGTGTTAAGACAGAAATTACGGTCAGTTCTATGGTACCATGATGCAGGGAGAATCACACCCCGGCTTCAGTATTCTAAACGTCTGAGGGTGGAAAATGTGTGTCATTTACTGTGGCAGATATCCACTCCATTGAAAATTACTAAGCACTGGTCTTTGTTGCTTCCTTATGCATATGACTACAAAATACACTTTATCTGCTGTTTTGTAGAAGATTATTAGTAACAAGGGTTTTCTCGTCATCTCTGTAGAATTCTGAGTGAAGAAGATTATATTAAAATTTAATCTATTGTAATAAATAACTTGGTTTTCCGACATTAATTTTTGTGTTGGTTTTAGATTGATTTAATGACATTGAACCATCTTTGTTCTGTATTTTAGTTTCAATTCAAGTTTTCTGTTTGCACACATTTGCAAATAGACTTGGTTGAAAAGTCATTGGTTTTTCCTGAAACAAGTGAAAGATTATTGTCCTATTACCCCATATAACTATCTGTTAAGAAGGTGGTTCATTTTGTTTGTCACCTATCTTGTGTAATTACAGAAAGAAGGATATTGAAAACAAAAACGTCTAAAAGAAAACATGTGAAACAAACCTGTAGACTGGACATGGTGGACTTACAAAGCCAGAGTGTAGTTCTCAGAGTAGATTGACAGGTATTTCAGCCTTTCAGGAAAAAAAAAGGGTCTCAAGTCATTCACATGATATTTTGCTCAAAATTATGCTGACATTGTTAATTTTTGGGGGAAAAAAAATAAGTGTTAGCATTTTCTCTGGGACCTTAGTAATCTACTAAGTATTTTTAGTGGTTTTTGGTTTTTTCACCCTTTTTTCTCTGTGAAGTTCCAGGTTCCTAAGCAGCCAGGTTGATTTTCAGTGCAGGAGCTTGTTATGTTGTTTTTGAGTAACTTGGGCTGTTATTTGTGAAGCTTTTTCTTAGCTGCCATAAGAAATAGAAGCCTCCCAGAGACAAGATTAAATATCTTCTTTTAACGTCTCTGGTCTACTCTGAAGTAGATTACCTTAGTTAATTTCCTGATTTATAGCCTGGCAAAAATAGGCTATATGAAATGTTTTACATAAAGTACAGAAGTTTGGAATAGGATTTCTCTAGTTCCTGTAAAACTGAATTTGTGTAGTATTTCTTCAACAGGAATCTTGGTGCAGGGTTTAAAGCATGGGGAAGACTTTGGAGAAGGCTTGGAGGCTTCACGAAAACAAAAAATGGGAAGAGACATACAAGATTTGAAAAACTTATGATGTCCCACAGTGGATCTAATTTACGCTTTTTAATGTATGGAAAAGTATTAGACACAAGAACTTGTACTGTACCTTTTGAATATGTGGAGTCTTAATTTTTTTTCAGTCAACTGCATGTTTTCAACTTAAGTTTACTTAAAGTTTTACTGAAAAGAAATGTACAAAGACAACCATTCAGTTGAGGATTAATCACTATGGCAACAGAAATGTGGTGACTGAAAAGGGGGAGGATGTATTCTCCCCTCAGCTTCCTGCCAGCTGTCATATTCAACCTCTGCAGCATGAATTCAGGCCAAAATATAGTCTGTGACCAGCTCTAAGAAACTATATCTGTATCTTTATAAATTTGTACAAGTATCTCACTTTAAAAGAAGACTTAATCCTCTGAATTGGATGACAGACATTTGGCACTCTTGCCAGTGTTTGACAGAGAAATAATGGGATGCTTTGTAGTAAAACCTGGATTAATGGTAAACCCCTCTTTATGTTATTGCAATGTGGTGTAAATGAGAGAACTAAGCATGCTGTCAGCCTAGGAAAAAACATGCCATTTGTATCTCCAGTGCAGATTTAAGTGCTGTTGAGAATACTGTAAATACAAAAGTTGTGTTATTAAGAACTCCTCTTTATTGTATTTGTATTACATTGACATTTTGTAGATTATTTAAACAAAGACTTTCTGTCAGTTATAGTAACTCTGCAGTGTGTTTGCATAGCTTTCAGATTCAACAGGTTTAGATAGTTGTTTACAAAGTGTAGGCTTCTGGGAGATAACATTCCATTATCCTTGCTCTTCTAGGATAGGAAATGCTATTCAGCTTTAAAGTAATTGTTACCAAATGATTGGCCTGCAATGCTGCTTTATTGAGATTATAGTTTCAGTTTATAATGGAATTAACTGTTTCAGTATGACTTTCTTTTATGTGTTGAGTTTGTATGTGGCAGTCTGTGAAGCATGTAGTTGCATATTCGTTATAGTGTTTGTGCATGGCTTTTGGTTTTGCTGCTGTTTAATGGAGGGGTGAGAGGACAAAAGAAGATAGGTGGAAGTCCGCAGGCTTCTGCTGGCATAAGCAATTATCTTAGCTTTGAATTTTGAGACTGATTATCTCCTGTCATTCTCAATAGTAGTAGTCACGATACTGATTTATGGTCAGACTTTTGGTGCAAGAAAGTGGTATAACTTATAGGAGTTCTTTTTGTTAAAGAGTCAAGAAATTAAATAAAACTGCTCCCAGTGAGAAATTCTTGCTCTGTTACATGATTGGAGAAGAAACAGACTAGGAAGTAACTGTTAAATAGAGAGATCACAGTCCATCCTCAATTGACTTAGTAGTCAATTGTCCGCTACCAAGCAAAAGATTAGTTTATGGAATGTCCCTGGTCTCTATTTGTACAAGCAGAAAAGCTAGATATGACAACCAGAAAAACATAACTATATATTACTCTGATAAAATTTCTTTGCTTTTATCAGCAGGTATAGCTAATTACTGGTCCCTTGGTGTTGGCAGAATATTTTGGAGAAGTAATTTGGACCCAGAATAAGTCTAACATCTTTTGTATCTTGAGGACTATTTCCACTATTGGTGTCCTGTGATACAATCAAATGTTAGATACCTTTGTATTCAGAGCCAACATCCTGAGTAGCTTTGTTTAGTTCAGAAGGTTTGAAAATAGTATGATTGTCCTACAGTATTCTAAAATTTTAAGGTAGGTCATTTTCTAAGACAATTGAGGTACTGACCATTTGCCATATACAATTACATCTAATTCTCATTCTACAATACTATTGTGTAAGAAGACTAGACAAATTCAGTCTGAGTGAGACTGTTTTTCAATTAAGAAAGTCAAATTCAGAGGGAAAATATAAATTTCCAGATCAGAAATAATTCTAAAATACCATATAGATTCAGGCTTATTTCAAACTATGGAGTGTGTAAGTCACCATAAACCTCGAAGTACATAGTTTTTGGTAGTGTATCATCTGTAAGTAGAAAAGCAATTCTGGTTTATTTAAGAATCAAGTGAAAATAGAGACATTGTAATTTTTGATAACTTTTTTTTTTTATTCTCTTGACCATATGGACCTAACTTTTAGAGAAACTCTATGAAGTTTTATATGGACATTGTTATATACTTCGTCTTCCTTGGTATGCAGAATAATTTAGTAAGAAGTTCTTGTTTGGCATGTGTATGTGTAGAAGGCAGAAGGAAACAAGACCAAGAACAAACAGTCAGGTAGCAAACATTTCAGGATATTTATATATGATCTGACAAGTAGAGGAAAGGTAAGTAAAATAAAAACAGTATCTAAGAGTAGCATACGTTCAAGAAAAGCATATAGGAAGGTCATAGTAACTCATACATATTATGGGGAAAGCTCCCAAGGAAAAAAGGGAAAACTATAAGGGGAAAAAAAAACGCTGAAATAGTTTAGAATTACAATTTGAGTAGATAAATTCACTGTAGTGCAGTGAATAATAATAATCCAAACCCCACTGCAACCTACAGTGTATCTGGAAGGTCATATGTTTTCTCAGGTTTTGAGGGAGTCGGAAAATATAAAGCAGAATATGGCATAAGGGCCTGTTATCTGCTTGCAAGCTGTGTTTTAAGAGGACAGTCATACTGAATTCACTGTGTTTCATGCTTCTGTATGATTTAGGTGACTGCAAGGCAGCTAAAGATTTGAGAAGGCCGTTCTTGTTTGTTTTAGAAATGAAAACAGACAATGAAACTGTGCAATGGAAAATATCCTGGATATCTGGCAGCAGTGGTTTCATGCATACCTGTAGAGAAAAACCTGTTAACACTGTTTCAGCTGTGAGTGGGGAAGTCCGAAGCGGTTGCTGCTTCAGTATTTGGCAAGATGCTTACCATAGGGATACTTTAGGTAGTCAGGCAGGAAAAGAGAGGAAGATGCTCAGACGTAGTACAACTATGGCTGAGGAATAATTATGCGTACATGTTTTCAACTTCAGATTCAGGCTTTTGAAGGAAGGTCATTATCCTCTTAAGTCTGGTGATTTGAAGTACCACAAACACGAGACATCTTGAAAGAACATGCATCCCTGAATCTCTGTTTCTCAGAAGTGGTAGTCACAGGCTTAAGGTAGCCAGTCATCTCAGTCATGTCAGAGGATGCTTATACATGGATTAGCATTCATTGCTCCAGAGTGTAGAGCCACCTCTTTATGCCTGTTGTAGGAAGAACATATACTGAAATTTTGTACCGTCAAACATAGACCAGAATTGGTTTTGGCAGGTGTATGCTATTTTTAAAACTACTGTAACTATGCAGCAGGAGACAGATTGTCACACAGAGCTAACAGATCCAAGAGTTGTTGCAGATTCAAAATGGAATCTTTAAGTAGAAGTTACTGCTGCATTGTGACACTTAAATTCTTGTTTGATGCTCAGCTGCATGTCTTCATTCTTCCTGAAGAGTGCTGCCTTTAAATGTGACGTGGTGCGGGACACTAAATGTGCAGATGCTACTGTTTTGCTGGACTCATGATTACAGCCTATGTGTAATATGTAACTCAAAGAAATGGAGACCCATTATTGATGTCCAAAACTTGCTATATACTTCTAAGAATAAGAGACATCCATAACAAAAGAAGTGGTGGAGGAAAATATCTTCTGTGGTAGAAAGATGTGAAGTGTTTATGTTAAAAACCCTGTAAACTAAGTGGAACATGAAAGGTGAAAATAAATGCTTTATTTGATGTATTTTTTCATGTGCAGTAAGAGTCCCTAGGTTTTCTGAATACTTTTAAAACTATTTTCTGCACAACTACATAGTAATCCCTCTTCTTTCCCATTGCAGTATCTGTAAAGCCTATTCAGAGTAAGTGCAGTAAATGAAGACTGGCTAGGATAAGGAAGAAAGTGTAAGGCAGGAAGGAATGGCTGCACTTTTATATGTTTTTTTCCCTAGTTTGCAATAGCACTTCACAATTCATTTTACTGTACTTTCATTAACTTTATTTCTTTCCATTTACTGGGATATATTCTGTACTGTAACCTTTTCTTACATAATTTTTTTAATCCAAAAAAATGTTACTTTCTACTAAACAACTTGCATCTGTGGCCCTGTCTTATACGTATGCCTTTGAAAAGAAATTGGTTATTTCTTTTGAGCTTTTTGTGAAGATTTTCTTGACAATGTGGAAGTGCACAAAGTTGACATTCATTTACATTTAGTAGCTCAATAGAGATTTTTTTTTAACTTTGATATCAAAGGAATTATTTTGCTATACCTTTTTTCTCCCACCAAGGTACTGGTTTGAGAAAGGAGGAAATGTGAAGAATGTAGAAATGTAAAGTGGCGTTACAGATAGTCCAATATAGGTGCATTTAATTTATCAGATGACCAGTAGTATGTGGTCAAATTTAAGTGGAACTTTTCCACTTTGAACAGTGGAAATTTTGTAACATTCCCTGCAGATGCATAATGTCTTCAATATAGTTAAACATTTAGTGAAAACTAACTGCTTTCACAATTGCTGTCAATCTTTTTGTAAAAATTCTTTTAAAATACATATAGCAGATACTGTATGCTGTACTAAGTATTTCTTTAGCATTACTTCATGTGTATTTCAGAAGACTAATCAGAAGATATGCTATGCAGTGTGTGAAGAGTATGTTTTAACACACAGTATGTATGTGTGTGATGGTATAATGTTTGTCAAGAATGCTTTTAGATTTTTATGTTGTGATTTTCAGTTGTCATTCAGAGTAACTTGTCCGTAGTCATGTACTTGAAACTTTTAAGCATATTTACATTTTAAAGTGAGAGAAGAACATTCTGTGACTTATTTAGGTGCTGGATGGAATCTTAATTCAGGAGAAAAAATTGTGTTGTTATTTGTGCAGTTTGAGTTTTTCTGACTATTTTTCTTTTTGCTATGGGAAATTGGTTAACATTTTTTAGTAGTTACGTGGCTGAGCCATAAAGCAAAGCTAGACTTGCTATTTGGCAAAACAGTTGGATATTTTTTACAAAATAATTGACTTGTTCTTCTTAATTCTTCTTTCTTTCTTTCTATTGAATCAGTCTTTCTTTCTTGTCCTGAGATGTACTTATAGACTGATCACTATTGTATTTCCAGTTTTCCAATAACAATTTGAAAATGCTGTAGTCAGATCTTACATCATTAAAATGTTCTTTCAGAAAGTTTAGCAACATTTGTACTTACCTAGCTATATTTAATTAATATACAGTACTTAAACAAAGATAATGTGCGGTTCCAAGTGCACAGCATATTTCTTGTGTTGAAGGATTTTTGTTTCCTTTATTACTCCATTCTTTGAGTCATAACATTTATTTATTCATAATGGGTCTGACATTCAGTAGTAAAAATAGATTGTTAAATGCACCAGTATCAGTAATGTAAGAACAAGAGTCAGAGGTTCCCATCTGAATCAAATTGTATAATTTCAGTCTTGCTTTGCAAGTTTGCCTTATGCATATGATATACTTGATAATTCAGGTGAACAAGAACCAGTGCTGTAAAGTCAACATGGGATTTCATGTAGGAACAAATAATGGGATACAAACACGAGAGTTTGGTAGAGAAATTGCTTGAGGAATAGAAAATGAAAGCTGTTGAAAGGAAATGTTTATAATGAAACAGATTTCAGTTGGTGAGTTAGAAGGCAAACATTGAAAGAGAATTAGAAGGAAATCAACCATGAGAGGGAAGAATTAAGGGGAGTAATACATGAAGTCAAATTCAAAAGGAAGCAACATAGCTTGAAATGTTGGAACATTGTGCTGGAATGCTGGAACATTGACTGATGTTTTCACTTTTTTAAAATAGTAATGCTAGTAGACAGATACGGGGAATATTTTAATCTGTATATGTGTAAAGCTTACCTCTACCTAGAGCCTCATCTATGTATTGGTCAGACTAACAAACTTCAGATTTGACCTTTAATTAACATGAAGGCATCTTAAGGAAAACTGAAGTAAGTGTTTCAGTTTTACTGACAAAACATTTATCATTTAAAAATAAATAAATTATTAAATTTGGGGTTTGGGGGCTGGATTTAAGTTGGCAAACTTTCAAAAATATTCACAAGTTCAACAGCCAGTTGTTGTGTTTCGGCCTAACTGGGTGCTGTTCCATCAATTGGCTTTGCTCCAGAGAGCTGAGATTATTTTCAAAATTAACTCACAGTGGCCATGGGCATTCACTGGCATTAGCTCCTGCAGCTCAAGGTAACTTGATTATAGTAACTTTTTCTACCTTCAGGAAAAAACTTTGAGCAGCTAATTTAGGTAGAAGAGGAGCTCTTTGTGTGTATATCATGGTATTTTGCTGTTCTTTCAGGTTTGGCAGTCTGGATCAATGTACTTAAAAATTTTGTACTTCCAAAACTAAATATGCCATTTGTGAGTTTATTTGGAATTAGCAGTACTTTTTACATTAATTCTGATTCTTTGCAAAGACAAGCAATTTTACAACTTTCAGTGTGTTTACAACATTTGGCTTTTTTCCCAAAGAGATTTTTAATCTTCTTTGTTTGAACAGATGTGTAAACGAAAGTATTACTGCCTCATATACTTCGGTCATGTTTAATAAGAAGTAGATGGATACACATTTATGGGGGTTTAAAATACTTTGAAGACAGGCATTGACATGGTTAGGCTTGTATTCTACGTAAGTTGTACTTGCTTGAATTAAATTATACAATTCTGATCTCCTGACAGAGTGACAAATGCACTAGGTCTTATTATAGTGAGACCTGAAGACTATAAATATTTTTTCATGCGAAAATTATATAAAAATAAATGTATTTTAAAACTAGCATTGCTTTCTTTTTCAAAAATACGTTTTCCAAGTTAAAAAAGTCTGTATTACCTATGCATATCTTACAAAGGAAAGTAAACGTTTTAAATGCATGCTGAATTAGCAAGATAACTGTAAAATATTTATGCAGTAGATAACATCTGCTAATTCAATCTTGATTTTGTTGCTGTCATCATTATTATTGGGAGATAGGGTTTTTTATCTTAATTGGGGCCTTGGTTTCAGTTTTGTCTACTATAACTTTTAATAGTGCAGTGAAATTTTAATCTTTGGAGTTGTGCATTTAGCTTAGAGTGAAAATTTATGCCTGTAGGTCCCTTACTATTAATATCTCTCTCTGTATGCTAGTTTGAGGTTACTTGCCAAGGTAATGGATTGAGAGCAGATGTGAGATCCTAAAGCTCGAGAACACTGTGAACAGCCCATGGAAATAAAGGAAATGGACATGGATCAAGTAGAAACATTTTGGGAAGAAACATTGTAGATACAAAGCCAAATTTTGAACTGCAGATGACAAGGTGTGAACACAGTTTGTGTTTTAATCTCTCAAGCAGTATTAGTAGAGGGACTGAGGACATCAGTAAACAGTTATTCTTTCCCCTGATCTCATTTAAAAAGAAAAAAAAAAAAAGATGTAATGTTGCTTTTCCTGTTCCTGTTTTTCTCTGTTTTTCCTCGCTCTTCAAACACATTCCTTAATTTTCATATTTCCCTTGGCTTGCCCTTTGGGAAAGGGGGAATTTTGAGAATTTGTGAGAATTTTTGAAAAATAAGTAAGGTGTAAATAGGATTATATTTTTGTGCAAGATGTTGACTTTGAATGCACGATGAGTTGATCTGTAACACTATTTTCTTGAATTTGATTAAAACATGAGCTTTTTGTGACCTATACATTTACAGTTTTAATCTCATGAGTATTAAAATGAAAGTGTAATATGTAATTTTTCCTTTTCATTTACAGGTAAGTATAGTGATACCTCTTCCAAAAGTATCTTTACAGCTCTGAATAATTGTGTGTGTATGCATTAGAGATTGTGATATTGACAACAATTATTTTACCTTAACTTTGGTATTGTTGAATGGTTTTGTCATTATAGTTTGAGTGTTAAATTGCTAAAGTAACTACAAGTTCTTAGTATGTACTGTGCAAAAATTGTGTAACGTGCATTAACAAGCAGGAAGCAGTAAATCCAAAATAATCCATTAATCTTGATATATAATATCTTCCTGGATTAATTTATCTATTAAGACTGTAAGCTATTAACACAGGCATTTTCTATTTTATAGTAAAATTTGGAGGTTGTAACTGAGATTTGAGTCTTGTGGTGCAGAATTAAGTGTTTATATAACCCCTCTTTATGCATTAGATAACTTACAGAGATATTTAATTTACCCACATCATTAACCCGTTTGGAAAAAATATCCCACCATATTCTTGGAGAACCAGGACTTTCCTTCAGTGTCCCTGGAAGTTTGTGACTGAGTAGGGAGTTTGCACTGCAGCTCTGAATCCCGTTCTTAACACTCAAAGCACTGAGTGATAGCTAAGAGTGACATAATTTGGCATAATCAATCACATCACTATGTTCCAGATAAAGCTGTTTGAGAATTTCCATGTCTCATTTTACTAGAAAAATGAAGAAAACTCAGAAGAAGGCACTGCAGAGAAGAATGTTGTTAAGGGAGAGCAAGAAATGTTGGTGAACAGTAAGCAACATCACCCGTATATTATTCATCCTGTGACCCAGAAAAACAAAAAAGTACACCGAGTAGGTTCAACCACCTTCTTGGTTGGAAAGACACCCAAAGGAATACGCAGGTGAGACTGTTTTGGTAAGATGGAAGTAAAATTCTAAGCTTGAAACGAACTTACTTCTGGGCAGTTGCTTTTGCCTTTGTTTCAGCCATACTCAGGGAATATTTATTTTCTGTGGCAAGGGTGGAACTAATGGGAAACTTCCACTCACGTTATACTAAGAATACCGTAATTGATTAATAAAGTGAAATGAACCAACAAATCACTTTAATGTGTTGATTGAATGTGTCGTGTATTACACAGCTGTCCAGATGTCATCACCACCAGAATTCATGGTATGTGCAAAACGATGTTTAAACTGTATAGAAGCAAGAAATTGTATAGTGTGAGCTTCTGACTGCCTACTGGTCTTGCTCAGCTCTCATCATTTTCATTGGAAGACTGTTTAAGAAAATTGGACTTTGTATTTGTTTTTTAAAATGAGGCTCAATGTTTTTAATACTTCTTTTAATATGTTGTTTTCCCTTTATGTTTGGAACGATAGTAATTTTTACATCTTCTTGTTTTCCCTTTTTTCCAAAACTATTGTTATTATTAATATAAATACTTAAGTTTCATTGTTGCATAGATAGAAATTCAATAGCAATAACCAGATGATTTGTGGAAATAGAAAGCGGAAAGCTGTAGCTAACTAGGCAAACCCAGTTAGAGCTGGGATTTGGTATATATTCTTAATTTAGCCTTCAGACAAATAAATCACTATATGAGAACTGCTATCTAGGTAATATCTCTAAGTATTCAGAATCTTCATATTAGCCAGCTGACCTCAGCTATCCAAACTGTTACTGCTGAAGCGCCCTACTTACTATTATAGATACTGAAAATTCTAAATATTTAAGAGGTAAGTAGAGGAAAACTCTTCATGCTAAAAATACTCAAATTGTAATAATAGTTATCAGTAATTTGCTGAGGTAAAAATTTGCAAAGGCAATGAAGTAATTAAGGATGTTATTCCAAGGTCCTTAAAGCCATATTTAGCAAAAGGCATAAGCACATTCACTCTTAAACATTAAGCAGGTCATCTGTTAGCACCTCACTCACAGTTGTACTTTGTAGTACATCTGGATCCGCTGTGCAATGAGTGAGGATGATTAGGTACCTCAGTTTGGTGTGTTGTAGTTGTAAGGCTGAGTGGGAAGCTGTCTGCAGTCACCATACACAATGGGTATAGCTGGCGCTAGCCAGTCAGTGGTATTTGAGGCCAAACGGGATTAAATCTAGTTGCCTACCGGAGCCCTTATATGGGAAAGGCAACATGTTTCAAACCCATTCTCTAACAAGGGAGCATAAACCCACCTCTCTAGCCTTCCAAGTAGGTTGTCTGACTCCAGACTATGGCTAACTTGATAGGATGATCTCCTTCAGTTTGAACTTGGCCTCTTAGCAGAAAGAAATATTCCATAGCTCACTAGATAGGATGGAGGGGACAGTCCCTGTCTCCTGTGAATGTGTTTATCCAGCTCTTGTTTAGCAAGTCTTTTAAGGGAAGCTTGAGCAACTACTTTCTGGTTTTTGGTTTTTTAGGATTTTTTCCCCAAAAAGCACTCTACAATCTGTCCATCTGCATTCTTAGAAATCTGGTCCTTTGGTGTGAGATCTTACCTACATTGCAAGTCAGTAGATCTTTGGGTAATAAGCTGAGGAAATCACACTGCAGTTTGGGATTCAGAAGTCACTTCAGTTCTTCTAAAGTTCTTTTTTCTCTTTGCTGATAAGAACAAACAAAGGTCCTAATAGGGGAAGTAATGATTACTTTCTGGGATATGTGAAGTATGTGAATGGAATGAATTGCTTGAAAGTTACTTTTGTTTCTAGTTAAAGGTGTCAATGCATTTTTCCTTCTTGATAATTACAGGAGACAATTTGAAGAAATGGTATCCCACTTTAATATGAGATCAGTGGAAGAACTGGCAGAACATATTGCAAAAGCTACATCAGAAACAAGGCAGAAGATGTTGAAGGAATTTTATGTTTCCAAGCATCCAGAGGTGGAGTCAGTCTTCCCAGTTGAAATACCAGCACAAGCTTTACATGACTATGAGGAAAGAGAATTGGGTACAACCTGCTCCAGAAAAAGAAAATCCATTGTTAGCTTTGGAAGGTCTAAGTCTAGGTCTTCATCAGCTAGAGGTATACTTCTGAGTGGAACTGCGGAGACACAGAGTCAGCAGAGCCGTAAAGGAGCAGAGCAACTTCACAGTGACTCCTGTGTGCGAGATACGTGTGTGGATCCAAGATATAAACGATCACCCACTGTTACTACTCAACATATCGAAAAGAGAAACAGTCAGGCGTTCAAGGATTTTTTGGCATCTGGCTCATTAAGCAGTAAATCAGAAATAATTGAGGTGCTGTCTGTAAAAAGTTGTGAAGGACAGCAGTGCTCTGAAGGAACACAGCTGCCAAGAAAAAGATCCCTGTCTCAGTCAGAAAATGGGGAGAGAAAAGCTCAGACTTGTAAGAAAAAGTCTTTTGTGGACTTACTTGGAGATACCTCTATTCTCAATGACCTCTTCCGAAATGGTGGAAATGGGCCTACAGAATCACCAAGGAGATTCCCTTTAGGGCAGATGGAAAAATCAAAGGAGAGACCAAAAGACTTCTGGGACATGCTGAATGAGCAGAATGAGGAGAGCCTCAAAAAGCTCACGAACATAGCAGTCATAGAGAAGCTATGTGAAAGAGCACCTCATCCCCCAGTGACAGAAGAGAGAGAAATGTATGAAAGTTCTCTTTGGAAAAAAAATGAAAATTTTCTATGGAAAAAATACAGTCCAGATGATTCAGATGAATCATCCACTGCTACATCTTGTAATGTAGTAAACTGAAAGTTTTCTACTTGAATTGAACTATAATTATCTTAGTTAAACATTAAAATATGCCCAGCTTCAGCAGTATGCAGCAAAACGTGATACCTTCATGAAATTAAAAGCAAAGTGATGAATTTGTATTTATGATAATATGAATTTGGATTTTACAGATGTGAATATAATCACATATATGTGCTACATATGTACTATGATGTATTAATTTTAAATTAAACATTTAGAAATGTTCTGAGTGCACTTTGCTTTCTTGCATCTTTATTTTATTTCTAGACTCAGTAGCGGTACTGAGTATGTTTTCCCCTTTACTTCCATTTGGAGAGTCTCAGTCATCTCAGCAGAATCAAATTACACTGAAAGGATTTGACAATGATACTCCACGTATTTTCTGAACCACTAGAGAATCAGGGACTTCATGAGACAGGGATGATGTTTTTGTGTTATAACCTTTGATCAAGTCTTAAAAATTTTTTTCTTCTGTGATTTTTCTCAGTCTCTTTTTGAAGCTGTGGAACTTCTAATTGTCTTCGGTATCCTATAGCAGTGGGTTTCTCAGCTATAGGATCACCAATTTTTGTTTACTCACCCTTTTCGGTGCAAGATGTCAGCATATTAAATGATGTTAGGTGTAAAATCTTATCTTTCATTACACTTTAATCTCAGTTTGCTCCAATATGGTACTTGAATCATCTCCGCAGCAGGAACAACCTGTGAGTATGTCTCAGTGACACTTCACCAAGGATGTTGCTTACCTCATTTAAACTACACAAATTAGACTAGGCACAGCAGTTAGCTATTTCAAGAACCACAGGATCATGGAATGATTTGGGCTGGAAAGGACCTTCAACTGTCTTCTAGTCCAACTCCCAGGCCATGGGCAGGGACATCTTTTACTAGATCAGTTTGCTCAAAGTCCCATCCAACATGACCCTGAACACTTCCAAGAATGGGGCATACACAGCTCTTGGGAAACCTGTTCCAGTGACCCTTACCACAGAAAAATTTTCTTCCTTTTTTTCCACTCTGAATGTACCTTCTTTCAGTTTACAACCTTGTTCTGTCACTACAGGCCCTAGTAAGAAGTCTGTCTCAGTCTTTCTTACAAGCTCCTTTTAAGTATTGAAAGGCCACAATAAGATCTCCTTGGAGCCTTCTGTTCTTTAGACTGAACAACCTCAACTCTCTCAGTCCAGCTCTCTGAGCATTTTTGTGGCCTTCCTCTTTTAAATATAGAGGAATTTTACATTTTTCTTTAAATTTTAAATAAATGAGTAATCTAGGATTAGCAGTTGTTTTGCTAGCCCCGACGTTGCTCTGTACATAAGCTTCAAAGTTTTCTTTCCTTTTTTAATTAATTTTTTATTTTGCAATGTTTGCTCTAGTAGATCCATGTCTGCTGAATACTGGGGAATGAGAGTGGAGTAGAGGGGGAGAATTGCTATGCAGAATTGCCACCTGGAGGGCTCCTGTAGCAGTCAGTCGCAGTTAATTATGAAGACTCAGGTAGACCCGGTTTCAAGTCAAACCATTCTCTTGAGCCACTCCATTGTCTCATCTGTGCAGATGACCAGCAGTTCAGGGAATAAATGCCCCAAGTACACTGGATGTGCACACTTCAAGTCCTTTTCACCATCGAAAGCGTAGAGAATCTGTGTTCCTGATCACATCCCACTGTTTAACTCCGTTACCCTTTGAGCCTGTTTTCAGGTGGGCAGCAGGAGGCAGTTGTGGGCATATTTCTGATGGCACTTTGTTTTTGTAAGCAGGTATTCTCTTGTGGCATGTGATGGGCCCTAATGGAAGTATGAACACAGGAATGTCTGTTGCTTCCACTGCGAGGGTTGTTGAAGACACAGTTTACACAGCAGTCTATGCTTGAGGAAAGCACTCAAGCATAGACAGGTGTCAGTCTGTGCTTTATGCTACCTCTGCTACCTAGGCAGATTTCTGTATGTAGTGCTGGGTATTGTGTGTTCCTCTGGCTTTGGTGTGGCAGCTGCTGGGTGCCTGTTTTGACTGCCATGCTTCAGCCAAAGTAAATGTATTTACGTCTTTTCCGCATTTGACTTCATCCTCAACGCTGGAGATGCAGTGAGCCTAGTTATGATCATAGCACTTCTCACAACATCAAATTTGTATACTCTTACTTCATGCTTATAACTTTCAGGGCAAATAATTTTTGTGTTGGGCTTTTTAAACATTAGTTTTGCCCAACAGTTCACTAGTGCTGTGTAGGGTTGTAGACTTGATCTTTCAGAATAAGAATGTGTAAAACTGAAATCAGACCATAACTCCTTCTTCTGATGCATGTCTCAAATGCATGCGTTATCAAATAGAATGTTAGATAATAATATTGATTTTTTTACCCAGTCCTAAATAAACACAGGCTGCACCCCATTACTTCTGTAACAGATGCATTAATTCTTACTCTTTAACATGGCAAGAAACGTGACCTCAGGGTTCCATTTAGCATTTTGGATTCAAAACATAGATAAATCTATATATCTCCGAGAACTTCCAAGATGTACTTGGTGAGGGGGAGAAGCGAAGCTGCTTCATCTCGTTTTTATTCCAATACTTGATAGACTACCGGTATTTCAGAAAGGAAGGGTTCACCTTGTCAGTTGTTGAGAATATGTGGTATAGTATATATGGAGTAAGGAATTTCTAACAAGTTATGTTACTCCTGAAATACTGTCTGTAATAAAATTTTGGAATGAAATTTGTTCTTTGCAGATTGGAGAAGTGGTTATAAGATAAGCAATGTCATATGCTATTTGCTGAATAGTCTGTCACATTTCTCAATGCTATGGGATCATGTGAAGGGGTGCCTTATCATAACACATAACCAAAAGAGGCCAGGGCTTCATGTTGCTCTGGAAACCTTAACCCTAATCTTTGATTTTTGTAAGCTTTGAAATCTCAAATGTAATGCTGTATTAGTATAGGGTTTTACATTGAGTATACTGTATAAATTCTTTTATGTGAAGGGTAAATGTTATGAAATTTTAAAAGCTTGGACACTGAAGCTGCACAGCAGCAGTCTGAACGGTGGTGGTTTTTGTGGTCTGGATGACTGCCCATTGGAAAATAAGCTTAAATTTGATCTGAAGCAGCTTCTACTTTAGGTCATGGGAAGCTGTAGCAGGCTTTGCTCTGTCTCTGTATTAACCATTGTGCGCTTATTGTAAGTGGAAGCCATTTAAAAACTTAATTGGGAAATCTGACTTAACTGGAACGAGGAGTTCAGCGTTTAACATACATGATAAAGCACTAAGAGGCTTGGTCTTTGCAGGCAACTAGCGTAAGTAAGATAAATGTATTCCATAACTGTTTTGTTCACCCTGCATCTATGCTGTTACTGTTGTATATTGTCTACTCAATGGTATTTAATATAGAAACTGAAATTTATGGTAGTCAGTTGGAGCAGCATTTTAAAAAAATCTCGACCAAGAATTTAAAAGAAACAGCCATGAAACTGTTAGTTATTGGTGCATTTGAATTACGTACAGCTGAAGGAAGTCAACTTAAGAAAGGGAGTATGTGGACCCTTCTTGTTAATGTTAAAAACTAGGGCATAAACTAAGGCATTTTACTGGTGGCATCACTATTTGTTTTCTTTACAGCATTCTTCTTAGAGGGGCAAACTACTGCTTAGCTAAAGAAGAGAAGATTTGGTGGAATGAAGAACATGGCCATCAAATACATAAACAGGCTGCTGCAAAAAGGAGAACAGTCCCTTCATGTCCACAGCAAAAAGAGAAGAATTAAGTGGCTTAAACTGCACCAAAGGTAATTGCACTTAGATAATAGTACTCTGTAAGGGTAAATGTTGTATAGTAGGTTGCATAGTGCCAATATTGGAGGTCATCAAGAACAAGAAAGACAAATATCTGTTAGAAGTTGCATAGGTAAAATTGACCTTATTTTAGGCCAGAAAGAGGGACTGGTAGCTTCTCAATCTCAGGTCTGGAAGGGACTAAATAACCTTGTTAATTTCGGTTGATACCATGGCACTAGAGAGAGGTTTCACCTGAGCACCACCAGTTTTCCAGTCATGATCTAAATATCCCCTAGATACTGGGGAGGGCAAAATCTGGTTGAGTTAGCTAAGATTTCTCATTTTACTTTTTTTTTTAGAAGAAAGTCAGAACACTGGAACTGTACAGGTACAAGGCAGAACTCCAGGGCTAATTCCCAAGTATGAAGCCATCATAATTTTCCTGAAATACTCAGGAAATTATGTTTCTCATCCATAAGATGATGATATACATAATTCAAAACCTGTATAGAAGTGTATGTTTTATTTACATGTATGCCAAGTACTGACAATGTATTTGTGGAAATGCATTTGTTATCTGCAGTTAAACTGAGCTGCAGGAGGATGTTTTGAAGTTAGATTTATGTCACTCTCTAGCTTCCTTTGCAAATTTAACGTATTTTACTTGGTAATATCACCTAAGCCATAAATGCTGCAATTCTGTGCCCTAGAGATCTCTGTATAAGGTATTTTTGTCATGAATGAGATGTATGTATGATTTAAAAAAAAAATCTGAGCCAATTGAAAAGGGAAGGATTTGACCTGTGTTTGAAAGCATATCCTTCAAATATTAAAACCAAACAGATAATTTTTATTTTCTTAGAAATCTTTGATTATAATTTTGTATGGCTTTAAAAGTAGAGGAGGCATTGGGGGATGCTGTGTTTGGGATTATGGTAGAGTGGAGTTTATACAGCTTCTGCACGCTTGTTCTTGCATGGCTGCAGGGAGGCACAGGCTAGAAGGAAGTTGTAACAGCCTCCTAGCCTAAGGAAATGGTTCATGATAGTTACTACCTGATCTCAATATAAATCAGCCAGGAGGAGAAAGATGTCTTTTTTGTCATTGCTTTCAGCACTAGGTTTTTACTGTTAGTTATTGCTGCTTCCTTGTTCTTGTACTCAGTGAGGTGCCTATGGGTCTGGCTCTGGGTCCCTGACCTAACGGAATACTAGTAGTTCCCATTACCTTCAATGGAAGTTCTTTGACCGGGAAAAAAAAAACAGGTTGCCAGCGAAATAGGAAGAAATCTGACCCTGCCTATGCTAACAAATGCAGCTCTGTCAGCAACCTGTTTACAAAACTGTCACCAGACCTAGTTATAAACACTGTGTGTGTCCTGGGTATGATTTGCCATATAGTTCAGATCTTAAGCATGTTTTGCAAACTGAAGCTGTGCTTATAACTAGATTTGGGAGTAGCCATGTGGTACCCAGATTTCATATTTGGTCTGGGAGAGAGAGAATGAGTAATTTCAGATAATGAATATGTTTGAAAAAGTCAAGATGTGCATACAAACATTTCATGAACACAATAAGGCAGTTTGAAAGGATGTATTTGCTCAGCTTTAGCAGGTCATGACTCTGAGGACTGAAAGGCAGACTGACGCCAGTGCCATGGCTTCAGCACAGTGAGTAAAAGCAGCATTAACAGAAGAGAAGGGAAATTGGTAACAGCATAGTCAAAGCATCTCTAGATAATTCAAAGATTAGATTACAGTTCCTAGGTATGAAATGGATGGTTTGTTACTTGCTTAAGAATCTTGACAGCAGAAGGATGAGAGGGTTCTGTTCTTCCAAGGAAGCATTTAACTGCCTTTGCTGCTAGGTATTTTTCTGTTCCTGCAGTGCCCTGTGTATTTTATTCACTGCATACCTTCCAGCTTATGCAACAAATGAGGTAATATTCTTATGAAAGCTCTCTCTTGCATTTGCACATTCCACAATGCAGTACATCTTGACTGGTTCGTCCTATAGAAGAAGAAGAGTAATAATCATCCAAGTAGACTTTGTGTCATAATCTGCCTTCCTGATTAAGGCACCTAAAAAAATATGTAACTCAGGAGATTCAGCTTCTGTGATCTAAACTGAATGTGTGTGCAGATGGGAGATGCAGGCAGTGATTCAGAGCAGTTAAGACATATGCCTCTTTTCCTATAGATCACATGTGGGTCAAAGGAGGATCTGTATGATGCTAAATGAGTCTGTATCTCGTGTGTGATTCTGCCAGCTAATTCTGAAAGAGAGGGAAAGTACATCTTAACAAGATGATTGGAGGACTTCAGAGTTGTTTGCTTGGCATCCTATCCTTTGTTTGGTTGGCATACAAAAACCTGGATTTCCCTTTTCAAAGACCAAGGGAAGATTGTGCTTTAAAATGAAATAAGTAATTGAATGTAGGTATGTTGCATATGCATGATACTTGAGGACAGGTTATCTCAATTGTTCTTTGAGTTTGCATGAGCTGAGAGGATGGAATTGAGCAGACAGAACCTGACCTTGTATGTGTGTATCTAAACGCAGTACAACTGAATTGACATTGCACACATAACTTACACAAACTGGAGCATGAACAGGCCTGCCGCACTAAAAGCACTGTCTTCTGAGAATGCACAAACACAGCATAATTACATTAGAATTTGCACCAGTCTATTGTAGCAAGTTCCAACAGCTGAACATTGGTAGTATATTTGATATCAACATTAGCAATCCCTAACACTGCACCCATTAAAGACAGTGGCAAAGCAGTGGGGATAGCTCAGATGCTAAACGAATACCAGCTCAACTCAGAATGAATCTGTGTTTTACTTCAACAGAACTGTTTATACTAAAGGGATTTTCTTCCCCTATGGTTTGATATTAAGTTGTTTCCATCAAGTGAACGCTCATATAAACATGATCTCCTATATCACCCTGAAAATCATTCTATGCCAATTACTTTAAAAACAAATACCAGATGTCTGTTTATATTGTTTGAGGTAAATGCTCACAACTCTCAGCAGTGCTGGCCTCTCCATGATTCAGGCTGCAGTGGAAGTGCCAGCACAGTTTCTAGTTGTCCTGGTTTATAATTCAATGGCAAAGAAAACAAATTCATACCGTGGTCTAATTGGAAACACAATTTAAGTACCACTGAGAAAGCTGTTTTCTTAACACTTCTCTTTTGTGCTTTGGTCTTATCACCTCTGCAGCAGATTCAGATGTGAACTTGGCTTGGTCCTTCTATGTGCAGATATTATGCTAGCACAGATAAAGTAATTCAGGCTCCTCTTGCCTCTCTCTGTGCCCCTCTCTGTTTTGCAATTGCAGTTATATACATTGCTGGATTACAATACACTGCTTCAATGTAAAAGTCCTATACATGGAGGCAAATATCAAGAAATATCTTCTCTTTAATAAAGTAGTAAGGTTCTCTTCTGCTTCTGTCATGTCACTGCATGCAGTATTTGATAAAATCAGAATCTAAGTTACCTTGTAATGGACATTATTACTTTACCATACTACATGCCCTAATCATTAGAAGTAGATAATATATTATACTATATATAAAATAAATTGTAATTATATTTTGTGTATACATGTAGTATAAATTGCAATTATATTGTGGATTATCTGTACAGTACAATCTACTTCTGACATACTTGGAGAGAAATTACAATGGTATGAAATGCGTATTTTAGGCCTGTGGCAAAATAAATAATAGGTATTTCACGTACATACTGTTGTTTGAATCTTGGGAATGTAGAATAATTTTGTGGTTCTATCAGACTTGTAACTGAGTGATTCACCGTCTGATGGCACTTGTTTCAAACTCAGAAACCTTAGGCTACTAAGAAAACACTGCAAAATCATGACTTGCATCCATAGCAAATACTGAATTCAGTGGCATTCATCTCTCTGAGTCTTTGTAAGCTGCACACATGAACACGGAAGAAAAAATATAGGAGAATGCATTTGTCCTAAACTGTGGTATTTCTCCTGAAACATTTCTGGGTATGTATGAAGGGATTCTCTTCATAAATTCAATTTCATTGAAAGAGACAGAAGCAGCTGGAAGGCACTTAAAGGGAGAAGTTGGACTTGCTGTTGCTTATATAATGGAAAGGTTAAAAACCTCAGTAATAGTGAGGAAAGCTACTTAAAGCTGTTTTTTTAATCTTTTCCTTTTCCCTTTGGTTCAGGCTTTAACATTTGTGAATACCAATAAAAGAAGGAACATCCTCGCTAGTGACTGAAAAAGCCACAGACATGAAACCTCGGTGCACCTGGAGATTCTAGATCTGTCTAGAATGTCAAACTGTTCTGGCACCCTTACCCCAAGAAAGGTGAAGATTTGAAGATTTAGGCCTTTTTGCAATGCTGCAGTGTTTTCTCTGCTTAGTTAGGTGTTTAGACCATGGTAGTATGTTCAGTGTGGTTACAGTTTTTCATCTCATATATGAAGTTTTAGCCTCTACTATGACAAAAGATGGATGTCTCCTGGTAGTCTTGAGGATGATGTGTCTGAAAAAAAATAATTTTAGAAAGTTTAAGGGAGTTTAAAAAAATAGAACGAGACATTTTTATTTTACTTTCCTCATCATGGAAATACCGAGAGTTATCTTAATAGAAGACTTTGTGTTTAAGACTCAGAGTGAGCAATAAAACCCTCTGTAATTGCATTACTATAGTTTAAGCATGTCACTGGTTTATCTTTTGTTGTTTCATTCCTTCAGAGGCGAGAAGTGAGTGTTCAGAATCCCTGGGAAGCTGCAGTGAGTCTGTTCCTCCCAGAGGCAGAAAACTTCCATTTTTAGCCTTGCAGGATTACAGGGTAACAGACATGAAATCTGTGATATGTGTCTGGCTTTACCTTTTGTTTTTGTTCAGGCGGGGAACTGGGAATTAACTAGAAAAGATTGTAGCTGCCTGGTAGTTTGGTTTGGATGAGTTGAGATGGTAGCTGCTCTTCAGCTGTGGCCTCCTCACAGAGGCTGCAGCTGATCTGGAGGTGCAACCCAGTTTCTTCATTCTTGGCTTTGTGCTGGGACAATCATAGGGAAAAACTGCAAATTTGAAAGGGAAAGAAATAAAGGGATCTTTCCAGAAATGAGATGTCCTCTGCAAAGAAGAGAAGTGATAGCCTCAGGAAAAGTTAGTAGTATCAGTGATCATACAGTTAAAGACTATACCATAATGCCTTTACACCAGTTTGCACAAGCATTTATAATGCTGGCATTTTCTAACTTTCAAGTGTTTTTATAACTTTAATATTTCTAGCACAGTTTTGACAATGTGCTTTTGGAAAACTTTCATATAAAACCAGAAAGAAAATTCTGTTACTCAGAAGTTATTGATTTGCATATGGATCATCATCAATGTTTGGAATCACAATTTCTGTTACTTGACCAATCGGAGTGGCCAACAGCAGGAAGTAGTAGGTTACAGTCTTTTCTGTGAACCAGCCAGTTGGGGGAAGAAAGGGAAAGGATGTAATTGCTAGTAGATGTCACAGAAAATGGTTCAAAACAAGACAGTGCTGGCATTTGTGATTCTTGAATCTATTCTACAGTCTGAGGAAAGTGTATTTAACACAATAGGTCATTATGCCCTGGCTCTTTTGCTCTCCCATTCCATCTGTCTCTTGGAGTCTGCTCTGCTTTTCCATTTCTTTCTTGTTACCCCAAACTCTTTGGCTTGTTTCCAAGCTAACAAGCTTCCTCAAGTGAGCTGCATGGGCACCATCAATGGATATTGATGATACAAGAAGCAGAATTTCTCAGCTCTCAGTTCTGGTGCCACAGCAGCTCCTCGGGGCCGGGACTAGAAATTGCATGAAAAGCCCCAAACTGTCCTATAGATCCTTTTGTAACTGGGAGGCTGCTCAGTTGACCTGTGGGAAGGACGCACACGCAGTCTAGTGATGGACGTGGAGGAGGTGTGTGAGGTCAAGTCATCTTCTGTTTCAGTGGAGAATTCAGAAAATAATGGTGCTACTCTCGAGGAGACTTATATGGAGCATGGATAAAACACAGTTTTTAGCACTTTATAATGTAGCCAAAATTTGACATGTTTTCGGAAGGTTAGTACTAGGCATGACCCTGACAGTCTGATTCCTCATGATAAGGTAACCTCTTTTCCATCCCTCAATATCTCTTCCAAAGTATGCAGATAACATAGATTTTCAGTGAAATGGCTGTAAGAAAAATATGGGGAAAAGGGAGATTGCTCCCCTTTAACCCCATTTTTAGAACAGCTGTACTATTTTAGTTGAAACTTACCAGAAAAATTCAGCCTGACACAGACACTCAGCATGGAAAATTTCATCTTGAGCACTTAGAGGTTGGCAAAGTTATAAACAACTGAAAGCAGGGTCCTATAATGGAAAGTGTTAAGCAAGCTTAACTATTGGTGGAAGTAAAAGCAGAGCATGTATTATAAGTATGGATGGACATTTGTATGCAGAAGCAGATATAGAGTATTCAGGATGATGGAGTAGGTATCAGTGGCTCTGCTGGATTACCAATCAGGTACAAAGCAACAAACGAGGTACAGAAATCAATCTATAGGTACCTTTGCTTGTTTGTTTTTAGCTCTGCAGGGGCAGTTCAGCAGACATGCTACAATGCAGGAGAGCTCCTTACCTGCTGAAAGTAATGAAGCTACTTCTTTTAGACCAACGTAAAGGAGATATTTAAGGAGAGCTGAGCAGGGGTTTGGCCAATGTCTCAGTGTTTAAGTGTACTCCCTTGCTGTAAGGCTGTTGAGAATTAAGCTCTGGAGATGCTATTAAAGCAATGGAGTTGCAGCTGTGGAAAAGTTTGCCCTTTGCCTATTCTGTGTGTAGTTTGTTCTCACCAGCCATGCAACGTAGTTCCTATGCTTGGGAAAGGAAAGGATGTGAGTTTTTTATATGCAATAAACTTATCTGTCTGGTTTAGTTCACTGGATTATAATGGAAAATAATGTTTGAAACACTCACTGATTTTAGCTTAACTAAACAAGCAGTGACAGAACCAACATTATTCTTTAGGAAAATTGTGGGGAGGGCTTTTCCTCATCTCTCGATGCAGTAAAAATAGCTTTAATATGTTTGCATCAGCAGTTTCTGCTCCTGAAAGCTGTGTTTAGATGGCATAGGCTTTTTGATATTTCTTTTTGGCATGGTATGCACATACTGGAGTAATCCATTTTTTCATCCGCTTGTTGCTAATAATGAGCCACCTAAGCTCTGAAAACCTCCCTCTGCTGTTAGCCATAGAAGAATGTTTAAAGGATTTAGGGATGTCAGTCATCATCTTGGTTTTGAGCAGGAGTGTGTGTATGTGCGCAGGGATGAGGGGAAGGGAGCGTGAGCTGGAGTTCAGAAATTGCACTGTGTGTGTGGTCTGAGGTTATTTCTCATTTCATGAAATGCACGCTTCATTCCTGGCTCAGGCAAAACTTGCACGTCACTGAATAAGTCCCTTATCCACTTTCTAAAACACTGAAGAGATTTGAAAGGGCTCTGTGGGTGGACTGCTACTATCAGCAAAAGCAAATAAGCTAACCTATTTAGCTAAGCATTTTTTAATACTTAAATAGAATAACCTTCAGCAACTCTTGAACAGTTGTGGCCAGCCAAGGGAAGAGAAGAGAAAAAACCACAGAAGTTTAAGCAGTCACACCTTAATTAACATTAAAGGCTGGATTATAGTTCTTGGTGTGTGGAGGTCCTATCTGATCGGTCCAGGGAGAACACTGGGGAATGATTAAATGAACTGACTGTGCTGCTCAGAGTCCCCTGTGGTGTGCCGGTCATAGTTTATTCAGCATTTCACCTTCCTTTAGTCAGATGTGGTGCAAACTCATTGTAGTCACCCCAAAAAGATGAATCCAAAGACTCCTTGTATCAAGTTGTTTTAGTGTCCAACGTAAGTAAATGGTTCTACCCTGGAAAACCATGGGTGTCCAGTAGCAAAGCGTTATGAGTAGCAAATGCTAGCTCTGTGCTAAATCTCAGCATCCAAAATAAATTATGGTTTATTTCATGGCAGGGGGAAAAAAAAAAAAGCAGCAAAAACCCAAACACCAAAGACAGCAACAACAAAACCCCAAACAACAAAAAATCTCAGAATGCTAACAAACCAAACTGACAGCTGTGGGTGAGTGAAACCCAAATGACAGGACAGC
Organism: Chlamydotis macqueenii; assembly: GCF_036417535.1. Taxonomy (NCBI): domain Eukaryota; kingdom Metazoa; phylum Chordata; class Aves; order Otidiformes; family Otididae; genus Chlamydotis; species Chlamydotis macqueenii. The sequence goes on from NC_141593.1 coordinate 43,718,457, forward strand.
ACTAGGGAGCCTTACAAAATGTTGCTCTTCATATAGTTGGAAATTATTTGACCAGCATAGGGTTCAGTATTCCAAATTCTGCTTTCAGTTCGTTTCTCAGTGATCAGAATATCATTGATCTTGACAGATTTACGCTAAATTAGCAATGTAGCTAACACCAACAGCTGCCCGACTGATGTATTTACAGAATTAACTTTGTTATTACTCTGAGCTAAATCAATATGAAAGAATCTCCTTCAAAGTGAATCTCAGACAGAGATCATGGAGACAGAGGACAAAGCATAATAATATAATTTGGTTAAAGCATCCAGTGACACATATGAAGCAATGACCTCCTTGCCCTAGGTAGCACAGGATGGACCCACACCTCTCAGGTGCAGCAGAGTGCAAGGCTACAGGCTTTGCCTGAGGAGGGAGGTTCCTACGTCAGTAGGAGAGAGGGAAAAGTTGGCTTGAAGGTGAAGGATTTTTCTGAGACCTTTTCAACCCAAAACGCAACTTTGAATACTTCTCACCTGCCAATACCAATGTTAAATTGGATCCCAAGAGTCTCACCTTCTGAATAAACAGTGGAGAAATGAATGTTGCCAAGAGACCATTGAATTACAAGGGAGAAGTAAAAGGTATTTGATGTTTTTGCTTCCTTCGTAACATTAGCGATTCCTGCTTGCTCAGTGCAGGCTGAAGACTGGTTAATTGCCAAAGCCGTGTCGCATGTTGTCTTTGAAGGATGCACAGAGCCAGAAAGAACTGGTGACACTAGTTCTTGTCTGTGTCCACAGCCCAGTGCCACAGACCTCACCGATCACATCTTCCATGTGGGAGTGAGGGGATTGGCTTAGCCTTCACGTTCATGTCAGATCTGCATCTGTCGTTAGTTACCTTCTCCCCCTGGGGAAACTGAGGCACGAGGCAGGTAAACGACACATGCAAAAAGTCTGTGATGGACCCAGGTTGCTGTAGACCTGAGCTACAAAACTGTTCTTCCTTTCTTAGATTGTGTAGCATCCTGCAGCAGATCTTCCGCTGGGCTGGTTGGCAGACCTGCCCAAACAATGAGCACTGGAGGGTGTTGTGACATGAAGTAATTTGTGCAGTCAAGGATGGTGTGGAGATCTCCAAAGCATGTGCAGATACAATCTAAACAGATTAATCAACATAGGCCATAAAAGATAAATATTTTGTGTAAAAGTTAAGGGTAAATAAATCTGGATAGTGGAACAATTTAGCTCATGGGGAAAGGTGGGATTTGAAGAAATTTTTAGGATTTACTACAGGCCTATCACAAACGGTCCAGAGAGAGTTCTGAATAACAGCCTACCAATACACTAAAAAAGTCGTTATATGTTTTCCCTGCCTGTGGGTGATGGCAGCTGATACTGAAGTTCTCCACATTTTCACCAGCTCTAAAGCTGAAATTTATCTTGTGATGCTGTTTATTTAGTCTGACTAGTTCTGGACAAAGTGTTAGCCCCTCATTCATTTGTGCTTAATGCACAGCAGCAAGTCCAGCTGCTGAATATGGGACTTTTCTCTGCAGTTGTCTGCATTAGTGTCTGGCTACTAAGACCAAGCTGTGCTGCCAGACCTCCATGACACTGTCCAGACAAGGCTTTCCCAGAGCTAGATGAGCCTAGGAAAAAAAAAACAAAAACCAAAACCCACTTCAAGAAATCAATGCCAATTTCAAATACCACACTGTAAAGTACTTCTGCTTGTGAAGCTAGCAATCAGAAAACCTCTGCCTAGGAGAGGGCTCTGAACCAGCTCCTATTATAGGACCTGACGCTGAGTTCTTGATGGTAAATGACCACATTACTCTTTGGAGCCTGTGGGTGTCAAAGAAAAGATGCATGTGAGAAAAGTCACTGGCTGAAAGCAAGGGCATGTTTTGAACACTAGAGGTAGTTTAGTAGCCCAAGCCTGTTTCTGATTAAAATCAAGGTCTTTCAGATGAATGGAATGTAAACCACATACCAATTATTGGAATCCCATAAAGGAAACTCCCTTTTCCGTCTGTCTATCCATCCATCCGCCCACCCACACAAGTACAGTGTCTCAGAAATATCCCTCTGTAGAAATAATGGAAAAATTCAGTGCTCGCTTCCGTTTTCCTTACCTCCCAGGTGCTGGATGACATCTGAAGAGATGAAATTGCAGGGAAGCCACTTAAACACTTATCAAAGAAATGGACCTGCTAATTAAAAGGATAATATTTCCTGGCACCAAGACAAAACACACAAAGCTGAATCTCAAGGCCTTCCTCAAACAAACTTGTGGGAATGTGGCTGTGTGAGGGCTGCAGGAACAAGCCTTAGAGTAAGGCTTGCTCAAAGTGAAAGCATTAGATCAGCACACAAGTTAGAAAAAAACACTAGGGCATGCGTATGCCTGTTTAATTTGCCAGATCTCTCATTGCTTTGCATTCCCGCAGCACTCTTTATTGAGGCTTTTCTCTGTAATTCATTACAGTAATTAATCTTCTCAACACTTCCATCAGGCAGGAGGTTTTCTCCCAGGTTAGCTGTGCATTGTAAGTGTCTGGTTTACAGATAGTGAAACCAAGCCACAAAGTTCAGAGACAGCAGATCAGTGCCGAAGTATGGTTGAGTTCCATTCCTGGCTCTAAACCCAATGCACGCTGTTTCTCCTGAGTGTGCACTAATCTCAAGCACACTGCTTAAATGAGCAGATCTTCCCGCTATGAGTGAAGGCAATATATCTGTTTTGGTGAGCAGTCTCTACTTGTAACATCCATAACCCCCGTCAAGAGTTTAGACAAATTATAAAGGTAATACAATGGCATGCTTTTTACGTTTCTACTGTATTTGCAGTACAATTCAGTCTCAATGCAAAAGGCAGCCTTTGGACAGCTGGAAGAAGTTTTAAATGTTAATAATTTGGATGAGTTGATTCTACAGTGGTATTAAGGTCTAGTTCATGGTAACTGTTTTTTGATACTCTGCTGGCCTCTAGAGGGATAATTTATACACAAGCTGAAGCAGTAATCTAGGGATTTTAAAATCATTACTGCCTGCTCTTCAATCTTCTTGCCAGGTAATTCTTTTCTATTTTGCAAGACCTTTAGGTAATGAGGCCTTTGGAAACACTTTTTTTCACTTCCATGATTTTCCTTCTCTCTAGGCAATAAATGTAAGGTATGTTTCTTCTGCTCAAATAAATAAGGGTAGAAAATCCTGGCAATAAACGCCTCTCAACTGCTGAAGTGAGAAGCTCCAAGGAAAATGTGCCAGAGAGGTGAATGAGAGAAAGAAATGCAGAAAAAGAAAGATAACTTTTTACGTATGACAAAAAAAAAATTTTTTTTTTTTAAATCCCCAGAAGGCAGCACATCTTCCTTGGCTTTTTCTGGTTTCTGTTTCTCTACTTACTACAAGGTTTTGCTATATTTTCTGCTTCATTCTCAGACCCCATCTTTTCCATTTCTTTCAGCATATATGTATTAAGTCTGAGAAAACACTAAACAGAAAGGTTGACAATTTTTTGCAGAAGGTAGATAATGGTTTGTAAGCAGTAGCTGCTTTCAAGGGATATTGTGGCTTTGTTCAATATTAAGCACATATTTTCTTAATGCTTAAGGTGTACCTTTCTGTAACTTCAAAGCATAGGAGGCATCTTGCTACATCTATGTGAAGGCTTGAGGTATTTTTCCGAAGTCATCTATACCCTTTATCCAACACCAACAGCATACATCCTCCAGGTCCTCAGCTTCATCCTGGCCCTTTGTCTCTGCACCCCATGGCCAGTTCTTTCCTAGTCGAAGTGTCTCTTGTCTTCTCAGGATATCTCTATTACCACTCTATTGACAGTTTAACACTTGGAGGGAGATTGGCTTGCTGGACCCCAACCCAAAATAATTTGTAACTTCTCTGTGCCTAGTGATACAATAATTGTGGAATATGCTTATATTAGCTGCTGCTTTTCCCTTGGAGGTGAATATCAAGAGCTTTCAGTGTAGTGAGGAGCCTCCTCTAGAGACCGTCCTGATGTCAAATGCTATTTTAACGTTTAAGTTGACATACCTGTTGACCACATTCTCCCACAATGTCCTTTGCACCATTTGAACACATATGGCAAATATTATCAGGTGCAACAAAAGGTCAATTAAGGCCTCTGCGGTAGGGTACACATCTGTCACCAGATTTGCCTGTGTTAAACCTTATTCTAGTAAAACACTGAAGGAAGTAAAACGCTGTAATAATCAAGATCTACATCTGTAATCTACAGCAGAAGTCCTTTTGGCTTCAGGAGGGCTGCACTTCCAGTCTTGCGTTGAAAACATAAAAGATCCCGCACAACTTCATCATGCCGGCGTCCCACAGAAAGATTTCCTCTCATTCCTCCTCTGTGCTGTTGTTCTGCAGATACATCATCAAAATAGCACACGTTAAGTTACCCATTACTCATCAAATCTTGCATATACTCTGCAGCACACACAGGAAGCTATCCAGTTAAAAAAAGTGAAGCAGAGCATAGCGACATACAAACAGTTGGTGAGAACTTTTAAAATTGTCTGAGCAGCTACTGATGCTTGCTGTGTCCCACTGGAGAAGCCAGGCAAGGTGGCCTGTACAAAGCTAATCTTCATGGGACTGTGTATATACCAAGTACAATTATCAGAGATCACGGTGACTCTCTGTAGTTTCTGGGTATTGTTAGTAAAAAATGTGTCTCCAAATGGACAAAGAATGAAACAAAGGAAATTCTGAGTGTTTCATTCAATTAAGAAAATTAATGGAGTGGTGTAGAGCTTCAGAGTTTCAGTGTTGTTTTGCGGGCTTGGTTGGTGTGTGGTGTGCAAAATGAGGCAATCAAAAAGCAGCTTGGCCCTAAAATGTGCACTAGAAATTACTGGATTAGTGGCAACGGTAACTACAGATGCCAGGGAGCTGCAACAGCGACATGTTGTCTGTGCAACAAATAACTGAGGTCAAAGAGAAAGCACAAAGACCGCATTCAAAGCCTGTGTCCTTTTGTTGTGGGAAACAGCCTCACAATGCAAATGCTTATTGGTTCAAACAAACCTTGAAAAAACTGCTGGAAATTGGGACAAATTCAAAAAATATGCAGGTCATTGCGAGCCTTTCAGGAAGACAATACCAGAGTATTTTAGATTCATCAGGTTGCAGGTGACAGCACAGAACCAGCTGAAAATGTTGTAGCAATTCTGTAGCTGACACATAACACAACAATAATTGCCATTTATTAAATGAGAGTTAAAATGGAGCTTGATGCAAACTCCATGGTTCCTCCAACTTGACAACAAGAGTATCACACACAACCCAGAGGGGTGAATATGCAAAAAAATCTTGATGCTGTGAGCAAATTAAACAGGGGAGATCTGTCTCTTTCTCTTGGGTGTTGTTACAGTAAAGTTCACGTGTAGTTGTAAAAAGCTGAGGCGAAAACTGTGTGTTGTGAAGCGCAGGAGCACTGCATTCTTCAGCAGAGATGAAAAAAAGGATATTCATCTGATCTGCTGCAGTACAGAATATCCGGGCAGCTTACTACGGAGACTAAATTAGGTGCTGAATCTCACCGCTGTAACAGGCATGCAGTGTCAGTGAATATGGCCCAGAGTGCCTGAGGGCCTGGAAAGAAAGGGAAAAAAAGAAGTTTCTGCCTTAATAAAAATGAAGCTTCAGTTTCAGACAAAGTATGTCAACTTTGGACCAAAACTTCTGGGAAGTCCAAGAAGTCCATGATTTCTGAAGGGGTTTCACCTTTGCCTGAAAGGTGAACAAGTGATTTTCCCATGTGGAGTAGAGGCATGCCATGTGCTGGAAGGTCTTTCCTGTCCTTGCGTTTCTGTCTTCTGCATCAGCAGAATGTCACTGTGCTCATGTTGACAGAGAAACTTAGCAGCTACTAAGGGCTGCCCGGGTAGGAAATTGTCTTCTCCTATTGCAAATAACCAAACTCTAAATCTTGCTGTAGGAGTACATGTACAGGTCTTATGAGAATGACAGAGAAATGAGGTCCTTTATGGCACCAGCTGTTACGACATTCATTTCAAGCTATCAATTAAGTTGCAAATGTTGGTTGCTTGCCAGTGAAAGCAGGAAGTAGCAATAGTGACAAAGACCTGAAGACAGTCATTTTATGGCATATTCTTATATGATGGGGCAAGATTTAATACAACCCCACACTGGCTAAACTGTTGTGTGTTATGGGAAATGAGTTGACTCATATACTGTCGTAGTTCAGCCCCGATCGGACCAGACTACGCAGTCTCTCTCTCACTCCCTCCACCTTCCGAGAGAACAGGGAGAGAAAATATAAGGAAAAATGGCTCAAGGTTTGAGATAAGGACAGGGAGAAATCCTTAAAGTTACCGTCACGGGCAAAACAGACTCGACTTGGGGAAAACTATTCATTTATTACTACAAACAGCAGGATAATGAGACAGAGAACAAGATAACCTCCTCCCACCCCTCCCTCTTCCCGAGCTTAACATTATCTCTACTACCTTCCCCTCCCGAGCGGCACAGGGGGGAAGAGGGAATGGGGGTTGCAGTCAGTTCATCACATGTTGTTTCACGCCGCTGCTTCATGGTTGGGGGAAGAACTCCTCGCATTCCTCCCCTGCTCCGTTGTGGGGTCCCACCCCTACACCACAGTCCTTCGTGGAACTGCTCCGGCATGGGTCATCTCTTCCACGGGTGCAGTCCCTCTAGAACAGCTGTCCCAGCGGGCCCTCCATGGGCCACAGCTGCCTTCAGGCATCCACCTCCCCCAGTATGGGGTCCTTCACGGGCTCCAAGTGGATCTCTGCTCCTCCGTGGACCTCCATGGGCTGCAGGGGGACAACCTGCTCCACTATGGGCTGCACCACAGGCTGCAGGGGAATCTTGGCCAGGAGCCGCATTACTCCTCCCCCTCCTTCTGAACTGACCTTGGCGTCTGCAGCCGTTCCTCACAACAGGCTGGTAGATGTCTCTCAGGATCTTTTTTTACATCTTATTCACTTCTCATCTCCTTTCCACTTCTTGCAGCCGGGCTGGACCGAGTCGGGCCCAGTCGGCTGCCTGGCGAGAGGCCAGAGGGTGAGGCCTGCAAGGCCCATGAGGCCTGCGCCTCCCCCTCTGCACCTCTGTCCCCGCTCAGCTTCTTCACATCTTCTCTTCTCTCTCTTTTTTTTTCTGTTTTCCCATTCTTAAATACGTTATCACGAGACATTCTGCTACCAATCGGCTCAGCCTTGGCCAGCAGCAGGTCCGCCCTAGGCCCGGCCGAGTCCACTGAACAAAGGGGAGCGACTTCTAGCTGTTTCCTACAGAAGCTACCACCTTAGGCCCCCTCTCACTAACAAAACCACGACATATACACAAACAGCTGTTTTAGTCTTTAGTTGAAAACAAGTTAGAGAAGCTAACTTATCTTTTCAGATTATATTCCCACGAAGCATGAGTCTTTTACACTCCAGGCAACGTCAGGATCTTGGAAAGATGCTGAATCAAAAGTCTTTGAAAGAAGTAACCAGATATTTGCATACAACTAAGGGAGAAATTTTATGTTATTAATAGTCGTGGCTCTGTAACTTTTTAATGTCTTTTTTATAGATTCATATTGTTTAAAGCTAGAAGGGACCATTAGCTTCTTTCACAACCATTGAATTTAATTTGCTTCATGTTAGGACATTAAGCATACTTACAGTACAAGAACTTTAAACATCTTTCACTGTGCTTTATACTTTCAAGACTGTCCAGAGCGACATATGCATAGATAGCCTTCAGATGTTCATTATAATTAGCAAATCTTACTATCCAAAAGCCAACCCTTTCTATATGATTTTTTCCACATTATTTGGCTGTATCAAGAACACAACATAGGAGGGGAGCTCTTCCACCATCCACTCTTATTCACCTGCACACACTGTCAAAACCAACACAACTGATTGCCAGTAAAACCACTGGGTTTTTTTAGGTTTTTTTTCCTGGAAGCAGCAATAGAAGGATCCATACTAGATTTATATTTTCCAGGCTCCATCCTACTACGTTGCTTAGGTTTGAAATTGCTGAATAGAATTTCCAACGGGAACTCCAATATGGAGTTCATCTTTCATGACTGGACTCTTTTTCCATAGTGAGATTTTAGAAATTCTACAAGAAAGGAAAGAAACTCATTCGAAAATAATAGGATAAAACTGATATTTTCAGTTTGTAGTGGAGACTGTTTCTGGCAACAGCCTGAGTGAATCTGTTCAGCACACCAAATGCAGCAGCAGAAGGGACAGGACTGTTTAATGAAAGACATTGTTATCTTTTTTTTAGCCTTCATGGTTGAGGAAACTGGAAGGTATTTACTGAATCAAGCAGAGCTTGGGTAGTGAAATGCTGCCACTTACAACTAAATTTTCTCTCTCTGACACATTTAACATGCAGCATATCACCAAGAATTCAGCAAGTAATTGCTTGCTGTGTGCAGAGCTCTCACTTTCAGAACTGCAGAGCGCTCGCGAGAGCCATGGAAGTCAATGGAACTGGTGTCTGGGAAATGCAAAGTGCCTGCTAGTGCTAAAAAGTCTGAAAAAAAAATACAAGGAGCCTCAATTTAGGCATCCAAAGGACATGGGCCTCTTGGATGTTAATCTGTTTGTGCTTCGATTCCTATCTTTTACAGCAGTCCCTCATTTCATAGGCTTGTTATAAATGCAGACTGTGAAGCACTTCAGTATTATAATAAGAAGGAAAATAGAGACACCTGCAAAGATCTTAGCACTTCTGTCTTCAAAGTTGTGTCTGAATTATGCAAAAGCACATGCAGAACATTGGGGAAGGGACATGCTCATGACTAGCTGCCCATTCGGTAAATCCTCGCCATACCCTGAGGCACACATGCAAGTGAACTCAAGGAAGATTTTACGAGTGAAGGAAGTTCTGGTGTTCTTCATTTTAAGTAATTGAATCTGAAACTTCATTGTGTATTTTTGGTTCTACATGTGTGCACCATACATGCAAAATACTGCCATCCCTAATAGTTTTGCTTTTCAGGATCCTTATAGTCCTAACCCTAATTGGAGGTTCCTAAAATTTTCCTTATATTCCTAGACTTCTCTTTCACTAGAAAACTGCTTGTGGGTTTTCTACATCATGTAATTTTTTATGTCTAAATCAGAGAAAAAAAATTTTGTCCACAAACACTCCCTTCATCTCTCCAAAATCAGAAGGAAAATCAAGAGCTTGGCATTCCGTAGCATTGTCCTGTCCTTACCTGCTTTGGTTCTCTGTTCTGTAAGTGATCATTTACTGACCTAGCTGACAATTACTTAACTTCTACTTTGTTTTCACCTCCCTGCTCCCTGCCCTGTCCTTCTTTCTGAGGATGTCCTGTCTGGTATTTCAGTGAAAGAATTTCTCTGATAATATTAACATTCACAAAAATTGCATCATCCTATGCACAAAATTGTACATTCTTTTCCTAACACAGCATGAGTAGCTTTTTCTTCTTTTCTTGTAAGTGGTACTTAAATTTGCAGTGTTTCTTGCTTAGGTCTGTCAAATACCACAGTTTTCTGTTCTACCACTTTACAAAACCTCATAAATATTTAATGGCTATCATTTAGTATACTCCTTACTTCATAGGTATTTCTACGATCTCAGTGGCATTTCCCATCTTGAAGACATATCCATCAAAATTGTCATTACATATAATCATCACTGGAAAAGCAAAAGGTTGACTAGATACGGTATACACTTACAATAACTGTTGGGACATGGCTGAAAGATCACCCTTATGAGTGTAAGCCCCTTCCAATGCCTATCCATATAACAAAGGAATTTTGCAGTATAGCGCTCTCACAGCCCAAGTCTGTAGGTTCTTTCTCATTCATTACACAGAAAATGGATTAATTTGTAATGAAGCCAACAAATCTCTAGCTGGCGCATGCTCCTTGGTTGACATGCTAGGCTTCTTTTTGTTCCTGTTCTCTAGTTTGTAGAGACCAAATATGGTGTCCCTGGGTGAAACAAGAGACAGAGGGACTGCTGAGTTCTTCAGGATTTGCAACTTCCAGATGTTTTTACACAACTGTTCGAAATTGAGATGTTGGGTGTATGGCTTTCATTTTGTTTTTCTACAGTACGCTCTTTTGCTCCTTTGCCCTCCCTTCCTTAATGTAGTATTTGAAATGGTTTAAGGTAAGGCCATATATTGTCTATCCGTTTTTATTGTGGCTCTGGATCCAATCAGTGCTGCTAGTGGTTGAGTGAACTTCTCTGTCTAGTAGCTTTTTACAAGCTTCTTTACGCTATCTGAGTAGTTGTGTCTCTCTTTGGCAAAAAAAAATGTTTGACACTGCTGGATTGAATGAAACAGAGTTTTTCAAATTAATTTCTGAACTCTGCTAATGGAAAGGAGTAATGTGAGAAAATAAATCATTACTTTGAAAAGACCCTTATGTTGTATCTCATAAAAGAGCCTTCAGATGTTCTTTAGTATGAACTGTATTTATTTTTATTACTCTTCCTAATATCTAATAATGAAACCTTCTATTTATGTGCTTCATCTTCAAAGTGCCTTGAAAACATTTGCTATCTGAACATCTGCAGGATTTGATGTTCTTCTGCCATTCAAAGTGTCTCCCACTACTACATGAGACAATCTGATGTCGTAAATGATTCCAGCATGACTTTACCACATGCCACACTCCTGGGAGAATGATTTTGCTTCAACTTTAAACTCATCTCCTATTTGCCCAAAGGTTCGCAGCATATTTCAAACATTCTTGGGTGTACATTCAAACATACAATAGCAAAATGATACATTTCTGTATGACACAAAATTGAATTTGATTCTTTTGTAACTGGAGTTTTTTAACACATGCTACCTGGTAGCTTTAATTCCAGAATCATGCGAAAGTCTAGTGCAACACATGTATATTGAGATCTTCCATTCCAGCTGGACTTACTTACCTTGTTCTTCCTTCAGTGAGACAAATTTACATTTTTACTGGTGATTTAATTGTTCCATCATAATCTAGTTTCAAGAATTTATTGCCTTTTCTATTGTGTGAGCTGGTCATCTTCATGGTCTTTTACAAAGGTGAACTTTGCCTGTAAGCATGTTGAAGGGGAGTTTCAGGCAAGGTAAGTGAGCACAACTGACTGACTCAATTGTAAAATATTCCCTCCCCAGACACCTAACACTGCAGTGAAAGTCTCCAGTATCTAACAGGGCTACTCCCTTCCACTGTTTGTGATTGCCCTGTGTCAAAGATTATCACCTCCTAGCTCTGGAGTCAGAATGGTAACGGAGTGCTCCCTGATTCCCTGCCAGCAAAGTTTGCTATATTAACCTAGCCGTCACTTTGAGTGAATTACTGTTATTTGCAGCTAAGGGGAGTATATTATCAGGCAGCAAAGCAACTCCAGAAGTCCATAGCCTCCTCTACAGAGTCATCTCCCGTAGATTCCTGTTCAGCAGTGGAGCTCAGGAGTAACCTTCTGTATCAGTGAGATCACACTGCTGAAAAAAAGCATGAGTGAACAGGTAATCAAGTGAACAGTTTTGTTGTGGGACTTAACATTCATTGGGATCTCACATTACTCTTACATGGGGTCTGAGTCTAGTTTCAGTGAAATAGAAAAACCCCACCCAAAACCCCAATGTGCACAGACTTTCAAAGGAAGAGCATAGTAATTCGGCAAACTCAGATTTGGAGGTGAACTTTCATCTGTTCCTGAACAGTCATTCAGGGCCTATTTGTCGTGTTTGGACCTATTTAATTTTTCTTTTTTTCACTTGGTTCCTTTGGTAGTTGAGGTTGAGAAACGGCAGATGAGTGTGTTTTATGGGAAAGTTTAAAGGAAAGCGTTCATGTGCAGCATGTTATCAATCATGTCTTGTAAATATGAATACAGCATTTACACTGCATCACATCAAAAGCCAAATGTTATGTGACATCTCCACCATCGTAAACTTTAAGGAAGCTTTTTTAAAGTACAGTGATCCATCTCTGAAACTGGATGCCTGCTGTCAGCATTGGAAGCAGCAGTGCTCTGATCTGAAAGAGCTGGTAGCAGGGAGGGCAAATGCCAAGCTGTGAGTTGTGGGGCTACTTTGGGAAGAACCAGAGATTCACTGTCACCTGCTCCAGTGGCAGTGAGGAAGTCTGGCATCTCTCCAGCTGTGCCTGTGAACAGCATCTGGAGAGTCGTCTGTCTTTAACCTCTGCCTCCTACTATCCTAGTATAATTAACTTTGGTTAATCTCATTCATATTTTATTTATAGAATTTGGGCTTTTTTTTTACAATGAGTGTGACTTTTGGGATAGTTCTATCAGGACTCAGCATAAATATGTTTTTCACATTATGGGTGGGAACATGGATATAAACAGAATCCTTGGGTCTGAATTTTCACTTCTTATGGAGATGAATCTAAGTGCAACGTATTTCTGGCTTACATTTTTACCTGCTGTCACCATTATCCAGTGTGTGCATCCAGACAGTAGCTTTTGTGCAAGAAAAAGAATGTGACTTTGAGGAACACAGTGGGTGAGTATGATTTGTTAGCTACTCGTCAACTCCCACATCAAGGATTCTGGGTAATGTAGTCCACAGGGCCTCTCCTTGGGGTAAACCGCACCAGATGGTTAACGTTAGTGCTGTGAGAGATCATGCTAGAAAGAGCCTTAGGCATAGGAACCTAACACAATACAACTGTGCTCCAAAGAGTGGGCTGTGTGCCTGTGCTGTCTGCAGAGGCTGTTTCGCAAGAAGAGAGCCTGTGAGGCTCTACACAGCAGGACTTGTGGGCACGAGGAGGTGGAATGGGGACATGCACTAGAAAAAAAGCGTAGCCTCTGGGTGCTGGGATCTGGGATGCAGGAACAATGAGAACAAAAATGGTTGGGAACTGGGATTTCTGCTCTAAAGGAAATTCCAATGGTTTGAAACAAAAGCTTATCCCAAAACAGAACAAAACGGTAACATGCTCCTATTAAGCAAAATTCTGACAGTGTTTGATTACTGTGGTAGTATTGAAATTTTTTTTTGTTTCAATATTAGTGTTCTAGTTCTACAGAACTTTGAAAATTAAATTAAATTAGCCCACATGATAGATAGTGCCAATGATGTTTAAGTATTTAACATTGTATATATAGAGACTGCGGTGTTATATAAACTTGGTATTTCTTACAGTCTGAGCAACTAAAGTGTAATCAAAATGTAGAAATGCCAGTACATATTCCAGCCACTTCCTGACAAATTTGTGGAAGCCAACCCTTTCCCACAAGGCTTTCTGATGCTGACAAATTGGATGTTTTTGACTAGTCGAAGTGGGGACACCAGCACCTATCATGTAACAGTTGCAGCCTAATGGAAGCAGTTCCTTTGCTACCATCTGAAGGAGATCAAGAGCTGTCCTGACAGCCCCATCCATCACTGTTGTGCTAAGCCCAGATATTCAGGTTTATTGACCAGGATTTGGCATATTAGCAGCTTTCATATGAATTTCCTTCTTCTCTTCAGTTTGGGAAGCCAAAGTGCTGACTGAGTTCTAGGCAGTTTCCATGGCGCTGGTGCCTGATCGGACATCTGCTTCATCACTCCATCTCAGCAGAGTGCTGTGGTCTTTTCTGATGTACTTGTTCCTAGGTACAACCAGTGTTAGACTTGTTGTAAGTAACACCAACACTGTCACAGGCAAAGCTAATCTAACTTTTAATTTTTGAAATATTTCCGGAATAGCAATTTAGTCGTCTATGATACATTTTAAAATATTGTTCTACAATCCAAGATGAGAATTTCCTGTAAGACATGGTTCTTCCTTGATTTGCTCAGGGGCATCTTGGCACATCTCTTTGGAAACCAGCAGCTGGATCCAGCAATTAGGAAAATTAAAACCATAGTTATGTGCAAAGACATATTTGTGGGGCCATGATGCTTTGGCCCCATGACTTCTAGCAAATTAGTTAATTTGCATTCCCAGGAGGCAGTAATGAGAGATCAATGTGTCCTAATCTTTGATTAGAACTAAACAGGAAGGATAGAGACCCAGGAAAAGCATTAAAACAGCTTTAAGCATAGCCTCTGGATCTAAAGAAGATAACAACTCAGGACAGTAGTGATTTCACCAACGTGGTGTAAATACATTCCGTCCCTTCAGGAAAGAGAAGGTGGCCTGGATCTGCAACTGGAGCTTATGCTTGTGCTGGTAATGAGAATCATAGAATCATAGATTGGTTTGGGTTGGAAGGGACCTTTAAAGGTCATCTAGTGAAACCCCCCTGCAAGGAGCAGGGACATCTCCAACTAGATCAGGTTGCTCAAAGCCCTGTTCAATCTGGCCTTGAATGTTTCCAGGGACAGGGCATCTACCACCTCTCTGGGCAACCTGCTCCAGTGTTCCACCACCCTCACTGCAAAAAATTTCCTCCTTATATCCAGTCTGAATCTGCCTCCCTCTATTTTAAAAACATTACCCCTTGTCCTGTCACAACAGGCCCTACTAAAGAGTTTCTCCCTATCTTTCCTGTAGGCCCCCTTTAGATACCGGAAGACAGCTATAAGGTCTCCCCAGAGCCTCCTCTTCTCCAGGCTGAACAGCCCCAATTCTCTCAGCCTGTCCTCATAGGAGAGGTGCTCCAGCCCTCTGTTCATCTTCGTGGCCCTCCTCTGGACCCTCTTCAACAGGTCCAAGTCCTTCTTATGTTGGGGGCTCCAGAACTGGACGCAGTACTCCAAGTGGGGTCTCACGAGAGCAGAGTAGAGGGGCAGAATCACCTCCCTTGGCCTGCTGGCCATTCTTCTTTTGATGCTGCCCAGGATGCGGTTGGCTTTCTGAGCTTCAAGCACACATTGCCAGCCCATGCTAAGCTTCTCACCCACCAGTACCCCCAAGTGTTTCTCCTCAGGGCTGCTCTCAATCCATTCTCTGCCCAGCCTGTATTTGTGCTTGGGATTGCCCTGGCCCACATGCAGGACCTTGCACTTGGCCTGGTTGAACTTCATGAGGTTTGCATAGGCCCACCTCTCCAGCCTGTCAAGGTCCCTCTAGACGGCATCCCTTCCTTCCAGCATGTCAACTGCACAACATAGCTTGGTGTCGTCAGCAAACTTGTGTGCACTCTATCCCACTGTCCATGTCACCGAGCAAGATGTTAAACAGTACTGGTCCCAGTACCGACCCCTGAGGAATACCACTTGTACCTAATTCTTACTTAATGTCATTTTTAAAACGGACATATGCTATAAATGGCTGTGGTCTCCCAAAGGAAATGACAAGATATCACTGAAATCAGTACATCTCAAAAAATTGTCCAGCATGTCTTTATTGGTAGAAGTAAACCATTTGCATTTGTATATATCCACCAATGTGAACAGAGCCCTTTACATACAGATTTGGGGCTAGAACATTTAATCAAGTCAGCTGTAACAATGGCTATCTCTTCCTATGAAGAGGGGTAAGTGCCCACTGTACTACAAGCACACTCAATCCATTCTCCGTACTGAGAGCAGTGTACAGCTGTCTTTCTGGGAAGAAAGAGGGTTGGGGTAGCTTTGACCTTGTTGGCAGCCTATGAAATGCAGTCAGACAGCAGAGGTGAGCAATTTCTCTGCTGCCAGAGCTCGTTACACAACGTCTTATCGCATGTCCTGCTCCATGTCTGTCCAGCTCCTCTCTTTGACATGTCAGACCACCGGAGCTCAGGCTGGTCTGTACACCTCTGGCAGCTTGATATCCCTTTCACCACTAAATTCTCTACTTACTGCCAAAGACCAACAAAATGAGGCTAGTTTTATCTAAAGGTGAAGTGGGTATGATGGAGCAAGAGACCCTTTCAAAAGGTTCAGCAACTTCAGCAGCTGGTAGATAAAAAGGGTATTTTGTAGCTTGAGAATGTCTCTAGATTTGTCACTGCTTCATGGTGGTCAGGAAACAATGGCTGAAGTAAAATATCATTTCAATTCCATATATTAAAGTATTTTTTTGTTTTACCCCTCTTTCACATTTCTTTGACACCATGGGAGAAATTCAGTTGCTTAAACATAAATGTCTAGTGTCATTTTAGGTGCTGTGGGGTATCACACCTTACTGCCAGCTGTTGTCCCAGATGGCTACAGGGCTCCCACGCCCACAAGTCCTTTACAAGGGTTTCAGATGTCTGAGAGTGTCTCAAATCACAGTAGGCTCCTATGTGGAAGCAACTGCAGTTGGCTTTATTGCTACAGTTGGACTGTGTTTCCCATGAAGTACCTTAGCTATAACACCACTGCTGTGGTGTGGAGGAATAGCTCTGGCTTTTTACCAGTCCCAAATGTTTATTAAGAAGAGGAAATATGTGTATTATTGCAGAGGGATGAAAAGACCAACAAAGAAAAGTTGGATAATTCTCCGTGCTTTTAGTTCATATTTGGGGCAGTGACTATATCAAAGCACTGCACGTAGAGCTTGTTCAGCCTCAAGCTCCAAGTATTTACTGCCCCGCTTTCTGAGGTGCAGATCACTTAATCCCACCACAAACTTCATCCACCACCTCACTCAAACCTGTTCTTGCCTCCTTTGTAGACAAGGGACCCATGGAAGTGGCAACCCTCTGCAGATCCTCTGAGGTCTACCAGCAACCACTCGCCAGGTCCCATCCCACAGCACACCTATATTGTCTGATGGTATCATCCTTCTTTCAGCCAGAAACTACAAGGAGGTTAGATTTGGGTGGCTGCCACCAGCTAGGTTCCCGCATAGCCAGCTTTGCATAGACACTGCTGACTTTGTCCATCCTTGCTGTGCAGTCTGCTCTGCACCGTGGTTGTCCTACGGCTCCTCTCTGCACTTGGCACAGGCTCTCCATGTTGGGAACACAGAGCAAAACAAAGGCCTTTGCCACCTCCAGCTGAGCTTTTTAACTTTGTTACTAAGCCAAAAGCTGTCACTTGTAAATTCAGTGTCCTTCTGTAAGTATACTTAGAAGAATAATCTATTAACAATCAAAACATAAACAAGTTCCAACCAAACCTTCAAAACTCAGCAAGGGAACTTATCAGTCAGCATGTAAATGAAGACCTCCAGAGCTGTATTTTGTCCTTCTCTGGCGATGTGTTTAAAATGAAAATGCTCTCCTGCACCTAAAAGGAGACCTTTACCTTGTCTTCTCTGCCTCTCCTTTAAACCCATCACTTCAGACAATGTTTATTCTTCTCTCATCATTCCTGTCTTTGAACTATTGTCCTCTGCCATGCCTTCTGTTTGTCATGCCTGATTTAAATTTAAATTCTTTGGGACAGGGGAAGTATCTATATTTGTAAAATGTGCAGTAAATTTATGGTGCTGTGTAATTTATGATTGTAAGTGCCAGACGTATTTCAGTTTGACATTCCAATTTATATTTTCAAAGCAATAAATAAAGTATTTATGAGCAAGATCTTGAACATTTTATTTTTAACATGTTATGCTTGAATGTTTATTTCAAGGATGGATAAATATTGAAATAATGTGGGTAGAACATATTCCTCACTTTCTCCTTCTTCAGGCAATATTAAGGAGCCAATGCCCTCTTTACTGCCAGAAAAGGGATATTTTACTTTGCCTATGAGGATCCAGCATGCTGTGCGTCACCAGGGAAGAGTGAGCAATGATGGCTCCAGCTAAAAATGGCTTCGGAAAGGACAAACAATGACTCCCTTTCAAAAGTACTTGTGAACTAAGCTGATATACAGAAATGTTATTCTGATATAGCACAGAGTGAGTACGAATCTTCATCTCTTAAGAAAATATTTGAGTGCAGCTGTTACTCTCTTGTCCCATATGGTTATGCTTTTAAGCATGACTTGAACTTGAAGCATTTTCCATTTACAAAAAAAATTCTATAACAAAATCCTTTTTCCAAAAATAATATTGACATATGAGTCTCTGCTTCTGATATTTTTCTAATTAGTTAATCTCTTGACGCATAGTTCCCTTGTCCCCTTGCTCTGCTTTGTATGCATTTTATACCCATAGCTCTGAAATCTTCCTAACCAGCCCAAGAGTGTGGAAAGGTTAGGCTGCCTTGTTTTTGCTCCAAAGGATCTTAACTTACCTGTTACAAGAGAGTGTAAAGTCTCGCAAACCAGGTGTGCCGCCTCTTTGTTACAGACTCAAACCAATCCTCCTGTGTTAATGTGCTCACTGATGGAGTTTCCTGCTGTATTTGTGAGACTGTCCTCAACTCAGCCCCCAGCCTGGGCAGATGCTGTGTTAATGTATCACTTGCGTCCTTATGAAAAAGGAACATCCCTTTAAACATGGCAATGTGTTTATGCAATGTGTGCTGGGCCACCTGGCAACATAGCTGAGATTGTACGTTAGGAGCTGGGCTCGTATCTGCACTGACAGTGAAGCATAGCTGCAGACAGGTCATTTTCTTTTAAAGGTGCTGTTCTGCGTGGGATGTTAAACAGATGCCCTTTCCGGTAGCCATGCAGATGGAAACAAAAATTGCACTGAGCTTCCCAAAAAAGATGAAATCTCACTGGCAAGGCAATGGCCGAGAGTGCTTGCTGTTTATCAGATGGCCTTCACGAATGCCTTTTTTGAGCATCATATTATTTTAATGAAGGTAATGAAAATAAAAGCAGTTTGTCTTCCCATATGTCATCCATTACTGGCTGAGCAAAATAGACAAATGCTGTTTCTGCATCTATTTCAATGGTGGATCTTTATAAGGAAGATGCGAACAGAGTCCTTTATCTTACTGTGAAATGCTGAAAAGGTTATGATATATGACTGATAAACAAAAATAATATCTGAATTGACCCACTTCTGCTGTGCAGGCAGTGCATCCATGGTGACATTAGATACCAGATTTTGTTTTCCCCAGAGCATCCTGTATAAATAGTCTGTGACAGTTTAATAAGCCAAATTTAGTACATCTTTAACCCTCCACTATCCACTGCTCCTAATATTTGCATTCCGTGTATGATGCTGGGGGAAGGTGGCACATGACTTCTCATTGTAACATTTCTCTGTTACAGACTCACAATATAAAACGGCTCATGGTCAGGCAGCTACTGGGAATTATTATATTTCTTCTTCTTTTTTTTTTTATCTTTTTTTTTTATCTTTTTTTTTTTCATTTTTTTCTTCTCATTTTGCAAGTATTCCCTGCATTGGTTAACGCTGTATTCTGCATCGTATGTATATCAATACACAACCTTTTCACAAGTGTTCGATACCTACAGCTTCTACCGCTTTGACAGAGCTAGGAGGTCAGCATTCAGGGTGCTACAGTGGTAAGTCCCCCGTTTGAAAGCCATCTTGAGAAGATGTGAAGAAGAGATCTGGATGCTTAATATTAGCAGAAAAGACACTAAGAATGATGTTGTTATAGTGAGTAGTTAGGGAACGTTTATTAGTAGTATTGCTGAGGACTAGACAGCAGTTTAGAGATTAAATTATGCTTTTTGCCAATTCCAAAAATTAAAAGATAATGAGTAAAGCCTCAAAAATTTGTGAAACTGCCTTAAATCAACAATTAAAAATATATAATAATGAAATTAACTTTATTTTTGTTTTTCTTTCTTTGTTTGAGGCTTATGACTGCACTGCAGTTTTCAAACTTTAGTTAGGGAGTCCAGATGCTAGTCACAAAAAAACCTTGATTCAGCAATTTAGGTGCTTAAGGCTGTAAAAAAGAAAGTCCAAGTAGCCTGAGGATCTGGATAAAATCATGCATAAGCAACTCTAAAAAGATAAAAGCAGGCTTTAAAATACCTGAAAATGCATCAGTGGCTCAACTGATTAGATAACAATTATGCAATCTCTCCATAATTTTTTTTTTTTTAAAAAGGATGAAGTCGCTGTTCTTTTCAGTCTTTATGTGTGATCCAGAGCCTGCTGAAATCATTGGTAGAATAACAGGATAATTTCCATCAGCCCTGGAGCAAGCTTTGAACAAAGTCTTCAGTCAGGACAGTGAAAAGGCTGGAGTCACAGCCGGGGAAGCTGGAGACATGAGGAAATACAGGGCTTTTAGGTTAATTTTTGTGTATGTTTGTCCTTCCTGTTCACCACACACGTAAGGACCTTCCTGATTTTACACCCAGCCATGGTGTGATTTTACACTCTGCCGCTGACACACAGACTAGGGCATTACTGCTGTGTCCGGACACTGCTCACCGTGCAGGTGACAAATTTCTTCTTCTCACCTCTGTACAATTTTTTTTTGTTTGACTAGTTGACAGGCCAACCAGCGACCAAAGCATCCAGGTTGTTGCAGACCAAGCTACCCAGGCATATTGTCTCGTCTCAGTGAGCAATCTTCTTCCCACCGGCTGCTGCAGGGAGGCACCTCATGAAACCAGTGCTCAGCTCCTCCTCTTGAGAATTCTAAATTTCTGAAATTTAAATCATGGGAAGCCTGTGATAAAATCCTACAGGCATTATCAGTGTTTCCATAAGAGCTAGGACTGCTTAATCGTGGTCTACTGACCGCCAGAAAGTCCTTTAGCTTTCCAGATAACAGTGGTCTGAAAGATTTTTCAGTATAGCTTCCTGTTAATCCTAATTTTGATCAACATTGGGAATAGTGATTATATACACCTTCAAATCCATGTAAAAGTATTAACAACTGTGGTGTTTTTAAAAAATCCTGGCTGTCATTGTTTCTCTTTCTTCTCTTTTTTTCTGCCCCTGACTGTTCAGCTACAATAGCTGTATGTAATGTGTGTTTAGGTGTCTAGGAAAAGAGCCATTTGTACCCTTAGGAGTGATGAATGCATTTCTAAAGAGGCATTATTTAATATTCTTATACATGTTGATACACAGACTTTTCTTAATTCTGAATTTGTGTTTATAATCTCTGTAAGAATTAGATCTGTGAAACTAACTGTGGTGTTTTTCTCTGTTGCTGTTTGATCGGATTCCAACTAAATTTAATTCTGAAAGTCTGTGAACCTTTGGTGTTTGCTGTCTGTAAATATTGAATGTTTGAGTTTAAGAAGAACAACTTCTTACCCCTTGTGAAAGGGAGGGAAAGAATTTTAAATCAGTGCTTGAATGCTTATGGAATAAAAAGTCTTTTATGCTCTTGGCTGTGGTGTGTGCAACTCAGAGCTCACTCTCACCAGCACTAAAAGAATTACATCTTGCTTTTAAATATGGAGGTTTGGGTAAGCCCCTGTGTGAAAATGCCATATGTAAGCGTTGCAGTCCCAGGCAATGGAGTACCCATGGAGCCAGGCAGTCTCTTTCCAAGCTGCACAGATATTTAACCAGGGTGGCGTATATCACCTCTGATGTGGCAAGGAGCTTGTACAATGAAAACCCTGCTTCTTCAGTGCATTGAGCGCATCTGAGCTTGCCTCAAAGTCAACAGAAGTAGAGGGTATTCAATGCCTTGATATTCAGCGTAGAGATGTGTGTGAATGAATGCTCCATGTTACCGTCACTTTGCTTTCCATAAGTGCCAGTACAGTAGCACCAGGGTTGGGTGCCCACAGACCATGAGTGCTCTCCACAAAGGCTTTGTATGGAGCAGTGGCAGAACCGAGAAACATAGCAAAGTTATCAGTGATTTCACCAGCCCCAGTTCCCTGTGCCTCTCCATGATTCCTTACAGGCCTTCCAGGTATAACAGCCACCGTAAAAAATTAGGTCTCTTAAGTGACAGGAAAGATCACAAGCTTGGATTCTTTCTTGAGCTTGCCCAACAACAGCCATCATCTGGCTAACCATCACTGTGCAATAAGTAACTCAGATCAAAAAGCAAACCGTATTTACTGTCTTCTCACATCAAGGCAGGCTAAGAAAGAGCTATTTATGTACCACTAAAGCTAAAGCAATACAAAGATAATTTAATCTAACATCAGAAAAAAATCTGTCAGAAATTCCACTCTCAGGAAAGGCTATTATCGTTACTCCTAGTTCAAAGCCCAGGAACACTAATGTATTTCAGCAGCTAATAAAATTACTCTCTGGGATTTTTTAAATTTGCGATCTACTGGGCTTATGTGTTCCAGAGATAAAAAGGAAAAATACATCAATGCTTTGAAGAAATGCTGTCTAAAATGGAGCCATTCCAACTGAAAACAAATCAACTGTAATATTATAAATACCTAGCTGTGATACAGTAGATATTGAGGCAGTTCACAAAGAAGTCATTGTACAGGTGGGGAAATTGCAGTATGGTCTGGGGAGGTGGCTCGCGAAGGTTACCTGGAGCTGGGCTGGTTTCAGAAGAGAACAGAGTGGAAGCGTGCCCAGCGGTACACGCGCTTACCAGATCAGTTTAGGTAAGCGAGTCTCCTTCCTTGCACAAGTAAAGGAAAGATGGGCAAACACAGAGCAAGAGCAACAGCAATATCTGGGCCTCTAACCAGGCTTTCAAAGACTGACAGTGCTAGGCGAATGAAAAGTACAGGATTAAAACCTGAGCCTTCTGAGCCTGTCACATCCATCAGCATATAATCCCCACCCTTGTTTTCAGGCAGTAAATCCACTGATAATGTAGTGGAAGAGAGCACACATTTTTCACTTTGCAAGGAATATGTGATTGAACTTTTGAGATACAGTATGACCTCTGAGTGTGAAACGCTTGCTAAAACAGTAGAAGAATTTTGGCAGGCTAGAGAGAGAAGAGGAACAGGCATACCGAAACGGAGGAAGACAGGACACCAAGGTACCCTTCCTGCACTAAAGACCTGAAAATGTCAGTGGGTCTGGGGTGTGCCTACTCCTCCCGCACTGCCCAAAGTAGGCAGGTGACAATTTGTGTGATGCTACTTGGATTGGAGGAAGGCAGGTAGGCCTTCATGCTCCTTTATTGCTTGTTTCTTGTTGTGTGCCTTTTTTGAGGTTTCCAGCTGGTGTGGCTCAGGGACCTCAGTAGCTCCAGTCCTACCCTAGCAGAAGTGTGGGAGTGGTGGGGAGTCCCCGGTTTGTTTTTAACTACCGCCTTCTCAGTAAGATGGCCACCCTTCTGTATGTAACCCCTGTTTACCCCTGCAATACACAGTTCTTTCACTTCTACATTTGTCCATTTTGGGGCAATATAGTATTTCCAGAGGTAGGGACTCGCCACGCAGAAACTCCCTTTCACCCTCACACTTGCTATTGCTCCTGCAGCTGTTGTTGCCTCCACTTTCTGCTGTACCGAATAGCAAGTAATATGCACCAGGGAGTAGAAAGGGCCTTTTTACAGCTACATATTTTGGTCACGCTGTAATGAGACGAACAGGAGAAATGTCTGACTACTGACCACCCCAGGTGCTAGGCAGGAGGGCGGCAGGAGGGTGGCTGCTGTTGTTTCTCTTGGTGTTGCTACAGCTGTTAGTCCCAGCAGGGACAGGCTGCCAATTTTTTAACTCCATCAGTTACACAAGTCTCACTTCCTCTGCAAAATGTACATATGAGTATATGTGCACATAAATATGTAGTTGCCATGTTTTGTCTTTCCTCCCACCCCTCCTCAAATCCAGTGATCCTTCCCCGACTTCCTTCCCCCTTTAGCTGGCTGAAGCTTGTTTTGTTGGTCGCCATCTTAGCAACAGCATTTGTGGAGGGCAGGTTTCTGGCTGGACTCGGGGATAACTTCCCCTCAGAGAAGCTGTCGTGGTCATGGCAGATAAACTGGCCTTACCCGCCGGCTTGCTTGCGGGGCTGGGAGCCAGCCTTCCTTCCCACCATGCCTGCTCCCCAGGCCCAGGGGCTGACTCGGCTGCAAGAGGTGAAAAGAGCTAAGGAGAAGGTGGATACAGCTTGCGGCTTCATGTCTGGTTAACTTGTGAAATATGACTGTGTGCAGGGAACACTGACTAAGGAAACGTTAATATTCAGCAATTAGCACGGAAAGGCGGTGTGAATGTAGCGTAACCGAAGAACGGATCAAGATTAAAATATTATTTTACAGCACACACACATACGGCTTCAAAAGGAAAAGACATCACTGAAGTTTCCCTTGCACCCCAACTATTTCTTTTTGCTTAATTACATTGTGCTTCACAGTTTTTTGCAGAAAACATTAATATGGCGTCTCTGCGTGGATCATTGTCAGAGTGAGAACAACAGTACTTTGGTAATTATTAAAAGATTAGTTGCAGTAGTGCTTCTTCTGCTTTCTTTTTTTTTTAAAGCTTAGCTTCCTAGTGTGCTTTTATTTCTTTTTTGTATGAGTAGCAACACAGATGCACACTGCAGCCAGCCTGGTAAGAGTTGTAATTTGTTAAGAAATTGAACCTAAATTAATTTTCAAGTTGATATCAATCTCCCTCCCTTTAGCTCGCCCCTGCACAGTCGCTGGAATTTTGCTTTGACTGTGAACCAGGGTTCGATGAAAAAGTCTTCACTTCTCATGTTTGCATCCTGCAAATGTTATGTCTTAAATCCCTCTTTTTTCCACATGACTTCATGTGCTAGCAATTTGACTTAATGAGTAGCTACAATAAATGTACAGTATGGAAATATTGTTATAAGTCTGCTAGAGCGTTCCCATGCTTAAACAAAGTGTTGCGTTGAAAGAGATGTAAAATATATAGTTACACTGAGGCCTTTAACAAAATCCCGCTTCTTAGTTCGTTCTTACCCTTTTTTGGACAATGTGAGTGGGCCTTGTTTATGACTTCTTCTTGAACAGTACTGCTGAGCTTCTAAGCATCAGAGCTTTACTTTCCTTATCATCGTCCATGGATGCCTTCAAACTGTTAAAATTGATAGATTTCCTTGTGTACTGTTTATATAATTTTAAGCTCTGCCAGATTCCTTATGTAATGATGTTGTTAAAAAAAATCTCCCATATGCCCATTGCTAGTTTTATCTGGAAATTTAATTCACTTGAGGCAACAACCAAGCAGAGCCTAGAAATAAATGCAATGAGGTTTTCTCTTTGGTGTGTTTACAAATATTAGACAAGTTCAATCTGCCTGCCCCCTCTGCTTCAGTGACAGCCTGCTCCCTGCCTGGTTTTTTTTTTTGCCTACAAGAGCAGAAGTCATGGTTGCAAGTGTAGATTCTGCAGATGAGGATTGCGATTTATTTTTAAATTTTTTTTTTTGTTCCTTTGCAATACAGATCTTTCAAAATTCATTTAAATAAATTAGTGCTAACTTATAAACTAAACAGCTCCAGTCCA
The DNA here is from genome assembly GCF_036417535.1 of Chlamydotis macqueenii. NCBI lineage: Eukaryota > Metazoa > Chordata > Aves > Otidiformes > Otididae > Chlamydotis > Chlamydotis macqueenii. Next base: position 43,743,524 of record NC_141593.1, read on the forward strand.
TCCTGTCCCCTCCCTCCAGGCTTCAGAGACGTACGTGTGCCTGGTGCATTTCAAGGGGCACCTGGATGCCATGTGCAGGTCTCTACCCGAGTAACTGATGAGCTGCTGTGCTCACATTTTGTGTTTTCCACTGACTTACCAGTGCTAGTAAGGATTTCTCACCTGACCATTGGCTGCCTCGGTGACCCATGTTCTCCCTCCTGCAGCTCAGCCTTCTTTCTTGCTGAGACACAATGTGAGCACTAAAAATCCCTGGCTAGAGTGCATCATGGGTTGCACAAAAAGTGGTTGAGAAGTTTTGCCCCATGACCCACTAGACGTGCTATCAATAGCATTTCTAAAATGGGAATACTTCCTGTTGACCCAAATGTTTTGGTTTGTCAGTCAGAGTTTCCATTTCTGATGGAAATTCAACATTTTCTACTGGACGCATGTGTTTGTTAGTTGAAAATTCATTTTTCGTCCAAAAGAGCTTTGAGTAGAAGTTCCCTGATCTACTCTGCTCCCCCACTCCGTTAGTTTTAGGCACGGCTCTTGGGGTTTGTACTAAACCACCATCTTTACCTCTGGGCTACGTACCTTGTTTTTATCATGTTAGCATCTTAGTGAGCTTCAGGAAAATGTCTCCTTTCATCATTAATATCATAGGGAGGCCTGGGTAGACTACAAAGGGCAAGGTGGGACATTTTGTAGCAGTGCTCAGAAACTGTCCTTGATCTTAACACCCTAGTTCATCCTTGTAAAATTGAGATAGTAGTTTTTCCCATGAAATGTCTGTTTCCTGTTCTGCCAGAAGACAAGAAAGGGCTGAAAATCCCACAAGAAAGGTTGATAAGCCCCAGCCTGATGCTGGTCCAGCCCACTACAAGGGACAACATCGCACTAGGTGCTGGTTCATGGACGCCTTTCCTGAGCTGAAGTCTCCTGCTCTGCTTTACACTGCTCGATGTCATGGACTGTCTCCCCTGACCAGGTCCTGAGAATATTTTGAAAAAATTATTCAGAACTCTACTTTAAGAAGTTTGTAGCACCAGCACAATAATAGCACTGTCACACTGTTTTACAAGGCCATAATTGGGTTCCCTCTCTGGCACAAACCAGGAGAACTTTAGTCTGGTAGTTTCTCAACTTGGTGACTGGCTTACTGCCTTGTAAAACAGCACGACGGGACTATTACTACTGGAGGAAGGGACAGGCATCAGGAGATCTGATTGGTCGACACCTCTTTTTCATTTGGCATAATGTTTTTCTTCTTGGAAGTAGTGTGTAAAACAAAATGTTTGCAACTGTAACACCTCATAATTTACTATTTCCCCGCAATGCAAAATCAATTTTAATATAGTTTGCTTAATTTATAACCAACCTACCGATACTATTATTCGTTGTTTTTACAGCACCATAACCAAGGGGGATTTGGCCACCGTGCGAAGGCAGGAGGATGAGGTGGCCATGTGGCCCCAGCACACCCAGCGGTGGCTGGCGGCAAGGCTGCAGCTCCCAGCTTCTTCCTCTCACCCCACACCGGCTGGAGAGGCACAGGACATTTCATAATACTGACAATGTTTTTCTAAGTACCCTCATGGCTCCTTCTGAAAAATTTTTTCACTTAGGCTTGCAAGGCTTCTACATCGTAGGGAAGTACTTGCTATCCCTGTTTGATGTACAAGCATTCCAGGCAGAGAGGGGCAAAGCCATATGCTGACTGGCATTTGGCTGCCAGCACTAGTACAGACCCCGTGGCCCAGCCCTTTACCGCTTGCCTTTGGGATCAAACTTGCTTTGTCCCTGTCCCAGCGCAGCACATGGATTCCCCTCTGAGTGATGCCCCATGTGCTGAAGAGAACCCAGGGTGCTGCAAGAGGCTCTGAGCCTTAAAGCAGTCGGGCTGCAGCAGGAGGACTTTCACAACATCTTTACTTCCCTTAAAACTAGGTGTATTTTGTGATTAAATGCCTCTTAAAAAAAATGCTTTCAGAATCTCAGAGCCAGTGCTTCTGTGTGTGTAAAAGTTCTCATCATTCTCTTCGGCTTTGGCACCCTTTAACATGTTCAGCTTGAAGCAGAGAGTTGTCAACCAGAAGCTGAATTATCTGTAGGAAAAAGAAGTCCCCTCTGAAATAATGCCACCTAGGCTTAGTTCCAGGTCCAGATTAACTTTGGCTCTCCGGGTCACGGTTCCTTATACCAACTCCAGACCCAATCTTTGTAGAGGGCATAGGGAACAGCACTGTTGCAACTCTGACTTATGTGAAAATAGTGAGCAAAGAACAAATCTTGCTCAAACTACCATTTTTCCTTTTAATTACGTTTCCTAATTGGGTTTGCTTCAAACCAAATTCTGAAAGCGTCTGCACAGCGTGAGGTGAGGGTATTGCTGCTGTTGATTAGATAGCGGCAGCCATTTTCAAGATCTTTCCTGGGGACTTGGTTGGTGTGGAGGTCCCCTGCAGACATGAAGGTTTCACCTCCTTCTTTCCTCTGAGGCAAGGGACTTTTTGGGTATAGGTCAATATTGCATCCACAGCAGAGCATACTCCAGATACACCTGGCTGGCATGGGCCTCTGATGGCCATGGTGAGCTGCCACAAAAGAGAAGAGTCTGCAGGCTGCTACAAGCTTTGTTAGGCCTAGGTCAAATAATTCCACCAATTAGCTCTTTTTTCATCCTTACCCTGATCTTGTACAGTTAATAAACATTTCTAAACATCATACAATCAAATGAGCAGCATTTGCTCTTCTAACCATGTAATTGCACATCTCCTTGCAAATTTGACAAATTTCTTGTTAGCCACACTTGGCCTCTGAACTGCGACCAAGTGATGGCTTTCAGTTTCTCTTACTCCAGGATGCCATTGAGCATCAACCTGCATCAAAGCCAGGTTCAGTCACATGTGTAAAAACTTGTCCTAAGAGTGGAATTGATCTCCTCTGTTCTCTTTTCTGCATTTGCAGCTCTGGTTTGAGTCTGTAGCACCAAGCAGTGCCTACCATTGGGGCTAGGCTCTCTCCTGCAGATACTTGCATCCTGACTCATGGTCTCTTGCCTGATTTTGCAGTTGAAGGATACAGCCCAGCTGACAGCCCTGTGTCTCAGCTGGCTGCTCCTGGTCCTGGTGCTAAGGAGCAGAGCGAGTGATATGAACCACCATGGTTCACATCCCACCGCATCCCTGCGAACCCAGTTAATGAGCTTATTGCCATGAACACTAATAGCTGGACTGAGAACAACGGCAGCTGAGAAGGAGGGTAGATCACCCAGCCCACCACTTCTACTGCAGGGGTGGTAATCTGCAGCCCCAAGCAGTAACCACAGCTAATTCCCACATAAAGTTGAGCCAGATCCCTTTAGGGAGCAGCGTGCTAATATGTTTCAAGCAGACTAGGACAAGTCTATCAGAAAAAAAAACATGTGTGTGCATTCAGTCTTGAAAGTACCCTGGTAGCTGTACAATTCTAGTTTAAATCCTTTTCAGACCCCACCAGCGAGTCTACCTGTCAAACGCGACACACTCAGCACTCGTTGCAAACCTGCTGAAGATGTGTAAGGTGTGATCAACGCCACGGGCCCGAGGATGGCAGGGAAGGGGCTCCACACTGCGTCACCCCTCCCAGAATCAGCACACAGGGAGTCACCTGCACAGGTTCCTGTGGTCTCTCTGCTCCCCGCAGGATCCAGCTGCCGAGCCAGCAAGGAGGAGGCTGGGGGTGCACATAGACGGACTCTGGGAGATGTTGTCAATGCCAATATTTTTCCAAGAAAATGGAACTTTTTTATTTAAACTGTGGAATTCATTTCTCTGACGGGAAGCATGGAAAAAATGACATAAGCTCGCACATCAAAATCTAAGAAGTTTATTCAAATCCCAGATCACTTTTTTTTCTTTTTCTTTTTTTTTTTTTTTAATTGAGGAAAACATTCTGTACTGAAAGGGGAGTCTAGTTCCCGCTTGGTAACATTCCCAGTGCTCTGCGTGCATCTTGGCTGTGTCTCAGAGAGATTCTTCAGAGTGCTGCTGACAGGATTTAAAGTTCACCAGTGGTGCTGGGCTGCTTTTAAAGCCCAAAGCCAGCAGCCGTGGGGACTGTCTGTGTTTGCACGCATAGTTAATCAGACATTGATTAACATCTTCAGCGCAACAAATCCCTGTGGATCACAATTTAATGGATCCCTCCTCGGTCCTACAAAGGAAAACGTGACGTAGTGCAGTCCGCATGAGCTTGCAGAAAACCGGTTCCTGACTGTGAAGTGGCAATATTTCTGGTCATGTCATCAGCACTTTAGACAAGTTTCTTACTTTTGTGTACACATTTGAGGGTGGGACCTTTTATTTATCAATCACCCCTCTGCCCGAGAAAAATCCCAAATCACCTTATTCACTCCTAACCTTATTTTTTTTCCTTTTTTTTTTTCTTTCTTTAAAACTTTCAATTAAAACCACAACCGATCATTTTATTGCCCCAGTGTTTCTGCTCTAAGAGATTGCGCACCTGGAGGTTTTTACAGGAGTTTAGTTTTGGTCTAATTCCTATGGGGTTTTGTCCCCCTCTCTTAACAAGAATCAGAATAGCTTACATTCCTGCACCATGCCTTTCCTCCCAAAGGATCGTAACACCATTTACAAACTATAAAATCTGCTTTTTCTGTAAACAGAAATCACTTTACCGATCAGTGAAGTGCAGCCACCTGGAGGGGAGGGATAGTGGAGAGCAGCAGCTGTTTAAAAGCACCCCGCATTGTTACATTTCAAGCTGGAAGGCGGTAAGTACTGTATCCAGCTGAATGTGTGGCTGGAATTTAAGAAGGTGGGATGTAATTTTTCAAACTGGAATTTGACTGGGAGAGCATCCCCAGCTCTTGCCCCAAGTGCAGAGAGGCATTTAATTTTAGCATGCCATCAGAATAGCAGCTTATGACTCATCAGAAAGAAAATCAGGACCTCTGGCAGGAAATTATCCTAAAGCTATGTAAAAAGGAAGAAAAGAACCAAGTGGATAATCAGCTCTCAATACTATTTCATGAAAGACTAAGTGCTGAGCAATCTCAGGCTGCTTTGTTTTCCAGGTCTCAGAAGGTTACAGCTGAGGGGGATATAGCTGCAACAATTCTCTTGATGCCACTCACAAAAATAATCTTTCTCATAATTGTCAGAAAATAATAATAATAATAATAATAATAATAATAATAATAATAATAATAATAATAATAATACACCTACTAGTGATGATACAAGTAAAACCAAGTTCATGTGAACATACTTGAGGCTGGTTATGCTTATTTTCAAAGAGGTTTCTTTTTGGTGACTCAGAATAGATAACTAAGCTCTGTTATGGCAAGTTGTGTACTTGGCAGCATGTGCCTGAAAGGTACAGAAAAATCAACACAAGTTTGGAGTTGCCATGTGTTACTCAATTGGAGCTGATGTGCCAAGGGAGAAATCTATATGCATTTTAAAACACTGTGGCCAGAGTAAAGATTTTAAATGAGCACCCTACTGAAGTTTCACGGAAGAATTAACAGCTACTGAGGCTGCAGTTGTATGATCAATAATTACTGCTTATTTAACACTCCTCATCCAGGCATCTCCCAATGATCCCAAGGGACTGCATGAGAGACAGAAAGGGCTGTTATTCCGACTAACATGATAAGAAGGCATCATTCCTCTTTTAATTAATAAATCCTGATTATTTTTTTTTTAAGTCAGAAGAGACTGTTAAAGCACCTGTGCTGTCTCCAGGCTATCACAGAGCAGGCAACCCCTGAGAGCCGCTCCTTTGCTGAGTCTGGTGCTTGGACATGCTCTAGAAAGAGGCCTTCTTCCTTTGACAAGAGAAAGCAAAGGAGTTTCCACTGCTTCACTCAGTAATATTTTTGCACATTTTCCTAAAACAAAATGGTGTTAAAGCACTGCCATCGGGTGAAGAATGTAACAAACAGAAACCAGGAAGGGAGAGCTGAAAAAGGACTGAGTGGCCTGTGGTGGCATACAGGCAAAAGGGAGTGACCTGAGCCCAAAATGGCAAAAATGGACTTGTGCTGCCCCCTCTGCATTTGTCCCTAAGGTACCCAGACTCCATATATGACTCCTGTGTCCTGTCCCAAATCAAATCTGCATCCTCCTCTACACTCTTCTGTACTAACCATGTGAAATGCCAATGTTAATGCACTTTGACTGGGGTGTTCATTGCTGTTCTGAAGTGCTCTTGGCGGAGTATGGAAAATAACATATTTTTTTAAAAGACAAAAGAGGCTGATGGGCAAAATCAGAAAAAAAAATTATTCCTGAGTTTCTAAGTGTATCGTAAATTGCAGAAGTGAAAAGAATTTTGAAAACAGTAAGTCCTCTGTGTAGCTCATTATTTTATTTTCTTCACATCAGGCCAGTGAATATAATCCAGTTTCATTCATGCTGGTGAAATCCATGCTGAGGTCTGTGCAGCACCATCATGACAGATCAGCAACAAGTTTTCTGCAGCTTGATTCTTCTTCTTCTTGATCTAGACTGTGTGGCTCCGTTAACATCTTCTCTATAAATGTATACTTTCATTCAAAGAGAAATTAGATTTTCATACTACAAGGACTTCCTTAAAAAAAAAAAAAAAAAGCCTGCTAGATGATAAAGTTAGACTTAAGTCGGGTTGCCTGCAGCAGTTGGTACATCTAATTTATTTTCTTTTATTAGCATTAATTGAAGATAACCCTTTTAATTCCATTTGCTTCCCACATGCTGTTTCCATGTTAGAAGGTCATTCACAAGGTATAAGACATAATTGGAAAGACAGAGCATGTAATTCTTGCAAGGAGATCAACTGATATTTCATCCCTCAGCGATAAGAGTCCACAACAGGATGAAGATAACATCAGAGTCATTGAGGGAAAGAGTAACTGTACCTGAAAAATACATCATGATCAAACCTGTAAAGTATGTCTGCAGGAAACCTTAGAAGGCCTCAATGTTTTTATCAGCTCTATCTTTTTTAAGTACAGGAGTGATATAAAAGCAGGGGGAAATGATTATAGAATTTCAGTTCCTTTACAGTATCTCTTTCAAGGCCATAGGTCAAGCAGAAATACACTAGAAATAACCCAAATTTGTTTGAAAAGTATAAGCGCAGCCAAAATCATGGAGTCTTTTGAGGAACGATATTTTAAGTATGATGTGTAAATTCCTTATCCAACAAACATTTACACACCATCTAATTTTGAGAGTATCCCATCAAGTTCAACAAGCCTAATAGGGTGCATAACTTTAAGCACTCTTGGATATCTAAGATAGTTTTTGTCTCTACTTCAGCTTTTTTCAGCAAAACATGATTTGAGTATAGACAGAAGCTGGCTATGCTTTGAGAAGCCTGCCTAAAAGTTGTGTTAGTTTATATAATGGACAAAAAATCATTTGTACCTTGGACATATGAGTGATATATGTATGTAAAGGTGAGAAGAATGAAGAGAATTGCACGGATGGAAGAATAAAAGTCCCATAATGAATTTACATGTTAGCCTGAAATTTTTGTGACCTAGGTAGAAGAGATATTTGGGAAGTTAGTGTCCATATTATCAAAGTTGCATTCTGAATATATTTGAAAAAATTACTTTTTGGCAACCATATAACCCTGATTAAATTACCGTATTAAGAAAGATAATTCTGGCATAGATAAAGTATAGCAATGGCTGGAGTTTGTACATGTGCATCTAAGTATTATAGCTTGAGGGTAAAAACAGAGCCAAAGAGAACTGTTTTCCTAGGAAGAGATCTCTGGCATCTGCCATTTATTTTTTTTTTTCTGCTAAATACGAAAGGAGGTTTGTGGGTATGAGGAAGGGCTTTGGCTTAGTTACAGAGGTTGCTCAAAGAGCAATAATAATGAGTATTTAACTTAGACTTTGTGTAAGTAGTATTTATTGTGCAAGTATATAATGTCTTCTGTAATACCTTTAATATATCCATGTGATTGTTCAGTAGGATGTACCAAATGAAAGGGCTATTTAACGGGTCTATTTTTATCACTGCTTCTACCTAATGATCTACCACATATGCATGCCATGTGGAAGACATGGGCCCCAAATAGGCGGGCTTGGAGTGGGTTCAGGACAACATTTTAGGCAAAATGGGAGCGTGGATTCAGGGGTAGATTCAAGGTCAGCCTGTAATCACCTTTTCTGCTCTTGCAGGACTTCACATCTGCATGGCAGGCAGAGGGCATGAGAGAACTCTTCTCATAAGTCGTTAATACTGGAAACCTCACTTGCTAACAGTCGTCCTTGTGACTGTCCACTGCTTGTCCCCAAAAGTTCAGAAGTAAAGCTATCTTCAAGAAATTGCATTTTTGCCCCATGAAGAAGAAGCAGCCTTTTCAGATTTCAGATATGATCCAAACCTGTGGAGGAGTTTCTAATCTGAGAAATCACCCAACTCTTCCACCTCATCCCCCACAATGGAAACAATCGGTTCTGCTTCGTAGGACCTTGGTTCTGTAGCAATGTGATGTGGTTACATAGAAAGGGATAATTCATAAGACTCATGAATCTTCCTATTCTGTAACAAGTATATGATCCGCTATTAGTAGAAGATAATTCAGAAAGGCCTTTACTACAATTTGTGGTAGCTTGCCATGAAGGTTGTTCTCTTTCTTCCTTTCCCCTGTAGAAATGCAATGTGACTCCAAATTGAGTCCACCCCTCAAACTTTTTGAAATTAACTGGATGACTTGCATGACCTGCAATGGTCTACACGACCCTCATGTAAATCTCACAGAGAATGGGAGGAAGTAGCCAGCCATTTCCCAAAATACAAACTTTTCTCATAGCCATCACAGAGCTTTTGAATGTTTTAAATCCACATCACAGGAGACTAATGCCACTTACAGTACTAAGTGCCTCTCTTTTTTTTGTTCAGATAGATGTCTGCTCTTAGGGTTGTGTAAGACCTGAACACTACTTCTAGAAGTGATTCTTCCATGTTAAGTTTTGGATAATCACACTGGTAAGGAAATGCCAATATTTGTGCTGTACTCCATACAACAGGCCAGTTCCCGTAGCTATTTGTAAGTTCTACCCATCAGCTGAAACATTTCCAGGCACATGACCAACAAGAAAGGGAGTTTTTTGTTTGGTTGGGTTTTTTTTTTCTGATTTCTAACACATGAGCTGTCTGATTTAAATTTGATGCAATATAGTTATTGAATTTTCCTACCTCTCTTTATATTATGGAAAAAAAAAAAGATGCTGTTTTCCAGGGGAGCTTCTTGCTATTTCTTTTCCTAAAGAGCCTAAGTATGTATTTAGGTGAATCTGTTTCATATTTTGTGCTTTAGTGGTGCTTTGCATCATTTTAAACAGATTTGAGCTCACAGAATTCTGTGAAGTCTGAATCAGATTTTCTAGTATTTAGCGGAAAGGTATCAGGACAAATTCTCATATGGACTGTGGTCATCCTCATCATAACCCAGACCTCAGAACTGCATACGCAGACCTACAAAGATTGGTCAAATGCCAAGGAGGTTTTCAGGTGGTATTGAGTTGGCTTGGAGGCTCTCACTGGGTTCTCCTTCCCTGCTGTCCGCAGCAGGAGAAAAAGGGCCAGGCTGAAACTGTCCTTTACCAATTTGTGGATATGGTTTTAATTCCCTGGGGCTGAGAGCTGTAGTTGGCATTAGGTTGCTCTGACTGTGTATAGACAATCAGAATGTAACTGAAATGGGAAAGAGATTAGAAGGATGGAAGAAAGGGAAGGGACACAACCACAACCCCAGAACGATTCCTACTGCATGCAATTCAACCCATGCCTATTGTGCTTAGCTGCCTTTTCCCATGCACTTGTTTTTGATCTACAGCACACGCGACGGTGGTAAATACTAAAACCAAGGGAACATTTGCAAGCTATCAAAGAAGGTGGAGTCACTCAGGCAACTGGAAAGGGAAACTCTGCTATTTCTCAGGATATTTATAGAAGGGTACCCCCACTGCCATTTGTGCTTCAGGGAGGTCCTTCCCTTGATTGCTGATAGTGTGTACTTTAGCCATGTGTGGTGCAGCTGATTGGGCTCAGCACTGTGAGCCACAGTTCTCCTTTCCCAGAGCTCCCTTTGAACTTTGCAGCCCTGCGCAATAAAGTTATGTGTGATGCTGGGCTGGCCCACCCAGAGAGGGAGATATTTCTTGGAAGCTGGCTTCCACTTCCCTATGGCAAGCTACTGTGAAAATGCTCTGGTAGGGTCTCTGTGTCAACACCGCTTCTCCCTCCCCTCCTCGCTCCAGCCTGCCTGCTGGAAGCAGGCTAGGGCTGTGCCAGCCAGAGCAGCACCCTTTGCTCAGTGTTGTCTCTGATTTGGCGTCTTTCATTACCGTCCCACTCTGTGCGGCTTGCTTGCAAAGCAGGATATTCAGTGACAAGATCATATTTGCCCAAAGCTGTTGTTTCAGCTTTTGTTTTTAATTGCAGCTTTCTCAATAGCTGGCTTTTTTTCCTTTTCTTTGATTATGAGAGAAGCAGGGCTATGTTTGACGTGTTTCGTTAGTGACGAAGCCTTTTAAATCTCTAGCCCATTCTCAAAACAACAGTTGGAAAATACTTTTCAGGTCCCTCTCCCCAACAACAGCTGGTGCATTTTCAAGGACTTTGGTTTAAGATGAGAGAAGGAAGGGAACACCAGAAGGGGTGAGCGAGCCCGTCAGCTCTCTTGTCCAAACACGCTGTCATTCCCATGATTGATGGGGTCCTTGGTCAAACTCTGGAAGGCTTTCAAACACACTCCGTTCTGGGGTGGTGTGAGTTTCAGAGGGTCATTCTGGCAGGTGTGACTATACACAAATTAAGTGTTAGCTCCCCAAATAAGTACTGACTCCAGGAAGAAAACACGTACAATTTTTGCAAGTCACTACCTTCAAGAAAAGTAAATTGTCTTAGCACTTAAGGATATTCAGGAAAGACTGAGAAGTTTACAGTTTACTAGGCACCGAGCGTTAAGTTAGTAATTTACTACTTCTGCCAAGAAATATATGCTTCACACCCAAAACTGTGAATCTATGTTTTTATTCTGTGTCTTTAAAAAAAAAAAAACAAAACAAAACAAACAAAAAAACCAACATACATTCAAAGTAAAATGTTAGTCTTCATTCCAGGAAAGTATCCTATTTACTCAAAAACATCTTCAAGGACTACCTTATCAGCAGGAAGAAGCTTCTGATATAGCTATCTTTTCACTGAGAAGAAAAAACCCTAATTTCAAATGTCTTTAAAAGAGTCCCAAACTTGAAGAGAAGCAGTCTTATGTTCACTGTTGATACAAGAAAAATATTTGATACAACACAAAGCTAAATGCAAATGTGACTCAATTTGACAATTTTAGATACACTGTCTAAATTGAAAGGTCAAATAACTGTGCATGCCTTTTAAAATTAACTCTCACTTTTGATGCCCATAAATTAGAAAGACATGTTTTTCTAGTGTTTTCTTCCATGGTGAACTATGACTGAAAGTGTGTGTCAGCCTATAAATGCCCTGCCTGGACACCTGTTTCAATGTCAAACAAAAGCACTTCCTTCTACCTCCAGAAAGTGAATCAGCATCTTTTTTCTTTTATAAATAATACTTTGCACATACAATGCCTTCCACCGAAACTTACAGAAGTGGAAAAAGTCTGGCTACACCTCTGGGAGACCAGAAAGTGTGAAGTGAGGAAGAGAGGTGGTGTTAGGTTCCCAGAGACCTGGGGGAAGCCAGAGCAGATGTAAAGAATCAATTCCAGTTCATCCCTCTGCTAATGTGTTGCTGTAACTATTAAACCTTACCCTCCTCATGTTAATAACAGGAAGTCAGTGGAGAGTTACCCACCCAGCTCATGGGTCTACTTTGAAATATGCTTTTTCTGTGTTTTCCCAGGGTTCTCTGGAGAACAATAGACTCATAGTTTTTTTTCTTGGAATTGGCATAGCCGCATGAAAAGAAGAAACCCCAAACACTGTGTGATATTTGTGGGTCTATACATTTGGTGGGGCTCTTGGTTTTGTCAGTAGGCAGATGGGTGGAAATCAAAGACTATATTCAGTCACCGTATGAGCTTTGCGGCTGCTTCCAGATGAAATACTCTGGAAATTTCCCTCTGTACTGGCAAATGCTGGAATTAATTTTACTTTTACAATTGTAGTAGCCATGGTCAGTGCTTCATCCCCTGTCACTGAAGGACAAGAGACATTTTCTGCCATGGATGAGTCAGATTGGTAATCGCAAAGATCTTGCTCTTGGCAGATCTTCACAATCAAGCCCATTCCTCTTTAGCATGGATGCTGCAGTGCTGTTTCCTCTGCTTCGCCCGCTGCCTCAGATGTCTGCCTCTTTAAAAGTCCCAACTAACTTGTCGCAGGGGCCCAAACTCCTGCACATGTCTACAACTGGAACATTTTAGCACTTTACAGCCTGCTCAAATTGGATCATTGTGCCTGTGCCTCCAGCCTACCCTAGCACACAAATTGCCCTTTAAACGAGAACTCTTATTTACTGTGATACCACTTTAATGGTATAAAGCCAACTAGATGTTTCATTTACAACTGGGTTCTGAATCCTGGCCTTGAGGATCTCGTTCTGGTTTTAATTTCTCAAACACTTTTGTTTTGAATACATTGTCAGTGATTGAAAGCGTATACAGGGTGGGAAGGGGAAAGACAGCAGAAGAGTCACCACATTATACAGCTTGTGAAAGGCTGGAACAGGACGGCTGCTGTAGAACAATGTGCATTTGGAGAGGCGCAGAGCCTGTGCTGGCAACTTTAGGGAGCTTTAAAGTGATGTGGATATAATATGTCCCCAGCGTGAGGCTGCGTTGCTCTGCCAGTGTACTGCAATGGAGAAATGCTGACAAAGGGTGGGTGCAGAAAAGTTCCCAGTGTCTCACTGAACATGGGAGCTACAAAAAGCAGTCACAGAGGATGCTTTTTTGTTGCAAATATGGGAGGGGCAGGGCTGATAAAGTGAGGGAATTACCCTCTTCCACCACCCCTGCCCCCATATATGCTGATAGAGTTGTCTCTGTCGTTCTTTTATGGAGAGAAATGGAGAGAAATCAACCCTCTGTGGGAAATACCAGCCTATTTAAGAACCTACTTTAGAAACGAAGAAATCATTCCCTACTCCACACTCTGTATTGACTTGGTAGCTCCTAACTACAAAAAGACTCGGGAGTAACTAGCTCATAGGCAGAGGTCTACATTGTAAACTTTATCTGACTGTAGTTAGTCAGATAAAATCCCACCCAAAATAACTCAGCACTGCAAGGACATCTTCTGGAATTGCTTCATATACCCCTTGACCTCACTGAATGTTTTTGTAGGGAGGGTTCTTGATGCCAGCATGGCAAGTAGTAACTTTTGTATTGCTTGAGGTCTTTGGACTGGGCTCTGCAGCCTTTCCATAGGTCTTTATGAACAGATAATCCTGTGGCAGAGATTGAATGAAAAAATATACATATACATACATTTTTATAAAATACGTAGAAACACATATATTTACAAATATGGAGATTAAAAATCAGATTTTTATTCTGAGTTTGGAAAAAGTGTTGTGAATGTGTAGGTACTTGATTAATAAGAGCTCATTTACCCCTTACTGGTCCTTACTGGTGTAGTTACATCAGGGAGGTGGCAGTGTTAGCACTGCACGATTACGCACGGACTCAGCATGAGACGGCGATTACAAAAAGCAAGAAGAGAAGATCACACTGAGTGTCATGTATGTAAAATTAATAAAACCGAAGCGTTGTTTCTTGTCACTTTACATACATGACTACCAAACTTCTGCTAAACTAGTTCCTTATGTGTGGCATATTCTTTTCTGACACTCAAGATGAGTTACCATTCTAGAATTCATCATGCTGTATTTTAGGCACTTGTTAATTTGCAGTAAAGCTTTAATTATGTTATACTCATAGTTTATTTGAAAAAAAAAAAAACCGTAAACACTCACTCGCCCCCAAAAAAAAATCCAGAAATGTGCAAATTTAATTGATTAAATCTAAAAAGAGTCAATTAAGTGGTAGCAGCACTATGGATCTTCTTTTCTTCCTTGTTGGGCAGCTGATTAATAGATTGGATTGCTCTGAAGATTGTTCACAAGTATTGGTTTTGATCTATGGCAGGAATCCAAACTAAACTTACATGTGTTTCTAGTAATGTAGTAGTACAATGATTACTTAAATAAAGGAAATATGTTACTTAAACTTGTTATGCACTCCAAAGGTGAGCTGAAGATGATGAGGGTCAAGCCTCCGTTAATTTCCTTTCACACTTAGTTTCATTTTCTTCTTTAGGGCAGACCCTCAGTATACTAAAAGTAGGGTGCTAGTTTGGGTTTGTTTTTTTTTTTATAAAAGGGGATGTTATATTAGAGTTTTTATTCATCCAAGTGCAGGCAGAAAGGGAGTAAGCCAAATAACAGTTTCTGAAGAGAAAATCCTACCAAGAATCAAACTTAGAAATAATGAAGTTAGGTGGAAAAACATTTCCCAATATTCTCAGAGTAGCCAAAAATGTCTGAGCCTGAAGGAGAGGTGTGAGGAGCAAAGGGAACACAGAGGAAGGAAAACACGCAGGCAGGGGAAACAGGCTGTTGGGAAGGTTGTTATTTTAAAGCTGCCTCAATACTATGCTTCAAAGAACAATTCAGTATTGCTATTAAAATAAAGAAATAAAACCAGGCAAAGAGTGAGAAATTAGGGTGAGGATAGTTTCTTCTTGCTCATATATATGTGTTATGTACTTCTGTCAAAATACCTACTTTCTGGTTTATTTAAATATGAATGTCTACCCTGAAAAGCATCTAACAATGACTTTGCTTTTAAGCCTAGGCAGAGACTTTAATAGATGTTAATAATTTATATGGCTTTAGTGAAAGCTGTTATTGTTTAGATCCCACACAAATAAAAAGCATTTCTATCACCTGTCATAATACGCTATATTGTTGAAGGTTAAGATAAAAAGTCCATTAGAGTGATTGGCTGGCTCACTGCAAGAATTCAAAGGTTGTTTATCTCGATTAGTTAAAGACCTGTAATTACAGCAGTTTGACCTCGAGGAAGGTAATTACTCCACAAAAGCTCTCTACAGGAAACCAGACATTAGCCTTGGCTAATTAGCCTGACATTCACAAGCTGCCCATATCAGAATGCAGATGGTTTGGCAACACCAGCATGCAAACAGCATCTACAAATGCTGCATGAACAGCCCCCAGAAAAGCAACTGCCTGTCAATGATGGGTAAGAGTGAAATTATTTTCTTGATGGCTTTTATAACTTGCTTTAAGAAAAATCCTTTTTCCCAGAGACAATTTCCCATGGAGGAAGATGGAAGAAGTGGATAGCAGCCTGGGAGATTGACTCAATTTATTATGGGAAAAAGTAGATGAGGCTGGTTCCGTAAACTTTTCTGTTATTCCTGTCCTTCTGACAGTGATTAGTCTTCTCATGCTTATTGGCACATTCTTCAATCCTTCTTCTTTTCACTGTCTATAGGGTTTATATTTAGGATGCAGTAGGCTCACTACATATGGTCCAAATACATCTCAGCAACAATCAAAGAAAAAAAACCAGCATTTAATTTACGCTAAAAGTTGCATCATTTGCACACAAAATAAAGCTGAGTTTTGGTTTGGATTTACAGTTCCAGCTTCCATGGACGTATAAATAATGATTCAATTAATCCTGTAGAGATATTTTAACGGGTACTCAGCATGTAGCTCAAAATAAGCTCTGAGTGGAGTTCACACTTTTTTGAGAAAAGAGCGTTTAGAATTATTTATTTAGTGTCCTTTCCATGTGATAGACAAATTTTAACCTGTACTTGAATTTTTTTTCTCCAACACAGTTTCATACTGTGTCTTACCAGGTTACTGATCTGACATCATTTGTGTGAGCACAGTATAAAGAAAAAAATTGTCATTTGGCAGTGTGGCCATGTATGGTGGGCCTAGACACTGAAATGCCAAGCTTCTTTGTATTTCTCCAGCAATGAATACAGAATAAGGGGTTTATCTGTTACAAATGAGTGTTTCAGCAAATGATCAGCCTGTGAATTTGAAATGTAATTTTAAAAGCAAAATGTTAAAATGTGATTTTGTTCTTCCTGCCACAGACATTTTTTGTGATGGAAGACATGCTTCACAAATCAAGGAAGGATCCAAAAGGAGGATGAGTCAAAAAAACGGAGTGAGTTACTGAAGTGCTGGTAAATGAGTGTTCATGGATATTGCGGGGGAACTTTTCCGCCTCCTTCTTTTGTCTGTCTCTGAACATTGCAGTGTTTAGCTTTCCATCAGCCAAACCACTTTTGCTATGCCTTCTGCAATTGTCCATAAACTTAATAGAAGAAAGGACTAGATTATCTTGCAACTTTTATGAGATGCAGATGAAATGGGGAACAGGGAAGAAGAAATCCCCCCCGTGGAGTTAAATATGTTCTGTAGTCCTTTCTTTTAACTAATTGTCTTCCCCTCTGCAAGATGTGAGATGGATGAAGAATGCTGGTATAAATATTAACAAATGTACTTGTGTGCTTATTTGTCATTCACTTCTTTTCCAGTCTTAGCACAAGCAGTATTTTATTGCTCAACTAACTAAGAAATATCTACATTTGTTAAGTGTTGTTTGAACCTCCCTAAAACTAAAAAACAAAAGAAAATATGTCTACGAAGGAGCTTTTGTTGCTCTGAAAATTGTCAGCTAGCACTGTGGAAGAATGTGCTAATCAAGAAAGATTTGGTGATATGTAGGGAATCATTTGACAGACAAAATGTATCTTCTTCCTCTCACCAGTCCTAACACCTACTCTTGCCTCAGATTTACCTCTCTGTTACATTAAGAAGCCTTTAGAAACGTCATGAAATTGCCTGTTATGTTCACAGACATTCACAGCGTATCTTTAATTTGATGGTTTTGCAGGCAGGTTCAGAATTTGCAGAGGCACGTTTACATTGCTACAGGGAAGGTTATGGAAAAGCAGGCAAGGACCTGGTTCTTTTCTAGGGCAGCTGCAGTTTTCTGCTGAAGCCATTCAGCATCACTGAACATGGTTCTGGTGGTGTTACACCATCACTACGATCAGAGCTAGCTTGTCTAAACCTGACTCGGGTATGTCTCATGATGCTCAACCATTTTTCTGGTTATAGCACAGATCAATCTCAAGGAAAATGCAAGGATTGTAAAACAGATAAGTTTTGACAAAAAACAGCCTGCCCACAATCCCTCTCAGCCTCTCCCTCCAAACATTTGTGGTCTGTTGGTCTGTCAGAGGTACCTCCTTCCAAGGCCATACACAGAGCCCCTCTGCTGGGGTACACTTAGGGGGTACACTACTTTCTTAGGGTAGAGAGAAAATGAAGACCTATACTACTCACAAAAGCACATAGGAAGCACAGCAAAATTATTTCCTAATCTGCCCTTAACTGCCTTAATTCTGACTTATTCTTGCCTTAATTCTAACTCATGGCAACTCCCCTCAGTATAAGAACATCCTCAAAGTAAATGCTTCTGTGGCTGCTTAAGATTTCTGCGTGGAGCCAAAAGTTAGAGGTGGCCCTCAGACACCAAGGGGTGAATTCCTCCCAGTACGAAGCATTTCAGGAAAGGGAAGGGGTAACAGAAGCTGTGGAGGTTCAGGACTACAAAGGAGAATCTTGTGCAGACTCCTGATCTTCTAGGTAGCATTGTCACCTCTTATGGTTCCCTCACCTGGCCTCCAAATCCCGTGCTTTATGACATATCCAGAACCATGAATGACGTTCCTGCAAACATGCAGACATCAATCCAGTCTTCCTGCATGCCACTGAAAATCTACAGAGCAGGACTTAAAAATTACAGTGTGTGCCAACACTGGAAATGAATATGCTAGTGAAGGCACATTTTCCAATTTCTCAGTTGCATTCCTTGCTATGAAGTTTCAGAAGGCAGAGCTGCCTTCAGGGCTTAAGAGACAGTATTACAGTGAAGTGAGAAAAGGACACGCATCTACTTTCACACTCCACACAGCCATGGAGTTTAAGCCTACCTGCTTCCTAGATGCTGCAGCCCATGCAAATGGGTAGGACCGAGCAGTTGCTGTCTTCCGAACCCATTCAGTCCTTATTGTTGACAGTCTTTGCCAAAAAGGCTATCGAACACAGTGATGAGGCATGGGGGACTGGGAGTCAGGGATGAAAGTCAGATATGGCTATTTTTGCTTCAGGAAATAGGCTAAATCCCCACGAAGAGCCACTGGACCCAAACTAGTGACCCTGAGTGTGATGCCTCCCGAGTCTGCTTTTGGAAAGGTAGCTTGTTATGCATATGGGATGAAAAACTGCATCCTGGAAAAACACAGAAAGTAAATATTTGAAAAAAAAGAAACACAATGAAACAAATGCCTTGTGTTTATATTTCCATGGGCCACTGCCAAGTATCTCTCCGCCTGTCATCCATCTGATGTTTAGTGTACCATATGTTTTCTAAACCAGTGGATTAAACTCCTCCGTGGTTGTGAAAAACATCAGTGTATTTGTTCTGGACTTCCTCTCTCTGCATTTGTTGTTAATTTACAAGTTTCTCACACCCCTCTGACAATTTCTGTCTGTCTGTTTACATGTTTTAGATTTCTGATGGAATGTATATATTTCTCTTACTGCCATCCAGGATCTCTTATCCCCAGGAACGTCACTTAGCCAGATTTTAGTGAACATCTGAAAGCACAGGCCAGGAGTATTCGTAGTGTCTTTTCAGTGCCAAGCTCCTTGATGCTCGTCTTTTAATGCTCAGAGCACCATCTCCCTTCAAGGAAGAATGTTGGGTCTCAACCTCTGTTCAAAGTTCAGCAAAAGTCCTAATCCAAATCTTTTTTGAGTGAGTAAGAATGAGAACCAGGCACTCCTAACTCTAACTTAGTCTCTATCACAGCTATTTCAGCTGTATACTTCACTTTGTGATATTTGTTGGTCAAGCAACACACCAGAAGCTTGCTAGGGAGTTGAATTTTGCACATCGTGTTTTTGCACATCTCTGCATAGCTGGAGATGCACACATCTCAGTCTCAGAAGCTCAGCTCTTGAAGACACAACCATCCACTTTTGATCCTCTCAGCTCTCTTATCTGTCAATGGAGAAAGGTGTTCTATCAATTCCCATTGATGTGAGCTTGTAAATCACACAGCAACATTCATATAAGGCACAGTTTTAAAACTCTTTAATGTTACTGATATCTGTGCTGAGGCTTAGGGAACTTGGTTGGCGCATAAGCATTCTTCCATGTGGTTTCCAATTTCCCTGGAAGCAGAGAATATGAAGCACAAAGAGAACTGGAGTAAAGATTAGCAGAACAGCTACCCTCCTTTTCAATGTATAAACAATTTGTGGCACACTTGTAATGAGTTGCAGGAAATATTCTGGAGAATGTGTTTGTTAGTGAAAATGTGACTGGAGCAACAAATATAGACAAGTGACACATTTTGATTAGTAAATGTGACTGTTCTCTGCAGGAATCCCCTTGTCAGAGGGGTACTCACCCTTGCTGGAGACGTACAGATATGTCACATGCAATGTGCACGTCAAAAACCAACAAATCTGCCTAGAGAGGTAGTTGATGCCCCAGCCCTGAAAACATTCAAGGCCAGGTTGGACTGAGCTCTGAGTAACCTGATCTAGTTGAAGATATCCCTGCTCCTTGCAGGGGGGTTGGACTAGATGGCCTTTAAAGGTCACTTCCAACCCAAACCATTCTATGATTCTAAATATTTGCGTGTGGGTACCTACAAGGGAGGGAGATGGTCAAGAGCAGTCATGTCCACCCTTGAGCAAACAGCCTTCCCCATGCATTTCCTATGTGGTCACAGGTACGATGCTTGGATGGATGCTTGATTGCCTCAGCTCTGAGATATGGATTGCTCACCCTGACAAGGAGCCCCAGACAGTTCATGAGTTGCCAGGAACTTGCTCATTTGCTGTGGGAAAAATGATAAGGCTGTCACTTTAAACCAGAACAGCAATCTTTTTCAGTGTTAGATTGTGGGCAAGAGTTCATTTCTGATGTGAGGGCAAGCAGTGAGTGTCTAAATATTCTGAAAATGCATTTGTTTACTTCAAGAGCTCTGACTTAGCTTATGCCATATGATAAATGTTTGGTTGTCACATTACCTAACCTGGAAAAGTCTGCATCTCTTGCTGGGAACCAAGGCAATGGGAAGAATGTCAAAAATTCATTGTTTCAAGTAGGAAAACAAAGTGAAAACCTTCTCACAGATTGTGGCTGGGAAGAATATTAACTGGTGCTCCGCTACTTATAAGTGCTTAGTACCAGAGTCCCGTTGATTTCAATGACATGAGTGATTCCTGTGGGAATTAGACTCTTGAAATTTTTTGAGGAGCTGGCCTATCTTTGTTGTAGCCTCAGCCTTTGACAGAATATGAGACATCAAAAACTGGTTTAACACAAGCACTTTGGTTTGGCTTTTTTTGCTGCTGCCCCCCCAGCAAGGACTGGGAGTGTTCCTACAGCCAGTTCTTTTGCTTAAAATCCATAGCCAAGATGGTTTTAAGCCAGTGAGGCTGGCAAGTCTCGCTGATATGTCAGTTTCCATTGCTTCCCAGAGTACACAGAAGCCCACATGCCTGTGTTGACCTGCCCTGCTCAGCCTGGACCATTGCTTTCCATCAGATGCTGAGAACTGTGGAAGAAACCATCCTTTTCAGACCATGAAGCTCAAAGCCCATTACTCTCTGATTAAGGCTTTCCTTTCTCCCCTTTGTCTTTGACCCTGTTTTGCATGCCTTCTGTCAGTAAAAGATAGCAACACAGCTCCTTTTTTGGAAGAAAGTCTGAATATAAACCGAACTCTTACTCTGAACACCAGAGGGGCGAAAAAAGGTCTCAATGATCATTAGATGCAACAGGGCAGACAAAGTGCTGCAGCATTTAGCAGGGCAAGGTTTCCATCCAGTGTGGCACCATTCTTCTAAATAATCTGCTTTCAGTGTACATGACAGATAGGACACAACTGGGTACAAATCCTAGCGAGAGAGATTCATACCTGATTTTAAGGAAGCATTTCTAATGGTAGGGCTGGTGAAGCGCTGGCACAGATTGTCAGGGGAGAGTGGGAATTCCCAGTGCTTAGGAGTTCTAAGAATGGATTTGGCAAGTCAGGAATAACATAATTCTGTGAGATGTTTGGGTGTTACTAGGCTTCTCTGCCTATTACCAAGCTTTTCAGAAGTGAGCCAAGTAAAAATCTCCCTTACTCTGTACAACTAGGCAGGGAAGAACTAGGGCTTTGGGGGAGCAAGAGTATCCTCTCATCACTGGACAACAAATCCTGTCAGCCTCATGCCAACTTTCAGCATCCTCAGAGCCCAGCTCCTAGAGACAGAAGCCAGACTGCTGTAGTTTGTGCAGAGGGCACAGGAATCAGCCCCCCTGCATTGACCACATCTGTCTGCAGTGCCACTGCCGCAGCTCTCAGCAATGCCCCTTGTGTTATCATTAATGCACATATGTACATTTAAGGAATAAAAAGGCACCTTCAGTCTAGGCAGTCCCTGCACCTTCCTAACATCCCTCCTCCTCTGCTGGGTCTGGACTTTCTGAAGGGAAATGCATGGAGATGCTGCAGATGCCTATCTCAGTCCAAATGCGTATATCCACACATGTTCCAGGAAAGTTTGCAGCTGGGATATTAGACCATCTCTGCCTCCAAGGCTGTCCCATTGGCCCTCCAGGCAAAAAAATTGCTGTGAGGTTGCAGGTGGAGCATGTTTTTGTGGTACAGTGGGAAGGGACTCTGCATTGTGGGCTTCTGCATTGGAATACAGACTGTGTCCTGAGAACACAAGTGTTGCCATCTTCTTTACTAAAGAGACACAGGAATGTAAAAGTTGTTTAAAAACTAGATGGGCTATGTCTGGTCAAAATGCTGTCCAGAGAAATGGCAGGTGTTTGTTCTCATGGGACCTCTTCATGTCACAGCTCGTCTGAATATTAAAAGGGATCATTTGTGTGTGAAGGGGTAAAGAAGGGTCAGGGTCACATTGTTCTTTGCTCTCTTTGTTCTGCTAGAACAAAGCAAGGAGTCAAACTCGAGCCCACAGAGCGGAGGGGCAGCCAAACTGCGTGCTTGGGAACCTGTTTGCATTTGTGACTAGCATAGTGTTAATTAAATTGAAATGGATTCACAGGCATACTTTCTGTGCTGGCTTGTTTTTCTATAAAACTTTGTTCCAGGGACAGGAGGGAAAGAGGAGAGATATTCCTTTTGTGCATGCATGTGACAATTTAAGCACAGTTACTTAACACTCCAGCCTTCTCTGCATGCATGGTGCAAATCACAAAAAGACAATTCACAGTCCAGAATACTATTATAGCTCTCATAGTAACCAGTTTAGCTTTGCGTTTTCACCAGAAATTGTACAAGGAGTAAAATAGGATAGTCACACTGTCAGTAAAACCTGGGGTTTATCTAAATTAAAATATATGATTCCTATGAACAACAGCTTCAAATTTCCACTGGGATTAAATTACATGTTGCCTCATTAGTATTCAACATCATCACTACAGCCTTCAGTTGCAGCTCTGCGCTATAAAGTAGCTGTGTGAACAGCGCCGAACAGGCTCTGTGTTTCTAAATTAGTCTGTACCGGGTTGGTTCTTTGACACACACACAGAACAGGCTTTCTGCTGGGTGCTCTGCTACCAGTCTGTACTTGCAAGGCCAAGCACATCTGTCTATGATGTTTATGAGACGCACAGTAAGCACATTTCCATTTTAAAGTTTTTCTCCAAAGCAGAGCTGAACCTGATGAAAAGAAGCCGTATACCTACCGAAAAAAAAAAAAAAAAAAAAAGAAAAGGAAAAAAAGAACAAAGAAAAAGAAGGAGGAATATGTTGCACAATTCAGGAGAAAGAAGACATTTGGATGGGCTATGGGATGGCTCGTACTGCTGTGTTTATAACACCATTCATGTCTGGTCTGGCTCTGAGGAGGGCTATATAGTGAGTTGTGACACTGCTCTAAAGTGTTTGCAGCCAAAGCGAGAGCTCACACAGCAGGCTAGAAATGCTGGCTCCAGAGCCACTGTCCTGCCTATCTCTAAAGCTAGACGCTACGGACCAGCTAGGTCACTCTGTAACTCTATGCACCTGACAGCCGGGAGGAGCTGGGAGGTGGCACAGGATCTAGCCCCCAGGAACAGACAAAAGCATCTGCCTCCTGTTGAGTCTTCGAATTAGGTGGAGAAGGGAAGAGATGTTTCCATGCCTGATCAGGAGAGGAAGTCCCCAGTGCTATCAAGAGAGGAACTTAGCCAAGCACAGGGACCAGGAGCACTCGCCATTTCCACAGTAAGGACCTGGCCGCTGGGAACAGTAGTGTATTCTCACTCTGAAGGGGCTGAGGAATGGGTGGATGAATAACCAACTGTGCCCTGGCATTAACAGACAGACTATCAACTGAAGCTTAGTGCAAAATACAGAATAAACATGAGCTGCTTGTTCTGAAATGGCATGCTTGATCTGAAACGACATTTTTCTCAACCTCTTATGGACACATCTATGTGCATGTGGTCTCTTGCTGAAGACACTGAGCATTCAGATTTTGGTTCATGACATATGAATTATTTCTTAAAAGGAAGGATAGTGGCTGCCTTGAAACCAAACCAACTTATTGCCTATTGCATCAGGAGGGATGCTGGATCCAGTTGTTCGTGATCACAGCTGTGGAAGCCTGGCTGCCACAGCCAGTATGATTCCAAAAGGCTTTAAAGTGCGTTGGGCCATATTATTTGGTATGCTTTCACTTATTTACACTCCTTTAATTATACCAGTAGTGGCTTAGCCTGCCACCTGAGGATTTTTTCTGCATGAAAGCTAAGATTTTCTTTGTGCCTTTTATTAGAGTTTTGAAGTTCTGTATTAAACAAAACCCTTTTTTTTTTTTGTGGATCCCTTCTTGTTTTGATTTTTTGTTTCAAAGTGAATGCAACTGAAATATTAAACTTTGCTTGATTTGAAGGGAAGGAGGAAGGAAAAATGTGATCTCATTAAACCACTTCATTTCTCCCTGAGAGCAACAGACCTTTCTTTCCTGTGATTTCAAAGCTTTCCTAAAATTTGCTGGAATCTTTGACAAATGCAGGATGTGCTTTGATTTCATAATTAAATATACAGCTGGGATCTTGAGAAGCTCAAAGCAGGTCCCCAGGAACTGCTACAGATGCTGCTGTCAAGAACTTGTGACTCTCTTGTCACTTTCTACACTTATCCATGATGTGTCCTAAATTTGACATTAAACTGATTTTCTTTTATAGAGCCTATTTGCGGAACTGAAAAACGCCTCTGTGGTGACAAAACCCCCTGTTGAGGACTGTGGGAAAGTAAAGAAATTGAGTGGAAGGAGAGAAATGGGTCTTACTCCTAAGGTTGAGTTTTCAGGGTTTGGGGTTTCTTTTTGTATGAGTTTCAGAAGCAAATTGATGGAGTTCGTATGGTGACAAACATTCCTGAATTCAGAGGAAACAGATCTAAGAATCTGCCTCTAAGTTTTGAATCTTAGTCCTTTTGGGAACAGGAGATACAAGTGCTATGGTGAGAGACAGTGTGATTTCCGTGGGCCTGGTGTTCAGAGAGGAGATATCCAGGAACTTGTTTGTGCACACCACTGCCTCTCTTGACAACTTCCAGGGGCTGAGCCCTCCTAGGCTGTGGGCTTAGCCTTGTTGCCCTGCTTCTCTAATTGAGAGGTGCTGATAACTCTGAGAAGTGTCTTTTTCAGATTGTTTATGGACAACTGTACTGAGAGACTAGGGAAATCAATGAACCATCACCACAGCTCACTGTGGCTAACTCATGATTTATGGCATCTTCACTAAATCAAACACTTCTGGAAGCCAATTTTGCTAGGCGCTCTACAAAAACATTCATGTCAGCCATCCTGCATCTGCAGGATGCATTTAGTGACAGAGTTCATCTATGCCTTACCTCCTATTGTGGCCAGGGTTCATCAATCCACTCTCAAAACAGGTGAACATGTTTGGGGAGGGATGCAGAACCAATAGAGAAAACCCTTGTAATCTGTCACCTTTCAGTATTTTTCCCTTAATTAACTGTGCAATGAACAGACAAGGGATGTCTCCAGAAGTAGTATTTCAGTGAGAAACTCTGTTCCCAGGTAGCAGATAGGCATAAAGACTAATGTGCAAAGAAGTAATTTAATTTATTAAATCACTGGCATTTTTTAGATCCAGCTAGCTTTCCCAGGTTCCCAGTATAGACAGTGGAAAGCAGGAAAGGAGGAGACAGCGGTAGAGGGAGAAAATCATACAGATGGTGATTTCAAAGAGGAGTTACTGGAATTAGTCTGATTTGCCCTGGCTTTTTCTTACTGACTGTATATCGAGTTAAGGGTGACTAGCCAGCTGGTTTAGTTAATGAAATGTCTACATTTTGGGTGATGTGAATACCCATGGATTTGCCAACAGAAGTATATGAAAAACTGTATGTTGTGCCAGCCAACACAAAAAGTTCCTATTAACTTTAGAGATAATCTCTGTTGTAGAAGATACCTGTTTTCCCTGATGTAGCTTAACATTGAGACAGGAAAAAGAGGCAAAAGGGATGCAGTAAAACACAAATTAAACTGTTTTGCAATCTTGCTTGTGCACTCTTGAAAAAACAGGTGCAGATTCATGATTTTGCATCTCCCTTCTACACCAAACACTTCCCCTTGCCTAGAAGGAGGCAGGCTGACAAAAAGGCTTCAAACAATATTCCTTCAGTTTTGGGGAAGGTGGCGGCTGACTTGGAATGTGAAAGATTCATTTGGAAGAAACAAGGAAAACCAAAGTATCCTGTGACAGCCATTTCCAAGAATCTTCTTTCTGAAAGAGACAAGGAAAGATGGTTTCCAACTCACCTCTACCATGGACTTCCCATCGGAAGGCTGAGTGCTGACAGGATGTTGGGGCCTCTAATGACACCATTTGGTCACTGATTATTTGTAGGCTGGGACTTAGTGGGTGGCATTGGGGCTCTCTGTGAACTTTTTCATCTTGTTGTTGCTTTTGGCTGTTTTCCTTTTTTTTTTTTTTTTTTTTTTATCCTGTTCCCTGGAGTGGCCGGGAAAGGGTGGTGGTGGGAGGACACAGCATTCACAGCTAGCCCGAGACACTGGCCAGTTTATTTGCTTAAACAACAAACATCCAGCATGCCAGGAGACCAGTGACAGAGGGCAGTTCCTGAATGGGATGAGACGGTATGTCTTCTAAAGAGCCCACCCACGTCGCCTGAAAGGGTTTAGCAGTGCTGACTCCTTGTGAGGAAATGACAGCTTGTGTGTTCAGAAACGTCACAGGCTACCCAGCAATGTGTGTGATGTGAGGATCTCACAAGCTGTTTGCAAATGGCCAGAGGCAAAACTCTGCTTATTTTCCCTTTATTTCCTTCACCCCTCTGTGTCCCCCTTCCCTGGCCCCCCTTTGGGTCCTGTCATTCTTCTCACCATCCTGTGTGCAGCTGGCATTAAGAAGCAGAGCTTTTTCTCCATCAGATGGAGGGAGAAGGAGGTTATATAAACAAACAGAACAACAAGAACATTTCTAGGAGCAACATCAAACCTGACCTTTTGTTTTATGGCAAAAAGTAACAAAGATGTTCTTGGGAAAACAGCTTAGCTGAGCCGGGAATAAACACGAACCCTTGAACTGCTGTGCCTGTGCAGAGCTGACCAAGCAGTGCTTTGCTTTCTTACCAGGGCTCTGAACTCTGCTGGACTATAAAAATGTACATTGGTTGTTGTTTTGTAAAGGCTGGTAACCTCAGAACTCGGCTGAAATGAAGCAAAACAAACCTTTTGCTATCTGTTGTTTTTCTAGTAAGCCTTCAGTTGGATTTCTGCTGACAGCTCCTCAGCATGGCGACGTGTGACACCAGCGCTGTGTGATCTCTGCTGCTTGCCTGCTGCTTTTCCAGATTGAAGCGAAGGTGTTGGCTTTGACCTACAAAGTGCTAAATGGCTTTGGACGTTCCTACTTGATTTTCTCCTTCTGCCAGCTGTGACCAGCAGAGGTGCCCTAGATACTGTGTTTTTGAGAGAGCAGTGAGAGCAGTTTCTCATTAAGGATGCCTGATAGATGGCATCAGCTTCGCCGTACCCACTCCAAAATATTCTCCTGAATCCTGAGCCTGTGAAAAGCTCGTGAAAGAGCAAGCTATTTCATCCAGGTCTTGTCATAAGCCTGATGCACCTTTGAAAAAGGACCAGGGAATCAAGAAGTTTAGTCCTGTGTCCTCTAAACACCAATTCAGCAACTCCGTTAGAGGGTTTTTTAACTACTTAGGGGCTGGGAATGAAGTACGAAATGCGATCTATTTTCAGCAGCATTTGGGAGACTCATTTCCTCAGTCACAGGGAATGAAATTAATTTAATCTAGGTTTAGGTGCCTAAAATTCAGACATCATCATTTATTATCTAATTATGAGTACTTACCATTTAATACTGCTGCATCTAGACATAAGCTAAGATAAATTGTTAGACTAGGCTTCATCAGCAGTCAATGCAGAGGAATTTTTGTGATTTGTCTAGACAGCTGCCATGGGATGAGAGGAGCCATGTCCCAGAACTTCCCTTTTCTCTTCACCGATTAAAGAAAGTGCCAGTGAATATTCACACTCATCTGTAACTCAAATATCTAAATAAACTTAAACAGATAAATCTCAGACAGTAGGTCACATAAATACGATTATTTTTTACTATTGGCTCTTAACTAAAATACCTTTCTGTGGTGCATATTCTTCCCCAAAATGTTCATGACTTCTTTCTAACACCGTGCCGTTTCCATCCTCAACTCTTAGGTTGAGATCAACAGCAGTGGTTAGCTGTCTTATGCCCACAGGGCAGCTAGAGAGCTTTCTGGATCTGGGCTTCACTATCCTAGGCACAGTCTACCAATCCACTTTTGCCTGGTCAGACTTGGCACTATACGAAACCACATGCAGACATCCCTTTCTGTTCCTTATTCTTGTGAGAAGTAGACAAACTAAAGGTTATTCTCAAAGTGCAGATTCTTGCGCAGTTTTGAAATCTGCTGGAACAGAACCAGCCCCTGCTTGCACCCCACAGTTTTAGGGGATCAGTGACAGCAGGTTCTGAAAGTAGCATCAGAGCACAGCTTCTTTGAGAAGGGAACTTCCCTCCTTGCTTTTGCCACAAGACACTGCAGCAAGCTAGTAAATACTTGGTACATCTGCAGCAGGCTTCGCAGATTATTTTTGTAATGCTCACAGTTTAACAGGGGTATCCTAAACTACAGAGAATGATTGGGACAAGGAAGGCCAAATTTTTGTGCATGTATGTGCACTTGTGGTTGTGCACCTATTTCTTTACATGTAAGAACCACAACTTTAACAGAATAAATTAAACTATTTGAATGAATGGAAAAGCTAAGTTCCAAAACTAGGAACAGATAGAGCTGATTCTCTGCACTCTGCCCAGGCCATGAAATCATATAGGCACACCTATCCACTTCATCGATATTCCTCTCTCTGACAGCAGTCCACTTCTACTGTATCAAGCAGAAGGAGATGAATCCATATAAATCCTCCTCATATGCTGTGAGGGATCCCTTCTCCACAGGGAGCCATGGCATAAAGAACAGCTACTTCGACACTTCTATGTTCGAGGCCACTATACATTTAAAAGGTACACACCCAGATGAACCACACATTCACAGAAGTATATTTACTAAGTGAAAATGATCAAAAAGCAGCACTCTCGTATTTCTTGCATCTGAAGAGGTCCTCCAGAAGAGGTCTTAAAATAAAGAGCATCCTTACACTCCATGTGGGTCATAAAGATCACTTGCCTCTTTTGTCAAAACAGAGATTTATTGGCAGGCACAAACTCTCTTGGCCATGTCACTGAACACCATTTCCTAAATTGTTACTTATCCTAGAGTTGACAATTGGTGCCTGGTTTTACTATCAATCAACTTTTCTATTCTGCGGCCTCCATGCTGATCACATGCATAACTGAAGTGTCTGTTTGAGAGATGTAACCTTGCATCCCTCCCTGCACATAGTGTATAAGCCTGTGTACTGAGAGATGAAACCTCTACTAATAGCGCGTTTTGAGTCGTGTGCTGTGACACCATTCTATATTTCTTCAGTTGCTATTTGCTGTGTATGGATACTGATACTGAGTCTCACATAGCATCACTGAAGCACTGAGCTACTGCTAAATGCTCTCTTTTAAAAAAGGCATTTGTAAATATTGCTACCTTGCTTTGGGTCTCTGAAAACTTTTGCCCTGAGCATTACACCATGCAGACAATCTAAATGGTCAGACACTTGAGCTACAGTAAATACGTGCTTCTGTGTTTCATGAATAAACCATAGCACAATCATTCCCTGGTATAATTCTAATTGGAGCATCAGACTGTCCCTGAGGAAGGGAGAAGAAGAGGCTAGTCCAGATTTTTAAACAGATTTCTACTGCACTTTACCTGACAGAGAAGACACTTGTATTGTCTGACAAGGAATGACTGAATCTGAACAGTTGCCTTTAGGCACATGTTTTAACTGGCAAATTTTGGCCCATTACAAAGTGATCACATGACAAGTGGTAGGAGTCCTGTTTGTTTGCAAGCATCAAGTTAGTAACAAACTTCTAAATTAGTACTACCAGTGACACACATTTCAGCTGTGCCAAGAGTATGAACCCTTAATCAACACCTGTCCTGAAGGAGGAAAGAGGTGGGCAACAGACACTCAAAATCTGTTTGCATTTCAGTAAAATATTGCCTTGTGCCCACACCAGCCAGGAGTGACAGAGCTTTATGAAATTATGTTTTGGGAACAAGTGTTTGTCTCCAAAATATCTCTGCGTGCTTCTTGGTGCAGCTCCACCAGCAGACTTCTGTAGACAAGTGTTTTGATTGCTGTGCTTCTCCGAATTTGTGAGATAGCATGCAGCCCAAAGTATCTAAACCAGATGAATTGTTTTGCAGCTAGAGTGGAAAATCTGACTGAAAAACAGTAGATAGAGACATAGATGATAAACATCTCTCCCACACAATAAGAGTAATTAATTCCTTAATTCCTTAATCCTAAAATACTTAGAACAAAATGAAGCAACATCATATTAACACGCAAGCTGCCACTCAAGCATGTGAATATATGATTGTAAAAATGACCTGTCAGCTCTCATTCTGAAGATTTTAATGTCCTGGAAATTCTGCCGAAATCCATGTGGAATGTAGATTAATTCAAATTGTCCAAGTAGCTCTGGGACAATCCAGGAGTCATGATTTCAAATCAATTCAGATACCCTGAGAGTTTTAGAACCGAAGGGTATGTCTGACATCTGGGTAATCTGAAATTTGGTTACACTAAATCTGAACTATCTGACATTACCACAGTGCTGTATTACCAGTATCTCTGTTACGTACTTACAGTTTTGTCAAATTCAGCCTCTTGTAATCCACCCCAGCTATCTGCCAGAAGAGAAAGGAACTGTTTTCTGCTAAGACACCTGCTACACATATTGATTTGACCATTCTAGGTTTCAAGTTTTTGGCAGTGACTGGGCATCATTAGCTTCACTAAAACTTTCAGAGCAATTCCTACACATCTGAAAACTCTCCAGATGGGAGACCAGATCATTGTAAGTGACACTGGAATTTTTCTAGGGAATTATATTGCCTCAGTTACATAGAAGGTTAAAATAAATGACAATAATAGTCTCACATGGCCTTAAAACCTACAAAATCTAAATAAATCTACAAAATAAGTGCAGTTAGAGAGAGGAGATGAACCACATTTTCAGTGAAGTTACTTTTTGCTGATGTTTACTTTTTAACAAGTAAACTGGAATTCACATTGAACTCATTGAGTTGTTTTAGCCACACAGAGAAAAGCAAAAGTCCTTTTAGATATCAAAATTCGAGAAGTTTGCTTAGGAATTTTGGAGTCATATTCTGTTTAGAAATGTATCAAGCTTTATTTCACAAAAGAGAATAATCTTTGCCTTTTGGGGTTAAATAAAATGCCTTGTCCATTTTCTTCAACAGCACTTCCCCAAGTTCCCAGTTTTCTTGTGATTAAAAGCCCAACTGATCCTACTAGTGGACTATAGAAAGATGTAGTTTTTTAGTGAAATCTGAAATTTGCTCTCAGGAACACATCCTGCCAGAGCACAGCAGTAGCAATGAATGCATGCACAGCAGGATGCTGATGAACCTCTGATTGCAGTCCCAGCAAGAGACGACAGGAACCTGGGATATCCAATCCACCACACATGCCCTTTCAATTTGAGAATGCAAGGCAACTGATGAGCCTAAGACAGTGTGAAATAGAAATACATTTCATCTCCACTGTATTTCTGCTTTACTGACCCTCAGATAAAGGAGAACAGGATTGAGACTATAAGGATTTATACTCTTTTTTTTTTTTTTTTTTTCTGATGGAACAAAGACAAGAGATTCAACATCTGTGGAAAATCCCGGGTTATATTTTTTTAATTCATCATAGTGTTTATGAGATAAATTACCAGCATTAATCATCATATGGGTCTGCAAACCACTTGTCTGCTTCAGGAAGCTCATAGCCCTCTTTTAAATTGCCGCCTACATCCCAATGAAAAAAAAAAAAGATATAGGCAATGCCTCCCCCGCTAAGCTATTTTTAAAATTGATCTCCTCTGTGTCCTGTCCGATAGACACAATAATGGAAGTCTGTGAAAAACATGACAAAATTGCATACAGATAGATAGACCCACAACAGAGCACGCTGAACAGCTGCTAAACCTATAGAAGTCACACTGTTTCCTGCAATGATTGTTTGAGGATCTGAGCTTATTGAAGCCAGGGTGATTTGGAACAGCTTAGAGAGTAACTATTGACTGAAGAGCCCTTTTGTATGGAAAACCATTGTTCGGTTAAATTTTACAACTTCACAGCTTTTTAACAAGAGGAATTTTAACAAGGAAAGTTTCCTTCGAGGTTTCTTTATGAAGTGGATGAGTTGAGTTCCCCATTTCTCCACAGATTAAGCTCTTTTCTAAGAAGCTTTCTCATCTTTCACCTACTGGAAAAAACAAAAGGCATAGCCTGGGTTTAGCAGCCCAAGCACTTCATCATGAATCAATCCCACCTACCTAAAAAGAGGAAGAAGAATTTCCAGTATAAAAGCTGTGATGGTTTTTAGAGGAGCTGATGGTGATGACCACAGTATCTCCTCTGGCTAACGGTTACATTATCAGGAATCCTCTCCCTGTTGGCCAGGACATCTGCCAGCAAGAAAGGCTTCAGGTTTCTCTTCACCACCATGTCATTCCAACAAAGGGGCAGAAGGGGCAACTAATGCTTTCAGTGTCATGTCACCTGGGGGCTTGTCCTGCACAGCATTCAATGATCAGGAGGTAAAGGATCTTTCAGTAAATGCAAAAAAGTGAGAAGACCTGGGCTACCAAAACACACTATAAATACACTCTGGGTGCGTGTATGCAACCTCTTGACTCATTCCATTGCTGTGAGGAGGCTATACTCTGTGGGAGGGCTTTCTTCAGTGGCTTGTCCCCAAGGGGCAATCCAGCAGTAAAAAAAAGTGCGGTATCATGTACTCATTCAGTATTTCTAATGCTGCAGCATTAGCCCTGGAACGCATGGAAGGAGAAGCAGATACCAAAATAAGTAGACATCAAAAGTAGCCTCATTACATTCCAAAGTATTATTAAAATCCACTGTAATCCTCCTTGCCAGGACCTTTCTGCCAGACTATCATTCATGGTCTTTACAACCCATACTCATAAACCTGAAGAATTATGTTTCATCTCACATTAGATTTTAAATGCCATTTCTAAGATACTGTTCTGTGTCAGGACCCACCTGAGACACTATCTGATGAGAAACTGAAGTGTAACTTTTTATTATGCTTTCAAAATATATCTAAATGGAAGCCAAATGACTTTTATGCTTCTACAAGCATAAAAATATTCTGAAGTACCATGTTCCAGTGCGACATATTTTTCCTAGTGCTGCCCTTCTTCCCCAATAGCAGAGACGTTTTCCTGATCCTGTTTCCTTTATGCTTCACTCTGGTTTTTCTCTCCTGACTCAAGGAAAAGTCATGTTAATTAGCATAAGCCAAGGTCAAAGCGGAGGACATGAGCAAGCCTAACAAAGTGAAGACCCTTTTCAATGTATCTTAATATCCTAAAGCTTCACGCTTTGTAAATTGCATCATTGTAGGATTTATTCTCCCCATTTTTTCCAGTGTTTGGACTTGATAGGAAAGCCTAATGGTTTCAAAAGAAAAAAGCTGCGTCTTGAAAGGCAACAATTGCTCCCTATGTGGTATTGAACTCCTACAACTACAAATTGATGTCAGTGCACCATGCAGCCAGCTGTGGGTGGGGGAGGGCAGCTAGAAACACACCTCTGGGAGAAATTACATTTGTCTGTCGTTTCTTTACTAAGTAATGAAATGGCAAGTCTACTGGCGCTCTTTTTTTTTTTTTTTTGTTTCAAACTGCACACACATTCAGAATAGCACCACAGAAAATATTTGAAAATGCCACAAACTTTTTTCCTTTCTCTGGCATTTGAAACTCTGGGCTCTATTAGCAGAGTGAAAATCTCAGAAAAACCCACCTGTAATCCCCTGCTATGGGGGAGGCTCCCTGAACACCTTTGCATGGGGAGCAGTGGCAGATACAGCAGCTTCGCTGTACACTTGCACCAGATCTGCAGCTGCAGCTCAAGTAATTTTGAACTCCGGATCTGATAAGTGCTGCTGTGGTTACTGTGCTTGATGTGTGGTCTGGAAGGGAAGAGGCTATTCCTTGGGAGACAGCAGCACAAGTGTCGCGTACTTCAAGTAAGACAGCATAGAGCTGCCGTAGTGTCATCTCACTTTCTCATGTGGAGGGAAGCTGTCTTATTTGGGTCACTTCTGTCTTTATTCTTGCCAGAATTTCACTTTAAGATACTTTCTCCTCTTATACAGTTTGTGCTGTGACAGCCTTTAAGAATGGGTATGAGTTTTATGACTTCTAGAGTGCCAGGAATGTGAATGGTGACACAAATATAATAGAGGTGAATGGTCCCTGCAGCTTATTATCAAATCAAAGGTATGATTACAGCAGCGGAGAGCCAAATTCCAAAGATTAGCAGTCCAACCATTTCTTTAATATTGTTATCTCTGAGGTCGTCACGTTTGATAAGCATGTATTTTACCCAGCAGCATCTCTTTACTTTCTTCTGTCAGAGTAAAATAATTGTCACACTTCCGAAACCTCGTAGATCAATACTGCACTTTTAAAGGAAACGATAGGAGAAAGGCAAATGGGATTTATAAGAATTGCAGCAGCATTATGGCCAGGTGCATGAGATTATTTATTACTTTATAACAGCTGAAAATAATTTGTGAATAAGCAAGATGTGTACATGAATAATTTTGTGTCTGCTTGGTAATAAAAACCAAGCAGCATTGTAAATGACCTGACAGTCTCATAGCATTCACACCACGCATGTGTGTGTGTGGGAGATGTGACATATGTTTCGCACATACTTTATTCCTCTGAATGCTAAAAGGTCTAGTCCCCCAGCAACACATGTGCCCACGTGCATATTCGGAAGTGGAAAAGGACTTTCATGGCCCTGAGACTGCTTGGGCTTAGCCAGGTGTAACCCTGACCTCCAAGTTGAGGTGTAGCTTTCTCTGCCTACATCAATGCTGCAGTGGTGCTGCCAGACCCATCCGGACCATCAACCCAGCTGGGTGAAAGCATCTTACCCCTGGTGTACCAGTACCTGGAGGAATTCTGCCTCCCTCCTGAATTATACCACCACAATGCCGTTCCTGAAGGTGAAATAAGCTGAATTCCAGTTCAGTGTACATAGACTGTGTGTCTCTCTCTGGCCAGGCCCATCTGCAATACCTTGATCAATGCTGGAGCTAGGGGGAACACCTCATCCCCAGGGGTGTTCATGCCTTACATTGAGTTACATGGCCCGGTCTTACATCGGTCAGGGCCAGAGTCAGTAGCACAGTTCCTGAGCACCAGGGCCCAAGAACAGCCTTGTGAGGAAGAGCAGGAGGGTGCAGCAGGGAAGCAGGTAATAGTGCCCAGGCCAGGAGGGCAGCACCTCAGATCCTGTGAGAAGCTGCACCTGCTTTTTGTGCTGCTTTCTTGGGGAGGGAAGAGACATCTCAGAACACAAATGGAGGTTTCATAAAAAAGTGTTTGATGACGAAAAGCCCAAACCCATGTGCAGGACCAGCTTTAAAGCAGGAGACAGGCATCTTCAGCATAGACATGGATGTACCAGCTGAGTGTCTGCAGTGACTGAAGCATGTGAAAATGCACTGAACAAGCAGTTATCACCTTCTTGCTGTGTTTGTGAGCACCCTTGCCATATCAGACAGTGCTGGGTGGCCCTTCTTGCAGAGAAAAGGTAGTAAATTCCTTCACATTTAAATGGGATTAAGAATATGACCACTGCAAGACCTACACAACACCTGGGAGAGCCAGGGGCTGTCTCTATAGAGTCATTAAGAAGCAGCTAAGAAAAGCAAACCTGCTGCTGACATTAAGCAAAGGCCTGCATCTACACTGGAGAATATCCAAAAGTCTAAAAATAATAAATTAAAAAAATTGAAAATACATTGATTTTCATTTTTTACTGTGAAGACTGTAGCATTGCAGGATATTAAAAAAAAAAAAAGAAGGAAAAATGGCTGAGAGTGTATCATTAAAAACACCAAAAGCAACACCAAAAGCCAATGAGTACCTGTGTCTCTTGTTCACAAGCATATGAATGCTGTGATACAGAGGTAAAAGCAGTCAAGGTTTGTCAGGAGAGGCAATATCTTTTATTAGATTAGGACATGAAGAAGAGCATATATGCCTGTAAGATTGCCTGGTTTTTTCCAAGTACAACAGTCAATCTAACAAAGGTCATTATCTCTCCTGACAAGTTTTGCCTAATTCTTATTACACTACACAGTTTTCTTTCTTTCTGCCAGACTTGCTTATACTTTAAAAAAAAAAAAAGTTGTTTGTGTACAACATTTATTTAGAATTGCTTTAATATTATCCCAAAAGACTGGCGGGCTGGGGAGGGAGTAGGGGAGGATGTTCCTCTGCCATAACATCTTTCTCTCCCAACAAACAATCACAAGTCATTTATTAGCAATGGATTTGTCTGGACTGAAACTGCTGGAAACAAACTAAAACAATGGATTCAGAGTACAACATGTTGTTCATGTGCTTGCCATATGCCTATGTTGCAAGCACTGCCAGGTCCACACACAGTTATTCAATATTGAAAGAATATTATTCAACTTTTACTGAAATCCTCTGTGATTTCATCAGTAAGATGGGTTTCTGTAATCCAGATGGGATCAGTGACATGGCTTAATAACAGAGGCAGCCCTGGAAATCAAGGTGATTATCAATGTACAGGCCACCCACTCTGTGCCATTCATGGGGATCTACCAAACAGAACAGGAAGAGAAACTGGCATCTACTGTGTATCAGCAGTGGAGACATTTTGTCACTTTATTTGTTGATCTATTTATTTATTTATGACGTGGGTGGAGCTTTGGGGGAAGAAAGCTGCCTTTTAAAGCCTGGGTCTATAAAATCAGCATGTGAGGATAGTTAGACACTGTTCTGCGAACATTTGTGTCAGACACCAAGAGCTTCTGCTGGGTTTTTGTACAGAGTACATCATTAAACAGCCTCCTTTCTAGAATTGTTGCTGTTAGGGAAATAAAACAGAATAAACTTTGTTTATCCATTCCGAGAAACTCATATAAGGTATTTGGGTGCAACTGGTTAAGTGTGATATATATAAAACATCTTCCGAAGCTTTTAGTTGCTACGGTCTGGAGAACCTCCTTACCAAAAAAAAATTCAAGTTTTAATTAAAACTGAGGGCATAGTACCTTGTTTTGCAGGAAAATAGCCCCAGAAGAGCAACTGGAAGAAATAAATATAGAACCAATGTGGAGTTACTGTAAACTATCAAAACTAGGAGGCACAGCTAAACATGAAATTGCCCTAATGCTATCACAGCTGTACACCCAAACAGTACATTTCAGTGGTTCACATCTCAAAGCAGTATTTCTCAAAAATGTGAAATCACAACAGTTATGCCATGGGAGAACCTACTGAGGGAGGCAGCTGCAGAGAGCTCATTGCAGAGAGCATCAAGGGCCACATAACTTCCAACTCTTTCCTATTGTGTGACTGGAGTCATGTTTGCGGCATACACCAAAACCGCAGAGAATGAGAAAGAAGAAAGGAGACGGGTCTGGGTTTTGGCTGCTGATGGGCACATACTTCAAGCCATGTGACAGGGAGGAGGAATAAGAGTGGCCTGGAGTGAGCTGGTAGAGCAACTCCACAAGCCTGCAGCCTTGTAAAGAAGCAATGGGACAGACAGTAATAACTGAGATGTTTATAGATTTTGATTGCTTTCAAATCACAGGAGCCAGCAACATATGATCTTGCCCTGTTGCTGCTTCTTCAACTTCTCCTCTATAGAAATTCCATCCACTTGCCCTTGGGTATTAGGCATTTGCCTCACAGCTGATTTCCATCTTCATGCCTATGTCCTTTGTTCTCCTAGGACCTTGTTCTAGTTACTCCTCATCTTTCTGTCTGTAGCCCTCGTCCTTAGCATGTCCCACTGAAGGCTATGTCCAGAGGTCACATCTTCCAGATATCTCTCTAACTCTGTTTTGCAAACAGGTCCACTTCTTCTCCCATAAGTCTCCCATCCCTTTCCCTAGCCACCTCTCATCTCCAGATTCCCTTCTTCTCTGCTAGATGCCTTCCCATCATGCATACCCATTCTTCAGTAGAAGGTTCTCTTTCCAGTCGGCCCAAATATATTGCCGCTGGACAATACAGGACAGAAGAGAGAAACTAAAGAAAGGTAGGCCTTTGATTGAAGTTACAAAGTGCTGGACTCATGCTAGGGGGAAAAAAAAAATCATTTATCTTCATCTTAAAGGACCTTTAATTTTCCCAGATATTGGTCCCATCCAAGAACCAAAACAAATTAAAGAAGTCAAGAAGCCATTTCCCAGAACAATCTACCCATGTGCCTGAGATTGAGGAAACACAAGAAAAGAAGCAGGCATATCCCAAGCTGCAAAAAACTCTGGAGGACCACTGAGATGGGCTCCTTCAGTTGGATAAACTGACTTGGATTCTTCACACTAAAATATTTAGAAATCAGGACATACATGTTTTAAACAGATATTATGCCCTCAGATGACTTAAAATTACTCAAGTTGCAAGCTTTGCTTGACCTGTAACTCTCACATGGACTCAGAACTCCGTTTACATTTTTACAAAGTCAGCCCTTGACTCTTCAATTCAAGGTGATTTAGGTTGAAGTATGCTTGCAAAATGCTGCTGAGAAGTCTATGTGTCTGGCTGTGCTTGCTCCATGGACTTCGTGGTCCCTGACTGTGCCCAAAAAGCCTCCAAGCAACTTGCCAGTCTGCACCGGGAAACTCTTAACTTCTTTCTAGCTGCTAATGCTGAAATCCAGTTCCTTTTCCAGCTTACTTCTTCTTCCTACTTTTCTTTCTCCACTGTCCTGTGCATAGTCAAGTCCTTCTGTCGGTGTCCCTCTGTATATAAGGGAGAACACCATTCTGGTTACATGTGAGACATGTCCTTCTGTTTCAAGTGAAATGTTTACTACAATCTTAAATCACCAGTACTCCTTAGCTAATACACATAGGCTAGAGAGTATGGGGTGGAGTGGATTAGAAAGGAGATGCAGGTGAAAACTCAGGCTGGAATAAAAAAGGAGAGAAATACTCAGTTACACTTTTACAGTAAACCTTACTGGTCAACGCAGAGATAAAACCAAAGCCAGACAAACTAGGAAATTTGAGTGGCAGGTTAAAGCGGTCTTACATGCTGTAGATATTAGATGAATACAACAGTAAATCTGTATCTGTAACAAAAAGGGCAATACAACCACTCTTGATCAGTGAGAAGGTATACAGCATTCTTTCATGTTCTTCAAAGGTAAAAATATATTTTATTTACCTAACGTCACTTACACCTCTGTTTGCTCTCCCAGAGCAAGATCTAGAAGTATTTCTGAGTGTGTGGAGCACGGTGAAAGATAAGAGCCCATAAAGCAGTCAGATGATCCGGCTCTCAGCCATCTGTTAGCCCGTGGATAGGAACAGACAGACGCAGGGGATTTAGACGAAAGTCTGCAAGCGGAGCAGACATAAACCAGTACCAGGTGTGCCCCTCTGGGCTGATCTCCTGCAGTGTTGATCCTTCTTCAATATTGTGTTGACATCAGTGAGCTTTTGGTGTGAGCATGCCCGGCTGGCTCTTTCGGAAGTTATTAATGTGGACAGCACGCTGTTGAGAGGTGTATGAAAGCCAGGACTTTCTGCTGGATAGTCAGACTTTCCAGCTCAGCATGAAGCTGAAACGCGCGCTGCGGTCTGCCTGTGGCTGGGGCCCGAACAAAGATCACAAGCTGTGATGTCTTTACCTGCGTTTCACTGAGCACTGGCTTCAAGAAAAACACCCTTGAAATCAGCATTTGGTTTGGTTTTCGGGTTTTCCTTTAAAAAAAAAAAAAAAAAAAGACTGCATATACGCTTGGAGGGAGAAGTTGAATGAAGGTACGAGGCTTACAGTGGTATCAAAAGAAGCAAACCAAGAGGATAAAGTAACAGGGAAATCTGGCAGGGTTTTACTTTGAGGTCATAGTGCCGCCATGCGGTAGTTTGTGGTCAGGCATCTCCATAGATTTTAAGCTAATTTATTTCTACAGCAGCGTACATAACCAACTGCCTCCCCCGCCCCTACCCGGCGCTGTTCTCGGCGCCATTCGGGGCGCTGCCACCCCCTCCCGCCGCTGCAGGCCCGGGGCAGGCGCAGTCGCCACTCTCTCGGCCTGAGCGGCCGTTGGCCGTTTCCGTTACGCGCTCTCGCAGCGCCCCTCAGCGGCGGGGCCGCCCCTTGCGTTGCAGCTTCCCGGCAGTCGTTCCCAGGCCCAACGCCGTGTTCTTCTGTTTCAGCGTGACACAAGGAGGGAGGAGCGTGCCCTGAGCCCGGGACCCCAGGCACCCCCGCAGCTCTCACTTGCTCGCTGCCCCTACCCCAGATGCATCTTTGCCGGGCCTGGATCCCCTGGGAGCGAGGCCTCCCCGGAAAGTGGATCAGTGGTCCCGGCCTACATTTAGCGTTTAGGATCTGATGCTCTGTTTTCTTACTTTCAGCCACTGCGGTTCAATCTTCCGTAAGAGGTATCAGTTCATCTGATTCCTTACAAGAAATTTGTGCTACCTCAAATGCCCTTATTAGGACTGAGTAAGTAAGTAAGCTGAACTACCTGCACTGTACTTCTGCTTGAAGTACAATATCCAGACTCGGCAGAAGATGTCTGGTTTTCTGCAGAGAATTGTTCTGTCTCACTAGGGATCTAGCCAGAGCCCACTGAGGTCACTGGAAAACTTTCTTCTGCCTTGCTTTCCATGCTGGTAGATCAGTACTTTCTAAAGTACGCTCCTAGAAGTCGACCTAGCCTGCTCAGGGGAATTCAAGCTTATATAATACTACTATATGCTGCATCTTTTTTCTTCAGGAAGTTATTTTAGGCTGTGCATTCTTTAAGGCAAGAATTAAATTTTCCAGCACTCGCGGTGCTAAGATATTCTAAACAGCAGTAATATTAACTAGCCATCCCTACACTTGTGTTAATAAGTCTTCCAAGAAAGTAGCTTCACTTCTGATGCAGGATGGATATTCTTGTCTCCAGGGAGGGACACTTTGCCCCAGAGACCATAATGATCACCTCTGACCATGTACTGAGTCGGTGCCAGCATAAGTCCTCAGTCTAGATCACTTCCCTCTTGTTGCTCCAGGTGAGGCACCTGAGTCATCCATCTCTCTCCCCTTTCCTCCCACCAAGTATACTTTAGTCTGTGTCAGAACAAAACTGCCTTTGACATCTTCCTTTTCTTTGCCAAGCATTTTTACGTTAATATGTTTTTACCATTATTTCTTCCCACTAGTTACTTACATTGTAAATTCTAGGTCACCTGCCTGTTCGAAGACAGGGAGCAGAGCTTTGATGTCCGTAAATTTAATTTTCATGGAGCTATTCACAGAAGACATTTCCCCAGCACAGACTCCTACTGTGCTCACAGTGTAGCAAGGCCTTGCGTCAGGAGGACATCTCCTTCCAGGTCACAGCATTTCAGCAAAGTCTCTCTTTGTACTGAAATAGGCCTGCCTGTACCATCTCGGACCGTAGCAAGTGTCATTATTCAGCTGCACTGAATTTTGCTGTCCTTGACATCCTCAAAAGGTTCCTTGGGAAAGCCCAGTAGATTTTTAATCTGTTCACAGGGAGTAACAATCCTAGTTACCTTGATACTTCAGGGAGGTACAAACCTCAGTAGGTCTACCTCCAGTAGGTTTTTACACTCTCCCCTTGCGCTAGCAAAGCTATCAAGTTGGGACTTCGGAGTGTAAAGCTGTGTTTGACCTTGCTCCCTGCTCCTTCTCCCTGTACTATTCAGCTCTGAAGTTTGCAGAGTGGTGGAGGGAAGAGAAGGGGAGAGAGGAATGTAATAGCCCTCTTGGGCCAGCTGCCTTTCCTGTGCTTTTCTTAACTGCACAAGTAGCCAGTAACACTAGCTAGACTTTTTTTTTTCATTCAGCTCTCTCTTGACAACCAAAAAAAAAAAAAAAACCCGTTTTTGAGAAGCAGAACTGTTTCACAGGTTGTTTCTTTTTTGGGCCATTTGCTACAGTTTTTCATGACAAACTCCCAGATTTACTTAGATTTGAAACATCAGGAAAAGTTGAGATGGTTTTTGTTTGAAACACGCTTTATATAAACATTTCAGTTACTATTTGTTTTAATCTCTTCTGAAAGGTTAAAATACACCAAAATTAAAATAGGAGACTTTGGTCAGAACTGTGTTTTGTTATTGCTCTATTTTCTCAACTTGTTGAGTAAGCTGGCCAGCAATTTGAATGTAAATCGTACATACTGTTCTAAAATGGGAACCTAAGCGTGTAAGGGTGGGTCAAGGCACCTAGCTTTAATATTCAAGACAGAAAATGTGGTTTAGAAAGCTCTCATTGTCTCATGGCTGTCCCAGGAGATGCAGGGGGATGTCAAGGGGCAGTTTATACCAGATGCCTGCCATGCTTCTGCTGCAGCCGCAGACGGTGACTGATAGTCTGTCTCACTTTGGAAAACTCCAAATGTAGTGCTGAACTCTGCCTTCACCCCCAGAATCCTGAATGTACCAAAATACACACCACCATGGCTTGCCTAGAGTCTGCAAGTATACTCTCAGCCAAGAAAGCTCTTTAAAAAGAAAAAAAAAAAAAAAAGACAACTGACCCTTTAAACACGGGTTGTGATTAATTAGTGATTCTTGAAATGCCATTATGATGGGAAGATGAGTGGACACAGCAGAATAGCCAAGGAGACCATTTGCAGCCTCTCTGTCTTTCTGCTGTGTTTTAGGAGGACTGACGTTTTCTGAAGTGCATACTGCAGTCACTGTCAAGGCCAATCCCATCAGCTGCTCCCTCAGCAAAGCACTCCTCACTCCTACAGCTCCTTCATGCTGTTACCACATACCAGTATATCGCAAATATATTTCTCAGGCAAGCTGCCATATCAAATTCTTTCTCTTGTGGGTGGTCCTTGAGAACAGTAGAGCCCTGTCTGTGTTACCAGTCTTGATAACAGACTGTTTACAACATTAGGATTCAATAGTTTAGATTTTTTTTTTCTCCCTGCTGTAAATTGCTTGTCTAGACAGATTTGGTGCCCCAGTCTTTGTGAAAGTGAGGCTTTGACTCAGTTACTGATGTAATCCACTGATTGAGTACATAATATTGTTAAAAGCAATCTTCCACTGCATACTTCCCATTTTCCTTAATCTAGTAGTGTCACCGACTGACTAACTAATTTTTTTTTCTTTAGTGATTGTCTCCTTTACCTGAACATAGGAATAGTTCAGTAACTGAAATCCATATGAGTGAAAGATTTACTTTTCACATCTCAGAACTGTAAGTTGTTTTAGCTTGGAACCTTTTTATGCAACAAGCAGTGATTCTGGGGGAAAAAAAAAAAGAAAAAAGAAAAAAGAAAAAAAAGAAAAAAAAAGGGTCAAAATTAAGAAATGTAACCTACAATTCAATACTGGCCTAGACATTCAAAACCTTTAGCGAATGCTTGCACTGTGATACTTAAAAGAGCCTGAAGTTCAAAAAAATCTGATTTTCTGCAAACTGGAGCCCTTATTGAACTCCAACTTCGAGGGAACCCAAGCCACTAACACTTTTGCATCACACTTCAATGACCACACACACGCATACACACAGTTGCTAAGCCGGGGAATGCACTCAGCACAAGCGTATGAAGGAAAGAAAATGAGATTCTTAAAATGTGTTGCTTTATGCACTATGCAGTACTTTCATACCCTATTTGCTTCTTTCCAGAGGTCCAGTGCTTTTCTTTCCAGCTTCCTTCCTCTCACTGATCACTCAGGAAAATAGTGGAGGTTTAGTTCCCTGCAGTAAAATCCCCAAATAAACCCTTTTTGGAAACTATGGGTACAACACAATCCTGGAGGGCCTGCCACCCAATGCCCTTCACTTAACACTTTTGCACCACCATCAGTTGGGTGGTTGTCTCAGGTCCCCAAACAAAATTGCAGTTCCTCGATCTCCCTGGCACCTGGCCTGTGAGGAAGGTGGCCACAGCTGAAAGTCTTGTGCCACAAAGGCACCAGAGCTGATGAGAACTGTAACTGATGGTGGCCTTCCCTGCTGCCTGCCTCCATGCGAAAAGGGTCTGCAGGCAAAATCTGAGGTTTTTTTCCCCCCCTGGTTGGGGCGAAAATTGGCATACGGTGTGTGTAGATGGCTACTGAAGCAATCACAAGAAGCACGGGCCTCACTAGATGGAGCTCTTCTTCCAGCTGAAGGGAACATTAAATGTCTAGGACACCATGTGTCCTGTCACTTGGGACCGGTACTGTTCAGTATCTTCATGGATGACATAGACAATGGGATTGAGTGGACTCTCAGCAAATTTGTGGATGACACCAAGGTGAGTGAGTCCCTGGGTGAGGCTGAGTGAGCAGCTGTGTGGTACTTGGTTGCTGACTGAGGTTAAACCACGACAGTTACATATAAGCCAGCAGTGTGCACTTGAGGCCCAGAAAGGCAACTGCATCTTGGGCTGCATCTAAAGAAGCATGGCCTGTCACAACAGGCCCTACTGGGGAGTTTCTCCCAGTCTTTCCTGTAGGCCCCCTTTAGATACCGGAAGACAGCTATAAGGTCTCCCTGGAGCCTCCTCTTCTCCAGGCTGAACAGCCTCAACTCTCTCAGGCTGTCCTCATAGGAGAGGTGCTCCAGCCCTTTGATCATCTTTGTGGCCCTCCTCTGGACCTTCTCCAACTGGTCCATGTCCTTCTTATGTTGGGGCCTCCAGAACTAGACACAGTACTCCAGGGTGAGGTCTCACCAGAGCAGAGTAGAGGGGCAGAATCACCTCCCTCGACCTGCTGGCCACGCTTCTGTTGATGCAGCTCAAGATGCAGTTGGCTTTCCAGGCTGCAAGGGTGCATTGCCCGCTCATGTTGAGCTTCTCATCCACCAGCA
Source organism: Chlamydotis macqueenii (assembly GCF_036417535.1). NCBI lineage: Eukaryota > Metazoa > Chordata > Aves > Otidiformes > Otididae > Chlamydotis > Chlamydotis macqueenii. Next base: position 43,788,215 of record NC_141593.1, read on the forward strand.
CTCCCAAGTTCTTCTCCTCAGGGCTGCTCTCGATCCATTCTCTGCCCAGCCTGTATTTGTGCCTGGGGTTGCCACAACCCAGGTGCAGGACCTTGCACTTGGCCTGGTTGAACTTCATCAAGTTGGCACGGGCCCACCTCTTCAGCCTGTCAAGGTCCCTCTGGATGGCATCCCTTCCCTCCAGCATGTCTACAGCACCACACAGCTTGATGTCGTCAGCAAACTTGCGGAGGGTGCACTCTATCCCACTGTCCATGTCACCAACAAAGATGTTGAACAGGGCTGGGCCCAACACGGACTCCTGAGGGATGCCACTCATGACCGGTCTCCACTTGGACATCGAGCCGTTGACCACCACTCTCTGAGTGCAGCCATCCAGTCTGTTTCCTGTCCACTGAGTGGTCCATCCGTCAAACCCATGCCTCTTCAGGTTAGAGAGAAGGATGTAGTGCGGGACAGTGTCAAATGCCTTGTACAAGTCCAGGTAGATGATGTCCGTTGCTTGTCCCTTGTCCACCTATAAGTGCATGTAAGCACAGCAGGCTTTGGCGTTAGGTGGTTAGCCATTATTTTGGTTAATTAATTTGATGATGATATTCAACTTTCCCAGTCCTGTGGCTACTTGATGGACCAGGCATGTGCCTGGGGCTGACAAGAGGTGGATGGTGTTTGTCCAGAGGTGATCCTCCTTCCTCTCAGTGGCTTGGGCAGGTGGTTTGCCTCTCAACACCTCTCCTTCCCGCTCTGTCAAACAGAGGTAACACGGAGTCCTTCCACAAAGTCCATAGAGACCCACCACTCCAGTGTGCAGGTGTTTTTATTGTTGTTAGCAATGTTTTATCACGAAACAGGAAATCCCATACAATGGGTGCTGGGGGGAAGGAGAAGACCCAACCTCCTGGTTTGCTTCTCCACCTTTTCCCCAAGCAGGGAATGCTGGGAAAATCTCTGCCATTTTCCCCCTCTGTTTCTTTTTCCCCATCAACCAGGCAGATGATACTTTTGAGCTGTTTGTTTGGCACTCAGAGGAGACACATGGTCTATGAAACAAAGCTGAAGGCACAATCGTGTCCCCTCCAGGCTTACCTATGTCTGTCGGATGGCTGATCCATCCAATGACTTCTCTAAAGAGCCAAAGGAAGAGAAATCTCTCTCTGCAGCCTTATGTTAATACATGGTCAGGAAGGGCACCGTGAAGATTGCAAGTCATCAAGATCCCAGCTTAATATTGTGCAAGTAACGTGAAAAGGTCGAAACACAGCTACTTTAACAGAGTGACCACACCAGAGCAGTGAGTAACATGATCCTTCTTTTCCTTGAGAGAAACAAATCTCTGCTGGGCTGAGTGCTCAGCTTCAGTAACAGCCTGCAAGACTCATGAGGCATGCTCAACCATAAACAAACATGAGACAAGAAATATGGAAATGTCACTTCTCATAGATTACAGGACTTGTAAAACAAGCCTCCATTACTCACTAGCCTCTGCCTGTGCCAATGCTACTTCTGTGTTACTGGGGTCCCTGCATGTCAGATAAGTGAGTATTTGTCTCCAGTGGCAAACATACTGATCTTTTTTCATTGTGGGGAGGTGAAAGGGTGTTCTCTAACCTGAGTTAGGTAGCTCGTGTGAAAATCAGAGACAAAACAAGGGACTATGTAGCTATATTGTGTGGTATCATGACAAGCTGCAGGCAAGGGAGTCCTCCGGGTTTGCTGCTGCTGCCACTGGATCCCCTAAGTGACCCCCACTGACCTGAGCAGATCAGGAGCGGTCACTGCTCCGTAGGAATTGCTTCACCCTCTGAGCCTACTCACACATGTAAACCAAACATGCAGGGAGCTGCCTGTGGGCAAGGCCTCAGTATGTGTTTGCAGTGAAGGAGCAAGGGAAGGAGACGTGTAGCATTTCGTGCTGTATCTGAGAACGTACTGCTTGAAAATACGCATCCGTGGAGAAATAAGTGCTTATGCCAATGGCAAACACAAACTCTGCATTCCACACTCAGGCCTCCTATTGAATGTTAATTCCCCCAGGGATGTCATTTTTTGGCTTACATGTAATATTTATCATATATTATATTCCATACTTACTTGTTTTGCAGCTGCACAAATATCACACTTAGAAGACTATAGTTTAATCACTTGAAAACACAGTCTTTATGGAACAAACCATTCCTATCTGTTGCTTTTCAAACCAACAACGCTGAAATGTCCAGCACAGATGTCTCATTTTCACTTCCAGATGTTTTCAATATTGGGTGGCAATATTCAGTAGCAGTTTTGTTAGAAGAATTATTTTATATTAAGATATGAAATACAAGAGGCCATAGAGAAATATAGAAGCCATTTAATTAAAAAGGTTATGAGATGTGATGGACATCTAGTACAAGAGGAGTTTTTAAAAATCCTCTACAGTCATAGAAAGAATGACTTTCTGTTCAAAGAACAGGATGACATCTTTTGAAAATGTCATCTTTTTGAAAAAACTAAGATAAATTAATCAGAAAACATTTTGAAATACTGAACTGATTTCATACTCTAAGAATCAGTGATACTTTTACTCGTGAACCACTTTTACTCCTGAAACACAGAATTGATTTAAAAAAAAACTTTATCCACTGCTTTTATCTCTGGTGATTATTAAGAGTACCAAAAAAAATATCTCGCTCACTCCTTCCTTAAAGAAACAGCAATCTGTCTTGAAATATACACTTCCACCTGCTCAAAGTGGAAGTTAAATCTTCCACTTGTAGACTGTTAAAACTACTAGGCACTTCTAGGGACTGGAGGTGATATTTATTAAGCTTTATTCCCTGTAGATATTTTTCGAGCTGTTTTGTCTCGAGACAATCCTGGAGAAAGGTTTCACACAGGGGTGATCTCCCAAGCGCACGTGGATGCTGTGAGATTGCAGCGCTCCCACATCTCAACACTTTTTGTACGGTCCTTCAGCAGCATGGTTCAGATATTCTTTTTATTCACAGATAGGATTTAATTTTCAGCATAGTCAAAAGACTCATTTAAAATCCCATCTCAAGAGAGAAATGATAATGTTGACAATTATATAATTGTATTGAGATCCACGTTTGTCTTTTCCTGAAAGCGCCAAATTCTAGAATCATGCCATTATGTAGGAGCTGGAGCTTATCCTCTTAAACATATACAAAATATGTGTTTGTGGGTTTGTTTGGGAGTGAGTGCATGTAAAAAAGCATTGAAAATGTGAATTTCAAAGGTTAAAAAAAAATCTAAACCAGAAATATAAAATACTTACAGTATAGTAAAATTTCACCATTTTAGGTGTGAGGCAAGCCTTTTTAGCAATACTGATCTCTAAGTGGTCTACATTTCCATTCCCAGTTCTGACATGAAAGAATGTAAGTGTATCAGCAGCATCATTAAATTCAATGGAAGGACTTGGGAACTTGTGTGAATAAGGTAGGTTTTTATGACTGTTAGCAGACCTGCATCAAATCTAGTTTTACTATGGGAAAGATACAGATCATCTTATGTCTCACAATTTTCATTATTTCAGTTCAGAGATCTCAGTGCAATCCTTAGTTGCTCTTTTTGAGAATTACAACACCACATACAGGAGGCAAGTGCAGAAAGTTGGCACCCTGTGGTGCTGTATTATAAGCCTGTGTGCTGTTGCCTGTGTATGTCACTAGCTAGAATGCAGTAGACAGGAGTTTCTGGAGCCAGTAGGATACATTTTGTGATTCCTCTCCATCCTGTGTGGCAAAGATGACAGAGACTCTTCCTAACATTTGGCCAAAATCCACCAACATGTACTTACTTTTATTAACAATATCTTTGTTATCTTAGTACAGTTTACAAAAAAAAAGAAGCTTTTGGAATGCAGAAGTAAAATAAAACCGCAAAGTGAGAAAATGCATTAAAATTCCTGCTTTTTAGCAAACAGAAGTACATCTGAATAAATAGACTAGACTAGACTAGCTCAGTTGGAAGTGATCTACAATGATCATCTAGTCCAACTGACTGACCACTCCAGGGCTGACCAAAAGTTAAAGCCTGTTATTACGAGGCACTGTCCAAATGTCTTTTTAAAGCCCTGACAGACATGGGTCATCCACCACCTCTCTCAGAAGCCTGTTTCAGTGTTTGACAACCCTCTTGGTAAATAAATGATTCCTAATGTCAAGTCTGAATCTCCCTTGACACAGCTTTGAACCATTCCCACACATCCTATCACTGGATCCCAGGGAGAAGAGATCAGCCAGGGAGAAGAGATCAGCCAGGGAGAAGAGATCAGCCAGGGAGAAGAGGTCAGCACCTCCCTCTCCACTTCCCCTCCTTAGGAAGCCATACAGAGCAAGAAGTTCACCCCTCAGCCTCCTTCTCCTCAGCTGCTCCTCACAGGACATCCCTTCCAGCCCTTTTACTAACTTCATTGCCCTCCTCTGGACACATTCAAGGACCTGAACATCCTTCTTACATTGTGAGGCCCAGAACTGCATACAGCACTCAGGGTCACACTGCACCAGTGCTAAAACCAGCAGGATGATCACTTCTTGTGACCAGCTGATTATGCTGTGTTTGAAGCACCCCAGCATGTGGTTTGCCCTCCTGGCTGCCAGGGCACACTGCTGAGTCCTATTGAGCCTGCTGTCAACCAGAACCCCCAGACCCCTTGCTGCAGAGCTGCTCTCCAGTCACTCCTCTCCCAATCTATAGTTGTGTCCAGTGTTACTCCGTCTCAGATGCAGAGTCCAGCATTTCAGTTTTTTAAATTTCCTCCCATTAATCATTGGAGCCCAATGCACTAATCTATCCAGATCCCTCTGCAAAGCCTCTTGTCCCTCAAGAGAGTCAACAGCACCTGCACCTCCCAGCTTGGTATTGTCAGCAAACTTGCTAACAATGCATTAAACTGCTGCATCCAGATCATGGATAAACATGTTGAACAGAACTGGCCCTCGAATTCAGCCCTGAGGAACACTGCTAGTGACTGTCCAGCAGCCAGATGTAGTCCCATTCACAACAACCATTTGAGCCCTGCCATTCAACCAGTTCTTCACCCAGCACACTCATCTCATAGTTGGACAACCTACCCAGAAAGATGCTGTGAGGGACAGTATCAAAACCCTTACCAAAATCCAGAAAATCTACATCCACCACCGTTGCTTCATCAACTACGTGGATGATCTTTTCATAGAAGGATATTAAACTAGTTAAACAGGATTTTCCCTTTGTGAACCTATGTTGACTGTTGCTAACAATTGCATTGTCCTTGAGATGCCTTTTGATAGCACCTAGTATGATCTTCATAGATATCTAGACTCAAAAAGTTTGCCTTCTGGATTCATCCAGGAATGCAGAATTACTGCTTATCTTTTGCTTATGCTCCTTGCCTTCTCCAGCCTGTATCAGATATTGCAGAGGATGAAGTCATTCACAGGCTCTGGACAGAAATAGATTTTTTATGGTTGCAGACTTCCAAAGGTCCAGTGTGTACTTTACACTCTGAAAGCTTTATTTTTTCCTTCTTGCAAATTTCCTTGACTTTTCAGAAGAAACCAAAGACACAAAACACCCAGTGAAAGCATCAAATTCAATGTGAATGAGTTTGGAAATAAAGTAAATCATTGTTTTATTCACTAACATGAAATAAGTGTAAATATTTACATTAAAGTTTCTGTTAAAATAGTAACATAAATTTCTTAGAACCTATCTAAGGCCCACAGAAATCACTGGAACAGCTCTAGCAAATCTTATGGTCTTTGGAAAGGGACAGAAATTTGCTTAATAGATTAGTAGGATCAAACCACTTATCACTTGATAGATGATTCGGATAGCTCAAGCTGATTTGATTTCTTCCACATTGACGCACATGGTGGCACAGTAAAATGCATCCTGTTAGGGTTTCCCATTGCACATCTTCTGAAAAAAAATGACTCTGTTAGGCGTTCCTCCATCTCTTCTTCAGATAACTGGTAAACACATGCAGGACTGCTTCTTGAAGTCTGTCACTGTGGAATACCCATAAAGGGACAAACTGCAGGACACATGCCTTCAGAATAATCAAACAAAGAAATTACAAAGGCAAAGGGTTATAGGAACGTCTTGAAAGAAATTAACTGGGTGTTCAGAAAGGTCATAAAAAATAGTAAATGCAAAAGCTTTTACTTTATATTTTCAGTAGGTATGTTTCTTTTAGAGGGAAATGTTCATTCCTCTCAGTTTTCAGCAAATCTGTTCTCTTCCCTACACTTTCATTAAATACTCATCATTAACAGCTGCCATGTATAAATATTTATTCTATTTTATTAGTTTGGTATCCTAAGGAAATTATATTTATGTGATAGCACAGTCTGTTTTTATGTCCTTTCCCTTCTCCCCAGAAATAACTTTTGAATCTGCTGGCCAATTTCTGTAAAGGAGTAGGGGTCTCAGAAATATTCCTAATAGGGTCATGAAAACAGGCAGCTGGAGAAAGGATAAAGACTAACCAGATATCAAACTGAGCTCAACGCAATACACAAAAGCAGAGAAAACCACATTGTGCTGATACCACTGTGCTTTACTCGTGCATTCCTCCCTTTATAGTTTACTGGTGCTGTATTAGCCTTAATAACCAGTTCACTGTTTCGCATTTGATGTCCAAACTTAAGTTGTCTGAAATCAGTCAAAGGAAACCTCTGAGCTTGGTTCAGCCTTTGGGACCCATTTACACGCTATCAAATTCAATTACCAGCATTTCATGGGCTAGACATCCAAAAACCTCATCTCCAAAGGTGACATAATCCAGTGATTCACTAACAAAGTCTTCTGCCGTCTTTGTAATAAGACCAGGTCTTTGGTACATCGTCATTGGAGTAGAAACACTGTAAGGAGCCACTACCTAAAATAAGAAATCATAATAACAGTCTCATGTCATCTAAGACTTAGATAAGGCCATTCACTCTCCAGAATCCTACAGCATCTGACAAATGGTAACAGATATTTGCAATGGATTAAGGCACTATGGTGGAATAGCTAATGGTACTCTGGTGGAATAAGGAAAAAAGCCTGCACACAGGGAAAAGATTTGACAGGGTCACCCAGCACTTTACCAAGGACAGCCACCCTGTGCAGATTTAGGCATCTCATATTCTTGAAGAATTTGTTAAAATGAAGGCAAATATGGCAAGATATAGCATCACCTGTATGATAATTCCCTTTGCCTTATACTCTGCTTGTAGTGCTTTGGAGAAAGTCCTTATAAATGCCTAGAATACAATAAAACAAAATAATATTGTCATAGGGAACAAAGTACTTTCATATATGCTCACAAATACGGTGAGAAAAGGTCCTTAACAAAAATGGCCAAGCATCATACAACCTAAGGCACGGTGCAGTGGTGAAGAACATAGAAATGAACTTTTCAAGACACAGTTTCTGCTGGTGCACATGAGCAATGGCAAGATTGACTGTTTATCTGCACCAGAAAAGATAAAGCCTGGCATTGGCGCAAGCCAGACATGAAATAAATGCTACTGCAGGCTGTACTGAAAGCTTTGTCGCATTTCTGAAAATGCAGAGATAAAAATTCCTGAATCCTATTTATTCTAGCTGTTTTTTCACGTGGCTCTCATCTCTGGCTGACGCCTACCCTCCCAGTTCAAGGCTTATTGTTTCTCACTACTATTTCACTCTGCGGCAATAAGCAGCAGAGTGTAATACAACTCATACTTCCAATGTATGGAAGGCTATTTGTAGGCTATTAGAATAGCCTACAAATATGAATTTCAAAGTCATGTATTTGGGGAGTTTTGTAGCTTCAGACTTTAGGGTTTATTTTTCTAATTTTTTCTTCACACCACAAAGGGTACACACACACTGAATTCTTAGTGTAAAAGTTGAGTTTCTTTTAAGACTAATTTTAGGAGTTAGATCTTTGAGAAATATTCAGAAAGTTGACAACATTTTATCACTCCTTGGAATAAGAAATACAAAAGTCCTACTAAGGAGAAAAAAAGGACTGTTTCAAAGCCATTATTTGACAGGTCTTACAATTTAAACACCAACAGTGTAATGGTATTTCATGAAATATCAATATGCTGACAAATAAAATAGTTTCTTTTCAGGGCATTGCAAAAGAAGTCCATTTAAAAAGAAACAAAGGTAAAAGCCAATAATGAAAAAAATCAAAATAATACAACCAAGGTATCACTTTGAAATAACATGAACTAAACTTTTTAAAGGAACTAAAATCGTCTGGTTTGAATGTAGTTCAAGTTCTGAGTAATGAGAAAATTATCTTAAAAATAGAAAAAGGAAATGGAAAACTAGAATTTCTTACCAAGAATAACTATCTTTTTCTTACCAAGCTGAACTTTAGGTATGTGCAAACAAGTATTATCAGAATTTTTAATTTGGAGCAAACCTGAGCTGAGCAAGTTGCTTTTGGAGTTTCAATAAAAATCACTCACTCATTTTTATGAGCTCTGGGGCCTTAATTCGAAGTCAAACAACTCACCACCCACCTACCAGGAATTATATTCTTGGTTCCATAAGCAAAATCTAGCACCTTTGTTCATCTATAGTTTTGAGTGAGCTATCTAAGCCAGCCTAGCAAATATCATCACTTCCCAGAAGGAGGACAGATTGTCAGCACTGTTATAACACTATTTAATGAAGCGTAAAAATCTTCCAGTGATCAGACACACCTTCAACTGATTTTGTTTACATAGTTTCACTGAATCTTAATTCTCAGCTAGTGCTAATTTACATCGCCTGATTATTTCAGTGGAGCAACGCTGATTTATGTTCTGAAAACCTGCCCTATATGGCCGATACAAGGACTTTGCTGAACACTTGATGGGGATTTCTTTATAAAGCAATGTGAATGACTTACCTTAGAAGCTGAGTACATTGTGTACAATGGACAAGGGAAAGTACCCAGACCAGAAGACAGATTCAGAATAAGACCTTTTTGTCTGAAATTTAATTTAAACAGTTACATTCAGTTTACATTTGACAGTGTTATAGTGAAACCCTGCACAAGTTGAAAATAACTTTTTTCTCCCAGAAGGCATAGCTCTGCTATTATACTGTAGACTACACTTTCAAAAGACCCAATTTTTATGGTTTAGTTAGGTGCAATTAAGTCTAAACCAGCTAGGAATAATGTCAGAAGTGAAATTTAAATGCCTAGTGCAATGAGAACCATGGGAACATTGTACATGCTATTGTACATCTAAAAGAGCAAAAACTGCCATCAGAGGAAAGATTTTATGCTCCTAAGTAATTGGTTGGTCCCCTTTGCTCATTAGCCAGCACATTCTTTTTCCTGCTCCATGCATCTGTTGTTTTAGCTTCCCTATTCACAACTCCCTGTACAAATCAGGAAAAACAATTCATTCTGCAACAACCAGGAAAAAAACAAACCAAAACAATTAAACAGTAAGAGCTTATTTTCTTGCCAAAACAAAAAGGATGCACTGTCCTCTAAAATGCAGTAGTTAACACTGTTTTTCTAGAAGCCCCATCTGAAGACCTTCACTTCTGGTTTAGACCTCCATGCCTAACACACACATTGTATTAAAAGGAGAAAGAGATCCTTAATTGCATAGCTGAATTGATCTCTTTGATGTAGTACAGGTATTCCCAGAGTTTTAAAATAATTATTCCAAGTACAGCTACCACTCTCAGAAGAACAAGACAATATACTCAAATGTCCTTTCTGGTCCAATTAGACCCTTCACATGCCATTTTATTTCTGCCACACTTGCGTGTTTTTATTGGACACAGGCCTATGTTTTATATTTTCTGTCTTGTTCTACAGTTGACTGAGAATTTGTGGCAGTTACTGTCCTTCATTCACAGAGCACTGACAGCAACAGAAGAAAACCTTACTGATTGATATTCTGTAATGTGCAGAAGTTAATAATAAAAAAGCACAGATACCACTGAATAAACCAGAGGAAGCAGCTAAGACCTATTGAAAGTTCTGGAAAAAATATTTTTACCTTGTCTCCATTTGTTTCAAAATTAGTTTTGTCATCTGTAAGACAAATGTGTTAAAAATTATATCCGTTCTCTCTCTTTCTGATTGTGTTTTTCAACTGATCTTGTTTTATTCATAAGACTTCCACTTGCTCAACCATGGCCATATGTATACAGCTCTAATAGCTGAACTGTGGCACATTCAAAGATTTTGAGAACATTTCAGAAATGCTAATGGCCTACAAATCATCTGAGTTGTCAAAAATAAAAAATCCAAAGGTTAGTCTTCTAAGTAGTGAAAGTTTTATGCTTAATCAAAGCTTTTCAACAGTATCTGAATTTTGTCATTTTTCAGGACTATATCATAACTGTAAGGAGCAAGTCAACTTCACAGTGTTGCATTTTCACTTCTGTCTCTACCTGGATCAGAAATATCAGAAAATAAAGGATAGAAAACATTTTTTTCTGTTACCAAAGAAAGCTTTAGGATATTGCCAATTATGTAATCATCCATTCTTATTTTAAGCATGCCTGTGATTTTTAAAATGCAATTCAATTACATTTTTAGGTAAGAAATCTGTTTTTCTTTGTTGTATTTGAGGAATATTATTGATAGTAAGCCTAACTCCCTAGGGGAATTCATATTCATACTACAGACTTTTTATAAAAACATGGATAATGTATGAATCTTCTCAGGATAAGAGTGTGACTTAACTTGTAAAGGGCAGTAGTGAGAAGTTGTGCAAAAGAATGATGCAGTTTGATTCAGTCCTTGTTATCTCCCTATTTTTTTGAGTACTGTCACTGTGCACAACAGGGTAGTGGGAGTAGAATGGGGTTCACAAGCTTTATTTTCAGAAAAGATGACAATGCAGATAAGTCACATCAGCTTGGGTGAAGGGAAATTTCCAAGTAAAGTGGAAAACATGGGAAAATGTCCTGCTTTTGCAGTGCAGAAAAGTCTCACTGGCATCTGTGGGAGCCAGGAATACCTGGAGCTCAGGCATCCCACTGCAAGAAGTGGTGAGCAGGATCTTAGCAAGAATCAAGGCAAGGAGGAGGGAAAAAAAACCCAAACAGATTTAAAGATGATTTAGCACTGGTTAGGAGCATGCTCTCTTCTTTGTGTTTTGGAGGAAGGTGAATGAAACACTGAAAAGGACATGGTTGCAGCCATGAGGGAAAGCAATCCCCAGGCACTGGTGGAGCAGAAGTTCTTGATTTGGAGGTATGTGTAAGGTGGGAAATAATAAAGGGAGAACCCTTTTATATCCAGATTGAGAGGGTACAAAATGTTTGCCTTATTTTGTGAGGCATATATACATAGCTTTCACATATTGCAGATATTTCTCTTCTTTTGACATATAAATAGAATAAAACTTAGGAGCAGAAAGTTCATCAAACTAGCCCATAGAAGAATTTGTTTCAATTGACTGATATTACATGATTTATTATTTGAAGTGATTAAGCAGCAGTACAGATTTGAGATGTAAAGTTTGCTAGCCGAAGAAAGATGAACATCTGTTGATAATTTTCACGTCGTGTTTAGAAAGACATTAGCCAAGGCTGAGATGAACTACAAGGCTCTTGTTCTGCTCTTGTTCATGTTAACATGCTGCTTGCAAACAGCAGAGCAATACAAATTTTAATCGGAGGGGAAAAGCATGAAATAGTACCTGTTCTTGTAAGGGAAGTAGCCAACCAAAATTAAAAATAAGAGGTGGCAATGCAGAACTGGGAGTCAACTCCTTAAGTTTCTGTCCTGCACTTGTACAAAAAACTTTTAACAGAACAGAATTGTGTCAAAAAAAGGCACATACAGTACAAAAAGTCAAACTGCAGATCTTCCTGTCCTGAAGATTTTGATTCTGGAACAAATCTCCCCGTTTCTAAAAAACAACATGTTTTTGCAAAATGTTTCAGCGGCCGTGTAACGATGTGTCTCAATCAAGCAACTGTGTTAAAATGTTTCCAGTCAGCGCTGAGCAAAATACATCATTGGCAGTAGAAACAGATGGGGTCCTTAAAGTGTTGGTGATATTCCTGCTGAAAATTACTGTCTGTGGATAAATTAAATGAATATACACAGGAAAGATAGTTGGTCATGCTTGTGTGGGACTAATTTTTTTTCGGAAAAAAATAATTACAGATGTAACATAGATTTGAGTGTGTCACATACCTTTATAACAGAAATAACGTTGCAGTTGATGAGGCCCTGCAGGAAGCAAGACAACAGTAAGTTCATAGTTAACTTCAGAGAGTTTGTAGCTTATCTAGGTAACAAAGCTAGCAATTCCAACTGAGAAACTTTCTAGCAAGGCCCCTGCTTTTAGAGCTGCTTTGCTTGCCTCCCTCACCACTGACAGTACCTATGATGAGGGATTTTCAAAGGCAGGTGAGCCCTAATTCATTTTGTTTTAAACATGGCTTTGAAATCTGCTTTGCACCCGTCTGACTCCATGCCCTCCAATTTGCCCAGCCAGATCTTTGCACATGGCGAAGCCTGGAAGGCTGGTGCCCAGGCAGTGACGGCACCGCCAAACCGAGCTGGATGCAAACTCACAGCAAATTACAGAAGTCACAGAGCCACATACTTAAGCAATGGTATTCTGAAGTAAGTTTTAACAATAGTAGCAAGAACCCAAGGCTTCAGCTGTAGCTGTGGCCAGGCTCGACCCTGTTACACCACGCGTGAGCAGCAAGCCGGAGAGGCTGCTGATCCCTGCTACAAGCAGGCCAGCCGTGCTCGCCCCTCTGTTGCGGAGTGCTTGCTGCAATGTAGCTGAAATCTACTTTCTTTTTCTCTTGTAAGCTCTTCTGAGCATTAAAACTGAATCAAATTATGATCCTTCGGGCCCAGTTCTTTTCCTCCTCAGCTGCACAGTTAAATAGGTGCTGACTGTAGCAGGGGCAGAATCTGTCTCTTGTAAGTAGAGCTACAGTTTCCAGTTGTTATATTGGAAGTAGAAACCCACAGAGTAATCCTACCTCATCTATGTCTGGTCCATTAAGGAAACGACACGGAAGAGGATTATGAAGCATTCCAACATTGTTAACTAATCAAAGGAAACATAAGGATAAGAAGCAAATCTAGACAAAGTGCATAGTTCAACTAGTTAAACAAATGGCTTCTCCTTGAGACACAGAAGCTTTTGAGCTCTGTATGAAGAGAAATGATGTTTAGCATCGAGTCTTGCTCTTACTAAAGTCATCAGTACTGATCACTACTGACTTCAGGGAACAGAAAAACTGTCTGTTGCTACAGTTTTGGGTTTTGTTTTTTTTTTTTTGTTTGTGTTTTGTTTTTGTTATTTCATTTGTTTCACTATAAAAAGGATTATTTTCTTTTTAAAAAAACACAACAGAACTTCCCAAAAAAACCCACATTTTCATTGTTGCTGTGTAGATTGTACCAGTTAATGTCAGACACAGGCTCATTTCAGATTGAATAAAAGAATTGCACACAGCTGTAAAGCAACCAATAGTGAAAATTAATTCCTTGAGGCCAAACAGGGAAGAAGTCACCCTGTAAGCTGGATACTGCTTATAAAGCAGCAGAAAAGGTTTCACAGTAAAGAAGCCACTGTGCAGAGAAACAGGAAGCCTTTGGAGAATCTTAATTCACTTTTAAAATTTCTTAATGATAACAAATGCTCAAATGCATTACACAGCTGTATGCTTGGTCTTGAGTGTTGGCTAACAAGTTGTTATGACACATCATTTATACAATTCTCTGTTTAATACACTGCAGTCATAAAATACTCTTCAATTAACAGACCTTATTGACTCACCCAGAACACCAATATCCAAGCCTTGTAGACTTTTTTCGATATTCTCATATATTGAACTTTTGGTGAAATCAGCTTGTATAACCTTCACCTTTTGACCTGTGGCCTGCTCTGTAGTTAAGGAGAAAAAAAAAAAAAGCCACCATAAAACCCCTTTGCCTCTACTCAGAGAGAGGGAGAGCTGTAATTAAGTAATGAGAGAAACAATCAGATGTCTCATTTAGTAATGTCTGCTGTACAGTAAGCAATTGATTCAACTTTCTTGCTTTAAGAAAAATCAAAAGACAAGCAAAACACTCTCATTGTACCCAGTTGTTTTCAAGGAAATGACCTGGCAAATAGGATGACTTTATGCCCTGAAATCTATGAAAGTTCCCTTACAAATTCTAAACACCATTTGGTCCTTGAGCAAGACAAATACCCCAGAAATAAACAACCCAGGACTTCTTCTCCTGGTTATCATAATATTTACAAATTAACACTGTCAGCATATGTTAGACAAGTGAATGTGGGTGCCAGATCTTCTACATAAGCACAGTTTTTCAGAAACTGTTTTAAAGTGTTTTCACTTATAAGATGAACATTTTAACAAGCAGAGTTTATCTTTTCATGCAGGAGGAGGGAAAAAACCAGGGCTGGATGTGATGCAGTATTTTCTGCATTATTTTCAAACAATTCCTCTCCTGTTTTGACATTTGCACTCCCATAGACTGAACCTTCCCCAGGATTTTGCGGGACTAAAAGGCATTAAAGGGAGGGTACAGCTTGAATTTTACAAGGTCAATTTACACAGAAGGGAAAGGGAAATGTGTGTGATTTTTCCAGTGTCATTGCTATGCCGGAGTGAAGCCCAGCTGTACATTACCATCTTTCTCAGCAGTTGATTTATTGCTGTTCATATTTTCAATGAAGTTTCATGAGGAAAAGAGGTAAAGGCTCTTATTTTCTCATTTTAAAGGAAAGGTTCTTCTTTAAAGGGGCCCAGTAAGGTCTCTTCTAACTAGATGTTCACGTTGTAAATTCTTGCTACTAAACCTGCTTTCAAGTTTTATGGGCAACCTGAAATCCAGATGAAGTTTGCTGAAAAAGTGACAAGTGAAGCTTGGAAATGTCAGTAGACGATTGGATTGCAGGCTCGCCGCAAGCAGCAGGAATTCAGATGCACATTGATGGCAGAAAGTCTGCTTTCAGTCCTGTTTGGGAAACTGTCTGCACTTATTTGGAGCCTCATTTTTTCATACAGGCGATAGGGAGCATTGTCTCAAATAGGAATCAGACTTGCTAATTTCTACCCAGAAATCTTGCCTCCACCCTTGTGTACACTCAGAATTTAGGAAGAGGCCTTGCACCAGCTCCTGCAGGAGAGAAAGGCTGGCAGAAAGCTGGCTTTGCATCCAGCAGGCCGTTTTGCAACAAAACAGGGCCTGAGTTGCCAGCTTAGAGGATGTTATTCCCTCCCGGTTGTTCCCTCCTTGCTGCACTGCAAGTCTCAACCACTTCAAGCTACCCAAGTAATACAAGTGCTCTGAGGAAACAGCAGATGCTCTCACTCCCGATCTGAAACACAGCCTGTGTCTCGTGTGCGGTTTTAGAGGACATCTGTCTCTGCAACAGAAGAAAGGGGGAAGGAGTGCCCTTTTTCTTGCCCTTTTTCCAAACTGCAGTTGTGTGTATGAAAGGGATGAAACACCCTTTGAACCTTCAACCTATAAAAGCAACTCTAGTGGCAAATGACCCCCTAGTGCTCCCCGGCTGGGGGAACGGTACAACTGTAAAGAAAAGGACATTGTGAGTGTGAATGCAGTGAAGGGAAAGAACAGAGCAACAGCTGGAGCAGACACCTACAGCGACCTTCTGATTGAAGAGCTCTATAAACAAAACGAGATGGTCTTAAAAAGTGCAGTGATGTTGTGGACATCTTTCTTGCGGGCAATAAGAAGGGCAGCCAAAACTAGAGCAACATAAAAATGAGGATCAAACAAACCATTTGGACTTTCTCTGCATCCCCTTGTCTGTACAAAACTGTACTGCTGCAACCAGCACTGTCAGCCAACACACAAGTCCTCCAGATGGCTTTTCTCTGTTTCATTTAAGAACAAAACAATATATTAAAAACCAATAAAACTATCATGCTGATAAATGAATTATCCAGGGATAGCTCTTCAGAAAATGATAATAATTCTGCAAACGAGAGAGCCAAAAAATAATTTCCAATGTTTCTTATGTCTCTCCCTCTCTGTGACAAAGATTTATGACAGTCTTTGAAGACACAAGCCATTCCAACTCTTTTTAAAAGTCCTAAGAATGCCAGGAGCAAAAAACCTATGTTTTCAAACATTAGGACAGGTTATTGTGTTTTTAAAAAAAAAAACGAAGATAAAACAAATTTAAGGAAAATTAAAAACTTGAACTGAGTTGTTTAAGCCAATGTGTTATAAAAAGTATCATTAAGAAGGATACATCTAACTCCTCCTGACCTCAGATCACTTGGGAATCCCACTTGTCAGATAGGGTAATGTGCTGCCTTCTGAAATTCTCCAAGAGGAGAATAAATCAGGATGAAGCATGAAGTTGGTTAGGATGTGCAGTCTGCCAGAAGCTCTGTTCTTCTGTTTAGAGAGTTATGAAGACCTTCTGAAACCCTGAGGTAGCAAAATGCATGCCTGAGCGACAGAAGAGCTGATGTCTGTAGAAAGAGGAGACCCTTTTGAGCACTATAGCAAAATTTGAATATGAAAAGAGAAGCACGCAGGCTAAGATGGCATTCGTATTCAGTGGGAATTTCCAGAGAGCAGAGTAAAATCATAAGTTACTTTAACAACAGAAAGAGGTTTAAAAAAAGATTTAAGACTAGGGAGAAATAGAAAAAATTCTGTTAGTATAAACATTTGAAAGTCTTTTGGAGAAAATCATCACCTCAAAAATTGAGTTTCATAAATGACAGGAAAATAGAGAAGAATCAAAAAGAATGAGTGTAAAAGCAGAACTGCCAAAGGTGATACAAGACACCAGAGAACACAGACTCAGTGAACAAAAAGCCATGTGAATTGTCACTGGTTACCAGAGTACCCAGAACATCAGTCAAGGCCCTGAAGTGCTCTGTTGTGTAGTAGTGCAATTGGGAAAACAGCCTAGAGCAATAATGCTTTACCTCAAGTGATCAGCAAGACACAACAGGCATCTGTGACAGCCTTTGATGATGAAGGAAGGGTGCGCCAAGTGAGTTGCTTTATGCTAGTCAGTGATCTCAGCTTGTTACCTGCTTAGCTCTTGGAGCTAGCTCTGGAAGGAGAAGCGGCAAAGGACACAGCAGAGCAGGCTGGAAACTGAACCTGCAGCAGGAGGGACAGCTAAATGACCAAGCACCTGTACAGGTCTAGTACAGGGAGCAAGACACATTTGGTTCTTGACAATTCTATGGGGTGATTTTTATGTTCACTGCTTTATTCTGTACTAACAGACACGACTTCATCAAACCCGAATTCACGAACTGCATGCTCAGCTAGTCTTTAACTGCTGTACCCGTATTTTCTACTGCGTTCTGAGGACCACACACCTTATCTTTCCTTAACTACAGAACTGTTTCTTCTCAAAAAAAAAAAAAACAAAAACAAAAACAAAAACCCCAAAACTAAAAGAACTAAAACCCAAAAAACTCCACGCTTCTTGTGAATAATTTTTATGTCTTACAGAAGTGGCTTTTGTTCGTTTGGCATTCACAGCTAAACAGTACAGACCCTGCTCATACAAACAGACCCTAAAGTGCAACTTTTCAATCAGGACCTGTCTCTGTCTGTACAGCTTGCTTAAGAAGAAACAAAAAAGCAGTAACGTTAGTAGCATTCCATCATTTGTAATCTCCTGGTTTTAGGGTTTTATCAATGTTTCACAATCACAATACTAATTGTGTTAAATGAGCAGTGTACCTGGTGTAATGATCCTTTCTGCCTGCCCTCCACAAGACTAACCGTGTTATCTTCCATCTCGTTCTAAAAGAGCCTTCCTGTCAGAGTGGATGGAAATCTGGCTTTCAATTACAGTGCTTCTTTAGAGAAATGTTTTTCTTATGGTGGATTTCTGTCTGCTACAGCTCGGAGAGCTATTCCCAGGCACACCCATGGCCTATGGAACGCTTCAAAAGCCAAGCACTGAGGTTTGTGGAATTATACATACTTTAGATTGCTTTCATTGACATTATTCAGTATCCAAACTGAATGCGACAGTATGATTAGGTAAATAATATTGTCAGATTGAAAAGGGAGGCAAATCTTTTAATGATGGTGTTCAACTGATTGGAAAAAGATACATGGTGTAGCTGTTAAGAAAAAGGAAACGAGTTATGTGTCCAGTCCTATAACAAATTTATGCAGCCTACAGTAAACTTCTTGTCTCTCTGTGCCTTAATCTCATTGCATGTTAGTTCAGGGCAATGATAACTGCTTGGAGCGAGATACTGTTTGTTTAAGCAGTTTAGAAAGAAAAAGTCAGTGAGAATTAGGAAATTTAGAAAACAGAAAAATCATTCTGGTTAAGTTTCTGCTTCATTTTTAGTTTCTGTTGTTTATTTACTCACATAAAATCACCGTAAGTTTAACTTCTTCAATGACTGCTTAGCTTAAGTTCAGTAAAGCCTGAGTCTGCAAATTGGAATCAGTGGATCATTTCCAAAGTTTAACATAAGCCCACATTCAGAGGTCCCTGCAGATTTTCGTGGCCTCCAGATCAGATACTGTGCGCCTTCCATCATTGTATATTCCTCTCCTTCCTTTTGTTTGTGCCATCTACTTATTGTTATGTGCTCATTTCCAACCTGACACAATAAGTAACACATGAGTCACTCCAAGCTTCAGCCAAAACCTGCTGAAAACAATTGAAAGATCTCACTGGGATTTGCCAACAATTTCAGCAAGCTTTGGGAAACCTCTTTATGTCCAGAACCCAGCTGAACATGGCACAAAAACCTGATCAGTGGAGGCTGAGCTCCTGGGCTCACACCACCCACCTACCTCCCCACACCTTGGATTACACGGATAGCGCTGCTGCAGGAAGGGAAGATTCCCCACATGTGAAAAGTTACGGGCCACTTTTGCACAAGGCATAGGATTGTTTGTAGGCTGCCTCAGCAGCACCTTTCAGGACACAGCAAGTCGTTCTTTAAGTGTTGCTACACAACTCAGCACAGTACGGCCTCAATTAGGAAGGGGGCCTGTGGATGGCCTTGTAATAAATCATAGTGCAAAGGAATTTACAGTATGTTATCCTTCTGGGCTCCACCACTTTTTTTTCTTTATCTAGCTATGTTAGTCTCAGGAATCTTATTGTTTTCATTTTTTCCTTCTGATTATATTTTACAATACAAAGAAGTTCTAAAAACTCCTTAGCCTTTTTTTTTTCCCTCAGGTTTCCACTATTTTAATTGTTTAACATTTAGCTGCCAAGAAATGCAACGATGACACATAATTCCCACAGAAGTTAATTTTTTATGGCTGTTTACTTAAGAGAGGCTAGCGTAGGTGATAGTCACATTGGTCTCACGGACATGGCTGCTTATGCAGAGTATTCAGGGAGTTGGTGCTTTCCTGCTCCAATACTCCTTACTTCCCAGGGGAAAACAAGTCTATCCTTGGAAGCAAGGAGATGGAAAGGCAAACTGGATAGAAAATTCCAGAGTCTAATTCTTGATTTCGGTAGCTGCAGGTTCAGAAGTTTCAGGCTTTTTCACCCACTTCAAGTTTGCCACTTCCCTGAGAGGTGAGCTGCTCTCTCTGCAGATAAGGACCCTGGACGTGATACTCTGACAGAGTCCTCCTTCTGACAGAGGTGTAGTCTTGGAGGGACACATGCCTAACACAGGAACCTGTGAGCCAAGGGATCTGGTAGATAGAAGCCATGAACAGAAAAAGAGACCGTGGGAAGAATAACCTTGATTTCAGCAATCTTTAAAGTTAATGGAGGATATAAACTCATTTGACTCCAAAAGAAATCCTAAGCGCCAATCTTAATGTGTTTAAACAAGCCATTCCCTGCAGTAAATGGCTAATTTCCTTTGAAGAAAAGAAAAGGAACATTAATTCTAAAGACACACTATTTAACTGCTTTATCAAAAGCCAAATATAAATTGAAAACCTTAAAAACGGTACATTTATTTGATTTTTACTCCTCTGCTACGTTCCAAGAACTAACCTAAAGGTAACTTTTCTATCTCAAGCATAAAATGTTTCATAGATTCCTCTGGCAACTCTAGTATTGTATCTCCTTTTAAGGGCTACTGAAGCCAGTAAAGAACTCACGTTCACATTTTTTATCCAACCTATTGCACTGTTTGAATTATAGCATGCATTTTTAAAGCCATCCATGACCAGAAAGGTTCATGCAACACTGTAACACCAGAAATTACTTGTACTACTGGAGCAATACCTGGGGCTGTATCTGTAGCAATATCTGGAACCCTACTGTACTAGACACTCTACTGGGGAAAGAGACCTCCAGATCCCTGTAAAGCCAACCTGCTAAACAGGAAGATACGTTCAAGACAAACACTTACCCACTTCAGAGGCTGCTCTCTGCAGTTTTTCAAGAGTTCTGCTTATCATGACTACATTTAATCCACGTTTTGCCAGCTACAAAAGAGCAATATAAAAGTTGTTGGAATACAGTAAAACGACAAGGATCTTTACAATTCTTCCAGTTTTGAAAAAAAAAAACAATTATGGATTTTTAAAAATTGCTTTCATTCACCTGCCACCTGCCTAGTGGGAAGACAGCGATATTAAAACCAGGCCAAACAATATTCAGGCTTCTATCAGCCTTCCAAAACATCTCCTTCGCCATATAATCTTGACCCTTACAAGAAAAATACACTGGACAACAATCAAATGCCAATAATATGAACAGATATAAATAATTTGAGCCAATTTCAAATGAATTAAAGTCTGCAGAGAGTGAAAGCAATAGGACACTTTCCAGAAACACATTTTTATTTTGACTTGGATTTGCTAGGCCAAATATGTTGATGACTTCCTAGTCATTTTACATCAGGTCCCACCCTCACATTTTTTCATCCTGAGGAAGATTAAGCATATTGAAGGCTCAAGGGTCTGAAAGGATTTGGATTTGATACATATTTTTTAATACAATAAAATCTCATGCAGGTCAGATGGATAAAATTTAACTTTTTTTTTCATTAGAAGTAAACTGAAAAAAAACCCAAACAACTAAGGAAAAAAGGTGAAGTCCATGCATAAAAATTCAAAATACAGTCACACAAACATACATCTACAAAGATGTCAGCAATAGTTGAAGTTTATAGCTGCAAACACAGTTTAACTCAGCAGTCTGTTTATAGTCAGTTTGGTATTACCACGTGCAAAACAAATGCAGAACAAATAGAGAACAGTTTTCTTCTGTTTTCCCAAGGCCTTCCATTCCCATCAGTTAAAGAGTTTTAGGCAAAGCTTGAGAGAGAAGCATGGACCCAGCTTGCAAAGCGAAGTTATTAACAAGCGGAAGCTGAATAGAATTTTGTGTATAAAGAAAGGAAAGATAAAGCTGAAACTAGAAAAATGCCCATGAGAGGATGGAGAAAGAGAGCTAAATTAGTCAGCACAAAAGATAAAGCCAACATCATCTGAAAGTACTAGGTTTGCTTAGAAGAAGAAACTAGCTGGTGAAGCCCACACCCTGGAGACTCATTCATTTCCATAGCTGACTACTGGCAAAGCTTTCTCCTCAAACCTGTTTGAAGGAAACAGTTTGCCCTGATGGACTCTTCTGAAACAATGCCGAGAATGTTAAGGAGTAAGGAATTTTGTTCAAAAATTTGCTATGTGGAGAGTAAAAGGGGCAGACCATCTATTAAATGCATCAGCCACAACCATTTGCATTTTCAGCACAAAGACTATGCTGACAGTTCTGTGCTTTCGGAGACCCTCTCACGTAACTGACAGGTGGTCCAAAGAGACCTGCACAGACTTAGACACTCGGGCACTCCGAAAGCTTATTTTAAGGGCTCCATTTCAAGTTCTCAGGAAGAGAACTCTAATTGCCTACATACTGGCAGATTTCCCTTTGCCCACAATGAGCTTGACTCAAGCCCTTTCTAGCTGGAGACATGGTCTCAGTTTCCATGGTCACTTGCTGCTTTCTGCCATTTAGGGGTATCCAGATGGGGATTATTTTAATTTTCGTGCCTCCACACCCAAAACCAAATATCAGCCATGTCATACAAAGAATAAAAACAAAGTTCTGCTTCACTAGGCTTCTCCATATCACCTCAGCTATGTCTTTGTATTTCATTTGGTAGAAAAATCCCTCCTAAAACCTAAATAAAAAATTATTCCTGTCACTAAGGTTGGATTGTATTTCAGCTAAAAGCACATGTTTGTGGCAATCTTCTAAAACTGTTAACCGTCAGGTGAGAGGAATCTCCCTTGCTTCTGTGTACCAGACTAACCACAAGTATCAGGCTGTACCAGCCCTTTCTGAAGGCAAAAGAGGTCACACACCTGACTACTTTTTTATTTGTTTGTTTGTTTCCTCACTCACACTGAAAAAGTCCATCCTTATCAGAAATAGGTTTTGTAGGACACTGTAACCACTTGAGGGTTCAAATGCACCCTCAAGAAAGCAAAAGAAGGTGTGCTTATTAAATAATTTCCTGGCCATCCACAGCAAAGGTTAAATCAGTTTTAACACTACCACATTTCAAATAAAGGCAACTTTTAGGGCAGACGTCTTTAGCACAAAGAATTTTCTTGAAACGAAAAGGCTTTGACGGCGAGGACGGCATTTCCCCTCGCCGTTCAGAAAAGCGCTGGCTCCCAGCAGTGGCGTGCGAACCTGCTTGTGTTAGGAAACCCTGACCCCCAGTGGCACAGAGCGAAAATGCTCCTGAACCTCAGGCTGATAAAATGTTTGTGACAACGTAGCGTTTAGAAATGGGGCTAATAATGAAGAAAGATCAAGCACGATCTGCACTCTGGCATCTCACAAACTCGTTGTTAAAAAGTTTAAAACAATATTAAACTGATATAAAGTCACTCTGCATTTTCCAGCACATTTTCCAGCTCAATCTGGAATGACAGATAAAGCTTCTTGAAAAAGAAGACACAGGGGTTAGATTAAAATAATGCATGTAACTACTACAAGTAAACTGACAAATTGATTATACTCTACATGGATCATTAGAGAATATTATTTAAAATACCTAATAATGCTTTATGGAACCTGTACCTGCCTACCATACATTTCTACCCACTGTGAAAGAGATGTTTCTCTCTTATCCAGGATTCTCCTGATATGGCCTCAGTGCCTCCACCCTTTTCTTTTCTTGACTGGAGTTCAGACCTGTAAGGTCTCTATGATTCAAATCTGTAAACCCTTTCAACCCCAGCAGGCCAGGACTGAGACAACAGGAGAGAAGGATCCTGCAAGCTTTCTGCTAGCTCTGCACCTGGGAAACACAAGTAGAAAAGCGTCATTTCCAGGAATAAATCCAGGACCAAGTGGAGAAATTAGACTACATATGCAACTGGAGCAGGAAAACTCAGATCACATTTAGCTTGTATTATATTGCTGGTAATACTACGCACAGTTTCAGGAAATGAAAAAAAAAAGGTTTAAGATATGAGAAACTCTTGTATTAATAAATGAATACAGTGCTCATCTCAAAATGGTCTGTTAAAACATGGATTTAGACACAAGCACCAGCCTGACTTACAAGAGAGTTACAAACTATTAGCAATAACAAAAATGGTCACCATGTGAGTCACCAGCATTCTGTTTGCACCCTAACATCAGATGAGAAGTGTGAAGAGCTAAACCGTAAGTCTTAGAGTCCATAAACCCAGTAGGTTTGAGGTGCTAAGCCAGTAACAGATGCTAAAGCACGTCTGCAGTTACCTCATCAGAAAAACAGAACAAACAAGACTGCAACAGCACCTGAAATGCTAACAGATGACTAGAGATGTGATAGCCTACAGCACACTCACAGTTGACTTACTTTCGTTCCTTGTCTGGTGAGTCTAACCCCATCAGCCCAAGAACTAATGGATCAAATCTAACAGAAACCTGGCTTTTGAAAGAAGTATAGCAAGCTAGATCCAAAATCCCAGTACTCTGACATCACAGCAGTCTGTTAAAAAGTTGGGCTCTTCACCTTCAAGAAGGCCAGTCATTCAAAATCATCCTGACGGGCTAGAAACACAGCCAGAGCCTTTGTGAAAGCCTGGACTCTCACGCAGACGAGGATAAGCTCAAGTTGTATGTGTGTTTGCCTCTCAACACAAGCTCAAAAAATGAAAAGGAAAATAATTTGTTCTGACAAATCTGTGTCCTGGCATCAACAAAGCAGTATTCTGAGATCTCACAGCTGCTGGACTCTTCCCACAGCTCTGGTCTGCTCTTGAGCTTTGCGGAGACCTGCATTTAGCCATAAACCTTGGAAACAAGGGTCCTGAACAAGTAAGTATTGTAATCTTGCCCTGGACCTCAGTCTGCTGGGTTTTACCCATGAACCACCTACTGAGATTTCCACATAAAACACCAAACAGAGAGAGCCACATCACACTAGCCTTCCAAAACACACGAACTGCTCTCCTTATTCTCCTATACCATATACTACCAACAAGTATCAAGCACTTACATAGGTTTGTGATTCATTATTAGCCCATGCCTGAGCTTAGGATGTCAGAAAGAGAACCATCAGTTAGTGTCAGAGCTCAAACTCTAGAAGAACAGAGACTGTGGCCATCAAACAAGGCTTGCCTTCACATTGGCCTGTAACGCTAGAGGGACCTATGCCAGAAGAATATCAGAGAATTCTGTACTCTGACACCAGACCAGCAAGACAGTAGTGCTGAGCCAGAAACTCCAAAGGTACACAGACATTAAAACAGCAGGGTCAGATTTATTTACCCACAAGCCACACAAAAGTGTGTGCTTCAACCTCAGCCAGCAAGATGACGTGCCAAGCTATGAGCTCATGTGGTGTGGGCTTGGGATCTGACCCACAGAGCAGTAGCTGAGCACAGCTTCAATCACAGGGACCACCTGGGGAGGAAGATACGTCTCAGCATGGATAAAGATGGCTCTCAGTCAGCCCACAAAAGCCAAAAATATTGAACAAATGTTCCACAAAATCTTGCCAGTTCCAGCCAAGTTTAAAAAAAAAAATACAGTAATTGTTTTATTTTTTTTCTCACGGTGTAAAGCAGCAATTCTCATGCAATAACTGGCCTTTTAAATGAGATTTACTCTTGCATAAACCATATAGCACAAAGGAAGCAGAACACTGACAGAGGCTCTGATCTAGACGTTCACAGGTGCCTCCAGCCTTCATGGGGATAAAATATCACCAGGTGCTCACAGACAAGGTTAGTTCAGTAAAGTGCATATGCACATGACTACACCCGGAGGCACGTCCCTAAATAAATGTTTAAGCATTTCTGATGTTTCATCTCCTGTCTTGATCCCATCCCATTCCCCCCTGGCCTAAGCATTCATCAGACCTTTCCCTTTTGCTCATCACTACAGCAACTCAGTGAGCAGACAGAAGGCAACATTTTCCCTTCTTTCCCACAGGAGAGCTTGTGATCTTTATCACAGCTACACCAAATATTAAACTATAATAGCTGGTACGTGTCTTTGTGCTTCCTACATTCAATGCACTTCCAAAAGCAGTTACTGTATTGCCACTCCCAGGAATGAAAATCACGAGGTAGGGGCTTAAACAGTACATATGCTTAAACACTAGCTTAAAAATCTTGTAATTTAATTCAAAAGCCAACTCATTTTCCTTCCCTCTGAGATATATTTTATAATTGATGTGCAGAAGGCATCACATCTAAGCTCTTGCATATTACAGGCTGCTAATTTTCATGTGGTCACTTCAGCTCTGAAGAAAACAATTCATGTTTCATTGCTGTTTAGCTTCTAGAAAGGGAGCCAGTTTTGAACAGAGATACCAAAATCTATTGTTCAGTCACTATCACTAATAGCAAGGCTGGTACAAGATGGTACAAGGCCACCCTGCCTTCGGCGTTGATTAGCACGGGTCAAGAGAGGGGGGACTGCTGTAGTGAATCTGCACGGCAGCAGCTACAAGGTCAGCACAGCTCTCCTCCTGCCAGCTCCTAGAGCCACCAATTCTTAATTAAGCTGTTAGGTTTCCTTACATTTTCCGTAACATTCACTTTATATTAATTTGCACTGATTTCTCCTTTACTTGTTGTTTGAGATACATCTTCAAAAATGTATTTGCAAGTGTAAAGGCTAGAAATGTACATTTTGTGTGTTAATGCTGGACCACGCCACTGAAATTCAAAAAGCAGATAAGCTGTAAAACTGTGTAAAAAGGGGCAACATAGGCAACTTCCTACCCTGGACAGACAATATGGAATTTTTTGATTACTCAGTGTTTCTATTTTATTTCCTTCGGTCTGATCAGACCGTTGAAGCATGAATAACTTTCCTCTGAAATGCAGTATCAGTATTCCTTCAGAACTTGATTAATGTTACTCTGCATATACAGAGAAGAAGGATTAGTACCATATTTGTCACAGTGGCTTTGAATTCTAGAATAATTTTACTAACTTGCAATAGTAAACTTAAGGGTTAAGTAACCTGTCTTACCTCAAAGGAATACGCTTTTCCAAGCCCATCTCCTGCTCCTGTGACCACTGGAGAAAGTAAAAAGAAGAATCAAGATTACATGTGTAGCTCTGCTTTAACCTGTTCTTTCTTAAATTCTTTAATATTCATCATTCGTATTTCCTGAACACTGCAGCCTAAATGCTTTTATTGAAGCACAGAATCAACGTGTTTAAAAATGCTTCCTTCTGACTTTTTCATCTTTTTGTTACTTCATTTAGCATATTTTATCTTCAAAGAAAATCTCTCCCCACAGTGACCTATCCGATGCAATAGGTAATTATTACTCTCATTTTTGATGGGGAGACACTCAGCAACAAGTCAATTGCCTATGAGGTGACAGAATTTCTTCCCTATATGTATTTTCACAAGTTCTGCTTTGTCAGTCTTCCACTTTTATGCTGCTTGCAGGATGGCAGGCAATAAAGACTAACCAGTAACTGAAGCTGATACAACATTTTCTCACAGAAGAAATCTGTATGTAAGGAAACATCACAGCAAACTTACCACCGTCTATAAAGTGTTCTTCCTTCAGAGCTGTCTTATTCATTTTACCTTTAGATTTAGTGTTACTAGGAAAGTAAACAAGTGTTGGCATTTGTGAAGTTTTGTACATTTGTAAAAAATTGTAAATTTGTAAAAAATTGTAAATTTGTAAAAAATTGTAAATTTGTAAAAAATTGTAAATTTGTAAAAGCTTACTTTTAAATTGTAATTTGTAAAAACTTTAAATGTTATGCAAACAAACACTAAAGAGAACTATAGAAAGAAAATCCTTATGACCTTAGAAATAAAGAAGAAATAAATAAAGTAGGAAAGCACTAATGCAATTCCAAGGTAAAACTGGTGATTTTTCAGAGCAAAACTGAAAATAAGTCAGTATTTTAAAAATCTGGATTAAGAACTTCTAAATCACAAGAGACACTGCAGAAGCCACGTGATTTTGAATGGTTAGGTTCGTTGCCAACAAAAGAGCAATTACTCTGTCATTTCACAGAGAAAAGAGATCCCTCAGTGAAGCAGATGTGGATCTTTAGCTCTCTAGCAGACCTGCAGATGAAAAGCAAAAGTCTGTTGGAAAACAAGCCTCCACCTCCCAACTTTAATTTTCATGATTCTCGGTATCTCATGTGCCACGTGACGCAGCAAATCATCCAAGCCTTATGAACTCCACTGCGTCCAGAAGACTATGTTTATAAAAGGACAGAGCATAAAAGGTCCACTGAAGGAAACAAGCCTCAGCCTTCAGTTGAAACAAGGATTTGACACAGAAAGCTCTATGCACTGCTCGTCATCTCACACACAGAGCAGAGGTCCTTGCCTCACTTAGTTCAAAATGAGACCTACATATTGCTTCAGAAGCAGCTGGTATTCAGGCAGGTCTTCTGCAAAGGGATGGATTTCATTTCTTATTAATCCACTGTGAGACGTGCTTATTAAACACACACTCAATCCAGACACATCAAGTCTAGTTTGAGGGAAAGGAAAGAAGCATGAGAGACTGTTCAGGTCACTCATTAACAAGATGCCACCATCAGTGACATCTGTAGCCCAGGAACTCAGACATTGTAGTACCCGTCCATTCTTGCTTAATACTGATAACCTGACGAGCTTAAGAAAAACATCAGTGATCAGTAGGAAGGTGTTTATTAAACATTTCTGTTATTTTATGAGAATATCTAATATTTTTAAAGAAGTACTGCCAAGTTGCAGCCTTTGAAGTTTCTAGGTTGTAGTAGATTTGGCTCGTTAATGATATCATTAAGGATAGGTCACCAATTCAGAAAAAAAAACAGACTGGAGCAAAGTCACCAGGAATAAAGAAAAGTTGCTTTGAAGAGTGGAGACCATATGCTAGACATAAACTAGTCACTTCACGTATCAGGAAACTGAGGTTATAGGCAATGCTATTAAAACTAAAGCATTTGCAGTAGAGAAAAAACAACAGAAGTAGCAATGGGGAGAGAATTCACATCAATACACCAGGTGCATGAGCTGTTACCAGTTTGACTATTTTTCTGTTCTCCCCAAGTACACAAAACCTTTAGGCTCAGAAAACCAACATTAGTAGGATAATACAAAAAGAAATCAAGCAAACTACACCTCCTGGAAACTGTGTTTTGTTCTGAAGGGACAGGGTAAGGAAATGCAGGGAAATTAGCAACGTAATAACCCATCACTCAGTTACAAGAAGGAGGTGAGGAAGTTTCCTTTACCTGCCCATTCTCCCAGCGATGGAAAGAAAGTCTGAGGCAAAGCACTCCAGGTATGTGGGAAAATGTATTTCATAAATCTGATGCATTTTACCAGAGTACAGAGACAGATCAAACCCCCCAAAAGAGCAAGGAGTTGATGCTGGAACGCTTCCATGGCGAGTGAAGGCAGTGAGCTACTATGAATCAGTTGCTTTCTCTGCAGGCAATACCTCTTTCCAGCATGCTGCTAGTCTCTGAGCCCTGCCAGAGAAGTGACAAGTCTAATCAAACCACGTGGTTTTCTTTTTCCAAGCAATGCCCAGGGTTGTGATTAGAGTAACATCTCTACTTCACACTCAGACTTGTAAACTACTGAAGTAATCCAAACTAAACAATGATTTCTGGTGCTTGCTTCAGAGAAAAGGTTTCGTTCCTTTTCTGGAAGCTACCCAAGAACAAAAAGAAAAAAAATATTTTTATTGCCATTGTTTAGGATTCATAGAGACTAAAGATGAGTCTAAACCAAAACTCTGGATAAGAATGCCCCAAACTTTGGTGATAACACACATTGGCACTACTTCAGACAGCCCTGAATAGTTAAACTCCAGCCCAGACACTTCCAGGGCAAGTTCACACTGAACTTGTGTGGAGGCCAGAAAAATAGATTTATCTACAAATTCAAAGACAAAATAATGAAAGGTTACTAAAGTCACCTAGTTATTTCTGTACAGAGAAAGCAATATTACTTAACTTTTCAAAGAGCTTTCTGAAAAGAGGTTAATATCATTCCATCAATTTTACAAATGGTGCAATTATGGCATGAACAAGTGCAGTCATCTATTAAAAAGGAAAAGGACTTTCAGCTTTTCTGAACAAATTATGTTTGGACTAGTATTAAAGCTGAGGACATGCCTTAAGGGGAAAAAACGCTTACAAAAACAGTTATCTCACTGCAAGATAAGAATAACTAAATGAAATTCAGACTTCAAATGATTTTTAAAAAATTTAAAAGTTAACATATAGACTTTCTCAGCAAAGGCACAGAAACAACCTTCACTCTTCTTTGTAGTGGCAACTTCAAACATTATTAATTTTTGAAAGATCAGCTGAAACTGGAGAAGAGGAACACTGATGCTTAAACATGCACTTAGCATAAATTAAAATAAATTTTGACTGTATATTTTAATTACATTCTTCCACATTTAACACAAATAATCTTTAAAATTTAACCTAAACCTGACCCTCAGAAATCTTCAACTAAAAAGCAGCAATATATGTCAAGTGTCACATTACTGACACCTTCAGCCAGAAAACCACAATATGCAGACATGTCACAGACTAAAGATGATGTCTGAATCACCGAGGAATGTACCACTAACTGTACCTGTAACAGGAAGGTATAAAAACCATTATTGTCTCAGCTTAACAACAACTCAGTTTCCCCACACATAAGCTCTCTTAAAATTTCAGCATAATTACTGTTTTCTATATTGTAACACCTCTTATTTTAACCCATGAGTAAGGACAGACTTTAAAAGATCTAAATATTAAATTTAAAGAAATATTTACATACAATCACAAATTCCTCAAAGAATCACTCACTTATTCATGGAATACTTCAAATACTTCAACAAGTTGCACTGTGTTCTTCATATGCAACAACTATGCTTAACAACTCCTTCGAATAAAAAAGAAACAAACACACTTTTATTTGATGATGGAGTCAAAACGCAAACTTCCACAGCTGCCAGTCTTTTCTTTTGCACTTCCAGTTCCGCCCAGGCTCCCTTGACATATTCTGTTCTGGAGGCTAGCAATGAGGCTGAGGTATGACTACAGTACTTCACGGGCCTCATATCTGTAAATCAGGCTGAGTTACTGAGAGGAAAAATAAAAAATTCTTATAAATGTGAAGAATCCCTCATTCAGACCAGTCTGTTTCTTTTCTGAGGTATTGCTTCTCTGACTTGCACAGGAATCATTGCAAGAACCTTAGACATTGCATGGTTAGAAAGCTTCTTTGGGTGACCACTGTACTTTTTCACTCTTAATCTGATTCCATTACAGTTAGCCCACTGCTAAGCAACCTCTATGTAAGAGTACGAACAGATGAATGTACAGTGCAGTATTTCTTTCCAATACAGCTGCCTTTTAAACTTTCTATGTTCTCTTGTAAACACACCTTGTCACCTGTAGAACTTGAAAAGTTTTTAAAATATTGGACTGACTTCTGAAAATCAAGTTCTGTATCTAGCAGCACATAACCACAAGACTCCTCTGTGAGGACATGTGACTTTCAGAAGTCAATTCAGTATTTCTTAAAACTAGCTTACTTAATAATTCTTTTAAATATATATTCTGAAGACTAATGTTTTCTCTAACAATTTTTACCATTTTTGCAAAAGAATAAAAAGAAAATGAGATCTCATACAGCAAATAAGTAATCTAGTTCTATAATTGTTTTAGTATTTCATCAAGCTAATACGAAATCTATAGAAAAACAGGGTTAGGACTATCTACAGATGTATCCTAAGAGAAATCAGTTCTAAATTACCACTTTGTTAACTGAAAGACACAGTTACTGATGTTCTGAAAGAAATAGCCATTTCCATAATTGCCTAAATTCTAACATGAGAGTTGTGCTGGGGTGCCCTCATATTCCCAGAGTTTCAACCAGCAAATTTACTGGAATCAGTATTATCTCCACAGATAGAGGAAAATAGTAAATGACTGAAGCTGAGTTGCTTTGTGAAAGGATGCAAGCACTTGCAAGTCCTTCTAGGTAATACCTACTTTTGGTTATTCCTAAATTTATATTTTAAATTATTCTGAGTAATACTATCATAAAGACTGTAGCAATGAGGCCTGTATTTTAAATGAGAAGTCTAAGTCTGAAGGAGTTAAAAAACTTGACATGAACAATGAATTAAATAAAATCACTCCCCCTACAGTACAGAATGAACTAATCAAACTACCTCAAGTACAGTACAGCAGTTCAACATATAGAAAGCAAGTATTTGTGCTATCCATGTCTGCTTGAAAGCATTTAACGTGTCCATCCACACACACACACAAAAAAAGGAAAAAACTTGTTAAAACTATAATCTGCATCTCTTTATTTATAAAAGGTACAGCAAAACATCAATTAATTAAATGCATACAGTAGCTGTTCCTTTGTGGGAACTACATCTTATTTATTAAGTGCCATTATGTGTCCATTCATATTGCAATCAAATGGCTCTCATAATCTTTTCAGAACTAACGAAAGTTTTCCAACGCCCTGTCCCACTGCAGAAAGATGGGGTTCAATAATTAGGATTCTGGAGGTAGAGATGATCTGGAGAAAGAGCGGTTCTATAAGAATACACTCAAAAAATATCAAAGGCTTTTTAAGGATAAAGGAAATATTTAAAAACAGAAGATCCCTCTAAAATGTTTGCAGCAACCTCTTCCCTTTCCAGCTCTTCTACAGGTAGAAAATGAAAGTCACATCTCTCAGCCAACTGTAAGAAACTGGATAGCCCTGACTTCTGTTTCTGCTTTGACTGTGCCCTTAAGTTCCACTTCTAATATCTGCAGTCACTCCTCCTCTTGCCAATCAAATCCAAGCAGGCAGTGGGCCACCCAGTCATTCCCTGAAGCTTCTGGTGTGAGCTACTCGCAGGTTTCTCAGATCTAATCCAGTCCAGTCATTCACGTGTTACACACAGAGCAATATTTTACAGATTTAGCTGTATTTTAATTCAAGCAGAGATAAAATAAGTCATTAGATCAGCCTGGTTCCATGTCATGGTCTTCCAAAATCTTCTTTTGATTTGATTACTTAAAAAAAATCCTGGCTTGTACTTGCAGGCGGTTGAAAACTTCAACAAGATTAATTACTCTGCTGTCCTCCAGCGCCGCAATGCTTCTACAGTGTTTTAAGGATTAACACTACCTCCTCAGAGACACAGGTAAGCATTATCAACTGTATTTTCAGAAAAGGAAATAAATATACAGACCAGTGCCATTATTGTCCCAGACGATAACCCAAACAATCAAATTCCAGACCTTTGTTTTTGCCACTGGATCAGCCTTGCCCACTGTAGCAACCCCTTGGGCTTCTTATGATTCCTTACGCTGAATTTTAAGCATAAACTAGTACCAGATAAGCTTTCACTGCATATTTAAGACACAAGAAGACACAGATCCTTTCCCCTCATTTAAACACAAGTTAGTCTTCCTCATATCAATTAGCTTCCCCTCTTGTAGTTTGTATACAGTAGCATTACTTCTCTGCAGCATTAAAATGTAATTATAGAAAAAATATCAGAGGAGGGAACCGTGACATAAAAAGACGAATGTACCTAAACAAAAATAGATTTATCTTTGTTATATTTTTAATATAAAAAAGTCTTCTCTCAATTTCCTTCTCTCCTTGATCCTGCAGCAAAGTTATGAGGGTTCACCTAGAACAACTGTGACAACTGCAGTAGAACATCATATTACTGAGGATGAGGAAAAGATCGAGAGATAATGTCTACATGATGCATACCAAATAGACCAGGTCATATCCTGAATCCTTCAGTGAACACTTACACAGGGAACAATCTTGGGACACACCTCCTCTTTGCCCCATGCGTTCTACAGTCACCTACGTAAGAGCAAACGTGTAAGTGAAATCATTCTGAATCACTAGTATCCTTCATCTCTTCACTGATATCAAAGATTGCACATGGTGTAAGGCAATGGTGAATCAAGCCTCATGATCTTTACAGGCAGTTTTGCCTCAGAGAGTACTGTCAGACACTGAAAGAGAACAAACAGCACCAAAGTACAGGTAAATTAATAAATTTACAACCTGAGATTTGCTCATGGCATTCCTTCCTATAAATTACCCTGCAGTGTAAAAACAAGCTAAAATTAAACTTGTCCACATGTAAAAATCATGGTGTGCAAGAATATTTCTGAACCAATTAGTTTTGTGCACATCTGTGGCAACTGAGGTAGATTTTTTTTTTCTTGCTCCAAATATGATCCAGCACATATTTAAGTTCTCAACAATGCTAAACAAACTTCTATCCTCAGCCTCTTTCAAGATGGGTATTTTGGCTAACTCTTTGACTCAGGAAGTGTGCTCTCTTCATCCCCAGGTTGCGTAGGCTTGCTGTTTCCTCTTAAGGTTAAAAAAGAGTATCTCAATCCACCTGCCATACTAAAGAAAAGAGAATGAACAGAAGCGTCAGAGACACCTGATGTTGTAGACACCATTTCATAGGTATGTACCTTTCCTTCCAAACAATTGAAGAATGCCAGCTAGCATAAATTAGGAGTGCTTCAGAGCTACATAAGTCATCTGAGAAATGAGCCCCAAGTAGACAAATATCAATTATCAGTTGCTGCAACAGATTCATACAAACAGATGTAACAGTTCATCCAAACACAAAAAGTAACAACTCACAAGTCATAATTCATATTCAACAGGCACAACTCATTCAATCACTGTTCTCTCGCTTCCCACACCACTTGGCTTTACTTGGAAGCCTTGCAGCTCAGAACTGCTGCTTGTAAAAAAAGAATTAACTCAACCCCACACAGCAAAACTGCAGGCATATTTCCATAGCTAAGATCTTACCATAGTAAGATTCAGTATCTGAAAACAGACATGAAAAGACCTAACTAACTCTAATGAACTTTAAATCCCGAGGAAGTTCATCCTCAGGCCAATAGCTTCAAAGTTACATCATCCAAGTGGGTCAAATAAAAAAAAAAAAAACCATAAAACTATTATCTCACCAAGAAATCTTCAGCTTTAACAAATAAAAGCTATTCAGGTTTCACTCACCAAATATTTAGCCCTATAAAGTTTAACACAGAGAATATGTAATCTCCACCAATCAACATTCCGATGTAAGCAATAGATATATTCTGAAAGGAAACAAAAGCCATGCATTTATTGAAGTCAGTTTTCATCTCAAAGAATATAAATTATTTAAATTAATTTACTTTACTAAGGAAACAGCTATACTCTGTTGCTGTACACTCTAAAAATCAGTGTTTAAATTAGTTTCACAGGATGTCAGCCTTATGGATAATGTGACTGCAAAACAGAATAATAAAATCAATATGTTTTCTAAACACACGCAATGCACTGAGAGTGAGTTTCTGGGGGAAAAAAAAAGGAAAAAAAAAGGACAATTAGTTATTTGATGTTAGGTAAAATGGAGTTATGGCCACCTTCTGAAAATGTACTTCTTTTTAATCCTTGGAAGGCTCATTTCAAATTCTACTTCTTAAAACTAGGTTTTAGGTTCTCAAGTATAAAAATTATGCTTTAAAGTTACAATAAAAGCTGTTTACTATTGCTTTAAAAAGGTTACCTCTTTACTTTGCCAACTGAATGTGCATTGAAAGTACTTGGCTCAAGTTCAAGGCAGGCACATCTAAAGTTAAAGATTCTACCCCTCACCTCACGCCTATCAAGTTTCGGGAAAATTGCCCCCTACAGACAGAAGGAAAGCCATAGAACCGTGTGATCATTTTACCAACACTTTGTTAGTTTCAAATGTTCTAGCATTTAGCCTGGACAATGACATCATTTCTACCAATTTCTAGTGGAGACTACTGCATAATAAAGCACTTCTCAACTTTAAAGCCATTCAAAATGTCTCAAAGAATAATTATTACTCAGAAAACAGAAACAGTGTTTCTCTATCTTAATGGTTCAATGTAGACATAAAAAATTTAAAAGAATGCTTTCAGGACCACAGAATGAAAACTACTAGATTAATCTTGCCAGCTCTCAAAAAACACAACTGTAGAAAGAGAAGTACTATCTTCTTTTTGCGCATTTTGCTATGCTGGAGGTATTGTTTTCCTTAGCGACCCATGAAGGGGAGCACCCTAAGGACTGTTATTCCTGTGGCCAAGCTAGTTTGGATTCTGATAGTTGTTTGGCCCACAACTGCACAAGTTTTATCTTTTGCCAAATCTCTTCCAGCTTAAAGCTCCGTGCTTCTCTCCAAACTAGCCTACAAAAATGTGCTTGTGCAGTCAGTCATCTTCCCAGTTCAGACACGCTGGCCTTAACAGCACAAAGGAAGTTGCATTGGTTTTAAAACAAACTGGATTAGAGAAAACAGACAGTAAAGACACCAAGTTCAGTTTTTAAGACAGGCATGTTTTGGTGTTGATCAAATTGCCCAGAATTTATACAAACCAAAATGAAATAGTTCTTTCAGCTACAATACAAGTTCTCACACAGAGACAGAAGCAGTTAATCATACAGCAATAACTCCTTACTACAGCTCAGCCATTATTCTTTATCTATGAATGCCCTATTTACTATCAGAAAAGGAAATTATTCAGCCCAAAATGAAAGTGCAGTAGTCTGTATCAGTTTGCAATGGATTTGCACCAGGCTACCTTGACTAACTCACAGCAACTTGATAAGGAATAGAAGCAGGTGACAGCACCTGATGAAATGTGGTTAAATGTACATCTTCTAATGAAAGCGGTTCAAGTTTCTCATGTAGGAAAAATAAAAAATATATTAATACTTACATTGCTTTCTAGAGTATACCTGAGCCTCAATGGAAGAAAACAAAGTGTGTCAGTATTAGCCCTCATTTTGAGTTTCCAGCTCAAAGCATAAGTAGAATCACTGCTCAGTCAATGCTCTTCCCTGTCTATTTGAGCATTCTCATGTCGCTCTTCTCCATAACTCACCTTGATGGCACCAACTACTGTCGTTGTAAGCGCAGAATTGTAATGACTGCATAGGACAGTAGAATACATCAAGAGAAACCTAAATAAAGCAAAGGAGAAAATTTTATAAATTCCTTCCAAGAAACGCAGAAATTTAGCAACACTTTGAAATGTTCAACATTTTCTGGATAAGTATTTTGCTGGGATCTTCAATCCCACCTGTTCCAAACCCTAAAAAATGATTCTGTGGATCTGTACTTGAAGCTAATGATGTGCATATACCAAGTACTCAAAATACAGGTTAAAATGTGCTGCTTGAGCTCTCACAGAGTCATTCCTGTTTTCTGCGTTTCTTAAACGTCAGTATTTGAAGTCAGTTTGACCCCTTCGTTGGTGGTATGTGAAAGAGCAAAAGAGGATCCAATTAACTTTTTTTATTTTTGGTTTGACTCTGCAGTTCCAACAGGAACAAAGTATTGTTTCACTACTTTTGACTCTCCCATATTCTTCTAGGTACTTTAAAGAACAAATGCATGGAAACAGTTCCTATACTAAAGGAATTATATTCTATTAAATGCAAAGAAGAAGTTAGGTGATCAGAAGAGACAGCCAGGTGAGAAATACTGAGTACAGGAAGTAAAAAAGACAAATGGCATGTTGTTGACCACTGTACTTGTGAAGTCAACAACATAGATAGTACTGAAACAGTTATTTTCAATATTAGAAATAATGAAAAGATAAGACAGAAGCCTGGGGGAAAAATTTATTTTCTTTGATTTTTAACGCCAAGGCCCCTGCCCAGCTGTAGCGACTGGCCCGGGCAGCCCAACCACAGCCAGCGCGCGCCAAGCCTGCCAGGGCGTGCCAGCCCCGCCTCCCCCACCTCCCCTCCCCTCCCTTCCCCCCCTGCAATCTGAAACACTGTCATTAAAACATCTTACTTGATGGCTCTGTGTCCTTACCCCAACAAGCAGGAAAGAAGAAACTGAAAGACAAATAAAAAATTTGTCCAATGCTGAAAATGTGTTGCCTATTAACAAAAAAAAAAAGAGAGCAAGAATTACGTGCTATATAATCAACTGTAAATACATACAAAATACAGTTAATATGAAAATGTGCAAAATCACACAATATATTTGATTCATATTATAATCACTACATGTTTCTATTACTACTGGAAACAGTTTGATGCACTTAACTACAGAGAAAACAGGATGACAGCACCCATGATTTCTAGACAGATTCTTGCAACATATATAGCAGTGTAGATATAAAACTCCACACTGCAAGCAATGAACACAAATACAATACAGAGAATCTGTAGTTGAAACAGTGTTGATATCAGACAAAGAGAAAAAATAAATAAATAAATAAAGTCTTTGAAATCTATTTCATGCCATAGATTCATTCATAAACATTTTTCAGGGTCCAAGCCTGCATTTTTGAGCTCGAAAGTACATTAAATAAGCATTACTAAGGTCTCTCATCAATGAAGGTCAATTAAAAGGCTAAATCACCACTTTAAAGTCTGCTCCTTAGTGACATGCAGCAAACAAACACAGAGTGCCACACAACAGTCACTAAGAAACATGTCACAGATTCTTTTCCATCTATAGTAACTCGGGATATGCTACATTTCAATATGGTTAGTTTAAAGTCACCTGTATTAGCATAAAATTCAGCATAGGCTGAACACATCCCTGAGAAACAGGGTCAAGGCTGTTAGCCCATGAAGAGCTGTGGCTAGCTGAGCCTCCAGCACCTGAGGTAATAGTCTAGGGGGATCTCAAGCACCTCTGCCCTGCTAGAATTGTGCTGGTGTGCAGCAACAAATTGCCAAGTATTACAAAGAGACATTCTGAAGCTTCACTTCTCTTCCAGTGCATCATGCTGTCCTCCTAGTCAGCCAGCTGGTGAAGGAGAAGTAACTGGGACACTCACACACTGCAGTCTCTCCAAGATGTGGTAGCTACCACTCCAGAAAGAGCTAGAAGAGCAGAAGCAATTTTCCTATTACATAGAGTACTGATATTTTGACTGGCAAAAGGTACCTGCTGTGATGGATCAAGGCAAAAATCTCTGAAAAGGGAAAAGCAAACCCACTTCTATGGCCTGAAAATCTGCTAAATACAGGTGTTATCTACAATGATTTGTTGACTTTTCATTAGTATTTTTCCATTTTCTACCCTTTTCCGGTAATTTAATCTCTGTGCATCATACTGACACTAGTTATCCACATCACTTAATGGGAATTTTAATATTAAGTCACCAAGCCAATGCATATGCAGAATAGGCACTACACATTTCTCTGATATTTATTTACTTTTTTTCAGATAATTGAGCATTAAACTGTTCTTGCCTAATCAACATGCGCGTACAATGCACTCTTTATTTTTCTCATGGAATAAATCTAGCAACAAGTTAAAATTCCCTGTCCAGTTCTCCCAAAATACCTCCAGCCACGACTGCCGGGAAAGCAGTTGAAACCTTATAGACATACAAACTTGGCCCCTACGAAGTCTGCCAAGAAGGGCATCAGCTGCATTTTCCTAAACTGGCACAAGGGGATGCTCGACTGATGTCACAAGAAGAGATTTCACACTCACAGCAGATCTAAAGCCATCACTTTTCAGGGAATGACAATTCTTCCACTTAAAGCAGACTTGTAAGAAGACAATAACAAAATCATGTGAGTTCAGGGTACAACAACATGCAACTGGAATGATTTAGGACACCCACAAGCTCTGTAACAGTTTTTAGTGGCAAATCTCAAATATTTCCAAAAGGGAATATGAGACTAATAGACTCATATTACTGGTAAGAAAAAGAGAACTCAGTAAGTCTGTGAGGGAGACAGAAAAACAAGACAAATCTCCTGGTCTGATACTTTACGTGCCAAGATATACTGCCTATGGTATTATACTTTATTATGATTAGCTACGGAGAGTCATCTTGTCGTTCTGTAAGAATGTAAAATGTAGGTTCCTGAACTAGACTGAGACTAAACAGGAATCTGTTCTGCGCATCAGAATGAGAGAAGGACTAGAAATTGTCTGGTTTTGATATTTGCAATCTCATTTTAGAGCACATGGCAAATCACACAGTGCAGCTGGATTTCCAACCAACTGCTCTGCTGAGAGTTCCCAGTCATATACTGGTTTTTAAACAAAGACTCATACAGGGGCTATCACACAGCTTCAGCTTCTCCTCAGAGTGAATAATTACAAGTTCTTACCTATGAAAGGAAGTCCAAGTCACATATTTCAAATACTAGTCACTCACACAGAGGTAGGATTACTTCTTTAAAAAAATACAAACAAAAACCTCCACCCACCCCCCAACTGAAAAAACTGATCAAAATACTGTTATCAGTCTGACATATGGAATATTGCTCCTTACCTGCTGAAAGTCTCCAGTAGAAAAGCTAATAATAACTGTCGGAACCACCATGAAACAAGCATTATAGAAAAGGACACCATATTTTCCCAACTCCTGTGAAAAACGAAACATGGTGTTTGGAATTACAAGTTATTTAAGAGCAAAATACTAAACACTACTCTGGCAAGCCTTCTGACATTATCGTTAATGAGCAGGCAAAATATAATACACTTGAATTTAAAATATAAGCTCGTGACCGTTGGATTCAGTGTTCAGTACAAAGCTGAGTTTCCACTCAAGTCACTTTGTAAGTTAAGAAGAATATTACTCCTCTGCTATATCTTGAAACGTTTCTATATAACACCAACTAGCTGGAAATCTCCAAAGGCTGATCCAGCACTGCTTTCTGTCAGAATGCACATAAGCCTTTGCCTGGCCGAGGGATTACCCATTCCATCTACTGCAAATCAACAACAAAAGCATAGGGCAGGGTGGCTCTCTGGGGTCAGCATAGCAGCAAAATTAATGAAGCCTGACTGCTAGACGGAGCATCTGTAACCACCGGTAACTGATGTAACTTCAGGTAATTTGAGGGATGCCATATATCCTGGTGGTTAACTTGCTTGACACAAAGGCAGAAGATTAGGGTAATGAAAAAGCAGTCTTCGCTTCCTCCAGATTCAGCCATGCTATGTGGCAAATCTCTCCAGCTTATCTTGTGCTTTAAAATGAAATCCTGTATTCTGCAGAAACCTGTGAGGCCATTAAGTGCTGCTCATAAAGAAAAATATGAAGTCTGGATGCAATGCAACTCCAGAGATAACTAAAAGCTACACGTTTCCACTGTACAGATTGACTCACAAAGGTCAGTGACAAAACCTCTATCCAGCATCTCCAAGACTGCTCTCTGCTACAGCTTGCTATGTTTTCACCGCACTGTGTTTGCAGAGCAGTCTGCTCAATGTTTACACGAAGTATAATGTGTCAAGGTATGGCCAAATTCTTTGGCATACCTGGGTTAATGTAGACCTGCTTTTAAACATCCAAAAAAGATATCAGTTGTTACTGTTATTGACTCAAA
Source organism: Chlamydotis macqueenii (assembly GCF_036417535.1). NCBI lineage: Eukaryota > Metazoa > Chordata > Aves > Otidiformes > Otididae > Chlamydotis > Chlamydotis macqueenii. The sequence goes on from NC_141593.1 coordinate 43,828,942, forward strand.
CTGGTCAGGTCTCTGTTCCTACCCACAAGTTATTTTACATAAACCTCATTTGAAGTGTGTTTCTAGTAAAAAAAATAATCTTCCTTAGATATATATATCAAGTTTACAGGTAAATAATTTTGTTTTGGTTTGGATTTATTTTAGTTTTTATCCAAAACAAACACTTTAAAGCCACTAAAAACTCTGCCTAAAAGACTTGGGAACAAAAATTACACTGTTTATCTAAGCGTGGCCTGGGATACTATTAACAACTTTTTCCCAGAGTGATATATTAAGGATGTATATATCAACTAAAATATGAAAGCAAATTAAACTATTTATTAGTTCATAAGGCCATATAATAAGTAACCTACTGTTACCATATTGTCATAATATTAAATTAAACATAATCACCCTGCAGTTACCTTTGGATCGATCTTCTGCTTTGTGTAAACTCCATTTGCTGCTGTGAAGATATCATTTAGCAATACAAACGTGTAGCCCTCCAGATTAAAAGACAGATCAGACCTGGGAAAGAAATATTATACTGTAAATAAGCGAACAGTATACAACGCATTGCACTACTTTGTCTACATAGAGAAGTATCATAAATGAAGAAATGCAAATCCTGAGAACTCCAGTAAGTCACAGGTTTTGCTTTATGCATTCCTTGTAAGTAAAGGCACTTTTCATTTCTCCAGTCACAGGACCTCACAAACGAGTAATCAGCTTCCAGAACTCAGTGCAGAAGTGGCAGGAAATGCTCGGTTTTCATTCTGTGAAAAATTCCATCTGTCTCAATCCTGACAACTTGTCCAATTATTACTGAGTATACTTATCTATTTCTTTTAATACAAAAAGTAGCTACGGAATAAAAGTATGACTAGTTGGTTTTTTTACACTCAGACATATTATCATCCTTTCTGTTTTGACTAGTTATCTCATGAATATGGGGTAATTCATGTAACAGGACATGGCTCTACCTGAGTCACATCACATGGAAATTATTTACCTTTGTACATAGCAAAGCCAAGAAATAAAAAATAACATTACATTTCCAGTTAAGTAAAGGAATATCCAAACAGAAAAAAAAAACCAAAACAGAACAGAGGAGGCTAACATACAAGTGCTTTGTGAACTTAATCTTACATTTGAACTTGTTAAAAGTGACTAAAAAAATAGACGTTGCCTAACTCAAAACTCTATTTGACAACCAAAAGATCAGTCTTTCTACACAGAACAAGAATATATTTTTCTAAGATTAGTAAAATACACTGATACTATGAAATAAAAGCAGCATTTCTTACACAGTTTAATTTTCTTCCTTTATGATCGTGCAAACATGGAAAACCTGGGGGGAGGGGAAATGAAGCACCCAAATACTTCCAGCTAGAGCTAATTTTTTTCTTTTGTATTCCTGCACCTGCTAATGGTGTCAGCAGAGATTTTTCAAACCAACTTCATTCAGAGTAACTAATCTCAACTTAGGTTTACTTGACATTTCACAAGGAAGAAAATCCTCCTGTTGTCCCTCCTCTCATAACATGACTTTGTATAACAAATAAAAACCTTACCCAGCTGCTATGAAAGCCCCAAGAATGATGGCAAATACGCTGACTATAATACTCAGTGGGTATCGTTTCCTGTAGACAAAAATTAGACAGTTCACATTTTCATTATTTGAAGTGGACACTAAACGGCTGTCTGACTGAAAAGTTTCAAAGTAATTAGTAATCACAGAACATTTAACAGGAGGGCACAGTCTTGACAACCTCACAGAAGCAAATGTGATTAACTGCGCCACGCTGTCAGACTTTGGCTCTCAGAACAGAGATTGAAAAAGCACTGTGAGCATTCTGCTACTAGATAATTTTAAGAGTAAAGATTAAAAGTTTAAAGCAACAGTGCTGGAACAAACTGTAGTTTCCTGTGTATTGGTAGTCATAATGGACATATTTCACCGTCTTCCAGTAATCCAATATAGGAAAATCACTACATATTTCTTATATGGCTTTTCATCTCACTTTTATTGGGGAAGATGATGTACAACACACTATCTGGGCTATTTTTCAAATAGATACTTATTTTGAAGTCAAACTGAAACCTTGTACTTCGAGGGGAAAGCACAGAAACTTACTATATTCTTCAGTACCTCTACATCTGCACTGTCACAGAGTAGGGAAAAGCATACTGTAAAACCAACCTGCTTCTTATATCTGTATTACTTTATTTAGAAATGTCTTCAGTATTTTTGCACCATACTGCAATGTGCCTTACAAGCATTCCCCTAGTCATTCTCTCTCCCCCAGCTCTGAGCTGACCTGTGGGAAAAGATCCATCAAAACAAAACGTACAATGCTCTTGGAGAAATCCTATGTGTCAACGGAGCACAGATGTGGACCACCATCCCAACAACAAAGCTGTATGCAATCTCTAGATACATTAGGCTTCAATCATAATGAATCTCAACAGTAACAACTCAAACCTTGACTAGTTTTCAAATCCTAAGGTAAGCTAGCATAGACTCTCTGGAGTACCTTCATTTTCAGCATTGAGGAAATACACTGCAGCAGTCTGTATGAATACAGAGCTCTGCTCTTAACCTTCCCTTAGGTTAGAATGTTGCTTGCACTCATAGACCACATTGCCATAGTCCAGCTGAGAACTGATGGCTATCTCACTGACTCCCATTTTCCTCACTTGCTTGCGGGAGGCCTCAGGCCAACAGGAGAAAACAACACGTTGTGCTTTCCCTGTGAGAACTTAGAACCAGAAAAGAACCCTGGAGCATCTCTAAATACGAATCACATCGATCAACTGCTGCATCAGCCAAAAGGAGATGCCAATCTACTTGGAGGCTTTTTGAAGAGCTCTTCCCCTGACCATCCCTCTTTTGTTGCCTGGGTTCAGCTTCACCAAGCTGCTTTTCCTTGTTACCTTGCCTGACCCAAGCATAAATTATAACGTATTTATATTCTTGGTCTTTCAAATTGGTACAACTGAAACTAGTGATCGATCCGAAGCTGCAATAGCATACACTTCTGAATTTCTCATTAAAGATAAATGATGTATCTATAATTAAAGAGTTTTCTGATCTAACCACACACTGCTAGATATCTTATTTTCACAATAAACTGGTAAGTTTTTAGACTTGACCCACAAAGCTACTTTACATAAGCAGACTGCCATACTATCATAAGTGTTTTGAGACATAAGTATCTGCTCGTTTGAAGCGGTTTGCAGCTTAGCGGCCTCTGAGACGAGACACAAACCATAACGGCTAAAAGAAGTGTCTGAGTCATGCTTTGCTTACCTGATTCTTGTGCAACAGTCAAGAGAATGAGCTGTGTAAATGAAAGCAAGCTGTATTTTTTTTCCTGTAATCACTAAGTGCATGTACCTCTGTCTTCCAAAAAAGCTGCATAAAACCACTCTTTTTGATTTCTCTATTTCTCATCAAAAAGCATTCATTCAGTACTCTGATGAGATGCCACATGTAATCCATTTGATATGATCTAAAACAAAGGTATCTTGAATTAAAAAAAAAAAAAGGATCACCCAAGTATGATGATTTCCAGCAGTAACGTAAGTGGAATGGTAAACTTCCTGAGCACTGTAAACATCGGCAAACTGTCAAAAAGAACCAAATCCAAGCACAGGGTCAGATTAATAGCATTATTAGGTTTTAATTCTTATCTAATTTTACTAAGCAGAGGATGAAACCATTAGTCCAACAATAAGCAATCAAAACAAATTCCCAGCCACTTAGCATACATTAAAAAAAAAGTCAGTCTGACACTAGAGGCAGATTCGATAACCAAATCATTGAAAAATAACAAGATTTGCCAGTTCGTAAAACCACACAACTGGCTACCTTTGTAAAGGCTCATCTGCTTCCGTGAAATGAAATATAAAAGCTATATTTTCTACCTAGCATAGCCCCTATGACATAATTCTTCCTGTAGAATTCATGGGGAGGGTAACTAAAAATTATTTCTACTGTAAAATTAAAGGACATATAATAAACCTCTGAAAACATATAATCGAAATAAAATACAAAGCAAACATGCTTAGTAAACAAGATATACTTTCAAAAAAAGTAAAATAAATCCACAAGAAAAAAAAAAACAGAGGAAGCACAAGAAACATCAAAGGTGGAACCAGCTGCAACTACCAATCAAACAGGTACTTCTAACAACATATTGTTGGTCTACACAAAGTGAGAAAATTGGAAACCTTCCTAAGTAATTTGAGAAAACACTTGCATCTGATACTTTGGAAATCTGCCAGCATGGCCATATGGACCAACTAATCCTCTCTTTAAGATAACTACTATCAATGGCATTAATAAATAACACATATTCTAACACAGAGTTTAATCACTTTACAACAGACATTCTGAAATTATGCATGAGATCACCCTACAAACAACCCAAACAAGGTGAAAAATTCCTTAATGTAAGCAAATGTCACATAACATAACAGAATGCAACGTAGCAAAATGTTAATGGCATAAACACTGCAGTCATTCTTACTTTTCTGTTTTAAAAATCAGTTATGACTAGTAAATCTAAACGAGGTACGTCAGTAACAGGAGGAGGAGATGGTGTACTTATGTATAAATAACCTAATAAACTTTTTATTTTAAAATTACAGTTAGGGAAATAGGCGAAAGAAGAACCCATGTATCAAACTTTTACAGGATTGAAACTACTTCCATATGCACATTGGCTGAAGCGCTAGCAGGGACAGTACTGCCCAAGTCCTTATGCCAGCCTGAATAGTCACTTCAGTGGAACAACTTCCAAATGCATACAACAAAGAGTTGTAGAAACAGATGCTTAACATTTCAAAGTTATGAAATTCTGAAAACCCACAAAATTCTGTGGTTTGGTTTAGCTTACTATCAAATCCTCAGGAGCCTGTAATAACATACAAGAAAGCACTGCAATGGTAGTGCTGTATCTGGTGCAATGATCATGCATGCTGCATTCTTCTTCCACAGACAATTTGGTCATTCAATCTATTACAGCAGGTCCTCTAGAGAGCCTACACCTTTTTAGAACTAGCATGGAAGCAGCTCTCACAGATCTATGCTTACCCTTTAGCAATTTCTCCACAGCTTGCTCTTGGTGCTCAAGAGGACTATGCTGCCATCACCACCTCACTAGAAAGTAGTTCTTCCATTTCTTGGTGTGTCCTAAATAACCTGCACTGACATCATGGTACAAATCTTTCCCATATTCTTCTTCCTTCAAAAACATCTTTCTTACAGCTTTCAAACTTACTGGTCAGGACACCCAGGAAAAGCTGGATGCTTGGGTAAGAGGGGAAAGTGAAAGCAGTTTCATCGTCCCAAGTATTCTGATTTTCTGTCAGTAGAGGCCTAGCTAAGCCCCCCTTAAAAGAAGCAGACAACTTGCGAACAGATCAAATATTTGGGTAAGGGTTTCATAATAGTATCTGGGGTTTAGACAGACAGCAGACATCATATGCATTTAAGTCCCTATGCAACGCCTTTTTTCAGTGTTTATTTTTTACCCCCACAAAAGAAAAGGGTAAAATCCAAACAGTCTAGTTGTAACTTCCATTTACTGTACCTGAGTTTGCTGGTACTCGATAATCCACTTATGTGGTTTCCAACATAAATCAGAGGCAGGGGAAACAACTGTGATAAAATTAAAAGCACAACTCAGATTATTATGTTTTGAAGTACTATTGAGAAACTTTATTTGATAGAATTTGATAACTGTAATATGTACTTCTAGCAAGAAAGAGGGTTTTTTAATGGAAAAAAAAGAAGTAACTCTGCTGAAAACTGATCCGCAGCTCTCTTTCATGTGACTATTCACAGCTCCACTGATTGCATTAGAAGAGTTACAATCTACATCTAATGAGTCAGACTGTGTTCAGTTTTATTTTAATTACTATAATTCTCAGATTAACACTCATTCTAACATTTTAATTTTAGGTATAAAAGTAATACTAGTAATAGTAACTAAATAAGCAAGAGAACAGGTGGAATAAAATAATTAATAACCTGTAAGTATGCTATGCTTCTCTAGGCACTTCACACATACTAGCATGCCTGGAAGATACACCGTTTCAGATCTACCTAACAAATTCTGCTATGTGAGATACTAGAAAGGAAACATAAGTATTTAGGGGTAAATTAAACTTTACCATTTCCAGCTTGTAGCATAATGAGACTGACTCCCACAGAAACATAGAGAAGCAATAACGTAACTACAGAGCCTTAAGAAAATGTACCAGAAGTCAGGGATCTCTACACAATACTCAGCTGCAGTTGAAAGCTGCCATTCTCCTGCTACAGAAAAGTTGCAGAAGATTAAAACCAGCCAAAGTAATCATTGGGGACAAAGGTGGTGTGTACATCTAGTCCCACTCACTATCAGTCAAGTGGAGCTGAAATGGCAAAAAGACAAAGTAGATCCTCTACCCTGCTGTTGTACCTATACATGCTTCAGAAGACACAGTGTTTGTTAGAGGCTATGTCTTCTCAAAGCATTGTGTGCTAGAAATGCATACAGAGGAATGCACTGCATTTTAACGATGTAAAAAATTCTGCCTTTCTTTTACAACAAAGAGGAGAGAGGAGAAAAGTACAGTAAAAGTTCGACCACAATTAACCAAAGTTAACTTTTAAGTGAAGGTATCAGTAAAAGCAAACCGGAGGATAACGTAAGAGGAGTGCAAGTAACAAGAAATACTGTGCCTGTCAACATAAGCTCACACAAATTTTGTAAGACATTGTCTCTTCTGCAGAATTTCATTTAGAAAACTATCTGCATTCCTAGCATGAAAACAGCGCTGACATGACATTCTCTTTCCTCTGAACTTCATCTGTTGTAATGTTAAAATCACAACATTCAGCACAACATCAGAGATCAATGAAACATTTACTTAAAAAGGGTCAAGAACTCCCAAATTTCCTCACTAAAATAAGCACTTTGCTACTTTAAAGCTCTAGCTGAAAGCACTGAGGACATAAACCAGTTCGGGAGTGAAAAGCAACAACAATCTCAGTTCATGACAGTAATCTCACTGTCAATGAAAGCGAAGTTGTTAAAAGGATAAAGAGTCAGTCCAAGGGTGCTTTAAAAAGTAAATAAATCAACGAGCAATCCAGCTGATTCACTGTGACTAGTCAAATTCAGCACTACAAGCAATATGTGAGTCCTTTATGCTGCAGCGCTGACTGCCCCCAATATATCCAGGAAAGTATTTCAAAGGACAAAGAAAATAGGTGCTGTATTTTTTAACGCCCTTGTAGTGACTTTAAAGTGAAGACCATAGCAGGGAGGGAGAGTAATGGCACTGGAGGGGTGCAGAGAGGTGAAGCCTCCTGAGGTCTCAACAAGTTGTTTATATGCTGAACTCAAAAATACCCACTGGGAAACCTTCTTCATTCACGTTCTGGAAAAAATAAGGATTGCCCATTTTATAATCAATGCAATAGATACTCCTGCAAGATTTCTACATACAGAAATGTAAATGATTTCAGCATGAATTAAGAAAATACAGCATTCACCAATGGCTGCGAGACAGCAAGACATTCATGGTAAACCTCATACTGACAGTAAGACAAGATTCTGCAATGAAGATGCTGGCCTGAAACGCTATGATATCTGAGCTCTGCAGTAGAGCTGGGAGCTGTCTCTGTACCTCTGAGCAAACACTGACCAATACCTCCGAACAAGACATAAATACACAGGGTTATGCACCAAAGTAAAGTTCCAGCAACACTGCACACAGATGCAAAAATCTGTGAGAATCATTGCTACAGTCATTGCAGATCCTAGTTCCCAATCTGAGATAATAAAAGATCTTCTCTCACATTCTCTCTATCCTGTCTCTTCAGACCATACATACGGTCTGCATGATGCAGCAACCCCCACCTATAGTATCTTTTGTAGGCATTATTTTAGCCCCTTCTATGGAACATAAATGTTACATTTGGAATCAACTGTTGTTCAGATTTTTAGTCTATTTTTCTATTGTTTTCTCACACGTCCCATTCAAATTTCCAAACAGCCTTTCATGCTGTGATTAAAATTCTTTCTTAAACACAGATCTCCCATTAATCTCACAGGGAGCTGTATACATTCCGAAAAATACTTCAAGAATCTGAAAGAGTTCATCCAGCTGTACGAAGGTACAGCTTGCTTTCCCATGTACTTCATAACCAAATGGCACCAGATTTCTCTGCAAACAAAAGGCAAGATACTGCAGTGAAATTAAAATGATCAAATCCACTACTAAATGAAACAAAGAAACATATTTGACAAACAAATGCAAAATTGTTTTCCGTTCTTCTTTTATGTCTTGTCCCCCTAAGAAAGAATGCCATTACAAGAGGTAACATCTTTTTATTAGTATCAATCCTTACCTTCACAGGTATGCTTTTGTCAAAATCGGGGAAGTGAACAATCTTATTTAATTTTGACACATACAAGATAAGTATAGTGGCTGCCATCTAAACAAAAAAGAAAAAACAAGAAGTCACGTAAGAGTAAAATTGTAATGTATCAAGGAAATAACTGCTTCAAAGACAAGTTTTTATACGCATTAGATAAATGCTAGGTATCACATATATTTTTTTTTCCAAAGAACAACACAGCATGCAATGAATAAACTGTAATAACATTATCCTTAACAATTTTGACTGTTATTTATTTGAAAGTACAATATAGACATATTTTTTACTGGCTTGAGATAATTAGTGGCACTCTGTGAAACAATATACACCAAGAACAAGTTGAGAAAATAAAACACGAGAGGATCCCTGAATAATCAAGCTATTTTCACTCAGAGTGCTGTTCAGTCTGCAGAATCACTCCTACAGCTTTTTCAGTAATGTGAGGCGGCTGTGGGGATTGTGCATTGATCAGTCTGTTGACAACATGAGGAATGAATAATAAAGATAAGGGCAGAATGATGGAGAGTATCTGAGACACACATCTGAGACACATCATAAGAGTTAATGCTGACTCCAGGAAGGAAAAAAATGTAAAATTTTCCTTATACAAAAATTCATTAATTGCCTGTCTAGAAAACGGAGTGGAGTCAAGCTCTACCGTCTCAAGCACTATAACTTTATAAACCGTTCAGTGAAATCTTGGAAGGATCATTCAGCAAAAATGGAAACGCCATTGAGTCTTAGGTTCTGCAAAGAAACAAGGCCATTATCACTGCCCTCAACATGAAGTATTGCCATATTTTCTAGTCTTTGGCTTCCACTGAAACATGACATGTGGTTCCTTGAGCAGTCTGAATGTGTGAAACTCTCTTTCTCTCCCCTTCTCATACAGCAAAGATGTTACAAGACATTTTACACTCTTCAGCAACAAAGAGTAGAGATATTAAATCTGCAGTACCCTGTTTTCACCTCTTCCTGACCACCTCTTAGTGTGTAACCTTGGCAGAAAATAAATCCTCTCTTTTAAAAGTATTTGCCTAAACAACACCCACTTCCAGGCTCCATCTTTCCCAACCATCCCTCTGCAGAGTCACATGTTCTTCTTTATGGGTCATGTACACAAACATTTGAACTTTGGTTTTACTATAATGCTTACTAATAAAATTTTTTTAAAAAAATAATTAAAAAAAAACATTTTCCACTGCAGTACTGCAAATCGCTCACAGGCAAATAAGGCAACAAAGAACCAAAAACTGTGTGCCAGTCCTACCGGAAAACTGCTGGGAAAGAGGGAGGAGATTTATGAGGAAATACATGGTTTGTCTAAAAATAGAGGCAATGTCTCTGCATATAATGCACAAATGGTCAGGGACTCTCATAGGATCTATGCACTTGTTAGAACAAATCTTGGCAGTTTTGAAGGCCAGATTTCTTAATTACTGAACTCTACCAGGGGAAATAAATGACATTTCCAGTCCTTCATGCAACTCTTCCCAGGGAGTAGTTTTGATTTGAGATTAAATTTCCTTGATCTCACTAAAACAAGTCACTCTTCTTTATGGTGTATCTAATCTAGAAGATGAGCAGTGCAGTATAACAGAGATTTCCCACAAAAAAAAATATATCTCTAAGCTAACGTTAGTTTAACTTACAAAATTATGAGTACATTCAGCGTGCTTTACTTCTGAACATACCTGTCCAATTCCAAGAAACATCGGTGATGGGAAGCTGAAAAGCATAAACAGACAGTTAATCCTGAAGGGGGAAAAAAAAAGAAAACCAACCAAACAAGCAAAACAAAACAACAAACAAACAAGTTTAAATTTAGCACCAAAGTCAACAACTGGACATGTGGATTGTAGATGACTTGCTAGCCGTTCAGAAGAGCTCAGAAACTGCTACAGTAATTGGAGTCCTAATATTTCAATTCTGCAGCAAAACACAAGCTGCATCCAAATAATATTAGTCTCACCTCTGTGCCTGGCAAGATCATGGAGCAGATCCTCCTGGAAACTATGCTAAGGCACATGGCAAACAAAGAGGTGATCCATGACAGCCAACATGGCTTCACTAAGGTCAAATTGTGCCTGAGGAATTTGGTGGCCTTCTACAACAGGGTTACAGCATTGGTGGATAAGGGACGAGCAACCAACCTGGACTTCTGCAAAGCATTTGACACTGTCCTGCACAACATCTCTGTCTCTAAACTGGAGAGACATGGATTTGATGGATGGGCCACTTGGCGGATAAGGAACTGGTTGGATGGCTCCACTCAAAGAGTTGTAGTCAACGGCTCACTGTCCAAGTGGAGACCAGTGATGAGTGGGGTTTCTCAGGGGTTGGTATTGGGACTGGCTCTGTTTAACATCTTTGTTGGTGACAGGGACAGTGGGACAGGGTGCAACCTCAGCAAGTTCGCCAACAACACCAAGCTGTGTTGTGTGGTTGACAGCTGGAGGGAAGGGATGCCATCCAGAGCGACCTTGACAAGCTGGAGAAGCGGGCCCATGTAAACCTCAGGAAGTTCAACAAGGCCAAGTGCAAGGTCCTGCACCTGGGTCGGAGCAATCCCAAGCACAAATACAGACTGGGTGAAGAATGGATTAAGAGCAGCCCTGAGGAGAAGGACTTGAGGGTGTTGGATGTGGAGAAGCTTCAACATGAGCCAGCAATGTGCACATGCAGCCCAGAAAGCCAACCGCATCCTCAGCTGCATCAAAAGAAGCATGGCCAGGAGGCTGAGGAAGGTGATTCTGCCCCTCTACTCTGCTCTGGTGAGACCTCACCTGAAGTACTGCATCCAGTTCTGGAGCCCCCAACATAAGAAGGACTTGGACCTGTTGGAGTGAGTCCAGGGGAGGGCCACGAAGATGATGAGAGGGCTGGAGCACCTCTCCTATGGGGACAGGCTGAAAGAATTGGGGTTGTTCTGCCTGGAGAAAAGGTGGCTCTGGGGAGACCTTACAGCAGCCTTCCACTACCTAAAGGGGGCTTACAAGAAAGATGGAGAGAAACTGTGTAGCAGCGCCTATTGTGACAGGACAAGGGGTAATGGTTTTAAAACAGAAGGAGGTAGATTCAAACTACATGTAAGGGAAAAATTTTTCACAATGAGGGTGTTGAAGCACTGGAACAGGTTACCCAGAGAGGTGGTAGATGCCCCATCCCTGAAAACTTTCAAGGCCAGGTTGAACTGATCTGGTTGGAGATGTCTCTGCCTCTTGCAGCAGGGTTGGACTAGATGACCTTTAAAGGTCCCTTCCAACCCTAACGATTCCACAATTCTATGAATACAGCATACACACAGCTGATCAATTCTAAAGAGCTAACTGTTTTGGGTATATTTGCAAGTGAAGGTAACACACTTGGAGAACTCTAACAATGCATAATTTTTGAGCGGCCTCACATATACACTACACACTCTGCGAGGATACAGTAAATCCCTTGCACTTGCCCTAACTTGGAAGCTCATCTTCACAGAACAAACACACTAGCAATATGTTTTTGTGAAAAGAAAATACCTAGGTAAATGTAGAAACACCTGTTGTCTGCTAAACTGGCTAAATTCTTACCATATCCCTTCATTTAGCTTCAGCTGAAAGCATGGATATTTGAATGTGAAGAAAGCAGAAACTTTACCAGGGCACTTGAAGAGCCTGAGCCCCTCCATTTTTCCCCCTAAATCTACATCAAGTTAGAGCCAATAAAGGTGTGGCAGTAACTGCCAATTCTCTGTATGCATACTGAAAGACACACAAAGAAATTATTTACGATGGATGGCTGGTTCACGCCATTACCAGCAGTGTCTGCAGCCTCTCCGCCCACAAACTTTAGGTGTCAAGGAGCTCCCTGAACACGACAACTCCTGCTGCCTCCCAGGAGTCACACAGTATTTTCATGGATAGTCACACACAAACTTGTATCCAAGGAGTCTAAATAAAACCCACTCAATTCTCTGTGCAGACCTGCACTAACAAATGCCTAAGGAGGCATCCACATTCTCAACAAGCTTTGTCATTTTCCATCACCAAGGCTCCTTGAAGTTTGGCTATTTATCACAGAAGCCACCAAGAACTACTATACTACTACAAGGTGTATTGAGAAATGTGTAACTCAAATGAGGACCACTGGGATGGGAATATAGTATCTGCAAAAGAAAGAAATGCTTTGCACTGCACTAGGAAAGCCATGAGGACACACACTGAGGACACAGCTAAAGGATTAGGAGTCGCCAGTAACAAAAGTGACTCCAGGAAACAGAAGAATTAATGTGAAAAAAAAAAAGAAGAAAAAAAAAGAGCAGAAGAATTAGGACTTCCATTTATAATCACATGGCACTTAAATTGTGTTGCAGTTATAGCTACACAATACAAATATGGAGACCACTCATTTGTACTACATAGATTTCTCCAGACTTTTTTGATTTGCAGAGCCCTAAACATTCCCAGCAATGCTGTAAGCTTTTTATAGAAAATTTAGGTTTACTGATGGGCATGTCGCCCTCAATTGTCTTTCATGGATGTGTTTAGTTGTATGCCAGGGACTTATAGGGAGCTGCAGATTGTACGATAAAAACCACTATAAAACAAAACCACAACTTGCCTCATGTATCATTTCTGGGAGATGTTATATACAGCTCTTATGTGTTCAAACAGCACTGAACGTTAGAAAACAACGGCACATTTTGCCTTTTCTGTTTTACTTTTTCCCTTTCATTTTGTTGGTTTTTTTCCCTTTTCTGTTGTTAGTTCATAACGAGCTAAAACATAGCAAAAACACAGCAAATCTTTTAAATAAAGAGTATTACTGGTGAGAAGATCACAGCTATGGGATGACAACTCCACGGGGGAGCCCTCATCATGTCAACAGATATAGTTCTTCAGTGTTTTTACGTTTAAGAGGTTTTCTGAGGTTCACGTTTTGGTTTTGGCTACCTCAGAAAAGAAAAGTGCTCGCAGAAAAGTAATAATATTGTTTGGCAGGAACAGTTATGGGAAAAGCCACTTCCATTAAGGGTCTGAGCTGGTGCAACCAGTGAAACGCCAGCCTCAACGCCGGGAGTAACAGATCTTCCAGGAAAAGACTGACGTGTTTCAAAAACAGGCTCGCCAAGGACGCTGCCATCGAGTGGTGCTCCAGAAGCCGCGCATGCTGGGCATAGACGGTCTCTGAAATTGCAGAAGCAAGCCCCAGCCCCAGCACACTCCCCGACACCTCCGGTGTTAAAGGGCCAGTGCCGGTGCGCCCGCTGATTGCCCCGGGACCCGCACTGCGCCGAGTCCCCTGGGCTGTGCTAACGGTCGTGAAAACGCTTCCCCGACGGGCCGCCTCGGCAGCGAGGCAGCACTCGCACCCGCCCCCGCCGGGAGAAGAGCGGCACCGGCGGCAGCCCGGGACAGGCCCCGCCGCCCCGCGCTGCCCGGCGGCCGCTCTGCCGCGGCCTGCGGCCCGGCCCGCGCCGCCAGCCCTCACCTGTAGGCGCTGAGCAGCGCCTTGTTGATCAGCACGATGAGGAAGGAGCATGTCCCGTAAAAGAGGGCTGAGAGCACCTTGGCTAGCGCCGAGGGCGCAGCAGCACCCGCCGCCTCCCCCGCGGCCTGCCCGGCGCTCATGGCAGCGTCGGCAGCACCGGCCAGGGCCCCACCCGGGGCTGCACCCAGGAGCGCGGCCGCCCGCCCCTCGTCCTCCTCCTCCCCGGTCCGGCTCAGCCCGGCCTGGCCCGGCCCGGCCGCAGGGCGCCCCCTGGTGGGACGGGGCGGTCCGGTAGCCGCGCCGCCTCGTCTTCCTCCCATGGGCCGCCACCCCCCCCGTCCGGCCCGGCCCGGCCCTCGCACCCGCGGGTCTGCGGCAGCGCCGGCCCACGGCCGCCAGGACTCTGCGGAGCTCGGCCGAAAGCGCAGGTGCTGGGGGTGCGGCGGGCTGCCGCCGATGGGAGCCGCCACGCCGGCAGAGCAGCATCCGAGGCGGGACGGTGCCCTCTGCCCCTGCTCGGCACCAGCTTTGTTTTTAAACCCGTCTGAACGGAAAGGCTTCGGGGAAGGGCTCACCCCCCCCGCAGGCCCCCCTCACGGCTGCCCCCGGCCCAGGCCCCCCCTGCTCGGGGCCCAGGGCAGCCGCCGCACAGCGAGGCCGGCCTTGGCTTCCAAGGAACCCTCACCGGTTTGTCAAACTGTAAGGGAAAAAAAAAACAAAACCAAAAAACAACAACAACAGCAACCCCAAACAAACAAACAAAAAAACCCAAAAAACAAAAGCCCTGAATAATGGGCTTTGTGTAGTTAATGCGTGTCAGATTTCAACAGGGAGGGAAAATAAACACCTTCGTGCTGTGTGAGTTAAGCTGACAGGCTCACAGAAACAAGGAAGAACTCAACTATTTTAACAATTACCCAATGCACACACCAAACTTGAAAATTAAACCAAATTTTTATTCAAAGCATCTATTAACATGACAGCACATCCACTCCTCTGCTGTTAAGTCATGCCAAACTACAACTTAAACACTTCAAGATTTCTTGCATGTAAACATTGCTTAATAAAACAAAAAGCAATCTTTCACACCTCAATTTTTTTTTTTACTTGGTATTTTACCTAAAACTTGTTACAAAACTGCTTCAGCTGTCTGAGTGTTGTCTAACAGCCAAGTACAATTCACTGTACTTGTCATACTTGAAGAAATAATCTGCAAGTTGCCCGAAGCATTAGAGCTGACTGGGAGAGTCAACTGAATCATTGATCCATTTCAATCCTAATGAAGTTAAGTTATGACTCCAGTCTCCAGCTGGCTGGTAATGACACAGCCTTGTGCCCTGTGAAATACTACTCACGAGCAATTCTGAGTTACAACTCAGAAGTAAAACAGATTTGCACTCAGGGCGCGTTTTGGGATCAGACTACTTGCATGCAGCCAACTGAACACTCAAAAGCTTGTAACTTATTAAAGAAACTCCAAACCTACACACACAGATTACCAGTTTTACATAGGCTAAGCAGCCTAGAACAACTACAGTGTTTCATATTTTTAAGTCTAAAAGACTTAAACCAGAAACAAATGAGCCTGATGTCAGCCAAGTTTAGGACCTGAAAGCAAAGTTAAACCGTATCACTGGTGCAAATTGATTTACATTCCATGAAAGTGATAACATTTTTTTTAAATTACTCAATTACTCTTTAGTTAAGTGCGTCAATACATTATTTAAAAAAAACTAGGTTAATGAGATTTTCAACCACAACAGGTTACCAATTATCAGAGAACATAATCCAACAGTTGCAGTTTCTGGTGTAAAAATCACACTACTATTCCGGAACACCTGTACGATCCAGTCAACCCTGTATCAAGTGATTGATAAAATTATTTCTTCCTCTTGTTTAAGTGAGAGGGAAAGTGGCTTCCCTTCTCACCTGAATTTCCTGACCTTCAACAAGAGGAAGGAGTTAAAGCAAGCAGGTCAGTAAATATTAATTATTCATATCCCCTAAAGCAGTAGCTTAACAAAAAAAAAAAAAAAAAAGGACACAAAACCAAAACCAAACCAACAAACCAACCAAAACCACACAACAAAAAGTCCAATCTGAAAACAAAAGTTTCCTTAGCGTATTAGGAATCTCTGGTTGCCTTCAAAGCAAAATACAGGAAAAGATCACCATGAGACAATGTTATTTCCAAGTATACAACATTCACGAAGTGACAAGATATCCTGCTAAACATTTTATATCAGCATCTGACTACTAGGCAGCATTCTGAAACTTCATTTATTTGGGAAATACATGAAATCACACTGTTAACACACTTGTAACTATCTTTGGAAGCCTATTTTCTAGTTGTATAGTGAATACTTTTCTGCAGTGTTTAATTGATAGCTGTGCTACAGTTAGTGAACACAAAATTGGCATGTTATCCTGAAGTAAAGCAATAAGGTGGCTTTATGCACAGAAAGTACGGAGGCTTCTATTTGCTAATAATCATATAAAAGCAATACTTTAAAACTTAGTGTTTGCTATTAGGAGATCTAGAATAGTTTACTACAAATCCATTCCACCCTGTAAATCCCCGCTTTAACAAAATCAAGTGCCAAATCACTACAGGGTCCAAAAATATCTGGAAAAAAAAAAAAAAACACATTACCAATTGTTTACCTTTGTCTAGACTTTGCAAGACTAATCATTTCCAGATAAACCCAACAATGTGCAAAAGTTCCTAACATCACATTAGGAATAACAAGTGCTACCCAGAGATTCTGCTGAAATCAAATCAGAAAACATAAAACAGTGAAGTCAAGCCTCATACCTTCAGCAGTCACAGTGAAGATCCTGAACGATCTTAGTTTCCTGCATGAAGCAGTTTCTTCCTCTCTACAAGCTGAGATAACTAAGCTTTGCCTTCTGCCTCAGTGACACTAGGTAAAGGTACACCAACATTAGAAAAACACGGTTTCATTGCTGCTTAACAGTATCTTCAGACCTATCACTTAATATAAATTTATATACTTTTTACATAAAGTATATATAAATATACTTTTCTTTTCGTCAGCCTTCTTTGGCCACATGTACCATTCTGCTAATCTCAAACACTTTGTTCAGAAAGTGCTTCCTGTGAAAACTGCTCCAAATAAATGAGTTAACCTTGCAAAATCTAGCTTCCCACAATACGTAAATTTATCAACCCTGCATTATGCAGTCCTGTATTTACAAAATACTTAGAAACTTTACATCTGTCTTTTACCTTACAAAAAGTGCAATTCTCTCACCTCATGTTATGAGGCAACAACATTCTTCATAAATTCTACAGAATAGCAGCCTATGATAAGCAAATAAGGTGCTTAGCTTATGCCCAGGATCTAACTGGTTAAATACCACCAGGAAGTGCATTTTGTTCCTAGCTACTGTCACAGTGGTGCCACAGCTAGGTTCGCAAGCTCAATAAGAGCCAGCGCACCATGCATGCGTTCACGCTGTTCCTGGAGGCGGCGGTGACGAGCAGCTGAATGAGCACTGTTTTTCTCTTCATCATCCTCTTCGTCAGATTGAAGATATTCCATTGGGTCCTGCTGTTCCTGATCTGTTTTCTGGATTGTTTTCGTTTTCAAAGCAGGAGCACGCTGTTGTCTAGTCTCCCAGTATCTACAAAATCAAATGTGGGCAATGCCTTTAAAAAATATACAACTGACTCACTGACCAACAATTCAAAGCTGACAAAAACCTCCCAAGTGTTAGCTTGCATCCGACTAAGCACTGCATTTGGCTTTATCTTTCAGCCCTTATATGGTAGTACTGAAACTGTCAGAAGCCTCATTTATTCAGTATTTTAAGTGTGAAGTGCCCAGGTGAACATCTGTGAGGGATTTCTCCTCTACACAGTGTTCCTAGTTGGCATTTCTCCCCAGGCACGCACAATTGTTGCCCATCATACAGATGCAAATTAACAAGACTGTAGCACACTAACAACTTATTAGCAGGTGTTGATCAAGCAAATAAGAGAAGCATTTAAGCAGAGAAAAAAAACCAAAACAAAACTTTGTCTTGACCAGGCAGTCACACTTTTGTAAGGAAAGGCAAGGCCAGGTTGATTTGTACTGGAGGAACAGCTGGTTTTGGTTTGTTGAAGGGTTTTTTGCCCCTAAGAATAAAATGCTTTATCAGACCACCCTTGTAAGTATTTAGAGAAAGATGACACCATGGGGGAACTTACTTTGCTAGCCACTCAGCCACAGCTTTATTGTCAGCAGTCTGCTTCTTACTCAGCCTGTCTGTGAGCTCTTCCCTCTTCAGTCGGGCATATGGATGTTTGGGGCAATGACGGTTTGCATGCGTGAATCTGCTTAAACAGCCTTAAAAAACACAAAGTGATAACGAAGACCACGTTAGGGAAAGCAGCTAACCAACAAGTAAGCATAACAACTCTGGGATGAAGATGCTGCTGAATCCAGCCTTCCTCACTCACAAAACCGTAGGTTTGGTTGAAAACAGCAAGCTCTAGTTGCAAGGTTCATAACATGCCCCTTCATTTTATACATTAGTATCAAACTACTGCTAACCTATTTACATAATGCCATGTGCAATCCTTAGGTACATATTTGCATGACTATGCAGATCCTGCATGGCTCCTCCAAAATCAGTATCTCAAACTTTTATAGATCTTTGCCACGTGAACATGCATACGTTTCCAGTACTAGACTGACTCTAGTTCTGAAAGCTGCAAATTGTTTTCTGATGGCTCACCATTCTCCGAACAGACGAAAGGTTTCTCCCCTGTGTGGAGACGCTGGTGAGTTTTGAGCTGCCCGCTCTGGACAAAGGCTTTCCCGCAATCTGGATAGTCACACAAATAAGGCCTTTCACCTGAAAAATAATAACAAAACAGGTTTTTGAAAGCTGAATATAAAAGAAGAGTCACAGTATCGACTGGTGGTCCCTGGCTTGAGACTTACCCAAGCAAGGTCTCCTTTTAACCACCCAGACACTTGCATCTAATTAAAAGCCCTAGTGTACCAAATAGCAGAGATCCACTTTTATCCCAAACACATCTGTACTTTGAAGTACATGCTCAATGCTACTGGATAATACAATTATTTCCAGAGGGGAAAAACAAGAAATCAAAATTATATTTTTCTCTGTCATATCTTCTTATTTAAGCCTCTTGCACAGCGCTACACAAGCTTTGTCCCATGTAACTATGTACCTATAGAGCAAGAAATACATGAAGTGAAATGAGTAAATGGATAAGTAATGTAATTCAATTTGTAACCAGATAAATTTTATCCTTAACATAGCCTGAACTAGGGTAAAATCACTAAGGTCAACAGTATAGTAACACATGGAGTTGTTGAAATATCTCATTAGGGAAGACTTCAGGAAAAGTTGTAATGGATAAATGGAGGTCGCAAGAGAAACTTATCCCAGACTTAACGCAAGAAAGTTCTCTTAGGCCAGTCATTGAGGAAGACTCCCCCACGCAAACTACAACGCAAAGAAGAGAGATAGCAGGTGTCTTCTCCCTCAAGAGGATCTGACCGCATGCAACTACGCAAAGGCATGCCAGGCCACCGCTCCTCAGAAAGGATGACAAAACGAGGGTGATGCTGACTAAGTCGGGGAATAACACCTGTTAAGTAGTTCATACAAGTTCAACAGCTAATACAACCAAATGAGAGAAAAACATCTTTCACCAAAGAGCATGAGGAAACTGTATCTAGGTTAGTCTTAGTGACTGTTGGAACATGAAGGGAAAAAAAAAAAAAAAGTATTTGCTTGGTTTAAAAAACAGCATCCCCTGTTCAGTTCAAGCTCAGCTGAGTATTGAGTGAGTCAATCCTACATTTTAACTTAACCGCGTGTCGCCTTGTACATACAGTTCAGTAAATTAGCATGACCACCTCCACCTCAGAAAATGAATTCCTGGTGGTGGGAGTGACAACTAGATGATGATTTTAAGCATCGGGACTCTTTCCTCAATGTTCAAGCTACACTCCTAGAGTGTGACACTGCCCGGGTTACCTTTTAAGTTACTGTCTGCTCTTGCAGCTGAACTTCAAATGCTGCGTGAAAAACACATCAGCAAGAAGGAAACAAATCGCGGAGAAGAGCCAGAATAAAAAGTGCTACCGCACACAGGGTGCCAAGCTCAGAAGTTCTCCCTGTTACAAAGTAAGCCTGTGACAGTAGCAGATAAAATATTTACACAGTTTGTCTATACTATCATAACCCAAACTGCTGCTACACTTTCCCATGACAAACACCGCTACAAGGACTTTGATTGCACTAACAAACATCAGAAAAAAAGTATGACTAATTTAACAGTTCTGATAAAATATTAACAGGTTGAGTTTGTTGGGTTTTTTTGTGCTTTTTTTTGGGTTTTTTTTTTTGTTTGTTTGTTTTGTTCTGTTTTTTTTTCAATTCCCTCCCTGCTGCTGCCTGAGCTGCTCACGCCACCTATTTGGACCTTCCCGTTACTCACCGGTGTGAGTTCGCTTGTGGGCCTGCAGCGACTTCTCTCGTGGAAAGACCCTGTTGCAGATATTGCAACGTATCCTGCTGGAAGAGTGCTCTCCTTCGCTGATCAGGTCACGGACGGTATCCGCTCTCGGCCGGCCACGCCTTATCCCATCCTGCGTTGAAATAATCACGGAACTGAAACCCCGCACGCTCCCGCCTCTGCGGTTCAGCCCAGAAACCCGCAGCTTTCCCGGGAGCGGCTCGGTGAGTCACGGCGCCGTTACCCAGGCCGGAGCCAGCCCGGCCCGCACCCCGCCCCGCACCTTCTAACAGCCAGGCAGGTGCGGGCGGGGAGGCGTCAGGCGGCCTCTGACGTCCGCTCAGTGACGTAGGGAATGAACCGACAACGTACAAAACAACTTTTTTTTTTTTTTTTTGGGGCCTTTTTTAAATTTTAAAAGGAAGGGAGGCGTGGCAGCAGCCCTGCTCCGCCTGCGGGCGGCTCCCGCTCCCCGCCGCTCCGCGCCTCTCCCTTTCCCCTGCCGCCCTCCCCCCACCGCCGGGCAGCACCGGGGCGCGCGCGCCACTGCCGGAAGTGACTTCACTTTAAATCTCCGTGCGGAGGCGGGGGAGGGGGACGCAGCGCGCGGTGTCACCCTTTAACTACACCGCCCGCCCGCAGCTGCCGCTGCCCCCGCCGCCGCCCTGCCCACCCCGGCCCCGCACTCACCTTCAGGTGCCGGTGCCTGCTACCGCCGCTGCTACCGCCCGGGCTCGCCGCCGCTGCCTCTTCCTCGTCCCCGGCGGGGGCTCTGCCCGCTCCCCCGCGGGGCGGTGGGAGTGCCGAGGGGGCGGCGGTGCCGCCACTGCTGCTGCTGCCGCTGCTGCTGCTGCCGCCGGGGCTGAGGGTCACGTTGTGGGCGTTCTCGCCCCAGCGCCAGGGGTAGACCATGAAGTCGCTGAAGCCGGGGCTGGTGGGGACGGGCGGGGCGGTCGCCGGCTCCTCGCCGCCCCCCCGCGAGGAGGGCTTGATCGGCGTGGTTTTGATAACAGAAACCAGGACGCGCTTCGGGGAGTCCTGGCAAAAAATCATCGGGGGGCCTGGCGGCAGCCGCTCCGCCATCGCCGACCCCTCGTGGGCACCGGCGCGGGAAGGAGGCGATGAGGGAGCGGGGGCACTCCGCGGCGGCTCAGCCCCGCTGTCCGAGCCCGCGTCCTGGGACGGGGGGGTGCGGAGGTCCACGGAGGCCCCGCTGCCGCCGCCGCCGCCACCTGTCGCCGCCCGGGCCCGCCTCAGCTGCTCATCGCCGGGGACGGCGGCTCCCGGCGGGGTCTCGGTGCCTCCGCCTCCCTGCTCCGCGGCGGCCACCCCCGAGCCGATCCGCAATGTCAGCGGCGGCCCCCGGCCATAACGACGGCCAGGGTGAAGCAGCTGCAGCCTCCCCGCACCTTTCTGAAGCGGCGCCGGCCCCGCTGGCAGCCCCGGTCCCGGCGATGCCCGAGAAGGAGCCGCCGCCGCCGCGACCCCTCCGCGCCCACAGCCCAAGGCCGAGCCCCAGATTTTCCCGCGTTACATTTCGCGCCTGGGCGTAACCAATCGCCCAACCCAGCGCCAGCGTCACGGAGCGGCGGTTCCCGCCAACCAACCGCTAGGCGAGAAAGTCATCGGCCCCGCCTCCAGAGGCGGGGTCTGAGCGGGACGCGGCTTCGCTTCTGCCGCCCTATTGGACAGGCGCCCGGCTCGCCGGCGGAATTCGAAACTGAGTGGGCTCGCGGGCCGCTGGGGCCGCCCCGCCCCGCCGCAGCGCCCTGCCTCAGAGCAGGCGCTGATTGGCCCAGCGCGGCAGGGAGTTAGCGGGGGGAGAAGGGCGGGGAGGCGCGGCTGGCGCGCCCTGGCAGGCTTGGCGCGCGCTGGCTGTGGTTGGGCTGCCCGGGCCAATCGCTGCAGCTGGGCAGGGGCCTTGGCGCGCTCCGCGCGCGGCGGGGCGCGTCACGTGCGCAGTTTAAAGGGGCCGCGTCGCGGGATAGCGCGCCACGCCGTGGTGGTGGGGTTCAGTGGGTGTTGTTCCGTGTCGCTTTCTTCTTCCTTCGAGGGGGGACCCCCTTCTCCTGCCGCGGCCGTACCCTCACCGGAGCAGGGAGGGGTTCCCCTGTGAGGTGCCGCCGTAGGGCGGGAGGGCGCTGCGGAGGCAGCGGCGCGGCCGTTTCGGCCGTTGCTGGGCGGTGGCGGGGGCGCGTGGAAAGAAACTCCCTCCCGCTCCGTCCCCCCCGCCCAACTTGGCAGCGGCCCCCCGCGGCGATAAGCGGTGAGGGGGGTGGCTGGGGCGGTGTGCCCCGCGGAGGTCGCCAGCCCGGCCTGGTGGGGGTCCCGCTGCCCACGGGGCTGGCCGGCCCGACCGGTACCGCCGCCGTGTTGCTGTAGAGCCACCGGTACCGGTGCCAGGAGGGCAAGAAGCGGGTAGGAGGAGCGCGAAATGGCCGCGGGGGTAGCCCTGGGCCGCAGCCACTTTACCGGCTCCCATGGGCCGCCAGTCGGGAGTTGTAGGAGGTTTTTGAGGCAGGTGGTATTAAAAGTTTGTACATTTTAGTATAATATTGTTTGAGGGGGGTGTTGTGGGGTTTTTTTTTTTCCTTCCCAATCTAATATACCTGTTTGGGTATTTATACTGAAATATTTTATTTTAAAATCTAGATTTTCAGCCTGTGCCCTTTGAAACTGAGGCCCAGTCTGGTTCTGCAGCCTGGTAGCACAAACTGTTGCACACAGAGGGGCTGCAGGTCCGCTTGCGTGCAAGCCTCCCATGGCCCCAGGAAACTGGGATTCGGGTTGGCTTTTAACTCAGGTATCTATGTGACTAAGAGGTACATGGCAGATCACTGAAAGGTTCAGTGGTAACGAGGAATGATTTGGGAATACAGTGGCATACGCTGATCTGGCTTTAGTTGGTAAAAACACTGGAACAAGTTACATGTTCAGTTTTTAAATCTGCAAGTAGCCATCGTGCCTCATTTACCAAATCTTTTGGAAGTCTGGTTACTGGAAACGAAAAAGGATTTAGCTTTGTCAGATACAGCAGCACTTAATTTATTTTATGGTGGTTTTCTGCTTTTTTTTTTTTTTAAGCAGTAGATCACACTGTTCTAAAGCAGTACATTTCTTGGCACCTGGTGCAGGCCTTTTATGCTGAAGCTAGCTAGTAGCATTACGTAAACATGCCAGTTTTGTCTCACTGTCTTAGCATCAGTGAGTTTTACTGACTAGCTACACGTTCTGAAATATGAACTCATATTTCTTACATTAACAGCTGAATTTTGAGACAAATATCAAGAGCCCAGAGAAGACATGAAGCTGTAAAAACAGTGAAGTTTTTTTTTCCCAGTTACGCTTTGTCCACTGCAGTTCATATGCTGTAGAAGGCTGCCTTTAGCAACCATGACTGCTGACAAGAATGGGAACGTGCAGGGGAGGGCAAATTCACAGTGTGTGACCACTGTCCCCCTCTGGATAACGAGAAACTCCTACCAGTTCTTCCAACTTAGAGACTGTAGTACTGGACTGCAGTATTAAGTATCCATCCAGAGAGAGGCAGCCCTTTTGTTGTGAATGATGGTTCAGTTTGTCACACTGTTCTTTTAAACTAACTAAAAAACCCCCCATAATTTTTGCTTAGGGAAATTCTTGTTCATTGTAGTGACACCCCAACTTCTCAAACTTGGTGTTACATGTCAAAGTCCCACCACTACTGTGCTGGGTCGGGCCATGCTTTACCAGGCCAGAAGGAAAACACTACAGCCTGTAACTTTTGTTTCCAAAATCACCTGACCGGCTTAAAAAGTTTCAGCCCTAAAAATAAACTGTGGAAGAAAGTTCCAGTAAGAGAACGATGTTGTAGAGGAGTGGTATTAAAGATATGTTAAAGTCTATTGGGGGAAAAAATTATTTGTCTTAAAATAATTGCATCCCAAAAAGCAAACTGTGAATACCCTTCATGACCTTCCAAAACTACACAACTGATGCTTCAGGTCGTACATGTAGCTGCCGAGGAACTCCAGTGACCGACGGAATCAATGCTATGATCTGGTTCATAAAATTGTATATACTGTGAGTGGTGCAATGCATTGCAAGTAACTGAATATCTCTGTGCTTACCCTGTGTCACCTCGGTGTGCACATGCAATTTTGTAATGACATTCAAGGGCCTGGCAGCAGATTAACTTCTTTATGTGGATCTTGTACGTTTTTCTAATGCCAAATAATGGATCTTTGTTAATGGAGGGAGCACAAAAGGAGGAAGAGGTGAGCTAATGCCACTTCTGGTATTTTAACTGCTATGAACAACAGTGTTTCTTTCAAGTGGTGATAACAATGACCAAAAAGAGACAAGGCACCTCTCTGTCCAGCTCCTGCTACTGAAAGAGGAAACATACACACAGAGAACATGTGGCTTAAAGGCTTGCTTTTCAGTACATACAGTCATCTCTATTAAACTAATAGCTCATGTATCACAATGTGAAAACAGTTCTAAAGTAATCATCTGAACTGTAGTGTCTTAACAATATTAAATGCTCTTGATAGTATTTTGATGCTACTAGCTTAAAGTATAAAAGCATTAATATTTTAAAGTTAGTGTAGAAACAAGAAAAAGTTTTCTCTGAGAGGTAAAAGACTAAGATAATGAAGCATTATACAACCCACAATTGAATCAAATCCCACTTACTGTTACAGCAAAGCATACCCTTTATTACACACAACATAATATGGAAATAGTGAAAGGACAGGGAGCATGAATTCAACAGAAAACAAGGAGAAAGAACCTGTGTTCTATCCGGCTAGAAGGACTCAAGAAGGACTTCCCAATTCAGGAGTCTGAGAATAATAAACTATTTGAGAAATAAAAAGTAGAACAACTAACTCTGAGGTAGGTAAATGTATATTTCTGAAAGTGAAACAGAACACAAATACATGATAAACAAAGAGGAAAGAAAGTACTTTGTCTCTCTGCAGCATGGTTCAACCATTTCTAGTGATATTCCAAAGTTCAAGCAAGAAAACTTTGAGACAGTGATGGTCTTTAGGCATATACTAGCAAATACTTAACCACACTGCAAGTAACTTTACTGTATGTTGTAATATGGATTTATATAATAACTTAGCAATAGTCATAATATCTTTTATCTAAGTGTTTGTTATTACACTTTCCAAGTTTTGCTTTATATCAAAGCAATATATCAAGACAATAAAATTGCTTATGTTAATAGCACACTTGAAGCTAGCTACTAAGTATTCCAGAGGGAAGAGAAGAGAACGAGGTAAGCATACCCATAACAAAGATAAATTCCCATGCCTTCCTTTGAAGGTGAGAGAAGAATAGTAGTTAGCATAAGCAGGTCTATCTTTGGTGACATAGCTCTTTAGCGCTCAACTTAAAACTCCATGTAGTCGGTTGAATTCAGTAGAATTACATTGATGGAAAATGTATGTGATGGCTAGATCCAGTAAGTGACACAGTGTTGCCCTCTCTACCTGTTTGGGTGCTCTTCCCCAGAACAGGACCTTGAGCCCTGCCGTAGATTCAGAATGTTTCTACTCCAGGCAGGGGAGATTTAGGCACTAGAGAATGAGATTCATGTCTAGGGATGAGAGAGTGGCTGTAGGAAAGGTCAAGGACAGGATGCCCCTCGCTGGTGATTAAATGCTTAGCTGTAAAGGTCAGAGGAACATCAGCCTCCATTTGCAATTTAGTCTCCTATAATTAGGCACCTTTGCCCTTTAAAAAAAAAAAAAAACCATGAAGCAAGGAGTCTTTTGGTAAAGATGCCATATTCCATATCTATACTTACTTGAGAAGCTTGTGTAGGGCTGCTGTTCTGCACGTGTGTCGTAGTTTAGGCCCACTCGGGACCAGGCTACACAGTCTCCTGCTTTACTGACTGAGCTGGCTGGGCTGGGCCGAATCAGGCCCAGACGGCTGCCTGGCGGGAGGCCAGAGGGTGAGGGGCGCAAAACCCCCAAGGCTCATGCCTCCCCTCTCTGCCCTGGCTTCAGCTTCTTCACATCATATTTTTTTTTTCTCCTGTTTTTCCCCTTCTTAAATACATTATCGCAGAGGCGTTATCAGGGAACATTCTGCTACCAATTGGTTCGGCCTTGGCCAGCAGCGGGTCCACTCTAGGCCCGGCTGAGTCCACCAGACAAAGGGGAAAAACTTCTACCAGCTTCTTACCAGAAGCTGCCACCATAGATCCCCCTCACTAAATAAAACCCGAACAACATGTGAAAAATCCACTTGTGGAGAGAACCTCGATGGAGGAGCAAGTTTGGCAGGCAGCCCTTGTCTTGACTGAAATAAAATGAGTAATCTGGTGTTAGAAAGGTTAAGCACCCGTGCTCAGCACTACAAATGTGAGAGTCAGGCTTTGCGCGCAAAATCCATCACTGTTACTTATTCAGTATAAAAATCCAGGCAGAACATTTGGTTTCATGTCAACTGTAAAATTGAGGTTTTCTTTGTCCATCTCTTGTTGTTTGTCTAAGTATGTAATTTGACAATCACACACTGATTACACATAGTGAAAAGCTGTAAATGAAGAGATTACACTAATCTGCCATGCAAGAATTTTAATCAATTGAAGTTTAAATTACAGAAATTTTGCTTTGAAATTTTGCTTTAATTGACAACTCAGAGCATCAGAAAACATAACTTTTTGTAAAGGTTTACTTGCCTTTTAGAATTACACAAATAAAGACAATGTATTTGTAAATAGCGCTATTTTTGGCTATCATTGTGGAATCTCTCTGAGAAATTACACTTTTGTCTCTTGAAACTTTGTGAAAAGAAAGCCAGATTCCACAAAACACCAACTCTTTAATCTTACTGCTGAAATATTTCCAAATTCCTCCTATTCATCCCTCTCTAAGGATAATTTGACCTTCAAAATGCCTGTTAAAACTGCAAGCACATTGTCTCTATAGTCAACAGTCTGCTGTCTTTCATATACAGCATAACTTCAGGAGGCTTTGATTCAAGCTTGTAGAATGCTTTAAATAAAAATAATGTTTCAAAAATTTCTAGAAAGCTTTCTAGGTACAGCATTTGTTGAGGAAATCTAGAGTTGATGATGCTTTTGATACCAAAGGGCTCCACAGAAGCCCGCAAAAGATTTGGTGTTTTTTTGTTGATGTGTTGTGGTAATGTGGTGTTTCTCTAGACTAGAACATGACAAAGTAGCTTTCCAATTCCTTCTTTGGACCAAAAATACATGTAGGTTCACCTTTCTACAAAATAAAGCAACTATTCAGAGGCAAGCAGTTGATCTAGGTGAACATTTATTCAGTTGATCTAGATAAAAATTACTTATATAGTATTTTATTACTGTATCATATTCAAGGAAGTATCATCAGAAATTTTTATTTTGTTGTTAATTATGGATAGCTATTTTTTACAATTTAAGAACTGTGCAGAAATAATGATAATGTATTCTCTTTGCTGAGTTAAAATTTTCTGCTTCGAGTTGAAGTATGTCAGAGCCTAAGAGATCTGACTTCACTATCAGGATTTTGTAAAGCTGTCTGTGGGCAGGTAGTAGCCCTAACTTAGTTACTGTCATTATTTCCATTGATGCCAAACTCTTTGTGATGTCTTAAATTAGGATGAAGCTAGACAGGGCACAGTCTAATGAAGTTCGTTTTATTCAGTAGCAAGCATACTCTTTGTAAGTGGGTCTACATGAGAGCTGTGGGAGATGCAGTGATTATGTTCAGGGCTTGGAGCAACGTGTCGAGGATGCATCGTATTTTGTTTTACTGTTGTGTCCAGACCTGTCGGCACCTCAAGATGGAAGGAGTCGTCTGTTGTTCTTCTGCCAGTGCTATCTCTAATCCCAATTTTTGAAGCACAGCAGGGACTCTGATTTATTTTCAAGGTCCTGTACTAAGGATAAGATAAATTTCAAAGCCAGGTGGAGATAAAGTGAAGTTATCATAGTAGACTAAGTGTTGTTTTCCCGTGAACCGTCAGGATAAAAACATAGCCTTGTCACAGAAAGTCACAAGTGCTATCAGCATTTTTTGGGCAATTGTGTCTGAAGGCCTGAGATTTGTATAGCCTGTGTTTGGGGTTATTGTAGCTGACAAGAGAGGGCAGGGTTGTTTTGTCTGCACATTCCCCAGTCCCCTGTGAACGTACTCTGTTGAGTCTCCAGCGGTGTATACACTGTTGGTCATATTTATAAACCTCAGAGATAGCAAAAGGACATGCAGCTCGTTCCAGGCATCGCCGCCTGTGACCCACCTGGCTCCTGCAGTCACAGGGGTGCCCACACATACGGGCTGATGTTGCGGAGCCTCAGCGATGGCCAGGGAGCTCCTGTCACTGCTTTGCTGAACAGAGCAGTTCTCCAGCTCAAACTGTGAAAGCCGCACGCCTCACTGTGGCGCTGCATTTGTCAGCTGTTGGAAGCATTACTGCATGCGCTTGTGGGGGTCCGCTGCTGTAGTGACCACCACCACCACAGTTTTAAGCAGAAAGGGGCAATTCAGAAACTTTGTGGGAACACCAGGCTAGTTCATGCCGGTGTGCTGGCCACCTAAAGCGGGGTTGCCCTTGGAACTCCCAGTTCAGTGTGCTCAACTCTGCCTTCCTTAAAGCCACTCATTAGGGACCCATGGTGACACCGTTGGGTGATGACATCAGATGACAAGCTCTTACTCTTACGTTTGCCAGCCTTCTGCGGCCGCTGTGTCCAAAGCGCCGCCGGGCGGGCGCCGGGGCTGCGGGCCCGGCAATAAGCGCAGCCCCACCCCGCGCGAGGGCCGCGGTCTTGAATAATGCACAGCTCATGAATAATTAATCAGGTCGGCGCGTTGGTCAGCGGTCCGCTTATTGACTGTGCCGGCGCTGCACGCTAATTGGCCGTAGCCGCACGCCAGGGGCGGGGCGGAGTCTAAGGCCGGGATTGGTTGCTCGCGCCTGTCGTTATTTAGCATTGGTCGCGCGTGCTGGTGGTGGGTGGGCTTGGTGACGTTGATAGGTAGCGGCTGCCGGGCTGCTCGGAGCTCCGAAGCCCGATTGGCTGTTGGGTGCTCGGCGAAGGGCGGGGTAATAGCAGCGGTGCAGGGGTCTGGGTCGCGGTGAGCTGGGGC
The DNA here is from genome assembly GCF_036417535.1 of Chlamydotis macqueenii. Classification (NCBI taxonomy): domain Eukaryota; kingdom Metazoa; phylum Chordata; class Aves; order Otidiformes; family Otididae; genus Chlamydotis; species Chlamydotis macqueenii. The sequence continues at coordinate 43,858,436 of NC_141593.1, forward strand.
CGGCGCCGCGGCAGTTGCCGTGCTCGTGCACGCGCGCGTTGGTTCAGCCCTACGCAGCGGCGGTGCGGGGCAGAGGCGGGCGGCTGTCGCCCGCGGCGATGATGAAGGGGACGGTGGGCAGCCCAGTGGCTGCCGTTATGCAGGAGAGCTTCGGTTGCGCCGTCGCCAACCGGTTCTACCAGCTCCTGGACGACGAGTCGGACCCCTTCGACATCCTGCGCGAGGCCGAGCGCCGCCAGCAGCAGCGCAAGAAGCGCGACGAGGCGGCGGCGGCCGCGGCCGCCAGGAGAGCCGGTCCCAGCGGCAGGGCGGGCGGCGGCAGGAGGGAGTCCCAGAAGGAGCGCAGGCAGCCCGGGAGCCCCCCGGCGCCCGGCGGGGCGCCGCAGCTCGGTACGCTGGCAGCGCCTCCTCGGCGGGGGGTGGGTGGCGGCTCGGGGCGGGCGGGCCGGCGGGGCGAGCCGGTTTCCCTGAGGAGCGAGGCCCCTCAGGGCGCGGTGGCAGTGCGGGCAGCCCGGGCCCTGCGGCGCGGCGCGGCTCGGTGCCGGCCCCACGCTTGCCCTGCCTCTGGGCAGCCGTGGTGTGGCATGCAGCTTGCTGTCGGGTCGAAGCAGGGGTGAGAAAATCCAGTTCGCTGTGGTTTTGTCGTGGTGAATGGATACGTGAAAGTCCATTGGAGAAACGAGTGACAACCGGAGCGTCGCTCCGGCTGGCCGCGGTCTTGCAGAGCTCTCCCAGCCTGCGTGGGAGGCTTCAGATGGGAAACGAGTCTTTGGAGCTGTAAATTAAAACTTCAGAAATAGTCCTGAGAGGCAAATGGCAGAGCATTAGCTCTTCTGCTGCAGCACCTGTAGTTTTCATGCTGGTTTAGCATCCCTGTTGATGCAGTTCGTCACTTGTGATCCTGGCCATCTCCTGCGGTGTTTGATGCTTTCAGGTTTGTTTCTTGGTACCGGTGAGTTTTCCGGCACTTCAGCTTCTTCAGGGTTATAGCGTGTCTGGTGATCTGTGCTTAGTTTGCTCTAAACCTGCATTGATATCCAAACCTTTAATAAAAACTTATTTCTTTGGTGAACTCTTTAGCACAGTGTTCAGGGCTGGTCTAGGTTGTTTGTCAGCTGCTAAGTTTTGGTGCTGAATGTTGCTTGGGGGAATAGGGAGCCGATCAGCTTTTATATCAGAATGTCTGGCACAGTCCTCTTGGCGGTTGAAGGCTTTGCTGGGCTATAGCTCCTTGCATTTAGAGGTGCTTTTGTGAGTGTGATTGATATAACTTAACTGGTATTGAGCTTGCTGGATTCAGTATTTGAAGTATCTGAGATGGTGGTTTCCAGATATTGAGAATCTCTGCACAAAAAACCTCCTGTTTTACCTTCTTGAGTTGTTGTTAATTCCCATTCTCCTGCAGTAGGCATGAAGCTTAACAGACTAACTATTCTTAAAATATTAATTTCTTCCTGTAGTAAAAACTCATGTTAAATTCACAGTAACTGAACTGTGTGTTTAAATGCCCTAGAAGAAGGTGTGGCCTTTGAATCGGGTGCTGCCAGTTCTGTTGTTTAGATTGACAGTCTCACACTGCTCCAACAGCAATCATTTGACCTTGTTGGAGCAGAGAATCTTTTGGTGCCAAATACGCACTATTTAATGAGCATCTTTGTAGAGAATGATCTTAACAAATTGTCACTGTCGCTTTGGACAGTTGTGTGAAACTCGTCTTTTGAGATTCCTATGCAGTTGTTAATGTGACTTTGTTAGAGATCTCTGCCTGCAAGACCGATAGTCACACTAGTAGCAGGCTTATCTTATTTAAAGGCTGCTTTACGGTGGTTATCAACAGAAGGCGATGGAACTTGTTTGGTGGAACAGCAGGGCCTCCAGTTTTGATGGAAAAGTTCTTGAACAAGAACTGGTGGTTATCAGTAACATACTAGGAGTGTGGAAGGATGTGAAGAACATCCTTTTCCTCCTACTTCTCTGTAGGTATCTTAAGCATACAGGTTCTGAGTGTAATTCTGTGGTAATACACAGTGACCCTATGGAGTATCTTCGACTATTTTCTGCTATGTTGATATTAAAAAACACAGTTTCTCATATAGAGACATCAGGCACGTGCACCTTGTTTTAATTTCCTGCCAATTTAAAATGGAGAAAAAACTTATAGGCGCCTTTGTGAAAGTGAATTAACATCTATATTAAAAAGAGTTATTTGCTCTGAAAAATGCTGCAGTTTCTTGTTTAATGAAAGTGATGATCCCGGACTTCGTATGTACAATAGGTTTATGTCTTGGGCTTGTTGTGAAGTAAGGACTGTAAGTATATGTTCTGGTTTAACCTCAGTCAGCAACTGTGCAGCCGCTTGCTCCCCCTTCCTAGTGGGATTGGAGGGAGAGTCGGGAAGAAAGGAAAACTCGTGGGTTGAGATGAAGACAGTTTACTAGGATAGCAAGAGAAGATGACAGTAATAACAAAATATAGGGATAATAAAATGTACAAAAAGAATGATGCACAATTTCTCACCACCTGACAGCCTGATGACTGGTATGACCCATCCCGAGCAGTGATCATGGGGGAAAAAAAAATGAAAAGTGATCCTGGAAGATATCAAGCAGTAAGTGAAAGAATGAGAGCCCTGCCTATCAGCCAGACCTCACTTATATACTGAGCATGACGTGAATGGTATGGAATAGTCTCTTTGGCCAGTTTAGGTCAGCTGTAGTGGCTATACCCCTCCCAGCTTCCTGCACCTGCACATTAGCAAAACCTGGGAAGCTGGAAAATGTTCTTGGTCTCTTTAGCAACAACTCATAACATCAGTGTGTTACCAACATTCTTCACATACCAAATCCCACGCTAAATCCAAAATATAGCAGTTACTCAGAAGAAAATTCTCTCCATCCCAGTCAAAACCAGGACAATGTCTAGTGCTGAGGATGCTAAACCAGGGCAGAGAGTTGAGACTTGGACCTGTCTGCATGCTCCTCCTTTAGATGTGCTGTCTTAGCAAGCCTGTTCTGAAGGACAGAGATCACCTTCTGACTTAAGGCAAATACAGTGTTGGTGTAGCTGACAAATACAAACCAAGTGGTGGGCTGAGGGAATAATCTAGATTTTTTGGGGGAAGAGAAGAGGTAGCTTTTTATCTAAGTTGATTTGTTATACAGGATTCAACCAGAAAACTTCTGGATACAGTAAAAGATTCAGGGCACTATCAGCTTAATAATTGGGAATGAGTAACCACTTGGGAAGGTCCTTGTACTCAACTTGTACTCAACTTGGCATAAAGCTTCTAATGATGGATGGAGAGCACCTCTGTTTGACGAAATAAGTCAAAATAGTATTGATTAAAATTACTAAATTGTGAAACTAATGACTAAACTTGTATTCAAAAAAACCAAACCAAAACAAAAGATTTTGTTTCCAGTCGTCTTAGTGGTTTTTTTGTTGTTTGTTTTTTTTTTTTCCTCCAGATTTTGGGCATAACTCCCTCTAATGTCATTTCACTGATTAGGAATGAAACACCATGAGGAAGCATGTAGACCCACCTGAACAGCTGAATCAGATTATAGTATTATGGTTGAAATGACAATTTAGTCTGTTTTGTATTAGTGTTCATAGAATCATCACGGAACAGCCCAGGTTGGACGGGATCTCAAAGGACTGTCTAGTCCAACCTTTTCTGTGAAAGGCAGTGTACAAAAGATCTAGCACCCTGTCCAGTCACTTCTTGTAAACTTTCAGTGACAGGGACTCCACTGTGTCCTTGGGGAGGTCGTTCCAGTGAATGATTGTTATAATTTTCTTTCTGATACTGAAATGAAACCTCTCCTCCTCAACTTGTATCTGTTGGCTCTTGTCTTCTCCATGTGGTTCCTTGTGAAGACAGTCTCCATCCTTTTTTTAAGCTACCCTTCAAGTACTGGAGTACTGTGATGTGGCCCCCACCAAGCCTTCTCTTCTCTGGGGAGAAAAGACCTAGCTCCTTCAGTCTTTCCTCTCAAAGTGCGGGCTCTCCAGCACTTCGATCATCGTCTTCCTTTTGGACCCTCTCCAATCTGTGATCGTCTTCATGGCCCTTTGTTGGACCCCCTCCAGACTGTTTTATCTAGTTACTGGGATGTTCTGCTCCTTTGGCTTACGAAAAGTCTTGTTAAAAAGTTTCACGATTTTTGTTTTATTATTGTATTGTTTCTTGAGCATACTAAATCTGAGCAAAATAGTCTTTACTTTTAGAAATACTTGAAGCAAGCCTAGTCTGTGATCTTGCAAGATATAAAAAGTTTTACAGTAGTCTGAGATATTTCTTTTAGTGTTATGTTTTGATGTTAAAGTGGAAAACTTACTCAGAAAGTCTGGAAGTTGGCATTTTTTAAATTTAGTTTTTCACTGCATTTTCCAGAGGAGTCTTTACTTAATTTCTGGAGATGTTTTCAGTTTGAAACAAACCTCCAAAGAGGACATTGCCAGATAATCCAGTACTTTGACCTTTAGCATCCAAACTATTTATTATAAATTGACACAACTGTAAGGAGACTATTTTTTTAATCTTTCTTTGAGGAGAAAATAGAATTCTGTTTCATAGGCTACCAAAACATACACTTTTGACCCTAATTATGTATTTTTTCACTTACTGACTGTATTTTGTGATTTTTAGACTATATGCTGAGGATTTGGGTAAAGGCTCTTTGTAGGTATTACAACTCTTACAGTTGCACCACTTAATGTTAACTCAGTTCATTCTTAGCGCAGCAGCCAAACTGCATTTGCCAGCTCTTTATTCAAAAGGCCTAGTTGCAGAGCTTGCATTCTTTACCAGTCCAGGCAAATTAAATTTGTTGATCATGCAGTAATAAGCTCTGTTCTGTTGAAATCTCTAAACCTTTGTTGCTAATACCTCTAAAAGGTTTTCTTCTTTCATGTACATTTGATGACCCGTGTAACATTCAGATGTAGTTCCTGGGTACTATGCGTTTGAGTTTTTAGCTATGGTTTTTAAGTTACTATGGCACAGGGTGTTTCCAGGGAATTTTGTCTTATACTGACTGTGGTTTTCTTATTTTTAAATAATTTATTCCAATGTCATTCTTTCAGCTACATAGTCATAAGAGTTGTCCAGAGGAAAGCTGCAGTAGGCAGTTCTGTAATTGAATACTGGCACACATGAAAACAAAATACTGCAGAGTAGAGTCCAGCTTTCTTTAATGTGTTGCATGCAGTAGCTGAAGCCTTTTTTTTTTTTTTTTTCCCCCAAATTTTTGGTTACTGTGGTATTTTGCAAATCATGTAATTAACTATGCTTTAGTTAAAAAAATTAATTACTTGAAGTTTGGAATTAAAATCATATGGACACACAAATGCAAAGGGGAGGAAGTAAGACTGTGGTGTCTTAAATCTCCTATACTTTAAAATACAACAAAATAAGTCCTTGAGAGTGTGAACTGTCTTTTACTATTTCCAGTTGTGAAGCTTTATTGTAAAGGAACATCAGTTGTTCGTGTTTAGGTATTATTGTGTTACTGAGATGGTAATGAAATAGTGTATTTGCATGCAGCCATAATTAATGACCGAGATCCTTGAATTATAGCAGTTTCTCCACTTGCCCTCATTCCAGACCGACTGGAGCAGTATTCGTGTTTGATTTTTGTACTTAATTCATCTCCTCTGAACTATCATTAAATTGTTTCTTGAAGCTCAGATTTTTTCCTTTTAAACATGAGCTGTTAAGCTGAAAGCAGAGGAAATAAGATTCTCTTGGAATAAGTGGAAAGAGAGATTTGAATTTAGGACTAGTGATTGTGCTGCTGTTAGCTTTGTTTTGACATCAAGGCAGTTGAAACTTGTCTGAAATGAAAAATTTTAAGCACAGTTTAAATTTTTATTTTTGTGTGTATGTAGGTGACTGTGAGAGGGATCAATAACTGAAGTTTGCTAATACAAGGTTATTTAGCCCAGTAGAAGAAGAGTTGTAAGGCAATGACACAAATTACATACTATAAATAAGCTATAAAATGGCAGAGGAAGTTTAGGGTCAGTAACTGTAAAGCAATACGTATGGGAGAACACAGATCGAGGTTGGGGGGCAGCATTGCAAGCTATACTGCAATGTGAAAGATTTTTCTAACTCAAACTTTGGCAGTTCAGAAAAGAGAGCTTGGAGTCATTTGGACTGTTAATAGTAGAACAGCAGATCTGTTTCCAGTTGCCATCTAGGAGAAAAGCAGTGTTGGGAATTACTGAGGTAGCAGTAGCAAGGAAAATAGAAAAGGAATTGTTATACCTTTTGAAGGAATTTCATCTTCCCACTTCTGAAGTTTGTCTGCTCTTTTGGTCACCTCAATGATGTTAAAACTAGAAAAAGCACACTGCAGTGATGTGCATGATGAAGCTTATGCAATAGTTTACGTACGGGGAGAAATTTGAATTAAGGTTTTTGTTCTGAGAGAAGATGTCTGAGGATACAGAAGGAGTGTATACGGAACTGCAGGTGAGACTTGGAAAAGGCAAAGAATATTTATTTTTTCTTATTTTACAGAAATACAGGGATATAATTTCCAACAGTTTTTGTGAGATAAGGAGAAAGAATGCTTCACAGAGACTATAATTGACCTGTGGCAGTTCTTGCTATAGAGTGATGTTGATATATCAAAGCATGTATCTATTCAGACAGCAGTTTGGGTAAAGACATGGCAGCCTATCTATGGATCTGTCACCCATAAATCAGTGCTTATAGTCTTTGATTCAGAAAAGCTCTAAGTGTAGATTGCCACATGGAAAGTATTTTGTCTTTTTTGTTTGTTTGTTTCTCCAAATACATGCTGTAAGATATACAAGTCTTTCATCTACTACTATGCTTGCTCTACTGTTCATCCTAACTGAATCAAAACTACACCCAGTTTGTGTTTGCTGTTTTCCAGTGTGTGCTACTTGGGCAAAATAGAAATAACATCCCAGGTTGCATTTCTGGGAATTGAATATTGATAGAATTGCCTCACTGGATTTGAATGTCACCAGTTTTGGTGGTCTTGGGCTTGTGAGAATATATAAAACATTATAGTGCAGTATTGTCAGCTAGATTTTAGGTTAGAAGACAAGGCTTTGGTGCCCTTTGCAGCAGTAACCTCCCTCAGCCTGTGAATTGCATGCCAGCTACCCACCCTCACCTGCTGTGCCCCTTACATAAGGAAATGGGAGAAACAGAGCAAGATTTCTGCTCTAGCTCGTAGTCCCTGATAGCAGTTGCAGGCTGGGCTCCTTGTGGCGTTTGTCGGAAGTCAGTTTGCTGCACAAAAAAACCTCATTTTTCCCTTAACACTAAAAATAATTTTTAAAAGGTGACAGCACGCTGTCTCAGTGAGGGCCAGTGGAGAGCCCACAAAACCCAGAACACTGTCTCTTCCCAAGCAAAAGTCCCACTTGTTTGGGGACAGATGATAAGGATAGAGAACCTTGGTGTGAGCTAGACAACAACACTGCAAAGACAGCTAGATTTTGCTGTGTTGTTTTAAATCTGTGTGGTAATATATCCAGTGTCTGGGAAACCAGGCAAGGCAGGTCTTAAAAATACAGTTTCTGCTTTCTCAGTTGTGAGTTCTGTGATAACATGCTTGCTGAAAACACTTTTCTAGGAAGTCGTCCTATCTAGCAGCTGCACTATGAACAAAACTAATCCGGATAGTGAAGTGTTACTGTGGGGAAAGTGAAAACTACTTATGTTTGTTAGCTCTGTATGATTTAGAGTTTTAATAATAGCTTGTAAAACTGGGCTTTTTTGTTTAGTAATGTCTACTTCTAGTACCTGGTAATTTTAGTATTTGCATATGTCTTTCTCTCTAAAAGTAGTTTGGCTGCTTCTTCTCGCAAAGGAAAAAAAAAAAAAAAAACCCAACCAAAACAACAAGCTGGTTCTGTTGTGACAGTTTAAGCATCAGATTTATTTTTTGATTCCTCAGTTTAGAAAGTAAAGTGACAGGCAACTCAGCTGACAGCCTGCACTGCTGCAGTAACCTTCCAGGGAAGCAGTAGTGAGGTGGGGAATGATGGGCAATGTTTTCGGCTGAATATGGGTTACAGATGTAACTGTAAGACATAGGAAAACCACATTAAAGAGAGGCTAAACTTGATAACTGGGAAAGAGTGGTCTTAGTTTTCAGCACAGTGTTTGCAAGACCTTGAGTAGATGATCTGCAAAACTCCAGAGCTTTCTTTGTAGTTTTGAAGAAAACTTGCATACCAGTCTATATATGCAAACAAGCAGACAAAAATGGGGTGTACCTGGAGAGGTGGTTAATAAACATTCAGAGCATAGCCCAGTTCTTTTTATGTGAAAGCTATTATGGCAGTGCTACACAAGATTGCTCATGGTTTTGTTTGGTTTTTTGTTTGTTTGTTTGTTTTTTCCCAAAGGGTAGGTGGCCCTTCATCTCCTTAAATAAAAATGAGTCTGCATTGGGACAGACATATGGCAGAGAATTAAAATTGGATAGCTTATACTGTCACTGATGCCAAGTTCCAGTTTAGTTTGCCCTTATATGCAGAAAGGGAAGTTGTGCTGGTATTTCAAGTGATTTACAAGCAGGTCACAAGCTTCTGCCCTGTGGGTGACTGCTGATTAGAGAGGTGTCATTACTGCATACCGTGTTATTCCACTGCTGCATGTCTGTCAAACCAGTTTAAAATGGTTTTATACAGGTAATAATTCTTTCTAGTATTTAAAATTCATCTGCAATAATTATAAGCACCTGTTAAAATCAAAGTGAAATAGTCTTGTACTGAAATCAGAGTATAGCAAACTGCTTTGTCTAGTACAGTCAGTGCTAGTGACACGTAATACACATATGAAGTTTAGAAGTACTTTTAGGTGGTACAGGGTAACAGAATCGGAGACCATCTTTTTAAAATGACTTTTGCGTCTTCTTTTTTTTTTTTTTTTTTGACATGGCTTTACTAGTTCTAAGGAGCTCTTTGAATCTGAAAGTGAGATTGATGTTAATACTAAGTACATAGGTCTCTGAGTATGGCATTCTTACCAGGTTACTCTGCTTAGAATAGCTGATGTTTCTGATAGCCAGTGAGAGGCTAAAAAATAAAAAAAAATGCACTCTTGTATTGCAGTTGCACATTCAGATCCAAGCAAAATAAGTAAAAATTAGGTCAGAAATGAGTAGTCACTTCTTCCACAGCAAATTTCCAATTTGGAGTTAACAGTTATGTAGTTGGTAGTGTAGCTGAAATGTGTGTAAAGCAGACATGTTTCCCGACAGCATGTACAATTTTGTATTTTTTTTTTAATTTTGCTTTTTATTAAAGCATCCTGGTTTGAAACACTTACCCTGAAACTGGTTTTAAAAGTTGTCCTTTGTCCAGAGATTATGTTGCAATTTTTGGGATGCAAATATGCTCAATGTTCTAAGGACTGAGCAACTCTGAATCTTGAGAAGAGAGAATTACTGGAATATATTATGTCAAGTGGTGTGTAATTTGAAGGAAACCAAAACTAGGGTTATTTCTGCAGCACACATAAAACTATCTTCTGTATACAGGTATGACTGTCCTTACTGCATAACAAAAAACTTTATTTACCACCCTTCTACATTATTCACCGAGTGGATAGTTCTTTGAAGTTTTCTTTTTAAAGATGATGTTATACTTCATGCTTGCCACCTAAGCTGTCATCAGAGATCTTATACAGGCATTTCTATGGAGCTGTGAGTTAATTTTAATCTTAATATTGTGACATAGAATAGGGTTTTTTTTTCTCTTTGTGTGCTAGCAAGAGAGGCACTGTAGCCAGGACTGTTGCTTGTTTACTAACCTGAGTTCAGTAACTTGCTCAGCATTGCATAGATGCTTCTTATGGTAAGATTAGCTCAGCTTCATTGGTCTGAGAGCAGTGTTTCTGTAGTCACTTGCTTGATTGACTTAAACCAACACCTTTTTCAGCCAGTAATGTAAGTATAGGGGCCTAGCGAACAAAAGGCTTCCTTGTTTCTGGAGAACTTTGTCCTAAATACAGCACAGAATTTGGGAAAATGGGGAAGGAAGCACATAATTAATGTGCATGAGTTGAGTGATAATCTCAGTTTATTCTCCCTTATACTACACAATTTCTTTGCATTCACCCTACTAAGCCTGCTCCTCCTTAACAGCGACAATGGCTGAACAAAACCCCAGAAAGCTTAAATACATTTTTCTATTGAAATATGTTGACATTCTAGAATCAATTGGTGGTGTTGGAGCCTTGGTACTTACTGCTTGGGTTTCTGCTACTTAAACTCAGTGACTTTGTGTTGGTGAATGATCTTCTCCTTCATAGAACAGTAATAGAAGGAGGTGACTCTCTCTTGGTTGTTGGATACCATAGCTGTGAGCTTAAAGTAGAGGTGTGTGTTCAGATTTCTAAATTCAGCTCATCTGGCAAGAAGTGTGTTGTCCCATGATCAACAACTAATGCTTGTCCCTAACGACCCTCCTCTTTCCCCTACCTTCCTTGCTCCTGCAACCATCTTGCAATTCATGTTTTCTGTTGAAGCTTCTCTGCCTTGTCCTGTAGTACACTAGCAAGATCTTTGAAAGAGCATGAGAAACAGTTTTTCTTCTCCATTTCTGCAACTTAATGTGAGCTAAATTAGGTTTTTCTTTATCTTGTGTTTTCTGTAAATGTCTGAGCTGTGTCAGTACCCGTAGTAGTTTTTTGCCTGAGGCAAGTTCATCAATACAGAAGGAAAAGTAAGTAAATATCTTTAAAACAGAAGTGCCTCACAACATTAACTGTAAGTGCTTTTAATATTTTGGTGGACTTGCAATTGGAGAGGGTAAGGCAGAAGTCTGTGGGGTGTAGTCAACTCACTTCAATCAGTAGTTTAGTAACTGCAATTCAGTTATTAAACTGTTTGTACTCTATATGTGTGTGTGTGTGTAGGCCAGAAGCAAGTACCTAAGCGGGGAGAACAGCAAGGATTCAGTAACAGAGGAGCAGAGGTGAAACAAGACAAAACTGAATGGAGGCCATCCTTCAGGGAGTACCGTTCCTATGAAACAGGAAGACAATCGGAATCCACAGTGGAAAGGTATGTATCGTACAGGGAGAAGTCAGGTGCCTGATGGAGGATCGGCACAGGGTGGGAAGGTAAAGACTTAACCTTCTTAAAACAGATCTGGTAGCCAAATGTGACTTGGAGGCATGGTTGCATTATTAGTGTGTGGATTTGTTGCAAGACGACTTATTTCACGCCCCTCAGAGCTGTAGTTTCAGCTTCCTCGCAAATTGATTTGGAGTGGTTTTGTTAAATGTTAGAAATATAAGGTGAAACTGAAAAGTGTAAAGATCTGAAAATACAGCCCCTAGTCTCCAACATAAATGAGCTCCTGTACCAAGCTTTGCAGAACATTTGGTGCAGGTTCTAAGTTGAATGAATTTTACTGTTCAAACTGAAAATAAACCTTTGTCATACTACTTTCTGCTTGGACAGTGAATATGTATCAATTTTGGTTGTTTTTTTTTTTTGTAAGTACTAGAAAATTCCACCTAAACCTTTAAAGCTTGAGAGCGTGGCTGTTCTTACTTTACATCACAATAGATGGTGTTTAACAAGTTCCCTGAAATTTTTAGCAGTTGCATATAAATCTAGGTTTAGACAGTGGAGCTATTGCCTGATGAAGTTGCTGAAAAATTGACAGTTTTATAGTGTTTTGTTTAACTTCTGTAATGTTTTTAGTATTATCAATAAACAGCTGAACTTCTCTATTCCTGTTCCCTGTAATAATTCCCCCTGAGTTCAGTTCACATCTGTTTTTAATGACAAAACTAGTACAGCTGTACTGTGTGCTGCGTAAAGGTGCACTCTGAAAGTTGTACAGTAGTTCTCATATGCTGCTGTCTTTCAGAGGTGCACAAATAGAACCATATGAATTTTTTTCTCCGTGTTAACTGTTCTGTAGGAACAAAAATCTGACTAGAAATCCTCTTTTTAGACCAAATGAAAGATTAGATCGTGAAAGGCCAATAAGAGGACGTGGTGGAGGAAGAGGTGGAATGCGAGGTAGAGGAAGAGGTGGTGGAATAAATAGAAGTTTCAATGGCTTTGACCAAAGAGGAAAACGGGAATTCGAAAGACAAAGTGGGAATGATAAAATGTAAGTGTTCTGTGTGTTGCTTCTTACTTGGTGTACAAGTAAACAGTAGTCAGCACTGCAGTCATGTCTCTTAAATATTATTTTCCCTTCTTCTGTATCCAAGTTGGCTTGCAAAAAGCTAATCCTGTTTTCAGTTTGAGGTCCTAGTGAAAGAAAACTCTGAAACTCACAGGACCCTGTTTCTCTCTCTAGAGGAGTGAAAGCAGATGACAAAAAGGGTGGAGCTGGAGCTCACAACTGGGGAACAGTTAAAGATGAGACAAGGTACAATATATACTTGTGCCCACCATAGATCATAATTTTCTGTTCATCTGTTTCATGTCCATTTTGAGCTTTATAAGCCTTGCTTTCTATTAATTGTTGTGATGAAAGCAGTTTTATAGTTTTCTGAACTCTTTGTCGTCATGATGGTGAGATTAAATTGTAGCAAAAGCATGGTGATGTTTCTTCATTGAAGACTACCAAAATCTTTTGACTGGGGCCAACTTGTCTTTTAACTGAAGTAAGTTATGACTTTTCTCAATGGTCAAATAAGTGGGACTCAAGTTCTTCTGAGAGGTTGTACAAACTTCTAACTCTTCTGCTGTACTAAAAGTAAAAGATTGGTTGGGCGATCTGGCTTTTCAAAACAAAAGATTGGCTAGATTAACATAGTTCTGAGCTGATAGTATGAAACTAACTTCCGTAGGATGTCAGGGAAGGTTGTATGAAGTTCATAAAGTAAAATAAATTTAAGTTTCCTTATATTTATTCTCCCTAATTAAGTTTTTGGTTTTTTTTTTTTTGTTTTGTTTTGGTTTTTAGTTCAGTAGCATCACAGCCTATGATATAAACATGAGATATGAATGCTTTCTTGTGATGTGTTGTGTGTGGTAGAAGTGACATTAAATTGGAGTTGTTTAAACAATTCTAAAAGCATATCTGTGCCTTAATTGTGCTCAATGATGCATCAAAGCTAGCAGGTGTTAATTTTAAATATGTATGCCCACTAGTGGAATGAAAGTAAGTGAGCTCCTGCTGTCATTTGACAGTGATCTAATGTTTGTGTTACAGAAAAGAAGAACTTGAAGTATGAATGTTACTATTTTAGTAGTTGAAAAGAAACAAAAAGGCAAACCTAAACGTCAATGATATACTGTAATCAAACTAGCATTAGTTTTAATGATTGAATTATTTTGTCTTCCTGCATTCTTTTTCCTTTTTTAATTAAAAGTACATAGAAGTTGAATTTTCCTAATACTTCTCATTTTGTTAGTTGCTTAACTTGTCACTTAGTAGATAAACTCTAGGATTATAAGCAGAAAGTATTTCTCCTCTATTTTGTTTCCCTTTCCAAGGAATTCTGAAAAAAAAAAAAGTGATGTGTTGATCTGCAGGTTTTTTTCCATTGTGACCCATGAAGACTTTGTGGTTTTTTGTTTACTGTTTCAGTGGGATGGAACAGACTGCTCCTGTGGAAGAGACTGCAGAAACAGCTGAGCAGCCAGGGGCATCTGAAGGAGAGCCTCTGAACAAGTATAGTCTGACTGAAATATTTTATTTATAAATGCAAAGAAAACAGTTGACTGCCACTGATATACTTTTATTGGGAGGCACATTTGAAATGTGAACTGTGTAGTTTTGCTAGTGCACGTATTTAAAAATAGAAAACTTTGTCTATACTTGTAAGTCTAGAAAATATATCCCTAATTCTGACTAAAACTTGGTTTATATGGCTGCAGATTCCATTTAATTGCCCAATGATGCTTACGTTCCAAAGATCTGGTGATAATTTAAGGGGGCGCTACATATTGTTTCTTACCTTTTTAACTTGGCTAATTTGTAAACACTACCCTGCTTTTTCAAGTTCTCTGTGAAAAAAAGGTATTCAGGGTGCCTATGCAATCGTACAAATGCAATTAAAATACACTAAGATAATAGTATTTAAGACAGTATTTATCAATCACTAATACCATGTAGTTATCATCTGTTCATGAAGACTCTCTAGAACTTGAAAAACTTGCTAGAAATGGTCTTGTGGTGAGCCTTAGAAGTAGGGATATTGAGAGAGAAATCTGCCCCTCGTCTTCTGGCTTCTGTTCTTATTAGTGTACAGTGGGAATTTACTTTACAGTAAATAAACACTGGCTTAAGAAAGGTAACAAGACAATCTTCTCCAAGTAAGAGACTTCAAAGAATAATCATGTGGTGCATATCTCCTAATTAGTGAAAGCAGGTCAGTGCAATATGTCAGCCTTCTGTTCTGTTGCTGCAAAGTCTTTTTTACCTAATGATCCAGGTATTAGTGGCCTTGGTTAGTTTCTTAATTATATAGCTGACTAGACTACAAAACTTGTTTTATATGTTCAGGTTGTGTAACCTTGTAAGAAGTTGAGTTGATATAGCTTTGATTCTTTTAATTTTAAACTAGCTTTTAATAAATAGTTAGAGGTTTTTATACATGAGGAAGTCTGTCTGTGAAATTGAATGACTATGATTGGATTTCCAGAAAACTGTTTATACACTAACTTAAATCAAATACCTACTATAGATAAACTGTCAAAAATGTACTATGTTAGCTAAATATGAGAACAGTTATTCAGCATCTTGGCAGCTACTGGTACCTTTACTTGTTTCGTATTTGTATTTGTTTCTACTCCAATTCAAGCTCTTTGTAGATGTGTCCTCGCATCAGGTCCTTGTAGAGTGTAAGGCATGAGAAGTGTAAGTAGTAGCAAAGGCATCTGACAGAATCTGCTGGTTGTTTTTAATTCTTTTTTGTTTCTCAGACATCACTAGGTATTTAGTCAGATTGTGAGCCTTTCTGGAGATTTTACTCCTCTTCATGTTTTTAAGAAAAGCTTTGTTTAGGAGTAGTCCACTGAAATCTGTAAGATTAAAAAATACAGGTAACCTACAAGTACAAAATTCTGTATTGTGTTCTCTTTTCAGTGCGATAAATAGTCTCCTGGAGACTCACAAATCTGTATACAAAATACAAATTACACATACCTCATTGCACTTACGTTTGGGAGCAGGGCCAACTTGGTAGCTCTATGTGTTTTAAGATAGAAGAGGAGACATTGTGCGAATAGTGCCTAGGTAATTAGGGATGGTTGTATGACTGACATCTTAACAATGTGTAATTTGTTCTTTTAATATTTAAAAGCAAAAGCTGATAGCGTATGGCTTTCAGGCTTCAGAATTTTAAGATATTGTGTGCTTAGGTTGCCCCTGCTCTCCAGAGTTGCTGTCTTTTGGCAGGTAACATACACCAGCAAAAGATTCTGGCTAGGCTACATTCTATTTTTGCTACAGGCTCAATATTGAGGGTGTACGGGTATGTGTGTGTTCACTTGAGCTACTGCTAAGATTGTTCTCATTTTGGCTCTTAAATGCACCAATTCCAAGGAATCAATTTCTTTTTCTACTGCTTTGTTGTATGCTTGTATTGAGGAAAAGATGGAAAGCTTGGGTGTTTTTCTCTCATTCACTTTCCTATTGTAACTATTTCCATTTAAAAGGGGAAAAAAAAAAGTATTCCTGGAAATAGGGAATAATCTCTCTATATGGAGATACAGGTTTCTCATGTGGTACTAGCTAATTTCAGTGCAACTCTGGAAAGACTTCTGTGGTCTTCTGTAACTTATGGGAGCTTGCCTTCAGGACTGCATCGGAAGTGCTGTTCTTGAGCTTCCATTTGTATAGTACTGCAGGACAAGAGTTTCTTTAGTACTTCTGTAATATAAATCCAGTTATTTCTTTCCATATCTTCAAGTTCCCTTGAGTATATATAAAAAAAAAATCTATCTCTGTTTATAGCACCCCAACCTGCATGCTAGTAGGTGTGGGGTTTTTTGCTGCAGGTAATAAGTGTAAAACATACAAGCAGTGCAGCAGTATAAGCTTTCCTCACAGCTACTTTCTGTTGAACTTGTCTTCACAGTCTAAACAATGTAACATACATATGTTGACTGGTAATTCAAATGAATAGATTTTTATTCTTATTCTGTATGACAGATAGTCTAATCAATTCCTATTGAAGGTATTTGCAGAGGTTTTTCTTCATTTTTTCACACAGGACTTTATTCCTTTTTTGGTGGAGCTATGTATTCTTCTGGTCACTTAATAGGAGGCTTTCAAAACTTGTCTTCAAGTTTACTGGGCTATTTACCTCTCTTGTTTCTTTGGGGGTTGTTTGCTTTTTTTCTTTTTTTTTTTTTTTTTTTTTTTTTAGTGACATAAAGCCATCCATTGACCAGG
This sequence comes from Chlamydotis macqueenii, assembly GCF_036417535.1. Taxonomy (NCBI): domain Eukaryota; kingdom Metazoa; phylum Chordata; class Aves; order Otidiformes; family Otididae; genus Chlamydotis; species Chlamydotis macqueenii. The sequence continues at coordinate 43,874,807 of NC_141593.1, forward strand.
CTAAATCTTCATGAGTATTTGCTTCAGTGTTTTTCTTCTATACTTTACTTGTACGGTTGTCACTTGGTCTTTATTTAAGTTTGAATTTTGCTATAAGTGGTGGTAATGCTCCTGTAAATTATGTTTAATAGGAAATATTAATGTCAGTGATTTCTTGATAAAAGATGAATAAAAATTTGCTTTGTGCAGCTGAATAGTACAAAAACTGGTTTGAAACAGAACCGCTATCATTATTTTCAATGATCTGAAAATAATCAACTAAACAACTGAGCTGAATGCCGTTGTTTTCCTTTTGCATTTCTTCTGCGTATTAGTGGATGCACGTAGAGCAGTTCCCACAAGAAAGGTATGCACAGTAAACAAGGCATAGCTAGAGGCTTATGGCCATCCATCGAAAACACTGAAGCAGTAGGAACCATTACTGAAGGGTCTCATTTGATGGGACTTCTTTGGTGGCATGTACTTGCATTGTGAATTCAGTTTGTTCATGTCCAGAGGCCGCACTTAGGTTTCTGGCAGTATTTTATTAGCGTGATTGTTGGTGTGCCAAGGAGCTTATTAACTTGATTAATGAAAATGCACACCAAGCAGTTACTAAAAATGCGTAAGGTTAGAAGGTAGAAAGTAATGCAGAGAGTGCACTTCCATGCAGACTTGATGCTCAAAATAACCTGCTATAATTGAGTCTCTCTCCAAAATGTAATATGCAGGTTCCTGTTGCTGTGCTTCACTAATGGGAAGTGTTTCCTCTTGGGAATCTTGGCATCCTAAAATAAATTAGTACTGCTAATAACCTAGCAGTTGAAACCATTCTTTGGGGTAAAAATCAAGCCATACTTTGCAGTTGAAAAAACAAACATCTGCAGTATATATCTACCAGTATTCCCTTTAGAACAGGCAAGTGGTCGCTTTTGATAGAGGTGTGTTTTTCAAAGCAATACCTGTGACTGCTCTTTTGAGAGGTCAAGTTGCTGTGTAGTGAAGTGTCTTCATGTTGTCTTATAATCACAGTAATTCAGGTCTGAAAGGGGTCTTGCTGACCCAAGGCACGACCAACTGTACCTGTACCGCTTCTCATACCTGTCTAGTTTATTTTAATGTCCTCTATTGATAGAGATTTTGGTGTCCCTTGATGGTCTTTCTCACACTATGAAAATAAAAACTGCTGTATCTGCTTTTTTTTTTCTCATGAGTGTCTTGCTGTAACATCATGGATATGCAAAATTTTCTTTTTCTTTTTTTTTTTTTTAGCATTATGTGTGTTTCCTCCTCAGCATCTCTTTAAGGGCTTCCCATGTAGATCATGTATTTTAGACTTCATGTGTGTCTTGCAGTTCTATTCTGGGCTTTCTACCTGTTCCTACATAGAAGACATTACTCAGTTGAGACCTTGTTCCACCCTACCAGCAGTGACATCTGTTCCAAACAAAACTGTTGATGTATCTTCTTATAATAGTACACTCCTGCAGGAGGGACAAATGCTGTTGATTTAAAGTTCAGCTTGACTGGGTTACTTGCAATACTCTTGCGTGGTTTGGGAGGTGCCTTGCTAGTCGTTCTTTGTGTGTTTGGGTGGCTGATACTTATACCTGAGAGTATGTATTTTTGCTTGTCCTTGGGACTTCTCGGTGGTGGTTGTTTTTGTTGTTTATTTTCAAATCACTTACTTAATCTCTTTAGCATCTCAAACCACTGGTCAGTCCTTCAGTATTCTTCAATGCTTCTGTTATTCCCCTTTTCTTTCAAGCTTTGCGTCGTAGAAAATGTGGTAAATGTATTACACTGTGGATAACTGAACAGAGTGGCCTTGCAGCTCCACTCAAATGCTTGTTTTTCTTTTGCAAATTGAAAGATTGATAGTTACTTTTCAAGTACTCGTTACAATCAGTTCGGTATCTTTCTACAGCTCTTGCCAAGGACTGAAACAGTGTCTCCCTAAGGTGGGAGAGGACAAAAGACTTCCTGAAGTTCAGATATGCAATTTACTTGTTCTGTCCTGAGGTACTAGCTTAGGAAGAAATTAAACCAATTTAATAGAGCCCTTTTTTATTCATTTACTTTCTCTTTTTTCCTTCCTCTGGCTGCTTGCAACTAGTCTTGTTTTTCCAGCACCTGTTCCCAAAACTGAAGCTTCAGATAATTCATTAAAAACTGTCTGCCTTCTTACTCCTGAAGACAACAAGTTTAAATGGTTGGGGTGCAGCTGGTTCTTAATGCTCTTACATGTGGAACAGTATCTGTTGGTGTTTTTCCAGTAGCTACATCTTTCACCAGTATCCTTTTTATTTAACTCAATAAGCCGGTTGATTTTTTTTCCTTAATAGTCCTTCTAATATAGTTTCAGATCTTCTTAATCAGTATGGTACTACAGACTGCTTACTAGTCTTTAAACCTTTAAGTTCTGGTTAATATAGCTGGAATTTTCAAAATAACAGAGCATGAAGGCATGTCAGAGGGTAGGCATGTAGTACAGGACTTGTGTCTTAATTTTTATTTATTTTTTCTGCAAAGTGCATTTAAAACTGTTTTCATGCTAGAACCAAAATTAAGGGCTGTCTTACTATTCATTTCTGCTTCTACCTGTCGTATGCTTCAAGGATTCTATAATTTTGACTGGCAAGAAATAGAATGATTCTCAGCAAGGTCAGGTAGGAAGAGGAAGCAGACCTGTGCCTACATAGGCTAGTTCTAAATGTACAGGACACTCCCAGCAAATGTGTGTGTGTTCTGATGGAGTGCTTGTAGAACTTCAAAAACAAATGCGCCGTTAACTGACTATCATTTGACTCTGCATCTTTCCATGATAAAATGTATTTCCAGCTTGCAGATCATCAGTTGTATATTTACATTGGAAAAATAATCAGCATTTGGTTGAAGAATACTTGGAACCTGGACTGCGTGAGGAAAGACAAATTCATAGTTCTTTCACCAGAGAAGACGTAATGAAAGAGTTTTCTGGAAAAAATCAGTGTTAGGGAAATACTTAACCAACTTCAACTGCTATTGCAACGCATAATAGTTTTGTGTGGGAGAAGGGAGAAATGGTTTCTCAAATGTCTGGGAGTGATCAGAGCATGTTTTCCTGTAATTCATGGTATTTGACTTGTTTCTACAGCAAACAGTTTTGGTGATGAAGTGAGTTGTGCTCCCTGCATGTGATGCTGCTTAGTAGGGAATAGCTTTCAGCAAATATTATTAAGTAGTACACCTGTAGTATACTCTAATAGCTGCTAATGAGTCTTGGTCAGCATCAGAAAAGCGGCAGAAGAGTAGTCAAGACAAAACTAAAGATTCTCCTCCACTCATCGCTGCTTATGTATCTTGTCTTACGAATACAGACATAAAGCCTTGGACTTTAGTCTTTCCAGTTCAAAAATATGCAAGGCAGACTCCAGTGTTCTCAATATGTTTTCCTTGAACACACATATCATCATTATTGCACTTTGTGTGAAATTAAAACTGGACTAGAATTTATCTGGTTTTGCCTGCTGATAAATACTGTCTCTTTGTGTGCTACTGCATCTGACAGAAGAAACCGAAGAAAAGTCTTTTGAAACTAACAAACAACATATTAATAATTACCTAGAAGATCCCATGGTACAATCATCATGTCTTTTTGATGACTGAAAGCTGCACACTGAAACGTGAATCCATCTCATATTGTCATCTTGCAGTATAAGTCAATAAAACCATGCAATTGGGGTTGTTTTAAATTGCTCGGTATGCTTTTTTTATTATGGCTATATTTGCTAGGAATAGAATAACTTTTAAACAGTAGTGTTGAGAATATGCTATATAAAAAGACAAACAAATTTTGTCTAGAATCTAAAGTGCTTGAACTTAACTTATGATTAGACTGGATAAATACTGGAAGTTACTACAGGAGGCTGGAGACAGCGTTTGTTCATATGACTAATTTCAAACAAGCCATAAGTGTATTTTCCAACTTACATTAATGTAAAACTCGCCCATCAAGTTACTGTGGGGATTAATGGAAATTGAGGGTAGTAATTTGGTGAGAAACATTCCAGATGTTTTGTTTAGTATCCTTACTTTAGAGACTGGTGTTCTTGTTCATCCTGGCGTGTTGCAAGCTAATGGTTTTTGCTTTACAACTATAAACCTTTAGAGTTGCTGAAGGGGAGCCAATGGAAGAAGTAGTTCAAGAAATGACATTAGATGAGTGGAAAAGTCTTCAGCAACAGAATCGACCAAAGCCTGAATTCAACATCCGGAAGCCAGAATCCACTGTTCCTTCCAAAGCAGTGGTGATTCACAAGTCAAAATATAGCGATGATGTAAGCATTGCCTGAGGAACTCTGTAAACTCTGCTTTATGCCCAGGGTTAGGAAACTGTCTCTATTCTTTTTCTATTAGTATAATCTGAACAGACTAGAAATCAGTATCTAAGCTTTGTTACTGTAGTCACATATGTACCCAAAAACTTGATTTAAACTTAACTGCCTGTTCACTTTCTTCTCTCAGATCATCACCCCTATTTTGTGTGCAAATACATATATATCAAGTTGTTCTACCTTATGGCTCAGTCTTAGCAAAATAAAACCTGTGTCCTTGCTGCTGCCACCTATGTTGATCTCTAGTAAACCACGTTTCTCTAGCAGCATTACCAAACACTTCTTATCCTAACTTTGATTCCTGTTTAGCTTACTTGCCGAAATACATCTGCATGTATATATTAAACTCAGGTTTTGTCATCTGTTAGTCTGGATGCTAAGTGTCCTATTTCTCATCTGTGCTGAATGCCAGCTTTCATTGTGCACTTAGAACATACAATTTTTTTCCCCCAGTTTTAGGGTCCTGCTTCTTAGAAGTAACTCTGGAGATCTTTTTCTATAGTAATATGCTTTCCCCCACCCCCGCCTTTTTGCTAACTTTTATTCCACGGTATTACTGGGATTTCAGGGAGAACTTCTAGTTTATTGATATGATTGGAGAGGGAGAGGAAGCGTCTTTCACAGGTTCTTCCTTACTTAGATTTGGGATTTTGGTGGTCACAGAAGTATATGCGTATACTTGTAGTCTAGCATGATGGAATTTTGATCCTTGAGGTCTGCATGCATGTATGAATACACATATTATCTTTTGTTTAGTTAACATAAAACATTAACATCAAAACTTTCAGCTTTTTAAGCCTTAATCGCTTTAGATTGTTGAGCGCTTCCAGGGACAGACACTAATACTGAAGTGGCCTGAGTCCTTTTAAACATAGCTTTTGGTGGTCACACTTGCCACTATCCCCTCTTCCTTCTCTGAGGGAGATGGTGGTAGGAGTAGGGAGAATATCTTTCACCAGCTCTGAAGAGAGTGTGCAAGTATGTGAAGAGTGCATGCAGGTTTCTGTTCTTTTTGCCTGCGAGGCTTCTTTACTGGCAGTATCAAGGGACCTTGTCAAAATGAACATAGAATAGGAGGTGCAGGAACTGCATAACATGGACAAGTAAAATCCCTATATTAGATATTGAATAAAATAAGTTATTCATCACTTTTTTGGATGAGTTTACATGTATATTAACATTACTACAGTGCACATTAAAATTATTATGGGAAATAGTCTTACATCCACTAGCTACTAGCAATACACAGAGTTAAAACAACAGTAATCTCATAGCTGTAGACAAATAGATTGGTTGGTAGCCAAATACTGTGGCCTTTTAACCATTACTTGAAGAAAATTGTAGAAATAGCTTAAGCCTTATTCTCTAGTCCCTTAGAAAACCTCTTAGATGATACTTCTGAAAAACCTCTTCAGTGTTACGAAGCTGGTATAGAAGACTTTATTGCCAGGACTCTCTGAGACAACAAAGAACTGTCCTAGGCATCTGAGAAGCTACAATTGCCTTGCCTCTGTTAAAACCCTGTGCAAGTTAAGTCCTGTCTTCTATTCTGGATGTCATCTTGACTTACCTGCTGCTTAGTCTGTAACACTTGTATTAGAAGGTTGTACATGGAAGCTGTAGGCTTTAACCAGATCTTCTTTTTAGTTGCAAAAAGACGATTTCGAAGATGATTTTCATGTCTTTCGAAGACCAGCAAATGACATAACATCTCAGCTGGATATTAATTTTGGGAGTCTTCCTCGCCCTGGCCGTGGATCAAGAGGAGCACGAGGTGGTCGTGGTCGTGGCAGACGAGTTGAGGAGATAGGACCTCGGCCAGAAGTGGTGGTAATGCTTTTTATGGTTTTTGTTGTTTGCTTGAAGACTTTTTTTTGTCATTGTTGGAGGGTGTTTGTGTGTCCTGCCCACATTTGTGTGGAATTATTGACTTCTGTAGTGACGGACTAGCTTCTGATTCCTGCCTCATAGTATGTTGGCCTGGTTATTTTGAGTTCCTGACCCGTATCATGTTACTTAAAATTAAATAACTAGTTTGGGCTCACAACTCTTAACAGATAGATTTCAAGAGGTCTGATTACTAGTTGCTGTAATGGTAACTAGAGGAAAGGATGAAATTAAGATTTGTTTCTGAAATTACTTTTAATATAAACTGGGTCTAATTAAAATGACTAAAGACTTGTATCCTTTACAAAAAAATTCAGTATAGTTCAGTAATAGAACTTTGATTACTGAGAGTGAGATCAGTAAATCTGGGATCCTGCAGATGAAGACAGAATCCTACAGCATCCTAGAGAATGATACAAGTGTTCAATGTAACCATTTAAAAATCTTCCATTGACCTGTTTCTTCTGAAAAAAAACAACCAACAAACATTTGTGTCTTGAGAAATGACATCGAGTTTACTTTTGTTTAGTAGGAGTAAAGTACTTTAAGGCTGGGAACTTACAGAATAATACAGAAGTTATTTGATGCATTTGTGTCATCTGAATGAAAAAAGCTCTTTATAATAACAAAACATAGAGTTTAAAACTACAATTTAGTATGTGCAGTAGCCTTAGATTGTAAAAAGATAATAATGTTGCTTCTAAAAACAGACAGTATTTTTTGTGAGATTGCTGCACTTTTTCTTTTTTTCACTTCTGAGATAAATATGTAGTATTTCTGTAATAGTGATGGATACACAGCATTTAACTTAAATAGAAGAATTAACCTTTTTCAGAGTAAAGTACATATACATAGCTGTCAAATGCTTTTGAAATGCATTTGTTTTTATAAAGCTTCCTTTCTTACTTTATAGGTGCAGCTTGTTGCTCCAAATCCTGACGATCCTGAGGATTTTCCAGCTTTAGCTTGAAGAACCATCATTAATGGTGGTATCTCAAAGTAGCTTTGGTGTAGCTGTGAAAAGACCAGTTTTATGCTGGTGTGGATAAAGAAAGTCTGTCTCTACTGGAAAAGCTGTTTGGATATTTGGTGTGGAATGATTGCAGCCCTCTACTAATGGAGTTGGGTTCTGGAGATACCAGTGGACTGGGATCCTGTCACAGGTTCCAGTGTCTGTCTCCATTTGTGAAAACTGTGTGAAGGCTTACAGTACTTCACTACAAGGCTTTAAATGAAGTTCAACAGTACAGTGTTTAAAAATGTGTATATAGAGATTATATCAAGTTCTCCATGACACCATGGTGAAATGTAAACTGTACAACATGGTCTGCAATTGGGACATTCACTGTACATTTGAAAGCTGCTTTCCCTGTTTCTTTGAGTGAAGTGTATTTTTCACACAGTCACCAGTTGCAGTTCTTTACAGTTTGGCAAATAAAGGAAAGTGTTTATTGGTTTGGGTTTGAGGTATTATTTTCACAAGTCAAAGTAGCAGATTGAACCTTGTGCTATTTGGATGTAACCTGGAGGAAAAAAACCAAACCAAAGCAAACAAAAACCCCCAAACAAACAAACAGACAAAAAAAAACTAAACCAAAACCAACCCAAACCTGAACAGTAGACCTTACTCACCTGAAACAGTGAAACAGTGAACATGTCTCTAAAATAGAAGTCATCTTTAAAATGAAGGCAGCACAGATGCTTTTAATTGATAGCTAACCATACTTCTTACTTCGATAACGAGATATGATCTGCAACTACTTTGAAGATGTTGAAAGTGAGGTAAAGTAAGACTTCTGAGCTAAAGACAAAACTAAACTGTTAAGGAAGCTTTTAATTTTAGCAGAAGCAACTACAAAGTAAAATGTTTCATGCCTTACCAAAAAGTTCCTGTGATGTTGGGGATGAGCTGGCATGTCCGTTCCTGGCAGTTTTAACATACTTCCTCACTTGAGCCAGATATCCTAACTTTTTCTCTGTCAAAGGGAGCACTCAGAGCCATTCTCAAGGATCAGAGAGTAATGAGGAAATGGTGCCAGAAGTGACGAGGGAAAGAAATGAGAGGACAACCACACTGGACATTTTGGAAGTAGCTGTCAGCCTTGAAGGAATGCCTGCTTGATTTGAACTAATTTTTTTCAATTTACTGGGAAAGCAGATTAATATAAAGCGTTCCTTTTTTTACTGTTCTTTGCCTCACTTTGTTTTGTATCACTTCTGACAGTCTCCTTTGAGGGCAAATAATGGATAAGACTTGAAGAACTTTGGAGTAAGCTCTAAGAGTATTCAGGAACTTAAATCTTATCTCAGTGGTAAGGCTTTATGCAAGTAGGATATAATCATCCTAGAAAGACTACTGACTGTTTTCTATATGCTCCAAACAGATGGTCTGCAAAGTAGTGCTGCCAAAAGGACTTTTCTTACATTGTTAAATTACTTACACAACAATTTGCTGTAACATGAGATTTCGGATTCTACAAGGAGCTCATTTTAGAGATACTCTGACAGCCTGTAATAGAAAGAATGTGCAAAAGCAACCAAAGTGCTAGTGTTAGAGGAACGTGTGCTGCTGCTTTTTGAGTAATTGAACTGGATGAGATAATGTAAATGACTCTTTCACCTTGTAGGAGCAAGCTACTACTTGAAATCCCTGCTGCTGTTCTTTTAATAGGTGTTTGGGTGTTTCTGCCAAAAATGGCAATTTCATTATTGTGGAACAGAAGTTATTTTGTCTATGGGGTCTTGAAATTTTTTTGCTTGTTCTTCACTTCCTGTTCAGCTTACCTCATCAGACAGGGAAGAATGTGTTTGAAATTTTTTGAATGTTTTTGCTTTCAAGGCTGAGTGTATGTATAGGTGTGGAGAACTTCTTTGCAAGACTCACTTCTATTTTCTGTCATGTTTTGATGGTGTAGCCTCTTCTTTTACCCACGCCTCTTTTTGCTAAAGAAAGCAGTGAAATACTTAATGGTTTTTTTTCTACTAAATATGTGAAACCTTGTTATGCTACGGGGCTGAATTTGGTATAATGCAGTTGGTTCAGTTCTGACTGTTCTCTGGCAAGGCTGACAGGATTGACAGTCTGGTTCCTACTGGTGCAAAGTTACTGTTTACTTCTCTAACTTTGATCTGTTTTTCAAAACAGAATGATACATAGGTTCTTCGGAGAATACTTTAAGGGATTTGTCAAAGTGTATCTGTATCAGCATTTGGTCAGCAGATGGTTTAAAGACTCGTGGTTTAACAACAACAAAAAAAGTGGACTGGTTTTCAGACTGTTAAAAAAAAAAAACAACCCAAAAAAACTCAACCAAAACCAAACAAAAACCAACCAACCAAACAAACCCCCAAAACCCAAACCCCACAACGCACCCAACCCAAAACTTTGTGAGAATGAGACTTAGTGTAGTTGGTTACTGCTCATTAATCTAAAAGTGTCTTCAGAGCAGCTAGGTGTGACACTTCTTTTTCAGTCTGTCAGATTTGAATATGGCTTAAGAGTTTAGCTGATACTATCTAAGTATAGAGAAAAAATTGTAAGTGGTGACAGTGATCCGATTCCTTTGCCTAGCTGTGAAAAGAGAACTTAGTAAATCTCTGTCATCTGTTATATTTAAGGTACTAAAATAGCTGTATCTATTAAGCACATTTCTGCTATTGGCAGTTACTCCTGATTTAGCTTTACTTCCTCACGTAAAGCAAATGGTAACAGGTGTAAATATATACACATATACACAAACAGTAGTAAAACATGGCATGCATCTTAAGAAGAGATTAAATTGAGTTGCAGGTCTTACTCATGTTACTCTAATGCACTCTTATGCGGTATTCTGCTGTTAGAATTACTGTAGTGAGTGGCCTAGGAAAAACAACTGCTATTTCAGTTTTGAGGTTTAGATTAATGTAAATCACAGTAAGTTTGCAAAGAAAGGAATTCGCCTCTCTCCACAACTGTCATTTGAATATGATATAGTGTTGATACTATGTGGTCCACTAGTATCATACGTAGTACTGTGCTGTAGGATTGGCAACAGTGTATTAATATGAAAGTGCCTTTAAAGAAAAGAGGAATGTCTATGCTTAATAGAAGAATACTAAAAAATAACTAAAAAGACTCAGAAGTGAAAAGCCCTGGTAAAACACTTTGGTTGATAAATAACACTATTAGGCAATTGAGCCCATGGGAGATGAGCTTTCAGCTCTGGTTACACTTTTTCTTGTGGAAAAAAGGGTTAGAGGTATACCCAGACTTTGGGCCCCAAACAAGTCTGTAGCCCTAGTGCAGTTATGTCATCAAGATGGTTCTTACCTAATGTTCAAGCCATTTGTTTTGTTCCTGTCAGAGCTGTTACAGGCATGTGTGCACATACGCACACAGACATTAAAAAAAATTATATATATATACAGTGTTGAAAGTAATGTGACACTGGCTCATTGTCAACAATTGAATGTGAAACATGGTTATGTTTGCAGAAAAAAGTATGTTTCAGCCACTGAAGAACAGGCATGGAATTAGAGCTTTTCCTTTTCAGTAACATATGCTGGCAAGTACTGAACAGTTTGTGCTTGGAGGGGGAAAACCTTCTGTCTTTGGAAGAAGTAATGACTGTTATACTTCAGCTCTATTACTTAGAATTTCATGTGGAATACATTAAATCTTCAGCTGGGTTTTATTTGTCTGCAAACAAATGCCTTTTTGAAGATGTGATGCAACAAATGTTGCAATAGCTGCCTCTTCAGAGCAGCTTATATACTGCATCGCATTTAATGGGAGTGCTATGTTTGAGACAAACTAGCACTTAATGAATAAAGTTTTTGCTCTCCCTGTTTGGGTAGCCAGCGTGAATATATATATTTTGTGTTCTGTTGTCTCTGCAGTGTTTTACAGCTAGTTAACAGGACTCAATAAGCTGCTGTCTCCTTTTAGCAATGTTGTACTGCTGTCTAGATTTGTAGTCGATACTATTTAAATAAAAGACACTGAGTTTTGCATAATGTAATTGAATTAGCAGGATAGCTTTTCCAAAAGGTGAAAATGGCAGCAACGAGGTACAGATTTATTCTCTCTGGCAAGAGGGGAAAAAAAGCTGACATCCTATAATCCAGTAATCCTGTGCTTGTTAGTGGTTTGGTTATATTTCTTTTACTTACACATTGAATGCTGTTTTCAGAGGTTTTCCCATCTCTAGCAAAGGCTCTGGACCTTGGAAGCTATTGTGGGAAAAGTAAAACCTAGTAACCTTTTCAATGAAGCTTCCACTGAAGTGAAAGACCATAGTCTGGAAAAGGTCTGCTCAGTGGGAGGAAGGGAAGGAACCCTTCAAATAAGGGGTAAGAAAACCCAACAAACCAACATTAAATAATAGCTTGCTTAAGAGAGGTGATGCTTAGAGGTGATGTTGGTGTGGAAGAGATGGACAAAAAGCACCTAGAAGCCTGAAACCAGGACAAATGTCACCTGTTGTGAGTACTAAATAGAGATTCAGCCCTAGCAGAATGGCATTTTAGGAAGAACCATGAAAGGTGAATCTCGTAAATGGCAGAACTCAAGCTTAGGAAGAAACATAACTGGGTCTGGAGAGAAACTATGTTTGAAGGAGGGATAATGAGGAGGCTGAGCCCCTTCCACTGAGTAGAAAACCAAGGAACTCTCCTGCCATCGTAAGAAAATGGTGTCAAACAGAAGGTAAAAGCAAGCTCACACTGATGAGAATGGATCTGCTTCACCATTTGCATAGCAATCACTTTCGATTTTCTTGCATTAATAGCTGCTGCCAAGGATAATCTTCTGTCTGCTCCCTCTGTCCTGTCAGGGAACAAGGTGTTTGGGATTCACCACTTTACCCTGTTTGTGGCATAACTGCTCTGTAGGAACTGGAGTAGTTGGAAGAGCTGGGAGTGGGGGTTGCTGGTGACACACAGAAGGGCTTTTTATCTGCTCTCCAGCAGAACCACTGCATGCTGCTGTACTGAGGGGTTGAAAACAGCAGCTGCTGCTTGGGCTGTCCGGTTTTGCCCCGATTCTTTAGCAGCCTTGTGGACTGGGACAGAGTTTGACAGGGAGGACATGGACCAGACGTGGAGCTGTTTAAAGGCCGGACTTGCTAGATGTCCTCCCCCAGTGCCCCTTGTCACAGTCCAACACTTAGACCAGGTTTTTTGGAGATATCCGATGGATGGATGGTGTCATGCTTAATACTAAATTTACTTACTTAAAGACAGTTGATGTCATACAGCATTTCTGATTTACAGTGATATAAACTATTCTGAAAACACAAGGCAAATATAAGTTACAGTTTGCAAAATACGGCAATTGTAATACATGGCTCAGTGACAATAGTGGTGTGATTCTCATTACTGGTCACCATGCAGTGTATCCCCAGTCACCAGGAAGGAACAGGAGGATTGATGCCAGCTCAAGCCCCTTCTCTCTCCAGAATTACTTTGGCTTTTGTCTGAGGCTTATACTCTGTGTATTCACTCTCCCCATGCCGGTCTGGGCAGCTCAGGGAGACAGTCACTCTCTTCTAAAGAACAGGGGGAGAAACATGTACACCACTAGCTGCTCCGCTTAGCTGCTGGTAGCCCTTTGTCTGAAACAAAGGCCACCCTCGGGCCCCATTTGTGTTGAGATGAGATGAAGTCATCTTTGCAGCAGCTGTGGTCCCTCACACCCTGCATCAGTTCCTGAACCTCACAAGCTCAGTATCCTTGCCCATCTCCTCTCAGCCTTACTCCATTTTCCGGGCTTCCTGGTCAGTCACACCCATGTGAAACCAACTCCAAAAACACAAATGCAAGAAAAATCAAACATCTCTTCCTTAACAAACTCACAGTTAGTTAAAATCTTTGGAACAAGTGAAACAGTACTTCTTGTCACACAGGCTCTGCGTAGGTTGTGCAAATTCTGCATTTTCTAATGTAGGTACAGTAACGGTGTACAGAAGTATTTGAGTTGGTCAGTATTTTTTTGCTGTTCTGTTTGCATTTTTTTTAAAGAATACTAAACTAGACCACCATCAACTCTTATGCGAAAAGAAGTGTTCCTGAAAAATTATTGATTACTTTTGAGAAACTTTCACTTTCACAGTAAGTATTGAAGTATATGCCTGTTCCAAAAACTGAGTACTATAGGATCACAGAGGAAACAAATTAACTAGAGCTTCTTCTGTGTTTTTTACTGGGTAACAGTATCCAACAATTCAAATACTATTGCTTTCCAGAGTCCCCTGAAATGTAAAGCCAGAAGTTCTCTATTTTTGAAATTAGAAAAGTGTAGGTTTTAAAGATTTGTGCTTTAATTAGAGGTTTTCAGGCAGCTGACATTCTTGCATTATTTTTCAGAGCACATACGAGTCAGTGTGGTACAGATATGAGAGGTTTGTGCTGATTTTCTTTTAGAATGCTAGAAATAAAAGTGAGAAAAAACCCTTTTGATTATTATTTTTAATTTTACACAATTCATGTTTACAGTTCTCACTATTCAGTATTTTGTATAAAATCAAATACAATATGCAGTATTTTAAAATGAGACACAAATGCATATTGAACTACTTAATATTACAAGATAATATGAAGCTTTATCTTAAAAATACCTTCAGCAAAATAAACTCCCATTCTGTCAATCCAAGTTAAAAAAATATGATTAGAAATATACAATTTAAAAATAATCAGGATGAACAGTACTGATTAGTCAAGAAATTTTAGATCTTGATAGTCTGTACATGAGTTTATGCAAGACAAACAGTCTGCAAATCATTAATATAAAAACTGCAGTGCAACAAACTGGTGGACATCATGTTTTTCTTTTTTTTTTTTCCATTTTAATGCAGGAGTCTCTACAAATCTTTTTTTTTGTTGTTGTTGTTTTAAATCAGCAGCACTTCTGTTGTCATACTGGGGCAAAAAGACAAAGTCTGGGTTAACATCTGAGTTAAGTTATTGATGCTGTAATGAAAGCTAGAAGTTTGACCAGAGATATTACAGCTTTTAAGTATGTTGCATACTCTTGAAAAACAGATCAAGGGAGAATCCATCTGTTATGTATTTGAAAGAGGGGAAAGAATTTCTAAGGAAAAACTCCTAACTGATGACAGCAGAAATCATTTCCTTCAGCTGCTCTGGGGTACAATGGTGATCCAGCTGCTGCTACACATTCCATTTTGGCACATAATGCTTCACAATTCAAAAAAGGTTTAGAAACCAAGGACTCCCTCACCCATGCCCACTTTTCTTTCTTGTACTTAAGACAGCTTTGGTATGGTATGATAAAAATGCTAGACAAAATTCAGAGGAACAAACTAAGCCATACAATTAGATGGGACACAATGAGGTAATGAGTTAGTTTTCCATATAAGGCTGTTTTGAGAGTTCAGATGTAAAATCCCTTTGACATTTATGTGTTTCTCACTAAAATACTAGGTGGTGGAAGGGATAGCTTGAAACACATTCATGCCAAGCATGCAGTTTTGGTTTAGCTAGAGTTGCTATTGTGTGTGTTTGTGCACTTTTTCAATGCACATTTACTTCTGGTGAACCTGAAAGTGCTAATGGCTCTGCTGGTTACTTTAAAAAAGGCAAATTCCAGTTTGGAATTTGGAAGGAGTGTGAAATAGACCGATTATTTTTAGGTTAAAAACAAAGATGCTAGAAGAGCAAGCTCAGCTGAGAAGGGCAAAGCCAAACACAATAAATATTACTAAATCTTTGCTGTTTTGACTCTCACCCTCCCACCTCACTAGTTTCATCCCTTCTGCCTTCCCAAATGCAATGTACCTGCTATTGTGGCTACCTGTACTTCAGGTTTTGTGGAAGTGGCTTACTTTTTTTTTAAAAAAAAAAAAGAAAATAAGACAAATTTTAATCGCTGTATCAGGGTCAATTCTGTCCCTCTCTTTTGGGTGCTTTTCACATTGAAGAAAACAGTGGTGAGTGTCTGAGACTCAATGGTTCTTTATTTTGCATCATACTAGCCTCTTCTGTTTTTTTTTTATTTATTATATTTGCAGATTTTGACTATCTAAACTCATGGATGCTACCTGTAAGCTTACTTACACTTGACATCCTGCTTTCCCTCCAACTCATGATGCTTTTGCCATAAAATGTTTTCAAGACAATGTATGGTTATTCATATTGGCATTCAAAAATCACTAGCCTTACAGAAATCTTAATTTTTAATTTAAAAGAATGTAGACTGAAACTAGTCACTGAACCTGCCCATTTACATTCATAAAAAGAAAATTATCCCCATTGCAGAGGTATCTTTAAAAACTTCAGTTATTCCACTGCTTACATTTCAGATCTCTTCAACTTTCTACTGTAAGAGTCACTAAATCAACAGATAAATGTATCATATTTAAGGCTATGTGGTAACAGTCCTCGTCTGAGGGATAGGCAGCTATAAACTTCAGTTGGCAGACAAGGGTACATCACTGCAAAAACAGCTTTGAGGTTTCATAATGTGAAAAGTGGTGGGAAAAAACGCTGCCAGTGTTTGAAGACAGTCTTGTAGTGGATGAAAATTCCAGTCTCAGATAGATTCCTCTAAAAATTACACTGCTTTTTAACAGAGGTAAGCTGTAGTTTTTAAGGTGTTAATTAGATGTTAAAAACTATACCTGCCCCTGAGTTCCACTACCAATCTCAGTTTTACAGCAAGCTTATTTTCCCTTTTTTTTGTGTGCTGCACTCATTAAGTGTCTCAAAGCTAAAAAACAGTGACACCCACATGTTATCAAGTATACCAATAAAACCTGGGAAAAATTCTTACCTTTTAGATTTGGTAATCTAAAGTTTTACCTAAAAGACTTGAAGATAGGAAAAGAAACAGTAATGATACTTCAATATGACAGCACTGCTTTAAATGGTAAGCTGTTTTTCCTCCCCCTTAAAATCATACCAGATTTAAAGCAATTACAACTAGTTAAGAGAGCCACTGGTTGTGAACAACTAGAAGTCCATTACTATTAAAAACAAGTGAATAGCTTATAGTTAGTTTTTTTTCAAAATACACAAACCACACAACCTTTGAAAATAAAGCACTCTTTGGTGGACAATAGTTACTTTGTGTACTCAATACTGCGGCTTCATAAAAAACTTCATACAAAATAAGAAAGAATAGCCAATTAACACAGGAGAGTACCAATACTATAAGAAAAAAGCTTTTGTAGTTGATTTTCAGTCTCAAGTGGAGACTTGAGCCCAGTCTGAATGGACAACACAGATTTATATATTTAAAAGCTCCCACCATTTTTTAATTTCTGGTGGTCAGCAGCTAAGTGATTGCCATCACAATTTATACACATGCATCATACATACTAGCAAGCCCTCTTTACAATAGAGAGCTTAAGTATTTACACCTGAGTCTAAATGTACATAGATTTTGTTGGTTTTGTTTGAGGGAGTGTTAGCACATTAGGTAAGTGTCTACCAAGCACATTGACAGGTCATTTTATTCTACAAGTACAGAAGAGATTCTTCTCTTTCACTTTTGCTGAAAAATGAAGTCAAAGTAATCTTCCTTCAATTGCATCAAGTCCCCTCCAGTCACATCCCCTTCACTCCTGAATATCCTCTTCAACACTGGTTGCTTATTTGAAATTTAACGCAATACTGTTCTAGTCCTTTGGACGGATTGGCCGCTGAAATAAAACATATTTGAAGAAAACAGTTAAATATGTACTCAGTATGTATTTAAAGCAAACATTTCTGGCAAGGTAAAATGAGCAAACAATACTTCAAAGAAAGAAACAGAAGATAAGTCACTGCATTTAAGAATACAGCAATATTGGTTGCAAAGAAAGCATGGACTGGTCTGATCACAGACAATATGAAGAAAGGTTCTGTTCCATACAGAAAAGCAACAGAGGAGTCAAAGTACCATAATTTCATTAAGCGCATTTGCTGTAAAGCATTCCTTTTCTTTCTCTCCCTCTGAGGTATCAGACTGTAGGAAAAGTAGAAAGAATAGTAAAGAAACATTAATTTTATTAAAGCTAGATTTAGATTACATATAGACAAGCTCTAAAATGCTGCAGGTTGTTTTCAGTGTTTGAACAAGTGTGCAGAAGGCTGCTTTACAATTCCGAGCAAAGCAAAAGCATATGAGATTTTTAAAGCGTATTGCTGTTAGTTTTTATGATACACCTCTCTGGTTAAAAAAAGTAAACGAGTCTATACAAGACATTTCACACATTTTCCCCCATTACCAATTATTTTTTGTAATAACTTTATCTACATTCCCTTAAGCATCTTTACCTACTAAAATTCCTTCAGCACACAAGATTTCATTTCTAATCAGCTACTATGTACAAAATCCTAATTCTGTTATGTGTGGTTACACAGAAAAGACTTTTTCATTTGTGTCTTACTATGATTTAGTTGATTTGGATCTGATATATGCACCTTGTTAAAATACAAACACAAACTTCTCAGTAATTTACAAGGAAGATGTCTTAACTGGAGAAACAAGGGCATCCACAGAAAAAGACTGTGGATAGTGCTCTAGTAATGCTATTTCTTGCAGTTCAATATTATTTCAATCACAAGAGGTAATGTATTATGTCCACCAGTAGTGGTCTTTCGTAGATGGCAGCTCACATCTAGAGATGTTCTGCAAAGGAAACGCAGTGAATGTCATGAATAGGATTCAAATTCCCTGAATTCTCTTTGCAAAGCCAGAATAGTGTGGTTTAGCTGTAAAATGGCAGCTTTGGCGGAAACAACATTCTGAGGACATTCTATGATAGTGTCTCTGGAAGTCTGAAGGATGAAATGGCAAATGAATTACCCAGTTCTGCAGATTATACTGCATTAGGATGGGTCACCAATGTGATTTATCTACAGTAAGAATAGAGTAAAATGACCTAAAGCATCAACAAATGAGATTAATGTAATAATAATGCAAGATGTTTCTACTGGAATATATCAGACAAGAAAAAGAAAGAGAATAAGGGTACACAGTGATGTTGAAAGTTCAAAGAGGACAACAAGGTCTTGAAAAAGACAGATGTTGGTTAGGGCATGATCCCAATTTTATAATAATAATTATTCTCCTCTACCCTGCAATCCACTTGATCTGGAATAGGTCAATCAATTTGAGCACTATGAGATGATGCAAATTGCACAGACTTCAAGAAATTAAAAAAAAATTAAAAGAGACAAAAAAACCAAATGGATGCTTCAAAAAAAATGAGTGAGGTTTTGCCAAATACTACAGGAAAAAATAAAGGGACACATACAAGATCAACCACAAGGTACTTGCATTTTAAGCCCACTTATTTATACCAAAATACCCTTTAGAGGGACCAGCACCCAATTAGCCCTCTCAGATGGGAAGATAATTAAGAACCCCAGAACTATGACATAGCTATTTAAGACAAATTTGATTATTGGATCCAAGCATAAAGTGACTGAAATACTTTGACCTTGGAAGTTAGAAGAAAAGAAACAGTATACAGAACTAAATATTTAGGGTAGAAGTTTTAGAAAATCCATTAAAGTATGAAGTAGTTTATGAAGTTTTAGATCAACCTGATCCTTGGTCCTCAGAGTTATAAATCGGGTAATATACCTAAAGGATTTCTTTCAAAATAACAGTCTTCTGTCAACTCTTATTTTAAGGATGTTGTTTCCTCCTAAGGATATGTATTCTCATCTCACACAACAAAAGGTCAACTTGGAGGTGTATTTTCCAGGACCATCTCTGTTCAATTACACATATGCATGTGTACAGCTACCAAGAGTTGCAAGGAGCTTAAAACTGGAAGAGGCATGAATAAAAACAGCAGGCAGAATCCCATCAATCTGTTTGGACCAAAACTGACATGGTGAAAACAATGCAAAATGAAGCAAAAAACCAACCAAACAGAAAAACCTTGAGAAACAGTTCAGATTTTTAGTAAAACGTGATTTCATGAAAACGATATTATTTTTTAAACATATTGTTTTATGAATCAAAATGCAATTCATATAGCCACTGCTAAAAATTCTCTGACTAGCATTTACTGCAGTTTACTATTAGCTACTATTTCTGTTGCCTGATAGAGTGAATTTTTCATAACTTCTGTTACCTTCAAGGTAACAGGATGAGGAAGAGGAAAGAAAAGTTGTGGGGAAAAAGCTGCAGAACTTTGAATTTTCAGAAATACTTATAAATCAAGCTACATAACTACTTTTTCTGTTATTTGCTACCTGTTACTCTTGCTAACAAAAGTAGGTCTCTTCAGCACCTGACAGAAACATTCAAAAGTTTTTCACTATAACCACAAGATAAATTCTGCTCGATTGTAACCACTGGAAAATGCTTGGAAATGGTTTTAAGCTACACTCCCAGGCTCGACACTGTAACGACCTGGAGGGCTGCCGTAGAGGGGCATGAACACATGCACACACAAAGAAACATAGAAGTAGTGTGGCCATATGAATCTGGGTCAAAAGGCACTTACGGCCTTGCATAAACCGATCCGAATTTAAAACTTCATTAAGCTTTACCAAGCAGGTTCAGTTCCGATTATCAGTCATACTCTCAGTACAAAATCTTTAACAGTATACACACGCATTTTATACTCTTTGCCTCTCCCCTACTACTGCATTTCAGTTGTCCATCAAATTCCTCTTCGTTTTGACTTCATGTACTGATTCATAACTGACTTAATTCTGTGAACAACTTTTCCATCTCTTACTCCAGGCAGAAGTTTGGTTACTTAAGGCTTTTTTTTTTTGTTACCAAAATCCCTCACCTTCAGTAATTCTGAATTACAATGTAAATTTCTCAAAGCCGAAAGACTGAGCAACATAAACAAATTATGTAAGATTTACGGTTCCAGATATTCTCAGTACATGACATAAACTGTAAAATTGTTTCTCATTTCCCATTGCTAGGAGGAGTTGAATTGTGGCAGAAGCTCCTGTCAACAATGGGTACACCAGCCCAAAATATTTGCCTAGAGAACAGTTACTGGATCTGTAAAGAGGGTAACTCTCACCTTTTTAAACTGTTTTTTCTTGCAGCAGACCTGGTAGTTCTTTTAGTAATGTCTGTACTGTCAGAAATGCTAGGTTCAGAGGTTTTATTTTTCTGAACACTGGACTGCAGAATTACTCTGAAAAGAGTAGGAAAAAAGAAAGATTATATAATCTGAAAGTTTCTAGGAAAACACTGAATATTACAGTTGGAGAACAGCTAACAAATATTAGCTGGCTTTTCACTAATTCTGAAAAGCAAATTGTTCTGCCTGAAACACATCCTTCTCTTTATAGCAACCTTGTTATAATTATGATAATGCAAGTTGTTTTGTTAGAAGCACAGTCATTTGGTTGGTTGGTTTTTATTTTTTTGCTTTCAAAGAATGGATTAAATTAATGGTTTTGAATTCCCTGTTAGGTTTTCGGAAGACAAAAAGCTAAGAAATTGTATTTTAAATTATTGCAACAAAACAAGAGAAAATCTGAAGTATGCAACAAAAACATACGTTATTTTCCAGACTGACATAGAAAGAAATTCAGAAGAAAAACCCTCAGGTATTTCAATTTGTGAAGATCCAAGTCCAAATCTCCTGCAATTAACCACAAGACATGCCTTTCAAATACAGTAGCCTAGGAAAATCATTGCATATGCTGGCATTTTATGCTTACAGGGAATTACTACACCATACTCAAAACTCAGCTTTACATGCTGGTTGTGCTGAACTGCTTCTCTGAAAGACTTTAGAGCAACATACTGACTATTCCCTAAAGAGGCAGTTAAATTCTGGTGTTGGTTACATCAGTAACAAAAGAACTCCAGATTATGAAATGCAAACAACTATTTTTAGCCACCAGACAACCGGTTCGAAGGGAGATCAGGTCTTCTGTATCCCTAAATACTTGCAGTGAAATTATGATACTATAGAGACAAAAAGTGACAACTGGTCAATGGAGTCCACAGATATTTATTTGGTGCATAGTTTTATATATCTATTCCCTAGTCATGCCATCTGTGCAAGTTTCCAACTATGAAACTATGCATCATTTTAGAGATTCTGAGTAACTTAGCTATTACTGTTTTTCTTTCTCCTGCTGTTATTAGAGTCTAATTTTCAGTGGCTTCAATGAGTCCACCTGTGTCATCAGATTATTTTAGACTGAAAATCAAAACCTTAATTAAGTTGTATAACCTGCAGTCTGGTTGGTCAATACTCTGAAGAAACTGTTTTCAACAAATCCTGCTTATGAACATAAAATGTAACTTTTGGAGCAAAAGTGGACAGACATACATGGGAGAAAATATGAGTATTTTCATACTCATGTAACATATTCACCAAAAACAGATACGGAAAAAAGCCCGTATGCTTTCACTGTTTTATATGAGTTTGATACTAGAATTAGAATATGCATTGAGGTAACACAACTTCATCTAAAATAAATCCTTTACAGCAGTTAAGAGTGATCAGCAACCTTATTTACCACATACTTCTATGTTGTTTAGCAAACAGATGACTACAGATCCACAAAGCTCAAGTATTTTAAATTTCTACTTGAACAAATCTCTTAATATTTCAGACTTGCAAAATCCTCTCACTTGATTTGCAGAAGTCCAAACCAAACAGTCTTCTCTTCCTCCAAGATAAGATATAAGATTGTAATGGCAAGTACTATCAAAATGCAAAGCAAATTCTACTGTAAACAAAATACATGCAAAAATACAGAAGAATCAGTTATTCAAGAGGCTGAAAACAAAAACCAGATACCTTCAACATCATATCATGCTTCTGTACACAACACAAATTCTTCCACCAAAAATCTGTTTTCCTGGCATGTTTATGGTGAAAAGGTTCAAAACCTGGAAGTTCACTTTATAATTTCCATTATGCTTGTAAACAAGTTTTAACAAGTTCTAATATTAACATTATTTTCTCAGTGCCACAGCTGTCATACAACATGAACAACTTTGGGCTACTGCACTTTCAACTGATCTTTAAAAATGACACCAGTGGTGAAAAAAGACTTGCATTGTACCTTTTATCTGTGCCACTAGCTACCTTCATAAAGGTACAAAGCATGACCAAATCATGGCACATGCTGTTTTATCAGTGCTCATGCGGATAGAAATATGGAAAAATCATGTTTTGTCCTTAAATATATACAAATAGCGTATCTCTGTAGAAAATGCAGGTAATGTACATATAAAAGAAAGGAAAAGTTACTGGAACATGATCTAATGGTTTCTATTCTTTCTCTTATAGGTGTCCATTCTTTCCGGACAACAAAAGTTCAGAAAACAGGTCAGTATACACGGCTTAAAACCACATAGTTATCTAATATGAATTGAAGTGTTAATATACCATCTTGCACAAACACTTAAATATTAATCTTGCAACATATCGTAGGTTAAGTCCTTGCTTCCCATATAATTTCATTTCATCTGTGCAAAACAAAGCAAGAAAATAAGAGCTTCTAAATGGGAACATGATTCAAAAATACTCTCCATATATAATTGCACCTTAAAACTAAACCAACCACAACATCATCCTTTTAAGACTGCAGTGTCTACCAAAGTGGAGAGAGAGAAGAAGCTGACTTATGGGATCATCTCAGTGCCAGCTGTGAGCATGGCAGGACCTTTAACATCATCTGCTCTTCAGTAGATAGGTTATTTTTACAACACCATGATACACAACTTCACATGGCTACCCAAGAGTAAAAAATAATTTAAATCCCTGTGAACAAAACATTTATTGAACGATTAAACAGATATGTTCAAATTAGACTAAAATTCTAGAATTCCACCTCAAGGAAAACAGACGAGGTCCCATTTACACCACTGTCTGACACAGTGTTACAACTAAACAGCCACAGTTGCCTTCAGGCCCAGCAACTGTCAGCTTAGGAGCGGGAACAGTGCTCACAGCTTTTAATTAGAATGCTACTGCGTAACACATTTAAGGTAAGAGAAGAAACTATCTTTAATGCATGGAATTTTGATTTAAAACAATTAGACTAGCAGCCTCAGTTGATAGCAGGCTCAACAGATAAGTTTTATAATGGACATGAGATAAGGCCACAGTAGAGGAAATCCTCCAAAAATCTCTGCTCTAAAAAAAGTTGCAAACTATACTAGAGAAGGGTAAGAACCTCACAACACCTACCTTACCACTTTCTAACTGCTCATGTAAAATAGCATGTCAGGCTGTACGAACTTCCTGAAACACCAGGAGAAAGTGCATCTGATGTACACAAAGGTTTTCTAACTCAATGAAATATAATTAAAAAAAAAAAAAAGGCAAAAAAAAAGCAGAACATTTTCTGAACACAGGCTACAGGATGCTCTAATAGCCATGCTACTAAAATAGGTAATCCATAGATTGCAATAATTTTTCATCTCCAGTTAATTTGTAATGGAACCATCACTTGGTAGTTCTGACCCTAATATACTTCCCAAACACCACACTAGTTTATACACTAGTTTGTTATGCAAGCTAATATATTTGCCTTTACAAAAATCAAAAGCTGTTTAAATGGAAGTGTTTGGGTCAGTAGCACCATTTTTTAAATAGTTCACAACTTTTTTTCACCATTTAACTCAGAGTGGGGTGAGGGGACAGGTATACCACGAGGACACAGAAGCCCAAACCCCATAACCCAAAACAAAATCCACAAAACCCGAAATGCCAGCAAGGTAATGTATCTTGGAGAGAAATCAATCCATACAACAAGCTTTTTTAAAAGAAAAATGACTACACTATCCTAGGAAGGAATGAGGGGAAGAGAGGTTACACAGGAGCATGTCTTCTCTGACCTCTGATGGACATTTTATTCTTGCCAAGGCTACCTGTTTTATGAGGTCTGTCAAATGCAATATTGCTTTCTTTTTCATCACTTCATAACTGTTAGGAAAACAGGCCTGAGACCTCTACCACCGTTCCAAGTCATTGACAGGCAACAAGTGAATGATACTCTTCAGCCTACAGGGCTCCACTCTACAGGACTGCCACAACAGCCCGGAGAGATTCACAATCCTGATTAATAATTTGATCTCTTAAAACACAACGGACATTAGCTACAAAATGGAGAGAATGTTAGTCCAGCTTTTAAGAAACCCTTAAGCGGTTTCTCTTCCCGGACATAAACCAACATTGTACGATTGTCAATCCTGGAAATGAGGCAAGAGCAACAGTAAGCCAATTGCTTGCTTAGTGACACATTTACCAACATCAAACAGTCTTTTCTCTTTCCCTCTAGCAAGGGAATTTTTCGACAGAACACAGAAACTGTAAGAGAAAGAAAAGGTGACAGTTGAGTGGAACTGATCTCACAGCACAGGAAAACAAAGGACAGATTGTTTCATTTTTTTTAATCAGTGTTTTAAGTTTAGCTTTTTAGCCTGTGTTTAGAAATCTGAAGTCTGACTTCTGGAAAACACTGAGACAAGAGCTACTGCTACATTCAGTGTAAAACTTCGGAAACAAGCCTCTCAGGTATGTTCTTTGACAAAGTTAAGTACCAATGGAAAAAACAAAACCAGCTAAAGTGATCTTTAGGTTTTTTTTTTGTCCAAAAGAATAGATTAAGATGACCTCAGTTAAGGCTAGTAGGATAAATAAGTTGTCCACGAGTCCCTCAGTTCTCATTCTTTAGTTATTAAGTCATTTACTTTAACAGAAAGAGTCTCATGCTTTTCAAAAGCACGGACAAAGTTGCAAGGCCAAAGGTAAGAAGGACAGAAACTCTTAACATTAATGTTCTGCCAGGAAAGGATGTCTTTTCTTACTTAGTACTCTGGTGTAAAACACTTTTTCCGATCTACTTTTTCTCTGAGAGCACCAAAGTTCCAAGCATCCACCCAAAGTTACCATTTGGCTTTGAGGGTGGCAGTGGGGCAGCTCCAGGGAGACATGGCAGTAAGCAAAAAGTTCCTGGCTTGGGCTTTGGGCTTCCTTTGGGCTTCCTGGCACTTCTGTGTGCTGCTGAAGTTTTCTTTGTCCAAAGGATGGAAGTTGTTGTTTGATGAAAACATTGCACCTTTTAAAGTAGAAGTGAAGCACAGCAATCCCCGCAGCCACTCCGAATAAAGCAGAGTGGGGAAAGAGTGAAAACTGTCCTCAAGGAACTAGTATATTTTTAATGCTTTACTCAGCTCCTGATTCCAAGTAACAGAAAAAAAAAAAAAAGGTATTTAACTAGTCTCACAAAGTTCTATTAAAAAAATAACTGAAAACAAAAGAAGATGAAACTAGATTGGCTGGATAAACAAACGAGCCTTGACCTAATACTGCAACTTGCCTCCTCTTCCATTATGTTAAAAAGGAAAAAAAGTCTGATTTTACCGCCTCTTACAGCATACAATACTATAATCTCTTAGTGGAAAAAAAAAACACCTACTGACATTTCTAACAAATTGTAATTCCTGGCATTTCATGTGAGTGAAAACATCCTTTGGGAAACTAAGCTCCTTTGCAAGTTTATGAATTTCAAAGTAAGACAGGAGCTAACATCTTTCTTCTTTTGCAATATGCAAAGGATAGGATCATATTTTAAAGCAGTACTTTTTCCTTTTTTCAAATACAGTTTTGCTTATTTGCAGGAGCATGCAGAAAAGAAGGGCTTCAAAATTATAAATTATGCTAATTATAAAAAGCTCTGCACCTTTTTGCATTGCAAGCCAGCCACAAAAATTACTCAGTTATTCTAAATAATATATGCAAAAATACAACAAAGCCAGAGCAGTGAAATTTACTCTTGCAGCAAAGCCAGTAAAGAAACATGACATGAAAACATGCATTTATGAAACATACTAGACAGAAAGCGTGAGCTATTGTAGAGAAATGGAATGGGACACTTACACAGTGGCTCTCTCTCAGGGGGTCCTGATGGTTACTATGTTCTTAAACCATCTAGACAGAATAGCAGGCTCGGCACAAGGGAGCCACATACAATCCACCAGATGACAATGCTACACAGTGCAGACACCAGCATAGCTAGGAGCCATCTAAAAAAGGGGTTGGAGGGGGAGGAAAAGATGAACAAAAATTCAAAAGCAAAAGCTATTGCTGCATTTTAGCTTGTTTCAAGTTCTTTAAAAGCATATTGCTCTATAACCTTTGCCAGGCATTTTCTTACTTTCTACAACTGTAAGAATTCATGCAACTATATATTGCCAAAAGTAGTATCCACATGTTGCTGGAACAAAGCAGACTTCGTGAAATCCTCACTAAAGTCACCTACTCCAACAGTAAGTTGCTATCACTCTTTTGAAAGTAAGTGCACGCTGGAGCAGTAAATCTTGTGCAAAGCTTTTGACACTGTCCCGCATGACATCCTTCTCTCTAAACTAGAGAGGCATGGGTTTGATGGATGGACCACTCGGTGGATAAGGAGTTGGCTGGATGGCCGCACTCAGAGTGGTGGTCAACAGCTCGATGTCCAAGAGGAGACCGGTCATGAGTGGTGTCCCTCAAGGGTCCGTGTTGGGCCCGGCCCTGTTCAACATCTTTGTCGGCGACATGGACAGTGGGATAGAGTGCGCCCTCAGCAAGTTCGCCGATGACACCAAGTTGTGTGGTGCCGTCGACACGCTGGAAGGGAGGGATGCCATCCAGAGGGACCTTGACAGGCTGGAGAGGTGGGCCTGTGCCAACCTCATGAAGTTCAACCAGGCCAAGTGCAAGGTCCTGCACCTGGGTCATGGCAATCCCAGGCACAAATACAGGCTGGGCGGAGAATGGATTGAGACCAGCCCTGAGGAGAAGGACTTGGGAGTGCTGGTGGACGAGAAGCTTCAACATGAGGCGGCAATGTGCTCTTGTGGCCCAGAAGGCCAACTGCATCCTGGGCTGCATCAAGAGGAGCGTGGCCAGCAGGTCGAGGGAGGTGATTCTGCTCCTGTACTCTGCCCTGGTGAGACCCCACCTGGAGTACTGTGTCCAGTTCTGGAGCCCCCAACATAAGCAGGACAGGGACCAGTTGGAGAAGGTCCAGAGGAGGGCCACAAAGATGATCAGAGGGCTGGAGCACCTTTCCTATGAGGACAGGCTGAGAGAGTTGGTGCTGTTCAGCCTGGAGAAGAGGAGGCTCTGGGGGGACCTTATAGCGGTCTTCCGGTACCTCAAGGGGGCCTACGAGAATGATGGGGAGAGGCTGTTCAGTAGGGCCTGTTGTGATAGGACAAGGGGTAATGGTTTTAAAATAGAGAGAGGTAGATTCAGATCGGATATTAGGAAAAAATTATTTACAATGAGGGTTGTAGAACACTGGAACAGGTTGCCGAGAGAGGTGGTGGATGCCCCATCCCTGGAAACGTTCAAGGCCAGGCTGGATGAGGCTCTGAGCAACCTGATCTAGTCGGGGATGTCCCTGCTCCTTGCAGAGGGGCTGGACTAGATGACCTTTGAGGGTCCCTTCCAACTCTAACCATTCTATGATTCTATAATTCTCTCACCACTTGCTGCCATTCTTAAGTCATTTGATCAGCCTGTATTCATACAGCCTACTTCGCATCAAGTGTTTTAATACTAAAACATTACATCAGAGCCAGATCAGTTTGTAGGAACAAACAGTTGATGTGAACACCCAGATGACCAGGTATATTACCTTCCTCTATACGAAGCAACAAGAACTAATTCAGAATCCTTTGCCAAAGGTGCAGAATACTGCTAATTAAAACATATACAAAGCATACAGATTTTATGCAACTAGCTTCAATAAACATTAACAAATGTTATACACAAATCCATTGCAACTGAAACATAAGCAAAGCCTCTAGCTGTCAAAGACTGTAATTGTCTCACCTTCTTGGTCTTCTTACTTTGCTTTTTTTTTTTCTTTTCTGTGAAATAAAACTACACAGATGATTTAGAAGCTTCTTTTTGTTTGCTTATATAAAATTAATCAATTTTACTGCAAGATTAATTATTTTTAACAGTTTGAACTTAAAGGGAAAAAGACTGACACCTCTTCTAGTATGGAAGACTTCTGACTCAGATAGAGCAGCTAAATATTCCCAGTGATATTTTGTTTTAATAACAGTATCACAAAGAATGTAAGAAGTTATACCAAATTATTTCAGTAACAGCTGCAAACCATACAAATAACTCAGGGGTACAGGAGGAGGGAAATTCCAGCTCCCTGTGCGACAATGCACACTATTAAAACCAGCTATAAGCTTGAGATCAATTATTTTAACTCTACAGAAGTACAAGCTAACTAGTTTTAATTAGAACAGCCATGTTGCAGAATGCTTCATGAATGGAATAATATTTTAAAATTAGATAGGCTTTCTGCTATTCAAACAATGGCTCTGAATAGATTATCATATCATCCACATTTATTCTATACAATAAACGAGATCTTTCACAACCTCTATTACAGGAATTAAAGTACCCTTTATACAAATATGTTATGAAGTGGAAACTAAGGCAGTACTTGCCTCAGTAACTAACGTGCAAGGTAGCTGGTTTTTGCTGTGCTATTTGAGGTAACCGATGTGATGTGTTTTGGTGTTTTTTAATGTCAGTTGGGTATAGGCTTTGTTCTGAATCTGTTGTTTCTTATATGATTGCTTGTGTAAATGATGAGCATGAATTAAAAGAAAAGCTTTTAAAACAAAAGCAGAATTCATACATAGCATGTGTGAGAGTTTTCAAAGACCTTTTTCTTTACCTTAGAATCACAGAATAGTTTGGGTTGCAAGGGACCTTTAAAGGTCATCTAGTCCAACCCCTCTGCAAG
Organism: Chlamydotis macqueenii; assembly: GCF_036417535.1. NCBI lineage: Eukaryota > Metazoa > Chordata > Aves > Otidiformes > Otididae > Chlamydotis > Chlamydotis macqueenii. The sequence continues at coordinate 43,903,753 of NC_141593.1, forward strand.
AAGCAGGGACATCTCCAACTGGATCAGGTTGCTCAGAGCCCCATCCAACCTGGCCTTGAATGTTCCCAGGGATGAGGCACCTACCACCTCCCTGGGCAACCTCATCCAGGGTTCCACCACTCTCATTGTAAAAAATGTCTTCCTTGTATCTAGTCTAAATCTACCTCTTTCTACTTTAAAAACCGTTACCCCTCATCCTATCACAACAGGCCTTGCTAAACCATTTCTCCCCATTTTTCTTATAAGCCCCCTTAAGGTACTGCAAGTCTGCTATAAGGTCTCCCCAGAGCTACCTTTTCTCCAGACTGAATAGTCCCAACTCTCTCAGCCTGTCCTCACAGGAGAGGACAGAGTGCTCCAGCCCTCTGATCATCTTCGTGGCCCTCCTCTGAACTTACTCCAACTGCTCTATGTTCTTCTTATGCTGGGGGCTCCAGAGCTGGATGCAGTACTCCAGGTGAGGTCTCACCAGAGCAGAGTAGAGGGGCAGAATCACCTCCCTTGACCTCCTGACCATCCTCCTTTTGATGCAGCTCAGGATGCGGTTGGCTTTCTGGGCTGCATGTGCACATTGCTGGCTCATGTTGAAGCTTCTCCACAACCAACACCCTCAAGTCCTTCTCCTCAGAGCTGCTCACAATCCATTCTTCACCCAGCCTGTATTTGTGCTTGGGATTGCCCTGACCCACATGCAGGACCTTGTACTTGGCCTTGTTGAACTTCATGATGCTTTCATGGGCCCACCTTTCCAGCCTGTCAAAGTGCTCTCTCGCCCTCAGCACATTCTTAGTACGTCTCACTTTTTCTAGAAGTCTGATCACATTATTTGGTCTTAAAAAAAAAAAATAAAAAGAAAATTTAAAAACAGGCCAGCAGCTAGCAGCATCATCCTCTACAGAAAGACACCACAACAAAAGACAAGTTGCCTTTAGTCTAGGACTCAGGTGCTGTGTTATTTGCAAAAATCTAACAGCCCGGGGTCACTACTCCATTCCTAGTAATCAAATGAGATCCAGATACATCTTGCATTCTTTTGCAGCCTGTTTAAGGGCAGACAGAAAGTTGTTCTACCTACAGTTGCTACAAGCTACAACAGATGCAAAGATGACTATGAACTTTCTTTTACAGGTCGTGTTTCAGTATTTGACTAAAATAACGACACTAGAATACCAGGTTCCCTGACAGAAATGCACCCCTTTTGAATTTATTTACTGAAACAGAGCCACTCCTTCCCTTCCAGATCTACCAGCCATTATCCCAAAGCCTACAGGATTTAAGGAAAGTTCCTCTCCAAGGCAGAGGAAATGAAAGGAAGGTAAAGATTCTTCTTTCAACTCTTCTTCTTAGGTATCTGACTTTACTTCAAAAAACAGCATGTACCTTACTTCAGCCATCAAACACCACCACACGGTGTCATACTCTTCTCTTATACCACCACAGGAAAGAAAAGGGAATGCTTGTGATTAAACTAAAGTGTTCAGAAATACCGTGGGAGCTTGTAAAGTGCAGACTACTGGAACCAAAAACAATGCAGAAAACTAGAAATTGAGTAATACAGTTCTTTAACCAAGTTCTCCTGCCTTCTTAGTGCTGATCAAGTCTTCAGAGAAACAGAGAATCTCATGTTTATTTTAAATAAGTAAAAGCAGCCTTGGCAACAAACTTTTGGGGGCAAAGGGAAATACACATAAAGGAGAGGGAAAAATTATTTCTGACATTTACACGTTCAGAACCTGACTTACTTTAGTGGAGACGCAGTTGGAGCTTTTGCTTGCCTCCTACTTTTCAGTGCACGAAGCTTATCCCCTTGTGTCACACAGTTTGTTTCATCTTCATCACTATACTGTATAAGTGGAGGCCAGGAAGGGACAAATAAAGATTAAAACACAGACAGATATTTAAGGATTAACCTTATCTTAAATCTTAAAGCTAGAATATCCCAACAGGAAAGTTTGCCAGCATAAAAGCAAAGGAAATTCACTTGTATAAATACAATTCTGTTATTTCCACTTTCCTGTTTGCTGCTTTTAAACCTGTAAACCTTTAAGTGGTGTCATGAATTACATGCATCAGAATGTTGTCTGTCTTTAAAACATTATCAAAACATTCAATATTATCAAATCTTTGCTTAGGTACAGTACAATCTTCACTCAGCTACAGCATGTCCCTCTTTCACTTGCCTTTTTAAGACAAGCAGTACTGTTTTTTCAAAAGCAGCATCAAATGGTATTACAGAAGTTGCAATCACTTAGAAACTAAAAAGAGCCCAAAATCTTTCATGCCTTTCCTTCAAACACAGACAACTAAGTAATACACAATCCAAAACAAAATCACAGTGGCTTTTAATTGCAAATCATGAGTACTTTTTTTGCTCTAGTATTCATTACTGAAGTATGACAACAATGCTCCTGCTTCACCAGTGTAGTGCACTTCATTTTTCATTCCTGTCCCCAACTTCCCTCCCCTGCCGCCAGCATCCCTTGATACAAATAGGGCAAACAGAAAAAGAATTTGATTAACATAGTTTTACTGTACCCACAGGTTTGTCCAGAACCTGAGAGATTCTCAACAGCAGTTACAACTTTTACAAGATCACAATATTCAGACGGTTACCAGTTCAGTGTCCCTTTGGATGGTTCTCCTGTTTCTTGTGTCATTAATTGAAATATCATCTACTCCTGACAGAATTCTTGTTACAGCAATTTTACGGTTTCCTTTCAACTTTGCACGGAAAATATCTCCTTCTGTCCAAAGTTCTGCCTGTTTGCTATCATAACATGGAAAAAAATAGCCAAAACCACCACAAATTAACATCAAAGATTATTAAGCGTACAGTAAAAGAAGAAGAAGACATCTAGATCTATTTTTTAAATCATTTATAGTCAATGTACTTACTCCATCAGGAAGTGCTGTTGTGGTCCAATTACTGAACCAGGTCTATTTATTCTAATCCAGGCAATAGTTTCAGCAGCTGTCATCCGAAAATGCTTCATAATGTAACAGGCAATAAGTGTGCCAGTTCGCCCAAGACCCGCTGTGTGAGATAAAAGAATGGCTTCTTTTATATACCCATCTTTAACTGGAATCTGCTGTAGCTACAGGCATTGTAACTTAGATGAATAGTTACTTGCCTAGTTTATAAAACAAACCTGTTACTGATCAAACCTGGCAAGTACAACTCACCTTTTGAACTTTTTTTTTCCACATACAAGGTTACTAACAAGGTTAAAAGGTTGTTCACACGTTTTTTGAGTGAGGTAACCTTCCAAAGCCAGCGACTTTACAAACGTCTGTAAGTCTATCTATATTTACCTGCGTATCTATGAACATGTCTATAGGTATGAGATTGTTTTTATAAAAGGGATAAAACACCTGGCATTTTTTCAAAAATCTCAAAGTACCTTCTTGCAAATTGATCATACATTGCACTGAAACCAGTTGGTCTTCCAGTCCCTCTAACTAATTTCTTACTTTAGTTCCCAAGGAAGAGACAAATTTTGCAATAAGCAAGTCTGAGTACTAGCCAGCTCAGGCAATAAGTACTCCAGAATGAGGAACCGTCTTTGCAACGGCCCTCAAAACAGTTCTATTTACCCCGGGAAATGAGAAGGAAAGGAGGACAGCTCCAGCTAAATGGCTCCTCTCCACTGGCTGTAAATGTCAAACACGCATGACCTTCTCTCATTTAACAAGTGACTGATCAACACCAGTGTACAATCTTCAGTATAGCCCAACATCCAAGACAACCACGCAGCACTTTCCATGCCTTGCCTAGCTTTAAGAACAGGCTACATATAGCATTCTACTCTTTCTCAAGAGTAAGAGCAGGATAAAGAACATAAGGCAGTCTAGACACCATTAGTATGATAAACATCAAAGAATAACTTAATTTGAATGAAAACAAAGCACTCGTATGCAGGCATAATCAATTCAGTGATACACTTGAATTTCTCACTTCAGTGGAGAGTAAGAGTATGCACTTGCTCCCCAATAGTCAAGATGAAGTTTTTAACAATTCTTCCACTTCACAGTGTAATTCTGTTAAACCTGCAGAAAATGGATGGCAAATCCAGGAACAAAAAGGCAGCCTTTGCAGGTTGCAGGCAAAAGGGCTAAGAAAAGGCCTTTCTCCTTCAGTCATGGCATTATCAGATACGCTAGTAAGGTAAAGTTTGTGGAGAACAAATGTCTGATAGACTATTAAAAATGGTGTAGAGAAGGGAACATAGTTCCTCTAAAAGCACAGAAAATTGTCTCTTTATAATAGGTGCACTGGGCATGCTCTGAATATCCTCAGCAGTCTAACTCTGGAGGAACAGATATTCAGAGCATGCCCAATGTAGCTATTGTAAAGAGTGTCTGAGGGATAAAAATTTCTGTGGTTCTGGAAGAATACTCATACTTTAAACGGAATCTCCTCAAAAAGCTGCATTGGTACTTTCAAAATTTTATGACTTGGTATATTTAGCCATATGTTCAGAAAGACCTATAAACCTTGCCAGGACTTCAAATTCCTGCTCAAAAGCACCCTCTGAAAGTGCTAACATTTTCTAGCAGAAAGAGCTGTTAATACTGGCAAGCTCACCTTCCCCAGCCTCATTCTTGGAAACAGCTGGGAAGATTTTTCTGAAACTTAAAAAAATTACAAGATGAAGAGCAGAATCATAGAATCATAGAATGGTTAGAGTTCGAAGGGACCTTCAAAGGTCATCTAGTCCAACCCCACTGCAAGGAGCAGGGACATCCCTGACTGGATCAGGTTGCTCAGAGCCTCATCCAGCCTGGCCTTGAACATTTCCGGGGATGGGGCATCCACCACCTCTCTCGGCAACCTGTTCCAGTGTTCTACAACCCTCATTGTAAATAATTTTTTCCTAATATCCGATCTGAATCTACCTCTCTCTATTTTAAAACCATTACCCCTCATCCTATCACAACAGGCCCTACTGAACAGCCTCTCCCCATCTTTCTCGTAGGCCCCCTTGAGGTATTGGAAGACCGCTATCAGGTCTCCCCGGAACCTCCTCTTCTCCAGGCTGAACAGCACCAACTCTCTCAGCCTGTCCTCATAGGAAAGGTGCTCCAGCCCTCTGATCATCTTTGTGGCCCTCCTCTGGACTTTCTCCAACTGGTCCATGTCCTTTTTATGTTGGAGGCTCCAGAACTGGACACAGTACTCCAGGTGGGGTCTCACCAGGGCAGAGTACAGGAGCAGAATCACCTCCCTTGACCTCCTGACCATCCTCCTCTTGATGCAGCCTAGGATGCGGTTGGCCTTCTGGGCTGCAAGGGTGCATACCCAACTCATGTTGAGCTTCTCGTCCACCAGCACTCCCAAGTCCTTCTCCTCAGGGCTGGTCTCAATCCATTCTCCGCCCAGCCTGTATTTGTGCCTGGGATTGCCATGACCCAGGTGCAGGACCTTGTACTTGGCCTGGTTGAACTTCATGAGGTTGGCACGGGCCCACCTCTCCAGTCTGTCAAGGTCCCTCTGGATGGCATCCCTCCCTTCCAGCGTGTCGACGGCACCACACAACTTGGTGTCATTGGCGAACTTGCTGACGGCGCACTCTATCCCACTGTCCATGTCGCCGACAAAGATGTTGAACAGGGCCGGGCCCAACACGGACCCCTGAGGGACACCACTCGTGACCGGTCTCCTCTTGGACATCGAGCTGTTAACCACCACTCTCTGAGTGCGGCCATCCAGCCAACTCCTTATCCACCGAGTGGTCCATCCATCAAACCCATGCCTCTCTAGTTTAGAGAGAAGGATGTCGTGCGGGACAGTGTCAAAAGCTTTGCACAAGTCCAAGCAGGTGATATCTGTTGCTCGTTCCTTGTCCACTGATGCCGTCACCCCATCATAGAAGGCCACCAAATTGGCCAGGCACAATCTGCCCTTGGTAAAGTCATGTTGGCTGTCACCAACCACCTCTTTGCTCTCCATGTGCCTTAGCATGGTTTCCAGGAGAATCTGCTCCATGACCTTGCCAGGCACAGAGGTGAGGGTGACCGGCCTGTAGTTGCCCGAAAGAAGAGAAGCATAACAAATATTTGTATTGAAAAGCTGCAGTTTGGCAGAGATGTTAATAACTAGATATAATGGAATTATAATGCAAAATACTTCAGCAACTGTAAGTATAAAAATAATTTGTAATACAAACAGTTTTTACACTATACCTTTGCAATGAACGGCTATAACACCTTCGGCGTTTTCACAAATATTTAGAAATGTTTTAACTATAGTATCACTAGGTGTGCTTCCATCAGCAAAGAAGAGGTCAAAATGCTCAAATCCAGCATCTGTAAATCGTTTGGCATCATACAGTTTTTTGTTGAGGCGTATTATAGTGGTGACCTTATGCTTCCTGAAGTATGGGAAATAAGCCTCTGGAGCATGTTGGGGATAACCTATTTGGAAAAAGAAGGGGAAAAAAAAACAAAAAAGAGAGTAAGACTCAAACTTCAGAAATAAACATAGATTTAAAAACAAGAGATGAAAACACTTTCAAAATAGAACTCATGTTCAACATAAAGAAATAGACTAACCGAAAATGGAATTTCAACATAAACACCTAGGTAAGATACAATTAAACCAAGCATTAAAATTTTACTGCCAGAGTTCTTATAAAAGAAAAAGAGCCAAGGAAAAAACACACTATTTGAGGAACAATTTTTAAAGCTTGTTCTTACTGATAACAATCAACTAAGAAAGCAGTGGGCTTGTGTCCCCCACCTCCTTTTTTAAGCATACCATTTTCAATTTTACTTCTTGAATGAGGTCCACTGAAGGCAATGAATTTGTTTGGTATTATCCAGTTAAAATCTCCATTTTCTGCTCTCTGTCAAGAGAAAATGCTTGGTTTATCATTATCCCTGTATTTTCAGGCTTTTCCTTATTGTTTCAAAATACATGCTAGATAGAAGTGATGCACCCTTTTTCCAAAGGAAGTTACATTAGTTGCCTGCTTTATGTTCCATTGGGAGGATGCCAGATGCTCTCAAACTCACTTTTCTTGTCTATACTCTCCTCTTTCTAAATTATAGTTTTAGAATAACATAACCGACACCCTTCAGATGAAGGGCAACTTCCAATTTTTAATTTTTTATAGGTTTCTAAATTATTGCCTTGGCCTTATCTCTGTTCACAATTTAAATAATGATTTTTTTTTTAGATTCTAAGAATACTTATTTTATCTTTACAGATAACTGACAGCTTTGCATTTCTGAGACTGCATATAGTCGAGACTTGCAGTCCTTCACTGTCACATTTGTTCATCATGCCTTAAACTGAATTTTACAGGCTTGGAGTTTTCCAGCCCTGTTTCCATCTTTACCTTTTGCCATGTGTTCACAGATACATCCTTTAATTGCTCTCCAAAATTCTGCTAGACTTGGACTTGTATGCCCTCAAGTTTCTCACTAAGTCTGCTCAAGAACACGGATGACCTCTACAAGGTGGCTAAATTCCCACTCCCCAGTCGTCTTCCAGGGCTTTAATAACAATGGAAAAAAGTATTTATTTCCATTCTGGTTTCTGCCTTCCTCCCCATGTTTGAGACTGACTATGCTTCAGTCTGAATTTTAATATTCTGTCTCTAACCACACACCTTTATTTAACAATCAAAGTTTAAAGAGACAAAACAGAAATGGAATCTAATACTACAAAAAAAACCTAACACATACTATAAACAAACATCTTAGCATTACTAAAAGCAAACAAATTAGAAGACTGATATTGAACACTTACTTCATAATGCTCATATTCATTTACATCAAATGTATTGAAATCCAGGAAACCATACTGCAAAGCCTAAAATTCAGAATACAGCTTTTAACAAAGAAAACATCTTTTTGATTGAGGACAGTTTATCACTCTTTTTCATCACATCCACTAAAAGCCCCTTAATACCCATTCTACTCTTTCAGAGAGATTTCTTCATATATTTGGAAAAAAATACAGATCAACTCAGATCAGATCAACCTATTTGCAAATTTTAATACAAGTGAAGTTAGACACACAAATCCACTCTCTTCTGTTTTCATCAAATCACTACAAAATTCCAGTTTACAGAAGCTATTCACTCTTTTTATTGCTGCTAGGAGTACAAAATAAAAAAGAGGAAAATAACTGGCAAAAATTATCTATTGAAATTATGAGTACATTCTAAAGGCTGCATTCAAGGACTGCAAATATTTTTGTGTGTGAATGCTATTCACTCTCATTACAATACCAACATCTTCAGTGATTTTGAGTTGTTTGCAGTCACACAGTCCTAAGCAGACACTAGTGTGGTCCCTGATGTCCTGTAATTATCAACAACCATTATATTTAATACTGTATAACAAATGTAAACATTTGGGTAACTGGCAGTTTACCCACTTGTTAAGTCAGGAAGCCCAAACACAGATAATCCCATATCTCTAGATATTTAAAATACCACATTCTGATCATCTCTTTCACTGCATAAACTTCCGTAGTTTTCCCTGCTGTTCAGGAGTACTACGAAGAGCAATTCACCACACTTGGCAATGCCAATGCCAAAACATCCAAAAAAGCTGAAAATCACAAATCTGCAAGAAGCTGGCTTAATCAGTAAAGACATCAGTATTTGGCAGAGATACTCATAATACAAAAGACAGTAGTCGGGTGGAGAGCCGCAGAATTCCCCATTTCACTACTCATTCAGACTAAAAAGAATGCATATAAATTCCCCTCTGCTCCAATGCCATGTTACTTCACCACTGTGTTGCTATAAAACACTAATTATGATAATTTGTAGTTTAAAAAAAAAAACAAACCTGCCTCCTGTTCTGGCTTTGTTAGTGAGGGGGGCCTAAGGTGGTAGCTTCTGTAGGAAACTGCTAGAAGTTGCTCCCCTTTGTGCGGTGGACTCGGCTGGGCCTAGGGCGGACCCGCTGCTGTCCTTATCTCAAACCTTCAGCCGTTTTTCTTATATCATCTCCTCCTATTCTCTCGGAGGGTGGGGGGAGTGAGAGAGAGACTGCGTAGTCTGGTCCCGATCGGGGCTGAACTACGACACCTCCTAACATTTATTCTATGCTTAATTACTAAAGCAAAACCTGAAGTCATTACCACAGGCTGCAAATGCCTAAAAAGTATCACTAACCAATTACAACGCACTTTCAAATGCTATATTCAGCCTAAAATGTACCACCAGGGGGCATATAATAAACGTTTCACACAACTCTTAGGGATTACAGCTGTGAATGACTGTCCTGAAAGATTACATCAATAAAACTAAAAATTCCCCCTTTAACAACTCACTAGTTGATTACATAAGGTGTCAGTTGACCTCTATGGATGCTGTATCTAGAAGTTTTGTTACAATGCATAATACAAAATAAGCTAGGCAACAATCAGAAAATCTGCTACTACACAGCTCTAGCTTCCTAAGACTTCTTTTCCTGCTGTGCAATATTTAGTGTACCTTTTGCAAGAAGAAAAATATTGTTTTACTGACCTTGTTTATTGCATGAAAACAGTCCAGCAATGTCAGATGAAAACTGCAAGTACCAAAGGAAGCATCCCTATAACATAAGATGACCAAGACCAGTGAACTTCTCCCATTTAAATCCAAGTGAAAGCAATTGAAGATACTTCTCTAAAATACCTTTAAAAATTGCTTGAAGATAATAACCATTACAGTGAAATAATTATGGCAAATAATTACTTCATTTCCCTCACCTTGCATTTTACAATAATAACAAAGCATAAAGTAAGTTACGTTACCAGATGATCCAAGAGTAAGATTACTCCAGTTATAGTCTTGGTAAAGCTGACGTGTTCAATTTCTGACATGAATATTGAAACTGGCATACTTCAGTGCTCATGTCAACAAAGAACAGATAACACAAACTCCATGTGGCAAAAGCGAATGCCTAAATTAGTACCATATTCTAACATACACTCTTAAAACATTTTCTTCTGAAGTACTGTTTCAAGAAAGTAAAATTGTAGTACACAGCAATTTTTTTCTTCCAATTCCATTTAAAAGAAAAAAGATGCTGCACACATGCATTCTACATATACATTGACAGTATCTTTTTAATAAAACTATCCAGATAGACTTTCCTGCAGATATATGAAATGACTTTTCTTTATGTTTAAACACATAGAGAAACTGTTTTTTATTAAAATGTCTTCTTCCAACTAAAATTTTTAACATTCTGTTAATCCCAGAATGGTATGTTTCTAGTATATTACCATTATTAGATGCCATAAGCACTGTAGAATAAACGTTCTACAGAAATACTACAGTTGAGTCAAAAAATAAATTTAAACTGAATCAAATCAAAGAATATTACGTTTTGGCAGAACATATTCTTTTGAGACCATGCAGCCTTCATCATCAGAGAATCCTTAATGTTTCAGAAAAGTAAAAAATGTATCATGTTTAAATTTCAACGTTTCAAATTTCAATAGGAAGAACTTCTGAAGAACCTGGATGCCTGTCTCTACAATTTGTTTGCATCCTTTTCCTCCCTAATGAATCAGTGTAGAAGGTCAGGGAAAAAAATCAGCAGAAGAAGGAAGTAGCAGAACCTCAGGTAAAAGAGAAGACAAGTAGAGGTGACATTGCAGTGGGTGTCTGTTAGGCTACCTGACCAGGAAGAACAAGTGGATCAGGCCCCCTACAGACAGATAAGAGCAGGATCACATTCACAAGCCCTGGCCATCATGGGGCACTTCAACCACTCCAGTATCTGTTGGAGGGACAACACAGCAGGGCATATGCAATCCAGGACGTTCCTGAAATGAACTGGAGACAAATTCCTCCTCCAGGTGATACAGAAGTCAATGAGGAACAGCTCTGCTGGACCTCGTACTCATCAACAAGGAGGTGCTCACTGGGGATGTGAAAGCCAAAGGCAGCCTTAGCTACAGTGACTATAAGATGGTGGAGTTCAGAATCCTGAAGGCAAGGAAGAGGGTGAAAAGCAAGCTAGCAACCTTGGACTTCAGGAGACCAGACTTTGGCCTCTTCAAAGATCTGCTTAAAACAGTCTCATGGGATAAGGCCCTGGGAGGAAGAGGGGCCCAAGAAAACTGGTTAATATTCAAAGATCACTCCCTTCAAGCTTAAAAGCAGTACAACCCAATGAATACGAAACAGGCAAAAATGTCAGGAGGCCTGGATGGATGAACAAGGAACTACTGGCCAAACTCAAACACAAAAAGGAAGCCTACAGAGGGTGCAACCAAGGACAGGTAACCTGGGAGGAATATTGAGACACTGTCTAAGCACTCATGACGCGTGGATGAAGTTAGGAAAGTTAAAGCCCAGACGAAATTGAATCTGGCCAGGGATGTCAAAGAGAACATGAAGGGCTTCTATAAGTACATAGGTGACAAAAGGAAGACTAAGGAAGTGCGCTCATTGCTCAGTGAGACAGGGGACCAGGCTACACACGAGATGGAAAAGGCTGATGTACTGAATACCTTCTTTGCCTCAGTCTTTATTAGCAAGACCAGCTGTCAGAAATCCCAAGTCCCAGAAAGCAGGGGGAAAGGCTGAAGTAAGGAAGATGTTCTCTTGATGGAAGAGGATCATGTCAGGGACCACTTCAGCAAACTGCACATACCTAGGTCCATGGGCCCTGATGACATGTGCCCACGAGTGCTGTGACAGCTGGTTGATGTCATCGCAACGTCACTCTCAATAATCTCTGATTCAACACGGCAACTGGGAGAAATGCCTGAAGACTGGGGGAAAGCAAATGCCACCCTCAACTTCAAGAAAGGCAAGACGGAATGCCCAGGGAACTACAGGTCAGTCAGCATCATCTCAATCCCCAAAGAGGTAATGGAGTAGCTAATCCTGGAAAACACTTCCAGGCATATTAAGGACAAGAAAATCAAAAGGAGTAGTCCGCATGGATTCACGAAGGCAAAGTCATGCTTGACTAATCTGATAAACTTCTAAAATGAAACGACTGTCCTGGCAGATGAGGGGAGAGCAGTGGATATTGTCTACTTGAACCTCAGTAAGGCCTCTCACATTGTCTTCATAAGATCCTCGCAGACAAGCTAGTCATGTGTGGGCTAGCTGAGCAGACAGGTGGACTGAAAACTGACTGAACGGCCAGGCCCGAAATATGGTGGTCAGGGGCACAAACTCTTGTTGGAGGCCAGGAACTATCTGTGTGCTCCAGGGGTCAATACTGCATCTGATCCTGTTCAGCGTCTTCATTAATGATGTGGATGAAGGGGTAGAGTGTTCCCTCAGCAAATTTGCTGACAACACAAAGCTGGGAGGAGTGGCTGCTACACCAGAAGGTTGTGCAGGTCGTCCCTCCCTACACCAGAGGGACCTTGACAGGCTGGAGAAATGGCTTGACAGGAACCTCATGAAGTGCAACAAGGAGAAGTGTAAAGTTCTGCACCTGGGAGGTACAACCCCAGGCACTATAAAGGCCAGGGGCTGCCCAGCTGGAAAACAGCTTTGCAGAAAAGGACCTGAGGGCCATGGTGGACACCAAGCTGAACATAAGTCAGCAATGTGCCCTGTGATAAAGAAGGCTAATGGTATCATGGACTGCATTAGATAACGTATTGCCAGCAGCACTTTGTCTCAGCACTAGTGAGACAATACCTGGAGTACTGTGCCCAGTTCTGGGCTCCTCAGTACAAAAGAGGTATGGATATACTAGAGAGAGTCCCTGAAAGGGCCGCAAAGATGATTAAGGGACTGGAGCATCTCAAACAGAAGAAAAGGCTGAGAGAGCTGGGACTGCTCAGCCTGGAGAAAAGAAGGCTCAAGGGGTACCTTATCAAGTTATATATCAGTGACAGGACCAGAGATAATGGGCACAAACTGAAACACAGAAGGCTCCCTCTGAACATCAGAAACCATTTTTTTTCACCCTGAGTGTGACTAACCACTAGAATAGGTTGCCCTGAGAGGTTGTGGAGTCTCAATTCTTAGAGACATTCAAAAGTCATCTGGATGTAATCCTGGGCAACTGGCTCTACGTGGCTCTGCTTGAGCAGGGATGCTGGACCAGAGGACCTCCAGAGGTCCCTTCCAACCCCACTGTGATTCTGTAATTCTACAAGTGAAAAAATATTTTTTTTTGCATCCTGCTAACAAAAGTTTTCATGTTGATAATGCCTCTAAGTAGCAACTACCTGATTGACTTTTTATTATTCTACGGGCCAGTACTGTTTTTTGCAGAGATTAAGAAAATCTTAAAGGAACAGAGCCCAGACCAACACTTCAGTTGATCATTAATGTAATCTGTATTCCTCTGTTTGCACCAGGTTTAGTTGCACTAGTAAACTCAAGAAAATGGTAAAGTTTGCAGACACTCCAATAGACTATATTCTTTATCCCAGAGGCTGGACATGTCTTCAGAAGTCAGCTCTCAGTAAGTCTCTGCATTTATTTCAGTAGTGCTGTTGAAGTGATGGTCTGGCAATTTGGGCAGGGTATATGACCTGAGTAAAAAGCTGCTATCTCCATCACCCACATACACCTTTATGATATTTAGAAACAAACCTTACAGCCTTCATAAGGAGAACTATTTTTCTTATGGGAATATAAAAATGGAATTTAAAAGTGAGAAATGGGATGATGGAAGTAAGCAAATAAGGAGAGGTGCTACTACACCATTATACTGTGGTGATGGCACGGGGGAAGTAATAGAAACTCAAATCATCCTAAGTCCATCCCTTGGTAAGAAAGATAGAAAAAACAAACAAGCAAGGACTGAATTTATCACTCTCTAACAATAGAGGTGGACAGTAAACTTGGCTTCTAAAAAGTTTTTTGGCCATTCTTTTCTGTGTTCTTTTCTGTGGCAGCCAATGGAACGTTAGTTCAGTCCAACTTTTAGAAACTCTTTTTTGGAAGAAATTAAGAAGTTGTTCCTCTGCACAACATATTGACTTTATTTGCTACATTGAACAGCACAGCATATACCACAAAGAGAATTCTGTGGTCTGAAACAGCTAGGATTACATTCCCTCAGGGTCAAGCAACCATGAACCAATCAATGGTTTTATACATTTCCTCACTGGTAAATGGTAATACTGTATAAGTTACACTAAAACGTATGTGGTTAGCTAGCCTTCTTTATGCACAAAACAGTATTTGTGGGTTGCTGCATACGTTCGACAAGTGGGAAAAATGAGTGCTATAAGTATTGCAAAATATTTGTGATGAATGATAGATATTTTGGTATGTTTAACTATCAAGTATTGGCACAAAACCAGGCTGCCAAGTGAGAAGCAATGTAGTACAAAAGTACCATGGCTCCTTCACCTTCTGACACTACACTTCAGTACCAGCTGCTAATAGCCCTATTCAGCAGTCTGCACTTAAAGTTCAGGCAGCGAATGTTGTCAGCTGTTAAAACTTCAGAAAAAAAACTTCTGCAAGTTAGTACTGCTAAATGCTACAGTTTTCTTCAAAATATCAAGGTACAGAAAGTTGTAACAATTTGTTACTTACCTGAAAGGAAGATACGAAACGCTTCCAGTCAATAGAAGCCTGTACACATCTTCTGGGGATTCTCTCAGGTATATTATCTATTTTTGCGGAAAAAGATAGAAAAGAAAATAAAAATACTATTGTAAGATTTATATTAATAACTTCAAGTCACTTATTTACTACAGAAGGCATAATTATCACAGACCTCAAAAGTTCTGGGAAAGAGTGGCATCAAGAACTAATGTATACATGTATGCAACAATAACACTAACATAAACCATATAAAATACTGGTTAACCTAAAGGAATATATATTTTTAACCAAAATTATGGATTTGTGAAGGAGTTGTTCAGCTATAGGCAACAGTGAAAAAGCTTCTGCCCCTCTGGATTCTTCCAGGTTTCTACTATGACTCTGCTGGACTAGTTTGTAGATTTTTTTTTTTTTTTTAATTAAGCTTTTAAGTTGTAAATCAAAACACAAGAACCCACAGAGATATCAGCAAAGCTCTGAATCCTCTGGTCTACGAAACAGTGTGTACACTCAGCAGATAAGATTACAACAGTAATTCGTGTATGTTTTGATTTTCCTACAGAAGTACATT
The DNA here is from genome assembly GCF_036417535.1 of Chlamydotis macqueenii. Classification (NCBI taxonomy): domain Eukaryota; kingdom Metazoa; phylum Chordata; class Aves; order Otidiformes; family Otididae; genus Chlamydotis; species Chlamydotis macqueenii. The sequence goes on from NC_141593.1 coordinate 43,918,816, forward strand.
TGCATTACTCCTGCTACTGCATTACTCTACTACTTTCCTCCTCTGCAGTGGTAAGGCAGTATTCAATAACTAAATCCAGATGCCATAAAGGCAAAAAAAAAAAAGAAATCTGTAGCGTCAGAGGCAAAATCTTAAGGACAGAATGAAGTAACATACTTGAAATACTACATATCAAACTTTCTACTGACAAAAATAGAAAAGAATTCACAAAAGACCCACTCACGAAAAATACCATATGGTCTTTCTTATCATGACATGCTTGATCCCTCTTCATAGAAACATAGAATGGTTAGGGTTCGAAGGGACCTTCAAAGGTCATCTAGTCCAACCCCCCTGCAAGGAGCAGGGACATCCCTGACTAGATCAGGTTGCTCAGAGCCTCATCCAGCCTGGCCTTGAACGTTTCCAGGGATGGGGCATCCACCACCTCTCTCAGCAACCTGTTCCAGTGTTCTACCACCCTCAGTGTAAAAAATTTTTTCCTAATATCTAATCTGAATCTACCTCTCTCTGTTTTAAAACCACTACCCCTCGTCCTATCACAACAGGCCCTACTGAAGAGGGTGTCCCCGTCTTTCTTGTAGGCCCCCTTTAGATACTGGAAGACCGCTATCAGGTCTCCCTAGAGCCACCTCTTCTCCAGGCTGAACAGCACCAACTCTCTCAGCCTGTCCTCATAGGAAAGGTGCTCCAGCCCTCTGATCAGCTTCGTGGCCCTCCTCTGGACCTTCTCCAACTGGTCCATGTCCTTCTTATGTTGGGGGCTCCAGAACTGGACACAGTACTCCAGGTGGGGTCTCACCAGGGCAGAGTACAGGAGCAGAATCACCTCCCTTGACCTCCTGACCATCCTCCTCTTGATGCAGCCTAGGATGCGGTTGGCCTTCTGGGCTGCAAGGGTGCATACCCAACTCATGTTGAGCTTCTCGTCCACCAGCACTCCCAAGTCCTTCTCCTCAGGGCTGGTCTCAATCCATTCTCCTGGGATTGCTACGACCCAGGTGCATGACCTTGCACTTGGCCTGGTTGAACTTCATGAGGTTGGCATGGGCCCACTTCTCCAGCCTGTCAAGGTCCCTCTGGATGGCATCCCTCCCCTACAGCTTAGTGTCGTTGGTAAATTTGCTGGGGGTGCACTCTATCCCACTGTCCATGTTGCCGACAAAGATGCTGAACAGGGCCGAGCCCCTGGACTGGGCCGGGCTGGACCCCTGAGGAACACCACCCGTCACCAGTCTCCACTTGGACATTGAACCGTTGACCACCACTCTCTGAGTGCGTCCATCCAGCCACTTTAAAAAGTCATTTTAAAGCTCATGGATAGCTTTATCCTTTAAGGTGACTAAGGTGTCCTTAAAGAACACTGTAATATTTCTCTTTCACGCAAATAATATCTTCCAGTACTATCAAGCACCATCCCCAGTATGTCCAGGCAGTAACAACTGTTAATAACAAGCTGTCATTAACAGGTCACTATTCAGTCATTTCAAGTTAATACTTTTTCTTTAAAACTGTATTAACTAAGCTTTAACACACTACAGAAAGTTATATTTTTCACGAATGTTCAGCAGAGTTATTTACATCTCTTATATTAATGAGCTTTTTCCTTAGAGGCTTTTTGAAAGTAAGAATCCTAATGAGTATTAATTAAACACCTCCCAAAAATCTGAATGTGGCATTTTTGCTTTCTGTTGCTTTTGACATTTTTTTCTTCTAAAAATTGGCATTGCCTTTCAAATTTCTTTGATGCTGCTGCAAAGCCAGCTTTAACAAATGTCTTAACATACTTTCAACATCCTCTCTCTACACATACACACACACATACACACACACATTCTTCTGAGGTGAGAATGGAAAGTGGAAAAGATGTTGGTATAAAAAAAAAAAAAAGAAACCAAACTCAGCTTGAAACATATCCTAAACAGACAGTAAAGCATAAGTGGCAACACATGACCACTTTCATTTTTCCTCTGATTCAATTACTGTGGTGGTATTTTCTGAGCATTTTTCCTGTGCAATTAACAAAAACGAATGAAAAAAACCATGTTGTATTTAAGTAGTTTAGTTAAGTAATGAAAACTGCATGTTTTGTGTGTGTGTGCTTTCACTGGGGAGATGTAAGTGACTTTTGCATTTATATTTGCCAGCATGCACCTGGAATAGAAAAGTGACTTTAAAAGCCTCCAAGATATCACTGAATAGCTGCTCCCCATATGCTAGAATTCACTTCCTGTTCTGCAGCCATATTCATTGTCTGAATTGCATATAAAGTTACATTCCAAGAAATTTCAAGTTCTGTGCTTTGATATTGTCATACTTAGCATCTTGCAGCACACATCCTGCTAGCAACCATATAAATCCAGCACTGCTTGCTTACCAGAAAAAAAGCCCTGCTGCAGAAAAACTTAAGAAACCAGAGATTTGAAATGGCACTAGAAAAAAGAAGGTAATTAAACAGCAGAAACACAGCTGGTAGCCAGAAATTAGTCACCTGGACAAAAACTGGGATTCAGTGCTGTAAGGCTAGGCAATATACAGGGAGTACTACTTGTACAACAGGCAAATAGCAACACAGCTGATACCAGCTAATCCTGTCAGTGCATGTAGCTCAGAAGGGCCAAGGATTTCTCCTGCATCTCAGCTGAGCTTTTATCAGTTTCTTAAAGAAAACAGCTTCAACACAGAAGCATTTGTTTGCAAGTGTAACAGCTGCAAGAGGCAAGTTTTTTTTCCGTATCGTTAAGTGTTGTATTAAAATAAGTCTAAATAACGTTACAGTATACTGAAACTCATTAGCTCTTAAGCACAGATCCCACTTCTGAAATTACATTACCAGTGAAGTTGCTTGGAACAGCATTTTAACAATCAGCTACGTGTGTATGAACTTCCCTTAACATAGTTATATGAACACTTGCTACATACAAGGACACTTTAAAAAGCCAACCTGATTTTGACACAAAAATCCAATGTCTACCATCGTTTAGTATGTACAAAAAGCACACTGCAAGAAGATGGCATTTTTCAATGTGGACAAGCAAAAATATGCAGCACTTCCTGTACAGTGCAATATACAAGCAATATACAGTATATTCACTGAAGAAGGAAGCTCTTTGAGTTGAATTTCTCAGAATTGTCTGAAATTAGAAGACATCCTACTACACTTCAGCTGTGATACTAGTACACACACAAGATACAATATGTGAACAGCTGCAGAGAAAGTAAAACAGTCAGATGGTGTTCTCAGAGAAAAGTGGCTTACAAAAAAAAATTAGGTTAATATGAGGTTATCTGGACAGGTGCAATGGTCTCGAGTGCTTCAAAAGGGATGAATGCCATTCAGTCTCTAAACAGAATGGGAAAGACCATAAACAGATACTTACTTCACAAGGAAAGTATCCTGGCAGTAACACAACACAAGAGGCTGTGACAGTAAAAGTAGAGACAGGGTCAGTTTCTGTCACAGCTTAAAAGGATAAGAGAGCACCAAGCTGGAAATCCTGGATGCAAACAAGGCTGGATAGAACATGGGTGAGCCTGGGTTCAGCTTCTGGGTGAACCAAATTCCAGATACGGAAAAAGGTTAAGACTGAATGAGTGAGGAAAGGAGCAGCAAAACCCAGGGAAGCAACTGATGTCAAGGAAGCAGAGGCCACATATGCATTAGGAAGAAGTGTGTACCAGCAGAAATGCATCTGTAGACTTAGAGCCAGCACCGAAGATCTGACATCTGCGCTATACATTTCCAGCAGCTTTTAACCTTAACAGCTAGTCCTAGTCTGGTCCTGTGGACTGAACACCCATTACCTGTGGGGATTGCTCCTAGATTGCTCCATGACATGAACCAAAGTGCAGTGAGCAGAATTTAAGAAAAGATTCACTTTAAAAACATACTCCTGATACAAACGGAAACTGTAATATGCTTTTTAATATAAATATAAACGGAATATAATACTGTTTCTGACCAGGAGGAAGCCACTAAAGCCTTAAAGATGAACAGTTTCACTGGAATTATGCGAGTGAACAAAGGACTAAAGAAAGCCAGTAACTGAGAGAAAGTAAAAGTGATCAGAGACACCTCTAGTAGATAGAAGTGTCTAAAGAGAGAAGGACTTTCTAAGGCAGTAAGCAGAACCGAAGTTTACAGAAAGAAGAGAATAAAAATGCTGATCTGACGAATAGCAAAATTAAGATATAATTTGTAAATTCATTCATCAAAATATACAACAGCTGAAACCAGTTGGTCCAGATGCTGATTATGTTTCTGCTGTACTTTCTAAGATGATAGAAACTTTCACAAATAAAGCTGTTTTCCTAAGTTTAAAAAGTTTAAGTTTAAAAGACAAGCAGATGTGGCAGTTCAGGAGATGGTTTAGTGGTGGACTTGGCAGTGTCAGGTTTACGGTTGAACTCTATGACCTTAAAGGTCTTTTCAAACCTAAATGATTCTACAATTCTAAGTTAATGCCAATAAAGCAACCAACAAGAAACACTATTAAAAAGATGAAAAATACTAAAATAAATGTCAAGCAATGATATTAACTGTTATTTAGCAGAAGTGGGCATTTTCAGGGATAGTTTTTGTCCATTCTTGTATAGAGAGAAAAATTCGTCAGAATTTTATACTGATTTCCCAAGGGGCTCCTTCCCTGCAGGTCAAGCAAATACATGTATTAAAAAACCACCAGCTTTTAAAAAAACTTAGAAAATTCAGCAGACTTGTAATAAATCATCCACAACTACAGTTGTATTGGTTTTAGAATATTCCTACAATCATATACAAGTGCAGATGCGTGTACATACACACCTACATACATGCACACACACACAAATACACACGGAAAAACTTACAAACCTTTACAAATCTTCTACTCAAGTACCTTCCAGGACAATCATTAGTATCAGGAACTGACATACTTCAAGCCAAAATAACATACCGTTTTATCACACTGTGTAGTCACTTGTGTACTAACAATTTAGAAATTTGCTTTCTTTATGCATACAAAAAAATTCCTACTGAACTTCAAAACACAGCCAGAAATCTGCGACAAGTAGCTGAACCATCAACACTGCTCTAATCATCCTTTTCATTTAGGACATCTGTTTCTAATTAAGGGACTGCAGGCAACTCAGCGAACGGTCAAGAACCAACCAAGCGTTGAGTAGTGGGAAAGGTGCACTCAAGCACTGTTCCTGCCAACATTGCTGTGTAGTCAAACAGCTGCTATCGTGTTCACTGAATGAAACAGAAGAGCTTGCAGGACCAGGGAACCCAGTCTTTATTTACGAGCCTTTAAAATCAACCATAGAATGAGAGCTTTTTTAGCAAGACATGCTACTGTCTGATTCATATTAGTGTTTTCAAACCAGCCCTATTTTTTAAACAAATAAATAAAAAATTTCCTAAATTAGTGTTACAACCACGAAAATGGTAGTCACAATAAGATGAAAAGTATTCCTAGTAGAAAAGGAAAAGGGGGTCTGGTTGAAAAAGACATCTTAATCTTCAACATATGGGATTGACAAGTGAAATAGTAATGCTGCATGCAAGACAAAACATGTTTGATAATAATAATCTATGACACAACTTGCTGCTTTTTCAGGAAAATTAAATAGAGGATTTAAATGTGCTGTTCTGTTAGAAACTGTATCAAGTCCGTAAACAGCACTTGAAATTCATGTCTATGATGTGCTTACTGCAATCAAGTTGATCCACCTGCTCACACTTAACTGCAAAATCTACTTAAGGTTGTTACCTAAATCACACATTTTACCAACCATATTGGCTTAAAAGCAAGAAAATAATGAAATTATTCATTTTAAACTGCTTACAAGTAAATTTCACGTGATACAACTACGTTCCAAAAATGTCACACACTCAAAATACCCAGAGCTGTTGTAAACTGCAAGTAACAACTACTCACCCATTCTGAACAAATACAAACAGCTACTGTGTGTGACTAGACTCAAACATAAGCTCACATACATGCATAATTTTACTGCAACTAAAAAATTATTAAATATTTTATTTCATTAAAACCTTCACTGGATATACTAGTCAGTTAACACATTAGGTATTTTAGCAATATTCCTTAGAAGAAGAGATTAAAGACAGCAAAATCAACATAGAAATACATTAGAATAAAAAGCTTCCTGTATGGATTTGTGGTGTACTGAAGAAACGCACATGTGGCCAGCAGTCCCTTCATTAGCAGAAACACAGTCATTAAGCGGATAAAAGTGGCAGAGAGGGAATAACTGCCTGTCTCTGGCAGCTCTCTTTGTTCATCATAAACAACAGCAAGAAACCTCCAAATACCATTTAAACAGTGGAGGTGGGGGGTTTAGAAAACCCTCTTAGCTGGGAACTGACTGGACTGGGAACATCAGTACTTCACAACACCCAAGAAAGCAAGCTAGAACCATAGTGAGGGACTCCCAAAGAGCAACCCTTCTTCTCCTACGGAGACAAACAGTCTGGCAAGAATATAACGAATAACCCAGTACTAATAGTGGGAACAGCTGCCGTCATGAAGGCTACTCACGATTTCACAAATACAATTCAGAGAAGGCAGCTTTTTAGAGGACATGAACACAGAGAAAGCCAAAAAAACTCGAAGCAACTTTACCTTAAATAAAAGGCTAGTACTTTGTCCATCTCATCTCTGCTACTTGCTTGTCAAGCATAAGCACCTCTCCCAAAAACGCAACTAAGGGTAAACATGGTTTACCCATCTGTAATTTGAGCGCTGCCACAGTTACCCATTTACCACCACTCGGCCAGGACCACTGAACAAACAGGTTTACCTGTTTTCCCACAGCTTAGCCAGAGATCATTCTGCAAATGCCACAGTAAGAACAGAGCAGTTCAACGTCACACAGACGGGTGCTAATCGCTTCTGCAACCTCCAGCTTGTACCTAGCATTAGGCCCACAGCTAGGAAGGACACTAACAAATTGAAAAGGTAAAAACACCAGTACTACGGATCAGAATGGACGAAGGAAACGCTGCTTACCCTGAAGAAAGAAGATGAGAAAATAGACAAAGTACAGAGATGAGTCCTGGAGAAGATGACCTGAATTACAGCAGTTCATGGGGCGGTACCCTCGGAGGGTCACCCTCCAAGTACATTATTAGTGCCAGGCCTGAGAAAAAAAACACTGTTACTAAGTTAATGCAGCCAAGGGGAGAGGGGGGAGCTTGGGAACTGGGTGGACAGGGCAGAAAGGGTACATTTTCTTTCTTAATATAGAAAGAGCAATGATGGAAGAAGCAGACTTTCCTCACCCACAGCCAAGTCCTGGTGAAAATCAAGAGAAGCCACTGTAGAGATCAACTCAGAAGATCACTGCTGCTTTGGTAGAGTGGTAAGGCCTGAACAGTGCAGATAGCTTCCAAGGAAAAGCAATTTTTCTTTAAAAGGTGAAGAATAAAGGGTTTTTTCCCCCCACCCCCTTCTTTCCCCTCACCCCCTCCACCCACATAAAGAGTAAACATTCAACCCCAACACACTAAATTCTGGCTACACTTTGTGTGGCTGAACATGCCAAATTTATGCTAATCTACACAGAAGAAAATTATTCCCATTATGCAGTATATAATTTGTAAAAATGAAACAAAATACAGAATTAAAATAGATGGAAGATGAACAATAAAGGGATTAAGATCTAAATTGTTAAGATTTACTCTAAAAGTTATTATTTAATTCTATAACTACATATATAACAATATATTTGAAAACTTTGTTCTTCACGTTTAAGGCCATGTTATACTGAAGAGCCCTGTAGCTTGAGTTGGGCTGTGCTGTCACATCAAAATACACCTGGAAGGAAGCAGCAGATGTGGGAGTGGGGAGAAAGATATGTAGCCTGGAGAGTTCAGAAACTATCTCCACTGAAGAGGAAAGAAAGACAAGTTAGATGACGTGGGGAGGGAAACATTAAAACACACCAACTGTGAAGAAAAGACTAAGAGTAGACTTTACTTGTAAACCAGAACTCATAAGAGCTGCCCTTACACTTCACCACAGCTAAAGAAGACTTTCATAATTGCCTTAGTAGTCAAAATGAGCATAACCCCACATGACATATATACACACAAATATACACTTAAACAAAAGATGTTGAATGATAAATCATGCTAATACATCCCAATTCCTTTAAGCAGAATTTAAATAATATTCTGTTTAAGAATACAAATTTAAGGTCAATAAGCAGTTAAAATGACAGGCTTGGAAGTTGCTACCACAAAAATATTGAATGTTTATGAGAACATACAAGTTCCAGAGGAGAACTAGTTATACATAGTTCACTATAGTTTAATGGAGTTACGTGTTAAAATGTGGCTTTGTTTTAAAAAAAAGGAGAACAAAATCAGAAAGCACACACACTTACTGCATCTGTGCTATTCCTGAAAACCTCACAGCCCGTTACTCTGAATGGGTAACTTAAAGCACCTGCATCTGCAGAGGACTTTGCACTCAAAACTATGCTGAAGTCATCAAAGGCCTTGTAACACATGCAGACAAGTGATTAGTTTAATGACTAACTCTTCAAGACTAAAGACTACTTTCCCTTTCTGATTCCTTGCTCTTCTCACCTGAACTCCTCCAACCTGACGCACTGCCAAGTAGTTCCTCAACCTAACGTAAACTCTTGAAATGGGAACCCACCATGAAGCTAAAAAAACAAAATCAAACAAGAAAATCCATTCAAACAAAAAAACCCCCACAAAATGCAGTGGCAGCCTAGCACTTACACTGTAAGGGATCAGAAATGTAATAATGATACTCAGTTCAAGCAGCAAAGAATGTTACCAACAGGACACACTCTGATTAACTAAAATTATAGACAAGTTTCTTAAAGTTTTGACCAATAGCTGGATGGATCCTTCTTCATCAAAAAGCAAAGCACTCTGAATTGAAGAAGCAGATGGATGCTTAAGCCTACATATGTTTAAAATAAAGAAGGCCTCACTGTATTTTCTTTCAATCAGCAGATATGCTTATAGACATACATTTATCATGCATTCTGAACAGACCCTACACCATTGTTCACCCCACAGAGAACAATCCAATTCTCCCTCCAGAAAGCAGAAATGTGAGGTTTGTTTGTCTGAACACTTCAGCAGTCAGTGCTGTAATTAAGCCTGCCGCTTCCTGAAAGACGACCAAAGGGCACCAGGGAAAAAAAGTGAGCCTCAGGGGCACAGCCTTTCTTCTGTGATCTTCCTTCACTGGAATCCCTCCCACATCAATCTGGGAACAAACTGTACTCTACTTCATAGAAAAAGCAGTACCAAAGCCAAAGTCTGTTGCAAAGGAAAGAAGATTAGCATCTAGCTAGAGCTACCTCACCATCTAGGACTCGCCATTATGCAAGACACCACCGCCATTCAAGGAGGGGACTGATACTCACATAGTGCTTCACTTTGCCATAGGTCTTCAAGGGAAACTGCTGAAATATTCAACCCGTACAATGCAACAATCTAAGCAGAAGTCTCTGAACTCTGACAATTACCAATGGTTTTGACTAGCCTCTTTCTGCCATATACCAGCTGTCTCCAACTAGCCCTCCCACATGCATTGACTAGTCAGCCACAGTCTTGTGTCATACCTCAGCTGGATCTGTGTTAGCATTGCTTTCTGTACTCTGCAACTCCCACCCCCTTCGCTGTGGTTCTCTGAAGGAAAAATTGTCTACTCCTCTGTCCAACAGCCTCTGTTTTTAACTACCCTGCTTTGAACTGTAATAATCCAAACATATTAACCTTGGAGCTTTACTCAACTTGGCCCAAGCATTCCCCTTCAACTGCACATTGTTATTGCAACATGGCAGGACTACTGGATGATCAGAAATAAAATTTGTGCTAGGTTTTTTGTATACTTTACATAGTCAACCACAGTACTTCCGTATCAGATGGTTTTGCCAGCAGTTAATTTTCCATACGGTGGATTCTGCTCAAAATGTCAGCTGCTGAGCTGCACAATCCTACTACACATATTCAGAACTAAAGCTTAGGGAAAACCAAAACCCACTTCCTTCCAAATAATGGCTGATGACTGAAGCCAGTCCCTTCTCCCTTTCTGGGCCTCTTTGATTATGATCAAGTCACTAGGAAGAAGCAGTTTTCCTAAAAGCTGCAGCTGTTTTGTCAACATAATGCCTTAACTGCAAACAAGTTTAGGAACTAATGTTGCCAGTTTCCATGTGGTTTAAGAATGCAAAGGTCAACAGCAACATTCCCAAGCATTTGTGTTTCAAATATGAAGAGTGACATATTTTGAAATCTAATTCTTAATTTGTAATAAGTACTGTAGAAAATAGACAACAGAAAACCCTGGGGAGCAGGAAATGGACCTCCTGCAAGATGCAGAGAGCAAGGAGACTGCCTGCAACACAACAAGTACTATACGGCCTTGCAGCTAATAAATAGGAACAACCTAAAGCTACATGAACTCTGACCCCTCAAGTCTCCAACATCAAAGAACAGGTAGGTTCTCACTTCATTTTATTACTCCGTAAACAAGAGAGATGGTTACATTCAAAGTGTGTTACAAGTTAAAGCAGAGAATGAATATGGTACATCACATCTTTCATTCTGAAGCATGCAGCATTTTATTTCTTGACTATACTTTTGTGTACCAAACACTGATTCTTTAGTTGCACATGTGATGTAAAACCAGTCACTTTCCCCACTGCAGTCAGAGACCTGCCTCAGTACATTTTCAGCCACCTTGTATATTCCCAGGCTTTATACCGGCTCCAAGCCTACCACATGACACCACTCCTTCTCCTAGGTTAACTGAAGAGATCACCTTACATTAGAAAAGAAGCAGCTGGGGAAGAAAAGGCGTATTTAAACGTGCATGCAATGGGAAATTACATACTGTACTTTGTGCAAGACAATATTTCTCTATTTTAAAAAAGAAAAGAGTATGTGTGGGTCTGGGAAAGTAAAAACATCAAGAAGCAGTAATTTCTTCAAAATGAAAATATTCATAAAGATTTTTTTTTTTTAGAGTCCTCGTATTTCTTAGGAGCACAGACTGCAGTTGAGAGGAAAAAACCCAAAACCACACAACTCCAATCACATAATTGCCAGACTTTAAAAACTGTCTTAGTCTGTGGTATCTGACTACAAAATACATTAGTAGGAAGATTATTCAAGAGAAAATAATTGTTTTTATCTTTCTGTTTTAAAAATTGAGTATTAAAAATAAACACATTTAGCAAGCTGATGTAATGTAAAAATTTCAATACTTACTGCGTAGGAGCCTATAAGGAATGCAGCATTTGCTTGTTTTTTCTGATCAAAGCCAGTATAATGAATTATTTTCTTTCTTATCAATGAAAATGACTGTATAAAAAAATGAACAAGGTTATGGTTTGGCATTTTAGGCTTTTCACACCTTCTTTTATAAACTTAGAGGAATGCAAGGGTCTGTTTACTGACTTTCAGACACTTGTATTCAGAGGACCAAGTATACTGTAGATCAGTCACTCAAAAGCTTTGGAAAACTCTACTGCATCCTCACCTAGATTGTTCCAGTATTTTTCCCAGTATCTAGCCTCAGTAATTTTAAATACAAATTACAGTAATCTTTCTCCTTGAATGCATTTACTATTACTAACTTCAAGCTCTATGTAACAGATATGCACTTTTGAGAAGTAAATACAAAGTGGTATTCACAAAAACATCACAGGCATGTTAAAGTTGCAATAGTTTTGAAAACAGAATTTAGAGTTTTTTTGTTCTTCAAGAAAACCTGACTCCAGATAAATCGACGGGTAGTCGTTTCTAAGGATCAGAACGACCAGAAAATATACGCTTAGATTAAATATTTTGAAAATATTTCTAAACTTTTATAATAAATAACTTTTTCAATTTCATCTCAGCCTGGCATACAGTTTCAAAAATTACCTCAGAAAAGGGGTGGAATGGCACTACCAATAGGACGGACACTTACATCTGTGGTGGCAACAAAAACTATCCCCTAACTGGCCCTTGTAACAATTTCTGATGCACTTGAAACTGTATACTTTGGTCAACTGCTAAGCTACCATAAAATGTCACTATTTAAATAGCAATGTTACTGGCTCAGATGCTATTCAATGCACTCAAGACAAATAAACCCCAGATCACTAGCAGCAGTACCTTCCCAGCAATCCTAACACGCTTCTCTAATATCAAACCCAAGATATTCAAAGGGATTATAATATAGACTTGTGTCATTTCAGAGCATTCTGTAAACAAAAATCATGGAATCATGCCTCTGGTAAACCTGTTCGTAGTGCCACAGGGACAAAGCAAGTCTGAACTACGCAAACTAATACCAGTGACAGACATGAAGGAATGAAAAAAAAAAAAAAAAAAAAACCCACCCAAAAAACTCTGTTAAACTTCTGCATACTTCCCAATTTTAACAGTTCAGTGGCAGTTTCAAGATCTAAGCAGTTCTGAAGAGGCAAACTGTGATTCACATTAATGCTTATAAGCTTTTTTATCTGTCTAACAGGTTTTATACACCAATATCTGTTAGAGGTCAACTAACTTGAAGTCATTCATGTTAATTAATATAGGAACTCTCTGTTTTAAAGACACTATGCTCTATCAGGAACCCAATCCCAAAAATTACTGAGTACCCCTCAGAGAAGAAAATCTGCAGTCGGAGCATGGCAAGTCTCCTCCAGCATGATGCTAGAAACACTATCAAAGATCAAATGATGCTTCTTACTAAAGACATGTCAGGACGAGAAGAGAAGCCTAAGCTGAACAAAAAAACACCTCAAATAAAAATGTGTTGCACTGCACCCTCAAGCTTGCTCAACACTGGCAGATTGCCATGAAAACTGAATTCCAGAGGTGAGCTTTTCCTTTAAAGTCTGTACCCATTTAGCAACTGATCTTTTAGGAGCTTAACATTAGTCACTGCCACAGCGATGCATCTTCTGAATCTTAAAAGTAAGCAAGTTTTCCCTCCTGATCCTCCTTCTCCCTAAATTCACCTTGATAAAATTTAGCTTTTATGTTAAAAACGTAGCTGGATTAGGAACCCAGGAAAGCACCTGAAGGAAAAAAAAAAGAAAAAACCAAACTTTTGGCCTATTTGTTTCTGTTCTTTACAAGCCAAGAATATTGAATAAAAATCCCCAAGTGTTACCTTTAATTTCTTATTTAGCTTGCAGCAGTATCTGTAGACCATTGCCAGATTGAGTGGTCCAAAGTCTGCATAGAAGCTGGTAGGAAAAAGCAGGAAAATTGTACATGACCTCTGTAAATGCCTTTTTTTTCCAATCAGATGCACAAAGCAAGGAGTAATAATATACATGTGATACATACGCATCATTCTAAAAACAAGAATGCCTTCTTATATACATACTATTTTGTTGGAGGAAACAGTTTTGTCATCTTTAAATAGGGAGTAAAACTTTTTTCTTTGTTTTCTACACATCACCACTCAAAGCCAAACTGGAATACTCAAGGTTTGAAAAACTCTCACTAGAGCATCACTCTGTGACACCAGTTTAGAAATTCTATTTTAAGAGCAACTCAACTTTAAAATAAGGCAGTTAATATTGCTAAAGAAAAGTGAACACACAGAATAAAGATTGATTAGTACTTTGAAAAACATAAGCATGCCCTCAGTCAAAAATATTTAAAGAATTAGCAGCATTCCAGGTCATGTACAAAGGCATACACTGTTCACTACAGGGGAAATAATATATCCATTGTCAGCTCATAAAGGCTTGAATTGATTTTGCCAGTTTTTTCTCTCATTCTAGGAAATTTAGACATTCCACTTAATACTTGAACAACTAAAGACATCCCCTTCAGCGTGGTAGTGCAGCGCACACTTCTGAATATATATTGTTGCATCATGTTCCTGTGTCTTCTAACAAGAATGGGTACAATGAAAGCTTCTGCTTTGAAAAGATATTTAAGAAATCCTGATGGGAAGCCAAGAAACCATTCTAAGACATATAAATCATCATGGCAGATAAGTCTGAGATGACCAAACTCATGTAATTAGTTCTATAATGGGAATGGTATGTTTCCCTCAGCTACATTTAAAAACAGAATGTCAATTAGACTGGTTCCTCACTGCTGTTGTTCCGACTAATTTATTTCTGTAAAAAACAGGAAAAAATAAGTCTGTACTTACTTCTCATACACAAGTTCATCATCTGTGCAGAAATAATGAGTATTTGCAGCTCCACTCTTTGGTTTTTGGCAGAGAATTGCAAAATAAAGGCGATCTGAAATGCAAGAAAATTTAAAACTTTTATAAACATCACACTTTTCTGCTGAAAGTCTTAAGTATTACCTGTCAACAAAGCAACTTTAAATGGTTTTTAAAATGAACCAAATCTTCTTTTAAGTATTATTGAACTAGATATTATTTTTACTCTGGAGTTAAGCAACAAGGCACACAAAGATTGAGGCTTTTTGCTCAGCAGTGTTCCCGTAATCCACAGCTCTTTAATGTTCTTTCCCAAACAAAGCGTTCCCAGGAAAGCTACCCGTTTGATGACTTTGCAATACAGCAGGAGCCCGACTTGCACCCACGCACACAGCAGAGACCCACCTCCTTTTGGCAACAGACCCTACGTGTTACACTCCAAATACCAACACATAACCCCTTGCTCCCACAACTAAGTCACAAATCCCTTGGTACCTCACAGCATCTACAACACAGCGAAGCGCACTCAGGCTGAAACACAGGCACTTTCCATTTTTCCATAAGACGATGATTTTGACAGCAGTGTCATGCAATTAAAGCCTGTGGGCGACAGAGGCTGGAGGCATGTGAGGGGCGAGGCAGCAACCCACCACTGCCCATGGGAGCACCAGCGCAGCCGCCACCTGGACATCCCTACCCACATCCCCATCCCCACCCCGGCTGCCCCCGAAAGACTGCGTGCATGCGGGCAGGAGGCACCCTGCACTTGCCCTCGCTTCCTTTGTTAAGCTGAGGGGGAAAACCACCACTGGTATTCACATAGATATAAATTATTTTTATGGCTAGGGGAACTGTAGCCCCAGTGAACTTTAAACACCGACTGTGCTGCTGCTGTAAATTGCTGTGCTTGTGGTAATTGGTCAATAAAAATTAAGGCCTTGCACAATACCACAGCAACGCTTTCCTTCCTCCTACTTAAAAAAAAATATCATTATAAAATACATGGATTAAAATTCAAGCCTAAAAGGAAAGATTTTATTTTTTGCAAAATAATTGCCTGGAACATATATATTAATTAAATATCAAAACAGATCACCTGCATATAAATGTGTAATTTCTGATAAAGACAAACGGTATTTCCCTTTCCAGAAAACAGGAAAAAAAATCACTTCATGCTTCAAAACAAAATCCTCCATGACTCACACCTTGGAATCATTACTTGTATCTTGAAAACACACAGTAAGGTACGCCATGAAAGGAGTCCCCATGCTTGTATTCCAACACTCACATGCTCAGTGCTCACCTACGTACAGCAATATCTCGGGGCGTGGAGGCAGACAACCCCACCAAAAAGTGTACTTTTGCTAAATGCACACTTCAGTACAACAGTTGCCTGATGTGAATGGTTTGGCTTAAACATTTACAGGTCAGATGTAACCAATGGGAGGTACAGCAACTCCTAAGCAACTCAGGCACCTACTCCCTTACTCTCTCAGCAGAAGCAAGGCACCAAACTTGCTTATTTCATTTCCAGTAGGCCCATCCTGCAGGCACAGCAGCTGCAGTACTAGCTGGGATGTGCATTACCTGCTTAGGAACTTCTGCACCTCCCAGCATTTACCAACGCATCTCCTGAAAACAAGGCACAGGATAAAATTCACAGTAATGCTGTGCATTTTTAAGAAGTGGCCCTCAAAGGGAAATACGTGTGGAGAAGCAAGTGCATTGATATGCCAACTGGACGCAAAATACGCTATGTGGAAAACTGTTTCACAGAAAAGCAGATCTGGGAAAGCGTTTAGGCTACACTTTGCGGGCGGAGGGAGCCCCAGCTTCCCACAACTTGCCTGCATCTGTGCCCACCACTGTGTTACTCCCTGTGCTGTATCGACGTGGATTTGTGTGTATCAGAAACTGTTAACAGGTATCCTAGCACACTATTTAAAGAAAGAAAGAGAGAAAGAGAGAAAGAAAGAGAGAAAGAAAAAAAAAAAAAGCTGCTTTGCTGGTTTACTTCCCTCTGCCCTGAGAATAAGAGCTTAACGTGGGGTGGGGGGAGGAGGACTTGAGGGCAAGGAGGAAGAAGAAAGGAGAACTGAGAGGATATGATAACTAGGGATTGTGTTTAAACTGGCATTGCTAGATTAAACACATCACACTACAGCCCCAAGCTATAATTTCACACCACTTCTAACGTGATTTAATGGCTAGCTGCCACCAGGATCCTTACAAGGAAAAGTTTCCTCCTGAGTTAGCTCACGCAGCCAGCCCACGGGGGGTTAACAGTGGGAATACACAGCCAGAATTTTTCCCTCGATGGCATCTGTCCTTTAGATCCAGTCTCGCTATTGACTTACAGTGAACTCTGCCTGTACATAAACATCCGGGCAGAATGGCTGTAGTGCTGCTCAAACTGACACAGCTTCTTCACATAAACTTTACATAGCTTTTGAAAATACAAAAGCACTACACAAAGAGTAATCCAAAATCCTCAAATACAAAAGGAGGATGGAAATGAAAAGAAATGGTTTTGCCCGGGTCAAAGACCTAAAATAATCCAGCATTTTGCTCCTAAACAGGATCTGGAGTAACAGAATCACTTGCTTCCTCAGCACTCCTACTTTTACTGAAAATCTTCTGCAGCTTTTGCAAAAATGTTCAACAAAAATAAGAATTCCTGTCTTGAGTGAACAGTGTGTACACGGCCTCTTGAATTGCTGTTGGCATTCAGTTCTGCACTGGTATCTCCAGATCGTGCTAATTGCTTGCTATTCTTAGAACACCTTAAAGAAATTCGAGTTTAATGAATTTACAGAACTACCTCACAATAAGAGCAGTGTGTGTCAAAAGCCAATATCCTCACAAGCCAGTCCGCTCCTCGCACTGCTAACAATCACTCCCTGTTATGTAAACAGCAGGCTCCATCTTTTTAACATGTTTCCTAAAAGAAGATTTTAGAAATGAGCTACACAGAGAAGTCCTTTCCCATAGGTTTATTTACCTTTCTACTGGCTTACCAGTCCGGTATCAGACAAATGCTGTATTATTTACCATGCCTGTTTTTACCTAGTTTTTTTGCAAACATATTCCCAGTTCTGTTTACAGGAGCCAACAATTAATGTGTTAATTTTTGAACAGGAGTAACGTGCTGAGAAAGGAGAATTCCTTCACTAAGGATCGGATTGCAGGATGAGGGCTTATACATAAAATACACCAAAGCACTGATGAACTGATTTCACTAGGACTCCACAAAGGTTTGGACTGCAGGAGCAAGGCTTCCATTTTATTACTTTTATGCTTCCTTTGCTAATTTTAGCTTTTTGGTATTTAATCTACATGCAGTGTGCTTGAGCACTTCCAGATTCCTGCAAATTTCTGATAAAAGGTCATCCTAAAACTATCAAACTAGAGCAGACCTTTCTAATAATCTCTCCCAAGAACGACAGAGTAGGGCTCACTGCCTTACAGGCTGCATCTGCACTGCAATTAGGGGATATGACTGCAGTATGTCAGGTATACTTCAATTATACTTAATTTTGTTAGCCTCACATAACAAAACAGAAACATGGACGTCATTGTAGGCAATTAATCTGACTAAGCATCCTATGTGCAACAAAATGAGCCTATGTGCCCCTAACTGAGGACTGTTACCACAGCTTTGCTACTGCTGGTACGCGACCTAGAGAGATTAAAGCCAGCACAAATGTGTCTACACAAGCCATAATAATCACACATCTGACTGCAGTGTGCACACAGGAACAAAAACACTTTGCTTGTTTTTCCCATCTACAGTGTTCTACGGAAACAGACATTTAGAAAACTGAGAGCTACCACCTCAAAATCATATTAATGTGAATGCAGAGATGACAAAATAATCTCCTTCCCTTTACTCTCAATAAGCCTGATGCTTCTCGAAATCTACTGCACAGGCCTTGGAGAAAGACATTTCAGTAATTCAAGAGACAACTAAATACAAAACAGGCACTCGCTGCAGGACACGTCTGCATATGATCAGCAAAGATTATTTCATAAAAAGAGAAATTCTATAGTTCCATTGTTAAACAGATGCCTTAGATGAGAAATTCGGAGGAGACTGACAGTACAACAAAACCCAACATCACTCTGTTTTGAAGTACCAGGAATGAACCAGAGAGTTATTTACAATTGTAAGAGGAGTGTATTTCTAAATCCATATTTGGTACATGGTATTTTGTTGTGTTTGATTTAAAAGACTCCAAAATATTAGGAAGACATATGAGAAAACACAAAAGACAAATTCTGTTGCAATGTCAAGACGAAGAGCAAAATTGTAGGAGATTTTCTTTTTAGTCATTCTATCCTTGAAAAGATTCATTCACTCATCACTATGATATTTCAAATTTAAGTGATGATAGATCTGGCAATTAGAACAAAACCCTGGCCTCTGAAAAGGAAAATGGAAGCACACTAAAAAGCTAAATGAACTTTTTATTTAACAGAAAACCATGAAAAAAAAATTTCACAGCCACGTCATGACTGATCAACAACACTATGTTACTTTACTCAGATAGAGTCCTTGCACTCTGTTGCTCTTGTCTGATATTCAAGACCATTTTACATATGTTCATGCGATGGATGTTTCAGCGATGGATTAGAGACTAAAAGCCTTAAACTCCTATTTAAAATCTTAACTTTGAGAAAGACTCACAAGTATTGAGGTCATATGAATAAAAGAGTAAATACAACTTTTGTTCTGAGATAGTTGTAGAATGAAAACTAATTGAAAGTGTTCATAGTCAAAGTGTTGTAAAGCTCAATGACGCTTGGTAGAAGTGTCCTCAGTATTCAAAAAAAAAATAGTTTTCTACGTAATACACAAAGTGTATAATAACAAGCCCACAATATTAGAAAAACAAAAGACAACTCAATGGTCTGAAAAAAAAAAAAAAACAACACAAAACCAAAAAAACAACCCACCTATCAATGAACATATTAAACCCAGTGCTATTGCATAACAACTCCAAATGACAGTGTAAGTAAAATGATTCTCAATAAAGAAAGAAAGGCATATACAGGACAGCTTAGAGCATGCTTTAAGATGTTAGTTCCTCCATGTAAACAAAGTGGATATACATTTAGCAGCAGGACAAATAAATGTCAAGAAATGCCCCACACTGTTGCATCACTTAGAATTAAATTAAGTTACTGTAGTTACTTCATTTTAGAATTAACTACTGAAAAGAGGTGAGAAAAACACACACCTTTTGTCTGAGGTTTGTGCACTATAATTCCACATGTTCTTTAAATGTTATTTATAAAATCAGAGCAATGACAAAGAAAAGCAGGGAAGGAAAGAAAATCAACAGCTTTCAAGCATCTCACACAGAATTGCTACATTTTCTTTGTATCATACAAATGACTTCTTTCAGGGATCAGACGGATACAGGAATACGCTTCTAATAAACATAAGAAATGCATCCAGTTCCAGCAAATTGAATTCATACCAGCAAGCCTCACGCATTACTTGACAAAGAGAAAACAGTAAGGCTTGCCATGCAGCTTAACAGACCAAAACAAACAATTTTTTACAAGAATAGCTTTCCTGAACTAATCTTAATAGTAAACAAAAATATTTAGATGATTCTGATTAAAAACTATTCAGACATATGGCTGATGCATACAACACATTAGGAAATAAGGAAATGCAATAATTAGTGTAAGTAATCGAGTACAAAATCCATGCAAATAATGGATCACAAACTTTGCTGTTTACAAATGTAACAGGACGCAAGAAAAGATTCATAAATCTTTACAGCTATTTGAGTTTGTTTTCCACCTCTGTCTCTCAGTAAAGACGAAAATGAGGGTAGCCTGCTATGTTCTTAATGAGTTTGGCACTGTTTCTGTAAGAAGGCAAGCTAACACAGATCTCGCAGCCTTTACAGAGGCTAAAATACTTACTAGTATCTCCGTTTGCAAGAATAAGGCCTTACACTATAATCTATCTCCAGTCCAAAAACACTAATTCGTTTCTCAAGACTGCATTATGAGAAGGCAGAACTGACAGTTCAAAACTTGAAATAACTTTTAAAACATCTGAAAAAAAAAGGTCAGCCTCTAGGCTTATTCTTTTAAGGTTTCTCTTTTAGAAAATACATATGATATACAGGCATAATAAAAATTGGACTATAATTGTTCCATTATTGGAAGCTGGTAAACAGCAGCCACTGTATGCAGTGAGAAAAGAAGATCAAGACAAAATGAAATATTATTAAATGTAATAACCTGCCACATTTTAATTGAGTTTGTTATACTGTGTAATGCTGCGTGTGGTGAAATCCCACTGAAAAAACACAAGTCAAAGCCTAGGTCCTCTACTGCATTATTTAAACTCCTTCTCTGGAGGAGAAAACACAGTAATTTAAGGGGCCTATTGATGCCAGATGTGTATCATCAGATCCAAGCAGCTGTAGCATGAGAACAGTTAGACAGACCTGTTTGCTGGAGATCTGAGCTGGACGGGACTGCACAGCATTCTGGGCAGTTAAATTAGTTTGATACCAAAAAGCCATCACCTGCCAAATGAGGGGTTTCTGCATTTAACCTTAAAACTATACCATCATCATTTCCTATATAAACAGTTGCAGTTATAGAAAATACACTTAAGGAGTTATTGTAGCATTATAGTTCCGCATATAAATACACCATTATGTTTCTCTGTGTAGATTAGGCCTAAAATGCTGTATTTCAGGCTGGAGTATTTATTATTTCATTCTCCGACAGTACTGGAGCTTTTAAAAAGAGTAATCTCGTATGCTTTAGGAGTTTACATTCTCCCTACATCACCATGCCCAATTTTAAAAACAAAATCTTACTGTTTTCTAAACATATTGTTATCTAGGAGACACACTAACTAATTTAAGGAACCCCGCTTCTTGGCACAGGTAGGACTGGTGCCCTTTGTCCATGTTTGCTCTCTGTATTTGCTTGCTATGTCTACAGACAACTTCCCACGTCCTTCACAAAGAAGTAGTGAGTGAGGTTTATTTCTTGTTTTTTTAAAGAGAAGTTGCAAATACTGCCACTCTCAGATTCTGACAGAGGACATAAAAAGGATTTTTTAAATAACTTCTTTTTTTTTTTTTTTTTTTTTTTTTTTGCTTTTAGGCAAACTAGACTCAGGCACATCTTTTAGCCAGGGAACTCAAACCGAAATTCCGAATTATTCCGGCAGCGATCCAATACGCTCCTCCACAGAGGCAGGTTCCCGTGCCAAAACAAGGCACGCCTCAAATCACAGGGCCGCGAACAGGACGGAGGACACCGAGCAAACCTGCCCGCAGAAGCCGCTGGCACTCCAGTTGCCAACAGGAGGTGCGACGCTCGCTCGTTATTTTTACCCGTTAGCCAGCACGCACAATATCAGGAGAAAGAGATATATCCCCAACACAGACAGAAGTATGTTATTTTTGCCCCCCCCCGCCCCCGACACGTTTTACTGCTTCAAACACATTTTTTTCCCTTTGCTCTCTCGCAAGCAGAAACAGACTGCACAAGGCAACCGCTCGGTATGGCCAGGGTTATCAAACACCCACGGTATTTGTTTTTCGGGAAGACCTGCCGGGCTAGGCATGCATTTTCAGCGCAGACCTCGCTGTGCGCAACGCCAGTGAGAGGCAGCAACCGACCCCACCGCACAGACGGCGCAGAGGCGGCCGCCGCCGGCCGAGCGCACCGCGGTCCCGGCGGGCACACCGGCCACCCGGGGGAAATCTTCCTGCCCCGGGGACCGCCGCGACGGGCGGGACAGGACGGGACGGGACGGGACGGGACGGGACGGGACACTCCCAGTGGCCCCCGCCCCGTCCCGTCCCGCCGCTAGCAGCCCGGCCCCGACTTGCGCCTCAACTCTCCCGCCACCCGTCGCGCCCCCGCCCCCCCGGCACGCCCCCCTCACCGGCGATCCCCAGGCAGGTCTCCAGCCGGGCGGGGGGCGGCGGCTGCCGCCGCTCCGTTTCGCCCCCCGCCGCCCGCGACACCGCGCCCCGCGTCCTCTTCAGAGCCGGCGGCGCCGGGGCTGCGCGGCGCCGGGCCTCGGCCCAGCTCTTCCGCTTCATGGCGGAGGCGGCCGCGCCGCTACGGTGGGGGCGAGGCGGCGGCCCGCCTCATCCCCGCCTCGCCGCGCCGCTCCCCGCGAGCCTCGGGCCGCCGGAGGGGAGGGACCCCGCGCCGACGGCGGCGGCGGCAGCGGCAGCAGCTGACGCGTATCCCCTCCCACCGCCCCATGCACCTAGGGCCCCCCCTCCGCCCCGAGCCGGCCCCAGCTCCGGGCACCTCCGCCGCTTCTGATTGGGTCAGCGCGGTCTGGCGTCACCACCGCGGAACGGTGGGGATGGTGATGTCATAGTGGCCGCTGTAACAGGTGGGCCAGGGGTGGGCAGCCGGGAGCAGTCCGACCCCTCGCCGCCGCCACCGCTGCTTGTGGGGCTGCTGGCGGCCGGCGGGGTCCGCGGCACCCCCGCCTCGCCCGCCGCTGTGCGGGCTGCTGACGTGGCGGCGGGCTGCTCCCGGAGAGGGGGCGCGGTGACAGCGTGACCGCAAGGCCCCTCTTGGGGGTGCGCAGGCCCTGGCTGCGGGAGGGCAGGGGAGTGCCCGCACCCGCGGGCCGGCCGGCAGTGCCAGCGCTGGCGCAGAGCTGCCGCCGCCGTTGGGCACGAGCGGGTTCGGTTGCATTTCTGGAGGCGTCGCAGCCTCCCGGGTGCCTCTCTCGCCGCGTAAGGCCGCTGGAACCGGCCCGGTCCGCGCAGCCGCCTCCTGGTCTGAGCGTCGAGCGGGTTTGTCTGGAAAGTTAAAATCGGCGAGTTTGAGGCTGCTTCTCGGACACTGTGGTGCTTCAAAACATGCCATCATTTCAAGTCGGTGTTGAAATAAATCAAGCTCGTAGTTAAAACAACTTCTGAAAACCGCACCCTCCCCACTTCTGTCTGGTTGCCCATGACAAAAGCCCTCGCTGGAGCATCCCACCATCTGCTGAGTGCGCGGCCAGCGATTATCTCCCACCTTTCACTGCCCAGCTTTTAAAAAATACTCTTTCTAAATACTCTTTCTAAATAACCCTAGAGACCTAAAATCCTGCTGACACTTCAAAAAACATTTCTGCCACGGGTGACTGTGGCCATCGTTGTTCCAATTCATGATGCACGTGGGAATCGGCATCTCGCAGGGCGCCAGCAAACTCAGTGAAGCTGTGTCCAGATGCAACAGTCCATCTCCACGCAGCACACACAGGGATGATGCCCTGATTAGGATTGTTCCGCTGCTGAATCCTCCTCTCTGTTTTCTTTCCTCTTTTTGTCTGCATTTTGTTAATCTTTCTGAAGAAGTGATTTTGCTGGGATAACACAAAGGCCGTGGTATGGTTCCTGTCAGCATTGACATGGTGAGGGTGGATGGCTCCAACCTACAGAGCTGTCAAATTACAACTTAACTCATTCCGATCCTTTTTAAAAGTCCACAGTTCTTTTAGCTATGGTGAGTTTTATTTAACATATTTTAAATGCAGCAATAGAACTATTCCTATTGTAAAGCAAAACAAGCAGAAAACCAGCTAGCCAGACACTTCCTTTAAAATCAAAAGCACCAAGAACATGAAAGTTAAATGATTGCAAAACAAAAGTGGAACTAGAGTCAGTGTGCTTGGGAGTGATGATCAGGTGAATGAAGCAGAGTGGAAGCACTACGAATAAACTGAACATTTGTCATTCTGTCTCTCTGAAAATAATGTAATTTTTCTTCCTTTCTTGCCTTTGCTTTACAAACATAAGACCAGTTTTCTAGCTTGCTTTCTAGTGTAGTTTAAGTAATGTTGAGGCAGCTGCATTCCAGAGTTTCTGACGTACTCAAAAACACTGGTGAGCTGGGGGAGCTTCGGAGAGAAGGGGCAGGCAGCTCCTTCTTCGTGGATGTCAGGGCAGTGGTCATGAAAAGCAGACGTTACTCCACTGTGAGCTCCGGCTGACGGTCCCAGTCCGTTAGGCCAAGTTCTGAGGAAGCCTCTGGCCAGCCCTGAAATCACGCGGGTTCAGAGGTCTGCACATGACTGCTTTTAGCTCTGTGCCGAGTGCCATTCAGTCAAAGCAGGGAATCGGACAACAGCATTTTCACATTAACAATATCCTCCTTCTAAACACACCATATCAAATTGTGTATGTAATTAATAAGGTGCTAAGGCATAGTACCTTTAATGGAATTACATCGCTCAGTATCATTATGTTTCTTAAGCAAGCCTTTTATTTTTCATCAAGGAACACTGCATTTAATTTCACGTGCTCTTAATGGTGTAGAGCTCTCCGGAGCTTGCTCTGGGCCTGTCAGTGACCTTAATGGATGCAGGGATGGACGTCTTCACAGAATACCATTTTACAATTGCATTAGTGTTAAGGCTTAAAAGGGGAGAGCATTTGCAGCCAAGATATGTATGAATAGCAGCATTTTACAGGGAAGGCCAAAGATCAGAAACTGCAGAGGAGGATATGCTCCTCCATAAATCTCAGACAATCTTATTTTAAAATAGCTAAAAAGAAGTGGCTTATGGATGAAAGAGGGTACATCTCCTTTAATGAAAGCAATAGATTCTGAACATAAATATTTCTAGAAAAATGGATAGTAATGAAAACTGACAGAACTGCAAACCAAAATGCTGTTGTCCTTAGCTCAGTTGACTAGGACAGAAATAACTACGGACATTTTTTCAGACACCTCTTGCTCTGAGAGACAGTACACAGATACAAGGGAGAATATTCTGCTGCGAATCTTCAGAGGAAAACATGTAATTGGCTATGATCTACTCCAAAACTGACAATCTGATGAGAAACATGTTTAAGACACACCGCTCCCGCGTCTTAACAGACCCACCTTTTAATACGACGCAAAATAATTGCAGACAATGGATTATATATTTAAAATATTTATTTAAAACTATAAAACGTATTTCATAATGTCTCCCAGTGCCAGATGCAAAAGCAGGCATAAGCTTAAGTCCCAGTGTTCAAAACTGTGGTTTTTCAAGGTTCATTTTAATAGAAGATTGTCGCATGGTGCTGGAAGCTTTAAAACATCACTGAGAAGAATTGGATTGAAAGTCAGTGTCTCTGCTGAAGGCAAGAATCCCAACTTCTTCCTGAGCAAACTCAGATTTTTTAGTTTAGTGCACCTTGAGCAAAGATTTTTGAAATATGTTAGCAAGACTGTTTGATGAGGAAATAATAAGCTACAGGGTTTTTTTTGCAATAAGCCTCAGTTACATTTTAGTTTTTGTCATCTTGCATGCAATGGAAATAGCACTTTTGTGCCCATGTTCAGTGCCAGGTGGTTTATTCTGTGCTCCGATTTTCTAGACGGATTCAGACATCCCATAAAGACACAACAGTACTGATGCTGGTGGGAATTTGTTGGGGAATTGTTCTTGTAGAGCACAAATTAAAAAAAATTACGTACTGTGTCAGTGTCATATGTCAATAATCTGGGGTTTGTTTGTGAAATTTACTGTTTTAACTTCTGCTAGCTGCAAAATTGTGTTAATGGGAACATGATCCAGCCTGTTTCTATCAAGGTGCAAAAAATGAACTTCATTACCTGGAATGGAATGAGAATAAACATGTAAATGGTTGAATAAAATATTTATTTCTTCAAAGACATAAGTGAATCAAAGAAGTACTCCGATTTCCTGCTAGTTCTTGTACTAATGTGTACTAGCTCTATAGATTGCACAGGATACTGTATTTTAAACAATGACATCTTTTTTTTTTTAATTAAGTTACAGAAACAAGGAACATTGAAGCATCTAATTGAATTAAATCTGCTGCAGCATAATGTTTCCTAATGATCTGATACCTTGTCATGTTGCCATCCCTGCTTTATGCATTATTCCTCTACTAAAACAACATTAAATGCCTAGAATCAAATGTGAAAGCAGAATGTAAGTGAACACCACAATGTCAAAAAAACCCTTCCAAAATCTGAGGCATTTATTCCATCAGCACTCCTATTGATTTCTGCAGTACTGTGATCGGCTTTGTGCCACCTCGGTGGGAGGTGGGACTACAAATGACACTTCCACAGGTTACTTCAGCTGCCAAAATCACACAGTTCTACACAAAACTGTCTCCTTGGGATGCACAGAGGCAGCAGCTGAGATGGTAGCATTAAAGCAAACAGCCACAGGAGAAGACTGTAACTTTCACACAAAACAAAGAAGCTCACCTGGACCTAAAATCAAAGCTCCTCCCTGCTGAGACGGGTCTCCTTGAAAATCAAATGCCGGGCCAGTCATTGCTCTCCACATACTCTTAATGCTTCCCAGGAGCGTGTTTGATTTCACATGAGGGCTCCGCACTCAACAAAATAGGAAATACGTGTTATCCAGAAATACAAAAGTATATACGGAGAACAACAAAATCAGACAGCTGGTGTGAATAGTTTCGTTTCCTGATTACAAGTGTTTGACAAAATATAGGCTACAAGAGATGGTCTGGTGGGCAACTCCCTTCCTATTTACATTGCAGTTGTACTATTTTATCAAAGCATTCTTGTTTTATTCAGTGTAAGTCCAAACAAGGTGAGAAAATTATTCTTACCTGCTACGTTATTACCTTCACCTCTTTTCATGCCAAGCGTTTTATAGATTTCCCTTTGTGGATCTACATACATTTCATGTGTATACCCAGTTAAAGTGCAAAAGGGCTGCAAAATATATCATACAAAAAAAAAGTAGTATTTTTAAGGTTAAGACAGTAATTAGTTAGGATCTACTGACAGTGAAAAAAATAGACACCTTGTCAGCCCACCCAAGATTTGGAAACCTGTGGATCTGTCGTGTTAAATTAAAGGCAAAAAATCTTTAGCCTCAGAGCTTTTACTAAAACAAAGCTTCCAGTGAAATTAAGAAAATATGTTTCCTTAGCAAGCCCCAGTGTTTTTTAAACTGAAAGTTTTAGTTATTTGCTTTATTCACGTACCACTATTAGAATTGCTTCCTGGAAAAAGAATACTGCCATCTTTTTCTGTGGTTGCAAATGACCATCTTTTCACTCAGAAATCCCTCAATGCAGACCATTAAGACACAACAGAGGATACAGTGTACTTAATGACGACTTTATTTACCTTGATGTGATGATGAGAAGACTGTCCAATAACTATAAGCCTCACATTTGCTTCCTAGAACAGAACATGAATATTGAAACTGTAAAGAGGAACTCTGTTTCTGCATGCCTGCAAAGCATTGGCAGAATCTCGTGTCCTGAGTTAATGATCACAGTGCACTTGAGTTAAAATTATTTGAAATTAGCATCACTTGCATGTTTGGAGCCTGCACCTTTGTCTATCACCTACATTTAGCAGCTACATTAAATAACATGTAATTTTTAAGTTACAGATGTGTAAACTTTATTTTTTTTCTGTAGCATTAGTAGTGTTATCTTTTTAATTAATTGTAACCTGCTATGATTTTGGAAATTCAAAATTTCCACTCAGTTGCACATGCAGCATGCAAATACTGATGCACATACATCTGTGATTGACATATACCCATAACAGATGTAACTTGCATCTGGATGTACTGCTGTTTTTTGCAGGTGCAACACTAGGCCTGAGTCTAAAATAGAGGCCAAAACTTAAGTTCATGTAAGTGCCAGTAAAACAGTGAATAAAATATGCTGTTTTAATATCAGGGTATAATACTTGCCTTTCCCATATAGAATCATTTTGTTTGTTAGGAAAAGAAGCCTTCCTAAAAACAGAATACTCGCACTGAGAAAAGCATAGATGGTTTTGATTCTCTGTGTAGTTTTATTTGAGCAGCCAAATTAATGAAATGTCATTGTGAGTAACACTGATCAAGCAGTTTAGAAAAATCTGTCCTGAGAAGGGCAGCTGCCAAAGAAATTACCCCTTTTTATCCCCAAGTTCCTAGTCCATCTAAGGCTTGCTGTTAGCAAGTAGCCGAGTCTCTGTCATCGGCTACGTTGCTGTTGGGAATAAAATATGACAGAATTTCTATCAGCAGCCTAGAAGAGACAGATTGACCTTCCACATTTAGCAGGGGATCATTGTCTTTCTCTGGTATTTCCTACCACCCAACAAATACCCATCCATAGCAACCCCTGCCCACTCCATTTCTCCTTTCTGTCACTATGCCACTCCTGTTTGTGCAGCTGCCTGGAGAACTGGTCACACAACTGATGTAGCTTACAAATAACCATAGAAAAATAGACTATTTTTAATCTGATTTTGTTCCAGGCACAACCATCAGTCAGCTGTGCCAGCATAATGGAAAGGGCAGTAGTTAGTAGTAAGGAGAAGACAGCTGCCCAGGGCACTACTAATACCAAAAGAAATGCCTGTCAGATGTTGTCTAACTGTTCAAAACACAGCAGAAAAAAAAACCAGCACTAAGCTAATAGGGCAGGGAGAAATAATGCTGCTGCAACAGAGCATGTAGTGCAATAAATCCTTTCCTTCATCTCCCAGGCAGATACATTATGGCTATTGCAGCAAACAGCGAAAGCAGTAACTTTCTTAGGAGCCTCTTTGATTCCTAGAAGGTTTTAAGCCTCATGCAAGCCTGCAGCAGGACGTAACAAATCTGCTACACCAACCCCACATACATGCGAAGAGCAGAATACTTACTTGTAAATACGCCTTGGGGACTTTTGCCAGGTCTTCTACATACTCCTTACAAGTGTAACATAAAAAATTCTGCAACACAGCCAGTTGGACGTGTCAGAAACAGACATAATTCCACAGCAATGAAGCAGCAGATTCTGACTTTGGGCATAAACCATTTTGGAGGTGATCAGGAAATAGGAACAGGAAAGATTCAAGTTCTTTGCAGTCATCAAATGTGGATTGGGAGCCTGGTTTAATCCAAGCCTGCACAAGGATGCTGGGCTTGGGGCCTTGCTAATGTTTTTATCTCTAGATATTTTAGGAATGTGAGAGCTGTCTGGCCAGCTGGAAAATCAGGGAACACAATACTTGTTTCCCTAAACACAGGGTTGAAGAATTACTTCCTTTCAGGGAAATACGGTATCATTTTACCAAAGAACGGGGGTTCTTAGAAGCAGAACTGACCTGCCTTGTATTTTATTTCTCTTTCTGCTGCAGCCTAACTTGTGTCAACTCCCCCCACCCCCCGCCCCTATCCCAGTCAAGTGGGGGCTCCCCGCAAGCGGCCTGTCTGGGCTACCGGCCGGCGATCCAACCCTCCCGGGCGGCCGCCCCCTCCTCACCCGCACGAACACCACGATCGCTCTCTGCTCCCCGTACAGGGCCTCGAAGGGGACGCTCCTCCCGTCCGCGTCCACCACCAGGCAGCGGGCGGCCTCCCGCAGCTCCCCGGCCGCCGGCCGCGGCCCCCCCCCCCTCGCGCGGCCCACCTGCCGCGTCACCGGCTGCCCCGCCATGGCCCGCTGCCCTCCGCCGCCCCCGCCGCGGCCAGCGGGGAGGAAGAGAGAGGCGGAGCCGGGGAGCAAAGCTCGGGGGTTGGGGCGGGGGGGCTGCCAGCAAGCGCCGGGGCTGGGCGGGAGGGCGTGGGCCCGCTCCTTCCCGGTCCCGGAAGAGGAGGAGGGCGGGCAGCCGCTGCGGCGGGCCCGACGGGGACTGCGAGGGAGCCGGTGAATAGAGGGTAGCGGTGGCAGAGTCGCACCGAGCCTCCCAAAAACTGCGTGCAAACGGAGGCAGTGACAGACATTATTATACAGTCCCAAGGTCGTGGTTCACTTTGCGGGATGCCACAGCATTTCAGAGAGCTGTGAGCATGCTAAAAAATTCAGTTTTCGAGGAACCGTCGAGCTGCCTTATCAGAAAAAAAAACAGACTCTGTTTCCCTAGTGAAGTAAAAGCAGAACTCCATGGGGCTTTGGCCGATGAATAGCAGAGGATGCTGAGAAGTAGCAGTGCTCATGTGAGCGCATCGAGCGTGCACGCAGAAATGAGTGATCCGGCCTTCCTAAAGGAGGAAAAGCCTGGGCGGTTGGAGAGTATCTCCAGTCTCTTGGATAGTTGCATCAGCTGAAAGCAAGTGAGGTGGGGAGCACTTTCCTTTTCTTGGTGGGCAAAGGAGTGTCAGAGGCAATAGGACTGGGGGATCTCCAGAAGTTGCTGTCCTTTATGAAGCTCTCTGATAATTTTAGTTCCGGAGTCTCTCCTTGGCAAACTGTCCCCATGTCTATAATGATAATGTTATTCAAACTTACATCCTGCGTACTTTGGGTTAAGCCCTTTACATTTATATTACTAGGAGCGAGCACTCAGAACAGGTTAATCCCCTTACTGCATTGACTTTTCAGCTATACATAGACTATTGCTATGTTGTCCTCAGTCTTCTGTTTCCTAGACGAAATCATCTCCCCCCACCCCCCGCCACTTTTTTTTTTGCGATACTTTCTTCTCATATGTCATATTTTCTAGAATTTATAGAATACAGATTTTGTCATTTCCTCTGGACTTTCTAGGTGGTTTCTGTCATTCCTGAAGTTCAGTGCCTAAAACTAGACACCATATTTTAGCTAAGTGTTAGGTTTTCTTCACTTCTTGCATCTATACATCCACTTAAATACGGTAGCATTGTGGTTGTGCTTTTTGCAATAGGACAGTTTTATTGACTCCCATTCAACCTGAGAGCCACTGTCACTCCCGGTTGCTTTGCTCCAGATCTTCCCTAGAAGGGAGTGCATGACTACCATCTCTCTTAGAGTACTTGATGAAAGAAATTCTCTCTAATGTCACAATATCTGAAAAGTCAAATTAGTTCTCTGTTGGACATTTACACAGGATGATACAATATAGTTGGCCCACCAGTTGGCATACCTCCCAGTTCTGTTTTAAAACTCTTGCCAAAAAGACCTTCAGGGCACATAAGGTGTTTTGTGCCATGTTAACAGCAAAGACAAGTCAGCTTTGTATTATTGATAATAACATGAGGGAAAGTGATTCCTGGCTGATAGCTCTTTACAAGTTTCCAGCACATTCACACAGGTGGAACTATCCAGCCACAAGTATAGCCCTATTGCTTCAGTAATGAAAGTTATTTCATGATATGAAATAGCTTGTGGCATTGCTAGGTTAACTGTGATCATAGTAATGTACTTTACTGAGCTAGCAAGTCAGGGTTTGAATGTTAGCAAAGCACTTCTTGCATGTTTGCCTGTGGCTGTGTAGTTCAAGGACTCATCTTGTGGTTCGTTTGTCCTCACAATGACTTTTATTTCAAAGGTGATAAGCTTAAATTAATAAAGAATTTCTGAAAATTGTGAAACTTAGATCCTGCTAGATAAGAATTGGGGCAGTATTAATTCCCCATTGTCGTTATCATCAGGCTTCTTTATTCACCTAACAGTTAGCTTTGTATTATGCTGTCAGACAGATTTCTTCAGCTAGCAGCCCATAAACCAAACATGGGCTGTGCAGCACTGCTCTGTGACCCCTCAGCAGTACTGATGAGAATGGCCTGCCTACCCTTGACTACCACAGAATGTAGCAAAGCATGGAGAACTCACCACTTTTGACATACTTTCCTCTTCGTCTTGAGGCTGAAGTGGGCAGGCTGGGCGCATAACCTTGCTATGTTATAGCTGTGGTAGAACTTGCGGGTAGCATTGGGCAGGGCTCAGGAGCACAGGTCAGCACTTGATCATCAGTACAGCTTGGTCCGGGGCCCTT
Organism: Chlamydotis macqueenii; assembly: GCF_036417535.1. Lineage (NCBI taxonomy): Eukaryota > Metazoa > Chordata > Aves > Otidiformes > Otididae > Chlamydotis > Chlamydotis macqueenii. Next base: position 43,950,693 of record NC_141593.1, read on the forward strand.
GCCATCACCACTGGAAATCAGAGCGTGCAAAAGAGACAGTCATAGCACTAAAGGGGATCTACTGCCACAGCCTCTGAGCCAGAGCATGGATAGGGATGAGCCTGCTGATGAAAAGAGTCGGGCAGTGTGGTGTCACAAACTCAGAGGACACTGTCCAGCCTCAGTCTGTGCATAGCTGACCTTCTGCCTAGAGTCCAGAGAGCTCATTCTCACTTGATTTGAAATGAAATCTCTGAGGACCTCAGCCTGTCTGAGAGAGCTGGTAAACATCTCTACTAAGCCAGTCAAGACTGCCTGCAGGCCTCACTCTTTTATGCTATTTGGCCTCCTTAAACTAGCTGAGGAAGCATATCCTTAACATGTGGTTTTAGCAGTGTACAACTGAGGAATAGCAACTTTCTTCCAAGGATATTTGCCAAAGCATTCTCTAAAGCCCCTTAAGCAACATGGTTCTACTTTTTTTTTTTTTAATGGAGATTCTTAAGTGTTGCTAGAATACAAATAGAAATTTCTGTCACCCCCAGTTTTATCGAGAAAGAACAGAGGCGAAGGCAGTTGAACGCTGATATGTGAAAGACGAAACACTCAAAATTAGCAGTCACCTTTGGAAGCTGAAGTTTAAACCCTTCATTTATATATGCTTAAGAAAAATACAGGTATAAGTTCCATGGAACTTAGATGGGAAGAAAGACTCTGTATCTGCTGATATTCTGGACAGTACTGACTGTCTAAGAGTGCAATCTACTAAAACCATAAAATTCTTCAATGTGAGCTGTGATTAGGGAAACTTAGCCTGCTTTCCCTTCTCCTCTTTTCTTTATAGCTCTTAAATATAGAAATGTTGATAACTTAAAAAACATAGTTGTCAGAGTGATGTCTTTTTCTGTGACTTAAGGAGAATCAATTAGTACATTGGCATTATTAATCATGATGTAACATTCGAGATGCAAGTCACTTTCTTCACTGCAGTGCAATTTACAGTTGTAAAGAGAAACTTTGCTAATATTTAATTAACCAAGGGCTGGGTTACTTTGTGCTGTGAATAGGAAATTCAGATTCCTACCATTTCAAGAAGAAGAAAAATAATTACACACAGATGTGGAGTAATTTATTTGCTCTTTATTGAGGAGTGAAACAAAATACCATCTGTAATTATGCAACCTGAATTTCTTTATTTACAACAGCTGAACAAAATATGTGACAAGAGAGCAGTGGCCTGTATCAATAGCCTAAACACAGTCTAGAGTATGTGCTGTGTATTTGTTAAGCAACATGTTATTATCAATTTACTGCAAGCACAAGTATTTAGCACAAGTATATTTGTTGTTCTTGTTTATCTAAGTATTATTTAGCTAGAGATAACATGGTTATTGCTTATTAGCTAAAAATAGTGTTTACAATTCCAGAGTAAAGACATCATGCTAAGTGCTACCTAAGAGTGAGTTGTTTTTAAACTGTTGTTGTAATTAAAAAGCGGTAAAATTTATACTGTCCTGTAGATAAAGGCTTTTTATTTTATGGTTACCTTTCATTGTTTCCTTAGTGTCATGATATAGTGGGAATACACTAGATTTCTTGGCATAGTGTCATGGGACTGATACTTCTGATCAGCACAGGGAATAATTTTCAGCCTTGAAAGCCATGTTGCAAATGCTGGCTTCATCTCTATTTTTTTTTTCTAGCTGGTGTGTGCTCTCGATCTCCTGATAGGGTTTCTCTTTAGTTTTAGTTTTTATTTTTTTTTTTACTGAGGGAGGAGATATTACAATTTCAAAACTTGCCTAAATTTTGCACTTTGCTTTTTCACTCCCTTTAAAAATTATTCAAATTATTTACAAGTCTAAGGACTTTGTAAGTCTGGTTGCAGTGTCAGTATGTATGTGTTGCATACTGATTAACTGTTGTTTCACAACACAAATAATGTAAATGCAATTAAAAATCTACTCTAATGGTTTCGTGATTATACTGACATATGGAGAGAAGAATTTTCTCATGTTATGTTTGGCATATTTAGTTTTGTAGTACAGACCCTACAGAAAGAGCAGCAGCTACAAACTTTACTGTACAACAAAATGTAACAATATTAAGTGAAATGCCCACAGTTTGGTTAATATAGCCTCAAGGCAGAAAGAGAGCCTTTAATGCATTTAGTAAGAGCTCTCTGTACTTGATCTATTTCTGTTTTGCAGCCACGTACTCTGTATGCTAAAAATGAAAAATGGAGATGACCATCTATATGTCAAGAATAGTAAATTATATATGAAGACACTGTTTAGTTGCTCTAAGTGCTACTGATTTGAATCTGTCTTTAAAGAGCTAAGAGGCGGCAAGTCTCTCACCTGAATAAATCACTCCTTAAATTGATAAGACACAGTTAAAAGGCAAATAAAAGATATGCTGCAATCCAAACTGGACAAACAGACTTGTCTTATATCTTGTTAGCAGTAAGGGTCTTAGAAAGTAAGCTAATTTTCTTTAGTTTTAAATTATAGTGTAAACTAGATCAGAGGATTAAGAGATGAAGAATGTGAAGAAAAGTGGAGGTGATCTCATGGAGTGTTCACACCAAATTAAGCCCTGTTATTTAAGGCTCTTGCACTGGTGTCTTACAAGGTGAACAAAAACTGTTTTGAAAGCTTTCGATATTGTTCCTTTTTTTTTACTTCCAGCATAACAATCTAAAACATTTTCTTTATTTTTTCCCCACAGTATTGTACTGGTTTTTGCCTATGCAGGAAAAGCATACTGCGAGCAGGTTGTAGTTCCCAGCTGCTATTTCTGTTTTCTGTGTTCGTAGAGAGCTGGGCATATACTTAGCAGTGGATTCAGTTCAAATCGCTCTTTTACATATGGCAACGTTGACATTTAGCTACAGTTAGGAATTCTCTTCTTGAGGCCATTTGCTGGAGGCTAATAACTTGAGCAATTTTAGCACACACTTGAAAAAGATTTGATTTATTTCCTGGTATATAATTAAGAGTAGCATCACTTTAACATTAGACATATCTCTTGTGCCTCTTTGTTAGAGGGATCAATTAGGAACCCAGGCCAATTCCCATATAGAGATAGATTTGATTTTGTTTGCAAGCACTGAAGCTTGACTGAGTGCTTGTATCCTGAGGACAACAAATCCATGGCCCCTGCCCACCCTCCTCCCTTTCAAAATGACTAAAATGTGTTCCCTAATTATCTCTTATTACTCTGTGTCTGACTGAGATGATGTATGTGCCAAACTTGGACAAAGTGAGCCACAGGTTTCATTTAGTAAGGCCTTCCTAAAGAAATTATTTAAATAAGAAAAAGGAGTCCAAAGATAAAATGTCTAATGGCCATCATGTGAATCCTCTGTCAGGAACTTTAGAGATCACAGCTTTCCAGATGGCTTTCCTAAGAGGGCCTTTAGAATCCTCTCCAGTGGAAATAATGTGTTTGGTTTGTTAACAATGAAAGCTTCCACCGCAGCCAGTAAAATTCATGCCAGAGCTGAGACGGAGGGCCCAGCCCGGAAAGCCTTTTGGGTCTGGAGTTTGCGTGGATGTCGGCATGAATCCTGCACTCAGTGCTTTGAGAGCTGATACTTGGCTTAAGGCTCAAGAATCTGGCCCCTGCTGTATCTTCCCATGTTTAAACAAGAAAGCTGTTTTTCTTCCTGCTGTTGGCATCATAATAATGTTACTTGCTTCAACAAAGATGACTATCTGCTTCAGAAGATTTTTGCTTCTTAATGAAGCTGTTTATTCTTTCCTTATTTTCAGTTGCTCTTTTCAATTCTCTTTATTCATAAATTTCTAATGCAGTCATTTGTTTATGCACAAAGCTAGTGGCAAAAGTGAAGAATGGAATGAAAGGAGGGAATACAAATACGTTAAATCTGCTTTAGTTACAGGCAACCGTAAATAAAAACACATTAACATATCAGCTAAAACACAACTTCTTGAACTGAAACATCTGTAAATGTAAAAAAAGTGTTATCTTTCTTTGCAGATTGGTGAAAGGTCACTTAAATTAGTTCCAGTTTATACTCTGTTGTTCCATTACACTGTCATCTTTCATATTACAAGTTAGTGTGTGCAATATCCTTCAGTCTGCAACCAAAGATTTAGCATGTAAGACCTGAAGAACAAAGTACACACCAAAAAAAAAAAAAAAAAGAGAATGGTAAAGGAATGAAAAATGGCTGATTAAATTATCGTTAAAACTCTATTAATTTTTTTTTGCGTTTTCCTCATTGTTTCTCTATATGTTTGCAAAAATTTTAACTTAGTTTCTTTGATGCTGATTGTCATGCATCAACGATTTGTTAAAAGCAGCTGCTGCCATTTCTGTTTAGTTTATTTTTTTCTGGCTGAATTTATTTGCTCTCATGCTCTCTCCAGAAAGAGTGATCAACAGCCACTGTTTAAAAATTCTCATTAGGCAGTTTAGTATTCAAGCTGTGGTCCTGCCATGGTTTCTGAGGTCCTGACATAGTGACTTCAGTATAGATTTGATGACACAAATAAATTAGCTAGATATCATAACAGTCAATCTGTAAAACATATTTGTTTCTATACTGGTGCTAGCATTAATTCTTTAAAGAAGCAATAGCAGTTGTTTGAAAGTATCAGACAACTGAAGAAATCTGTCTGACAGTCCAAGTCGGATGAGCACAGCGTCTGGAATTGCCATGCCAGGAGGAATCGCTTCTTGCTAGTCTAATTTGTGTGTCCCTTTCTGAGCAGTTAAAACTACTATTGCTTCTCTTAAATGGAAAGACCATAAGACAGAAAAAAATGCATCGGAATTGTTTGGGCGATCTTTGTGGATACCATCCTACTTCCCCCTACTGCTTAGTAGGCTGCTAATAACTACGGCAGATGAGTCTAAGCAGGGATTAAGTATGTATGTATGTATGTATTTATTTATTCATTTAAACAAATGTGTAAAATGGGTTTTGATCGGCTTAGGCTGTGGGCATATTTGTTCTACTCTAAAAATGTCTTCTTCAGGAAGTGCGGTCCACTTGGGGGATGCATGTGTAATTATTCTTTTCCTGCATAATACTTTTTTTTCACATGTGCCGGTTCTATGTGTGTAGCTACTTTGGCATGCTTCTTTTATGGTCTGTTCCTCTGTGTCCTTACGGCAGTAACTTTTGCATAAAAGCTTTAATAAGTTTTTTTTTTTAAATCATACTTTTAATTATTTTTCCTTGTATATTATCTCTGCAGCTGTATTCTAACCAGATCATTGTAATTCAGCCTCTGTTCCCAAGAACATAATAAGGAGCTTGTTCACACTTGAAAGTTAATTCTGATTAAAGTAGATGTAAATTTAATTTCTGTAGCTATTGCTGAGTAACTCCTCTTGTGGATGTGCTTATTTGAACTCTGCTTATCTGAAATAACTTTCAATGAATGAGACTAAATCAGAATAAGCTATAATTCTGCAGGAAAAGATGTGTAAAACATGAAGTTGTTCAGCATATCTATACCTCATATTGTGGACAAGCTGGGATGTGGTACTATTTTAGCCTTCTGTGGGAGTATCAGGTAATAAACATTTCTGAAGTCTTTTTGTTGTTGTCTCTGATGTCACTTAGATAAGAGATCTTTTATCTAATTTGAAATTGAACTAAGAGGGCTGCTTTCTTTGAAGAAAATTGATGGTAATCTTCTGGAGTATGTTATTTACTATATTCCAGTTCCAGAAAAAAAGCATGAACAACAAGGAGTCAACAGCTGGCTTGCTGTGCTGAATGATGGATAGATAAGTCTTTGCACAAATAAGGTCATACAGTCTGTCTGTAGTTTTCCACACAAAATTAAGTAATATAATAAAAAAAAAAGGTCATACCTTCCTCAAGTGCTAAAGAGTTAGAGTCCTAGAAAGAGTTTTCCCACATAAAGGGGAAAAGTGCTCTGTTGTGGGTGTAAAAATTCCATTTTCCTAGGTGCACCATATTCTTTTGTGCATTGTTGAGGCATTTGTGAGATCTAGACAGTGGTTTACTTCTAAGCGTAGCATGCCACAAAATTTAGTCCTACGTTTTTGTGGGATATACTAGAACTTGCACTGAAAGACTTGTAAAAGATGGAGCGAATGGGAAAGTAGTATGTCATGGGTGTGGAAGTCTCTGTCATTAGTTCTCCTGACTGTTTGAATGGCAACTGTCAACCTGAAATCACAAGCCTTCACTAAAAAGTTACTAGTTCTGCTTCTCTAACAAACAGAAGCTTGAAAATAGTACTCATGTACCTAAAAATTCAAATTCAGCTTAAGAAGATCTCCAAATGTGCCACCCTTGAAAGGATTCTGGGCCAAGAACTACCTTTATCTGAAGCTGGCAATATAGAAGTTATTACTGGTCACCTCTTTCTAATGCTTCCTGTAAATGCTGCAGTGCTTAGCCTGTCCCCCTTCAAATTAACAGTGCATGGCCTGTATGGAAGGGGGCAATTTGATTGTACCACTATTCTCAAGTCTGAGTGAAATTAAAGCACTTTTCCCATTGAAGCTGTGACCTGACTTTGTGTTTTCCTCTCCAAGCCCTTATCAACATGTATGCTTCTAAAAGTATGCACAAATACTGCATATCAGTTCCAGACAAGAGGCAAAGGAGTGTGCAGTATCTAAATGAAAATGCAGTGGAAATTTAGGCTGACAGAATGCAATTGCAAAAATGTGAGTTAGTCGGAACTCCTGGGATAACCTTGTCACAGTGCAATGAAGATCTCTGAGGACTGTAAATACTTCAGATATAGGTTTAATACTGCTTCTTAAAGACAGTGCTTCTAACAGTTTAGCCTGACATTGTGCTAGCATATTATTTAATACCACCTCAGGGGTAAGGATACTCCGTAATACTACCTGTGGATTCACCAGTGTTAATACCTGCTGTCTACCTAGAAACAGGTGCTATTTCGCAGTTATTTGTTACCTTAAAAAGAAGAAACCATACAGCTTACGTTTCATATAACTTACTCTTAACAATCTTTCAGATTTAGTAGTCTTCCAGAGGATTAGTGTATACAGCAGTACTTCGAGCAAACAAGAATTTGCGAAACTTCAGTGCCAGGACTGAGACAAATCCATTATCTCTGGGTGTGCAGGATGAGCCGGTGGGGATCCACCTCTCATGTACCCCTCAGGTGAATATGTCTCAGTTGTAGGCTCCATGAGTCTCTTCCTTCACTGAACCTTGTAAGAGCATCCTGAGCCAGTGAGATTCCACTGGGGAGCAGCTGAGGTGGTGTAACAAGAAAAACAGCCACGATTTGGTGAACTGGGGTTGGGGTTGTACATGTAATGGTTTCTTTCTGCCAATCTTTTCTTCTTGTTTTCCTCTGCTCCAGCATGGTTTATGCATGGGTCACAGTCCCTTTGGGGGAGTTCTTGCCCTGGCATATATTCTTAATGAACCACAGTCCCTTTGGGAATGTCCCTGTCCTGATAGCGGTCATCCATGGGCTGTAGCCCCTCCAGGATGTCGCTACCCTAGTGCATGTCTCTCATGGGCCACAATCCCTCCAGAGCATCCCCACTGTGGGCTGCAGTCCTTTCAGAGGTGCACTTTCTCTGGCATGGAGCATCTCTGAAGAACATATCTCCACCTGTGCGCTCAGCAATGTCCCTGTCCATGTGTCTCCTCTGTTTCTGCTCTCCCAGCAGCTGCCACTCTTTCTGAAACACATCTGAACAGAGGCACTGTGTGGTTGGTTGAAGTTTTGTTGTGTGAGATGGGATGCACACTGGTTTCAGAGCAAGCTGGAAGCCGCTGTGATTGCACAGGGCAGCTAATGGGATTCCTCTGTGACAGGCACCCTTGCAGCCCCTGGCTACAGAAAACCTGACATTTGTGCCCAGTAACAGCTGGATGCAGTCGCTCGGCATGGCATGCTATGCCCCTGCAAGATAAACTCTTACGGAGTGGACTCCCAGAAGGCCCCAAGGTAGTTCAGGCTCTGCCTAAATAGAAAACTCTTTTGCTGCCTTTTGGTTTGTTTATCCCGTGGTCGTGTGTTGTTACTTGATGTCTGTGAAATACTTAAAACTGAAATAGAAATCAATTGCACTTGTTGTTTGTTAGTAGCAAAGTCTCTTTTGAAAATGGCTTCTCCTCAAGGATGGACATAACAGTTGAAAACAGGGGAGCAAAAATTAAAGCAAATGGAATTGAAAGGCTATTCAGAAATTAAATGTATTAACTATTTGTCACAACCCTGACTTTCTTTGAATGTACCTGCCTTCAGCTACCAAAGATGAGTCTTGCAAAGCTCTGAGTTAGTAGAAAGCCTGAGGAGATGCTTTCTTTCATGTCTAGCTTGCTAGGCAAAAATTATTATACTTTATCACAATAAGCTACTGACAACAGTCCATCCCTGTGGTCATCATCTCAGCAAAGACTGCTGTAATGATTTATATCCAAAGCTTGAGGTAGGCACCTGTTTTACCTGGTGTAAATGCTGCAGTTAATTTTCTTTGTATAAAAAATATGCTACCAGCAGGTTGCTGTAGTTGCTAGGATCCTCCACAGTCTCTTATTTGACTTAAAGTATCCATTCAAGAGCCTTTAATCTATTTTTCTTCATTTGCAGCTTGATGTGAAAGCTGTGCTCTCAGGAGCCATGTAGTTAGAAAGCTCTGGACGGATGAAAAATGTTCTTGGAGGACAGCAGAGGGAGCTAATGGATGAAATAAAAATGAATTTAAACTGCAATTTGCAATGTGTACCTGCTAGGAAAAATCTTTTCTGTGTTGCTACAGACACAACTGTATTGATAGAAAGGTCAGAAATTAAAGAAATCAGCAGGCAAATGAGAATTTGGACACACTTGCCTTAAATGTCCACCAAGGACAAACAGAGACCAGGGTCCACGGTGAAGAATTCACTAAATGTCCTGAAGACTTGAAAATGTGTAGGAATTGTGGTGATGACTGCCTTATAGGGAGCAGAAATGAACATAATTGTCCTCATTTTAATTGTTAATGAGACATAGAAATTTAAAAGGAAAATGGGCTTTTTTTTTTTTCCTGAATGCTGATCACAGTCAGTCAATAGAAGCAGGTTTTTTACTGTTGAGAGAATCTGGAGACATCTGGGTCCCAATAATCATTAACTTTGAGAAACAACTGGTCTCAACAAAATAACAATCATGCTGGTGCATTTGTTTTTCTGTTTTTCTTGGCTGGTACGTTTTGTTTTCTAACTTGCTTCTGTACTAGCAGTAGGGGAGGGGTACAAGCCTGCTCCACTGCAGGCTTAGTTTTAACTCCCGTTGGGGCTCTTTTATTGTTTGTGAGTTCCTTTTAAAATATATTGTGTAGGTGTTTAGTATTCTCCACAGAATGTGGGTACAGTTTCTCATAGATGGGAGCTTTTAAAATACTTAATCTGACTTCTGAATTGAACACTATTTTGAATATGAATAGATTAAAATTCATTTGAAAGGTAAAGGGGCTGGAGTGAAATTTAAAAAAAAAAAAGTTTAGTTGACATTATGTGGCATTCTTAGGAAGGATCGTCTAAGGACCTGTAACCCAGCCGAGGGTGGGCTGAGGAGGATTGTCTTTATAAGCATCTCTGAGTACAGCTTTGTTTTAACAGCCTTTTGAACGCGGAGGAGCATGTTCGAATGATGAGCAGAATGCAGCTTTGCAGATTTACCACTGGGTGTCACGAAAGCCTCGCCCAGCATCGCTCAGATGTTGGGGTGTCAGTCGGCTGACTGTGGCAAACATTGCCTAGGCTGTTTTTTGAGATGTGCCCTCCGCAAAAGGCTGGCTCTTCTGTTTCTTTATTCTTAATTTTCTTTTATTTTTTCTAGTCTTTACATTTTCATTACTAATTTCCCTTTCTTTTCCCTTATTTTTATCTTGCTCTTTTGCTGCGTATTTTGGTTTGCTGAAGTGCTGGTAAAACCAAATCCTGCTGTAGTGTGTTTGGCAGGAGGTTTGTGCAAGAAACACAAGCCTTTCGTGGGATATTTTCTGTGCTCAGAGTTTGTCCCCAGAATTGCAACTTGAAAGAATGAATGAATCTTCAAAAGAAATTCCCTGGCCTTAAAATTATTTATACAGGGGAGTAAAGAAGTAGGTTATGCATCTATTCAAAAATTAACAAAACTCCCCACTGTTTTAATTAGGGAAAATAGTGCTGTAAACTGAGCAAAGAACATCAAGGACAGCTAGATAACAACCTGGTGTTCTTTTTAAAGATCTAAATGAGCTTTTTTTTTTTTTCCTTCCCCCCTGTATAACCTTTGCACAAGCATTCAGCAAGATACTGAACAACCTATCTCCATCCCTTCCACCTTATGAACATTTTGCAAAGCCATAGCAGCAATGATTTTGCTGTCTCTGTCCTGGGAAAAGCACAGTTCATGTTGCAGCCAGTTTCCCTGCCACTGTGCTGCTCTGAGCGTGGAAAGGTGAGTAAGAAAGGAAGGAACAGCTCTGATCAGCCAAGTGGAGAATGTAATATAGAAATGTGGGGTACTATACACATTTCTAGCCAAGAACTTCCTCTGGGGAAATGCAGTGTGATATATTTCATGTATCTCAAATTAAAACACATTCTTATCTAATACCATGGTGTCGAGGTATTTTAGAGTATCTAAAATCTAGGTCTGTCCCCAAGTTTGACAGCTTGAGTTCTCTTTTGAAATTATTACAGCTTCTTTGAGGTCCTGGCTTCTCCTTCGGAGAGAGCAGAACTTACTCTGAAACCAAGTGGGTTCATCTGGATATTCAGTTGTTGTCTGCTTGCTTAGGTAGTTGTACTTCAGGTGCTCATGTTTTTGTGCCAGTATACTTGTCAGAGAATCCACAGTTCCCTTCAGCTTTGTGCAAGTTCCCTCTGCAACAAAAATGAAATTTAGGTTGTGACTGCCTTTTCAAGGAAGCGTTGCTCGGAAGATGTATTTGTCCAATCATGAGTTAAATGGGATTTACTGAAGTGATGATTTAGGGAGGACACCCTCTGAGAGTACAGAGGCATGAAGCCAGAACAGAGTAGATCCTATTAACTCTAGTTTACCGTAGGCTAAGATGAATACTATCTCAATACTGGTCCTTTCAAGCCACAAGCAACTCTGTCAGAAAATAATTTAAAAAGACAGTAACCCACTTTTGAGTTACTAAGTGGAAGCTGCAGTGAATTCCAGAAAGTTAAGTCCTCTGACTCCACTGCTGACTGATGCATTAGCTGCGGTATGTTTCAGAAAATGGAAGGAAAAAGTGAGATACACTAAAGAGGATTGTAGTTGTTGCGTATACAGTCTTTGTAGTTATATAAATAATTGGCTGTCACATCACCTGCTTGCTATCTTCTAGCTAAAGCTTTCTGATACTTTAGTGCTGTAGTTCTTTGAAATCTAATGCAAATATATTTAGAACGCAAGTATGAGGTTACAAAGCATTGTGGCTTACAGGGAATTTCCATATACTACACTTTTAATGAAGCTTCCTATCCATTTCCTTTGTGATTCAATTGATCACTCCAGCCCTTGACATGATATTCTGGTACCTGACAGCTTTTCTTTTTTCCTAAATCAAAACTGGCCTGTGGGCATCTTAACCATTTGAATGTGGAAATCTAATTTTCTGTCCTCCAAGGCGATCAAAAATAGACCAATTTGGAAAAAATGTCTTGTCTCTTTGAAATAAAGAAGAAAGAAAAGGAATATGTAAAGCTACAGAATAATCTTGCAGTTATTATATGCCATATCCCTGTCACTGCCCTGACTCTTTACACATCCGCTCTAAATTGGTTTAAATAGTCATTAGCATTCCATGTAGTGCAGCATATAATAGGGATTGCGGTGCTGATTGTAGGCGAATGGCAACGTGAACTTCAGGAGGTTTTTTAATATTCACGGCACATGCTTTGAAAAAAGACAGAACATGTTTTTCAAACTTCACTGCACATCTGTGCGTCATTGCATGTGTGTTGTGGGCCCTGGTGGCCGCTGAAGGAGCTGGGCCAAATCTGCCCTCCATTGCGCGGTTAAAAATCTGGATGAATTCCATTCTTCTAAAAACAGAGATACCCTATTTACACCGCTGTGGCAGGAAGCAGATCAGGCCCACTGTTTGTTTCTGGCTGCTGTGATCGGCTGATGGTCTGTGCTTAATGATATTACAGGCCTATAGGGGTGTCTGTACAAGAGTCTCAATTCAATTTGCTGTTTTTAAATAAACACACTGCACTGAGCCTCTTCTGAGGAAGAAATAAAAAAGAAAAATGAATGAATGCCAGCCTCCCCTGATTTCAAAAAAGATCTTTTGGTAGAGCCTCCTGGTCCCTAACCTTCCATTTCTACATGCACCTGCTTCCCCAAGAGCTTGTCCCCAGGGTCAAAGCCTTAGATCCTCTTGGATTTTCTTGGCTGTAGAGCTGGGCTGGTAAAAAGTTTGGCATGGTAGTGTGTCAATGTACTTCATCTTAGAAACTGCAGGATCATCTCTTGCAGTCTGTATACTGCTGTACTTCCTTGCTGAGTGCTAGAACCAAGCCCAGTTCTCACCTGGCAGAATACACCACTACATACAGAGCTATGTCAGGTAGTCTGAAAAATTATTTTGGTTTTTTTTTTTTTTTATTCCAGAACCACATCCTGAGTTATGTGGTTCTGGTTGCTCTTTTCTGATTTTCTTAGTTCATGTTACACGTCATGCACAAATACAGGCTGGGCGGGGAATGGATTGAGAGCAGCCCTGAGGAGAAGGACTTGGGAGTGCTGGTGGATGAGAAGCTCAACATGAGCAGGCAATGCACCCTTGCGGCCCAGAAGGCCAACCGCATCCTGGGCTGCATCAAGAGAAGCGTGGCCAGCAGGTCGAGGGAGGTGATTCTCCCCCTCTACTCTGCCCTGGTGAGACCCCACCTGGAGTACTGTGTCCATTTCTGGAGCCCCCAGCACAAGAAGGACATGGACCAGTTGGAGAAGGTCCAGAGGAGGGCCATGAAGATGATAAAAGGGCTGGATCACCTCTCTTATGAGGACAGGCTGAGAGAGTTGGAGCTGTTCAGCCTGGAGGAGGCTCCGGGGAGACCTGATAGCGGTCTTCCAGTACCTCAAGGGGGCCTACAAGAAAGATGGGGAAAGGCTGTTTAGTAGGGCCTGTTGCGATAGGACGAGAGGTAATGGTTTTGAAATAAAGGGGGGTAGATTTAGATTGGAAATTAGGAAAAAATTTCTTACGATGCGAGTTATAGAACACTGGAGCAGGTTGCCCAGAAAGGTGGTGGAGGCCCCATCTCTGGAAACGTTCAAGGCCAGGCTGGATGAGGCTCTGAGCAACCTGACCTAGTCAGGGATGTCCCTGCTTCTTGCAGGGGGGTTGGACTAGATGACCTTTGAAGGTCCCTTCCAACCCTAACCATTCTATGATTCTATGATTCTATGATTTTTCCTGTAGCTGCAGAAGTGTCAGTCCTAACTTTATATTGAGCTATATTTGAAGGAAACTGAGGTGCAGAAGAATGCTGTGGGGATAAGTGATTTCTGTTTGTTCCTGTATGCCTACTGTCAGTAGAAATCCTGCTAATAAAGCGTGCATGAGCTAAGATTCTTTACTTCATGGTCCTTGGTATTTAGAAACAGTACATTTCTGAACTGACTGTAAATATGGAGAAAAATTTTATGCCAGCTATCCTCAATAACCAGTTCACTGTGTAAACGTGACGTATTATGGTTATAAGAGGTGCTTGGTGAATATAACAAAGATGTATTATTTTTAGATACAGCTTTTGGAATTAGGGGAATATATTGAATTATCTTTATGCAGTGCCAGGAAAAATAATCTAAGATATTTTTCTGACCTCTGCCACCATAGTTTATAAAAATTGGCATTTATAACACTTCATTCTGAATCACTGATATTATGTTACAGTATATTTATTCTTTCGATGATGCTGGTAGCGAATTTGCTCATAATGTAGGGGTCTTTTTTTTTCCTAGCTGCAGCTGAACCTGGGATCTGAGTTCTGAGCATTTTTTCCTAACTTAATTGGCCCCGTCCTGCTTGGTAGCAATTATAATCTTAATGAAGGTATATGAGAAAAAAAGTTTACATAACTCTCTCCTTGGGGCAAAGGTTAAGGAAAAAACACTGTAATAAAAATTGGAATGGAAAACATGAAATTGAGAAAAGTATATGATGCAAGATGTAATTTATCTGTACAGAATTTCAATCAGTAGATATAGTTTAAGCTAGGAGTTTTACAAAATTTAGATATGGTTGATATATTTTCCACAAGTACATGCCACTACTAACATGTGCTCCTAGCATTTTCATTTTTGGTTCTGATTCTTCTTATTTACATGAAAGCAACAGAATAAACACTCAGTAAACACTTCTTGGCCGTCTGTGATACTAAATGTGACCTGCAAGCTCTTCTTCACAGCTGTTGCTCAAGTACAACTTCATGTCAGCCCAAATCTGTGGTCCTGCTTCTGCTTACTGAACAGTGGTACTCATGTTGTTGTTTTTACCAGCACAGTGCTGTACACACCTGTGACATCCCTTCCTGACTCCACTGATGACATCACCTTGCAGCAAAGAATGACTGCTTTCATCCTTTTAACTGGTGATACTCCACAAAAAAAAAAAAAAAAACACCACAGCCTCCAATTAATCTCTCTGGGCTGAGCAGTGCGTACACACTGTGCTGCACTGATTAAAAGTGGGCGTCTTTTTCTTGTCCTAACCTTGAAGGTGTCACTGAGTGACCTTGAAGCCATCTTTCGTGTTGTAATAGATTTATTTTTGCCCCTTTCTTCTCTGCCTAGAAACCCATTTGCCTCATTTCCATGTGGTGATGATTTTCATCCTCCTCACATTAGTTGTCTTGACCACACAGTAACATCAACTTCACTCTCATTAGCTTCATCAGCACTTCAGCAAAGTGGCGATTTTGGCAAAGTACTATGAAACCTGTGTGAGGATAGCCTTTTCTTTCTCAAAAAATTGCCAAAGAAGATGCAATCTCTTGTGCTATTGCTGTCTTTGGCACGGCTGTAGCTTAGCAGCTGTCCCAGTTGATAAATTTAAGGAGTGATAATGCTAGAGAGGGGACTGGGCTTTGTTACTTCATAGTGAAAATACTTTATAGCCAACACAAGTTAACTTGGGAGAACAAAGATTGGGAGATTGCAGTTTGGAGTTTGTTTAATATCGTACCAGGGGGACAAATACTTCCTTCATCTGTGAGTCAGCTCTGTAGGGAAAAAAAAAAAAAAAATAAAGAAACTAAAATTGAAGTGTGATCCCTGGAAATTACTCTGAATGATGAGAATAAACAGAGACCAAGCAAACAAAAAGCCACAAAAGAAGTGAGAACCAGAAGGGCTATATCTTTTATTTCTTTGGTGTTATGGTGATATGACTCATCCCTCTGTGGCTTTCTTTATTTGGTATTCATTAATCACTCCATAAATAACTCCCTGACTCATCTGAGCTTGGAAAGCTAAACATCTCAATTTTTGAAAGAAGTTTCATGCTTGGGAAAGTTGCCGAGATAACAAAACTGTCCAATGTCTGCATCTATTAATTGCTAGGTCTTAAGTAGGACAGCTTCAGATTTTCCCCCACTGCCCCACTGTTTTTCCTCAAACCTGCCCCAAAGGATACACCTCCCTGAGCATGATAACCCTTCCATCGCCTTGCTTGTTGAGTGTGGTCTTAAATGTGAAATAAAGCACTTTAGCAGTTGTGTACATCTTGTAAAATGGAACAGACAAGTGTATTTATTTGTTTTACTTCTGATTTGAAGCAGTGCTTTAAGGGTGAAACGTTTTTTGTCTTACTTCCCAGCTACGACATCCCAATGGAGATGCAGCTGATGTAACCTTATTTTCTGGCAGTGCAACCTGGGTTTCAGACTCTCCGTTGCTTATGTATCTTGGAAAACTTTTTTTTTTTCCTTTTAAATACCAATACCCAGCTCCGAAGGGAGCAAAGCAAGCCCCGGGGTCTCTGGAGCATCTTCTGCCGGGCAGGGCTCCGCTAGATGGCAATGTGCGCCCGCCGTCCGTTTCCATCCGCTTCCATGGGAGAGCCTCCCAGTGCATCAGTAGATTTTGCCGGTGGAATAAAATATTTTAAAATTCCGTATGACAAAAAGCTCTGTTTAATTAACTAATCTTAATCATTTTGTTGAAATTAAAACCATCGCGCCTTGTTTTAATAGTGGCAGATTAATGTGCAAAAAAAAAAGGTTGTTTTGTAAAATGTATGTTTTCTGTCCCTGCCCCGTTCCATATCATAAAATATATATTTGTTCACGCACTATTATTTTATTGAGACAGATGACTCTATGGAGCAAATACAAGTAATTATGTCCATTCATAATTCAAATAATACCTTTTTTTTTTTAGTGAAAGAAACATCACAAGTTAATTGTGCCTGTCTTTGTATCACTTTCTCTGCTTGACTCTGGCTTTGTTGAAGATTGCTTTTGAGAGCACCCTGACTCATACACGTACATCGTAAACTGGCAGCCAATTCCGTACAGATGAGGGAGGTCTGTGTGGGGCAGAGAGATGAGCGAGGTGGCGGGGGGAGGGGGGTGGTGGGGGTGGTGGTGTTCTCTCGTCAAGAGACATAGGCAGGAAATACTTTCCCAGTGATGAAAGGTAGGAATAACTCCCTTTTCAGCCTGTGTAGAAGATATTCCTCAGTCCTTTATTACTACTGGGCTCTGGTGCCTTCCGTCTTTACATGAAGTAATGGATAACTGGAGGCGGTTGATCCCCTCCTAGGTGCAGTAATACTTGGGAGCAGGACTCGGCACGCAAGAGGCTGTCTTTCACCATGCAAGCAAAGTGGAATCAGGGTGGTACTGAGGGAAACTGTTTTAACAGTTCATCACACACACACACACGAAATGAAGCTCATTTGTGAGACAATGAAGGAAGAGGGAGCAGGGCTGCAGGAGAGAGAAAAACAGTTCCTCCAGGAGCTACAGTAGCATTAAGACCTGGTTCTCGGTGAATGTCTGTTCCTTATGGGGTCTAATAGGTATGTGCTCCAATGTAATCTTTGCTGGCAATTGGAATATTCAGAGACTGCTGAGAAACACCAAGTTTCTCTTTCAGGGGGTATCTCAGGTGACTAATAATGTCAGAATGCGTGTGTTAGTCTCTCCATCTTTGGGGCAGTAATGCGGTCTCGCTCCTTTCCTTGCCTGCCTATTTCCAAGCAACTTCCTTTGAGACTTCTTTGTCTTATTTGGCTGAAATCGAAAGTAAGGTTCAAAAATCGTCAAAGGGAAAGAAACAGGCTGAGGTATAGGCACATAGCAAGAGTATGTAAAAGCAAGTTTTCATCCCTCTTGGTGGTGCTGGGAAGGACAGAGTAAAGAAAATCAATTTCTCTTCCTTGCCTGAAACTTTTCAGGAGACACAAGGTCAGTACTGAGGAAATTAGGCTGAACTGTATCTCCTGCCACACATAAGATGACATGTATTTTAACAAAGATGTAAATATTTTGAGTGCTGGATATTCATCTGATTTGTATTCCTCAGAGTGAATGGAAATGGACTTTATTTTATATGCTGGTGGGCTGCATATCTCTCCTTTTACCCTCCTTCTAGCCTCTTGAATTGACAAGAGCCTGATAATTTTCACCAGTAGAGCATCTGAACAGTTCTTACCAGACACAGTTGCCAACTTTCATAGAACAAAGGCAGCTCTGTAGAGGTTCATGTTACTGAGGGATTTTGAAAGACTTGCTTCTGTGTAACAAAATCTTTGAACTATAAGGATTTTTATAGTTAATGAAATCTTTAAAGATTTAATTCTGGCATGTTGCTGAGTTTGGTTTAGTTAATTTAGTAAGGTAAGAAACTATTTGCACAATGTTGTTGCCCTGCCTAGTTGTAGTTTGTCTGTAGAGAACAGGAATTTTGCAATCTATAGGAACACCTCAAGCTAGGTGGGACTTTTTGAAATGCACATAGCTGATACTGAGAGCTACCTGGGGGCTATCAGAAATGCCTGTGTATAATGCCAAACTGAACAGAATTCTCAGCAGTCCTCCTGTTCTTCCTATTCACCTCCAATAACTAGCTCTGTGTGAATTGCTGGATGGCACCTTGGTGAATGTAGGCATTGTGCCACTTTCCACAGCCATTTCTTGACACGACCACTGAGCTTTGCTTTCCCATGCAGCGGGATTGTGCAATGAAATATCTTATTCAGGATAGTTGCCTCGTTCAAAGTAAGGCCCTGTGACCTTGGTTACTGCGTACTTGAAAAGTTCCAAACTGCATCTCAGTTCTGCAGGGAGGTAACTGCAACTGCTACAAAAACAGTATGCAAATGAAAATCATGCCCTGAAACTACTACTGGAAAAACAAAACCCAGCATGACCCAAGAAAACAGAAAAATCCTCCCCAATCCGCCACTCGATGTCCTATGACTAGTTTTGCAATTCAGTCACCACTGCAAACCAGACACCTCGGGCACACTGAACGTTCCTGCCTTGCACAATGCAAAACTGCAAATGAGCTCTTTGCATAAATACCAACCCCAAACTGAAACACTTACTTAAAATCGGAGGTGTGGTAAATGACAGCATCGGTAATGTGTGTCGCACAGCGTATGAATAAATCAAGTCCCATCGATGGCTAATGAAAGGCTTTTTGATATGCTTAACACTAAATTGCTTTTGATTAAAAAGCTTACTGGAGAGACAAATGTAAACTATAGCTAGGTGCACTCACGTTAGACAGTTATGTGCTGAATCTAATTTGAAATGGGTAAGTGCTAACACATTTAATTTCCTGCATACTCGGTGAGACAATGTTCACATTTTTTTTGAACAGTAATTTCGAGTGAGTCTTTCAAAGTGCTTGAGTCAGCAACATAGCAAGAGTGTTTGGAAAGATGATCATGCAAATGGAACTTCAAGTGATTTAATATGCTCACTATCGCAGGTAGATAGCTTGATCTATGGCGTACTTAGAATGATGGAACAAGCTGTGTACATCAGCAGCGTATTTCAAGCTGTTAGTATTCTTAGCAAATAATGTTTAATATGGGTTTATCTTTAGTCTGGAAAACTTACCAGGAAGTGTGATGAATAGCAAAATTATGAAAGCAACAAATAAATGAGAGTGGATATTTGTATGTAATAGCAGAGGGGACAGAGAAGATAAGCTGGCTGAGCTGCACTGTGACAATTTTTGAGCTCCTTTTGCTAAATTGTGTCAGAACCATGATTTCTTATGAGTATTCCTCAGACTGGAATCCGACAATCTGAAAGGAATAGCATGCATGGTACTAGTCATGACAGGAAGGAAAGTATGCAACTATGTGGGAGATGGTGCAACACCAAGTTCAGAGTCAAAGAGGAGAAGCAAGAACCTCACTAATATCTGAGTAACGGAAGTGCTGGAAATCAGGTAATTTGTATCAGACAAGGGTGTTTCTGAATGTGAAAAGCCTTGAGGTGAAGGAAAGAAATGTTGGGAACTGATAAAAGCTTTTTGAAATGGTAGAATCTGTAATGATTTTTAAAAACGTAGGCAATTCGGTTTGTGATTCTTTTTGCCCAAAGATAATTATGTTGTGTTCTAAACAAAGCAATAAGCACATCATCAGTCCTAGAATCATCCTTTTAAAACTCCCAGAAAACAATGAGTATGCAGCACTCCCAGAATAGTTATTGCCCTGGGTAACAGTGAGTATAAATAGAGTTTTTCACAAAATAAATATATGCCTTTTTGGAAAAGGATGTAGTCTTTGCAACTCTGGAAGTCTGAATAAGGAGACACTATTTTCAGCACTTCTGGTGTCACTTAGAATGGTTTTGAAAAGTACTGATATCACTAAGTTTTTCAATGCAAAGATATAGTTTGAACATAACTGATATTCTTATTTCTCTTCTGACCAGACTTTGTCCACAATTTCTGTGATGGCAGCAATCTGCTGTCTGGTTTGGTGTCTGACCCACCGCAGGAGAAGGAGACGTGAGGCAGAGTAGCAGCTGGGTGGACACAGGTCTCTGCCGAACTGAGCAGGGATAATACATTTGAACAGCCTCAAAACAGTTGGTTTTTTTACTGTGCCTCTTCTTTATTTCCCTGAAATTTCTGCTTCAAAATAATAATTATTCTTTATAATAATTTGTCTTTTGGTCCAATCTACAAGCAGTTTTCAAGCAAATTAAAAAAAAAACATTGATTTCCAGCAGGATATAAATGATAGAAAAGTCTACATTAAAAGGAACCCTGGAGATCACCTTATCAAATTTTCTGTTGAAAATGAGGTCCTGGATTAGGTTATCCAGGGCCCTGTCAAGCTAAGTCTTCAGCACCTCCAGCAATGGAGATTCCAGCACTTGTTAAGTTTTGCAGAATTGTTGAATGCTTGAGGTGTGAAAGGGACCTCTGGAGGTCATCTAATCCAGCCTCCCTGCTCAAACCGGTTGCCCAGGACTGTGTCCTCACTGTGAAGTGTTTTCTTCCTATGTCCAGATGGAATTTCCCCTGATGCAACTTATGTCTGTTGTATGTTCTGTTACTATGCATCCCTGTGCAGAGTACCTTCACCTCCTTTACATGTGCCCTTGAGCTGTCTTTAAGTCTCTGCTGAGCTCTCCCTTCCCTAGGCTGGACAAACTCAATTTCTTCAACGTTTCTTTGTATAGCAGATTCATAAGTCCTCTAATCAACTTGATGGTTCTTTGTTGGACCCTCTCCTATTCTTCAGTGTCGTTCTTGAGGTGCAAAGCAGGATGAATTATTCCAGGTGTGGCCTGACAAGGGCCGAGAGGAGTGATCACAGCCCTCAGGCTGTCAGGTTATCTCTGGCTGATGCAGGCCAGGACTCTGTTGGCCTGGTTGCTGCCAGGGCACACTGCTTGCTCAGGCTGATCTTGCTGTCCCATGGGGACCTTTCTAGAGAGGCAGCTAGGTGTCCCCAGCCAGGCAGTTAGGTCTGTCACTGGGCTCATCCATCTGTCTGTTCTGCTGACTCTTCTTACTCAAGGTATCTTCCCAGGCTCCCCTCCACCACTCTTTACTGCCTGTGTGTGGATCTCATGTGTGCAAAATCTGAAACACAAGGTAAATGGTTAATTTTTTCTAGTCTGAGGGAAGTAAAAATACAATGCTCCTGCTAAAGGTTTAGCAAAAGGGATAGGCATGTCATGTCATGATGTAGTAAGCTTCCTGTCAGAGAAAAGATACCCCAAGCCCAAATTGTTCTTAAGCCTAGCCATTAGCGAGGAGTCAGTCTGAATACTTAACCATTCCGTCTCTGAGAAAGGGATGACAGGCTGTTCTTTCTCTGTTCAGTGAATTATTTAATTAGTGATGGATATGTGCATTTTAGCTGCTATTTACCTAACTACTATGATTTTTTTTTTAAGTACTGGGTACCAAAGAAGTACAACAAGCTCTCCAGTCCAAGTGTCAGCCTCTGTGTTGATTCCATTTTACCTTACCTAGCTGAAATATCCCAGGCCTTTATGCCAAAATTAATTTCATCATAACTCTTCCTCAGCCACACCAATGGTACTTCTAAACAGAATACTACTAAACCATCTCAGAACAGTGGTTTTTTTCCTCTAACTTTTAGAAAATGTCAGCAGTTTAACTGCATTAAGGGTATTGTACATATTGTGTTTTTAACTGGGCACTGTTTCTAATGTTAATACCTAGCCTACTGAGACAAATACCTGTTCTTCATGATTCATCACCATTACCGTACCTATGGAAAAATGTGTATCCTTTTTGTGCTGAACCCAATTTGGGATTAAAAGGTACTATTTTAAACATTTCCTAAATCAATCATGGACATATTGTTATTAAAATGTTTTTAGTAAATCTTAGATTAACCCATACACATACACTTTAAACTGCTCTCTCATTTTCTGCAACCCAGAAGAGAACACCTCATTGTCAGGATAAGGAAAACAGAAGTGGAAGAAACCATAGTCTGTACTCCATTCGCAAAAACCTTTGCAAATCTGAACTCTGTGCCTAATAGAAATACAAGGTAAAACTTAATGTTTGAAAAGGAAAAAGTAACTGAATATATATTGCATGAACATACTGTAGTTATATAAATTATCTGAAATCAAATGCTTTAGAAGATGACATGGCTTGAGTTTATAACAAAGGCTGAGGTTTATCAGATCAACCTCTGATCTGTAGCTGGGTATAAATGCTGACATAGTTAGGCAGTGTTTCAGAGAGAAGTCAAGATAACTTCCAGTAATGTATCATTGGGCTCCTCAAGAAATAAGCAGTGGGATTCAGCTGAAAGTTTGTAAGAAAGGGCAACGTACTGTGGCTTTAGAATATCATCCCTGCACAGAACTTCACTTTCCTGCTTCTTGCATCCATGGAATTGGATATGCAAGCCCCCTGCACAGCACATGGCTCTCTCTCACCAGTCATTTCTTCATCTTCTGCAGTACTGCTAGCTCAGCTCGTCACTTGGGTCACAGCAGTCAGTGGATTACAGGGGCATATAGACCCTCATTTGAAATCTTTTCACATGCAGTGACGCCGGTGATGGTACCCCCTCTTGACATCTTTGCTATAGCTCTGCTTATGAGGCTTAACAACATAGGATAGGTGCAGATAGACACTTCTGGAGACAGGGAGTGTGTGGAGCCTTGTAAGCGAACTGAGTCAAGTCTGACAAGAGGAAAAGCTGAGACACAGATAACAGTCTAGTTACTATAGTGACGAAGGGGAGTATATACTGAGTCTGACAGTGTCCTTTCCAGCACTTGACATAATACATATCTTTTCTAAAATAACAATATAATTTACAGTAGTAAAAAAAATGCAAATGTGTAAACTGTGTATGCCGCTTTCTGTTAAGTGTATATGTATTTCACAAAGCAACAATGGGAAAAACTGCAAAATATCTAGCCTGGTGACATAAAAACCTGCATAAATAGGTATACATGAGCTGTTCCATCAGTGAACTAATGATTCACTAACACTGATGCTTTCATGTAAGTTCTTTGTTTACCTGGCAATACGTGGAATAGAATCTAATCCTTAAGACTAGCCCTGTTTTTTTTTCACCTCCCAATTTCTGTTTTATTTGTAAACAGTTAGCTTCCTTTGTGACACAGCTCCCACAGAGTGCACAAAGAACTGCATTATCAATTAATTTGCCTGGCTTAATTTCCCAGCTGTACATCAGTGTCATGCTATGCATTAAAATAGCTGTCTTCATAAATTTTCCAGTAGGAAATAAAAACAGAATGATACTTTTTGAAGCCTAACTGAGAACCAGTAACACAGACATGTAGTGTTTTCCCTACTGCAAAGGGAGAACTCGGATTTCATACTGATAAAAATCCCTCATGTTGAAAATTAGGAGTGGACTCCCTGCTCATTTTTTCCTAAGAGGCTTTAAAATTTCTTTTCCTCAGGCCTTCGATGTTTTCTACTGCAACGCACATATTAATATTATTATTTAATTCTTTCCTATTCTTGGGTACTATTTCAAAGAAAGCTAACTGTTTGTTATACAGTATTTTCTTCAACTTCCATAAAATGGTTGCATGTTTTAAGCTGCCCTCATCATGACACTGTTTAATTCGGCGTTCTCCTTCTTTTTAAAAAAGGATTTCTCCCAGGTCTGAATCTTCACTTTAGACAGAAGAGTTGTCATTACTGGAAGAACTGCTATCCTGGGTGGATCATTAATGCAGGCATTAAACATTGATCAGTCTAAAGGGTTAAATCTGTATGAAGGAAGAGCGTGGTGTAATGCTGGTGTACAATAGCTAGAGGTGACTGGCTGAGGAGTGCTGCAGGTCCTTATTCAGGATAGTATGTCACAATGATTGCTCTGCACTTCAGTGTCTCTCATCCCTGCCTTGGGAGAGCGACTTCTACATAGTGAGGTATAACGCTCATTTAATCTTTGGCTGACGCACTGATACTGCTGACAGAAGGGCGAGTTCGAGCCATCTGCAGTGGTCGCACTCTGGTGGACAACTTTGCTGTAGGATCTGGGCTGAGACGGCCAACTCATTTCACATCGATTACCCAGCAGCCTTCAGACATAGCGGTGTTGGTGGTTACTGACCTGGGCTGGATTCAAACTGGCAGTTAAAGCATGAAAGGCTCCATATGCCAGTGTCTCCCCTGAGCCATTAGGTGACATATGGTTTCATTCTGAGAAAAATGATGCTCAGCCAATATGAAATTATGTATGCAAAGGTTAAAGGCATCTTTTGCCATACCTCATGGGAGCTTTTTACAGATATTTGTATCACAGGGGAGAAATCCGTAGTGTGGAAATTATAAATCCCCTTATTCATTTAGTATGCCTATTCTTGTTAAATTGAATGATCAGTGGTATCTGAAAAGTACTGAAGAAGCCTTCAGGCCTTACAGTTGTTTTTTTTTTTAATTTGTTTAGTGGGTTTTTCTGAGATTTTTTTTTTCTGTGGAGAGTGAGAGTAATGATAGATGCATACTTATTTGTTCTGTTTTCGTCCAGCTGTCATTGTATGAAAAATAAGTCTGTTAATTTAATTTCCATCCACAGTTGCCATATCACCTGTCCAGAGTCCTTGTATAGCCTGGCCAACAGGACTCCTAAACCTGCCTTTGCTGCTTTTAGCTGATAGGCACAGGAGAACTCCTGTTTCTGTACTACTCCAAAATATGTTTAGGAAAGCTTTTAAGAAAATTTTAGGGGGGGACTGGAATAAGCTAGCTACAATTGAAGATCATGTTGAAATTGTAATTTCTTCTAGGCTATGGTAAAATTTAAAATATTCAATTTTCTTTTTCCGTTTGAGTGAGTCCTGGTATGTAAACAACAGCACAGAGGTTAGTTTGACCTAATTTGTCTTTCATGCAGTCTAGCAGAAAAAGAAGTAGCAGACTACATTTCCTTCCCCCACCAAATTTTTTAGAATTCTACTAAAGTTGAGCTTTAAGTACATGAATATTTGGAACAGCAAGGTGGCCTTATAGCTAGGTCTTGACTGACAATCTGAAAGACACTGAGTGGAGGAATGGGCTCAGATTCATTTGCCACTACTACTAGAGTTGCCCAAAATTTTTAGTAGGAAGGAAAAAGAAGGCTAGGGGGAGCTCAGGATCTGAACTCACAAAAATCTGGTCACAAATACATTCTTCAAAACTTGTGTCAATACCAGAGAATTACTGCTGTACTGACCCTTACTAGTTCTGACCTAAAATGCTTACGACATAGTCATTTTAAGTTGGAAATATGGCATGAAACCTGAAGCAGATCTATTGATTTCACTGGGAATTTTGTTGTGTTTTTATTCTCTTCACATTTCCTTCTTCTTAGTATGCAATGTAAGTGTAGACACTACAGTGGGCATAGGAGACATGTTGTTATTCTCAGACGTGGGTGTACAACTGTTGCACCAAAGAAATGTTTTAATTCCCTTGAACTGTTGTTGTAAATATGTCCCCAGAAGAAGAAAATATACTTGTTAAGGGAGGGAAATTATATGTGAGAGCATGCCTCAAGAGTAGGCAGACAATGATTGAAGTTTCAAGAGAAAGCCATAGGAGAAAAGGTCTTTTATAGACCACAGAGAAGCCTGGAGCATACTCTGTGGGATCTGGAGGAAGCGATAAAACCAAGGAATAAAAAAGTGTACACTGATAGAATGATGTAAGCTGCCAGGAGAAAGAAGAAGTGGTTGTGAAGAATGAAAATATGTAGTAGGCACCTGCTGGAAATAAAGGTGTGACGGACTAGAAACCAATTTAGAAAAAATCCTGTCACTAGCTATCTAAATAAGTCCCTGAGCAACATGAATGGAAAAGGTGTTTTTAGCCTTTGATGCAGATAAGAGAAAATAGCAGCTATTTTAGTAACTCAATTTCATATGTCATTTTTGTAAACGTATTGTAAAATGCTACTTAGCCAAAGAATTGGAGTTGGGAATTTTAGACCCCTGAGGATGACTGTGTGAATTGGAGTGACTGGCTGCTGGAGTAATTCTGAGGTTTGAATATATGAAATACAGTATATATATTATCCCACAATCAATATATTTTACTACATTTTGTTTCTGTGCCATGTCAGTCTTCTGTTTCTTTTTCTGTTCTATCTATCAGGTATAATTAACTGCAGGCTTGTTTGCTTGTTTGTTTGTTTGTTTTTTTCCTAGAGCCATCTACAAAAGCTCCCACTCTATGTGTTCATGTAGCTCTCAAGTACAACCATGAAAAGAGCTGTCAAAAAAGCTGTCATGAGCTGGGCAAAGGTCACTGCTAATTAACGGAGGAACTCGGAAGAGGAATAGTCTGATTCTGAGATCAAGCTTGGGATGTTTGGGCAGAAAAGAGCTAGGCAAAGCAGCTGTTTCTTTTAGTGTGAGAGCTCGTAAAGCCACAGAGGAGGAAGCTGCAATAGTAAAGACGAGGAGGCGAAGCAGGTACAGTGGTGGTGCTGTTTAGGCAGTGGCACTCCCCACCAGCTGCTTGCTGGGCGGTAAGGAAGGAGAGAGGGCAAACAGATCAAGGTTCAAGTTCAAGGTTCAAAACGGCATCAAAGTTTTTAGTTGCTTAAAATTTTTGCAGAGTGTTCAATTTTAAGTGTAAATCAGCACACTTTCATTTAAGAGAGGCTAGAAGGCCTGAAGGTATAGCTGGGGAGGGACTGAGGAAAAACCTGTAAATTTTTCTGTTCATGGGAGACAGAGAAGGAGAGAGGTTACTCGTGGCATTGCCCGAGTATCTTCTGAGCAGAAGTGGCAGCTGAAGATAATTTTGTTAAAACTGGTTGTACTATCACAAGACTGATCTGTCAGTTTTCCATGGGAGGACAGGACTGTTTTATCCCAAGGCAACTGCTTTGCATAGGGAAAATTAATCATTTACATTCAGAGTCTAAAACACAGCTAAACTGTCTGAGTCTGAAGATAACATGTCTCTGCAGAGTGCAAACCAGGATCTGATATAAAATATACACCAACAGTGGGTATAGAACTTAGTAATTTGTCTTAGGTTTTAAGCAGGTGGGTATTCTAGTGGATCTGCTCTGATTTTTTTTTCTATTTTATACTCCAGGGCTATAAATCTTTACTACTTTCCAGTGTTTTACCCTTTAGAGAGGCTGATTTTTTTTAAAGTTACACGCTGAGCTAAATGTTAACATAATTATGAATGGAACATGAAGTGCATGCATTTTAAAGCCTTTTAACTTGATATAGTTAAGCCAACACTTGGGTAATAAATGATTATTTTATGCAGGTTAACCGAGGTCTTTTTCATTTATGCATCTGTTTCCGATAGGTGGCACTCCAACAATTTCTGTAAATGTTACGCTGTTTGAGTCTGAACTCCTGCAAAAGCAGAAGAGTCTGTGCAAATAATGAAAAATTGATTTGTAATTCTTTTATTTTAGACATCACACCAAAGTCTTATGTGTTTATGAATTATATGTTCAAGGCTGTGAACTGGGGAAATTACAGGGAAGGAGGAGAAAGAAATATGTGGAATTGTTGGTTTATAAAATGTTGTGAAATCTGCTACGGTAATTTGATTTAGTATTCTCCAGTCATCTCCTGAGACTACTACAGTCCTTGCGCAGGAAGTCCAGACTGCCTGGCGTGGAGGCAGCTCTCCTGCCTGAGGTGCTCTGGCATGTGATTCAGGGAAGGAGAGATTCTTCTGGCCCTCAGAAGAGCTGCTGCCAGTGAGACAAAAAGGGAAAGAATACAGTTGAAAGAGATACCAGATTACAGACGGACGTAGAAGAAACTATGAGTCTGTATTTGCCTAAATTCACAATAACAGTAAAATATTCTGAGTAGGCTGATGGGCTTACTCCTAGAGCTGAGCTGACTCCAACTCCCAGCCATTCTTTGGCTGATGAATGAAGCTGGGGTGGAATCCTAGCGGCACTGAATGCAATGGCAGAGCTCCATTAAGTTGAAAGGGCTGAGATTTCACCTTGTGACACTTATCCTCCATCCACCTATAACCTCCATCCTCCTATCACCTGTGCTACAGAGAATAGTAAAGCTATGGGACAAAACATGACTTATTCTGGATGCTCTTTAAATCTAGTTTAGGGGAAAAAACAAAAAAGTGCATATGCTTCACTTTACGTGAAGCAAATTTGGTGACTCCGTGCGGTCTCTCTGTGTGGCAAGCGGAGGAAGGACATACAATTCAAAAGACTGGGGTATCTCATTCCAGAAATTTCAGCAGCAGCTTTATGACTGAGACCTTGTTGTGCTACTGGTATTATATATGTTTCCTATGGATTTTTAGTTTTATTCAGGATAGTCAGTCTTGCACAGTGGAACTTTGTCAAAGTGAAAAATAAGACCTTGATGATTTCTTAGTTTATGGGTGTTATTTTAGACATTCAGCCTGTCATTCTGAGTAACCATTCTTCCTTCCCTCTCCTCAAAAAAAGCAAATTTGAAGGTAAAATTTGTTTCTGAATTAACTTACAGTGTATTAACAAGCTGCTAGTTCCATTTCCTAAGGGATGGTTAATGGAGGTGGCAACCAAAATCCCTGCAGAGTAAAAGTGTTTTTTTAGATAACGTGCTGAAATCTGGCTAGCCAAAATGAGAGGTAATATTAATTAAGAAGTGTTGGCAATCTGAAGATTTGGTTTAATTTTTTTACAGTAAAGGGCATGGGATTTGCCTTCACTGCAGGTTTACTTGGAACAAGAGACTGTTACCCTATATTAAATGTATTCTTTTAAATGTTGATGGGATGAGAAAGCATCAATATGCAAAAACAATACATAAACATGCATTGCCTGATTGCGAAGAGCTGTTTATAAGCACTTAATAGGGAACTTTTTGGAACATTAACCACGTTGTAGAAAGTCTACTCTTTTGACAGCTGCTCAGATTGCTCATTTCCCATGCCCTTCAGATCATATTTGGTCAGAGCACCTCACTGTCTTTTTGTGTTGTCTATATTTGTGTTGATCAATCTGTCACATCAAGTTAAACAACACTACAGCTGGACTATGCGATATACTTTATTTTTAGGTTTCTGGAAAAGGTTTGCGTCCTATGTGAGAGCTATGGAGGAAAGACATCATTATGGAGGAATCCTAATTGTAAATTGAACCACATAATTTTCTCCATCCCCAAATTAGCAGTATAAGGTAAGAGAGATTGGATTTCAAAAGCTGTGGCACTCTTCTCTCTGTTCCAGTTTACTTGTCCTTGATTCATCTGGAGAGAAAACAAACATGTTAAAAGGCAGTAAAAAGCAGATAGCTTCCATGTACAAATTAGCATCTCCCAGCCTCATGCAGGTTTGAAAAGCTCGGCTATTTATCATGTTACATTCTTACTCATTGCCTGATTTCAGATGCCAAAGCAATGTGGTCGTACCTGTCAGGCAGAGGAGTGAATTTCTTGTTGTGCCTTCCTGCTGAAAGGTTAAACTTTTTAGCTCCTCTTTTGCCTCATTTGTTCATCCTTCTTGCCACCCTGCAAGGGCTAAGGTTTGTATCCTTTGATAATTTTCTTGTTTTAATAAATTTGAAAAGTAGTTGATTGGGCTGTGTAGACTAACCTTGGCTTTTCCTCGGTGCTGACCAAAATGGTTCACATAAGTTGGCTCTCTGTGACAGCTTCAGCTGGATGTTTAGGACCCTGACCGATCAGCTTAGGCGGATTAAGCTGCAGGAGTTTTGGATGTTACCACCCCCGCCTGCCCATTTCTCCTTACCAGCTGCAGGTTATTGCATTTCCTAGCCAGAATGACAGAAAAGAAGTTGCATCTGTACTTCAGTTGTCCTAGGTCAAGGACTTGCGTTGCAGTGCAAAACCTTCACTCTTGCCTTAAGCTAGTTCCCCAAATTGTACCTGTGTGCTTAGATGGGCTGGGAGCCTGGGAACCTGAGTCAGACAGTTAGGTGCTGCAGTACTAAATCTGCCAAAACACCTCTGCAGGAGCCCTAAAAATCACCAAAAATTGGAACTTCTGCCTTGTGTTGCACCGATAGATTAGTTTTCAAGCCACAGAGCAACAGCTTTTCAGAAGATAAGAAAAAATGAATTTACCAATTAGTATTTATTTATTTTTTAAAAAGGTTCAGATCTTTCCAGAATTCTGGCTTTTTTCTCTCTCTCTCCTTTTTCTTTGAACCAATAAAAAAAACATTTGAACTTAGCTTTTAGCTTGGCTATTAATAAATCTGTGAAATAAAAAATGGGGAAAATCTATATGCATAATTGCTAATATATTTTACATATGCATATGCTGTATTTAATATTAATATTTTGTACAGGTTTAATATATTGAATATATAAATAATATTTTTGTTAATTACTGCTCAATATTTTACTTGTATTTATATTATTTATGACAATATTTATATTTATGTATTTATATTTTTTATGACAATCTATGCCTACACAAAGTTGGTTTTTAACAGAAAGCATATCCTGACTTGGTTGTATTTGAGATTTAAGCTATATGAATGTCTGTACTCTAGAAGAAGGGTTGGATTTTACTGACAGATTTTTAAAAATATACAGTTCTCACAAATACAGTGTGTCATGAAATTTTAGAATCTTTTTAAGACTTCCTCAAAAAGTAATAGCATGTATGTTCTTGGAGTTCTATATTGTGATAAAACAAAACCTTTCTTCAGGGAGCAGGTAAAATAATGTCAGTGTATTACCTGGCAGTTGGGGAAAGATGCTAATTAAAGCATGAATTCAGTTACCTGAGCTTATTAGCCTATCCCTAACAAGGCAAAGGTCCCCTGAGTTTTGGGAACTGAACTATATTGTGTTAAACTCTTTTCCCCTGTGAGAATTGCTGAGCTGCATCTTTTAATGATGCTTCCTCTCTTTAGAGACAAAGGAATGTTAAATGCTGTCAGTACCCTTCTTCTCAGTTTCTCTTTTAGCTCTGTCTCAATAACTTTCTGCTTTTACTTATTCCCTTGATGCAATTTTTATTGAAATCTCAATTCCTTGTAAATTAGATCTCAAACTATCTTTTGAATTTTATCTAGAGGAAA
Organism: Chlamydotis macqueenii; assembly: GCF_036417535.1. NCBI lineage: Eukaryota > Metazoa > Chordata > Aves > Otidiformes > Otididae > Chlamydotis > Chlamydotis macqueenii. Next base: position 43,981,668 of record NC_141593.1, read on the forward strand.
CACAAAGCTACTGAGAATGAGTGTTCCTCCTTGCCTTTCTCTCTCCATGAACTCTCAGTAACTCCATAGGCAGTGAATTATTATTTTATTTATTTCTGTGCCACTTTTGCTCTGCTAGCTGACTAAAATATATATGTCTTGCAGTGTGACTTGAAGGTCATTAACGCCGGACTTGCCAATGTAGAGAGAATTTTTAAAAGTCAGGACTCCTCACCAGTCCTGCTAATTTGATGAAGGAGGCACACTTAATCAATTGAGATTCATTATGAATCTGCTGGATTTCCTCTGCTGCTAGATGTAGTCAGAACTACTCTCAAGAGTTCTGAATCCCTTGAAAGTAAGGGCTTCCCAGTCAACCCTCAAAGCCTTGCCAGGGCTACAGCCAGAAAAGGTTAGACAGAAGATGACTGCTCATCCTCAGGTCACACCAATCATTGAATTAAAAAAGCAGGGGGCCAACATACCAACATACAATGTGGCTGTATGTTTACACTTATAACCGTAAAGCTGGAAGCAGGAGGCTATATGCTGCATTGACTCGATCTTCCAGGATGTCTCTCTGCTGTCTTCCAGGGTGTCTGGAAACACCCCGTGCAATTCTCAAGGCTCAAGGCAGCAATGTGATAGGTGAACCTTCTGGATGTAGCCCTAAATATTGATGACTGTTGAATCCAAGTAATTTTTTTTGTGCATTAATTTATTACATGTACCATGAAATTGCTTGGTGTGGCTGCAGCATATTTAATGTTCCTGGTGAGCTGTGGCATTAGGGAATCTGAACGTGAAGATACACCACATACCTCTTCCCCACTGCAGCTCCGCTCCCAGTTTCACTTATATGGTATTTCATTGTGCCTGCTCAAGTGGGCTTGTCAGACCATCCTGGGCGAGCCAGGTCTCCCTAACAGGAGAGGTCTCATTCAGGAAAAATCTGGCTAAGTTTCTGTGATGCCAGAGGACTGAATTGGAAATGTGTGGAGCTCTGCAGCTGCAGGGTGGAAAAGGGAGAGGAAATAGTCTTTTGTCATCATTTGTTTGGAAAGTCATAATTTGACTATTTTAACTGGTAGTCAGCACTCGAGATTGTATCTCGGACACCAGCATGTCTCAGGGTCTTTTAGTAAAAGCCTCTAGAGCTTGAAAGACTGAAGACAGACTGAAAGTCATGTTTTAAGGCTAACTGGGGACTTAAGATGCAAAAGATGCTTGAAGCCTGCAAAGTTGTAGGAAAAGGCCCAAAAGCTTGAAACTCCAGAACAATAAGAGTTCAGCGTTTTTAGTGATTGATCCCTTATTTTTTAAAAAAGTATTATGAATTTTGGGAAGGATAGTCCATGAAGTTTGAATGCCAGAAATTGGCAGTACCAAGTGTTTTTTTCTGTGCTGTCTTGGTTAAAAATTAGTGTGACTTTAATAAGAGCTCTACCATAAATCATGTTAACATAGAGAAAATGGGAACCTGAGAAAGCGCACTTCAAATAATGCATTCAAAATTTCATTTAAAGAGTCTTTTTTTTTTTTTTTTTTGCCTAGGGAAATATACAAAATGACTTTAAAAGCTTTATTTTCTGGGGAGGTCTGTCCTGTGACTGCCCTGCTGCCGTGGCTGGTAGCACTTGGGACTGACGTTAGAGCAGCCAGCAGTTCTCAAGCCGCTTCTGTCACAGGTGGTTTCAGAGCGACAGGGAAGAGGAGGTCAGGGTGTATCCAGATTCCTGTCCTCAGAGCCCCTCCCACATTGCTACTCATAGACCTAGCAGGCTGTTGCTCCTCCTGCTGATAACTGAAAGGCAGCTTGGGATGAAGGAAGACTGGGAGGTGGCTTTGGCTCTTAGCCCCGCTAGCAGGACAGCAGTTATGGAGGCAGCTGCCCTGGGCGGTTATCCATCCCTCTCTTATGGTCTTCTTGCACAGATCTGTGTGTCTCCTTGGTGCTCAGAGAAGATGGTGGACCCCAGCTCAGTGACACAGATACAGAGGCGTAAAACACATCCTGCAGGAAAAGGCAAAACTCTGTTCTGGACAGAGGAAGAAGCAGCTTAGCTTACCAGTACTATCATGGGGACTTGAGCAGCCATTCTTTGACCTTGCTCCTCTGACAGTCTGCCCCCTCCACCTCCCCCTAAAAAAACCCAATCCTCCCAAAACAACAGAAAACCAAAACAAAAGAACAAAAGTATTTTGCTCTAAAAGTAGCTTTATTTTGTGTTTAGGGCTTCCTAGAACCTGTGTGCTGGAGGCTGCTGGGGGGATGTGCTGGATCAGTGTTTTACATTCCCTAGCATGGTTTTCCTTTCTGATGTATTCCTCCTATGGCGGGCAAACAGCCAGGTGAAATTGTGCAGAACACCAAATATTAAGAAACCAGAAGACAGAGCACTGTCTCTGTGTTGCATTCAGATTGGAGATGGGGCATTGCAAACTGATATTTTCCTGAACTTGAGATCGGAATTGCTGAAGCATTTAGGATAGTGTGTCTGCATGTGCTTTTATTTGGAACAGAAAAGCTTGTTTTTAACTGTAATTCTTTGGCAGGTAGGAAGAAAATAAAGGTTACAAAGGCCAGGTATCCTTTGAGATGGAGATGGGATGGAAACTCCCCTTACCAACCAGGATATGCATCCCGGTCAAGGACAATAGTATATTCATAGACCAGTCAGGTGTATATTGTGTGTAGGTGATCTATGGTTTGTTACATAAGCCTACACTGGACTCTAACCAAAATTTGTGTCCCAAACTACCCTTAGGTGTTTTTAATGCTAAAAATTACATCCCCGTATGGATTCTGAGTAAGCTAATAAAGAGGACCTCCCTAAATGTTTAAAACATGAATATATGTAATCATGAGTTGTGGGAAAAGTATGGGTAACCAATCAGTTATTTTATTGTCATTTTTTCCTTGCTGTTATTTTGTATAAAAGATCTCTTGTATTTCTAAGAGGTGTGCTGGCTTTGTGGGATACCACCTAGCACCCGTCTTTGTGCAAACATGAGATAAAACAATACCTCTACCAGTGTGTTAATTGGTTTCTGCACACCAGGAAAACATACCCAGGTTTGGAACAACAATTCCACTCCTCCACGTGGAAGGCTTTCATTGTTTCAGTTATAACTGATTAAATGATGCAAGCAGAAAAACTGTATTTCACAGAGATGAAATTCACATGTATGTATTTAGCATGGCTTACTTTTTGATTGACATGTTAATCTGGAGTAATTTGAAGCATCTGAAGGCATAATTGATTGCTTTTATTTCTATTTGTTTTCAATCATTAAAAATTAGTTTTCTGAGACAAGTCTTTCAAGTACTATTTTCTTGTCAGAAAATATATGTGTGCAAGTCAGCAGTTGCTCTGCAGCTTAGGAGATACAGCTTGCAGATCAGGGATACACAGTAATTACATGCGAGATCAGAGCAAAGCTCAGGAAGGCTGTCACATTGACAAGAATTCACGCTAGGCAGCTGTATTTTTCGCAATTAAAATTTTGCTCTTATCTCTTGACAATGTAAATAAAGCTCTTCTGTTCAAAAATCCTGCAGCGTAGCTGTGAATTCTTGTCACCCACTTGTCAACAGAAATATCAGACTTTCTTAAGGTTCGTTGGGGACTGGCAGCCAGGAGAATTTGCACTTGGGTGGGAGCCTTTGCAACTGAGTCCCAGAGATTTCCAGTGAGAGGTTACTGGAAAGAGAAGATGGCACTAATGGAACTAGGCAGTGTACGTGCTCAGATTTCCCGGCTTTTGTTGAAGACAGTGGCTCAAATCTAGCAGTATTTGGGCTAGTTGGTATTACAGTTTCCAAAACCAGCTTGCTGGGAAAGATGCTAGCCTTGTCATTGTGGCCAGTGGTTTTCCCTAGTGATTCTGGGGTATGTAATGGCAGTGTCCAAGTTAAACTATGAATATAGCAGCTGATGTAGTTGAAGGTGTACTTATTTTCTGCATCCTTAATCTTTGTAGTGATATATTAACTGAGAGCTGTCAAAATCGCTGCACTAAAGCTGTAAGATATACCTGTACCTACTTTGAGATCTTTTTCAGAGGTGCCTTGGAATTAAAAAAAAAAAAAAGTTCTGGTTTTGAGATAAAGAGGATATCTTTTAGTGCGTCCACCAATTAAAGCAATAATGCATCCCATGAAACACTAGTATTTTGTCAGAACACAGTGAAGTGTTACATATTAATTACTTCCATGCATTGCTCCTAATTATCTGTAATGGTCAAAGGTAACCAAACTGAAAATAAACAAAACATATGCAGAAACTCTCTTGCCCAAACACATGCTACAGAATTTTGATATGGCTCCAGAGGGGCTTATTATGGGTTGGAAGTACTGAAATTTGCCTGTGGTTTAGGCAGAAAACTTTTCAAACACGGCTGCACTCTGTTAGTTTGTTGACAGACTCATTCCACACAATTGTCAGCCCCGCCAGTACATATTATAGAGGGGTCATTAGTTCTGAGAAAACGGAGTATTTGTCATCACTGCCGCAGAAGTGTGTACATATCATAAATGGAGCCTGAAGGGATTTAGTTCCAGGTTATTAAGTGTTCACTTGAGATGGTGGATAATAACTGCTGTTTCTTATATTTTAGATTAGACTACCCTTACTGCTTGTAGGACTTTTTTTCAGTGTCTGTTAGTCTTGTTGTTAGAAACACATATATGATGATTGAGGCAGTATCAACAAAATCAGTAAATTTCTGTACTGTCCAAATTCTGCAAAGTATCACTTCATTAGTTAGCACTTTATCAGTAACTAAGCTTTAACCAGAACTCTGCTGCAACTACGTCCAGTAATTAGTGGGACAGTATTGTAACTTGGAATTTTTTACATGTAAAAATTAACATTCATGTGCATTTGTTCACTTATTAGAATAATATAAAAGCACCAATACAAATATTACAGAAAAAGAAATTCTGTAAGTGGAGCTGCATCGGAATCAACATCACCCCGAAAAAAATAAAATTAAGATATCAGGGCAAGCAGTACTTTTTCAAAAGGTTTGTCTGAAATGACGCTGTTGTTCACCCCAGTAATAGTGTGTTGTCCTTGCCTAGTTGGACTCATAACCTATACTGCAAGCCCAAACTCTTAGCAATAGTGATGCTGTTGTTAACTAGAATAGAGGGAGAATAATAACATTACCTAGAGCAAAATCTTTTTTGAAAATATAATTTTTTGCTGCTTACTTGCAAATAGACAATACAGACTGACCTTTTAGTATCAGTATTTTACAGATAGGATTCTTGGATCAAGAACTTTTCACTATGAAGTCTATTTTTTTAACTGTTCCCTATGGTTGAACAGTCAAAATATATTGGGAAGTTACAGTTCTGATCAGATGGCGCCAATGTTCAGGCTTGATATGAAGTACAATCATAGTGGAAACCAAACACAGAGGGGCTATTCTTTAAAGAATAGCCAAAATAGCTAAACCAGATACTATCTTCCAGATTTGCTACTGCATCTTTTTTCTCCCTTTGATTGTCAGATGATTATTACTGCATTTTTTAAAAATTATAACTCTCCCTGATGACGCTGCTGTTTGCTATGTAAAAAATAGTGACCTTGATTATGAACCTCTGAACTCCTGCCGTTATGAGTAGATCCACTGAGGCTAAAAACTGGCACTGAGTACCAGGGAAAGATGAGGCCATTAGTCTCTCACATTTCAATAGTCACTAGTAGGAAATTATGATTTCATTTAGGGAATGGCATTTGAGACAAGTACACTTAATTATGGAGGTAGTGCATAGCAAGCTGTTGTTAAGATTAGCTTCCCTGTTGATATAACCCTTTTTCAGGCTATTTGTCAGACTGTCATTTTGGGGGCTGGAATTTTCCCTGCTTTGTGTCCACCTTAGCTTGAAATATGTTTAAAACTGTGGCCACTAAATAACACACCGATAAATACAAATAACTGAAATAGATGGGAAGTAGGAGAAAGAACTAGATTTTTGTATTGTCAGTCCTGACTACTGAATTTTTGTGTGCAATTTTGTCTCAAGTGCATAACACCATGGATAACCCCTGTCCTTCTCTGTAAGAAATAAATAGTATAGTAATGCTTAATTCATGAAGGGAAGCATCCTCAGAAACTATAAGATTTTCCAGAGCTACTCTTTATCTCATCCTCATTTATCTACAGGTGACCTTTTCAATCCACAAGTATTTTTTATGCACAAGTTTTATGTGATTTACTGTTCCGTATTCACACTGTGGCAGTGAAGCTCCAGTGAAGTGCTGTTTAATAGGCGAGGTAGAGCACAGCATCCCTCAAGACACAGCCGGTTTGTAATTAGGAGGAACATTTGGGCTAGGAAATTGGTAATTATCCTCATATTCCTATCATTTAACTGTAGAAATGAACCACACATAGCTGTTTTATGATTCCAGAAGCCAGATCTATGCTAAGTTTTATTGTAGTGTGTGTAAACTCTGTTCCAACATGTGCAGCTCTGGTAGGCTGGCTGACTGAGCTGTGCATAGTCATGTGTGCTAGCACCTCTGCATGGCTGTATAATTAAATTAACATTCCTGAGCTCAGCCCATTGTATCAGCTAAGGTCCACCTTTAGATCTATGTGAAATGTATCAGTGTGCTTTGATCCCATCCCTTTTGTTTTGGTTGGGTTATACTCATCTGCCTTAGCAAGTGACTCAGCACATTACCAGCAGCTCAGCAGATCAAAGTGGCTGCTGCTGAGGTCTCTACGTTAGGCTGAGCATGGCTCAGGGTTTTATGTCAGACTCAATCTAATTTGGTGAGTTGAACCAAATATCCCCGCTATGCAGGCATCTCAAAACTGTCTGAAGAGCCAGTGCCTGTCTCACATTCTTAGAGGCCTGGGTCACGGCTTCTGGTCTGGATTGCATGCCTTAAATTTGCTTTGTGGTCCGGAGCAGTGTGTGGTCAGTGCAGGCAATCAAGAGGTTCACTTAAAACAGGCTCTCCTGCTCTGAATTTAATTCAAGTGTAGCAGCTGACAGGTGTTGAGTTGCTGCTTACTTGAACACGTCCGATCTGTAACTGATTGTGTGAGTACTTCTGGATGGGGTCCGAATGAAGTCGGGCTGCGGCTGGATGCGGTTTGTGTTCACCCTGTTGACTGCCTTAATTTGGGTAGGCCAGACCTCTGCAACTGGCCACAGCTCAAGGATGGTTTCAGAAAGCAATCCTTGCTGTCCTTCAAGCGTTAGTCACTGCTTCTCGGATCAGATGCAGCACTTAAGAGCGGCCATGTGAACGAGTGCAGTATGTGCTCACATCATCTGCCATGGATGTAAATTTGGGCATTCGAAGCGGGTGTTCTGCAGCTCACGTCAGTATGCCAGCTTGAGTGCATTGATACAATCCACACCTATTGCATTACATATCATACGATTCAAGTCTCATGACCAAAAACATTCGTCTCTGCCCTATCCTGTACAAATTTGGTTGTTCTTTACTGGCATAGGCAAGTGGTGGGCTGGCTTATACGCAGAGGTAAGAGATGGTAATGTCTTGGTACTGCAGGCTCAGAGTGGTACTGATTATGCAGATTAACTGATATTAAATTCCAATTCTTTTTCTATTAGGCAAATTAATAAACTCCAAGGAAAAGCATATCTGGGTAATTAGTTTTTCTTCTCAAATAGCTAGTCCAACTTTCTTAATATAGCTACTGTAATCTAAGTTTTCATTTAAATCTTTTTTTTTTTTTTTTTTCCATTGGAAAGAAGGAGCAACTGGGACGAGAGAGAAAATTGCTTTGTTCAGTTGAAGGGGCCTGCTCTCCCAACAGCTTCTGCTGGGTATCCTGTTCTGTCAATGGGGGCTGTGTATATGAATGAGTCAGGTGTTTTTTAATGTAACAATTCAACTTGAACTGACTTGCTTGCTTTTCTAAACGAAAGCCAGGTTTGGTATTTTCAGGCATGTCTGAAACACCTAAATTCAGGCCTGAATTTCACCAATTCAGTGACTAAAGCAAAAAGGCAAAATGCTATCCATCACATTACTGTCTCACTTCAGCTTTGCAATTTGCAAGCAGCATATCTGGCTATTTCCGGCTGCTAGACTTTATTATTTCTAGTACTTGATTCCTTTCTGAGTCTGGTTGTCTGTGCAGTAGCAGTGAAAATGGATGAACACCCACATGTGGGAACAGAAAGCATCTGGTGTTCAATATCATGGAGGTGCCAGGATACTGCTGTTCTGTAAAATATGTGTTAGAAGAGATAAGCATGACTAATGCATATGCACTTGAACAGTTCACAAAGAGCTGCTTTTGACTAAGAGTGGGACGATTTTAGTCTTTCGCACTTGTGATATACACACTCCACGCTGCGGTGGATATATCAGAAACCCATTCCCGGCTGAAATGGGTTCCATCTACTTGTGAAGATAAACAGCGCCCGTGACACTCCTCTGGCGTGTAGTCAACGTGATGCCACCTGCTTGCAGTGGAAGTGATTTCACACATCCCTTGACCTCCCCAGAGCTCCTGATGGAAAACCTGCTGCTTGGAGACCTGAGGTGGTTTTCGGATACTCTCTGGGGAGTGCTGAAAATTGCTGCGTGTGGGTTGCATCTGCTTGTGTGGTCTTCTCCTGTGTCTTATGTAACTTTGTAAACAGTCAGGTGTACTGTCATAAAGGTGATTCTAATAATTAAAAATGTTTATATTAAACATAAAAGAACAATAAATGCTTATTGGGTCAGCTTTTCTTGGATCTTCTTCTCTTGTCATGCTGGCATAGACTGGGGGTAAGCTGCACTGACCTGGTGGCATTACAACACGGTAAAGCAGTGGTTAAGTTAGCAAATCTAGTAGATCTGGTTTTCAGAAGTGGAGAATCTGGCATTTCTCCATTTCAACAGGCCCTGTCTATGTCCTTTAGCAACTGCTACAGAACAGTGAACTACTATGTTTTTTGTGTAAGTGGCAGCAGGTTCAGATCCTGTTTGATCTTCTTCACCAGAGGTAATGTTTAACTTGAGTGGCAACAAAAGAACTCGCTCCAGCCAGCAAGTTGGCTTTGCTCGGGGCCCAGCTGAAGTGTCTATATACCAATGCACGCAGCATGGGAAATAAACATGAAGAGCTGGAGATGCGTGCACACGAGCAGGTCTACGACCTTGTTGGCATCATGGAGACGTGGTGGGATGACTCGTACCACTGAAGCGTCAACATGGAGGGGTATAGGCTTTTTAGAAAGGACAGGAAGGGGAGACAAGGAGGGGCTGTTGCTCTCTACGTCAGCAACCGGCTGGAGTGCATGGAGCTCCACCTGGGGATGGAGGAGGAACTGACAGAGAGCTTATGGGTCAAGATTAGAGGATGGGGACGGACAGGGGATGTTACGGTGGGGGTCTGTAACACGCCGCCTGGCCAGGAGGACAGAGCAGACGAGGCGCTCTATAGCCAGATAGGAGCAGTCTCACGGTCACAGGCCCTGATCCTCATGGGGGACTTCAACCACCCTGACATCTGTTGGAGAGACAACACAGCAGGGCACAGGCACTCCAGGAGGTTCCTGGAATGCGTGGACAACTTCCTCCTGCAGGCGATAGAGGAGCCGACAAGGAGGTGTGCCATGCTCAACCTTGTGCTCACCAACAGGGAGGGACTGGTCGGGGATGTGAAACTGAAGGACAGCCTTGGCTGCAGCGACCACGACATGGTGGATTTCAAGATCCATGGGGCAGCGAGGAAACTACATGGCAAGCTCTCAGCCCTAGACTTCAAGGCGGCGGACTTCGTCCTCTTCATGGACCTGATGGGCCAAGTGCCATGGGAGGTGGCCCTGGAGGGAAGAGGGGCCCAGGAAAGTTGGTCCACATTCAAGGAGCACCTCCTCCAAGCTCAGCAGAGGTGCATCCTGACGAAGAACAAGTCGGGCAAAAAGGCCAGGAGGCCTACGTGGATGAGCAAGGAGCTCCTGGACCAACTGAAAGTGAAGAGGAAAGCCTATGGAGAGTGGAAGCGGAGACAGGTAGCCTGGGAGAACTACAAAGAGGCTGTGCGAGTGGCCAGGGATCAGGTGAGGAAGGCCAAAGCCCTACAGAACTGAATCTGGCCAGGGATATAAAAAGCAACAAGAAAAGCTTCTGTAGGTATGTAGGGGACAAAAGAAAGTCCAGGGAAAATGTAGGCCCCCTCCAGAAGGAAACCGGTGTCCTGGTTACCCAGGACATGGAGAAGGCTGAGGTACTCAGTGACTTTTTTGCCTCAGTCTTCACCGATAAGGGCTTTTGTCCTGCCACCCAAGCTGTAGAAGGTGCAAGCAGGGACTGTGAAGATGAAGAACCACCCACTGTACCCAAAGAGCAGGTTCAGGATCATCTGAGGAACCTGAAGGTGCACAAGACCATGGGACCTGATGAGATCCATCTGTTGGTCCTGAGGGAACTGGCGGATGAAGTTGCCAAGCCACTGGCCATCATATTTGAGAAATCGTGGCGGTCTGGTGAGGTCCCCGATGACTGGAAGAGAGGGAACATAACACCAGTTTTTAAAAAGGGGAACAAGGAGGACCCGGGCAACTACATGCCGGTCAGCCTCACCTCTGTGCCTGGCAAGGTCATGGAGCAGACTCTCCTGGTAACCATGCTAAGGCGCATGGAGAGCAAGGAGGTGGTTGGTGACAGCCAACATGGCTTCACCAAGGGCAGATCGTGCCTGACCAATTTGGTGGCCTTCTATGACAAGGTAACAGCATGGATGTCCAAGGGACAAGCAATGGGTATCATCTACCTGGACTTGTGCAAAGCTTTTGACACTGTCCCACACGACATCCTTCTCTCTAAACTAGAGAGACATGGGTTTGATGGACGGACCACTCAGTGGATAAGGAGTTGGCTGGATGGCTGCACTCAGAGAGTGGTGGTCAATGGCTCAATGTCCATGTGGAGACCGGTCACGAGTAGTGTCCCTCAGGGGTCTGTGTTGGGCCCGGCCCTGTTCAACATCTTTGTCGGTGACACGGACAGTGGGATAGAGTGCACCCTCAGCAAGTTCGCCGACAACACCAAGCTGTGTGGTGCCGTTGACACGCTGGAAGGGAGGGATGCCATCCAGAGGGACGTTGAGAGGCTGGAGAGGTGGGCTCGTGCCAACCTCATGAAGTTCAACCAGGCCAAGTACAAGGTCCTGCACCTGGGTCGGAGCAATCCCAAGCACAAATACAGACTGAGTGAAGAATGGATTGTGAGCAGCCCTGAGGAGAAGAACTTGAGGGTGTTGGTTGTGGAGAAGCTTCAACACGAGCCAGCAATGTGCACTTGCAGCCTGGAAAGCCAACCGCATCCTCAGCTGCATCAAAAGAAGCATGGCCAGGAGTCTGAGGAAGGTGATTCTGTCCCTCTACTCTGCCCTGGTGAGACCCCACCTAGAGTACTGTGTCCAGTTCTGGAGCCCCCAGCACAAGAAGGACATGGACCAGTTGGAGAAGGTCCAGAGGAGGGCCACAAAGATGATATAAGGGCTGGATCACCTCTCTTATGAGGACAGGCTGAGAGAGTTGGGGCTCTTCAGCCTGGACAAGAGAAGGCTCCGAGGAGACCTGATAGCGGTCTTCCGGTACCTCAAGGGGGCCTACGAGAAAGACGGGGAGAGACTGTTCAGTAGGGCCTCTTGCGATAGGACAAGGAGTAATGGTTTTAAAATAGAGGGGGTAGATTTAGATTAGATATTAGGAATTTTTTTTTTTTACAATGAGGGTTGTAGAACACTGGAACAGGTTGCCCAGAGAGGTGGTGGAAGCTCCATCCCTGGAAACGTTCAAGGCCAGGTTGGATGAGGCTCTGAGCAACCTGATCCAGTTGGGGATGTCCCTGCTCCTTGCAGTGGGGTTGGACTAGATGACCTTTGAAGGTCCCTTCCAACTCTAACCATTCTATGATTCTATGATTCTAACTTTTTAGAGAATAGTGCAAAAGAAACGAACACAGAAGAAAGGCAAAAGCAGCTACAACTTTATTATTTTTTAGCATTGCTTTTCTAATAGAAAAAGAACCACTAGAATAAACAATTGCTTTTTGGGTTGGGTTATATGAGAAGAGACTGATTGTACATTTCCTTCAGTTTTCAATAACCCAAGAACATTTTATAAGGTTTTAATTTCTTTAGTCCTTTGTGAAATAACAACATTTTTGTGATAATTTTTTATTTTTCTATGGGAGACTGTCACATGTGGCCACATTCTATAAAACTGTGTTTTAATGACGTGTTGTTTTAAAAGGCTAAAAGAAAACATTTCTGTGAGATCAAAATGGTTTAATTTTTGTTTTGTTCTGAAATGTATAAAATGTATTCCTATCTACTTCTTCAGTGTAAACAAAGACGCAAGGTAAAATTCCCTCTGGCTCAATATTGTTAGAGAAAAACAGTTGTTTAGACTTAGGACTCTTCTCTTGCCTATCAAATAAATGAGTTGAAGAGTTTAATCCAAAAGATATGGTATTTAGATACACAGACATATAGGTAAACAGAACACACTGTTATTACCCTGTGTTTAGTTATTCCTCCCTGTATTTCACCTGACCTAGAAGAAGCTGAAATGCAGCAAGTGTTTGAATTAGTGCACACTAGGTATGGCAAGCGATACTTTGCAAAGCATTCCTGTGCTGTTATGATGAATTGATTCACTGCCTTCTATTTCAAACTCTCTTTCATAATCACTTGCTCTGACATTTCTCAGACTGGTTCATAATAGCCTCAGTAGTCTTTTTCTTACCTACCCCACAAAAATAAAAATCCTTTCTTCCGTTCATTTAATGATGAAGATCTGTAAATTTTCTTTTGTTTTGATCAGAAAAGCTTATTCTTTTTTTTTCCTAGTTCCGTTACAGAATATATTTCTCCTTCTCTCCAGCTGATCAGGCTAATCCTTAACTCCCTTCACTGTGGCTCATCAAGACAGGCAGAACAGCTTATATCTGCATTAAGCCAGGCTCTGTGAGCTCTGTAAATGGAAATGTGCAATTTTGCATGCAGCCATCTGAATGTATTATTCCTATTAAACAAGCAATCCTCTTTCCTAGAAATATGTTGTTGTCACTTGGAAATGCAGAGTTACATAAGAAAGTCCTGCTGCATCGCAGTAGTAATAGATCATGGAGAATGAAAGCCGTCTGCTTCTCATCTATCCCTCTACATTTTTTTTGAGATTATGTCCCGTAGCCTTGTTCTTGCATGGAATTTCAGTAAGGCTTTATTAGTAGCTCTAGTAAGTAGTCTGGAAAAGGGCCAGATTCTGACCTTCTGCTCGTTCAGCAGCACAACTCCTGGTTTACAGGTGCACGCAGAAGGTCAGAGTCAGGCCCAATGCTTTCTGTGCTTTCACAGTAACCTCAAGCAACAGTTTTATCTGGGGAGGGAAGAGCCTCGATGGACAGCAGCCTCGTTTCTTCTTTCTGTGCCTGGACCTGCCTTGCTCGGCCTTCCAACCGCAGAGTCCATTCCTGGCGGAGTCTGTAAAGAGAGGACAAGTGCTTACGAGTACTGAGCCAAATCCTTCAAATGTATTCAGGGCTTTTCAGCAGGGTCGAAGCTTTCCTCTCTTTCATCACCATAGCACTTGTCCCGTATTTATTTACTATCTACATGCATCTCTCTAGCTTGCTAGACTGGGAATGCAGGGAAGAAAGGGATAGTGCTGATGCTATCAGTGGGTGACATTGCTGGATTCCTAACGAGTCAAACAACTGCTGAAATCCTGTCAGTGTGAAGGGCTCTGTTTTTTCCTCTGGGGTATTCTCAAAGCCACAAGAAGTACTATCTATCCAGTAAGGTCATTCAATGTGTAAATTAAAAAGTACAATTACACGCCCTGACCCCCTAAGTTTACTGTGAAATGCTGTGGAGAAGAACAAGCAGAACTTTAAATACGTCCATTTGGGTTTACTCTGAAGAAAAAAGAAAGGGAAAAAAAGTAACCATTTTGTACCCAAAACCTCTGCAGACCATGTATGTGTTTAATGAAAGGAATTTCTGTCACATCCAAGAGGAGGCACTTAGCTTCAAGACACGAGTATAGTACGTACAGAAGAGAAAATCACTGGGGACCACTATTGACTGCGTCATTTTCCAAAGGAAACAGTGTTATGAAAGACCTGACCCAGCAATGCTGTAGGATTAGCTATCATATGGTAATGCCAAATGCATCATGGAGTATATGGGTTTTTATATTCTATTTGATGTGTTAAAAAGAAGAGCAGCCAATTATTTCATCTGACAACAACTTAGCAGTGGATGTTTCATATGGGTGCTTGTGTTAGTTTGGCTTCTGAGTTTGATTTCAGATTGTGTTTTAAACTTTTCTCATTTGTCCTACTCTGTCTTGGCTTCTTCATTCTCTTTTGTATATAGTTAAGCCTCAAAAAATTGGTGCAGTCAGTTAATAAAAATTTGCCATTGAAAGCACTGGTGTTCCTTGTCAAAGGAACCTGTGTCCTAGATGTCACAGAGGGAGCACTTGCCTGTACTTAGAGCCATCTAATTCTCCCAGGCGTCACTTACATGAGGTACTAGACATGTAGATTTTGTAATATCAGTGTCTGTACCTTCTGAAAGTATGGGGTTTTTTTTTCAAATTAGAGAACACTTTGTGAACAATTTGAGCTTTGGTCAAGTGACCTTGAAGGAACTTGCTTGGGTCTATTTCAGTCGTGACTAGTCAGTTAAGACATATTGAACATGAAAGTTAAAACATAGTCAAAGCTCTTTTGCTGCATTTTTTTTTCCTATTCAGACAAGACCTTATAAAAGCTTTTAACATTTTTAACTTTGTCAAGGTAAAAATACTATCTACATCCCTAATTGCAATTGGTTTGCAATGTCTTCTTGTGGTAATTTTCTGTGAAGCTAGAGTGACAAAGGTTTCCAGTGCAGCTGAACACTTTCCTGGGTTTTATTATACATGTTTTCTCTGCAGCAACTTGATGATTTGGGTTTGGGAATATTACTGACTGGCCAGAGTAGGATACTGGGAGCAGGACTGTCTGCATCTGGCTCTGTTGGGGCACAAGGCCCGCCTAGATCTTGATTTCCTTATCTTTAAACTGATGAGAGTAGCTTCTTCCTTAGGCACTAGGGTTGGAGGAGCTGGATTTTTTTTTTTTTTAAAGAAGCAGCCCTTTACCAGCACATTCCAGTTTGTTAAAGTCAAATTCATTTATGTGAATGTCCCAGTTTTGAGGAAAGTTTTTGCACGAAAACCTTTGTCAACTTCAGGAAGAAGGCCCATCAGAAAAATACAAGAGGCACAGGTATTTCTTATCCTTTTTCCCTATCCATTATTCATCAGAGGATCCACTTAGCGTGTGGGAGACCCTGGTTCAAACTCCTGAGGTGCAACAGCTTGAGCAAGTATTTGAAACAGTCTACCACACTTGTGTGGGGTGTCTTTACCACAGTCACAGCTCTTTCTAGGTGATGCCTGTTATGTTAGACAGTTTTGGGGAAAAAAAAAAAAATAGCCTTATTTTTTTTATCTGTTGTGTAGCAGGATTACTTATGAAATGCATTTCATGGGACAAGAAAATCTAATCGTACCATTTCTGTCTTTAGGCTTAAGTGATGCAAAGGGCTGTTAAATATGATAAAGATGCTATGGATTTGGTTATGCTCCACATTAAATGAGTGGTTTGCATGCCCTTTTAATGTAATACTCTTTTATTTATTTGTGTAGCTGTACCAGGTCCAGGTAAAAATCCTGATATTTTCTGGTTGTCATAAGCCATAATGCCAAGGTGCTTTATTTTTATGTGGCTACGCTCCAAGCCCTTTGAAGAATGCTCATGAAGTTCAGGGGTGAGGGGTGTCTGAGTTTCCATGCAGAAGAGCCATGGAAATATGAGACAAGCAGCTGTGAGAGGAAAAGTGCCAAAGATCCAGAACACAATCTGTGCTATGAATAAAGCAGTACAGTAATGGGTTACCTTATTTTAAAGCATGTGATGACATGCCTTGCTGTCTTGTGCAAAAGAAAAAATACCACTTACTTGTTCAGAGCACTTTTGCTTAATCTAGACTCTTCACCTTTTCGTTGCTTAGTTTGTTCTTGGATTACTTTTTCCCAGAAGTTCTTCAGCTCCTCTGCATCATGACCACCCATCTTGCGGCGTCTAAAGTTGGTATGCTTACTCATTTTCTGAAAAGCAATTTGGAGGTCAGAGCTGTCAGAAGCCTAACCTGGGGCAGATCCTGTGTTGCTTAGCCCCTTGCCATTTCTTTCTCATTAAGTGCCATTAACATAAAGTATGTCACCTGAAAAAAATAAGTAACTTATGCTTACTGTGCCTTGAAGCAAAATAGAAGGCATCGAAACAGACCTTGGGTGACAGTTAAATGGTACACCTATATTTTTGTTACTGAGTAATGACTATGCATGGCACAGTTCACTGAAATATTGTGGAGGCCTCAGTATGTGCAAGGTTTTAAGTGGTTTTGGAACAACTGGGGGAAAATACTTTCAAATATAGTGCCATCGTTGCTGAAGTTCGGATGAGATGTTGTGAAGGGCTTTCCCTTTTTCTGCCTCCTGTAGTTTTAAAAGATATGATAGATGGTTGTTATCCAAGGGAAATACATTGCTCTTAAATGATTCCTGTTACTACTCCAAATGATATCAAGCATGAAATATGCAGGGAAATTATGAATTTGAAGCTTAAGCACACAGAATGCGAAGCCCTGGGGAGCTTGTTATGACCTTGTTCTTTAATTTAGCAAAAATCAGTCTTAAATATTGGTAAAAGTGGAACTTGTTAAAATATAGAAAAGAGTTCCAAGAAATTAGAAAAAAAGACAGAAATGAGCTTAATTTCTCCTTGCTAAATGCACAGTATTCAAACATGGAAGATTTTAACATTCTCAGCATATCTGAGGTGCTTGCGGAAGTTACCAAATATGCATTGGTTACCAGATCTTAGTGGTACTTTGAAAAGTTAAGGTCTGTCGTTTATTCCCAAAGGAAATAATCAGAAAAATTGCATCATATACTGTATTTGTTGCTGGACAAGTATTGCTTTGTTATGACTTTAAATTGGGTACCAACAACCCATTATACTTCTACCCCAACCCTGAAGCAAGATTTCCTGCATCAGTCTCCTCCACTAAGCCCCTTCAGCAGGTGGGAGGATGCAAGAAAGAAAAAAAAAAACCCAAACTATGCTCCTGAGTTTTTTATGACTAGATCAACAGATAATTTGAGGGTTCCTATAAAATCCCTTTGCTTCTTTGTGTTCGTCTGTATTCTGCTGTCACCAGATACTTTTGCCAACTGTTCACTCTGTAGTGCTGATGAATTAATGCCTCACAGACCCTGATACGTACTTGTGAGTCTGCTTCGTAGACAACGTCACACTTTACAAGCTGTATTTGATAAACACTACGAAGACTATGCTAATTTAGACCAATCTGAGGAAACCTTTTATTTGTACAATGCTGTAAGAAGATCAGAGAAAAAGGAAGTCAGACACAACACAATGAAGGCAGAGTTATGTAAGGTCTTCCTACCGAATAAGGTATTTAAACTCCTGAAGTTTTACAAGGGCATGTAAGTAAGATCTTGGCATCTTCCTACATTGAATATTGTAGATTTGCCATAATTTTCACAAACCTGTTTTTTACGAAGATCAATAAAAACAAATAATTTTGCCAAAGTTCGTGGTAAGTCTGACTGGACTGAAAAACTTGCTTCACAACAAGAAAAATCTCTGCCACTTCTAGATGCAGTATTTTTCCACAGAGAAGTCCAGTTGCTTAAAGACTGGCAGAACCCAACTGGTGTAGTAAGTGTGAACTGGTTAGTCCATGTAATACTATCTCCTATGTGACAGAGTATCAGACATGCTTGCGTGGTTAGGATACTGCTCCTCTTCACAGCAAGGTCAGCAAGAACTGCAATATCACCAAAACAATCAGATATTTTCCTCTGAGGCAAATGGCAGTTTTCTGCTGTTTCCCTTGCTGTGGACTCGGGATGCTGTAGATGTAGCACTGTGGGGTACAACAGGGTTGCACTGGTGTGGGTACAGCAGTTCTACTACCACCTTTTGCTAAATGTGCTTTGTTTATAAATGATGTGGTCTAAATGGCAAAATGGGTAATCTTTTAATGGTCTTTTGTCTCACTCTGAGGCCCTAAAATAACAGTACTGTTTAAGGCTTCATCTAGCACAAAGGTATGCGTGTCACGAACACACTGGAACATGCCCTATCTATATCTTAATTCTATAGGCTTTGAGCAGTGTTAGAATAAATGGTCTGGTAATAGCTTGTTACAGTGAGTGATGGAATATGATTATTTCATCATGCCTAGACCAGCAGGTCACCTGGATCTTTGCACCATTTAAAGGCTTTTCTATCAGCAGCAGCTGCCCACTTGACACCCTGCAGGTAATTATCCAATTGCCTCAGAAGCCAAGTGCAAGCTGCTGACAAACCGAGTAGGTTTGCCCTCCAAACTCCATTACACTTTGCCTCGTGTAAGAGTTTGCCATAACACATTAACCTTTCCTTAGAGATTAAGTTTTTATGATTATTAAACTTCTAGTAGGTGTTCTTCAGGTGGTACAAAGAAGGCCTCAGTCTTTATATGCAGCCTAAATTGCTTAGATTTTTGGGAGGTGCATTAGGCTTTTGGCTACCTTAGATCTTGGCTGCACCACTCAGAGGAGCAAGCTGCGGTCAGACAGGTACCCCAAAGATGAGGACACTTCCGCAAATGTTAGTTTGGTATGTTTATGGCACTTTTTGTAAGCCAAGAACATTTGACTTGATAATCGTTTCTAGGAATGTCGGTGACAGTGAATATTTCACGTGATATCACCACAGTCTTTGCTTTGATTTAAGACTTTTGAAGATGGTGCTGTCTGGTGTTATTAGCCAGCATCTCTCATGATATGTGAAAGCATACTTTCTTTGGGCCTGGCATTACAACATCCATATATAGAGATTAGAGTTCACGTATACTATGTAATACCTTCTTTTTTTCTAATGGAAAGATTCTACCTAGGAGCTTGATTTGGATTTCTGAGTAATTCTCTAGGTTTGCTTTCTCTGTATCAAACAAATTCTTTATTATCACTGTAGACATATTTTGTTGTTGTTGTTGAGTAATTTTCTGCTTTCTTTTTAGGTGTCTTAATATATAAACTGGTGTTACAGTGACAACTGGACTTAATTCTGGCAAACTTGTTCTTGATTCCTTTGCTCAGATACCTTAGAGTTCAGAAACTGGCAGGACAGTTAGATTTTCTCTATGAGTGAAAACCACACTTTCTTAGAGTTGCTCCACCAGTTTTGCCTGGGTGGAAGGTGGTTCTTTATCATCTTTTTTTTTTTTATTTTGATAGCCAGGTACCATTCCAGAAAAATTAAGGGAAAGTCAAGGGGACATCCTTCTGGCTGCCTATGGCTGGTTGTTTTAACATGTTTTTCCATATATGGAAGTAAAATTAGCAACAACAGCACTTCCATAGGTTCAAAATTATTGATTCAGAAGACTTGAATCAATGTAAGTATCGTTTATGGACTGAAAATTTATGTTATGATACTTTCTGCAGTACATTTCCTATGAAGGGCTAGAACGTGCGTAACACTGGTGCAAGGCAGATTCCCTTATTAAATATTCAACAAAGATGGTTGAGGAGGAACTATTTTTGCATGGGTTGTGCAGTCCTACCTGCATATTTGCAGTATAGTTCGCTGCTTTTTTGGGGAGCTAAGCTGATAAAACAACGTTTAAATAAAGGTAAAACTAGACCTTGGCTAAAGTGTCTTGTAAGCTCTGAAACTCGACTGTCAGAAATATTTGTATGTGTGTATCAAAGAGTTTTTTACAGCATTTGTCATTTATGGGAATTAATTTTTGTGTTAACAAATCACTGATTTACAGAGATATCCACAAGAAGAAGTGATAGTAAGTAAAATTAACAGCACTGCAAAAGAAAAATATCCTATGTTTATAATCAAACCATAAATCACATGATCATGCAGCAATCTGTAAGACAGCTGGTCTCTCATGAAACGTGTAGAGCATTTACATACAATACATTGATTTAAACTGTTTCAGCTGCTGTCCCAGAGTGAATTTAAAGGAGATTCAAAGTGTGAATGATGAGTAGTTTTTCCTCAACAGATCTCTGCAGTGCAAGAGAGAAGAAATTTTGCTGCTAGCTGGAAGTTAGTATATGCACAGCTTTTATTCACTGGCACAAAATAAATATAGAAACAGCCATTTTTAATCTGTTTTTTAATCTGATCAGCAGGCTGAATGTGCTTTGGGAAGGTGTTAAATTAGTAGTTTTCCAAGTGCTCTGGTCTTAGCCTTTTCGTAGTCTGCACATTTTGAATTACTATAATCTCAGATAACCTCCACTGAGGTAGCAAAAGGAGTTTGGATAAATAACTAGTGCAAGGAATTTCTGCTCTACACACTTTGTAATTGTATTTCTACTTTGGGCTCTTGCCAGATAATTTTTTTTCAGTCAGAAGTGGCTTTTGATGTTTTGAATAAAGGTGCTATTTTTAGTAACCTTAATCTGAAATAAACAAGCAAAAGAAGTAAATATTGTCTGAAAATTCAGGAGGTATTTTCTACCCTTTTCCGGTCTTTCTATTTAATACATGTCTTGAGCTAGCCATTGTCTTCAAAATTCAACATTTTATGTGGAGAGACAATACTTGTGTACACAATGAGATTCTCTGAAAGTCTTTTACTTTTTAGTGAGGAGTATTTTAATGCATTCAATAAAGCTGTTAACTGAGCATATTTTGAGGAAAATGTCAAAGTAATTTTTAATCTAAATTATGCATAATTAAAAAAAATTAGTTTGGCTAAAAAAAAATTAAACAAATGGTTTTTATCTTATTGGAAAATATTTTAACCAGTAGGATGAAATAATGTTTGAACATTACTAAATTTTATTTCCACAATATTTACTGAAAGAGCAAAATCTTTAACAAGAATGATTTTTTTTTTTTTATATTTTAAAAAATATTTCCTTTCTAAAAGGTGGAGATAGGGCTGTTTTTAATATTTTCAATTAATTTGAGGGTTCAGCCAGTTTTAATATTGAACATGAAGTTGTTTCTGAAAGAATTTCCACAGTCACTTCAGAGTTTTTTGGATACTATTGTAAACAATGGAAAGGTTATCTTTAACTTCAACTGGACTCAGTCCATTGGGTCATATCATGACCGTGAGCTATTTTATCTTTGTCAGGCCACCAATTAGTCTCCAATTCCTTTTACCCTTCTTTGAGATTTGTTTGTCTAAGCATAGAATATGTTCCAGCATTACCGAATTTTTACAGTACAGTATATGAGTTCAAAGCCTGTTTGTCGTACTTTTTTTTTTTTAAAGTCTTTATGTTATAAATAATTTTAAATTATGCTTATAGAATGCCTCATTAGGATTAATATCCCCTTACATGTTAATTTTTTCATGGTTTTCCTTTCAGCTGAAGTATGTGTAACACAGAAGTTCTAGTAATACCAAAGTCAGACATAGGAACAAATAGGAGATTAATAATTGAATTAAGATTAGAGTTAGAAAAGGACAGAGGCGGGATACCTCTGATATTTTATAAATCAGACAGGATCAGACAATCTTCCAATAAAGTATACCATAATATACAGAATTCAAGGTGATGGAGGGAAGAAGAAAGTATTATTCAAATTCACATGATTTAACAAAAGTAAAGCAAATGTATATGCATATATGTCTAGGTGCATTTAATAATCAAGATAGGAAGAAAAAAGTCTTATTTTGGCCAAAATATGAGAATATAAATGCTTACTTTGATTGTATAGTATCTTCCTCTTCTGTCAAAGTATGGATTTCTTGAGTGATTACTGAGTAGTGTCAGTTTTACCTCTGGGTTCCCCTTTTCAAGAGGACTCCAACTGCCAGGAATAACTGATGAAATCTTTTCATCTGTCACTCATTTTTTATTTGGGAGTGATGACATCTGCTATTATGAATTAGTTTAATGGCAGAGGGGAAAAAAACCCAAACCTGCAGTCTCATTTTGTGAACTCTGCAACACACTAAGCGAAATGACCAGGCAGTTACAGGGCACAAACTCTGAATGCCACATTTGATCTCTGCTATGATTTTTGGCAGGTGCTGCTGATGTCATAACTTGGCTCTGGAGAAACAGTTATTCTTTGACAAGTGCAGATCACTGGAACATAACTTCCATATGACTTGCGAGAATTCGCTACTGTCTTCTCCAAGAAAACTGATAGATCTGAAAAGAATATGTTGAATAACACAGCTTGTCTCAGGATTGTGCTACTGAGTGACTGACAGATGAATTGATTTTTTTTTTTGCCCCTTTTGAAGCATTGGTCGGTAAGAGTACCTGGTAGGCTACATGACAGGACTCCAGCTAAGCTGCTAAGACACTGAGTAGCGCAGGAATCTGAACTTAGCCAGCTGCAAGCTGGAATCATAGCGTATATAATTTGTTACAGAATTTAGCACTTCCACTTCTTGGACAGATTCTTCCTCCCTCCACTGGTACCACTGGGTGAACAGAAGAACACAGAGAAGTAAGGTGCTACTCTGAAAAGGGAGAGAAGACCGAGAGAGACCTCCTGCTCTCAGCTATTATTGGCAACCCGACTGCATAACTCCTCTGATAATTTGACAAGTTCTATCTTGAAATTAGTTGTTTCTTACTCCAGGTATTTCCAGTGAAAGGTTGCTCCAGAACTTTTGTGTGTGAAGTATTATAAGTTTTCTTCCAATTTACAACCTGGGTTTATTCAAGAGACAAGTTACTCTTCTCTTGACTCCGTGGTATGTACAGCAGAAGTTACCTCCCCTCTCCTTCCTTGTTTTGAAGATAAATCAGGTGAAGACACTGGACTCTTCTCATATTCAGTCTCTTGATAGGTCTCATGGCCTTTCTCTGCAGTCTTATTGAACACAGACAATGAAAACTGTATGTCATGTTCCAGCTGTCCACTAGTACCTTGAATGCTTCCTTATTTTGTTTGGATATAACCATCTGAATCTAGAATCCAATTTATTTTTTCCAGACATCTACCATGCTCGTAAACACTCTCTAATCGATTAATGCGCCCACCTGGTTCTCCTCTTATTTTTTTAAGCTGTTAAGCTCCATCTTATAATAGAAATTTTAATTAGATCCTGTGTTCGTGACCTGCCTTTTGTGCCCCTTTCTTTATTTCAGTCCTTCAGGTCATCTGTTTCTTTTGTCTTTGAAATTCAGTCCCTTGTGCTAATGACAACCTTTCTGTCCTCTGGAAAATGTCTTTAACTCACTGCTTCATTTTATGCCAAATGTCACTACTCAAAAGAGTAGAAAGACTGTTTCTAAGACAGCTCTGGAGGAATTCCTTTTTTAACCTTTTTGCAGATCGGGAGCTTCCACTAAAATATGTTATCTGGTTTTAGCCAGTCCTTATCCACTTAAATGTCTTGTATGCAATTCTTTTTTTTTTACAACTTATCTAATACTTTTCCTGTGACACTGTGTTAAATATTTTACAGAGGTTCACAGTTTGTCTGGTCTACATGTGTCTGCTCACATTTACTTTGGTTGAAGAGAAGCACTGAAGTAATGTGTCAAGGTTGGCCTTTGGTAAACCCACTTTGTATTTATTTCATTTGCCTTCAGATCTTTAATTGTTAAATCCTCAGAAGTTTGTCTGAAAGCCTTAAATGGTGTAAAGTCATACCAATATCTTTATTTGAAATGTGACAGAATATGTCACCTATAACACCTATAACACAGTAGGTTGTATTCCAGTTCTCTGTCAATGCCTGAGGTTTGGACGAGATTCATACATAGAGGTAATATCTTTTCTTAGATCAGCGAGTATAAGCTGGGAAAATGCACAAAGTCTGAAATAGAAGTAGTAAACTTCAAGGCTAAGTAACAGTAAGGAACAATTGTTCTAAGTTTAAATAGATAAAACTCAGGGAGACCACCAGAGAGAAAAGTTGGTTCCTCTGTAGGAAAGAGGAAAAGATAGTAAAGGAGAGGTAATAAACTTTATCTCATACCATAAAAAGAAATGGGTTATTTATTGCTTGCTGGATGTAATTAGTAGATGGGGAGAAAGGAAGAGAGGACAAGATTGCAATGTGTTATTAATTATCCCTATTGAGTCCATAGTTAGATCAGATGAACAGCAAAATTAATTTTTCCACTAAATCATTTGATAAGCACCACTACTGTTAGTGGAAGGTAGCCATGAAATGTAACATGAGGTCAGTAATTCAGTGTTCCAGGACAGACTGCTCTGTTGGATAGCTGATCCCAGACCTAGGCAGATGCCCGAGTCACTGATGATGGTGTCAGACTCTTACAATTTCTCATCTTGGAGCTGCTCCACTTTGTATAAATAATGTAATACTCTAGGCTTGAGAGACAGAGTCAACAGCATGCTTGCTTAATCTCCTGTATGACTCAGAGGGGAGTTTTGCACTTTCACACATATTGGATAGATTGCCTCACATTTTGGCTACTAGGTATTCTAAGGTGTGTTTTTTCATGGCAAGGGAGTTACTTGGAATTTCTTTTGAAAAATCTTTTTTTTTCACTGCCACCCTGACATAAACTGGATCCTACTTATATTCTTGTCTTTGAAACTACCCAAATTCATTGTGTCTGAGAACTCACCCACGGTTCTGCACTGTAGTTTCAGTGGCGCATAGTGGCAAGAAAGCGTAAGAAACTCTAGGCAGAGGACTAGGCCACAGCAAGGTGCACAGAGAAATAATCGGAGCTCTTTTATCTTTGTAATTAAAGTAGCTGAAACTTGGCATGCACGACTCAGTCTGATACTACACAGAGATCAATGTTATAGTCTACTCTGGCCTTCTGGTAGTACAGAGTCAATTGCATGAATATTATGTGACTTTAGAAGTTACACAGATTTCATCTACAGACTTGCCAGGCAAATCGATATTCAGAGTAAGTTTTTTTAACTTTTAAAAGTAAGTAGATACCACCATACTTTTGGAGGTTTGTAGCCTAACTTGGCAGTTTCACCTAAGAAGTTGACAAGCCTACAGTGTATGTCGTCCAGTATGGCTCTGACAGTTGCTATTGCTCATTTGTAATGACTTAGAGCTGTTATTAGGTCTCATGTAGTGCTGTCTTGCACTAACTGATCGTGTTTTGGATGTTGTATTATAGTAATTCACTTTGTTACCCTGTCATCACCTTGTACTTTTTTTGATGGTTGATGCAGAAATCACCATTTATATAGGACTTTTTTTTTTTTGCTTTATGTGAGCAATTGAAGAACATGGCTATGAACTGTGGTTTTTATGACAGTGTACTTTGGAGTGTTTCCTTACTGTATTACTGTCAGGGCCTGGAGGACCTCGACAGGCCTTCACAGACCTGCCCAACCTCACCTGGGACCCACATCTCTGCCCAAAGCACCCCATTTCAGCTCAGGTCCCGGAATCTGGTTCCTACCTAAGCTCTGTCAGGCAAATTTCCATCTCCAGACCTGTCTCTCACCCTGAGAGGTCTCTGTACAGACCTCAGACCTACACCATAGAGCAGGCATCTGGCAAAGGTACTTAGTGACAGCATCATAGCTAGCTTGGCTCTGGATCTGTCTCCTGGCTGTGCCCTAGACCTGTTTCATCCCCTTGCCATTCTTGGGGCTGCCAATGGATGCTGTTACCAGCAGCTGGTGGTAGGAACCTTCTTGGCCTGCCGCTCTGAAATCCCACAGGAGGATACTTCTTCTTGGTGAAGGCACTGCCTGTGCTGGGGTCACACTTGGCTCCTGACTAATTTCTCTGTCATGGGGCAGCTCCACTTTTGTTTCTACCTGAGCATTACTGTGGTTGGAACTCCATTGGTGATAGCAATATAGGTGCATCAAAGATGGTGGAATACCATCATTAAAACCAGGGAAGAGTGTGGCAGAAAAGACTGCCTTGCCTACAATGGGAGTCTCACTAATCCCTGGGCAATTTTGTAAAAAAAAGCTCAAAAATACTAGTGTTGGCAGTACTACATTCTGCCTTGTTCATATGGAGTCTGTGCTAGTAATAGCTACAGACTGTCACTAAACCATCTCCTGCGCTGAGAAACCATGAACCCATCTCCCATACCTGTCATCGGTGTTTGAGATGCACTTACCTAAATGGCTCAGGGCAGTTTTGTTTCATCGGAATGACTGAAGGAATACCTTATTACTGTCAAATACATTAAGAAGGTGGAGGACAGCTGAGCAGAAAATACTCCCTTAGCGGTTAGTGGATTCTGATATTGCATGTCGTCAGTTGTGTAGATACCTTTACCTAAACGAGGTACCTAAAAGTAGGTTCCTAAAGCCAAGCAAACTTCCTTGCAGTGCCCAAGTTCATGACAAGGACACATGGATTGTGTTGCAAATGTGAGACGATTGTCAGAGTGGGAGAACGTGAGGCTGGGAAAGGCAGCATTTGTGGAGATTAGCTCCATTGCTAATTTAATGCAGATGAGCAACATGTGATACCACAGAGCACGGAGATGACAGTTACTGTTGGTCTGACAACAGTGACTCCTGTCAATCTGTTACCAGTCAAACTGTGACTGGAAAACAGTAATTGCTGGTATGATCCAGGGAGTACTTGAGTAATCTTAAGTTTCTCTGCCTCAAGTTATTTCTAAGTAATTTCTAATTACACAAATGGTTGTAGTGAATTTTGTGAAGATAGGCTTTTCTAGCTGTGTTGATGCTATCAATAAGATGCTTGTTTGTGTTAGGTAACCAAGCCTTATCCTTCACCGAAAGGAAGAGAATGCATTTGTTACAGGCCATTGACGATTTCAGTGGACACAACTGCAAAGCACCTGTTTCTTTCCCTAGGTATGCTTGGTGCACTTGACTGCCTGAAGAGGAGCATGCTTGGTCTCAGATTTTTGTTTGACTTCCATTTCCTTATCAAGACTGTGTTTGTCTTTTGTGTATTGCACTTTTTTTTTTAAAGCACGGGGGAAGCAGACGTCGAAAGGAATGAAGACTAAATTGCACTACAGCAACTGGTTTCTGCTTTTTACTGACACAAACCTCCTCCCAGCTTGCAGGGGAGGATTCTCTGTCAGGGGACAATGCTGCTAGTGGTAGGGTCTTATTTGAATGTACTCTGTGTGCACCAGAAAGGGAAACATAGCATGGACAGTTCCCAGGAGAAACACATCAGAGAGAGTACAAAAGTAGGGGACATGGTGAAAAAAGTGTAGTGTGCTGGTCCTGTGAATGGTATCTCTGAGCTCGTGTAGACAGAAATTATGCTGGATGATGTGACATTATTTCATCTGTATGGCTCCAGGTTGGCAGGCATGTCTCTCCAGTGAAGTCAACTGTATCATGTCACTGGTCCTGCATAAGCTAACTGAAGAAATGTAAAATTATTGGACAAGAAAATTAATTGGAGAAGCCTGATATCTTTAGAACTAGGACATACTGTAATACTACGTTATCTATAGCTTAAAGGAAGACTGAATGGACTGACCAATGTGAAGCAAAAGTCTAAGTATAGAAGATGCTCAGAATGGGAGAAAACACAGAGGCCCCATGTGAGGAAAGTTGCAGGGTCCGGAGAGAAATGCAAAGGATGTAATAAAAAAAAAAAAAAAAACAAACAAAAAACTATATGTGAAAACTCCAGTTGAAATTTGGCATGAACAGACATCAGGGGGCCAACATAAAATCTACCAGTGCAAAATTAACCTGCCAAAATATTTTGAATTAATCTGATTTTGCAATATGAATTTATAGTTGGTCAGTGCTTTGCACTGTGGAATTATATGACTGGAACTGGAAAGCTGAATTTGCTATTGCAAGGAAAAGTGGAAAAGAAAAAGAAAATTCTGTCTAAGAGGCTGTATCAGGGTACCAAATTTGTTCGAAATACGCTCTTAATAACTCGATAACTCTCCAAAGTAAAAAAAGGAGTGGATAGATTATTACACCCGTAAAATCTAAGAAAATAGCCAGTGCAGATGAACCTACACTTCAGCTGACAGTGAGAAAGGAATTGTATAAAAATTGCTATTTTCCAAGTTGATATTTTATTCATATTAACATATTCAGATCTACTAATTACACTAACTTGCTAAGGAACTAGTGCAATGTTTTTCTTGGGTTTTTTTAATTAATTAGTTCACTTACAAAAAAGAGTTTTTATTAGTTCTCCGTAGAATTTTAGGTTAGCTCTGCTTCATGGTATTTGCAACCTTTTCATGTTCTGATAACATTTCAGGAAATCCCTTTATGGATATGAATGTTTAAATTTTAAATACTTTCTAATAAATGAGTGAGCTATTCCCAACTCCGTATTCCTTATTGTACTAACTGTTCCTTTGAATGGTTCCTTTAATGGTTTATCATATCCTGTCTCATCAGGGGAGCTAGCTGCTCAGGATGAAAACCATCTTTTACATCACAGAGTTTAGCATAATTGGTCTGAGTCCTAATGGACTGCTTGGTCCTTGGTATTCTATTGTAATACAAATAAGCAATATTTCTGTTAATAAACTTTATTTCTTTTTAACAGTACTTAAATATTAACCTTCCTTTAAATCTTTGACTACTGTCTAGAAATATCTGAGGGTTTAAATACACAGACAAATTACCCATGACCTCTGGTAACTTTTTCTAGGTGTTATTTTAGGCTGTGGCAAAAGTGAAGAGCCTTGAGGCTGCTTAATGTGCAAAGGGCAGGCTAAGTCAATCTCTACAATAACAAGTAGTGCATAATAGAAAAGCATTGTTAGGGCAAAACAACTGGTGGTGAGACCCTGAAGTCCGAAGTCTATACTTCTTGGAGTCTTTAACAGGCTCACATCTCTATTACAGACTAGCTCGAATCTCGCCTGAATTCTGTTAGCAGCAGGTTGATGTGTGCTGGGTGGGGTCCTGAAGCACATCTTTCAGTTTAGCCCATTTTCTTTTTTTTTTTTGGTGGTGTGGGAAGTGAACCAAAGCCTGGTAAGTGAGGGCAGTTGGGGAATTCACTTCGAAAATGCCCTTTGGTTTCAAGCACCAGTGCTAAAGTATAAGCAACTTCAGTATAATTGAATTACTGTCTGTTATGGGCTAAGAAAGTGGATCCATAGAATTAACATGAATTAGATTATATATAGTAGCTTACAACCAGTAGCAATATGTGTATGTATCCAAGCTGTTGGGGCCCTTTATTTCCTCTTTTTTTTTTTTTAATATTAAACTGAGCTTATTCGTATGGAAATATATAAGAACACAAATTATGCAAGAATATAGCCTTCTGACTTACAGTTAATATTTCTTTTTGCAAGGGAAACCTAGGAGTAAAACTCTGTTGCCTCAGACATTTTAAGTTACACTGGGCAAAGCCCCACCAACTGCACTGAGGAGTCAGGGAAAAATGGCAGGGAAATGGATTAAATGACCTCATAGGTCTTTTCCATCTATGTTTTTTTTATGGTTCTATATTCCTATATATTTGCTTGCTTTTACTTTTCGGTGGGTTTTTTTTTTTTGTCTTTTATTTTTTTTTTGGTGACAGATATGCTGAAGTTAGATAAAATTCATTCTATGAGGCACAAAACTCAATAATGGAAGGGTCAGCAGTTTCTCTTTTTAAATTGTGTTCAGCGTTTCACAATTCGGTGGATGTAATATGCATGTTTAAAATAATTTTTTGTTGTTCTTAAAGCTGGATATGAGATTTAACAAAGGAAGCTCTGACTTGAAATTATGCATTTGGCAACAGTAAAACCAATCACAAACAAATGAAGGCTCTTAAATGTCTGAGTCTGGGGAAAATGTGCCACTTTCAGAAAGCAGCCCTCCTAGGCAAACCACCTGTACTTCCTATAATGGTATTGCACAGCTTTACAGTTTCTCTACCAGTTTCCCTAATTCATGTAGTTTGTTTATAAGACCCAGCTAATACTTTTTCTTGAAAATGGGACCCATCTTAGCTGACATTGTCTGGGTACCTGGGACCTAAATATTTTAAACACAGACACTGGCAATATTGAAATTTCTGGTGGCAACAAAGCTTATTTTCTGTCTGGTTATAAGTGACAAGAATTTCTTCCTCCTTTATGACAAGGGCAAAGAGAGGCATATCACAGTGGAAACTCTTACTTGTGGCTGCCATGAAAGCATCACACATGTCAAAATCTTTCCGTCCCTTTCTAAATAAGCAGTGGCTGTCTCAAGCTAAAAAATTGTTTGCTGCCAGCAGATAATTTGTTGACTTTTGTGCCATGCCTTTGATTTGGCTTATCTAAAAATCTTAAAATGTTTCATTCTGGAGCTTCCTCCTAAGACAGTCAAAGGCTCTTAGGCTTCATTTTTACTGTATTGTTCCTTCTTTCTGATTTTATTTAACATCATCTGTCAATGTCAGATGTGTTACTGACACCTCTTTATGCATGTTCAACACTTCCATGGATTTACACCCTGGATGCAGCTGCACATGCTGAGGCGATGGCCACCACCGTCCTGCCTCAGCCACTCATCACCTCTGCCACGCTAGCAGCTACCTCCTCCCCTGCTCTGCCAGATGCAATCCCGAACACAATTCTTCATCCAATACAGTTTTAAAGAGTCTGAAGAGCAGGTCCCTGCTCACACAAGTGTTTCGATGGAAATGGTTTAGGGTGAGATCAGGAGAAGCTCAGCTGTCAGGCTGAAGAGAGGAATGCTGTGGGCTGTCACAGGGCCAGCTTACTGCAGCTCAAAACCACTTGTACCAGCCTGTACTATCTCAGACATATGAAGAACATATGTCTGTGTTTTCCTAAAGCTCTTATTCGCTCTTTCTGGTCCCACTGCTGAACTACATGCCGTGTTTCTCTATTCAAATACTGTTTAGGTTTTGTCCCAGTTACAATCTTCTTTAGAACAATACTTAACTTCAGGAATCTAGGAGGAAATGGTAAAAGTAACAAGTATTTTTAAATGAGCGAAACACTGCCTGAAGGTGCCGGAAATAAAATTGTTCACAAATATTTAAACAGGACAAACATGCATTGTGGTGATGGATGTTTCTAAGTGGGGAAAAGGCTACGGCTAAGGGCATTTGCTACACTGGGTTTTGTGCAAATATGGATAAGCACCCTGTTGCCAAAGTGTCTTTAATTTAAGTTAACTAACAGCCTAAAGGCTGAGAATAAAGATAAAATTGGTTATATCACGGTTGGACATGCTTTCCAAAAGGTACAGATGATGTCTAACAACATATTTAAGAGCTACCATCCACTGATTCTCTTTCAAGGCACAGATTGCTACTGAGAAATTATATCTTTATAAGTGTAGGACAGATTATTTAGAAAAGTAAGGATTTTTTGAGAAATAGAAATACTGTGGCAGCTATAGGAATAAAAATCAATGCTGGCCTTAGACTTTGGGAACGCCAGGGTCCTGGACAGTCAGCCCAATGAGATTTATCAGTCCACCTGCTGATAAGTGAAAATGGCTTCACCTTTACCAGTCTTATTCATTTGCTCATGTGTCCTAAAAACACTGTTTTGTGTTGCTTACCCTATGGCCATTTTAAATAATCTTTTTCCTTAAACTTCTACTCTGGGGGAAAAAGAAATTGTAGCAGAAGAGGAGAAATCTTTTAGAAGAGATTTTTTAGAAAAGGTGCTTCCCATGAGCAAGACATTCTAAATTTTGGCTTTTTCTGCCTTCATCTGACTTTTAATCCTTTCTCTACATCTTTGGACTATGCTATGAGTGCAAGGTCGTGGGCAGGGATGTGGACTTTAGGGTCTCCTGTTTCACAGTGTAAGAGCTCCTTGGGTGGCAATGTATGTCAGTTTTTCAAACCAATTTCCTTAGATGTGGTCAAGCAATTTGTAAACTATTCTAGAAGGGAAATGTTCCAAGTATATTGGGAAGCACAGATATATGAAAATAAAAAGTATCAAAGGAAATTAAATTAATAGATATATTTGGGGGGAAAAAAAAGAGGAAGAAAACTCCCATATTCTAATAATTTAGTACAATTTTGTTTGGTTAAAAAATAGATTTCTATTGAGATGTTACATCCAGGGTAGTTTAAAATTAAATCTGAGTCTCCTTATGTTCTGCCCAGCCTACTTTAAATGTGGTAATTGTGCTTTATAATCAAGCTATTAGAATGACATTAAAACGTAATCCTCAGAAACAACATAGTCATTTATCAAATGTTGTGTTAGCCTGCCTGACATTTTAATTTACAGGCTTTTGATTATTAGTTTGGTCTCTTGGTTATTAACTGCTTGAAAAACGTGTCATTTTTCATGTCTTATGTAAACAAATGCAAGAAAAGGGGTCAAATTCTTGATCTTGGTGAAACAGGTATAAATCAAAGATAACTGCACTAAGTCAGTGAAGAGTTGCCCCATTATAAGATAGACAAACATCTCGTCTCATATCTAAGCAGACAAAAATGAAAATGTTCTTCAAGCACTATGTAGGAAAGAAATAATTTATATATTTGGATTAAAAAAAAATAGGCTGGGTTTCTTTTGACAGTAAAAGAGACTCTTTTTCTCTTTTGTTTCTTCAGTAGTAAAATCATACAGAGCATCATGCAATTTCTCATCTGGTGTGTTTCTTCATGTCAAACTGTGTCTTGAAATGTTTCCTGTAAGGACTTGGATGTCAGTTTCTGAAGCCTATAAATAAGGACTTCTTGAGTAGAAAAAAAAAAAGTAAAATCACCTTCTGCTCCCATCAGAAGAACTCTGGACTTGTGCTTGTTTAAGAGCTGGTATGTATGGCACATATATTTATTTTATTGAAAAATAATAATTATGAGTTTTAGCTGAGAAAACTTGTCATTGATGTAATGCTTATTGTCATTTTATTCCATTGTGAGGACCGTGATTACCAGACTGCTTGATAATTTGTAAGCTGTACGTGAACAAATTCACCAAAATCCTCTTGTTATGCTGTCAGTGTTGAAAGTAAAATATTGAGCACATATAACCAGCTAACCTAGAAAGCACAGTACTGTACATCAAATCTGAACTTGCCCCTTACATTCACATCTCAAGCAATAAACCCTCAAAAAGTGATAAGTTATCACTGTGGAGCTGATATCAGAGGAGATGTGATTTTTTTTCAGATATTTGGAGAAAGCAAGGGTGGCACAACTATCAGTAGTGGAAGCATGAGGAATGCTCTGCTTATGTACAGAGCTTTTTGCTTATAGACCTTGCAGCATTTTATTTGTAGTATAAGTGTTGGTGTTTTCATTTCATAGATGGGAAGAATGAGACTTTGAGAAGCAAAGTGATTTGTTCAAAGCAACTCTACAGATAATCCAGGAATCAATTTATTAAATAACTGCAGTGAATCTGCCCTAACCCATACTTGCACTGGGGACCGAGGCAGAGACTTTTGCTGAGTTATTAATTTCATCCAGATCTCCTTTTTCATCTTAATGTACTTTCTCTGGGCCATACTTGGGCATGAACAAATGCTGGGATAAAGCCTGTTGTTGTGATTTTTCTAATGCAGGAAAAATCAGGGAGTGTCAGAAATCTTTCATATTCTGCTTTTGCCATAGAAGCTCAGCAATAAGCCTGTAAATAAGGCTAATGTGGCTGTGTCTCCAGTGAGTAATAACTTTTCTCTCTGTTTCTTCTTCTAAGTTTTAATCTCATTCAGCCTACTATTTTCTGAATTGCCATAATTAGACTTTGATAATTTATTCTAAAGAGAGATGAAAAAAAAACCCCTTTCAGCATAATATCTGACTGCCTTCACAGCCTTTAATGTGCGTTTTAGAGAATGTCTGTGTGTGTTATGGAGGCAACCTTATTTCTGCTGTGTTGTGGGAAGTCAGGGCGTAAAAGAATTGATGTATTATTAGCACTTTTTATCTTCTACAGACATACCAGCAGAAGTTACCAGCTTGCTCTGTATTTTTTTAGTGTGTTCTCACATTCATACTCTGTCCTTTTTCTTGCTATCCTTTATTTATCCTTTATTGTTCAAGATCTTAATCCAGGTAACCCAGTGAAAGACATTCACGTAATCTGTTAAAAATTCCTGATGGGATCTCACTTAATTCTAGACAAAATCCACATGTTTTGGATTTGTTTTCTGACTGCTTATTTATCTGTCTGATGTCCACAAGTCTACAGTTCATCTTGTCTACATGATTTTTTTTTTGTTTGTTTTCTTGGTTTTCTTTGTAAATGTATCTTCCCCAGACTTCTCCTAAGCAATGAGCAGCCCTAAATCTGTAGGACTGGTTGAACTGAGCATCGTATTTTATTATGACTGGAATTCTTCCTTCAGTCCAGATTAGGTGGCATGGTACTAAGCTGAATATGACAATGAATTTGGTCTGAACATTATAAAAAATGGGAAACTATCGCTTGTGGATTTCCTGGACCAGTCCAAATCCTGTATTTTTTTCCCAACACAGGCAGGAGATACTCATCTTCCTTTTCTTCAGAAGAGGAGTTTCTAGGATTTGGAAACAAAGGTAGAAGGCTGTACATTCTGGACGGTATCTGAGTGGTGGGGATGGAAGAGAATGGGAACAAGGAGATGGAGGAAAACAAGACTATGGAAGTGGAAAAAGTGAAGTGAGTGTTTTATTTATATACCCTGAGTAGCTCATGCATGGCTTGGAAAGTCTGTGCTCCCTGCTCCTCTGTTTCAAGCTGGGTTTCCAGACTTACTATGAATGACTGAACAGGGAGTTTTAATTATAGTAAAAAACGGCAACAGAAATGAATCCTCATGGTTAACAGGTCATAAGACTGCATCGCAGTCCTCAGGGACTGAGATAGTGAGAACTCAAATGCTTGTATACAGTGCAGATGATGAAAAACAATATGAGGTTATATAATTTCTTGACCAGAGAAATGACAACACATGTCTCGCAGCATTGTGATGTGTGACAGTAGATATCTGGTGGCAATTTACAGGCAGGGAAGAAGGTCTTTGATCTCACTAGAGTTGGCAACCCCTACATTTCATGTTCACTCATCACCGTCTCAGGATGTGCTAGTTTTCAGACAGAAGGAATAAGATTAAGAAAAAGTGGCCAACTGTGCTGCTAGTTTTTTAAGCAGAGATCCACACAGTTTATGTGAATAAATCTTAGCCCATTATATATGAAACATTACTGTTATTAGTTTCAATTTGTTAATTATTGTTGCATGACTAGGGATCTAAGTCCCACAACTTTGTATCTCCTGTTTAGCTGAGTGACCAAAGCTTGACAAGACAGCAGAAAAAAATGACGAATGGCTAATGATAAAGATCATCGGTTAAAGACAATTGGTATAAAAATAGTCGCATTTCTGTGACTGAGAATTAATCCATTGTCATATATCCATGAAGACACAAGATGGTTGTCAAAAAACTGAGTATCTGTGACATAGGTTAATACCATGTACCTGAACAGAATTTTGTACTACATTTTGTCATTTTTGTTCACTGATGATGCCCGTGTTTAAAGCTGAATTTGTTCTCTGTTCTGGTCAAACTTGTTGTATTAGGTAAGGTGATCCTTGGGACTCAATTCAGGCATAAGAAATAGATTTTATGAGGTGTTTGGAAACATATGCAATACTTCCTGGGCAAGATTTTCAGGAACATTTTTCTAGGTTTTTTTTTTTTGTTTTACTTTTCTGAAAGAACTTGTGTTTCTGTAGTGTTACAGAAATATTACTTCAATAGTTGCTCACTCAAGCCTCCTAAATGTTACAATAATGTAATTTCAAGTCAAACGATAAGATATTCCATTTAAACTGCACTGTTGCTGTGAGCTGTATGCAAGTTCCTCTGTAATCCAGATTTATTGCCCCCCTTATTCTCAGCAAGCATGAGCAAACATGAAATACTTTTCCATAATTATATAAAAAAAGAAATATAAGCAATGTTTCAAAACCTTCTATGAGATGGCAAGGTCACCCATATGCCACTCAATAATTTCCTGAGCATCTGTTCATTCTGGCAATCGCAGTGTCTAACTGTGTAGATATGGTATAAATAATAACGACAGTACCATTTACTGGGGTCTAAACCTGCAACTATATGTTTTGCAAAAGTCCTACTGAACGACATGGAGTTTTGAACATGGAGATTTTGTGGTGCTAGGCTGTGATTTTAGACCAATCATTAAAAAGTCAGTATCCTGCTTGACCTTCCCTGCAAGTATAGCCTGAAATCAGACATGTAGCTTGTGCACAAAGGGAAACATGAAGAGTTTGTATATCTTGGCACAGGGAATTAGCTGTCCTCTTCATAGTTGGACTTTGCAGAAGACGGGGGTTTGAAATGTGATGGGCTGCAGCAGTTGGCAGCTGTTAACTGGTGCACAATAAAATTTGATCGGAGACCTCACTTCTAAGCGTGGCTTCTCAAATTACTTTCGTGGGTTGCTTTTAATGTTAAGTTTGTAAAGGACATCAGGAAACCAAAGGCCTGTTAGTTCACAACCCCTTTTTGCACAAGAAATTGTCACAAATTTTATCATATGGTGACACTATTTTTTTGTTGAAATTTCTGCTGTTTCATGGTATATCAGGTAGGAGACATTATCTTCATAGCTTTTTTTGGTGACAGCTCCAATGTATATTCTCATACAAATACTTATTTTTGTAACATTATGAGAAGGGCCTGAGTCAGCCAAAAGGACTTGGTCCATATTCACGTCATTCGTGGCTTCCTTGGACTTCCCAGCAGCCATTCCCGTGTCCCTCTATGAGAGGGAAACTCTCTACATACACCATCAGCACATAGACCTTGTGTACAGCAGCTGGCACTGCCTTCCTAACCGTAAACTGTGTCTCTGATGCTGTCTCAGCAGATAAGACTCCGAGTAGGGCTATTTAGTGTCTCCCGAAGGCTGTAGTTTTACCGAGATCAATTTAATGGTGTCTGTTCCAGGCTCACCAAGCAAACCGGGTGCTTCGGGGTACTTTTGTGGCCGAAAATTATGGTAGCATGCTGCAACAGCTCCTCTTGAGAATGCTGGAGCCAGCCCACGTCTGGGTAGTTGGCAAGGCACACACAGATGTATTTGTGGTCCAAATCCAGATCTGAGCCTGCTGTTTGTCTAGCCCTGTGCAGACGCCTGACAAGCTGCGCAGGGAAAATGGGCTCAGTGCTTCCCTGGGAGAGAAGGAGGATACGGACAATTGTTTCCAGCTGAGAAGACAAGCCTTTAATTATGACTGTTGTAGTGAAAATTACCTTTTCTCACAGTTCCATAAAGAAGCATGGAGAGAAAAATATTAAGGATAAGAGAAATTGAAAACTCTTCTTTATTTCAGTATAAGTAATGCTTAAAGTAAGATAATGA
Organism: Chlamydotis macqueenii; assembly: GCF_036417535.1. Taxonomy (NCBI): domain Eukaryota; kingdom Metazoa; phylum Chordata; class Aves; order Otidiformes; family Otididae; genus Chlamydotis; species Chlamydotis macqueenii. The sequence continues at coordinate 44,018,967 of NC_141593.1, forward strand.
ATAGGAAAAAAAAAGCTGTGTTTTGAAAGAATGAGAAAAATTGCCTATGTAATTTAATTGTTAACAAGTATCAGTTGTAATGAACAGATTTCATTAGAAAAGCAGACATACAAATATTTGCTGTCTTTTGATTGATAACTCCCAATCCTGTGCACTCCTGTCCCATCCCCTTCTTTTGCCTAATAAAACCTAATGGTCACCTCCACGATGGGATATTGTGTGCTGGGGGATAATGTGTTTACTCTCATTTAATTGTGACTGAGTTAAGTAGCATTTTTTCTCTCTGGTAGCTCTGATTCTCCTTTTGTGATGAGAGAGATATCAGAATTAAACTGGACTCTGTTGAACTTCTCTTCCCACATTTACATCTAGTGAACACTGAGAATTAGTGTTCTAGTTGCTTTCTCATTTTCATTTATTTGTACACGGAGAAGAAAAAGATGTGCATGAAATGTATCCACCTAAGTGCTTAAACCTTACTAGGAAAAAAAAAAAAAAAGTGGTTAAAAAGAATTAACACAACTCTCTGCTATTATCTGAAATACATGTCAGAGTTTGCTATCTTAAAACAAGGTAAGACAGGCATGGGCAGCTAGGTTTTATGGGATGCCTTATGGGGTGATTTTTTTAGCCTGGAGCAATGCCAATCATTTATTAGGTCAATGAGATCGGGGATATTGCTAAATGTTTGTGTAGGTGGGAGGGGAAGTGTAGAGCCAGATATTGTTGGCAGAGATAATTGAGTGCAGCTGTATACATTGCTTCTGAAAAGCTGGCTGAAAGCAGAACGCGTCCCACATATACATAGAGCTTATGTCTCCCAGATCAGGCCGGGTGGGAAAAAAAAAAATCAGTTTCTGAACTCTTTATGACTTCTCTGTCTTTTTTTTGAAAGAATGAAAGTGTCTTAATCAGGTTTCCCTAAAGGAAGAAAAGACAAAAACTCGTAGGCCCTGTGGGGAACCAGACAATCTTTGAAGCAAATGTTGGTTAAGATATTTTTTACCTTCTTTTATTACATCAGCTCCATCATGATCAGCTAACAGGTATTTAAGCAAATTTCTGCAGTCTGTGTAAAGTGTCTACTGTTGTGCTGGATAGAGCTGTACCTGGATCCATTTCCCCTGCTATAGGCAATGGCTAAGTTACTGGTGGTCTGTACAAGAGCAGTTATGTGACTAAAATTCACAACATCGGTAAGAGTTACGAAGAGAAACTATTGCTTGTGCAACAGATCTCAGCTGGATATGAACACAGGTTGTTTTTCATACACTTACCTCACTGACTGTGTGCAGGCTGGCAAACATGGAGCTCTTTTGTGTTCAAAGTGCATTGTGAGATATGGTGCCATATAAGGTTATCTTGATCTTCCTGTGTTAGGAAAAAACAAAAACCACAACAAAAACTGCTCTTGGGAGTAAATAAATCAGTCACTAAATATGTTGAGAATTAATGAAAGAACCCAAGGATCTTGTGTGTGCTCTAGATAAATTTTAATATTGTGAATCCTACTGCAGTGATCTGTGTATCATAAGCAGCTTCCCAAGACTGATGGGAAGATCAGTTTTTCATTCAGATAGTGCTAGTTTTAAAGACATCAGGCTTAATAAATAAATGCCAAGAAACCATTATTGAACATTATTTTAGCATTTGGCTTCAATGATGTGCTAGCTCTGTTGTGATGGGCATAGGCATAAATCTGCTCTGCAATAATCCCAGACTCTTCCCTAGAGGAAAAAAAAAAAAGAAAACAAACATATGAAAAGTGGAAATGAGATTGAATTTTGTGATTCTGCCTGCCCCATTTTTAGTTTCAAATGAAACTCTTTAAAATAGAAAGTAAACAATTCGATCAATTACTTACCAGAACTGAAAAGGCTCTGAGTGTGCAGGCTGAAAATAAACACACCTTTATTTTAAGGTGTTAGTACTTCTTATGTGAATTTTCAGCTCTGATGAAATAAAAAAGTGTAACCAAGAAGAGACCCCAAGATAAAAATATTAAAGGAAAGAAAATCAATTCTATTTTTGTTTTTGAAAGGAAGAGCTGATATATCAAATTTTCTCTGCTCGGTATTACCTGTTTAAACAAGGTGTTTTCTGCATAATTTACATGCTGGAAATGCAGTTTCACAATTCTGACAAGCATTAGTACCGTACGCTTATCATTTGTAAGAAATGGAACATGCTAAACGTTTGAATTAGTTTTGAAATAAAGATTTATTCACACATGGCAACAGTAACTAGAAAGGTGAGATACAGACCTAAAAAACCCAATAAATACTTAAGATGCAAGCTTTTAAAACCATGATTCAAGAGAAAGCTTTCTCTTGGGAAAAAAAAAAATAAACCAAAGAAACCCACAAAACCAACCACAACCCACCCCCCAGACGACTTTACACGTAACAGGAAACAGTTGGATAACATATGGAAACAATTTTATCTTTTCCAGTAGCTGAAATAGGCAAACAATTAACAGTAACTTCTAAAAATAAGTAACAAGTATATGAAGAAGTGTTTTGTTTTCTTCCACTGGAAGAACTGCTCTTTCCATGCTACACAATCGTTGGATGCCTCAAGGCCACGTCAAGACGCGGAGAGGTGTTTTTTTTTTTTTTTTCCCGCGTCTTTCTCTCGCTCTTTTTTTTTTTTTTTTTTTTCCCCCGGGGCTGGTGCTGCCGGCTGCCTGGTTTTCTCTTCCTTTCGGCGGCTCCTTAGAGGAGCTGCCAGAGCAGCGGGAAGAGGGTGGGCGCAGTAAGGAGGGAGGCTTTGTGCTGAAGGCTCGGTGTTTGGGACCTGGGTCCGACCTGCACCCCGTCAGGCACGTTTCCTTTTGTGAAACCTGAACAAACAAAACCTTTCCATTTAAATAGCTTTAAATCAAGCAGAAACAAGAATTATTTGCCTGGATTGTTTTTCAAGTTCTTTATTGCTCTGAACGACTTCCTTTCAGCCTTCCCAGAAGCTACTTCAGCTGAACAGGCAGTGATGGAGGGTCCTTAAAGACAGCGTTCACAGTTTTGAAAGAGCAGCAAACAGCAGCACTCAGAGCGTTTAAGAAATGACTGATGAGATTTTATGGTGCTTAGGAAAGAAAATATCTGAGTATTCATATGTAAATCTCAGATATTCACCAGAATGTTGCTTTTTAAGTGCTGCCATATTTTTCTTTGCAAGTGCATATGGAGTAAGTAGCTGGAGGTAATGTTCCCTCTAGAGACTCAGAAATTTGTTTTAATGTGAAACAAAAATGTCAGAGTACTAAAGCTCTCAGGCTTTTTCTTCCATTGCAAGGAAAGTCCTCAAGGGAACACGGATAGAAAAATTCATTCTGAAGAGATTAACAAAATCCAATTAACCTGGTAAAATCATTAAGTAAATTAGCAAATTTGGTAATCAGAATGTTGTCCTTTTTTTTTTGTTTGTTTGCTTAATTCTAGCATTAATAGCTTAACACAGTAAATGTTTAACAAAGAAGAGCCCTCTTTTTTTTTTTCTTTGTCACACAAACATAGATAAGTTCATGCATTTAGAAGACTTCTGTTTAAATTGAAAAGCCTCTGAAAGAAGTTCAGTATAGTTACTCATGAATTGAATATGATCATCATCACCTCGTTTGGATGTAGAAAGCTAGTGGTTTTATATTTTAGTATATCATGTGTATATATACATTATGCACATAGATAAATATAAGTGTGTATTCATATATCTGCATGTATACATTTTTTAAATTTGTATGTATATGCATGCACACACACATATACTCATCATATATATTGAATTTCTGGTAGGTCAGGTGAATTAGAATCACTCACCACTGAAAGTAGGAAAACTGAGGTGTTGTTCTCCATTTACTTTCCCACAAAGGGTAAGTTTCACACTTTAGACAGATGCACAAACTCCAGATATTATTTATCCAAGCCTTTCAAGCTTCACATTTAATTTAACATGGAAAAAAAAAAACAAAACCAAACAGCCCACTAACAAAGCACCAAACCTCTACTTCTTTCTGAAGCTACTACCATAAACAAAAACTATATCAGCAATGTCCTGCCTCAGATCTGGGTATAAAGGAGTCATTTTAGGGCAGAAGAGACTACACTTGTCTTTCAAAAGTCTCTCCACTACGGCGATTGGTGTGCCATTGTTCCTAATGTAGGAAAGATTTGGGAACTGGTAAAACCTAAGGTAACTAGTAACAGGTTGGTCGCTGATGGGACTGATGCTGGCTAGCAGAGCCTGTCCTCACACCCCTGAGAAGCTTTCTACCACCCACACCCAACAACCCTAAACCACAGCTGTCCCCGTAGTCCAATTTGCCCCAAACCACATGCACCCTCTTTTCTTTGGGGAGAGGTAAGTGCCACTTAGGTAGCAATTATGACTTTCCATCACATTGGTGATCAGGGTCACATGGACCTGGTTGTGGTTTGGGGGAGGTGAAGGGATGGGGAGTATCACTAGTTGCCTAAGCACGGTCAACATTTTAATGCAGCTGAAAGGGATCTCCACAGGCAGTTTCCCATTGTTTTAGGCAGGTGAATTGACTCAGCAATAGTTGGAGGCATGAGTAACAAGAACGGACAGCTGGGTGCTGGTTTAAGGATTCCCATCATACAGGACATCCCAAGTCTCTTACCGCAGCTGTCTCCCAGACCATAAGGAAAACAGTGAAAGACCCCATGGACACACTGACAGAGCAGGCAGCCATCCTTGGTCCACTCCACATGCCTCACTGTGCCACGGAATCTGCGATGTTAGGAAATAACAGCAATAATTAAAAAAAAAAACAACACCCTAGGAAATGGAATTACATGTCTTGAAAATAAGCTTGTTACTATTTCTGGGAAAAAATTCTACTCTACGTTTTGCTCACCTGATACACTTATCATGTTCACAATATCTTCCAGTAAAATACTTTGGACATATGCAGGAAGTCCCCAGGAAACAAGTCCCTCCATTTTGACAGCAGTTCCTGTCCAGCTTTCGGGCTGCAATCAGAAATAAGAAGTTATTGCAGGAAATTTGTTGAGCAAATAATGCACCCCCTTTAGCTGCAGAGAGCTGGGCCACTGATTTAAGCCTGGTGCTTTTAAAATTTTCTTTGTTTGCCTATTGCAAAGACTCTACACAGTTATCCCAACTTGTTAGCAGATTCAGAAGGTCAAAGACTAAATTAGCAGCATCCTCAAAAGTTTTAATTACTCTTTCAGTAACAGATACCATTGCCTTCAGGCTTTTGTTTTTGTTCCTGTGTTTAATCAGAGATTAAAGTTGATAGAGGTACTCAGTCAAGGATCTGACCTTACATATGTTCTTTAAAAGCATAAGCAAGAGTTACTTTCTTTGATCTGGTTTTCTGGCTACCAAGCCTAGAAAAGACATACAAACCCTGGTGTCTGAACAGGTGACTGCGACTCTCAATTAGACTATTTCTGGGCTAGACAGGTCTGGGTTCTTAATAAAAGGGAATGGGTAGGAAGGTGGCACCAAGAAGAAAACTCTCTTTACTTGTATGTATTTTCAGAGATGTTTTGGAAGATGCTTCCAGATAGCAAAGACAGACAAGTGTCTATATCCAGTGAGCAGGCACTGCACGTATAGCTGCAGCTGAAGCTGGTAATGCACATCTTGCATCAAACATAAAAGTATCAGTTCTTTATACTCTCCATGGGAGCTTGGGGAAATGTTAGGAAGCATAAAAGGAAATGGTTCTCTCTGAATCAGGGCAATAGCTTTCAGCACGGATCCCTTGATACTCCCATGGCAAGTGAAGTGCTCTAACTCCACTGAGAGCAGGCTAGGAGAGGCATCTCCAATACTGGCATTCTGTTTTTTCCTCTAGAAATTTCGAATTAAAAATTCAGAATTTTACAAATTCTCTTCTCCCCAGTTGAGGAGAAGAAGAGAATTTATGGGTGGCAATAACCAGTGCTGCTGGTGCACATCCCAAAGCACTGACCAGGGCCTTCTGGGCCCTGCGTATGAAACACAGGGAGTTGCTCTTTGCATGCAGGCTTCTTGGGCTTGAAACTGCCTTCACATCTCAAAATCATGAGTACGAGGTGAAAAGTGTTTTTCTGATCACATATGATCCAGTTTTGACTGTCTGTAAAACGTGAAGTTGTTGCATCGCCTCTGGGGGGCGGGAGGATTTCCCGCAAGCTTCTGAACTTATCCCAATATCTACTTCCTTTTTTCAAACAAAATCATTGGCCTGTTCTAGCGTTCTGAACCAGTTAACGGAGGTAATGAAACGATGATGCAACACTTCTCATTTCTCTGTAGGACCAACATGTTGCAAGTACTTGGATGGATATTTTAGCAGGCATTTGTGATGTCTTCAGGAGTGCAGAAGAGGGCATTTGTGTTCATGAAAGGGCCTGCTAACTGTGTCACCCATGGCTTCCTGCATACTCACCAGGCTTCGCGGGTTCAAGGACTCCCTGCTATTTGCTGAAGAAACCACACTGTGGTGTCAAGGTCCTTTGTACGATGTCTGCATGTTTTCATTAACACATAAAGCTATTCTTTGTCTGTTTGTCCTTAACTAATATAGCTATTAGTATGAACCAATGCCTTTTGTGCATTTGATTGTGCGTTTAAGAGACGGGAACAGAAAGTATCCTCTGAAAAACTGACTATTATGTGACCCTCATGCCTTTTTTCCCCCTCTAGAAACACTTTCACAGTGAACACGGAAATCAATTATATCCTCGTATCATGAGCTACTTACCATGTGTTAACCCAATGAAAGGTAAGGCATCAGAAGGGTTTGTCCTTTTCCTCTTGGAACCCAGGTTACTGATTTCCTTAAAAGTGTTTAAAGATGTGCTCCAATTTTCCTGGATTAGGGAATCGTTACCGGTTTCCCCTTTGCACTCTTTAAACATACAAATTTAAAAAAGACAATTACATTCTTGGGAACAATTAAGACGCAGAGTTAATATATGACACTATTTAGAAAAACTGACAGCATTAAATTATTTCTTGTTAAAGTAATGAGTATCAAAGCTGTAATTTTAGAAAGTGATAGAGAAGCTGATGTATGTTTTATATCTTATGTTAGCTATTTCTCTTTCTGCTTCACAGCTCAATCCAGTGTTATTACATGTGTTTAGGAGGTGGTGGAATGGTAAAATAAAAAATACTGGAGTGTTTGCAATGTTAGTTTTGTTATTTACAAGAAGAAAAACAAGGGATCAGGGCACATACTCTGAGTCCTGAAGAGGCAATAGATAGACCCTACAGCCAGATTCTGCTTGCCCTGAAACTTCATGTGCATGTCCTTCATCCTTCATCATGCCTTGCTCACTGAAGAAGCAAAAGAGAGCAGCATTGCTGAAAATCCTAAACCTACAGACATGAGGATAATGTCACTCAGAAGAGTAACCCCACTCATGCATGAAGATGTCTGAAAGCTGAGACTATAAGACAATAGTAATTTTAATGTTAGTTAAAATAGGGAAGAGTCTTTAGTATTTTCTTTTCTTGATAGAACCACCACCTATTAAAAAAGTTTTTTTTTCTTATCAGTTTCAAACTGGAGCACTTGTAAAGGCACAATGCATCTGCAATGCAAAGATAAAGATACATGAATAATGAATTTGCAAAAATTAAATTATAACGTGAAGTTAGCGAAATGTAATTAGATCTCTAATTTTGGAACATATAAGGGGAAGGGAAACTATTGTCTAAGTACAACACAAGTATTATGGGAGAAGTGATCCCCCAGTTTTAAGTAACTACTAGAAAAAATGTGTGAAAGGTAAAAAATACAAGAATTTACTAAATAAAACTGGTAGATGTATTTTTTTTTCCTGTAAAGAGTAGCAAACATTTTAAAGGCTGCACTTGTATTATTATAAAAAAAAAATTCTTACCTAAAAGGGTTCATATTTTTTCTCTCTGGTCTGCCTGTATTTCACTCCTTTCTTTGCACATGAAGTTCCTCTTGCTATAACTTTACACTGCTAGGTATACAAAAAAAAAAAAAAGAATTAGTTTGACAGGGAAGTTTTGGTGAAATATAGAAATGAAAGTAAAGCTAATCCTCTGCTTATCATCCAAGAAAAAAATTGGTGTACTTCAGTCTCTGAGCTTTAACAGTGTACTCCCTGCAGCAAGTCATTTACAGACGATCAACACCTTTCTACTCTCGCCTCCCATTTCCCTACTTGACCTCTCTTCATTAACCCAGCAATTTGCAATGGCATTGGGTGGTGGATTTATCACAGGACCTGCTCTGAAGTGGTCTCTGGGGGCAAGAGAGCTAAAGGTAAATGGAATTTCCTACGTGAAGGTCTCTTTTTCGTTTTCTCTTATCTTAAAATGGAATATCATTGCCATGACTTATGTCTGGTTAATGACATAAATATAGAGCTATATGGTCAACATAATATAATCTCTAGAATGAATGAGATATTGATCTGAAAGGTAATATTTTAAACTTGATTCTCTGTTAATTTCTGTTTTCTATATGGCTTTTTGGTTGAAAGTATATTTTTTTATGTTACATGCAATATTTTCAAGATTGGGCTATTTTAGCTTGACAGTATTAGGGCCTCAATATTACTGTCTTGGGAGGTGAGAAAAGGAGTTATGAACCTAGTGTCTTGTGACCTACTCTAAACCAAAAAGGTATTATGTGCCAGAATTTTCCTTAAGTAAACAAATGTCACTAAACCTGTGCAAGTTTGTGTGGAAACAGTCACAATGAAACCTGTTGCCCTCCTGGATGTTTGCACGTGTCAAAGAGCCTGTCTTTCATGTATCATTTGCAGTAATATCAAGTCTCCACCTTTCCAAAATAACTGGTTGACCTTACCACAAAATTTTCTTCAAACAACTGAGTTAGGCCTGAGCCTTTAGGCTTCACTTGGTTTGCATTCTGCTTCTTGATACTGCTTTTATTTTCTGGCTAGACTTTTCCAAAGGTTGCTGTACACTCACAAACAGACCAGTCGCTGAATTTTTACTAAATGAAGACCAGGATTGGCACGTGACTGTTTGGCACCAGGAGTTCAGATTGGCAGTAGGCTGACATAACATGGGCTTTACGTACAGGAAATACTTTTCATGTTTATTTGCTGGACTCTGGAAATCTGATCAGAGACTGAGCCAGTGTAACAGTCGCATCGCTTGTTTGGATTTGCCCTTGGAGTTCAATCGGGAAAGAGTGCCTATCTAAGAGGCATAATGAGCAAGAAGTAGCTTTGCTCTATTGGACTAATCTCCCAGAGCAATTCATTGCTCTTCTAATGATTTACTCCCCAAAACTGATGCTATCTTTTCCCACCATGCCTTCTGCATGCACACATACAAACGACTTTGAAACAATTACCACCCTGAGCATCCTGGGACAATTTAAGGAGAATAAGACTTGCAAATTGAAGCAGTGATCATTTCTATCAACTTTGATTTAGGTTAATGACTGTAAATAATAATTAGTGGTTGATATTTGAAGACCTTGTCATGGAAAGCTCTCAGTGATTACAGTACATCTAGGTCATTTAGATGAACAGTTCCACTCATTCCAAGGCAAGTGAGCAGGATTTGTGGCTGGAATCTAGGGCCTTAAGCATGGCTTAAACTCTTGCATGCCTTGAATAATCCCACTGGAAGTGATTCAGTGCATTCTATCGTGTGTGAATTACTGTTTTACCATTTCTCCTCTCAATGTGAAAGTTCTAGTAACACGCAAGATAGATGAAAAAGTTTAAAAACTTACATTTCCTTTTTGATTCTTTACAACATCTATCAATTTTTTAAATTATGTTTAATTAAAAGTTAGGATAAATATGCAGTTGCTGTAGTGAGCCCTGAGGAGTCTAGGATTACCACAGGAATATTAAGTGTGAAAAGAGCTTCCTTAGTTACCGGCCATTGCTAGGAAGTTCAAAGTCCTTGCTACACTATTCGAATCAAAGCACATTTATTTTCTCTACTATCCTGTAATTTCTTTAAAGTTTGATTTTTAGTAAGGTTTATTAGTAGAGAATGTATTTTAACTGAACATTTTCTTAGAAATCGCCATGTAAAGTCAGTTTATTGAAGATTGTTTTGAAATACTAACCACTGTTTTAGACTTTTAAAAAATAAATAAAAAGTAACAGTGAACCTCAGGGATAAACTTGTTTTTAATGCTTTCTTGTTAAAATAAAAATAACTATTTCTTACTCTCTCTTTTGACTTCTTTTTTTTTTATTTTTTTGCAAGGCAAAAGTGAAAGGCAGTGCTTTTGGGTAGGTGCAATAAAACTTCGCAGGTTTTTGAAACCTGATGGCTCTCGAGGTGGCACTGTGTGTGTGCGTGTGGTGTGAGTGAGTGTTTGTGTCTATGTGTGTTTGTGTGCTGTGCTGGAAGGCGTTGAAATAGCAAGGCAGTTAGCACAAAGACTGTTCGAGTTTGTTATTGGTGAGTCTTATCATCATGTTGCCCTTTGTCTGACTCTGTGAAACCAGTGCCGTTTCTCAGAAGCACAGATTAAATTTCAAGAACATAATAGTAAACTATTTTTTTCCCAGTTCTATCAATATAAATGGCAGATTTCCTTAACTTGCTTACTTCTTAAATGAGTTTTGCAGTTTCTCTCTTGTTGTTGTGTATTTATGCCAAGGCTATGATCAAATCCAGTATTCCTATAGCACAGTAGTGATTGAAGCCCATTAGCTGCTTTCTAACTATAACTTAGCATGAGTAAGGTGAGTAAAGCCAGTAAATTACACCTCTTCCAAAGACACCATCCAGAAAACGCTAATATTCCCTTACCTGTGTGTTGTTTCATATCTCTATGGTTCAGTGCCCTATTCATAAAGCATAGATGAAAGTTTTCCCTTGCATCAGAAGAGTGTTATGAGCCTATACTCATTCTTAAACTTGATGAGTTACATAAAGATGTTCATAAACATATTGCTGAGAAAGTAGTGTTATAAATGGCTCCAGGATAATGGACCTGCCTATCTAATGGTTAAAACCATTTTCAAAACTGTTACTAAGATTATGGTTTTCATCTTTTTGATACACATATTATACCAGGAAAATGTGACTGTCTAAATCTTGTAAATATGATGTATAACTCTTCTCCATAAGCTCATGGAAATTTTACCCTGGGTCACTGTTGTAGAATATCAGGTTCATATTCTACATTTGGCCAGAGATAATTTACAGACTCACCTGCACATTTTGTGCAGCCCAGTGGCACCATTATGTAGGCATTTCTGTTTCTGTTTTTTTTTTAAGGAAATGAAGGCTGCTAGGATGCTTGAGGCATTCAGGGTTAAAGAGCAGGAAAAGAGGGAATTTTAAGAGGCTAGAGTTGTCTAAATGTAGGTTCTTTGTGCAAAGTAAGTCTATGGTCAAGGTAAGCAAAAGAAAATAAAAAAATAATTATCAGATGTTAAGGTTAACATTGTCAGTATATGAAGTTATACTAATACTTTAAATATATCCTTATGATTTGTATTGTCAAAACTTTTAGGGGCATTGGAAAAATCTCCCTTCAGTGGGGTTAATAAGGGAGAGATTCTTTGTATGCATACTTAGCAATCTCACTTTTTTTTTTCAGGTTTGGCTGATAATGCAAATGTCTGTTGATGCTGCTCAGACATTGTGATTCTTTGAACAAACAAGATTTTCTTTGTGATGAGAACAAACAAGTCATACAATGGAAAGAACTGGTATATTCAATCTGTACAAGACCTCACTTTATAAAACTGAGCATGGATGCTAATATGTTTTGTCCTTGGAGTATGTTTTGAACACAGGTAAACACCCTGTGTTTTGTTACCGTGTACCATGCTATCATAATAGAGGTGTCTTGATCTGTTATTGGCATTGTCCAGTCAAACAAATACAAATTGAATCTTACTAATTGGTGTTTAGAAAAATCAATTTCCCAGTCAAGTTCAAAATGAGACTATAATGCCTTGTTTTTCAAGAGCTGCCTATTTCAAGAGAGGTCATGCATAGTACTGACACAAATAAAGTGAGAGTTAATTTCTTGTTAATGACTTAAAGATGTCAAAAGGACAGTAGCTTTAGGGCTCAATTATGTCTCTGCAGAAGCAGATGATGGTGGGGAAAAGCACATCAGTTTAGTTCTTTTCCTACCCAGTCATGTTTTATTACAGAAATGCCAACGAGTTCCTCTTTAAAAGTCTTTTGGGCTCACATGTGCTGTTTCTGAAATGAATGGTTTGGTATTTGAAAGTGTAGATATAAGAACATTTTTGAGTTGTTTTAACACAGATTGTATTCGTGATCTGTGTTACAATTCAGCGCCACAAAAGTTTGTATTGGTAATCTGAATGTGCATAGAGCTGTGACATGGGGCTGAGAGCCAAGATATGGTGTTAACTTCATCCTGAAGTTGCACCAATCATCTTCAGGACAAGAGTATTTCCCAAATGAGTTTATTTGTTGAAGGCTTCACAAAAGGTCCAGATTTGGCCCCAGACTCTGCAGCTCTATGCCTGGAATGACCCCTCCCTGTACTTCTGTGCGTAGCGTTTGTCACCATAAGCAGACTCTTGTCTCGCAAATTAACACTCAGTGCAAGAGAAGACAGAAGGGTATCCACAAGTCTATTATAAGCCACTGCATTTTCCACCTGTGTGTCTGAGGCTGACTCGGGGAAATGTGTAAATGCATCTCTCCAGGGCTGTAGGACATGACGTGCTGGCTGTACACAAAAATCTTCTACATAGTCTGAATGAAAACAGCATGGAGGACAGCTTGCTAACAGCCAGTGTGAAAATGTTATGGGGGAAACTTTTTTCTCCAAGTGCTTTGTGCTATGTTACAGTACAACTGTAATTGAGGTTTTCAGTTATTTCCTTCAGGGATTAAGTATACATTGCTGTAAGAGATAGAGGGAAGAAGATTTGTCTGAATACTCACTGTTTAAACCTCAGTGATGAACATAGTGTCTCCACTGAAGGTTTATATGTTCTTGGTATATCAACTTTACCTTGTTTATACTTACAGCCTTTGCTTGCTCTTTCTTTTCTTGCCTGTTTTAGTGCCTCCAGCCCATGCACTGCATCCCTGCCCACATGTGTTCAGAAGACGGGTGTTAGCGGGTCTGACAGCTTAATATATCTCTTGGTGTTAAGTTTAAAGAATAAGCAGATGTAGAGAAAGATCTTAGAATAAATTTTTAAAATAAATTTAAAAGCACCTTGGCCCCAGATATCACTAATTCACAGAACCTTTACAGCAGCTGAGATTCCATGAATAACATTTCTTCAATCAATATCCTTACAGAGATTTTCAACTTGGAACAATAATCAAGGAACTTCGCTTATTAATGTTGAAATCACAGATAATGGTCTATATTTCCACAACTGTGCAAGGAAAGATATTTTCTTTGGGACTGGTCATGCAGCCACTATTTGTTTTGCTCCTCTTATCCATACTGAGGGCACACGATCCTGTTCCATACCAGTCTTATCTGTCTTCAGGATTTTTCGGTGGTTTTACAAGGTGCCTGTAGATTTGACCCTTTCTACCTTAAAATTTTCCAACATTGTTCCCAAAGACTTTGTATCTTCGGATACTCCCACACTACTCATGTCTTACTTGCGGCATACGAAGACAACACCTATGCCAAGTAAAGAAGTGTCCCTCCAGTTGGCTGCAAACCAGCCCTCGCAGTAACAGAGAAACCAGGAGCTCAATTCCTCCTTCCTATCCCCACCTCACAATAATTATTATGTCTTAAGGCTGTCAGGAGGTGACAAGGGGCTGAGCTCTGTACAGTGCAGCTGCAGACAGTTTGTACAACTTCAACTCAGGTAGAGAATTGTCCTTGTTCCTATTTTGTTTAAGGAGAGATTTCATGACTAGTATTCTGTTGGTACATCTCCAGGCTGAGCCTGGCGTACCTTTCCTTTTGGCCTTTGTGACCTGGAAGTTCTTCTATTTCTGCAGGTCTTTCGACTCTGCATCATTACCCATTTCTGTAGATCAGTTCTACATGACAACGTCCTGAAGTGGCATTTCCCAAGTCAGATTGGTCCAGATACATATATTTTGCCAAAGTAAACATTAAATTCCCTGTTCCTCCTCTTATTCCATTAGTTGAGTCAGAGTAGCATCTGCATCCCTATGAAATAGCAGAGTCAAATCCAGCCACCTGCATAACTGCAAATACACATACCATCTGTTTCTTATTAAGGGCTGTCAAATTCACATCATTCAGAACTGGGCCTTTGCTGCCAGAGAAGCTGTTCAGAAGTGGCACTGGAAAAATAATGAATGCCAAGAAGATAATCAGAGGAATGTGTTAGTTTTACTTCTCATATAATTTTTATCGTTTCCCGTAGATATGCTACAGTCAAGAGGAGAAAAATAGCAAGAGACAGCCCTCCCATCCTGACACATCTGCCGGTAGTACAAACCAGTTAATATGAACAAAGGTAGAACTGCAAAGAAGCAGAAGGATTACAAGGAAAACCATGTATTGTAAGATAAGATGTGGTGGATGCTGCTGTGCTTAATCATTCTGTTCTTTCCTGCAAGTGAGGAATGTAGATTAATGTAATATTGCCATGGAGACTTGGCCTTAGTGACACTGTCTTGGTATCAAACAGATTTGTAAATCTGCATGCTGTTCCCACATGGTAGAAATATTCAGAAGTGTAAAGGGGAGAGGACCCTGATAGCTACCAAAACAATGAGGCAGGGTGAGCTTGACCTTGATAAGGAGTTCAGATAAGTTTGTAGAATCATAGAATATCAGGTTGGAAGGGACCTCAAGGATCATCTAGTCCAACCCTTCCTGGCAAAAGCACGATCTAGACAGGATGGCCCACCACCCTGTCCGGCCAAATCTTAAAAGTGTCCAGTGTTGGGGAATCCACCACTTCCCTGTGGAGATTATTCAAATGGCTGATTGTTCTCATGGTGAAAAATACTCCTCTGGTATCCAAGTGGAATCTCCCCAGGAGTAACATTATTATTAACCCATTACTCCTCATCTTTTCCATGTGACTACTGGTAAAAACTGAGTCACAGAATTATTACCGGCACCTGATTTTCCTCCCAAATTCAGAAGGTTGTGGTGCAAAGACCTGTGGGAAAATGGGAGCATGTTGGTGACCTCTGATGAAGATCAGAAGATAGGAACTGTAATTTGCTGAGGGTTGCAGAGTAGTCACCTGCTAAAACTCAACTAGTGGAATGCCTTGAAGCCCAGGATGGAGACAACTAAACAGAAACTTGGAGAAATAGCAATATTCATTGCTTTTCACAGAAATGGTGAAACAGGCTCAATGACTCAAATGTATGAAACAGCTACAATCACCCTTCTCAGTCTTGCTCTTGTACTAATCAGGATCTTGTTCAGTTTAGCCAGTTCCTGTTCAACGTACATCAGAAACTGGATGGAGGAGCAGCAGGTTCTCTCTCAGAGGCTGACAGCTGAGGGTGGTGTAATTTGGATTGTAATACTAGGAAGCTTCTAGTCATTCTTTTGTGGTGTGCTTTACTAATTTGCCTCCTGGAGTGAGTTCTGAGTCACGTTTAATATGGCAATTAATGGAGATTAGAGTCTTCTAAGGAGGTAGATTATGTCACAACATCATACTGTGTCACCGTCCTGATTACTAAACTGTCAAGGGGACTAGTACATTCATTATTTGATTAAAAGTTGTTGTTTACCTGTTAATGAAAATCATCTGTTACAGGTGAACTGACAGCTTTTATGAAGAGGGAATAAAATTAAATTGAGAAAAATTGCCTCTGAAACCTGAAACAGCTGTAAATTGTTAATGGTAATACTTTGTGATCTCAGCCTGGACATCTCAAACAACTTGAGTCTCTGTTTGGACTTTTGTCATGTCACCATCAGCAGGGTTGTGCTTGGAAGACAGGTGGCTTCTGGCCTGTAAGGGATGTAAGGCTGCCGTGTCCCATTTCAAAATGAAGTTGTGAGACTTATGGGAGATCCTGGAGGTCCTTTTCCCATCACCTTCCTGGGATATGTATTATACTCATGCGAAGATTTTGTATGCAGCTTATAGGTTCAGGAAAGCTAGTTTCCTTTCACATATTGCTTCTATATGCACATGCTCAGCTTCATGACAGTGAATTTGTTTTTTCACAACTGAATTCAAATACGATAAAACAGTTGAGGGTTTGTTTTGTTTTTTTTTTTTTTCACAGAGATGCAGTCGGGAATTTGCTGAGGCTGAGGAGAATCTGAATCTCCTCCTTGCTGGTAATGTGCCCTGGCTACTAGGCAGAGTACCTTAACTAATTGAATTGAAAGGATTTTCTTTGTCCATTTGTTCTGTATCATTTCTGTACAAGCTGGTGTTCTGTCTCTGCTATGTTTTCCAGGAGAGATGCTCTTCTTGGTACATGTGAGAAGTATGCCAACCACACTGGCCCTGCCAGAGGACTTTTTTGCCACCTTGCCTGTTTTCATGCCTGAGTCAGGCAGGAGTGAAGTGCCTAATGGTTCAGGCTGGGGAGTCCAGAAGCAGAGCTGTGGGCATGTCGGGGAACATTTAGGCTAAAATGACAGGGGTTTTCAAAATAGTTCCTTTAGAGCTATGCAGCTGCTGTGTTTTGATCTCAGATATCTTAACCTGGTCTTACTGGTTCAGCATGTGAGATTTCCTGAATCTTTGGAAGAAAAAGATCAAATTACATAGGAAAGTGGTCCAAGATGAGTTTTAACATTTGATATTCTGAAAGAAAAACTAGTAGCACCTTAGGTAAATAATTCTTCAGCTCAGCTATGTGCTGTCTCATTCTTTCCGGGGTATGAAAGTAGAGGAGCGTTACATCAATATTACACCAGGAGGCAATGTTTTGCTCCTGAAAGCCACTCTATTTTTAAGTAAAGGAAAGTCTCTTTCAGGTCATTTCAACTGTGAAGTTGTGGAGCTTTATTTCCATTTTCTGGAAAAAATATTGCTCTTGAGATGAAAGAAATTGTAAAAGAAGAGACCAAGGTCATCATAATCATAGAAGCAATTTGTGATGTTCGTATCTTAGGTGTAAAGAAGGATTATTTGGTTGGATATATTAGTCTCTGACCTGAGATGGCCACTCTGTTGAGTGATCCATTTTAATGTGAACATATGTTGGATGAATAAATGCTTTATATAGAAGATGCTCAAAACCAAGAGCTTCTGTGCAAGCAATTCCACATACAGTCTTCAAAAAACTGAGCCCGGATCAATTTTCATAAGGGATTGTTAAACTCCATGCTGTATCGATACCATATTTTTCTTTTTTAGTTGCTTTGTCCAAAAATTCTGGAAGGGTTAGATTGCAAAATAGTGGTGGAAAAAGAGTGTTTCTCCCCTACCTAAGGATGGGAATGAAACATGGCTTCAAAGAGAACTGACAACTTGTCCGGAACAGGTTTGCTATTTGTGGACTATGGTAGAGAGCATTGTTTTCTGGGAAACAATGAATGGAATAAATCATAGTACTGTGACATGTAAATTATGAATGAGCTAAAGCCATACACAGTAAAAGTTTGCAATATTTTGGCCAGTTTCAGTGCATTTTGCCTGTGTTTGGCAAACAGGCAGTGTTTCTTGGCAGATAGGGGCTGGACTGGTGCACCGATCTGGGATCATAACCAGGCTCCAGCACTGGCCAGTTATGTGCCCTAAAACACAACAGTTCCCTGCCTTATTTTCCCTGTCACTGAAAGAATGAGGTAATAAGTCTCATCTTTAAATGGTCTGAGGCCTGTTAATACAAATAACTATCTATATTTTAGGTATATGTTACTGTTTGGTGGCCTGGATTTTTCTTTTTTCAGCTGTTTAGAACAGTTATTAAAGTAATACTTTTACATTCAAACAGACTGGGGATGTGGCATGTTGAATAGCTCAGACACGGGCAGAATGGAGCCTGTCTTAATGAGCCAGGAGGAGCGGTGTGCTGCGCAGCTCTGCTCTCTGTCAGCCATCCTGCCGCACCCCCCATCTTCCGTGCGAGGACGTGAGCAGGGAGAGAATCAGATCAGGGAGCAGATCTAGCCGAAAACCGCTCAAGCAAAAACATGTGTATATCTGTTTATTTCGGCTGGATGGGTTCTCTGACTTGCTCCACTGCGCAGCCTCCCCAGCAGCTCTGGGAGCAGGAGGGGGCAGGTGAGGAGGCTGGAGGGGAGGGCACAGCTCACGGTTCAGAGTGGAGCTCTGAGTCACTGGCGTTTGTCTGCTCACTTATTTGTTAAGTTGCAGATCATGGATCACCCTGTGCGCTTGTGTTGAGGCATCTGCAGGAAAAGGCCGGTCTCCTGGCCCTCCAAGGTTTCCGTTCAGTGGAGTGAAACCTTAAGGATCAGAGCACAGCTCTCCTGGAGAAGCCTGCAACACATAAAAGGCCTTGGAGCTGAGAGATGGGCAGGGGGCAAGCAGGCCCTCCCGTGTGTTGAGGGCTGGGCTGTGCTGCGGAGCTGCTCTCTTCAGCTCAGCTGCTCCTTTTTACTCTCTGCATCGGCTGGGTTAACAGGTCTCTCCATTCCCACAGCTCTGCTGCTCCCCAAGGGCTGTAAAAGATGCGTTGGTATTTCTGACTTGGTGATTCTTGTTAATATGACCGCTTTTGGGCTGTCGCCTTATATGCTGAGGGCCGAATAAGGGCCTATGGCTTTTGGTACCATGTCAGTAAGCCAATTTATGCATGCATAGCTCTAGTAACCACTGAGGAACCATTTGCAGAGCTCCTTTTGGGGTAGCAGCCGATACTGTTCATGGGACCATTCAGCAACCCACAGAGTCCCACTGCTCTTGCTTTTGGGACAGCTGATCATTGGCTTTGAAGCTGTTTTCTGTGGGTAAAAAGGCTGTCCCAGGATTTGGCCTTCAGTGTAACAGTGCCTATTAATAACCTGCAAACAACATAAGGATTATATCAGCTGATTTCTATTTGCTTTTCTTTTTCAATAGACTATCGGTTGATTTCCCGTACCTTCCCTTTAAAAGACAAACTAAATCATGAAACACTGCTTAGATATTCTGACAGCAGCATTTAATCTATGTAAATCAAGTCAAACGGAGAACTTTTTTTTTTTCCAGTCAGTTTTTGCTCTAACCTTTCTAATTACAATAATCTTAAATGCCACGTGAAGTTTCATTCACATTGCTTGGACGTTAAATGAACTATTAGGTAGTGTGGGATTAGAGCAATATCAAAGCCCTCATAGATTTTCACCATTATGCAAAGCCTCTCATTTTCCTTAGAGCACCATGAATATTATGGGTTGTATTCAATAATTATACCGGCACTGTTCTTTCCTGTCCATGGGTAAGGCTGTGTCAGCATTTCTATTATAATCCCCTAGTTTCAAAGGACTTTGACTTTATTAGTTGTCCGTAAAAATTTGCTCTGGGATAGAATTTGGTATTAAACTCTCATCCTGGGATAAGGAAAAGAAAAACTATTTAAACACTTGGTGACTGTTTCCTGGTTTTAGAGATAGTGTGTGCATTTTAAAGCAGTCAGAGTCAATGCCTGGAAATTCTCTACTGGTTTTACAATTCAAAACTGGCTCTATTTTCTACAGTGAATGTTGGCAGGTTGCTATTAGACTGCTTGGTGGATTTGTTCTTTCTCCTTTCCGAAGCAGAGAAGGGGCAAAGGGTCACAAATACAAAGCACTCAAATCTCAGAGTGAACTTCACCAGTGACCTTTGACAGCAGGGCTACTGCACTGAATCCTCTGGGACAGAAAAGTGGTGAGATTATAAAAAGAAATATGTGCAAGGAGTGAGGTGGGAATAAAATAAAACCTCTGGGAAAGGTTCAGTACTTTTAAAGCAGCTGCAACCAAGATCTTGCACACTGTGCTCGCTAACAAGAAAATGGTTGCAGAGGAGGATGAAGAGCTGAGGGAGCTTTTCGTTTGTGAGGAATGCTCTGGGGGTGCTCACATTAGTAATATGTATCCTAAAAGTAGGATGAACTGTAGAAGTGTAGGATAGGTTGAGGATATGATATTTACTCATTAGCAAAAAGTAGGTTGTGTTGGTAGAAGAGTAAGTTAAGAGATGTAAGTAGGGTATCCTGTGACAGCACTTTATAAACTGTCCCTGTACTGGGCTAACTCTCCAAATGGCTACCAGCAGCTACAGACAGCAGGTTGCCAAGACAGAAGTGCCCTGCAAATGTAAGGCATCAACATAAAGAGCTGTGAGCAATGTGTATCACAGCTGACTTCTCTGAAGGCTCTCAGACAGAACATGTCTTTAGGCACTCTGGCTTGATTTTCCCTTCTTACTGCAGGAACTGTGCTGTCCTTGCTCTAATAGTGGATTCAGAAAATCACAGAATCATGGAATTACAGAACAGACCTTTAAAGATTATCCAGTCCAACCCCCTTGCCATGGGCAGGGGCATCTTCCACTAGATTAGGTCACTCAAAGCCACATCCAACTTGACCTTGAACATTTCCAAGAATGGGTTATGCACAACTTCTTCTGGAGACCTGTTCCAGTGTCTCACCACTCTCATTATAAAAAATTTCCTCCTCATGTCCAATCTAAATCTACCCTCTTTCAGTTTAAAACTATGACCCTTTGTCCTGTCACTACCAGGCCCTGGTAGAAAGTCTCCCTCCATCTTTCTCATAAGCCCCCTTTACATATTGAACAGCTGCTATAAGGTCTCCCTGGAGCCTTCTCTTCTCCAGGCTGAACAACCCCAACTCTCTCAGCCTCATAGGAGAGGTGCTCCAGCCCTCTTACCATCTTTGTGGACCTCCTCTGGAACTGCTCTAACAGCTCCATGTGTTTCTTGTATTGAGGACCCCATATCTGGGTGCAGTACTCCAGGTGGGGTCTCATGAGAGTGGAACAGAGAGGCAGAATCCTCCCTCGACCTGCTGGCCACGCTTCTTTTTATGGAACCCAGGATGTCATTGGCTTTCTGGGCTGCAAGGACATATTGCCAGCTCATGTCCAATTTTCCCTCCCCCCCGAGTATCCCCAAGTCCTCCACAGGGTGCTCTCAATCCATTCATCCCCCTAGTCTGTATTGATACTGGGGTTTGCCCCAGTCCACACAGCCACTCAGAATAGGATTCTCATCCTAAGGGGGATAAATTCAGATCTGAATATTCAGAGGGCATTCAAAAAACCTCTTATTTTGACATACTTTTTAATGGATATGAGCATTCCTCATCAATCTTGAAACTTCAGTACTCTCTTACCAGTCCCGCTTGTAGGGACTGGTCAGTTTGACCCAAACTGAGTCTTTTTTTTTTGTGCAAGAAGAGGATGGTTGCACCTTTTAGCATGTGGACATGTCTTATCTGAGTGTGGAAAGGCTCACACAATACCATGACTTAGGGTCCAAATCTATCTCTAATAAAACTTCCGCTGACCAGTTGTTGCAGATCATGTGTGGTTAATGTACACATGGCTGAGCTAACACCAGCAGTGATGTCTGGGAGAGGCTCCATGTGTAACAGGGAAATGTGAGAGGATGAGTTCAAAACAGTAAAACCTGTAATCAGCGTTAGGCCTTCAGCTGAATCTCTTCAAAATTCTTTCAGTTTAAGACATTACCTCTTCTTTATCTTCTTTAACTTTGCTCCCCAAAGATATCTATCCTTCTTCTCCAGACTCAATGATCTCCCAGTTGTTGTAGTGAATCTGACGTCCTGGAGGCATCTGACTCTTCATTTTCCTCAAACTTTTATGGTAAGAATCCAGTTACACATTCTTCCCTTGACATGCGGTGTATTTTGCCACAGCTATGCTGCCTTTCATGGATTGGTTCAGGACGCTTTTATTTTTCAGACCTGTTCATTAGAAGAAACTATCTGTGGTTTTCAGTTCCAGCTGGAGCACTGGCTACTGTGCACATAGATCACATTATCTGTGTGGAGCAATTGAACCGTGACTTCATACCCGACCTGGGTACCATGGCTCTTCCCTGACCTCTGGCTCTGGCCCATCTTGCCACTTCCCCTCCACTGTTTCTGTCCTGCTTACACAGTGAGCCCCATATGACTGGGATTATCTTTCACATTGATTGTGTGTCATGGGATCGAAACCTCGGAAGTAGCCTGTAGGCTTTTCTATAGTGCAAATTAACTCCTCTGTACTTAATGCTACACTAAACATGGAATCTGGTAAGTGAACTTGGTATTGTGTGGTGGGTTTATTTCAATGCAGACAACTTCAAGCACCTCAGAACTGGCCAATAGGTCAGTCTCCTCTTCAGTCAGTGTGGCCAGAAGGCCAAAGAGGCATAGCTGCACAGACATGAAGTGGCTGCGCAGCAGAGAACACATCACCTTTGGGTGTGAAGACAATCTGCTGGGTGATCCTGCACTGGGCTGCAGGACAGACTTCACTGCAGAAACTCTGCTGTGGCCAGCCATAGCTGAACCATCTCCTTGATATGTCTTTGCCATGTTATCAGAAAGCCATCTTGCCTTTTGCCTGACTTGCATCAGTTGTTCAAATTCCAAATCTCACCAAAGTGGCTGAGTTATGCTTATTTGCTGCTTGATTAGAGAGCTCCAGAGAGGATAGGGAAGGATGTTGGTCAGGAAGGACTACTGGGCAAAGAATTGTTTTCAAGCTGTCGCAGTTTGAGCTAAACTGCTAAGAAGTCTGTTAAGTTACTGACAATCATTCTTCACAGCTGTCAGCCCTTATCCATATGCTAGAAGGATCATTAATATAGCTAAAATGGAGTATCTGTCACTCTTGTGCTAATACACAGTGTACTTCCCATAAATACTATTTAAAAGGACTTGGGTCCAGATTATTTACTGTTTGATTCAGAGGACGGTAAAACCTGACTACATTTGATTTTTGTCACTGTTACAAGCTTTTTTCAAAAATTTCTGTACTATGCATTTGTAATGAGACAGCAACATGAATTTTCTCACTACTCAGTGTCAGGATGAAGCAAAGGAATGGTAAAATAATGGAAGCTAGGAAGATAAGCAAGTATCTACCACATTTTAATTACAAAGCTAATAAATTAGATTGGCATAACTCAAAATCTCCTGCTGTTACACTCAAAAGCAATGTGAAAATATGGATAGAAAAAAATCAAGAGAAATGAAGTGTTTCTTCAAGGAGCTATTTTATAAATATTTGATTTATTAAGTTTAACCTCTTTGACAGAATACTGTACTCCTCTGAAACTGCATATTGGTGAAAAATAGTTTGAAGAGCATCCTCTCTAAACATAATGATTTTGTAAAACCTAGCTGATTTTATCAGTTTTTAGATGATGACTTTTCCAGCCTTACAGTCAGGTTTCTCTACTCTTTTTTGTAATATGATGGCTCATTTCTGAGTCTCACAGAAATTGCAGTTTACTTTTTTTGGCCTCATTTTCATTTCTCTGATGACCTTCAAGGTAAATTAAATATTTATATTTTTGTGTTTTCAAATTGCCACAACCATTTTAATCTTGAGGTTTACTCCAGCTTCTGATTAATATTGTTTCTTGACATTTAGATTTGAATTTTAATGCTATCACACTTCTTTATTTTTGCTGATTGACTCTATATTATATTTATTTCTCTGGACAAGTATTCTTTTTTTCTGGTGGTAATTTACAAAACTCCTTGGTAGATTACCTCTGCAAAAGCAGTGGCGTTTATATCAAAACATGTTGCTAGCACTTAGATATATAAAGATTACATGGCCCAAAGTCCTGAATCTAATGCTGTGGAACCAGAGCCTGAAATAATTCATCTAGACACTAAAGGTGAAATTGCAAAGCTCAGAAAAATAGTGGCTTCATTCTCGAAATATGTTTTCAGAACTCCTTGGTAAAACATTAATTCATTTTTATAATTCTAAAGAGGTTATTTTGGGGTGCACTAGCTGGGTAGGGACCTATTCCAAAGCATTCTTAAGTAAGATTACCATATGAAATGTGCAACAAAGGACTCAGGTGGGAGTCTCTTCCTGGCATGTTTTTTTCCTGTCTCTCCATGAATTTTCCTCATTCTGACTTACTTCATGAGGAGGAGGATCTCAACTATGTGAGATGCAAAGAAATGCTTATTCCAGGGATATCTCTTTCATTTTTAAAGTGTGCCAACTCTGATTCCCTCTGTTTTGCATCTCGTGCAATCACTTACACAATGAATGAAAGGATGCAAAATGTTTCCCTTAAGTCAGTCCGAGTACTAATTTCAGCCAAAATGGTGTAAAAATCAATGCTGTTTCATGATGGAGTTTAGGTAGAGCTTCAGTAAGCACAAGGTACAGACAGATGATGGGAGAATTGAAGTGTATGGACTGGCATTTTCCAAGGAATCTAATCTTTACTGAAACCCAATATTAAGCTGTGTGTCTACCTGGTGGTTTTTTTATTAAAGCACAGCTATACTGTAATTATATTGTTATCCTGCATATTCCCAATTGATGTTACTTTACAAATTGCTTAAGAAAAAAAACTCAGCAGAAGAACATGAGTTTAGCAGCTTTTTTTTCAGCTGGCAGGGAAACTCTGATCTCAAGTTTGGTGACATACCTGCTGATGTCTTGATTTCTGAGTACATGTTCCAAGGTCATATTTTTTTCATGCTTTCATGGATTTCTCAGGCTTCTCAAAGCATTATTTATGTGTTTAAATTCCCATAATAGGTTTGATTTGACCTTGGAACACACAAACGTGAATTTAAAAGGTGATGGATAAAGAGAGAAAAAAAGAGAGCATCTCAGATTCTTGTTTTGCTTTAAAAAGAACAGTTGTTCTAAATATTTTAAAACTCCAAACCCTTCCACTGTTCTTTTCTTGCCCCACTGGCAGTTCAAATTGTCTTTGCTTTGAAACAATATGAATTACCAGAGAAGTAGTGAAACAGACTTATAAAAAGGGACCTTTTAAGGTTAAGCAATTGAGGGAAGAGATTTTTAGCATGTTCAAAACAACTCATTTTGCAGTACATTACCCTAGGCATTTCAGTGGCAACAAAGCAGCCATCCTAAAAAGGAAGCAATTTTATTACACCAGCCTATTGAAATGCTTTGATACTGTGGAGGAAGTGCCACATTTTCATGAAGCATTAGGAAGGGAACTAGAAACATTTTTGACTAATGGCAAATATGGGAGAGGAAACCTACCATATTTCTGAAGGTACTGATTGTTAAGGAATATATGCTGAGTCTTTGAGGAAAAAGTATGCTGGTCACTCGTGATGACAGGCAGCTGTGAAAATGCATCAAGCTGCTCTGTAAAACAGAGATATCAGTTCAGCTCTGGACAAGCCAGGTAGGGTACCAGAAGCAGCCTTAAAACTCCAAGTTGTTTTGTCTTTGCTGATATAGTATCTCAGGTTAGCTAATGTGGGTTAACTAATTAAGGAGCTCTTGCTGGTGTGTCACAGAGCCTGTTTCTCAGGTTACATATTAATAGCTTCACGGACTTTTAATATGGCAGCTAGGATCTGTGACTCCCACCAAATTTGGCTGGACTGTTCATCTGGGATGTGGTGGCATTTCTTGTGCGTGTCCTCTCTTCCTTAGTCTGCGCTGGGCTCTGCTGTGTTGAAAAAAAAACCAAAACACAAAACTCAACCCTTCATTTTGAAAGAAATTTGAAAGAAAATAACTTCATTAGATTACAATCAATCTATAAAGAAACTGAAAATGTGGAGGAAATGCTTTTGCTGAGCACTGACTGTGTAACTAAACTCTTTTTCCAGGCGTCTGCAGCTCAGTGAACCATGATTTATTAGTCTTGAAGACTTCAGAGTATTTCAATCTCCATTTATCAGATGAAGGGATGGATGCATAATCTTAAAAGCAGCAATAGATATTTCACATATGAAACTTCTAACAATGACAGCTAATTAATTATAGCTCAATTAAATCACAAAGTTAAATTGACTTAAGCTTTTGCATCACACTGTCATGCTTTCCTACAAAACAATTTTATTTTTCCCCCAAACATGCAATGAGTGTGGGATCTTCAGCTAGACGGGTCTTCAGCTTGGGTCCTCAACATCTTTATCCGTTTTTCCAGCCTCTCCATCCATTCATTTCTGAGCCTAAGGATAGAAACATGGATCAGCTTGTCCTCGTATTTTTACAGGGAACAGATTTATACTCTTCATCTTTCCCACCAGTGCGATCCTTTGGTACTTTTTCCCAGTTGTCATGCAAACTGTCCTGCCTGTTTAGAGTGCTTTGCAGGACGACACTTCATTACATCCTGATATGGGCTCACCTGACTTTTGCAGTTCATCTTTCTCTCCAGTGTGCCTTCTCGCAAGTGCCTCCGCCTGCTGCAGGGACTTGTCATCTCTGCTGGAGATTGCCTGCTGCCACCTGCTGGGTAGCATCACCCAACACTTCCCCAGGCCCCCTCCTTCTCAGAAATGCATTTAAAAAAAGGACTACATAGAGGCTCCTGACCACCATTTGGCCTGGAAACACTGTGCACATTGAAACTTCTCTTGAACCCATAGCAGATACCTTTAGGTGATAGGTGGCACTTTGTTTTCTTTTTTTTTTTGGTAGTATCTAAGTACCACAGAAATACTGTTTCAAATGGAAAAGACAGGAATTTCACAGCTAAGGAGTTGAGACATTGGAATTAGGTTAGTTATAAATGGATAAAGCATGCGAAAGACTGATTCCAGTGTTCCTCCACCCAAGGTTACTAATGCAAGGCTATCCTTACTCTTATTTTTTCAAGCATCAGTCCAAAGAGAGGTACAAGGCATATTTTGGAAAAAATACTTTCTCATTGAATGATCTCAAGCCAAAATGGCCATCTTTGCATGTGCCTTCAACTTATGGAGACTTCATGTGAAGTAAAACTGTACTGATCTTGCTGCAGACTGGTCTTTCTCATTGTGTTGGGCCAGTTAGAATACTTGAACCATCTGCTTCATTATAGATTTACCTTGTGCAAATTAAGCCATCTTAATTAATTCAAGCTATATTCTTGTGAAAACACAAGCCTTGATGTTCTAGACAGGCTTGCACTGCTAAATGTTGTTCTTGTAACTTCAGAAAGTTCCAGACTTTGGATCCATTTATGGAACAAAAGTGAATTATTCTCTTATCCTGTGAAGCCATAGCTTACACATGTTAGCATAAGCATGCCAATTTGAGAAGTTTTATTATTTTCTAAAAAATCTAAGAAAAATACTTTCATCTTTCATGGCATAAATTAAATATAACTTTTCTTTAAAAAATAATTACAACCCAAACTCAAATAACCTTTCTGGATGCTACCCACAAAGAACTACCCACTTTGTCAGAGCACTTCTTCGCTGACGTTCTTTTTCAATTTGCAGATACCGAGTTTGTTGTTCAATAGTCTTTTCCCAGAAGTTCCTCAGGTCACTAGTTTCGCTTCCCCGCACTTCATGACGTATGTATTGGCTATTCATTTTCTCTAAAGGAGAAATTTGAAACAACCATATGACAAGTTATTGGTTCCTCATCTGTTTTCATGGCTAAAGCACACTCTTGCTGTTTTAGATTTTCAGTGTTAGGGTCATACAGTCACTTTTTTGGTAGGATCAGGACAACGGTGGGCATGATTTGCTATTTAAGCTTTTTATTCCTAGCTCTGACACTTGAGGATATGCTCTTTGCAGTGATTTGTATTCTTACTTGTTCACCTCAAATATCTCTCCCTTCCACCTGCCTGTGACCTTTAAGCTCACAATGCAGGATATTTCTGTTGTATTCTCTCACTTAATGATTAAGATAGCTTTTACTGTGCTCATAAATGAAAAGGAAATATAAAAATTGCCAGATCCACTGGGATTTTCCCTCACTGTTTTCATGTCTATAAAACGATAAAGTGACCATTGTAGATTACGATTAAAACAATGAACAAAAAGAGCTCTGGTATTTGCTGTTAGTCATTATAACACTTACCTTAGCTTTATTTGGGAATGGAGAAAATTTATATGTATAAAAGTATGTATATAATTTTGTAAGATGCTAACTTAGTGAAGCCACCTTTTTTAGTAAATATTTCTTCCTTTTCTGCAATTTTCAAAACACAATTCAAATTTTGGAATGAATCTTATCCTAGGAATAGAATATCTGTCTCATGATGTCTCTTCATGGGCTAAGAGTCAAGCCTCTGTATCCTGCATTACAGCCAGAAAATAATATCACTACTTTCAAAACTTCGTTAAATATGGAATGAGTATACCCATGTTGCCTTCCAAATTGCTGTGTGGTTTTGCAGGAACATGCCATTATAATATTTTCCAGAACATTTAATTTTTTTTTTTTAAACAAGTGTTTAGGGTTCTCTTATGTGTTGTTTGAATTAATGGCAATTGTTTGTAATTTATTTTAATCAGAGCCATAGAGATCCAGTAAACAAGCCCCTCAAGGCTGGCTTGGAAAAGCTTGAAGAAACTGCTGCCATTCCCCTGCCAGGCATTGTAAGAAAAGCAAAATTGGAAGCTGGTAATCTTTTCATAGTTTTATTTGGAGATTTGACTGTTTTAGCAAAAACTGAGACACATTATAAAGACTCCATTAGGAAAGAACAAAAGCAGCCCTTTTGGAGAAGTCCTTTTTTTTTTTTTTGCTGGGATTTCCCTGTGACTCCCCCATGGTTCCCTCTAAAACCTCTATATAATAACTCATGACCTCCAAATGATAGAAGCACAGTCTATGAGTGAGTTTTGCAGAAGAAATTTACTGAGCATTTTTTCAGGTTCTGAGCAAATTATAGCTGGATGCATAAATGTTGGCATCAGTCTGTAATGTGAATTGGAAGTACAGCTGAGCATCTCCAGCTGTGCTGGGGGATAACCAATACCAGGTTTAAAGTTCTCTTAATATGAGTATGTGTTTTCGTAAAATGTATCTATTACAAATATCCACATATATATCAATGCCAATCCAAATCTCTCTTCCCAGGTAGCAGTTACTACCCTTTTAAACTTCTTGTGTAGCAGAAGTAATCTAGAAGTATACAAAAAAAAGATAAGGTAACAGCCGTCTGGTTCAGACTAATGGACTTTCCACTCCAGGAGTTAATCTCTGAGAATAACAATATTTCTGAAGAGCAGTAAGCACCATTCTCAGATATCCATGAGACTCCTCAATAAGCTGCCAGGAAATAATATCTCCTGGTTTCTTTAATCAGAAGTTATCCCAAAGTATAATAACTTAATCCTTCTGAATTATTATGGTTTCCTGTTTAATATACTGTGGATGTGTCTTTTCTATATATATGAAGGAAAATATTTCTCCTGAATAAGGCAAAGTTGCAGAACTCATTGCCACAAAGTATACCTGAGCACAGGTGTATACTTTCAAAATACACATATCCTTTACTGGTTTTAAATGTTCCATGTCCCAGTTTGATTGCATATATTGTTGGTGCTGGTGTATTTTATAGATTTTCATTGCTCCCCACAGCATCAAATCCCAGGGGAAAAGTTTTAAACTCAGTAAAAGATAAATTCAGAATCAGTTTTCATTGTTATTCACATTCCATCTGATGCTGGTAGAATTTAGGGGAATGCCAGAAGCCTGTTGAGACTACAAAGTGTGTATAGAACTAAACATTACAGATTTAGGTGGCTTTTTTGAGAGGAAGGTAGGAATTAGTGCTTTTATCTGTCTATAAACTGTGAATTTTTCTTTGTGTACTTGCTCAGGCACACTAAGAGCATAGTCCAAGCCTGTTGTTCTTTCTTAACATTTTATTTTGTGTTACCATATGGGTACCCTAGTACCTACTCAGCCCTTGATCTTCCTCTTTATTTTCTTTCCCCCTAATACTGGAGAACACTCAAATATGTATCAAACAAACTGAACTTTGAATTTCTGCATCATTATTTTGCTGATCCTTGTACATCCTTGATAAACACCAGTGTGTTAATGTGCCAGCATTTTCTTCTCTGAACTGTAGAATTATCCTATCCTAAATTACCTTTTATTTCAAACCCTTTATTTGAGCCTGTTCATGCAGTGATTGTAGGAACTGCACAATGACTTTATTAAAATAATCCACCTAGTTTCCTCTGCCTTTACGGACTGTGTGCATAGGTGTTTGAATTCACTTCTGGACTGCCATTCATTTGAAAACTGTTGCCATAAGCAACAGTTGTTGGTTGGGTTGTGTGGGCAATCAAGGATATCAAACCTAGTCTATTAGTATTTCACTTGTCCTAAGAAAAGGTTTCTGTGCTAAAATCTCCTCAGTGGTGGAAACTCTTTATTTTCCCCTCCTACTTCAGCTTTTTTTTCAGATGAGAGTAACAGGACTTAAGCCTTCATTGTGGCTTTGCACCAGCAGTTATTGCCTAGGGTGCAGTTTGTTTTCATGCCTTGGAACCTCATTCAAAGTATTTAGCAAAAGGGACCTCATTTAATAGGAAAGAGAAGAATGGAAAAGACTTCATGGAAGCAGCCTCCAAAGCAGCCTGAACAAATAATCACATATGTATGATACAGGTGGACAGAAATACGCTGTTAAAGCATATAGGCAGTTGTAATACCACTTTTATAGATCTTGCCATTAGGTCTGACTTAAACTACCCTGCAACAGCTAGGAGTAAATGAAGCTTTATTTAAGCCTTTAGTGGCAACCCTTCAAGAGGACAATAACAAGAGCCTCTTCCTGGTAATCATCCTTGACAGAGCCCTGGCTGCAAGCTGGTGAGCAAATGTAACTGCTCACAAATGAAAAGAATAGCTGGATAAACTCTGGAAAGGCTTTATCCTACACAAGACAAACCCAATTTTTTATTTTTAGATGTAATAATTTTAGAGCAGTTTGATCTTATTTAGACTCAATTTGCTGAAGGAGATCTTACAAATGTGGAGAAGCTATGACACTAGCATTGTTATATGGAACCCAAAAATTCTGTTGGCAGAACAAAAGAGGAATGTAAGATGAATTTGATGTGACATCTTGACTTTTTTTTTGAAGTTAGGAAATCAATAGTTTGAAACTGGAGCTCACTGGTTCTGTAAGAAACCATTAGCACCAAAAGAAACACGCCGTTTAATGGAGAGAATTGGAAGTCACAATTTTCATAGCTAGAAACTGGTATGTGAAGAAAAATTGAGGGTTTTTTTTCTTCTGTAGTAGAACACAAATTGTTATTTTAAATGTTTTTTAAAATTCACAGAGTATTTACATGACTCAGGAAAGCTATTTTTTCCCTCTTCTGCTTCTCGCATAGCACAATTGGTCAGAGTGTTCAAGGTATTATGCAACTTCCTAGAAATAATACAGTATTTTATTCATCTACTTTTTCGTGGACCTTGCTTGGTGGCTGTGCTTATTATATAAATGCATTGGATTAATTAATAATTGCATGATGTATGGGAGAGTAGGCTATCTATGCTAATACTGATGTTTGACTTTAAAACAATAAGGAATCGGCTTTGGTTTTAGAAAATAGGACTAGTAATTGCAGCCATGATTTCCCTCCTTTTCCTTGGGTCTTAGATATGTCATTCATCTTCAGCTTCTGCAACTGGCAGTGATTCACATCTGAAAGGGCTGATGGAGGTTTGCTTTGGGATCTTACCTGGGGAAGCATACCAGTTTCAAGTCTAACTTAGGTCTTCAGATGCTGGGTAGAACCCTTTGGAGGAAGAAGTAAGCTCTTTAGTTTAATTCCCTGTACCCTTCTGTTTGTGTGGCAGGTCACATTGTGTGGTCTATGAATGGCCCAAGCCTCAGTGCCGCTTGTGACACGGGGAGAGGTTTCTCACAGCTCTTTCTTATGGCCTCGCTGGTGCCCAGTTACAGAGCTGGACCTCTTGGAGCTGTCCTGGAGTCCCAGCCTGGGGATGGGGAAGGCTGGTACGATCTTCTGGTGCACACAGGTCCCTAGCACTGTGCTGGTCTCTTTCAAAACTTCATTAGTGTATTTCATTAGCAAAGATGTGTGGCTTTGCATGTATACTATACTTTTCTCTTTCCATTTGCACTTTGGCATTACAGACTATCAATCTATGCTTTTATTTTGTAAACGGTGTTGTCTGAAGTTTGCAATGAAATAAGGGAATTCGAGACAAGTGATGTATTCTGCCAGCAGTATTTCCTAGTTTGGCAGAGTTTGAGGTACATGCTCTTACTGGGATGTGTCCTCAGTCAGGTGGTCATTCTCTGGGTATAAACTCCAATCAAATTAATTGTACTTTTCCATGCAATGGGAATATTCTGTATATGAAAATGACAGCCATACTGACATGTGATAGAGCAATACTAGTAGAAGTTACCTGTGTGCATGAGTTACAGGTGTACATCTAGCAAATCAGTTCTAACATGCAAGTTAAGCAATTTCAACATGCGTGTTAAAATGTTTGCACTCAGGCACTATACAGCAGCCTCTATTCAACCATTCTCCTTGTTCCTAATTTCCATAGTTCCTAATTGCTTTTCTGTGAAAAGCATTTGGATCTGAGTCTATTTTTCAACCTAGAGACTAGCTATTCTTGAAATGCTTTGAACAGTTGCAAAATTTGGACCTTTTCTCATAAAATACCTTTGTGACAAACAAGCTTATGAAGGGAAAGCTTCTGTCAGCTATGTGGTTTTTGCATCTCATACTGCTGCCGTGGCAGTATAAATGCCTTTGAACACAACATAGTGTAAGTGTTTTCTTCTGTCCTCCTCATCTGTTGGACCTCAATTCTCTTTATCTGTTTTCACTCTTCTCTGGATACCAGACACCTGAAGGCTGAATTACTGAACTGGAGGGAACTGATTGTCTGCCTTTCTTTTCTATACCAGAGGGCTTAGGAGCCCCTTGGCTGAGGGTTAAAATTCTTAAAAACTTTTGAGTAAAACTTTTGAGGAGTCAATAGTTTCATTTCCCTCCGGGTCATCCATTCAGTTGTTACTATCATGGTCCTGCTCCCCTGTCTGTATATTTATTTAGCTATTTGCTCTTTTGCACTCTGTGGTTCTTACTGACTCTTCTCCTTCAGCCCCCAGCCAAGGGCTTCCACGAGAGGTCCCTTCACTTTTCCTTCTCTGCCTTTGTGTCTGCTGAGTTTCTCCTCCTGCCCCCTTCACCTCCCATGCCAACCTTCCAGCCTAACCTGGCTGACTCACACCTCTGCTTTCAAACATCTTTCTAGCTGATTTCCCCAGCTCTGTTGTCCCCTCTGGAAAATCACTTCTTGCTGGAGCTGCATTTCTCCCTAACTGTTCGTGCACGTCTCACCAAACTTTCCCTGGAGCATCTTTTCAGCATCCCTCTGCTCCCCAGCTTCTCCCACTCCCTGCGCCTGGCTCTCTGTGGTGTTCTCCTGCAGTCCCACACATCCTGCCACCAGCACACACAAGCAGGACTGTGGTGGCAGTCGCACAGAGGTAAGCATCAAGCAAACAGGTATTCATAAGCATCGTACAGTACAGAATGTCCAGGTTCCTTTCCTGAGCTTTGCATAGATTTCTCCAACTCTCACGGGCTTTTAATTTTCAACATCTAAGGAATATTTAAAGCGACTGCACTTCGCTTGCGCGATCAAATATTGTTTCTGATCACAGGATTTTCCCTCTGCCAGATATATTTGAAGCCTGTTCCTACGAACTCCTGAATTCATAAGATCAAGCATATAGCATAAATTAATATTCATTAGTCAAAGATCTTGAACATGTTTTCTTTTGTTGTTTGATTTTTGAGTACAGGAGGATTCAATGGTCTAGGATCAAAGAAGATAAATCCTGCCCAGGGCTCATGTTCTTCATTACATTATCCAGTTCTGACAAAACATGCAAGAGAAACTGATCCCGATTCATGTGTCTACCACTATATTAAAAAGCGTCTCAGCAGCAGATCACTGGTAAAAAACCTTTGCAAGAGGAGTGTGTGTGTAACCTCGGCTACCAGGCAGCCCATCAGCTGAGAACGTATAGACACATCTCCTGGTGTTTTATCCAGGGCTGTGGCATGGAAATTGCCCGTAAATATTTTTTCTGTATCAATGCTACTCAGCTTCCTTAGAATGCTGCTAAACTGGGCACTCTTCCCTGGCATTTTACTCACACTCTCATCTTTCCTAGAATATACTTTTGTGAGAATTAAAGTTAGAGAACAAACACATTTCTTGTTGATGTTATTATGAAAAACTCACTAAAAAACCCAAATACTTACTTACCTTTGGAGTTGGACTCTTCCTGCAAATAAATCCTCTGTGTGACACAAACAAATGAGGAATATTACCACTGCAGCCCTGGCTTCTCCAGTGTCACAGGGCAGTAATGAAATGCATCCCTCAGTACTTTTTATTTGAAGAGGAGGTAACATAAATCCTTCATCATATCAAGGCTATTTTGAACAGGACCAGCAGCGAGATAAGATCATTTAATGAACTTTGCAGCCCCCTGCCTGAGATGACCATGAAACACAGGCCCCCTTGAGAGCATGCATCCCTCCCACACTGGCAAATACCTCAGAGAGCATGACTTGGCAAGTGCTGAGAATTTTCTTTAAAATGCGTGCTAGTATTATCCATTTTAATATTCCTCTTGTGAAGCTTGAAAAATTCCACACTGCTATCTTAGCTGTAATGGAGACTGAAATGGTGTGACAAATCACACTTGGTTTTGCATTACAGGGTGACTTACAGAAGTATGCAGTACTTTGGAGCTGTTAATCTAAGGATGTGTGCTTGATTATGACCTATCACACAATCTGTTCTCTTCAAGGCAATCATCATAGGAATCGTCTATTTGGTTAACATTAGCTGACAAAATGCATTAAACCAGCACTAGTTTTACCATTTGGAGTTGTTATAACTCTATTACAGATAAGCACTTATATCATAACATTTCATTTTCTGAGGAAAATATTTTGTAGGTTTGGTTGATGACAGATGTATGCACTGATCTCAGTTTTCATTAAATCCATCTACACTGCTAGTATACCATATGTGACTGCTGGCTTAAGTAGTATTTTTATCATTGCTGATTATTTTAACCTTCCTTTGTTGTAATTTTTCAGACTCCAAGTAGCAAAAGCAGTAGCCATTAGATGGATGCTTTCTGTAGTTCATATTTACTTATTTATTTTTTCTGCAGTCAGCTTTACAGCAGAAAACCCTGAGCAAAACTTGGTGGCTATATCCTCTCTGTAAAGGAAAATGTCAGCTCTTTCCAAATACTGATCAGTTTGTTTAACTGCTTAAAAACATGAAAGATTAACTTTCTTCAACGTGTTGTCCCACCTCATATCATACGAAACCACCAAAATCAACTCTTCCCTCTACACATATGATATTAACAAAGGTAATGTGGTCTCAGAGCTTTTGATCCTAGGTACATGCTTGGCACTGAAAAAAAACCTACCATACATGAAGTTGATTGCTCTGTCTTCGGAAAACCGGATCACAATCTGGCTGGCTTTGGAAATCACAAGCAGATACAATCTGCTAGGTCAATATTAAAATGATGCAGTGTTATAAAGACAGGTCCATGCCTGAGCTTGATACAGCAGTGGTGCTAACCACCATGGTGCTGCAGAGCAGCCTGACTGCTTCCTTGCTGTTTGACGCAGAGCTTGGGTAACAATAAATCAGAGTTTTGGGTTTTAATGTTATAATGTAGGCAATACCTTCCTAAATGTTTGCAAACATCTAATTTTAGGAGGGGATTTCAGTATCCAGACTTCATTAGATCAGAACATATATTCCTGCTCTGATATACTCTAGGTGCAGTGTCTTTTCTGCATTTGTGCAGATTAGATGCCCTGTGTAAAGCACTGCCAAAATGTGATGGACATTTCACACACTTTGATCATCTGCAGTAGATTAGACACTTCTTGTGTGATACACACTGACTGTATTTACAACGAACAATTCACCTGTGCATTCGCAGTAGCCTCTTATGCAAGGTAAATGGATGTCCAGAAATCCTGGCCAGAACTCTGCTGGCTACGCATATCTGAAGAAACAGTCAGGTGACAGGTGACTGGAAAGACGTAGTTCACCCTCAAAAGCAGGGCAGCTGTCAAGTAAGCTGTTATGTAGAGACAATTGTCAAGGCTGTTTGTGCACCCCAGCCTTTTCTTACTTCATAAGCAAATCTCAGAGCTGCTTACCATAACTTGCTTGTTTGACAGCACTCATCTCTAGTTTGCAAAAATTCTTGTAAACACCTGCTTAGTGTCATTAGCAGGGACCACAGAAGAATCTGTAAAATGACTGACAAAGTGCAAACCTTCGGAGGACCTGAGGTGTTACTTATCTGCAGCAATCAAATTCTGCCTTGGTGTTCTGACTGTGTGCTATTGCTCTTGTGTGGGACAGTTGGAAATAAAAGTAGCAGTCAGCTCTTACTCTTGCACGAGTAATCCTGGTACGTTTTGCCTGTGTTTTTTTTCAGTCTGGCCCCTGGGGGAGGTGGAAGGAGAAGACGTTATATGTAACCTACAAGAACTTGCAATTAAGTAAGCATCTTGCGCCTGTTTTCTCTTCTGTGCTAGATAAAATAAAATCCAGAAAGGTAAATTTTTAGAGCAGATATTGTACCATGTTGTTGGGGCAGCTTTCCTCTGCATTCACTGTGCATCTGGTATGCACATCCTTCTCATTCTTGATTGATGCAATGGCAGTCAGAAAGTTGTGAGGAGGGATTTCTGTCACTGCTGTACCTTGTCCTCACTAGTTCAGGAGCAGCACAGGTCACAGCATTTTCACCAGCCCTCTCCAAGCTTCACAAATTCTAGAATAAAGCAGATGACTCTGACGGTAGGTAGAAGCCTGATCAGTTTAGGTGTCTATCTTCCCATGAAAGTTGGTTGTTAACTGTTTCTGATACTTCTGTAAATATTTACAGTGTGAGGTTTTAAAAATCTACTGTTGAAAACCATCACACTGGATCCTTTAATGGGTCTAGTAGTCTAGACTGAGACAGCAGGCAGGAGGTTCCTCAATGGACTGTCCTGCAGCTGATGCCCTGTGTCTGTGTGAAGGGCCAGTGTTTCCCTCTCTATGCTACACGTATGTTGATTTGAACCCTGCTTTGCTGCATTAGCACCTCTGAAAGTACATCTGGAGAAAACAAGTCTGCTTAGAAGGTTCTAGCCCTGCCTGCAGGATATGACACTGAGTGTTGGATTAAAGTATATGGGAAAAATTGTCATGACTGGACAACTGAATGAGTCAATTATTTTCACTGAGATTTCCAAAACCATTTTTCCTCTTGGGCTGAGCCTTGAAGTGGGAAGTGAGAAAGCAGCAGGGAATTAAAAAATAAAAATAAAAATAAAAAATCACGATTAAGTAGGAACTGGAATTCCACTTTACACGCAGGAATACCTTTTATCTACACTGGATTTTCGCTCTGAGTCCATTCTGGATGCTGCATACAACACATTATCCATGCCTATGACACACAATTGTTTGCTTTATAATACCTCTTATAGGACAATCTCAAGGTCAATAAAGCAGCAGATTGAAGAGCTGACATGTTTTATTAGCTGAATGAAACTTCTTATTGACATCACTTACATGACATCTGAAACATTTATACAGATTGTTTAGTGTTTATTGCAATCGTGATATTGCCTTTGTGACACAGAACAGAAAAATTAGATCCGCTGCTACCTGTAGATCCGCTGTAAGATCCGCTGCTCCCTTTCGGTAATTCTCTTGTTAGTTGTCTGCCTACAGCTTTTCTGTGATTCTGTTTTTCCAGGAATGTAAAGTTTTCAGGCAGTTTAAATTGCATCAGGCTGAAATTTACCCACTGGAGCTGCTGGATACACAGATGCTTTCGCATGGAAGTGTGATTAGCCTGGCTCCTTGCACTGCAGGGGGGGAATGCTGCTAGAAAGGAAGGAAAAGGCTGCTGGTGTCGCCTGCTCTCTCTTAGCATTTCCATGTGTTTGAAATTATCTTAAAGTCCACATCAAATGAATTTCTACAGGGACATGTCCAGAAAGCCTTCTATGATGATACGTTGAATTTGCCTGCAAATTTGTCCTCAGTGTTTTTTTCACCGTACTATGGCACGTGAGTTAGAAACTCAATTGCTCTAGAGACTGTCATGCATCAATTTAATGAGTGCAGGAAAGAGGTTTTTTGATCCTCTGATAAAATCAGCCAATGCAAAGTGTGCTCCACTGCACATGCTATTTGAACTCGGGTTGGGGCTGCTCTACCCCCATACAAACCATGGAGAGAGAACAGTGTCAGTGGAGTAATGCAGTCTTCTGTGTCTTTTTAGAGTATTATACTTCTTACATAGCCAAGTTTTAGGTGCTTCAGCTGGATAAACTTAAATGGGATGAACTAGAGCTGTTGTAGACTTGAAACTTGCTGCTAGAAAATTAATGAAGGTCCACAGAGACACTGCTGTTGGTATTAATTTTGTGTGGATGATGCCAGATACTTTGGTGATAGGGAAGTAGAGAGTTAAGGCAGCATATTAATTGCATAGCTTTTTATCTTCTTTTAATATTTACCAGAACTTAAGTGTCTGACCCTTCTAATCCTGTGACAGAGATAAATATTACTTCGCTGTTTTCTTTATAGAAGCTGAAGTCTTCCCCAAGATAATCTTCAGATGAGTTTGAACAATTCTGCTTGGGAAGAAGGAAGGGTAAGAAGAAGGATGATTAAGGTTTCTATACATCCCTGTTTGCTTTTAAAAGTAAAACTCATGGTAATGAATAGATCTGTGGCTGGAGTCCCTGTGCAAATACCTCAGGGATGGTGTAGCTATAACCCTGCTGTACTCCAGCTGAACTCCAGTTTTAACTCAACTAAGACTCTACTTACTACTGAGAATAGATATACTCACTTTCCTTCTACCAGTGTATCAGAGGGAAGGGTTTCTCTGTGCTGCCCTACAGTGCTTTACTGTAGCCAATTCACTGAACTGAGAAGCAGACTGTATTTTGCTGCTTCTCGGCCCCTGTTAAGACTGCATCGGTTAGCATTAAAAAGACAGCCTAGACTTTATTTTGGCTGGCCTGAGCCTTAGGAGAACATGAATGTGAGATCTGAGGGCCCATTCTGCCTCTTATGTGTGCTCCCTGGAAAGAAACCTGATTTTAACTCTTGCAGTCAATCCAGTAATGAAAAGTAATGTCGGATGTGAAAGGTTGTCACCAACATGTTCCTTGTAAACACTGAGACCCAAACTGACCATTAGCTCTTAGAAGCTCCCATTATAAAAGCCTCTGACTAAAACAATCCTTGGTGAGCAAAGATTGCTAACAAGATTACAAATGTGCCAGGTATGTGTTAAGTAAAATTTAAGTCATGACAGATTAAGATCCCGTATTTACAAGAGATCAGGGAGTGACCAGGGCCACTACACAGTAGCAGACATCAGCATCTGGAGCACTGCAAAAGCTCTGCTCATTTAGTTGCAAGACCTGCTATGTGAATAGTTTGGATTTGTCAGCTGTAAAGCAGCCAAACTTGAAGGAGGGATGAAAGCAAATATGAATTATTTTCTATTAGTTTTCCTTTGCGTTAGTGCATATGGCTAATGAAAATTAGTACAGATGATAAATACTTTCAAGTGTGAGTGCTACGGTCAATTAGACCACTTAGACAACTTCCTAAGTATGGAGTGAAATGCCTAGTATTATGTCCCAAGAGTTGAGATTTTGTCCATAGTCGTTGAAAGAGGGCCACGGTGACTTCAAATGGAATAAAAAAGGAAACGATAAGTTGCATTGGCTAAGAACATTTTTTTCTGAACAGGAGCAGAATAAATTATTTCTTCATTGTTGTGTACACAGGGATTGCTGACAAAATTTTAAAATGTTCAATGTGTCAAACATATCAATCAAATTCATGCAGGGAGCCATTATATCCCTAGCAAGTACCAAAAGAACCTTCACAAAATGTGTTATCCAATGTCTTTAACTTGAAGGCAAAAGTTCTTCAGTGTAAGTTTGACCTGTGCTAAAGTTGCTCTGGAGTTGAATTATCCAGAAAATAATCTTAGCTGAGCAGGCATTTAAAATCTCTCTTTGCAGGAAATTTAATACAAGATGTAATAGGGTCAGAAAATTATTCACAACCATGTCAGTAGGGGTGTGGTCAAAGCACATCCCTGCACTTTTCTGAGGTCTGGTCCCTGGACTCATCTCCCTTTCTGTTCATTGTGTACACAGAAGTGTTAGTGGAGAGACATGGGTGGCAGTCACTAAATGCCCTGCTCCTGGCCTCTATGATGCTACTCTGCAACTGAGCACCTTGCTGCCTGGATAGTGGATATTAAGTCTTGATGGATGAAGAACACAGTTCAGATACTGGGGAAAGCCACCAGGAGGTGGGCCACTCTCTTTTAACAGAAGAGACCAGTCTTCTGTTTATTACTCTAGCTACATATCTGCATTGATCCCATCCCTGATGAATGTGACTAGAAAACTGGTGACAATGGATGAAGAGAAGGTTAAGGTACTCAACAATTTTTTTTTGCCTCAGTCTTCACTGACAACCTCTCTTCTCACATCTCTTGAGTGGACGGATGTGGAGGCAGAGAGTACAGCACAACTGTTTGACATTGACGAATTTGGGCTACATCCTTGAACACCACTTGCTCAATAACAAAAAAAAAAACCCAGCAACTAGAACAAGATAAGGAAATACCAAAGGCAAAAATAGTAAAGGCAACCAAAAAACTATAACCAATCCAAATGAAGCATAAGGCACGTGAACAGTGTATTTCTACCAATCAAATTAGATGATTAAGTGTGGGCACTTCATGTGTAACTTTGATAGACTATAAAAGACTAATGCTGACTAACAATAAAGGTCTCTGGAACACCATCCACGGAGTCCGTGTTTTTACTGCCACAGATGCACTTCAAGGTAGGGACTTGGGAAGCAAAGTCCCTTCCACTGTAGGAGAACATCAGGTTTGTGACCACCTGAGGGAACTGAACATGCATAAATCTATGGGACCTGATGAGGTGCATCCTAGAGTCCCAAGGGAACTGGCTGATGTAGTGGCCAAGCCACTCTCCATGATATTTGAAAAGTCATGGAAGTCAAGCGAAGTCCCTGGTGACTGGAAAAACAGAAACATTTAACTCATTTTTAAAAAGGGCAGAAAGGAAGAAGTACCGACCTGTCAGCCTCACCTCTGTGCCTGGGGAGATCATGGAACAAATCCTTCTAGAAGCTGAGCTAAGGCACATGGAGGACAGGGAAGTAATTTGAGACAGCTAGCATAGCTTCACCAAGGGCAAGTCTTGCCTGACCAACCCAGTGGCCTTTTGTGATGGAGTGACTATATCAGTGGACTGCATCAAAATGAGCGTGGCCAGCAGGTTGAGGTAGGTGATTCTGCCCCTCTACTCTGCTCTAGCGAGAACCCACCTGGAGTACTGCATCCAGCTCTGGAGCCCTCAGCACAGGAAAGACATGGACCTGTTGGAGTGAGTCCAGAGGAGGGCTACAAAAATGATCAAAGGGATGGAACACCTCTCCTATCAAGAAAGGCTGAGAGAGTTGTGGTTGTTTAGCCTGGAGAAGAGAAGGCTCCAGCGAGACCTTATTGCAACCTTTCAATACTTAAAGGGGGCTTATAGGAAAGATGGGGACATACTTTTCAATAGGGCCTCTTGCAATAGAACAGGGGATAATGTTTTAAACTAAGAGAGAGTTGCTTCAAACTAGCTATAAGGAAGACTTTTTTTTTTTTTATGATGAGGATGGTGAAAACTGGAACAGGTTGCCTGGAGAGGTGGTAGATGCCCCATCCCTGAAAACATTCAAGGCTAGGTTGGATGGGACTCTGAACAACCTGGTCTAGTTGATCTATTGCAGGAGGGTTGGATTAGATGATCTTTAAAGGTCCCTTCCAACTCAAAGTGTTCTATAATTATATGATTCCATCTGAAAATGGAGGATAAAGACAACCTTCTTCTGCTAAAGAATTAATAACTTCATTAAATGAACTGGTAAAGCTGGAAATTTCCAAGTACAGAAAGATTATTTATGTCTGAAACAAGCAGCAGGGGGCAACAGCTTTCCACTTGTGTTCAGAAACTGTTTGTCTTGAAGGCAAGACTATTATTGTCAGTGTTATGTCATTGCCACTTCTGATCAGGATAACACAGTACCCACTGAGCTTCACCACTCAGCAAAGAAAATGTTTCCTGCTCTGCTTCATGTTCAAAGCAAGACTTCGCCCCGCCTTCCCCCCCCCCCCCCCCCGCCCTGTCCTCTTCATAAGCTACCTGCTCAAAGTTTCTGGCCATTTTGTTGTACATATACATACAAATCTAACATATCAATCTCTCTGGGGAGCTACCTATTGTAATGTGACAGGAGAACTGAGGTGAATCAGTCTCTTATTTTCTTTTCAGGGAGGGCTGTGGATGACTGTGGAAGTTCCTAGTGGAAGTGCATTAATTTGAGTGCTTTGGATTAGTAGGGTGAACACCTGAAAGTGTGGAAATCTCTGAAAAGTCCTTCAGTGGGTTGTCCTCTTGTCATCTTGGTCTGAGCATCTGCTCTTTTTTCAAACTGTACTGCAGTCATGTAGATGTTCTTGTATCCCTGGGGGTCAGCAGCCAAAACACACTTTGATGAGTCATGAGTGCTTAGCACCTCTGAAAATGAAAAGCCACATGGACAAAGGATATCGTTGATGCAGAGCGTACAAAAACTCCCTCTTAGGTGCCAGTGTTAAGGTAACTATGTAAAGCAATGGCCCTGTAAAAGAAATAGGCCTAAAATAGTAACCTCCTTCAATATAACGTAAGCCCCATGAAATCAGTACCAATGGCTCCTCTGATCCTGCCAAAAGACTGCCAGTGCTGAGAATGCAGCTTGACTCCCATGTAACTCCCCCATTTGACTTCATATTCATGATCTTGTGTAGGCAGTTGAGAGAAGTGTGTGATCCTTGTCACAAAAATAAATCTTGTTGATGTTACCCCTTTGCAAGTTTCTTCCAGTGATCATGACACTGTTTCTAAATGGATTTTTTTTTTTAAGACCTTGGTGGAGTTCACCATTTATTTTCAAGGACATTGAGCCTTTTTGTGTAATTTGATTGGAGGTACCTTACCTTCACACTGGTGAGCTTCTATTCTTTTCCTGGAAAGTGACTCTTCTTATATGACCACTTCCTCCTCTTCTGCCATGGTTTCCCCATTAGCTGGTGCTGAAGTTATCTACTAACAGCTGTGTGAGGCTGGGTCCTTGAGCCGTTCCT
Organism: Chlamydotis macqueenii; assembly: GCF_036417535.1. Classification (NCBI taxonomy): domain Eukaryota; kingdom Metazoa; phylum Chordata; class Aves; order Otidiformes; family Otididae; genus Chlamydotis; species Chlamydotis macqueenii. Next base: position 44,062,071 of record NC_141593.1, read on the forward strand.
CTAACTAGCTGCACTAGGTAACTGAATGGAGCAAGGCAAAACATGTAAGCTTATATTAAATATGCAAACACTCAATGTGGAAACACTAATGTTCATGACTCCTTCTTCATGTTGCACATGCCCTGTACCCTGTGGTTTCACATCGGTCCCCATGATATATTCCCATGTGTTTTGTATATATCTCAGCATTATTGAACCTCACTAACCAACAGGAAGGGATGCTCCAGGAGTTGGTTCATCATGTACTATGGGGAAACTGGCCTCTTCTTTCCAAATCCATCTTCTGGTGATACAAGGAATTAATGGTCTGCTAAATATTGCTTGATTTAGGAGACTAACTGTCTGCTAGAGAATGCCTAACAATCCTGTTTGCCTTGAAACTCACTTAAGCTTATCAGGGACTGGTATTTGTCAAAGATTAATATGTCTAGCAAAGGATGGAATGTTCCACCACAAATTCGGTCAGAAGTCGGGAAATTGCTGAAATTACCAAGTGAAAGGAGAGAATGGGTGAATGACTAAAGTTCGTCTAGAGGAAGATAAGACCCCTGAAGAAGTAAACGACCACCAGAGACAGATCTGAAATGCTAACGCAGGTGTTTTTTTAATAACCCCGCCTCACTTAAGCATATGTATGTCTGTATTGTGCAATCCTATGAACATGTATACCTGCACCATATAAATTTTTGGTAAAACGTGCTGTCGGTGTGCATGCTTTTGGAGGAGCGATCCCCCACACACCTGGCACCGAATAAACATGCCTGCTTTGTAACTCTCTCTGAGTTGTAGAGTTTGATCCGCGTGTCACTGGAATGGGTTTCCAGACTTGTGGTTGCTGTACAACCAGTTATGCTGGAGAAATTTAGGGTCATTTTTTAACCAGTGAATTGCAAAAATGGTTAAAAAGCATTACTAGTCATAGATGCTGGGTTGTTATTCCTGCCTGAATCGCAGATGCTGGTGCAGAATAAAAAAGGGATCAAAGAAATGTGCTGTAAGCCAGTCTGGGGAGAAGCACAGACCCTTCCATCAAAATGAAATTCTACCCACTATCTGTGAAATAATCTGTTGCAATAATCAGCCAGAACTGAAAAATCCCTTCCTGTTCTGTTCTGTTTCTGTTGGTGAGGTTAAGGATGGGGAGTAATATTTACCAGGCTTTAAAGTACGTTACTGCTTCTGCATTTCTTCTTTCCTAGATCACTCCTTAGACCTGCTCTTGAAAGAAAAGTTACTCAAATTTCTTTTTTGATCAACTGGCCATCAGAGCTGATCTTTGCCTACATTATTGTCAAAGTGTTCCTGAAACTCAGCTCCCTTGGCTCCTCTTTACAGAAGGGGTAAAAATCAGAACTCAGATCTTTTGAGTTTAAACCGAAATTGTAGTAGAGGGTGGGCTTTGTGGGAGATGGTCCTCCAGAGATCAATGAGCACTTGTCTGCTCCACGTGCCAGCTGTAAGTGTTTTGGGCAGAAAACACTTTTATGTTTTGAAAGTGAGGATGAGTTGACTATGCCATTTGGAAATGAAGGAGTAGCACTTAAGGAATGTATATGGGTTTGCAGGTAGATTTTGGCAGGGAATCGTGAGACTATTATATCGATACATGAAAGACTCTTGGCAGAAGAGATATGTATCTGTGTTTTTTTACTGCCTTTTGTTTAATGGTGGCACAGATGTGGTGTTAGCCTAGCTGTACTTGTAAGGATTTTGTATGAAGTTGAAAAGTGAGCATCCAGCATAAACTTTTCCTCAAGTCATTAATAGAAGGCAGTTCACTGCCCAGAGCACCGTACAATTTTTCTTGACCTCAATATTTCTGTGATTTTGGAGTACACTATCATAACTAAAATTACTGCTCTCTTTTTACTCTTAATACCTGAGAACGTTGTCACAGGCAGAGCTGTTTACCCATAGCTTTTTCTAAGGTTAGTGCAACGCTTTAGTTTGCCTAGCAGCGGTTCTCATCAGTATTCGAAGCAGAATAATACGGTAAAGGAGACCATGCAGCGCATACCACAGTACCTGTTTCAGTATATTTTGAATTATTAAAGAAATGTTTTTATTGTAGCTAAGATAATCACACATGCAGAATATCAAGGTCAGTGCATGAGAGTGTTAAGGAAAAACAATAAATGCAGCAGATAACTAATTTATCTCTTGGGAATGTTATTTCACGCACTGACACGTTTTCCTATTTAGCATCAATCTATAAGGCTGAGTTTTGTGAAGTGCTTTAATTAACCTATCATCATGTACTTATTTATGATGTCCTCAAATGATATTATTAAAATACAATAGTCTGTTTTCTGTCTCCACTCTATAAAATGTTCCAAGATCTGAATATATATATATATAAATTGTGATATTTGAAAACAGGTGTTTTCAAGCCCATTTTATATGCCTGTCTTGGCACACTGTCAAACTTCAGTTGCCAGCAGCCAGGCAAAGCATACACTCTTGAAAAGTAACAAGTCCCTGTTACTTCTTTTCATCTGCCTATCTGATAAAACTCCTTTAAAATTAGTATTCAGCACCTGAGAATCCATGCACACAGGGCTGGTATAATTTGTCTTTCTGACACACTTAACCCAGCAAGCGGGTTCCTTGGTCTCTTTGGTAGAACAGTAAGATTAAAGGTAATTATTTCACTTTCTGTGAGTCATCTCACTGTGATACAAGAATCACTCCTCATTCCTGCAGTAGGTTGGATCACTCTTACTCGCTCGCTGCAAGTTTGATTTAACATGAGTGGAACAGTGATATGAAAACCGCTTGAAAAAATAATGTATTATTGCCCATAACTTTTGTTCTGTGATAACCTTCATATAACTGTATGCTCCTTTTACCAGCCTAAGATTTTCTTTCTCTTAATTGCCTAGAAAAAACAGTCTCTCATTGATTTTACAGTAAACATAAGAACAGCCTTTGCTAAGTGGTGACAGTATGCACAGCTTTAGTACATACAGAGAGATATGTGGCTGGTAGCCAAACTAGCAGATAATAGCAGCTTCGTCTTTTGGAAATTATGTTCAAAAAATGGACACATTGCATTCAAATACTTGCTATGGTTTGCTTTGTGGATGTTAGGTTTTGTCAGTAGTGGCTGAGGCTCAAGAAGTCTTGAGCTGAGTCTCAAGAAGTCATTCGTTAGTACTGTATTCACTCTCACACTTGTATCTGACTGGTAAGGTAAAAGTCAGTGTTATTAACTTCTAATGATGCCATCTCCTGGTGAGTAGTGCCTGTGCTGGTGTGATCTAGGAGCAGATGGAAAATAAACAGCAAAACTGTAGAGCTGATAAAAACATGACTGGAGTGGGAGTGTGCACACACTAAGGGTTTTTGCCTTGGAGTGTGGAGCCAGACTCTGTGGTGACAGATACTTTATTAACTGTCAGAAAATAATCCATCAGTATTTGTCAGTTGCTGAGGGCAGTTCATTCTTTCTATGCACTTGTACATGCCTAGCACAGCAAAATCTCAATCTTGTTCGGGGCTTGTAGGCACTCTACTAATAATATAGCCGTGCTTAAACACAACGATGTTGCTTGCAATTCATGTTCATGGCTTTTACTGTTATTGTTTGCAATGAATCAGTGCACAGATTGCTAATATTGTCTCATCTTCTTCACTCCATTTCTCTGTGCTTTCTCTTTCTTACCTTGTAGCGCCTTCAGTGATTGCTGCATCAAAACCTGTTCCAGAATTGCTTTTGTGCACTGGCCACCTACGTACCCACACCAAAGTCTGTGCAACAATGCCTGTTCATTGGCGTGATAGACTTTTACTAAGCAGCGTCTCTGCAAGTACTGGATGAATTTTTGACACTGGTAATGAATGGCAACCTTGTCTTTTGGTGAAAGGAACAGTGGCTGCATTGGGGCACCTCTGTGTAAACAGTGAAAATGACTCTGTCAATTCAACAAAGTAATGGGGCTCAATATGTTCGTATGTGATCCTGTGGGGGATGAAGTTATAAGTTATTCTTGCCTTCATAATGGACAAAGCTTGCTACATTTTTCATTGTAGTGTATATTTTTATATCTTAAATGATGCCTATATCTTTCTTTTTCCTGGAACTTCTACAAATTTCAATATCCTTTACAAAGTGAAGACAGCAAAATGGCGTGTAACATTCTATTAATGATGTCACTACTGTCAAACATGTAATTATATTTTTCTCTTGTTCGCATGGGATGTTGTACTTCTTATACACTGTAACAGGAATTCATAAGCATATTTTCTGCCCATTGGCATTTAATTCTTTCCATTGTGTCTGCATTCCCGATTTCCGTCTTCTTTTGAAAACAGGATCTACAATCTTTCTAAGCTATTAGCATTAAAGCAGTGATTATGTAATCAGTTTTGGCTTGTCTAATTGTGGGCTCCCCTTCGCCTTTGCTGCATGTCTCTGCTACATCCCTGTGTCAGTAAAGATGGTCTAGCTGGAAACCAGGCCAATAAAATCAGAAAATAAAATTTTGGATGGATAAGTGGGTGGGCCTGGCTGACAGCCTAATACCAATAGAAAGAGGACAGTAGAGGCATGTCTTTGTGGTCTTGATGTCACCTCAAACTACTTGAGAGAGTTACAGCATTGGGCATATATTTCACATTCAGAATTCACATTTCCTACCTAGTTTTACCTGCATATAGATAATTCCCTGTTGGTGCTGCTGGACTGGACTTTGGCCTATGTATATTTTAGCACTGCTGTCTTACTGTTGAATTTTTGCAGTTATTTCTGGTTAGCATCACTCATGGCAGGCATATCACTAAGAGGATGTGCTCAGATAAAAGGAGAACACAGCATAGGAATGTACTGAATTGGCTTTTGTTGCATGTTATTGCACTGCTGGAGGTGGTGTACTGCACAGCATGTCTTTGTAAGTCTTTTTTTCTACTGAGTTGCTACTCGCATGTCCACACAGACAGAGCCGGGGTATAGTTTGTGTGAAGAACAGTGGAACGGAGAGACACAGAAGAGGGAGCATACATCTATATTTCTTGTTTCCTCTGAAGACAGATATTAAAAATTATAGGAAATTGCCAATAAATGTTATTGGCTAGATTTAGCAAACCAACACCAGTAAAGCAGACAGGAAAACAGAGTTAAATTTATTCTCTGCGTCACATGGCCTTCATAATCTACCTTCAAAGCCAAAGTTGATGGTTACTGACACTTTGTATTCCAGCTGGGATTTCCTCCTTGTACAAGAAGCAGCTTCATTACTGGTGCTGCATTATACAGGTTTGAGATGAGAGAACATAATTTTGTTACTGAAAGAACAAGGCTGATGTGTAAAGCATGGGACTTGACAAGTTTGTTAATCTTTTTTAAAACTTTTTGGTCAAAGAAACAGTCTTCAGAAGAGTTCATGTGCAAAGTCATGTGGGAAGGATCTTTGACACCTATTCTTTTTGATCCTGACTCTGCTTGTTCTGTTTAAAGATGCTCTTGCAAAGATTGTCTTTCAAACATTGTACCACTTCTTCATCTTTGATGAATTTTTTCATGGTACTCCTTTCTGTACTTTTTGGAAAGATGTAATCTTGGCAATACGAAAACAGGAAGCACAACTTACCCCACAAATCTGTCTAGAATTTGACTAGACCATTTCTGTCAGTACAGGAGACAGAACTGTCTGTTTCATGAGTCTATATACAAGATTTCCTCTTAATTAAAACCTCTATGGGCAGGATGAGTCACCTAAAGCATTCTGTTTAGTGGTCAGATACAAGCATCATGTTGAAGAGAAGGGGCAAAAGACACATTGCTGGTAAGAGATGCAGGATATTATGTGCCAAACCTGTAAAGGAAGTTAATGTTCAGCACTGTTGTGCTGTCTGATGACAGAAAACTCTGCATGGATGGGTTGAGAATGTCTCCTATAGTCTTGCCAGACCTAGTCTTGTGACCTTGGGCCTCATAGGCTGTATGACTATTTCTGCTCACAAGTGTCTGTGCCTAGTGAAAGGTGACCAGGTATGCCCCAGACAACCTGTGAAGCTCGGAGAAGTATCTTGGCTGGCAGAAAAAGAGATCTTCTGAGTCCATGTGGCCAGCTGCCGGGAGGCTCAGCTAGGACAATGTGCCTTCTCTAGCTAGTGGCACTATAACGTTGATGCCTTTCTGGCTGTTTGCTTTTGAGCCTTTACCAGTGCTTCTGTTCTAATGGTACTTTCCCAGCATTTAATCTAGATGTTATATAAGTAATATCTAAACTGAAGCCTCACAGGCTGGTTTATAAATTGTTGTTTTGTAAAGATGTAGTTGGGCTGCAGCAGATGAAGACAGCTGCTAATGAAAGCTGTTGCTGTGCCAGCATGTACCTGAAGAAAAATGCAATGTGCGTATGGCATCTGGTTTTATTCCAGTGGCATACGGCAGCTTCCCGTTCCAAAGAAGAAGTCACCCTCACAGCAGCATCAGCCAAAGGCAAGGTCAATCAGACAAATATGGAGGGAATTAGATGTTTTAATGTCTTCTCTGACCAAGAATGTGCTTTGCAATCCCAAGGAGTACTCATGACGCTTGGGTAATTTTGCATAGTGCAAGTATGCAAATGTTCTGTTGTCATTAAATCTTCCACGCTCATACATGACTGTGCTGTAAAAAGGTGAAACAGACAGTGTATTACAGGCAATGATTGCAGGGTGACCAAATAGGCCTTCACAAGACATGTACATAAAACTTGCAATTCACAGGGCTGCTCAGTACATGAAACAGCATGCTGGCTTCCTTCTAATATATGGAAGCTAAAATATAAAGCTGCCATATACTTGCTTAGGCATGTGAAACTAGTGGGTGTAATGATCCAGACACATAGCCTGCTGACACACTGTTAGAGTCAATGAAAGACAAATAATGAAATGTGTGGGGGTAGACCTTAACAATCTTAAATACACTAATTAAAAAAAGCAACTCTGGATAAAAAAAAAAATAAATGTGTGAGGTTACTTCTGATTCTGTTTTGGCTGTCTGGGGAAAAAAAAAAAAGTCTTTTTTTCACAGCTATAGGTCGGGGAAGGCTGTTGGCACCTATGGGCACCATTAACACTTCTTAGGGACAACAGAAATTCATCTCTCCTTGCTAGGAATGAAGTCACCTTGAGAGATAAACATCAGATACTCAAAGACCCGAATGAGTGACACTTTCTCAGCATCTGGTGCCTGCAAGTCAGTTTTCAGGTTTGTATGAGGAAACCTTGGTGCACTAGATGGCCTTTATACAAAACAAATCACTTCCTTTAAATGGGCAGCACGTTAAGGGCAGATGGCAGCATTCCCTTTGCAGACCGATACAGGGCTGTGGAGCTCTGACTCTGAGGGCTCTTGGCTGCAAAGGAGGCAGCCTCCATTCCCCACGCTGCTCTCCCAGTTTGGGGTCCTTATCAGCAGCATGCCCCCAGCAGTGGTGGAGGCTGGAGTGATTGCCAGAGTGGAGCGGGGAGGCCAGTCATGGGCTGCACCATTTGTTTTAGTTTTGGAGTCAACTGCGAGGAGCGAAAGGTCTAATGGCTCTGGGGCCTGTGAAGCATTTGATAAATATTTCTCTTTGAGGGTCTTCCCCCTGCCCAAACATTGCTGCATATAGAGAGGGCACATGTATAAGCTTGTGGCAACAGATGTCTATTTTGCTGGGACATGCCATGTTTGACAGAGTTGCCCATAAAGAGTTAGCATGAGGCTGGAGAGCAAGCATCGCTGTTTGCTATAAACAAACCTTACTGAAGTGCCTGTAATTGCGGTGTTAGAAGGTTGGCCAGGCCTACATGGTAGCAGGGGAAGAAAATAATGCTGTCTTTTATCTGTTCTTGCAAACAGCTGGAGACAGATAAAAGTGGAGACAGTTTTAACCTAAGCAAAGATTGTGACTGTGTGCTTTCTTTTGTTCCTCGGTGTTCTTCGTCTGTTTTCTTCATCTTAGTTATATATTTATTTGCAAATGAGACTATGCATAGGACAACTTCGGAATAATTTTTCTCTTTTTTTTTTTTCTCTTCCTTTTTTTTTCTTTAACTTAATGAAATACCTCTTTTTCCTCAAACACAACTCCTGTGGCTGCCTGTGCTTCAGAGGTATGCAAGGACAACAGACTGTGCACTTCATTCTGCCTACTCATGGCAACTTCCAGAGCCCTGATAGAAAAATCAGACAAACATCTTACACAACTAACCATCACTGGGGATATGTCTTGCCATAGTACGGTAGATGTAAGAGTTCTGAAGCAATCATTTTCAGATTTACTAGTAACACAGAATGCAATGGTATTAGAGAAATGGAATTGTTATCTTAAAAAAAACCAAAACCCTTTTATCATTTTGTCCAGGTACACAGGAGAAAATTTTCAAATCCTAGGATTCAGAGTGAGTAGTGATTTACACTGATATTAATTAGAATCACTTACACAGCTAAGTTCCCCATGCAATGCTTTGAAACTGTACCTTGCTGCTTCTAATTCAATGTCTGGGACTGATGTTTTGGTATAGCAGGAAAATGTTGCTTTGCTAGACTTTTCAATTGCTCTAATTCTTCAAGTCATACCGACCTAATAATGTATAGCTCCGTCAGGGTGACTCTTGCAGGCACATAGGCTCATCTATATAAGGGGTTATTCCAGATCAACTTTTCCTGATTAAATCTGCTGTGGATGTTATTGCAACAGAAATAGCTCTTCTGTTGTAAAACCTGTACGAGACCACTCTTTCCTTTTGTTCATTTCAATCTTTTATGGCTCTGTATGTTTTCTTTAGGGATAAAAAAATAGGTATTACTTCAGATATATTTTTACTGTATAATGAACTTTCTACGTACCTTGCTGCTTTCCTTCAAAAAGCAAAGCCTGTTTGAACCACATTACAAGCTGTATTGCCTACAGACTTCGCATGTATGCTTTACGGCAAGCCAAGATGTTTTCACAATGGCATTCCTGCAATTTTAACATCCGATAAATAAAGGCAAGACTATTTTCCTCCATCTGTTCTTTTTGATATTTAATTGTCCTAAGCTGGTACCTCCTTTTCAAAGTCTGTGGAAACACAGGCATATGGATATGGATGAATTTGTCAGAAGTAATGAGAAAATTACTGTCTCTTGTCCGATGTGTCTTACATAAAGAGTAAGAAACCTTACTTTTTCCACTTGATTCTAGGGTGTGGGAAAGAGCCATCTGAATCCTTCGCAATATTTAACCTGAATATGTTTTTACACAATGGCTCCCTATAAAAGTCTGTTACTGAACAGTCATAGATTCAAAGGCAGCCACAATATTACGTTTCTTTTTGTTGGTGATGCATCCTTCTCTGCTTAATAACTGGATTGTTGTCTTGGTTTATGGCACCAAAGAAATCAATAAAGAAATTTTAAGAATTAAATATTTTGACCTTTTTAAAATTCATTAAGGATTTTATATATCAGTGTCTTTTAAGCCAACAACAAAAAAATCTGTTTCTGTGCGGTAGTTCCACATTCAAAGAATGACAGAACATTTTAGGCTTCTCTTTGCAATTTTTTAAAAACAGATGTTTCTGGTGTTTTATAAGCTTGCATTGAATAATATATAAATCAAGACAGGTTTCCTAGGGAAAGTTAAGTCTTTGCTGTCCTTTCTTTTTTTTTTTAAAAAAACAAAAACAAAAAAAACACAAACAAGGTATTTCTAGGATAATAAATAAAATAAACCTCTAAGAGACAAATAAGTATCAGCTATGTGTTAAGAAACAGCTGCTTCTTGCCGAAAACTGTGCTTACTTACAATTTTGCTATAATGAATAATAATAAAACCTAAAAGACTGTTAACTTTTAGAGTTCTTCTGTATATTAGGATTTGAAGTAGATCTACCCTTAAAACCCTCCTTATCTCTTCAAATTTCAGATTGTTCATTCTACCCTGCCCTTTTGTTACAGGATACAATACAAAGACAAATGGTAGATAAGAATTGTCAAGTTTAATTAAGCCAAACATAAATGCTCTTCAGAAATGAAGTCATCTTTACTTTTTAAAATAGTTGTACTCTGTACAAAGGCAGTTACTATAATTTACAATCCTTAAGGCACAGAACATTGGAGGGTTTTTTTTGCTTCCACTGGAAGAAGAGTATTTTAGAACTAAAGAATCATTAGAATCAAGACATTGATAGTAGTAATAAAATAATAATATAATAATAAATACTTCACATTAATATAACCTGAATCTATAATAATCCAAGGGTTTCAGCATTATTTAATACATCTTAATCTGCCTCCAGCATGTAGGTAGAAGTGTCTTCTGTATCTCATAGACGACAAAGTTGTATGACTCATGGTGAGGGTTACATCAATCCTAAGATATTTCCCTTTGTCCAGTTTCACAACTGCCAGCAGCAGAGTTCCAGAAGGACGGTGAGCAGGCAAGCAAGTGCAAACAGCGTTTGTTGTAATCTTAGCCCATTAGAATACAGTCTGGTAATTTCCTCCTTTTCTGATTTCAGTTCTAAAAAAAATAAAAAAAATCAAGAAAATAAAAGAGTTAATCAGTAAAATATGTACATTTTAGAACATAAGGATTTTCAACATACTTTGAAAATCCTCTGACATCTCACAGGTACTTAAGTTAAAGGTATCAGCTGTTAAAGACAATCAAAGAGGCTGTTCTCAGGGGACAGATGTGAATAGATGTCCCATCAATGATCGTTTGAGGAGCAACTGATAGCACTTATCAGCTCTTGCAGGCATTAATCTCAGAATAATCAAAAGTAAATACCAAGCAGAAGCAAAAGCAAGATCTCCACAAGAGGTAATCGCTCAAGTCTGCATGTAGCCTTTTAACCCTTCCTTTAACGAGAAGGGGCTTCATTTATTAGCACAAGCAGAAAGCCATACCCTCATACATGTGACAGCCACCGAGTCCCTGCGCAGAGGATGAGCAGAAGATTCCCCACTGCCACCGTTACTGCCTTTGTTAAGCTGAGCTCAAGAATAGTAAGCAGTAGACTGCTTTTACTCAGCATGGCGAGGCCTGTTAGGTCTTTTGTTCCCCATTACAGGAGCAGTAGGGCTGATTCAAAGGTGAACACCGAAGGGAACATTTAACTTTTCAGAATAATGAAGGTAACTTGAACTCTTTAGAAGAGTTTAACGAGAAAATGGGTGTCACAGATGTTTAGTCAATACAGAAGACTTCAAGGCAAAAGTGGTTTTGGTGGTTGTTTTCAGTTTTGGTGGGGTTTGTGATTGTCTTTGGGGTTTGTTTTCTTTTTTTTTTTTTTTTTTGTCGTCTGTGGTTGGAAAGATAGCAATGTCACCTTCGTATTTAACATCTTTGGACTTGTGGGCTTATTGCACCAATAGGGCATCCTGGGGACCTAAGAGGCTGAAGTCTTGAAATTTTTATTTACTTCAGAGTTAGTGGTATAACTCAGGAGTCACAACACTGCTACTCAGATAGAAGATAGGAATCTGGTCAAGAAAGAAGAGGCTTGTAGTTTCTAGACTCATTTGCACCCAAAGCAACTATTTAGGTCTGTAGTTTTCTTATCCTGCTAACTAGTGATGTTGGCACAACTGAAGGAAAGTATATTATAGCACAGAGTGGGATTGAGATGTCATAGATGGAGAAGGGAAATAATATTTTGCATTGCCACTGGAAAGAAAAGAATATTAAATTCTTATTAGTCATATCAGAGTATTGAAAATAGTCTAGATCTCAGTAGCCTGTTCTCCATGGAAAATAAGTGCCTGTAAAGCAAGTTTTCAAGTTTTTGTGCTAGCTGAAACACTGTTTTCAAAATTACTCAAAGCTTTTTACAAGGATTTTCACAGGCTACTGTATAAAGACTTAAAGTAATATAATGCTTTTGAGGAGACTGGCTGCTATTACTTTACACTGATCAGGACTACAGCTACATGTATTATTGTATAGTCTTGGAAATCTGTACTATAATAATTTGAAGATTAAGATACGCATCTTAAAATAAAGTTCAGACTATTTTTCAACAATTTATGTACTAAGTAGCCTATGCAAGAACATGCTAGTTTTCAGTACTTGTTTCTTCAGTGTAATATTGGTTTCTGCTTCTACCACCCTAGCTTACTCCACTGTTTTTTTTTCCTCTTTCCTCATCTAAGAAAGAATTTTGTATGCTTGGATGTAGTTTAGTTTAGTGCAGTTTAGTAATGAAATTGCCTGGTTAAGTGGGAAGTCAGACATGTGCAGGTTTTGCATAACAGAGAAACATTTAATCCCTGTAATTTAATTAGAATGGGGCAGGTTTCCTCCTGCACAGGATTATGAAGATCTCAAAGTATTTTGCGTGATGTAGTGTACAGGCAACAGCAGTATTGTTTACTGTCTCACTAGCACGTTCTCTGAAGGAAAGCAGGCCACTGCAAAAGTTTCAATAGAGCACATACAGCATCCTCCGAGCACCCCACCTTTGCAGGAGGCAATTCTGCTACCCACAAGATAAAACCGGTTGATTTAACGCTGTTCCTTACCACAGTTATCATGCGTTATTTCCGAGAGACAGTTCAGTGTACCGTAGCCGCACCGACACAGCCAACAGCCCTTCAGCACCCAGGCACCGTGGGCAATGCTGCCGCAGTTGCTGTCAAGGACAAGGGAGACATTTGGTAGCCCCCTCATCCCACCACAGAAAAATAACCATCCAGAGTAGTTTGCTTACTCGCTTGCTAACTCTCTCTGGTTTTGGTCTGGTTTTTACCTTTGCCGCTCATCATGCTCGCAGTATCTGCCAGTGAAATGCTTTAGGCAGGCACAGAAAGCCCCTAGAATGCAGGTCCCTCCATTTTGGCAGCAGTGCCTGTTCAGTTTTTTACCTGCAAGACAATTATTACAGAGGTTACCAAGCATCCTGGGGGCTCTGAACCTCCCGTTTTCCTCACTTGTTCTCTCAGGCCTCTCCAGTTGCCAAAGAATCTTAAGGATATGTAGTTTTATTGTCTTTAGAGACAATAAAATTATCTGCCTGTTAGGAGTGTTTGCTCAGTTAAGCCCAGTTTGTTTAGTTAAGGATTAGAAGCGAACTACTAGGGATTACAAGACGGTCAAAAAGCAACGCCTGGCAAATCCCGTAGCAGCAGCATATTCAAGTGAAATATTTCACTTTGACGGAGGCAAAACTTAGTCACACTAAGGAATGGGACATTGTCACCGAGAAGTGGTGCTTATTTTTGAGGAAAGGAGGCTCTGTTACTAGGAAGACTTGCTTATTTTTGAGAGGGGAGGAGGGGAACATTCCCCCAAGGCTTTCTCAAACTCCTGGGATTCAGTATCCATTTAAAACTTTATATATATGGGAGGAAATGTAAGCCTGTCCTTGGAATTTTTTTTTCTGTTAGTACCGTTGCTTTCAGGCAGCTCAAACTTTTTTTAAAAAGTTAAATAATTTTTGGTTATGAGATATGGTGAATTTCAAAAAAGGAACAGAACTTTACGAAATTTTACAAACACTTTTGCAAATCCAAGGAACGAAACCCTTCTTCATTCCTAGTATCCTCCCCTGTTTTCCGTTACTACCATTTGCAGGTAAAAGATCCCAGTTCTACCTTAAATTTTTATCATTATTTCTTAAGTGGCCAAGGGAATAATTTAAATGAGCGGCCACAGAAAATCAACCTGCTGTAAACTTCCAGGAAAGCAGTCAAAGCATTAGCATTACAGTGATATTATATATATATATATATAGCATTGTTTAGATAAATAATGTTACCTACTGTCTGTAATCCCAGTGAAAGGCACCAATGCCCTGGAATTCTGTTGCTTTCTGCTTTCATAACTCTGATTCATATCACTGAGAGCATTTATAATAGTTCCTTCGCTCTTGGGCTGCTGCTTTTGTGCTGTGGCATTGAGACTTTTCACATCTTCACGTTCTTCTTTTTCATGGCCTTGACAAGAAGTGCAAATGTGGAAGAGAAGGGTAACTTGTAATGAAGCAATGCGTACTGTAAAAGTACAAACACGGAGGGGCAGGGGGAAACACGAAATTCCCCTTACCTTTTCCTAAATGAGCAGCCTGCCAGACCAGAGTCACAGTGAAGAGAATTCTACGAGAAACAAAGAGCTGAAATAAGTTTGTGCTGATAAGACGCAAACACCAAAACGAAGATGGGCGGGGAAGGACCTTTCTCAAAGCTTCATCGATCACTGACAATATAAACTGTACATATTTTATGCCAGCAGTAATTCGAACTCACACACACACACACAATTCTCAAATTAAGCTTGAAAGTTGGTGGTGGTGTTGTGGGAAGGGCAGAGAACAGGGACATACAGATTAGGCTTTCTTACAGAAAGCTACGGATTCCACACATTTGCTGGTTGCCAACCAGTCAAAAACATCCCTTTCTGTACATTTCTTTACCACAACTAGGCTGTTGCCAGCAGTTACAGAAGCAGCAAAGGCAAGGGGACAACATTATCTTCACCCACAGTTACAGGTACCTTTTACCTTTGTTCCTTCCAGCATCCTGGCCTGACGATCAACCGAAAAAAAAAACCAAAACAAAACAAACAAACAACAACAAAAAAAAGACGCTGCTAAAAGGAAAGACATTCTTGGCTAGAGAAGGTCCCTGGCAGGTCAGGCAGCCTTACCTAATGTGGCTTCCCCAGTACATTTTCCCGCAGCCTGAAACACCCGTAAGACCCTCCAGGAGAGCTTGAGCAGCAGGAAGAGGTCCAGAGCCCCTCACGGAAGGCTGTTGCATGCAGCACCCCTCGCACAGTACACAGCAGCAAAAGGAGGAGACAGGAGGACGGATGAAACTTTTCTCTTTCTGTCCAGCTTATAGTAACGTCGAGAAAACATAGTTCCCAGTTCTGCTGCTTGCTGAGCCCTCCTGGAGGTTCTGGCAAGTAGGGAACATCTCTCCAGGCTGAGACTCCCTGTCCTGCCCTCTATTTAGACGAACTGCTGGAGGGTGGAGCAAAGTGGGGGCACGTAGAGCTGGCGGGAGACTTAAGGGTCCATGACCACAAAAAAATCCCGAGGCAGGAAGATTTCAATTCCAGTTTTTCTTAACATAAATGCCCTTGTTCCACCACATATTACATGGGGAAGAAAAAAGTGTTATATGGAACTCCAATGAGTAGATAATAAACAGCAGCAGATGTATAACAAAAGTTAAAAAGCCTCAACTCTACCTACATGCCTTGTCTCTACCAGTGTTTTGCACAGGGGTCTCTACTTTATGAAATTGTACCCCTTTGCAGCACAGATAATCCTTAGAGCCTGCATTAGAGATTTCTGTCAAAAGTACTACAGAAAGCAGCCTAAGGTTCTGGATAGTGGTTTGTCGTCCCACAGGAGTTGTTAATAAATTCTTGAAATGTCTTTTGAAACTTACTATCAGTAAAATTAGACCCATTAGTGCTTTTTTCTAGTCTGAGTCCATGCAATACCAACACATACCTAGATTTAACTTGCCATGTGCTCCGAAAGGGGCTAGGGTCACTCACACAACTTTACTGTGGCTCAGCAGCATCAGCAAAAAGACCTGCAGCTGGACAGTGGTAAAAAAGCAGCTGTCGGCAGTCCTTTCTCAAAGGGCTTTACCTATACCACGGAATGCAGATGGCCTTTACCTGAGTTGTAACAGGAAACTGCAGCAATACAGCTTTGTTTTGTTTTGTTTTGAGGAGGAGGGCATGTGGAAGACGGGTGCTTTCATTACACTGGTGCAAATCAAGCTAATACAAATTGCACCTTGGCTAGACATATGATGACATCAGACATATGGGTCAGACCTTCACTGAAGAAGTAGCTCTACAGGCTGAACAGATTGTCATATCTTCTTGTTTGCAACTCCCTGTGGCTGACCCTTGTCATCTTTGCCCCATCTGAGCTGATGGTTTGGAAACTGTGAACACCCCTCATCCAGTTTGATACAAGGAGTGTCTTAATTTACAAAGAGAGCTGACAGAATTAAGTCAACCTGCTTGGCAATGAAGCAGATGGAGAGTGTTTTGAGGTCGTACTCATTCATGTGTCCAAGTGGGGACACTGGTCTCCAACTGGAGGGCAGAAGTGCATGGCTAGAGATGTGAAATGCCTGTTTCTGCAGGGAATGCTTGCTGGGAGTTCTCTGCTGGGCTACATCAATCTTAGAGCATAAGGCATTCCTAGCGCAGGTACAACTGTTGACTCCAATTGATCTAAGCTTAACTGCTTTCTTGTAGATGTAGGATAAGTCCTTTAGTTTCATGGTAATTTGTTTCATGATGTGTTTTATGTTTGTTACTAATTTCAACTGATTTAGATGAAGCTATTCTTGTTCCAGATTTGTGCTGAGGTATTGTGTCCTTTGGAACTGAGAGTCTGTGATGTAGTTTGTGTGAAATTTAGCCAAATCAGTGTTAGAAGAACTTAAATGCTAACACTTGTAGGTAAGATATTCAATAGAAAGAATGTTATGATGAAAATCACAACACGTTAGTTCAGGATGGGATTTTGTTTTTCTTATCTTAAACAGCAACAATTTTGAAGAGACGGATTACTCTCACCACTGTGCTGGCTGCATCTACCCACTGTGATTCACAAGAACTTCTAAACTCAACGTGCATTTAGGTTTAGGTACTTGCTTAAAACCTATCACATATGTTCAAGTATTGTTGTGACAACAGTTGCTGTTCTGAATTAGGACTGTAAGATGTTTCACACACTTTTTGCATATATTCACACAACATATATGTTTGTTTTGTCAACATATGAAAATGTTTACTTGTGAAAAATACTTACAATCCAAACAGCTCCTGCTTTGATTTGAGTTCTCTAGCTATGTAACGGGGTTTGTATTTTGAGTTTAAAAATAGTATCTGTAGTTACATTTGCTTGCTGTTTTTTTATTACTATATTAAGAACAAAGTATTCATTTTCAAGTTGGCCTAACTGGTAGCATCACTTTAAGTTATAATATTCAGATGCCGAAACGCTGTCATTTAGTGTCCAGTTTGTTGGTTTTCCCTTTCCCATAGATTGAAGGCAGAAAAAATAAACAGATGTAAGTAAACACAGGAACATCACACTTACTGGTTTTTTTTTTACTAAATGCAGTGTTGATATCGTTCTCCTGGAGAGCTTTTCTGGTATCAGATTCCCAGCCCTATACTGGAGGTAGCTTTCAAAATGGGGATGCTGGTAGGGAAATATTGATCAATTTTCACACCCTGTGCCATTTGTCTAAGATCAGAAGTCATCCCTGTAACTGCAAGAGCTAACAACCTGGGGGAGTGTAAAGCAGTTGGTAAACATTTCTCGCTGTGATATCTTGTTTCTTCCTTCCTTCTCCCTACAGCCTCACCAGCAAGGCACACACGGGAATGGGGACAACCTAAATTGCTCAGACGCTGCTGTTGCCTGACTGCACTATAGAGGTGAGATTGGTGTGACACTGCTGAAAAGTGGTGCTGTTTGTTGTTGACAGAACCTGCCAGAAAGTGATTGCTTCTGCCCAGGGATTTGTGAGGAGCTGCAGTAAGGGTAGACGCACTGCCTTTATCAGCTTCAAGTAAGATAAGAGTGGAGCCAACCGAAGAGCTGGTCCTGAGCATTTCAGTCAAGCCCTGTGTACACAGGAGATGGCTAACCATTAGTTAAGGGCCTTCAGTTCTGTTAGTTCCAGCGGCAGGTCAAGTAGCCTTTATGGATAAGCGTGGTAGGAAAACATGGCTTTATTAGTTGATTTATTAGTCCACATAACCCTTCTTGTGCTCTTCCAGGGAACTGTAGGTCCATAGCCTACATCTTCTGGCACTCTTTCCCAGCATGCAAGTGGACCACTACACTGAAAGATGAAGTGTGGATAATAAGCATTGCTTTTTCGTATATTAGTGTTCCATACCAACTAGATTCCTGTCTAGATACTTGGTATTTCTGAGAGCTTCAGGATCAACAGATGCCTAAGGACTGGAGGTAGCAATGAAAAAAAAAAAAAAAAAAAGAAAGAAAGAAACAAAGATGGGCAAAATGTGTGTGTGTCTGGCTTCCCAGAGCTGTGCTGAAAAGCCTGCTCAGGGGTATGCGAAATTCAGCAATGGTCAGTGCAGCCAAAGTGTCTGCTGGCTAGAATTATTTAGGTTCCCAAATTCCAGCTTAGAGCTAGGACTAGATCGCTAACTAGATTGGGCAATGTTAAATCTGTTATGCAGAATATTATGGAGAACAATGGAAAGTAATTATCCTCCCTGGACATTTATTGAAATCTTGGGAATAGAGACTTCTGTGAAGGAAAGCTGTCAGCCTGGGTGACTTACAGTTATCTGAGGAAAGGGCAGACCCCAGGCAGTCTAGGCTGGGAGCTCTCAGAATGTGGTTAACTCATTAAATGGTAAGGATCCTGAATGCAAAGACCTAATACTAGCCAGTCTGAGATTTTTATTTTTATTTGTTTATTTTTTATTAGTTACAGCTGCTACTAGGACTTCTGACAGCTACCTGGGTGTTCTCACTTTCTAAAAGTTGTATACAACTTAAATACAGTCAGACTGAATAATATTTATGGTGTTACAGAACTTTCTCGACAGGGTCTCAACTAGCTTTTATTACTGTCAGGAATTTCCTGTAGGATTGTGTAGGGGTTGCTGTTGTTGCCTCCTCATCTCAGTGTATGTATGAAGTGAAACTCACACACAGGCAGAAGAGCCTGCCCTGGTTTGAAATGAGCAGTATAAATGCCCAGAGTAGCCTTTTTCACTTAGGTTAAGAATGGCTTACATTGGTTTAGTTGGAGTCTGCCACTAATTCACTTGAGGAAGTATGAAGCAGGAAAATAATCCATATAGTGACAGGCACCAGTTTAACTAATGCCACAGGTCCATGATCAACTTAAGCAGGATAAGTGGCTGCTTCTAAAATGATGAGTAACCCCTCTGTCTTACACCATGAGCTCTTTGTTCCTACTGCCTCTCTCACACAGCCTTTACTGTTTGTGCAGCCACGAGTGAGGTGGAGCAGGGAATTCATCTGAATGAAAACTCAGCTGGCAAAAAAAAAAAAAAAAGGTTCATTTTCAGCTGGATCAGTTCCCTGGTGTGGTTTACCACATGAGGACTAGTGCTGGCAGAAGCAGAAGGCAGGGAGAAGCAGCCATGGCTGTGTGACAGGCAGCCCTTTTCCGTAGCAGAGCTGATTTATACCAGATTAAATTGATGGTGGAATTTGTAAATAGATTTCAGTTCATAAATTTAAACTGTTGTTACCCTACCTAGGAAATAAAACACATCCAACATATACTCATGATAATTATACCACCTTCTATGCTCTCATCTATTAGCACTGACTAACACATAGGAGTAGAGCAGTCATCCCACCACACCTCTCTGACAGCATATGGATGAAGGTTGGTACAAACAAGACAGGAGTGATAATACCAAATGAAAGGAAACAGCTACAGGAGTTCCTTAGAGAGGGAACCTTATGCAGATGTCATACAAAGATGTAAGGCTCTGTCACAGACTGACATAAATTTATGGAATAAAATCAGCCTTATAACAGAGCATCCTGTAGGTTTTCCTTCTACTGAGTCTAATGGTTAGTCATTAAACATGATGAAAAAAATCAATATGATAATGAAAGGGTTTTGTGATGAAAATGAATGTAGTGTATGCCTTTTGTGTACAGAAAAAAAAAAAAAAATCTGCCAGTACACGGGGGAAGTGATAAGAAGATCCTAGTTATCTTCCTCTGAGGGAAAGGTTCTTTGGCAAACGAATCAACACAAACACCAAGAGACTGCAAGAATGAGACTTATTTTCTTCTTCTTCAAATACAGTAAGTTTTAGTAATTTATTGAACAAAAAGGAAGTACTGAGAAAAAGGAAGTTTTGCACAATTATTTATTTTGAAGTTTGAAAGGATTATACTTTTAACCACCCTGCAGGCTCTGCAGAGATCCAGAGAGTTTATTTTTGTAGAGTTAGGAGTGCTGAGCTCTGCCATATTTTCGGCTGAATGCACTTCTCCTCCACATGCTATCAGGTGTGTGTCTCTGTCTTGTCCACCATTCAGGAAGCTGCCTTAACATTTCAGGTCTAAGAATGGGATCTTTTTGGCTGCATAAAGCTTACCAAGTCTTGTGCTGTCTTACTAAGGGGCCGTTTTGGGGCCACTGTGTTAGTGCAGTCATGCACACAAGCTATGTCTCTCTTGCAAAATTACCGTAGGCACCTATCTGAAAATTTATCTTTTCAATACACAAAATGCAATTGCTTGAGTTTAATGGCATATTTGGACCCGGCTCAGCAGTCTTGTTTGGTGCCGTTAGCTGAAACTAGAGTGAAATTTTCACTCAGTCGGTTCATCCACCCTAGCAGTAAAGACGGAAGCAATTCAAAGGTTGAATATCTGTCAAGTGTTTCCCCCACTGTTTTAATTCAAAAGTATTGCAGTGTGGCTTAGCCTGTTGTTAACAGTGCTGCAGTAGGATATGACCCCAGAAAGCCTTCAGGGTTTGTGTGGCATGATGCAAACTAGGAATTTCATAGCAGCCAGGAAGGAATCCTGGATGAAGTGGTGATCCCACAGCCTAATTCAGGGACGGGGATGCGTATCCCAGGCAGCCATGAATGGAAATCTCTGCATAGATCTTGGCTTTGACCTTCAAGCTAGCCAAAGATGCTGACATTTCTGTAAGATGAAGCTACATGTTAAAGCTGAGCCAATGTTAGAAGACTAATTCCCAAGTCAAGCATATGCTGAGATTTGCACTGGTTCGGGTGTCATTGGACCTCTTGCAGAGCTGAATCCATTTGTTAACCTGGAATAAACCTATCTACCTTTTTTTTTCTGTGCTAGTTTTCTGGCTTATGAATTGAAGCATCTCAGCAAGAGGTGCAGTGAGCACTGGAGCTGACATGTAGAGTGGTGAGGCAATGTGTAGCTGGGAGCCACGCTCTGAAGGAAGGAGGTGGGCAGGCTGTCTTTTCAGGTGTTACGAGCTATTAGATCATCCAAAACCATAGTTTCTTGCTTCATCCTTCTTTTTTTTTCCTCCTCCTTGAATTCACTGTTCCAAATACAAAGTAGAAAGCAGCTTGTATATATATGTAAAAGTCACTTTGCAAAACTGGGTATTGGTGATGAGATATGTGCAAGGAACAGGTCTAACACTTCTTGGGGAGTTATCCTTGCAGGCACCGGGAATGGCAGGTAAAACTGAGAGATTCAGTGGTTATTTTAATCTATGATAATAGCTCTTAAACATTAGTATCAATTAAAATAGAAAAAAACCCCAGTATATCATAATTTGTACTGCTGTCAGCAGTCCAGGCCTTCCTTTTATCTCTAGTATATTGCTACACTTGAGGACACCTGTCCCCTGTGCCAGCTTGGCCCTGGCCCAGCAATTCAAAATATGCTGGATGTGCCACTGTTTGCAGATGGCTTGGGCTCCAGGTTGCTTTTCTGCAAGGACTGTGTTGAAGTTAAACTTCTACCATTACAATGGCTTCATTTTTGCTTCATACTCACTGGGAAACTTCGTTAATTTAACCGGAGCTGCATAGGTTGTCATCTTGAAAACACATCTGCATAGCAGAGCTGGCATATACATAACAATGCCTGGAGAAGGCTGCATTTGTCAACAGAGGCCAAATTTTAATAACTTCATCCAGGCACACAGAATGAATGCCATAGCAAAAGGCAGTTGTGAAAGTTTCTAGCCTGTGAGTGTTAGGGACAGCCTGTGAACCACTTCTGAGAATACAAAAATTCCATGATAAAGAGCAAACTAGAAATCCTGTGAGTGAAGTCTGGAATATAAGGGTTATTTTAAGCAGTTAGATGGCACATGAGGCTACAGAAGGAAAGGAGCTGTCTCTTTCTTGGCAATGGTTGACTCTGGTGTGCTGGAGGTCTCTCTGTTGACAGTGGGATTAATGTGGGGGAAAGCAAAAGCAACAATGGGATCTGTACAGATAGAGAGATGCACTTAGGGACAGAGCAGGTCTCAACATATGCTTGACTTGGGGATTAGTCTTCTAACATCACTTTACCCTTTTGGTTTGGGATGAGTGATTACAGATTTAAGGAAAAGTGACTGGTGTAATTCCGTACTCTGTTACTAAGTGTCTTCAAATAGTAAAACTCCCTCTTTTTTAAAAACATGGTTATAGAGTGAGGAGAAGAAACAGTTACAAGTGACACAACTGATTAACTAATTATGATAAACTCTGCTTGATGGCATTTGTTGAGACTGGAGAGGTGCACTGTGAAAACACCATTTTCTGGTTACTCTGCAGGTTAAAGTGATGTAACATTGGTAGGATAGTCATTCTGCCACAGAAACCAGTAGTTATGGTGTGAATGTTTAGTGTGATTTCCTGAAGACAAGAGGGTAGAAAGTCTTAGTCACCTAATATGGACATATTGTGAGCAGTTATATTAATGGTGTGTCTACTCTAACATCAAACATTCTGAAACGGAATTTCTGGAAGCCAGGAATGGTAAATTGATAGAAGATTTTTCTGGAACACAAAGTTTTACTTGATAATAAGGACTGGGATGAAGGGCACAAGGCAGGATGCCAGCTTCCATTTCACACTGTGATATACATATGTGTATTTGTGCAAATGCAACTCTTTTTTTTTTTTTTTTTTTTTTTTTGACAGAGAAGCTGATTTTTATGAGCTTCCTGCCTTGTTTCTCCTCCCACAGACTTCTTTCTCCTCAGTTGTGCTGCCCAAATCATTCAGGTCATCATTCAGAGCAGAGACGAGATTCAGGTTTTCAATGATTTCATTTAAATTTGGGCGTTTTACAGATGAAATATAGAGGGCAGCCTCACAAAAAATGTTGAATTGATGTAACTATATTTAAATAAAGCTCTCACCCATGTGCTCAGCTCCTCTGAATATGGAACATCTGACTGACTGAAGAAGAAAACCAAACTTGTGTAAATATAGTGATTTTTCAGCAATATTTGCTTGTAGCCACCTTTAGGGGCAAAAAAAAAGATTGAACCAGTTTAACAGATTACCACTACATCCTGAGTCTCCAGGGGACATAAGGGCCTGAAATAAGAACATGGTGTGTGTGCATTTTGTTAACTCAGTTTTGTTTGGCTAAAGATAAAAAAGAAATAGTTGGGGAATTCTAGTGGACAGTAAACTTCATCCCAGGCAATGACAGCAGAGAAAATATCTGTGAATTTGGAATGACTTCACAGCTTGAGATGAGTATATGTTTAACATTTATGGTGAAACTTGGCCTAGCTTAATTCATTTCAACTGCTGCTTAATGGATGCTTTGGGAACACTTACGAATTTCCTCTTTAAGGGAAAAACTACCATTTTTTTTCTGCTAAATCTTCCTGTTTTTACAGGCACATGGATTTCCAGGGGCCTATGACAGTTATCAGTTGGAAAACTGCTCTTCATTTCCACACATAAACACTGAAAAGAAAAAAAAGCTTTCTTCTTTTAGTAAATTGTGTTAATGTTTCTCTAGGTGCATAAAATTTATTCCTGGCTATGCATATATTTTTAATAGGTTAAATTTATTCAACAGAACAGATTCTGTTCACAGGAATAAAACCAGAAATTTTTGTGGGAGAGGAACACAATCCCTGGTCTACGTGAAGGAGTCATGTCATAATGATACACCGTCAGATGTATGGAAGTGTTGTATTAGCTGGGGCTAATGTCACTGAAGCAGCAGTGCCCACCGATCCCACAGTGATAAATTTGTACTTGCATGCACGTCTTATGTACTCTTAGAACTATGTCTGCCAGCCATAAACTACTGCAAAACAAATTAATTTGCAAATTAGATGCAGAGCTACATTAATGAATATTTAGTCTAGCACTGCTTTCTGGGACATATTTGAACACCCAGATAGTGATCTGATCCATGCTTATCTAAGCATGCCTGACCTTGAGTGGCTACCTCATGATAATTTTTATGTGTCTTGTCTTCACTGTGATTTTATTCTGAGAGAACTGTCTACAGTTAACATGTGTTTTCCCTAAAAATACCACAAGCAAGCACATACATGCCTGTTGAGGTGGAGCCATATTGCTATGTTAACTCTGTAGGCACTGGCTGGAGTTCTGCAGAACTGCATTCGCCCCACAAGGTTGGGCCGTACCCCTTCTTTAGTCTTGTGTGGGGATCAGAGGCTAGTCTTTGTCTTCCTGTGCACACTAAGTGTCAAAATGAATTTGCTTTCATCCACTTGTGCAAAGATGGGAAAGAACTATGTTAGGGATCATTTTGCTTTTTTACCCCTTCTTGCACTGAGTGGGTTGGCAGATTGGCAGGAATTTATGCAGCAGCTGAAGGTTCATCAGGATGTCCTGAGGCTAGCCTCTCACTAGTCGATAGTTTGCATTTTGCCTTTCTGCTAGGCGTTACCACTGCTCAATTTGGCGGCTGTAAGCCAGGGCCTTGTCATTATGTAGGACTTTACTGGGATAGGTGCAAAGAAATATTTACAAGTAAAAAAGTCTCTGCTCCATAAAGCTTGTAGATCGCTAGGTACTTAGAGTAACTCATAGCTTCACTGTTTTAAGTTAATGAAGGAGAAAAGGGGAAATGAATAGCTACCTTTCAAAGCACTGATCTACCAACTGCCTCTACTACTTGACAAGCCTGATCTTCAGTCTGGTTGATTTTCTTTCTCCAGCATTGAATCTATTATCTCTCTTTCAAACTTGCCCCAGTGCTAACACTTTATTGCAGCGATGTGTACCTTTCACCTTGATTAACTTTTCCTGGATGTTCCCTGCTTCTGCCTCTCAGAGGCTTGTGCACTGGTAGGCAGATGTTGGTGCATGCCTGTCCTTGCTGTCCTGAGGAGCACGGCCAAGCAGGGAGGAGTGGCAGTTCTCAGTGTACAGTTACTCTGTGATGTGTCAGTCTAACTCTTCATTAGTAGCTAACAGTTTCGCAGCATTGGGAGCTTTGGGGAAGCATCTATAACCCTCTGCAGATCAAAGGGCCAGAACAAAATCTCATTTTATATGAAATAGCCCTTTCAATGAGCCATGCCACATCTATTCCCTTACCTCCACTCTGTCACTTTCCTGCTAACAGAAGACTTATATATATTTGCATCAACAAGACAGAATAGTAAGCATACTCAAAAAATATTTTGGGGGATTTGGCATAAGAGGGTTCTCCTGATTTTTTTTTCTGCCACTTTACAGACTTTGCATACCTCCCTTCCTCTCCAACTGTGGAAAGACTCCTTGTGCATAGATTGCCATCTCAGAAACACTCTTTCCAGAAACTCTTAGCACTGGGTTGCGATATTAGACAAAAAAAGTTTTCTGATGAAGAAATTATACTTATAAAACCCAGACAGAAAATCACAGGGGCCACTTTAGTAATGCATAGAAAGAAAATGGAAAATAATGTATACTCCACAAAGGGGAGCCTTGAGAAACCAAGGTAACAAAATGTGTAGGCTGTATACAGTACTGTTACATACACTAGATACATAATTCATTTGTTTGTTTTAGGTGAGTGGTGCTAAGACCACATGGGGCAATGCCAGCGTGGGTGGCATTAATGTTGCAGGCTTGTTTTTACCACAGGATTCCACCACTCTTCAATGCAGTTCTGAGAAGATAGATTTGCTAGTGTGACGCTACTGTGGGACAATGGGGATTGAACGTGAACTTTACATTGCCTGTGAAGGAGTGGTCAGCCTAAGCATGAAACAACTGTGTGCTAGAGATCAGTGAAACTGCAAGCTACAACCTCCCGGTTCTACTCCAGCTTAACTTCCTGTCTTGTAGAGACCCGCCTGTGAATTTGTACTCAAAAAAGCGAGGTAGATGCATAAAAGATTTTGCAGCAGAGCTTATTTTTCAGTCTGATCACTTTCTCCCTTCTAGTTTACAGCATAGCCTCCTAAACACTTGAGTAGCATGTTTAAGAGGAAGGTGTACCTTGCTGTGGAGACTAGAGGAAGGAAAAGAGGAAACAGGAATATTGTAAGTTGTCATTGCTCCTGAAAGGGAAATCCAACCTCTAGTAGGGAGTAAGGGACAGAAAAATCACAACCACATTGAAAAAGGGTCTGTTGTAAAAAATTCAAATAAAGTGTGGTTTATGCTGTTTTAAAAGCAGAGTCCTACTGTCAGTACAGCTTATTCTCTGTTAGGGTTTTACTCTGTCAGCAGCTATGTCCATTCCCAAGTGTCTATTTAGCAAAAAGAAGACTCATCTTTGGATGCTAAGAAAAAAAATTAAAATGCTCTGTCTTTATGCCAGGTTGAATTTCTGGGCTTGCATAGAGGTAGCCTCAGGCAACCATTCTGCAAGTCTGACAATGAGGAAGCAGTTCTATATCTATGGCTGGTTGGAAATGTTGACAAATTGGAAAAGGCCTGATGTCCAAATAAGATGCCAGGGAAATGTATCGTTTTGACAGAGCATTGCTCAGGAACAGGGACTCAGCTTCAGAAAAGGGAAGTAACTTGACAGTTGTAGCTCTCAGCGGGGATTTGTGAGACCTAGGTTTGAATTCCTACTTTTTCCGATTTAGCCTAAGGAATGGACTTGGGTTTTCACAAAAATCTGAGTTTAGTGTCCTAGCCAAAAGTCTGTTAGTTATTCTGAAGCCCACTTCTGTTAATCTGTTTCTGCATTCCTCTGCCTTTTGTATCTTGCAGATTTTCTTTGCCTTATCTTTGTCTTGATGCAAAGCAGGATTATGTTTTACATCTCAATATTTGCAGGACATGGAATCAATTTTCTGCCCAGCTCTGTCTGGAATGTAATTATAGTAATTTTAATATCCTTAGCTTTAATTCTTATTATTGATCCTTTTATTGAACCGTGTCTGCTTGTTATTGTGTAAACACTGGCAAAGAAACTGGTAGAAAATAACAGGTGGCATAAATTATTTTTTTTTTCTTTTCTGAATGGAGAAGGAAATAAGGTTCTTAATGTTTCTGCAGCAAAAATCCAAACCTTGCCCATTCTCTTCACAGTGCCCAACATAACCTTTGTCTTTCATTTGGTTGCAAGCACTTTCCAACTTTGTACTCTCAAACTGGGTGGCTAAAAAATCTGCTGTGGCCTAGAAAGTGAGAACTAGGTGCAGCATAAAGCCAAAAAATAAGCTCTATGCCTATTTTGCAATCAGAATGTAGGAAAAAAAAGCCAGCAAAGGGCACTGTGCTGAGTACAATTATTTCCATAATGAGCTTGGTTTTGTTTTTCAAGTATTACATTTGAGCTAACTGCTTTGCTAAGTGTCTGCAGAAATCATAGATGGAAAGGAGGTAGGATACAATCACTCAGACTGTGAGCTTACATCTGATGTGAGTTCTTGGCTGTGTCTAGGCCATTTCTGATCTTCTTCATTTCTGATGTCAGAGAATGTCTGACAAACAGGGCATACATAGCACAGTACTTGGATTTAGTCTGTTTTAGCATGCTGTGTGCATAACTAAATGGGTTATGGGTAGATTGTTTTTGTCAAGCACCTTGGCAGATTGGTTCTCCTGCATGGTCAACATGAGGAAAAATGATCGCTTAGCTCTATATTTATCTATTTACTTTATTGTTGTAAAAAAAAAGTAGTGATCATGATTTTGCTGTGCCTATGTATGCACTCATGACAGACATTTGTTTGATAGAAATGCAGAGGTTTTTTCCTGGGTTAGTCAAAGCTGATTTTTCCCACAGAAGCTAACTACAACTAAACTGTTGGTATTTGAACAGATTTAAATTTTTTTCCTTTCATTTTATTCTGCTAGAACTGCCTAATGCAGACAGAAGGTATCAGCTGGTTAATACCATGTCAATACCATGTCAACCTGTTCATATTCATAGTAGAAGTGAAGGGCTTCGATGCAAGCTGTGTGTTGCAATAACAATTAACCAAACAGAAGTAGGCTAGGTCACATCCAGGGACAGATTTCCAGGAAGAGTCTTTTTTGGTGCTCTTAGTTTCAGGTTGTTGCCAGTTCTTTCTTCTGATTCTCATGTGCAGATGTGGGGAGGTGGAGGGAGGCAAACTCTAGTGCAACACAGTAGTGAAACAACACGTCGCTCCATTGTGTAATTGCTGTGGACGAAGAAGATGGCCAAGGCTGTGCCCTCTTTATGCTGGGGCTGCATCTGGCCCTGGCAGTGTTTTTGGGTAAAGCCGAGAATGATGCCTCAGCTGTAAGTGCTGGGGATAGTTACAGGTCACCAGTCCAATGTGTGGCTGCGGTCAGTGCAGCTCAGGTTTTAACTCATGGTACCAGGAGATGATGAACTGTGAAAACAAAAAAGACTCTGAAGTTTTTTCTGAACCCACATGACAAAATACAGGATGAAATAATAATGAAAAACAACAGAAGCTGTCAGGGGAAACGAGGGATGATGTTTGGTTGGAAGTTTAGAAAAAAGGCTTAAAGAAAGGCCTACAGGAAATGAAATGAAATCTAACCTGTTTCCCTCTCTGCAGGACCTCTGGACGGGAGTGTAATCTTTGTTACTGTCATATTAGTTTCCAAGGATGGAGTTTTAAAACTAACTCTTGTTAATTAGTTTGTTTATCTGGCAACCACCAGGTATCTTCGCTTCCATCATGAAAGATCTGTCAGTTGTGTAGTTTGGTGAGCGTGCGTGCACATATGCTCACTGACCTTCACCGTTATTGACAGTAAAACCTCTAGAATTTTGAAATCCAGGTTCAGCTCATATTTACATCTGGATATTTGGAAAAGAGTGGGGGGAAAAAAGCTTCCTTGAAGATAGTACTTTCCATTTCATAGTTTTTTTCCTTTTGAAAGTGTTGTTTGGACAAAACAAAAGATGATGAACACTCTGAGGACAGGAGGAAGAAAGAAATTTAAATATCCTGTTAGAAACATGAAAATCTTGTGTCAGAGTTTGGCCATGCAACTCTACTTCCACAGTCTATAGATTATTTGGAGGTGCCCAGGTTTTGGTTTATTTGTTTTTTTTTTTTTCACCACTAGGGAATTAAAGAAGGGCAACAGAAACAAATTGCAAAGCCTTGGGACTTCTTTGAAACCAGCCTGTTGTTGTGTAGGCAACTGTATCTGGGAGAAGTGAGCACAGGCTCCTGGACAAAGTGGAGTGTAGTTTCTAGGAGGCTTTTCTCCTTGCCCCTTCAGCTCTGAGGCTACTTCTCAGAAGTGACAGTCCGAGCTGAGATGGAGCCCAGCAGGAACACAAAGAGAGGAGGAAAGCAGAACAGGTGCTACCCCTCGTACATCTTGTAAATGCCCTTCTTAGTCCTTAAGCCTGATCTGTCCTGCCAAATCTTATCTGTAGAACTTGTCTTTCGTTGTAATAATTTTCATGCCATACTTGGGCACTTGGTTTAAAAACCTGAATTCGCCAGGCTGTGAGGTTCTCCACCCATGCAGCTCTATTCAGGCAATGCCTTGTAAAGCATTTTACACTAAGCCATAATTTCCCTGAAAGTGAGGACAGCAAAAATTTCAGGGTTGATTAATAATATATTCTTTTCCTAAATGAGTCCAAATTAAATAGATACAAAATGCACATTGCCTTGGATAACCTAGTATTTACAGACAGGCTCATATGTACAGTATTATCATACGGGATTGAAAATTACTCTTTTTTTCACCAGAGGGTAGTGAACTTCATATTCACTGCATAATCAGAACAAGTATCAATGCAATTACTTTGAAACAGCTACCATGTGACTGCTTGTTACACTGCTTTCAGGGCTTCTGCACCTCGATGTGGGAAATTACTACCCAAAATAGAAGCACAGTGAGAGTAACATGTCTGGGACACACTAACTGATCTGTGATCAAGGATTTCCATACCTCATGAAATCCTGTCAATGCTACTGCTCCAGCTGGGGTAGTTAGGAAATATTCAACAAAATGCCCAAAGCCTGTGACACCAGTTTGTCCCTTCACAGGTAAAGGTTCTGCTTGAATGTTTCTTCTGACTGAACATCTCCCTAGCAGCTCATTTTTTGGTGCTACCAAGGTAGCTCCTGCTAGAGCCTGAGCTACTTCCTTGCCTAGTGAAAGGTTTAAGATTTCCTTGATGCAGTAAAAAAGTTGAAAGGCTTTCTGTTAAATCTCCACAGAAACAAAAAATTCTGTGCTAATAATGCAAAAGGATCATTGGATCTGGGATATGCCAGGTCTGCATCAAGGAGAAGAAGCTGTAGCAAGGTTATTAAAAGCCATAGAAAGGAAAATGTCTGTTTTCAACTTTACTTTCTTGCCAGTCTTAAGGTAATGATTGGCTCTTTTTCTGTGTCCATAGAAATAGGATAAGACATTGTACAACTATGAGGCAAAAGAACAAAGAACTTGCTCTTTTAAATACCAGAGGGTACTGAGGGACTTCTAATACTCTTCTGCTTAATTTGCTCCTGTAAGTGACACATACAGCTTGGCAAAGTGCTTTCCTAGTTTAGCTCTGCTTGTGTCTCATGAGCTGTCAGATACAACACACTTGATCTGTGCGACTTTTGTGCACCTCATTTCTGAATGTTTTATTGATAAGAGTTATACTAGAATTTTAGACAATAGATGGGTGGACACACATATTCTAGCCCAGGGCAATTTAAACTCATGTCCTCTAGACCTGGTGAGAATGACCTTATGACATATCTACAGGCTAAATTCACAGGAGAGAGTGGGTCTAAACTTGTAAACTGCTCTTTTGAAGCTGTGTTCCCACGTACCAAAAAGCCCCATGAGAACAGGATACATAAATCTGTACTTTTTGTGCCGTGACAAATGTATGCATTTTTATCTCAACTATCTCTGTGTAAATCAGAAATAAATATGTAAACGGAGACCGGCAGCTCAGGTATCTGCTTTGAAAATGAGTGCACTTAACACTGGAGTAAACCAAAAGTATAACTCTCTAGTTTCTCTCTAGTCTGGTGTGCTTGTGTGCTGGCACAGCTTCAGTAGAAGCAGTAAAGGATGCCCTTGCCGATACCTAAGCTTACATGGTGCTTACAGCTCTCAGCTTGGGAGTGAGAGAGATGAATAGGAGTTGCTCGTGCTGAAAAACAGATTCTCCATTTCTAGATGAGAAGCTGTTTCTATAAAGATGGGCATCAGCTCAGAATCAGAAAACTATTTTAATTTAGTCAACTGAAGAGGTATGATGACTTGATTCCTTAAAGACTGTTGCGCAGTTGTGTTAGCTATAGACACAGATGTGGCAGACAGAGACTGAGAACACAATTTTGACATTGATAGTGCTTTCCTATGAATAGTGCTTTCCTATGAATAACGACAAGGAAATCAACAGCAAGTAATTTACACTATAGATTATAGCCCTTCTTTACATTTGTGTAATTTTTCACATTCACTATTTAACTCCCAGAATGGATTTATCCATAATTTTATGCTAGATTAATCTTCCTAGAGAGAAGCCTCTTTTCAATTAGAGACACTAGCACTTCTTAACTAACACCTTCTATGGTCTTAGCTCCCTTAGTTAACTTCTGTAGAAGTTTTTCAGTCTCAAGTAACGGGAAAGATGTGGAATGACTGTTCTTTTACCCAGCACTTACTGAAATCTAGCTGAATGCAACTGAAGATGTGCTGAAACAGCTGGTTTGCTCTTTGGTGTGAAAAATCAGCAAAGAGCCTTTGCAGAGATCTTTCTCCTCTTTTCTTTAAATCAAACCCAAATATTTCATTGGGAAAAAAAAAGGTTTTATTAGTAAATATACTTTAGAAATGTTCCACTAGCAGCATGAAAATTTTACTTTATATATTGTTTCACATGTTTTCACTACTTAGGTAGTCAAAATCTACGTGTAGCTAGATTATGTTGTCCTTATCCTGTCTCAGAAAAATGGAAATTCTGAATTCTGAATTTCTCATTTATTCATTTTTGGTGGACTCAAGCTTTTTGAGGATCTTACTTAGTACTTACTTTTTGAAGATATGTATGAAACTTTTAATGAAAGTAAACTCTTGCGCTGTTCATGAAATATGAAAAAATACTATAGAAAGAACTCAAAATTTATGAAACATTTGTTAATCCTGTGGATGTAAGAGTTCAATGTTCCAAAAGGTCACAGACTTAAGACATTAATCAGAGTAAATTTTTGAAATTTAAAGACCCAAATTCTGCTTCCTTTTTGTGGATGTCCAGTCTGAGTGCTGAAATTAATAACCACACGGTCACATTCGTGCAACAGCTTATCTGTGTTGCCATGCAAGAGTGTAACAGGCCTGCATCTCTGCAGCTGGTCCTGGCACAGGACGGGCTTTCCAGGGCCAGCCTGTGCTCCATCACTCATCACCCCAGGCCTGGCCTCGCCTCCTCCTTACTGCACCCCCTGCCCCCACAAACCCTGGGGCTCTGCTCTCCTGACAGCCTGTACTGCAGGCTGTAAGGGTTCATCAGAAGATCAGTATTGTCTCAGTCTTGTCATCGAGGACTTCCAGGTGGACTATGGATTTGATGTGGCCTAAAAGTTAGGCTCATAACTTGACATGAGTTGCTGCAAGCAGTCTACCTGAGATGCAGTTGTTTTTCCCGGGAACGGAATGTGATTGCTATGGACAAGGCTGACTCTGGCCTAACAACAAAATGTACAATATCCTTGAGACGGCGGACAGAGTGGCGTGGAGGTGCCACAGCTCAACACCCTTGTCAAGACTGGCAAAGATAACTGTGCAGCTGCTATCGAGGAGGATGAATCACAACTGCTGTCTCAAAAACAATGGTGAGAAAGTGCCCTTTAACTGAACTTTCCTCGTTATAATGTACAAAAACCACACTTATATCCTAAGGACTGAGAACAGGCGGAGATCCCCGAAGCAAAGGAGGAGCAAGGTTTGCCACTTGGCATAAAAGGTCGACCCCTAACAATGAGACCCCTGAGAGCTTTCCTCACCAAGGATCAACATCGATATCGATATCGATTGTAGAGACTGGCAGGGTGCTGCCTGGATCTGGGACCATAGGGACGCCTTGGACATGTGGTGGTAGCTTTTTCCTATCTTTACTTTTCCTTTTCATTCCCTTTCACCTACTGCATGCCGCTTTACAGGCAAAATAATAAAGCTTGTGCTGATTGATTGAAACCAACCCCTTTGGTGTGTTTGCTGTAATTTTGCACTTTGAGATCACAGTAAAAGAACCATCACGAGTCCTGAGTGGACCATGACACAGGCAGCGCCCAGATCCTTCCTCCTGCGTGGAGTCAGACTTGATGCTGCTCTCTGCATCAATGTTGGGTGGTACCCTGCCAAGGCAGGAACCCCAAGAAGTTCAGCAAGGGGAAGTGCAAAGTCCCGTAGCCGGGGAGGGACAATCCCTGGCACCAGCATGTGCAGCGGGGTGCCCGGCTGGGAAGCAAGCAGGGAAAAGTGACCATGCTGCTGGCCTTGAACACGGGGTTTCTTCCTGCTCTCCAGATCCAGCCATGGCACTGGCATTTCTTCTTCTCCACTTGGAAAGGACTGCCCTTTGGTAGATGGGCACCATCAGTTCCCCAGTGCCTCTCATCTCCACCCCGACCACCCTTCCCCATTGCATGCTCTCTGCAGGGCTTGCCCCAGCACAGCTCCTCTGCTGCGAGTGAATCCTGCAGAAAAGGCTGCACATCTTCTCCATGCTCCCCAGGGCCTCTCGCCCTCCTCTTGTGTAGGACCCCTTCTGCAGCTGAGCCAGCCACAGAAGACGCGGGGAGGACAGAAGGCAGCTGCTAGGTTTAGCACCAAGAGCTGCTACTGAGGCCCAAAGAAAGACCTTGGTCCCAGTGCCAGGGCCACAGGTGATCCTGCATGCCTGAGGCACACAGCAAGAACCTGGGGGGAAGGCTCTGCGGGCAGGCAGGCAGCAAGCAGGGGAAGCAGGTCAGGCCCCACCACACTGGGGGTGCACAGAAGGCCAGTGTCTGCCCTGGGAAGAGATGGCAGCTGCAAGACAGGAACTCTCTCTGGAGACCTCACAATGCAGGAAGTTCAGGCTTGATATTAAGAAACATTTACTTACCAAGAGGGTGGTCAAACACTGGAATAGGCTTCCTAGAGAGGTGGTGGATGCCTGTCAGTGCCTTAAAAAGAGGCATTTGGACAATACTCTTAATAACACGCTTTAACTTTTGGTCAGCCCTGGAGTGGTCAGGCAGTTGGACTGGATAATCCATAGGTCACTTCCAACTGGAACTATTCTATTGTATTATATCCTATTCTATTCTACACATATCCCTCCAAGAGACTGGTTCTACTCAGAGGTCAAGTCTTATCCATTAAAAAAACCAATACTTCCACAGATTTGTAATACACAAATGGTTTAATCCTGATTATCAAAACTGATGGAAATACAGAATGAATGATTTTTTCAGTCCCTGGAAATACTGGCTGGGACATACTGACATAAAAGTACCAATAGAAGTAGAGGTTTAAGACCTGATCTCTCATTTTTTTGAATGAGGACTTTGGCCCTCAACCTCTCCCTGTTCAAACTTGTTGACCTTGTTATGACCAGAACAAAATAAAATGTGGATGAGCAATAAGATTAATAGAGTTTCACACAATATGTTGCGCACTCTAAGAGCAGCTGAGGTACTCCAGGCAAGTTGAAGAATTCTTTCTAAGTCTTGCACCTAGTCTGGGGCTAGTAAAATAGCATAAAACATAAGTCAATTTGACTTGCTCTTTAGTTCTGTGTAAGTTTTGCAGTTGAGGCACAGAATAGGTGCATCTACTTTCCCCTTCCCCTCAAACCTAAGGTGTGTGAAAAGTTAATATGGCACCTCTTTCAACACTGGATGATAAATGATAATGACTCTTATAAGAAGGATTGCTTTTTTTGGAAAGCCTGAACCAATCCATAATGAAGTATTTAGAGTGATATAATTTACAAAACCTGAGCATATATCCTTTTTTCTCATTCTGTAGCAAAGGGTGAACGGGAGGGGAAGCCTTCTCTGTACTTACAAAATAAATACATTGCTATAAGCTTGAAAAAAAAAACCTTTCAATCTTAAAAAGGTCAAGCAAACAATTTCTGTTAAGTCTTTACGCCAGCATCATCAGTTCAGGATGACTATTCGGTCTCTCCAAAGAGTCAGTCAACTCCTAAAGTGGATTATATTGTCTGGATGATTTTGGAAAAAGGTGCTGCTCATTAACAAAAACCCTGCCCATTAAAAAGAAAGAAAGAAAAATAAGCCCACTGAGACAACACATTATTACATCATCATGTCATTCAGTTACAATGCAAAATTGAAATTTATGAAGCCAGTTGCCAAGATTTTGCAGGGATGGGGTTAAGTTTAAACACAAGGGAAAAAACAGACCTTGTCACAAACTATCCTGTGAGCTTGCAGCCTGGCACCAGCTCCTGCTGTGCACAGCAGGCATTTCCCCTCCAAACTAGAGCATATACTCGCAAGACACTAAAGACGATCAGAAATTCTCCTGATCCCTCCTTAAGGAACACGTATTACCTCTGGCTTTGTCAAGAGGATATAGATCCATCCTGAAATGGGATTGAAAAAAGCCAAAAAATAACAAAAAGGCAGGGGCAGATTCAGTATTAAAGATGCTGTTCCTGACTTTTGCTAGCAAAAAACCTCACCTCCAAAACCCAAGTTAGCACACCAAAAACACACAAAGCACCATAAAGTTGTTTTCTTCTCTTTCTGTCTTTCTTTTTCTCCCTTTGTGTAAAAGTTCTGCTAGTACAGGGAGTTCTCTTAGCAATGTGGAAAAGAGAAAAATCTACTGTAGGTATAATCACACCAGCAAAATAATTCCTTTTTTTTTTTCCCTGTGAGGGTCAGCAAAATCCATACTTGTATTTTCACCTACCTTAGTAGAGAGATAAAGCAATATAGAATCCATGGCGTGGTCAGGGTTGCAGTGGAAAAGTTGATAAATACTGCCAAAGTAAATTTTGTACAAGCAGCAAAATGCATAGGTCAGAATGAGAAGTGTCTGAAAGCATTTCTTCCACTAGACTTGTGCTACCAAAATCCCTTTAAGATCAGCATTGTGCTACTGTTGAGTGTCCTTGCAGTCACTTAACAATGCTTATAGTGGTGTTGGTGGTGGTGCTTTTTTTTTCTTGCTGCTTCTAGGCATTTGTTGATATTATCTGTCTTTATGACACTTTTTGGAGAAGCACAAAAAGAAGAGGTGAGCTTTGGCCTAAACTTTGGCTTTAAGCCAGAACCTCCTGCTACTGCTATGTCTCCTGGAAGGAATTGCTGAAGTAAGGCTTACCATCATCCTGTCACTGCAAGCTGCTTTGTTTCGGTTTAAATTAGGAAAGCTGTTAATAATTGGGTTATTTCAGACAAGGCTCTTGCACTTCTCAGTATTCAATGCAAGGCTGTCTGGACAATAGTGCTGCTGTTTTCCTCTTCCATGCGTTATCATTCAACATCTGGAAGCTGAGTCTGAACCTACAGTGGTATATGAATGCCTTTGTGTCAGTGTATCTGCTCCTTTTTCAGGGGCATCCACCTCAAAAAAAAAACAAAACCAAACCTCTATCCAGGAACAACAAGGGATGCAAAACTCACCTTTTTATTTCACATTTTTTGGCCTACTGTATTCTTTGACATAATTTGTGAGGTCACCCAAAGGGATTTGCATGTCTTACTTTTCCACCTGAACTGAAGGTGGACCAATGCCTAATCAGCAAAGAGAATCTGGACCTAATTGTCCATGTGATGCATAGACAGGTTGTTGAACTGTTCACCTGCTGAAAAGATTAGCTCGGACATTAATTAACTAGCGGTGGTCATTTCTGTTTAATATATCTCTGCTTGAATACTTGTTTTTCTGTTAGAAACACTTGAACAGCAAGTGAGAAACCCCCATTGTTTGTTGCGTGTGAGGTGAGATAACTGAAGAGCTCAGAAAAGGGGAACAAAGCATGACCCTGTATCCAGTCTCTCCCACCGAGTAAAGGTGCTTTGACCTAACATTTTGATTCAGGCCCCATCTTTAATTTAAAGCTTCACTTGACTGCTTTAAACAGAAGACTGATTGCCTAGGCGGATTTTCAGTGCTCCACAGCAGCAGTCTATTAACCTATTTAGATGGTATCTACAGTAGTAATGAGATTAGAAACTAGAAAGGAAACTGGGAGAGAAAAAGAAGTCAAGAAACTTAAAAGGAGGTTAAAATTTTGGTACTTTTTTTTTGATGAAAACACCAGAAATGAGGGTTATAGTGTCCCACAAGTGCATCTAGCTAGCTGATACGAGGTAATCCTGCAAAGATAGTCATGCACTAGCTAGATTCTGAATGAGGCTAATGCCTAGATGATACAAAACGATTACAAGATGTTTTGCATTCCTCCCCAGTGACACCTCCTCACAGACTAACTGTAGCTCTTGGGAGCACTGTGTTTGCAATAAAACTAGTTTTTCTAGAATACAAAGACCTGAAAGCTGTGCTTTCCAAACTTTCACTGATGACATTAAGTGTAAGCCTGCTTCAGCAATTAAATTTCCATCAGGCTCCTCCTAATTTGGCAAACACTGCTTTAGGGCAGAGGCACTGTTCTGGGCCTCAGAAAACTTAGTGCCTCTTTCTCCAAAAGTACCTTTTGTTCCAGAGATACTTTGCCTTTGGGTCTCAGTTTTACAGCTTTAAAATTATGAGGAATTTTAATTTATCTCAATTTTTTTTCCGTTTTGTCTGATATAAATTGTCATCTTCCCAACGGTAGGATCTGTTTCTCCTTCTCTTTATACTGAAATTATCTTCATGAGATCTTTTTGTTGCTTATAGGCCAAGGAGATGTTATTGTAAAGCATATATGTGAAATCTGCAATTGCTAGTTTGTAGAGAATTCCTTCAATCAGCAGTTTAGGACCTTATTGGAAGCTGAGGATCAGAGGGCTTCCCCAGTAGGTCTTTGTAGCTGTATTTTGCCATTGCTTTGATTGAAACAAAGACTGGCCATCCTGCAGCCCTGCAGCAGGAGAGAATTTGTTTTTCATGGAAAACCACAGCCTATTAGCAGTTGTGAGCACAAGCTATTGCCCATTAGAGACATTCTTAGAAGAGACAGCTTGTGTACACACATGGAAAAGTCTGATTCACTGGACTATGAAAATCAGGAAATGGCCACACTGAGATCAAAATCAACCACGTTTAAAAGTCTGCAGCTTAGCAAAAAGTCCAGCAATGTTATGCTGTAAAAATGCTTTTATATAGAAGATATTCTTAAAGCACAAAGTAAGTACCAACTGTAGACAACTGTGAAGTTTGAAAATTGTAAACAGGTCAAGGAGCAACAGGGGAAACACAAGATTCTAAGGATGCTAAGCCTTTTAAAACTTAAAAGCATAAGCTTCTGGTAAGAGTTAAATGATTTCCATGGGAAAATATTATGGGCTTTGTTTGTTCTGCCATGATTGAAGTACAGAAATTGAGGTAGCTAAAATAGCAGGTTATAATACAGGTAGATTTGTAATTCTTCCATTGCATTTGCACATGCATGGCAGGAACACTTCTGACCATAGAAGGAAACATGTATACACAGAAAAGTCTGAAGTAAGGCTAAGTGGTATTCAAACTAAACTTCTTGATGAGATCAAGAAAGGAAAAATTCCAAGTCCTGAGGAATAGTCACCTCTGTTATTTGAAGAGCAGTCATAAGCAAAGTCTCCCAGTTGCCTAGGAAAAGAGGTTTAATAAGTAGTTATTTGAACTATTTAAGTGGGTACTGCATTATTTAATTTGCCATTTTAACTTTCATATTAGTCACTGAAACTCATATATTATACCCCTAGAGTCTTTCCTAAAGAAAATATATTCTTTTTTACATTACAGTACTTGGGAGAAAAAAACCACTACTTTAAAAAATCCGTTCTTCTCAAGAAAGATAATGTGGGGAATTAGAGACATAGCTAATAGACTTATATAGATGTCTGTAAAAAAAACCCCTATAGCTATTTAAGGGAACAAATATCTTCTCTACACATTTCTAGAAAGTGACATCCTGTGTCAAATCTGTATTTGTAAATTACAGCCCTCCCACCCCCCGCCCCTTTTTTTTTTGCCCTCACATAGGAGTGTGAAGATCCCTGGATAGTAACTTGAGGTCTCAAACAGTCAGCTTGATTCTTTTGTTACGTCTTCCATGGTGGCAGAAGCAGATCCCTGCAGGTACAGAAAGCCACAGCTTTAGAAGAAATACCTCCTTTCATTTCTCAGGACTGTTAAAACTGCCAGAGAAGCTGATATTGCTAGTTAGGTTCCACAAAACATTTACGTTAAAAGGACAAAACCCAACTCACTTGTAAGCCCAAAGACAAGTGGAAATGTTCTGGCTTGCTTAGATACTGTAAAGCAGAGTACCAGGAGTGTGAAAAATAAACCCTGATATTTTCTGCTGGTAACACTCTGGGAAAATATTTTGAGAATTTCCTTGTCATCCTTACTTTCCTCTGCAAGCAAAAATCAAAAGAAGGAATTCTTTCAGCAGTGAACATGCACATTTTCTCCTTCTATTCAAAAAACCTTTTTGAGCCACAGGAATGCATTTCTGGCGGGCACTTCGGAGCACAGGAAATTTGAAAGGAGCTATGAATAGCTGCTAAGAGTTGCATTCAGAAGAGAGAAGATAGTGGAAGCTAGAAAAGCTACAGCAGCAGTTTGTTCTTTACCTAGTAGGCAAAAGTCAGATTCTTGGACTTCTAGATAGCTTACTAAAATAATCTTTTTGTAAATCTAGATTTTCCCTTTTTCATTGTTTTAATAACACAGATCTTTGATTTAGATTTTTCCTCTCAACTATCTAGAGAGTTGTTTTGTGGCATCAGATTCTTCCAAGATGCTTTTTGACATGTTTGATGTCCTAGCTGTAATATTGGTCAACAACCTTCTGCAGCCTAGCAGTTTAGGATCCTGCTTAGTGAGAAAATACATACTATATATGTCTCAGACTATGGAGCTAATTTACTTACCACGGTCATCTTAAAATATGTGCTATGCTATCCAGAGTCTTACAAACACACTTATATAGAGAGGAGTTAGTTCCTTTCTACCACAGATAACAATGTCACAGTTTCTGTTCAACACAGGAAAATATAGTGCTTTTATAATAAGCCTATTGGTAAACCAGTAGAATACAGGCTTTTTAAAATTTTCTTTATGTATTTTGTTCATCAGTCACAGAACGAGCCACAGAAGTATTTAAGACACTCACAGACATCTGCCCAAGATACAATTTCTTCATTTTTTTTGCAGCAAAGTTTGACAAATTTAACAACTTGCCTGTGAAATTTAGTTAAAAGCAGTGTTACACTCCTAAATCCTACCCTCACATATGTATATGTTTTTATACCTGCCACCATCTGGGAGTTATAAATAGTGATGTTCCTTCAACTGTATTGAAATACAATAAACTAGGGAAAAAAAAATAAAACAAAGAAATATTGGAAACGTCTGTTGTACAAGGACTATTTTACTTGTGTATATTCTAGACCACAGGACAGGATGATAAGATGACCTCTTGATGTCTTGCCTTCTGTTTTTTGTGGCTCTGTAATTGCTTGATATTCTTTCAGCAGAAGCTGAGAAACAGAATTGTCCTTCAGTACTATATTTTCCTCATGTTATTGCCTAACACAGATTGAAGTTGAGGTGAAAGGAGGAAATGGTTCTGTAAACCCATTTTTAGTAAAAAATCATCCCAGTCTGCAGTGGTCAGGGAACTGTATTAATTTATTGCCAGCATCACTTTGGCAAGGATACAGAGAAAACTTGTGAGTCTTTTTTTGCTAGTAAAAGTGCACCTAAAAATGATTTTGAAAGAAGAAATTTGGGATATTGCCAAAGTTTTAAAATATGATCATAAAAAGGCTAAGTCGGTTCCCTCACCCATTACTGGCCCTTCCCTATCAAGACCAAGTCTCTTTTAATACAGAAAGGTTATTTTCAAAGCACAGCATGTATAGTTCATTTCCTACACGGCTTCTCCTTTTTAAAAAATATTTGCTTCAAGTGCTTGGAAAATAGGTTCTTTGAAACAGCAAGCTCTCCCTGGCTTCCAGCATGAAAGACTTTTAACAACTTCAAGTAGAGGTTGATGAATACATAGCAAGGTTACACATTCGAATTGTCATAACTGGTGGTCCTCCTTTATTGTAAGTTTTCTAACGTGAGAAAACTTACTACCAGCAGAAATACTTTCTTACAAGAATGATCCCAGAAATCTTGAGCATTTGTGTCAGAATGATTTTAAAATAAGAGCAAGTCATCTAAATTAAGGACTAGAAACCTGGAGAGGAAATATGGTGGTCAAACTAAACTTTAGAAATTAAGTACAGATGGAGAGCTTAGTGGTCTAATAACCAGTTGAAGAGGAATGAAATCTGCTCACAGACAATTAGCAAAAGAAGAGAGAGAGGCAAAAGTCACTAAGGTAGTTAGAGTGAATTATTCAGCCATGTTACCACAATTCCTATGGCAGTAAGATTGCTTCAGTGCATATTTCTTAATTATAGGATAGCACAGGTCTTACTGTCTGTGAGACCAAGGACAAGTAGCTGAGGATATACCTTTGAAGATATATTTGGTCCATTAATTTGCTCTAGGGAGAATCCAAAATATCTCAAGTGTGATTGTGTTTTAAAGCAATTATCTCTGTCCAGTTCTGTTGTACTCTTAATTTTAAACCAAGAAAATATACTATAAGAAAAAAAAGATAAACATTTTCAAGTCTTCCTTAGCATACTGACAGTGAAAAGGCTCTTACCAGTTACCAGTCTCAGTTTCACAGTGTCAGAGAATAGAAGCAGAACCCAAATGAGACTAAGACACAAAAGAGGGCTCAGCAGAGGCACGAAGGACAAGTCTAAGTTGCAGCATGGGTGGGAAAGGTGGAGGAATCCCTCAAAGCAAGTATATATATGATGTTTTAAAAAAATTGTTAGCAAAAGTTCATGTTAACAAAATTCAATCCACTGGAAAAACAGAAATCTTTTCCCTTCAGTTAGTAAAAAATCAGCCAAGAACACTGACAGAGCTGTAAAGAGGATCTTGACCTTTCCAGCCTAGTAGGGAGGCTCTTACTCATTATCTTTCTGTAGCCTTTCAAAACCAAGGAAGAAATAACAGCGTATTCTGTCGTCAAGTCCCTCTAGCCATTGCTTACCATCATTTGTTTCAAGAACAAATCACTGTGAGAACTTGAAGCAGCTTTCCAAGTTGTGTCCTGTAAGACTTAAAAGCTGCTACTTCTGCTTTCCTGCCTAGCAAGTCAGTCAATAAGCAATTGAAAGGCAATTATCACCTGTCTACCCCCCACTCCCGGTATGGATATCTCCAATACAGCTCACCTGAGTGAATATATGTCACAGCAGGTATAGGCTGCCCGTGCCTCTTTCCGGCACGTACTGTCCCAGCGCTGCACACATCGTGCAGCAGGTGTCAGAGACAGATGCGATTTCACTGATATACATGGGATGAAGGTTTATTTATACCTATGCAGGCGTAATTGCCCCAGGAACATTTTGGAAAGCCAGCAAGTAGTGCAGAAAGACTTTTGTGAATGAAAAAACCCCATCTGTAACACATTCAAGGAAATATCTAATTAAAAACTAAAACACTGCAGCGATGAGTTGAATGATTTATCATCTTTAAAAGAAATCCTAATTACCTTAAATCTAGGACATCTAAACAGGGTTGAAAAAATTTTGAAAATTGATCCAATCCCTTCCTTCCCAAACAGGGTCCTTGGCCATTACTTGAGCTTGGAACTGAAAGCTGCTACAACCTGGCAAGTCTTTAGTGCCATCAAAGCCTCATGAGATCACAGTATTTCTACATAGGCTTAAGGATCTGCCAAGTTAATACAAAATGGAAAGCCTTAGATGTGAACCTTGCCTTGTATGGGTGCCTGCCTCCAGGAAATTTGTACCTGTAAAGTTTAAATTTGAACACATCATCAGGTGAATGTCAGGTAGGTGGCCAAGGCTCTTTAAGTCTAACATAAGTCATTGAAGCTTTGTGGGCATTGTAAATTATACATAAATTGCCATGTCAAAGGGCCCAGCCCTTTGGGAGGAATGCATGACAACATGGATTTATGCACTCATTTTGCAACACAAGGGCACAACACAAGGCCAAGGCAATAGAGAATGAAAGGCTAGAAGCCATACCTCTATTAAAGAAATATTAATGTCTTTTCATATGGGGGCTAATAATCAGCCACTTCCACTACTGTTGAAATTAGTGGTGGTCCCTTGGGTAACCACTGTTAGCATTTTGAGTACGTGTCATCTGCAGCTATTTGGGATGAATTTCACAGAATTTGTGCAGTTTCCAGAGTGCACAACAGAGAGACTGTACTGCAGTCTTTAGGGAAAAAAAAAAGCATCTCTTTTTCTTATGCACAAAGCTAAGTGAGCAAAATGCGAGATGACTTGCTAGGTAACTTGGGTAAATGGAACTTTAAAGGTCAAATAGAAATACTAAAATTTTACTCTGGGATACCAGCATTCCTTGGACGCTTATTTGTTTCCCTGGTTTTCATATAAAGCGAAACCAGAAACCTACAGAAAGGGAGCAGCAATGTCTCTTCCAGGATGTACTGAGAAATATCTTCAAGTCATAGACTCTATTGTAGCAGTTTTTTCCCTTACCTTCTTCTTTTACTAGCTTCAGCTTCTTGGTGTTAAATTGAGCTGGCAGTGTTACAGGCTATTTTAAATCAATGCTTGCAGAACTGCAAGAAGTGTGAAGCTGCCAATGAAGAGTCAATGAGGAGGCAGTGATAGCAGTTATCAGCTCCTCCACAAAAATGTCCTGAGTTTTCCAGCTGTGTGAACCTTTCCAAGTCTGATTAAAAAGAGATTAATGTTCTTTTATATATATATATAGAGAGATATATGTGTATATATGAACCAGTTTGTGGGGGCTTGCAAGTTAGAATCATAGAATCATAGAATGGTTAGGGTTGGAAGGGACCTTCAAAGGTCATCTAGTCCAACCCCCCCTGCAAGGAGCAGGGACATCCCTGACTAGGTCAGGTTGCTCAGAGCCTCATCCAGCCTGGCCTTGAACGTTTCCAGAGATGGGGCCTCCACCACCTTTC
This sequence comes from Chlamydotis macqueenii, assembly GCF_036417535.1. Lineage (NCBI taxonomy): Eukaryota > Metazoa > Chordata > Aves > Otidiformes > Otididae > Chlamydotis > Chlamydotis macqueenii. The sequence goes on from NC_141593.1 coordinate 44,106,084, forward strand.
TGGGCAACCTGTTCCAGTGTTCTATAACTCGCATTGTAAAAAATTTTTTCCTGATTTCTAATCTAAATCTACCCCCCTCTATTTTAAAACCATTACCTCTAACTCTTGAGACAGCTTTACATTTGAATGCATCCAATTTTCCCACAGTGAACTGTGGTTTTAAATGGCTAAGCCATTTTTGGACTGGACATACTTGTATTATCTTGTATGCAGATCGTGCCATTTCACTGCTGTGCCAGAACTGGAAGAGGCTGTCCTTCAACAGTGAAGCCAATGTGTTAGTTACAACATTGTTCATATCATGCTGAAAATACCGGAGGTCCTTGGTGTGCGAGTGAGGGCAGAGATTTTTTTCCTTAACTTTATATTCCTTGGTGCTGGCAAAATAATCTTTGAGTTTTTTCCTTGTCTAACTGTAAATACATTTAAAACCTAGAGGATGATTTGGACACAGATTGTTAAATGATGCTGAGTTAGATAGTGAAGTAACACGGCTCCAGAGGAGAAAGTGAATGCCTTCTCTTCCAAGAATGTACCAAACGTTTATGACTTAAGACAAAACTAATAGTGCTATGACATGCTTTTCCAGCTCCCACCCCTGCTCCTTTTTTTTTTTTTTTTTTTTTAACTAGTTTCACACCCTGCTGAACTGAACAAAAAAACTTGCTACCAATGATGGGGGAAATCTCTCTGCTTTTTTTTTTCTTCTCACTCCCAGCTGAGCAGCCCAGTTGTGCTGGTAAGTTTTAGATCCAGAAACCCTATACTAAGCTCATTTGTCTCGGAAAAGCTAACAATATATTTTGCTGGAACAGTTGTCCTCTGAGTTAATAAGAAGCTCACATAGAGGAACTGATGATTGCCAGAGCTGGCACAAGGTAAATGATGGGAGTATCCAACTGGGAGCAAAGAAGGAATTAGGACTTAGAAAGGGACATCAAGAATCTCCCTTTTAATGAAATTGAGCTTCAGGTCAGTTCATACTGTCTTGTGAAATCATGCCTTAAACTTTACATTCAGATTTGAACTACATGCCAGTATAGAGAAATAAGACCTGCAGACACCTGTCTATGCTACTTAGATGTTAAGTCTGCAGGCAGAAACTGTTATGGTTTGTCCAGAACAGATGACTGAAGACATAGGGAAAACTTTGAATTTGGGTCCCAAAAATCTTAGACCAGCAAATTACTGTCCATATGAACCAGGCAGAAGCAGGGAAATAATGGTTCCTAGGAGATGCTATGGATACATTTGTCAGAAATAACTTAGAACAAAGCAAAGGTCTGATGCTTTTATTGCCTGGCATTTAGCTGATGATCACTGCAGAGGACAAGCACAGCACAGCAGGTAGTTCTCACTGTCTTTTACTGGGATTTCTTCAAGATTCTGATATCCATACTTGAGCCAAATGTATCAATATTTATAGTTAACAGTCAATATTAAAATTACAACATTTCAAATACCTGTGTATAATTTCTTGATAGAGGCCAGAAAGGTCTTTGAGGTTCCTGGGGCTTTTCTGAAGACCCTTAAGTCTCTTTAAATATCTCCTCAATAGCAGTAAGGTCATTAGCTCTCTTGTCAGCAGTGCAAATGAGTTGGTTTTTTTTTGTCCTAGACTGTGCTGAAACTTCAGTTCCCCAAGAACTGAGCTAAGTTGGCTTTTGCCATGGTCCTGCTTACCTAGAGCTGTGCTTTTGTGGGACACCTCCTTTCTGCTGCTGCTGCTGTGCACCTGAGACTGAGGTTTTCCAGGTGGGGAGTTAACCAGACAGAAACTAACACTGCAAAAAGAGATGGAATTTTTTTTTCCCCCCAGATGCTTTAGCTCCCCAAACTTGCTGTCTCTGGAACATGCAAGTACCAGTGCCAGCAGAACAGAAGGGTGAAGGTACATGTCCAGGGCAGAGAAAAAGGTAAGATGACTGAAGCAGTTCTGGTAGGTTTTCTTCTCTCTAACAGGTTTTATCCCAGCTTCCTCCTCTTCTGTCTCCTATCAGGGGACTCATGTAGCCCTCCACCAGTGAAAAAAAACAAATTCTCCAAACCTGAATTAGTCATAAAGCATCTTTTCGTCTTTTTAATAACATTTATCTTATTTTCCATGCTCCTTCATTACTTGCTTGTAACAGAGATTTCAAATCTCTGAAATACAGTCTTCCGGTTAGCTGTATCAGAGCTAATGAAAAACTATCTAAAACACAGACTACCTGAGAACCCCTGACGGTCAGAAAACAACCTACCGTCTCCCTTTCTTTTTGCCACCCATTGCTTGTGGATAGAGGGTAAAGTGGTACTTAAATGCTTTCTTTTACATACAGAAACATGGTTTTAATTACTCTGTTTTCTACACGGTACGCATTTTTCCTAGTTCTGGCATCCGGTGTTGTTTGGTAAATATTGCGGAGTCAAGGAATCTAATAGAGGTATCCTTTACTGAGCTCTTGCACTGTGGGTCAGTGCTGCACAAGCCTCTGCACAACCCAGCAATCTTTTCCGGCAGAAACAGGCTTTGAGTAATTATGGGCTGCACACAAGGAGAGGGTGCCTCACCTCCAAACGCATGAGAGACAGGAGCCTCTTTTTCAATAGCACTGGTGAAGTTTGATGAGCTGGTGAAAAACACTGTCTGACCGGTGCCTGCAGTAGCAGGGGACCAAATCCAAAAGACCTTGGAGTTGAAAGGACCTTCTTAAAAGATGTTTTCGACACAGTGGCTAGCTATACAATGCTACTTGAATAATGCCTCTTCTTCTCGGGATATTTTGTTACTTCCACTGTAGTACCTAAGTACTTCATGTATGCTTTTTTTTTTTGAAGATCTGTGTTAGAAGCCTGTAACTTTGTTGCCACAGATCATGATATCTTACAGTCCTAGTACAAATGTACATTTATCTGTTGTTGGAAATGGTTAAAAACATAGCAAACTATTTCCATTAAAATTATTAGCAATCTCTCCGATTTTAACTTTCTGAGAAATTACTACCAGCTTTACTTATGAGTTCATTGTGTTAGGATCTTTTCCACCTCAGATATTAATCTATAAATTTGTAATACAGTTATTAGAGCTCTGCTAAAGGTTGGGCTTGATAAAACTTCCCTTCCAAATAAAAATGATGAATTTGAGTCTTAATGGGATAGTTCATTTAAACAAATTAAACACCATTTAAACTGTTTTTAAAAAATCATTACATTCTACTAAGTTAATTATTTTAAAGTTATTATTTAATATGTATGAAGTGCCCAGGCAGGACAAGGGCCCTTCATCTTTTCTTGCAATTCATCATCTGTTGTGACAAACTGTGTTGTCTCCACCTGTAATTACCTTCTGTAATTGCCACTGCCCTCTCTTATAATGTTTGCTTGATAGACTGAAAGGTGATATATATTTAATAGTAGTAGGACTTCTAATGTTTGCTGTTGTCGACAATACAAAGCTCAACTGCTTAAAGCTGTACTGGTAATGGATAATGCTGTTGTTAGCACACTGTAAGCAGAGAATTGACTGGTGTAGAGATTTTAATCTCCATGACTGGCCAAACTTTCAAGTGTGTCTTCCATCTGCAGACTATGGCACCCAGCTGGTGGTGGGTCTGTGTGGGCACAGAAGTAATTAATATATCCGACTGGTCAGGGACCCCCAGAGAGGGCTGCTAGGACCAGTGTGAGTAGTCATTCTTGAACCAAAGCATCTGCCAAAGCCAGTCCTGGCTCTTCTGCAGCTGAGTGGTGGGACGCCTGGAACTGGGTGTCACCTCCACCCTGTGTACTGTTCCCAGAGATCCCCAGGCTCTCAGCTCTCTTTGACACGGGGATATATATCTTGTGGCTTTTGGCCATGTGAAGATTTATAGGCTGAGGGGTCAGCAAACTTGGTCACTCTGTCATTGCAGAATAGAGTATCTTTTTGTCAGAGACTGTACTCTGTTCTTGCTAAATATTTGATTCAGTGGCATCCACCTCCTGTTAAGTAGGCCCATGAGTCATGTGTAAAGGAGATGCCTGACTGTTTCTGGGTGAATTACCTTATCAATATTAATGTGTGCTAAGAATGTTCATAAAATTAAAACTCCTCCTTATCTACCTCCAGGACTCCATTCTTATTCTTGGTCTTTGTATTTCTCTCCTTTTAAGTTAAACCCCAGTACTCTGTATGAATGAAAACCATTAACAACCCATCAGACCGGCACAATTAAGTTATTTTTCTTCCTTTCAGGGCTTTTCTTGAAGTCTTTACAGCTGCAGTGTTAAAATGGCATCTTTTGAGGCTAAACTTTAATTCAGTGTAATTTTTTTCAGGTCTGTCTGCAGTACAGAGCAGGAAATAAAGCACAGAGAGAAGCAGTACAACGTTAGCTTAACTTTGATGGCACAAGACCTACAGTGAAAGTGACCACAAACTTTTCCTTACTACCCTAGATTGAGCTTTATTGCCCTAGTTTGAGCTAGTTTCTTATGTGTCACTTTGAAACAAGAACTTATCCTTTTCTGATGTCCTTCTCACCTGGGCTGCAATCGTAGGAAATTCCCCTGACCTGTTGTTGCCATATTTATTAGGCCATGCCAGTGTGATTGAAACTTAATCTATAATCAGTAGCATGACACTGAGTTCACAAGTCACTCAGCAGTTTTTTTTGCTGTGCTTATCTGAAAGTTGCTTCTATTGGAGAAGATCATGTCCAGATTCCCACTTCCTCTGCTTGTAGTCTGTAGGTAGGGATTAAAACTCCTTTTCCCTATGGCTTTATCTTACCTTATAAAGTTATAATAAGCATTTGGCAAAAGCTTAAAAATATTGTGCAGGTAGGGGCAGAAGAGGTGACTGACTGCACATGAAGAAGAAGCAAGTTTAAAAAACTTTCAAGACACATTTTCTATTTAAGCCATCTGGGTTACATCTTTATTGTAAATACCTCTTTCTTCTGGCTCATGTGTTGTCCAAGAGGTGGCTCCTGAGTGAGCAAAACATAAAAACTCCCTGGTATTTTTAGGTAAATCAACCTATTGTCTAGAAAATAGGGGTTCTTCTACCTGGTGTGCAAGAGCCAAGCAACACACTGAGTCAAGATATTTGTATTTATTTTGATTCTGCGGAAGTGGGTGCTAGACATCTAACACAGTCCGCACATCTTTTAGAAATAGAAAGGGTCTTTTATACAAAATAATAATAAGGAAGGAATCACAATAAAATAACTGATCAGTTACCTGTGCTTTTCCCACTGCCCATGATTACATATGTTCATGTTTCAAACATTTAGGGAGGTCCTCTTCATTAGCATACGCAGTATTCATAAGGGAATGTAATTTTTAGCATTAAAATCACTTAAGGGGAGTTCAGGACACAAATTTTGGTTAAAGTACAGTGTAGGATTATATAACAAACCATAGATCACCTACACACAATATACACGTAACAGGTCTATGAACACACTATCGTCCTTCACCAGGATGCATATCTAGGTTGGTAGGGGGAGTTTCCATCTCCATCTCTAAGGATACCTGGCCTTTGTAACCTTTCTTTTGTTACTACCTACAACAAACCTAAAAATGTTGCCTGGAAGTATGCTTCAGAGCACCTTCATGGTCTAGTCTTACATCAGGACAGTTGGTGGGAAGCAGGCAACGGACAGCGTAAGGGTGTTTGCTATCCTGGTGGGCAATTCTTGGTCATGAGTCAGAATAACAAAGTTCGCTGTGACCCTTCCTTTGATTAACCATGTGTCAGAATGGCAATATGAGGCCAGATTACACTTTTTCCCCTCTGAAGACAGGAGTGGGCACCTGGCACTTCAGGGCAAATTTGCTTTCTGATGTCAGTTTTTCCTCACTTGCTGCCCTGACCCATGTGACAGGCTCATGATTTCTCATGAGGACACTACAATTACATTTTGTCTGGTTTTTTAGTTCTTCAGTGTCTCCATTCCTTTATTTAATCAAATTCAACATAATTACCCTTGAATTTGGGGCTCTGCAAAGGCCAGTTCTATTTTCTTATTTGTTTCTGTGTCTTCTTGTGACAATTAATTCCAAGGATGAGGTATTTAAGGAATGCTTACAAGGCATGCTGGCTATAAAAAAAGGTTAATATCAGTGGTTGCTTATTGGAGAACTTTTTTAGTTTATCAGCAGCAGGTCAGGAATTAAAAAATAAAAATATGTTTCTGGATTAGAAGACAGAGATAGCTTCTCTCTTTCTCTTTCCTGTCTTTAGCTAGTACTCATACATGCTATTCTTCCAGGAAAATTACTGCCTATAGACTAATAATAGAGACATAGACCCCTGTGTATTGCATATTGTACATCAGACTACAGGGGGACTAGTGGGATAAAGCAGTCAAGCTGGAGCCTTACATGCTGTAGTAACATATTCTTGCATGTATTCTGCAAAATAGACTGCCAAAACAGATTTATCTCTGAGGCCTCACGTGACACACAGAAATAAAGGAAAAAGCAGATATTTGTGTTCATCTCTCCGTAGCAGTATTGTTGAAAGCAGAAAAATCCCAGGGAAGATGTGATGAGCTAGATGTTCCTGTAATTTGAACAGCAGATGGCACCATTTGTTTCATTCTTAAAAAACATCCTCTTCTGCTTTGTAAAACTGCAGGTCTACAGGAGGGGGATGTCAACAGTGTGTGTGCTGTGTCAGTAGCTGGCTCAGAGCACGGACATCTCTTTGATTTTCTTTAGCATACCACAGCGGAGTGCAATGGGGCATGAGTCATAAATCTGTGGGGATCTGCGATGCAATGTGGTTTTTACAGGGCCAGCAAGTTGCCTCATCCTCTCAGACGTACTACCTGAACAGGGTGCGGTGGCAGGGTGTTGGATTTGGTGGCCCAGTGGTCTGTTTGGTCCTGTGCTGCAAGTGGACAAAAGTAAAGGGAATGGGGTTTTCCTGTGTTTCCCCTTCTTCTCCCAGGTTTAATTGTCCTTGGAAAGCAATGAGTTTTTAATCACTTGATACTGCCCTATTACACCTTGATGACGATATGCACCCCTGGAAAGAGATTGTGCTGCTTCACTGACTTGGTTGGGGTGGATGGATAGCTACAGTTCACTCCCTTTAATGACACGTCTAATGAGGCTGTCTACTGAGCCTGGCTCCTAGCAAAAAGCCTCCTGTTCTCAGCAATTGCTGATCAATCAAATGTAACATACATCTCATTTCTGTTCGTTCACACCAGTGAGCCTCTGTGCCTTTATTTTGTTGCACAATTAAATATAATAAGAGAGAAGTCAATAGATAACACGCCCATTATTTTGCTCAAAGAATGCTTCTTAAATGAGGTGATGCAGTTCAAATTGGGTACAAGTGTAAGTTGCTCTAAAACGAGCCTGAGGTTGAGTAAAGCTATGCTTCCACTTACATCTTTCTGCATCTTTCACATAGAGGGCTGATCATCAAATACAAATACTATTATTAGTACTGACATGGTTTCATCTTGAGATCCGTTATAACCTTGTTAACAACCTCCTGGGAAGAACTCAACCAGTCACAGCCTTGTTGCCTACTCAGAGACTGGAAAAGTCTGTTGTGTACAGCTGATTTTCAGTGCTACATTTCTTCCTCATAACGCCTGCAAAATCCTTCAGGAACACTTAGGCATTGTTTCTGTCATGATTTTAAGGTCCTTGCACATTTACGAGAGGGCAATTTGCCTCTAGACAAACAACCTCAATGAGCTGAAATTATTTTTTAAGACATTTATGAAATACCAGGGACAACTCTATAGGTATCTCATGGTTCTTTGAGAATTGCTTATTCCCAGATCACTTGGGAGCTGTGATTCTTCAGGTCTTACATTCTATGTCAACAGGGACCCCTGTGAAATTCCTAAACAGCAACAGAGGAAGGTTTGTTTTTTTTTTTCCAGCAGAGCTATGCAACCTCACAAAAACATGAGCTGAGTTGTAATCCAAGCTTGCTAAAGCTCTTGGGTGGTAGCAGAGGTAAGTTTCCACAAAAGGCTTCATAGCACAGGTAGGACAGCAAGGTGGTGTGACTTATAGCCCAAAATTACAAACATTGCCTGAGACTTTGCCCATCATACTAATGCTCCGGGCACATTTCAGAACAGCCATCTCTGGGCTGTAGCTCTGTCAGGAGTTATAAATTGGATCTTTCCTTTGGTGCACACTGAGATTGCATCAGAAAGGGCTGACCCCTCAAGACTGAAAGGTCACAGATATAAGAATCTGCCCTGCTGAAGTGATTTGTAGTGACACGGATTCTGCAGTATTATTACAGTTATTCTGCAGCTCTGACAGTTCTAGACTGAAGGCCACATGGATAGTGAAAACAAAGTGACAAACAAAATTATTTTGTTTTGCTGAAGAGTTCTATTCAGCACATGGTAAGTTAAAGCAAGTTCTATTCCCTCTTCAGCCTAACTTTATGTAAGTCTTCTCATAGATTTTTGTTGTATGTATGTGGGAAATATGACCCTCAAGAGGTCTTAGTGTGTTTCCTTCTAGTAGGTGTTTTGATGATATCTCTGCTAGAAGCACTTCCTATTGTCAGTTGTCTTCATCTGAAATGTTAGTGTGAAGGTGCCTGTCTACACTAAATGTTCTTCCCACTTCTACCCGTGCTAGGTCTTGGCTGCAGCCTGTGTTACCCAGACACTCACCTGAATGTCCAGTGTCTTCTACTGACCTTAATTTAATAGCATATTATTATCCATAGTACAATGAACAAGGAAGAGAGACCAGAAAAATAAGCATCTCTATTTGCAATTGATTATAGCAATCACTTATGCAGCAGATTGTGTTGTTAGTGTCTTTGTTGCCTTTACTTCATGAATTTTCTATAAAGTGGCATACCAGAAGAGATTGTTTAAGTAGAGGAACTGTGCACCAACTAAAGTAGAAGTGGAAAAAAGAAATATCACTTGGTTTATTTGTAAAAGTAAACTCTCGGTTACCCCAGTTGGATTATCTGAATTGTGGATTTGTCAGTGTCGTGGGTAGAGGATCTACTATCTTAGAATAGGAGCAGTGATTCATGACCAAGGCTGTATTCCTTTCAGGGCAAGCTCATAACTAGAAGCAATATAGCTGCTGTCTCATGGAGCAGCTGGCTTCACACTGCAACAGCTCGGGCATTTTTGCACGTTGTTGCCAAGACCAGGATGCCAGGGGTTTCAGTGCAGGCTTAATCTCCATTTGATGATGGCTCCAGTTTGGTGAGGCTGATGAGCTTCAGCAGCCAAAAGGGACCTGCCTCTTTACGAAATGACTGCTTCAGTACTGCTTCCTAGGCAGTGCTCCTCATCCAGGAAGATGATTCAGTAGAATGCAGTGTCACATGAGTACATAGACCCTGGTCGGTCCACTGGATCGGCTGGATCAGTAGCACTTCCCAAGGGAGCACTGTGGCAGATGTGCAGTGCTGTGTTTGGGATTCTGCCAGTTTGGCTCTGGCAGACTAATGCTGCTGTTGCTGCACTGGGATGCAGTATGAACCCACGATGAATGCAGAGAATATTCCGAAGGAACTAGCCTCTGTCAAACAAGCATGCCTTAAATTGGTTCACGCCTGCTAATAGGTTTGCTTGGTTGCAAACAAGTCTTCTGTCTGTTCACTGGTCTGTGCTGTCTACTATTGCCTTGTTTGTGGTTTTATACAACCTTTTGCTGTTATTTGGTGATACAGCAGCTTCCCTGTTAGCTCCAAGAATGGACTATGCTTTGACTGTATTTGTGCAATCTTAGATGCGAGATACTCTTTGCATGAAGCTGGTTTTGGAGACACATTTAGGTATTGACTTAACTTACAATTTTCCTTTTCCTTATGTTTTTTTTTTGTAAAGTACACTGAGATCCACCATTAAACAATACTATATATTCTGTCTCTGTCTCTCTCTCTCTGTCTCTCTCTTTCCATCTCTTCAGTCACTTTTTATACCTCCTCCAGTTGTTCTTCCATCATTAGTGTCTTCTCCTTCATAGGACAGTCTTTTTTTTTTTCTTTTAAATTTAATTAAGTGATGTCTGTTTCACCAGCTGATCTTTTTTTCCTCATTCTCTTCCCAGCACACATCCCAAGTTTCTCCTCGTGGATAGGCTATGATTGTAATTTGAAGAATGGCTGATGTCCTTGACTAAGGCCAAGTACCTGCAAGGTCAGCTGTTGATTGCTAAGACACATCTCAGTATTTCCACATTTAAAGAGCACAAGACCTCTTACCTTCCTTAGCCAAAATCAACATCTGTACAGCAACTGGTGAATCCTGAAAAAGTGGGATGGACATCACACGTCTCTTAATATCATTGCTAATTAAGCATTATGTCATGTTATTTTGTTCTGAACAAAAACATAGGAACATGTTTCCTAGGCAATGCACAAGAAAGCAGACATGCAGAGCACAATTTTGATCCCACAAGGGATGCACTTTCTGTACTCCAAAGCATTGTTTCCCTCACTAATTGCTTATTCACTCTTGCAGCTGAAGTCTGATATGCACCACTGCTAGAGGAAACCCAGATAGGTATTTGGCAAAAATGTGCACGTTTGTGGGCATATGTATCAGAAGATAACAATATCTTAGGCATCTCAGATGTGGTATCGGTGATCAATACACTTTTTACCACCAATGTTTGTGAAGAATAAGATGACTGAACAGTAAAGACTTGTGATGCAGATCCTTCATGCATCTCACATACCTTGACATGATGCATTGAAAAAAGATAGAAGTGAATCCTGATATTATCTGCTTCAGGCTTGAAGACAAAATTGAATGTTTAAATTCTCAGTTCATGATTTTTCCTGATTTTCCCCTTCCATTGGTACTGATATGATGTGACTTCAGCACGGACACTGAAAACACAGTTATGTAATACTAGTATCTGAAGTTTCAGCCAAGCCCAGCTGCTGTAATTAATGCTTATTATTACTGGCAGTGATGAATAACAAACAGAAATGGTTGAAAAATGCCAGTTCTTTTTTTTTTATCAGAAAATTAAATAATATTTTAATTGAAAAGCTGTATTTAAAAGGAAAATAAATCCAAAGCAGTTTTTGGAAATGTTTCTGATGAAAAAATTTGTTTTTTGAAAACAACAAACCCAAAACCCTGTGCTAAAAGTGCTTTCTTTCTTTATCTGGTTAGGTGTAAATTAGTCATTTTTTGACTGAGAAAGATTTTGTAGTTAGGAATGAAAGGGCTTATTTCATCAAACAGTCAGAAAATTTCAGCCATTCATGCTGAATGGCCCCCTTGTCCCTGCTTGCACCTCCCCCCCCCCCCCATCCCTCCAACCCTCCTCGCCCCAAACCCAGGGCTTTTCCTGACTGCCCAAGGCCCAGGACTCCACATTAGCCCCAGAGCCACCAGCCCCTGCCCCAGCACTGCCAATGCTGCAGCAGGGACGGTCTCCAGCTTTCCACGTGGGCCAACACTAACAGTAAACAGAAATGCTGCCATCAGTTCTCAGCAGTGGTTTTAACAAAGTGAGCCACCATCAGCAAGTAAAAGTAGAATTAGTTGTAAATCAATCATTCACGGCAACTGTCTGCGTACTTGTGTGTCTATTTATCTCTCGCACTTGGCACGGACGTGCGGAGGAAGAGATAGTCCGTACCAGAGGAATGCAGACTATGGTTGTTTCTTTTTTTTTTATTCTCCTTGCCCGTTTCCAAGGAAAATACATAAACATGAGTAACATTAGGTCTGTCACACTTTTCTTGGTGCAAATGCGATGCTGCTCTAACGCTGTTGTTCTTGTCCTATGTTGAGTCATGCAGTATAGATACTTTATCCTGCCCGTGACTCTGCTCTAAGAGCACAGATCATGTTATCACTTTACAAATATAGCATATTAGTACATCTGGAAGGCTAGTCACGCTGTGGGGTACAAACAGGTCTGGCAGGCCATGAGCTACGCTGCTGCTATAAACAACCTCAGTGTCCCAAATTGAATAACTGCAGAGCATGCTCAGGAGCTCTGGACACTCGTGTTCTTTAGTAGTAGGTAAGTGACAGTTTTGCTGATTATTGTGTTTCTTCAGATGTGTGGGGTCAAGGTGGGAAATGGTTGGGAAAGTGAGAAGTCATTATCAGGTCTTCGTTGCTGCTACCGTGCTGTGGATTTTTAAATGCCAATGTATATGGGAAAAATAGCTGAAACATGGAGTGTTAGTCCAGAGTGGTGTGTTTGCTGAGTACCTTTAAATACAGCAAGATTCACACCATATATAGCTCCTCTTGGTAGATTTACACCTGTGACAAATCCAAACTTTATAATTTCGGAAAGCTTTCATGACTCACTCTGTGACTCAGTTGCAATAAACCCTTGCTATTACATCTCAAGGACAGATGCTGGTATGATAATGATTTTCAATAAAAAAATGGTTGGAGAGATTGGTCATTTATCTTTGTTGTCTGTCAAAATTTAGAGTGGAATTTAAAAAGAGTTATAGAACTTTGCTTTCTGAAGGCCGCTTACAGCTAATCTAACTGGTATAGGAAATCTAACCTGCTAAATCTTTTGAGAACAGAGCTTATAATTTGAAGTCAAATATTGTCATTATTGTTGTTGTTGCTACCGTAAGTATTTATGTGCTGTCTATCACTGACATGTTACTTTCTGTAGGCTAAAAGGTACTGACCAGCTCTCATCCTCTCAATAGTAGTTAACGGAGCACCATTTCAAGGATCAGTGATGGATAACAATGCCCATTAGCCAAAAAGGTAGATCCTACCAAAGAGTTTAATGCACTTTCATCTTATCAGACAGAAGGTGAAGGTGGAGAATTATTCCAAGAAGGATGTCCAGCTGCCCATGCCACCGGTGCCTCCTATTCACAGGAATGGGAAGGTTTTGTGCAAAAAGCTAAAGACACAGCTGTGGTGAGGGAAGAGAGCTGATAAAATACATCTGCTGCCTCATGACTCTGTGGTGGGGTTTAAACCCTTTGAGCTAAAATAACATGGTTGCTGGAGTAGTTGAAACCTGCATCTTCTCTTGCTTATCTAAATTGTCTGCCATATCTTCTTAAAACACAGAATTTGACTGCTTAGGAGCTGGCTATGAGCATTTTACTCACAAGATGAGTAAAAGGATCTTGTACCTAACACTGGAAATAGGACTAAGAGGGTTGATGCCATGGGTCAGACATAGGTTTTTCTCTCATTCTGCAGTACAGGAAAACACTGGTGACAGGACTGGATTTTTAGATCACCACATGGAAAATGGATCTCTGGGAGCAAAAGGAAATGAACAAAATTTTGAAGATCTTTGGCTAGTCTCAATTAGGTCAGGGAGCCCAAAATAACATTTATGTTGCTCTCATCCATGTAGACAACTTCAGCGGCTGGACTCTGTACATGAAAGGTGACAGTAGTAGCCTCACTTCCTGAGGATGGTCCAAGTACATTAACCTTAAGACAAATGAGAATAAGTCAGTAAAATATTGTTCTAAAACCCAAGAATCGTATAAAACAGGTCTGAGAAACCTGAGACTGTAATTTTATTCTTAGTTAACATTACCTAATTGGATATGAAAGCCTTCATGTTTTGTTCAGTGGCATTGAGTGCAATTTTGTTTGCCATGGGGTTTTCTTTGCATGAGTAATTAAGTGGGGTCTCTCTAATAAATTCTTAGCACATGTTTTAGTTCTCCCAGGACACTGTTATCTACTACCTAAGACAATTGTTTCCATCTTCTGACTACAGCTACATTCATAGATTCAACCACCTTTAAAAATACATAATGCACTTTTGAGCTTACTATTTTTCCTTTGACAAGAAACAACCTTAAAATACATGCCCATTTCAAATACATCAGCCCTATCTCAGTTTTATGAGAATTAGACCTCTCTTCAGCAATGCCCAGTGAAAAAAAAAAGAATGGATTTATGTCACAGACATCAGTCCAGTGTTTCATTAGCTTCATTGTCAGTGGAAGAACCACTTTGAATAATTAGCCAGTTCACTGAAGTGCTAGGGGAATACATCTGTAATAAATCCCCTTGCATATGTAACATCTATCATGCTTGATGGCAAACATATTCGTGCTACAAGACTTGAGGAAGTATAAGGAATATTGTAATGCAGTTGCTAATTAATCCATAATTAAAGACCTAATTAATGAATAACCCTGTGAAAAATTGTCTAAAAATCAAGATGTGAAAACTGCAGTGGTAGAGGAATCTTGTTTGTGAGACTGGTTAATTTACATCTAGAACAGGACTGATTAATGAAAACTGTCAGTTAGATGACAGTGCTGCAGCACTGGACAAAGAGAAAGACGAGCATAAAAATGTGTGGAAACCAAGCTCAGTCTTTTCATATCTATAGTCACATATCTTTTTACTTTTAAGATGTTCATAGCTATTTCTACCTGAAGTGTAAGGGGTAGGTTAAGAAAAGACATATTTTCACTCTTAGCTGTGGTATAAACCAATGCAAAAGTAATTTATTTGTGTGTGAAAGCGACTAATGTCAGATTCTGTTCCTAAATGGCTCTTTTATGAAATAGCTAAAGCAGAAAACTCAAAAAGAACTTGATTCATCAGAGCATTCAGGATTAAGCCCCGTGATATGCAAAGGCACTAATTTCTGAAATTAACATCAGTGGAAGCTGGACTAATTAATAGCTTGAAAGTATCACTGTCTGTCTGTGTTTGTTTATCTAGGAGCCGGCTGGCTGAGACTGTGCTCTTGAGAGAGCAGGAGGGAACATTGCAAACTCCCAAAACATCTGGGCTGGCGTCCAGGTGTCAGGACTGCTTTCTCCAGCCCTGGAGCAACTTATCCCTTTCCTCTTCTGTTTATTCCACGGTGCAGCTGCATTTGCTGGATCTCTGTGGACCTAGGCCTTTGGGGGGGCACCTGCTGTGATCCATAGCATTGCCCTGCCCACGTGCTCCTCAGGACCCAGCCATCACATTGCCTGCATATATGATCTGAAGCATGATCTGACTTGGATCCCTCACCCGAAACTCTGACTGCCAAATCTGCACTTTCCGCAGGTCTAGTGACAGATAAACCAGCCAGTCTAGCAAGGAGAATAATTCCCTGATGGTGTAGAACAACAAGCGACTGTTACTGGCAGCAAGACGAGGTAGGGCAGAGCAGCTTCTTGGTTTGCAGTCCTCTCCCACTCCTCAGGTGGCTCAGGGGAGCACTGCCCCACTTACAAGCTGTGCACAGTTAGCACAAGATAGTTATGTACTATGAGTGCTGTCACCATTTCTATTGTTCTTTCAATCACAGCATGTTTCTGTAATTTAATTGTTCCTTGGTAACACAAAAAATGTGTTCAGTTGCCATCCAAATAGCAGGTTTCCTTTGAATTATTTAAAGACCTGTGAGATAAATGACTTGATCATTCTGAAGCACAGTGTGTGTGAGCTTGTGTCCTAAGAAATTATTTGTAGGATTGGTAGGAAATACCTTCACCCACGTTTTCCCTATGTAATCCTGCCAGTAATATTCATAACATTGCAGCAGATCTCCCACAGTGGTTATCTGAAAGAAAAAGGACCCAAGTGAACAATTAAACAAAAAAAAAAAATGAAGAAACTGAAACATTAATAATTTGGTAACTCAGCAAAGTATGCACAGTTCTGTAACTGAAGGCAACCAGGCCCCGTATGAACCCAGGAGGGCTGTAGCAGAGGCAAATATTGGCTGTATCTATAGTATGTTGGGCATGTTCCAGACGCAAGAGAAGACTCAGATCTTGCTCTACAGAATACCCTGTGCACAGGCCAGTTGGCCAGCATTGACACTAGTGCCAGCTATGTTCAGGGGAGGCTAGACCGTAGTATAATAAAGCCAATATAATTTTGGCTTATGACTGGCTGTATTCAACCCACTCTAGACAAGACAGAGATAATGTTGGTAAACAGAGACAAGCTGTAGAAGAGCTGGTACAGTTAGTCCTGGAAGGCCATACAGTCATCTTATCTAAGAACTCTTTTCCCCTGTGCTCCACTGCTTTCTATTTCAAAGACGACCTTGCCTTGTCCTTAATGTTTTGTAGTATGCTCCTCAGTGCATCTATACATTGATATGTCTCAGATGCTGAGATGAGTGCAGAAAGACTGCAAACTGTTCATTCAACGCAGCTGCTGATTTGAAGAGCACTTTTTCTCTGTGGAAGACCTTCTGTTTGGAAGTCAGTGTTACTTTTAGTTTATGTATCCTTAAACAGTTTGCTTCTCAAAGACCAGGCATCTTGTGATGCAAGCACAGGTAACAGAGATTAAACTCTTTGAGCGCTAAACACCGGGAGCTGCCAAAAAGCAGTACCATTTTAAAACTCAGTTGCCGGAGTGTTCTCCATATCCCACATTGGTTATGCTTCCAGACATATTGCAAGTCATCATTTCTCTGCTTTTATTAAGCCCAGGGGAAAAAAAGAAAAAAAAAAAGTCAAATGCCTGCTCTGAGTTCAGAGGCCAAGTGGGAACAAACACAAATAAGTGTTCATGAGATCACTGGCTGCTGTCAAAGATGGCTGTGGAAATATCTGGCAGGTCTGTGGCAGAGCTGTAAAAAAGGAGTGGAGATACCAGTAGCTGAAGGGAGCAAGGGCATTTAACGAGTAGCATCCTAAATCCAGTTTTACTGCTGGGTCGATGTGGTCTGAGGTATGCGTATCTTTGTAGCAACAACATGAATAACAATAAAAAGAAAATAATAAAGATTATAGATATTGCAAGGCAGATATCTTATTTCCCATTCTGCAGTTTTTCAAAACCTTACTGAATAGATTCTTGTCTAGAGCTCCTGGGTACTCCTACTATTTAAAGAAGAAAGTCTGAAGAAGATGCTAGAGAATTGTCTGCATACCTTTAGGCGAATTTATACAATAAACCAAATTATAAATGATAAAATAAAAATAATCTATGCATGTACTTAAACAGATGATTTTACTAGCAATAACATTTGGCATTAATATTGTATCATTTAAATGAAAACATATGATGAGTGTCATCACTAAGATTTTGCTTTTTTGCCACCTAATCCTCCAAATGCTTAGGAGTGCCAATATCCTTATACACATAAGGACTGTGTTTGAGTTTAATAGGCCTATTTATATGTACAGTTAAATGAATAAAATTTTTGCAAGACTCTAAAGGGATGTTGTTGTCTTCTTTTTAAGAACAGAAGTCTCATAGAAGTGTCTGTGAAGGCATTTGTTCTGTTCCACACATGCAGGGATAGCTCATGGCAATCAGAAACCTAAACCCAAATATTGATAACAAAAGAGTGCTCTTATGCAACAAGCACTTCTTCTCACCTCAGCTGGCCCAGAAAGGTAGTGGATTATTAAATTAACCTGGAAAGAAGTAAAGATGGTTTTCAGTGTTGAGATTGGGCCTGCAGCAGGACAAGGCTGAGAGAGTTGCTGAGGAAAGGGGCTTGATAAGGTGCTCCAGTGATGGCACAGGGCTCTGGAACAGTGAAACTGAGAAAAATTTGTAGGTCATAGTATCTGGGATTGAAAGTATAGCCCTGAGGGGAGAAATACAGATTTGTGATTTCGAATGTGGAGAGGGAAAATACTAGTTATAAGAAGTCTTGTGAGTCCCTTATTAATGAAAACTGGGACAAGGTTGCAGATGGCCTAGCCTGCTACTTGAAAAAAAGAAGATGTTGCAAAAGCCACTGTGTTCAAAGGGATTTTTTTTTCAAAGATGTTATTTTTTTCTTCTCTCTCTTCTTAAGAAAAGTTTTAAAGAGAGAGAAATGGTGAAGCAAAGAGAACCTTCTTTCCTCTGCCATTAGTACAAGTTTCTCTGCTTAGAAGCTCCAGTATCACTTTGCCAAACAATGCAAATGCTTATTTAATTTTAAAATTATTTAAAATATGTATTTCTTAAAATATTGCCTTAAATGTAACGTGTAGCTGCTTATGAAGGGAAAATCTTGCAATTATTAAAAAAGAAATTAATTCTGAATGGCCAGCTTTGTTTCTGATCTAGCCATCATGAGAAAGATAAGAAATCAGACTATCTTCCCAGTATGTTGCCATCTAAGGATATTGATTAAGGCCTTGTAGATTACTTCTTGGGAGGTGTAAATGGTTAAGGATAAGATTGCTTGCTTCCATAGACACACACAGAGAACTATTTTCTTCACAACTGATTCTCTTGTAAATGACATCCTTGCCTTCTCTTTGTGTTCCTAAATCCCATTTGCCCTGGAAACCACTGTGCTTTCATTATCATACATTACTGAAGAGCCTTGCTTTTGTGATCTATCTCACTAATAACTCGTAAAACTGAATGAAAGTTATAACCATGCATCATCTAAGAAAGGTGCACTGATGATCTGCAGTAAAATTGAAATGTAGATGTCACCCAAGGAAGATGGCATTACGTACAAACTCAATGATGTTATAAAGTAGGGCCTTGCAAATGAAGGTGATGGTTGCTTTTGAGGTCAGGACTTGTTCTTAATAAAAGTAAGGCTGCCTATTTCTTGGGTAAGAAATAACTTGAGTATGGTTTTTGTTTCTTACTTATTGCCATATTAGTGAGTCAGGACCAAAGCTTGTCCTTAATGAGCACGTGTAAGTATGGGGTATGAAAGGAGCAATGCTGAATTACAAAAGAATGGGGAAAATGGAAGAGGAAGGAGGTTGAAATATGTGGATTTGGGTGAAAAACCATGTGGCTGCTTTGAGAAGGGCAGTTGTACTAGGTGACCTCCAGAGGCCCTTTTCAACCTCACTGGTTCTGTGATTTCTGATGAGAGGTAAGATTCTAATAGTGATTACCCATGAAGAGCCTAATGATGAGGGGGAATACAAGTGTGGAATGCCAGTTAAAGGGAAGAAGTCAGAAAGAAGTTTATAATGAGGCATTTCTCTACCCAAATGTAACTTCCCACATGTGACTAACAGATGGTAGCCTTTGGGTTTTCTTGTGCAGGCCTAACCTGATGATTGGAAGAAAGTAACTGCTGTATGTGAGCTTGAACAGGTACAGCCGTATGTATTTCTCAAAATGGAAATTAATATTGGTACTTGCTCCTTCTGTTGCAAATTCCTACCATGCATGAGTAAGCACCTTGAAGAACCTACACTTTGGATCAGATAAGTCTAGTTTCTGCCAGCTTGCCAGGCTCTCATTTCTGGGCAACAGTCTCATCATCAGAAAAATGGTGGCATCTGAACTTTGTGAAATATACGTTCTGCCATCACACTTGATACTTCATGCCCATTTTCCAGACCAGGAGATGTGGTAAAGCAACAACCCTGTGAAGGTTGTTGGGTGACCTGTTTGGAATTCTGCATAGCAGCAAAGTTTCACATTCGTCCTGATGAATATTTCTAAACCCTTAGCTACCCCACGATCTGATTAGGATTCATGGCTTTGCTCCTTCTGAAGACATTAGTCCTGGGGAGTTATGATGGACACCTCTCACCTCCCACTCACGTACATCTTCTGCTTGGTTTTACTGTTGAAGAAAAACCTCGATGCATTGCAGGCTAATTCAATATGTGGATAAAAGCTGTATGAACTTTTCCAACCTGAGTGTCTAATAAATCAATGTCTCAATAAAGAACAGATGACTTAACCTGGGAGACAGGAAGGTGGGGAACAAGTCAAGGAAATAGAGTACTTTCACAGTTTATTCAGACTTTGTGTTGATTAAGGCCATCTAGTTCCAACAGAGGTCAAGTGTCCAGCTGCCACTTCACTGTCTCTCGGCAATTCAGCTCCTGCAATAGCCCTTCTACCAAAACACACTGCTATGAATTGGTCTATTAAAATGAATTAGATCCTGCAGAGTGACTGCTGGTCTGTGGCTACTGTGAAGGGGAAGTCCTTGACACTGGGTTTCTTGATTTGGGAAGCAGAGGAGAGTGTTTTATTTTATGTGGTAAACAGTTTCCTGTAAAGTATTAGTGAATACGTTTTAGAATAGTGCAACTGATTAGAGATAAACCTTTCCACTGAGAATAAGGTCACCATTCTCATTACACTTCTATTAATGGGGTTTTGACTTGGCTGTTGTCAGCAGTTGGTCCCAGATAGGCTAGGATCTATTTTTGCCTCATTGTTAGTGCTCGTAAAGATAAACAAGCAATGGGAACAGCTTTATGAACAGCGAAGATAGCAGTTTGTATAAACATCCTAAGATACAGAAGACTATGTCAAAGAAAAATACTGATCTCTGATCAGTCTCTGTGCCAGTACTTGGAGATATTTGTGAGGGTGTTTCTTACTGAGATGACAAATAAGGTGGACAAGCAGGAACCTTTCCTCTTGGTGTACCTATGAATAATCCTTTTTAGTCCATGCTGTGCGTTTTCCAGAGGACATGAGGGTGTTTTGCTGGCTCAGAATAAATTGTTCCTTTATGTGTTATGTATTACAGAGAGATGCATAGGTGGAAGGGGGTGAAAGAGAAAAGGGGCAGTTATGAAGTTACAAAAGGAAAAATGCAGAGGGGAGAAAAAATTCCCCTCCCTCTTCAGTATTATAACAGAAGGACAGATAAAAAATAACTCCAGTTGAAGGATACAGAGCTTGGAAAAAATGACCACAGTATAAGGTCTGAGGAAAAAGTAACAGATACAAGCTTGAAAACACCCAGTAAAGGAAGGGGCATATTGCTTTTTAAATAGTCAGTGGATAATCCACTGCAGTTTTCTTCTTTCCTTTATTAATTTTTTTTTAAGCTTATGGATGATATAATAAGTGTATTATCTAATGAAACCTCTAGCAAAGTTTAAATAACTGATTTTCCTTTTCTCTGTTTTTATCTTGGAAGAAGCAATTATTTTTAAAAGGCTTTGAACCTCTGTTTTGTAAGACTTATTTGCAGTGGTTCAGTAAAAAATGGCAGAAGTCTTCTGTAGACAATCTAGCTGCATTTCATGAAAACCAGTGTATTGTGATGATTGTACCCTCACTAGTTACTCCAAGCAAGAGAGTACAATTTTACCTATTTTATCAAGATTTGTATCTGTACTTGCATTAGTGATTTAGTAGGTGACTTGTTTCCTTTGTTGGTACTGAACCATTGCTATAGTTTAGTAAGGAACACCAGGTTGCCGGTCATACTGTTTCACAAGATATAAATCTGAGGTCTTAACCTCTTGTGGTTGTTAAAGAAAGAGTGTGGTTTCTTCCTTGGGTAAAAAAGGAGGTAGTGTTCATATTGGGTCGAGCTCAAGCATCATGCCTGCCAAAAGGAATGAGAGCTTTGTAATGGACTCCAATAAGGGCAAGCTTCTTGCAAGAAGTTTGTCTGGTTTTAACTCAGAATGGAAAGCTTGGTGAGTTAGGGTCCAGTTCAGCTCAGTTCTTAACTGCACAGGGCCTACATTGATACCAAGTCTTTGAGTGCTGGAAGATAATTCTACACATACTAATGAATGGGTCCATGTGTTCACAAACCCTTCACTTTGTCTCTGCCTTAGGTAAGTTTTCACTGTATTTTATGGAGCTGGTCTTTCAATACCTTTCACAGATAATGAACCTACTTACGCAAACACTGGAAATTCCCAAATTCTACTGGAACAGGATAGCTTGAGTGCATAAAGATGAATACATGAGAACCCAAGATGAAGTGCTTTTGCATGATTTATAATGAATAAATTCTTTACGAGCTCTTGTTTTAACATTAGTTACGTAAATTGTTAAAATTACAAAATCTTTAAAGTTATTTTTATCAGTGTTGCTTAATCAAATTAGTATTTCTTTGCAACTGTGTCTTTATCCTGGAAAGGGAAAAGTGCAAGAAATACAAAAAATCCAACCTTTAGCTCTTGCCATAGATTTTATGTAGAAGTCAATCGTATGCTACATTGATTACTGCGAGCACAAAACCCTAGACAAATTAGGTAAGATGGAAAGCATAGTATCTTAATATTTCTTATTACTTTAGCTTTTTTTACCAGATAATTTTAATGAAACATGATAATTTAGTTCTTTATTCTCCTCATTATTTCTTTCCTGAAGTGTTCATGATGGCTTGTTCTTGCAGGAGAATCTTAATGTCGACAGCATGGGGCATCAGGTGATAATATTTGATTTTTCTCTCATAAGAGGATTGTGGGAAAGTCGAGTTAAGAAGAGCAAAGAACGTCAGAGGAAAGAAAAAGAAAGATTAGAAAAAAGCTCATTGGAGAAGTAAGCCAACTTTTCTGCTATTCATTTAAACTGAATGCATTATTATTATCCACTAACATTGTCATATACTAAGCATTATGAGAAGATTCATATTTTGTTTCGAGGGCATTTGATTTCAATGATTTCTCACCTTGTTTCCTCAGATTATTGTAAGAGAAATGCAGCCTAAACTGTGCTTGTATTTCATTAGTCCCTGCTCTTTCTTTTATAGATTGTTATTTACTAATGGTGTATTTTATTGTCTACTGTACAGATTTAATTTGACGGGAAAAATAACATATTTTGTACCTTTCTACTGCTTATATGCTATATAAAAGTATGGCTTTTTATTATGGAATTAATGAAAAAATGCTCATAAAATTCAGTATTAAGAAATACTTTAAGCTTTTTTGTTGAGTTGACAGGAGAAACAAAAGGAATTAAATAAATGGACACGTACAATTGCTTCTGAATAGCAGAGGGAAGATAGAATAAAGGAATTATCAAAGGATTTTTTCTTATTCAAATATTAAAAAGATGCTTGATTATAACACTTACAGTCACTAATAATGTTATTGTTTTTATTGTATTTAATTTATGATTTCATTAAGCAATGTTTTAGTTTCTTTATGTTCATTCCCATTAGAGAAAGTAAAATATTATACTGTGCTGGCAATGTTGGAAACATATGACTTATCATTTTTCCTCTCTGAGAAGAGAACAAAGCAATAAAAATAACTTCCTGCTTTAAAAATAAATTGCACAGGGTTAAAGAGCACCCTTTTTTAAGAGCATCATTGCGTTGAACCTTCACGTGGTATCTCAGGAGACCCCCCACTCACAGATTCTCACTGCCAGTGCAGCTACACTGACAACAGAACAGCTGGGATAGGAGAAGATCAGGGTAATACAAAGTCTGACTGCCCTTTCTGCAAAACCGTTCTCTTCAAAACATCCATAGTTACAATCTTGGTTCTCCTGTCTCTTGCCAAAACCTGCATTAAAAATCACAATCCTAACAAAACCAATAAAGATAAAACTCTGTTCAGCCTGGAGAAGAGAAGGCTCCAGGGAGACCTTATAGCGACCTTCCAGTACCTAAAGGGCTTACAAGAAAGATGGGGAGAAACACTTTAGCAGGGCCTGTTGTGATAGGACGAGGGGTAATGGTTTTAAAACAGAGGGAGGTAGATTTGAACTGCATATAAGGAAGAGATTTTTGATGATAAGGATGGTGGAACACTGAAATAGGTTGCCCAGAGATGTGGCAGATAACCCATCCCTGGAAATATTCAAGGCCAGGTTGGACAGGGCTCTGAGCAACCTGATCTAGTTGGAGATGTCCCTGCTCCTTGCAGGGGAGTTGGACTAGATGACCTTTGAAGGTCCCTTCCAGCCCAGACTGGTCTATGATTCTGTGATTCTATGAACCTTGGTCAAACCTTATTTCTGTCCCAGATGCTACATTAAGAAGTGGCTTCGTGCAATTCTAATGCAGATAAAGCAGAAAACGCTACTTTACTGCTCTCGAGGTGCCACTGCAACCTTCTTCACGAAAAGAACATTATAACTAGGAATCCACATTGGTAGCTTCTAATGGCAGATGCAGTCATGTTCAGAACTGATGAAACATCAGTCCCAATGTTGACCTGAATGTCAACATCCCCCTGACACATTTTGTTTGTTTTTCGGTTTTCTGTGGTGCAGAAGACAACTTCTTAGTTCACTAGTACAAAAGTAAACCAGAAGTGCCAGACATGGGAGACTTCTGTATGGAAGAGGGAAAGAGGGTAACCTTATGTACTTAGAGGTAGCTGATTTCAGCTCCCATTTTTTTTTTTTTGTCACTAGCATATGTTAAGTCTCATTTCTTACTGTGATTTGTGTTTTCCCTAATAACAATACATTCTCCCTGCTGTTTCTGTCTGTGGTTATTTTTCTGTAGCCACACCTCCAGCTGAAATAGTGGAGCTTGATTGCCTGTTCTGCTCTTTTCCACTAAAGAGATCCAAACTAATTCTGTTATCTTCCTGTGCCAACTGGAAATGTGGAATCTGGGATACAATGCAGAGAAGTAAAAGGTTCCAAGTGCGCTTTCAGCATTCACAAAGGTGTTTTTTTTTCATCCTTTAGCTTGCAGTTTGCATATGGTAGTTTGTCTTGTGTGTCTTCATGCAATCAGATTGGTTTCCAGATTGCTTACTTCTTTTAGAGCTTCTGGAAAAAAGAAGGAAATACATTAGGCTTTGTTTCCTGAACATGAATAATCAGTATTTCATCCAGTGAAATGAATGGCAGAGTTCATGTTCATTCTTACGATGCAGGCCTCATAGAAGAGATGAAGCTGGTAGAATAATGGTCAAAGTCATAAAAATATTGATAATAAAATGCAAAATTCAGTTAAAAGAAAAATCCTCTTTGTTTTATGAGGTGTGCAGTGACCACTGGCCTTTAGGTCCTAAAGGTCAGATCACAAGTTATTTCTTAGATGCTTTCCAGTGCTTCCAAATGTTGGGCCAAAAATAAGACAAAATTTTGCTTGTTGTTAACTAAAAAGTCTAGATAAAATTGTGATTTTGACTTACTGCTTAATAGAAATAATATTTATTTGTAGAAATACATTTCACTATTTTAGGGAGTTCCGTGTGTGACCAAATTCTGGTATTCTACTTGGAGATTAAAATATTACCACTGTCAAATAGGTCCACTGAAATCAATGCTAGTACTTACTGTCAAGTCACAGCAAGAAAGTATTTTGGAAAGGCTTGTGACCCAAAATGGTAATTCCAAAAAACATTCAAAGAAGGAAGTTTCATGAATTGAGGACTGCATTCTAGCATTTAAAATTCTAGATATTTACTTTTGCCAGCAGCCAGAGTGAATCCACAAGTAGGGCTGAAATTAATAGAGTTTCTCTGCACTTGTGTAAAAGATGAGTTTGGAATCTGGTTTGCTGAGGCTGCTTTGACTTTTTATTTTTTTTTAAACAAAATCCAGTTTTTCTCAAAGATGTTACAGTTCACTAATGCCCTTGAGATTGTGCAGTTCCTTATCAGCCGTGTTTCTATGTAAAATTACCTGATAATATGTAGAGAAATGTAGTATGTGTTGTTTGAAGAAAAACTCCCAATTAACCTCTAGGGAACTTTGCTTGCCTTGGGGCAAGGTATTTTAGATTATGCAGGGTCAGCAAGCAGTCACATGTAAGATATTTCTCTTTTTTGACTGAAGATTTTTTAAGAGGAAAACCTCACAAATAAATGCAAAGCTTGAAATTGTTTGCATTAATGGTGAGATCTTGTAAAGAGCTTGGGAATTTAAAGGTCTAGAACAGATGTTTAAGCAGCTGGCCAGTGAAAGCTGATTTTGGAGAACAGTCCGCTGAGAATATTGTGAGAGGCTCATATCTGGCTCTCTGAGATACTGATATCAGATCACTTTGGGTGGAGTTAATTCAGTCCTCTGTTTCCCCTTTGGTTTTATGGGACTGTGGAAGTGTGGCAGTTTAAGGAACCCCTACTTCTGGGAGCACATATAAACCAACAATTGAGTATAAAAGAAAAAGGAACAGTATAGTGTTGTGCAGGAGTAATTTTATTTTACTTCATGTCCTTAGTCTCATCAGACAAACCCATTCTAAATCTCCCGTAGGATATGAAACACAAACTGTTACCAACAATTTGTGCTGTTCTGTAGTTATGTACATGTTTATGGAAGTCTGTATTATGGAAAGAAGTTTGTGTTTATAGCTTTGCTTTGTATTTCATCTTCTATATTCTGGTACTGGTGAACAACCTTATATTGTATCCTGAAATCCTGAATGCTGTCAGACTAACTTGATGTGGTATGATGATTTTCCTCATTAATTTTTCCTTTCTACTTGTCATTTTTTTTTTTGGAAAGGGAGTGAGAGTGAAAGTTTACAGTTAGATTTTTTTAAGGATTACAACATGTTTGTCTTCTGTGTGGAAAGAAATTAAGGTAAAACTTCAAGTGAGGAAATGCCAGACCTGTTTGCCCAGATTAGCTATCTAAATCTTTGCTGTGAAATGACACAGCCTCCCCTGTCCACCAACCAAACATGTAGCAAAGATAACTGTTTTCTCTTCCAGTGTGACTCTTCTCCAAAAATTTCCTCTCAACTTATGGCTAGCTAAATGTGCACTTTTCTGAGCTATGCACTTCCTGAATATTGAAAGTAAAAAGAAAACTTTCACTCTACAGGCAGACAGTGATGTTTTTCCCTGAGAGGTTATGTGTTTGTTTGATAAAATAGATTTGTCTCTAGCTCTTTGCCAAACTTCAGTGTTATAACCCTGTACCTGAACTAAGACTTTATTTGTGATGTATATGTTTATTCTCCCACTCAATACCTAATTCAGAACTTTTTCTAAGCAAGACTAAAACTCAAGCTGAGAGTCCTTAGTTCCAAAAACAAATTATAAGGAACAAGTTTGGAGTAGATCTGCAACCATAATGACTAATTAAGTAATTTTCCTTTGTTCTCAGGCACTTGTGTGTACAAACCTTGCATCTAATATGATGCACGCGAATGGGCTGGAAGAAAAGCTGCTGTTCAGCCACAATCCATTACAATCCATGGAAACTAAACCAGTATAATTGAATTTGAAGCAAATGTTACTTGTCCATCAGGAATATTAGTCTGGGCTGAGCTCCAGTTTAACTGTACTGCTTTTATAAAAATTCCATAGGATTATTTAACAATCCTACATGGCTAGTGATTCTGATTTAGGCGTCACCCAGGAGTACTATACTGGTGTCACCGTGTAGGGTTCTGGCTATTTCTTCCATTCTGACTTAGAGGAAATGGTGCCATCTAATGAAACTTCCTGTCTTTGCTGTAGAAGTATAGCTTTTCCTCAAGACCTCCTAATCAGATATTGAGCAGTAGGTAAGTGCGGAAGGAAGAACCATTCAAAGAAACTCAGCTACTCCTCATTTACTAGGATGGCTCTGAAATCCTTACTAATGCAAGCTTCTTGTTTTCCAAGCTGGTCGCACCTTTGAAGGGTCCAATAATTGAGTTTATTCTACAGTAGTTCTTTGCATTAGGTTGATTAGATTTGTGATTTTGTTGGAGAATCTAAAACACCAAGCAAGGAAGTCCCATATCCTCAAAAGGAAATATTTGTAATAAAAACTTTTAATAAGATGTTGTTAAATCTCTTTGCTGCAGTTATATATACTCAAATAGTGAAGTAATGTTTGGGGAACAATTACCTGAAGACAAGTTCATCACTAACCAAAATGGAAACACTTGAATATTCCATTTCCCTGCTGATTTTGTTTTGTATCTATAATATATCGTCCTGAAAGTTTACTGAAAAACAACAATGTGTTGGGAAATAGCTTGCCAGAATTAACCTATCCTCTATACTATTTATAGTCTGCTTTAGTGACAGGTGTGCTTTTGTGTGATAGATATAAAGGTACAAAACATAACTTTTTTTTTTTTTTAACAAACATAAGCAGCATGTAATCAGCCTTTTAAAAAATTACTTAGACTATTTGCATGGTTCAAGTGGAAATACTGGAGTAGGTAGCTGAGTTGGAACCTTAGATGTCATTTGGGTCCTATGTCCAGAAAAAAAAAAATTTTGCTTCTACTCCCACCTAAATTAGGCTTCATTGACTGACACACACTTTGTGAATTTTTAAAATGGGAGTTGTTTCTTTAATCTGACTGCAAGTGTTTGATCAGGCTCTAGAGGAAGATAAAAATATTTTATTGCTGAACAGTAATAAAACAACATAAACTTCAGGAGGGCTATGATTTTGTAACCAACTAATCTGTTTATCATATGTAGAAATGTGGTCCTTGAATATCCGGAGCCTTTAAAGTGCCAGGACCAGGAATTTAATTTCTCTGAAAGTATATTAATGTGTTTAAAGGCTGATTTTATTTGTGTGTGTGTGTTTGTTTTTTTTTTTTTTCCCGTTTGCCACACTGGTTTAGATGCCTTTCCTGTCTTTCCTAAATATTCACACAATAGCCTGCAGATACAACAGACCTAGTGGTAATTGGAGAATTGTCACCAAAGGAAGACTTAAATGTTCTTTATTTTCTTAAAGATCCTTTAAGAAGTACCATCACCTCCATGTTTTGACAATGACAGAGCTGAATGGCAACGCTTTGGTTTTATCTCAATTACAACCTGTAAATTATAGCTTTGTAATCTTTGCTTATTGGTACATACTGGCTTGACGTAAGTCTTGCCTCCAGGCTTGGAAGGCTAATATTGATTAATTTGGTTATTGTGTACCCCAAGGATACAAGTTGGGGTTGCAAATTGTTAGACCCTCTGCTCTTGGGATATATCATGTTTTCATTCTGAGATGTACTGTACAAAATTATGCTTATTTGTTGCTCCTTTATTAATTCACTTTTCATCTATTCAAAATGTGCTTGTACATAGTACTTAGGCTGGTGACTGTAAGTGGACATTATTTGAAAGCTTAATAGAGCACGTTGCCGTCGTTTAATGTGTGAGTAAAAAAGAAATTTGACACAGGATTTCCACATCAGTGCGTGATATCCATGTTGAGTTTCTAACCAGGTTTAATTTTTAATGTCTCTTTTTTTTCTGAGGTCAAAATTTCACTGACTGATTTGGTTAACATTGGGTTTTGTCATATACATTTTATTTTATTTGGCTAACAATGTGTCACTTCGTCCTGAGATTTGTGTTTTGTACATGTTATCAGTAAAGTGTTAGAGGATATTATATTCTTTCATCTTTAATGTAGCTCCCTTCTTGCTGTTCTATATTCCTGTTATGAGAGAGTAAAATTTTATATCTGAGCTCTCTGCTCTTGCGCTCCTGGGGTCTACCCAACAGAGCCAGCACTGATGTGTAGTAGAGCAATTCAGTGCCTTACTTTTTATGGAGAGTTAGACTTTTTGACCTCTTCTTTCTGTTTGTTAAGTTTCTGATGTTCTTGTAATGTATACTGCAAGGAATGAGTCAATCATTTTTTGTGCATGAGTGAAGAGCAGTGAATACCAAAAAAGCATTTTAGGGGCAAGATTTTCCAGTGTATTGAATTATGCACTGAGATCAAATGTTTATTGCTTTGGTAGAAAATGAAGGAATTCCATGGAAGTGAGAGGGCAGTAATGCAGAATTAACCTTCAGAGAGGGACAGAAAAGCTATATGTGGAGAGCTGGGGGTGGATGTGAGAAACAGCAGAACAGCAGTGCTAAGTAAAGAATCATAGAATCATTTAATAGTTTGGGTTGGAAGGGGTGTCTAGTTCCAACCCCCCTGCCATGGGCAGGGACACCTCCCACTAGACCAGGTCACTCAAATCCCCATCCACTCTGGCCTTGAAAGCTTCCAGGGATGGGGGATCCACAGCTTCTCTGGGCAACCTGCACCACTGCCTCACCACTCTCACAGTGAATAATTTCTTCCTTATATCTAGTCTGAATCTACGCTCTTTGAGTTTAAAACAATTACCCCTTGTCCTATCACTACATGCCCCTGTCAAAAGTCCCACTCCAGCTCTTATTATAGACCCACTTTATGTGCTGGAAGGCTGCTATAAGGTCTTCCTGGAGCCTTCTCTTCTCCAGGCTGAACAGCCCCAACTCTCTCAGCCTGTCCTCATAGGTATGGTGCTCCAGCCTTTCCCTCATCCACCAGTCTGGTCACCCAGTCGTAAAAGGAAATGAGGTTGGTCAAGCACGACCTGCCTTTCGTGAACCCGTGCTGGCTGGGCCTGATCCCCTGGATGCCACGCATATGCCGAGTGATCTCACCCAAGATGATTTGCTCCATAACTTTCCCAGGTACTGAGGTCAGGCTGACAGGCCTGTAGTTCTCCGGATCCTCCTTACGGCCCTTCTTGTAGATAGGAGTCACATTGGCAAGCCTCCAATCCTCTGGGACCTCCCCAGATAACCAGGAGCACTGGTAGATGGCTGAGAGTGGCTTGGCAATCACCTCCACCAACTCCCTTAGCACCCTAGGATGGAGCCCGTCCGGTCCCATGGACTTGTGGCAGTCCAGATGGAGAAGGAGCTCTCTAACTGTCTCCACCTGTACCACAGGGGGTGTATTCGGCCTGGCATCCCAGACTTTCAGATTAGGGCATAAAGTGCCCTGAGGATAACCGATCTGCCTATTAAAGGCAGAAGTAAAGAAGGCGTTGAGGACCTCAGCCTTCTTATCCTCAGTGGTCACATTCCCTGCTGCATCAACTAAAGGGTATAAATTCTCCTTGTTTCTTCTCTTACCACTGATATATTTGTAGAAGGATTTCTTGTTCTCTTTTACTGCAGTGGCCAATCTGAGTTCATGTTGAGCTTTTGCCTTCCTAACTTCCTCCCTGCATACCTTAGAAACTTCTTTGTAATCTCCCCAAGTAGCCTGTCCCTTCTTCCAGAGGACATAGACTCTCTTTTTCTTCCGGAGCCTCAACAATAGTTCCCGATTCATCCACACCGATCTTCTTCCCCTACGGCTTGCCTTACGGCATTCAGGAACAGCCTGTTCTTGTGCCTTTAAGATCTCCATCTTGAGGAGCGTCCAGGCTTCCTGGACCCCTTTACCCTTAAGGAGTGACTCCCAAGGGACCCTCGCAACAAGTGTCCCGAACAAGTCAAAGTCCGCCCTCTTGAAGTTCAGGATCGCCGTTCTGCTAGTCATCCTTCTGACATCTCCAAGAATAGAGAATTCTACAATTTCATGGTCGCTCTGCCCAAGACAGTGCCCAACCTTCACGTCTCCCACCAGTCCTTCTCTGTTAGTAAAGAGTAGGTCAATCAGGGCACCACCCCTGGTAGGCTCTCGTACCAGCTGCATAAGAAACTATCTTCCACACCCTCTAGGAACCTTTTGGACTGTTTCCTCTGCGCTGTATGATATTCCCAGCATGTATCAGGGAAGTTGAAGTCTCCCACAAGAACGAGTGCTGGCAATCGTGCGACTCGCTCAAGCTGCTCATAGAACGCCTCGTCCTTCTCTTCATCCTGATTAGGCGGTCTATAACAGACCCCCACCACGATGTCACCCCTACAGGCCTTTCCTCTGATCCTTATCCATAGGCACTCAACTGTATCATTCCCAACCCCAAGCTCTTCAACGTCAAAATAGTCTTTAATATAAAGGGCCACACTACCACCCTTCCTTCCTCATCTATCTCTTCTGAAGAGCTTGTAGCCTTCCATCACAGCACTCCAGTTGTGGGAGTGGTCCCACCATGTTTCAGTAATAGCAACCAGGTCATAGTTATCCTGCCGCACAGTCGCTTCCAGCTTCTCCTGCTTGTTGCTCATGCTGCGTGCATTGGTGTAGATGCACTTCAGCCGAGACAGCTGCCTCAGCCCCAGATCGAGCACCGTTCCCCTGGGCTCTTCCCTTGAGGGCCTTGTTTTGTCCCCTTCCCGCTTCGTAGCTAGTTTAAAGATCTGTCGATAAGCCCCGCCAGCTCCTGTGCTAGGATTCGTTGCCCCCTGTGAGATAGGTGGGTTCCACAAACAGAAGACAGGCCAGGGGCCGAGTAAACTGCCCCATGATCAAAGAACCCAAAGTTTCTCTCTTGACACAAGCCTCTAAGCCAATTATTCATTAATGGAACTTTCCAAGCCCACTCCATGCCGCTCGCTGACCCTGAAGGTATAGAACAGAAGATCACTTGAGCTCCTGCTCCTTGAACCAAACCCCCTAAACCCCTGAAATCTCTTTTCATAGTTCTTAGGCTTCTCTGTGCAATTTCATCGCTGCCCACTTGAACTATGAGGAGTGGAAAATAATCAGTGGGCCTAACCAGCTGTGGAAGTTTCCGGGTTATGTCTCTGACCCGGGCCCCAGGAAGGCAGCACACCTCCCTACAGGAAGGGTCAGGCCGGCATATTGGGCCCTTTGTCCCTCTCAGAAGGGAGTCACCTACAACTATCACCCTTCTTTCTTTTTTGGAGGAGGCAGTCTTCAAGCGTGGATCCGATTGCCTCACCTTACGCAAGCTAGGAGGCGGCGTTCCCATGTCATCCTCACTCACCTCTCCCTCCGGTTTCAGGGCTTCAAACCTGTTACACAGAGGGACCTGGGGAACCGAGGTAGGTCGGGGTGGGTGTTGCCTGCGACGCCAACCTGGGACCTGCTGCCATCCCTCCTCTCCTCTCAAGCAGTCCCTCTCTGCTTGACTATGGCAAGGGAGAGGGTCCACTACTCCCTTGGTCCGGGGGGTGCAATCTCTGCGTCTTTCTCGCAGAGAGTCACTCCACCAGTCAATCTTCCGCTCGCACTCTCTGATGCTCCGTAACCTCTCTACGTCCTCCCTCAGCTCCACCACCAGACTGAGCAGCTCGTCCAGCTGCTCACACCTTGCACAGGTGGCATCCTTCCCGTCCTCTCCTGGCAGCAGCAGGCTCAGGCAGTCCCTGCAGCCAGAGACCTGAACTGCCACATTTTTGGGCAGACCTTCTGTCTGGGTTGCCACAGTCTCCTTGGGGGGAGCCCGCTTCCTGGTGAGGACCATGTTTAAAGCTGTGACGTCAGGGCCTGTCAATAGGAGAGCAGGTCGCCCGAGAAAAGACTAGACCCAGCTCCCACTCCCGCTGCTACTGTATTGAATGGGGAGTGCGGGCTGCTCACACTCTGATCACCTCCTCCATAGGTGGTCAGTAACACCTTTACTCCATGACTTTCTTATGCTGGGGGCTCCAGAGCTGGATGCAGTACTCCAGCTGGGGTCTCATGAGAGCGGAGTAGATGGGCAGAGTCACCTCCCTCAACTTGCTGGCCATGCTTCTTTTGATAGAGCCCAAGATGCGGTTGGCACTTTGGAGCACAAGCGCATGTTGCTGGCTTGTGTTGAGCTTCTTGTCCACCAGCACTCTGAAGTCCTTCTCCTCAAGGCTGCTCTTAATCCATGCTCCACCCAGCCTGTGTTTGTTCCTGGGGTTGCCCTGACCCACGTGCAGGACCTTGCACTTGGCTTGGTTGAACTTCATAAGGTTTGCACAGGCCCATGTCTCCAGCCCATTAAGTTCTCTCTGGATGGTATCCCTTCCCTCCAGCATGTTGACTCCATCACACAGCTTGATGTCATCGGTGAACTTGCTGAGAGTGCACTCTATCCCACTGTCTGTGTCGCTGACAAAGATGTTAAACAACAATGGTCCCAGTACTGACCCAATACTGACCCCTAGGGAGTGCCACTTGTCACTGTTCCCCACTTGGACATGGTGCTGTTGACTGCAACTCTTGAGTGTGACCATCCAGTCAATTCCTTATCCACCTGCTGGTCCATTCATCAAATGCTTTGCACAAGTCCAGGTAGATTATGTCAGTTGCTCTTCCGTTATCCACCAATGTTGTCATGCTAGGGTTTTGGTCCTTTTCAGTTCCTGCCTTTTAATGGTTCAGATCCTTTTGTTGTTCTCTTCCTTGGGGATTTGAGTACATTCCACCCTTCCCTGCCCACACTTCGCCTTCCATCCACGTCACACAGTAATACAAAGCTTTTATGGCTTATTAGCTGTGCTCACTGGTAGATTAGTTTTGGAAAAAAGATAAGTAGGTGGTTTGGGCCTGTTTATTTTTCTTACAGTGTATGAAATTGTTATTTTCTAGCTTTTCCTAGTGATCTCTTGCTACTGCATTTTCTGCCCTCTGTTGTGTTGGTGGTCTCTAGGGTTCAGATTGAATAGGCAAGATCAACACTAAAAATTGAAGTGGCTTATGTGTTAAAGCATGTGAAAGAGGTGTTTTAACTTTCATGTCTGCTGGTATGGAAAATTCTGTCACCTGAGTGCTTCCAGATTGCAGCTGGAGAGGATACCCTTTGGTAGGGCTGCCTAGTGCAATCAGGTGCTCAGGTGTCCCTCCCTCTGTAACCAGAAGTATCAGATACAGCATGTTGAAGGATCACAAAATTGGCTAAGGAACTGTAACCTATTTTCTTGTCTTTGTTATACCAAATAGGTTCAGAAAAGATTTTGAGATGTTGTGGGTTGGTGGTGGACTCTTCCTTGACTGTACCAGCAGTTTCAGTACCCCTCTAGCTACTGAAGTCCCTTTAGGGACTCTCTGAGCTGAATGTGTTGCTGGACATGTTTCTGTCTGTCCAGTCTACTTCTTCATAGCTACTTTACATATCACAGCTCGCTGTGGTATGAAGCAGTCCACAATTAGAGACTGAGAGAAACTGGGAGGCTTACTTAAAATGTATATATATATATTTTTTAATTCTCAGTCCTCCTCTATTGATATTTTAAACATGAGAAATTCTTCCAGATGCCTACTTGAAAAGACCATGCTGATCTCTAATGAAAACTGAAACCAAGGATGAGTAACTTTTCTGCAGCTCTCAATAACTTCTTTAACAGTTTCTTCTCTGCTCCTTTCATACCTTGATAAGTTATTGCTCCCATCATCTACTTTCTGCTTCTGATATGCTAGAAATCCTTTTCTTACTCATTTATATACCTGCAGTAAGTGACTTCACTTGCTTCTTTGTGTTTTTTACATTTGATTTATCAGAGCTTATACTGCCTTCTGATGTCTTCATTTGAACATTTTATCTAATGAGGAAAGAAAGATCCTTACAGTGGCTTCACTGTCATGTACTTACTCTGAGGCTGTGCTGTGTCCATGCAGTCTGACAGCATTTCATCCAGTGAGCTTCACTTTTAACCAACTTCACTGTTATATGCAGCTCATCATCTGAAATATTTGTGGAAGATATTTTTCCTTATTTTCTCTTTATAAAGATGTTGCATGGGAATACATTGCAGTCATTATTACAAAAGTGGCTTTCTGTAGTTCTCTGATGACCCATGTCTAGTCTGCTGCTCCTTGAAATGAAATCAGGTCCTCCTGTGTTCTCTCAGGCTAGCTGCTCTGATGAACAGTCATACACGGTTTCCAAAAGTGTATGTTCTTTGCAATCTGTCCATGTGTTGTGTGTATGCCGATAGCTGAAGTCTCCCGCTGTTGCTGTGCTCTCTGCTTTCGAGTCTCTCTAACGCCCCCTAAGGTTTCAGTAAGCACCAGAGTTTGTGCTGGGCACTTTGCAGCTGTCTCAGTAATACCTTTCCTATTTAGGTATGCAATTTTGATCCCTAAAGATTTATTTTAATAGTATTGAGCCAAACATGATTTTTAATCTACCTTATCATATGCCCATAAATATACCTTGCCCTGCAGTTTCTATCTGATATCTTGCTATGACTGTTCAAAAATTGCTTATTTTCACCAAGTTTGGAAGATTCTTCTTGTACCCAGGTTTGTAAATGATTTCTTGTACGTTACTTAAAACCAGACATTCTGTTTCATGTGCCATTGTTTAAACATTTTAGCATTTTAGAGAAAATCCTATCCTTAGCTGGGAATACGTGTACAGATTTTGTTGCATCCTACTTGAACTTCATAAACTTGCATCTGATTCTCTTTCTAGGACTTGTCATTTTCTACTTTCTGTAGGGGGCACATTATAATGAACTTTGTGCCTTTCTTCACCTGTCATTTTTCTACAAGTCTTTAGCTTAACATTTCTGCCATAGGGTGGAGATCAAATAAATGAATCTCATGTACCACAAGAACCTAGCATTCAAAGCATAAGATCAGATTTATGATGCAAGAGGCTGTGCAGAGTCTTATTTTGGTATAAGGAAGGCTTGCTTCCGTTAATCAACCTGTTTCTTAATTGACTAAGCTGAAATAAATCTCTCTTAAATTAAAGCATGAGCTTTTGGCAATGCTTAATTTCATCAAATTGAATTTGCACCTGAAGTTATATGGCTAAAAGTTTGCCTTGGAGGTGAGCCTAAAGTTACACTGAAATTGAATCTGAAATTAGTTGGCATGTGATAACTTTGACCTTTACCTCCGCCTTCTAAGATGGTAGTGGAAGATAATGTATAAAAAATAAAAATAAATCTTTATACTTGAACAAGAAAGAGCAGGGAACAGGGAATATCTAACTTCTTACTTTCTAAAATGACTGTTTTCCAATTGAAAAATTTTGCATATAAGGCCAGGTCCTTGTTTCCATTTGTACATATAACTTGTTCTGTGAAAATGTGTTTCCTACCCTGTTGAAATAAAGAGCATCATTCAAGCTGTTTTCTGTGACAGTGCCCTCAGCCTCCACTTTTCTGTTATTCCCTGGTTGTCACTGTTTTATAGCTGGTAAATGAAATCCTGCTCATCTGAAATCTATATGTAAGTCTAGAAAATTTAAGTATGACTCCAGGAATGCCTTTTTTTTTTTTTTTTAATAGTCAATACATTAGGTGCATAATTATATTTTGTTAAGTACTTGTGAACAAACGGATCAAGCTTTAATATTTGCTGTATTGTTTCAACTGATTCACATAAACCATTTTTGGCACTTTTTCAGGATAAAGCAGGAGTGGAATTTCATATTAGAGTGCCGAAAGAAAGGCATTCCTCAATCAAAATACCTGAAGAATGGCTTTGTGGACATTGATGAGAAGATCTTGGACACTTATGGAAAGTCTCGTCAGCTCCAGAAGAAACCTACTGTGTCAAATGAAGCAAATAAGGAAAAAAACAAGTTTATTTTTCAGCTTTCTGGAGAGCAGTGGACGGTAAATATAATGGAAAAAATGTTTCTATTGTTAAAGAGTTTGGGTAGCTTAGCACTGTAACTTTTAATCCCCTCAAACTTTTTTTTGGTCAATATATATGAAATTGATGCTTCTTCACAGTGTTAGAAGTGACAAAAACATTTCCGATCTTGCCCTGAACTAGTGGTTTAGTTTTCAAATATGCTTGTTTTAAATTCTCAGCTGATACATGCAGTGTAGCCCTCTCGAAAATGTTGGTATAAGCAATCATATTGCAATAAGGTATCTTTCTCTGAAATTCCCCAATGGATGGAAAAAGATGAAAATAGTATTCAGCTCTGTTTGCTTGTTGATGTCTTCTACTACTCGGAGATCTATCTTCTTGCTCTAATGGTGCGACAACATTTTTCTCAAGCTCTGTTCAAATCAAAACTAATATTAGCATCAATCCACACTGGTCTTGCTTGAAAAAACACATTTTACTTGCAGTTGTGTTTTATGTGAAATAGCAGTTTGGAAGTAAGCTCTGAATTAATGCTGTTTTGAAATTGAGCAAAATGTAGATTAGAGTTGGTCTGAAGTTTTCTAGAGTTGTTAAAGCTTTGACTGAAATGTATTTTGAATATGCACTGCTTTATTAATGAGAAAGTGAAATTAGAATTTTGACTTCTATGTAGTGTATAATTTTGAAATATATTTTTGACATTTTCACTACTGAAAATGCAAGTTAAATAGTCAATTGGTAAAGGGGCTAAATTTTACTAAAACAATTCTTTTGATTGCCATAATATGTAACTTTGTTGCAGATTTGATCTTGAATATAAATGTGTTTTATTTTTCAGCCTTCATTTTTCTTCTGGCTTTAGTTCTTTTCTAAATAAATCTAAAATAGATGAAATTTCTGGAAGATAGAAAACCCTAGTTCCCATCCAGCTTTAGTAAGGAGACTATCTCTTCAACTGATGCCAGCCATTCCTGTGGTAGGATTTGTTGCTGGAGAGCTATCATGTCTCACCTTTCAAGAACCCTGGGTACTGAAAATGCTAAAGCTGTGTAGTGTTATACTGCACATTTTCCTGTGTTGTAAACTTTGTAGATATGTTAGGAGAATAAAAAGAGATATTACAGCTGATAGACACTGATGTGGTAGCAACTGCAAATATTTTCAGTGTATCAGGGAGCAGAAAGCTGCATAGCTAAAATTTTCTGTTGCTTATGCTCTTCTACCAAGCTGTTAATATTTTGCTTTGTCATCATAAACAAGGCTTTAGGTAAGGAGGCAAAATTGAACACACATAATTGGCTCTGTTTTCCAGAGCATTTCATTTCAATTTGACATGCTGAAATATTACGTTTAAGAGATACTGTTGTACTGTTATATACATTATGCCACCTTGAGCAGTACAATCCTAATCATGATACGCTTTGATTCTCTCTCCATATCTGATGTTTACTGTTGCCATATTACACATCCACTGTGCCTCATTGTCCATCTCTAGCCTTGTTAAAGTGGGCTTCCTGTTTCAACAAGATACTGTGGCATAGTTTGGCTGTCTGCAAACAAAGATAGAATCAAAGCCACTTTATTTGGAGAAAACCGATGCTCCTTCAAAATCAAAGAGTATTGCCAGCCTCTAACAGCTGAAAATTATTTAAAAGATGAGGAAGTCTACTTGATAAAGTTCTGAAAGAAGTGTATTTCCCCTTATTGCAGAAATTTTGTAAAAATTGTATAATTTATACAAATAAATAATTGTATTTTAATAATTTATTTTAATAATTTTATTTTAATCGTTTATACAAATAATATTTTGCTTTTTAAAATCTCAGCTGCTGCTTCTAAACCAAAGACAAATTCAGACATGACACATTTTTCCCCTATTAGTCTCTCACAAAAAAGGACACTTAGGCAAAATGAACTTGCAGGCTATACAACCAAAGCTGCACAGGCTGGCAATTTGCATGTGAGAAGATCTGTGGACATGTGATATTTTTCTCAGGGAAACCTGTATGTTATGTAGCTGGGAGCTGTGGTATCAATTGTGGTTTGGTTTTTGTAATGTATTTTGCACACAAATACATCTATGGGTTGAAAGTTTGGAAGATTAAGCAGTCAGACACTAGGAGAAGTCAAAGCTGGAATTGCCTGTGCAGTTTTACATGCACATAATCAGCTTAGTTTGCTGTTGGCTGTCCACTTAGCTTTGGCAGCAGGAAACAGTACAGCCCTGTGAAGTGTCCATTTGGGAACCAGCTGCTGAATCCTCTATCTCACTTGGTTTTAGCTGATAAGTACTTCTATTATGTTTCCTCTTCCCTCTCATCAATGAAGTGGTGATATCTGAGTAGGTTGCTGGTATGACTTACAGATTTAATTTTGAAAACTGGGCTTGTTTCTAGGGTCTACCAGTTCTCTTTCTGGACACTGCAAAACTAAGTCTCACAGCAGAGTAATCCGCAGCGCAGGGACTTCTCAAGATCAAAGCAAGTGGCTTTAACACATCCTTCCCACAGCTATCAATGTAAAAGCTCTCGTCGGAAAATTCATCAGAAAATGAACCAAGTCCACAAAGCAACTAACAGTATAATTTGCAATGTTGCAGTCAATTAGAGTGGTAGCTTGTGTGGGCACTAATCAGTGTTCAGACTATCTAGGTGGTAAAAATGTAGACATGTTACAAAGATGCTATTTTCTCATGCTCCATATCCATACAGCGTAACAGTGCATTTGGCCCACTTATTCTGCATTGTGGAGTATGAGATAAAAAATGGGTTTTATAAAACACTCCATCATATACTGGTATAGCTTGGAAAATTATTTTGAAATCACCTGGATAGTGCTCTTTCGAAAATCATCACGGACGTCTTTCTGAGAACATTTGAAAGGGAGAAAATCAGAGCAGATCACACATTTTGAATTCCTAATAGGAATTCCCTCCTTCAGGACCTCTGTGCCACTTTTTTCCCATCTCTCAAATGTCATTGAAATGATAATATATTTTCATTAGCTGGAGACTCACTGTTCCTTGTGCTTGTAAAGTAATTATTTAACATATCTGAGGAAAGATAAAGTTCATACAACAAATGTTAGATTAGACAAATAGACCCAGAGTACTAGCTAAAGAGGCTTGACTTTACAGTACATGAATTCTGAATTAATTGTATTTTTTATGCAGATCCATAATCCCTTTGAATCATTAATTCTTACTAGTTATTGTTCACTTTTAAGCTAATTTTTTGAGACATGTATCTTGAGCCTCTAGACATCTCGAGTCACAACGGTTTTCTAACAGTGTGGTCACACTAACTTAATGGAAATCTGAACTGTAACGCTGTAAGTAGGATTTCTATCAAGGCCTTATGCTTGAAGAATGTTTACTCAGTGAGTCCCTCTGAATCTGAAAGTCCTCCTGTAACCTGAATACCAGTTTGGCCATACCTGTCCAGGGTGGTTAGCTTCTGGCGGTGGGCAGTGGTTGATAACTGCAGGGATGAGGAAGATAGATAGTTTTACCTTTGTCTGTCAGAGCTCCACCTGGAAGAGGCACACCCTTATGGTTCAGTTTTTTCCTTGCCTCCTCTTTCACATACCAACCAAATATTTATGACTCAAGTGTCTATATCCCTGTGTGGTGTATTTCTGCCAGCTGGCAGCAGTAACAAATTAATATTCGTGTTTAGGAAGGAAAGGTCTTATAATAACAAATGAGCTAGTCTCATAATCTAATGTTGTGAATGAAATCAGTCAGGCTTTTTTCTTCTCTTTGTGAAAAATGGGCGAAACCCAGTTGTATCGCTCCAGCAGTGAGTCTCCTAAATCCTCCTGTGTTTGCAAAACCCTTGGGACTTGACAGCACAAGAATGGTATACTGTGCCACAAGTAATTTGAGGTTCCCAAGGTATGTTTCAGAAAAACTTTTTATTTATCTGAGAGTTTTCCAGGCAAATCCACCATGAAAAGGAGCTGTATAAGGACTTTGGACTCTTGAATTGTGTGTTTGATTCAGTTGCCTAGGAGAGACTGATGGAGAGTTGATGAAACACTTAATTGAGATCGTTTGTACATATAAACATGTATCTACTGAATTAAATTAGTTCTTCAGAGAAATAGCACTGTTATTAGAGCAGAATAAAAACTGTGACAAAATAATACCATGAATATTCATATGAATTATTAAATGAATTAACTTTAACAGTTTTTCCCCTCTGAGTGTTTACTTCCTGCTCCTAACAAATTAATGTTTATTCTCTAGTGGATCAGTGAATTTTAAATGATTTTCAGAAAATATTCAGGAAAACCAAATTTTTGAATTTGTTATATCAATATTGGCACAGGAAAGGTGATGATGTTCCCTCAAATACAGATCAGGACTGTTCTTGGCTGTGCTGCTTTACCTAAGCAAAGGATTTGGATGCATACATACTTTAAACAACTTTAATGTTAAATGTGCACAAGAAGTAAAAGCATGAGTGATGGTAAAATTCTTAACTTGTAAATCATGACCTTCTTGCATATCATTTCTTCACAGAAAAAGGCAGCAAATTAATTACTACATTTGGTTTTTTTTTTTTATTCTCCCAGTTTTATAATCTAAAAGGCTGTGTATTTTCATAGAGAACAGAGAATTTCCATTTGTTAATCCCAGCTGTTAGTGACAGTAACATATTTATTTGCCACAAGAACTCAAGTAGAATTGCTGCATTGAGTGGACAGAGAAAACCTCTCTTCCACTTGTTTAAATTTCAGAGATATTTTTCATCAGAAAAGTATAAAATTCCTGACCCACTCAGGTTAATATAAGTGGCCCTGAGACATACTAGTTTTAGAATTAGCTCCAAACTTTATCAAAGATGAGGGAGATTTGGATCAAAGGTTTTGGTTTGTCCCATGACAGATAAATATACGGATTTGGAAAAGAAACAGAATTGAAAATTCTCAGAGGTTTGATCAGAGTTCTAGTTCAGGTAAATTCAGTTTAACAGGTAAATTCTCTCCTAATTAGAAGTAGTGTAATCAGCAATGGTTGTAGGTTTGCTATTTATTTCCTTTTAAAACTTTTTCTTCCCCTCAAAAAAAAAAAAAGGAGTTTGAAGTATTGTTTTGCTGTTAAAGGCAAAAGACTGGCTATCCTCCAAGTGTCAGTCTTCTGGAGCAATTTATCAGCAGCCTGCCAGCTTTAGCATGGCAGCAGAAGATTAGAAAAGAACACAAGGGAATCAGAGAGTAAAACAAACATAAAGCTTGTGCAAATTTCAGTTCCTATCCCTATCTAGTTTGTAAATAAAGTAAAATATCACATTAATTTATGTTTCAGCAGCACAAATAAAATATATTGTAAGAAAGAGCAGGCTAAAATAACCACATTATAGCAAAGTAATTGTAAACTTACATTTGAAAATTGTAAATATGAGTATAAGATAGAAAGACATAATCTCAAGAAAGAAAAGTAAGTCAGGGCAATTGGCAGAAGAATGGAACCTTCTTCTGTTCTTTTGAAGTTATGTTTGAATTTATTTCAGTTGCTGCTCAAGAACATCTTTGTGCTTAAAACTACCTTTAAT
The DNA here is from genome assembly GCF_036417535.1 of Chlamydotis macqueenii. NCBI lineage: Eukaryota > Metazoa > Chordata > Aves > Otidiformes > Otididae > Chlamydotis > Chlamydotis macqueenii. The sequence continues at coordinate 44,148,292 of NC_141593.1, forward strand.
ACAGAAGTAAAGATTTTTAAATTTTTTTTGCATTAATAATAAATAACTTCTAAAATATTTTGGCTTAATTTTTCTAAAATTATGAAGGTGTGTGATCTTAATCTAAGAGAATGATTTGTGTACTGCACTCTTTTCAGTGTACCAAGGAGAAGTTTGCAGGATACTCCCTTCAGTCTAGGAGAACAGCAAGGCTGTTGGCTTCACAGGGGCAATAGCTTTCCCCTTTGCTCCTTGCTGTATCTGCAGGTCTGTTGTGAAAACAAGGTGCAAAAACCAGTAGGTCAGTAGAAAGATGAAGACAGACCCAAACCCTGGAAAAACAAAGTGGCAAATAATATATCTTACCCAGACATCTTTTTCCCTCTAGTATGACTGTTCTGCAAGTGCTTTCTTTGTGAATCAGGGTTCTTCCCTATGATGGCATCTGTGACACTCCAGCTAAATGCTATTCCCATAGCATTTTCAATTCTGTATGAGTGGGAAAGACAATATTAATTAAATTTGCAGTTGGCATTTGTTGCTTTATTTTGCTGCAGAAAAATGTGCAGCACTGAAGGTGGAGGACTGGAAACCCACTCCAGAAAGTTGGAGAGATTTCTCATTACCAGCCTTGAGGCTGGTGCCTCAGGCATTTTATTTTTTAACTGCCATAAACTGACAAATACAGAAGATAGATCACAACACATTATACACTGAGTCAGAAAATGAAGCAAGAAATGAAACAATCCATACCAAATATGAAAGGGCAGGTAGCAAGGTAGAACTACAAGTATAGGCTAACTGTCTGCATGTGTAAATTTGAAAAGAACTGAAATTAGAGGCACCAACAACCAAAGAACAGCTTATGATCAAAGTCCAGTATATCTTTAGATATGACTAAATGAGTTAACTTAGCTGAGAGTTGAGTAACACTATTCCTAGTTCATAAGTTCAGAATTAATAAAAACCAATAAAAATGCATCACACCTTTTAACGTCTTTGGGAATTTTGGGATCCAGAAGGAAAAAAAAAAAAAAAGTGAGCAATGTCCTCTGTATAAAAACCAGTAATTCCTACTGTGTAGTATTCTTCATGCACATGAAACAAATTTGGAAGTTATAAAGGAATTAAAGGCAGAAACTCTTACATCTCTTTCTATGGAGAAAAGTTAGTGACAGCACCTCATTCAGATTCTTTATTCCAGATGTTACTAATGCGCAGTGTTGTAAAACCAATGACAAACTGATAAATTATGTGCTGTTTTAGAAAGTGGAGTTTAAATGGTCTGACCTTCAACTTTATGAATTGATTTTTGTTTGTTTCAAGTTTGAGGCATTTGATGACATAACTCGAATGAAGATGTATACATCTGAACAGAATACCATTTAGCTAAAGCAATTTTGTAAGAATTAAAGGCTTTAAAACTTTTAGTTTCAGTACATGTTATACAGTGGAGATTTCGGACAGATAGAGTAGTCTGAAAATTACTCAGAAGCAAATTTATTTGCTTTTTATTGTAACAATACTAGAATTCTTAAAGAAAAAGATTCTGCATTACTAATTAATTGCAGTTGTGAACTGATTTTAAAATTGAGCATTTTTATTCTTCCTAAAGAAATGTAGTAAAAATTTTCAAACATTGCTGGGACAACTTAGGAAGTTAAGTCACTTATTTGAAAAAAGACTTTCAAAAGGTGATATATGTGTATCCTATGTGAAATGTTTATGTTCCTTGGACTGTGTTGCATCTTGGCAAACAAATTTTGAAACATTGGCAGATATTAAACACTTTTTTTTTTTGTGGCAAATCCTATTTAGATATTCTCCATACGCTTGCTCTTCTGTTCTGTGTTGCATTTTACTACATCTTGATGTGTGAATTAAAGTACCGAAATGTGTTTTAAAAAGTCCTCCAGCTGGAAAAATGAGATAATATAGGAGACACCAAACAGGTTGAGTGCTTCAAATATGTTTCATTTTTAGCACAAAATGATTGCATTAGAAGTTAAAAAATGAATATGTGGTGACAGGCAGCTGCAATGCTCTTCAAAAGCGAAGAGCTCCTGTGAGGGTTTGGTAAACTGCTGTTCTACATCAAGATAATTAAGGCTAAGTGTTGAGTTTGGCTGTGGAATTTTTTCCCACTCTATTTAGAAACATGGTAGAACAAAATTTTAACTTGCTGCTTTACATTTACCTGTCCCTATTTAATTTACAGGAATTCCCAGATTCTCTGAAAGAACAGATCTATCTGAAAGAATGGCATGTGTGCAATACATTGATACAGACCATCCCAGCCTACATTGCATTGTTTCAAGACCTGAGAGTTCTGGACTTGTCAAAAAATCAAATCAACCATCTCCCAGTGGAAATTGGTAAGTTGGTTCAAGATATTCAGGTATTTATAGTTGTGCCATTTAACCATATTCCAGGGAAATGAGCATCTGTTGACATTTTTATTCATTTACTGATAACTGTCTTCTTGCTTGTTTCCAGTGGACAGCCCCACTAAATTTTTACAGCTCTCTGGCTGTGATTATACTTACTGAATTGTATGCAATACAATGTGTGTAGTATGGCTCAAGCATGGGAAAAAACTGACACTCTTTTGTTGTGTGACTATAAGGCAGTAATTGCTTGTACTCAAGTAGATGGAGAGTTCTTCCTGAAAACAGGTGGCATTTTATGTTCCTCACAGGTCAAGAAAAATAGAAGTATTACAGAACTGTAAACCTCAAACAAGATGAATTGAAACATAGGATTGTGGTAAAAAGGAATAAAAAAGATAATGTTGCATAAAATCCATTTTTTGAGTTTTATAATGAGTTCAGTTATGATCCCTATTTAATAAAGTGGTATATTCCACATGATATCAGGGTTTTTAGAGAAATAAATTATTAACACTTACATACTTTGACCTTTGCTATTTTAAGCTACATAATAACAAGAATTTTAGTGTTTGGCTTTCCTGTGTTCTCAGATCTTACAGTATGAAAAGCTTGTTTGAAAGACTGTAATGGTCTGAGACGAGTTTTTGCTCCTAGAAGAAAGAGTGTAGCTGTAACCAGTGGTATCTTTGAGAGCTGAAGAAACTGGGTCAACTATAAGGCCCCTGTAGTCAAGTCCATGCACCCAGGTGGACTAAGACCTCATTCTTTGTTTTTAAATGTCCTTAGTCCTAAGCTTTCCCCATGACTGCTCTTCCTTATGTACACTAAGAGCTAATAACTTTTTAAAAAAAGGTAAAGACTAAAACCTCCACCTCCATAGTTATCGTAGGTCTAACTAAGCAAAACAGGGAGACCGCATTCTGAAACACAGAAATAAGTGCTAGACTTTCTACTGTTTTCTACCCTTTTCCTACTCTATTAGAAAAGAAACACTAATGCGTTTGATTTATTTACTAACATTATATTTTACACAGAAAATTTCCCACTGACATTGAGATGTTTTTTATAGTTTCAACTTGGCAGCTAAATGCACTAACAAATCATAAACAAGACACAAGCAGGAGATAAGGGACATAAAATAAGCATTGTTTTGTCAACGCTTTGACTGTGGAACTCAGATGGGTCAGTGAGTTTAACGGACAAAGATGTGATGTGGAAGAAAGGGAAAAGGATGTAGTTTCCTTCCAGAGGCTACTCTAAACGACGAAACATAAAATTTTAAGGGCTAGCTGCTTACAATTTGAGGCAGGTAAAGGCTAAGGAAGTTTTTGTTCTTGTAATGTTGTGCATTGCTAATGAAATGGTCACCAAGAAAAAGGGATTACGAATGCTGTTAAAGTCTGTTTCCACAATAAAGTCACAAACATAGATTATTCTAGCATAACAAATTCTCTGTATAGGGCCATGTAGAGGCCATATCAGACCTTTCTTGGGAAACAAGGAAGAAAGTTTCAAATGCTTCTAGTAGCAATCACTGTTCTTTCAATTGCATTTAAATGATGTGATTTCTGCACATCAGTAGCTTTCATGTCATGCCCGTTTATTCACTTCCCCTCCAATATGTTCATACCCAAGGTCTTGCTTTCTTCCTTTCAATGTTTTTGTTGCTACTTTTTAATGTAAATGTTTAATTGGAAGGGTCAGTGAATATTATAAAACAATTTGTTGTAGGTTGTGCCTCAAATACAGTGTTATAGCACTCACCATTCTCCTCTTGCCTGTGAACTCTTGTTCAGAAATATTTTTTTCAACATTCATTAAATGAGAACAATCTCATTAAATGAGAGCGGTACTAAACACACACCTCGAGAAACCTGGATTTGGAGCTTTCCTTTTGAGACACTGCATAACCAAATTAACAGATTTGGTTAGCTGTAGATGCTATTTATACAATAATTCTACATCACAGTAGTCATTCTAGCCTATCCAGACAAAGACGCAGATTCACTGATGTAGTTTATAAAGAAATAATAGAAAAAAGCCACTCCAGGACTGTGCAACTGAACTATTTAGCACTGTTTTGCCAAAACTGCCTACTGATTTTCAGTCTTAGTGAATGCCCTGAGTTGATAGTCCATCTATCAGTAATGCAATGGAGCTCCCCTTGTTGTTATGGCATAAATTGCAGAGAAGATTTTATCTCAATTTTTATAATGCTGTTTTTGTTGACATATTAGGTGATATGCTTCCAAATGGCTATGCTTTTATTTCATGTACTATATGTGCATACAGACATAGAGACTAATAGGTAGTGGAAATGCTCATTATTTTAATAAGACATTATTGTAAAAGGTCTTGGATATTTTGAAGTTTTTGGATGCTGCTTCAAAATGAAACCTGTCATACTTTAGTCATCTAGCTGCTGAACTATCACAGGGAAAACAATCGATGTGGATTTGGTTTGGGAGCTCTATCTAAGCAAGAAGTGAGAACTGGGTGCTAAATCAGAAGGTAAGGTCTCTGGAAAGGTTAAGTGCTAAGATATTAATCATTTTGTGTTCTATTTAGAAAACAGCAGCAAGAAGGTAAATATCACAGCTAAAACATGCTTGAGAGTAATGACAGATGGTTGAAGTTGGCAGTGACATGCATGCTGTTGAGTCTTTAATCTTCAGACAGAATTGAAGCCAAGTTTAAACCAACAAATCATCTAGCAGAAGCTAAACTGGTGAGCCATGTTCAGACTACTTTTGATTCTGACAGGAGGGCTTTTATGTGCGAGAGAACAGAAGATGTTAAGAATATTTTCAGTGAAAAAAAGTAGTGCTAGAGTAGCAGTCTCTGGACTAAAATGTCTGTGAGAATTGAAGTTCATGTTCCTGCCCTTTAGAAGGGAATGCTCTACTCTGAATCAGAAAGAAGAAAGACTTGAATCCATTTTCAGATATTTCATATCATGATCTTAACTTTAATCACCTAATGACTTGAACAGATCAACTTTGAATTGGAAGACAGATGAGAGTACTTTTAATTTGATTATTTTTTTGGAATAGCAAGTATTTTCATGGGAAGCATGTAAACAAAAATGTAGGAAATTGCAAAATTGAGTTTTCTGTCTCAAAGTTGTCAGGTCTGATTTTCTCAGGAATAACAGAAAAAATAATGAGCAGGGATGTAGCTGGGCGATTTTCTTTGGCAATGGCTTCTGGGTGCATTTCCAGTTCTGGCTCTGACTGCATGGCTGCAGTGCAGTCACTGTATATCAGTTAGTTCTAGTACATTAGTAATTGCTGTCATTGAAAATATCCAATACAATGTATTACCATATTAATATAGGAAGTAGTGAACCGGATTTTCATGTTATCCCAAACCTTTTGTGCTGGGATGGGATAGTGAGGTTATGTCACAAATTATTCATGTAACATCCAAAAAGCCATTAATAAAATCTTTGTACCTCATTATGTTCTCTCATATTTTTGATATGCCAGATATTTAAGAGGAAAAATAACTGCTTTTGAGACATATTTTAATAAGAAATCACAGGGATTTTTTTTTGTCTCCTCCCTGCCTCACAGTAGAAATTTCATTTGTGCATACTATTAATCCAATTTCCTAGAACTCAGAGGGGAAAACGATAACTAATACAGTTTTAAATGACTCTAGATAGCTAAAATAGCTTTTTCTATTAATAAGATTCCCAGTGTGCTGATGTGTGAGTTTCCAAGAAGAAAATAAATATTCTCAGTTTAAATGTAGTCTAGTTCTGAGGAACTGCAGACTCATCTCTTATCCTTGCCATTTATTCAGTTTTGAATATTATCTGTCCAACAGCTCAGTCTTGTACGTAACCGAGGAAAAATTTGTTTATATTCCCCATTTGAAGAGGAAGAATTAAAAGCCTCTTTTTCAAGTTGACTGTTTTCAGGAGAATGCCAGATGCTTTAAGGCTAACTGCTCAAATGATGGCTTGCTCCTTCTGAAAGAGCTGGTAAGCTCCTCAAAATTTAACCCTTGGTTAGTGCATCACAAAAGTACAAAATTTTATTGGACCAACTAGAAAAGAAATAATCTTTTTTATTCATCTGCTATCAAAAATGAGAATCTTGTACTAAAGTGTTACACAAGCATACTGCTTTAACAAATTTCAACATAATTGTATCTTGCAAAGGCCAGTACTTTGTTAAGCTGAATTTCTTGAAAGGATTTTAAATAGTGCCGTTGGGTACTGAGCTCAGACTGTAAACACTGCCATGGGAACTACTCATTACATAAATTACTTTTGCCAGAAGATTCCTATTTGTTGACTTTGTCATATTGCTTTATGTAACTACATTATATATAACAATGTTAGAACATGCTCCTCCTACACAGAGAAGATTCCTATTAGTAAATTCCATAGTTTATTTCTCAGTCTTCACTTCAGTCGCAGTGGGAATGTTGGAGCTGTGCACACTGTTCTGGTTATGATGGAAAAGTTTTATCCAATAAGTTTTTTTTTTTTTTTTTCATTTTCCAAGCTGATAAAAATGTATTGTTCTACCCTTCACAAACAGTTTACTTCATGTTTATTTCTGACACTCAGAAAGTGTTTTCTAGCCCAGACACTGAGCTTATACTTTACTTTGCCCTTGAGAGATACACCCTTTTTTGGGGGAACCCCAGGGAGATCAGATTCCATGTTTCAGCTTATCTGCTTATGTGAAAAAAGGAAGACACATACTTTTCTATAGAATTTCTGATTTACTGAAATATCTTCAGTTCAGCTCATTGCATTTTTTTTTTTTATTAATTGCCTTTTCAGCCCTTTCAGTACACCCTCACCGTACAGGGATCTCTCTCTACCATTTAGAGATCTCTCTCTACCATTTAGCCCACAGGAATGTCTCCATCTGTTTCTACCTCTATTTTGCTAGAAGAAAATCTTCTTTGTTCCCCCCCACCTTACATTGTACGAACACTCTTCTGACCACAGATTGAGATCCCAAGTGTTATCCTTTTTATTTTTTTTGTTTGTAGTAGTCACTTGCAATTTCTCTCAGACTGTTTAAATTTTTTTTAGTTGAACACATGAATATTGGTTAAAGAATGAAAATTTGCTAGCCCAAGGTCAATCTGTTACTGTGCTACAGCTTTTATAAGCCCTAGTGGCAAAAAAACATTCTGCAACTTTGTTATGCAAAAGTAGTTCAAGGAGTCTTCATCCCTCCTTTACTTCAATGCTTTTAGTAGAAGTAAAAAAATTAAAAATTGATATTTTAACTGTTTCTGTAAGCTTCACCATCAATATCTCCTTTCAGATAAATCAAAGGCAATGTCACTGATTTAGCAGAGAAGACTGGGAATAGGAGATTATTGTCTTGGATTGGACATAGGAAGCTATGCTATGTCATATAGAAAGCAGCAAAAATTTACGTTGTGTTTTACTCCAGCTTATGCAAGTGGATTTGCATTGGCATTGAATGTGATCATTAGACAATAAAGGCTTTCTGTAACGTCATTTGTATTTTGTCTCTGACATCTTGTTAGGAATGCTAGTGTAGGCTTGTCTAAATGGTGGAGTTGCATAACCATTATTACTATGCTGCATTGCCCATCAGAAATTATAGAGTTTAATTACTGATTTAATTTTTTAAAATAAGGAATTAAAAATTTAAACTCAGAATAAATGCTATCTTAGGCAACAACTATGGCATTGCAGCTCCCACTTAAAAATAAAATATCCTTAATTGTGAAACTGCCAGGGAAACTGTGGATTGCATTACTGCTTTTACTGCCTCTTCTTGGAAAACACAGAGATGTTAGCTGTTTAAATCCCCAATTTGCATTTTTTATAGAACTGAAAATTCAATGCCATTAAACACAGCTAACAACAGTGTTGTAGCAGCAGTGGTTTTATTATTACTACTTTTAATTGAGAAGTTGTGCTTGAGTATTATTTGAATGTATAGATGGCAGATATGATGGTCAAATCCCGCTCTACATTTGTGCAGCTGTGAAGGGGGTGTCACCTCCTCTGTCCCCTCCTAAACCTGTCCCAGTGACTGTATTGTATGCTCCTTAAGCCTGATGGTGGCTCGGCACCATACGTAGGAGAGTGGAGAACTTCTGCACTAAGAAGGTGTAAATAAGCCCCTAAACCCAGATTACAGGGTAGTGAAAGTAGTTTATACTGCCTTACTACCCCTCTCACTGCCCCACCACCCCCAACCCCCCAGTTCTTATTGCCATAAACTCCAAATCAGGGTGAGAATGGCTGGAATCTTACTGACAGTGCCTATGGCGTTTGAAGGTTATTTAGGGATTCGTTGCTCCCCAGTTTTGCACTCCTTCAGGCAAGATACCTGGATTTGAGAATCTTGAGTTATTATGAATGTTGTTTTATAGTCCTATATTTGTGCTCTCTTTCTGACAACAGTAGGCTAGCAGCCTTGTGACAGTCTTACTCCTTTTTAACAATCTCAGTCTGTAACCTGGATTACCATTCAATAAACACACATAATCTAATACTATGCCTGTGTAGATTGTTACTTGAATTTTAAACAGTTTTGTAAAGGAAGGAGTAATTAGAAGCATGGAGCGGATTGGAAATTAGGTTGAAATTCAAAATGTATAAAGAAAAAGCAAGTTGTGCCCAACTCATTTGGTTTCTGTCTTTCCTTTGAGAAGATGATTGAGCTTCAAGTAGTAGGTCTTGTCTATCTGGCATGCTCTAAAGTATCTGATACAGTGAACTATGGAAAATGAATTTGAATCTAAGAAAATGGACTTTGATGCAACAATGTAAAAATGAGCAAAGGACTTGCTAAAGCAGTGGCAACAAGGCATCTGTTTGGAAAGAGAAGCTGTCAGTCAGAAGGATTCTTAATTATTTTGAGGAACTGGGCTACTGAAAATTGCTGCTGACACAGTGTGGGTGTTACGGTCACTGCACAAACAGGAGGAAATATGAGAAGCTGCATGGGCAGGTGGGCTTCCAAAAAAGTAGAGAGATCAAATAAGTGATTGCAGAGTTCAAGGTCATGAACTCAGGAGCTAATGATTTGTGCAGCAAGTCATGAGCCCATTAAATGCAAATAATTGAAGCAATGAAATTCCTAATCTAACAGTCACAGAAAGACAATCCAGTATGATACATACATAAACTTGTAGTCACCCAGATTCAAGAAAAGATTTTTTTTCAGATGAGAACAGAGGCAAAAGAAGTCTATGAAGACCATTTGAGGAGGGGGGATTTTTATGTAGTGAGAGAAGATTAGAAGAATTAGCTTATGCAGGCTAGTAAAATAAATCCTGATATGTCTGCTACCTATGAAAACACCAGAAAATTAAACACCACAGAAGAAAAGAGCTATTTAAACAGAAATTTGACAAAATAATTACTTGTTATAAAACTTCTGCAAATAAATTCAGACTGGCCGTTTGAAGACCATTCCAAATCATGAAAAAGATGAAACTCTACAGCTTTGTTTTTCCATAAGAGCAGTGGATGTGAAAAAACAAGTTACTTCTAAGATGGAATCTGATAAATCAAAAAAAGTGATTCTATAAAGTGGCGGTGTAAGGGTTTTATCCAGGAGGTCCTGGTAAGTCCTATGTATGTCCTAGAGAGAGGGTTAATGCTTGACTATTGCTCTCTCCACTGGAGAGCCCAGAGGTGAAAAAACAGCCGTTATGTAGAATTGCAAGAGATTGCTCCCCACAGGCACATCTCAGTGAACTGTATTCCACTCATCTGTGCTGTCAGAATTAAATTCAGTTGTAAGACTCATGACTTTTTTCCAGTAATTTTCATAATTTTAGCCACAGCAATTACTGGCAATTGACTATAGATTCTGTAGTGCACTTCTGTCAGATTAGAGAGAGATTATCTGTGACAACAAAATGTGAGGCATCTTCTACTTGCTAGCTCATACTTACAAACTGGAACAAACCATATTATATGAACACTGGCATACATGTTAGAAACTGTGAAAGGAGAAAAGTTATGGTTTCAGAACACAGAAAAGTCAGAAAGGGATGCTGTGCTTGTCTCCATTACTCTGCCCAGAAAGGCTGTTAAATCTTTGTGATTTCTTTTTTTTTTTTTTGGTAAGCAATTCTGCTCCATGTCTCCTAATTATGCACTGGAGATGCATAATCTGAGCCAAGTTAGACAAGAGGGTGACTAGGATGTTAGTGACACTAGCTGCTGTCTCTGAGAGGTAGAAATTTCTGTGGCTGAAAAGTTAGCAAATACATCTGTTGTGGGTTAACACTCGTAGGCAGCTAAGCCTCACGCAGCTTGCTTAGCCCCCATGTAGTTGCTTGTTCAGTATCCCACAGCAGGATGGGGAGAGAATTGGAAGGGCAACAGTGGGAAAACTCATGTGTCAAAGTGAAGACAGTTTAATAAGGGAAGAAAAACAAAAAAGCAAGCAAACAAACAAGTAAGTCATGCAAAAGCAATCACTCACCACCAGCTGACCAATGCCCAGACAGTTCCTGAGCAATAGCCACCTTGAAAAACTCGCTCCCATTCCTCACCTGCCCCCAGCTTTTACTGCTAAATATGATGTTATATGCTGTCGTGTATTTCTTTTGTCAATTTGGGTTCAGTGTCTCAGTCCTGTACCCTCCCCGCCTCTCACTCACCCTTTGCTTGAGCCACTGGGGCAGCAGACTGAGAAAGAGGAGAAGACCTTCATGCTGTGTAAGCACTGTTTAGCAATAGCGAGAACACTGGTGTGTTATCACCACTGTTTTCTCACAAATCCAAAGCATAGCACCATATGGGCTGCCATGAAGAAAATTAACTCAATTCCAGGCAGATCCAATTTGGTGTCCCGTTGCTAAAAGACAAAACATTACAGTGCTAATGAGTAAGTAGTTCCTTTTTCATTGCAGTGGGAGTTGCTCTCCTTCACCGAGGGATTAATTGCATAAGGAATTAATTTGTGATTCTCTGGTTCTCTTAATTTAAGGCATTTCTACTTCAGTGATTATTTTGTTGCAATGAGATGGTAAGTTGATGTTTATGCTGCTTAGCACGTGATGTAATACCTTCACTTCTCTACAGCATGTTATAAAACCTGGTGAGGCTTCATCATGGGTAGGCTAAGCTTTTATTACTTTTATGTGCTTAAAAATCCAGAAATAAGATGGTTCACTCATTTACACCACTAAGCTTCTTCTATTACTCTCTTGCACTAGCCCCAATGACCATGGTGGCACAGTAACATACTGCCAAAACAATGCCTGTTTGTAGTCTTACGGAAAATTTTGCTTCTGCTGTTTTAACTAAAAGAGCACTTCACAGCTAATAGGAAAGACAAGCTTACTTTCCTGAAAGGACAGCTGAATTTTGAAATAGCATCTCAATTTCTATTTCTAGCAGAGATAAAACTTGGAGGAAACTGAGTGGAGGCTTCTATATTTTTCTCTACTGCAACATGTAGAGATTAATATAATAGAGTTCTTATCATTGTGGCTTGTCTGCCACCTGTGAGAAAAATTTGGGTGGTCCAGCCATCATTTGAAGACAATGTTGTGTCCAAGGGACATTCTGGGGTTTATGCAAAATGCTGTGTTGTTTGGTGGCTGCTAGTGTTGGTCATCAAACTGCATGCCTCTGACAATAGCAATTTCTCAGGGAAAAAATGTGGGGCTTTCAATTCCCTGTGTTTCTTCTCTGTCCTTTTCTGTGGAAGCACCACCTGGTCTCTGGTAAGGATTTCCACACGTTGTAAAATGTGAGCAGCTCTAAAACAACTTTTGTTTTAGAGGGAGTTTAACTAAGTGATAGTGCCTTAAGGATAACCTCACTTTTATGATACTGTTTTGAGCACTTGAGATGTCCTGTAGAGAGATTCCCTCCAGTGTCATCCAAAGCCCAAGAAACATCAGATTCTTTTTTAAAAAATGATTATAAATAGAAGACTGATATAACATAAACTTGTGAATCTCGTGTATGTTTTGTCTTGCTTTGCCGATGTATATTCTGAGAACCTGTTGACACAAGGTGCTGTTGTGTCCCGATTTCCAGCTGCTGAATTGCATTTAAATTTCTTACTGCTGCTTTTCCTTGTGAATGATGTACTCTATCACTAATTAGAAGGGAATATTGCAGGAACATAACTGATTAGAGCGGGATGTTGCAGATGATATCAAGCTGAGTGGTACAACTGATATGCTTGAGGGAATGGATGCCATCCAGGGAGACTTTGACAGGCTTGAGGAGTGGGCCCATGTGAACCTCATGAAAGTCAACAAGGCCAAGTTCAAGATCTTGTACTTGAGTTACAGCAATTTCCAATATCAGTACAGGCTGGGGGCTGAATGGATTGAGAGCAGCCTCAGAAGGAAGAACTTGAAGATACTGGTTGATGAAAAATAGGATATGAGCTGGTGATATGCACTTGCAGCCCAGCAAGCTGATTCTGTCCTGGGTTGCAGCAAAAGAAATGTGTCCAGCAGATCAAAGGAAGTAATCCTCCCCTTATACTCCACGCTTGTGAGTCTCCATCTGGAGTACTGCATCAAGTTCTGGGGTCCTCGGTACAAGAAAGACATGGACCTGCTAGAGCAAGTCCAGAGAAGGCCAAGAAAATGGTCAGAGGGCTGGAGCACCTCTCCTGTGAGGAAAAGCTGAGAGAGTTGGGGCTGTTCAGCCTGGAGAAGAGAAGGCTCTGGGGAGGCCTTTATTGAAGGCCTTTAAGTGTGTAAAGCAGATTTATGAGAAAGGTTAAGAAAGACTTTTTACTAGGACTTTTAGCAACAGGACAAGGGACAATCATTTTTAAACTGAAAGATGGTAGATTTAGATTGGAGATAAGGAAGAAATTTTTTAGATGACGGTGGTGAGTCACTGGAACAGGTTTCCTAGAGAAGGCGTGAATGGCTCATCATGGGAAGTGTTCAAAGTCAGGTTGGACAGGGCTTTGAACTAGACCATCTTTGAAGGTCCCTTCCAACTGAAATAATTTTGTGATTCTATGATTCTGTGATCATCCTTGTAAATACAACAGCATAATTGTCCATAGAATGTTGTCATTTTGTTATATATGTATTTAAGGATCCCTTTGCTAACATGTCATCTATTTGATTTATTCAAATTTCTTACTTTCTTCCCCTTTGACTATGCCACAGTACAATTTGCGTTTTTTTTCAGTATAATGCACATTTTTTCAGTATTATACATTATGCATTTTAATGATGTTTCTAAACATGTTTTTACTGAAGACTGTGTAATGCTATAAATTGAAGAAACAAAAAGAACAATATGACTAAATGTAGCCTAGAATATTATAAGAGCCTTAAAATTAAGCCAACAAGGATGACAAATTGCAATAAAGAAAATAATTAAACAAATTCACATGTCCATTATCTTTTGTAATAAAAGTATGCGATGCTGAGTAGCCAAGACAGAATTTTTGACTTAGTAAGTTTAGCAGGAGTGACTGTTCCTGGTGAACTGGTTCTATAAAAAAATACTAAGATGATTTTCAGTTAGCAGGAAAGTTTTCTAAAGTGGCCAAACCAACAGTCAACTTCTGTGGTTTCAATTGAGGTCAATAGGTATCTCATCCCTAATAGAATTAAGATCTTTGCTAGTCTTTGCTGGCTTCTTTCAAACTCATGCCATAACCATTGCTGATTAAGAGAAGTCTATACAAGTGCAACACAGCACTATTACTGCCCACAATGTTCATGGCCACAGCAGAAAATATTTATTAATCCCTTACTCGTCATCACATTAAGGAGTTTTTTCTTTGCTAAATTGAGTACATCTTTTATTTTTACTTTCTCCCTTCGTGGTTTTATTTTATTTTATTTTATTTTTAATGTGCTGATTTTAATTATCTTTCCCTCACAGGCTGCTTAAAAAACCTCAAACTGCTCAATATGAGTTTCAATAATTTGAAGTCAGTCCCTCCAGAATTGGGTGATTGTGAGAATCTGGAAAAACTGGATTTGTCTGGAAATATGGAAATAACAGAGCTCCCATTTGAAGTAAGATAACAAAATATGTTTCCTCCATCTTATTTGCCTTATAAGGTATTTTATCACAAACTTAAAATATTTTCTTAACAGATTAAATCACATTCCTTGCAATTTTTAGCAATAGTGTTTTAGTAGTAATGTCACTGAAAATGCCTTATCAGCAGTTAAATGGGACCAAGCTTCTTTGTTTTGGTTTTCAAGTCACTAAACTTTGCTTGTATTTATTCTGATATATGAAGGAGGACATGATCCTAAGGGGGATTTGGCCAGTGGTGATAAGGAGAAGGCTGCAAATAGCTATTTTCTGTGAAAGTGAAGTGCATCTTGACAGTCAAATTCACCTACTAAACTTCATTTTTTCCCAGTGTCTGTTTTCCTTTAAAAAGAGTATGGAGAGTTCTATAAACAACACTGCACATTGCTATGTGCATAAATATCTGTCTGAAAGGGACATTATGTGTGAGGCATGGTATGAATACACAATAAACACTGAGAAAAGGACTGCCAGGCATGCAGCAAGATTGTTTCTTGTGTTGGATGCATAACTGCTCTCTGCCACAGATGCTCTGAGACTTACTGTTCACGGAGAAAGGAACCACTGGCTAAGACCTAACCACAGTTTCAGATATCATCTGTATTTCTCAGGTTCTTAATATCCTGATTCCTCAGGGATGAGTAGGAGGAGCTTTAGGGAGAAGGGTCAGACTCTTCTTTACTGATTCCCACTTTTTCTGTAAACATCTGTCCCTGGAAATTTACAGGCAATGTTGGAGTGGATGAAACTTATATGAGATCTGGTTTGGCCATACTTGTTTTCTGTTCTGAGGAGATGCAAGCAGTAATTAACTTTCCTCTCTGACTTTTCATTGCAAGGTAGTTTATCTAGGAAAAACTGTTTAAAAATTTTGTGAAGGAAACAGAAACAAAGAGTGAATGTAAGCTTCAGATTGGAAGTGGACACTGCATAGAAATGTTAGCCACAGCACAAACAGTGCAGGTCTCCTTTCTCCTTCCTCTCCTCCTCCTTCAGATAGCAAGGACAGGGGACAAACCAGATAAAACTTAACTGGTAAAAAGGAAGCATAATGGAATCAGGAAAACATGTATCCTGAACAGGCAGAGGAATTAAACATAAGCATCTAGGAAAAGTGAGTATATGCAAACCTGTGGACTAGAATGGTGAATTTAGCCCCAATCATTGATATATTAAAATCAATTAGTATTTCCCCAGTTGCTTCGAAAGGCCTCACAGTGCAAAGGCTTACCCATGTCAATGCGTTATGGGTAGCCTTTGCATGTAAACCTAGCTGCTCCTGTAAGTCTTTCCAGGGCTGAGTCCAAAGAGACCAGTATTTGTCTTGGAAAGCTCAGAAATGTCGTTGCCCTCTGGCAGTCTCCTATTCAATGGGATTGAAACCCATTAAAACTGGGTGTAGCCTAGTGAGTAATAGTTCACTTACAATCTATGGAAAAAAATGAGAAGCTGAGCAAATGACTTTACGTAACAGCAAAATCTGGAAGCAGCATCATGTCAACATAGTCTAAAAGGTCAAGAAGAAAAATATTGGCATTGTTTATTGTGTTTCCTTGTTTCTCTGGAGGCCAGCACTTAATATATACTTGCAGTTGTCTGTGAGGTAGGCTACACAATCTCTTTTTATTTAGTTTATAAAATTAGTTTCCTAGAATCAACATTTCAAGGGCAGCTTTGGAAGCCAAACATACCATTAAAGGAACACTTCTGTGTGTTTAAATGCTGTTTGCACCATTTAAAATGCTGCAAAGTGTTTGGCCTTTGGTGTACTCAATATGGCTGTGTTACTTGAGGGCAAGTGCATCAGTACTCTTGCTAATGTGATAGGTGTCTGATGTTTGATTCTCAGACGGGCAAAAGGTGATAGTCACTGGCAGATAACTATTTAATGAATTAAAATATTGAATTAATCTGAACAGTCTAAAATGCTTCACCATGGACCACCTCCTCCTCCTCCTCATCCTGCTTGGATCTTGGTGTCCCCTCTGCTCTTTCTCACTCTTTTTATTCTCTCCTCCTTTCTCTGGAGTAGAAAATTTTTTCACCTTTCTTAAATAAGTTTTTAGAGTGGCACCACACACTTGACTGAGGGCTTGGCTGTGTCCTGTGCTGGATCCATTTGAGCCGGCTGGAACTATTTGTATCCAGAATGGAGTAACCTCTGGTCTCTTTCCATAGGGGCCACCTTGCAGCTCCTATGCTGCCAGCACCTTGCCATGGACACCCAGTACAAGTATTTATGACCCCAAGTTAGACAGATTAGATCAATTATTACCTAATACAATTGTTGCTAATGTCTGATAATCCAGTGAAATGCATTCTCTCCTGTGGTGTGAGTACTGGGAACCGTAGAGTGTAAATGAGCAAGTATGTGTGGGCTCTGTTTGGGTAGGTGAGAATGGGTTCCCTTTACAACATAAGGAAAAAAAAAAAGAGAAAAGTTGGCAACCAATACACAAAAGAAGGTAGAGAGTTGCTAAAAATGTTTCCTGTTTATAATTTTTTTTTAGGAAGTTCAATTTTTATTTGACTTTCCAATCCCTAAAAGTTTCTTCTGGGAAGGTTAAAAAAATGCATGAGAGCAGCAGCAGTATTCTCCAGTGTCAAACTTACTCAAAAGAAATAAAGGCAAATTTCAGCTCAGCAGAAATGATCAAAGTCTAATTTTACCTTGGTTTGGTACGTAGAATAATGACCAGAGAGACACTGATGACATATACGAAAATAGATTCAAAGAGATTGATAACATGCCTGTAATTCAGTCGACAGTTTCTGACAGACCCGTAAAGGTTTGTGAGATGATCAGAACTCTGATATACACTTCAGACTGATATACATCTTCAGTAATCAGTTTCCCTGTTCCCTTTCCACCTATCTTCTGTATGACAGGTGCAAAAAGAAGAGGAGTCCTGAAGGTTTTGGTTTATTTGGTTATTTAGTTGTTTACTTTCTTAAGAAAAGAGTTCAAGCTTGGCATTCCTTTTTTTTTTTTTTTTTTTGTTGTTGTTAAATAGACACAAAATATTGCATGGTGAGCTAATTTAGGGGGAGAAATCAGTGAGATGGATCATATAACACATCACTGTAGTTCTTACCCAGAAGTGGTAGAGGGTGAGTGTAGGTTATTACAACAAACCATACCGTGTCACCAAATACTAATTTTGAACTGAAGTTCCTAATTTGTGAAGACAGCTACCATACATGTGTATAGATTTTTGCTGACATATCAGTTGTTTCTGTGCCTGCATTTGTCAGTCAGCTATGTAAGAAATTCACAGACTTATGACGTCTGTTAAGTCTGTTAATTTGTTTTGTAAACAAGGAAACCTCAGGAAGACAAGATGTTAATAACTTTTATCTTGTTCTAATTTGCAGATAAACTACAGATGTTAAGGAGGTTTTCAGCATGTATGCTGACTATTCTTGCCCTTTCAATCTGCCAATTTAATTTTTCAATGTAACTGTTTTAAGCTAAGGTGTGCTATGATTGAGATGCTTTAGCATAACTGAAATATTGTGGATCTTAATTCTCTGTTAATAGATTCAATATCTGGCAATGATACATCCACCTTTTTCAGTGTGTGGGGCAAAAACCCCACCCCAAATTATAGCATTCTGCTTGGCCTTATGTGACCTGTTTCGTGGAGTGTGTGTATCAGCCTACTAGGAACATGTATGTCCAATACCTGGACTTTTGTCAATATTTCTATTTGAGTGTGCTTTGGAGCCATGCCTTGAGTGACATCTCATGCCATAGCATCAGGAGGCAAGCACATTGGTCACTTGTCTGTGATTTCTTGTAGAAAGCCCTTTCCCTATTTTCGAAGGCCACTTGCAGCACTCTGTAAGTTATCTGACTGAAACTTAAAATGAGATAAGCTGATGCTCCATCAAAAAAATTAAGTGTGTGTGCTCTCATCTTTTACTTTCTCAAGGCTTAGGATTTCATACCATTCCATATTATGCCTAAAGAGGAGCAAGGTGGTTCAATGTCTACATTTCAGTTTATTTTTATGTCTTCTACTGTTGGATGTCTAACATTTTTACATTTTAGAAAGTTCAATTTAACTTCAGTATTAGATTAGTATTAGTTGCAAAGTAAGTCCTTTGGCAGAAGAGATTTTTGGATCTGCAGTTGAATTCAAATCTGTTTTGGCCACATTTGTAAATTAAGAATGCTTTTCTCTGGACATGAGTAAAAATATAAATTGAAATAAAATGTGAATGTTAGAAAAGGCAACCTACATGGTATTATATTTATACAGCCAGTTTGTAATAGATATTTCTAGACCTCAGTAACCAGGCTCAGCAGGGGAAGGTGCACTATGAATTTTAGGGCACAATCTTCCCTGAGAGGACACGTAGCTGATAAGGCTCCTTTGCAGAGGTGAATTTTTTCCTCTAGCTAAGATACTCAGGAGAGGCATGCCCTGTGTGTTATCCAGTTCCTGTCCTAGCATAGTGGGATTATACTGGGTACTATACTCTGTAGCTGCAGAAAGAAGGGAAGTGATAGATGGAGTTGTTGTTAAATTTCTTGTACTTTCTGTGTGTGAATTTAAGAATAGCATTAGTGATGGTATTTACATTTTAACAATTGGATAGAATTCCTATTGCTATTTTCATGCATGTTACACAACTGATTTGTTTTTCTAGGAATAAAAATGATATTATAAATAACAAATGTATTTTGTGATACAGGTTTGTAGAAAAAATTCTGATCCTATTTTGAGATGTGCTTCCTTCAGAAAGTGTTACTTTCTACAGTTATTTACTGAATCACCTAATTAATGTTTCCTGTGCATGGCAGAATACCTGCTTTGTGCTGATATTTCAAATAAACAGCTTTGCTGTGTTGAAGGGCCAGTTCTTCTTCCATGCTATAAAATTCTACTAATAATGCTACAGCAGCCAAGAGTATCTATAGATGTGACCTGAAGGAACTTTAATGAGAAGAGAGGGAGATGAAGAAATTCTTATTTCCTCCATCTGTACCATCTGGTGTGGCACATGCCGTCAGTCACAGGACAGGCAAGTCACTCCACAGTACCAGTAGCAAGGCAGAAATGCTTACAGATAGGTGTTCTGATATAGAAAATGAATTAAAAAGGGGCCTTGCAAAATTATTCTGCGTTGAACAGTGTTCAATACCACCTGTAAGCAGTCCCAGTAAGT
The DNA here is from genome assembly GCF_036417535.1 of Chlamydotis macqueenii. NCBI lineage: Eukaryota > Metazoa > Chordata > Aves > Otidiformes > Otididae > Chlamydotis > Chlamydotis macqueenii. Next base: position 44,167,849 of record NC_141593.1, read on the forward strand.
GATCTGAAAATTTTCTGTATCCTTTGTGAGGTCTGGGAAGTGCAAAGTGAGGGAATGAGACAGAGACCGACACAGCCTATAAATACCTTGTCAAAGAAAGAGCACATGTATGTATGCTTGCATTTCCATGTCAGTCCTGTATAAACTGATCTTTGAATTTCAGAGAAATGGCAAGGTCATGCTTTCTGGCTGTTTTAGCACATCATGTTTTCCACTGTTCATATAAAACCTTGTTTTGTGTTTCTGATGCATAGAAGGTTTCAGCTAACTTACTGATATAAGCAAGTACAGGTTTAGGGAGCTTTCAAAATCATGGAATAGTTTGGGTTGGAAGGGAACTTAAGGGTCATCTAATCCAACTCCCCTGCAAGGACCAGGGACATCTTCAACTTCATCCAACCTGACCTCAAGTGTTTCCAGGGATGGGGCATCTACCACCTCCCTGGGCAACCCCTTGCAGTCTTCCACCACCCTCATTGTGACGAATTTCTTAGTTACATCTAGTCTGAATCTACCCTCTTCCAGTTTAAAGCCATTACCACTTGTCCTATCCTTACAGGCCCTGTTAAGAAGTTTGTCCCCATCTTTCTTATAAGTCTCCTTTAAGCACTGAAAGGCTGCAATAAGGTCCCACTGGAGCCTTCTCTTCTCCAGGCTGAAAAACTCCAACTCTCTCAGCCTGTTTTCATAGGAGAGATATTCCGTCCCTTTGATCATTTTTGTGGCCCTCCTCTGGACCTGCTGCAACAGGTCCATGTCTGTCTTGTACTGAGGACTCCAGAGCTGGATGCAGTACTCCAGGTGGGGTCTTGTCAGAGCGGAGTAGAGGGGCAGAAGCACCTCCCTCATGCTGCTGTCCATGCTCCTTTAGATGTAGAGCAGGATACAGTTGGCTTTCTGGGCTGCGAGTATGCATTGGTGGTTCATATCCAATTTCTTATCCACCAGTACCTCTAAGTCCTGCTCTGTAGGGCCGCTCTCAATCCCTTCGTCCCCAGCTTGTATTGACAACAAGAATTGCCCTGACCCAGATGCAGGACCTTGCATGTGGCCTTGTAGAACCTCATGAGGTTCATGTGTGCCCACTTTTTGTACTTGTCCAGGTCCCTCTGGATGGCATTCCATCCCTCAGCTGTGTCAATCACACCACTCAGCTTGGTATCGTCTGCAAATTTGCTGGAGGTGCACTCAATCCCATTGTCTATATGTCATTGATGAGGATATTAAAAAATACGGGTCCCCATATGGCCCCCTAAGGGACACCACTTGTCACTAGTCTTCATCCAGACATTGAGCCCTTGACCACTACTCTCTGGATGGGACCATCTAGCCAATTCCTTATTCATCAAACAGTCCATCTGTCAAATCCATAGCTCTCCAACTTAGAGAGAAGGGTGTTGTGGGGGACCATGTCAAGACAGATGACATCCATAGCTCTTCTCTTGTCCATTGATGTAGTCACTCCACCACAAAATACCACTAGATCGGTCAGGCAAGACTTGCCCTTGATGAAGCCACACTGACTGTTTTGAATCACCTCCCTGTTCTCCATGTGCCTTAGCACAGCTTCTAGGAGGTTTTGTTCCATGATCTTGCCAGGCACAGAGGTGAGGCTGACGGATCGGTAGTTCCTAAGGTTCTCCTTTCTACCCTTTTTAAAAATCAGTGCAATGTTTCAATTTTTCCAGTCACCAGGAACTTTGCCTGACTGCCATGACTTTTCAAATATCATGGAGAGTAGCTTGGCAGCTACAGCAGCCAGTTTCCTCAGGACTTTAGAATGCGTCTCGTCAGGTCCAATAGACTTATGTATGTTCACGTTCCACAGGTGGTCATGAACCTGATGTTCTCCTGTAGTGGAAGGGACTTTGCTCCCCCAATCCCTACCTTGAGGTCCATCCATTCGAGAGGTGTGAGAATAGAGGTTGTCAGTGAAGACCAAGACAAAAAATTTGTTGAGTACCTTAACCTTCTACTTGTCCATGACTTTGCCAGTCATGTTCATCAGAAGGGATACGCTTTCTTTGACCTTCCTTTTCTGTTTGAACATACCTGTAGAAACCCTTCTTATTAATCTTTGCATCCTTTGCCAAGTTCAGCTCCAGCCATACCTTGGCCTTCCTGACCCTATCCCTACACAACTGGCCAGCGTCCCTATACTCTTCCCAGGATACCTCTTCCTGCTTTCACTGCCTGTGCATTTCCTTCTTACCCTTCAGTCTGACCGGCAGGTCTTGACTTATCCATGCCAGTCTCTTGCCTTGTCTCTTGCTCTTGGGCTCTATGGGAAGTGTCCTTAAAGTTCTGCCAGCTCTGTTCTGCTCCCTTGTCAATGAAGGCATTTTCCCAGGGTCCCCCATGGAGGGCCCACTGGGACAGCCGTTCTGGAGAGACTGCACCCCGTGGAAGAGATGACCCGTGCCGGAGCAGTTTCACGAAGGACTGTGGCATATGGGTGGGACCCCACAATGGAGCAGGGGAGGAATGTGAGGAGTTCTTCCCCCAGCCATGAAGCAGCAGTGTAAAACAATGTGTGATGAACTGACTGCAACCCCCATTCCCTCTTCCTCCTTGTGCCGCTCAGGGGGGAAGGTAGTAGAGATAATGTTAAGCTTGGGAAGAGGGAGGGGTTGGGGCAGGTTATCTTGTTCTGTGTCTCATTATCCTGCTGTTTGTAGTAATAAATGAATAGTTTTCCCCAAGTCGAGTCTGTTTTACCTGTAACGGTAACTTTAATGATTTTCTCCCTGTCCTTATCTCAAACCTCGAGCCTTTTTTCTTACATTATCTCTCCCTATTCTCTCGGAGGGTGGGAGGAGTGAGAGAGAGACTGCGTAGTCTGGTCCCGATCGGGGCTGAACTATGACAGTGTCCTATTGACTAACTCTTTTAACAGCTGGAAGTTTGCTTTCTTCAAATTCAGAGTCCTGACTTTACTCTTCATCTGACCCATATCTTTCCGGACTGTGAACTCCATCAGTGCATGATCACTGCAGCCAAAGCTGCCTCCAATCTTGATGCCATCAATTAGCTCACTTGTGTTGGTGACCAATGGATCCAGTAATGCATCCCCTCTGGTAAGGGTATCCAGAGTTACAGGAGTTATAGTTGGTGCTGTTTATCTGCTTTATTTACCTGAAAAATACAATTAGTTGTCTCTTGCATCTTTCAAGAATGCTAACATGTGTGACCCTAAAAAAAGAAAGCTGATATGATTAGAGATTCATTAAGCACTTAATTCCTAAAATTTTCAAACACAGCAGTATCCAGAATAGACATAAATAACTTTTTAATACATAAATGCAATTTCAAAAGGTATTTTAAAACTAAAGTTTAACGGCTGGAAAGTTTTTGGTCTCTTTTGGTCTCGTTCTGTTTTTCTGATCAGTCCTATTCAACAAAAGAAAACATTTAGCAGGAAGAGCAGAGGCATAAGCTCTGTCCCAGTGTGGGGAGATTTCAAATAACTCCCTGCTGGGCATTTCCACTTAACTTATTGCCTTTGTGATACATGACTGACACCTCTCAAAGCCATACCCTGGTTATGCAACAGTCTCAATAGAAACGTAAAATGTGTTGTTTTACCAGCATGCTGTTTTTCAAAGCTACAAACTTCCAAACCTGTTTCTTTCCCTTGCCATTTTTTTTTGTGTGTGTAATAATTATAAGATGAAAAACACATTCAAGAGGACGTACAGGACATTAATTTCCCAGGAGTTTCACTATTCATTCAGGCACTACAGGAACTCATCCTTAGTTCCTTCCTCTCTCATTCAATGGGATTGTAAAGTACCTGTAAAATCTTTACATTTGTAGCATTTTTGAAAAGTTACAAAAGAGTAATTTATTTGATTTGTTAAAACTGAATTTTATTTGTGTGGGTTTCTGCTAACCACAAAGCAGAGAGGAGTGGTGTACTAAAGGGCTTAACATAGTACTGTGAAGCCAACGCATTAAGACAATCTCTGGCAAAATTCTTCCTTTTAAATCACTGGCACAAGTCCAGTTGACTTTAATCGGACCAGCATTTCTGTGCATACATTTTGCAGTCTCAGAAATGTTTTTCCAGTTGCTTGGCTTGGGTGCATTGCTGTTAGACAGGATTTCATCTTGCCCTTCTTCGCTCAGTGCTTGTTTTCTGTTTGAATTTGCTTAACGCTCATGACGAGTTGCTTTATGATACAGGTGGCCAAAGTGCTGTCAATCCATGCAAAGCAACAGCTGCTTTGTGGAAATGGTATAAGATGTAACATCAAACATTAGCAGGAGGGGTGTGAAACCCAAAAGAGCAGGTGCAAAGGTGTTAGGTGTCAGAGGAGACTCATGGAGGCCTTACTGTTGCAGGAGCTCTCATAAATGTTTTAATAGATAAGAGGCTACAGAAGGGCACGGTTCTATGTTAGGAGACAGGATTATGCAGTTAGGCACAGAAAAGTGTGTCAGTTGATCCTATTTTTGGCACTGTGCTTCCAAAATCTACTAATTAATATAGCATCATTTCAAAACCACTTCACTGTCAGAGCAAGTCAGCAGCTAATAATAACAACCCACTTGATTTGAGAACTGACCCATGCCTACCTCCATGGTGTGGTGCCAGTGACCTTTCCTTTACCTTTCACATGAGTTCAATAAAAGTAACATCACCTTTCACGGTCTTAAATTTTTTTATAGTAGGGAATGACAGAGAAGTAGGTTTACAACGTAAGGGAAGACTTAACAATGAGCAAAGGGGCATAATGTGAATGCTGTGACACAGCTATGTTGTTACAAAAAGCATTAATTGAATTGCAAAAGAATTCAGTGGTAAGAAAAAGTATTTCGTACTGTTCCTGCTCTTCTTTCTCTGAAAAGTGTTAAAAATCTTACTGAGTCCAATACCAAATGGGCTTTCAAAATCCTGCTTGTATATCCCCCATTCATTAGTGAGATAATCTGAGGCAGATTTTATATAACAACTGAATAGAAGTAGAGATGAGAACAAGTACATAGCACTATCACATCTGAGCATTTTAACTTAAAGAAAAATGTATCTGGTGCCCACATACATGGAATGATGAGAGTCAGAAGGGAGCTGTAAATGAAGAGAGAGAAAAGCAAGTTAATTGTTATTGGGTAAAATGCACTTATTCTGTAAGAAGAATGAAGTTGGAGAGTGTCGTAGTTTAGCCCAGATCAGGACAAGACTATGCAGTCTCTCTCTCACTTCCCCCACCCTCAAAGAGAACAGGGAGACATAATATATGAAAAAAGGCTTGAGGATTGAGATAAGGACAGGGAGACATCCTTAAAGTTACCGTTACTGGCAAAACAGATTCAACTTGGAGAAAACTATTCTTTTTTTATTATTAAAATCAAAGCAGGATAACGAGAAAGAGAACAAGATGGTCCAGAGGAGGGCCATGAGGATGATATGAGGGCTGGAGCACCTTTCCTATGAGGACAGGCTGAGAGAGTTGGGGTTGTTCAGCCTGGAGAAGAGGAGGCTCTGGGGAGACCTGATAGCGGTCTTCCAGTACCTCAAGGGAGCCTACAAGAAGGATGGAGAGAGGCTGTTCAGTAGGGCCTGTTGTGATAGGACAAGGGGTAATGGTTTTAAAACAGAGGGAGGTAGATTTAGATTAGATATTAGGAAAAAAATTTTTACACTGAGGGTTGTAGAACACTGGAACAGGTTGCCCAGAGAGGCAGTGGATACCCCATCCCTGGAAACGTTCAAGGCCCAGTTGGACAAGGCTCTGAGCAACCTGATCTGGTTGGAGATGTCCCTAGTCCTTGCAGGGGGGTTGGACTAGATGACCTTTGAAGGTCCCTTCCGACCCTAACCATTCTATGATTCTATGAGTCTAAGATAACCTCCCCTCTCCCTCTCCCTCTTCCTGGGCTTAACAGTATCTCTACTACCTTGCCTCCCTGAGCAGCACAGAGAGGAAGAAGGAATGGGAGTTATGGTCAGTTCATCACATGTTGTTTTACACTGCTCCTTTCTCGTCAGGGCAAGGCCTCCTCACATTCCTCCCCTGCTCCAGTGTCGGGTCCCTCCCATGGGCCACAGTCCTTTGTGAACTGCTCTGGCACGGGTCATTTCTTCCACGGGGTGCAGTCCCTCCAGAATAGCTGCCCCAGTGGATCCTCCACGGGCTACAGCCTCCTTCAGGCATCCGCCTGCCCTGGCGTGGGGTCCTCCAGGGGCTGAAGGTGGATCCCTGCTCCTCCATGGGCTGCAGGGGTACAGCCTGCCTCACCATGGCCATCACCATGCGCTGCACGGGAATCTCAGCCAGGAGCAGCATTACTCCTGCCCCTCCTTCTTCACTGACCTTGGCGTCTGCAGCTGTTCCTCTCACAAGAAAAATTCTTCACAATTGGCTCAGGCAAACGCCTCTCAGGTTCTCTTCACATCTCATTCACATCTTATCTCCTCTCCACTTCTTGCAGCTGGGCTGGGCTGAGTTGGGCCCAGACGGCCGCCCGGCAGGAGGCCAGAGGGTGAAGGCCTCAAGGCCCACAAGGCTTGCATCTCCCCCTCTTTGCCCTCACTCAATGTCTTCACACCTTCTCCCTTTTTTTTTTTTTTCTGGTTTTCCCCTTCTTAAATACATTATCACAGAGGTGTTATCAGGGAACATTCTGTCACCAATTGGCTCAGCCCTGGCCAGCAGCGGGTTAGGCCTAGGCCCGGCTGAGTCTACTGGACAAAGGGGAAACTACTTCTAGAAGCTTCTTACAGAAGAAGCTTTGAAAATTAGCGGCTACCACTGTAGCCTCCTCCCTCAATAAATAAAACCAGAACAAGAGTCTAACTGAAATTATTGCATTTTATTTCTTACTGAAAACATTTCTATCAGTTGTTAAATAATTATCGGTAGCTACATGATTGATCAACTTTTCACAGGTCTAAACTACACTTGGTAAGGCTGACTGTGATTTTTATTTGTCATTATTGCTCAATGGAAAACGCATAAATAAAAGAGCCATCCCTTTTGATTGAAAGCAGAGGTATCCTATTTTTTTTTGTCTCATATAGACCTCGGTCAGGTAAGATCTCTGCTCTACTAGTGGGCAAAACAGTGTAGAATTAGACCAAACGTGAGGTGGAAGTGATGCTGAAGACACAAGGAAATTCAATGGAGGATATGGCCCAGTGGTTACTGCTTTTCTTATTGAAGAGATATGATCTCACAAACCTGGGCCTCTGCCATGCTTCTGAAGTGAAGTACAAAGCACAATGAGTTTCAGGTTAAGAAATTAATGACTGGAAAACTCACAACAAATCTAAAAAAAGAGGCGTCTCTTCACCTGCTGTTTAAACTATCCATCTAATTCACTATTGTGGCTTGTCATAGAGCTGGTTATTAGTGATGGAGTTTAGAAGGAGATGGGTAGTTTCATGAACAATAAAAACACAAGTTACAAATGTTATGGTAAGATTAATGTACCTTTGTGCTTTATGGTGCAAACACAGCTTTGCAGGAATAGAATTTCCCAGACCTCCCTTATCTTTTTACTTTGCAAAATTGATCCTGGTGATTTTTTCCTTCCTATTTATTTTTAATTGACTTATGTATTATTTATTTCCCCATCACTTGCGTTACTCTAGCCACATCAGCCACATCAGCCAATTACTTTCTGGACTAATCTGAGGTGATACTGCTAATCCTGGGCTGCCAAATTCCCTAACCCAAAACTTCAGACTCCATGAATCAGTTTACATGGGCAGTACTGATTCTGGTTGTATGTGGCCAATGTTCACCCGTATGTAAGTTTATGTGAAGAATGTGTGACAGAACTGCTCCTGACTGTATCTGGTTATATATTACATGATTAGATGGCTATATGGTGAGGGAGAGTATGCACCACTAGACTGCTGCTGAGAGCTATGACTCCTAGCTTCAACTTCGTCAGGTGGCGTACGCTGGCTGCTCTTCAGTCTTGAGGCTGCTATTCTGTCTCCTCTTGAAATACAGAGCTGCGTAGTTAAAAGTTATGTCTGACCAGTGTGCTCGTGGTGGCAGAGGGGCTGCAATGAATTAGAAGACACGTGCCAGGATCACACATGAGCATCACCATTTCATGACTCACTGCTCTTCTTTTCTGCTTTTTGCTAGTGTTTGGAATTTTTTTGTTGTTGGTGGTGTTTTTTTTTTTTTTTTTGGTTTCGCTTTGAATACACTCCATCCATGGCTGGGAAGAGGCCAGGCTGCCTCTAGCAGCTTTTAATATAGTTGAAATAATTTTCATTCTCAGAAGCTGACTCCAAGTCTTCAGGTTACTAATACAAAATGCTCTTTGAAATGCTAGTTAGAGGCAATGAAAAGCTTGACTGGACTCGAGGACCTAATATGACCCTTCAGAATTGTAGAATATTGGAGTACATTTTTTTTTTTTTTAAAAAAAGCAAAGAAATGAGTAGGTTATAAAAAATACAGGGCATCTTAAGTCTTCACTAAATTCATAACCATAATAAAAGAAAGTCTTGATTGGTGCCTGAGACTTTTGGTAATATATACCTAAAATGGTCCTTAGTATCTCAAGACTAGGAGTCAGGAAACCTGTGTTATACTTTCTCTGAGGTATTTTTTGACTTTGGTAAGTGACTTCTTACCACTGTGTTTCTGTTTGCTTTCTTCCATTTGCTTGTCATAGATATTAATGACACTAAAACTGTCCAGTAGAGATCTCTCAATATGTGTTTTCACAGCATAGCACCACAGAGCTTTATTTGCAGTTCTACATGCTCTGGTAATAATGATGCTAGTATTGTAATACACTGCTAACTTGCAGATCTGGTTTCCAAATAATTCAACTTTTAACAGTTAGCTTTTTGAAATCTCAAAAAGCAAATCGAATACGAAGTGTTCAGTATTATTCTACTAGAACATCAGTGATGTGTTTATGCCATATTCTGAGGTTGAAAAGTTCTGAATTGTGCTTGTTTGAGCTGTAACATAGAAACAGAAGTTTTCATTATTTCTGTAAATGTCAGCTTCCTCTGAATTCTGCTAAGTTGTTAAACTGAACAACATGTTGCAAATCCTATAGCCTAATTGTATAGAAGTTCCATTTTATTGGGAAGGTCAATGCTTTTTGATTATGTTACTCTTGCATTGTGAAGGAAGAATGCATCAGAAATTTACTGTTTCTTGCTCAACTCTTCTAATCTTTACAGTCTTTCCTAGTCTGGATTTAGGTCTTTCAGAATGGCTGCAAAACAAAAAAAAAATTAACAAAAATAATGAAGTCTTTCCATTCTGTTAATGACTGTTGCTCATCTCTGAATCCCATCTACTGTTGTATTTTTCCTTGAGAAAAACTGACAATAGCTATGGTGTTTTGTATGTAGGTGTACATTTGTTTTATTTAGTGGCAAGTAATTTGGAGGTTAATTATTGTATATCACATTACATATATATCTAACTATTTATTTACTTTTTTGACCACTAGTGCATGTTGAACACAAGACTTTCACTGAGTTATATACAGTTACATATTCATCTTTCCATCTTTTCCTAGGTTTCAGTCAGTTTAAGAAATGTGTGTAGTTCACTGTTCTTGTATTAGCTTGTACTTCTCCATATTAGATTTTATTTGCAGTTGTGAAAATCTTGACAGTTTTAGATGCATGCTGTTAATAATAAATGTTATTCCTTCTAAGTATTTTTTCAGTAGTCACAGTTTTCCTTCTTACATTCAAGGCTTTTTATGCTCAAAGAGTTACAAAAGTACTTGTAAAATGTCAAGTTCATAGAAAATATTATCTAGCATTGCATATGATATACACAAATATGCAGAAGTGTTTTGTTGTTTATTATTAAAAACTTACTGTGGGAATATATGTCTCCAGCAGCAACGTGTTGCCAAGTAAAGGTAAGTTGCTTCGACACAAACTGAAAGGGACTGGGTAGTAAAACACTTGTTTGGAATCTGCTTATTTTGATATAGGACAGAGAAGAAAAAGTGTAAAATGTTTCTGAGCTTGTACTGTTTCAGTATCACGAAACCTGATTCTACACAATTTATCTGCTGAGTAACTATACTGGGACAGACCAGGTAACTATTTTATTAGACATCTTTTCCTTATTGTTTAAGAGACAAGGGACAACATTTAGCAATGCAAGGAGCATTACGAACCAAGCCTTCAGTTGTGTTTGTGCCTACCTCTTCCTGAGGGACTCTGAGTTGATGGGATTGCTGCTAATGTAATATAGACCTAGAAGTCTGCCTGAAATATAGAAGCCTCTTGGCTACACTGGGGACCTGGCCCAACATTTTCTATGCAGTCAATTTTTTTTTTTTTAAAGACAATTTTAACAAGTGCTTCATTAGTGTATAAGGAAAAAAAAAAGAGAAAGAAAGAAAAGAAACTTTAAAGAATTTCTAGTAAAAAGTAAATGAGATTTGTAGGCTTGCTATGTTCTCTTCTGTGGGTCGGTACCAAAGATCATGTGCCTGGGTGGTTTTACTGGAGGGCTGCAATGTATCCAGTGCCTGTGCCAGTTCTCTGTAAATTCCACATCAGGGGAATTCTTCCTCAGAGAATCATAGAATAGTTAGGGTTGGAAGGACCTTTAAAGGTCATCTAGTCCAATCTCCCTGCAAGGAGCAGGGACATCTTCAACTAGATCAGGTTGTTAAATAAGTCTTGAAAGCCCAGCTTCATCACAAGATTTCATAAGTAATTATATGAATAATTATTTGGTTATACTTTTATTTGCAGCCACTTAGTAAGAACAATAATAATTTAATACCTTAAATTACTTGGACACACACAGGTTACTCGGACACAGGCTGGATGAATAGAGCAAAATAGCAATGAAGCACTAAAAACTGAAAGAAGTCATAGCCTCATGCTCTTAATTGCACCAACAAGTTCCTAGAAAGTAGACAAATGTCTATTTGTGCAAAAAAACCCTGTGCATACAACATGTGTGCCATTCCTCAGCTTTCTTGTCCAGGTCAGAAAAAGATGTCTCCCATGTTTGAGTATTTTATTTGTATTAGCTATGTTTCCCGTTTTCGCATGTTTGTATCAGAGCAAGACATAAAGCCTCCTAGAAATAGTTATTATATAAAAACAAAAGAATGCTTTGGGAAGAGATTAACTCAAAATTTTTCCTGTTAGCTTTGTCACCACCTCAAATAAAGTATATAAAAAACCCCACATGTATCTAACAGCACTACGAGAAAGGAAAGAATCTTGCTATAATCCTAGGAAGCCACAAAGCTGTGAACTGTCATGTTCAATTGTTGACAATGTTCTCAATTGTAGGTTTCTGTACTATCAGTGTCATGCACATGCAGTCTGTGGCATTAAAAGAAAAATAATTTTGATGACAGACATTTTGCAACAGTTTATGCAATTAGATAAGGTCTAATTCCAGATCAGATATGTCACAGGGTGCAAAACAGACTTATCACCATTGTGATTTTCCTGAATTTGGGGATTTTCGTTATGAAACTCCTGCTTCAAGAACAGATAAATCCAGTTCCAAGTTGCAGAGTTCTCCTGCTTGGTAGCCAGTTAGTGGTATTTGTCAAACTATGCTGGTGTCCAGCTCCACAGTAGGCAAGAATCTTGTGCGTTTTAGTGGAGTTGCTCTGTGCCAAGGCAAGAAAAAGTTGTACCATTTCTGTTTGTAAAGCAAAAGAACATGGAGGTGTTTATTGCTGGTATTGTAGGAGGCAGCTCACAGATCACAAACCTTCTTACCTTCACTGCTGAAGTCAGAATGTCTTTTTCCTCTTAATATTCTGCCTTCCACTTACACTTATAAGCTGACATGCTGTGAAAGTCTTGTTTCCACGTTTATCAGCCTATATGTCTTCAATCTGGTGTAGAAAGCTGTTGTTATTGCCCAGCACCAATACGGTGAAAAAAATATGGTGAAAAAATTTCATCACCAGTCATCAAAATGGTGCTACTGTAATAGGTTAGAGCCATAGAACCACAATCATAGTTTCACTTGAATATTTTTCTTACATTATCTTTATTATTTATTTCACTTCTGTGAATATTATGCTGTTACTTGGTTCTCTTCTACTGATATCTCTTCAAATATCCTTGATATCTTTTTTCCTTTTAAGTGAATGGTTACTATTTTATTAATGTAAAACAAAACCATCAACCACTGTGTTTTAACTCTTTGTTTTTGCTGTAAACTTTGTTTATAATATCCTTTTTGTGTTGCTACAGAATAAAATTTCCTTCTCTTTTGGATGTTTTCCCCTTGCCTGACTTTGGCAAATAGTGAATTACTCTGAGTTTCAGAATGAGCTTGAAGGAACATACTCAGTTTTTAAAATCAGAAGAGTAAATTTAAATGCTAAAGTCTATCAACATGACAAAACAGAATTGTTGTATATGTTTAAATCATAACTCAGACAGCACCATTTGAATAGTATCTCTGCAATTGCTGTTGCATCTTGGAGCAGAAATGAAAAAAAAAATGACTTTGCACATAAGTCATCTATTGGCTTGGAACAACTCCTCTACTTACATTGAAACACATGATCCACATTTTTAGAGCTTTTAACTGTGTGAAGATAGTCCTGCTCTTACTGCTATGTGATTCTTCAACCACCTGTCAATAATCAATATCTGATATTTTTGTAAGCATTGCACATGCAGCCAGCTTTCTCATTCTTTGCAGACCTAATTAAAGGTTTATGTACATAAAAACCTGCTCTAATAAAAACCAAAGTCCCTTTCTATGAACTTTTTATGCTTAGATTATCATAGCTGTAATTACTCTATTGGACTTTAAACGTTAGATGTTTCAATGGTAGTGATGCAAAGATGAAATGGGATAATATTAAACTTTCAAACAAACAATTTCGCATCAGAATAACAGTGTCTGTCTGTGGATTAAATCTGCAAAAGATTTAGGATTTTAGAATTGTAAAATCAGAATAATGCCATTTGGATGAAGACTTGCTTTATTTGCTTTATATTACATTTATTGGAATTTGCTTATCATGTTACCAGCAAATGAAGTGCTGTTTGCAGTCATGCATTTTTATGCTTCAGAGGGTTTTGTCACAAAATATGTGAATGAGTACCCTGTTACTAATGAGTGGGGTTGACTATTAAATATCTTTGCCTTCTCAAGTTTAAGAGTCCAGTTTGGAAGTCCGAGGGTGGACTGGACTATAAATATACCAGTACAGAATTGTAGAATCATAGAATGATTAGAGTTGGAAGGGACCTTCAAAGGTCATCTAGTCCAACCCTCCTGCCAGGACCAGGGACATCCCCGACCACATCAGGTTGCTCAGAGCCTCATCCAGCCTGGCCTTGAAAGTTTCCAGGGAAGGGGCATCCACCATCTCTTTGGGCAACCTGTTCCAGTGCTCTACAACTCGCATTGTAAAAATTTTTTTCCTAATATCTAATCTAAATCTACCTCCCTCTATTTTAAAACCATTACCCTGTGTCCTATCACAACAGGCCCTACTGAACAGTCTCTCCCCACCTTTCTTGTAGGCCTCCTTGACGTACTGGAAGACCACTATAAGGTCTCCCCGGAGCCTCCTCTTCTCCAGGCTGAACAGCCCCAACTCTCTCAGCCTGTCCTCATAAGAGAGGTGCTCCAGCCCTATTATCATCTTCATGGCCCTCCTCTGGACCTTCTCCAACTGGTCCATGTCCTTCTTGTGTTGGGGGCTCCAGAGCTGTATGCAGTACTCCTGGTGGGGTCTCACCAGAGCAGAGTAGAGGGGGAGAATCACCTCCCTCGACCTGCTGGCTATGCTGTCCTGGGCTGCAAGGACGCATTGCGGGCTCATGTTGAGCTTCTCGTCCACCGGCACTCCCAAGTTCTTCTCCTCAGGGCTGCTCTCAATCCGTTCTCCGCCCAGCCTGTATTTGTGCCTGGGATTGCCACAACCCAGGTGCAGGACCTTGTAGTTGGCCTGGTTGAACTTCATGAGGTTGGCACGGGCCCACCTCTCCAGCCTGTCAAGGTCCCCTGAATAGCATCCCTCTCTTCCAGCTTGTTGACGGCACCACACAGCTTGAAGAAGATATCTTCATGAAAGATATCTTCTGCCTCTAAAGGTGCTTGTACACTGCTTCTTTAATTGTTACTTTTCTCTAGGAATGTCAATGAGATTATAGAAGAGGTTGCAGTTCCAGTTTTGTGAAAGAAAAGTTGGGGATTTGGTTTAAATACATGAGATACCTGTGGGCAACAGTGCAGTTTGCACCTAGGGTGCTCCTTTGTGATATATACTGTACGGCTTTCAGCAAGCTAATGAGATGATGAGTGCCAATCTATGCGTTTTGGGAGACAACATATGTGATTCTCTGGTCCTACTAATGTGGTACAAAACTTCCTTGAATTCATTGAGTCTGAAATTTCTGGGGAAAAGCATTTTTGTAATGCATTGATAGATATTTCTCTGTTAATCCTTTGTATTTATTGTCATACATTGACTTTAATGGGATGCTGTTTCTGTGGCAGAATATTTGCAATGTAATTGAAAAATACAGTATTTTTGTTGTAAGGCTTGACGTGACTTTACACTTTTTCATTTGCTGGTGCTAAGCAGAAGGCAAGTCATGATAAACTTGCATGCAACCTTATCAGTAAATCCCTTTCATGGCATTACGCAGAACAGGAATAAAACCACATCCATTAATCAAATAACTTGTTCAGCCCAAAACATAGTGTCCTTTGCTTTCAATTGAAGGTTTAATTATCAGAAGGAAAGAGAAGCAGTGGAGTTCTACAATATTATCTGGATTACTTCTATGAACGAAATTATTAAGATAATGCATTTGCAAAATGAGGCAGTTTGTAAAATAAAAATGACAACAGTGATTAAACATAAGGACCACAATAAGTGGGTCCAAGTAGCTAGACTATCAAATACAGCTATTTTTTAAAATGGAACTTATATAAAGCCTATATGCTGATCAATCCAAAGTCATGTAATAGAGGAAAATTACAAAAATCAATATGAAGCAAAAATAAATTATAACATAAAAATGATAAGCCATGCTTGTTGGAAAATGAAATGTTATAAAAGGTACAAAAATCCATCAGTCCTTCAATAAGAAATAAAATACACAGTGTTTTCTTTAGAAAATATAACTGCCATAATTTCCAATGTGTTGTATATTACAGGTATTTGTTAGTAACATATCAGAGACAGATTAAATAAAAACTCCATTAGGTTTAAACATGCTATAGAAAATGAATAGATTTTGTTAAATATTACCCTAAAAGAACAAGTACTGAGGGCTTGCAGCTTACACGATACAATTATGGCTTCATATATTTCGTGGTATGCTGAGCCCAACTTCACATCAAGACAGTCCATGACCTTATATATTTTTGGTATATTTTTACGAGAGTACAAACTCCTGAAAAATGTAGGTTTTAATCTAATTAGGTATTAAAATGATCTATTTTCAACACTATATGAAAAATGTCAGAAGCAGCTCTGTTTATTAAAAAAACATACTGCTTTATTAAAATTACTTTTTATATTTAATGTAATAAAGCACTTTCAAGAAAACATGTAAAACTAGTTACTGCTGTTGAAGAACTATCATTTTACCACCTAGTGTTAATGTTACGAAGTTGTTTCAGCATGACAGGTGACTGCACGTGAAAGCAAAGTGTTTAGGAACCTGGGTGAACAGCGATGTTTATTTTAAAATAACCTGCCACTTGATGCTTACACACTGTGACTTTTCTTCTTTGGGGATGGTTTGAGAACATTTTGGGTGACATTTAAGCAGCCTGTGAGACATAGTTTTAATTCTGTGCCTGCTAAATTCCTTTTGAGGAGAGTTTTTTGAAAGAAACATATCAGCAGTTTTAACGATTTTTTTTTTAAGTGCAGAGAACTTGAAATATTTGCTTGGGATTTGGAATTGCCACTGGAAGCCACAAAGTAAATGCAGCATAAAGCTGGTGCCAATTATTTTCTCTGTTCTCTCATTTCTACAATCTAGAAGAGTCAGTCCACTTTCCTCTTCAAAGGGATGTTATGTTTTGTTGGAAAAAAAGATTAGTATCTGGAAAAATTATTTACAGTATAGGAGTGAGTGTTCATTGCTAGCAGTCAGTCTTCAAAATGACAAAATGGTTTGAAAGTGAGAACTGTGAGAATAAAATGTGTGCTTGTCTGTTCTGAATCAGGAGCAAGACATTTCCATGGTAATGCCTCACCAATGCAGTTTCAATGGAGTGGTGAGCAGATTTTGAAATTATATCTTTGACTTGAGAAACTCTGAACCTCTATTATATTTCTGAAAGGTAAACTTAATTGTGTAGTCATTTGTAATACAATAACTTCAGTAAATCTCACTGAAAAGATTTCTCCAAATTTTAACGTCTGGCAGCAATATGAGGTTAAATCTAGAAAAAACAAACCAAAAACCTCATGCTCCACAAACAAAAAAAAACCACAGCCAAAAAATCCCAAACTAACTGCCTCTGATACAGCACCAAGTTGTGAATGTAGGCAATTTACATGGCAAGGGTTAAATGAAGAAGAAAGTCTGGCAGTATTGCAGTAAGAAGGATTATGGTCATAAAATATAAAAAAATCGGAGTTGATTCCTAATAAATAAAAATAAAAAAATAATTCTCAAGGATCAAGAATATATTTTATTTGTTTCTTTTTTTTTTTTGTAATTTATGCTGTTGCTTGCTTTTTACTCACTTTGGAAGTGGAAAGCATATTAGATTTGGGGATTTTTGGTTCCTACTTATTTTCTACATTCTAAGAAACCTTCAGGCAAAGACCAATGACATTTTTTTACTACTTTGTCTTCTGTATCAGGATCTATAGAGCTAGATTGTGATTGTGACATATCATTAGAAGCTCAAAGACATAATTTCCATTCTAAAGTTCTTTTTTTTTGATTAATGTTGATACTCCTTTGACGTTCACTTTAGCTAGATGTATTGTTTTATGAACACCGGTGGTGTGAATAATTGATTCAGTACACAGAGAGCTTTATTTAACATATTTATTTCTTTAACAGGTGTATTTTACGTTTGTAGTTAACTTTCATTGCACTAAAAGTTTATTACTTAAAAATGTAATTCCTTTGAAAAATATTCAAATAAAAAGCTCCAGTGCACCTTATTATATATTTAGTTTGCAGTATCGAAGATATATTTTTAAAGATCTTTGAAAAGTATTGGGTCAAATTTTCTGTTGGCTTAAATTGACAGTTTTGTTTTCTAAGAGTCTTATAGCAATTTACTCTCAGTGCGTAACTGAGTTATAGCAAAGTAAATCTATGTATTTTTGATGTGAGTTATAAAATATCTGGTTTTGAGAATGGTAATCTGTCATCTGTTAATTATGAAAACTGTGGTTTGTCACTTTAGACTTTAGTTTGTATGTAACCTAGGAAGGAACGAAGCAGTTGTCTTGTTCCAGCCTTGGTGTCATCTGAAACTGCATTTTTTTTTAGAATGAAAAGTTCATTCAATACTATGACAGTGTTAGAAAGGTGATTAATAGTTTGGGAGCTGGTTATTTCTGAAATCCTTTTTCCTATAAAATGATGACTAAGAGATAAGATTGGCAAAAAGTTGAGTAAAAAATAATGCAATTCTTATTTTTCTAAGTGCTTTGATAGGAGTAAAAATGTTCAATTAGTGAAATGTCTTCTTGTATTTGCAAAGTGTAACTAAAATAAAGTATCACTTCTTTCTAGCTAAGTAACCTGAAACAAGTCACAGTTGTGGACGTGTCAGCAAACAAGTTCCATTCTATTCCAATTTGTGTACTCCGGATGTCTAATTTGCAGTGGTTGGATATTAGCAGCAACAACCTGACAGATCTCCCAGAAGACATAGACAGGTAGTTTATGTTTTAGTTCATTGACAGACTTGTGAACAATAAAGCAAATCTAGAAAGCAGCAAGCTTCCAAGGGACACCATTAATGAAAATTCATATGAAAAAAAAACACATTTGGAAATGCATCAGATAGTTTTGCATGTAAACTTTGCCATTATTATCATCAATGGACTAGGTCCGAGAACAGAAACTACATTTTCTAGCTCACTGATGGCAAATTGCACAATCAGTGCCTCTGCTGTTCAGTTAACATTTTTTTTTTTCTGCATTCATGATAATTCATCATTATATCCAGGTATTGTTATTTGGGAAGTTCGTGGGATGTACTAAGTCCTAGTTCCAGTAGAGGGGATTCACCATATGGAGGTGGCAGCAGTATCTCACTGGAGGGTGGATAGAGTGGAGGGAAGCGTATTTAAGTTACTGAAAGAATCTGATAAACTTTAGCAGTAAAGCAGAAAAATATTGGTAAGATTAAAAAAAACACTAACAATGTTCCCTTCGTACTCTGAAGTATATATGCATGTGCACACCTATACTCCCTCTCTCAATGTAGAGACCTACTGGAATTAGTTTTAAAAAAATCATGCTGATCCCTTCAATGGGAGTTACTAGTCTGAGAAAACACTTTTCTTATCCCTAGGCCTATTTGTTTCCTCTGAGGTCCTCTTGTAACTTGGTTTACAAAACTTTACATAGCCATAAGTAAACTAAAACACAGATTAGCTAAAGTTAATTTTAAAAAGTATGGATAGTTTATTGATCTGGGAATAGAGGACCCTGAGGCAGAAGAAACTTTACAGGAAGTTCATTGAGCTTTAACTTTCACAAGACCTTTGTTGCTGGGCAAAAATAGTTTTCTGGGACATTGTGTAATCACAGATATGTCTAACAGCAGGGCCAAAGTCTTAATTTCTATTAGTAATTTACATGCGCTAGCCACAACAGTATAAACTTGCTGTTTTTTTTTTTCCAGGGGATCTGAGCAGAGCTTTGATTAACTTCAAAGAGCTTCTGAGATGATATTTTTATTTTATGGAAGTATATTCGCACAACTTAAGGGCCATTTTTTACCTGTAACCTATATATATTTCTCTGTCTCCAAAATATTCCTTTTCTACATTTCATCTTCTCCATTTTGTACCGTGTTGCCAGCCTTGAAGCTAAAGCATTGTAATCAGACACCACAAAATAAGATTTTGTCTGTTTGACTTTGGGTTTTGAATTTTGAGATCTCCTGGGCTCACGTGCATTCTAGACTAGAAAATGTCAGGATATCCACCCACTGCGCTCCCCCAGTATACTGATACTGTTATTCAGACTAATGATTTCAATGCCTGCAGCCTCGAAGAACCTCAGTGAACTACCATGAAGTCTGTGATTAAAAAAGATGACTTGGCAGTAAACTGAAGCCTTACTTAATATCTTTTTCTGAATTCAAACCAACCATGTGGGCCTGACAAGCAATTGCCTGCAACAGTGTTTTAGGAATGGACCCTTCCGGTCAAATGAGACAAACTTGGCTGTACTTTTTGTCTTCTACCTACTACAAGGAATAAATACTCAGCCACCAATTACTGTTGTATTAGGAAAAGCTAGGGGAAATAAAGCAAGAGAAATCCAATGCCTTCCTCCACAAAACATTGTCATTAAATTGATTTCAATGGGACAACTTGCAAGAGCCGTATGACCAGGAGCTGGTCTTTCTCTTGCTCCCCACAGTACTAATTACTAGTGAAAAACAATAGATGGAAATATACTGCCTAGCACAAACATATCTAATTCATAGAAGCATATGGGAAAGGTGTGAGCTGGTGACCCATATTTTTCCTTAGTTCCGCAATACACATGGTGGGGCTTTGTATCGTATTCTGTCAACATCTCCTGTATAAAAGCACAGTAATTTTTGTAACCTTTTATCTTTGGCATGCTTCTGAGTGCTTGTCAGAGGTATGCTATTAATATCTATAATGTTGAACCATGACTGGAAATTTCCATTAAAGTTGATGTCAATTTGTTAAGGTGTGGTATGAGTAATTTTTGAGAAGCCAAATATGGTGCATGTAATTGTTCTTCTTTTACACAAGATTAAGTCTGTACTGCTGTTTTTGGATAGATGCTCCTGGTTGAAATAAATATTTTAAGTTATCTTTATCTTTTACGTTTTTATAGGTTAGATCAACTGCAGACGCTTCTCCTACAGAAAAACAAGTTGACTTATCTTCCACGAGCTCTGGTCAATATGCCAAAGCTCAGTTTGCTAGTTGTCAGTGGTGATGACTTGGTTGAGGTACCCACAGCAGTCTGTGAGTCAACCACAGGTTTAAAGTAAGTAAAAGTGAAAGGAGTGAGTTCTTAAGAAGTAAAGGTAGATGCACCCAGGAGAAATACTTCTCCAGGCATCAGTTTCTACCATACCTGTTGGTCAATTCTGATGCATTTTATATCAGAGCTCTTAAGGAGCCACTCTAGAGACTGGAAATTGCAGAGGAGCCAGAGTGTTCTCGTTTTCATCTATCAGTTCCCCACATTGTGCATCTGTATGCACAAACTGCTATTCCTCTGTAGATTTGGTCATAGCAGCTCTAATTCCAGAGTTGCAAAGCCGTGCCCCAGAGTGGGACCAGTAGTCTGGCAGTTAGATGTTACCTCACTGCTGTCACAAGTATGCTGCTCTGAGTGGGAGGCATGACTAGTTACAAGGCTAAATAGTGTCACATGAGTTTACTAGTTCATATATTCTTTGGTGTGAAACAGCACCTTATTGCTGCACGCAGGATAAAACTAAAAGGCCTTTTAGTCTGCAATTACAATGATCTTGCATTTCTGCAGGCAATGTTCAGGTCTTTGATTATGAAACCACTTGAGACTCCATACTGGGTCCGGCTGGGATGGAGTTAACTTTCCCAATTAGCAGCCCTTATAGTGCTGGGCTTTCTGTTTGTAGCTAGAATGGTGCAGATACCACACCAAGGTTTTTTACTACTGTTGAGCAGTGCTCTCACAGCATCAAGGCTGTCTCTCCAACCCTCCCTCACAAAGGCGAGTAGGCTGTGCATGAGCAAGAGGTTGGGAGGGGACACAGCCGGGACAGTGGACTCAAACTGATCAAAGGGATATTCCAGACCATATGATGTCATGCTCAAGCTAAAAGAAAGGAGAAGTGGGTCATTTGTTATCAAGATGTTTGCCTCCCAAAGCAACCGCTATATGTGCTGAGTCCCTGCTTCCCACAGAGTGGCCTGGCATCACCTCTTGATAAGGAGTAGAGAATATTTTTGTTACTTTGCTTTGCTTCTGCACATGGCTTGCACTTTTCTTCATTAAGCTGTCTTTATCTCAGCCTATGAGTTTTTCATCTTATGTCCTCCCCCTGTCCTGCTGAAGAGGGGGCGTGAGAAAGCTGCTTGGTGGGCACCTGGCAAGCCAAAGTCAACCGACCACAGACTCATAGCAATTCATGAGATTTTTAAAAGCTGTATGATTTGTTGGAACATTTGTTCTTTTAAAAGCAAGAATTTTTTTTTTTTTTTGTTCTTGGAGTGATAATATCATCAGAGATTTTCAGAATACTGTGCACTTAATTTGCACATTATGCAAGTTGTTTATGTAACCATCTAATTTTTCACCTGCAATGTGTAGCCTTAGGAAATTTGCAAATATGACATAATGCATGCCCAGTCATGCATTGTAAAAGAGAACTAAAAAATGGAGAAACATATTGTCAGCAAAGTGATACTGGCAAAATTCCAGATAGCTAGGCAACGTTGTTAGGATGAAGTTCATACTGTTCATTAACAAATGTGAAATTGCAGTGCAGTCTGTCAGAATTTCCATAATAAAGAAATATACCTGTTATAGCAAAGAATGATTTATGTAGATAGACAAAAAGAAAGAGATAAATCTGATAATTTTTATATGGAAAGTGGAGTATAGAGAGGGTGCCATTTGAAATCTTTGTTTCTAATAATAGATGTATGCTAACAATGCTATAATGCAAAAAATGAGCAAATGTTCTTTACATTTCCCCTTCTGACTGTAGTAACAACTTCTAAAATGTCATTCATGTTGGGCAGTCATTTTCGGAAGCCTGTTGCCTATATCCTTGTGTTAATCTCTCTCTAGATTCGTAAGTCTCAAGGACAGCCCAGTTGAAACTATTGTATGTGAAGACACTGAAGAAATTGTAGAAAGTGAGCGTGAAAGGGAGCAATTTGAGAAAGAGTTTATGAAAGCATACATTGAAGACCTAAAGGAAAGGGGTAAGTGTTAATTTGCAGTAAACTTCCTGCTATCTTGAATGTAAATGCGGACATATATTGGAAATATTAATTTTTAATAGTACAAACAATATACGCTTAAACTATACTTGTCTGTTATGGTATAATATAAAGACTAAAAGTGAAAATGTTGAATGTGTTTTTTAAAAGTTTAGACCCTAACTAAAACACTTGATCTTGAACAAATGTATACAAAATTAATAGTGTGTTTGTACATAGATAAATTCTTAATTGAATGATAGTGTATGCAATAATTATCCTAATTTTCCAGATTTACTTACCTCTCTTGGGATTAGCATTAGTGATTTTTAATTCCTGCAGAAGTGCTTCTCCTCCTCAAAAAGAAATACAGTATATATTTGAAATATTTTTTATAATGATAGAACATTCTTTAACAGTGTATCTGTATCAATGTACTAATTGTCCAACCACTGTAAAACTGTTGTGGTAAAATCACTGGTTTTGTTTTGATTGCACAGTATCTGAACATTGGCATATGATTTTATTTTGCTGTCTTATATTTACCGTAATTAAGCAACTGTCAATCTCTTGAGTCTTGTTTAGTGAAGTGTGTTAGGAAACAGAGGGAAAATTTACTGTGAGCCAAAATACCCTACAAGGTCTATTTAAATCTCTTTGAGAGTTTGTGTGTAGAAACAATTTTTTTTTTTTGTGGAATGAATCTTAAGATATTTTTACATTCCTTGCATTTCATGTAAGTGGTCTGTATAGTGATCCTACAAGATCTGGTGCGAAAGAAATGTAAAGAGAGGCCATAGGATGTGGCTGCAGAATACTTTCCATGTTCTGATACTGGACTCTTTGTTCCTTAATGTTTGAAAGATGCATGCTTGAGTATTCGAGCCAGCTGCTCCTAATGTCTGCTACAAAATTGCCAGATTCTGATAATGGTAGTGACAGTGTTTAAAATGGAGGGAAGATGGAACAAAAACTGAGATCATAATTTGTCTTTAGAGATACTAATGAAATATGTAGTGATGGAGTTGTATTTATATAGTTGTGAAATGTGCAGTCTGAGGTAATGACTGAAAGCTGCCTGAAGTCTGCATTTGGCCCTGTCAAGCACAGGCCAGCTTTATACTCCTTTGGGGCTAAGCAGCTCAGCGATACATTTTTCTGCCTTCCTAGACAAAACTTAGCTCTATGCTTTTTATGATGACGTTGGATCATGAATCACTCTTGGATTTCCTGCTTCTGTACTCTTGTGCTATAGATTATGCCAATACCTGCTTTGAAAGGCAGACTGGAGAAGGAATAGCTTCTGTGTAATACGAGCTAGCAGAATTTCTGAAAGATAGCACAGAGATCACTTGTAGAGTACCTTTGAAATAAACCCAAACCTAGCTGTTTCTGGCTCAGGGCTCCATTTATTTGTGCCGGATTACATAGGTGAAGTCTGAGATGTATTTCTTTTTTCTCTTTTCACAGATTCTGCCCCTTCCTACACTACGAAAGTATTACTCAGTCTTCAGCTCTGAAGATCATAAATGTCTAAATCACTAGCGAATATCAGAATAACTCTTATTTTTCTCTGCCTACATAGAAAACACTGAAAACCACAGATGGGCAAAAGCACTTCAAAATCATAATGAATTTTTAATTTGTAACTGTAGTTGCTTCCACTGACTAGAGATACAACAAAGAGCAGTAGAGTCTTCACAAGACACTGTTTCACCTTTTAAATCAGCATATCTATAGTCAAGTCCACAACAACAGCTACTAATTTACATATAGACCTGCTGAAAGTAATTATTCACTGTAATAAAGTGTACACAGGCATAAGATGCCTTCAGGATGAAGACAACGCATGTTGTAGTTGGAATAGTGGAACATAAATCATCATCTTAAAAAGTGATTTGTTTATATAAGAGAGGAAGGATTAACTTAGAAAATGAATGTGATCTGTTGTGTTCTTAAGATCAAATAACACATTTAGTTCTTTACAATATTTAAAGTGTGAACACGTATATAATTTTTTGCTTTTACTTTCTGTTCTTCAGGGAAATTATCCTCCTTGGGATTTTAAGTTTAGGTAAATTTCAACAAGTTTATATATAGAAACTGTGGCAATTCTGCTGCTTTTTTCAAGCATATTATAAGCTTTTACCTGGTTGCAAATTCAAGTACCAACATGACTGAAACTTCTGTGCTAAGCAGTTTTATAATACAGCAGTGTACTAAATAAGATTTTAAAGACTAGGCAGTGTGAACAAATGCTATCAGCCAAGTGATGATAAAGGTCTTCTGCTAATGGTTTCAGATTTTCGTGGACATTTATTGGAATTTTCCAAGTCATGTAAGAATGAGTTTGCTGGATAAGAAGTTATATTGCTTGCTATTTAATAATCTGTTTATGTGTAATTATGTAAGTGTATATACTGTAGAATTTCAGAAATATAGTTTTACATATATTTTTTTTTGTTTAATAAATCAATACTTTTTGATCTAAAATGACTGGAGACTTTGAGAATTTAGACTCAAATTAGAGAATTTAAATAGTTCTAAACTTCCAAGTGCAGTTAGGGGAACTGATATTTACGTCTTGCTTTTGTATTATAGCTGAGCTATGTCCAGTTTTTTGCAGTAGAGTACCACTTAAGTCAGTCATATTTAAAAAGCAAAGAAACAAAGGATGTGTTCCTCAAGATTTCCATATTAAAAAATACTGCTTTTGATATTTTGTTTCCTTTTTAACTTTTTAGCATTCATTCTTTTGAAAGAAGAGAATTTGTAAATACTAGGTGTGTTACTTATTCCAGTCACAAACTCCTGCAGTTATATTGCTGTGCAAAATAAAACCCTCTCAAGTTGGTCTCTAGGTGTTAATGCTGGTTTTAAGCAAGTACTGAAATGAAGGGAAAGTTTCAAAAAACTCCAAGAAAACTTGAGATTGATCTGAAAGAGAATAATGGAAGATATGAAATGCTTTTTTAATTAAAAAGTTATTGAAATATGATAAAGTTGTGGCAATCAAAGTGAGCTTATAGAAATAAGGCTATCTGAAATGACTCTACTAAACTTTCTTTTAGTGACACAATAAATTTTGCTGATTAGGTATTGATATTAATGTAATAAACTTCTGTAAGACGTCTGATCTGGCATTACTTGAAATTCTCTTTCTGGACTTCTATTGTAGTCTAATATGATCCACTGAAAATCAGAGGAATGGAGATCACAACTGCTGTGTATATAGAACGGAGATGTCCATTATGCGAGTTGTAACTTTAAGAAAGACTAATGACACAAATGTAATTAACTAAAGAAAAGTTCCCAGTGCAAATTCTAGTGTCAGAATTGTTGGATATGTAAACAGAAGGTACTTGAATAGAGAAGTTGTATTAGTACTTATTTAGCATTGCTACTAATCTTATTTGAAAGATTTCTGCTGTTCACAGATAAGAGTAATGCAGACAAACTGGGAAATGTTCAGAAGAAAACCAACAGCATAGATAGAAAACATGCATTTGTAAGTTAATGGAACAGTGAACAAGTCCATTTGCTTGTCAGTGTTTATAAATTAAAAATCACATGCTAGAAACAGGATTTTTTACTGCAGCAGACAAACACAAGGCAGAAGACTAAAACCAGAATTGACAGATTTGAACTAGAAGCAACAGGCCTGTTTTCATTAAGAGTAGCCGTGTGACAATGGATAAAACACTGATAAATTCTCAGTCAATAGCAATCTTTAAGTCCAGGTTAACATTTGCTTAAAAGATTGCTGTAACAATTAAGCCATGGAAAATGCAAAGCAAATGGTATACAAGGTATACTAGTGTTCCCCAACTTGATGTTGGACCTGTGTGAATCTAATTTTCACAGAATCACAGAGTGGCTTCAGCTGGAAGGAACCTTCAAAGATCATTTGTACCAACCACTCTGCCACAGGCAGGGACTTTTTTCGCTAGATCAGGTTTTCCAAATGCCTGTCCAACTTGACCTTGAACGCTTCCCATGGTGAGGCATCCACAACTTCTCTAGGAAATCTGTTCCAGTGTCTCGCCACTCTCATCACAAATAATTTCTTAGATTCAATCTAAGTCTACCTCTTTCTATTTTAAAACCATTACCCCTTGCCCTGTCACTACAGGCCTTGCTAAAGAGTTTCTCCTTGGCTTATAAGCCCACTTTAGGTACTGGAAGGCCAGTGTAAGGTCTCCCTGGAGCCTTCTCTTCTCCAGACTGAACAACCCCAACTCTCTCAGCCTTTCCTCATAGGAGAGGTGTTCCCACCTTCTGACCATTTTTGTGGCCCTCTGGATCTGCTCTAATAGGCCCATGTCTTTCTTGTACTGGGTACACCAGAACTTGATACAGTACTCCAGTTGAGGTCTCATGAGAGAAGAGCAGAGGGGGAGAATCTCTTCCCTTGACCTACTAGCCATGCTTCTTTTGATGCAGGATATGATTGTCTTTCTGGGCTGGAAGTGCACATTGCTGGCTCTTGTCCAATTTTTCATCGATGAGTATCCCCAAGTACTTTCCCACAGGGCTGAGAGCTTTTAGTCCTAGCTCTTGTAAAACATTACTTCCTAAAATTCTATTCACAGAAAGAAAGGATTATTTTTGCCATAGAATTTGTCAAGTATCTCTGTTTAAGGGCAAGATGGTGTACATGTACAACTGTCTCCATTGTACCTACAACATCCACTGAGTAATGTGAGCTGTAACTGAAAGTCCTGATATCAGCATAACCGCATTTAGGTTTTACTTTTATGTCCTGTACAGCAAAAATACTGTAAGAACGTATTTATCGCATGCTGTGAAATATAGTTTTATTAGTGTTATTCATTGCAGTACAAAATCTGTGTATCAAAAGGCACCAAATTTGGAATTTTGACTAGTTTTATAGTTTTTCTACACAACTTGGTTTGCTAGTAATTTTAGTTCAAATTATTATCCTTCACTAAAAAACAATATTTCTGGAGAAATGAATTCTGTTATTTGAATGTTTCATACTTTCTTTTTCAATTTTTGAAAATTAATGATTTTATGAATGAAAAGAATTGTGTGTACTAATGGCAGTTTATGATATTTTTAAGCTTCTGATGTCAGATACTTAGATAACTTATTATCTTCTTTCTTATTGAAAGAAATGTGTTTTTTCTTCTGAGCTGAAAAATTGACATGCAGGTGTTATGTACAGCATCTTTATTGGCTGTGATGAGCTGCCAAATACTACACTTCCTAAAACTCAACACTTTGCAAAGGAAGCAATGAACAAAATGATAAAAGTGAGTGCTCTTTTCTTGATGATGGGACTTGATTTCAGTAGCTGCTAGGTCCTGGATTGTGGAGGATTTCCGTGCAGATTAGCTTCTGCTTCACAGAGGACGGGAGGAGACTGGAAAGTAGGTTGTTTTTTTTTTTTCTGATTTTGAGGTCTCGTTTGAACTAGTTCTAATAAATAGAAGAACTGTAACTCAGCATAACTCTCGTTATATACATCTTGGGCAACGCTTCTACATGTTGAGCAGTTCAGGAAAAGTGTCCTTGCTTTTCAATAGCTGAATCTGCTGCTTGGACTGAATCAGGCTGTGAGTATATTCTATATTACAGCTCACTCTCTTCTTCACTTCACTGGTCCATTAGCAGCTATGGATGTTGCTTAGTGTAAAATAGGGGATCTGCATGCTGTTTCATTATGTGCCAACCGATATGAATATTAAAGGATTATTATTATCTCTTGCCTCTCCCTGGAACTTTCTGCTTTCTTGTTGCCAGTTGCAACACAACTACTTGAGGTTCAGCAAAATCTTACTAAAGATGCTTTTTATATCTAAAAAGTAATTACATCTTAAACATGTTGCCTCTGCTATGTTTGGAGCTTCTATTTTCCACTAATCCTTCCAGCCTTTTCCTAAAATCAATAGTGACATTTTAAAAGTAATTAAATTAGCTATCAAAATGTGGTGAATAGATCTGTAAAGAAGGATATCAGCTTAGTGAACTGAAAACCAGTTTTAGGCTATAAAGAGCAATGTTTGAATCCAGATTTGCATATATGACATTGTATTTTCTTTTTCATTCATTACACAGCTCCAGACAAGTTGAGGCTGAGTCAGCCTTTGGGCCCCCCTGTGTTTTATGTAATGACATAAAATAATATGTTTAAAAAAACCAATGTGTTACACTGTATGGCCTTAAGCTGATAAATACATGTGGTGCTCCTCTGAGCTACTGAAGCTGCTGTCTGTGCCTGGGACATGACAGATTTTTTGTGTGTACGTTAGTTGCACTGTTTGGCACAGAGGAACACCAGGTTTATGGAACCAGGAACACAGGTTTATGAATGGCATGAAAGTTTATTGAATGTTTCATTCTTATTCTGTGTTTGCTGGTTTGAAAACTGCAACGATATGTCACCTGTTGTATCTGTGTAACTTCCTGTCAAGATAAATATTTGAAAAGAAGTTGATCCCAAGTTTGTTGTGAGGCTCTACTTGGGCAGGTAGAGCGGGTCAGCTGTCTGCTCTAAGTGCACTCAGAGAAGGTGACTTCAGTGGTTAGACATCGGCAACTGCAGGAACCACGAGTGGCAACACCCGTGATACAACTAGGCAGATAAAGGAGACTGAGTTTTAGTTTTTAAAAAATATAAATGTTTTTGTTTTCACTTTTTAAAAAGGCCTCCTTTCTCTATAGCTACGGGAACTGTACATCAAGGCACATATTGGCATTTGAAGGTAGCACATGATTTCAGGAATGAGGGTTTAAAGAAATCAACAGTATTTTAGTCTCAATAAAGTGACCATTGACAATAGTATGATATGGCTGAAAATGATCAAGATATATCTGCTTTTATGCTACAAACAGGCTCTGCCTATGTTGGAATGTCTTGCTTTAGGAAAGCTTCTGCCTAGAAGGTATCTGGTAGTTCCTTTTACTTTGGACTAGTGTAAGCTTATACTGCATTAAGACAAGCCACCTTCTTTTTCTTTCACTCTCTTGTCTATCTAACAAATAAAAAGTCAGAAGTTCATGTTAGAAATCTCTCCTACAAATTAAAAAAAAAATTGGCATGCAATTTTCAAGAGCTTGTTGGCTACCTGATGCTGACAATAAACTGCTAAACTGAGTTGTCCCTGCATCAGTCGCAGTAATTAGCATTTGGCATGTGCTATATGTATAACAGGTGTTGGCATACTAGTTAGAAGTTCTCAACACAGAAATACTATATCCTAGCTGAAAGGATTCATTTACATCCCTTTTCTCTCCTACTTGTCTGTCACATAATGCTCTAGGTATGATACTAAATTAACACTCTGATATTTGGTACTTAATGATTCCTCAGTTTGTTAAAAATATTTTGCATGTTTTATCCCAGGGTATATCATAAACTAGCAGGAAGGCTGCTGCTTCACCTGAAGCCTTGCAGCTGTGGGACAGGTGTGCTGCCCTCAGATCTGAGGAGGAGACAGGTTTCAAGCGAAGCAACCAGAATGACTAACTCTGAGCCATGCGGGATGACCTGGAGGAACTGGCTAGTGGCAGCTCTCTGCTGCAGGGGATCGAGGCACTCACCTGCCAACCTGACCTGACCTGTTGTCCAAAGAATTATGCTGCTTCCTGGAGGCGTAGATCCAGGAGGTTGCGGAGAGAGTGCTTAAACTTGTCCCTCCCTCTATTATTCCCTGCTCTTCTCCCATATAGGCATGAGTGACAGTAGCACTGACAACCTCAGGACTATTGAAAGTAACTACAGAGTTCTGGGGGTGATAATCAGGGTTATGGGACCCAGATAGTGTTCCTCACAATCCCACTGGTGAGGGGAAAGGGTTGACTACATGTTAACAACTGGCTGCAGAGCTGGCATTGCCAGCTGAGTTTGATTTCTGTGACCACAGGACCCTGTTTAGGAATCAACATCTTATTGGGAGAGATGGGATCCACCTAAGTGGGGAAAAGGTATCTCTGCCAGCAGGATGGTTGGCCTGGTAAGAAGAGCTTTAAACTGGAAATGATGGGAGAGGGAGAGAGTTACCAGCAGCCCTGTGAAGGAGTTATGGACAGTGTCTGCATATAAAAGACTGGAGTGATGTGAGTGAAAGGGAACAAAATTCACAAGAGAAGGCTCAAGGATTTGCATATAAGCAAGGAAGTGCATACAAGACACCATTATGGGCAAACCTCCCAGACCATTTCTGGGAAATCAGCATACTGGAGTGCGTCTTTGAAGTGCCTGCACACTAATGTACACAGCATGGGGAATAAACATGAGGAATTACAGATCTGTATTCAGTTGCAGGGCTGTGATCTTGTTGGGATCATGGGGGCATGATAGGGTGGCTGTGATGGTTTAGCCCAAATCACCACACAGTTTCTTGCTCACTCTCCCCCTCTCCAGGGGGATGGGGGAGAGAATTGGGAAGCAAGGAGTACTCGTGGGTTGAGATGAAGACAATTTACTAAAATAAAAGGGAAAACTAAAGTAATAACAGAATATAAGGATATTAAAAATATACAAAGTGAACAATATGTGTTTTCTTACCACCCGATGTCCCAATGACCGATACAGCCCGTCCCGAGCAGCAATCACGGAAACAAAACTGAGCAGCAAGCAAAGGAACAAAAGGGAGCCAGCAAGGTAGGGGGAACGATGCCAGCAAAAACAAGCAGGAGGGATGGATGCCAGGAAGGCAGACTGGAGTGCTGCAATGGAAAGATTCAGTCTTTTTAGGAAGAACAGCCTGGAAAAATATGGAGGTGGATCTGCCCTTTATGTGAGAGAATAGCTGGAATGCATGAAGATCTCCTTGAGGATGGATGAGGAACCAACACAGAGTTTATCGGTAAGGATCTAGTAGACCAGCACAGATCACACTCTACTAGATGTCTGTTATAGGCCAGCTGATGAGAAAGAACAAGTGGATGAGGCCTTCTACAGACAGCTAGAAGCAGCCTCATGTTAGCAGGCCCTGGTCCTTGTGGCGGACTTCAGCCACCGGAATTTCTGCTAGATGGACAAGAAACCAGTGCATAAGAATCCAGAAGTTTGCTAAAGAAAAGAAATTAAAACTTCCTGATGGAAATGATAGAAGAGCCAGCTAGGAGAGGTATTCTGCTGGACCTCGTACTCACAAACAGGCAAGGGCTTGCTGGGGATGTGAAGGTCAAAGGCAGACTTGACTGCAGTAACTATGAGATGGTAGAGTGTGGGATCCTGAGAGGAGAGGAAGAGAGCAAAAAGCAAGATCACAACTCTGGACTTCTGGAGTCAGACTTTGACCTCTTCAAGAATGTGCTTGAGAGCATCCCATGGGATAAGGCCTTGGAAGAAATAAGGGGCTGAGAAAGCTGGTTGATCTCTGAGGATCACCTCCTCTAAGCTCAAGAGCAATTCATGTTAGTCAGGAAAAGGCTGAGGTACTGAATGCCCTCTTTGCCACAGTCTTTAATAGCAAGACTGGCCTTCAGGTATCCGTGGTCCCAGGCTCTTTTCAGTAGTGCCCAGTGACAGAACAAGAGGCAGTGGGCACAAACTGAAACACAGGAGGTTCTTCCTGAACATCAGGAAGCATTTTTTTACTATTAGTGTTACTGAGTACTGACACCCATTACCTAGGAAGGTGGTAAGGTCTCCATCTTTGGGAGGTATTCAAAAGCTTTCTGGACACAGTCCAGGGCCACCTACTCCAGATGACCCTGCTTGGTGTTGGACCAGATGATGCCTAGAGGTCCCGCCTGTCTTCAAATATTCTGTGACCCAGGGACAGGACAAGTGGCCTGAAACCTGCTTTGCTTGGTGTGGCTAATTCCAGCTGTAATATTGTAGCACTGCTGAAAGTTTGTTTGCACGGCCTGGGTGCAGGTTCAGTACAGCAAATTTAATGGGAAGAGTGTTATCTGCTGTGTTGCCAACTCTGACACCCTGAATATAAATCCTGACTGAATATTTCTGTAATGCAGTAGTGTTCAGGAGAACTAGACTGAAATAATATCTTAAGTAATGAGTGAATACTGCCTGACATTCATAATCATTTGCAGTTATTACAGGCTGCTTCAATAAACAGAGTAATTTGCTCTGTGCTAGAACTGCTTCCCTCTACACCTTTTGAAACCAGGCTCTCTGTTGAAACCAGTATCGCTGTTCTGTGCATCAGATATTTGGATTAATATGGGTGAGTATTGTAAGGAAATTCAGGAGAAGTTTGCTGTCATTTTGCACCCTTTTAGAAATGTTTCAGGCCTCTGTTTTGTACCCCTTGGTGCTGCATGGTCAGGAGGCCTGTATAGCCCTGGATTTCCTGTTAAAGCATGACCTCTTATTTGCTATTAGCCTGGATTGGTGGAAACTGCACAGTAAATGGCCAAATGTCCTGTGTTTTACAGTACTCCCTTCTTCCTCATTAGTACTACAGAGCTTTCCAGTAAAGGTAGCAAACAAGTGTCTAAGTGGACTGTTGATTTGATGTGCTCAGATGCTACAGCTTTTGTTAGAATTTGTTACTTTTGGTGCTAAAAGAAAAAAAAATACAACAGACTACTGGCTGTGTTTAAAATCCAATCTGAAATATGAGGAGCACTGACAAGTCCAGGTCAGTAGGTAAAGTAATTTTAAATGTAAAAGACTAAGTGAAGGGGAGAACAATTTCAGAGGAAATCTCTGAAGGCACTAATAAGATATCCTGGTCAGAGTTTGACAGTAATTTCTTTTTGTGGTGGTGTCAACATAATTAGTTCCTTGTATTGCTTTCTGCCCCCTCAGGGAACTGATGTGGGTTAAGTTTTTTGTGGGTTATTTTTAATTCAGATCAGGTACTCAGTCTGCTTGACTGTATCTGCTGTCACAAAGGGGCTTAGGAAAGTATTTCCTCTGAAAAGAAACTCCAACATTATCTCTGAAATAAATGTTCACGAAACTAGAGCCTTGCCACATTAGCAACTAGGTTGTGAACGAGTTGTAGGTTGTGTAGTTAGACCTGGCTCCTGACGTTGTGTGATCTATTTAAAACCAATGTAGCAGATACACGTGGGAAGTGCCACTGTGAACTATCAGAATAACAATTGTAATTGGCACTCCCCTAATATGGGAATAGGAATGAATTCTTGAAAACAAAAATTCAGCCGCATTTGTGGTACTTAGAGTAGTATTTTACATACAGTCTTCTGAGAATTGTACTCCATCCCTCATGCTCTGGGCTTTCATATCTGGTAGATTGTTTTACTTCCTCTCCTCAAATGCTCACAATGAATTCTTTATGACCTGCTTAAAACCCATGTAGACAAAAAAATACAAGAAACAAAGAACCCAAGGCAGATTAACCACTGCCTGAGCAATGATAGCTCTGAACAGAATTCACTCCTCATTCCTATAGATGCTTGGGAGGTTTATGAAAAGTAAACCCAGCAATAATGGAACCTAAGTAACTGCTTAATGTAGCTTAGATGAGGTACTGTGATTTTAAGCTGTGTTGCTATTTCAAGTCAAGGTCAGTCCTTTTGAAACACCTTTATCAGACGTGTTTTTTTCCTTATTTAACCTTTTTACCATGACTCGTCTTATATTGCACCCTTACTATTTTATTCCTTTTGTATCATGTAACTTTAAAATACACCTGTATTTAAGAAAATATGATTTTTTAAATTGCTTAATCTTTTTCATCTCTAACCTGCAACATTATCTACATTTCAAAAACAAAACCTGAGATAAAACTATTTGTTAAACAACTCCCTAGACATACATTTTGTGTTCATTCTGACCAAAACGATAATCACGGAAGCCTGTGTCCAGATGTAGCAACAACCGTGGCAAAATGTAATGTGCAACCAGCTAATTAGAATTTGGTTTTTGTCTGGCTATTTTTGTAGGTAAAATTTCAGCATCTGTTGGCAAATAACAAGGACTGACTAGGTAGCAGAAGTGCTGCAATGCAGGGACAGTAGAGACCGTAGGACCTGTGTGGTTTTGACAAGGATGTTGGGCAAGGTACAATCACATATGTTGTCTCTTTCTTGCAAAAAAAAAAAAAAAAGCAACCTGTCTACCATCTGCTCTAGGCATAAAGTTTACATTCAGTACAGAGGGCTTTATTAACTCGCTGTTTACCAGTGGTCTATAAAAAAAGCACGCTTCCAAACTTGTATGAGCTTTGCTCTCTGAGGTTTCAGACAGATTTTTAGCCCAGAAGACTTAGCTGCTTCTTCTTATTTGTGTCATTTCAAGATACAAATTAGCCAGCTGTCTTTCAATAAATCTTTATATTAAGAAGTTGAACAGTTTGAACAGCAGGAAGGAAATTTATCCTGAATCTCTGTGGTCCCATCTTTGTGGGAAAGATATTTCTGTTTTAATTTTACAGCAAACTGTACCTGTACATAGAAAGTGTGGCAACTGTGCCTGTTGGCAGAAATTTCCATGACTTAGTACAGCTCTTCTGTCTTTTGTAATGTGAATAGAACATTTACTACTGCAGCTTTGTCACACACACAGATGGAGTATGGAGAGTGCTAAGAGTAAGTGCAGGAGGATGCAGATGCAGACTGCTCCTAGTTTGTAGGAAACATGGGGGTGTATAGAGGCTGAATGTAAGGGCAGTTAGTGAAAGAAGTGATGTATATAGGTGGCTTCTGTGGTGACAAGAAAACTAGCTGCTGTCCTGTCTTCTGCCTCACAGCAGAGCACTGAGGGAACGACAGCTGCCTGCAGAGGAGGCTTGCTTTCTGGTCCAGTTCAGAGATTCCTAAGTGTGACATATTTAGGTACCACAAGTGGCATGAACAAAGAAGAGGCTCAAGGAGCCTCAGTTGACAGCTACTGCCATGTGTAAGAGCTAGGTAGCAGCCTCAAGCCCCTTTTCCCCACTCCTACTTTATACTTTGTCTCTTTCCTTGCTGTGGGAGGCTGGCTACCAGTCCCTAGCCACTGGCCCACATCCATGACACAGCCCGCGCAGTAATCCTAAAATCTCTTATTTTGTCCTGCTTGTTGTGGCTCTGCAACATGCACTGGTAGCAGCACAGACTGGGGAGCACAAGTTGCCTGCACCATAGTTTGTTGGCATCTCATGTCCTTTCCTTGTCTTTCCTGGCTGGAGAAAAGACGTATGCCCAGGACTGGCATGCAGCTGCTGAAAGTGGGTTGGGCAGCACGAATGCTAGGTCTATCACCATCTATCTTGCCCTTGGGATTTGTGTTGTGGCCTAGAGGTATACAAATTATGTGTTGCATACTTTTATTATTCTTTATTTCACA
The DNA here is from genome assembly GCF_036417535.1 of Chlamydotis macqueenii. Lineage (NCBI taxonomy): Eukaryota > Metazoa > Chordata > Aves > Otidiformes > Otididae > Chlamydotis > Chlamydotis macqueenii. The sequence goes on from NC_141593.1 coordinate 44,203,172, forward strand.
ACTACTTGATCAAATTAATAGAAATTTGGTTTAATAAGTACACTGTAGAACACGGAGATTTTCCTCCCCAGTATAACTGCTACTGAAGATTACTGTAATATCTAGCACTTTAATTTAAAGCCTCATCATATTCTAGATGTAAAAAGGTTTATTAAAGGGGAAGCTATCTGGTATTGGGGTGAATCCTTTTTTATTCCATGTAATTCATGTCTTGGAAAGCAGTGGCACTTTGCCAGAAGAATTCCCAAGATCTACTTTGACTTCTGAAGTTACAGCAGAAATTTTCAGGAAATTACATACACTCATATACATTAATTTCTTTTGCATTAACAAGCCTCAGGCTAGACACTTGTCTGCATTTTAATGTCTGTTCAGATTAGTTTAGTTAAAGAAAATAGCATGGATTTTATGTTCACATAAATTTCTTTTTTAATCAGGTGTTTGTGGTAGAACTGTTGAAGGAAGAAGACTACAGCAGTGAGTACACTCTAGCAATGAAATCGATGGAAAGGGATTATTTGGCAACATAAATAGGTTTAAGATATCTAGATGAAACATCCGTCACTGTGGAACAGATTATCAAATGCACTGTGTGGGTGGATAGGAAGGTTTTTTTTTCCCCTTAGGATTTTTATACAAAAAAAACAAAACTGAAAAGTAAGTGTAAATTCACAGTATCATGGCTACATTGCATGCAACCAATCAGATGATTTTGAACAGTTCTGGAGCTGGACAAGTATTCCACTTTCGCTCTAGCTTGTGCATTTGCTACTACTGTTTCTTTCAAGTCTGTGAGGCCATGTCTTTAGACTCATAAGATATGAATACCCTGCAGACTGTAGGTTCCTCCTGGCTTCATAGAGACTATAACTCCTAATGTAAGTACCCTGTGACTGATTTCTGGCAAAACTGTCTTACAGACCCCACTGCCCCACAAATGGTATCCTCTGTGCTTTCTTGCTTATGTGGAGTGTCTCACACTGTTGAAGCCACCTTTTGTTAGAATACTGGAAGTACCAGTCTTGATGACTTTTCTTCCATGAAGTTTTTAAAGCTTGCTGATTTAACTCAAAGTTGCGACTTGCTTTTAAAAATGTGAGCAACCCCCTGCTCCACCTTCCCCCCATGCTTGTTATATGAATAGTTTTGCAGAAATATAGCATGATAGCAAAAAGACAGGGAAGTACAGTGTGCTAATTACTATAGCTTTAATGTAATATAGAATATAGCATGACTTATGTCATGGGTGTATAAATTTCACAAGGTTATCATATTCCTTTTTTTTTTTTTAAAAATAGGTTAGTATTTTCTTTGTTTCACCATGCCTTTTAGAACAGGTCTATTTTGGTTTTTTTTTTGGATAAGTTTATAGATGTTTTCAGCATATTTTTAGCTGTTTTAGAAATCTATTCTTTTTTTTTCTTGCCATTTGTGATGTTGAAAATGTAGTTCTTTCTCATAAAAGAAATTGTAATTTAATATTATTAATATATAATCAATACATTAATATATTTGCTGAAGAGTTCTGCAGTTATCAAAAGAAAGCAGTCAGACTTAGAAGGGTGGCTAGTCATAGAAAAAGTGCTCTATTTATCTAAGTCAACTATTGCTGTTTCCTGCTTTGGCTGGCTGTTGGAAGTGTTTTTCTTTTTAGTGCTTTTTTTAAAGTAGCAAGGGTGTTAATGCCAAATGCCAAATGATTTGTTTTTTTTTTTTTTTAAATTCTCAGAGATGTCATCCCAGACTTAAAAGTCTTTAAGAGAATGTGCTGATGAACTTTGAACTTGATTCTCCACATCCTTCATTGTATTTCTAGACTTGATTTCTTGGCCTTAACTGAGTGTTGAACAAGTTGACTGCTCATTGATTATTTTGAAAGATTGCTATTCATGGCATCTTTAACATTTTACAAGTTGCACTTGAAACACTTATAAAATTCCTCAGTTTTATAATTTTTATATTATATAATTGTTATTCTAACATATCAGTATACATGTTTCTTAACAATATTTTGTTGTTGTTCTGGGAAGACTGATATTTCTTACTGAAAGGATGGCTTCGTCAGCCTGCCTTCTGATGGATATAACTTTTTTTCAAAATCAGTGAATGCATGTTTTCCTTGGCCAAGTTGAATGTGAAAAACTATAATTTCTTGGTGCAGTGACACAATTAAACAAACACAAATTCTATGGTTTTAATGTTCTTCTCTCTTGTTCTGCAGTCTTTAACAAATATTTTCAGGTTTGTTCTTTTAATATTTACTTACTGTGCTCATTATTACTACAATAACAGGTTTTCTCTTTCAACTGAAGCCAATATGTAATTTCAAGTATCCCCTGGTCATACTGTAGTGTTTTTTTAGTAAAGGTTTATTTTTTTACTGCACATGTTAACTTTCTAGAAAACCGAAACTGTGGTATTCTGTACAATACCAGGCGCACAGAATATAACTTTGACAATAACTTACAGTGTGTATTTCAGATGATGAATATCCATTATTTTTGTATTAATTTGTAATTACAGAGGAGGATTTTGGAAGTAAAACATTTGTTTTTCTTTGCTCCAAGGAAAAGCAAACTGTTTTAAAAATAGAGTGAAGTGCATCTCATGTTGTCACATTTGTTTTTTCTAGAAAAGCTTTATAGTTTTTGTGCTACAGGCAGTGTGGTGTTTGGCATGTAGCTCAGGCCTACTTCACTCATGACTAATGGTCCTAACACTCTGTCTTGCAAACTGGCACGTTGCAGCTGGAAATTGCAGGAGGTCTTCTCCTTATCCTTTTCCTGAATCCATATTTTATCAGTGCTCTCAAACACTGAAGTCAAGCCTTGAATTCTGACAACTAGAAACTTCCTTCTCCCTGCTTATTTTTGTCTGGTCTGGCATTTATTTGGTCTGATACCAAAGCTAGCCTTAAAATAGATTTTTTCCTATCATTGTGTGTAATTCTTTAATGCATACTAGCAGCAACAACGGACATGGACCAGTTGGAGAGAGTCTAGAGGAGGGCCTAATGATGAGAGGGCTGGAGCACCTTTCCTACGAGGACAGGCTGAGAGAGAGTTTGGGCTGTTCAGCCTGGAGAAGAGAAGGCTCTGGGGAGACCTTATAGTGGCCTGCCAGTACCTCAAGGGGTCTTATAAGAAAGATAGTGAGAAAGTCTTCAGTAGGGCCTGTTGCAATAGGACAAGGGGTAATGGTTTTAAAATAGAGGGAGGTAGCTTCAGATTAGATATTAGGAAAAGATGTTTTACAATGAGAGTGGTAGAACACTAGAACAGGTTGCCCAGAGAGATGGTGGATGCCCCATCCCTGGAAATGTTCAAGGCCAGGTTGGATGAGGCTCTGAGCAACCTGATGTGGTCGGGGATGTCCCTGGTCCTTGCAGGGGGGTTGGACTAGATGACCTTTGAAGGTCCCTTCCGACCCTAACCATTCTATGATTCTATGATTCTATGACTAACATGGCATGTTGAGTTACACATAAATTTCAGCACTGCTGTGTGCAGCAACATTAATGTTTTGCCAGATTACCTAGAAAAATGTGCTGTTTTTCTATGGCTGTCCTGCACTGGTGATTTATCATCATCCTGTTGCTTGCTGACAACTCTATCTTCTTCTCATCATGCTGGAAATGATCGAAGAGCCACATGACTCCCATTTTAATCAATTCTTTATCTCACAGAACTTGTGCTAGTTTCCATCTTCCCAATTTCAGCTTTCCATAAGTACTTCATCCATTCATTTACAATGAAGCAAAATGAACTGGCGGATGAAGTTGCCAAGCCACTGGCCATCATATTTGAGAAGTTCTGGTGGTCTGGTGAGGTCCCCGATGACTGGAAGAGAGGGAACATAACCCCAATTTTTAAAAAGTGTAACGAGGAAGACCAGGGCAAATACAGGCTGGTCAGCCTCACCTCTGTGCCTGGCAAGGTCATGGAGCAGATTCTCCTGGAAACCATGCTAAGGCCCATGGAGAGCAAGGAGGTGGTTGGTGACAGCCAACATGGCTTCACCAAGGGCAGATTGTGCCTGACCAATTTGGTGGCCTTCTATAATGGGGTGGCAGCATCGGTGGACAAGGGATGAGCAACAGATATAATCTACCTGGACTTGTGCAAAGCTTTTGACACTGTCCCACATGACATCCTTCTCTCTAAACTAGAGAGACATGGCTTTGATGGATGGACTGCTTGGTGGGTAAGGAGTTGGCTGGATGGCCACACTCTGAGAGTGATGGTCAACGGCTCAATATACAAGTGGAGACTGGTCATAAGTGGCATCCCTTAGGGGTCTGTGTTGGGCCCGGCCCTATTCAGTATCTTTGTCGGTGACATGGACAGTTGGATAGAGTGCACCCTCAGCAAGTTCGCCTATGACACCAAGCTGTGCGGTGCCGTTTTCACGCTGGAAGGGAGGGATGCCATCCAGAGGAACCTTGAGAGGCTGGAGAGGTGGGCCCATGCCAGCCTCATGAAGTTCAATCAGGCCAACTACAAGGTCCTGCACCTGGGTTGTAGCAATCCCAGGCACAAATACAGGCTGGGCAGAGAATGGATTGAGAGCAGTCCTGAGGAGAAGGACTTGGGAGTGCTGGTGGATGAGAAGCTCAACATGAGCAGGCAATGCGCCCTTGCGGCCCAGAAGGCCAACCGCATCCTGGGCTGCATCAAAAGCAGCATAGCCAGCAGGTTGAGGGAGGTGATTCTCCGCCTCTACTCTGCTCTCGTGAGACCCCACCTGGAGTACTGCATACAGGTCTGGAGCCCCCAACATAAGAAGGACATGGACCAGTTGGAGAAAGTCCAGAGGAGGGCCACAGAGATGATAAAGGGCTGGAGCACCTTTCCTATGAGGACAGGCTGAGAGAGTTGAGGCTGTTCAGCCTGGAGAAGAGGAGGCTCTGGGGAGACCTGATAGCGGTCTTCCAATACCTCAAGGGGGCCTACAAGAAAGATGGGGAAAGACTGTTCAGTAGGGCCTGTTGTGATAGGACGAGGAGTAATGGTTTTAAAATAGAGGGAGGTAGATTTAGATTGGATATTAGGAAAAATTTTTTTAAACTGACGGTTGTAGAGCACTGAAACAGGTTGCCCAGAGAGGTGGTGGATGCCCTTCCCTGGAAATGTTCAAGGCCAGGCTGGATGAGGCTCTGAGCAACCTGATCTAGTTAGGGATGTCCCTGGTCCTTGCAGGGGGATTGGACTAGATGACCTTTGAAGGTCCCTTCCAACCCTAACCATTCTATGATTCTATGATTTTGAAGGTGCTCTTTTTGCTTTAGGGAAATTTTTATGAAAAATAGGGATACTATTGCAATGATTCTTGAAATATTGTTAATGTTAGTATGTTCTTCTCATGAAATATTCTATCTTAAAAACAGATTGTTAAAAAGTTTTGAATTATGATCAAATGTAATCCTTCTGCTTGTTTATAATTCTGTACGGAGCCTATGGTAATTTTAAATGTTTCTCAAACTTTAAACATGGGCTTCTTCCACTCTCAAAAAAGAAAAAAAGTCAAAATGAAACTACTTATAATTCTGTTTACGAATCTTTATTTATTTTGTATGAGGTCAAAGATACACATAGTTATTTCATTTGTCTGATTGAATTGTCCCATAAAATTTTCGAACACACTTTTCCACAGGGAAGTAAAAATGGGAAGAAAGAGGAAAAAGTATTTTCAAGATTTTCCAGAGAATATTTTAATCAGACAACATAAAAAATAGGGAGGAAATATTAAAGTAACTGAATGGTGCAAAAAATAATAGTAAATCACAGAATCAGTGTGGTGAGTTTATCCCAGCCAGCAGCCAAACACTCACCCAGCTTCTCACTCACTCTTGCAGGATGGGGAAAAAATAGAAGGAAGGTGAGAAAACTCGCAGATAGAGGCAATGACACTATAATAAGAAAAGGAAAAGCTGCACGTGGAAGGAAAGCAAAATGTGGGATTCATGCACCACTGGCAGATGCTTCTCCCTAGGAAGCAGGGCCTCAGCAAGGGCAATGGTGGCTTGGGAAGACGAGTGCTAGACTCACAAAGGTCCTTCCTTCCTCCTCTCCCTGAGCTTTCATTGCTCAGGAAGATGTCATGTGGTATGAAATAATGCTTCGGCCATTTTGGGTCAGTTGTCTTGGCTATGTGCCCTCCCAGTCTTTTTTTCCACCCCCAGCCTACTCACAGAGGGAGAAGGTAGAAGAGAGAAAGCCTTAATGCTATACAAGCACAGAGTGTTCAGCAATAGGCAAAACACAGGTGTGTTACCAGCACTGTTCTAGACACGAATGCAGAGCACAACACCCTAAAGGCTGCTATGAAGAAAGTTAATTTCATCCTGGCCAGACCCAGTACAATGATAAATAAAAATACCATTTAGAATTGTTAATTTTATGGACTCTCAATGTTCTGGAATGAATTCTCTTAGTCAGTTGAATATTAGACATTTTTTTTTCCTTTCCAACTAAAAATAACAAGGACAGCCAGTGCAGTTCCACTTTTCAGAAATTCATTCGTTTGCTACAGCAATGCATTTTGGAACAAGATAATGAAGTGTTTAATTAAGATCAGTTTCATTATTTTACTGGGAGTTGTTATCAAAAAAGAACTGGAAATTTTTCTTTGAAGACATCTAAATATTAGTCATTTAGTGTAGAGATATCTGTTAATGTAAGTAAATCCATTACTGTACCCTCACATTTGTCTTCCTCTGCCCTTTACATTTTCTTCTAATTTAAGTTTACAGCATTTATTTGCCATGTTCTACACCAGTGCTGTGCTAAAGACATAATTTCTTTTCCTCCTTCTGTCTCTTTCCATGTGCTAACACACCTCTTTTCTCAGTTCTTCCTTTCCTGTCCTTTTTCAATGAGCAGTCATTCTTTGGCCATCTGCAATGTCTGTGCTTGTACAGAGAATGTTTTACAGTACATTTCAACTAAGCTTTCTTCCTCGTCTAATGAAGGATAAAGATATTTTTGCTTTAAGTCTGAAGGCTGAGGGCTTTTACTTTTATTTCACCACCAATAGATTTTTCTGTAACACTTCTTCCTCAGTTATTGGACAAGTTTGTTTTCTGTACAGATGATCTATTTATATTTATTTAGTAATCAAAAGCTTCTACTCTAGATGTATGACAACTAGATGGTGACCATCATGATTATGACTTTCAGGAATAGCTCTTATAAATGTGCTAATGATCTTGAGTTAACAGTTTATAAAAATAGCTCATGTTAGGGAAGATATTATGAGGGATCTTATATCCTTCCGCTTTCACCGAAATAAAGTTACTCCTATTTCAGCCACCACTGAAATGCTCTGTGTAGGCTGGAGACCCACAAGTCATCCCTAACACACACACACAGAGCTGTGCACTGCACTTGTGAGACTGGCTCTGGCTCTGGCTCCCCATCACATTACATTGTGATTGATGTAGTTTGCCTTGCCTTCATTTTTATGTGGTCTAGTGTTTATTTTCTAAACCTTAGGAAACATTCATAATACTGAAGCAAGGCCTGTAAAATCGTACTTAAAGTTCTACTTTCATCAGCCAATGCACTGCAGGTGCCAAATGTTAGTTCAGCACATGTTAGCTAGGTAAAATTTTATTTTCTCAGTATTTATTGTTCATATAGCCATGCCTATTTTGAACCAACTGCTGATGAATACTTAGGACTGGCCTGCTCAGCCTTGGTAGAATACTTTCTGGAAAAAGTTTCCTGCTGATAAAGGGACACTTACAATCTGGCTGCTTATCCAAACAGCCCTGAATTTGTACAAACAGTAACTACTGCAGAATATTTGCAGGTGGAAAACAGAGAGGTGTTGTGTGAGACTTTAGGTCTTGATTGTGCAGATACCTCTGCTTGTTTATGAAAAATGTGACATTCTGTCTCCAGAGAATGTCTTAATATCTTTAAGTGCTTTTAATAATGTGCTCATAATTCTTATCTTTTATTGCTGTGCTGTGGGTTCTTAATTCAGCTTATACCACTGCCTATTTTGAATAACACATAAGCATGCTTAAACGTAGTAAAGCCCAATCACTCACACTCCTTGCTCGTCTTAAAACTTTAGCCAGAAAGCCACCACGAAGTTAAAAAGTAGCTTGCTCTTTTCATTTGAAAACTTAAAGGTGTGATTTAAAGTCCCTTTGTTCGGGTTACTTTCCAGGACTTGCACTGTCTCTGCCATACGTTGCTGTCAAGGTCTGGATGGCTACTCATGTTGGAGCTGTGGTGGTTTTCTCCTTCCTTTTGTCTGGCAGCAGTTAAGCCACTGATGCTGTGTACTTACTAAGGAGGTGTGCAAAATCTACTGCAGTTTCAAAAGGAAGAGGAGAAGAATGTTTACAGGTTTTAGTTAGCATAGCATCTAAGTTGTGTTGTTATGTTGCCATTGTTAGTGTGGATATGTGAATTGCAGGGTTCCTATGTCACTGTGTGAAAGTGGTAGGATGAAGAAGGAGGACTTTTTAAATTAAATTCTTGACTTTATTTTTTTTAAGAACAACTTGACTGAAAGGAAAAGAAAGGCCCAGTGTTTTATACCAACTTTCAGATGAGTGTTAAAGTAGATTTTAGTGCTGCTTCTAAACTTACCATAGCAACTTTCCACTTAGTAGGATTAATTGGTATAATGAAAACATGAGTTGGAAAATGCTAGTACGAGGCCAGTGGGAAAACACTGTGACAGATACTGTGACAGAACTGAATAATAGGGATCAAAATAATTTTCTTGTATTTAAATTCTTCTTTTTATTAAAAAAAAAGCTGTTTCAATGTAAAAAAAAAAAAACTTTTCAAAATCAGTGCTGATGTAAGGTATTCGGTGTATAGTCCACGTTCTCAGTTTTAAGGTGGCACTTTCTACCATTCCTTTATTTTATATTTTCTGAGCCTGCCTTGCAGATGTATTTTGATATATGGATTTGTATCATAGCCCATAGTTTATAATTGTGAAGTGCATGTTTCATGTACTGACAAATAAGAGCAATCACACATTTCGGTTGAATTGTTAAACAACTGTCGTTTCCGTGATGCTTTTGTGTTGCGTGTCTAGTGGAATAACTGTGTATTGGAGGACAAACTGCACTGAGCAAAGGACTTTCAAAAAGACTTCTTTTAACCCAACAGGTAGGAGATATCCTTCATAGAGTAAATAAACAAGATTAACCTGACACTGTGTTGCTAATTGACATGATAAAGTTATTTCAATTGCCCTTAGATGTATTTCAGCTACATAACCAGACATTGTCCTGTGGGTTTATCTGGGCTTTTGCAAAACAAATAAGCAAGCAAACAAACAAACAAATGAACAAGAGGATAGACCTCTTCATTAGCTAAGTACACTCAAGAAATTTAAACAGAAAAGTAAAAAGTGCTAATGGTAAAGACAAAGTCACGTTTCTCATGCTGGGAATGGCTACGACTTGTGTGATAGAATGTATGAGGTGCCAACTGATACTAGCTGCCAGCTTTAACTCAGGGAAATCTTTCCTGTCCCACCAGCTCCTTGTCCCAGTGAAAAAACAGAGTACATGTATGGTTTTTTTTAAATCTTGCTTCTATCTTGAGTCTGGCATGCTTTTCTTTCTTCTTACTAGACAGTTTAAGAACTGTCTGTAAAATCTGACATGTTTACATAACTCCATTAATTCCCTTTTCCTGCTTGACATTCAAGGGTAGTATCAATTCCACTATGAACAGCAAAAGAGAGATGGAAACAATGTTTGACAAGAAACTAAATAATTTAGAAAGCAGGATATTTCAGCCAGAAAACCTTAATTAAGCTCTTGCTGAACGAAAAGACAAATCTGAATGTCTTGAACAGGAATTGAGATCCAAACTTTCAGGGTCTGAAGAGATATATAGGAGATCATACAGTCCTTTAGTAGTTGAAAATTAGCTCATGCAGTGCTATAGGCCTGTACCAAGGGGTGCTTCAGTATCTTAAAAAAAATTAAAGCAACATTGGGACATATGTGGCAAGTCTATCATGTTTTTCCCACTTTCTTTTCTTTTAATGAAAGGATACTGTGATGCAGGTAAAAATAATATTTATCTTTTAAACTTTCTTTTCATGCCTTTGTGAAACTTAAAATAAAACTAAATGGGCCAGGCACTTACCTGTTGTAGCTGGAGAAAGATTACACCATAAGGCATTACTGAATTATTTAATTCCATCTTCTGAAGGCAAAAAAGCTTTGCCCAAATGTCTGCCACTAAACCTAAACCATACAAGTCCTGGGATGCTGATGGGCAGCAAAAGCAGAGAACTTGGGAGACCAGAATGCTGCCAGCACTTGCAGCATTGATACGGTTAGGGAATCATCAGATCTCCATAACATAAGAGGCAATCTCAATTCCAAACTACATTTCATGTGGAAAAAAAAAAAAGACCTCTGTAATGCTCTAAGAATTTTTCTCTTGGTTTCATATCCTTCTTTAATGCACAGCACTTATTCTACCAGTGCTCTGTTTCTAGCTAAAGAAATTGATGTAGCTCTGTTTCAATCACTGAAGCTGTACAAGCCTTCAGCAGCTGAGGACCGGTACTTTATTCTGGTGTGTAGAATTAAATTTTTCATAGAATTCATATTTCTGTAGACTTAGGCTTAGCGTGCTGCATCTATTCCCTTCCGTTACTCCACATTTTCAGTTTAAATACCGTTGTTATTCAAATGTTTCCTCTCAAGTACCTCGATGCTGTACCACTACTGACCCATAATTGTATGTTTATTTCTCAATTATGGAAATCCCTGCACTCTGACTGAGGAAGATTTGATTTGCATAATTATCAGACAGTTATTTCTGAATAACCGTGAAGTGTCTATCAGATATTTCCACACTAACTGGCTGCAGCCATTAGACTCTCTTTCCTCTGAAGCCATACAAGAACTTTTTGTTTCCATGCCTACTATGTCTTTCTTTGCCTCAGATATTTAAATGCAACTTATCTTCAGGAAGAAAGAGAAGAGGAACAAGTAATAAAGACTTGACAGTAACCTAAGACAGACTGGCTGATGCCTTGGTGCTTCTTTCTCTCTGTTCCCTTCCTTTCCTCTCTCCCTCTTTTCAGCCCTCAAGTCTAGAAGATCATGTTGTACATTTGAAGAAATTCAACTGCTTTGTGTGTAAGAAGTCATGAACAAAACAAAAAAAGCCCCACCTTTCCAGAACAACATGTAAGAGGTGATAAGAATAAAAGGAAATTGCTATCAACTCAAGTTCAAGCCAACAAATTTTATGTATGTAGAATTAAAGTTAAACAATCAATAGGAAGAGAGGATTGTGTGAAACCAGTGAATTACAGCTTGGATGCTAGTCGGTTATGAGTTGTAATAAAATCTTTTTATGAAAGTTGAAGTATTCAATTTTGAAGTGATTAGAAGTCTGAATATTAGAAACCATTAAATAGATAAAAAGATTTTGATCACATTGTGAAAACTGATGGGAAAATCAAAGCAGAAATGCTGTATGAATGGTTTATTCTTTTTCACAAACCATCTAACTATGGTTAAACCCACAGTTTTCCACAGCTCATCTACCACTAATTAAAAACAATTTATGATCATGTTTGTGAATTGTCTTGTGAATGGGACAGTGTCTTGGTAGCTTAAAATATTGTTTTTAAATTAAAAAAATACAACTAAGTAGATTTTAAATCAGTTGAAAACTGTTTTAAGAGATAAAGATCATCAGCTTTTTCTAAAACTTCTACTACTAGGCTTAAAAAAATTAGAGATAATGGACATCAAACAAGAAAATATTGAGATGCCCGGGCCTAATGGCATGGGACGCATGATTGTGCTAGTCAGCTAACCAGATACTGAGGAATGAGTTGCCCATTGGTGATACCCATTAATTTTGTAGTGAGTATCATTTCAGAGCATTCTAATCGACATGGAACTGAGGTATTTTGTTGGGAAATGAACTGTGCAGGTTTGCAAAATAGGCTGAAAATGTTGATATAGGTACTGATGTTCTGAATAATAAAAACATTGTGGCAGAATTACAGCTATTTTTGCTAGCCAACGAACAAGAGTTGCAGTAAAGTTGGGTGTCAGATTCTCATGAATTCCTTTTGAATTATGTGTCTTCTTTTAATCATTGAGCTCATGATATTTGATATAATCTCATATGACTCAAAATTTGTATTTCTTCCCTAATGTGTTGGCATTGTGAATGCATGAAGCTTAGAAATCTAGTGCTGTTGCAATTGGATCTTGGGCCCTACATGTTGGGAGAAGTTTATTGCAAAGTCTAGGAAATTTAGGCCTGTACAATGTAGGTTGTCCTCATTTGCTAACCCTTCTTCAATCTTACAGTCACAAACTTATTTTCTGAGGTCCTGTCAGGTACTGATTCTCTGCTTGCATAAGGCTACTTGAGGGACTGTGTTTTTTACCTGTTATTTCATTCAATTCTTTTAATTTGGTGCTATTATATACCATTAGCAGCAGTAGTAGATTTCCATTACAGTGAATTGAACAGGATGTTATTGCTGTCGTTATTATGCATGCCATATGTACAATTATTCCACTTAGTTTAAATTTTAATTGAGCAGAGAAAGACTTGTTTGTAATTAGTAAGAGGATTGTTTTTCTCCCTCCTCTTTCTGCTTCCAACAAGCGTTTATTTGTACCAGGACTCAGACTACCCAAAGGCACGCTACAGAACAATCTACATTCATTCTGAAGCTGATACAAAATAAATATTTCCTCTTTTTATTATTACATTCTTAGCAGAATTCATCAGTAACATGAATTGGTTGTTCTGTTGGTGACCCTCTTTCTAGACAAGATTTCTGTATTTTTAACTTGGTAGAAAAGAAAATTAAAAAGGAAATCGATGTTTTCAAGCATTAATGATAGTCACAGGTTAAATTAGTTATCTTTTGTGTTCATGTTTTGTTACATTTTCTTTTTTTTTTTTTTTTGTTTTCCAAATGTTCTTCAAAGTCTTCTATGCAATTTTCTCCATCTTGTAACCAGCTCTTATGTTCTCTATTAACATGATGAGATTGGTGCTTTATTAAATAGTTTGACAATTTGCCTTATTGTGTACAGGATTCTGAGTGAACTTGTTTTGTGTTCATGCAAGGGTTCTTGTGACTGTTGAGGTCAGGGAGAACTGCCACCTAAACCATAACTCTTTCAATTGATAAAGAGATTAAAAGATTAATACATATTCAATTTCAGATGAATGAAAATTGACTTTAGCATATTTTTGCTTTAAGCAGTGGCTTTCAGATGCTAAATATGAGAACCTTATATGTTCCAGGGAAGATTTATAGGTCATAAGTTTGCTTATTCTTTTAAACTGACACCTTGTATAGCCGCTGTTTAGACTCAGGAGGTGTAACACATCTACCAAAAAACCTGTGCTTTAAATGTAGTTACAAAGTAATAGAGCTGAGGCATCCCATGCTTCTTTCTGGCACTGTGGCTGAAAGTGAGATGCATTTTTATGAAGTTTCCACTGAACCAGAAAAAGGTTAATGGGTTATGGGAAAACTCAAGTTAGATAAAATGTCACACAGAAATTTAAAAAGGTTAATTTTTTGCATAAAGGACACCAAAACATCTTCTGTTTAGTTCCCTCCCCCCTCCTCTTCTGAATGCTTTCAACTACAGTCATTAAAGAGTATTTGTTTTGTTGATTATTCGAATATACAGTTTCACCATTTCTATACTATCTCCTTCTGTATCTTCATTTAATAGAAATATCAGAAGGTGAAACAAGAATTATTTCCCTTCAGAGAAAAATTTTACTCATGACATGAAAAGAAAGAACTACTGTATCAACACACAGGATGCATATTACTGCCCTGGAACAAGAAGTGAAAGACAAAGAGCAAGCAATGTTAAAAGGCTACACATGTCTCTGGAATCGCCCAAGAGCATAAGGCTGCAACTTGCTTTCTTAAAAGTCTTCAAATTAAATGGTGAACTGTTAAGTCTTGAAAATTTTTGAAACACTTACTGCTGAAGGGAAACTAGTTTTGAAAAGTCATGATATCTAAACACTCATTTAGTTGATCAGCATTTCTGTCAAATATGAAATACACATATATTTCTGGAAATTTTATTTCATGAATACTGACTAAATTATTAACTTTGAAAGGCAAATTTTAATAATAAAGATGTAGCAGTGCTTCAGTTCCCTTTTCTATTGCAATCTACAATAAATTGGAAAGAATTATTCTCCCCACTTCTCTCTTTTAATACAAAATCCATGTACAGATCACAACCTACTCTAGGACCTTGGCTGTGTCACAGAGACTGTAGGACCTTGACTGTGTCAAGCCCTGGAGGTGACCGTCCTTCATCACTGCCCAGCGATCCTTCTTAAGCTGCAGCAAGGGTACGTATTTGAGTTATGGTATCCAACAGGGGTATTCTGTACTAGTCACTGACTGGATTGTCATGAAACTACCTGTGCAACCCATGTGATTTTAATACAAGCATTACTTTCTTGCAGCTTTTCCAGGCTTGCTGCCGGCTTGGATTTTGCAAGATAAGAAATGACCTACGAGCTAAATGCTTTATCTCCTACTGCTGATTCTCCAAGCTTTCCATCTCGAGCAGTGCTAAATTTCAGTGTTAGTTTGTATTTCTATTTCCCTGTCATTAGTCCAAACTTTCCTTGCAGAACAGATTGGAAGAATCTCCTAGGAAAAAGCAAGCCAGCAAAAAGAACAACCTCAAACTGGAAAGCCTGAAGTAACTATGAAAAAAATTTCTAGACAATTTCTGGAAGTAGGATGCTTTGTAAATATCATTAATGAAGCAAGTCTGTAGTTCACTGTGGTCCTATTTTGTAGGCTGAAAGCTCTAAGGAGAGGTGAAACACTTAATGGGAAAGATTAATCTAGAAGTTATAGTGACAGCACAACAAGAAAAAAAAATTGTTGGGAAAAAATGAGGAGTCTCTACAAAACAGAGTTTAACAACATGTAGTGGGCTCTTTAGCAATAAGAGGAAGATCCAGTAGAGTTAATGTGTGTACATACAGTAAATTTAGAAGAACAGGACTACAGAAACAAAACTGAGCTATGGCAGTCAGACTCCCGTGGCAGTTTCCAGGAAGGCATGTTTCAATTCCAGTTGAAATCTTTCCTCTTCCTGTTTATGATTATATGCTAGAGATCATAGAATCATAGAACAGTTTGGGTTAGAAGGAACCTTTAAAGTCATCTAGTCCACCCCCCAGGGAGGCAGAGGAAAGGAAGACAATAAAATGAGCCCTTGTTTGTAGTTCTGCATCCTTTGGAAAGGATACAAGGAAACTCTTGCCATGTCATGTTTCTTGTGAAGGTTAAGTTGTCAAATTCATTAATTTGCTATAAAATTACTTTTCATAGGCCTTAAAATTGCCTGGTACAAACTGAACACTGATCAAAGAGATCTTTGTTTTGCTGCAAACCAAGCTGCAAACAAAATGACTTCTTGTTTTTAAAGATGGTTGTGTAGTGTGTATGCATATCCAACTAAAAATTGTACTTTGTGTTTAAATTCACGGCATTTAGAAAAGAAGAGGAGGCTTCAGGGAGGCCTTATAGCCTCCAGTACTGAAAAGGAAGCCTACAGAAAAGATGGACAGGGCCTCTTTATCAGGGAATCTAATGATGAGGGGTGATGGTTTTAAATTGCAGGAAAGTAGATTTAGATAAGATATTAGCAAGAAATTCTTTACTGTGAGGGTGGTGAGACATTGCAACAGGTTGCCCAGAGAAGCGGTGCATGCCCCATCCCTGAAATTATTCAAGACTGGGTTGGTTGAGGCTTTGAGCATCCTGGTCGAATGGAAGGTGTCCCTGCCCATGGCAGGGGGTTGGAACTAGGTGATCTTTAATGTCCTTTCCAACCCAAACCATTCTGTGACTCTATGATTCTTATTCAGACTTACTAACCAGTATGCGATAAGGCACACATCAAGATCAGATACAAATCTCTTAATTCCATGTTGGAGTAGAGTTGTTGTGTAACAAAAAACCAACCAACCAAGAACAAAAAAACCAATGAGGAATATCTTTACTGTTTCTACACCATGACAGCTGGGGAAGTCTAGAGCAATCATTTCAAAGAGAGATAATTTTATTTGTCATCACAGTTACTGTGTAGTGATTCCTGGAATTTTAATTTACTTTTTCAATCAAACTGCATTAATCTATAGTATATATATATATATTAAAAAAAGCCTAATGTACATTATGTTAATACAATTTTGTATGTGTTATGTCCAAATGCACTTGCCTACTCTTGGCTTTTCAGAAGTGTGTTTGCTGGACCATAACTACAGCTCTGGTTATTTTCAAGTAGACAAGGTCAGCCTAGACAGACATATCTCCTCAAACAATGCATTAATTCATAATCATGTTATGCTGTTCTCTTTTTATAATGCACAAAAAGTACAGTGTACTTTCAGTCAGGAATTGACAAAACAATCAGGAAACTAGATATGTTTTCAGTGGAGCTGGAGTCAGTTTTCATTCAATTCTTCCTTCAGTAATTTCCTGTGTAAATAAGCAATGAAAGAAAATAAAATTGTGTGGGTGCATGGGATATTTGGCCACACTGTAGTGCCATGTTCTGGCAACACTACTAATTTAGCAGCAGTGCAGCCTAATCTACTGAGTATTTGTGCTCTGTGATGCTGAACTGTGGAACAGGCAAAGGCTCTGTATGCGCACAGACACAAGACTAGGATATGCTTTGGGTACTAATGAAAACTAAACAAAGCTCCCCGCTCCTCAATTTGTCTGTGGGTGGGTTACAGTGCTGACTGTAGAAAAAACAGCTAGATGAGCCAGCTTGGACTGGTTCTTTTGCAGTCTTGTTTACCTTCACAGTCTGGTTCGCCCTGCTTATCATATGAAGCTCTGCAAACACCACTAGATGTTGCTGGTGCAAACTCACTTGTTTAGATACAATTTATATACCTGTACCATTGTTTGAAGTACACACATGTCAGGTGCTCAGCCTCTGGCTCCACAGTGCTTAGTATTGCCTTCCCCTAAAGCCCTGGCAAAGCTACCTTGGAAGCATTTTTGAAAATGTGACTATACTTTATTTCTTCAATTTAGAATATTTTAGAGGGTTGTGAAAGGCTTTTTCAAACTTGAAGTAAATTTCTTGAAGATAATTTCCTTTCAGATCTATCAAACATGATGTCATAGTTCAGCCCTGATCGGGGGCTGATGCAGTCTCTCTCTCACTCCCCCCACCCTCCGAGAGAATAGGGGGAGATGATATAAGACAAACGGCTTGAGATTTGAGATAAGGATGGGGAGAAATCCTTAAAGTTACTGTTATAGGCAAAACAGATTCAACTTGGGGAAAAATACTAATTTATTTCTAAAACTAGCAGGAGAATGAGACAGGGAACAAGATAGCCTCCCCCCACCCCTCCCTCTTCCTGGGCTTAACATTATCTCTACTACCTTCCCCCGCACTGAGCGGCACAGGGGGGAAGAGGGAACGGGGGTCGCAGTCAGTTCATCACACGTTGTTTCACACCGCTACTTCGTCGTCAGGGGAAGAACTCCTCGCATTCCTCCTCTGCTCCAGCGTGGGGTCCCTCCCACGGGCCACAGTCCTTTGTAAAACTGCTCTGGCGTGGGTCATCTCTTCCATGGGGTACAGTCCCTCTAGAACAGCTGTCCCAGCGGGCCCTCCACAGGCCACAGCCTCCTTCAGGCCTCCACCTGCTCCAGCGTGGGGTCCTCCATGGGCCCCTCCGTGGACCTCCATGGACAACCTGCTCCACCGTGGTCATCACCACAGGCTGCAGAGGAATCTTGGCCAGGAGCCACATTACTCCTCCCCCTCCTTCTTCACTGACCTTGGCGTCTGCAGCTGTTCCTCACAACAGGCTGGCAGACGCCTCTCAGGATCCTTTTTACGTCTTATTCACTTCTCATCTCCTCTCCACTTCTTGCAGCCAGGCCGGGCTGAGTTGGGCCCAGTTGGCTGCCCGGCAGGAGGCCAGAGGGTGAGGCCTGCAAGGCCCACAAGGCTCATGCCTCCCACTCTCTGACCCTGCTCAGCTGCTTTGCATCTTCTCCCTCCTTTTTCCTCTTTTCCCCTTCTTAAATATGTTATCGCAGAGGCGTTATCACAGGACATTCTGCTACCAATTGGCTCGGCCTTGGCCAGCAGCGGGTCCACCCTAGGCCCAGCCAAGTCCACTGAACAAGGGGGAGCGACTTCTAGCAGTTTCCTACAGAAGCTACCACCTTAGGCCCCCCCTCACTAAACAAAACCAGAACACCTGAGTATATTACTAAGCATTTTTTTCAAAAGACATAAAAAATAATTTACCTACCTTTGTCTTCAGTCAGTTGTCTTCAAACCAGTTGCCAGTTCAGCACCAGAATTTATCCTTATCTCTTTCCTTGTCCTTAAAAAATGGAGAACTAAGGTCAAAGGTTTCCAGAACGGTGGCCATTCCTCATAAACATCTGAACAACAGCGGGTATCAGCAGCACAGAGAATTTAACATGCCCGCCTTATACTGTCTCTTCTTTATGTTTTATCACTTTCAAATCAGCAGGAAAAGAGAAAGCAATTCTATCTGGCATACTTTGGTTCAAAATGCTAATAAAAATGAAGGAAAAAAATGTAAGTAAAATAGTCAGTGGAGAAACATTAAATGAAATTTGTGATTGTCTGATGCTTTCCAAATTGTACCAACACAGTAGGGGATTTTATGCCTCCAAATGATTGTTGTTTTGAAGGAAAAAGCTTTTGTTTGGGAGTCCTAAGGTGCATAGCAGATGGTACTGAACTGAAGCTGTGGATGATAGTAACAGCAGAAAGAAAAAAGTCTTAAGATGATCTGACAGGTTGTACAGAAGTGAAAATGCCTCCCAGTAGCTCAGTGAAATATGCGGGAATACAGCAACAGGCTGAGGTATTATGAAAAACACTAGACTAGAAGGGCATGTTGATGTACGCTTATTAACTAGTTTTTCATTAATTTTGAGCCCATCTGGAATGTGCCTTCTAACAAATGTGAAAACCAGGGCGATTACTGTGCTTACTAATTATAGGACTGGCCACCCTTAATCTTTCCATCCTACCGATGAGGCATGGATGGGCACTTTGTGACTGTTAAAATCAACAATTTTTGTTTGATGTAATTTATGGATACAAATTAAAAAAAAAAGGAAATTACAGGTAAATGAACTATTTATCTTTTAATTTGTCTATGTTTAACTTGAACTGTAGCAACTAAAAAAAATAATGTAGGTAATACTCTTGTTCTTAAATGTTCTTAAAAATGAAGTGCACAACAGTCAGATGGTGTCCAGCAGTGCTGCGGATGTGCAAAGCAAGTTATCTAATAGCTATGTATTTAACCTCTTGATCTCTCTTGAAGATACCAGGCCAGTCTTAAACGTGACTTCAGTAGACTTTCCCTCACCAGCTGCTGCTATAATGCTCTGCTAATTCACTTGAAAAGCAATAAGGCAGAAATAATTATTTTTTCAAATGTTGTTTTCTGAGTTGTGATAAACTGCTTTGAAAACTTTTGTTTTTCCTAGTTTCTGCTTTTTTTTTTTTTTTTTTTTCCTCCTCTCTCAAAATTGCTGATGGTCATTCACATAGGACTGCGAAGGATTTACATCAAAGGACTTGATGTTTACTGAGCAAGGTCCTTGGCAGCTGTTCCAGGAGCAAAACTGCTGTCTATGATGACCCATACTTACTGACATTCCAGCACAGAAAACCAATGTTACCTTCTCAGGGCCAGCCAACTGTCTCTGCAGCTCTGAGGCCAAGGAAGTTGACAAGCTTTCCATAGGCATGCTAGGAGTTGCACCAGTTAGCTGTATTTTTACAAAACTTAAATAAATATTTTTTTCACTTCTGCTCTTTTTTTTTTTTTCTAAGGATTTCCGTGTTATAATTGGTCAATTTCTCCACTGGTGAAGCTAAAGTCTAGTCTATGAGACTGGGAATTTCTTAAGTGGAATCAGGACTGTCAAAATGTCTTCAGAGAAATCATGTGGATAAAACTGTGCTCTTCTGACGACTGGCACAGCTGTACTGCTGAATTATCTTTTATCGGCATTTTTTATAGTTGGCAAGAGTTTGCACTGCTAGCCATTAAGCTACAGGGCACTAAATGGGTTAAGACGTTTTGCAGAATGTATTCTAATATGCTGCTGGAATTGAGAGTGAGTCTATAAACATTTTTATAGGTCATGTAAATATTTATGAGGCGAGTATGATGATCATCCTTGGTAAATGTGGCCAAGGTTAGCAGGGGGTGCAGATGTTCAGTAAAAGATTCTACTTCTGTGTAAGATTTCCTATCAGCAGTGAAATTTTTCATGAAACTAGAAGACTGCAGATTTTAATTTCCCTGCAGATACCTTTTATATGTTTACTGAAGATAGAATAATGTAATACTTGCCTCTTGTGATACATACAGGCCTTCCATGACATAGTACTGGAATAAAGATGTGCAGCTTCACTGTGTACAAGAGGAAGCTGTCTAGAGCTTTAGTCAGTGTCTTTTTTTTTCCTTAACTCCACTCCCACAACCAAAATGTCATTAAAAGTAGATTATCCAACTGACCTAAGTTTGTTTCTGGCAGCAGGCTGAGTTTATTGTGTGTCTTGTATTGAACTCTGCTCAATGGGAAGCCAATTACCAGCTGACACTCCTCCAAGTGGCACAAGTGCCATGCGATGCCTGCACAGCAGAAGGAGCAGGTTCTGCCAGGCCTGAAGGAATAAAAAGAAATAAAATTCCTAAAGGATATGGAGGAGTCTTTGCAAGCCTAGGAGATCTAGTGCTTGTGTTTGTGTGCTTGTGCTCTGGGCACAAGACAAAATATGCTGTATAAGTACCCCTGACATGTTTGGACCAGAGTTACACTTGGAATTTTTTTCTTTAAGCTGACAAATTTCATACTGGAGAGAAGAGGAAGAGGAAAAGGAAGCAAAAACTTGGATTGGTGTCTATCTTTGCAGTTTCTGTAATTGATTGGCAAATTATTGATATTAGACTTTTTGAACTTAAAATCTCTTTCTTAAAGGTCTAGTTTTCTAGAATCACAGAATCACAGAATGGTTTGAATTGGAAGTGACCTGGAAAGATCATCTAGCCCAGCCCCCCTTCCACAGGCAGGGACATCTTTCACTAGATTAGGTTGCTCAAAGTCCCATCCAGCCTAGCCTAAGCACTTTCAGTGACGGGACATCCACAACTTAGCCAGGCAGCCTGTTGTAATGTATGACCACCACCATTTGTGAAAAATTTCTTCCTCGTAGCCAATCTAAATCTATCTTCTTTCAGTTTAAAAATGTTGCCCCTTATCCTGTCACTACAGACTCTGCAAAAAAGTCTCTCTCTGTTTTCTCATAAGCCCCATTTATAAACTGGAAAGCGGCAATAAGATCTCCCTTGAGTATTCTCTTCTTCAGGCTGAAAAACCCCAACTCTCAGCCTTTCTTCAATGGAGAGTGCTCCAGCCCTATGGTAATTTTCATGGCTCTCCGCTGGACCTGCTCTAAAGGGTCCATGTCTGTTTTGGTGACCTTACTGCTCTGTACAGCTTCCTGACGAAGGCGAGTGGAGAGGGAGGTGCTGATCTCTTCTCCCTGGGATCCAGTAATGGGATGCACAGGGGTGGTTCAAAGCTGCATCAGGGGAGGTTCAGATTTGACATTAGGAAATATGTCTTTACAGAGAGGGTGGTCAAACACTGGAACAGTCTTCTTAGAGATGTGGAGGATGCCCCATGCTTGTTAGTGCTTTAAAAAGAGGCATTTGGACAATGCCCTTTGTGGTATCCTTTAACTTTTGGTCAGCCCTGAAGTGGTTGGGCAATTGGACTAGGTGATTGTTGTAGGTTCCTTGAAACTGTTCTGTTCTAATCTATTCTATGTATGATTTCAGACAGGACAAAACTTTATAATAATTTATGGGAAGTTGTGGAAGGGTGCTGAGTCAGGAAGTTGACAGGCATTTTGAATCTGCATTGAAGTTAAAAATAAAACAAAACAAAACAAAATTTTCAGTTATTTTTGTGCATGTGTGTGTGAGATTCTATACACACACACATACACACGTGTTTATATTTACATGTGCAAAAATCCCCTCTTCCATGTATGTTGTAAAACACACAACCCCCACACGCGCAAATATATATTTATTTTTAAAAATGAGATCTATTCAAGAGTTGAGGTTTTTTACTACAACTGAAAATAAAATATCTTACATTGCAAACAAATTTCTGATTTAATATTTCAGAAAACCTTGTAAGCAGTTAAAGCTCTAGTCTATCCAGCTTTTCAACCTGACGTTGTATTACACTTCATAGAAAAAAGCAAAGCTGTCATTTTCAATTTAGAAATGGCCAGCAAGAGTAACATTGATATTTGCAGCTCCATAAGTTGAAGCACTATCTAACTCTTCATAATGCCAAGCTTACCAGAATAGCTTTGCTGACTAAGGCTTTGCTGACTAATAAAATCATAGTTTATAGAATCATAGAATCATAGAATGGTTAGGGTTGGAAGGGAAATTCAAAAGTCATCTAGTCCAACCCCCCTTCAAGGACCAAGGACATCCCCAACTAGATCAGGTTGCTCAGAGCCTCATCCAGCCTGGCCTTGAATGTTTCCAGGGATGGGGTATCCACTACCTCTCTGGGCAACCTGTTTCAGTGTTCTATAACTCGCATCGTAAAAAATTTTTTCCTAATATCCAATCTAAATCTACCTCCCTCTATTTTAAAACCATTACCCCTTGTCCTATTGCAACAGGCCCTACTAAACATCCTCTCCCCATCTTTCTTGTAGGCCTCCTTGAGGTACTGGAAGACCGCTATCAGGTCTTCCTGGAGCCTCCTCTTCTCCAGGCTGAACAGCCCCAACTCTCTCAGCCTGTCCTCATAGGAGAGGTGCTCCAGCCCTCTGATCATCTTCGTGGCCCTCCTCTGGACCCTCTCCAACTGGTCCATGTCCTTCTTGTGTTGGGGCCTCCAGAACTGGACACAGTACTCCCGGTGGGGTCTCACCAGGGCAGAGTAGAGGGGGAGAATCACCTCCCTCGACCTGCTGGCCACGCTTCTCTTGATGCAGCCCAGGATGCGGTTGGCCTTCTGGGCCGCAATGGCGCACTGCCGGCTCATGCTGAGCTTCTCATCCACCAGCACTCCCAAGTCCTTCTCCTCAGGGCTGCTCTCAATCCATTCCCCGCCCAGCCTGTATTTGTGCCTGGGATTGCCATGACCCTGGTGCAGGACCTTGCACTTGGCCTGGTTGAACTTCATGAGGTTGGCATGGGCCCACCTCTCCGGCAGCTTGGCAGCTGCAGTTGGCAGCTTTGATAATGAAATGCCAAACTCTCAAAAATTATTGAGGGCCAGACTAGAGAAACTGGTTTGGAAGGGGCATTTTCACTCTTTCCCCTTGTCTCCATCACTCCAAAGACTGCAAAAACATTTCATTGGCAAATTTGATGTGGAAATACCTGTCACTTATCTGCTCTGGACATCATGTAAAGCCACTAGAGGCTCCGTCAGTAAATACTTATTATAAGTCTAATCATATGGTCCAAAGTTAAACAGGAGAGCTCTGAAATAGCTGTCTAAAGCAAATGTCAAGCTGATTCACAAGTGTTCTCTGTCTGCTGCTGTTGCAGTCATTTATGTTCTGAAGTTCAAGCTTTTTGTCCTGGATGAGAAAAACATGTAGTGAAAAGACAGTCGCTAACCTAAAGAATTTGCAGTAAAAGTCAGTTTATGTATTAACTGTAGGACAAAAGTGACGAATAAATTAATCTGGATTTATTTCAGTGTTGCATCACTGAAATAGCTCAGTGAAGACCAGGCAAGTGTCATTCCTTTAAAACCTGGCATTGAAATCAATGTTGGGATGGTACAGAGCCCTCTTTCTTACCCTTTTGCAGGACATCCGAACTCTTTTGCACAAATCTAAAAACAATGGGATGGCCAAGGCCTCATTTTTTCATTCCTAGGACTTTACAGTAGCCTATGACTTGGGATAATACTACCGGGAACAGTGTGCTCAAATGCCTGTGGCAGAGCAGAAAGTGGAGTGATTTACATCACAAATTGGTGTTCCCAGTACTAAACTTTGTGGAAAGTGAGAAAAGCCACTTATCCCTGAAGTATGATGACAAAACCACCTGTTGTGACTTATGTTAATGCAAGTGTGTGTTTGACCAGCTTTAGGTATATCTGCTGTCTTGGGAGGCATTGATGGGAAGGATCTTTTTGTCAATCTCAGAGGATCTACTCCTCACTAACAAAAGACAAGCTCTCTGAATAACACACCTGAACAGATTTTCTAGTATCTCTGGAGTCTATCTCCTAAAATCAAATACTCATGAGCTTGGGTAAGATTTTTTAGGCTTATGTTTCTGTATGTGAGGGAATGACAGTTACTATAAGGAGCTCTGAATCTGACAATCTCCTAGAGGAATATTTTTGAAACAATTATCCTCAGGAGTTTGTGACTGTCACCAGTGGAGTCAAATGACTTGTCTATTTCTGTATTTTTTTTTCCTGAATTTATTATAAATTTGTTTGAAACACTATGAGTGGCTGTATCCCAATTTTGAATGTGTTACACTTTAGCCAAAATCTTGTTTGTTAAAGCAGCTTGAAGGGTTACAATTCCTTCAAGTTCTTTCAAGTTCTCTGAGTTCTTTTAAGTTCTTCTGCTTAATAAGTTCCGTGTTACCTATCCCAGGTGCGATTCTTCCTGCTCAGTTTCAAACTGCCTGGAGCCTTGCTGGGCTGCAGGCAGTCGTGTGTGTTGTCTGCTTCAGAAACTATTGAAATCCTCAAATCTGTAAGATTTTAAAGATAACATCTGCTTTAGATCTGGAAGAATTTTTTTTTTTTAAAGCTTCTGACATGAACGAGTCGTTGCCTTTGAGGGGAAAGGGTGAAAGTAACACAAGAATCTTCTAATTCAAAGTCTTGCAAATAGGGATGTCACAATGGGTTTCAGCAAATATGGTGTTCTGGGTAATATCTTTTGCTGCTTAGACAAGCTATTTAGTTGAACCTGTTCTTTCCAGTGAGAGGAGGTCATCTGAAGAGATCTTATTTTCTGAGACAACTAGTATGATATAAATGTGCCTTAAGAAGTCACAGTTCTGTTGAGGGAAATTTGTGACAAGTTTATGAATGATATGATTGTGGTAATCCTACAAATTGTAGGATTGATGTCTCTGACCGTGAGATTATTTTAAACTATTTTAAAGGGAAATTCAACATAGAGCCACATCCCAGAAAAAAATGTATGGGAACTATTAGCAACACTAGCAGTGCAATTTTTTTTTTTCTTTTTTTTAATGTCTGACTTTCATAAGTAGGAGTAAAGTGTGACAAATATTAGTGTTAGGATGGTAGGAGAACTATTTTTTGAGAGAATTTTTAAAAGGATACTTGTATTCTTACACTTTTACATTTATTTTTGTTCAGTTCAAAAAAGAAGTTTCTACAGTGTATCTTACATTTCCTGTGTAGAATATAAAAAAACTGAAAAAATGTACATCACATAATTTTAAACAATAAAAGGCCTATAGCTATGTGTGGGTTTGGTGAGTTTTTTTACTGTTGAGTAAAAATGTTTTTTTTTTTATGATTTAGTATTCCTAAAACTCCTACTAATAGAAGATTTAAAGCATGTCTGTGCAAAATATACGTATGAAGATTTGGTTTTGATCTCTTATTTTTGGATAAATTTTTCATTTATATCTGTGGTTTCCACTTCACAGTGATTTTTCTTCTATTTCTGTGATACCTCAGCCAATTATCTATGCTTCTATCTCTAATTATCCTGAAGGCTGAACCCCCTGCAAATTAGTATTCTGTCTGCAATCAGCAGTGCTACAAGGTGTGATACTTTGTACATAGAAGTTATTTTTTAAATTGTGAAGCTAGTCTGCACTGTTCTCTGCTTCTGTAAGTTGTCGTTGCCTATTAATAGCTTTATTTCCCATATTGATTTAACAGTTGATACATGCAGTCCTATGTATGCCAAGACATATGGCAGTAATAGATTGCCTAACCTCCGTGTTGACAGAATGGATTGCTTGGAAATGGTCAGTATTCACACCTAACATTTCTCTGCTTATTAAGTTTTCTTCTCCCCATAAATGTCAGACGTCTTCCAGCTTATTGTAAAAGCTTTTTTTTTTTTGCTGGATTATGTAGGTTGGCTGAACTCTAAGAATTGGATACTTGTTTAATACAGATAGCTTTTTCTGTGAGCCACTCTGGGAATTTAGAATGAATCCAATTTATATGCTGCTCTGGGAAAGCCTTATTTGTACTTAAAGTATAATCTGTAAAATCATGCAACGAGTTAAACTCATATTGTTCCTCTCTCTGCCTTCCTGCAACTTGCTCGTTAATACATCCCACCTGGAGTTATTTTTGTAGACACAAACCACCCTCCTCTGAATTCCTTTTAAGTTGGTGGGGTTTTTTTATTTTTTTTTTTCCATTCTAACGTAGAAGATCTACTGTAAAGAATGATATCCCAAAGTTACTGTTAGATTCTAACATCACCAGAAATTATCAGTCCTAGTTTGGTGCTGAGCAGAACCTGCACTGAAAAGTGAAAATCTGGCTTTTTCTAGTGCTAGTAAGGTATGTTTCTGGCTTTTGTTAAGATGAACTGCACCACTTTGTTTGCTTTATGACAAAATATTTTGTTTTAGCAGTTCTAATATATCAGTATTTATCTGATCACTTTACAATTCATAGATTTGAAAAATTACTAGATTACATAGATTTGAAAACAGTTTTGCATAGCTTGAATATATGAGCATTAATACTACTGGCATCTATTAACTGAACTTTTCCAAAACAGAGCCTAAGCAAAAAAAACCTTATGATCAGGCATCTGTTAATTTCATACTTGTATTGACATTTGTGTGAGATGCGTAGAATTCTCTTTTGCCTTTACCACACACAAATAATTTAATAATCTCAAACTTTTCCCCACTGATACCTTCATTTTATTCAGTCATTAAGTTAGATTTACTATCTACATAATTTATTTACTTTTAGCCTATTAGAGATAATGAGCCTTGTGCTGTAATGCAGCCAGAGAGTTAGGTGGTAGAAACAATATTAATATATATTTTTTTTTGTTATTGCAAATTGGCTACTTCAGATGTACTCTGACACAGGCAATTTGTCTTGTTGAAGTGAAGAATGCAGACTAGCAGGTCTGATCCTCATGCCACTAAGCTGAGGAAGATTTTTGTTATGGATTTTTGTTACTGGAGCAACATCTACACACAAGCCCGAAATCACTATTATTCCCTGCAGCATTTTGCCCAAGTAATATTAAAATTAAAGAAATGCTATTTTGAACTGGAAAATCTCACCTGAATCTGGGAAGAGTATATGTTGGTATACAGATACAAGTTTTGAAATTGTGTAGAAATTGGTTTAAAGAATGCAGTATCCTTGGTTCTACTTTTAATTTTGTGTAGGAGAACTTCAGGTCATCAGTCAACACCTCTAACACTCCAGCCAGCAACTAAACACCACACAGCCACTCACTCAGTTTCCCCCAGTGGGATGGGGAGAGGGTTGGAAGGGTAAAAGTGAGAAAACTCATGGGTTGAGATAAAGACATTTTAGTAGGTAAAGTAAAAGCTGCACACACAGGCAAAGCAAAACAGGAATTCACTCACTATTTCCTACTGGCAGGCAGGTTTCAGACATCTCCCAGGAAGCAGGGTTTCATCACGTGAAATAGTTACTTGAGAAGACAAAATGTCATAACTTCAAGTGTTCTCCCTTCCTTCTTCTTATTCCAGCTTTTTTTGTTGCTGAGCATGATGTCATATGGTACGGAATATCCTTTTTGTCAGTTGAGGGTCAGCTGTCCTGGCTGTGTCCCCTCCCAGCTTCTTGTTTACCTCCAGTTTACTGGTTGGTGGGGCGATGTAAGAGGCAGAAAAAGGCCTTGATGCTGTGTAAGCACTGCTCAGTAATAATGAAAACTTCCCTGTATTATCAATGCTGTTTCCACCACAAATCCAAAACATAGTCTCATACAAGGTATGTGGAAAAAAATTATCTCAATCAAAACCAGCAGAGAGACAAAAGCCCTTCACCGCCAATCTCCAGTCCCTTAGTGTCTTCTCATTCAAAGCATGTGAGCAAGTCATGTTGTATCTGCTGCTGATTTGTAAGTCACCTAATTAACATACTTGTTGTACAAAGTGGGAGGAAGGTGTATAGTATCCTTTTAATACTTCAGTGAAAGAAAAGGTTTTTTTTCCCCTTCCTGCAGAGATTAAAAACTTTATTGCCAATATGAAATCGTAGTTCTTTTTTGTTTGCTTCAGGAAGTCCTGCATTGACTGCCAGTCAGTGCTTTCTGGATTTTGTCATTTTTGAGCCAGGAAACACTCTAAATGGCACAGCTGCCTTTTTGCTTCAATTATGAACTCCTAAGGTTTCCCACTGAGAATTTTCCTGAACAACTCTGTCCATACCTCTTATTATAGATTAACAGGCTAAACTAATCCAATATTTTTGTGCCTCTATTGATATTTTTTTCCTTTTTTTTTTTTTCCTCCTGGATAGTTTGATTTCTAAGGTGTTTTAAAGCTGAACTGATATTTCTCAAAGCTTTTAAATTCTGCTTCCTCCCTCTCTTCCACCCTTGCTTCCCACTCACAATACCCAGCCTCTGCCCTCAAAATCAAACCAAAGAAACACCAATGTTGCTGTGGAAAACCACCTCCCAGTGACAAATGTCCTGTTCCTTGCTTAGTGACGGGGTGATGAGAACAGAGCTGCTCAGACAAGTCAAGCTGGGGGACCCTACATGAGTGACCAGCCACCTACCCATCCAACAAGCCTGTTGTCCACCTCTCTGGCCACAGAAAGAGAGGTTAACAGCCATACTATGGTAGAGGAGCAAGAAAAGTCCTGTGGAGGAGAGCAGCATCTGGAGTATTTTAAGCCCCATTTTATGCTCTGGCCCCCATGCCAGCCGAAAATGCCTTGTGGATTTTCAAAATGCTGTCACATTTCTCTGGCATACACCTGAGTTTCAAGAAGGGTGAGACACTAAGGGAAGACAAGGGTGTGAGAGGCATTTTTAAAGAATATACAACTTGAAAAACAAGAGAATATAATTTAGATTTTTTTTTTTGTGCCACTTTGGGAAGGAGAAAGAAGTTCCATCTAAATTGTCAATTGGTTGCTCCATCAGAGCTTACATAGTAGGAACCTCTTTATGTCTGTCTTTAAAGGTCAGACCAGTTATCCTCAGGGTACTCCTCTCTCTGACCTGGTAGTCTTGGCTGGGGAGCACGCTAACCCCCCTGTGATTCTGGAAGAAATGGTCAGAGACTTACTACTCCAACTGGACTGCCACAAGTCCATGGGGCCGATGAGATCCACCCAAGAGTGCTGAGGGAACTGGCGGAGGTGATAGCCGAGCCGCTTTCCATCATCTATCAGCGCTCCTTGTTGACTGATGAGGTCCCGGAAGACTGGAGGATTGCCAACGTGACTCCCATTTACAAGAAAGGTTGTAAGGAGGATCTGGGGAACTACAGGCCTGTTAGCCTGACCTCGGTTACAGGGAAGGTTATGGAACAGATAGTCTTGAGGGAGATCATGCGGCATGTGCGGGATGGCCGGGGGATCAGGCCTAGCCAGCATGGGTTCATGAAGGGCAGGTCCTGTTTGACCAACCTGATCTCCTTTTATGATCAAGTGACCCATCTGCTGGATGAGGGAAAGGCTGTTGATGTGGTCTACCTAGACTTCAGCAAAGCCTTTGACGTGGTCTCCCACGGTATTCTCCTGCAGAAGCTGGCAGCCCATGGCTTGGATGGGTACACTCTTGGCTGGGTAAGGAGCTGGCTGGAGGGCCGGGCTCAGAGAGTGGTGGTGAATGGAGTTAAATCCAGCTGGCTACCGGTCACAAGTGGTGTTCCCCAGGGGTCGGTGCTGGGGCCTGTCCTCTTCAATATCTTTATTGATGATCTGGATGAGGGCATTGAGTGCACCCTCAGTAAGTTCGCAGATGACACCAAATTGGCTGGGAGTGTGGATCTGCCTGGGGGTAGCGAGGCCCTACAGAGGGATCTGGACAGGCTGGAGAGCTGGGCTGAAGCCAATGGGATGAGGTTCAACAAGACGAAATGCCGAGTCCTGCACTTCAGCCACAACAACCCCAGGCAGCGCTATAGGCTTGGGGCGGAGTGGCTGGAGGACTGTGTGGAGGAAACGGACCTGGGGGTACTGATTGATGCTCGGCTGAGCATGAGCCGACAGTGTGCCTGGGTGGCCAAGAAGGCCAACGGCATCCTGGCTTGCATCAAAACCAGTGTTACTAGCAGGAACAGGGAGGTAATTGTCCCCCTGTACTCGGCACTGGTGAGGCCGCACCTCGAGTACTGTGTTCAGTTTTGGGCCCCTCACTGCAAGAAAGACATTGAGGCCCTGGAACGCGTTCAGAGGAGGGCTACGAAGCTGGTGAGGGGTCTGGAGCACAGGCCTTATGAGGAGCGGCTGAGGGAGCTGGGATTGTTCAGTCTGGAGAAGAGGAGGCTCAGGGGAGACCTTATAGCTCTCTATAACTTCCTGAAGGGAGGTTGTAGTGAGCTAGGGGTCGGCCTTTTCTCGCGTGTAGACAGTGATAGAACTAGAGGCAATGGTTTCAAGCTGCGCCAGGGGAGATTCAGCCTGGACATTAGGAAATATTACTTCTCGGAAAGGGTAGTCAGGCACTGGAATGCACTGCCCAGGGAGGTGGTAGAGTCACCGACCACGGGGGTGTTCAAGAAACGTTTGGATGTTGTGTTGAGGGATATGATTTAGCTGAGAAGTATTGGTGATGGTTGGACTGGATGATCTTTTAGGTCTTTTCCAATCTTGATAATAATTCTGTGAATTCTGTGAATTCTGTGAATTCTGTGAACCTCAGAGTAACAGATTAGGTTTCAACACCAAATGCTCGTTAAACACAAGGAACAATAACATCTCTTGCAGAAAATATTATGACACACATATTGTAGCGACTTGATCCTTCTTTTGGGTGTTCTCAAGACACTAAGAGATGGAGGCTGAGACTTTTCAAGAATATTTTATGTTGGCCAAGCTCTGCTGCTGTTGAGATTAGTGGGATATTTAACACTGTCTTCAATGAGAGCAATGTAAGGCAAATGATATTTTTTGTGGTGAAAGATTGGTTTCTTTTTCTTATTATTTGAAGGAAAGAAAGGAAATACATGTATTTAAATATAAGCAAATTTTCTGAGTGCTACAGATACTGCATTTGTAGCACAGCAATGCATCGATAAGAGTGGCATCGAAAGGCTGCACTTGCTGGGGGTATCTGAGCTGCCTCTGAATGTGCTGGTTGATCCCTACTTGCAGTGCAGCAGCTTATAGAAGCACTCAATGAGGTATCAGAAGATATGGTCACCATAACAGCAAGTTGTAATTTCTTTTCTGTGCACCAGAATTTATTAGTTGCTTAGAATATGATGCTGTACTGTGGCTTATAAGGAAGCATACTCAAAATCTTTGCGGATGCCTGTCTAACTCTGTAGGGGAAACCTGCAGAATTGAAAAACAGCTCTTCCAGTGGAGAAGGGAACATGCTAGGCACAGTTTCCCGAGACTTTGCCTCATAATGTTGCACTCCAATGTGAGTCTTCAAATGAGAAACCTGGATGCATACACAGATTTCTAAAAACAAATGGCTAGAAACAGTATTTTGGAAGCCATGGGAAAATTTCTCAGCCATTATCAAGAAAAATTAACATTTTAATAAAATATCTGATAAAATTATGTTATCTTAATTATCTGTTTCCTTTCTGGAGATTACTTCTGTCTTTCCCTCTTGAATAATGTTCTCTCATCAATATTTTGATGTTGCTGCAGCCCAGCTGATAAAGATATTAAATGTTTGGAGAAGTATGTAAATATACCTTGGAGGCAATAGACCTTTTGACTAGCAAGTGCTGCTAAAATGATCAAATATTGTTAACCTGTCTGGGAGGTTACTTGCTGACCAAGGGAATGAGCAGCTCCTGAGCAGCGTGTGTGAGTCGCTTCCATAATGTAAAGCTTAACACAAAAAAGTCAGTTGGCATACTTTGGGTAGTGTTTGGTCTTACTTTCATGTCAGAGGAGTAATCCATTTTTCCATGTTTGCTGGGAACGAGAAGTTATGGTTACAAACTTGAAAGGAATACCGAGACAAGTTCGGATTTTTGTTGGCACTATTGGTTTGGTTGGGTTGGAAAAAAACAAATTTCTAGAGGCAGAACTGGATTCAAAAATGTTTTTGGAACTCCTTAATATCATGTGAAAAGGGCTAAAGAGTGCATGTTGACATTCAGATCCCAAGCCAATCCTATTTTTGGACACTTTTATATTTTTCTTTGTTAGCTTCCTGTAAGGTTGCTCAGTTCTGTTGTTGGCAAGTCTGACACACTATCCAGTAAAAATGCAGTTACAGGCCCCTCTCTAGCTAAAACTAATTTTTTTTTTTAAAGCATAATTTCATTAAAATTCTTGGTATTAATTTTGTCTTGAAAGATGGATGTTTCTTTAAACATTGGATGGATTCAGGGGCAAAATGAACAAGATGCTCTTGATACATTTTGATCTTCAACAAACAGGTTTCTTTATATATATATATATATATATGCTTAATATCTGTTTCTAAAAAATGCACAGATTGCTAGGAATGTTTTCATATGTTATTAAAGTATTATCAAGACCTGTATTATCCAAACAAAGAAATCCACCTGTAAAGTTTGCTTTCCAGTGCCATGGCCTAATTTCTGTGTTTCAAGGTTTCAGCTAAAATGGCTGCATAAACAAAGACTTGAAAATTGTTCAAAGAAGCCGTGGTCAGTATGTATGAATTTTAAAATATCTGATGGGAAAAAAGCTCTTAAATGTGACTTTATGAACTATATGAAAGATTATTTTCCTCCTGTTGATATCCAAGCTCATTGAAGATATTGAAACTGTTCAAGAGATAAAATTGACTGTTGAAATAATCCATTTACATTCCTAGATCTGTATTTATTTTGGAATTTAAGAAAATAAAATAAAATCAAGAGAAAACAGTGAGTTGACTTTAGAAATATAAATCTGCATACATGCTGTGGATGAATTAAATATTTTTTTGTGTTGTTTTGATGTTTAAAACTGTGTGCACCTGTAAAAGATTGCAAACAATGTTAGTTTCTCAGGCCAGAAGCGTTTTGAACCATATTTTAAAATTTATGTGTGAGGATAAGTCACACTGCAAAATAACAAAAGGAAGGGGTTTGTTTTAAAGTTTAACTAAAAAACTAAAGCAGAAATGTTTCAGATAA
The DNA here is from genome assembly GCF_036417535.1 of Chlamydotis macqueenii. Lineage (NCBI taxonomy): Eukaryota > Metazoa > Chordata > Aves > Otidiformes > Otididae > Chlamydotis > Chlamydotis macqueenii. Next base: position 44,236,561 of record NC_141593.1, read on the forward strand.
AATTAAATACTTATTCTGTAAAATATCAGTGACTTTTTTTTTTTATAACTACTGTCTCTGTGGACACAATTAGTCTCTGACAATGTGTTTGCAAAACTAGTTTTAGTAGTTGTGTTGTACACTTATTTATCAAAACTTCAAAATGTACCTTATATGAGCTGTTCATGAACAGTCACATTCAAATAGATTTTTTATTATAGTGATACTTTCTAGTAAGAGACAAAAGAGTTACAATTATAAAGTACTAAGCTTAGATAGATGTCTAATATTTATCCTTTAAACTTTTGTCTCTTACCGTTCAAGTGTAACTCTGAATATGAAAACTGGTTTGCCCACCAGATCAAGACTAGTTGTAATTTTGTTAGGGTGGTGTAAATCAAGAGTGTAAAAGGTTCAACTTCTTTGGTTAAAAAAACCCCTTTTACCCAAATTCTATAGTTTAAGTGAAAATTACTTGAACAAATACAGCTTTTAAAATTATTAAGATGTCAGCAGAGGAATTTGCATTTGTTTGGATCCGGGCATCAGCATATTTTTTCTTTCTTTCTCCCTCTTATTGATCAATTTTTTCCCTCATCAGTTTCTTCTTTTCTACTTCCCCCCCTCTCTTCCAAGTGCTGAATTCCACTACTGTGTATCACTTCTTGATAGACAGAAACATCTGTACAACTTCTCATTTTTTTCCAAGCACATCTAACATGAACTTTGGCCAATAAATATTTGCAATTGTGGTAGAAAACCTAATTAACATGTAATACTGTAGCAGTTGTGTTATATGTTAATTTATACTTTCATGATGTATGTAACTCTTGGGAAACTTTACAGAGTGACAAATTTCATACCCTATTGTAATCTAATATGTCCTAATTTACAACAATTCTCAAACAAATACTGAAATAAACGGTAGAACTCGATGTATCACATTTTCTGTTGGCATTAGATATGCACATATATGTATATATCTATTTCTATCTGTCTATCCATAGATATGTTTTTTCCTGAGCTCTATATTTTTCTTATTTTCTTATTATTTTTCTTATTTTTCTGTCAGCATCTGGTTTTCACACGAATCCTCATTTCTGTCCATGCTGCACTTGAGTTTTTTCACTGGAACTTGCAACTGCAGTGCTTGTGTCTGGGGCCAGTTTTCATGCCTGTTCTTCTCTGGGTGTATCATTTTACAGAAGAGCATTTCACATGTTTTCAAGAATGCTAGGAATGTATAATCTGTGCTTGACCTGTACTTTAGCATTTCAATGCATTGCCATTATTTTACAAAAATAGGATTGCTTTTGTTTTGTACCAGTTGTACTTATTAAACTTTCTTTATATTGTAAAATAAATGTTTGAACTTGAGTAAGTTTTGTTCTATTAAAAACTAAAGAAATAGAAACTGTTTTGCAATAAATACTATCCCAGTGGAAAACACACAATATGAGGTAAATTTTGCTGTAAGCTGTCCTCTTACCTGAAGAGTATGGAGAGACACGGATATGAGAGATTTTTTGACAACAGCTAGATAAGCCTATTCACACAGGGATTCTGTCAAACACCTCTCACAGGAAAGGCTTAATAATTTCTGTGGCTTTTGTTACAAAGGTGATCTGTGTGGGGCTGTGCTTTTGAAACATCTGAAAACAGAAATTAGTTTGTGGTCCATCACCTGGGAAAGGTTGTCCTCTCCTTACAGCCCTCACTAGCAGGCGTAGCTGATGTGCTGGGTGTCAGCAGCCATGCTGGAATGTTAGGAGCAGGGAAGAACATAGACGGAAATGAGATCTTATGTTAGATTTCCTCCTGATGATATTTCACAGAAATACAAGTTATTTTCTTTCCTATGTGGAGCACACTGTAAGGTAGATTTTTTATTCCTGTAACCTCTTGTTATTTGCTGCGGTTTCTAGATGCTTCATGTAGCTGCAACTGCTTTGCTTTCTCTACAGATAGTGCCGGCACCTGCCTCAGCCAAAAACCAGCCAGCTGCTTTGGTTAGAGATTGGCTTAGGTTTTAAAGAGTAAAAAAATATTAAGATTCTTTCCAAAATCTGGTTAGTTTTATTAATGAGTTAAAAAAGGAAGATACTAGCTACTTTGTGAGAAGAGTGATGAAGGCCTATTAAGAGAAAGAGACCGTGATGGTGAACCCATCTCTGTAGGTATAATTTACACCTATGATTTGAGATCTTGGGGAGGGGAAGATTTTGTTAAATACAGCAAAGGTGGGTTTTGTAACAACTTTTTGTTGTTTGTTTGTTTGTTTGTTTTTAAATCATACTGTGGAAAGCTGCCTTGTCTACCCGTTCCCTGTAACTGAGAAGCCTTGGGATGAAGAAAGTACATGAAAAGGCAGTTCCTGATTCTCCAGGGGAGATTGCTCTTGCATGTGTGTCTGTAAGTTTGTTAGAAAAAGAGAATCACAAATTGGGAATCCTTCTTTTGCGATAAGGAAGGTGCCCGTGAATACTCAAGGCTGTTGCACTCCTGAACTGAAACACTGACAGGGTTTCTGTGAAAGGTACCCCAACAGACCACAACAGGTACAGCTGGAAGAACAGAAGGGTCAAAATGATGTGGCTGAGCTACCACGCAAAAAAAAGTAATTTTGACTTGCCTGCCCACAGTCAGGCATGTTTGCAGGATTGGGAGATATGTTCTGGAGTGGAAGTTTTTCCCTCTGTGGACAAATTGGTTTGTTCAAATCAATATATTGTATTCATTCTCTTCCTCTTAAAAATAAAAGCCTTTTTTTTTTTTTCCTTTATGTTGGAGGCTCCTTAACTCTATCATTGAGTGAGGAAGTGCTACCTCCCACATTACATTGTCTGCGGTATAGTGTACACACTGGGAGATATCCTGTTTTCTGTGGTGGTGGCTTTACCCTCTATTACTTACATAATTTAATAAGGACTCCTCAAAGCTGACTGTAATCCTTGTTGCTGACAGATAGAGCTTGGCAGAAGGCCTACATTTACAGCACTGGTTATTTGTGATGTTCACATGAGTATCTAATCCCTTTGCATTCATTTCATTAGTGTTTAAATTCTTGTCCTTTGCAACCTGCTGTGTCAATAATGTTTTCAAAGTGTTTCTTTTAGATGGCTTTGTGAGCCATTGATTTCAATGTAAGAGCGTAATATGCCTTATCACAGTGTCACTCCATGTAGACTAACTTTGTATTTAGATTTTTTTTTTTTTTTTGGATTGCAGCTGGAACGCTGAAGAAAAGTTTTCATTATGCTGCCCACAGAGATGGCAATTTATGAGTTGATAAGGTATATGAATAATTTGTTTTTTCCCCTCTAGTGTTCATAATTTGAATACGTCAATAGTGAATTTCCATTACCATCCTTTTGCCCATTCACCTAACTAGGGTAAGGCTGTCCCTGAAGTTCCTCATGGCATCTTTTTGTGATGAATCTAAACTGCTTTTTCTTACCTGCATTTTCAAAGAAATCTCATGTCTCTCTATTTCTAGACCCCTGAGAAGCATAGGGTCTCATATGAGCCGTGAGGGCAGTGCACTATTACCTTCTACCATGTAAAAAAAATGTCATTTTATTGCTCTTGTCTTCTTGTTTTATCCGCAGTAACAAAATATTGCATCTCACAAGCAAGAGGCTGTATATTTTTCGTACATATTGTGTGGCACTTGGATCAGAGAGCGTTATGAAATCTCTGAAATCTGAATAATATTTTGACCTGTCCTTGTTTCTGCTAATGTCTGTTAATAATTACAGAAGATCCAAGGGCAAGTTTGAGAGAGGTTTCTGTAAAAGATTTTATTTGTATCAATCCTTTCAGTGTGAATATGAGTCTCTGGTGATAATGTGGAACCTCCATGAGCTTTGTGATACAGCTGGTATCATATGTGAAAGACACTTTGGTCTCACTTCTGATAGGTTAATAAAGTACTATTTATGTTACTTCTATCCAGAGGAGCGGTAACTCAGAGACTAATGTGATCTCCCAGTTTCTCCTGCATCAGCTTGCTAAGAGTGTCCAACTGCTAGGGAAGGCACTCGGGAAAGTTACGTTGTTTTAATGCTGTCAGGGAGCTTATATCAGTCATCTGTCAAACGTAACTTAAACAAGAGAGACAGAAGCTAAATTAGAGAGTTTTAATTTTTTTTTTTAATTTTGTAGCAGAAGAATAATAATGATCTTCTTAATTCTTTGAGACATATGAAATTGAAACTTAGAGTAATACATTCAAATGTTCAAAGTCTGTGTGTGTGAGAAGAAACAATCAGGTTGATAACATAGTATGAATTGTAGATAAATGTCAGAAAAACACTATTCAGTGGATAAATGAAAACTTTCAGCCATGAGGCCAGAATGGCAAAGATATCCACAGTCAAAGTAAAGAGGAGAAGAGGTATTAAGATGAAGTTTAAAATATAGTGATAATGAGACACTGTTATTTTCTGAGACAGGAGTGACTTTTACAGTAATAGAACAGGAGTTACTTGCAGGCAGAAAAATGAGAGTGTAGCTGGGAGCCATGAGAAGGTACTTGAAAATTGCATCCTGAACTGAGAAGGAAAAGCCTGCCTTTGTGTATGCAGAAATATGCTGATATGTATGTGGGAATGGAAGACAGCCATCTTCCAGGTAGCTGGATTTAGAAACTGCAAGATTTCATAACCGAAAAAAAAATAGAAATTATTTTTTCAGCCAAGAATGTAGTAATTGTGCTCATAGTTAATGAAGTAAATGAGGTACTAATCAAGGTTGCATACACTATTTTTTGGTAGGAATGTGAATACAAAGAAAGTTTAGGTTGAATGTTGATGGGAAGGTTATCCATAGCTCAAGATACTAGGAATTCAGAGGAGAACTGCCACTCTTACCTGAAGAAAAAATACTTGAGAAGATTAATCTGAGAGATAGGAACAGACTAGAGGCTTAATTCTCTTGGTGGCAGCATTTTTTCTTTTTAAAACTGCTTCAGATACACCTGTTGTATACAACAATCCTTTGTATACTCTGATACATAGCAATGTAAAGTAGGATTGTATTGCTTTGGTGCCAGCTGGGACTGGATGTGGGAGTATGATGTACTTCTTTGAGATGGATGTAAGAGAACTGTCTTACATCCATCTCTTGACAGACTTATTGACAGGTCATCTATTCAGTTGGCAAGGCTCCAACTACCCTTACTGCTCTTGCTTCTCTCAATGTCTAAGCCTTTTCAAGTTTGGCCTGATTAGTTAATAGAGTCAAAACATTCAAGTGTAAGTGGTGGCTAATTGGGCTGCGGGACAACCACATTGAAACTGTGAAGTACCAATATGATTTCAGCATTGTTTAACTTTGTGCAAAATATCATAATGTTTTGAAGGACAGTTAATCTAAGGTAAATCTAATAATGACTGAGGACAGAGAGCAATATATCTCCATTATCTTCTAGCAGGATTGTTTTAACAATATATAAATATTGTTTTATATATATATATATATAAATGCCAAATAAAGCAGATTTTAATGTACCTTAGGTAAAAAGTGACTTTTAAAATTAACTTGCTTTAGTGAAGTAAAAAAGAAACCAAACTAAAAATAGACACCGAAAGCAGTAGTTGCTGAAATGTTTTGGTATCCAATTTTTTTTTTTTTGCATGCACCTACACAAGATTCTATGCAGCTTAATCTCCTTAATCCATTAATTTCTTCTATTTGGGTTATTTGCAGTTCACAAACATATCTTTTTTTTGTTGTTTAAAAATAGAGTTGGGCAGAAAAGTAGACCAACATGTACTTATTTCAGTAATTCAATCCTTTTCTCAGAAGTAGCGGTCAGTTGTAGCTCCCAAAGAGTTCTTTTAATAGCATGTCACTGAGCAATTAAAACCAGATACTTTGTTTAAGTGCCTTTCAAATAAATAGAATTACTTAGTAGGCATCAAAACTTTATAATACCACTCTTTAAAAGTTGGATTGCTGGTTTGCCAAAAGCATGATTTTAAGCTAGTTTGCAGATACTTTGAATAAAAAAACTCCGACCCCAAAACAGTGATAACCCCTAAGCCTACCCAGTGTATTTGATAGATACTGGGCACTTGAATTGATAAAGGAGATGACTCTTATACATTTCAGAAGGATACTACTGCCATTTTCTTTAGAGTTGTCTGTATATCTTATAATTAGAATAAAGATAGGAATCCAAAACTTTTATCTTAGAAGACTGTCCCAAATACTGGATCATTCAACACTTTTGCGGGTTCTCTCTTGCTATCCTTCTCAAATACTTAGTGAAACACAAAATATTCATTGCAATGGAAGAAAATGTGTTTGTCTACTTGTACTCATTCCCTATTTTGTTGACAGGGAGGATATTCACATTGCAGTTCTTCCACTGATGTACAGATATTCATGCAAGCTTCAGCAGAGATGTGTTGAGCTGGATATTTGAGACATTCTATCATATTACAACCACCTAAACCCAAATCCTCTGATCACCAGACAAAGGTAATATCTGAATTCACACCTCATATATTGGTTCTGCTACCATTTTGTGACTGGAAGACTAACCTTTTTATGTCTACTTTTTTAAGTGTTTGTTTCCTTTGTTTTGATTTAAAACATTGCCATTTTCAGCTTAAAACTTCCTCTTCTGCCATCAAAGAAGAGGAAGAAAAAATTGTGTTATGCCCCAAACAATATTTTTTTTTCAATTTGGCTGCAGACTTGAAGAATAGTCCTAGCTGCAATCTTCTGATTGTTATCTCTCTTTTTGTATCGCCGTGTTTCTCAGTTATTCAGTTACCTAGTAAAACAAAAAGTGTGAAGGTTTGAAAACAAATTTGCACTGGTTACAGATGGTAAACAAAGGACGGTTATTGCCTATAGCAGTTGCAGCAAGCTAGAATTTCTAGTAATCTGTGAATGTATTTTGAGTGTGACATCCCCAAGGCAATCAGGCATAACATTTTTGTCTCAATAAGCTTGGAGTTACTGAACTTGGATTAAAAAGGTAGCTACACTTTTAAATAATTTATTTTAACAAGTGTCACAGTACTCAATGGGACAGAATATTATACTATGAATTGTTAGGACTGACACCTGGCAGATAGCATTTAAGGACATATTTTCTAATTGAAGGATATATTTTCTAATTGCAGAAAAGCGACACTCACTTGAACTGAGCTGGCTAGCTGGTCAGGCACTCACTGAAATGGATGTTTAGAGTTCTTGTCTCACCTCGACTCAGTGAGCACAGCACAGAGTGCAAACAGAAAGGCACGTTTTGCTTTCATGTAGAGTGGTTAGGGAGGTACATGAACATGTCTGTAAAATAGCATATTGTTTATGACACTCTACGGCCACCTTCCTCAACAGTCTTTATTCAACTGGATAGTCTTCATTTTCACTTAATCTATTCTATGAAGAAATGAAATTAAAATGGCATTATGAATAAGTGGTATTAAAATGGCATTATTTGAAATAAACTTAAATAATATCCCATTTTTATGTGGAGTAGCTATCCTTTCTCAAATTTTTTAAAGCTTTGAGCTAAGTAAATTTGCATCCTGGCTTACTTTAGCAGTCTCAGTATCAGTCAGTTTCAATAATTGTTCAAACATTAATTTCTACAATGACTAGTGCATGCAGAAATTTAGTGACTAATCCCATTTGCCAAAATACATAACATGCAATGCCTGATTTCAAGTTTGGAATTGTAGGCAATACTCCTCCAGGTTTTCAATCAGGGAAGATGAGACAAAATCAACAGACCAAGAAGAGTACAGATATGCTAATACGAATCCTGTGTTTCTTTAGAGCAGGCTGTTGCAGAAATTATTAAAAAAAAAGTTGACCATGCCCTCAGCATCTGATAATTTTTTTTTTTTTGTAAAAATGACTACTTTTATCACGCGGGGAAAAAAAAAGTACATCTTGTAGCTAATATGGAAGACACTTAAAAAAAAAAAACAAATAGAAAGATTGCTGAAAGAGTAATCTCCAGCCATTAGCACTTCAGTTATTGCCATCAAAAAATAATTTACAGATCTTCTGGCAGCTGCTTACCAAGAGACTGTTGTGAGATAAAGGTGGGCCAGAAGAGGTTTTGCTCATCGTGCAGTGTAATTAGTTTAAGAATAACCTCTCCCTTGTGTACCTGAAACAGTGCTATCAGGTAATAGGCTGAGCTAAATAGACACCATCAGCCAATTAGAGCTGGATGGGTCAGCAAGGTAAGGCATTCTGTTGATGAAGCAGATTATTTTAAGATGGTAATCAGTACATTAAAGATGGTTACGACAAATCTTCATAGAGTTAAAAAATGAAGTGTTTGTTTTCATGTGTTTGCTAATGATGCTGTACAAAAAGCTACAGTGAATTTTTACCCCATAGTAGTTTATCTTTTTATTTTGTGGTAAGGGTAAAAAATTGTCATATCTTTTTACTTCTTTCTGTGTAGTTGTTAAAGGGAAAAGCTATGAAACAGGCCAAATTATCTGAATGGAAATATTCCTGATTTTGATACAAGATTTCTCTTCCTACGCATTGCATTTTATATTTATTGGTATTTTGTGGGCTTCTTTATTTTTTTTCTGTTTGATAAAGCGCCACAAGATGGAGCAAGTGGTGTTTAAAAAAAGAAAAAAAAAAAGAAAAACCCAAATCAAGAATATTGAAGCTCTTTATTAAAGCCTGAGAAGGCTAAATACACACATAATTTAAAGATGCAACATCTTTGTTATTAAAAGTTACATGCTAAACTATGGAAGCTTAATGTAGTTGAAAACTGTCTAATCAAGAAAATACTTTTCACTTTTTGGCACATATCTCCTTTAAAAGTGTGCTTAAAGGAACTCTAATATAAGGGGCTTGTGGAGAGAAAGAACAACTGAAAAAGCCATTATTTAAAATTCCTTGTAGAATCCATTGCATATCTAAGATAACTGAGATGCTATCATTAAATATTTTAGATAATTAGAAGCAGAATGGACTTATTAGGACATTTCTCACTGTATTAAGTAAAAGTTTTATCAATTGCTTTAAACTTGGGCACAGAAATTAAGGTTGGCCTTGGAGTGTGAGGCTTGCCTGCAAGGATATGGGAGGGGCAGTTTCACTTCCGAGTGATGTGGGGCTTTGTGCTGTCTCACAGAGCTGCTCCAGAGCAGCATCCCCTCTCTAGTACAACAGAGGCTCAGGAGGTAAATGTTACAGCTCTTGTTAGTTAGAGGTGAGATTAATTTGGTAGAGTCTGTGTTGATATATTTGAAAGTCACAAATAGCACCTGATCTCACTATGACTTAGCAAAACCTGGACTATTATTTTCCATCTCTCTGAAATGGATTTATTTTAGTGGGCTGTATTTAATGTAGAATGGAGGAATAGAATGTTTTGTAAGATAGTTGTTTTTATCTGGAATTAGAAGAAATTGAGAAAAAAAAATCCGTAACTATGCTCTGGATTAGATTGTAAAGCAGTTTACTGATAAGAGTTCTGCAATCTGCTGTGGATGACATTCCAGTGTTTGGAAGACAACGTAATTTGCATCCTTGTGGCTGATCTGTTTATATTTAAATTACAGTTTCAGAGACATAAAGGATAACAGGACTTTGGAGATCTTTTGATTGAATGAAACTTCTGTAACTTGACTGGTAACTCCCAATCAGACACTGGAGAGTTTTTTTCCCGTGCCTATCTGTAGTCTCTGACTTACTGCACCACACTAACCTAGTCTTTGGCTTCTCCTGATTTGCAACAAAACGCTTGGTTACTTTTTATAGTATGCACAGCAGCATTTAATGTTTCTAAATGCTGTGCCCTCAAAAAGTCCTGCTCTCTTCCTCTTTCAGTACAATTTAGGTGATTAGGGCACATCTCCATTTTCACTGGAGTACACAGGTGCTCTTTAAAAAGCACGTGAAAGACATATGCTGGAAGTACAGACGTAAAACAGGCAGAAGCAATGCAAACCTGCCCATGCAGTTCAATTGATACATAGCAATACTGACCCAGAAGGACTTTCTCCAGGGACAAGGATTAGTAGCTATGCTTAGCTAAGCCATAGTCTCTTTGCTCAGGCAGCCACTAAGGGCACCAATTACTGTCAGTTGCAATGGTAATTTTTTGAAATCTTGACCATTAGGAAAATTCTGTAATGTCTCTACCTACTCATGCTGATTACACTTCATAGCATAAAAATAATTTTGTGTAGTCTCTTTTGGTATGTTGGGTTTGTTTAAGGAGAAGCAATAGAGGTTTGGGAAGTACTGTATGAGAGCATTAAAGATTTTGGGTACATATACTCTCTATTTTATTAAAACAAGTAATTTATGATCTATCACCTCACACTTTCACCACTTGTTCCATGCAGATCCTTATTTTTTGCCTATGTCGATTTTTCTATGATGAAAATTAGTTTCTTAAAGAACTAAATGTAGGAAGACTTAACAAAAATAATGGAACTACTAAGGGCTGAGGATTTGTTTCATACACTCTGTAAATAACGGAAAGAAACTTTAAAATAATGAGTTACTTGCCTCTGTTTCTAAACCATCATGTATAATAATAGAAAAAATGTGGTTAGGACTTTCAAGGAACCAGTTTTAGGTTGAGAATATTTGTTCTCGATCTTTATATGGATAAATAAATTATAAATTTAGAGCCAGAAGTTAAATACAGGTTAATGGAAGGATGAGCAGGCAGATGAAGGAATAGATTGAAGATTGCATTTGTTGAGCTGACATTGGCTCAGTTATTGCTTTTTCTAAAGTTTTTAGGGAGGGAGATTCTTGCACTGGGTATATATGACTTAAATATTAGCTGCTGCAATGCCTACTGGATGTTTGGGGCTTTTTGTAGGAAGAAGTTGTTTTCACCAGTCTACCTTACTATATCATGGCTCTGTTAGGTATAGGATAGCGTGCTCAGTGAAGGCTATCAAACTGCCATAGAAAAGGAAATGTCACTTTAGTATTAAATCTTTATACTATGTTGACGGAAAAGCAGAGGCCCTTTTAGGTAAACTTCAAATCAGGCAAGTAGAACACCTAGTAATTGCACTTGAACAAATCATGTTCCTTTGTGATTTACATAATATAAAATCTTAAGTCTGTCTTCCTTTCCCATCCACACAATAAAGTCCCTCAGAGACTGACAGTGGAAAGTCTTATCATATTACTTGTGATATAAACTCATGTTTAACAATGATTTTGTCACCTATTTGTTATCTAAAAACTCTACTGGACCTTCAGTGACCTGCCTCTTTGGGGAAGCCTGAAGACATGCTATAAAATTGTGTAAGAACTCAAGCAAGAGTTTTTTCTTTCTGATTGAAATATGTGCATGCTGATTTTTGTGTTCCTCCATCCATGAGAGGTTCTCTCATGCTACTTCTAATTTTCCTGTACAATAGCTGATAATTAGTACAAGGAGATCCACAGTTGAGAGATATTTCTGGGCACATCAGCACTGCATTAGAGATGGAAAAGGAGAGGGTGCCATGAATGTGTATGAGGGATTTTTTTCTTTATTCCCAGGATGTAGCAGCAGCCAAAATACCAGCTTCCCTCTCTCAGCTACACTTATCGCTTGGATGCAGATCTGGCAAGGGTGATTCACTTATTTGTCACCTTCATATTGGACAATTGCAATGCATCCTATTATTTACAGTTCACCTGGCAGGCAAGTCTAAAATAGATGGTTTAATATGCAACAGTTTTCCTTTTTAGAAGGACAGAGATACGAGTCCACATTTAAAATATTCTGGTCATATATCTACTATCAGTTCAATTACGGATCCACTGAATGATCTTTGAATCATCGGCACCATTGGTGTCTTCATGAGAAATTACTGTTTCTTGAAAAGGAGATAAGATATTTGTGTTCTTATGTTTCAGCAAAGGGATGTATATGTAAACATGATGCTGTGGAATAGCTAAAGTGTACATATAGTGTGTTAACCATCCAGGTAACTGCCTTGTGCACTCTGACTTATTAAATTCTAGGTAGTTCAACCACAGAAATTTTGCTTCCATTGACTACAGTGCTCTTTCTATGTCATCCAGGAGTGGTTCGTCAAAAATGACAAGTAGACAAGAGTTAGTGGAAACAGAATAAATTTGGCCTGCTCTAAGTGACTACCTGTACACTAAATTTTGGAAAAGGATTATGATTATTGGTCAAAACCAAAAAGCGATTACAAACAGGTGAGTTTCAAAGAGACCAGCAGGAAGGGAAGAGGAAGGGAAAAGAAATGATGAGAGTGTAGCCTTAATACATCCTAATGTTACTCTATACCTAGTGGTAGTCAGTTCCATTTGGACATGTATTTGAACTCGGTAGTCTTTTACAATAAATTTATAACAAATTTTCTGCTGTTAAGTAAACTGAGTAGTGAAACTCTTACTCACTCAGAAAAATCAAGTCAAGAATGGGTGAAAATAATATGTACTACAAGATACATATTTTAAAACACTTAGAATAGACCCAATAATGGCCTTCTGTTCTGAAAGATATGTCACCAGGTTTGACTCAAGGTTCAGTCTTGTGCCTTTTGTTTCTGAGGAAGAAAAAGTATTATATAAATAATTAACCTCTGTGATACAGCAATGCACAACCTTACTGCACAGCAAGGCTTCCAGTTAGTTTTAGCACCAAACCTTTGAGTGTAACTTCTGGTACAGTAATCTCAACTTTTGGTAAGAGAGAATCTAAAAGCAGCTTTGAGTATAATGATTCATCCCATCTTCTCATTTATCATCACAAAATTTGCTTTGATATTATTAAGCCTTTTAACCGTTTTATCCATAGCACCTAATCTAGAGGTCTTTTCCCTGCTAAGTGTGTTCCTAGCTTCAGTAATCTCATTGCTGGTCTGATGATAGTGTTGATCAGCTGCTTCAGCCTACACTGTTTTCTCTTCTTTTTCCTCTCTTACACAGTCTAACATTATGTGTGGAAAACTTTCCCTGACATCTTTGCCTTCTTTTCCTCTATGCATGTCAAATGCATTTTTATATCTGTAGAATTTCCTTTCTGTTCTTTTTTTTTTCATTCTCGGATAATAATCTTTTCTACTCTCATCTTTCTGTCTACTTGCTGACCTCTCATTCTGCTTCTAAGTGTCTGTACCTCAACAATCCTTCCCTTCTCCCCCACCCTTTGCCCCGTGGGAACTTCTCTACTTCCCTTGACAAGAGTTCTGTGTTTTTAAGTCACTTGATGGCTCTCTTATCAACTAAAGAGATCGCTGTTACAAGAGTCACCTGTTTTCTCCATGAGCTTGTTATCTGGATGAACATAAACACTAGAAGACCAAACTGTTCTCGTAGTGTTAGTATCTCTGGACTAAAAAGGTAACTTGTACACTGCTTCACCTCTGTGTAGTTCCTTGACCTGACTTTTGTTATTGCAGATGGAAAATTCTGCAGTTAAAGATTTTTTTTTTTTTTTAATCTTGCCTAAGTGTGCTGTGGTCTGACCAAAATCTCGTAGGAATCAGTGAGATTTTTTCCATTAACTTCAGTGGGCTTTAGATCAGATCCCAGATGAACTTTTTTTTTTTTTTTTTTAATACTGTGAGTACTCAATTATGCCTCTTCTAACGCTGAACCATGCTGGGAAGGGGAAGGATTTACACTGCTGGAGCCCTGGTTCCTGGCAACCATATGTCTTTCAAAGGCAACATTCCTCCATGGGGGAATAATGGAAAGATTCCCTCTGCTATAGCTCTTTAATTACAAAGGCAAGCATCCTCCCACTGCAATCCTTCCAGCATCTAGGAACAGTGCTGTAGCCTTCTCTGGTGTAGTCATCATTGCCAGAAATGATGAAAACCTTCCTCTCTGCCTTCCTGATCCAACACTCCCACCTCCCATGCATCTGTTACTTATTATTGCAATGCGCTTTTTAATTGAGGGTGCTCAGGCCACTATGGATTCCCATATGGCACTTGCAGCAGCTCTGAAACTAGAAAGACCTTTCTTTGCTATCTCTCATCAATAAAAATATCTTTAATTTAGAAGTGCTGGGTGTTGCTTACTCATGGGCTCTTTTTGGAAGGTTTACAGGCTGACTTTCTGTACACATACATATATACACACATATATATAAAAAAGCGGGGGTTTTTAATACACAAACATACATATATATATAATTACAAGTCCTTGCCATTTTCTTTTCAATTTAATAGCAATAAGGGCAGAATTTCAAAAAGAAAAATTTGCTTTTGTATCTGACAAAGTTGCTCTGCCTTTCATGTGTTTCAGTCATCTTGAAGCACTGACACCTCAAATCCTGTTTTGACAACTGGCAAAACCATTTAATAAAAGCAGACTTTGCCTGTAGCAAGACTGTCAAAATCCAAGTTTCAGATGAAAGTCTAAACTGGGAACTAAGCATGGTAAATATGAGAAAAGTCATTCCACAAGTCTATCCTTGCTCACCTGAGCAGAAAAAATTCTCTTGATAATTCTTATTGGGGTAATGGAATGATGTTTTTTTTTTTTTTTGCACATATTCTGATATTATGGGGAAAGACTCCCCCCGCTTTGCCTCCAACACATCCTAGCTGGGAATTACTAGTTTCATAAAAAATGCTTTAATGTTTCTGTACCTGCCTTCAGACTCTATGCTGGAAAAGTAATTAACATTTTAATTTTAGGAAACGTGAGAAAAACCGGTTACTTAAGTGCAATATAATGTTTGCAGGTATTCCATGTAACAGATGCAGGAAGCAATGTGGTAAGTGTTCAAGAAGTCTGGGAAATGCTTTCCAGGAAACGCTGGAGGCATTTCATCTGTACACATTACACTGTCTCTGGGAATGGTGCTGGCATGCTCCCCATGCATGGGTATCAGGTACATTGCTCTCAGTATCCGTGTTTGGGGAAGGCTCCTCAGCTTCCAGCCAGTGCTCACAGAGTGCTTTGGAAAGTGGCCTTTGTGTGCACGCCTAAAAGGTGGGGTAAGGTCAGCTCTGCACTTACTGCACAGCCTGCCCAAGATGACTCACTGAATGTGCCTTGCAATGGCACAAATACTTTCTGGGATTAATGTGTTGTGTGAAAGTCAGGGAATTGGTTTTAATCAGACGGTGAATCTGAACTACAGCAGCAGCTGCATGTACAATCAAAGAAGGAAAAGTCTCTTTTCAATCAAAGCAATAAATGAAGCTTCTCTGGTGGTGTGGGTTTCTCCAAATGCCTCAGTCTCAGGCAGCAAGAGTGTAAAGGGATGCTAATCTCTTCTGTGAGTGAATTTCAGGGACTGAAAAAGCATCATGTTGCTTTAGCTTGTCAGTGCTAGAGTTCTCTTTAAGATTGCAAAATGGCCTAGTTGGGTAGTAAAATGTAATAATGAAGACTACATCTTGAATTTTGTCCTGAGGAGCGGCACTGAGAAGAGCTACTGGCTGCATTACTTTCTCGATATATTTATTATTGGTTGCTGTCAGAACAACATATTCCTAGTATATGAAGAGGAAAGATATTAATGGAAGCAAGAAAAAAATTGTACACAATTTTCCACCTTCCTAATCTTTGGCTCCATCGAGATTTGAATCCGTCCAGGCAAAATTCAGAGCAGCTTGGCACTGCTGCTTTAAGATAAAGCAAAAAGAGCAAGCACTGAGGACCTTAAGTGCTATGCCAGTTGCACCAGGGGAGTGGTCTAATACGAGGAGTGGAAGCCACATACACTGGTTGGAAATGACTTTAGAGCTCTTTTATCCTGGATACATACCAGCCTGTTCTTATAGAGGATCACTCCTTCACTCCTTTTTTTTTTTCTTTTCTTCTTCAACTGTCCCTTGAGCAACAGAAGAAGGTGGATCAAGGTGTCAGGAACTAGCTCAGTGATTTCCAGTGCAGAAGCCAGCTGAGAAGCTACAGGCAGGAGGCAAACCCAAGAGCATTCCTCATGCTTAATCGTTCATGATCTTAAATTCACAATAAAAATGTCACAGAGGTTTTTCCCTCATAGATGGTGATTTATCACTTAACAATATTCAAAAATTATAATTGATGGACCTGTTAGAGAGCTGTGCAGTAATAAAAGTTATCTTTCTCAATGTCTTTTGTGATAAAAT
This sequence comes from Chlamydotis macqueenii, assembly GCF_036417535.1. Taxonomy (NCBI): domain Eukaryota; kingdom Metazoa; phylum Chordata; class Aves; order Otidiformes; family Otididae; genus Chlamydotis; species Chlamydotis macqueenii. The sequence goes on from NC_141593.1 coordinate 44,252,607, forward strand.
GTATGTGACACTTTACACATTTCATAAACTTAACTGCGATTTTACTCATGCTAGCGATCATCTCTATTACAGACATTATTAGTCGCCCTAAAACACAACTCCTAATGCTCTGTTCTACTAAGTAAGCCATCTGACATTTAGAAAGAGGGCTTTGGCAGCACAGAGAGCAGGATACATGAGAAATCCAACTGTGGGTGGAACATAAAAAATAGTTGTTAGCTTTCAGATAACTAGTTCATGAAAAAATTGAGATTACTGAGTGGATGTGTGACCATGTTACAAAGAGAGGAAGAGTGCATGTGACACAGAAGGAAAGGAAAACCCCCATTATTCCCCATTTTATGACCCATAAAAAGTGTATGTGCACCCAGAGAGCTTGGGCTGGTGGGCACAGCAGCTGTTTTCACATGTTCTCTGTAGAGGGAAGGGTGTGGAGACCTTTAGTTTCCTTCATCAATTTGTCCATCAACAGCTGTAGCAGGCTGTAATATTTGTGAACAAATAAAGTCTGGGTACATCCCTGGAGAAGAGGAGGGGCATTGTGGGTTTCTCAGGCACAGTGTACCTGGAAGGTATGCACTGCTTTTTATATTTTCCTTTACAGAAAATTTACTCTTTATTGTTGAAATATTGCATATATGGGGTTTTTTTTTTATTATTTCTGAGTTTATCTGGGTTATATGTGGACTCTAGCTGGTAGAGTTTAGAAATGCAGAGAGATAATTTTTTTTTTAAATGAAGGCAACTGTGTAAAGAAAGATTCTGTTCATTGCATTGATGTAAGAACATTTTTATTTTTCAACTAATTATTTTAAATATTTTTCTTGACAGGCAATCAATTCTCTGACTCACTGGTGCTAGGACAGTGTTTTTACTAGGAGGCTTTACTTTAGTCCTGCCTTATTGCAATTTTTTCTAATTTTAGAAAGGGATAGCTAGATGTTCCAATATAAATTATTTTAGTGGGGTTTTGTGTAGAGTTTTTTTTTTTAATAAAGGTGTTACATTCACGGTACTCAAATATGTGAAAAGCTTTCAAAGTTTGAAAAGTGTAATGAGTATCACAAATGTGTGCTATGCCTGAGATAGCACACCTGTCGTGGTTTAACCCCAGTCAGCAATGTCAGTACCCATTTAACCTCCAGTCAGTACCATGCAGCTGCTTGCTCACCCTCACCTTCCCCAGTGGGAGAGAATCCAGAAGAAAGAAAAACTAGTGAGTTAAGATAAAGACAATTTACTAGGATAGCAAAGGAAGATGATAATAATACCAAAATACAGCGATAATAGGATATGCAAACTGAAGGATGCACAATTTCTTACCACACGATGACCAGACAATACAGCATGTCCTGAGAAACGATTCCAGAAATGATCTTGAGCAGCAAGCGAAACAGCCAGAGAACTGTCCACGGGCCAGCCCCTGCTTATGTACTGAGTATGATGTTTGTGGCACAGAATACTCTCTTTGGCCAGTTTAGGTCAGCTGTACTGGCTATATCCCTCCCAGCTTCTTACATCTACACACTAGCAAATCCTGGGAAGCTGGAAGAAGTCCTTGGTCTCTTTAGCAACAACTCATAACATCACTGTATTACCAACATTCTTCACATATCAAATCCCATACTAAATCTAAAATGCTGCAGCTACTGGGAAGAAAATTAGCTCCATCCCAGCTGAAAACAGAAAAAAAGCTCAGCTTTGTTATGGCTGAAGGTGCTCCCATTTGAAAATTCTTTCATTCAGGAAACTTATTGTTGACTTAGTCACACAACGAAAGCAAACAACCTATATTGCAAAAATTATTAATCCTCAAGTCTTCTAAAAACACAGATTACAGTTCAGCCAGGTTCTGTGCAGAAAGAAGAAATTCTAGACACAGAAACACTTTTGAGAGAAACTAAACCGACACTCTGTGGCAGTGAGAGGGAGTGAAAGAGTAGTTTTTATTTGTGGGTGTGGTCTTTTGTTCAGATGACTTTTCTTTCTTCTGAAACTGTTCTGCTTGAAACGGTTTTGGATCAAGCTTCCCTGACTACACTGCTGTGCGCAGACAGGAAAAGAAAAGTTGAAAGACAGCTGTCATGTCAGCTCAATCTTCATTTGTGCTCGTGTCTCATTTTCTATTTTGCTCATCCTGGAAATTCTAGCAACTTCATCTGCATTTGCCTGCAGATGCTTTGCTACTGCTTTATTGGACAGGAATCCAAATCAGTAGTTGCCCTAGGCAGAAATCATTGCACACATTTGAACTTCCATGAAAAACAAACAAACAAGCAAAAAAATCAAACAAAAACAATGCCCAATGTTTGTTCTACATGATTCTCAGATACTTACAATAGGCAGGAACCAGAGTAATTCCTTGATATCTCTCTTTTCCCCGACTATGATTCTTTTTTCTCAGGGAAACCATTAAGCTTGTTTTCTGGGATTGTTTTTCCAGTCTGGGAGAGATGAGCAATTGCCACACTGAGAAAGCTATTTGGAGCTCCCAGTTAAATGGTTTTGTGTGCCAGCATGACTGCAAGTGGATAGAGGTGAGAGATGGGTGGGGGCATATATCCATCTTTGACACTTATTCCTCTTTCATAAATGTGTGCAGCCTGAAATAAAGGAATTGTTTCTTTTCCACAGTCTAGGAAATAGCATTTTTTTTTCTCTCCATTACTGTGCAAGATTTGGATTTGCTAAAGCTCTTTCTTCCTTTACTTAAAGTCTGTTAATATAAACTTAGTACTGTATTGGTCAAGACCTGAGGCTAATGGTTAACCTAAATACCTAGTTTCAAGTAAAACACTTTGCAGTCTTACTGATTATCTTCCTTGAGGCAGTTTCTTTATTGAAATGTGTATGTTCAGCACTGTTTTGTGCACAGAAATAAGGGCTGTTTTTTTTTTCTGATTTAATATGAATATTGATTTTTTTTTTTTTTTTGTATAAAAGGAAATGGTTTAAGCTGCAAGAACAAACCTTGACCTACTTTGGGTCATAGAACTTGCACAGGAAATTCGTGATGATTCCAATTAATATACCCGCTTCATATATTGTAACTCTAACTATACGTCAGTTATGGACATAAAGCAATAGGAGGCTACCTTTTCTAAATTTTCAGGAAAAGTTTAGTATTCTCTTCTCATCTATTCTGAAATGCTTATTAAAAGAAAAAATGTTATTGAAGCCCATTTTTGTACACATGAAAAGATCATTCAAATTTATACTTGTAAAACAACTCCGTGACTCTAACTAGATGCTTTGGAGGATAAACAAGCTGTGTTGTAACATGTATTTTGAATGTGAAGTATCTTATCTTGTTCCATTTATCAGGGTCATCACATTCACTAATTTCAGGCTGAGTAAATACAGTCTCATCAATCTTTAAGGCCTCTTAAAAAAACCCCCCAAAACCTTAAAGAATAAGACCCTTAAAAAAGGACCTGTTTCCTCCCAAATAAGTCTATTATCTGGTTTGCTTTAAAGCAGCAGAAATATGAGTTTTGCTGCATGTGTACAACCTGGAAACATAGTCTTTGATCTATCTGTTCTTAGTGCTGAGTTAATGACTATTGTTACTGCTGCAAAGATATGCTGTTTGTATAAGGTGATAACTGAATTTGAAACTCTGTTTGGGAAAGACTATATTAGTCTCAGATTCATTTCAAGCACAAAGATGAGAAAAAATTGTAAGGGATAGAACAGGATTTAGAAATACCTGTAAACTTGTGAGGTGGCAGAAAAAAAAAAGAAGGATGAATGGTAAACAAGACTGGAAAACAGCATCTGGTTGCACTCTTGAGTAGAAGCTGAGCACTTCTAAAATTGCTTGAAATTTTCACTGTGACTTTGTGGCAATTAGTTTTATATCTTCATTTCTCTTTGTCTTAGGGCATTCTGCATGTTTATATACATTTCTGCTTCATGCACGTAGCATTTGACAAGGTAAATACACTTTATTTAACCTCATGATTATTTTTGCTTGCCAAACAAAGAGAAAGGAAAGATAAATATATTTCAAAGCTGCACATTTTTTTTTTTTCAGCAAGAGTGCTCTGTGGTATATTAAAGTGCTTCGGAGAGGAAACAAACCAAAGACTTGCTGGCTACATTTCAAGAAAACCTTCAGTATCTGCAGCTATTAGGTCTAACATTCAACCAAAGCAGTGAATGCATCATAACATGTGTATAGATCACAATTGTCTCTAGGAGACTTGTAAACATGTGAGAATTGTTCACTTTAGCTTAAAGGGAGGATCTTGGTTTGAAAAGCAACCACTTGCCAAAAAAATGCTGAAAAAATATTTTTCAAATTTAGCTACCAGTTTGTTTTTCCTTTTATTTTTTTTTTTAATCTCTCAGTTACTTATGTATTATTATTTACTTAAATTCTTTGTTTATCACCTATATTGTTCTGAAGCAGTGACTGTGACCTGGTCGCTCTGACAAAATTCCCACAGAGTCAAGTGATGCATTGGGAACTTTCCTAGCATATCCTGAGCTTTCCAAGTAATACAAAAGGGCAGTTTTTCTATTCATGAAATTGCTATTCAAACCAAGTAATTATCCTGCTATTTGACTGGAGGATTAAACTACTCTGATTGTATACTGAGTTGATTTCCTGATGTCTCCTTCACAGCTTCAGAAATGTTCAAAATCCAGACATAAATACAGGTTAGAAAAAGGCAACTCCTCCAGGTTAGAAAAACTCATGCCTGAGAAATGGAGGCCATGATATAACAAAGAGTGTTTATACAGCTTTGATGTTAATGGGCATTATACCTAAAAGTATGTGTTTAAATATTTTTGTTAACAGAGACTTATATTTCAAAGACTCATATGTATTTCTGTTGGTCAAAATATATAATGCTGTGTAAAAAAAGGGGTTCATCTTCAAGCATTTTTTTGCATACTATCTAAAAGGAATAGGTCTAACAAATTGCAAGGAGAGTAGTATATTTATTGTGTGTTAATGCAAAAGTCTATAGGTCTCTCAGTGGAGGTCCAGATTGACCTGCAGAGTACCTAAGTCTGTGATGATCCACAGAGCGTGAATACCTTCTTTCTAGCATTTTTCATGGTTAGTCCCCATGTTTAAAATAGGTTTTGCTTTTCCTTTTTTCTTCCTCTTTCAAAGGGAAAATAATCCCATATTAACAAAAACTCACCAGATGTCAACATATAAGGTGAAACTTTTGTTGAGTCTGAGAGCAAATGAGAGCTTTACATTCAGTCTGACAGTTGATGTAATTCTTGGTGGTAGTGGATATTCATGAACATCGTAGCTTAGCCCCGCTCAGGACCAAGTTACGCAGTCGCTCACTCACTCCTCCCCACCCTCCAGTGGGGGAGAGGAGAATTGGTAAACAAAATGCAGAAAAACTCATGGGTTGAGATGAAATAAAAAATAAATTTAAGAGAAATAACAGAAGAAAACAAAACAGACATGGAGAAAAAATGTATAATAGCTCACAGCAAATCCCAATGCCCAGCTTCTTCCCAAGTAGCAAGAACCTCCCTTTACCACCCTCCTCACTTATATACTGAGCATGATGTCCTATGGTGCGGAATAGCCCTTTGGCTAATTTGGGTAAACTTACCCCATCTGTTGGCTAATTATTAACCTGTCCCAGCTGTGTCTCCCAGCCCTAGGGGCCACCAGCTCCAGTTCTCCTCTAAGCTCAGGTAAATGTTAACTCTATCCTAGCCAGAACGAGGACAATGAAAAATCTTGGCCTTATAAAATTAAGCAGTGAATCACAAACTTTTTCTGGAAGTGTCTACACTCAAATTGTTAGATAAAAACTGTGTTGAAATCAAGCATGTGCAAAGGAGTGATTAGCTCTCAATGACTTGGGGTTTGTGTTTAGATATCGTTATTTCTGCATTTGAATGCATCTGCTGCTGCAAAGTCTATTCACACTGGTGCATGATGAAACACTGTTAGGAGTCAGTGAAGAAGCCAGTTATAAGCTGCATGGTAAAGACAGTTATTGTCACCATTGCATGGAAACAGTATTATGGCTGTATAACTTAACAGCAACATTATATTTAAAGATATTTTGCCACTGCTATTGAAATTATCTTATGTCCTTCCAGAATTAACTTGAGCTACTATATTCAGTTCTAATGTACCAACAATATTGCTGGAATGGCATCTGGTTAGGTAGAGAAATGATCCAAATCTCACCTGTTTTAAATGTGAGAGAAGCTGTCCTAGCTCGACCGTGTGAGGATTTCATCAGTGCTGTGCTAGACACTTGAAACAGCTATACATATTTCTAAGTCATATTGGTAATTGCCTAAATCAGCAAACTCAAGATGTCCAAAATCCCAGTAGCACGTTGTGTGGTGTGTGTTATAGAGTCCTGGGGAATCGAACAGCAGTAAACCACATGGAGACAGAGAGATTAAAAAAAAAAATATCATGAACTATGACAACTGCCCTGTGAGCTCTTGATTTTAAAATCTTTACCTTTTGATGTTGTGCCAATAAGAAGCTCTTAAAGAGTTTTCTGTGTTGTTCCATTAGAAAAGAAAAGAGGAACAGAGAAGAATTACCTACCAAGAGACAGGGACTACAACCATTTCTGACTACATTTGCACAGCAGCTGAGCAAAATGTTTATCAGAGGACTTCAAAATATGCAGTGCACACGGCATAAAAAGCAGTTCAGTTTATGCTTTGATGAATTATTTAGCCTATTTCTTCCTCCAGTGAATGCTGCAATTTCTTTGAAAGATCTTTTATGTAGTGGTTTAAAACTGCATATACTGTAACCATGGCTTTATAATATGCTCTGAATAATTGCATTTCATATACTTTACATACTATTTTGTGTTCTTATCTAGGATACTAAATACATGTTTAACTGAGATTCTTCATTAGGATTTGCTGGCATCACTTCTCTTCCTTGACACCCGTTATTAGCTTGGCATTGTCTGATTTGGCACAATAAAGTTACTTTCATCTGATATCAATAAATGAAATTCAAAATAGCTCCATGCTGTGGCCCAGCTGTGGAAATTTCCCTTGTGACCCTTCCTCACCAGTCAGGACGTTATTATCAGCTTAAAATTGACTACATTTATTTGTGTGATTGTTAGTAGTGAATTTGATGACTTGCTTTAGAATAGTTTCTTTTTGCACTTGTTGAGTGCCTAAGTGAATGGATAGCATTGCAAGTTGCTATGATGTTGTTATAGACCAGAAGTATTACTGCTAGAAACTTTGAAACAGCACACTCTTAGCTCAGGGCAAACAAGTGGAAAAATACTTTATGTGGAATACTTCATGTAGGTATACATAAAACCACTTTGATAAAGGGTTATTGATTCAGCCTTCTGTCTATATTACTCTGCAGCTAACCTACATATTATGAAGCCAGAAACTTAATTATTGCAAATTTTAGAGAGCTCATCAAGCCTCCTGGTTAATACAAATAAGTGCAAACATGCATATTGTATACAATTGGATTTTGGCTTGGATTCAGATGCAAGTCTTTTGATTTGTTTCAAAATATTCTCCCATCATGAGCCTGATAGTTCGTTTTTCCAGCCTATCTGAATAATAAAAGAAATGCAGAAATTAGAATAGTGATATGTCTAGTCTAGTAGTTTTCCTTTCGCATACTATCCTTGTGTATTTTGAAACTAATGAAACTACTGAATTTCTTACTGAGTTACAAGCCATGGTAGTGATGTTAATTCATAAGATGTGTGTTCACTGTCTAGCAGAGTGGGATTCTAGCATGGTGTATCAATAACCACCATGCATGATTATCCAGCAAACAATGAATGCACAATTCTTTCCAGATTCTATTGTAAGAAAACAGAAGTCCTTTAGAAAGCCAATGCTAACAACTTTTTTAAAAAAATACAAACTCTAATAGAATATGTACTTCCTGGAAGCTGACATGAGTCATTTTGTTTGAAACTTCTGTCTTAAAGACAAGAATTGGCTGTATTAAAAATAAGTAAATCAGTTAAACAATGATATGCTTTTGACTATCACTGTAGTAAATATATATTGAATTCCTTTTCCTATGACCATCAAAGAGTTTATTATTAGACAGTGTCACATTGATCTTGAATTGATGGCTGCTTTTCTTTCGATTGTAATTTTCAGTTTCTTTACTGTATTGCTCCGAGATTTCAGGAAGTTCAAGAACAACACAGAACATCTGTGCATAGTTTTCCTATAGTAAACGAATGCATTTTTCTCCTAGTAAGTACTTTAAGCTTAGTGTCCTTCTTTTTTTTTTGAATAATTGATAAAAAGTTTTATGAAATCAGATTACTATATGTATGTGTATATATATATCTATTTATTTATTATATTGAGATGGCTTACTGTTAGTTTCATTTTAAATTTGCTAGAATTTTGCAGAGGCAAATGTCTTTTGCCATAGACTGTATCTGCACATGTTTTCTACTTTACACAAATTCCGTTATTTGACATCTTTAGTTTTACTAAACAAGATCATATTTTAAAATGCCAAAAATGTAAAGACAAACTCTATGGTCATTTATATAGTGCTTATAAAGACCAACAAGGCACACTGAAATCAACAGTCAATTACACTAATAAGTTTTCACTCTGAAGTATTAAAAAAATGATTGCCTTCTGTCAGTTCTGTACCAGCATGGCTCCAGCATAGGTTTTTGCAGAGGTCATTACAACAACTTGTAATAACCAGATTTAGAGTACCTGAAGAATTGACTAGCGTAGGCAAACTCCTATGTTATATGCAGTCTGTCTCTCTCATCTCTATATCTGTATTTACATCTCAATACCTATATATCTATATATCTATATCTACTATATAGGGAAATTATATGTTGTATTCTACTTGGCTATTCAACAGAAAAAAAATTTAGCAGAATAAAAAACCACAACTGAGTAATGTTATTTCAAGTTGGCTGAAGTGAAAGATCTATGTGTGACTCCACAGCATTCCAGTTTCTGCACTAGAAGTGTGAATATCTTCAGAATGTGACTATTAGAGCAACTAGCAGCATGACTGATGCTGTCTTTTAAAGCATTGATTGATAATCCTTTATTTATTTCAATATACAAGTTGTTTTTATCATATTGATTTGTGCTGTAAGGAGGATTGGGCTGTTGAGCTGTTGGAGACACTCCTGAAGAAAGCATTCTTCCTAAGTGATGGGCCTCAGAGCTGACAGCAGTCACTAGGGATGTTAGGCTGACAATCATGAGATATTACTATGATTGATTTGTTTCAATACTTGTCATGAGAAGAATCTACTGAACAAGCACTTGTCATCAATAACACTTCCCAGAAGAAGAAAAAGACAGAATGTGTGCTGCTAGGAACAATGAAGGGTATGATATAGTTGGTTAAAGATCTGCAAAAATCAGAAGCAATGGAAGTATTTATACACAGATGGTGGCACTCAGGCGAACTACTGTTGATAGAGACATTGTATGAACTAAGTTATGGTGATACAGTAATGGTGGAGGGAACACATACAGTGAAGTAGGTAGAATTTGCCAGGAAAGAGGGTGATAAAGGATGTTTCAAGTAATAGGAGTCATTGGAAGTTTGTGTTTTGGTAGACTGTAACGAGATGAACATATATGGAGTAAAGGAAACAACCAGTTTTGGTCAAGATTGTGGAAAAATTACAAGACTATTTACGGTGAATGATGTTTTGTAATGCTGTAGATCTCAGAAAGAGATACTGATGATCACTATCACTAGGAATAGGAAGAGATATTGATGATAGCTATCATGAGGAATAAAAGATGGTGGTTATTACATTAATGTTACTTCTTCCCAGAAAGACATCTGAAAGAACATATTATTTTGATATTGGTAGTGCTTGAAATTCCTGGATGAGATTGCTAGTACCCTAAATACCCAAAGGTATTTCTTGAAGAGATTAAATAAAGTCAATGTTGTTTTTTTTTTGTGTAGGGCATTGGTGAGACTTAAATCTGGAGTACTGCATGCAGTTCCAGTCACATTCAGGAAAGATGGATTTCAGCCTGGAACATTACCTGGGAAGGACTACAAGAAAGATAAAGGGAATGGAGAGCTTGTTCATGACAGGAAATGTAAAGAGTTTGGTTTGTATGGTACTGTAAATTAAAGGTTGAAAGGGGTATGACAGATACATATAAATATGTCAGAAGGTGAGCACAAAAGAGGAAGGAGAGCTTTTGTGGTGAAAGGGTAACATAAGGAGAAGAAAAACTGGTCTAAAATAAATGTGACCTGGAAGTTTATGATTGTTAGAAAAACAAAGAAACAGCAGCATTAGGGGAAAAAAAGTTAAAAACTGTAAAGATATAGTTCATTAACTCTGAAAATCTGTGATATGGTGGTCCACGTTCATTGTATTAGCAGAATCTTTAGTTTTACATGAGGATGTCTCTGTTGGGAGCATAAATTGATGTTAGTGTTTTTCACAGTGACATTTATTCAAACAGCAAGAGTGTGTTTCCATAAGCCCAAGTGAGAATAGAATATCAGGCTTTTTGCCCTAACTGTTATTTTGCTTTTGACAGTATTATCCTTAGGGTGCATTCCTGACACTGCTCCTCATTTTCCTGACTCTATACCACTGCTTTTGCTACTATTCCTTTTCTCAAACACAGTCAAACGTCTCTAAACAGCAGTATAGCTCACTTCAGATTTTTGCGTCCACTTTTATTTAAGGATTGTACTTAACACCTTCCATAATGTTTGACCTAAGTTAAGTATCCTAATAGTGCAGAACAGCTCTACACAAACGCGCTGTCCTCAGAGCAGAAGCAACACACTATTTCCTGTCAAGGTGTAACAAATTACTGAACTACACATGGTAAAACCCGTGCTGTGTATAAACCATATGTTTCTTGCTTGTATATCCCTCATTTACCCTGCTTGATGTAGAAATGGTGCACTTAGGAGCTGAAGGGATCCCTTGAATTTGACAGGAGATATTCATTTTCCAGTTCACAATACCCTCTCATTGGCATCAAAACCAAAAGAAACATGGAGGAAAAAAGCAATTTGTTCCACTGTTGTTTTAATACATTGGCTACTGTGTGACGTTTAAGTGACTGCAGTCAGCATATTTCTTCCTATCAAAGGGCCCCATTTTTAGCTGAAGGGACCTAAGCAAGAACAATAGCCTAATTATTTCTTTCTCTTTAGGAGAAACTGATACACTCAATCTGTACAATGAAGCTTCTGCCAAATAGGGACCAATGGGAGGAAGTTCTTGAGACTGCAGTTCTCCCTGGATATCAGAACAATTGTAAGCATGGATGAAACTGGAGTAAAGAGCTAGGCTGGGATCAGATTCAGAATGGTTATAGGAGTTTATACCTGTAGAATACATTTCCTTAGCTAGTGCCTATCATAGTGACTTTATACCAAATGTGAAAAAATTCCCATGTTAGGAGGTACATTATTTCATTACATAGATCATTGTTTTATCCAACTGTTTTATCAGTGCTCAAGAAACATGAATTTTTTAATTGTGGTTTATTTCTCTCCAAAGTAAAGCTTAAAGTCACTGGCCACCTCTTTTCTAGGTGTCAATCCCACTAAACTCAAAAGAAAAGGTTTGTTGGCAAATAGGTCCCAAGACACCTGTCCTTGTTTCCAGGCTACAGCAGTAAAAAGCTTAGCAGGCTTGCAAGTCCTATGTATTCTTTCCCAGGCAGCTCATGGGAGAAATACAGAATTATGATAGACTTGGAAAAAGTTGTGTATGAATGCTTTCCTTACTGATACAGCTTGTGAAAGCCTAAATAGTAGAAAGAGGTTTTATGTACAGTCTCAAAAAAGTCCTTCTAATGCAAAATCCTGGTTTTCTCTTATTTTTTTTTCAGTGACAGGGCTGATTCATTGTCTGGACTTTTAAAGATTGCATGACAGTAGGTCAACTCTACGTGCAGAGAAGTAGGAGCCAATTTGCTGCAGAATTACTCCATATTGCTCCTGGCTGGCTTTTAAGCTTAATGGGTAAGCTGCTTGCTGAAAAGCATCTGCATTCAAATGCACACAGAAAAGCAGAAAGTTTGAAATGTTAATCCATGGTACATCAATATGTTGCTGTTGCTAGAGGCCTCTCTGTTCTTTGGTGGGAGTAATTATCATGGCACAAGCATGGAAGAGCAGAGAATATCTGCATGAATGTGAAGTGAATTTGCTGTGATTACTGGTTTCACAAAGAAGAACATATGAATTCAGAGTGCTAGAAAACTGTCTGCTGTGCTGTGCAGAATGGCAGTGCAGTGTCTAGGACAGACTACTGTGTTTTCAACATGGCTTTTGAAGTGAGGATGGGATTTTCTGTACTATGTAAATTTTGCCTTTTCTCAAAAGGCTTCTTTGAAGTTACTGAACTAAAAAAAGGTAAGCAGCTTTTAATTGATTTGTGAGCATTCAATTAATTATGGCAGAATGCTAATTAAATAATTAATGTGGGGCCCTTAAATTGGGAATACATTAAATAATTAAACAAATTCCTTTTGCAGTGAGTAATACCTGTTAGCAGCTGTGATCCTGCGCCAGTGTTGTGATGCTGAAAACAAAGAAAAAAAAAAACAAACAAAAAGGTAAAAGCATATCTTTGTAATATATCTGTAAGACTGTGTGGGCATTCTGCATGAAAATATCAGCAGATTAATGCTGATGTTTTTCAAAGCTAATTCAATTGAAATGCGTAATTTCTCATGACAAGTGGCTAATTACAGAACGGTAGAGTTGGATAGATAAGAAGTACTCAGTGCTGTAAGGACAATCAATACAACTGAAACGATTTCAGTACTAGTCCTGGATCCTAAGATATGCCTTAGTAAATAATAAGGTCTGGATAGGAAAACATAAATCACTACCACTGCATTCAAACTGGCATTCACTTATAGCCATATACCACTCAGAGTCGTGAAGCTGACTCAGTGTAGGAGTCTCTGGGTATGGATGAGTGGTGGGCAGCTTTCAACTTTTAATATTTTTGAGATCTGATAAACATTTCAGCAATGACAGTTTGCATGTCAGAAGGTCACAGTGTTACTACTCTTTAGAAAACAAGGTTTAGTCTTCATGTAAAGAGATGATTTTGCGGTACAGAGACACATTTCTGAAATCACTTCATAAAATATCTGGTAGGTATGGGATATTTTAGTGGCATGGATATTTTAAGAGAGGTATAATCATATAGGCATTTTCAAACTTAATCAGATATTCATGTTTCACCATGAAATCTCATGGGAGTTTGCACACATAAGAGCAGAGTTAGGTTCAGCAGAAATCCATTGCTTTTTAGTGTATGAGATTACTCATTTTTAAAATACTAGTCAATATTTCTTGAACCTTCTAGAACTACCACATCAATACAGCTAATTTCAGTCTGTTCGGGAAGATGTGTAGGTGGCCAAGCAGATGATTGTGCCATGACAAGAAGAACATTCCATCCCATGAACACCAAGGGATACGATGTGATTTAAAATCCTTTCACTAGGATAATCTACACCCTATTCTGCAAGAGAAAGCAACTTTGACTAAATGCACCTGTGTCATAGTTCAGCCCCGATTGGGACCAGACTATGCAGTCTCTCATTCGCTCCTCTCACCCTCCGAGAGAATAGGGGGAGTTAATATAAGAAAAAACTGCTCGAGGTTTGAGCTAAGGATGGGGAGAAATCCTTAAAGTTACCATCACAGGCAAAACAGACTCAATCTGGGTAAAAATACTAATTTATTTTTTAAACTAGCAGGAGAATGAGACAGGGAACAAGATAATCTCCCCCCCACCCCTCGCTCTTCCTGGGCTTAACATTAACTACTACCTTCCCCCCGAGTGGAACAGGGGGGAAGCGGAAATGGGGGCCGCGGTCAGTTCATCATGCATTGTTTCACACCGCTACCTCGTCGTCAGGGGAAGAACTCCTCGCATTCCTCCTCTGCTCCATGGGCCACAGTCCTTCATGAAACTGCTCTGGCGTAGGTCCTCTCTTCCACAGGGTGCAGTCCCTCCAGAACAGCTGCCCCAGTGGGGCACAGCCTCCCACATGGGCCACAGCCTCCTTCAGGCCTCCATGTGCCCCAGTGTGGGGTCCTCCACAGGCTGCAGGTGAATCTCTGCCCCTCCGTGGACCTCCATGGAATGCAGGGGGACAACCTGCTCCACCATGGTCATCACCACAGGCTGCAGGAGAATCTTGGCCAGGAGCCGCATTACTCCTCCCCCTCCTCCATTGACCTTGGTGTCTGCAGCCGTTCCTCACAACAGGCTGGCAGACGCCTCTCAGGATCCTTTTTACGTCTTATTCACATCTCATCTCCTCTCCTCTCCACTTCTTGCAGCCAGGCCAGGCCGAGTTGGGCCCAGTTGGCTGCCCGGCAGGAGGCCAGAGGGTGAGGCCCACAAGGCTCATGCCTCCCCCTCTCTGCCTCTGCTCAGCTGCTTCACATCTTCTCTACTTTTTTTTCTGTTTTCCCCTTCTTAAATACGTTATTGCAGAGGCATTATCACGGGACATTCTGCTACCAATTGGCTCAGTCTTGGCCAGCAGCAGGTCCTCCCTAGGCCCAGCCGAGTCCACTGAACAAAGGGGAGCAACTTCTAGCAGTTTCCTACAGAAGCTGCCACCTTAGGCCCCCCCTCACTAAACAAAACCAGAGCAACCTGATGTTGAGAGGTGTGACCACAAGAACTTAAGCTGCAGTCTTCACAGATTATCAGAGGAAAAACTGGTAGGAGAATAATCCAACCTATCGTACCAATGTTGTTAATGCTACACCATTAATATGATATAAAATTATTGAAAAGAGATGGGATAGAAAGAAGATTTGAAGAAATGTTTGGGAAGCACTGGACATGTTCATAAGTCAGTGGAAGTTTAATATCATACTATTACATTGAAATGTGAATACAGTAGAACCTATGGTAACCCTACAGAGACATGTTCTCTTTCTCTTCACTTTGTCGATGATCATACCACTGTGGGGATGGATCTCACTTTTTCTTCCAGACCTACTGAGCTTAACAGAGTCTGCACAATCCCTTCAAGTGCAGCCTTTTAGAAACAACCAGGAGTGTATTTTCCTTAACTGGTATTCCTTTGGCATACGAAAAGCCATGTTAGCTATTCATGATTAATACTAAGTCTTCCTAAGCATGCCCATACGTTATGCATACTTTTTGCAGAGCTTTGCTCTTGTTCTTTGTCTATCACACAGCTGCCTTTGGAAACATGTGGTAGATCCTGTAAAGGATATAGAAACTTCTTTTTGGAAACAAATGTGTTGCAGGCAGACATGTCCACATCCACGATTTCTTTTCTGGCACAGTGTGAAACCAGTAAACACCTGTGTACTCTGTCTTCTGGCAACAAAACTTAGCTCTTCTCTGAATCTTAGGTCCAAGCTATGTGTGAGATGAGATTTTTGTCTGCTTTTCTTCCTCTTGTAACCCTTCTACTGATATTTCACCAGTTGAGACAGAAAAGTATGTGGAAACACAAGCATCCTTTAGGCTTTCATTTAAGCAGGAGACATTCAAAGTTCATTTTTCCTTTATGAAAAGCCAGACACTTAACAATAAAGGTACAATCCAATATGCTGGTTGCAATTTGTTCTGAAGGATGTCATCAAGAATATACTCAAAATGGAGGCTGAAATATAATTTAATAAAATAAGGCTAGAATGCCAATCCTACCTATATCTCCTTTCATTTTCAGGTATTTTAGAAGTAGTTCATGATTACAGATAAACAGTTATTGGTAGTCATTTGTCATGTTCAAAGAGGTTTGAATTCTAGTGGTCTCAATTTAACGTAGATTGATTGTGCTTTCTTGTTACAGTTCTTTAAATCTTGTATTGGAGAAAAAATGAAGGAGCCTGAAACAGACCTGAACCTAGCTGCTGAGTTCTTAGCTTTGTCTGAGAGTCTGGACACACGCCCTTCACACAATGAAGTGTCTTCAATTGAATTTTTTTCTGTTGCAATTGCAGTGATCTGGAAAATAATAGCTCATGTGTCTCGGCTAATGACCAGTAACTTGGGGAGTCTGTTGTTTGTAATCATTGATCTACAGTCTAGTATATGGTTTCTGCTTATGGGAGCTAGATACTAAGATCTGTTGAGATGGACTAGATACTGGTCACAGAGACTACTTTAAATACATGGAAAATCCCAAAGTAAACACTAAGGTACTATGGAGTTTTATCTGTTCTCTAGATAGCTGGGGCTATGTGAAAGTGGAAATCGACAGAGTAATTTAAGCTCCAGGATTTTTATGTGCCTAAGAAATGTTGTGGATCTGGCTCTTATCCTCTGAGTCTTAGTTCTTATAAAAGAGGGATAATAATACTTCATATATTAAAAAAAGTTAACATTTTGGGGTGTTCTCAGCTGTAATTTTCTTCCCCACCTAATAAATACAGATTATCTTCAAAGATAAAAATTAAACATACATTAAATTATGTGAGTTGGAAGAGTATGAATTGTCAGTTAAAAAAATCATATTGGAAGTATATTTGATAAAACAATTGTGCACATTTGTTACACACATATTTTAGATAACTTTTTTATGTATGACCTTCACACAGTATAAAGACATGTAAGCTACATATCTTCCCCTAATAATGCATGTCCTTCATGTGGTTTAAGTCTTCTCTTTTGTATTAATTATTAGATGATTATCACATTTAGCTTCTAATATAAAAAACCTCTCAGAATTTTGTCAGAGTTCACATTCAGCTAGGAAGTATCATAGTATGTTAAATTTTGCAATTATGTTATTTCACAGCACTATGTTTTATGAAAGGCTATCATTTAACAGAGTAAGAAGGAAAGACTTTAATGAGGAAATACCTTAGAAATGAAATCAGCTAACACCAATTATACTAACTGAATAAGCAATTTGATCCATTTGCCATTTAATTGTTTACTTTCAGATTTCACTTGTATTTGCGTGCAAAATGTGAGGCTCTAGTTCTGTTCAATTTTTTTTACACCTTTTCTGCAGAATAAAATATATAGAGGAGTGAAAATGAATGACGAAAAATACAGTACCAGAGAAATTTGAGTAGCTCTGCTATCTATTTATTGATTGTGTTGTCTATTTTGTAGTATATTTCCTCATGAGTAACAGGAGAGAAGCTAGCAATTGCCTGCATTTACTAAAGAGGCACCTAGAATTTGTTCTAGATAAGTTTGAATTGAGTGAGTTGCACAGCTGAATTTCATAAAAGGTTCTTGGGAAATCACTAGTAGCAGATCATATTCATGCTTCCTAACATTAGCATCAGAACATAGCTACCTATGTTAATTAATGTCTTCTGCAGAAAATTATTTCCCTTGATTGGCATATAGGGAAACTAACCCATAAATATTGGCACTCAAGTTAGATGCCAATTTTTCAGCAAAATTTAAAGATAGCTAAGTATAACTAAAAATGTAGATATGGGTAACATAACACATTGTGATGTATGTTGTATATTTTCTTCTATTGCATCTAGAGTGGAGCTCCTATGTCATATCTTTTGTAAGCACCTAGCTATGGATTTGATATGTCTTACAAATCCTTTTTAATAACTTCCTGCATGTTGCTATACACTAGGTTGCTTAGCAAATAGACAGAATAAAACTCTAAAGTGAAATAATTAATTACCATGTGTCTCATGTGACCTACTCACACATCAACTACAAAGAACAGTTCTAACATATGTATTTCAAAGTTATGTTCTATAAAATTCATATAAGAATGCATATAAATGATACAAGTATTGATGTATATAACTTTTATTTTGTAATTTTCTTTAAAAATCACTTTTTGATATACTAGTAAAATTTCATTTTTCTCACTAGCTTTTTGTCATACAGACAAATTAAACTTTTAAAATACAAAAAAAATTAATATAAAGAAATATTTAATTGTCTCTATAGGTATAAACCACCTGATTACACCTGAACTTTAATTTCACCTCCACTGCACAAAGTAGTTACATATAAGGCTTTCAACAGTTTTAATAGAGCAAAGGATGTGCAATCTTTTTAAGATGCTTTGCAGGACAAAGGCTTGGAGAACAGCTGATAGCTCCATTAGCAAAGCTGTACTAAAAGGGCAAATGTTTATTTCCCATTGTGACATGAAGAGTAAATTAAATTAATCGGCTTGAGTCCATGAATTTCTAAATGGAATGAGGTGGATTTTAAAGCAATTTTAAAGAATTTAAAGGGGTTTACATTCTGAATTTATGGTACAGTTCTGTAACCTATTGTATGTGGCATTCCTACTGATGTCATAGGCAGTTTGTAGCCTGGTGGTTGTTAATTGTAGTATCACTTTTATTTATCTATCTATCTATTCATTGATTGATCGATCAATCTTATGTCCATAGTGTGCGGTAAACCCAGTTAAAGGTGAAGGTTTGTCATGTTTGACTCTGGCCCCTAGTCCATACCGTAAAGAAGTTGTAATTTTAAATGACAGACCAAACAGCTGGAGTAAACAAAAATAAGAGAAAATACAGTACAAAAGAACAGCAACTGATAGTTGAAATTTATAGAGAGTAAGTAATAAAATTAGTGAAAGCAGTTAAAAAGGAAAAACAATGGAAAATTACAGGTTTACCAAACATGTACAAGATTATATGAAAACCATAAAACTACAGTGATAGAACAGTACAGTAACTTTTAGAAGATAAAACAGCTTAAGTTCTAGTCCTACATATTATAATGCACTAGCAAAATTTTCAATCATGTGATCTTACTTTAATATACTCCTACCATATTTATCTGCAAAAATTGCTTACTGCTAACAGTCTTTGTTGTGGGTGGTCTCCTTAGAGTAAATGTACAGAAAATGCATAGTTCTTTCACAGCTTCAAATGTGGACATATTTCCATTAATGAAACAAATCTTTTGAACTATGTGATACTTTTTTTTTGTGACGTAGTGAGCCTCACAGCCTTTGCTAGGGACCAGCTTTCCTAGATCTCTGGCAGAAGAGTTCGCTCCCCAGCTCCACTGCAGCAAAGTGTGGAACATTAGGCCAAATTTCAGGACTGAATGTCTGGATTAATGTGCTGATGTGGGTTTGGGGCCCAGGTTGAATTTCTGCTTGGAAAAATGCAGATTATAAGATGCTGTTGTTTATTAAAAAGAATTAAGGCCACATGTAGCTATCCAAGAAAACTAGATAAATATACATGCGATTTGTAGCTTTAGAAACTTAAAGCAGCTTGCTTATTGATTGACATTGTGTAATAGGAAGCAATATAATAATCTCTTACCGTAAAGTTTCCTTATAATCTTATTTGAACACAAACTCTAGTTTTATCTTCTTGTTCATTGTATTGTTTTTTGTTACATCCTGCTATTTGTGAGGCTTTCATTTCTGATGAATTCTCTGTTACTGAAACACAGGAAGGATGTAGTTATTAAATTACTGTAATATCTCTTCCACTTCTAGTGTTCATCCTCCCAGTCTAGGTGACACTGAAGGCTGTAACAGTAGGCTGCTATTTGATGTCTCAGAAGTGTGTTAAATTGTTAATGACTTCTGTTACACATGACCCTAAGAATTACAGTCTGTTAATTCTTTAAACTGACAAATTATTTTGATTTGCCTAACAATATCCTTTGGAATAATGTTACTTACATCCAGTGCATTATTACTATGAGCACTTAAGAAAACACAAATAAAAATGTTGAAGATTGCACATCTCCTAATAGCCATAATTTGTCACTTCCGTTGTGTAAACCCAGTACTATTTTCCATATTCCATTACATACTTTCAAGTACAATGTTAAAAAATGCATGTTGTTGCTGTTTAGGAAACATCAATTTGAATGGCAAGAAATCAGTATATTTAATCTCACACCTGTGACAGTAATTAAGAAAACTGCTGGTGCAAACTCTGAATTTTAAAATAAAGGTGGAACAATGATTAAATGCAAACTAATAAAGTGGCATCATCATTTCATGCAGTGACTGAGAAAAGATAACAATACAAAATGTGAAGAAGGTCAAAAGAGACTGAGCAGAGATGAAAAAGTGAGAAGAAATAGAACAGTACTTCAGTCTGAGTGAACTTTGGCATAACTTGATTTGTTCAGAGCACAAATTGTAGATTCAGCCATTCTCATTCTCTTCAGAGAACTGCACTGACTGTTTCTGTGACTCAGTACAGCTTTTTCTCTGCACTGCAGTCACCTTCTGCTGAGGACGTTCCTGATGCCAAGCTGGACCAGTCAAATCTTGGAGGACCTCTTGTCAATCAGGTTGGGCTTCTGAGCCAGGTAGATTTATACAGACCAATATCAGGTCATTTAAGGTTGCCTCTTTATGATTTTGGTTGCATTCAGAATTTAATGTTAGTATTGCATCTTTTTAGTTTAAGTTCTTAACACTGGTTTCCCTTTTACTTCTTGTGCATTGCATAATGACAATCTTTGCCTGAGGGTTCCCAAATTGTATTGCAGTAAAAAGAACATATAGCAATAAAGGGGAGGAGCTACAGGGTGCATTGGGAAAAGTAAGTTCTTCTGTCTTATTTCCTTAGGTTACTTGCTTGAGTGTATTATTATTTAGATTAACTCTCACTTAAAATTTTGAGTGTTTTTTTTTTATGGAGTGGCAGAGGGAAAAGTAGACTCAAAGGAGCCCACAGTGATATTAGTGAGATTCTGTATGTGTTTATGTGGTCAAAATTTCTGGATGGAACTTTCGAAGCTGCTTAAAAAAACCTTGCCTATAATGGCTTTATAACAGCACTTAATAAGTCTAAGCTGATTTTTTTTTTTTTTCCTGAGGCACTTGAATTGCAAATCACTGATCCAAGGTCTTATAGCCTTGAAGTTCAAGTCAGATTATCTGTGAATATTAGAACATGCACATGTGAGGCGGCCTTTACAAGCTTTAAGATCAAAGAATCACTATGCAACCTTCAGAACAATATCATTCTGTCACTCAAGCAAGCATAAGAAGGCTGGAAAAGTTCAAGCTTTCAAGCAAACTTTAGAACTCCTTTTGTGTAAAGCGATTTTGACTGTAGAAAGCTTGTATGCAATGAAACAAGTTCTTACCTTCAAAAAAAAAAAATGATCCTTCTTTTTAATGAAACAGAAAAAACATCCCCAAATTCACCGTTATATTTTCTGGATATATTCTAAAGCTAAAATACATCTTGATATGTCTACTTTTAGACTTGTCTTTTCAGGCTTTGATTCTCTAGCATTCAGTATTAGAAGTTACACTTTGCATCATCTCTTGTCTAATGTTGAAATGTGATATACTTTATTTAAAAAATATAATAATTGCAAGTTTTGAATTCCTTATCTCTTGTCCAACCGAGGGTTAATAGGTCCAGTAGAATCCATGAGATTTCTTATTTGTTTAATATACAGCAGGTACAGAAATACTTTGCTAGGTCAGAGTTGCAGAGTTCAACATCTTTCAGCACCTCAGTATCACAGTTATGCTGCTTATTTTATTAAAGATTCTTATTGCAATTGAAGCTATCTAGTGCAGACATATGTTTTGAATGGAGGATGGCTCATATTTTTCCTTGCAGAGTGTCTGACTTTGTTGCACTAATCCTCCATGAATTTATTACCTAACTGTCTTTCTATATAGAAAGGAATCATTTTAATTTTAATGTTACTGTTCCTAAGTGGCAATTTTACTGCTAGACTTTCACCCGTTTTCTCTTTTGTTGGCTTCTTCTAGGTTGGACCTTTACTTTTCGTACTTGAACTTGGCTGGCATTATTGCACCTTCACAAGGGGTGATGACAGAGGCATTCAAAGGTTAAGGGACTTGTTCAGGTTGCCAGTAACAGAGAAGAATACAACATTCCTGCATGCTAGTCTTCATAATTCTGACCAGAAGATAACTTCCTTGTCATATATATTAATTTTCTTCCATTTTCTCTCAGTTTTCCATTTGAAACATTTCTGCTATTGCAGATCAACTTTGGCTTAACTGTGCTCAATTCCCTGTTCCTTTTCTAGATCTCCTTCAGTTCAAAGCATGGAACTGCACATAGATCAGTTGAAAAAAAAAAAAAACAAACCAACAATGAAACAAATATATCATACTTAAATTATATTTTTTTTCATAATTTGTATCTATATTTTTACACTTTTTCATTCTCTTTGAAATGTTAAAATGCATTCTGATTTTTAAATTTGATACTGTCCAAATTAGTAGAAGCTGGATTCTCCTATGACTTTACTGTCAACACCTTACTGCATTTTTTTTTTTTGTGTCCAGAGTCACCATCTTTTTTCTATAGAGCTGTGAAAGAAGAGTGTCAGGTTGCATGCATTCCTTACAGCATTATCACAAATACATTAAACGTAAATATATATCACAGTTGAGGAAGGAAAATATTTTCCCTAGTAGGGGAAAAAGAATGGATTTTTACTGTACTTTTGACTTGAGTACAGGCACACTAGGCTTTAACATCTTTGCATCTTGAATTCTCTCTGAAAGCTCAGGATACTAGAGATGATTTCATGTAAGCTGGTGCAGAATTAGAGTTTATATCAACACTGTAAGGTGGAGAGAGAGTGCCATGCACTGATACCTCAAATGTCAAAGAGTAGAAATGGAATGAATTGGTAATTTATTTTGATGTTACAGACTCAATATTAGGGTTTTAAAGTAACATTCCATTGCCATGTAAACTATAACATCATAGATCGTGTTTTTAACGGGATCTGCTTTGAAATTCTTTCTCATATGAGAAAACGAGTGTGGACATTTGTGACTTCTCTTAAGGCAAGTGGAAACCACAGCAAAGGATAATTTAATACAACAAACCAGAAGCATGCCTGCCACTTCTGCAGACAACGCAGGGACATATTATTCTGCACCACATTCTAGGAATTGCTGATCTACTGTCTCTAGGACTATTTCATGGCTACTGAGTAGTCTGAATTAGTGCTAGTGGCTGGCTGGATTCTAATAACTATTACTTAATTAGAAGATGTTCCCAGACATATTTCTACCAATAATAATATTGAAGGAGACTTATTGGTATCTATCCCCTTCCACTGATCTCCACATCTTTCTGTCAGAGTAGTTTCTGGAGCATAAAACTGTAATCCACTCGTAATATCAATGCATACACAGCCATTTCATCCTCTCCCCTTTGTTAACTTTGAGAACAGCAGTAAAACAAATTATATTCTTTGTTAGATCGTTATAATTTTTTCAAAACTTTGACTCAAACAACAGTAGACATAATTTTATATTGAGTTGCTTATACTGTCAGTACTGCACTTTTCTGTGATGAGCCTATTACATATATTTTATAATCCTACAAACAAAAATATGTTATTTGTGCCCATTTCACAAGCAAAGACTTTAAAGCCGGCATTTTCAAAAATTACTGACTAAATGCTAGCCTGTAACTGATAACTGTCTGTTTACTAAGTTACCCAAGGTTCTCCTTTTTACCAGAAGGAGGCATAATGATATTCCCAGCTCTTATTCTTTCTTTGTTCCTTGACCATGAAAAGTTATTTTTCTGTTACATGCTTGGAAAACTAACTAGACTGAGAGGAATTTTGAAGCCGAAAATACAGCTTGTGTCGGTTTACATGTTCTTATCTGATGCACTTTAATTTAATTATTTTGGCATTTTTCCAAGGAAACATAAAGTCAAGTGAGGGAGCACCAGCTTCAGCTGCTGCTGCAGGAACGGAGTGCTTGAAATCTGGTCAGGCAGAGGCCACATTCAGTGTAAGGCAGAGCTGTAGACGTAGGTAGCCATTTAGATTCAGTGGCTGAATGGAAAAGAGAGCAATCTTCTTTTTCAATCTTTCCAAACTTTCCTTCTCTTTCTCCCTTCCATTTCCAAAATCCAATTTCATGCTAATCCAGCTAGTGCTTCCTGCTCGGTTTGGAATGACGAAGAAACAAATATAATTATTTTGAACCAGTTAAATATTTTGTACCAAAAGTTGGTTACATGCTATAGGAAAAGGATTGCTTGTCCCAAAAATTTCACTCCAAAAGTGTTACCCAACAAGAGGAAATATGTTAGGCAGAGATGTTTGATTATTTTCTATATACATCAAGAGCTTATGAACATTCCTCTGCTGTTTTAAGGGTCTAGAATCTATTATTTTCTTCCAGTAACTTGAATGCCAATATGGATACTTAAACACGTTTATATTTATTCGTGTTGATAGTTTTGAATGAACTCGATTCTTGCTTTTGATCAGGGTTGCTTAAGACTTCTGGTCTCAGATTTATGGTGTGATCTTGTGATATCACAGTCTTTCCACTAAATTGGAATGCGTATGGGTATCTCAGCAACCTTTTACATTAGTACCTTGAAATTCATTGGCAAAAAAATATGTGCATGCATCCATACAATAATACATTTAGCATTTGTTGGAAAAATAAGCAGCTTGTGTTTGTAGAGAAAGGATATTTTTCACCTAGAGGAATTTGCTTTTTTAGATTTTGGTTTTTAAAGATAACTTCGCAAAGGATGTAGAATGGCTCCATAAGGAAGCATCTATATCAGTAAAAATGCTGCCTATGAGTCTGCAATGAATAAATTACAAATATGGACCAAATCTATCTTGAGATCCTTGAGGCAGAGATCCACTATTAATATCACAGTAAAACACCACTGTGCTTGGATCCAAAACTTTGATGTCACTAATATCTATTTTTAAAAGAATGTTTGGAGAGGGAGGAGGTGAGCAACAACACGGTAGACTTGGAAAACATCTTCTTCTGGTTTTTGGTATTTTTGAAAAGAAGACACTTTATAAAGATCTACAACTATGCCTCTTTCTACACCCACAAGGTTTGCACCTCTGGTTTTGCTCTCATGGAATGACTGAATACTTAGTATAAAACTGTCTTTCTTCAGGTTTCCTATGATTGCATTGTAGTCGCGGCCTGATGTGATCTGTAGTCCTGAGCCTGTACATGGATCTTGGGTGTCAAAACATTGACATATATTTTGGGGCTCAAGTTATGTATCTAGTCTAAGAACACTTGATGGCACATGGAATTATATTTCCAGGTAAGCTTAGAAAAGGTACAGAAACAAAAATAGAGAAACAAGAAATCCATGAGATAAAAAGAAATGAAGGCAGGAAGAAAAATGGATTAGCTTTACTTACGCAGTGGAAATTGTACAGAATGACTTTTTTTCCACAGTAGTTTTGGTTTTTTTTGGTTTTTTTTTTTTGTAATTCCAACTGGATTTACATTCTGTTGCAATAATAACATGCTGAAGTATTCAGACATGTTTTTAATTTTGTGATGATTCAAATATCCTGTCATTTATAATTGACCAGTCTTGTGCAGGAAAACAGAACACTAAGTAGGAGGAAATGCAATGTAAGTTGTATGTTTTTCTCTATATTTTTGCTTGAAATAAGGACAGTTGTCAGAAACGTGGCATTTGCATTGGTTTAGATTTGGAAGTAATCAGAAAAAGGTTATTCCTTCTAAGAGGTACATCTTTCCTTTGTATTACCACAGGATGAAAGACAAGCTTAACTGTTAGGTGTATGAAGAAAATTGGAATAAAATTTAGACAGTTCATAGTTGCAGATATTTTATTTTTGGTAGTTGTGGTGTGAAACCATGCCAGCTCATAGTAAATTAATCAGAGTTGAGGGAATAAGAGTAACCCATTAAGATATTGAGGGGAAAGCCAAGGAAGTATAATTAAATAACTTTATATTTGGCAATACTGAAGCATAAAGCCTCTCTGGTGGCACAGGAGGAAAAGTTTACTGCAGTTGCACATAACAGGCTACATCTAAGGAAGGGAGGCTAACTTAGTGCACCTTGGTCTGATTCCTGGCTTGAACTATGATATATTTGGACAAGTTGCTATTAGCAAATTTTGAAGTCCTAGGGAAGTTCAACAGCTTAAAAAGTTCAACAGTTCAAAAGCTACATGTTTTTTAAAGGCACCACATTAACACTTCTGGGTGCCTATAAAAAGTGTGACCTGAAATCTTTCCTTGCATAGTTGTGAGGGTAATGTAATACTTCGTTACTTAACTGGGAGACTTGGAGGCCACATTTTAAACGTTGGGAGTTTATCAAATTCTGTTGTGACGGAGACTGTGTAAGTACCATGGACACAGACAACTCTTGACACTGTACTGTTTCAGGTTCTTAAATAAAAATTAGGTATTTCCTTTGGACTGGTGATGTGGAAGGAACAAAGTCTGAAATGTAATGCAGCCAGTATTTTGGATAGAAATACCAAATGACTTTTTTTAATAATCTTTGTTAGTTTTAGAAATAGAAATGTGCTGCTACTGTCAAAAAAGTCAGCTGCTGACAAGCTGTGAAACAGTGTGAATGTGTGGCTTCTTGCCTGCCTATTTATTTTTATTTTACTTTTTAATGAACAGTGTTAGGATGTAAGGTGTCTGATTTTTTTTTCTTCCCACTAATACCAAGAAAGGCTTCTTAATCTTATTTTTATGCAGGTTTTGATTGAACTTTTTGCAAGTGCTAAGCACAGTATTTCTGCTGCTCTAAAAAATTGTGTGTAAATGTTAACAGAAGAAAGTACTGACGTGTCTATGCAATAACCTGAGTCGATTATGGGGAAAAATAATAATTTCCTTGCTCCAAGCAGAAAGGAGAAACTTATCATATACCCACCTTGCAAATATGCACAAAATATTACTAGCTCATGCACAAAAATGCCTTATTGCCAATTTGTCATTCTGATTGAAGACAAAAAAAATTACTGTTTTACTTGTTTCAATCTCCTCTTACATGAATTGATGAATGCATTATTTCATATATTATACTCTACTTAATTTGTCCTATTACAAATAGGAAAAATACTTTCTGTCATCAAAGGAAGAACTAGAGGTTAAGGTTTTTCTTTCAGTCACTGGAGCCTCCAGAGGGCGATATATGCTTTAATTTTCACTCTAGCGTGACTACAAAGGATGTGCATGCACCATTCTGCAATTTTTGTGCGTATGGTTACTGTTAAAAAAAAACCCCAAAAAACCCCTAGATTCAACAATAATTGTCCCAAACACTCTTGCTTATAGTTATGACATCTTGTATTTGGGAAATAGAAGAGAATGTTTAAAAAACAGTTAACTGCATGACCTAGCAGCAATACAGACAAGTGAATGAATCTTGCATATAGGTCTGCTAGAGGTATGAATATATGAAAGTTTGTGAAAAATAGCGCAATCTTTGAAACTGCTAAGATCCTCTTTCTCTCTCTCTTCCTCTGTTTCTACTTATTTTTGCATTGGTGCCCTTCACTGCTCTCTAATCTCAGCATCTCTGCAGCCTAACTATAAACTGGGGTCAAGTGATTAAGTTCACAAATTAAAATTATAGGTTTTATTCTATGTTTTCCTGAGCTGTCTGTGTTTCAGAGTTATTCTTTGCACACTGCAGATCATAGAATCATAGATTGTTTTGGGTTGGAAGGAACCATTGAAGGTCATCTAGTCCAAACCCCCTGCAAGAAGCAGCAACATCTTCAACTAGATCAGGTTGCTCAGCCTGATCCAACCTGGCCTTCAATGTTTCCAGGGATGGGGCATCTACCACCTCTCTGGGGAACCTGTTCCAATGTTTCGCCACCCTCATTGTAATTTTTTTTTTCCTTATATCAAGTCTCAGTCTACCTTCCTCCATTTTAAAACCATTATCCCTAGTCCTATCACAACAGGTTTCTTCCCATCTTTCTCGTAGGCCCCCTTGAGGTACTGGAAGACTGCTATAAGGTCTCCCTGAAGCCTTCTCTTCTCCAGACTGAACAGCCCCAACTGTCTCAGCCTGTCCTCATAGGAGAGGTGCTCCAGCTCTCTGATCATCTCTGTGGCCCTCCTCTGGACTCAGTCCATGTCCACGTCTTTCTTATGTTCGAGGCTCCAGAGCTGGATGCAGTATTCCAGGTGGGGTCTCATGAGAGCAGCGTAGAGGGACAGAATCACCTCCCACAACCTGCTGGCCAAACTTCTTTTGATGCAACCCAGGAGGCAGTTGGTTTTCTGGGCTGCAAGTGCATCTTGCTGGCTCATGTTGAGCTTCTCATCCACCAGCACTCCCAAGTCCTTCTCCTCAGGGCTACTCTCAATCCATTTCCCACCCAGCCGGTATTTGTGCTTGGGATTGCCCAGATCAATGTGCGGGACCTTGCACTTGGCTTGGTTCAACTTCATGAGGTTGGCACGGGCCCACCTCTCCAGCCTGTCAAGGTCCTTCTGAATGGCATCCCTTCCCTTCATCATGTCGGCAGCACCACACAGCTTGATGTTATTGGCGAACTTGCTAAGGGTGCACTCTATCCCACTGTCCATGTCACCAACATGTGCTTCAACATGCTTTCCAGGAGAATCTGCTCCATGGCCTCGCCATACACAGAGGTGAGGCTGACTGGCCTGAAGTTCCCCAGGTCTTCCTTGTTCCCCTTTTTAAAAATGGGGGTTATATTTCCCCTTTTCCAATTGTTGGGACCCTCACCATACTGCCACATCTTCTCAAATATGATGGACAGCGGCTTAACAACTTCATCCACCAGTTCCCTCAGGACATGTGGATGCATCTCATCAGATGTTTTAAAGACTTGGCAGGCAGTTATGACTAATACTAGTTTGTATACTGTTCCTAACTACTTCATCAGTCCCTTTTTTGAATATGACAAGGGGAGGCCTATATGCAGGATCCAGCTGAAAAGGGGAGGCAGCAGCATGGTGCTGCAGTGGGAACAAGGTCTATGCTGTATTTGTCAACAGGTTACAGCTGGTTGGTATCAACAAGCTGAGAACTACCTAGAAAATCTGATTCCTCCACTTTCTTCCAGACACTTCTATGCGTCAGGAACAGAACTGGTATGTGACAGGATTATTTAAATACTTTCATAAATAGCAAAAAAGGAGGATTTTTTTTTTTCCTCTCAGGAAAACTGTCAGTCAAAATTTGTCACATTCAACATTTTCTTTTTTGGCCTGCTCTAATCAGAACCTTCCTGCATCCAGCAGATGTTGAGTGCTTATAACTCCCACTAACCTCAGCAGGGGTTGAGGGTTTTTAGCATTTTGCACAGGATAAAGCACTAATAGAACTCAGGCACTAATAGCATATGTTTTCAGGGGACCAAAGCAACTGCATCTCTCATTGACTTTGCTTGGAGTTGAGAGTGCTCTGAGCTTCTGAAAAATACGACTGTCTTACTGATGCTTCCTAGTAACAGCTGGAGATGGGGAACTGAAGAATCAAGAACATGCAGAAAAGTCTGTTTTAAAAATATTTTGCTCAGAGAACTAAATTAAAATGACTTCATTAAGGTGGAAAACTATTAAAACTTAGCAAGAGCCAGAATTAAAGGTAGTTTAAGAAGCTTAGTCTAGCTCTGCGACATGTATTCCATTACACAGTATTTAATTTCCTGCTATTTTTTCTATTGGAGCCCTGTCTAGTAAGTTCACGGAATGTTCCTATATTCATTATGTTACTTCATCAATGTGTGCCCTATTTACTGCATCGTATTAAAAATTTTAATTTCTGCAGAGTGTTTCCTTTCATGCTCATTACTCTAGTAGACAAACAGCATTAAGTGTAAAGTCAGCCATGTTGTGGTAATGTGCGTACATTTTTTAAGATATGGTCACCTGCATTGGTTATCAATGTCACTGCATCTAATACATTGGAGTGTAGCTTTGGAGCTGATAAAGCAGCTGATAACAGCAGTCAGTTGTCAGTCTGCCAACATGTTTTCTATATTTGCTGATGATAGAATCTTAATGAAATTAAAAAATGTCCACTTCAATTCCTGTATCTGATATAACGTGCTATCAGAAACACACATTTCTGTTCTTTTGTCTTCCCCTGTTCAAATATATTTCCTTCCCAACCAAATTTCCTTCTCCCAGCCTCACTGCCTTTATCTTCTCTCTTCTAGTTTCTGTTCTGCAGGCTAAATCTTCACTGTAGCTATACCGATCTTATCTGCCGTAAAAAGTTCAGTCTTCTCTTACTCTATAGATTCTTTTTCTTCCATTTTCATTCCTGTATCCTTGTTAAGCCAACACAGATCCCCTCATCCATACCTGCTCTTTTTCCTTAATGTGCTTGTTCATCCAAACAGACTGCTTACTGCTGGCTCTTTACTCTACCTTTCTTTCATTTCCAATAGAGACTTGAAATTCTCCCTGCCAGAATCCATTTAGTCTCTAGCCACTTAACATTGTTGCAATCTATTTGCCCAATCAGTCACAATCTTGGCAACCTCCTTGTCAAAACAAGTGCTTAGACTCAACTCAGCCTCTCAGCAACCACCAGGTGCATCCAGCCCTGTCTCTTCCCTCTGAAACTAGTTTCAGCTTTTTGTCCTCAGACCTCCCAGTTCTGGAAGGTCAAACACTTCTGTATCCACATGCCTTCCCTCCCTTACACTCTCTCTTGCCTCTAGACCCAGGTTGGACCAACTTTGCTTGGGACCATGGGATCCACTCTCAGTCTTGCCCTTTGTGCTAATCTGTCATCCAAATAATTATCAGAATTGGTCTTCCTCTCTTTCTGTTTCAGTCTTGCTACACACCTTTCCAAAACCAACTATTTTGTATTAGTAAAGGAAATGAGAGCTACCATGTGTAATCCTGAAGGTCAGTTAATCTGTTGTTTTTTTTTGTGAAACATTCATCAGAAAGAAGTCTCATTTAGATTTGCATTATAGCAGGTTCAGTTGTCCAGTTCTGTTGTGATCAGGATCATAGTGGCTGTAAGAAAGCAAAAGAAAGCACAGTTAGTAAGAGTGAAATTGAAGAATTTAGCTACAGAATATGATGAAAAGATGTGAATAGTTGTTTTAAAGAGATTTATCCACTTATCCACTAAATATGGGTTCCTTTTCCCAAAGATGACTAAAAGCATAACTCCTTTCACCAAGGCCAACATACTGCCAAGTTCCACATCCATCCTCTAAAGTACTGGAACAACTCAGAAAAGAGCCATCATGATTATTAACATCAGTAAAATATAGTACTTATGTACAGAAATAAAATAACTTTTTTTTTAAGTTCTCTAAAAAAAGATAAAAGTTGAGCTGCCACTCAAAATTTCAGCTCAATTAATTTCAATATGGCTAAGACAACTTGTTATAAACAATTAAGAATAGAATTTCATTATGAGGACTGGGCTAACCTTTCTTACAGATTGTAATAATGGATTTACCAAATGCTTTCTCTGAACTCTACTTCACGCTTGCTGCTTTTAGAAGCCAGGACATGCTCCTCATTTTGCTGAACCCCTAGCTGTAAATATAGACCATCGCTAGAAGATTAGAGGGATATAACTCCAAAAATCAGATAAATGAAATGTCAAAGAGATAGCATATTTTTTCCCCATGAAATATTTTAAAAAAAGAGTGAATTTAATCATGCTGCTAGAACAGTTACTTTCAACTCCAATCCCTTAATTTCTATTAAAAGTCATTGTTATCATATCCTAGAACCATGACAGTTTTCATACATGCACCTTCTTGAAGGTCAAAGCTTAAAATAACTATCAAATCTTTCTAACCTAGTAATCATTTTCTGCCTTCAGGTAGTTCCTTCTGCAATCAATGCCACAAAATATACAATTATAAGTGTTTGACATTGGCTGTTTTTGTCCTTTGTGTTACCTAAGGTGCTGGATATATCACATAGGTCATTTTTATATAGGAAGGCTACTGTTTTGCAGCATATTAAATTGAATTTCATCACACGCAGAAACTGCAGACACTGCTTTTTGCAGAAAGAGCTAACTAATTGAAGTGTGCCACCTAAAATAGATTCTTAATTTTTTATGGCATTCTAAGTAAAATATTTTTTTAAACCAGTTTGGAGTAAACAGCTTCTCCTTAAAGCACTGGGAATGCCGCTGGAATTTTCCTATCACAGCAAAAAGACATGTCAGGAACTTTGAAACATAATTTTAAGGGGATCTCTTTGGCAGAAAAAATATTCTAAATTTGAAGAGAAAAAAAAGAGTAGAAATAATTACTTCATTTTCTCTTATTGCCTTATGTGGTGCTTTTTTGTCCATTGTTTTTTCTATGTTGCATTAACAGCAGTAGTATTTAGTGGTAGCAGCTATATTACAACAGCTGTGTTAGTGTCTACCAATTTAATAGACATTGTTTACACAGTGGCATATCTGCATTCAAGGCAGGAGACAAGTAGGGTGAATTTCCCTCTTCTTCGAGAGAAAGAAAGAAGAGGAAAGAGTAGGGGACAGAGGGAAAGAAAAGGGGAAAGAAACATAAACTAATTAAGAGATAGATCCAGGAAAAAAAGTCCAGAATTGAAATATGCTGTCAGGAAACACAATGAAGTTCCCGTTCTGTAAACCAACCTAGCTGTCTAATCCTACTAGCACAGTGCTGGATTGTACTAATCCTCCCCTTACGCCACATGGGGAGGATGTAAGTTTGTTACTTTTCTTGGAAGCTCAGGAATATGGGCAGAAATGCCTAGAAGAGGGAATGTTTGATATATATTGCTCAAGTTGTATTTCTGGCCGAAACATCTTGGTCATTCTGTACGCAGTCAGGGATGGAGGCCAGGAACAAGGTTGCTTCTCAGGAAAGAAGCATGGGGGTAGGAAGATGTTGCCACAGTGCAGAGGCACCTTGCAAGGTCCTGTGAGAGCATCCACAGGTTCACAGCCTGCCTGTGCTCAGGGTTTCCAGGCAAGGGGCCGGGTGGTGGAATCAGATATGACTGGAGAAAGAATGAATGAACCTACCTGGAAGAAATAAACATCCAGGAACCCCGGTAATGTCAGTGGTTCAGGAAACCACAGATTTGTGATATCCTACTACCTCTTAAAATTGGTGTTTGGGAATTGTAGCTTAGCTTAGGCTGCAGTAGCAACCTTTGCTATCGGTATGCCTTTGTACCTCCTCTGCTTAGCACTTATTTTGCTTTTCTGATGCTGCAGTTATACAGTTATGATACCTGAAGTCCCAGACAGTTTAATTTTGTGATACTACTCTGTATCTGGATCTCTGCCAAGTATACTCAACTGAACAAAGTTTCTTCACTGATTCACAAGGAATAAGATTCAGAGAACAGTAAGGAAGGCAGTGTCTTATAAGTAAGCATAGGAAAGTTGTTAGATCTGCTTTTATGTCCCTGACTAGAAATCATGACCATAGTTGGTCACCTGAGCTTGAGTACAAGTTTCAATTTTTAAAAGTCATTTGTTGAAACACCTGCTTTCTTTTGGAAGCTTGGTGTTTTTTAATGTGATCCATTTTTTCATAAATCACAGATGACAAAATCACACAAAACTGTGCTGTGTTCAGTGAATGGAGAGTTTTGTTTTGCTCGTGTTGCAGAATTTATGCTAATGGGAACGTTTGCACAGCTGTATTAGAGACATGCATTTCAGCCTGTTTTGATCAAGGTTGTGTCAGCAATTCTACTTAAAGTACACTTAAGATGTTATAATTTAGCAAAAGGTGAAAGATTGCTCTAGCTTAAAACCTGGCACTACACCTGGGAACAATATTTGAAACCAAATTCATAGCAATGTCATTGACTACTTTAACGTCTTTTTTTTTTTTTTTTTTCTGTAGAAACAGGTTAGTCTGCATCAATTCATGCAGGAAGTGTAGTTTGTTAACCCACTAGACCTAGAATATCACAAGACGGTACACTAAATTCTCATGGAAAGTGAATACTACTTTCGAGCCAGCTGTAGCTCTACTTGTTCTTGTTTCTGTCTCAGTCAACAAACATTTGGCAATTATTTTGAACAGAGGAACAAGACCTTGTCTTTTATGAAATGTGTGGTTATTTAGGTTTCTTAGCCATGAATGTTTTAAGAATAACTTATTCTACTATATTAAGTACTGATGAATAAGAAAAATTAATGGCTATCACAGTTCTGTCAACCTTGAAAAGATTTGTTTGAAATTGGATTTTATTAAATTTGGAGAATATTCATAGTCTAACATTGGGAAGAGATTACTGTAGTTGTCTCACAAGTTTTGGAATCTATACCTAGTAGGGACAAAAGCCTATTGTTTTCACATGACACAGAATATTGAAGCAGTACTTCTGATTCAAATTTATTTTAAAAAATGTTTTAAGTGGTAACTTTGTCCCAGAAGACTTTATGTGGTATCAAGTACTGTTTGTTCTTCTCCTCAGAAATGAACATAAATATTCAGTTGTGTGGCCTGGCTAATTTAGGGAAAAAAAACCCTCATTTTGTGCTGTCATCCCACTTGGGTAAGATTTGTACTTCCAAGCAATAAGGTATGTACAAATCTTTATTAATGACTGGAGAATCACAGTCCTGCATCTCTGAATAGGGCATGTTACATCTTTTCCTTGTTCCTCATTTTCTGTTACATATGGAATATAATCCATAAGCCTACTTTTAGCATTCTCTGGCAACAAAAATCACCAACCATATGATTGAAATTATGTGCATGCTTAAAATGATGGAAATTCAGAGGTTAAGAAACTATTTGTTCTCTTTGTCTTTTGAATCCCTACCAGACCTTTGGGAGTGACAAAGTAATGGAAAATTAGATTAGCTAATAAAACTATCTTAAATCACTGTATAAGGTAGCATGAATTAAAGAAGAATGCTCTGGTTTTGAGGAGCATAGGTAAGATTGTACCATATATAATGCTATTTTGTTTATATGTAAAATTTATATGTACTATATAAAGGCAGAAATATTAACTACACCTAGTGTGTTTATTTTCTAATCACAGAAGGCAATAGAAATAACACCTAGTTTTGCTGCACTGGTTCAGTTTCCTTGATGAAAAGAAATCACAGATCAACTGTTCTGAACCTGAAGGAAAGCTAAAACACAGTTTTACCTATGATTCAATTAAGGACAACAGGAGAAAATACCTATCTCTCATGTTTTCTGTTCCAGGAAAACAGATGAATAGGATGTATGTTGTGACCTGTTCAGTAACGTGGTTAGCTGGCACAGTAGTTCCTAACCTGTTTACAGCTTCACTGAAATATTAGGCAGAGTATAATGACCAGCCAATCAAACCGCAGAGAAGTGAAAAGGCCAAGGTAGTTTTCTATTATTGCATTCTGTTTTGCTTGACATAATATTGTTAGAAATTATATTTTTAATGCTTTCTATACTGGACAAAGACAGTGAAGAGAACAGGAAATGACAACTCATCTGTTGTCCTGGCAAATTCTGTAAAGAGTATAGGTTATAGTATAACCAATCTAGTTTCAATTTCAAAATGGTAATCTACTGATCCTTCTTGCTTGTCACATCCAATTTGTTCCAAGGCATGTTTTTTACAAGACCATATTTCTATTCAGTGGCAGCCTGAAGTTGACAGGGATTATGGTTAAATTCCCTTTCTAATGACTGTGTAGAACTAGAAAGATCCTGTCATATCATCATTCTGGAGGCTACGCAATTATCTATGTTGAGAAAAGAAAATTAATTGATAGAACAATTACATATTTTTCATTTTCAAGCTCTTTTCAAAAGCATTCAAATTAATGTAAGACTATGATTTGGAATTAGAAAAATAAATGAGAACAAGAAAATAATAGACATACAATTAAGAAATACTCCTCAGAGCTGCTATTTTATTTCAGCAGCTATTTTATTTCAGCAGCAGGTGTAGGAGGAATATGTGTAATACCAAGATGTAGTGAGAAAAAACTTTGTCAGAATATTAGCCAGCACAAATTTCTTCTGCTGAAATCAGAACACTTTGCAGGAATCATATCTACTTACTGAGCAAAACAAAAGCAAAAGCTAGGAATGTTTGAAAAACTGAAAAAGATTTTTCAGATCAAAACATATCATTTCTAAGTTGATCTTTTGTGTTCTTATTGTGTAACCACAGTAAAAATAAAGAGTAACAGCAGATAAACCAGCAAAAATAAATACCTTAGCAAGAAAACCACTTTCCCCCTTTTTCCTTCACCTTGAATTGTTTCATTCTTACTTGAAATTAAGTTGTATTTTAGAGACCTGCTTATCAGCAGAATTACTCAGGAAGCAGTTGGGAGAACTGTAGGAGGAAGTAGATAGGCAAAGGACAATCTGGGTCATGCTTAATGATGCATGAATAAATAAATCTAAAATCTGGGGAAATCATCAGGGATTTTCTTAGGGCTCTTACCAGTTTTTCCTGTTCATGGTTAAGGTTTAGGGAGTGGCAGATGCACCCTGGAAAAAAATCACGTGGCTTGGGCCTCTTCAACTGTAAAGGAAATCTTAAGACTTACTGGTACCTCATAAAAGAGGAAAAGTGTTTCTATATATCGGCTTCATAGTTTGCTGAGGACAGCTTGAAACCTGACCAATGGAGGACAGCAACAAAATAGCACAAGAAGGGTAAACCAAGTCATCTGCACAAGGGCTGAAAATTAGCAAGAAAGAGTTATTCACATCAGGACAAAAGAAGAGAGAAAGGGAAGAGTAGCAGGTCAGTTACCAAACACATCTGTACCTATGTGCTAATTGAGGGACCACTGGAAATAGACACAGCCAGATAATGATTTTATTGAAATAATGAAGTGAAGAAATCTACTATGGACTGCCATGGTAGATAGAGACAATTTGGAATGGACAAAACAATTTGGAGCTTAGAGATTACTGTAAC
Organism: Chlamydotis macqueenii; assembly: GCF_036417535.1. NCBI lineage: Eukaryota > Metazoa > Chordata > Aves > Otidiformes > Otididae > Chlamydotis > Chlamydotis macqueenii. Next base: position 44,289,209 of record NC_141593.1, read on the forward strand.
TTCTTCATAGTCTAACCACAAAGGGAGTACAGCAGGGCATGCAATGTCCAAAACATATTTACAGTGTCCTGCTGAAGCTTTAATACTTAAGTTGGAGAAATCAAGTGATGCATGAAGAGGATGGTAGGAGGTTCTTTGAGATTTCATTCAGATCAATACCGAGAATGTTAAGAGTCAAAGTAATTGTTTGAGAGTGAACACTGAAAAAAAAAAAAATTACAGCAAGATTATGATTTTTGAAAGGAAGATTTCAACAAAGGCAGAGAATCAGTACAAAAGACTTGGACAAACTAGTCTGACTGACAAGGAAAAGTGCTATCCTGTAAAGAAAGGTAGAAATATGAGCAATACTAAAGCTGGGGAAAGACAAGTCAGTGTGATAGCAGGTCAATATGTCTAACTTGTGGACCTTTTTACCTTACTCAAACTCATTTACCTTAAACACACAAAAAGACTCCATAAAGGAAGAGGAAAACAGGTTAGATTACTAAAGATGCATATGGAAAGATGATATGGGAATACAAGAGTAAAATCAGAAAAACCAAGGTTTGTAATGACATACAAGAAATCTTTTTTCTTATGACATAATGAGATACACTGTTACATAATTACATGAAGAGACACAAGAAATTCAATAATTCATTCTATACATACATTAATATTATGAGGAAGACCAAGGGCAGTACTGGTTTGCTAATCAGAAGAATGAAAAGACTATCAGCAAATGATTGAAAGCTGTATAATGCCATTTTCTGTTTGTATCCATCTTCACTGAGCATGTCAGCTAGTCACACTATCATAAATCATACTAGCAAAGCAGGAATAAGAGTTTAGTTTTGACGAGGGACATAGTTAGTCCCTCAATTAGCTTTGTTTAGAGAGTACTTAGATCTCATCAACTGTTTTTTTTTAAAATCCAGGATGAAGTTCTTGAGGTCCAGTTGATGTGGAAATATCTAATTTATCTTAAAAACCATTTTCTTAGTGAACACATGGAGTGCCTTAAAAACTAAAAACCCAGGAAACAACGAGTGTTAATAGTTACTTTAAAAAGAAGAAAAGGGGCATCATGGGTTATAGAGCAGATGTTTCAATTTCTAGACAAAATATATAACTAGCTTTATTTAAAGGATATGTAAGCTCCAGGAGCAAGTAATCTCATGTAACTCTTTCTTCTCTTATAACAGGCCTTACATAAAGAGATGTGTTATATCTTGAATTTAGGAAGATTTTTGATGCTACCTGACACGGTAGTCTCTAAAGACTGCTGTAGCTGACTGTATTAAATGGCTGAAAATCCACCGGAAAATAATATTAGAGAGTAGCTATTAGTGGTTCCTTCTTAAAATGAAAAGTTTCATTAACCTGAATTCCACAGGGTCTTTGGACTTAAAAATTTGTCAATATTTTAATGAATGACCAGAAGATGGGAGAGAGATAGTATTTTTACTTAATTTATAGACATGACTTAACAGAGGGAACTGAAATATATTTAGTGATAGGGATGGAAATCAGAATGATTCTGGAAAAGTTAAGAAAGAAGTAGATGCTATTACTTAGGGTCTCTGGCAGTGTAACTAGGTAGCTGGAACAACAGTGTAGGGAACAACGTGTGTGATTATGCTAACTTACGTTATTCTTTTTATTGGGGCAAAATGGAAGCTTGCTTCTTGCCTAAGCAAGGTCACAGGGGAGAGGAAGGCAAGAGTGTGCTCACTCCTAAATTTTTCACACCTGGCAGATCATACTATACCTAGAGCCGTGCAGTAACATGGCTCAAACTACTTCTGTTTCTGCTGAACTCCATTTATTGGTAGTTACCTCTGTTAGAAAATGTGGAAGGTATAGCTGTGGTTTAAGAAATCTTGGCTAACTTAGCTCCATTAAAACTATGCAGTGCTGACACATGGCTTGTGCAGATGCCACTGAACTCCCTGACAATCTTTATTCTATTATTTGACAGCTTGTCCCTCTGTTTCTGAGTCACACTTCTGTGTCTCTGAAACAATATAAAGTAACAAATTCAAGACCTGTTTCCTTTTAAGTCCTGATAGCTCTCTAATTTTTCTCTTCTCATCATTGGTATTGAAACTCTGTATGATACAGGTTGAGTCTGTATCTCTCTCTTGTTCTGGTTTAGAGTGTATGTCTCCTTAAATATTTAAGTAAAGGCTAGCTAGGGAACACACTTGATGACATATGTTGCTTTACTTATTGGCTGTTCTAAGGAAAGGGTGGCTGATGGAAGTAATAAATTGGCTTTTAACATGTTTTAGATGAGGCTGGAAACATTGCTGCAACACAACTTTAACAACTTTCTTTTACTTATGTGGCTCCTAAGCAAGATAAACATGTTATTGAAAAATAGGTCTATTCTTTTCTCTTAGTCCAAGAATAACTCAGACCTGCATGCATTGGCATGGGTGGAGGAGTTTGTACTGGAGCTAAACTGCTTTACTGTGCTATAATATGTTAGACTGTCATGTTTGAACAATGGAGTTTTTGCAAACAAACACTGAAGTTTCCTTGTCTGCTGCCTAAGTTAAAAGTGAGTTGGAAGACTGTTGTGATAGGACGAGGAGTAATGGTTTTAAAATAGAGGGAGGTAGCTTCAAACTAGATGTAAGGAAAAAAATTTTGACAATGAGGGTGGTGGAACACTGGAAGAGGTTGCCCAGAGAGGTGGTAGATGCACCATCCCTGGAAACATTCAAGGTCAGGTTAGATGGGACTCTGAGCAACCTGATCTTGTTGGAGATGTCCCTGCTTCTTGCAGGGGGCTTAGACTAGATGACCTTTGAAGGTTCCTTCCAACTGAAACCAATCTATGATTCTATGAGTCTATGAAATATCTATCCTTTGCTTTGCTTTGTTGTAGTCCTAATATGCAATGACACAGTAACCACTCTGATGTTCTACATAGTCATCTGGTCTTGTTATGTTGTCTTGAATACTAGAAAGCTGAGATGCCTTTTAGTACATGCAGTGCCAGGCTGGGAAGTGTAGAAGCCACCGCTGCTTACAAGGTAGAACTTCAGTGAAAGGCAAACAACACAGGATTAGCTGGCAATGAAAATAAAGCTTAGTTTGTATATCTCTGCCTCATGCCTTGACTTATAGCTTGAATGTGGGGATTGTCCTATCCATATGAATAGGGTAGGAGAAAGGGAAGTGCTTAAGGCCTCACAGTGTTTCTGTAAAGAAAGCTCATCAGAAACCATTCACAGAAATAACAACTCCTTTATTATGGAGCTAGAAATCATGAGGAAGAATCAGAGTCACTATTGCATTCCCCCCCTCCCCCCGCATGTCACCATAGCAACTGCTATTGGGACAATTCAGATTCTCTGTTCAGTAACTGAAAGGTCTTCCAACAACGTGCTTTTCCCTAGCATGAATCTTTCTGCTCAGTAGAATAAGGAGGAAGGAAATTAATCATGGAGAAGAAAAGAGACATATAGAGAGATTAGCAAGCAAAAAATAAGGTGACAAAACCAAAAGATGCATGCCTTGTCACTGGTCCCTAAGAATGCAATTTTAAAACTGTGTCTTCATGTGTCATTCCCATTCTATTACTTTAGGCTGCAGGACTATCAGATTTGAGCCAGCCCTTCAACACAGGCTGTATCCTCTGACTTTGTCATCTACAAGCATCACAGGTGCACACTACATGGAAGCACCTAGTGAAAATGGGGAAGGACAAGTTAATTCCCTGTGTTGGTTTTGTTTAGTGAGGGGGATCTTCTGTAAGAAGCTACTAGAAGTTGTTCCCCTTTGTCCAGTGGAGTTGGCTGGGCCTAGGGTGGGCCCACTGCCACCAGGCAACTGTCTGGGCCCAACTCAGCCCAATGCAGCTGCAAGAAGGAAAGAGAGGAGAAGTGAAGAGAATCTGAAAGGTGTCTGCCTGCCAATTGTGAAGAATTTCGTGTGAAAGAAAGGACTGCAGACACCAAGGTCAGTGAAGAAGGAGGGGGAAGAGTAATGCTGCTCCTGGCAAAGATTCCCCTGCAGCCTGTGGTGATGACCATGGTGAGGCAGGCTGTCCCCCTGCAACCCATGGAGGCCCACAGAGGAGCAGAGATCCACCTGCAGCCTGTGGAGGACCCCAGGTCAGGGCAGATAGATGCCCAAAGGAGGCTGTGGCCCGTGGAGGGCCCACACTGGGGCAGCACTCCGTGGAAAAGGACCCACACTGGAGCAGTTCACAAAGGACTGCAGCCCGTGGGAGGGACTCCATGCTGGAGCAGGGGAGAAATGTGAGGAGTTCTTCCCCTGAGGAGGAAGCAGTGGCAGAAAGCGACATGTGATGAGCTGATCATAACCTCCATTCCCTATTCTCTCCTGTGCCACTCAAGGCGTGAAGGAGGTAGATATAATTGGATTTAAGTTAAGCCTGGGAAGAGGGAGGGATGCAGGGAAGTTCTCTTTCTCATTATCCTGCTTTGGTTTTTACAATAAACAAACAATTGGCCTCAAGTCGAGTCTGTTTTGCCTGTAATGGTAACTTTAAGGATCTCTCCCTGTTCTTATCTCAAACCTCAAGCCTTTTTCTTATATTATCACTCCCTGTTCTCTCGGAGGGTGGGGGCAGTGAGAGAGAGACTGTATAGTCTGGTCTGGTGGATTATCTTATAAAAAAAGAGATATTAGGTTAGTCTGACATCGTAAAGTCTGACCTTTGATAAAAAAACTGTTGTATTTTGTACCATTTTCCATTTTTCTCTATGTCCTTGATTACAGTCTGTTTCAAAAACTGTTGTAAGACCATGCATAGATCTGATGTCAGTCAGAGAACTGTAGTTTTTTATGCCTCTTTTTTTTTCTGGTTTTGTGAATAAATGCCATGTTTGCCGTTTTGCAGTTCTTGGATACCTATTCTAGAAGAAACAGATCTGCTGTTTTTTATTGTAACAGCACAGGCTGTTTTTTTAGCAACCATTGTTTTGGAATAGTGGTTATCTGCTCCTCTTTCCCTCTCCCCTGCCTCATTCCCTGAAGAGCAGAGTATAAATTATTTTCACCTCAGCTTTGGACATTTTTGTTCTCATATTTCTTACTAAGGGAATCATTACTGTCGTATCTTACCTTCTTAATGAAAATTGAGATTAATTATTGTATTTGTATTTAAGCCATATGTCAATGAGGAGTGGTTCCACTTTTGTCCTTTTTTTTTTCTTTTTTTTTCATTCCCTGTATGAAGAAAATAATAAAATTGTTCTTGGAAAGACCTAGTTGGAATAGCCTTTTGTCCCTATGTAGTTTCCTTGCTGTCAGACACTTTCTTCACCAGCCTCTATTTCTTCTTACTAATGTTTTTAAAAATATTATTCATCTAGGTAGTCCCTCTTTGCATAGCAGTCCCCTTCCTTTCCTCAGGAGACAGGCTCCAATATTGTATATAATATTGTGCTTCTTTACCTTCAAATCTCTTGAACTGCCCAGTTCAAGATTTAAGTCTTCCATGTAGTCATTGTCAATATATATATCCTTTTACATGCATCTACAGAAATAAGAATAACTAAACGTTATGTATAACTCCACATCTGTCTGTCCTGCTGCTTAAAATGAATTCAATCAGTTCAAGGTATCATGATCAGAGACCATTTTTCAAGCAGAGCTTTTGCTTTTTCCTAGTACTGGAATATATCCAAAACATCGTCCAGGTGCGTATTTCGTGGAGAAATCTTATAGCTGTAGTTCCTGAGAGACTCCTTCAGTGGAGAGTGTTAGCATTGCATAACATTTCCATTACTACTATTTTCTATCATCAGTTAGCAGAGTTCTGAATCCCTGTCCTAATCTGAACCTAGGAAGCTGAAAGTGATAGGGGATATGACTACTTTTATAAGTGTGTTAAAGTAATGTGGCAAGGTTATATTGCTCAGGATTAGGAGAAGTTTTCTAATGATCAGAGCAGTGAAATCCTAAAACAGCTTTTAAAATAAAATAATACGGATCCTAAACTGTCTCAAGATAAAGATAATGAATTCACGAAAAAAAAAAAAGTAGGAAAAGACAAGGAAAATGCTGGGAGTAGAAATAAAATTTGGGAATTCATTTTTGCCAAATTTGATACATTTGGAGACACTGAAAAGTATTTTTGTACACTTAAAAAGGTCTGAAAGTACCCCTGATCACAGTATGTGATTACTTGCATGCAATGAAGCTTGCATTTTAGAATATTCTCTTCTTCTTAAAAAAAAAATTATCAAGTATAAATTCTGTAAATTTCATTCTGAAAATGTTTAGACCTTATTCTCAGTCCTTCATTTGTGGAAGCAATTCTCTTCTGTAAGATAATATTGGCTCTGTTAAATAAGTCTTTTCCTTATCCTCCAAATTTGACCATTTATTAAAATAATTCAAAGAACTACAAAACTGTTATATAAGAAACAGTGTCTGAAAGAACATCTACACAACACTTCAGTAATCTTGTCCACAGTTACAGTGATCAAAATGCACAGTGAAAAATTCCTATGGGAAGATTTTACTGACCTCTGCCCAGCTAACATAAACAGCTTAGTTTCACTAGAGAGGAGGCTAAGCCTATAACATGGCTAAATACTACAGAAAGAAAAAATGAAAATTGGCAAAAGGGATTCAAGAACAAAAGTCTACTGATTGTTCAAATGAGGTGTCTCCTCAACTCCACATATCTAGAGTAAAGAAAATAGTTTAAATTTGGTTTTATTAATTGTCTCCATTGATTCTGTTGACTCAATTTCTCCAGTAATGTATAAAAAAAGAAGAAAAAAACACAGCAATCCAAGAAGTGAAGTTAAAAACTATAGGAGATAGATGGCTGGTAGCAAAAACACTAAAGAGGTTGAATTAAACTTTAAAATTGCAGCAAAGTAAAGACAAAAAACTGGTTCAGTCACAGAGGTAGGAAAATGGGAAAAGATTAGTTGCAGGAAGAAATTTTAATAGCAAATGTTATGGTATTTTTAAGCATATAAATGTCTCTCTAAAGCTGTAAAAGCCTTAATGTCTAAGTGGACACGATCTTTTAAATTGAATTACAGTTATAACAAAGTTCTGTTTAAAATAATTATTTCTGAAATGGTCAACGCACAGAAAATGAATAGCAATTTTTTTTCCTCTTCTGGTTATAGTAATTGTGAATGTGACCTACGTCCTTATGGATTCATTATAAAGAGTTAAAGGATAAAACTGTGTGTGACTAAGTTTCCCCTGACTTCTCTTCCTGATAAAAATATATTTTTGCATAGTAAAAAAGTTTTTATAATCTTGGTACTTTCTGACCATCACAGCTGTAATGTTAAAAGTGTATATAAATTTACCATAGCTTTCTTTTATTGCTGTACTGAGGTGACTCAGCATTCATTCCTTACAAGGTGTCATGGTTTAACCTCCATCAGCAACCAAACACCACACAGCCACTTGCTCCCACTACTCCTCTCTAGTAGGATGGAGGAGAGAACTGGAAAGAAAGGAAAACTTGTGGGTTGAGATAAAGAGAATTTACTAGGACAGCAAACAAATAGATAATAATAATAATAATATATATTAATAATAGAAATAATTTTTAAAAGGATAATAAAATATACAAATGCACAATTTCTCACCACCTAATGACTCATATAGACTGCCGCATGCAGCAATTGTGAGACAGAACCAAAAGCGATCTCGGAATGATTCTGAAAGATCAAGAGAGAGCAAGAGATCTGCCCACCAGCCAACCCATACTTAGATAGCGAGTATGACGTTTATGATATGGAATACTTTCTTTGACAAGTTTGGGTCAACTGTAGTGGCTGTATCCCTCCCAGCTTCTTGCACTTGCATATTAGCAAAACCTGGGGAGCTGAAAAAGTGATTTTTTTAGAAAAAAATAACATCAGTGTGTTATCAATATTCTTCACATACCAAATACGATACTAAATCCAAACCTCAGCAACTACTGGAAAGAAAAATTAGCTCCATCCCAGCTGAAACCAAGACAAAAGGCAAGGTTGGATGAGGCTTTGATCTAATGGAAGATATCCCTGTCCATGCCAGGGGGGTTGGAACTAGATGACCTTTAAAGGTCCCTTCTGATCCAAACCATTCTGTGGTTCCGTAATTCTAATCCCCTTCTCCTTCATCCTTTCTTCCCTCCCCCCATCCATCTTGCAATAATAATAATAACAACCTATTAAGGTTTTAGTTTATCCATTAAGTTGGTAAGAAAGAACTCTTCATTTAAAAACAAGTTCTGTGAAGAAGAAAAGTAAACCACCAATGGTTACAGAACTACTGAGATATCTTCAGAAGAATAACAAGGGATTTACATTGAATTTAATGGCAGCTGTGAAAAGCAGTGCTTTTGTCTGCTTCACTCTTCAGTGAACAGCAATTGTAATTTATTTCTGTTTGCCTGAAGTTGTGAAATAGAGTTGAAAAGCAAAACAACTGATTTAATTTCTCTAGCTCAGGAACTATCATTTTTTTTTTTTAAATTTTCAGTGCACATGAATGTGAATGATTGAGGAATCTTCATACAGGTGGATGTGCAAAATAAAAGGAATGTAAATGTCTGCATCAGACATGGATTTATAAAGACTGATTGAAATTGCGGTTGCATAAGCAAGTCATATTAACAGTTATTACTGCAGGGTCTCATTTGCACTTTCGCTGTTCATAGGGAACATTTCTTCCTTGAATGGTTCGGCTGCTTTGCTAAACAATCAACATTTGTCAAATGGTGAGATTAGACTCCTAACAACTTGCAGATGACATTCAGCCATAACAAACCCTCTTCAGTTGTTGACAGTTTGTCTAATAAGTGTGTACACTGCTGACATTTAGACAAGAAAATGTCTATGAAACGTGTATTCTTACAGAATGTAGCTGAAGCTGAGCTTAAACTTTCTGAGGCTTGGATTTTGATGGGGTCTTTGTGTGTACATACATGTTCTTTGTAGTTTGCTTACAAACTTTCACAAGATGAAAGATTATGCTCTACCTGGTCCCCCCAAAATATAAAAAGTACTGGTGTATCAATTAATTTTAAAACTGAGTTTTCAGAAGAATGCAATGAATTATTCATACTGAATGTTTTGCCTCATTTTCTGTTCGTAAATTGTATTTGCAAAGTTATTGTTCTAATAATGTATTCATCATTCAGCTTTCTTTTCAATATAATTTCTGCAAATAAGTCCTTCTTGTAACAATTCAGTTGAAACTTTTTAGACATATAAAATTTAAACATGTTTAATTGGAAAGATTACATACATTCTGTATCCCAGATTGGGATAATTCTAAATCAAGAGCCTACAGCATTTGTTTAATATCCATTGTTTTGAAATGTGTTTCGGCTAGCAACTTTTTGCTTGCGTTTTTGAGTGGAAAAAAAAGTCTGCAAATAAATTAGACTCACTTAAAAAATCCAGATAATTAGGGGAAATATTTACACAAAATTTGCGCTGACATTTATTGCAAGCAAATGTCCTCCACTTCAAAAACGAAATGGTAAATATTAGGAAGGAGGATACATTTTTCTCAGTTTTCAGACTTTAAATTTTTTATTGAGTAATTTCAGTAATTTCTATTGTTCTGTAAATTCCAAAAGAACACTTCCCTTAGGCTTAAGTTTTATAACGTGTAAATTCTTGCAAAAAAGAATAGCAATTTATTTTCCTCCACAGAAGAATGTTGATGTCCACATAAAGTAATTGACTGTATAGTCAGTCACAGATTTATTAACTAGCAGTGATCAAATATTCACTGGTTAATTGTTTTGTCATTTGATCTCAGGGTGCTTTGTAAATGGTTCCTATGAAAGGTGCTTTTGAAATTCCACAGCAAAGTTTTTAACACGTTTCTTTATTGCCATGCTTAATGCTTACTTAACTTTACAGAAACTTATTTTTTTTTATTTGTTCCTTTTTTTCCTTTGAACTAATAACTCTAAATATCAGAGTTACCTGTTTTCATGGATGTTCAATCCGTAATTGATTTTTTTTTTCTTTTTTTTCCTGCTTACTCAGGTTATTTTTTGCTTTTAGCAATTTATAGCTTAATATGCACAGAAATCCTAAAGTATAAGCTAGGAAACTGACTTTAAAATATCAGTTTAGCATTGAAGGCCTTTGTGAACTTACAAAAACCAGAGTAATTCACAGAGAATTTCAGTTACATGGATTTCTCAACAAAATTTTCACATTTCTCTCCATTCTTTGTGAAATTGCTACCATTGTCATACTTCTGTGCCAAACATCTATGTCTTGGTGTAAAAAAAATCAGCAAATTACTTCAAGATTGAGTAACATTTTAAGAAGAAAATGAATAAGTTAAAATCAATGCTGTTTAGTATGGAATCATTTGCCATGCAAATACATCCTGCATACATTTTCTTAAATTTAATACAGCCTACTGTACAAACAAATTGCTTGAGAGAAAATGCTGGGATCTGCTTTTCTAACAGTGAGGTGACAAAGTTAATTTTAAGATTGTGTGTAATTGCCATGATGTTTTGGCTTTTAGACAGCTACAAAGTAGGAAAGTAGTTAGGAAAGGACTGGAAATCAGATGACTGAAATTTGACTGACAGATTGCCTGAGGAGTGGGCAAACTGTCTGTGTGGTGTCTGCCAAGTATGGCACCCCTAAGGGTTAGGTCCACAACATAGGAAAGGGAAAACAAGGGAAAACACTTCTAAGACCTAAAAAGATAATTATAGCTTCCAACTGCACAAATGTTTAGTTTACCCTAAGGGTTTGTGATTTTATTGCAAGTGAGTGTAGCCATTATGCATTATTAAATGAAGAAAGAGAATTTTGACTCTTTTTTGACTCTACTAACTGGAACCAAATAACAACCTGCAAGTGTGGATGCATATGTCCTGTTTGAGTGACTGATTTGGTCTAGGTGGGAGCTGGAATCTAAGATGGTGGCTGGCAAAGGTCTTGCTGTTTAAAAAAGCATCATGTGCAGGTCCGGCTGTGGCTTTAGAAACTGTTTAGTAAGCATCTAATAGTAAGAAGATAATATCGTGAGTATCCTTTTCTTTTTTTTTTTTTTTTTTTTTTTGACATACGGCAACAGAGCAGCTAATTAAGTACCACTATAACATTGAAACGAGGATGTGAAGATCACATTGTAAAAGGAATAGTAACATTAATTGTTGAGCAGTAATAGGTTTGGAAGGAAAGAAGACACCAGAGTTTTTTTAAAAAAGATCATCTAGCAGTAAACCACTTTTCAAGTACTTGAGAATTATCAAGGTGGTAGATGTAAATTATTTGTAGTAGCTATCAATTTATCCTTCCAAAAATTTTTGGAAACAAATCTCCTTGTGGGTCATTCCATAGATTTTTCTCAGCTGATGTTCACTGCTGTCTCCAAACACAAGACAAAGTACAAACACTGTAAAAATATTCAGGGTCATTGACAATCCTTGACACAGCTCCTTAGCCTATACAGTATGAAGTTTTTGTGGAATTGGTTTTTTTTTTGTCTTGGAGGAAGCAAAAGTATCTGCCTGTCTCTTCAATGTTTCTTTGCCAATGTAATTCTATTCAGCTGTGCCCTACTGGAACAGGGTTATGCTTTCTAAATATATATCACTGAAGTATGTGTGAAACTGTTCTAGCAGAAGAGCATAGTCTGCCAGTATTTGCTGCATCTATGTTTGGGTCTACTGGGCAAGCACAGTTTCAACAGAAGTTCAGGAAAAACAGAGCTTGGGCTGTTGTTGTAGTGTTAAATGGAGTTTGAAGAGCACTATACAAAATGGGATGATAGAAGGTGGAGGTGATGTGGGAGGAAGAGTGGCTACTTCTGATAAAACAGAATTTTGCAGAGCTGAAGTAATAATTTCATTGTCCTTTCTAACTAAAGCAAGTATGTGCAACTGAAGAGCAGAAATTTAGTTGAGTTCCATGATTTTAGGGAGCTGGAAGTTTGATGTGACACTATTTATGCACTCACATTCTACAGGTGAATGCTCTGATGCCTAAAAAAGTTTAAGATTTTGTTGCTTTGAAAAAGTGTGTTTTTATTTTTAATTTGTAAAGACTATTGAGTTTTTGCAGTCCTCTTCCTGTGGTTTGGGTCTGAATTGTTTTCATTATTAGCCTGTTACTGCTTTTCCAGACTTTCTGGGGAAACAGAGAAAGGGTTATTCTAAGTCCCATCACAAGCTGGGCTATTCAGCAATGAAATAAAGTCTTTAAATGATTAGCATTTGATCAGTTATATAACTGCTGTTTTCTGTATTCATGCAATTTAATTTGGAATGCTGCTTACAAAACACCAAACGACCATTTGTTCTTGCAGGCCAGTAGAGACCATCACTAATGTTTTCTGATGTTTTATGTGGGTTTTCTTTCTAGCTCTGTAGGAAAACAATCAAGTTGATCTTTCCTGCCTTAGTTTTAATTGCTAATAAATCAACCTGCTTGTGCATCATGCTCTCCAGCATGCATTAATTATCATCTGCTCTCTTCTTCAGGAGATGGCTACAGGTGCCTCTGCCTTAAAAAAACAATGTTCTCTTATCTTTAAGACTGATTCTGAGGAAAGATGTTCTAATGAATCTGTCAGCACTTAACTGTCTTGGATATTCTAGGTATATGCTGATTTCTCCTTCAGTGCAAAATGTCTTCAGCTGTGACCCTTTAATTATGTGTTAATGTAACCAGAATACCACAGCCTGAGAAAAAAAAGAAAAAGCAGCACATTTAATTTTTTTTTTTTTTTTAATAGAGCCTGGTATAGGCTGCGTAGCTTCTACAGCCTAGCAACTCAGCAATTTCAGATTTTTATATGGCATACATCTTTGCAGGAGGCTTTAGTATTACATTCCCTGAAACAGTGATACATTTAAAAAACAAAATTAAGTTCCTTGGATCCTTTGTTGTCATATCTCCCTTGAAACAGTTTTCAAAATCTGTGGCTCCAAACATATTTACAATTAGAATAAATAATTTTATGCTATCTCAGTTTCCTTGGAGGGGTAAGGTTACTTCCCAGCACGTTTGCCAATAGCTGGAATGATTATGAATTTTAGCTCCTACTATGTCAGAACACAAATCTCAAACACACTTCAATGAGGCATGATACACTTCTGAGGGAGAGGCTGTGTTTGCCTTTTTGGCTCTCAACATAAAACTTAGGATCTCTGCAATTCAGGATGTTGGGAGAGAGCTTTCTCAATTACCCTCTGGAACAGCCATGTGATTTTTGCACTTAAGTGTCTAGTTTTGACACTGCTGTCACATTGGATACATTATTTTATAATAATATGAACATAATTTATTAGAAATATAATAGAAATATAACTTAAAACTAACATGTAATGATGCACTTAATGTGAAACCTGTATTAATGGCTGGACATGGAGGGTGCTGGTCAGTGGCAGATACTCCAGTCAGAGGTCAGTAACTAGCAGCATACCCTAGGTGGAGGTTAATGAAGATGTTCAACTTCTTCTTTAATGAACTGGATGATGGGGCAGAATGTACCCTTGGCAAGTTTGCTGATGACACCAAACTATGAGGAGTGGCTGATACGCCAGAGGTTTGTGCCATCTAGACAGGCCTAGACAGGCCTTGACAGGCTGGACAAATGGGCTTACAGGAACTTCATGAAATTCAACAAGGGTTGAATTGAATTCTTCAATTCAAGACAAAGAACCCCATGCACCAGTACATGCTGGGGGCCACTCAGTTGGAAAGCTGCTTGGCAGAAAAGACCAAGGGTCACGGTGGACACCAAGTTGAACATGAGCCAGCAGCGTGTCCTGGTGGCAGGGAAGGCTAACGGTATCTTGGACTGTATTAAGAGGAGTGTTGCCAGCAGGTCAAGGGAGGTGATCCTTGCCCTCTACCTCAGCACTGATGCAGCCACACCTGGAATGCTGTGTTCAGTTCTGGGCTCCCCACTACAAAAGAGACATGGGCATACTGGAGACAGTCCAGTGAAGCGCCACTATGACAACTAGGGGACTGGAGCATCTCACATAGGAGGAAAGACTGAAAGAGCTGGGACTTTCAGCCTTGAGAAGAGAGGCTTGGAGGGATTTATCAATGTGTACAAATACTGGAAAGGAGGCTATAAAGAAGGCAGAGCCAAGCTCTTTTCAGTGCTGCCCAGTGAGAGGACCAGAGGCAAAGATCACAAACTGAAACATAGTATATTACTTCTCAACATCAGGAAACACTTTTTTTACTCTGAGGGTGACCAAGCATTGGCACAGGTTGCCCAAAGATGTGGTGGAGCCTCTATTTAAAGCCATCTGGATATGATCCTGGGCAAGTGTCTCTAGATGGCCCTGCTTGAGGAGGGGGATTGGACAAGATGACTAGCAGAGGTTCCTTCCAACCTCAACCATTCAGTGATTCTGTTACCCTAACTTTTTTTCTCTGTTCTCCTCAGGTGAAAGGAGAGCACTTTCATGCTAACTTACCATCCTCATTCCTCCTCAGATCCTATCCTAGCTTCCTTCCTGAGGTTTCTTACGCAAACTTATATTAGCTCCCTTTACTCATACCATGTAAGTTCACTTTGGTCTTTTCTCACTGCTAGATGTATTTCGCTTGGTACACTTGGCTAACTCTTCTGTCCTTCTGATCCTTGTATCTTCAAGTTCTTGTCTGCTATCACAAGAGTTCTCATTTACAGGACCTCACAATTCCAAACCTATCCCTGCCTCCTCTTGTCAGTTCATTTCCTATCTCTTTCTCCCTTATGACCCTTCTACTATCTCAGAACTGATTTCCTTCCCCAGTTCTAGATCCAGCACATCCATGTCAAACTTAGTTTCTTTTCCATTTTCTTTTTACTCAGACTACTTGCTTTAGCCTGTTACAATTCTAAGCCTTGAATAATCAGCCACTGTGCCCCTCACAATCGAAAAACCAAATCCTTCTTTGGGGTTTGAACTTCAGAGGAGATCATTGACCAGCCCATTTTTTCTTAGTTTATGCATTTGCACAGTCTGGATCATGCCTGTTGTAGATAGAGGGAAGCAATCTGGGAATTTTACTTCTAAATTGATGGTAATGAATTCCACTAATAAATTTTCAGAGGAAAAGAAATACAGACCTCTCTAACACAAAGGCTATCTGAGAGTCAATGCGCCTCACTCTAGCATAAAAAGCCCTTTCAAGTGAAAGCCTTAGCCTTTTTTTTTTCTAGAAAATGGCCAAGGTATTTTGGTTAGCATTTTTCATAATCCTGCTCATGATGGACATGTGATATGAAATGTGTAACTAATAGTTTCACAGACTTACAGGCTATTGACAGTAAGTTTGTTGATGGGAAGTGCTTGGAATTGTTAATAACAGGCCATACCACCATCCCCTCATATAATAGCAAGTTGTACCTTTATAAATGGATTAAAGCTGCTTTGTGTTACATTTTTCTTTGTCAAGGCCTCCTGTAGGCTAATTTTTATCAATAAAATTGTTATTATGAGACAAGGTACTCTACATTATTTGCACAGATGATTGCTTATGCACACACAGTAGTAATTGTTCGTGTACCATAATTGTTCATGCACTTTTACAATAACTGCCTTATGTGTGTACTTTATCCAAATAGCCGTTGTTGACAGCTGAATTACTCATTCTGAACTCGCCAACAACTGATACCTTTTGTTGCCAGCTACTTCTGTAAAGCACTGTGAGAACAGCATGCAGATTGGGAGTAGCATTTCCTGAAGCGACCAGCAGCTAGGGAAATTTCTCGGTTTACTATCAGCTTGGACTCTTATTATTTATGTCTCCCTGTGTAGCTTGGAAATGGCTACTGCAGAAAACGCCACTAAATTTTTACCAAGGGAAGATTTCATTATCGGATATCAGCCTTTCTAATTATTTTTTTTCCATCGCTTCCTCCCTCAGTTGTATACTGTTTTCTTGTATGGCTTTGCTGTCTTTACATAAAGTGCCAGCCTTTTCAAGTCAGACATGTAGTTTCAAAACACGATGATGTAAAATTTCTTGTGATGAGCAACAATCTGGGCTGCATTGCAGCTGAAGTACACACCTTTTAGATGCAGTCTTCTTTCTCTAGATGCGCATATGAATAGTAAATTTTAGCTATTTACATTTACTTATTTTAAGAGGACAGAGACTATGAGGTTAGATAAGAATGTCAAATGATTAGTTATATAATTTCTTTACTTTAATGTTTGTGTAAAGCATTCATGGATGTAATCTGGTTCTTGGTGAAGTTGTTAGGAAGTTGTGCTAGTAACAGAGATTATCTCATTTGTTTTAATGCTTGGAAGAGAAAGGTCACCATGAATATGCAATCTCCAGACAGTGCAGTCAGAACATATTCCAATACGTCAAAGAAACCATGTTACTGAAGTCAGCAAATACGACAGCATTTCGGTAGGAAATTCAGCAGAATAAAAGAAGATCCTATAAAAAGGTCACACATTAAGCAGTCTAGCTTTTTGCTTCCACAGTCAAAAAAATTATAAAAAGAAAGGAGGGACCACTTTAAGATCACTTTTTCTATTATTTCCATCCTGACTGCCTTCTCTCCTCACTCTCCCTACCCCCAAGGACTGAGGAATAGCCTCCCTGCCCCGCTCCTCCCCTAAATTAAACTGATAGAATGAAACAGAAGTTTCACACTGGAGTGAATTTGTTACTTCTTGTCGTAGCTCAGCTCTGATAGGGACCAGACTGCGCAGCCTCTCTCTCATTCCCCTCACCCTCCAAGAGAATAGGGGGAGATGATATAAGAAAAACGGCTCAAGGTTTGAGGTAAGAATGGGGAGAAATCCTTAAAGTTACCGTTATGGGCAAAACAGACTAGCCTTGGGGAAAACTATTCATTTATTTTTAAAACTAGCAGAAGAATGAGACAGGGAACAAGACAACCTCCCCCCCACCCCTCCCTCTTCTGGGCTTAACATTATCTCTACCGCTTTCCCGACACCCCCGAGCAGCACAGAGGGGAAGAGGGAATGGGGGTTGCGGTCAGTTCATCATACGTTGTTTTACACCGCTACTTCATGGTCGGGGGAAGAACTCCTCACATTCCTCCCCTGCTCCAGCGTGGGGTCCCTCCCATGGGCCACAGTCCTTTGTGAAACTGCTTGGGCGTGGGTCATCTCTTCCATGGGGTGCAGTACCGTGGAACAGCTGCCCCAGTGCGGGCCCTCCATGGGCCACAGCCTCCTTCAGGCCTCTGCCTGCCCCGGCGTGGGGTCCTCCATGGGCTGAAGGTGGATCTCTGCTCCTCCATGGGCTGCAGGGGGACAGCCTGCCTCACCATAGCCATCACCATGCGCTGCACGGGAATCTCAGCCAGGAGCAGCCCCTCCTTCTTCACTGACCTTGGCATCTGCAGCCATTCCTCTCACAATAAATTCTTCACAACTGGCTGGCAGATGCCTCTCAGCTTCTCTTCACATCTCATCTCCTCTCCACTTCTTGCAGCCGGGCTGGGCTGAGTTGGACCCAGTTGGCCCACCGGCAGGAGGCCAGAGGGTGAGGCCTGCAAGGCCCACAAGGCTCCCGCCTCATCTTCTCTGCCCCCGCTCAGCTTCTTCACATCTTCTCCTTTTTTTTTTTTTTTTTTTTTTACTGTTTTCCCCTTCTTAAATATGTTATCGCAGACGCATTCTCACGGAATATTCTGCTACCAATTGGCTTGGCCTGGGCCAGCAGTGGGTCCGCCCTAGGCCCGACTGAGTCCACTAAACAAAGGGGAACAACTTCTAGCAATTTCCTACAGAAGCTACCACCTTAGGCCCCCCCTCACTAAACAAAACCAGAACACTAGTATTTCATTCATTCATCTTTCAAAGCACTTGAAATCAGTCCACAGTTTGTAAACAAGATAAATATGTTCACTACTGCTGGAGACAAGTAACAATTGATGGTTAAGAAGGGCACATAGATTGTTCATATTTAGAATAAGCTATGGACCTACTTAATCTTTTATTCGTTGAAAGCTTAATTTAAAGAAGCAATTTATTTGGTGCGACTTATACCATCACCATTAAAACATTATAAAGAGATTGTGTTGTTTTTTTTTTTTTTAACGAATATAATTACTGTTACAGTTGATCAGGAAGTATTTAATATTCTAAAATGTCAATGAAAGTTAGATTTTTTTTTAAATTTTCCTTTCTCTACCTCTACCTTTACCTTTGTTTGCTATATAATTATAGAAAAGTCTGATAAGTAGCAGAGCTCTTTCTAACAGACATCTTTATTCTGAACACTTATTGTGCTAGTGTGATAAAAATCATGTCAGTAGTGTAAAGAATGGACGGAAACACAAAAGTGTTTTTCTTATGTGTTAGAGATATTACAGTGATAAGCGGACACTTAGACAAGCGACTTGTTTCTAAGGTTCATATGTGAACTCACACAAAGACTTTAATATTCTGATTTGCTTTCCGTCTTTTTCTATTTCTTTTTGATTCTGTCTTGGTAACTATAACTCATTATCACTTCTCTTCTGGTGTACAGATCACCCTAGAAAGATTATTATTATTTACATAGTTAAAGTATCAAAATGTTGAATGTTTTGAAAATGTATAATATAAATACACTTCAAAAATTTCCCCAAAGTGGTAAAGGAAAAAATATGATTGGGTAAGATAAAATGAAAAGAACTTGCAGTCTGTAAAACAAAATTAATGTATTTCTCCCCTTTTCCTTCCTTCATTCTTTACCTTTGTTTCAAATATTCTGACTTTTCTTTTTGGAACAACCATGATTCAAGTTTCATCTCTTTCTATCTATCCACCTGGCCTTTTAAAAAAGTGGCTGCATGGTCTGAGAAGTAAATGACTAAGCACTATGAGAAGTTTCAAATCTCCTGTCTCATTTTGCTGTTGCTTGCATTGCTGAGGAGTAAGAAAGGCAAGGTCATTCACTGTTTATTTCCATTTTCTGTAATAACTTTTTTTAACCCATTAAAAAGAAATGTATGTAACATAACTTTTGTAAGTAAATAGTTTCTACTTTTTGCTAGTTCAGATGTAATGAGAAGAAAACAGTGTTTTACACCGCATAAAATAAGGATAATGAGAGAAAAAAAATGAAAACAAGAGGTTATGTTTAGGTTTCTTGCTAGCTGTATATAGAAATGGATGCATTTCCCCTAACTTAAGGCATCAACAGCATAGATGTCGACAGCTACTTTGTTTTGTAGACTCCCTCTGTAAACAGTGGAGAAAAACAAGCTCTTTCAGGGAGCAATTCATCTCTTTTTAAGGGTGATAACTAAAATAAGTTGGATGAATTGTGCAATTTAGGGGTATCTACTTCTTTCTATAAACTAGAAATGGAGGCAAACAAGTTAGCATAAATAGCAGCATCTAGAAGTCAGATGAAATACACCTAATTTCTGATGACTAACAAAGGAGCAGATGATGTCGAAAAACTGTCTCAGTTCTCTCAGCCTGTTCTCATAGGAGAGGTGGTCCAGCCCTCTGGTCATCTTTGTAGCCCTCTTCTGGACTCGCTCTAACAGGTCCATGTCCTTCTTACGTTGTGGGGTCCAGAGCTGGACGCAGTATTCCAGGTGGGGTCTCATGAGAGAAGTGAAGAGGGGCAGAATTGCCTCCTTCGACCTGCTGGCCATACTTCTTTTAATGCAG
This sequence comes from Chlamydotis macqueenii, assembly GCF_036417535.1. Classification (NCBI taxonomy): domain Eukaryota; kingdom Metazoa; phylum Chordata; class Aves; order Otidiformes; family Otididae; genus Chlamydotis; species Chlamydotis macqueenii. Next base: position 44,308,791 of record NC_141593.1, read on the forward strand.
CCCAGGATACCATTGGATTTCTGGGCTGCAAGCACACATTTCCAGCTGGATGTTCAGCTTCTCGTCCACCTGCACATCAAAGTCCTTCTCCTCAGTGTGGCTCTCAACATATTCCCCATCCAGCCTGTATTTGTGCTTAGGATTACCCCAACCCATGTGCAGGACCTTGCATGTGGCCTGGTTGAACTTCACGACCTCTCACCCACCTCTCCAGCCTGTCAAGGTCCCTCTGGATGGCATCCCTTCCCTCTAGAGTGTCAAATGCACCACACAGCTTGATGTTATTGGCAAACTGGCTGAGGGTGCACTCTATTCCACTGTCCATGTCACCAGCAAAGATGTTAAACCGGGCCGGGCCCAATACTGACCCCTGAGGAATGCCACTCATCACCAGTCCCCACTTGGACACTGAGCCATTGACCACTACTCTCTGAGTGCGGCCATCCAGCCAATTCCTTATCCACTGATAAGGATTTGACAGAGTGGTCCATCTGTCAAATTCATGTCTCTCCAGTTTAGAGACAAGGACATTGTGCAGGACAGTGTCAAATGCTTTGCACAAGTCCAAGTAGATGATGTCAGTTACTCTTTCCCTGTCCACAGATGCTGTAACCCTGTCATAGAAGGCCGTCAAATTAGTCAGGCATGATTTACCATTAGTGAAGCTATGTTGGCTGTCACCAGTCACCTCCTCGTATCCCATGTGCCTTAGCATGCTTTCCAGGAGAATCTGCTCCTTGACCTTGCACAGCATAGAGGTTAGACTGACTGGCCTATAGGTCCTTGGGATTTCCTTGTTCCCCTTTTTAAAAATGGGGGTTATATTACCCCTCTTCCAGTCATTGGGAACCTCACCAGCTCATCATGACTTCTCAAATATGAAGGCCAGTGGCTTGGCAACTTCATCCATCAGTTCAGTCAGGACCTGTGGATGCATCTCATCGGGTCCTGTGGACTTGTGTACCTTCAGGTTACTTAGATGTTCCCAGACCTGCTCTTCTCCTTCAGTGAGCGGTTCTTCATTCTCCCAGTCCCTGCTTTTGCCTTCTGTAACATGGGTGATGTGTACAGAGCCCTTATCCGTGAAGACTTTATTTAAATTATATTCTAATTTATATCCTAAGTAAAGGGGAAGGAGATAGCAAATGTGGAAAAAAGAATTCTTACATTTTTACTGGTTTTCAATAAGTTCTATCAAATGTTATAGTTACAACTTGACTAGGCAGCTCCTCTTTCAAAACTTGGTCTGTGGCAGTATTGCCACAGGAAGCCTTGCAAAATGTTGAATCTTTCCTAAGGCCACACAAAAGTGTTTAATTCCCTCTAAACTCAATACACACTTAACTACAAGAACACAACATAGAATCAGATTTTAAGCAAAAGCTATCTAGGAAGCAGGAAAGATCTCAGTTTACAGAATGTTGAGCCTATATCTGTCACTTCATTTAAATTCTTCTTCCTTTTGAAGTAACATGCAAACAACATTTACAGTCTACAAATGAAATCAGTTAAGAAGTTATGAGTGAGACTTGAGTTGTTTACAAAACTAAGGGGCTGTGAGGTGCCAGAGAGAAGTCTAGTTGTCTGCTTGAAGGTTATGCTATCACTCTGCTAATAAAAAATAAATAGATTACAGAATGTCTCCAAAATAACAATTAGAGAAAGAAGAGGGAACCCATATTAAACATCAGAAGACAGTTTTGATTTCCTGTTGAGATGCAGATTAATATTTATTAGTATAAGTTTAGATACTGTAAGGTCTTTTTAATCAAGGTGAGAGGCAATTTTCATTAGACAATCTTTAAAAATGGATAAATATGCATGAAGAGATTAAATATCCAAGTCATAGCAAAATTCTAATAAGGATCAGAAAATATATTCTCTGTAATCCACTAAAAGAAACAACATTGCTTTTCTCTTCAGTTGAAGAGACTGCTACTGTGATGAATTAAAAAAAAATTGAAGGAACAAGATTTTTTTTTTTTCCACTAGAAAGGAAGAAGAACTTATTCAAGAATAACTTATATGGTCAGTGGACTATTGCACTGGTAAGCATTATTTTTAAGCATTATTTGTGTTTACTTGCTGCATTTCAGTTCCATCCACAGTGAATGCACTTTCCTTCTCATTTTAACCAACTGTTTTGAGGTGCTATTGCTGACTATACGTGTCAGAGGGCTCCTAATTTATCCTTGGAGCAAAGCTATGCAAGGCACTGTTTGCAGTAAGGATAAATTTGACCTGTTATATGACAGCATATCATAAGTTATAATAAGTAGCCCATTACAATGAAGTGGTCAAGCAAAACCTTATAGCTAAAGATCTTTGTTGCATTTCATGGAAGTTGTCTGGTGGTTTGAGAAGAAAACTCCATCATATGCCAAACACATATTTTAACACTATCTCTTTCTCGAAATTCTACAGTTTAAAATGACCTAGTGAAAATTTGAAGATTATATATTGCACATTAATTGATAGAAGGATGATCTACAATCCAGATTTCATACATTATACAGTAACACTATTGCACTGCATTACTGCCACTTTTGAACTGCAGTGCATTGTCATGTGTAGTGTTGTGGGTTACCTCATTACATCATGGTGAGCCATAGTCTCAATATATTAATTAGATGCTATAAATATTTTACTCTTCCTATATATGAGAGTGGGGGAAGAGTATAATAAAGTTTCTGACTGTGGGAGATTTGCTGGAAGTGATAGGTTGAGTTTCTCTTCTAGGAAGAAGGGATGAGTAAATTTGTTTCAAGGTTAACATGGCATCTCTGCAGCATCCTCCTTTGTGTTCAGCTCCAGAGTTTCAAGGCTGTGAGTACATCTGAAATAGGCTAATCAAAAGTAGTACAGACAGGGTCAACTTTGCTATCAGATCACAAAAGCAGTGCAGTGGAAAGACAATAAAAACTTAAGGAGAAAAATGAATAGGGAATAATAAGACTTTTCAAACTGAGGAAACTATGGGGAAAAAAACCCTCAAATTATGTGTAGGTGGCCATCTTACCACTCCTACTAAGGGAGTCTGAGGAAGAGAGAGCGAGCCATGGTTACTACCCACTCTGTTTTGTTCACAGTTGTCCATGAGATCTGAGGACGGTGACTCTTGTCTCACTTTTAATTTGAGCTAACCACAACTCCTTTAGAAGGCTTCCCGTATATGCTTAATTGTCAGCTGTAATAAAAACAGACATGAATCCAGCTGCTGAGAGTGAAATCAAAATGAAAATTCAGCATTACCTGATTGTTTGCTTAACCTCTGAAATACTTTTTTATCTTTCCTTCTCATCCTGCTTGCCCTCCTGCTGACATAGGATAAGTTTGGGGAGAAGGTGGGGGAAAGCATACCTGCTATAGCTGGCTCAAGTATAAAATCTTGCTGATTGAATTCTTGGATGGGCCCAGCCTCTTCTGGACAGTGGGCAGAAGTGGCTCACAGACTCTTCCTCTGGCACCCAGAATGAAGCATGGAAACCTGCTGGGGTCCACTGCTTCCTGCCTCAGCTGAATGCCATCATGCTAGAGAACAGTGTTGTGCATCGTGCAGCTGTCTCACAGGGCTTTCAGAAGCACTGACACAGTGGCCAGGAAATATTTCTGAATTGTTTGTGCAGAGAATTAGATAACTATTGAATGAAGGTCAGTTGGTCTTCTTGTAGCCTTTGCTATATTTTTTATTTCTTTAAAAAGAAGTTAAGTACTTTAGTCTTCTCCCTTGGGAGCACTTACAAATGCATTTCTCAGAAAGGATGCTGATAGTAGAAAGAGAATTGTTCATTATTGAAGGCATATTTTATCCTCCTCAGAAAACAGCTGTGTGGGTTGTTTGTGTTCTTGTTTTATAAACGAGTAATTTTGACTTTGTATTTATCAGAAGGAGCCTTGGAATTTGCATTTTATAACAAAGAAAATAATTTTGGAATATTCATATCTTGATGAAAAGAGAAGGAGAGATAATTTTTGTGTTTCAGTGAACTAAAGCTTTTATTAGGAATGTGGCCTTGTATCTGGAGAATAAATTCTGGAAAAAAAAATTCCCAGAGATTAAGTTTAAGAAAAGACCCTCTTCTTTCTTTAGCACTAATACCACTTATCTATTTTTTTTTTCAGGTTGTGATGGACCTTCTTAGCATATCACGCTTTCTTGTGAGCCAATAGCTAATTTATATTACTATTATCAGCATTTGCTTTATGGAACTTATTTGTTTTTTATTTTTTTTTCCCCTCACAGGAGCATGTCTTTATTTGTGTTGGCAATTCTTAAACTGTGGCATTTACATTACAAAAAATTGTTACATACATGCACCAAAGCTATGGACAATGTGAGCTAGAATAGCAGACTACAACAAAGACAGATAGACATTAAGGCCAAAATTTGTACCTTAACTGTTAGGGTCTAGTAAATATTTTCTGAAACAACAGAATGCCTGATTGTTACAAAATGCAAACTCAGATAATATCTTCTATATATTTTTTTTAAATATATTGATCTACGCTCTGAATATGAAATGACAGAGTAATATTAAAAGCAAGTTGCATGTTTTTCTTTTTTTCACATCAGGAAAAGAAAATAGAGAACTCAGCAGTCTTTTCTTAGTACTTGAAAACTCAGGTCACAATTCTAGATAGGAGAAGGCACCTAATGATTGACTTGCACTACTGGAAAGCTAAGTGAAAATTTGCATCCAACAAAAGTGTTCAGCTAACATTAAATGATACATAACCTACGACATGATAGCCTTTTTGAACCAGAATGAAATGATATGTAACCCGTGTCAGGACAGAAATGTGTACACATTTCCTATTGCATTCTAGTCCTCATTTTAGTCCTGACAAGATAACAGAAAATAAGTAGGAGAGAGGACAAAGCTCATGTTAGAGCTTATCTTGTTTGCTGTTTCTACTAATGTTCCTTTAGTTAAACAGACCTGGAGAAAAAATTGGCTAAATCAGATCATAATGATGCCACAATGAAATTAAGTTTTTATCATATGTGACTCAAGACTACGTCCCAAGGAAAGGTACACTGACTTCAATAGAATTAAGGAATGCACTTCTTTATATCTGAAGTTTGTTCATTGGACATTTGTCTTAGAATGATTTTAATAATATTGTTGACTCTACAAAGATTGTGGGCTTGAGTCTATGAATAATAACAGTGCATTAACAATGTGGCTTCATAAAACACTCTTTGACAGTCCAGTTCAGTCAAGAAGAAAAATATCCATTGTATAGAGAAATATTAACCTAATCCTTGTTGAAACTTAGTTCACAAGGATTGAATTCACAGTTGTGGTTGATCTAAGGATCTGGAAAAGGGATAGTCAGAATCTTTTTTTTTTGCAAATTGGATGTTTAGGTCTCAGGGAACAGGAGTTATTATGCCATTGTTCTAACAAGATAGTGTAGCAAGTATCTAATCACCTGTGTTAAATTCTTAGAGAAGACTAGCTGTGTAGGAAGTATTGCACAGGGTTAGTACATGACTATACAAAACAAATTACTAAGCTAAAGTTTAAAAAAAAAAATTAATGACAGGGAACAGAACTTCCACTCTTGAGGCTCTGAGAGTTCTGTGGTCTTCACCAAGTGAGAGAGCTGTCTGCAGATGGCAGCTGATGGCACAAAAAGACCTGTGGAAGTTGGGACCTTCAAACATTGAGAGAACTTTCTCAAATTTTGCCTGGACTTTTACTGTAGTGTACTGACATAATTAATCGCCCTGGTTCTTTTCCTCTGCCTTCATGACTCTCATACTATTCTCCTGTCTGCTCTGGCATAGTCACTCATTTTACCCTTCTCTACATGCAACTTCATAAGTATAGTTTCGATTTAACATGCTTGCTGTCATTTCATATCTTGATCCTCAGTCTCCATATTTTGTCCATTCAGATGACCTCTGGGCTGTGAGCCATCTTTTAACATTGGACCTAAACCAAAAGAACCTGCAGGCCCATAGACTAGGTACAATCTGGTGCTCCACAGGGAAAAAAAAGTCTATTCCAGTTCATTGCAACTGAGATACTGGATTCTGCTTCCACCTTAACTCCTAGAGAAAGAGAGGAATTACCATTTCCATAAAGATCCAAGCATTTTGCAGAGTAAGCTGGAATAGACATTATGAAGCACAACTAGCATTATCACTTGAGGTGAGACATTCAAAAGCCGCAAAACACAACTATACTGGCAATGATAGTTATAACTCACATGGACTGTAGTGTATAAAAAAATCTAACTGAAAATTAGTATGTTAAGAAAGATGCATTTGTTTTTTTTTAAAAAAATGTTTATTTGCATTTGCAAGAGCACTGTTAGCCAACACTTTGGTAGACTCTAGGCATTCCAATTGTTATTTTTTTGGCTATTCTCTGACAAAATTTTCAGTGTTTTGCATACTACAGAACTGAAGATGAACTCTCACATCACAGATCTGTATTTGACTATGTGCTTCAGCTGTTGGGAATATGGCTATAAATGAATGTAAGTTGTGCTTACAAAACATGAAAACATTTGTGCAGACAATTTGAGACTAAAGATGTCATTTGTGGTTGCTAGGAGTAAAGATAACTTCTGAGCTGTCAACTCCAAGGAATGTATATATGTATCTTAAAAGGAAAAGGGAAATGGGAGATTTTGCTTTCTTCACTTCAGAAACTGAGACAGTTTGGTTTTAATTTTTTGTAAGAATGTCTGGAGTATTCCACATCACCTTCTGGAGCAGGTAGTGATTCATGCATCTGTGGATTTCTGACCACTAAATCACTGAGGTTATGAAGTCGTCCATTGGCTGCTGTCTTAAACCAGGGCAAACCAACTAACCTCCTCAGAACCATAGCAATTTGCATTAGGCATATTTGTTTTGCTCTGTTTACATTTAAATAGTGAAAAAAAAAATTGGAAGGAGGAAAAAATAATTCTACCATCTTTAAAATATTCAGTATGCTACTATTAATTATAATATTTAGTTGTCCTACCCAGCTATAAAAAAAACCAAAGAGGGATAATATAGGAGAGTAAATGGCCTGTAAATTAATTCTAAACTGAAATTACACCATATATTGTGCAAATTGTTCATATAGCATCTGACATTCAAAATTTTTCATGCTATCAATCATAGAAGATCTGTTTACCATTTTTAAGCAAATTGATGCGTCATTCTCTCAGTACGCAAGTGAATGCAAGTATCACTGGAATTAACTAAATTAGATAAATTCTGATCCTTCTTTGCTGTTGTAAGTCTGACATAACTACATCATCCTTACTTATTTGTATGCAAGTGAAACAGAATTTTTACTATAACAGGAAATGCCACATGCCCGTCTATTCTACTAAAGAAAAAGTGGACTTTTGTGGCGATATTAAAAACTACTTAAATTCCTTTTGAGAATTGGATTAGTTCTAAATACTCATGATTCCGGTAAAGTTTAAATAAACAAATATGTGCATTCTTGCTGTGTAGTAAGAATTTAAGACATTTTATACGTGGTGATGATAAACATCTGATGGTTTTTTTAACTTGCAAACCTAACCTTTTAATATGCAACTTTCAATGCCAGCAATCCAGAAAACTCAAGTATACCTTGATCATAACTCAAGTATGCAAAACAAGCCATGTTCCCAGGTGATCTTTTAACTTCTGTGAGATAAGCTGGCTGGTGGTCATATTACTGAAGTCCTATCCATCAAAATATTCAGAGACATCTCTGAGAGATGAACTGCCTGATAGATAAGTAGAGTGGATCAGGAAATAAATAAATATTTTTTCTATACTCTAATTGTCAGATCATTTTATATCATCCAGATAATTTTTTAAGAATTGTGTCCTGCATTGTACAATTAGCTAATGAGGCTTTTTTTCTAGTTCTATTAAGAAAATCAAATACTTAAATTGTTTTACTATATACTTCTCCTTGTGTGTATGGATATTATAGCACAAATTGCTAATTTATTTTAAATCATGTTTTTACAGGTTTAACATTTTGCTGCTTTGCACTTTGTGAGGTATTTTGCAGGGCGATTGTTTGGTTTTTTGGTTAGTTAAGGGGTTTGGGTTTTGTTTATTTGTTTGTTTTTCTTCCCCACACATAGGCAAAGTAAACACAGGCTGGATGAAAACCGTGACTATAAAACTCCATCTGCTGTATAACACTAAACAGTCTCCGTAGAAAATTTTCAACATCTTGGAGAACCTACAAGGAAATTTTGCTATATTTAATTACTTGTTGGAAAAAACAACATACATACCACATATGTAAAAATTAATCTGCCCTAATGGTATGTAAACTAGTTATGTAGATATAGAATCATAGAATGGTTAGGGTTGGAAGGGACCTTCAAAGGTCATCTAGTCTAACGCCCCCTGCAAGGAGCAGGGACATCCCTGACTAGATCAGGTTGCTCAGAGCCTCATCCAGCCTGGCCTTGAACGTTTCCAGGGACGGGGCCTCCACCACCTTTCTGGGCAACCTGTTCCAGTGTTCTATAACTCGCATCGTAAAAAAATTTTTTCCTAATATCCAATCTAAATCTACCCCCGTCTATTTTAAAACCATCACCTCTCATCCTATCGCAACAGGCCCTACTAAACAGCCTTTCCCCATCTTTCTTGTAGGCCCCCTTGAGGTACTGGAAGACTGCTATCAGGTCTCCCCGGAGCCTCCTCTTCTCCAGGCTGAACAGCCCCAACTCTCTCAGCCTGTCCTCATAGGAGAGGTGCTCCAGCCCTCTGATCATCTTCGTGGCCCTCCTCTGGACCCTCTCCAACTGGTCCATGTCCTTCTTGTGTTGGGGGCTCCAGAACTGGACACAGTACTCCAGGTGGGGTCTCACCAGGGCAGAGTAGAGGGGGAGAATCACCTCCCTCGACCTGCTGGCCACGCTCCTCTTGATGCAGCCCAGGATGCGGTTGGCCTTCTGGGCCGCAAGGGCGCATTGCCTGCTCATGTTAAGCTTCTCATCCACCAGCACTCCCAAGTCCTTCTCCTCAGGGCTGCTCTCAATCCATTCCCCACCCAGCCTGTATTTGTGCCTGGGATTGCCATGACCCAGGTGCAGGACCTTGCACTTGGCCTGGCTGAACTTTATGAGGTTGGCACGGGCCCACCTCTCCACCCTGTCAAGGTCCCTCTGGACGGCATCCCTCCCTCCCAGCGTGTCGGCGTATCAACGGCACCACTCAACTTGGTGTCGTCGGTGAACTTGCTGAGGGTGCACTCTATCCCACTGTCCATATCACCGACAAAGATGTTGAACAGGGTTGGGCCCAGCACGGACCCCTGAGGGACACCACTCGTGACCGGTCTCCACATGGACATTGAGCCGTTGACCACCACTCTCTGAGTGCGGCCATCCAGCCAACTCCTTATCCACCGAGTGGTCCGTCCATCAAACCCATGTCTCTCTAGTTTAGAGAGAAGGATGTCGTGTGGGACAGTGTCAAAAGCTTTGCACAAGTCCAGGCAGATGATGTCAGTTGCTCGTCCCTTGTCCACTGATGCCCTCACCCCGTCATAGAAGGCCACCAAATTGGTCAGGCACGATCTGCCCTTGGTGAAGCCATGTTGGCTGTCACCAACCACCTCCTTGCTCTCCATGTGCCTTAGCATGGTTTCCAGGAGAATCTGCTCCATGACCTTGCCAGGCACAGAGGTGAGGCTGACTGGCCTGTAGTTACTCGGGTCTTCCTTATTCCCCTTTTTAAAAATGGGGGTTATGTTCCCTCTCTTCCAGTCATCGGGGACCTCACCAGACCGCCATGACTTCTCAAATATGATGGCCAGTGGCTTGGCAACTTCATCCGCCAGTTCCCTCAGGACCCGCGGATGGATCTCATCAGGACCCACGGACTTGTGCACCTTCAGGTTCCTCAGATGATCCCGAACCTGCTCTTTGAGTACAATGGGCAGTTCTTCATTCTCGCAGTCCCTGCTTGCACCTTCTACAGCTTGGGTGGTGGGACAGGAACTCTTGTCGGTGAAGACTGAGGCAAAAAAGTCATTGAGAACCTCAGTCTTCTCCATGTCCTGGGTAACCCCCCTTCCGGATGGGGCCTACATTTTCCCTGGACTTTCTCTTGTCCCCTATGTACCTATAAAAGCTCTTCCTGTTACATTTTATATCCCTGGCCAGATTCAGTTCTGCCAGGGCTTTGGCCTTCCTTACCTTATCCCTGGCCACTCGCGCAGCCTCTTTGTAGTCCTCCCAGTCTACCTGTCCCCACTTCCACCCTCTATAGGCTTCCTTTTTCACTTTCAGTTGGTCCACTAGCTCCTTGCTCATCCACGCCAGCCTCCTGGCCTTTTTGCCCGACTTGTTTTTCATCGGGATGCACCTCTGCTGAGCTTGGAGGAGCTGCTCCTTGAATGTGGACCAACTTTCCTGGGCCCCTCTTCCCTCCAGTGCTGCCTCCCATGGCACTTGGCCCATCAGGTCCCTGAAGAGGCCGAAGTCCGCCTTCCTGAAGTCTAGGGCAGAGAGCTTGCCATGTAGTTTCCTTGCTGCCCCGTGGATCTTGAACTCCACCATGTCAAGGTCGCTGCAGCCAAGGCTGTCCTTTAGTTTCACATCCCCCACCAGCCCCTCCCTGTTGGTGAGCACAAGGTCGGCTCCTCTATCGCCTGCAGGAGGAAGTTGTCATCCACGCATTCCAGGAACCTCCTGGACTGCCTGTGCCCTGCCGTGTTGTCTCTCCAACAGATGTCAGGGTGGTTGAAGTCCCCCATGAGGACCAGGGCTTGTCACTGTGAGGCTGCTCCTATCTGCCTATAGAGCGCTTTGTCTGCTCTGTCTTCCTGGCCAGGCGGCCTGTAACACACCCCCACCGTAATGTCCCCTGTCCGTCCCCATCCTCTAATCTTGACCCATAAGCTCTCTGTCAGCTCCTCCTCCATCCCCAGGCGGAGCTCCACACACTCCAGCCGGTTGCTGACGTAGAGAGCGACACCCCCTCCTCGTCTCCCCTTCCTGTCTTTTCTAAAAAGCCTATACCCCTCCATGTTGATGCTCCAGTTGTATGTGTCATCCCACCACGTCTCTGTGATGCCAATGAGGTCGTAGCCGTGCTCGTATGCAAGCATCTCCAGCTCTTCCTGTTTATTCCCCATGCTGCGTGCATTGGTATAGAGACACTTCAGCTGGGCCCCCGACAACGCCGACTTGCTGGCTGGAGCTACAGGGGTGCTATTGGACCACAGTTGAGGTTCATTTGCACATACCTGCGATCCTTCCTCAGCTTCTGGACCCTCGGTGCTGGCACTGGCGCCATGCTGACAGCAGTGGGCTGAACTGTGCTCCCCCTCCCCCAGCAACACTAGTTTAAAGCCCTCCGGACGAGCCTGGCAAGTCTTTGTCCAAACACACTCTTCCCCCTCTCGGTTATGTGCACGCCATCCGCCCCTAGCAGCCTGGGCTTCTCAAAGCACGCCCAGTGGTCTAGATACCCAAAGCCCTGGCTGTAGCACCACTCCCTGAGCCACGAGTTAACCTGCCAGATACGTCTGGCCCTTTCAGGTCCCTGCCCTTCGACCGGGAGGATTGATGAGAAGACCACCTGCGCCCCAGAGCCTTTGACTGTTGTACCCAGAGCCCTGAAATCCCTTTTGATGTTTCTCAGCGTGCTGCCGACTGTGTCGCACATGAAGCACCAGCAGTGGATAATAGTCTGTGGGCCGTATGAGGCTAGGTATTCTCTCGGTGACATCCCTGATACGAGCCCCCGGGAGACAGCATACCTCCCGAGAGACCGCATCGGGGCGGCAGATGGGTGCCTCCGTACCTGTCAGGAGGGAGTCACCCACTACTACCACGCGTCTCTTTTTCTTGGTAGCGCTAGTTATTACACGAGCCGGGCGCGCTACCTTGCATGGCTCCCATGCCTTCCCTGAGGTGTTGGGTCTTACTTCTTCAGTCTGCAGAGCAGCAAAGTGGTTCTGCAGGGGCACCTCGGGGTTCTGGGGAAGCTGCTTCTTCTTCCTCCTGCGCCTTGCCCTTGCAGCTTTCCATTCAGTGGCATCTTCTACCTGCTTGCTAATGTCGTGTGTCACTGCGGGGGGGGTTGATTGGTTCACTGGGTGCTGTGGTTCCGGTGCAGACTGTGCCTGGAACCAAGCATCCAGCTCCCTCCCAGCCTCCCTGATGTCCCGCAGCCTCCTGACCGCCTCCTGCAGCTCAGCCACCTGCCGCAGGAGCTCCTCCACCTGCGCACACCTTCTGCATCAGGGCTGCCGCCTGCCCCTGCCCCGGGAGTAGGGTCCAGGCACTGCCTGCAGCCCGAGGTCTGCACCGCAGCCTCTCCCCTCGGCTGCCCCGTCTGCACGGAGGCATCGACCGCCGCAGGGGGTGCCGGTGCAGACCTCCCGGCCGGAGCTGCAGCCTTTGTTCTCAGGCAGGTGTTGGCCACGTCTCCCTGAGAGGCGTGAATCACCGAGTGCCCCGGGGCGCCGCCCACACTGACGCGCCCTTCCTGCGCGAACTGCCGCGCAAACTGCCGCGCAAACTGCCGCGCCACGCCCTTCCTGACGCGCCGCGCCCTGTTTGCCCATCTTGTTCGCCGCGCTCCGGGTCGCTGGCGCTCCCTAGGCCCTGCTTTATCCGGGGAGTCATAAGTGTGACTTTCTTCTCACCTTTCATCTCACCTACGTTCTCTCTAACAGGTAAAGATTTAAGGAAGCAAATTACCAAGTTACTCAATAGAGACATCACTATTTGACTGCTTTTTCTTAGGTAATGTAGTATTTCCAGTTTATTATGCCGTACTTAGAAACACTGTGTAGGAAAAACAAGGAGCTAAACAAATTGGAACTTGGCAGGCTTCTTTGTGAAAAACATTACAGACTTTATGGTTGGGGGAAAGTTGCTGTGGAAGCTAATACTCTTACAGATTTCTGCTCATTTTTGAATTTACAGGAGGAAATTTCTGATCAACAAATGCCACTTAGGACTAAATGGAAGAGATTTGGCAGATAATATAGATGAATCTTTTTCAAACTTCAGAGGTTTCATCAAGATAGAAAATTGTATTGTATTTTTTGAAAGAAATACAAGTAATGATTCCAGACCATGTTATTCAGTATGTATTAATATATATTGACATTATGTAGATGAGCCAGAGAAATAAATTTAATTGAGGAGCTGGCATCAATAAAAGACATATTTCACAGAGTAATCTGAATTCAAACCCTGAATATGAAATTTGCCTATCATTACGTTAAGCCCAGCTTGAAAATTGCTCTGTAGACAAAAATTCTCCTTGAAAAGGAAATATAAAGAAAAGATCTTATCAGATCAATAAGCCTCCTTCAGCATGTTTATTTTTCTATGTAATATCAGGTCAGGCTTCTCTATCATATACACAGGAGTGATTAAGATGGAAAAAATATTTATTTTACTGTTCTATTAAGCCGTAAACTAACTCTTCATGTGAACCTTATTTTAAATGCCACATCACTTAAACCAAAATACCACATCTACTGAATGGAGACCTCAGACTTTTTGTAGCAGTAAAAAGTATAACCATTAAAGATCACACATGCCTCCTACCTTTGTTACTAGGAACATATAGGCATCATTTGCGCCAGTGACCTATGTGCATGGATGTTTTTAATGTGTATGTCTGTTCTTCAGAAGAAAGGAAAGAAACTAAAAAACTCACTACATTGTTAGTGGAATACAGTCACTATTTCTGAATGAATGAAATAAAGAAAGCAAATTCCAACTTTTCCAAAGAATGTCAGAATTACATACCAGGTAATGTGTTGCCGCATTAAAATTTGACATCATAAAATAGGTACTTGAAATGCATTTTTTATTGATTGACCAGCCCCCTAAAAGAAAAACCTTCATGGATGCACATACTAAAATGAAACTATGAATTTAAAATAAATAGAATAAGTTGTAAAAGCAGCTATCTTGGGATGTCTCTGCCACTGATTGCATATCTCTACTAACGAATCCACAGGAGCCTTTCAACATGGAAGTATTTGAAATGAAGATAAAAAGCTCAATTTCACAGCACTAATCTTAAATGCAATCATGGAGAAACAAGTATGCAGTTTGAGCTTTGACTGTACTACAGAAATCCAGGTTGGATCAGTCATTGAGATCTGCTTTTAGAAATGTTATTTTTCTGTTGATCATGGTCTGTTTTCCACGAATTTAACGTCTTTTTCTTCTCAACTTAAGTTTACTTATCCAAATACCAAATAGCTCCATAGATTCTGAACCGAACCTCTGACTTTGGCATCTTTTTAAACAAGCAGCTTGCTTTAGATATTGACCAGCAGAGTGTCCTGGTTTTGGCAGGGATGGAGTTAATTTTTCCTCTCAGTAGCTGGTGTGTTTTGGATTTCATGTGTGAAGAATGTTCATAAACACCCTGATGATATGAGTTGTTGTGAATGAGACCAAGGACACTGTCCTGCTTTCCAAGTCTCGCTAGTTTGCAGATGCAGGAATCTGGGATTGATACAGCCAGAATAATTGACCCAAACTGGCCAAAGAGAGTATTCCGTGCCATAAACGTCATGCTCAGTATATAAGTGGGGGTGGGCCAGGGTGGGTATCTGCCTTCCTGGCTTCCATCTTTCTTCCTCATTTTGCTGGCATAGTTCTCTCCATCCTACTGGCTCCGTTTTGCTCCTTTGCTTGCTGCTCGGTTTTGTTTCCGGGATCACTGCTTGGGACAGGCTCTATTGGTCATTGGGTCTTGGGGTGGTGAGAAATTACGCATTATTCATTTTGTATATTTTACTATGCCTATGTTTTGTTATTATCATCTTCCTTTGCTATCCTAGTAAACTGTCTTCATCTCAACCCACCAGTTCTCCTTCCTTCCCAATTCTCTCCCCCATCCCACTGGGGAGGGGGAGGGTGAGTGAGAAACTGTGTGGTAATCTGGGCTAAACCATCACACAGAGATATCAGATTTTGTATGCTATGCAAACACTGTCTAAGCTGTAGCAGATTTAATGTAACGAGTGGTGACCATTAACTTACCTTGAGTAACCAACTTTTGTTATTTCCCTTAGGATTGGTTACAGATAATAGTTTCTGATATTGGACAAGTTCTCAGCACCAGTGAAGTCAGGGAGATTATGCTATGAAATTAAGGGTTTTTTTTTTTGTTTGTTTGTTTGTTTTTCCAAACTTTTAGCATGTCTACTGTATAACACAAACCATTATAAAAGAAGAATAATGATTTTTTTTTTTTAGTCACCTGTTAAGATTCAGGACCTGGTTCAAAAATCTTGTGGGCTGGCATTGAGCTGCCTACATCATCTTGTGATTCATCATTGCAGTATTACCATGTTCAAAACATTACCTTTGAAATCATTATTCTCTACTTTCGTTCTGTATCATCTTCTTCAGGTGATGCAGCACTTTCAGAAATGGCAATTAATCACCAAGGACTACTAGGCAATTCGAAGATGTCCATGGGGAGACAGTATCAAAGACATTGCAAGCTCTAAAATTAACATCAAAGTGATTATATATATAAAAAAAATTACTTGTACCTACTACTGCTTTCACAGCTGCAAACTTTTTCATTTAGAAGATTTTATGTATCTTGTGACTATGTTCACAGCTTTTCTGAAAGTTATTTTGTTTTTCCCCGTGGAAGAAAGTGATTATTAACAGGAGATTAAAAAAAAAATCATTTAAATATGCATAAATGTTGACGTCTGGTTAGATGTGACCAAGGAGCTGCTGGGTAATGGAGTTTTGAACCTGTGTAATAACTGTAACTCATCACCAACATGTTATGCAAGATTGCAAGTAATGGTTCCATATGAAGAATTACAGAATTATCCAATCTTGTCATCACTAAGTAAAATTCTAATTCAAAATGCTACAGTGAATGGAAGCCCAGATGTGCAAGCTTACTATTATCAATCAAATATTATCTGGGACTATTTATCAGTGCAAAAAGAGAAGGAGAAATTAAAAATACCTTTTGGACACTTATCAAATGTAATTATTTTGATTCTTTCATAGGCCATAACTAAACACAAGCTCTAAGAAGTTCTTTACTCAGAAAAAACAAAACCTATTACAGATCTTCTGATCTGTTAATATAATTTTAATGATTGCATAAAAGATTAAACCCAGAAAAGATCTTTGTTTCAAAACAACTGAAAAAAAACCCCAACCACCGTCTCCTCCTTCTGTACTCCCTGTTTTTTAACTTAGCACTGATACATAGATTGTCTCTTTTTTTTTTTTTTTCAAATTCTTAATATTTTGTTTCTCTGGGGAGATATTTTTTACTTTTATAGTAACAACTCATCTTTAACACAGTCTAGAAAAGTTTTTGAATAATTTGATGTGTAGAAAAGTTGAGCTACTTTCACAACACAGTCTGTTCTGCAGGTGCAGAGGAGGCCCAATACGGTTGTGAGGGCAATAAGCACTTAATATCAGTTGATTCTGACTTTTACTGTTGAGAGGGAGTCTGAGAGATGATGATACAAAATACTGAAAGAAAAGGTAGTTTGGGATTTCTCCAGAGGAATAAAAATGAGGAAAGGGTCTGAAGTCAAATTCAGACAGATCGATTAAATATGACCCAAAATTTGAATTTAGTATTTCATTGTTAAATGGACAAAACCTGGACAAAATCCAATGGGTGATTATAGTAAATAAAAGGAAAGATTAAAATTAAGAAGATAAAGGACAAATGATTAGTGTGTCTGATTATTAATATTTTGATGCAAAATTGAATATACAGTATTAGTCGTTACCTCTTTTTACTGGGAGATATATCCAGAAGATCTGCCTTTAATGCCACATACCAGGTACTTACGTCTTCCTATTTTTTATTTAAACATAATTTGCAGTACTGTTGTAGTGGATCTTAGTGGATGACACTTGTTGTATTTAGATGTGATATTGATGTGAAAAATTTCTTAGAGAGTTCTTCCATTTTCAGCAAAGTATTTACACAGTATGCAAAACAAAACTGTTTCATAGTAATTATCAAAAGTGTACAAGTTTGGAAGATTTTTTTCAATCACACTCACAATAATAATATTCTTTTAGAAGGCTGAAGAGAGTAGTTATCTTCATGCTGTGCTATGGGGTAATTTTTTCTACTTCCAGTACTTTTATCACAAAATATTTATCTGACACAATGTGAAAGACTCAAATGCAAAAAGAAGAAATGTAGCAACTGGTTCTTCGTGTTCATCATATAATGTTTCTGAGTGTTTTTGATTAAAAAAAATAATTGTTTTATTTTATGATGCTGTGATAGCAAGTAGCTTGTGTGTTGAAGTAACTACTAAACTGGACAATTATTTCTTCTAAGAGTATGCAGCTGACACACACACAGAAAAAGATTTTTAAAAATCATCAGTGCAGAGCACTGTTGAATGCCAATATAAAGTGATTCATTATCTACAGGGAATATTTTCAAAATCACTAAAATACCCAGGAGAAGCAATTGAACTGAAAGTTAATGGCACTTGTATTGCTAAATCTCTTGGGTGTTTCTGAATGTTCGGCTTCTGCATGAATGTATTACAAATAATGCAGCTGGAATGCTTGGAAAGATCTGCTTGCCAGTTCTCCCTTAAATGCTCAATGGTTCTTGTGGTCAACATTTGCCTTCCAAAAATGTGTACATTTTATATGTCATTAAAGTCAGTTTATTATTTTGCTTTACTTGATTGTCCATAATCAACTGCAGATATATACTTTTCTGAACATATGTTGATATCATCCATAGGAGGTAATGTTTTTTTTTTTTTTATCATGAGCTTATGAATTCAGTTTATCTTGGCCAGATTCTTTTTCATGAAGAGTGATTTTTCTTGTCAAGTTTGGTATTCTTTATGAAATGCTGCTCAAGATGAGTATCTCAAAGCTAGAGATTTAGCCATCAACTCTATATCTCCTTAAAACAAGGAAGAGTTTCAAACCTAGTATCTCAAGTTTATGAGAAGATTAGTCTTAGGTATAGCTAGACTGTTTCCCTAACTAGGCAACAGGGTATGTCTTCTGAGCATATTCTGTTGGAGCTCTCAACTTCAAGGAAATGTGATATTGTTGTCTGATTTGATATCTGTTAGGTTTATGGTTTTAAATGTTTTATTAGTGTCGTGGTTTTGTTTAGTTGGGGGGGCCTAAGGTGGTAGCTTCTGTAGGAAACAGCTAGAAGTCGCTCCCCTTTGTTCAGGGGACTTGGCCAGGCCTAGGGCGGACCCACTGCTGGCCAAGGCCGAGCCGATTGGTAGCAGAATGTCCCGTGATAACGCCTCTGCGATAACGTATTTAAGAATGGGAAAACAGAAAAAAAGAGAGAGAAGAGAAGATGTGAAGAAGCTGAGCGGGGGCAGAGGTGCAGAGGGGGAGGCGCAGGCCTCATGGGCCTTGCAGGCCTCACCCTCTGGCCTCTCGCCAGGCAGCCGATTGGGCCCGACTCGGTCCAGCCCGGCTGCAAGAAGTGGAGAGGAGATGAGAAGTGAATAAGATGTAAAAAAGATCCTGAGAGACATCTACCAGCCTGTTGTGAGGAACGGCTGCAGACGCCAAGGTCAGTTCAGAAGGAGGGGGAGGAGTAATGCGGCTCCTGGCCAAGATTCCCCTGCAGCCTGTGGTGACGACCATGGTGGAGCAGGTTGTCCCCCTGCAGCCCATAGAGGTCCATGGAGGAGCAGAGATCCACTTGGAGCCCGTGAAGGACCCTGCACCGGGGGAGGTGGATGCCTGAAGGCAGCTGTGGCCCGTGGAGGGCCCGCACTGGGGCAGCTGTTCTGGAGAGACTGCACCCGTGGAAGAGATGACCCACGCCGGAGCAGTTTCAGGAAGGACTGTGGCCCGTGGGAGGGACCCCACAATGGAGCAGGGGAGGAATGTGAGGAGTTCTTCCCCTGACCATGAAGCAGCGGCGTAAAACAACATATGATGAACTGACTGCAACCCCCATTCCCTCTTCCCCCCTTTGCCGCTCGGGGGGGGGAGGTAGTAGAGATAATGTTAAGCTTGGGAAGAGGGAGGGGTGGATGGAGGCTATCTTGTTCTCTGTCTCATTATCCTGCTGTTTGTAGTAATAAATGAATAGTTTTCCCCAAATTGAGTCTGTTTTGCCCGTGACGGTAACTTTAAGGATTTCTCCCTGTCCTTATCTCAAACCTTGAGCCGTTTTTCCTTATATTTTCTCTCCCTGTTCTCTCGGAGTGTGGGGGGAGTGAGAGAGAGACTGCGTAGTCTGGTCCGATCGGGGCTGAACTACGACAATTAGTTTTTACACATTCCCAACGGCTCTGTTGTAAAATACTCAAGCTATGTATTTGGCTTGTATCAGGGAACTCTGAATGTAATAAAAGTGTCACTTGCTTCCTGTTTTCACAGCCTTGATGATTTTGACCTACAATACTATACAGCAAGAACTTCGGCGATACAATCTAGTTGCTTGGTGCTGTATTAGTATTAATCTGAAGTCATTTCAGGTGGCCTAAGTCACTTTAGTGATGAATGGTCCCCCTTGCCTTGCTTGTAATGCCTGAGGGATTAATAATTTCCAAATAATTTCCATCTATGTTTAGATGGAAACACCTTATATTTAATTTCCCTTTTTTTCAACTGGTCTCTATGGTAATTGATTGTAAATTCTCACCACTTCCATTTTTGGTAGGAACAAGACACTTAGTTGAATTCTGTTTATTTGTTTTTGTTTTTGTTTTTTTTTTTTTTTCTTGGGACTATGCAAAATGTTTTGACAAACATGTGAGGAGGAACGTTATTCATAAGACAGAATTTCATATGATGAGAGATTTGGTTCAAGAAAAGTCAATACTGAAACATGAACCAAACTCACATCTCGGAAGTGTCTGATTTAGATGATTAATCAGACTTCCCAAACATTTACTAAGTGGCTTGATGGTTATGTTTCAAGATACAGTTGGTTTGTGTAGCCATCTGAATATTTAATATTATAATGAGTAGAGCTGCTCCAACAGGAACCATAGAGATAGACTGCTATACTTTCTGAGGTGGTTTAGCCCTAATCACCACACAGTTTCTCGCTCACTCTCACCCTCCTCGGTGGGATGGGGAAAAGAATTGGGAAGAAAGGAAAACTTGTGGGTTGGGACAAAGACTGTTTACTGGAATAGCAAAGGAATACTACAATAATAACAAAATATAAGGAAATACACAAAATGAACAATGCACGATTTCTCACCGCCCAATGTCCCAGTGACTGATACAGCTCATCCCAAGCAGTGATTGTGGAAAAGAAAATCAGCAACAAGCAAAGAAGCAAAAGTGAGCCAGCAAGGTAAAGAGACCGATGCCAGTGAGCAAGAGAAATATGAGATACCCACCCTGGCCAACCCCCACCTATATACGGAGCATGATGTTTATGGCATAGAATACTCTCTTTGGCCAGTTTGGGTCAATTATTCTGCCTGTCTTTCTCCCAGCTTCCTGCATCTGCACGTTAAGGAGACTTGGAAAGCCAGACAGTGTCCTTGGTCTCATTCACAACAACTCATATCATCAGTGTATTTATCAGTATTCTTAACATCCAAAATTGAAAACCCACCAGCTACTGAGAGGAAAATTAACTCCATCCCTGCTGAAACTAGGACACTTTCCTTTTCTTTTTTTTTGGTGTGTCCATGCCCCCTCCCCTCCCCTGTTTCTTCTCAGCTAAATCTGTTTTGAAACATACGAACAAGTGGCTGGTGTGGCTGATTTTTCCGACTGCATCCTTTTGCCATTCTCAGCTCTTAGAATCTTCTTGTATTTTTGTGTTGTGTATATTCATTTTCATAATTACTTCTTCTCTTGTGGAGAAAAGTCAGCATTCAAAAATTAATAAAAAGAAAATTCACTTTCCTTAGAATACTGAGGACATTCAAGCCAGGTAATTCCATTTTAATACATTTTGTATTAGAAAGGGTTTGTCTGGAATCTGACTTGACTAAGCACCATGGAATGGGATCCTGACAACACTAAAGCATTGTATTTAATTAGTGAGGACAAGATCCTTCCTTTCTAGAGACATTAACTTGTTGCATTGATCAGCTCCTAGCAAATTCAAGGGTGAATAGAATTAAGTCTTCTGCATCAAAAATCTCTTTCAAAAATCCATTGCTGTTTGTAATTCCTGAGTCTCTGGAATTTGACATAGACAGAATAATAGAAAGCACATAATTAAAATATTTTCATTTTGCTTTCTTGACTTTGTTAGTCACTGGTAGACCATTTAATGAAGTTTGTGAAATTCAGTTTTTATGAAATATACTTTGTTGTAGTATACTACATAAAGATACATATATAATGTAAATGGAAAAATAAAAATTAAGAGTAAAGTATATAAAACAGTTTCTCGTGTAAAGGTTTGCTAGTGTAATGACTAGAATTAAAATTGCTCTCATACAGTCCTTCAGGCAGCCTGCCTTTGATAATAAATCAATGTAAGATCATATAGAATCATAGAACGAGAAACTGTTCCCTTGCGTTTTTTGTTTGTTTGGACTAGATGCTCCTTGCAGGGGGGTTGGACTAGATGACCTTTGAAGGTCCCTTCCAACCCTAACCATTCTATGATTCTATGATTTGACCTTGTACTTAGCGGTTGAGTAATGTGTATGTTATTAATATAACCTGTCACTTACAAGATCTTTGGGAAAGGTAAATTGTGTGTGAATCAAGGTATGAAATGTAGTGATCCTCATCAGAAGACCATTGCACATTGAAATGTTAGTGATCCACATCATAATTAACCTCTTTCCATGGAGGGAATGTGCGTAGCATGGCATAGGAAAATCCATCTGGTAGCTGCAGGAATGTGAAGTTACCAGTATCTGAAGGAACAAAAGATGTACCCACTCTCTTCTTTTTATTTCATCTTATTAAACAGGTATTTTATTAAGTCATTTGTTGTTGGGACTTTCTTACTGAAAATCAATCTGTCTCTCTTCTTTCTCTCTCTCCTCTCACTCCTCTCCCACCAGTACAAAACAACTTTTTGACTTTTTTCCTATAGATGAAAAAACATGTTTGTTAAATGCTAAAATGACATGTAAAATAGTATGATTAAAATATTTTTTATGTAATAAATGTAAATGTTTAAAATAATTCTACAAAATACTGGTGCTGAACTTGAAAAAGAAGCAAATTACTAAGTCAAGGGAGTTTATAGTGTGACATCTAATATACTGAAGGAAATCGAAAGTTGAACAGGAATAGCTTTTCTGTGCAATTTTTTTGCACGTAGTTTTAACTCCATCTGCTTTCCCCATCCTCATTCTTGTAAATGGAGTGTTAAAAGTGCTTTGTGAAATCCCCAGCATTGCCCTGCCTTTAGAGTAATTAATGAGGCTGCAGGATGTCTCAGTTCAAGTGTTGGCAGTTTAAGACAGCTTGGAGATGTCCTAACTTCCATGTCTTATGTTTAACCACCGTAGCTCAGCGAACACTCAATTTTTGTTTTGTTCACTTGTATATGAGAAAACACATTGGTTTCATATGTAAGTGGAGTTAAAGTAATTCTGGAGCTGCCTGCTTTCATTTTGTTGCTTCAGCAGCTTTACCAGGGCAATAAAACTTCTCCCTCTATTCTAGGTTTGCTGTTTGTGAATATTTCCATGGTTTTCCAGTGTATGGATATTTCATGTAGTTTAATGTCAGTGACAGAAACCTGATTTTATTTCCTGCAGGTGAGTTGGAAGACTACTTTGATTTCTAGAGGTGATATAGTTTTACTGTTCTGCTGTAATAACAGGGACCATCAAGGGTAGGCTTTTTATTCTGATTCATCCTTTACATATTCTTTATGTGTGCATTTTCTCCTGCTATTTTTACACATTTCCAAAGAGAAAACAACAAGGAAGTATATAACCAGGAACATACAAATGTTAGAGTATAACCAAAGTAAATTCAATATCATTGGTTATAAATGTATTTTCTTTTTTTTTCGGTCCTCCATAAAAATACTGTCTGCAAATTCATGTCATGTAGCATTGTATTTTTTTTTTTCTCTAGCAATTTCGGTAGCAATAATAAAGAATCTAAAAAGAGGTATTTTCTTAGCAATGTCATTTTTTTTTACTAGATTGCTTGCATTTTCCACTTTACATGTGATAGCACAAATTAAGAAACAGCTACCTGCTAGTCATGAATGATAGACTTGTGAAGTTAATGTTGTTACAGCAATTAAGTATTTTATCTGAACTAGAACACTGCAAGAAAATCGTTAGACAAATTTTCTATGCATGAAGAACATAAAAACTATTTGTATATGATTCCAAGAGGGCAAACATTAATTGGAAGCAAAGTATAGCCTTGGGGTATTGTAAGAAGGCTCTGCTTTCAAGCAGATGATGTGCTTTCTTTCTTTTGCTGCTGCTTTTCCTTTTAAAGAGAATTGAAATAGAAAGCTTTTAAAGATTAACTACTCCTTTACTTTCTTAATGCTACATCTAGTGATTCAACAGTGGGGTTCCTATATTTTGGAAACACAATGTTAGTGTCTAAAGTGGACTAATAATTTCTATATTTTGATATTTTAGACAAAAATGTACTCTTATTCGTTACTATGAATCAACAGTGGAAGTTTACATTGTAAACATATATGTGCGTATATTTACAGCTGCACATCTACAGAAAGTGACGATGACCAAAGTTTCATCTTCATGTAAAAGTTACATCATTTTTCTAAAGCATAGAAAGAATTGTTAATGATTCTTCTATTTAGATTTCACTCTTCTCTCATTTTCTACAGTGCATATATAGACATTAACCACACCACACCAAGTAAATATTCTGAAATTGAAAACCTGTCCAGAACAGAGCTGACATATGTGAAAACAGCACTGAGCAGAATCACTTTTCCACTTATTTTAAAGAAGAACTTTTTACATTTTCAGAAAGCTGTAATAAGTAGTCTTTAAACATGACATCTCTGGAAGATGAATTCCTTAACATTCTGGAGAAACAGCATTTATAGCTCAAAACTGGTCTGACATGTTTATACAGGCCAAAGGTGGATTGTCCATGAGATCAGAAAACAAGCATACAGATGAAGATATCTGAATGTAAGCAGGGAAGATATTTTTCATACTATGAGAACATTCTGGTGGCTTTCTAATACCTAAAACTTGCCTCTGATATAGCTGTAGTCTTTTATAGAGATTAAGACTTTGATCTGTTTGGATTTTACAACTGAGAACACTCTGGCAAGTGTTTTATATTTGCACTTCAGGACCATTTTAAATGTGCACCAAATGCGGATTCTGGATCTGTTTCTCCTCTGGGGCAGATGGCAGGGCAAGGAGAAATGCTGCAAATTGTCTCTCTGTGTGGGAGAAGCCCCTACGGGTGTTTGAGCTGATGGTGCTCCAGCATCATCTGAGGTCTGTGAGACTTGCAGCAAACTCCACTGCAGTGCAATTAAAGGTGGTATTTTCACAAATGGGTCCACTAATCATAGGCCTGTTGGTAAAGCCACACATCATTATCCAGCAACATGTATTTCACAGAGAAAGAACCTTGTTGAGCAGAGAAAGGACAATCCTGGTAAGAGCTGTTGGCTTTAACCATTTAAGAGGAAGTAATTATAAATTAAAGCAGGCTTGTTTATTACCTAGTCTGGTCCTGAGAGCTCTAATGCCCTAGGCAAACAAGGAAACATCTCTGCAGCCTGGCATCTAGATAGGCATGCAAGCAGCCAGCAAATATTTTGCAGCCTTGCTGTTTTGTTGCCCCAGGCAACCAGCTGTTCCTGGACAGTATCAGCAGTCCCGCCCATCACACCGCTAAATAACCTGCGAGATGTCATAGTCTCTCCTTTTACCTTCACATTTATTTTATTTGGAATAGGATTAAGTAGTACACATCTTCACAAATAATTATTATGTTTATTAATTTCTAATTTGTGCTCATTTGGGATAAATACTTCATATAATAGAATGGAGATTATTCTTGTGGTATCAGTGAGAACAGTATAACCTAGCTGAGACAAAAATAACTTGTTGGATATAAGATAGAAAATGTTTTATTTTGAAATGACAATGCAGTCACCCTATACTTTGATATCTTTCTTCCCCCTTTGAATCATGTTTGAATGCTGAATACGGAGTTAGTACAAAGATGGTGTGTTTGAATTAATAATAAAAAAAAAAAGACAAGTATTATCAGCTGCTTTTGTCACCTTAGCATGAGCCTGCAGAACACTATGCTAATGAATTAATTTTCAGTTTAAAAAAGTAACTTTGGGCCATTTCGTCAGCCAGTGCAATTTCTGGAGCATTAATACACAGTCTTCATGAAAACTGTTGTCTTTTGTTAAAAATCCTATGTTCTGTCTGAAAGAAAGACACACAAATACCTATAATATACTAAAGTCGAAAGAAAGGCAGATAATGAAGAAAGAAATATCAGCATAATGAAATCATTATGAATGCAAAGAACTTTTAAAATTTGTTATTATCCATCTACTGTTTGCTGCTCTGATTCACAGTGCAAGGTCTGAAATTCAATTGTAAGTCCTGTGGGTGATCTGCTGAGTTGCTATTCATATGTAAAGTTTCTAGCCTTATTCAGGTCCTGTATGTACAGTAATTGCAGCAAAATTCAACCTTGGTTCATTGGAATATGATTTTCTTGGATTGTAATACGACCCATAGCTATATCTGCAGTTCTGAGTTCAGTCTAATGTCCATAGAAGAAGCTTATAATCACCTTCCCAGAGTCTATGGAGTGGTCAGTCTTTAAACAAAATTTCATTTCAGCATCTGACAAAGGCAAATAGCAGAACATTATAAATAGCTGCATTCTATTTTCCAGAAACAGATTTTGATTTCTTAGAATAGTCAGCATACTGGTTTGGACTCGGTTAGTTAATTTTCTTCACAGTACATAATGTGATGCTATGTTTTGGATTTACGACAAAAACAGTGCTCGTAACACAAGGCTACTTTATTTATTGTTAAACAGTACTTGCACAGTATCCAGGCCTTTTTTGTTTCTCATGCTGCCCTACCAGTGAGCAGGCTGTGAGTGAGCAGGCTGTGGATGGGCAAGAAGTTGGGAGGGAACACAGTCAGGACAGCAGACCGCAACTTACCAAAGTGATATCCCATACCATATCACACCGAACTCAGCAATAAAAGCTGGAGGGAAAAAAGAAGGAAGGGGGTGTGTTTGGAGCTACGGCATTTGTCTTCCCAAGTAATAATCACACGTGATGGAGCCCTACTTTCCTGGAGATGGCTAACCGTCTGCTGGCTGATGGAAAGTAGTGAGTGAATTTCCTAGTTGCTTTCCTTGTATGTGCAGCTTTTACATTACCTGTTAAACTGCCTTTATCTCCACCTACAAGTTTTCTCACTTCTACCTTTCTGATTCTTTCTGTGATCCCACTGCAGGGGAGTGAGCGAGTGGCTGCGTAGGGCTCGGCTGCTGTCTGTGGTTAAACCAGGACACTGAATGTAGTATACAATATTCCTGTATTTCCCATGTTTAGTTATGGCATTCCAATTTTATGGAACTTGATTTTTTAATATGTCAGAGAAGCCAGGTATGATAGAATCCATAAATGCATTCACATATTTTCTGACAGGAAGCACCAATATATTTGATAGAACAACTTGCGGTCCAACTGGCAAGAAAAAGTGATGTCAGTCTGGTGACATAAATAATAATAGAACTCCCTTATTAAGAAGAGGAAAGCTATGTCCAGAGATAGTTATATGTTTTGACAAAAGGCACAAAATATATGGCCTGTTAAAAGAAAATAATAACATTTAACTTCTGTGTTGTTATTCAAGTGTATACCCTATTTTACAACCTTCCACATCCCTGCTCACAACTCCCTGAAGCATCACAGTATTTTCTGGGCATAGCTTGTCAGTGTTTTGTTTTGTTTATTGTGAAAGCTAACTATGTGCATCAAAGCAATGTGCACCAGAGGAAAAATTTAACCAAGGTACAAGGTCAATACAGGTCCTAGGACAAAATACTAATGCTGATATTAATGCCATCTGTAAATGGTTTACTTAATCATTCAGTGATATATATCTTTCTTTGTTGGAAAACACAGAAGTTGCTTAATAATGCATTGCATCAAAACACAATAGTTCAGAGCACAGAGTTGGACTAATGTTGGAATATAAATGTGTTTTATTGGAGCCTACACTGGAAGTGTACAAAGATGAAGGAAGAATTTTGGCCATAGAATAAAGAACTTTAATCCTTTTGGGATATTGTAAGTATGCAGAAGAAAAGCTGGTGTTAACTGGAATAGGAACAAAGAATATAGTATTATTTACCTTCAAAGCTCAGTTTATGTGGAGACATAATAAGAGATCTCATCTCATATCTGACAGAATTAATTATTTTGAAAAATTCTTAACACATAAAAATGATGCTGGTTGCAGCATAGCATATAAAAGTGCATGGGGTAACCATGACAATTAGAAACCTGAAGCTAATTAGATGTGCAGAATATTTCGCTTCAAAACTAGAATGAAGTGGAGCTCAGGTAATCAAGATACCAAAGGCTTTCTACAATAAGTGTTTGATTTGATCTCTAATTATAAAAATGGATACATTTGAACAGACAGCAGAAATATGAAAAATGCTAGTGAACAAGCTGGTTGTAATTGCAGAAGCAGTGGCAGCAGCACTGTGTTTTTTTAAAACTAGAAACAGCATCTAAATCAAGTTATGCACTGGTTATATTTCCCTTTTCCTTTTTTCCTTCCTCATAATGAAAATTGCTATAGAAAGTGCTAGCCTATGGCAATGAGTGAGAAACACTAGACTGTCAAGTATGGAAAACTTCAAATGAAAATATGAAGTTCAGTTCAGTCTTCCAGTACCTCAAGGGGGCCTACAGGAAAGATGGGGAGAGACTGTTCCGTAGGGCCTGCTATGACAGGACTAGGGGTAGTAGTTTCAAAATAGAGGGAAGTAGATTTAGATGAGATATTAGAAAAAAATTTTTTACACTGAGGGTTGTAGAACACTGGAACAGGTTGCCCAGAAAGGTGGTGGATGCCCCGTCCCTGGAAACGTTCAAGACCCGGTTGGAGGCTCTGAGCAACCCGATCTAGTCGAAAATGTCCCTGCTCCTTGAGGAGGGCTGGACTAGATAACCTTTGAAGGTCCCTTCAAACCCTAACCATTCTATGATTCTATGATTTTATAAATTTAAGTTGGGGAACTTCTGTAATAGTCAGTTTGTGTTCAGATACAACACTTAATGCACTAACAAAAGAAATGACAAGGAACTCCTAACAAGTTCTATATTCCATAACTATGAACTCAGAAATTTAATGAACTTTTAATAACATTCTCATTTCCTTTGATAATGATAGTCAAGAATTTGGTCAATATTTTGTATCTTAGCTGAGGAAACATCTAAGAGAGTTAATTATAATTACAGCTGTAAACTCACTAAGAGTGGGAAAGATCAATGTTTTAATATATTTGACTGACATAATTTAAAGTGGGTGAGTATGAACATATGGAGAAGACATGAATGAAACATAATAAGGGAAAAGTAAGACTTGTCATTGCGCATTCTTATTGCAAGAATAAAGATACCTTCAATGAGTTTTGAAGGGAATTACACGTACAATAGACAAAAAGATTTTTTAAAAAGCTGCACAGTTCAGTTGCAAAACTTACTGCTCTTAAATATTTGTAAGTTCAAGACTTTGGCATAGTTTTAAAGGGATATAAGTGAAATGAGGGCATAAGGAATACAGACAGTATTGTATTAACAATGCTAAATATAGAAAATGAAAAGAAAGATAACTGATTGATTGAAATAAACAAGTAATTTTCTTTCTGTGTCTTAGGAAGAAATATTACCAATTGACCTAATGGGATTTGTGTATCTTTCTCTGAAGAAAATATTCTCTGAAGAGACTGAATTGAAAAAGATCTTGCCAACATGGTATTTACCTTTCCCTTATGCTCTTAGTCCTTAAAAATAATATTTCGCTCTTATTATTTAAATTTAAAATAAAAAAAAAAAATTTTTAAATCAACCTTCCAGGCTTGATGTATAAAGCATTTCAGATATGAAAGACAAAGCACTTTTTTTTTCTGTTACGGATTTCATGTTTGCATTAGCAGTGAAAGTAATCAATTCAGGTTGTACTCAGAAAGTGGACTGGAACATTTTGTTTTGAAATCTTAATTTATCAAAGGTAACTTGATGGGCCACAAATGAGATCATTACATTACTTCTATACTCTGAAAAGTAAACTACGTGAAGTAAGTCAAGGGTGGGATTTTAATGTCTACCAATTGTGATGCAAGTCAGAGCATTGAGAAATTCTGATACACACTTTAGAAGCCCCGATTATATACTTTAGAAGGCAGCTTGCTGTTGTGTATTAATTGATTAGTTATTCCAAAATATAGTATTATCTGTGACATAAATATATACACAACAATGCTCTTAGTTTAAATATGAAGGGAGCATGGTTATAAGGTGAGGCAAAGCTGAGCCCTGATGTAATCAGATTTGGCCTGTTCCTTTAAAAATTTTATTTTGCACATGCAGATATCAGATATGCAAAATCAGACTTTGCCAATATAAATCATATCAGATGGATGTAGGATTACTTTTGAGCTTTTTAACTGTGCAAAATGCCTTATGAACCTATTTCTTTATATTCTGCATTTACAAACACAAATTAAACAAAGACACTGTTATAAAAAAAAATTAAATGACATATTTCCAAGCTGAAAACTTTTATTCTGAGTTTCAGTCCAGTGCGACTTTTACAGCAGACTCATAAAGTATTGAAAATAGGATTTTTAATGGAAAGGCTCACAGCCCCTTCACTGCAGTAATGTGAGCAGCAAAGCCATAAGCTAGTGCTTATAGGACTTTCATGCATTTTGCAGTGGTTTGTTTAGTATTCTAATGTATTTTAAATATATTTCTTCTCAACATGCTTTTAAACACTGCAATATCATATTTTTACCAAGTGAATATAACAACCTACTTATTTTAGATATTTCTTCTGTTGATATCCATAAATTAGATATGCTCCAAGCAAGAGTAGTACTGGATTGAATTTGTATTCCAGCTCTAAAGACCTGATTCAATCTAGACTAGTGCCAAATCACAATTGCAGGAGTTAGTCATGAAGAAAATAGAGAAGACGGAAAGGGAAAGTCAACCTGCAAAAGATCATCTCAGCTACAGAGCCTAAGTGGAACATCATTGTACAGTGCAATTCACTAAGGTCATATATAAGATGGATGGTGCAATCTTAATGCAAAGTGAAGCAGTGTTTGGAAATTAAGCTATTACATGTTTTGTAGCTTAGTGGCAAAAACCTTTCTTAGATCTGAAACAATTTTAGAAATGCAAATATAGCAACTGTGCAGAAGATCATTTACTCCTTCAAGGAGCATAGTCTGATAAATGCAGTGTAAGGCCTCCTGCCCATATTCTGATGCATTCTACTGTGTGTTGCATTTATTACAAGGGATTGTCTCTGAAATTGTAGTAAAGAAATTGAAATGGAAATTATCTATCTGCAAATGAGGTCTCTAAAGCCATATTTCTTGTATAACCACCCTTCTTTCAATATTTGCTGAACTGTTATTAAAAAAAAAAAGGTCTTGAAAAACATTTTTAATGGTTTATAAAATTTTTGATTTAGAGAAAAGAAAAATTTTAAACAAAAGATTCTTTAGCTGGTGAAGAAAAATCTGACATAGACAAGGTGAAGAAAAAGAGCAAACATATACAAAACCAATGTGATAAATACATATTTTTCAAAACCACAGCCCTAAAACAGATTTGTATTATAGCAGTAAAAGTTACAGAGAGACACCATTTAAATTAAACTTGATCTTTCAGTGGTTAGAAAGAATGAATAGAAAAACTGGTAATGTCTCTGTTAGAAAAGGAAGAATATCTGTTAGAAAAGGAAGAATATCTGTTTTCTAAGTAGTGGATGATTAAGCTGACTAATGACCATTAATTATTTCAGAAAGTGGCAGAAGGACTAGTAGGGATATAAGATAGTATTATTAATCAAAATATAGACCCACAGTAAGGATCCTCTTTTAATAGACGTACCAAAAATTATGCATTTTCAAGGAAATTTTACAGAGAGGGGGAGAAGACAACCTGAAAAAAAACCTTGGTAGAAAACATACTGGTTACCTACCATATGCCAAAGGTGCACATCTTATTAGCTATGCACTTGCTGTGTCACCCATCTTCCCACCTATTGCTTTCTATTAAGCCTGAAACAACATTGTGAACCCCATTCTTCCTCTATGTTTCATAAAGAATATTAGCATCCCATATATGGAAGGTGTCATGGTGACAGCAGTGGTCCTCATCCTTTTGCAAAACAACATGAAGTCCACTGATATTTTAAGACTATCTGTCATAAAGTGAAGTAAGCGTGGGTTTCCAGAAAATCACCCCATTGTTGTGTAATCAATTTTATTCCCATGAAGAAAACTCCCAAACTGAACAAAAGACATAGATTTACTTACAATGTTCTGGAGATTTCAAATACTAACATAGGTAAAAACAAAAAAAAAAGAATGGAAACAACACTCTTTCTGTGCCAGGACATACAGAGAAGGTCCCCATATGGAGCTGACTACTTAGAGGACTAGAAGATCAGGGTGCTGTTAGTGACCAGACAGCCAGTTAAACCTATTGTGCCAGATGTTTGTTGGCAGGGCACTGCTCAGCTTCAATGAGTTGAACCAGATTGTACCAGATGAGAGCTAAGTTCAGTGTAAAGATACACGGTAATTCAGCACAAATGAGACAGCAGAAATAGTGGCTGCATTTTCTGTTTTTCAGTCACCTGGTAACTGGGATTTACAACTTAAACTCTCCCAATGTGATCAACTTTCTGTAAAGCAACTGTGCTGTCCATTGAACTGCTAAGAACTTTTACTCTGCATGAGGCATCTAATTTCACTTTTCACCAATGAGAAGCAACAAAATGTATCAGGCAGATATCCATTTTACATTATTGAAGACAAGTAAAGTAATTAGAGTTAGAGCACTCTAAGTTCTCTATTAACAAAGAATCTCAGTAACAAGGAAGACAATCCAATTATGTCATACTGTATATTCTTGTACTCTTATTCATTATCATCAAGGTATGATCTCAGTGACCCCTGGAGTTTTGCAAAGTTCACCGTAATTATTTCAACATATTAATTTAAGGAAAGACTTGCCTTTCATCTTGACAGCATTCAGCTGTAAATGAATTCTCCTTTTTTAAACTAAATCAAGTTGTAATACTTATCACTTGAGTTGGGAAAGAAAGGCACTCATAGCATGAGTCATATACAGATGAATATATGGACTCCTAAGTTAAAATATGCTCAGAGCCCTTCAAGAACTTCTGAAGAACATTACAAAATGTGATAAGATCTTCAAAAGAGATCAAGTCTTTTTACATCACATTCTGTGATGATTTATTAAACATAAATTAGGAGTCCATTCACTTGCTGTTTTGAAGCTTATTGTATTTTCAGTCATTGAGACATTAAAGGGAAGGATAGGGTCTTCATTCACTAAAGAATTTCCTGACTGACTATTTTCAAATAAAATTGGAATTGACAGTGTACTGATATATATGACAAATATTTATTTTACAGTTAACTTATAGGAAATGTATGTCTGGGAGGCTCCAACTGAGGGTGGAGTAGAATTAAGAGAGAGACATGAAATGGAATAGGAAAAACCTCACAGGTGCCTGAACGACCTGCCAGGCCTTTTGAAGTGACAAGGAAAATAGATTTAAAAGGATGAGAAAAACGCTGCCTGATCTATTATTCTCTTGTCTCCCAGAAGAGGTCCTCATTACTCAAACCAAAACTGGGACAGGACCCTGCAAATGGGAATTCTAACATCAGCACTAGACAGAATATGCTAACAGTTGCAAAACAGGCTTCTTTATTCAAAGAAAATGAATAATTTCTTCCTGAAGTAGTGTCTTACTCATTGCCTGCTCATCCATTAATTCCAGGTAAAATTTCCTCGTTGCATGGAGTCAATAGAAGATGTGTGCATTGCTTACACCAGGTAATTTCTGCTGAGGCGGGATTTTATTTTTATTGATCCAGAAGCTCAAAGAGAAATTTTAAGGCTGCTTTGCGTAATGACTCAAGATGTAAGGTGGAATAGAAAGAATTATTTCTTTTTCTGGTTAATTTGAACTTAGATTTTGACTTACTGATTTGCTGTGAGAGCAGCTTTTGTTTTAAGTCCATCTTCTACAAATTAGAAGGATGAGACATACTATATGGCTATACTTTTCTTTTTCCTGACTTGTTTTTTATATTCCATTTCTTGCAATGAGTTTAGAAAAAGCTGAGTGACAGGTGGGCCAGGTTCCCTGTGTTATATGGAACTGCAGTACTGTGAGCTGCAAGGCTCTTTGGCTGGCAAAGGGCAGCTTTTTTTAAGGCAAACTATGCGTTCTCCAGAACAGAAATTCGGAGTGACATTCAGCTCTATCATGTAAGTCAATTTCTCATTTGGATTAAGAAGTTTGTCATGGGTTTAGAGTACAAATAAACATGACAGTGTTGGAAGCAATTTTCCTCATTGGAATCCTCAGAGTTGCTGTTTGTAACATAAATTAATAGCTGGTGAGAAAACTTATAAAATACATCAACGCACTGGAATGGCCCATGTTTTGTTAACAAGGAACATCTTATTAACAAAACAAACTGTCTAGCACTCAAAGGCATACTTATTTGTAAAGAACATCTCCTTTTTCGTAGAATCATGGGATGGTTAGGGCTGGAAGGGACCTTCAAAGGTCATCTAGTCCAACACCCCTGCAAGGAGCAGGGACACTGTCGACTAGATCAGGTTGCTCAGAGCCTCATCCAACCTGGCCTTGAATGTTTCTAGGGACGGGGCCTCCACCACCTCTCTGGGCAATCTGTTCCAGTGTTCTAAAACCCTCATTGTTTCCTCTACCTTTT
Source organism: Chlamydotis macqueenii (assembly GCF_036417535.1). NCBI lineage: Eukaryota > Metazoa > Chordata > Aves > Otidiformes > Otididae > Chlamydotis > Chlamydotis macqueenii. The sequence goes on from NC_141593.1 coordinate 44,342,757, forward strand.
TTTCATATTTCAAGAAAGGTAAATGTTAACGTAGAAAAGGCTGCACATTAAGACTCCACTTTCGCAAAATAAGTCCTATGGTATTTTTTGGGAACCTGAAGTTCCCTGAATGTCTTTGACAAATATTTGTACTGGTCTTAAGCATGATTTCTGTTTATGAGATTGTTGCATTTGCAGAGGTAACTACTTTGTGATTCTCTTCCTTTCATGCTTCCTCTTCAGCAAGGACACAAAGTCAACTTCCAGTACCCTTTGAAAGACTGATATAATGACTGCAATGGTGACTGATGAAGTAATTTACAGCATCTACTGGCAGGTACTTCCGCATATGTAGGTAATTCATCCACTCTGCCAATGCACAGAACAGGAATGCAGACAGGATGAAACCATTACTATCACTGGGTGTGAATGCTGGAACTTCCCTGTCCTCAGACTGCATCTGAGTCAATGGCTAAGCAGAGATTTCACCAGGAATGTGAATACTTTTAAGGAGTATTTTTCATTCCCCCAAAATTACAGCAAGTGTTAAGTGAAGTTGTTGAACACAATGTGAATAACAATTAAGTAGAAAAATATGGGTGTGTGTAAACATTGACAAAACAAGAATCAAATGTATTTTGGCAACAACAATCACCTCATAAATAAATACACTGAGTTGAGATGTGTACTGCAAAGCCTAGAAGCTCAGGCTGATCTTTCACCACAGCAGCTAATTTTGTAAACACTAGCTACCTGATAACTCTGAGAATCTATCACAATAAAGCTAAGCTTTCTGTTTACTTTTTTCCACAGCTCTTTTGAAAATTATGAAACTGGATCTCATTATGTGAGTTTGTACTTTGGTTCTAGTACTCAAGTTATGAGTAACTTTTTATAAATACTTTGGAAATTTTTTTTTCATTTTCGAAAGTATTGTTTGTTGTGTCACTTCTGCAAGAGATAAGAATGAGATCTCACTACTTTCAGGGGAAAGTTTATTTCTACAGTTAACTTTTCCATGGAGTTTGTTTTTTTCATGAATGCACAAAAATATTAAAAAATGAGAATGGAAACAAGTAGAGAAATCTCTTTAATGCAAACCTTCCCTCCCTCCTCCATTTATTTATTCTCTCCCTGCGAAGTATTGAAGAGAAAGTCTATTCCAAGGTAGCTGGCAGTGCTTCAAATTTCCTGATGGTGGAGGGCATATAAATAAACTGATAAATACTCTTACACAGTGTTTTGGTGAGTAATCTGCAGGCTGTAGATTTTAAATGAGGAAACTGACGGACTGTTCTCCTTTGTGACTTGGCTAATTTGCAGAAGATGTTGTCTGTATTGGAATATCTATAGGAGCACATAACTGCTGTTAAGTTTAATTTGCATGTGGATCACAAGTTTGATAAAACATCTGAAGCTCAATGTCTGGATTTTCCCTCTGTTGCATCTTTGTTAAATATATGCTGAGTCACTTTTTTTTTTTGAGAAATGGAGGAAGGATTTGAACATGATAGTGTATGAAATTCGTTGACTGTGGAGAGGAAGCCAGCTTCTACTATAGACAGTTGACCAGATTGGATAAAGAAAACGAAACCTTCTCAGAGAAGACTTGTATGCCTTTCAATTTATTTATTTATTTTTTAAAAATTCTTGGAAAAGAAGCATATTTTCAGATCTTGCTGCAGTGGAAAGAGTGTCAGATGAACACTTCTAATACCCATATACACTATGCAAACAACTCTACTATAGCTGACTTGGAGTACGCTCACTTACAAACCTTGCATATGTCTGGCAGACATATGAGTTAAATTGGTTTGCAGGAAAAAAGAAATCAGACATGGAATTGCTGCTAGCTTCATTTTTTAAACCTTAATGTTTATTTTATACTCCTCTGCACATCTACTTATATCTCTGAGATTATTAGATCCTACATACATATATGTACACAGAAATCAATTTTCACAGAGACGATTGGGGAGCCAGAACTGAGAGTGCAATGAGAGTTGTGGGTTTGAGCAAACAATTTCCTTCCTTTCAAGAATAATTCAACAGCAGTATTGAAATCTTTCCTTTACTAATGCTGATGAATCCTGACACACACATCTTCTCAAAGGTGTGTGTAGACTTCTATTACTTATTTCACTGAGTAATATTGCATTAATGAATATTTTCAAGAGCCAGGCTGATGACTTGTTTATACTCTGAAGTAATATGTCTTTTATTACTAACAATTCAAATTCATTTCCTTATTTATACAGTGGCAAGTATGTGTTTATGAACAGTAGGCACTTATATTTATCCTACTTAGGGAAAGTGCAGAGGTTATTCTTCCTTTTTAATATTTCCAAAAGTTTAATTAACTACCTAAACCAATATCCTGTTGCAAAGAGAATAACTCTACTTATTAATGCTATTTTACATATCAAAATAGCTGATCTAATTCATTTTGAAAGTGTTTCCTTTTAATATAGTCAGATATTCTCTTGTTCTTGCACTCAAATATTAAAAATCTGGAAGTAAGTATCTATAGTGCTAAAACCCATATTGCTTGTTCTTCTTGTTGGCTGCATGGTTTTCTGCTGTTTTCATTCCTGTGCTTCACTGAGAAACTCGTTGCTAGCAGACTTCACAGCATCTGGCAGATGCATCCAGCTTTGCTTCGTTCGTGCTCCTGCACACGTCAGCAGTCCAGGGTTCAGCTGTAACTCCGGTGGGACAGTGGCTTCCTGCTTTTGGCCTGTTCTCACTGTAGGTAAGTATAAACACTGAGCCCTCTCTGGAAGCTCTGATCCAGTTTTACCTCCTCCTGTATTACCAGTTAATAGTTTTGTGTTAAAGTCATGCTTTGTTTCCTTCTTGTCAGGTTTGAGCCAGCTATGTGTGAGGAAGGCACCAAGCTCCTTGGGCAGCATCTCTGCTCAGACAGATTCTCCCTGTCTAATGCAGAACAGAGTTGGTGAGCTGGATATAATGTTTAGACCCCACACTTGTATATATGGCACAAAGTGTAAAATTTGCTCACAAACTCTTTTTAAAAGGATGTTTTGAAAGTATTTTTATTGTTGTTGTTAATTGATCTGTTTTCTTGCATGGCTAGTTTTACTGATGGAAAAAAACCCAACCTTTTCTGAAAATAAGAGGCTTTCCCCAAGAGGCTTCAAAAGGGATTTAAAAGTAGAATGGAGTGAGCATTGAATTATTTTTTGGTTGAGTTAACAAAACCAATAATCAACTACAATACAAATGGAAGAATTGAACCAAATTTAGAATATTATCATTAGCAAAATTAAAAGAATAAAATACACTTTAAGTTTATGATCAATTTAAATGTATTTGAGTTAAATTCATAAAATACCTTGTGATGAGTGCTGTTGGAGTACTCAAGCAAGAAATGTTCAATTAATTCCTCTAAGAGAGGAGATCTGGATCTTCTCTTCCACCTTAAGCATCAGATGGTTGGGTATTCTGGTGCTATACTGTTAATCTCTAGTATTGAACTTCTATTCAAACACATAATTTAAACATTTTCTGAAATAGGAATTTGAACCCAGAAGACTTTTCTTCCTTCTCCTTTTATGAGTAGGTATTCCCTTGGGTCATTTTTTCAACATCTCTTTCAATACATTTTTGGATGCTCTAACAGTAAAATGTTTAAAAAGGGGAGTGAAAAAGATGCAGATGAATATTTTATAACTTGATCAGGTATTTGAAAAAAAAAAGTCTTTTGTCTCCAAGAGGAATCTCATAATCATTACCTTACTCTGAGCTTATTTTGAGTCTTTAGCTATCCTGCCAGTTGTCATAAGCCAGAATTGTGGTGAGAGAAATTCTTACAGAGGTAATCACAGTGGGCTGGAACATGAAATCTGATGTTGACTTACCCTGGTAGTGTTTATTTGGAAAGTCAACACCTCCCTTTACTCTTTGGAATAAGGTTAAGTTGTGATAGAATACAGCACTCTTACCCCACGAATTTGTAGAAACATGTAGTTAAACCAGATTAGATGCAGAAAATCTCCACAAGATTGAAATAATTAGAGTTTTTTTTCTCATTCTCCAGAGCATGTGACCATGTGAACTTTCAGTTATTGACTACTATGAAGACTTCTGTGAAATAAGTATCTTCAGAATCCTACAGTAAACAACTCAATCAAAGCAAGCTATCAGTTTTGTATTTGCTCCTCATTTATAGTTGTAATATTCTGCTCGTAGTCTTGATTGGAGAAAAGTGATTTTTATGGAATAATTAGTCTAAACACATACCTCATTTATCATCAAATGAATTAAGTTAAGATATGATGAGCTAAAATAAAGATAATGACTTTAAGATTTCATTTAGCTACGTCAATGTACAGAGCTGTAAGCATAGGTAAAAACACTTCTCTACAGACAACTGGTCCCAAAGTCCCCTCTGGTACTTCTGATGGCTGCATAGCAGTGGGGATAGATAAAGCCCTAAAATAATAGAGGAAGAAGATTAATTTTTTGAGGAGTATTTTCAGAATTTTTATTTTATGAAGAGAAGCCGGCTACAGAAGTTCCTTATTCACATACAGAGTATTGGGTCATGCATTCAAAGAGCTAGAAATGATAGAAGAGAAAATCCGAGTAATATGCTCTTTGAATCTCTGTGTACTCCACAGTTAAGACAATTTTTTTTTTTCCTCTCTCTTTTCTTTGAAGGACATGAAAAGTTAAGAGTGGGAGGTGGGAAGGAGAAATGATTAACAATATGCAAATTTCTTCAGCATCAAAACATTTATCGAGTTAGGGTCAGAACACAGTAGTGATACTTGATTTACAAACTCTTCAACATTTCCCTATTCTGTACATTTGCTCTGTGGAAAAAAAGGGCTACTATATTTTTTCAGGAAGCTTTACTTCTACTTCTCCAAAGTAACTTAAATTTTCATGGGCTTGCTTACTACTGGGAAGAGCAACTGGAATCACAATTTGCATTTTTTCAGGTGAGGTGAAGGTGAAAACTAGTGGTTATGTATTGAGATCATTAACACTTTCTTGTTTAGTTGTTATTTGCTGCTTTATTTTGGGGGGGCGGGGGAGTGGGGAGTGGAGGAAAACTGTGCAGGATGGGCGCTAATTTTCCATTAAGAACAGTGAGATCTCTTTCATGGAGACTGGTGATTGTCTGATGTGTGAATTATAGACCTGCTTGATTAGCCGCTTATCTCTGCAGGAGAATTCTGTCGTCTGCAAACGCATGTGGCAGTGGAAGAATAAAAGATTCTTACTGCTTCTTTTAGGGATCTTCAGGCAAGATTGTTCTGTGATGACATTAAAGGTATTTGAAATAGGTTTTATACAGCTATATACAGTGATACAGTTATTCAGTAGCCCAGTGATATACTGAATTTTTAAAATTATTCGATAACAGTTTTGTCTCTAAGAGATGGATAAGCAACGAGATTCAGGTCTATCTAGAAAAGGCAATCAATGCAAAGCTTTACCTATACTGAAAGCTCGGAGGACTCTACATTCATATTGGTATAAAAGTCTGAAGATCATGCAAGAAAGGGTTTTTTTTTTGAGACAATATTTGAAAGAGAGAAAGTTACTGCTATTGGTCTTGTTTAAATAAAAAAAAAAGTATGGCAATAGAATATGTTGAGTTTTTGAGTAGTCTTCCCCCAGGAAACTGGATGGTCTTCTAGTAGAAGTCTTTAATCTATAAAAAGTTGTGGTTATTTTTCCCCTGTCTTAGAAACTCTGTAGGTGTATCAGCAGGTTTTGTTTGTGGGTAGAACACCTGAACGTTTAAAGGAACATAATCTTTCCTCATGCTCTCTTCCCACTCTCTATTTTTCTAACCAAGTTTATAGTCAAAGCCTTTTTTTTTGTATTGCATGTATGTGAGGAGTAGCTGGAGATTGTGTTCTGTTAAATGTCAGTGACCTAGACAAGAAAGGGCGTCTAGTCAGAAGTCAGATTAAGAAGTGTTGTATTATGCTGTAAAAGACCATAATCTTGCTGTAAAATTACTCAGCTGTTATTACAATAAAAATCAACAATGCTTAGTTGTTATCTGAAAGATTTCCAGTTTTTCCAGTTTTCATGGCTCAGCTAATTTAGAAAGCTCTTTCACTGTTTTTATAGGGGAAAATGTATGGCAACACAATGTATTAAAATTCCTATAGAGCAATTAACAAATTACCCAACCATGTTAGTTAATATCTTGGCTAGACAGCACTGAGTATGAGTCACTATTCTCTTTGTTGCAGCTCAATAAATTAGAGAGCCAGTTTTGCTCCAGACAGAGCATATTCATACACCAGACTGGCTGAAGCAACCTGTGTAGCCACAGACTGCATGATTACCACACGCATAGCTACCCCTAACATGTGTCAGCTCATTATAGTCTAGCAGTGCTTACACTGTCAACTGCAGGATTGCAAAATGCAGATTAGTTTCATTGCTAGTGCTTCAGCATTTTTTAATGAAAGAGTTAACTAGACTTACTGGCTGATGTAATGGATGACATTTTAAATTGCTTCATGTTTGAGAAGTCTTACAGGACTAGGAAAAAAACAAACGTGTTGTTTTAGCCCTCCTCCCCCTGAAACCTCATTTCCAGTTTAAGAAATACTTTGATTTCAGGACGAAGCTTTAGTGATCTCGATAGGTTTTCCAGGACTGATTCAACTTGATTTAGTCCCCTTAAACAAGTTGGCAAATCTATGAGATCTGTTAAGAACTGTCAATGTAAAGAATGAGTAAGCAATGAGCATACACTGAACTCAACATGAGAGGCTGGCAAGGAAAGAAATCACATTTATAATATATGGGTAGATAGTTAAAACCATTAAATAAAGGTATTTTCCTAATATTAGTGTTGTCACTACTTTTGTAATAGGTTTTCATAACACTGAAACCTAAACTTGCTTACATTTTGGTAGCCCTAAGCAAGCCAGCAGACAGTTAGACTGTAATTTCATCAGATTTTTACTGTACAATGAAACCCAGACATTGCAGAAATACCAAACACTGATCATTTTTCCCAACAGAAAGTAACTACTCTGCTGTTCAAAATGCAGCTGTAGAAGTAGTTGGTTGAATGTGTCTTTTGAAAATTGTATACTTGTTAATTACAGCTAAAACAGAGAAATGGAAGCATGTTTTACTAAAGATTTTGAAACACGTTGCTCACATTCTTGAAAATAACTGGCCAGATAAGTAAGAAAACTAGACATACCATTCAGGCTGATTCCTGTATCTTGTTGAAATCCAGAATTTCAACAGTAGGCAGGAAGTCTGGTGTATGTTTATAAGCTGTGACCACTTTATATCCTTGACTTGATAAAACATTGGCAGGACCATGTGGATTTGACTGTGTCAGTTATGGAGAAACCAAGAAGGACAGAGGGACCTAAAGGGGAGCTAGAGCAGAATTTAGGTCCCTGAGTTGAAATCAATGTTCTTAAACCTTGCTGTATATAAATTCTGAAGATCAGAGGGCTTATAGATAGGGTGTTTTCTTGTGTGTGTGCACAGAAGTGCCTTAGAGTTGACAGGGCTGAATCACTCCTTGCCCAGCTGCTCTGGAGCAGCTGGCACCACAGAAATCCTTGGAAAAGGGACTGCAACCTACTATCACCACAGTCAAATTGAAGCGGCCTAAGCACTTGACCACAGTATCACATCCACCCTTGCTTTCTTTTTCTGGCAAAGGAAGCAGAAACTGCTCTCTGCAGTGTTGGACAACTTCTGTAGAAATTGTTGAACTCAGAATCCTCGTTGCTAAAATTGCCAAATCAATCCTGGGTTTGCTATTACCCATGTTAATGCTATAATTATTCTTAGGAACTTTTGCAGATTCTGTTTTCCTGTATTATAGATCAGTGTCTTACTTTATTTACCATTTTGTTTTGGTTCTAAATGGACCACAATGTATTACATAGGAAGGAAAATATCAATAGGACTTCCTTAAAATGAACATTGAGGTTGCAATGAAATGTTCACTGAAGTCAATGGAATGATTTCCTTTAGGCATTGTGTCAGGCTCCAGAAGATATATAATCACTCTCTCAAGGCGATTAGGAAGCAAAATACAGAAACAGAGTCCATGATGGCAGTGAGTCAAAATTCTTTTTGCTTTGTGAACCAATTTTCAACTGCTTCCTCTTTAGAAGTACACTATCGGTAATGCTGGTCAATTCTCAGTGTTCCCAAGTTCCATATATGGTCATATATTAAGTTAGATTCAATATGATATTTTGCAATATCTCTCTTACTAAAATGTGTTAGGATTAGGCCTTGACCAAGATGTCTATCACTTTTATTTCATCACTTGGATATTTTACTCTTCACTATTTTGACCAAAAAACCCCAAACACTCTCTGGTGCTTTACTTTCTCTTGACTTCTTCGATGCTTTCCCTATGAAAGCAGAAGGAAAGATTTCTAGAAGTTCCCTGTTTGTCTCCCTCTCTAGGTCTATGTGCTCCTGTGATGGTATTGTCTGTCCTAAATCACAATCATAACTTCCTTCATTTCGCTCCTTAGTGTCTCCGCTTCTTTTGGCTCTGTACAATATAGGAATACATTTACAAACAGGAAGTAAAGAAGAAAATTCTGTACTCCATCTAGATGAACTAGAGTAACTTTTATGAAGAATGCACATAGAGTATCAATAAGATGATATGGTTATCCTTTCAATGATAGGTCTTCTCCACCATTCCTCCTTCAAAGCAGAAGTGGCTTTAATTTTCTTTGTTTGTTTGTTTTTAAGGTCACAAAGCTAGTCCAATGGAATTATCTAAAGTAGTTTCTTTCTACAATGAGAAATTTTCTTCTTAGTACTAAGAAATCTTTTGAGGCAAATATCACTAGTAGGAAAATAATTGTTGCATAGCTCCCTGCACATTATAGTTCTATCCAGAATGACTCATGCAAAAAACATTCTAGTTTCTTTTGTAGGTAGAAACAATGATCAACAATATCACACTGAAAATAACATTGGGTAAGAAGTGCAAATAGGTGGAATTTTATTTTTTGGCAATAATTTTCTGAGAAATTTCTAAGAATATGTATGGTAGAATTTTAAATGTATGAAAAAACAACATACAGATCTATTACAAACACTTCGAATTTTGTTTAAGGTTTTCTCATACATTGACTTGTGCATAGAGAGGAAATCCTAACACAGTAGAGTTTTTAGAAGTTTTGTCAGTGTATATTAGAAAAAAAAAAGGGGTTTTAAACTAAGCTAACATATTCTATCTTTCTCCTACCAATACCAGTATCAATATCCTTCTGCAAGAAGTTGCTAGAAGTTTCCCTTTTGTCCAGTAGAAGTTTCCCTTTTGTCCAGTGGACGCATCCAGGTCTAGGGTAGACTCGCTGCTGGGCAGGGCCCAGCCAATTGCAACAGTGATAATGCCTATGTCACAACATATTTAAGATGGGGAAAATAAAAAAAAAAAAGACAGAAGAAGCAGAAGTGCAAGCAGAGAGAGGGAGGCGCGAGCCTTCAGGGCTTTGAGGCCCTCACCTTCTGGTATCCCACGGGGTGGCTGTCTAGGCCTGACTTGGTGTCGCTGGCCCAGCTGAGAGAATTGAAGAGAGGAGATGTGAAGAAAACATGAGAGGTGTCTGTCTGAGCTTGATTGCAAAGAATTTCTTGTGGGCATAACAGCTGCAGACGTTAAGGTCAGTGAAGAAGGAGGGGCAGGAGTAATGCAGCTCCTGGCCGAGATTCCCCTGCAGCTGTTGGTGCAGCCCATGGTGAGGCAGGTTGTCCTGCTGCAGCCCACGGAGGTCCACGGAAGAGCAGAGATCCATGGAGGAACCCCACGCTGGGACAGGCGGATGCCTGAAGGAGGCTGTGGCCTGTGAGGGGCCCACGCTGGGGCAGCCGTTGCTGAGGGACTGGACCCCATGGAAAAATGACTCACTCCAGAGCAGTTAATGAAGGACTGTAGTTTGTGGGAAGGACCCCACGCTGGAGGAGGGGAGGAACATGAACAGTTCTTCCCCTGAGGAGGAAGGAGTGGCAGAAAATAACGTGTGATGAACTGACCATAACCCCCCATTCCTGGGTAGGTATTCATCTCTGACTACTTCACCATGTAGCAGTGCTAAAGCTGCAGAAAAAGATGTTGCTCTCGCTGCAACACTACCTTTGAAGCCTTCAGTTCCATGCATTCTTTCAGCTACCGTACAGACTCTTTCAAGACAGATGTTCCCTTCTGGTGAGACTTCTGACCATATTAGACTGATATGCCAAAGTCCAGTTTTTCCCTCTTGGTGTGCAGAGCTCAAGCTGAATAACCATCGCTTTCTCAGTCACATGTGAAATACAGATAGGTTGTCATTTCTAGGGAAGAATCATGGAATCGTTTAGGTTGGAAAAGACCTTTAAGATCATCAAGTCAAACCATCAACCTAGCACTACCAAATCCATCAGTAAGCCATGTCCCTAAACTCCACATCTACCCACCTTTTATATATGTCCAGGGACTCCACCACCTCCCTGGGTAGCCTGTTTCAATGCCTGATAAAAATGCATGAAAACGTCTACTAAACATTGTATCTCACTACATCATAATACTAGATCATAAGGTATCTACCACTTGGTTGTTGGAAAACACAGCCAAATCTAATCTGAAATGAAAAAAAATGAAGCTTGAGCCTGCAACAAAAATATCCCAGTGACGGAATCTAATGATTTCTTCGGAACTTCTATTTGTATCATGCCCCCAAAATTCAAGTATTTGAGGATTTTCAGTCACTTTTCCTGTTTCTATGACATTTGTAAAGAAAAATTATTTTGTAGATACACCTGTTCCACTTAACTATCAAACAAAAAAAGAGCTTTTGATAAAAGAAAATTTGTTCAGTACTTGTTTTGTTGATTTTTAGCAACTAAATAATTAGATTTTTATTATTTCAAGTAATTTGGTAATTTCTTCTGTAAATAATTACTGGTCTTCAGATTATTTGTGTATGATAATTACTGTTCAATATTGATAATTTTATATAAATTTTATGACTTATAAATTATCCATTTAGCTGTGACTAGGCAGTTTAAACTGGGTTTTTAATATGTCAAAAGGGCTTTTACTCTTGACTAGGTATTTATTTAACTTTATTTACCTTTACCTTCTTTTATTGACCTAATTCCACCTTCTGAGACTAAAAAAAAAAATTGCTTAAAAAATATAAAACAGACTAGAACAGCTATGCATTCTGCTTGGAATTCTGACATTGCTCAGTGCTTCAAGTCTTCCAGCACTTAGGGACAGAAATATTCTGCATCCCTCAAGTTTGATCTGTTGGCTTCTCTGAACACATGATAAGTTATCAGGACAAATCTTGTCAACATGGTCTCTGTTATGGAGGTAATTAAATTATACTTGTAGTACAGATGGTAGCAATAATATTCAGGTTAGAATTCAAAGTACATCAAATATCGTGGAGAAGAGCTCACTGTTTTCCTAATACTTATAGAAAAGACAAATTAAGTAAGAACATGAATGTATTTGTTCACACACCTCTTCCTTACTACCTTCTCAATTCCACAGGAGCTTAATGTTCTGGCATTTCTTGCATAGGTTTTTTTTTGGTGGTGAGGTTTTTCTTCTTATTTTTTAGTTCGTTGGGGGATTTTTAACCATCCAAAGTCAGCTAATGTTAGATAAAATGCTTCAGCTGGCTTCTTTTATTACCCTCTTTCCTCAAGGTATTACCAGGTGCCATTAGTTAGGCTATCTGAATAGATACTAAATGGTAGCAAGTGAATTCCAAAGACACGAAGTTTACAGTATAATAAGTATATTAAATAACTTTGGCTGATTCTGCTGACATTGGTATTAAAACTATCTGAACATCACTGCCATCACTGCAGTAATGGAAGCACTAACATCAGGGTCTATAATGTCCTTCAGGTTGACATAAAGTCAAGATCATGGAACTACGGTCCCTCAGCAATAGTCATACACCAGTACAGGCACAGTCAGTTATCACATTCCTCTCTTGTGGTAATGTGAACTTGAATGATCTTAAACTGTGATATATGATGACAGCATGGCCATTTTTTCACCGTATGTGGTGATATTACCTTGCAGACCCCACTAAGGACTTTGTTAAGGCCTGACTCCATCCCATAAGATCTTCAGAAAGAAGGTGATCTTCAGAAAGAAGCTGATGATATATAGGCTAGATGAAAAGACAATGAGTTGAACTGAAAAGTGATAAACGGTCAGTGTCAGAAGGTGGTGATCACCAGCACAAAGTCTAGTGGGAGGCCAGTAACTAGTGGTGTACCCTGGGTGTCAGTAATTACTGGAGTACTATTTAATGTCTTCATGTTTTTTGTGTGCATAGTTTGCAGATGAAACCAAACTGGGAAGAATGGCTGACACACCAGTGGGTCATGTTGCCATCCAGAAGGACCCCGATGGGCTAACAGGAACCTCATGAAGTTCATCACGGAGAAGTGCAAAATCCTGCACACAGGGAAGAAAAGCCCCATGCACCTGTACACACTGGGGACTAACCATCCGCAAAGTAGTTTTGCAGAAAAAGCCCTGGGCTTCATGGTGGTTACCAAGTTGAACATGAGCCCCTGGTGGCAAAGAAGGCTAATTGTATCCTGGGGCTGTATTAGGAAGAGTGTTGCCAGCAGGACAAGGGAAGTGATCCTTCCCCTCTACTGAGCCCTGTTACAGTTACACTTGGAGTCCTGTGTCCAGTTCTGGGCTCTCCAGTACAAGAGTAACATAAACATACTGAAGAGAGTAGAACAAAGGGCCATAAAGATGATTAAGGAACCTTAATCATACTCATGAGGAAAGTCTGAGAGAGCTAGGACATTCGGCTTGAAGAAGAGAAGGCTCAGGGATGATCTAATTGAAATTACATATATACTAGATCATAAGGTATCTACCACTTGGTGATTGGAAAATACCACCAAATCTGATCTGATTGGGATGATCTCATTGAAGTTATATTTATATATGAAGGGAGGGTGCAAAGCGGATGGAGTCAGGCTCTTTTTCAGTGACAGAACAAGAGGCAGTGGGCACAGACTGAAACACAGACAGTTCCCTTTGAAGATCAGAAAACACTTTTTTTTACTGTGAGAGTGACTAAGCACTAGCACAAGTTGTCCTGGAAGGTTGTGTAGTTTCCCTCCCTGAGAGATATTCAAAAGCTATCTGGATGTGGTTCTGGGCAACACACTCTAGACAGCCCTGCTTGACAGGGGCACTGGATTTCCAGAGGTTCCTTCCAACCTCAACCATTCTGTGATTCTATGAAAGGAACCATGGAGTGGGAAACTGGATAGTTTGCTATCATATGGCCTCCTCTATAAGATCATGAATCTACCTATTATCCAGAACAGCATACACTCTGGAAGCACGTGCATATTAAGGCCAGTGTTGCCACTCTAATTATGAAACTAGTTTTAGTTCCTGTTTAATTCAGTGTTAATTGGATGACCCATTCATACCACCTTATGAACAGTTGTAAAATGTAATTTTAGTATCTTGGGACACTAAATATCTTCTTCAAGAGCAGGCCTGTGCCTATGACAGTCTTCTCTGATAAAAGTTGTGTTCTAGGACACAAAAGGTGTGTTTCAAATGGATCCACTTATTTTATCTGGTAGTGTGGAAATCTGAGTCCTGAAGATTGCTCTGCTCATGCAATGTTATGATGTTGACACTAAAACTATCTAAAAACTTTCTGGACATTAACAAAAGTTTGAAACAACTCTGCCTCTCCTCCTTTCAGTATGCCCTCATAGTGGGTTTGAGATTCTAGCAAGAACAAAAAAAAAATCCACTAAATTTGTAAACTTTATTCTACTGTCTATTACCACCATCCATTGAGGACAGTGAATCTCAGAGTTATGTTTTTCTAAAGTGCAATCTGTTTTCCAAAACTGAACATGCAGAGCTGTTGTGCTACTGAGGAGAGAACACTTGTTAACAAGCATTGCTTATAAATGCCTGGCAGCCTAACTATCTTCTATCACCTGATACTGGTACCACCTCAGTACTAAGACGTGTCTTTTCACTTGCACGGATGATGCCATTTTGGATTGTTTGGATATTTGTCAAGTACTGTGAGAAACTTGGATACTAATACCATTTTTAAGAAGTCTGTTTAGATTACTGTATTCTACATAATCAAAATTCTTAGCATGCAAAGAGATTCAGATTGCTTTTTCATTCTGAGAGTAAGCCTGCATCTGTAATTGACCAAACAACATCAAGTGCATTCGGACTGGGAAGCTTAGTCTGCCGTTTGGAAGTAGCATTTTTGTGTCATTATTGATGCAGAGAAAAATAACTGCTAAAACTAGAAAAAAAAAAATCCAAGTAGGGAATTATTTGGTTACAAAGAAGAACCACCAGAGAAGGGTGATGTTCATGTATTCCCATAAGATTGTGATGGTAATGCATTAGATAAGTTGTATATATCATGATAGCCATTTCATGTCATAGTCTTGTTAGTTTTATCGCAAAGTAAGATAGGTTTTCTTTAAACTTCCTAACTTCCATTACCTAGAGGATAATTTAAAAAATTTGATGGATGGTACATCTGCATTAGTTATACATACACAGTATTCAAACTGCATCCATACTCTTCTGACCCGAGTCATTTGGAGACTGGGTAATCCATGATGTCAGAGCCTTAATAGGTTACATTTGCTCCTGGCTTCTAAGAAAGTTAGTTACTGAATGATTCTGTTATTAGTTGATAGATGATTGTTACTATTTCCTGAGCTCTCATTTCTTCTTCTGACACTTGCAATTTCATTAATATTAAAGAATTTACCTCTGATAGACTACTACCATGAAGATATTTTGAGTAATTTCTTTTTCACATGGATCATCTTGATTTGCAACCTGTTAAGCAGAGACTTCTTCAGAGGTGACGTTTGGTAAAGATACACTTTCACTGAAGCAGTCAATTTCAGTGTCAGGTTATGATGCACTAGTCTCATTACTAAAGCCAACTGAATAATAGTTACAAAATAATTTATTCAGTGAATTGTGACATTTTTCTAGCAAATTATTCAAGTAATATTTCTTCATTCATTGCCTAACTCTATTGTGTCAGTTTTTCCTCTGTTATCTGAGCAATGAAGTGGATGTTACATACTTTGAATTGAACAAGAACATGTTTTATTAACAAATAGGGACATTTAGTCTTATTTTTATCCTTTCATTCTGTCATGCAAGTTAGTGAAGTATTGTTAATTCACCACTGTTTAAATAAATTAATATGATCCAATGTTTAGTCTTTGATATTAATTGGCTGTAATATTTGCCTATTTTAACTATTTACGTTTAATGATAAACAATTTCTTATAATAATTTACATATTTTTCAAAGAGCACAATCTTTCTACGTAGAAGAAATTAGTTTTATAAATAAAGAGATGCTTGAAAGATTTGATATTTTGCCTTCAACACAAGGCAGTTAAAAAGGATCCCCAAAAAAGATTCATATTACAAAGAAAGAGTGAGTACTCCAAAAAACAGATGCCTAGTTTTAAACTCTGAACACCTCAGTAAGAGGACCCTAAGCTTCAACTTGTAAATTCTCACTCATGAACAGTGTTTTGTGTGGGCTTCGGGTTATACAGTTTTCCTTTCAGGATGGCTGCCCCATTGCTTTTAGCTAAATTGGATTTTGATGCAATAAGTGATGTTCTCAGGGATTAAACTCCATGTAGATATAACAGTGAGTTTTCCCTTACTCTGCCTGCAGTTTTGATGTACAGTATTACCTGCACATAAATGATAACAGACATACTTGCCTCCCTCAAAGATTCATGTACAGTAAGTTTGTACACAAAACTGAAGCTTATGTCTTGAATGCAGCTCACTGGTTTACCTGCTCCAGGTTTGTCAATCAGGTTTAGTAAGGAGAGGGTCCTGAAGCCTGAAATCGGAAGATGTGCAACTATATTGCCTCCTTATGATGGTGTTCAAGATAGATACATTTACAAGGGGTAGTTGAGTGACATGGCACTTGGCAAATCCTGTCCTACTCTGCTTTCATGAGACCAGAGGCCAGACTATAAGCAGTGTCCAACTGAACGTAAAAACCTTCCTAGGTTTACTTAAAGAGACATATTCTGTGTCATCTCCACAGCAGCACCTAGAGAATCTAACGGATGCCACCTCTGTTTCTTACAAGGAATTGAGGGAAAAAGAGCAAAACTGCTTAAAATGAAGGCTTATGTTAGACAACCTATCATATAAGAAGGACCACACTACTCCAAGGCACAATCCACTTAAACATCTGTCTCATCCATGGGTCCTGAGTGAACTGATGGATGAAGTTGCCAAGCTGCTGTCCATCATACTTGAGAAGTTGTGGTAGTCTGGTGAGGTTCCAAATGACCGGAAAAGGGAAAACATAACCCCCACTTTTAAAAAGGGGAACAAGGAAGATGCAGGGAACTACAGGCCAGTCATTCTCACCTCTGTGTTAGCAAAGTCATGGAGCAGATTCTCCTGGAAAGCACGTTAAGGCACATGAAAAGTAAGGAGGTGACTGGTGACAGCCAATGTGGCTTCACTAAGGGCAAACAGCTCCTGAAAAATTTGGTAGTCTTCTCTGATGGTGTTACAGCATTGGCGGAAAAGGGAAGAGCAACTTATGTCATCTACTTGGACTTGTGCAAAGCATTTGACACTATCTTCCACAACATCCTTCTCTCTAAACTGGAGAGACATGGATTTGACAGATAGACCTCTCGGTGGATAAGGAATTGGCTAGATGGTCGAAATCAAAGAGTTGTGGTCAACAGCTTGATGTTCAAATGGAGATCAGTGATGAGTGGCATTCCTCAGGGGTTAGTATTGGAACTGGCCCTGTTTAACACCTTGTGAACATGTACAGTGGGATAGAGTGCATCCTTGGCAAGTTCGCCAATAACACCAAGGTGTGGTACACTTGACATGCTTGAGGGAAGGGAGACCATCCAGAGAGACCTTGACAGGCTTGAGAGTTGGGCCAATGTAAACCTCATTAAGTTCAACAAGGCCAAGTGCAAGGTCCTGCACGTGGGTCAGGGCAATCCCAAGCACAAATAGAGGCTGAGTGGAGAATGTGTTGAGAGCAGCCCTGAGGAGAAGGACTTGGGTGTGCTGGTGGACAAGAAGCTGAATATGGGCTGTCAATGTGTGCTTGCAGCACAGAAAGCCAACCGTATCCTGGGCTACATCAAAAAAAAGCATGGCCAGCAGGTCGAGGGAAGTGATTCTCCCTCTGTAATCCACTCTTATGAGACTCCAGCTGGAGCCCCCAACATAGGAAGGACACGGGCCCATTGGAGCGAGTCCAGAGGAGGGCCACAAAAATGATCAGATAAATGGAACACCTACCCTATCAGGACAGGCTGAGACAACTGGGATCGTTCAGCCTGGAGAAGAGAAGGCTCCAGGGAGACTTTATAACTGTCTTCCAGTACCTAAAGGAGGCACACAAGAAAACTAGGGAGGGAGTTTTGACAAGGGCACGTAGTGATAGGAGCAATGGCTTTAAACTAAAAGGGAGTAGGTTTAAACTAGACGTAAGGAAGAAATTTTTTACAATGAGGGTGGTGAGGCACTGAAACAGGTTGCCTAGAGAAATTGTGGATGCCCCATTTCTGGGAGTGTTCAAGGCCAGGTTGGATGTGGCTGTGAGTGACCTGGTCTAGTGGGAGATATCTCTGGTCCTTACAAAGGAGTTGGAACTAGATTATCTTTAAAGTCACTTCCAATACAAATAATTTTATAATTCTATGATTGTACTTTAGTTCTATTACTGTAGGATCTGATGAGTAACAGAAAACAAATGAACACTCATCGCAGACCTCAGTCATCATCCCCCTCCAGCCTTCTCCTCTCCAAACTTGAGGGTCCTGGACTTTAGACTTCCCACCTGATACATGACTTTTGTAATTTTTATTGTCCTTTTCTATTCACTTTAATGTGACTCTGTCTTTGATGACATACAGAGACTAGAACTTCATACAATACCCAAGATGTAAGTTCACTGAGGCTTTATATAGGAGCACAAAAGGCAACTTGTTCTCAGTACCCTCTCCAATGATTCCCAACGTTCTGAATCTCTGGTTGCCACAGTATATTTAGATAATTGATATGGAGAGCTATCAGCAATGACCTCAATATCTTTTCTGAACTGTACCTGCTAGTTCCAATTTCAATGGAGGTAAAGTTTAGTTCATCATTCTCCTAGCAGTGTTTCTTCACTTTTCTCTATACAGAAGCTCATTTGCCACCTTTAGTTGTGTAGTTTGGCAAGGTCTTTTTGAGGTTTCCTACCATCAACAAAAAGCAGAGAAAATTACTGTCAACAAGCTCGGAATTTTCACTGTTCACTCCCTTATCCAGTTTACTGACAAAGCTATTGACTAAAATCTGTCCAACCACTGGTTAATTGCTCAGAGTGCCACCACTGACTCTTTTCCTGATTTATTCTTTGTTACTTACCCTTATATTTTAGATTTTTCACTTTATAAAACAATTAAATATGTGTTACTTTTATATGATGAGTGTGTGATTTATGAGAGATTTATGAAGTAAAGAAAGTAGTTTTGACACGTTAGGATCTCTGAGGAAGAATATATAACTGAATACACTAAACACATTCAAACAGTTTACCAGGAAACAGCACAGATCAGGTTGATAAGAGTAAAATTTGAATCTTATTAAATTGTCTAGTTTTGGCTAGTTCTTAGATTTAGATTAATGATACTCTGGCAACAACAAAATTCATATCCTTCACTATTGAAGTTGCCCATGTTATGCAAAAAAATTACCACTGTTATTGCTGAAAATAATTTATTAGAAATAACTATTCCAAAAACTGTTACAAAACAAGAGGTCTACTTACACTAAGAGTGAATCATATAGATTTTAAAGTTTTCAGAAGTTATTTATAAGTAGATGCCCTTATTATAGATGTTTTCACCTGTCTCCTGTGTCTAAGCCTCTCCAAATAAATATGAAGAGAAAGCTATGATAAACATTTTGGAGCCCCTTCTTAGTAAATTTGGATTTTAGAGCTTTGCAATTTTCATGGAAATCAGATCATGAGTTTTAAAAACAGACTTATCTTAGGAGGCTTGTGAGCTCTGAAGAGGTTATGCATGAATTTACTAACATAGTTGGAAAAAAAAAAGCACAGGTGTGTGCCTAAAAAGATTTTCAAAAGTTCCTAAAGAACTGAAAGTAAAAAAACCTCAGGTATGGATCTCTCTTGTGGAAGTGAAAAACTAAATATGTGCAAATATGTGTCAAGGAATACGTTAGCAAATTGAACATACCTAAGTCCTAGGGCACCGATGGGATGCACACGAGTGCTGAGGGAGCTGGCAGATGTCATTGCAAAGCTACTGTCAATAATATTTCATTGATCATGGTGACAGGGAGACTTGCCTGAAGAGTAGAGAAAAGCAGTCAGGGGCACAAAGTTTAGTTGGAGGCCAGCAACTAGCAGTGTACTCCAGGAGTCAATAATATGTTTGATTGTGTTCAACATCTTAATGATCTGGATGATGAGGCAAAGAGTTCCCTCAGCAAGTCTGCTGATAACACACAACTGGGAGAAGCGACTGATACGTCAAAGGGTTGTGCTGCCATCCAGAGGGACTTTGACAGGCTGGAGAAATGGCCTGACAGGAATCTCATGAAGTGCAACAAGGAGAGGTGTAAAGTTCTGCACCTGGGGAGGAACAGCCCCATGCACCAATACAGGCCAGAGGCTGCCCAACTGAAAAACAGCTTTGCAGAAAAGGACCTGGGGGTCATGGTGGACATCAAGTTGAACAGGAGTCAGTAATGTGCCCTGTGGCGAAGTAGGATAATAGTATCCAGGACTACATTAGACACAGTGTTACCAGCAGGTCAAGGGATGTGATCCTTCCCCTCTACTCAGCAGTGGTGAGACCACATCTGGAATGCTGTGCCCAGTTCTGTGCCCTTCAGTACAAAAGAGACATGGACATACTGGAAAGAGTTCAACAAAAGGCCACAAGGATGATTAAGGTACTGGAGCATCTCTCACAGGAGGAAAGACTGAGAAAGGTGGGACTTTTCAGCCTAGAGAAGGCTCATCAGTGTATAAAAATAAGTGAAGGGAGGCTGTAAAGAAGAGAGAGCCAGGCTCTTTTCAGTGGTGTTCAGTGACAGGGCCAGAGGCAATGGGCAAAAACTGAAACACAGGAAGATCCATTTGAGCATTAGGAAACAGTTTATTGTTGTGGAGGTGATTGAGCACTGGAACACGTTGCCCAGAGAGGTGGTAGGGCCCCCATTCTTGGGAGATATTAGAAAGTCAGGTCCTAGGCAACTGGTTCTAGGCGGTCCTGCTTGGGCTAGAGTGGTTGGATCAGTTGACCTCCAGAGGTCAGTGAGTCAGTGTATAAATGAACCAGTGGTGTGGAGAAGAGCATTTTAGGCATGTTGGCAGCTGTGGAACTTCTTAGGATACAAAGTTTTACAGAAAGGGGTACTGCACCTTTAAAATAGACAGGCTACGGGCTCTGAAAAAAAAAACCCCAAAACCTCTGCCTGTGTGCTTGCGTGTGTGTGTGTGTATGAAGCTGATAGAAAGACCTAGTCCAGACTGGCCCTTGATAAGGGGATGTTGAGAAATTGCTGAATTGCCTAGGAGGGAAATAAATAATGTAATCTTAAAAAATAGGAGAGAAGTATTAGATTGCTGAAATGCTGCTTAATTTCCCCTGCTTTGTAGCTCGATATTGCAAGTGCCAAAATTACTTCTTCCCACACACTGAAAACATTAAGTGGCACTAAAGTGCTCTGTCAAACAACAACCTTTATATAATAGGTGACCCAAACTTGCTGCATCAAGAATAATCAGTGAGCTAATATTGCCAAGTAGATAGCTTTGTTCAGGTTATGGAGCAGAACATGCCAGCAGAAGAATGACACTGAAATAAAGAAGAAAAAAATGGATGCCACATATAGTAATGGAATCTTTGGTTGGAAATCTAAATACTGATAGCAAGAATGCAATATTAGTGTAACATTACTGTTTGACTAGGATGCTGATAGAGATGAGGAAGTGTCCAGGGTGTCAGGCACATGCACCTTCCTCCTCAACTTTCAGCTGCCTACACTGAAGGCAATCTCTGATACAGTGCAGGTGCATAGTCTTGGTTCACTCAGCTGTGAAGAACAAGCTAGAAGAATCCTCAACTAGAGACTTCACTTGTGAGCAGCTTTTTAAACCAAGACTATTGGCTCAAATTCTATTCTATTCTATTCTATTCTATTCTATTCTATTCTATTCTATTCTATTCTATTCTATTCTATTCTATTCTATTCTGTTCTATGGGCCTTTACCTCACCTCCACAGTACATCCCTTCCCCATGGTCCTGCACAGGCATCCCATGTATGTACCCAGGACCCTGGGTACCTTCACCAGGCCTGATCCTGAAGCCCACGCATACACCGATGTTTCAGCCAGGTCTCAGCCTATTGCTGTCCCCATCCCCATGGGCCACTCGGTGGCTTTGTCTGATCATGGATACAGTAAACACTCTGCTCTTCTTTTTTTGGGTACTCTGGGACTATGTGCATCCTTAGTGTGGCTCTGCTGATGAACAGATGAAGATTTCTGGAGGTGGTAAGTGACTGATCCTGCCACAAATAGTTCTAGATTACAAAGAAAAAGATTATGCTCTAGACATGATTGTGTGGTGCACAGGACTTAGTTCAAGATAGGTTTATGGAAGAGCTACTTAGTAACAGTGACCACACTGTGGTTTCTCACTAAGCCTCAACAAACCAAATAAATTTGTTGGTGTACAGGGGTACCTGTCCCTAAAGTCTAATCCATTTCCAATAATTCTTTATACCTGTGTAAAAAAAGACAAGGAGAAGACAAGGGGAAACAGGTACAAATGGCACCAGGGGAAGTTTAATCTTGATATAAGAAAGAAATTTTTTACAGCGAGAACCATAAATCACTGGAACAACCTTCCAAGGGGTGTGCTGGAGTCCCCATCACTGGAGTTTCTCAAGATGCGATTGGACAGCATGCTAGACTATTTCATCTAGGCTCCCCTTTCCCATTAAATGTTGGACTAGATGATCTTTTGAGGTCCCGCTTTTCTATTACTTAGGCGCATCAGATTTTCTACCAGATTTCTATAGATTATGAATGACTGATCTAAAATGCTTAAAAATAACAAAAAAAACTCCTGTGGTATAATGACCTAGAAAAAATCCCATGAATTTTTTAGTGGATCTCTCTTCTGGTATTAAAAAAAAAAATTCACTCTGTTATTTGTGTAACTTTAAGCACATGAGTGGTTCCATTTACTGAAATGAGGGTATTCATCCCATTTACTTAAATAGAACTGGTTCAGTACTGAAAGTCAAGCATATAGATAAGTATTTGAAAATATGAGGGCTCTATTTGTCTAGAGAAGATTTTCAGAAGCAGTGAATGTAAGTGTTTTCTTGAGGTGCATTTCAAAGGCAAATATGCTTGTTTTCTCTTTTTTTTCCTCTGTTTTGATTATCCCGTTTGATCTCATAGGTGTGAGTTTCTATCTCCTTACAGAAGCTGGGCATTACCTATTACTATGTACCTAGTTTTTTTTTCTTCAATTATTCAATTTTACAGTTTCCTTTTATAGTGTCCATACATAGTCTGTCTTTTTCATTCCTCCAACTTACTATCTAGTCAGCAGTCTTTTAATTCAAAAGACATGGGCCAAACATCATGTTCTTGGTTGCCGTTTCAAACTAAATGTGTTATGCTGGAGTTGGTGATTGCTCTGTGAAATTAAGAGTGCTTTAACCCTGGTAGGCAGCTAAGACTTATTCATGGAACACAGTAGAGCATTATTTATGAGACATAGTCTCTTAAGGGGTATACCTGCTGCAGCATGGACTTATCCTTGGCCACAGACACTGTGAGGTGTTCCTGCATGGCCTCACGCAGAGCCACTGATGCTTCAAGGTATATCTGCTGCAGCATGGAGTGATCCTTGGGCCACAATCCCTTTAAAGGCGTATCTGCTGCAGCAGGGATATATCCACAAACAGAGGTGCTTTGAGGTGTACCTGCTCTGTTGTGGACTCATCCGCAGCCACAAGTGCTTTGGGGTCTACTGCTCCCATGCAGACTCAGCCACAAGTTGCAGTCCCTTTGTCTCAAGTTCACACTAGTGTTCTGATCTGTCCAGTACAGCAGCACGGGAACAGCAGTGATGTCCTATACATCTGCCAGCTCAGGTTCATGGCCATTGCTGTTGTCAGAATGTTCCTGGGCACAGCAGAGTATTATGACGAGCAATACAGCAAGCAGCAAAAGCAAAAAGCAGCTGCTAATGAGCACTAGACTCTCATATACAGTAAGGCACAGGAGCCTGCCAATTAATAGCTAAACAGCTATAACAGCTATGAATTCAATCTAGCACACTCTAATCAAATCTGACATTATATTGAACCCTTTGAGCTCCACGTTCAGTTCCAAAAAGAACTGTCATAGTTTAAGCCCAGTAGGCAGCTAAGCCGCATACGGCCACTCAATCACCCCCCTATGACGGGATGGGGAGAGAATCAGAATGTTAAAAGTGAGAAAACTCATGGGTTGAGACAAAAGCAGTTTAATAAATAAAGCAAAAGTCACACATGCAAGCAAAGCAAAGTAAGGCATTTGTTCAGTACTTTGTATTGGCAGACAGGTGTTCAGCTGTCTCCAGAAAGCAGGGCTCCGTCACGTGTAACGATTACTTGGGAAGACAAATGCCTTAACTCTGAATATCCCTCCTTTCCTTCTTCTCTTCCCAACTTTTATTGCTAATCATGACATCATATGGTGTAGGATATCCTTTTGGTCAGCGGAGGTCAGCTGTCCCAGCTGCATCCCCTCCAAAATCCATGTTCACTCTTACTCTACTCACTGGCCAGGCAGTGTGAGAAACAGAAGAGGCCTTGATGCTGTGTAAGAACTATTCAACAATAACTAAGACAGTCTTGTGTTATCAACACTGTTTTGGTCACAAATCCAAAACACAGCACCATACCAGCTGCTATGAGAAAAAATTAACTTTATCCCAGTCAAACCCAGTATACAATGTTAGCCTTTATAGATTAGGAAGAAAGTGGGCCAGCTGGTCCCCAGCAGGCAAATCGACCTCAAGTTTCTGTCCCACTCTTTGTAAATATCAACATACATATACATATGTATATGTATTATTTATACTTTTTTTCTGTGTGCAAGGAAGACTGAGGGGTTGAAATGTAACTGATAGGCTTTCTTCTTCAAAGGAAGAAAAAGAAAAAGGAAAAAGAAGTTTACACAGTAATCAATTATCCAAAGTAATGTGTAATTACATCTCCATTGTTGATTCTCATTACTGACCAGTTCATCATATCTTCCCAATTAATAATGGAGTTAGTGGAACATTCTTTTAAAAATAGGCTTACATAGTTAAACAATATGCAGTCCATCTTTCAGCTATCTAAAATTAGCATCCATGTAGTTACACTTGGGGAGCAATTACTGATGTTTGACTGCAAAGTGCACAGGAAGACAGCATGAATTTAATTTTAAAGTAACTTGATTTTTGCAAATAACTTGATGTGCCAGCGAGCGGTGCTCATGAGATACAAGCCTTTGAGTGGTGTGCAATTCTCAAGAAAAGTACAATATCCAAGTGAATATATGTTGTAGCATCATTCTGTCTGGAAATAGTTTTAGTCTGTTTGTCATTTGAAGCTTTTTTAAAGCATGAACTCACAGTCAGAGATTTTTTTTTTTCTCTGATGTCATAAAAGTGCAGACAATGAGTGACTGGATTATTCAAAACAGAAGTAATGAACATACTTGGAGCTGTAAAACAGATGAAAAAAAAATCCCTGTCAAGAAGTTCTTTGAACTCATTTGTCATAAGTAAGGTTTGTTTTTGTTTTAAATATTGCTGTTCTCATAAATTGTTGGCACCACTTGTGTGCTATATACAATTAAACCAGTGATTTTTAATCTCTTTAGCTCCTCAGACAAATATTAATAAATATTAATCAAAATATTACCAGAAAAAAAGCTTCTGAGAAATTCATGTAGTTTGTACATCTTTTCAACAGGAAAATCATTGAGTGGAAGCAATAGCAGAGAAAGCAATAACTTAATTGAGACTGAGATGATACGCTCTTATTCCACAGAGTAATCCACAGAGAATTACAGCGACTGTCATTATAAACTTGGCATTTACTGGTAAGTTTCAGAGTCACTACAACATTATAGTGTCTAGGATATCATAGTAACTAATGTAAACTTCAGTGCTGACCTCTGTAACTGCTGAAGGTGCACTAGCATGGATAAATTTGTACATGTTTTCCCCAAACAGTAGCTGCTCTATTGATGGATAAGCCTAGTCTCTCAAGCTGTCAAATCACTACTAAATTCATCAAGAATGTTAACAGAGAGTTTCTATTTTATATGTTTACCATCCTAAATAATAGTCATCTGGTTTGGAGCCACCAGTTTAGTCAGTGAAGATTGCTTCTCTGTTTTCAGCTATCAAACAATCCCTTTGCTTTTCTATTCATTGCAATAAGTACAAACAGAATTAAATTTAGAGTGCTCTCCTCTTGGCTGCAAAAAAAAAAAGTGAAAGGTGAAAATGCATTTTTAGAACACCTTTACTGATGTATCCTAAAAACATTTTCCTCTTTTTATTTTTTTCCCTTCAACTTTTGACATTCTAAAAGTTATAACTTGAGGTCAAATTATATTTTTGTATTTGCCTAGATTTCTAAAAGTAATTTTAAAAGACTGTATTTGCAGATGTGGAACCAGCAGTACTTATGGAGTCAGAAGCAAAACTAAAATAGAGGAAAGACCAGAAGACAGATGAAAAACATAGGAAAGTCATAGGAAAGCTAGTCAGCAGTAAGTGATCAGGCTGTTTTTTTTGTGGTTTGTATAAAATAAAAAATGAGTCAGTAAGTTTCTTGCTTTGAAATAATTTAAATTATTACTTTCCTCCAGTCTGAATGGTGCACTGATGGTAAAGAGAATGGTAAAAATAAGCCACAGGACTGTGAATGGGAGCTATTGCTATTTGTGCATGTGCTGGTTTTGTGTAGCAGGGGGGCTATGCAAAGCTTCTGTAAGGAGCTGCTAGAAGTTTCGCTTTTGTCTGGTGGACTCAGCCAGGTCTAGGGAGGAGGACCTGCCACTAGCCAGGGCCAAGCTGATTTGCAACAGTGATAATGCCTCCCTGATAGCATATTTGAGAAGGGCAAAATAAAAAAATAAAAGAGAAGAAGCAGAAGTGGAGGCAGAGAGGGGAAGGCACCGCGCTGGGCGGCCATCTGGGCCCGACTTGGCCCAGCCTGGCTGCAAGAAGTGGAGAGGAGATGAGATATGAAGAGAACGTGAGAGGCGTCTGCCTGAGCCGATTGTGAAGAACTCCTGGTGAGCATAATGGCTGCAGACACCAAGTTCAGTGAAGAAGGACAAGGAGGAGTAAGGTCTCTCTTGGCGGAGATTCCCCTGCAGCCTGTGATGCAGCCCATGGCAAAGCAGGCTGTGCCTCTGCAGCCCATGGAGGTCCACGGAGGAGCAGAGATCCACCTACAGCCTATGGAGGACCCCACATCGGGGCAGGGGGATGCCCAAAGGAGGCTGTGGCCCATGGAGGGCCTGTGCTGGGGCAGCTAATTCCTGAGGGACTGCACCCTGGGGAAAAACAACTGCACTGGAGTAGTTAATGAAGGACTGTAGTGCATGGCACAGACCCCACGCTGGAGCAGCGGAGGAAAATCCTTGTGCAAGGCATTTGACACTGTCCCGCACGACATCCTTCTCTCTAAACTGAAGAGGCATGGCTTTGATGGACGGACCAATTAGTGGATAAGGAGTTGGCTGGATGGCTGCACTCAGAGAGTGGTGGTCAATGGCTCAATGTCCAAGTGGAGATCGATCACGAGTGGCATCCCTCAGGGGTCCATGTTGGCCCCGGCCCTGTTCAACATCTTTGTCGGCGACATGGACAGTGGGATAGAGTGCACCCTCAGCAAGTTTGCCAATGACAGACACACTGTCGACACACTGGAGGGGAGGGATGCCATCCAGAGGGACCTGGACAGGCTGGAGAGGTGGGCCCGTGCCAACCTCATGAAGTTCAATCAGGCCAAGTGCAAGGTCCTACACCTGGGTCGTGGCAATCCCAGGCAGAAATACAGGCTGGATGGGGAATGGATTGAGAGCAGCCCTGAGGAGAAGGACTTGGGAGTGCTGGTGGATGAGAAGTTTAACATGACTAGGCAATGCACCCTTGCAGCCCAGAAGGGCCAACCGCATCCTGGGCTGCATCAAGAGGAGCGTGGCCAGCAGGTCGAGGGAGGTGATTCTGCCCTTCTACTCTGCTCTGGTGAGATCCCACGTGGAGTACTGTGTCCAGTTCTGGAGCCCCCAACACAAGAAGGACATGGACCAGTTGGAGAGCGTTCAGAGGAGGACCATGAAGATTATAAGAGGGCTGGAGCACCTTTCCTATGAGGACAGGCTGAGAGAGTTGGGGCTGTTCAGCCTGGAGAAGAGGAGGCTCCGGGGAGACCTGATAGCGGTCTTCCAGTACCTCAAGGGGGCCTACAAGAAAGATGGGGAGAGGCTGTTCAGTAGGGCCTGTTGTGACAGGACTAGGGGTAATGGTTTTAAAATAGAGGGAGGTAGATTTAGATTAGATATTAGGAAAAAATTTTTACACTGAGGGTGGTAGAACACTGGCACAGGTTGCCCAGAGAGGTGGTGGATGCCCCATCCCCGGAAACTTTCAAGGCCAGGTTGGATGAGGTTCTGAACAACCTGATCCAATCGGGGATGTCCCTGGTCCTTGCAGGGGGGTTGGACTAGATGACCTTTGAAGGTCCCTTCCAACTCTAACCATTCTATGATTCTATGAATGTGAGGAGTTCTTCCCTCAAGGAGGAAGAAGTGGCAGAAAATAAGGTGTGATGAACTGCCCATAACTCCTATTCCATATTCCTCCTGTGCCACTTGAGGGGAAAAGCGGTGAAGATAATTTGAAATGAAGTTAAGCCCAGGAAGAGGGTAGAGGTAGGGGAAATATGTTTTCTGTTCTCATCCTGCTTTGGTTTTATTATTAATAACTGGAAATACTTTTCCCCAAGTCAAGTCTGTTTTGCCTGTAACTGTAGCTTGAATGATCTCTTCCTTTCCTTATCGCAAACCTCAACCGTTTTGTTATATGATCCATATTATCTCTCCCCCATTCTCTCATGTGAGTGAGAGACTGCGTAGATTTGTCTTGAGTGGAGCTGAACTATGACAGTACAAATACAAGATTCTTTAAAGTGCAAAACTTACAGAGGTATAGAGGGTATGATTATTGTGCACCTAAGTTATGGGTCACTGAAAAGATAAAAAATAAGATCTATATATTTTTATAAGGTTACATTATCTTTGAGTAGGATTTGCAACTGCTTTCAGCTCAGGTGCAATCCTTTCTCTCTCAAGAGAAGCCAGATTATAGCCCAGATCAAGTAAGGTGATGCAGACTGAGACCTGAGCTATGATTACTCAAATGATGTCTCTATAGAATTTTCTTTAGATCCAATGCACATTTATTTATTGGAAAGCTGAGGATCTCAAGGAGACACTTGTGTCTCCAGCCAACTGCTTGGTGATTTATTAACGTCCTCTGAAAATTTGTTAAATAAAAGGCTAGATATGTGATAAAGGAATCCAACTGCAACACTGAAGGAACACAAGCAAAGGCTATACATCCAGTAGCTTATTTCATGTTGCAGCAAATAAAAGCAGCTTTTATGTAACTTTCTCATTTTTACATATTCTCAAGCTTTTTCTGCAAAGTCTTTCAGTGTCAGACACTGAACAGTGCTAAGGGTGAGACAGAATCTGGACATTGGGGTTTATT
This sequence comes from Chlamydotis macqueenii, assembly GCF_036417535.1. Taxonomy (NCBI): domain Eukaryota; kingdom Metazoa; phylum Chordata; class Aves; order Otidiformes; family Otididae; genus Chlamydotis; species Chlamydotis macqueenii. Next base: position 44,371,674 of record NC_141593.1, read on the forward strand.
TAAGTAACAAGATCAGAACCTCTGCCTTACTCAATTAACTTGTTTGCTCATGCTCAGCCACGCCTAAGTCCAAGAGGTCTTGACTTCCCTGCCTGGCAGGAAAGTCACTGCTGGCCTGCGATGGTTAGGCAGAAAGTTATATTGGTTCTTGCTGTATTGCTGTTTCCAGTTTCAGGCGTTTGGGATTGGGATCCCTGGGCATCCCTGACATTCGACTCCACACAGATCTCTGACTTTTAGCAGGTTCTCTCACTTCCAGGATCTTTTCTCCGGTGAAGGTCTTCATCTTCTTATTGCAAAGGGCACTTTTTCCTTCTGGAAACTCGTGGGTTTGACACTGGCTCCTCTTTCTGGAAGCACCTAAACATCCAGTTTTCTTGATATAAATAGTCTGTGTACAGAAGTACAACATAGGATCAACTTCCAAATTGGTGGTTCTGTCTCATGTCTCTTTGTTATTTGGACAATTCAGGATATGCCACTTTTGTTTAGCCAAGGTGGTGCCAAAATTTAAAATCAAACTACAGTTTTGTAGTTGAAGTTGAAGCTAGCAAGTAGCAGGCTTCTGCATGACAGTTCAAAAGTTCAGTTTTCAACAGTCTCCCACACATGCAACCAATTATCTGCCAGCTAATAACATTTGTAACTTAAGCAATGTTTTCACCTATGACAAACAGCTGTAGGAAAAATCAAAATATAGGCCTATCTTACATAGGCCCATACTTACATACAGCATTGTATGATTCCACCTACGTGAAAATTAAACAAACTAAAAATATTTAATGAGTACTCTATAGCAAGCAAAGTTTTATTTTTTGGCTTTCTGTATTATCTTCCTGACTTTCAGTGTCTTTGCTAGTTTTCAAAACTGCTATCTTTTTATTTCAGTGTTGTACATAGCAATGACAAAAATACTGATTGTACTCAGCTTGTTTTTTTTTTTTTTTAGCTATGGTAATAATTGTTTGGGTCATTATCTAATGAGGGTAGGTCTCTATTTATGTACTTACGTGTATATATACACACATGCATATGAACTCTAGATACCTTTTGCACTCACTGTGAACTTGAAGTGTTCAGGTCAGGTTGGATGGGGCTTTGAGCAACTTGGTGTAGTGGAAGGCATATCTGCCCATGGCAGTGGGGTTGGAACTAGATGATCTTTAAGGTCACTTCCAACCTAAACCAGTCTATGATTCTATGATTTTTTCAGACAGTATTTAAGGATTATCTAAGCAGCTTACTGCTCTTTGATGTGACTCTTGCACATTTAATTTACTTTCCTTTTCTTCATCTATTCTGTATCTCACTAGCTTACTCCTGTGTTCTAGACTCTTGATAGGTGCTAGTGTGGGTTTCTCCACATGGCTACTACTCCTTCCTGATGGCAGAGTAATTTCCTGTATTGTTTCCATATCTGACTTTTCCAAAGTGTATCCTTTGTGAATCTTTTTTTTCCTCCTTTTTATACTTTGGTATGGATGTGAGTGTCTCACAGAGTACATATGAATCCTTCTTTTAAAGCCAAAAACCAAGTAAATGTTTATGTTACACTCACTTAATATGTTTTTAGTTTGCTTTTTTTTTTTAAATAAGTTATTTTATTTCTTAAAAATTCCTACATTAATTTATCAAAATGCAATAGTTTAAATAATTTTTAAATTTGATAAATTTTTCTCTTAAGTAGTACAACTCAGAACACACACTCATATACTACTGAAATCATCCTATTGTGGCTATAATGGCATCTCCTTTCATTTCTGGGACCTTTTATTGAGAAGAATGAAAATCTAGATTCCATTTTATTTCTCAGTGAATAAGTGCAACAGAGGTCTGAAGCTATGCACTCACTTTCCCAGCTGAATTTTTTCAATGCTGAACTCATTGATGCAACAAATCTGTGCATCCTGAGTCCCCACAGTATGTAAGTTTTCCAGCCTTCTTGTAGGGCACCTTAAGACCTTGATGGTACAATGTAGATGTGTCTTAAGGATTCATTAGCACCTCAGAACTGTATATCCTTATTTTGTGATTGCAGATTTCAATGGGCAGTGACATACCTTGAAGTTAAACAATGCAGTAAATTGCATCACTTGTCATTCTTGGACAATTTTTTTTCTTACTGCCTTTAAGTAAAGGTGTACAGCATTGTCTACAGTGAAAGTTATTTTTAGACATTATAGGAGTACAGCATAGATTTTGGACAGAGTCAACTGCCACAGTATTTCCTCATAGGGTAGTCAAAACAGCTTAAATTTGTTACTGTTTTCCCAGTGAGAGATATGAGGAAGGAATAGAAAAGAAATTAATTTAGACACATTTATTTTCTTAGAGTACATAGTATTTTTCTGACACTATAATTTAGTTCATCAACTTGGATGTGAAATGTCAGCCACTGATGCACCTTCTATTTATTATGTGACCATATCTTTAAGTGTGTTGATTTACCTTTCTGGAAGAAAATTGTCTAAATATGTTTATATTTAAAGCTGTTATGAGTGAATGTTTTTTAAAAACTTGCAGCTGTTGTAACAACTTTACTATTGTGACCTTGCAGCCAGGTGATGGAAACAAAAAAAAAACCCATACAAATGCAGAATTGTACTGGGTCTGTCTGCTATGAAGAAAGTTAGCTCCATTCCAACCACATCATGTAGCATGCTAGTTTTTCCTGTGTGACCAGGGAGAGGACATGAGGAAGTGGAATGGTGAACCTACCTTGAAGCTAGAAGCCCACATAGGCAAACTGGGGGAGAAGACAGCTGCTAAGTAAGGGGTGATCCAAGAAGGCTGTCATCCAGCTACTTCTGAAACTGTAGAAAGCGACCAGTGATTCCTTAGTCATAAAATAAGGACTGACAGTGCCTCACCTGGTCGTGGTGAAAGGACTTCTGGTCTGGCACTGGAATAGTCAGGCAGTGGATACTATAATCGGGAACAGAGAATCTGTACCTTATGCCAGAAGAAGGAAAGGAATAACTGGATTTTCTGGACTGTGTGGATTTATCTGGCGGCCTGGCACATCACATGCACAGAATTATGAGTGTTTGGTGGACACTGGTGCACTGTGTACCCTAATGCCATCTGGATATGGTGGGGAGGAAACTGTCTGGGTTTCTGGAGTGACAGGGGGATATCAACAGTTGTCTGTGTAGGAGGCTGAGATGACTCTAACAATGGACAAGTGGTAAAAGCATCCTATTGTGACCAAGCAGGAAGCCCCATGTATTCTCAGTGTAATTAGCTCAGTAGATAGTACTTTGAGGACCCAAGAAGTATTGATGGGTTTTTGGTGTATCCATCATGGATACAGAGAAAATTAAACAGCTGTCTACCTTGTCATGCCTATTGGAGGATCCCTCTGTTGTAGGATTGCTATGGGTTGAAGATCAGCAGGTGCCAACTTCTATATATTGCAATGACAAATTGCAATATAATCCATATACTTTTTCTAGTAACTCTTTTACTCTGTCTTTACACAGCAAGTAGTAGAAATGATTCTTCATCTATGACTTTGGTTCCTAGCCGCTGCAAAAGATCTACAGCCTCCTCATACAAGGCCACAAAGAGCTTTAGAAAAATCTTTAATATTTTTAGAGTATACTAGTTGATGTTTTTCCTCTTTTTATCTTTATTATGGAATATTCTCTTTTTACAAATTTGCTCTTCATTTATTATTTTTATTTGTTTTGGTTTAGGGAAAAATGCAATAAAAGAGGATCACACTGGAGCAGCATTAGGTGATTTTGCCCAGCTCTCTACATGCATTTTCTTTGTTCTTATATCTAATTTGTTCTTAGGTTGGTTCTTAGCTCTGATTTTGCCATTCTTCTTGAGATGCTTCCATGTAATTTTATATATTGCTTCCAAAATATTGAGTATCTCCTTCTTTATGTTAAATCAATTAATGTTGTATCAATAAAATCTTAGCATAAAAATTTATGGGCATGTAGGGGAAAGTCTTGCTTGCTTTCAGCTTGATAAATGCACTAGAGGTCTCATGATATTTTTTTTCAGCAGGTGTGTCTTCAGTTGCCCTCAAGGGAAAAGAGGTTTATTCTTGATAGTGTGTATATTCTAAAATTGTGATCTAAAAAGTATTACAACAGTATGAAAGGGTTAATACCCAATTTCAGGTTGAATACTTCGGGAAATCCCTTTCCTATAGAAAACCTCTTACTTCTATCTTGTTTTTTAGAAAAGTCCATATCTAATTAAATATATCATGTTCTAAGAAGAAATTTCTAGAAACAGAACACTATACTTTCAGAGTGCAGAAAAAGTTTCACTCAGTTACTACTAGTATGTGTCAATCAAGCCTACAGTATTCTCTATTGAGGTAATTTCATTGCAATGTCTGTTATAGATATGAGTTTTGCATCGTCCTGTGCTTCCTTTCTCCCTCATTAACTTTTAATGTTACAGTAATACCTGGGAATAATTGGCTTGTTTCTGATCTGCAGCTAGGTCTCAGTCAACAGTGGCTTTTCCCAATGTAATTTCATTGAGAACTTGCATATTAGTTCGACTAACTGAGAAAATGGTGCTTGTTCCTCAGATTCATTCTAATTAAGGATTAAATAATGTAAACTTATGGTACTGACCATCTCTGTTAATGAATGACAAAGACATTAATCAAACTATTGATTTTTCTTTTCTTTTTGTTGTACTTTTACAGTCTGAAACTCCAGATTCTTAAGCAGTAGGATGAATCTACAGGATTTTAGGATTTCCTTAGCTGCAGGCAACTGGCTGTGAATCAATAACATAACTTTGATATTACTTTACTTTTGCTTCCGGATGACAGAATTCTACTAGTAAATGGTTTTTAAAATGTAAGCTGGGACTAGCCTTGGCTTGAACCAAATCAAGTGTAGATACCAGGTTTCATATATGCTCCCTGAACTGTGAAGAAAATATTCCCATTGACTGGGCTTTGTCTTGAGTGTCCAGTATGTTTTATTTAACCAAGCACCAACATATTTTATTCCCTCTCTCGTAATTTGGGACTTTACTAAATAACCTCGGGAAGAGTACATGCTGAAAAACCATTCTAAATGGAGGGGTGTAGGTGAGCAGAATGAAAGTCTAGGAAGAACTGAGCACCTATGTTCCAGTAATTTTTGTCTCCACGAGTAGCAGGAACTAATAAGTGACAATCACCTTTGCTGCTAGTCTCAGGAACCACCTTTAAGTTCACAAAGCTAGTACAAAACTGCAAGATAACCAGCAGAAATTACTGAATTATTTCAAGTAATCAAAGCTGTACAATTTTTCAAACTACTTTTTTTTTTTTCATGGATGTTTCTTGGAATATGCAAAAATTTTAATTATCTAGAGAAAACCAAGAATATAAACTAAAAAATAAAAGCAAGACTTCTCCTGCAGAAAGATGATATCTTGTAGAGAGGCAGGACAAGATTCTGCTCTTTTACATCTGCACATTTAATTTATTGCCTTCCTACCTACCTGTCATAAAAAGGCCAAGGTCAATTGTTCCATTTGTTTTCTACCCAGACTACAATTTTATGTTCACTGATAGTGGATTCTGCAGAATTCCTAACGTAAAACTAAGAGTGATATTTATATTAAGTTCTTTTACTTCAGAACTCCAAGTTAAGGGAAAAAAAAAGATAAAAAGAAAACCATAAAACTGAAGTCTCAAATAAAATAGAAAAATGCTATTCTTGTATTTTTTTCCGGTGGTCTCAAAAGTAGCAGTTGCTTAAATTCACAAAGAAGCCTTCCTCTCTTGAAAAATTCTGAGTATTTCCTGTATAAATCATAGAATCATAGAATGGTTAGGGTTGGAAGGGACCTTCAAAGGTCATCTAGTCCAACCCCCCTGCAAGGACCAGGGACATCTCCGACTAGATCAGGTTGCTCAGAGCCGCATCCAACCTGGCCTTGAACATTTCCAGGGATGGGGCATCCACCACGTCTCTGGGCAACCTGTTCCAGTGCTTTACCACCCTCAGTGTAAAAATTTTTTTTCCTAATATCCAATCTAAGTCTACCCCCCTCTATTTTAAAACCATTATGCCTCATCCTATCACAACAGGCCCTACTGAACAACCTCTCCCCATCTTTCTTGTAGGCCCCCTTGAGGTACTGGAAGACCGCTATCAGGTCTCCCCGGAGCCTCCTCTTCTCCAGGCTGAACAGCCCCAACTCTCTCAGCCTGTCCTCATAGGAAAGGTGCTCCAGCCCTCTTATAATCTTCATGGTCCTCCTCTGAACCTTCTCCAACTGGTCCGTGTCCTTCTTATGTTGGGGGCTCCGGAACTGGACACAGTACTCCACGTGGGATCTCACCAGAGCAGAGTAGAAGGGCAGAATCACCTCCCTCGACCTGCTGGCCACATTCCTCCTGATGCAGCCCAGGATGCGGTTGGCCTTCTGGGCCACAAGGGCACATTGCCTACTCATGTTAAACTTCTCATCCACCAGCACTCCCAAGTCCTTCTCCTCAGGGCTGGTCTCAATCCATTCCCCATCCAGCCTGTATTTGTGCCTGGGATTGCCACGACCGATGTGGACCTTGCATTTGGCGTGGTTGAACTTCATGAGGTTGGCACGGGCCCACCTCTCCAGCCTGTCCAGGTCCCTCTGGATGGCATCCCTCCCCTCCAGCGTGTCGACAGCACCACATAGCTTCGTGTTGTCGGTGAACTTGCTGAGGGTGCACTCTATCCCACTGTCCATATCGCCGACAAAGATGTTGAACGGGGCCGGGGCCAACACGGGCCGCTGAGTGACGCCATTCATGATCGCTCTCGACTTGGACATTGAGCCATTGACCACCACTCTCTGAGTGCAGCCATCCAGCCAACTTCTTATCCACCGAGTGGTCCGTCCATCAAAGCCATGCCTCTCCAGTTTAGAGAGAAGGATGTTGTGCAGGACAGTGTCAAATGCCTTGCACAAGTCTAGGTGCATGATGTCCGTTGCTCATCCTTTGTCCACCAATGCTGTTACCTCATCATAGACGGCTACTAAATTAGTCAGGCATGATGTGCCCTTAGTGAAGCCATGCTGGCTGTCACCAATCAGCTCCTTGCTCTCCATGTGCCTCAGCATGGTTTCCAGGAGAATCTGCTCCATGACCTTGCCAGGCACAGAGGTGAGGCTGACTGGCCTGTAGTTGCCCGGGTCCTCCTTGTTTCCCTTTTTAAAAATGGGGGTTATGTTCCCTCTCTTCCAGTCATTGGGAACCTCACCAGACTGCTACGACTTTTCAAATACAGTGGCCAGCTGCTTGGCAACTGCATCTGCTAGTTCCCTCAGGACCTGCGGATGCACTTCATCCAGTCCCATGGACTTGTGCACCTTCAGGTTCCTAAGATGTTCTGGAACCTGCTCTTCCAGTACACTGGGCAGTTCTTCATCCTCCCAGTCCCTGCCTGTGCCTTGCCCAGCGTGGGTGGCGTGACAAGAGCCCTTATTGGTGAAGACTAAGGCAAAAAAGTCATTGACCACCTCAGCCTTCTCCATGTCCCAGGTAAGCAGGTCACTCGTTTCCTTTCAGAGGGGGCCTACATTTTCCTTGGACTTTCTTTTGTCCCTGACATACCTATAGAAGCCTTTCATTTGATGCAACCCAGGACACGGTTAGCTTTCTGGGCTGCAAGCACACATTGCTGGCATTGCTATCATTTTGGTGCTGCTATACTCAAGCATCAATGGTATCTTAAAAATGCCAGCAAAAGATATCAATTGAATATCATGCAGCAGCATATCCACTAGTAAGTCTACCATATGCTCAGAACAGGTTGCATAATTTCAGTACTAGCTACCACGCAAACTGGAAATGCTTTCCTGAAAGACAAGAAATGAAACTGCTGTTTATGCCCTAATTGTACATGCCTTTCTTCAACCTCCAACTTGATAAGGAAATTTGTGCATAAGGGTGTTAAAAATGCCTAGTTGATAAACTAAATAGACTTCAATATGTCTTGTCAGACTTGTTGGTTTATGATCTCAGTTATTTTGGATACATACCTGCATAAGGGCCAGATCAAAAGAACCAAAGCTACCTGGTGGAATTGTGTGTACTAAACAGGAATAAATCCAAATCCAGAGATCTTATGTTTACTTTTGAAAAGTTCTTAAAATCATATGATTAATGCTATTATAATAGAAACCTATAAAAATGTGTTTGAATGAAAGGGAATGTATTAGAGGAGAGATAATGATGAAGATAAAGGATCTAAATTAAGCAAGTGAAATTTCTGTTAAAAATCAAAGAAGCAGCTTTTAGGAGACAGGCTGGCCTATAAATGAAATGGTATCATTTGTAAGAACAATGTTCAACCAGTTTATGCTTATACAATGTGCTGACAGCATCCTTCTGCAAGGAAATAATTTTGCTGTATTTTCATTTTAAATATATCTATATCTTTATTGTCTTCAGAAACATAACTTTATTCTTTGGTTTTTTTTTCTGTCAGTTCTTATCCATCTTTTGTGTATTATTTGAGAATTGAGAGGAAATAATACATATACATTTAATTAACTGTATTGCCTTTCTATAAACAGCAGTGTAGATTTAATCACCTGATATTTGTTTCATGCTCTAAATACATTCATTCTGAGAAAATGCAATAGTGGATTGACTGAAGAAAGCAAATACGCCTACAAAATAGAAAATAATTATGCTTTCTCATAAAATGTTGCAGCCTCTTTTCTACTCTAAACGAATGAGAATATCATAAGATTTATTTTATCTGCTTTATTTTGTTATTGATTTTATTTAAGAAATATGGTAATAAATGTATATTTCTCCTTCTTTCTGCCTATCACTCTTTTTTATTCTTCCCAGTTCCAGCACAATCTTTAGAAGAAAGCCATTTCTCCAGATTATGATAGTGAAACATCTGCAGTACTCTGGATAAATTTTACTGTCTGGTCATCATTTTTTTTTCTAATATGTGTAGCTTTCCCAGTATAACAGATGCGTGGGTAGCACCAAAACCACTTTGTTTGGTTCTATTAGTGGAAAATACAAAAATCTATGAGAGAATGTTAATAATTTGATCCTTATATTGAGGCAATAGTTTTGAAAGTAAACCCTAATAGTAAAATGATGATCTGACCAGATAGTTCTAATTAAGAAAGCTGTTGAGGGAACTATTGCTATTTAAAATTTTAAGATGGAAGACGCTATTATAAATCTATTCCACAGAAGTACAATGTGCAAGTAAGAAATGGAAGAGTTTTGAAAACAACACTGAATTGCAAAGAAATATTCTTAATTAAAGTTAAGTAGCTTCTTGAATAGAAGTGCTTTCCCAAATTGGTTTTGATGGAAGATTGTGTTAAATGGACATTTAAATATCATTAATGAATATAAAATAGATTCAAAATTCCTTGCTGCTGAGTTGGTGGTTAAATGATTTGATGCCAAAAATAATTTTGAAATACCACTTTCAGCAAATACTTCTAATGGTTACAATATTAAATATATCCACCACATCAAAGTAGAGGCATGCATGGAACACTTCCCTTAAGGAGTTTTATCTGTCATAAGAGCAGCCATTACGGAAACTGAGTGCAAAAGTCTGTGTGTACCTTAACTTTACACTGTCCTTCCATGAAAATACAAATAATCCCTTGCACATGTAACACATTTTTATATGCATGTGTTATAAATAAATGGCAAATAATTCCCTTTGTAAAAGGGAATTGACCCTTCACTCCTTTGAAGGGAATGACCCTTCAAGAGTATGAAAGATCAAATGCTATAGAAATATCTCTACATTTAAGATATTCAAATAATAATGCAACCAATATTTTCTTCAAGCATTTCAACCAATATTCTTATGTTCAAAAGATTTATTTATGCATTCTATCAAGAACCAGCAGTAGCCATGACTAAACAATGTGGTTATAACTATTCGTGCGTAAGCCCAATGCAGACAGATAGGACACCAGGTGCATTTGGAGGACTTATTACCTAAAATTTATTATTATGATCCTTTTTGATTAAATTTTACATTGTCCCAACAGCTGGTGGTTGGACAGATTTATTATGCAAACAGGGTTACTCAGTGATAGTATTATAACTCAGCATTACTGATTTGGAAATACAGGGCCTGTATGCAAAATGCTCCACATTTCCAAATTCTTTCTAAAAGCATCAATTTCTTGACTCTAGAATCTGTAACAATATTAACTCATTGGGTTTCTTTACTCGCTGTTATAGATCAATGTTTCATGTCTAGAGGGTATTGTTTTATCTTGCTGCAAGTTATGGTCCTGAAATATTAACTGAGCCAGAGGAAAAATTATAGTATTCTACTGCTTGATGAAGCCCATATCTTTTCCGTCACAAGCTATAAATACATTACATTCTTTTTATGTACTTATAGATTTGTGGATGTATATAGAGACTTCTGAATTTTAGCAGTTAAAATCTAGGTATTTTCTGTGATGATTTAAAATAACCCACAATATCTTAATTTGCTTTTTACTGTCTTTTTTTTTTTTCCTGCAAAACCTAGTCTTAAAGCTAAACAGAAGAGAGTGAATTTTTGAAGTATTTGAGGATATGTGTAGTTAGCAGACATTTTCAAAAGCACTTAGGGTCCAGATAGTCAAAGATCTCTGTCAAAATCTTCCTGGAATAAATAGGAATTCTATTAGTCAACACTTTCATGATTTCATTAAGTCATCACTGAGTTCATTTGTAGGTATTTAAACTACTGTACACACCCTAGCCCAAAAATTAGAACTGTTTTTCACTGGAACAGGTTGCCCAGAGAAGTTGTGGATGCCCCATCCCTGGCAATGTTCAAGGCCAGGTTGGATGGGGCTTTGAGCAACCTGGTCTAGTGGAAGGCAACACAGCCGATGGCGGGGGAATTGGAACTAGATGATCTTTGGCATCTCTTCCAATCCAAACCATTCTATGATCATATGAACATTTGTAGCAGAACTTAATCTTTTTGAGGAGAGTTATATCTGTATACAATGATAAACAGCTAATGTAAGACATACTGAAATTCTAAGGCAGATTTGAAAAGTTTGAAATAACTCTAACGTCTCATGTTTTTGCTACAGAAAAACTGGAAATTTTCTTTATATGTGATTCTGTGAAGTGTTAAAGACATTTAGAAATGTATCGTGAACACATATTACTTTTAAGCATATGTAGAATACATTTTTGAGTGTTATTGAAGATTTGTAACAGCTCTTGACAAAACATTAAACAGCTGTAAACTCAGGTGCTCAAGTTAAGTGTGAATATAATTGCTCAGGAGATAAGAATATGCAAACATCCAGGTCAAATGACTTACGAAGGGAGGGAATATGAGAGCAAAAAATAAGATTTTTTTTTTTTAAATATCCACCCAATACATTGTCCAGGGCACCGTGACATTTGTTTATGTTATTACATTAGATTGATGGTGTTGCCTCTTAAGCAGAGGTGCAGCTTTAGCTCCAGGCAGATTCTTGGTTGTTGTGAAAGTTCCCAATAGCTGCAAATTCATCTGAGAGTGTCTAGGCAGTGGATTTTATTGTTCCCAAAAGCAAGTCCTCCTAATGATAATAGTGACAATATTTAAGAAAAAGAGACTGGTTTATATTTTCAATCCTATATTCATCCAGAAAGCAGAGTGGAAAATTAAAAGTGGACAGTGATTACCAGACATTTTAATGGAAAGAGGGAGCTGAGTTCTGGAAGCTACAGATTTTATGAAACCACAAGATGGACTTTGGTCTCATGTCAGTAGGATTGCTGGAGTTTTAAAATTCAGCAGCATAGTAACCATCTTGCTGACTGATTTAAAGATTATTGACCTCTCACCAGAGCTAAAATACAAACATATGTCACAGTAATCTAATACTGTTAATTTACTTTTCTCTAATACAGTAAGTTAATGTGTGCCTGTTTAATCTATTTTAATTTTGGTAACTGCAGTATCATTTTAGAGGAAAAAAAAAGTTTTAAATCTGAAAAAATCAGGTTGCAAAGATGAAATTGAAAGGACATTCTTGAAGTCAGTGATAATGAAAGATGCTGCAGTGACAGCGGTAGGGGTGAAGTCCTTATTTTAGTCAGAGGTAAACTGAAAAGTTTTAATTTTTTTTGCAATATTTAAGTCTGAACTTTAAGTCTGTTTTAAGTCTAATACTGAAATTCTGGGTTATCATTATTCTTATATATCTGTAGTTTGTATGCCTTTCATTTGTGTCAGTGCTGGTTTCAAACCATTAAAGGTCAAATGCTAAAGGCCAAGTCACTGTACTACTGTTTAATATTGCTAAGTTTTGCACTTAGGTTGTTCCTGAAACCTATGAAGAAGGACTGTGAGGTTTCAGATCTAAGTTATTGACATAAACATTTAAAAACTTCTGAAAGATCTGTTTTTATAACATGGTTATAATTTTCCTTTGAATTACAATTTTTTAATCTTAGAAAAAGTTACAGTGTAAATTTTACAGATGTGAGATGAAAAAAAAAGTGTTGAATTTACAATATACTACATTTTTACTATAATTCTGACATGATCTTATTAACAAAAATGTCACAATTTGAATAGTCAAACACTGGACAAAGCTGTCTAGAGAGGTTGTGGAACCTCATCCTTAGGCATACTGAAAGTTTTATTAGAGAAGTCTGTGTGCAACCTGACCTATGCTGGCTTGCTTTGAGTGACACACTGGTCCAGATGACGTCCAGAGGTCCACTCCAACTTAATTTATTCTATGACATTTATCAAAGGTATCAGTCATTTTGCATCTTAGCTTTAAAAATAATGGACAATTTAAACTCACCCAAAATGAAAATGCAGAAGTTAGAATAGTTTCCTCTGTCAATTTAAGGCTTGTATTTGTCTTTTTTTTTTAACATCAGCCAGAGTTTGATTTTTTAAAATCCTTCTTCAGCATTTGTATGTGCTGTAGACTATCTATGAAACTAGAGGTATGCTCAGACATCGAGGTTCAACATTTACTTGCTGGTATCATTTAACTGCTATGTAACTGTACTGTGAAACTGCTCATGATAGATGACAAATTTGTTATTTGAAAAAGGAAGCGGAGCATTAACACAGCAGTCTTCACATCAATATTGCTGGAAACCTGGAACAGGATACAAAGCCTTTTTTTTACTATTTATTTTGATCAAATCTTCTAAGACAATATGTTTTTTTTTAAGGCTGAAGTTTATAAACCAACTATATTTACCCAAACAAAATATTTGATTTTAAGTTATTATCTGCTCATGATTTTTGTAATGTTTTTGTTTAGAAATACAGCAACATCTAGTATCTTCTGACTGTGTGGCTAACAAGAAAATGGATTAAATATATATAAATACATAAATCAGTATGTGCTCATCTGGCTGCCAGGCTAAATGACTACTGGAATGACCACCTCAAGATAAAGGAGGAGAATGTGTTTAGTGTACTAAGTATTCATGTTGTGCTAAGATGTTATGGCAGATTCATGTGTGTTTATGTGAGAAACGTTATTACAAATCATGAGTGGTTGTGCTGGAAATACTTCCCGTATCTTTTTTTTTTTTGAAAGCACTATAGAAAAATTAAACAATTTATTGGGCATCCTATGTTCTAAAAGTATTTTAATGTTCCCAGTCCAGCAGGTACGTTGTGTAGAAGAACATAAATATATGTTTAGATCCATGCTTTAACTGCCTTGAAAGAAGTGGGATGCAAGTCTACAGGCTTTACTTATGGTCTTATTTGAACTTGGGTATTTGAGTCTGAACTAGATACATTTTTGTTTCTTTAGTGAAGCCTAAAATTTGTTTACTGAGGAGAGGATATTTTAGGTTTTTTTCATACTACTTACATACTACACCTAAAAGAATAAAATAAATATTTATCTCTTAATTGATCCTATAATTCCAGTTTATAGGGTATATCAGTTTTGTATTTAATTTATTCTTATAGGTAGTAAAATATCTATTGCTATGGTATTAATTTTATTTTAGATTTCTTTATGCTTTGAGTGAAATAACTTCATGTAATCCAATAAAGCAACAGAATTATATCAAGTCTTTGTGGAATAACTTGCATTACTATTGATTTTTGAGCCTCATTTTTTAATATTCATGTCTTTACTTTTTAAAAGCTTCCGTTCTAGTGACTCAAGAACTTTTAGAATTATATAAATGCCATGAAACCCAAACCATTCTAATTATAAATAGATATAGAAACATATTTTCATGCTAATTTTAAATTTTGGCAGCAAACAAACAAAACATATAACCTTGCAGAGTGTACTATTTTCACAAACACTAAGGCATAACTTAATGATGTTTACCATTTTGATGCCACTGGCACTGACATTTGTAATCTGCATTTCAAGCACTATGCAAAAAGCACTATAATGTTAACATTAAACCAAGCTTTGTTCCCGAGGGTTAAATAACAAAATGGATTGTAATATTATGCTTCTTTATATTGTACTTCCTACCTACACAAGCTGCCTGCTCTTCCTAAAAGCAGAGTTTTTCTTCTACAAAAATTTTTTATGAGTACTGTTCATGTAACTCTAAACAAAAAGTGGGTAGAAAGAATCTAAGTAAGATGCAGATTGTTGAAATGAAACAGTCTAACATTTACTTTAAAACCCCATACCAAATCAACACTTTTATAAGAAGCCCTCACCAGTTTTAAAGGCTAGCATCTCTCTTTTATTAGAAAGAATCACTCTGAGTCAAGTTGAATGAGGAGGAATATTATCTTCATCCCTGTCATTATATAAGTAGCAAGCTTTCTAAGGAAGTAAACAAAACCAAGGTTTCTCAGTACTTGAGTGACTAAACCACAGCCCTCATTTAGATATCATGCAACGTGGGAATAATTGCAAGCAAAATGTTACTGTGTGGATAAACAACATGGTAAAAGATAATGAACCCACTTTTTATTCTGTGGTTATTACAGTGCTGTAAAAACAGTTTATAAAAACTTTTAAAATGAGAAAAAACAAATTGAAAGTTGGAAATCTTGCTTGAATCAAGGCTGCTTGATCATATAATACCGTTTTTGTATAAAAGTTATTTCCACTGGTTTTTTCCAAATCATTGACATGTGGGTGATGTCCATTTGAAGAAGATTCCTTCTCTAAAATTTTGCGGTTGTCTCAGCCATAGCTGTGAACGAAGTAAACAAGGTAGTTTTCCTTATCAGTTAAGATAATCACCTGTAATGTGATTGAATCATTGGTCCCACAATTTAGCCATACATTAGTATTTCTGATGTCAACTGTGGAGACTTTTCCAGTTGTCTCAAAGCAGGAGACAAATGCAAATCTTGGTAGCTTTTGTCCCAGAGTTCAATGCTCTTTGGCCAGATTCTTTCAGATATTTCATATGAGGAAGGTATAGTATTTAACACAAAATGTATTAATTTGTAGATCATTTAACACGGAATTTTGATATAGCAGAGTGACACAGTAGTGTACTGAAATCACAATACAGCACGAAGTAGGAATTGCAATACACAGATGGATAACAAAGTAAGTGTGATTCCCATTAACAGAGTCTATATACTTACTACCATAATGCTGGATATCCCCACCTGTCAGGAAGGAATGTATGGGTTGAAGTCGGTTCAAGCCTGTTGCTCTCTTCAAAGTTATAATCATGGAAGCACAGAATAGTTAGGGTTGGAAGGGATCTTCAAAGGTCATCTGTCCAACCCCCCCTGCAAGAAGCAGGGACATCTCCAACTAGATCAGGTTGCTCAGAGCCCTATCCAACCTGGCCTTGAATGTTTCCAGGGATGGGGCATCCACCACCTCTCTGGGCAAGCGGTTCCAGTGTTCTACCACCCTCATTGTCAAAATTTTTTTTTGAATCATAGAATCATAGAGTGGTTTGAGTTGGAAGGGACCTTCAAAGGTCATCTAGTCCAACCCCTGCAAGAAGCAGGGACATCTTCCACTAGATCAGGTTGCTCAGAGCCTCATCCAACCTGGCCTTGAACATTTCCAGGAATGGGGCATCAACCACCTCTCTGGGCAACCTGTTCCAGTGTCCTGCCACCGTCAGCATAAATTTTTTTTCTAATATCTAATCTAAATCTACCTTCCTCTATTTTAAAACTATTAGCCCTTGTCCTACTGC
Source organism: Chlamydotis macqueenii (assembly GCF_036417535.1). NCBI lineage: Eukaryota > Metazoa > Chordata > Aves > Otidiformes > Otididae > Chlamydotis > Chlamydotis macqueenii. The sequence continues at coordinate 44,387,773 of NC_141593.1, forward strand.
AACAGGCTCTTCTGAAGAGTGTCTCCTCATCTTTCTTATAAGCCCCCTTTAGGTACTGGAAAACCATTATAAGGTCTCCCTGGAGCCTTCTATTCTCCAGGCTGAACAGCCCCAACTCTCTCAGCCTATCCTCATAGGATATATATTTGTGCTTGGGATTGCCCTGACGTGTGTGCAGGACCTTGCACTTGGCCTGGTTGAACTTCATGAGGTTGTCATGGGCCCCCCTCTCCAGCCTGTCAAGGTCCCTCTGGATGGCATCCCTCCCCTCCAGCATGTCAACAGCAAGTTCATTTTGTTTTATTTCTTTTTTTTTTCTTTTTTTTTTTTAGTTTTTGTACTCCATGTTAGGCGGAGCCATATATACACTTCCCCATGCTGATTTTGGCTACCTCAGGGAGGCAATACTCTCTATGGATTAACTTGGTGAAGCCCATTTACACAACTAGTTGAGCCTCTCAAGTAATATAGCCAGTTGATCCAATTATACAGAAGTTTATACAGAAGAAAGCCCACTTTTTAGCCCTCTTTGTCTTGTGATATTTTTAGTTTTCCCTGCAACAGTCAGTTCCTCCCTACACTCTTCCTTGAGCTTTAAGAACACATTACATGTGCCCATCTCCTCTGATTCTTCTTTCACTTTAGGAGTTTGTTGCTCCATTGCAAGTTTCCTTCCATATGAAACTTGGCTACTCCTCAGAAACAGTTTCAGTTTCAATTTTTCAGTTTAAACAGCTCTCAGAAACACTGATTTGCACACCCCTCTCCCTTCCCCCTCAGTACTTAGCCTTGGAGTCTATATATTCTGGTATTCTGGTCTGGGAGCTACTCTCTAGAATTAAAAGTGAAAAACTTTTCAGAATATATATAAGGCCATGCACTGAAGAGACAGACCATACAAAAAGAATGGTGTGCACTATATAAATGAAGATTACAAGATAATGTGCACATACTTAAGTGGAAATTAAAGTTACACTGCAAATCTGCATACATTTGATGATTATTAGTGTTTGACTTTGCAAATTTGAGCCGAGTGGTTAGGTTTTTCCTTTTGAATTTCATTTTAACTGGAATACACAAAGTAATCCGTTCCTAACCAGTTTTTAAGCCTGACTTCCATGTAAATAAGCTATTGTGATCAGATAATGGTTATATAGCTAATTATAAGACTATTTAAATAACCCTCTAAGATAAGAAAGAAACACCATACAATATTTCTGACTCAGATTTTTCCAGGCACTTCTTAGCAATATTCCTGCATGTTTTAAATGGTAAAGTTCCAATCTAGTCTACTCTGATACAGGGCAAAGTTCAACATCTCACTTCAGTGTAGTTTAACTTAATGAACATAGGCTATATTGCTGGAATGAATAGGTCTAGTTGTGTTTAACATTAAACATTTTTTAAATAAAATATTGACATTAGTCTGTAACAGTGCCATGCTTTTCTCAGATTTTCTTTAATTGCTGAGGATTCAAATTCTAGAAAGTAGAAGTTTGACATCCATTTAATCTACATGCATTGATTTAAACTTTGAATTATTTATTTCTTTGTGTGGATGTGTATCTGTCAGCTTAGGAAGCTTTCATTAAAATGCTGCATCAGGATGCTTAGCTTGTGTTACAATACTGTTAACAGTATTTTCTATTGCCTCACCCTGTGTCTATTATCTCTGTAGAATCACACCTTTTTGAAGTGATAGCATTTAACTTCTGAGAAAGCAAATGGCCATAGAGAGATGCAAAACACTGGATTACTAGATTTTAAACTATAGGTCCTATACTATTGCTCTCAGTTTGGGTTAAATTTTAGGAGACATTGCATACATGTGAATATATTACCTAAAAGTCATGCAGATAACCCTCTGTAGTAGTCAAAATCTGTAATCTAGAATCAGCTTTTGCCGTTCTTATGCACTGGGTATTGATGAATGTGCAAAATTTCAGCTCAGTCCCTCTCACACGATTGTGTACTGCCTTTTTTCAGTGTCGAGTAAAAGACTTTCATTCCTTCTTTTGATTACGCTATTTTAATTTGTGGTTTCTTTTGCTTGGCTTGGAATTACTGTATGTTTGTAGGATTATGTTTATTTTAAAATAGAGCTATTTTGCATATAAAATCATTACTGCAAGGATATTTCTTGGTAAGTGTTAGATATTTAGAATTTACTCATGCTTAAGGGCACATTTAACATCATAACAGCCTCTGATAAGCAGAAAGTAGGTCACATTATCCAAGCATCACAAGGATATTCTGTTATTCTTCATACATTTGTCTTGTCAGATTTGTCCATGTTTGGGGAATTTTTCAAGTTTCTTCTTTTTTTTCTTGCCGTAACAAGAGATGAGAATTTGATGACTGAGGAAGCAATAAGTATGGATCCCAGACTACTGTCACAGCTTAGTAGTTTGTGCATTAGAATCATAGAAATATAGAATCACGGAATTGGGTTGGAGAGGACCCTTAAAGGTCATACAGTCCAACCTCCTGCAAGGAACAGGGACATCTTCAACTCAATTAGGTTGCTCAGAGCCCCCTCCAACCTGGCCTTGAATGTTTCCAGAGATGGGGCATCTACCACCTCTCTGGGCAACCTATTCTAGTAGTTCACCACCCTCATTGTAAAAAAAATAGTGATAGTATCTTCTGAATCTTCCTTGTAATTCTACCTAGCCCATTTCCACCACATATTTTAAGAGAAGTTAACTGTGTTTTAAAAATAGAAAATGGATGCACTGAAAAATACTTATTATTCCTAAAAACTGATTGGAAAAAAAAAATCCTATACTATGAAATGACTACTGAAAAATCTCTTCTTTTAATGAGCAAATAAGTATGGCAGCTAATAAAGTAATTCTGCTTGCATATATTTTTCTGAAGTAATCAGTTTTCAATCATGTTGTAGAAGTTACAATTACTTCTTGAAGAGGTCAATTTACTATTTTTATAGTGTTACTTTTGGTGCAAGTAGACTACAAAATGCAGGGAGTTTTAATATGATATGTCAATGTAGATTTCTGAGTGGAAAATGTGTTAACAATTTTGCATGTGTACATACGAAATATCAAAGGGTTGATCACTTCATAGGGTTTGGATCATTACACTACTTTGCTACTCTTTTATCAACATGCATTTTAGAATCTACATGAGCAGAAACCAAAACATTTTATGTTTTGCATAATCTCTGAAGCAGACTGTCTTGTCAAACTTGCTGAAAAGGGCTTTCATGCAAAAATGAACTCCTCTTCCCATAAGGAGAAATTTCCACTCTTCCTTAAAACTAAAATACCTCAAATCTGCACTTATTTTTCATAAGTGAGTAAATAAATATTTTTTTTTTCTCTAGGAGAAGAGAGCTTTTGAGGTCACTCTGTGTGTAAGCAATATGTGATGGGAACTTTGTGACTGATCTCACCAAACTTTAGGTGTTTACAACAGAGCTGTCTACATCTGAGGTTGTATGGGTTGGCACTGCCACCAGCAGAGCTCTACTCCCCAGACGCCATCCAGAGTGAGATCCAGCTGCTCAAAGATAGGTGTCCATTTGTGTGTGAGATTATTACCAGAGCTCATGTGAAGGTGGAAACAGTTTTTGTTTTTCTTCCAGTTCTACAGTTCACATTGGTAAAGAGAGGAAGGGGAAAAGTTGTACTTTGCTTGGGTTGTGCAGGCAGCTTTCAGAGGCTCTGGGAATAGAATCCACTCTCTGACTTTTGTTATACTTCTTCGTCTTCTGACAGAGCTGGACTTGAGAGTTTATGAGTAGTTTCAAGGGAAGACAAATCCTTTTTGAAACTGTCAATCTAAATTCAGAGGAAGACAAAACAATAATTACTTTGTTTATGACATTTTCAGTAACTTTGTTTAATAGACATTTGCATTTTGAGATAGAATAATATTTCCAGACTGGAAATTGAACCTCGGATATTTAAGCCAGATATTTTCATCTTTTTAAAGCTTTACAGGGTGTCTCCAAAACACAGATTCTTTTCCAAAGAGTTCTGATTATAAAGAAAATTAGAAAATTCTGAATAGCTTTATTCACTTCTTAAATCACTTATTTAAAGAGAATTTGATTTGTGCTTCAGAGCTGAGCATGCTATGGAGCAGGAGCCAATGCTCAGATTGACATTTCCGTCATATTCCATTAAAGTTTAGTCACTATGTATTTTTTTTTAACTTTTGAATTTACCTTTTCCATGGCAGTTTATTTTTGCAATGATTTGAATATTCAGTTTGTTTTCCATTAGTGGGATATGCTGATTTGCTTAATTTCTGTTTTGCATGTTTTATTTCTCTATACATATTAGCAAGGCTGTATTATACTTATTGTCCAAGATAATTAGTCCTTAATGTTCCATAAAATTACAGGCTACCAACATTTAAATATCTCAGCTGTGATATACAGCAATTTATAATGTTTTCTTACCAATTGCATTAAGCCAGTTAAGGCTTAATTGCAATTAAGAATATTTAATTCATACCAACTCCATTTAATAAATTGACATTACATTTGCTCAGGCTTTATAAAATGAATAATTTGAACTGTTATAGCTCAAATTAAAAGATTTTCAAATAAGGATTGTTTTTCTCACACTTTGGGTAGCTTACCAGGCTCTTAGTTTTATTTTTTAAGTGTTTCTTTTAAAAATAATGGCTTTTTTTTTTTTTCCTTAGTAAAAAACTTTGAACACATTTCGTTAACTGAGAGGAATCTTCCTTTCCTCCCTCAGATATCATAAAACTTGTCTGGCCTTTGTCCTTATGGATTTGTGAACACAAGATCCTTAGCTCTGAAAGAACCCACAGTTCAAACAAGGAACTATATTTTAGATGGATGTCCATGCACATACTTCCTCGCGTAAGTAGCAATAAAACTACTGGCTGACCCTAGAGACTTTAAGGGATCAGAGAAATGTAGAATCTTTTTCAAATTGATAGGCATTATGCAAGTGGGTTTAGGACCTGCAGCAGAACTCTTCTAATACCATCTAGCTTCATGTCTAACAGGATTAACGGCAAGCATTTGGATCTAATCACATTTGTCTTTCTGCCAGTAGATCCTGAGCAACATAAAAATTGCCTGGAAGACAACAGACATTTTTGGATAATGAGAAGGGCTTTGTATTGGGCAAGTCTGCATGGGAAATTCTCTTCCTTTGGGCATTTTAAAGGGTGTGATTTATATAGATATCTGGCTGGATTTTAAAGCCTGTTCCCTATAAAATGTCTGAAGGAAGACAACAGAAATAACCCCAAATCTATGGGCATGCCTATTTCCATTGCTTGCATTTGTTCCAACTTCTTCACAGTACCAGCTGGGTGGGGTAAAACACACCTATGATTTTACAGTTTCATGGGCACAATGGCATATAGTGCTTAGCATACCTTAAAATACACATCTACTTCACATTTTTTAAAATCTTAAAAGAATAGAAAATGGATTTTTCAGAAGGGAATTAAATGATGGACCAAAATTGTCTTCCTTGGGTTTGCATCTTCTATTTGAGCTTGACAGTCTTGAGTTTCTCACCTCAAAGTTTCTTTTTGTCCCAGGCTGTATCAAGGGACTACATACTTTTGTTAACTCTACAATTTCCTTTAAAGGTTGAATTCATTATGATAAGTGGGAGAATTAGATAACACATTTAAATGCATCCTTATAAATTCATTCTGTTTTAAAAGCTAGAGTAACCACCACAAAAAGGATAATAGTAGAAAAGCTGAAGTGGTAGTCAAAGAAGAAAAATCTTTGTTCAAATCAACTTTAGATTCCTACTGTGATTTTGAGTTTTCAACTATGTCATGACCTTACATCATTTTACAGGTCTGGATATAACCTTAGTAACAAGATATCCATAGTAACATGTATATTCCAAGGTAATATTTTGATCAAAACCTTTTAATGGTCTGATTTCTGAAGTTCTGGTGCACTGTGTTACTTATTTCAAGATTAAGTTAGAGCCCAGGATTCCAATTGTTTTTTTTTAATATTCTTTCTCACACCATGGATTACTATTCCCAAAAATTGTCTTGTCACAGACTTTTTGTCTTGTCAATTACAGGTATGGCATTGTGTGTCATAAGTGAGGGCAGAGATTGCTATATCATACGGTACATGGTGTGTGTTGAAAGCGAATATATAAATTAAACAAAGTAGTTTAGAACATAACCCATGGACGTGCTTACAGTAGGAAACACATTACACTAAAAGTGTACTTCCTATGCTATGCCAACAGAAATAAATGAAAATATTAACTGTTATAAATGCATTTGTGTTAATTTTAAGTTACCTTTTAAGAAAGATGAAAAAAGTCTTCACAGTTTTATGACTTTAAAATCAACGTAAAGTACTGAACTGCTAAGACATTATTTGAATATACTAAAATAATATAAAAACTCAAGCAACAATTTGAGGATGCAGTATAAAAATTAGAATGCAATGGCATCCAGCCAATAATTTACATTCTGAAACAGAGTTAAGTTGGAAAACACTTTCTGTTCTGAGGCTGTCTGTATGAGCATTTTAATTCAGGGAAAGCTGGAAATGCTGAACATCTGTTGGATTTGTTGTGATTACGGTCTTCACATTTCATAAAAGTGGCAAATGCAGGAAGTGATAAATTACAGAAGGGATATTGTCTGTAGAGACATGATCATCAGGTTTACTGCTCTGGCACTTTAAAACTTTAGATTGTAAATTGGATGCTTTGGTGACTGGAAGATGTTTGGATCATATGTTAGCAACCAGCATTTAATTTAAAAATTAGTATTCTCTATGAAATCCTCTTAAATATCGTATACAAATATATTTATATTTGTAAAATCTAAATTAATTTATTCAAAGCGTATTATCTTGCATTTAATAACCCCCCCAAAAAAAAAATCACGGCATTTTGCCCTTATCTGTTACCATACATCTCCAATTTTTCTTACTACAAGAAGATTATTTTCTAATTTTTCCTTCAGCACTTATGTTCTTCATTTTTCAGAGGGAAAAAAGTCTCCACAACACACAGGTTATACATTTGTACTAATAATGGAGTATTTATTATTCATGAATTTTGTAATTGCATAATATTGCCTCAGATGATCTTTTAACATATTAGCTGTTTTATTTCTGATAACCTTCCTCTCTAATGTAAGTAGGGCTGATATTTTTTTTTACCTTCTGCATATCAGATTATTTTTAGTCATAATTCTCTACAGTTTTATTTCCTCATTACTGCACTTCAAACACATGAAACAGGAAAAAGGTGCCCCCAGTCCCCCGTATTGTCAATAGTGATCTGGGTTATGGATGCAATTTAAGAACACTTTATACGGCTTTCACCCATATCTTTCTACTGCACAAATGTGTACAATCTCTTCTCTGCAAGCCATGCTAAATTTATGACTTTTACAGTCTCATCACAATCATTGTGTTTTACCTGTTTTTCTTTGTTCGTAGCAAATGCTTGACATTGATGTAGGTAACCTGGTGATGATTCAGAACTATAAACTTCATTGTTGATTCTCAGCATGTCTGCATGACTACACCAAATCTGAACCCATGACTTGAAGAATCAGGTAAAACTAAGGTCAACAGCTGTAAAATCAACAAAGATGATCTATTTTGGATGATTTACAGACATTGTAGCTCTGTTTTAACTTCAGCATTACTGGGCTCAAAATCAAGATTAAGAGACGCAATTCTTAGGAAGGAGGTAGCATTTTTTATCTCTTTGTTTTTCTTCTCCCTTTTTTTTTTTTTTTTTTTTTTTTTTTCCCCTGGGAGATCCACTCTTCTGCACATTGGATTAGATAGACCTTTCTACTGAGACTTAATATGAATTGTTCAACTAACAAGATATGAAACCTGAATTGACAGACTAAATTTGGAGATGATGCAAATGAAAGTGTGTGGAGATGTAGTGTAGTTTAACCTCACTCGGCAACTGAGTACCACGTAGTTGCTTGCTCACTCTCCAGGGGGAATGGGAGACCGAATCGGAAAGATCTCAGCAACTACTGGGAAGAACGTTAGCTCTATCTCATCTGAAACCAGAACAAGATAACAAGGATATTTACTTAGCAATGCACAATAAAAAGAGTGGGTGTTTATTAACTTGACTGACAAGTTCCCTTTGTGTAGATTGACAAAATTTAGATAACTGAAAATTAGAAGATAATAGACATGGAATAGGCTATTTGAATCCATTTGATTCTGACTGAGAATACACCTCAATTTTAAATGTTTATTGTGCTCTTGAATAAATTGAATAAAAATTTAGTGGAAAATATCGTCATTACTGAATCTAAATTAATATAAATATAAATTGAACAAACATTTTCATATGGATGAAATTTTTTTTTTGCTATAATGCTTAAAGCAGCTTTTAAAGAGGAATGAAAAGTTACACCATCACAGACCTAGTTATAGAAAAATATTGATTTTATGAAAGCCTGAAAATATTGGAGTAGTATCTTGATTCTAGTAACTATTAGCAATAGAAGTTTTAAAGAGACGTCTTTTCCACATTCCTAGTAGCTACTACTCGGAATGTTCATTTTAAGCTTAACATCACCTAAACAAATGAAAGGGATGTGTTAAGTCATTTCTTTAAAATTTAGAACAACATACCTAATCCCTGCTGTTAGCCAGAACACAGTAATAAATCACACAGATTTCTTACCCTTTGTGTTGGCTTTTTTTTTTTTCTGCTAGGAAGGGAGATAATCTCTACTGTCTCTCTTCTCTAGTTCTCAATCAAATAATTAGACTGCATAGTTTCCACAAGAAAGAAGAATATACTGTATTCTTGTTCCTTTTATGTGCCATAACGTTACCCATCATTTGTAAGACCAAGAGAAATCTTAAATCAGAAAAGAATGAGGCCAGGCCTGAGGTGCATTATGCAGCTGTAATAGTAAAGAATTCTTTTGACACAATTTTTGATCAGAAAACTATAGCTTCACCAACGCTGAACTAGTTTCTAGACAGCAGTCCTGTAATGTTGAAACACTGCCAGTTGAAACTTGCTTTTCAATTTAAAATGTAATTGGTGCAATAAAATAATATATTCCACGTAAGAAAAGAAAACATTTTTTGTTTGACCTATAATTAGGAGACAAAATTCAGGTTAACAATGTAATGCTGTAATGATAGCCAAATGTGACTCTTGAACAGGTCATAACCATTAATACTATGGATGTGGGATATTCTGAATCATGATAAAAAATTTCTGAAACAGCATATAGATAAAATAGTTGCTTAAAGCTTTCACAGGTAACATCTGAATGCACTACTTATCACACTATGTAATAGCAGTTAAGTGAGACTTAGTCTGAAATCAGTTTATTCTGAATTCAAAGTGAACTTCAGAATACATTATCAAGTAATGAAAAAATCCTTTATCTGCTTCTTCAGAATTTATCGTCTTAAAAGATTTGATTACTGATGAATGTTTTAGTGAACATAAAGAAGACATACATTTTTCATTCATTCAGAAGGTCCAATAATATAATATTTCTTAGCTGTCTTTGGAATGCTTTTATAATCATCATGATAATCAGAGGTCCCACAAAATTTTCCTTCTCGAATTCTGTTTTCATAGAATCATAGAATGGTTTGAATTGAAAGGGATCTTTAAAGGTCATCTAGTCCACCCCCCTGCAAGAAGCAGGGACATCTTCAACTAGATCAGGTTGCTCAGAGCCCCATCCAACCTGGCCTTGAATGTTTCCAGGGATGGGGCATCCACCACCTCTCTGAGGAACCTATTCTAGTTTTTCTACCCTTATTATAAAAACTTTCTATTTTATTTCTAGTCTGAATCTATCCTCTTTTAGTTTAAAATTATTACCTCTGGCCCATAACTACAGGTCCTGCTAGAGAGTATGCCCTTATATTTCTTATAAGCCCCTTTTAGGTATTGAAAGGCTGCAATAAGGTCTCCTTAGAGCCTTCTCTCTTACAGGCTGAACAACTCCAACTCTATATCCTTTCCTGATAGGAGAGCTGTTCCATCCCTCTGATCATTTTTGTGGCCCTCTTCTGGACTTGCTCCAACAGGTCGATGTTGTTCCTATGCAGAGGACTCCAGAGCCGGTTGCAGTACTCCAGGTGGGTTCTCACCAGAGTGGAGTAGAGGGGTAGAATCACCTCCCTCGACCTGATGGCCATGCTTCTTTTGATGCCAACCAGGATGTGGTTGGCTTTCTGGGCTGCAAGCACATGTTGCTGACTCATACTGAAGTTCTCATCCACCAGTGACACAAGTCCTTCTTCACAGGGCTACTCTTAATCCCTTCCCCACCTAGCTTGTACTGATACTAAGGGTTGCCCTGACCCATGTACAGGACCTTACACTTGGCCTTGTTGAACCTCAGGATATTTACATGGGCACAGTTTTTGAGCTTGTCCAGGTCCCTCTGAATGGCATTCTGTCCTTCAGGAGTTTGTCATACCTTCTGAAGTATATGAGAGTATATAGAGACACATCAAACTGAAGGATAATTTAAGAAGCTTAAAAGTCTCTTACAGTCTTAAAATCTCAATTTAAAAATTACTTATTATGTTTATTAACTGAAATACAAGAGCACTTCTCAAAGAAGAATAACTGATTAATAATAGATGAAAACTCTAACAAAGTTTATATGGTACTATAGATATACAATGTGCTATTATTGTAACATTTGTGCTGAAAAATAATAATCTGCTTTTTCGGCATGTCCCAAATATTATTAGGTACAACACAAAATTATGAAGGGGGAGAAGAAACACAACCTGGCAAGCATGTTATTACAACAGAAGAGATTAATACTTATGTACACGACTGAAGTTTTCTGAAGGTGAAAAGGGAACTTGGTGCTGGTAACTTGAATGAAAGGGAAAATTCTAACAGAAGAAGGAAGAAAAAGGTAGAAGTCCACTCTGTGTCTAACACAAGGAATTCCACAGGAGGCAGTCACATGGACAGAGAGTACTATTTAAAGTTATATTAAAGTGTGGATCCTCACCCTCTGCACAAAGAGGAAAGGCTCAGTTTATAATAACAGTTTGTAATAAAAGGTTGTCCATGCCACAGAGAAGTATAAAACCACAGCTGATACTTCACATGTTTTCTTTATGCTCAGAGGAATGCAGGTACAAACTTCCTGGCCTGGAAATCTGGCATAGTTATAACTGCTAGAGAATTTAGGGGCAAATCATAGGAATCACAAGGATTTGGTGTGATGTTTCTAAATATTTTGCCGCATTCAGGAGTGTAGAATTCTGTGTTAAGATATAAAGCATATATAGGTGGTGATACAGCAGAAAGGTGCAATTTTTCCATAGTCAAAAGCTCTAACATTTAAAGATGTGGGAAAAATGGAGATTGAAGAGGTAAAAGGAAGTGACAATATCTTTGTGAATATTTTTGTCCAACAATGAAGCTGAACAGAGGAAGTCCCACTGTTCTCTGCATAATTAATACAGGAAGAAACATATTGGCTGGGGAAATATTTATGAAAATCTGTTATCAGATTAACTAGGAGAGTTCCAGTTTGATTACAACCATACTTGAGTGCATGACGACACAAAATTCAATAATTACATCAGATAAAGTTATGATATACTGTATTCATCTATAAAATATTGTCTTTCTTTCTTTCTTTCTTTCCTTCTTTCTTTCCTTCTTTCTTTCTTTCTTTCTTTCCTTCTTTCTTTCCTTCCTTCTTTCTTTCTTTCTTTCTTTCTTTCTTTCTTTCTTTCTTTCCTTCTTTCTTTCCTTCTTTCTTTCCTTCTTTCTTTCTTTCTCCTCCCACCCCCACAAGTCCTCTGTTCTTTCGTGTTCTTATGGGTTCTTTCTTAAGCCGTTTTGGACAATGTCACCATTCATGATTTCTGGTATAGAATAGCACAGGTAAAACTTCTTCCAGTCTTTCCCTCTGTTTTTCTTCTCTGGCTTACATGGTTCAAACATAGCTTGCAAAAAAAATGCTCCATAAGTGTCCATATACATGTGTAGGTTTTTCTTGAAGTATTTCTGTCTTTTTCTTAAACAAAGCAAGTCAGGAGGGAGATGGAAGGCCTACTGTAATGTACAGCTGTCATAAGGTTGAATAGTGAAATTTTAATTTGAATCCTCCCAGATGGGCATTTAAAAAATGCCCTTAAAAATTTATCTGCATTTTTAATGAATAAAATAATCATACTGACAAAGTCCTCCTAGTTGTCATTTGAGACACGCTGGTTCCAAAAAAATGTAATTTCATCACTTAAAAAAAAAAAGAGTCTTAAACTTAATTCTTCAGAAACTGGTATGGGTTCATGATTAAGCCACAGGAAAAGTACAGTAGGGAACACAAACCATCCATACTAGCTCTTGAAACCTTTGTGGAATATATAGTAACAAGTATATGTTTCAAAACAGTAATTCACGCTGATATATGTTTATAAAACTCCAGAAATAGGTTCCATGACACTTAAGATTACTTTCCCTCTGCAGAACGACATCTGTCAAAATCATCTGTTAACTGGCTGTGCCAACAGGTAAAACCTGAAGAGAAATACATGCCTCAATTTTAGCAAGGATGGGAAGGGCTCTGAATCTTGAGAAAGATATCTTTTATCCTGTTTTCTTTAAACATCACTAAAATAACTATTGACCTCTTACCTCCAACATAAAATGTTTGAGTCAGCAGATCATAAAAAGAAAAAAAAATAAGGAAAACCGTTTTATCCTCTCTAAGAAATAGTGCTATTGGTCAGAAAATAAACAAAGGCTCGAGAAGCTAGAGAAAAACAGATGACACTGGAATTGCCAGAAGGAAGTAGGAAACAGCAAGAGAGAGAGAGAGACTAAACTGTGCTTCAGTTAATTTTTGGTGTACTTGCATGTACAGAAGCCCACTACAATGATGTTTCATGCTTGATTATGGACTTTCTTTTGGGACCTACCATGATTTTTATTCCCTTTACTCACTCTACTACAATTAATGTTGGATTCTGAGAATCTATCTTTCAGAAAGATGTAAGCTAAATTTGATGGAAAGAAATATTAAAAAAAAAAGATATAATAAGAAAGAAATCTAACCAGGTTATATGGGCATCTAAAATTAAAACTTCATTTAACTGCTCTGCAAAATCTTTCAGTATGCCTTGATAACGCTTAGCTTATTTGAAAATCACCTGAATTTATTCATTTATTCTCAAACTAAAGATGTCAAAAGTTGGTTTATTTTGTAATTAATGCTATCATCAGCCTTTAATTTTCATCCTGATCCTGACAAAACACAAGAATTGAAAGTAGTATGTTTAAAAAAAAAAAAAAAAGAAAAGGTCAAGTGTTTGCTCAAGGTAATAAGCAATTAAAAGTATTTTAAGCAAGTGAAAACACAAACTTTCATTGTTTTTAGGATAACTGGCATGAATCTGCCTTGATATTTCAATCTGAATGTCGGTTGGGGGTGTGTTTGATGTCTTTTGCCTTGCCTTCCCCTTCTTCTTCCCCTTTCCCTTCCCCTTCCCCTTCCCCTTCTTTTTCTGTCAGAGTATTCATTCTTGGCAATAAGACAACAAGGTGATGGTGAACTCCATATAACTGACATTTCATTACTGTTATTCCCACAGACATTTTAAGATAATGCATCTTACTCTATAATGTGTGTCAGTACTTAAAAGAAACTATAATAATGATCATTTACTATCCATATCTGTCATCACCCTAATTGCGTTGAATGATTTCACCTCCTGACAAATGAGGTCAGGTACAAAAAAACTGTATATCTTACATGTTCATTTTCATAAATACTAATCATTCAACATAAGGATGAAAAATGGGGTTGTCACCATTGAACATGCATTGAGAGTAAATATCAGAAGGTAAGAAACACAGTTGCTGAATGCTAATTTAACAGGGTTAGGCCTCTGGCTTCTCTTTTACTATCAATAAATAACATGGACTGCTGCTGCATTCTATGTGTAGATTTTAGGCTGTTGTGTCATTGTAATGACTGACAGTTGCAGTGTTAGGAAAGCCAAAATAAAGAAAAAAAGAAATTTCCTGGTTAAGTTTCTGGACTAGGATATACATGTAAGAACAAGTTGATAAAATTCAATGATAATAACCATATGTGCCACCATGGTAAAAAGAGTTTTATTAGTCAGGTTTGCAAAAGCAGCACATGTTCTTTGCATGGATTATTTTTTCTTATGCCTTGTCCTGTCCTGTCTCTTTTACTGGCAACACCTCGTAGGTTGGCTTTGTAGCTTTGTTTCTACTGTGCCAAAACCTTTTAGAAATTATAAGTTAATGCTTGGAATTCATATAGATATCTTTACATGTGCTGTGCTGTCCTCCTACTCCATTGACAACAAGGCTAATCTAATATTACACCAGTGAATCCTGCAAAGCAGTAATTTGTATTTACATTGGGCAGACACTGCCTGTCAGCATCTGATCATAGCCTACGTCTTAGAAGCTAGGGAGAAACTGAAGACAGCCTTCCTTAAAATTAATAAGATAGTGTCGTAGTTCAGCCCCGATCGGGACCAGACTATGCAGTCTCTCTCTCACTTCCCCCACCCTCCGAGAGAATAGGGAGAGATAATGTAAGGAAAAACAGCTCAAGGTTTGAGATAAGGACAGGGAGAAATCCTTAAAGTTACCGTCACGGGCAAAACAGACTTGACTTGGGGAAAACTATTCATTTATTACTACAAACAGCAGGATAATGAGACAGAGACCAAGATAACCTCCCCCCACCCCTCCCTCTTCCCAAGCTTAACATTATCTCTACTGCCTTCCCCCCTCAGGTGGCACAGGGGGGAAGAGGGAATGGGGGTTGCGGTCACTTCATCATATGTTGTTTCACGCCGCTGCTTCATGGTCGGGGGAAGAACTCCTCACATTCCTTCCCTGCTCAGTTGTGGGGTCACACGCATAGGCCACAGTCCTTCCTGAAACTGCTCTGGCATGGGTCATCTCTCTTCCACGGAGCACAGTCTCTCCAAAACGGCTGTCCCAGCAGGCCCTCCACGAGCCACAGCCTCCTTCAGGCATCCACCTCCCCCGATGTGGGGTCCTTCACGGGCTCCAAGTGGATCTCTGCTCCTCTGTGGACCTCCATGGGCTGCAGGGGGACAACCTGCTCCACCATGGTTGTCACCACAGGCTGCAGGGGAATCTCAGCCAGGAGCCGCATTACTCCTGCCCCTCCTTCTTCACTGACCTTGGCATCTGCAGCCGTTCAGTTCTTCACAATTGGCTGGCAGATGCCTCTCAGAATCTCTTCACATCATCCAGCTCATCTCCTCTCCACTTCTTGCAGCAGAGCTGGGCCGAGTCAGGCCCAGTCAGCCACCTGGCAAGAGGCCAGAGGGCGAGGCCTGCAAGGCCCTTGAGGCCTGTGCCTCCCCCTCTGCGCCTCTGCCCCCGCTCAGCTTCTTCACATCTTCTCTTCTCTCTTTTTTTTACTGTTTTCCCCTTCTTAAATATGTTATTGCAGAGGCGTTATCATGGAACATTCTGCTACCAATCGGCTCGGCCTTGGCCAGCAGCAGGTCCGCCCTAGGCCCGGCTGAGTCCACTGAACAAAGGGGAGCAACTTCTAGCCGTTTCCTACAGAAGCTACCACCTTAGCCCCCCCACCACTAAACAAAACCACAACAGATGGTCTCTGATGGCATAGTTCACTCCAGATTTTACACCAACTCCTGCCACTACAAAATAACCTGGGGCCAGTGACAACATGTGTTGCACATGTAGTGTAACTGCCAAGTTTTTTTGGCAGCCCTGCTAGGTGGCATCTCCTTTCAGGACTCTTTTTGGTCCAGCTGTACTCCAGGGAGTCTGTCACCTTGTGTCCCATATAGCAGCTATGCACACTTCCAGCTAACTTCTAAGGCCTCCAAAATCAGTTTAGATCCTAGGGTAAATGAGCCAGGCCAGGCCAAACTCCCTGATCTCAACCTCACTGCACTAACACTCACAGAATCACAGAATCACACCAGTCTGACTGATGTTGCAAGAGACCTCTGGAGTCCATTTGGTCCAACTCTGGGACTGCTGAAGGCCAGGCTTGTGTTTAAAGTCTGAGGTAAAGGAAGCATTCAGTACCCCAGTCTTTTTCATATCCTGTAGCACCAGGCCTCCTGCCACATTCAGCAATGGGCCTACATTTTATCTACTCTTCTCTCTTCCACTTATGGATTTAGCGAAGCCATTCTTGTTGCCTTTGGCATTCCTTACCGCTTTCAGTTTGAGCTAGATTTTGGTTTTCCTAGCCATGCATTCTTCTACATGGTGAGACAGTCTCTCTATAATCCTCTCAGTTTTCTTGTCGCTGCTTTGACCTTCTTTATTTTCTTAGGAACCCCTTGTTCATCCATGTAGGCCTCTTGACATTTTAACCTTATTTCCTGGTCACTGGGGTAAAGTACTCATGATAGAGACTTATTAAATACTCTCATTAAAGCCTGCCACCAGCTTTTACATCCACCACCAGTTTTTTATTGTTTGTGAGTACCAGGTCCAGCAGAGCACATCTTGTTGCTTCCTCTGGTATTTCCATAAGGAAGTTTTTGTTGATACCCTACAGGAAACTCCTGGATTGCTTATGCCCTGCTGTGTTGCTCCTCCAGCAGACAACAGCGTAGATGAAGTCCCCCAGGAAGACCAGGGCCTGTGAACATGAGCCAACTTCTAGCTGCCTGTAGAAGGCATTATCCACTTATTCTTCCTTGTCAGAAAGCCTATAGCAGACACTCACTACCGTGTTACCCATAACTGGTCTACCTGTGAATCCTTACCCACAAGCTCTCAGTTGGGTCCTCATCCACCCTCCAGCAGAACTCCATGTGTTCCAGCTGTTCTCAGACAAACTGCAACTTCCCATCCTATCCTTCCTAAAGAGCCTGAATCTCTCCATTGCAGCACTCCAATCACATGAGCCATGCCACCACATCTCTGTGATCCCAGCAAGATCACAGCCCTACAGCTGTGCATAGGTATCTAATTCCTCGTATTTATTCCTCCGTGCTGTGTGCATTACTGTGCAGGCACTTCAAAGAGGCACTCTGACATGCTGATTTTCCAGAAACATCCTGTTTTGGGTTTGGGTTTTGTTTTTCTTTTTTACCCATAATAGTGCCTTGTAGTTACTTTACATTTACTTATATGCAAATGTTAGATTTCAGTACTCCTAAGCCCAGTTTTGTTGATTTTTGTGTTCATTCATATTGCTCCAGGTTCTTCACTTGTTAACCTTGTCCATCACTCCTTCAGAGGGCTGCTGATAACTTCCACTGCTGACATTCCCATTTTAAAGCCCACCTTACCAGATCAGCCATCCTGCTGGCAAGGATACCTTTGTTTCACTTAATAAGGTGGATCCCATCTCTCCTAAGTAGTTTTTGATGTTCAAGCAGAGTCTCAAAGTCAGAGAAAGCAAAACCTGTTGCTGATATCAGCTCTGCAATTGTTGACACACATCATCAGTGCCTTTTTCTTAATAACCCTTTTCCCTCACTAGTAGGATTAAGTGAAACACCACCTGGGTCCCTGTACCCCTGACTATCATCCCTAGGGCTCTGTAGTCACTGTTAATACTGTCCAGGTTACTCCTGGCAGTATTATTGGTGCCCACATGGCAAAATAGCAGGAGGTAGTAGTCAAGGAACTGGCAAATGCTGGCAGGCAATCCAGTGCTGTTGTTTACTGTTGCAGAGTACTGTTGACTTATACACAAAATGTCACCAGATTTCAGTGCTGAGTGAAATGATTACCAGGTAGCTCATAAATCAGTGTGAGAGTTTGGGTAAAAGGCACTGCAATGTGATAAATATCTATTCTCTGTAACCTTTGCTTTCAATCAAGGCAGTAGAAGTAGGAAGAGACTGCAACTTCATCAGAAGGATCTGATATACTGTATCACAAAACATTGTAATACAGTGCAAATAATAAAAAATAGTTTTTCTTATTGCAATGTGTCCAGAACCTTCCATTGATCTTTTGTTTCTGCAGCAGTTCTCTTTTCTAGGTTATCAACTTGATTTTTCAACACTTTACAGTCCTTAGTATTCCCAGTTAAAATAATGCTGTGTACATGAATCAATCTGCCTGAGAGATTGTGGAACTCAAGGGCAGCCTTGGCTGCAGTGACCATGAGATGGTGGAGTTCAAGATCCTTGGGGCAGCAAGGAAGGTATGCAGCAAGCTCTCTGCCCTGGACTTCAGGAGGGCAGACTTTGGCCTCTTCAGGTATCTGATGGGTAAAGTCCCATGGGATACAGCCCTGGAGAGAAGAGTGGCCCAGGACAGTTGGTTGATATTTAAAGAACACCTCCTCCAAGCTTAGAAGCAATGCATCTCAGTGAAGAGAAAGTCAGGCAAAAACGCTTGGAGGCCTGTGTGGTTGAACAAGGAGCTCCTGGACCAACTGAAAATCAAGAAGGAGGCCTACAGAGGATGGAAGCGTGGACAGATAGCCTGGGAGAATTACATAGAGGTTGTCCAGGTGGCCAGGGATCAGGTTAGGAAGGCTAAAGCCCTGATGGAATTGAGTCTGGCCAGGGACGTCAAAAGCAACAAGAAAAGCTTCTATAGGTATGCTGGGGACAAAACGAAGTCCAAGGAGAATGCAGGCCCTCTCTAGAAGGAAATGGGTGACCTGGTTACCTGGGACATGGACAATGCTGAGGTGCTTAATGGCTTTTTTGCCTGTCTTCACTGATAAGGGCTCTAGCCACATCATCCAAGTTGTGGAAAGCAAAAGCAGGGACTGGGAGAATGAAGAACTGCCCACTGTACTGGAAGAGAAGGTTCAGGTACATCCATGGGTCCTGAGGGAACCGGTGGATGAAGTTGCCAAGCTGCTGTCCATGATATTTGAGAAGTCGTGGCAGTCTGGTGAGGTTCCTGATGACTGGAAGAGGAGTAACATAACCTCCATTTTTAAAAAGGGGGACAAGGAAAACCCGAGGAACTATAGGCTGGTCAGCTTCACCTCTGTGCCTGGCATGGTCATGGAGCAGATTCTCCTGGAAACCATGCTAAGGTTTGAGAGGAGCAAGGAGGTTGTTGGTGACAACTAAGGGCAGATTGTGCCTGACCAATTTGGTGGCTTTCTATGATGGGGTGACAGCATCGGTGGACAAGGGACGAGCAACTGACATCATCTACCTGGACTTGTGCAAGGCATTTGACACTGTCCTGCACGATATCCTTCTCTCTAAACTGGAGAGACAAGAAGTTCAACATGAGCTGGCAATGCACGCTTGCACCCCAGAAAGCCAACCACATCCTGGGCTACATGAAAAGAAACATGACCAGCAGTTCGAGGGAGGTGATTCTGCCCCTCTAGTCTCCTCTAAGTGAGATGCTACCTGGAGTACTGCATCCAGCTCTGGAGCCACAACATAAGAAGGATGTGGAGCTGTTGGAATGAGTCCAGAGGAGGGCTACAAAGACGATCAGAGGGCTGGAGCACCTCTCCTATGAGGACAGGCTGAGAGAGTTGGGGCTATCCAGCCTGGAGAAGAGAAGGCTCTGGGGAGACCTTATAGTGGCCTTCCAGTACCAAAGGAGTCCTACAGGAAAGACGGGGAGAAACTGTTCAGTAAGGCCTGTTGTGACAGGACTTGGGGCAATCATTTTAAAACAGAGGGAGGTAAATTTAGATTATATATTAGGAAAAAAATTTTTACAATGAGAGTGGTGGAACACTGGAACAGGTTGCCCAGAGACATGGTGGATGCCCCATGCCTGGAAACATTCAAGGCCAGGTTGGATGAGGCTCTGAACAACCTGATCCAGTCGGGGATGTCCCTGGTCCTTGCAGGGGGGTTGGACTAGATGACCTTTGAAGGTCCCTTCCAACCCGAACCATTCTATGATTCTATGATTCTATGATCATGCGTCTTTTAAGGCAAGGGTATATATAGATATGCTCTTCAACGTTCCAGTCTTTCTATATGGTTTAATCATCCTAATGGAATTAAACCTATATTAGAGGCAATAGGAATGACTTTTGAAAGGTAAAACTTTTGTCACTTATCATGTACAGGAATTTATAAAAGCTTCATTTTGATAGGGAAATGGGTATGTAGTATCAGGCTTAAATAGCTAAAACATTACAAGGTCTTGTAACTTTTATGAATACATTTAATTTTTCTGTGAAATACTTGAGAGGGAAAATTAATCCACCTATAGTACATACTGCTAATATCTTAATGTGACTTACAGCGCTGATGCTTCCACATCACCCACGCTAACATAATAGAACTGCAGATAGAAACATAAAGCCTTGTTTTGCTGTTTACTTATGAAACCTCCAGCAATTTTCACTGTAAATTTTGGTTTGAGACTACAGCAACTGTGAGGAACAGCTCAGTTGGGGCTAATCCTGAAAGGTGACAGATGCTTGTAAATCCCTTGGTGCACAGCAAATACTGTTTCAGGATCTAGCCCTTTGATCACGGCCAGCATCTCAAATGGTTCAAGAGGCAAATCCATAGCTTTTCAAGGTGAAGAAAGGCATGTGTAGTCAATTAAGGGAAGCAGTTATCTTAGAAAAACTTTGTGGAACAGGACTTGGGGTAATTAACTTGTTTGTGAATTAAAATGAAGTTATTGAATAAATTGCTTTGAAATTTCAGAATGAAGCTGAGGTTAATGAATTTTTTATTGCAGATTGGAAAGAAATAATTGAAGGAATTGCTTTTGATGTCTTGCAAAGGAGCTTGTTCTAATTAATTTGTTTTTATTGCAAATAAGAATGAAATTAGTGAATGGATTTGACTTTTTGGGGGTTAGGAACAGAATTGATTGGCTTGTTTTTAGGATCTTAAACATTGCTGAAAGGAATTAAATTGTTAGATGAATTAGTTTTGTCTCTAATTGATCCTAAATAATGAAACCTTCTTTGTCTTTGTTTTAGCATGGAGAAGAAATACTTTAACTAAAATTACTGCTTTTGACTTTTTAGTAGAACAATACAGTTTGCTGTGTATTAGTTTGGGGCTTGATTTTCACTCAGGCACTAAGAACCTTTTAGTGAGATAGCAGGGCCTTGATCCCAAAAACTTTTTGATGAAACCCTCTCTTACAGTGCTATATGTACTGTCAAAACTACAGTTCTGTACTGTTGGCTCTGGAAAACCAGTACAGTCTCTGGAAAACCAATATATTTATACAACCCTTTTTAATCTGAGAGATCAAAAAGCTCCTCTTGAGTAAGCTTGTTAATTTATTTTACATATATTTTCCTTTCAAGGTACAGGACTTATATTCCCCACATATAAAAATTAATCTGTGATAAAATGAACGATGTCTGTAGACAGAATTGTCAATTTCTTCATTCATTTAAATTACAGACATGGAGTTAAGTCTCTCCCTGTCTCAGAGCTTTCTAATAATCAATATATAAAGGAGACTTTCTGTAGAGAATAAGGATCTTTAAGTGACAATTACTGACAATAGCTTTATACTGCTTACTTTGTACAGGTAGTGGAGTGTGCAGTTGTGTAACTTTTCCTTGTGTATCTATCACTGTTAGTTGCACTAGAACTCTTTTTGTTGGATGAACTACAGAGCAGTATTTACATTAATTTTTTTTTCAAGTGATACATCATTACTATAAAGACAGTGTTAGAACAATATTCAAGACAGAAAAGAAGTCAGAATTCTTCCCCATCTATCCTGGGATGAAAAAAAAAAAAAAACAAACCAATACAAAAAAACCCAAAGAAGATAGATTTGTCTGAGTCTCTGCAATGAATTTTTCTGAACTCAGTGAGAGTTTGGCTTTCCATTAGCATTATCCGCATCTCTTATGGGCAGAAAACAAATTAAAAAAAATATCCGTAGCCAATTAACACAGCAATGAAAAGGAAACATATCCCACATGTAATTATCACCTTTGAAAATTGATAATTATGTTTTGTAACTATATTGTCTATTATGACAGTGAAAAGCTGGAAATTTTGTTCTTGTTTATATGTTTAATTAAGGCATCTAGCTGTTTTCGAAGAGAATGAGTTAACTGATATAAGCTTTTATAAGAAGTCAAGATCCAAAAGTTTTGTTGAAAGCAGAGGTTGGCAAAAACAGTTTTTAAAGCTTTCAAATATTTAGTTATTACTGACCACCTTCTGTATCATACTTATTAGCATAAAAGTATGTGTGGAGGCCAATGGTTTGCTGCTAATTCTCAGTCTTGGGTTCAGATGTCCAGCAAACTTACCTCAGTTCTTAATTACCAATGCTGAAACTGAAGCTTCAATGTAGTATTTGGTTTGGTGAAGTCACATTGATTTTTACAAGATCTGAGGATTAATTTCATTACTTTAGTTTCTGGTTAATATGGAAACTTTCAGTCTTCAGGGAGATTACAGAAATCTAAACACATGTTCTTTATTTCTTATTATTCTCATCTCTCCTTTTCTTCTGTAATATGCAATAGAATACAATTATGCTATTTTTCTATGCCCAGAATTTCTTTTCCTTTTTTTTTTTTTCACTTGTTTAAGGTTCACAGTATTTGTAGTGTGAATTCAGTTATTGATTTGTTGCTACCATTTTAATTTTCTGTAACTTTTGTGGATCAAATAGGAGTAACACAACCCCTTAAAGCCAATAACCTGTTACACAAACAAGTTTAAAGCTATTCTAGCAAGAATGCATTGAAATTTGCTTGGCACACTTCCAAAACCTGCGGGATAAAACATAACTTGGAAGTTAAGACTGTCCAGACGATCTCTTAAATTTAATAACAGACATTCTTATGCTTTTGTAAAAGATCCCTCCCTCTCTCCACAGCCTCATCCCTCCAGGAGCATCATGCATCTCTACCACACAGAAGGCTGAGAAACTTACACATATCTGGAACATATTTTAAGATTAAGGCCCACTTTGTTCTTTTTTATTTGAAGTGTCTTGCAATACACATGTAAAGTTTGTCCTGGTTTTGGCAGGGATGGAGTTAACTTTTCCTCTCAGTAGCTGGTATGTTTTGGATTTCGTGTGTGAAGAATGTTGATAAACACCCTGGTGATACCAGTTGTTGTGAATGAGACCAAGGACACCGTCCTGCTTTCCAAGTCTCGCTAATTTGCAGATGCAGGAAGCTGGGAGAAAGACAGACAGAATAATTGACCCAAACTGGCCAAAGAGAATATTCCATGCCATAAACGTCATGATCATGGGGGCAGGTGAGGGTGGGTATCTGCCTTCCTGGCATCCATCTTTCCTGCTCGTTTTGCTGGCATCATTCCCTCTACCTTGCTGGCTCCCTTTTGCTCCTTTGCTTGCTGCTCGGTTTTGTTTCCGTGATCGCTGCTTGGGACGGGCTGTATCGGTCATTGGGACATTGGGTGGTAAGAAAACACATATTGTTCACTTTGTATATTTTTAATATCCTTATATTCTGTTATTATTGTAGTTTTCCCTTTTTATTTTAGTAAATTATCTTTATCTCAACCCATCCTTCCTTCCCAACTCTCTCCCCCATCCCCCTGGGGAGGGGGAGGGTGAGTGAGAAACTGTGTGGTGATTCAGGCTAAACCATCACAGTCTTTTTGGCGCCCAACATGGGGCTCGAAGGGCTG
The DNA here is from genome assembly GCF_036417535.1 of Chlamydotis macqueenii. Lineage (NCBI taxonomy): Eukaryota > Metazoa > Chordata > Aves > Otidiformes > Otididae > Chlamydotis > Chlamydotis macqueenii. The sequence continues at coordinate 44,411,345 of NC_141593.1, forward strand.
AGGTAAGGAGAGATCTGACTAGAGTGTGTTAAAGTTGTTACAAGTGCTCATTATTTTATTTGAATCCCTGGTCACAATGTTGTACTACGTGTTCACATGGTTGTGTTATGTCTGTCCTAAGTTGCATCACATATTTCCTTTGATGCTGCTTATCATTTGTCGGAAATGGATGAGAATTCTCATTTTGATTTACTGGGCACTACTGGCTTATGATATTGTAACATCACTGGTCATGAAATTAGTCTGGTCCTTGTTTTCGGCATTGCTGGCAACTCCGTACTTTGGATGCCATTTGGTAAGAATTATTAATAATCGCACATTTTTATTTTTCTCCCCGGAGAACCAATCTATGGGGAAGTCAGAGGAGGGTACCTTCCCCTACTCCTTTACCTTCCCTTTTTCTTTTTACATCAGCTCTTGAGAATTTTGAATATCCTTGGGATGTGCAAGCCAGCATACTCCTATTGCTCTGTCTCCTTAATGGGTTTCAGATGTTGTTTAGGATTAAACAACTATTTAAAAAATTCACCCAGAGATCTGCCTTGAGGTTGGAGGGGCAGGGGTGGCATGGTATGTGGGAGAAGATGGGCAGGTACCTAGAGAACTTCTCACCTCCATTGGTCTGGAACTTCACTCCCGAACAACTACAGAATCCTGATGAAGTGATCGAATATTTAAAAGAAAAATACCATGGTTATTCTAAAGAGGCAAAGCTTATCGCTTTGTGTTGGGCACTGGCTAGTGTCTACCAAACACTGCTTAACGTGCAGCACCTCCAGGAAGAAGGGAGAAAAAATCAACCGACCGATACCATGGCTACTCCAGCCCCAGCTACCGGCACTGCAGCTACTCCAGCCCCAGCTAACGGCCCTGCGGCTACTCCAGCACCAGCTACCGGCACCGCGGCTACACCAGCCCCAGCTACCGGCCCAGTGGCTACTCCAGCCCCAGGTACCGGCCCTGTGGCTACTCCAGCCCCAACGACAGGAACTGTGGCTACTCCAACTCTAGCTACTGGCACTGCAGCCAAATCAGAGAACCAACCTGTGTCAGTATCTGTCGCCCCTGTACAGAAGAAGAAATCTTGGAAGTGAAAGTCAGCTCGTTTAGTAAGGGATGAGGAAAAACCAGGACCATCACGAACAGAGAAGGAAGAAGAGGAACTCATGAGAGAGGAACTCATAAGAGAGGAACTCATAAATGAGACTGAAACCACCCGATCCCTATCCCTGAATGAGTTGCGAGATATACGAAAAGATTTTGGCCGCTGTTCAGGTGAGCACTTTCTCACCTGGCTGCTTTGATGCTGGGATAATGGGGCCAGTAGCCTGGAATTAGAAGGTAAGGAAGCTAAACAGCTGGGATCCCTTTCTAGGGAAGCAGGCATTGACAAAGTGATTGGAAGAGGTGCACAAGCTCTCAGCCTCTGGAGGCGACTCCTGTCAAGTACGAAGGAAAGATATCCCTTCAAGGAAGATATTACTTATCATCCAGGCAAGTGGACCACCATAGAGAGAGGTATCCAGTACCTAAGGGAATTAGCTGTGCTGGAAGCCATTTATAGTGACCTAGACAGTGAGGAGTCACCCCAAGATCCAGATGAAGTCCGGTGCACACGGCTCGTGTGGCGGAAGTTGCTACGGAGTGTACCATCATCGTATGCCAATTCATTGGCAATTATGCTCTGGAAAGAGGGAGAGGGACCAACAATAGATGAATTGGCTACTCAGCTCCAGCAATAAGAAGACACTCTCTCTTCTTCCCTTGTCTCAGCTGTGGAGAAACTATCTTGGGAGGTCCAGCAGTTAAAAGAAGATAGGTCCTACTCCCCGCCCATACAGAGCAGTATTTCATCTATTAGGAGTAAGCGTTTCCCTGCTCAAGAGAGACGGTACACACGGCGAGGTATCCTGTGGTTTACCTTGCGTGACCAAGGAGAGGACATGAGAAAGTGGGATGGGAAACCTACCTCAGCCCTAGAGGCACGGGTACGTGAGCTGCAGGGAAAAATATTTGCAAATAGAGGTTCTCCCCGGAAAACTGCTGCTCCAGTCTCCAGTGGACAGTTCCCCAGACGGAATAGAAGGGCTGATCTTACCTATGATCCTATGGAAGGGAATTCTAATTCATATTCACAGCAAGTGAGCGACGAATATTATGAACAGGATTAGAGGGGCCCTGCCTCCAGCCAGGCGGAGGAGAGGGACAACAGAGTTTATTGGACTGTATGGATTAAATGGCCTGGCACATCAGACCCACGAGAGTATAAGGCTCTAGTAGACACTGGTGCACAGTGTGCCCTAATGCCATCAAGCTATAAAGGGGCAGAACCCATTTGTATTTCTGGAGTGACAGGAGGATCCCAAGAGCTGACTGTATTGGAGGCTGAAGTAAGTTTGACTGGAAATGAGTGGCAAAAGCCCCCCATAGTGACTGGCCCAGATGCTCCCTGCATTCTTGGTATAGATTACCTCAGGAGTGGGTATTTCAAAGACCCAAGAGGGTATCGGTGGGCTTTTGGTATAGCCACTGTGGAGACGGAGGAGAATAAACAGCTGGCCACCTGGCCCAAGCTCTCAAAGGACCCTTCTGTTGTGGGATTACTGAAGGTTGAGGAACAACAGGTACCAATTGCTACCACCACAGTGCACCGGCGGCAATACCGCACCAACCGAGATTCCATAATCCCCATCCTCAAGCTGATTTGTAGACTGGAGATCCAGGGAGTGATCAGCAAGTCCCACTCACCCTTTAACAGCCCCATATGGCCAGTGAGAAAATCTAATGGAGAGTGGAGGTTAACAGTGGACTATCGTGGCCTAAATGAAGTTACGCCACCGCTGAGTGCTGCCGTGCCAGATATGCTAGAGCTTCAGTATGAACTGGATTCAAAAGCAGCCAAGTGGTATGCCACTATCAATATTGCCAATGCCTTCTTCTCCATCCCTTTGGCACCAGAATGCAGGCCACAGTTTGCTTTCACTTGGAGGGGTGTCCAGTATACCTGGAATCGATTACTCCAGGGGTGGAAACACAGCCCCACCATTTGCCATGGACTGATCCAGACTGTATTAGAAAAGGGTGGAGCTCCAGAGCACCTGCAATACATTGATGACATCATTGTATGGGGCAACACAGCAGAAGAAGTTTTTGAAAAAGGGGAGAAAATAATACAAATCCTTCTGAAAGTCGGTTTTGCCATAAAACAAAGCAAAGTCAAGGGGCCTGCACAAGACATCCAGTTTTTAGGAGTAAAATGGCAAGATGGACGTCGTCACATTCCAATGGATGTGGTCAACAAAATAACAGCTATGGCTCCACTGACTAACAAAAAGGAAACACAGGCTTTCTTGGGCGTTGTGGGTTTCTGGAGAATGCATATTCCAAATTACAGTATGATTGTAAGACCTCTCTATGAAGTGACTCAAAAGAGGAACGATTTTAAATGGGGCCCTTAACAATGACAAGCCTTTGAACAAATTAAACAGGAGATTGTTCATGCAGTAGCCCTTGGGCCAGTCCGGACAGGACAAGATGTGAAAAACATCCTCTACACCACAGCCAGGGAGAATGGCCCTACCTGGAATCTTTGGCAAAGAACACCAGGGGAGACTCGAGGTCGACCCCTAGGCTTTTGGAGCCGGGGATATAGAGGTTCTGAGGCCTGCTATACTCCAACTGAAAAAGAAATGCTGGTAGCATATGAAAGAGTTCGAGCTGCTTCAGAAGTGATTGGTACTGAAGCACAGCTCCTCCTGGCACCCCAACTGCCAGTGCTGGGCTGGATGTTCAAAGGGAAGGTCCTCTCTACACATCATGCAACTGATGCCATGTGGAGTAAATGGGTCGCACTGATCACACAAGCGAGCCCGAACAGGAAACCCCAATCGCCCAGGAATCTTAGAAGTAATCACAGATTGGCCAGAAGGCAAAGATTTTGGAATGCCACCAGAGGAAGTGGTGACACGTGCTGAAGAAGCCCCACCATATAATAATTTACCAGAAGATGAGAAGAGATATGCCCTGTTCACTGATGGGTCCTGTCGTATTGTAGGAAAACATCGGAAGTGGAAAGCTGCCGTGTGGAGTCCTACATGACGAGTTGCAGAAGCTACTGACGGCCAAGGCGAATTGAGTCAGTTTGCAGAGGTGAAGGCCATCCTGTTGGCTTTGGACATCACTGAACGGGAAAAATGCCAAAACGCTATCTCTACACTGACTCATGGATAGTGGCAAACGCTCTGTGAGGATGGTTAAAACAATGGAAACAGAGCAACTGGCAGCGTAGAGGCAAGCCCATCTGGGCTGCCGCACTGTGGCAAGATATTGCTGCTCGGCTAGAGAATCTGGTTGTAAAAGTACGTCATGTAGATGCCCACGTACCCAAGAGTCGAGCCACAGAAGAACACCAAAATAACCAAAGGGTGGATCAGGCTGCTAAGATTAAAGTTTCCCAAGTGGACCTAGACTGGCAACACAGAAGTGAACTATTTTTAGCTCGGTGTGCTCATGACACCTCGGGAAGAGATGCAACATACAAATGGGCTCGTGATCGAGGGGTGGACTTGACCATGGATACCATTGCACAGGTTATCCATGAATGTGAAACATGCGCTGCAATTAAGCAGGCCAAGTGGTTAAAGCCTCTTTGGTATGGAGGACGATGGCTGAAGTATAAGTATGGAGAGGCCTGGCAAATTGATTACATCACACTCCCACAAACCCGTCAAGGTAAGCGCCATGTGCTTACAATGGTGAAAGCCACTACTAGGTGGCTAAAGACTTATCCTGTACCCCATGCCACTGCCCGAAACACCACCTTGGGCCTTGAGAAGCAAGTTCTCTGGCGACATGGTACTCCAGAAAGAATTGAGTCAGACAACGGGACTCATTTCTGCAACAATCTCATAGACACCTGGGCCAAAGAGCGTGGCATTGAGTGGGTATATCACATCCCCTATCACGCACCAGCGGATCCACCAATCGAGCTGGCCCTGCCCAGTCAGAACTGTTACATTTTGTAGAGGGTGATAAAGTCCCTGTAGTGCATCTAAGGAATATGTTAGGAAAAACGGTCTGGGTTATTCCTCCCCTGGGCAAAGGCAAACACACCCGTGGGATTGCTTTTGCTCAAGGACCTGGATGTACTTGGTGGGTGATGCGGGAGGATGGGGAAGTTCGATGTGTACCTCAAGGAGATCTGATTTTAGGTGAGAACAGCCAATAATTTGAACTGTATATAATAATTTCTATAGTTCTTATATGTCATATCAAAGGTATTGCAGCAAGGAACACCCTGATCAGTGAAGAATGAGCTTCAATAAAACCAAGAGAGATGCAACAATGATGGAACAGGAACTGACGCCCAACAATTTCCTCAAGATCAACATCTTCAACTCACAGACCATGAACATGATACACCAGCCACGCCAGATGCACCAACTGCGAGTTCCAGATGCAGCATGCAACAGCCCCATACTACATACCATCTCTCTTGTCCTGAAAGACTGTTATGACAGATGGAACCCAAAGTCATGGACTAAATTAACTCAACAGACATTGGAGGGATAGCCCATAGATTGAAGGAGTTACATCTGTGTGTGTGTATATATATGTATATGTATACGCATTACGTAGATGGTATGGAATAAGGGGTGGATACTGTCCTGGTTTTGGCAGGGATGGAGTTAACTTTTCCTCTCAGTAGCTGGTATGTTTTGGATTTCGTGTGTGAAGAATGTTGATAAACACCCTGATGATACCAGTTGTTGTGAATGAGACCAAGGACACCGTCCTGCTTTCCAAGTCTCGCTAATTTGCAGATGCAGGAAGCTGGGAGAAAGACAGACAGAATAATTGACCCAAACTGGCCAAAGAGAATATTCCATGCCATAAACGTCATGATCATGGGGGCAGGTGAGGGTGGGTATCTGCCTTCCTGGCATCCATCTTTCCTGCTCGTTTTGCTGGCATCATTCCCTCTACCTTGCTGGCTCCCTTTTGCTCCTTTGCTTGCTGCTCGGTTTTGTTTCCGGGATCACTGCTTGGGACGGGCTGTATCGGTCATTGGGACATTGGGTGGTAAGAAAACACATATTGTTCACTTTGTATATTTTTAATATCCTTATATTCTGTTATTATTGTAGTTTTCCCTTTTTATTTTAGTAAATTATCTTTATCTCAACCCACGAGTTCTCCTTCCTTCCCAATTCTCTCCCCCATCCCCCTGGGGAGGGGGAGGGTGAGTGAGAAACTGTGTGGTGATTTGGGCTAAACCATCACAAGTTAGGAGAACAGAATTATTAAAGCAGAAAAATAAATCAATCACTAAAAAGCTGGGAAATGTAGAATTAAAATTACCTTGTTTTAGCCATTTTTATTTGTACACATGTAAAGGTAACTTCTTAAGTATAGGATACTAAATCACCTTTTCTGCCAAATGTCTGCCTTATTTGTGCAGGATAAATGGGGTTCAGGTAATGAGCTTATTTTTTTTGGCGAATTTGGAGTCCTAGACTGGCTGAACTTGGTGCGAGCCCTACTCTGTAGTAAAGATAGATGGGCTACGGAAAGAATGGAATGCTCCGTAATCTGGTTCAGATGTCTCACTGGAACCAGAGAGATTTGGAAAAGTTTTGGTTTAAGCAATGTCCTGATCAGCCCAAGCCTGGAGTAAGCCTATACAAATATAAGTTTTGGAAACCTGTACAGTGACACTGTAGTTGAATCAAGTGTTCTGGAAAAAAGTTGGACAACTTCTGCAATGGACGATGCTAATAATCCTACTTATAATTCACCTTTATTTGGAAGAGAAAATTAGTAGATCACTTTGTGGCATTTATGTATCATCAGTTCACAGATTCTTTGCATTTTACATTTGTGGTCCCACACTGAAAAACAGAGAAGAACAGAAACTTCTGGTAAGAGAAATTCCTTGCAGATTTTTTGAAGGGCCTAGAGCAAGTAGGACTGTAAACTTGCCTGCTTTTTGCTCTTTCCTAACAGCCCAATATTGACCAGAAGAGAGGATCAGTTTGGGCTAGGTGGGTCTTGTATTTCCATCACAACTGGTAAGTAGGAGTATTGCCGACCTTCCACTGTTTGTACCTTTCTTTCCGAGATGTGTGTTAGCTATGGCCCTATTTTTGCTATAGTGTAAACCAAGAGGGGCAATCCCTTGATCAACTCTGAAGAAGGTGCCTCAGTTGCGCAGACTGTTGTCTGAACCTACAAGGACAAATAATATATTGTATAAATATTTAGTCTTGGGTTCTGATCATGTGATACAATAAGGTTGTGGCATAAATTCATAAAGTAGGTAAGTAAAATTGGAGCCTGTGCTCCAATTGCTAGAGGGTTAAATACTTTAAGATACAAAGCAATTCTTCTGTGTTCTTTTCTGAAATCAGTCAACTGAACTATCTTTAAGATCTCACTTGCTTAACTCATTAATTGTATTAAAGAGTTTGCACCACAGGTATGCTACAACTTACGAAGAATGAAAACTTGTTGTCACTTGTTCTTCCCGAGGTGTAAAATCCAAGCTGACTGGATCTAAAGAAAAAACAGCATCATGCTCCCTGGATTATAGAAGTCTTGACTCACTATTACTGTAGGCAGTTTTACCACTTTAGACTACTTCTAGTTCACATTTTCTTTCTGAGTATCCCTCTATTAAAAATATTGTTAGTATGGCTTGTTAAGGGAGCTAAAAGTACCTCTGAATATTAAATGAGAGAGGGCAGTAATATTACATCCATAATTGCTCTCTCTTATTCTTTACACTTTTTGATAATTGGCCCTAGAAAGTATGAGTGGCAGATTGTGTGCAAGGAAGTTCACACTGCAGCAGGAAAAGAAGAGAATTTATAGACCATGGGAATGGAAATGCCACAGTATTTTTATCTAAAAATATCTTCTGGCTTTGTTGCTGAAATGGTCAGGTATAGAGAAATAATAGTTTTCCCTTGTTTATATGGATGCAGAATACATTAATTAGATTTTAAGAAATAGAGAAATCTGTTGTATGTAACGAATGTCTCACAAGGAAGGAATGTGTATAGTTATAGTTACTGGCATGGTAAAAAAAAACTCTGATACCAGCTGAGGAAGGAACAGCAGTATACCAATGATCCTTATAAAGAATGGGGAAAAAAAAATCAATATTTTTAAACCAAGTAAAAACATTTTCTAAACGAATATCTAAAAGGTTATTTTGTACAAGTGATTACAAAATTTGTAGTACTAGCCAGAATTAAACAAGTGAAGTAGTGGAATACTGCATAGCCACCACACACAGACCAGGATTATTCTAACTCTTCAGGAAAAGATGTGAAAAGTAGACTGAAAATATACACTAAAAATGCTCCAAGATCCAGAATTGTGTTTGCACTATTTTCTAATAAAAAGAATAGAGAAGCTCTGATTTATTTAGCCATCTTTAAACACAGAACAAGAAAGAGTTTGAGGAAGATGTTAGAATCATCATGACATCTTTGATAAGCTCAATCTTGCAAAAACTGTCACACAGCTTGACTTTTTTACTGTGAGCAGTTTTTACTGTTCACAGTGGTAAATGTAAATACATGAACAAGTGCTGCAAATTAAGTTTTTATTTCCTGGATAAAAGAAAGACTGTATCTGACATAAACTTATTACTCTAGCTTCGTAGGATTAGAAGGAAAGTACTTTTCTCTCAGTCTAAAAGTTTAATTAAAAATCTGAAGCAATATCATAAGTTGTTTCTTCACAAAAAGATGAAAAAATATAAGAAAGGAATACATTTATTTTAGGTAAATGAAACAGTTCAAATGCTGGACTTATGCTAAAACTTTTTCAGTGAGAAAACAGCAACACCTTAAATAAATAATCATCTTGAACCTTAAATAAATAATAATCACAAAAAGAGACAAAGTAAAATTTTTGCTGTTGAAAAATCTTAATGCTACTGAATAAGTGAGTAAGAAGTAAGTTAAACAAGTATCTGTTTCTCTGATACAAATCTTTTTATAGCTGTCAGTAAGCTAATAATAAACATGCTTAAATGTTTAAGTTTTTTTCCATAACCTAACAACAATATGTTGGTTTTAGCAGGAGAATAACAACAGAAGAAATAATTAGGGAGCTGGTATCATCCTAGGAAGGTTTCTCTCTAAATTTTACATTCACTAGTGTCAAACTTACAGGCTCTTTTAAGAATAAGAATTTAGGTTATGGAATTACACTCAAATGGAAAATGACTAGTTTGGTCTCACACAAAAGTCGTAGACAATACAGAATGTTTCCCGTAGGTGAATGCTGCAGCTATATGCCTGCATTGTTTTCAAACGTCACTTATAAAATCTTTTCTAAAATATTATTGCATCTTGGAAAACCACACGTTTTCCTTCTCAACCTAGATCAAATTATACTAATCCAGGTGTGATTTTTCTCTATATGATAAGACACATATTGTAAACCTGAGCCAATTTACTGAATAGAAAAGCGATCAGAGGAATAAGCAAAAGTCTTTGATCCAGCTGCTGCATGAAGTATGAAAGGAAGTTTGTTATGCAAAACTGAGAACATACTCCAAAAGAAAAATCATTCTTGATGGAAGTAAAACAAGGAGGATCAGTCTGGGCATAAAAGAAGTAAAAAAAAAAAAGCATTAGTCTGTTCTCCTTTAATATGAATGGTGCAATTATTAGTACCTGTTCTGTATAGATTGCACCAGAGGTTTAAGTATTGTGAAGAAAATGAAAACTTCAAAATTCAGCACGCAACTAAACGTATTTAGACAGACTAACATATCCAGATACTAAACTGCACTCCCAGGGCTTGTCACCAAGAAGCATATTAATGTCTTACTTTTTACCCTAATGAAAATATTAATTAGAAAGTTTCACTGTGAAAGTTCAGTAGGCTTCATTAGTCTTTGTGGGACAATGACTAGGGGGAAAAATAGTTTCTCTAAGGTCCATCCTAATAGAAGGACTTTGTAGGGTAAAATGCAGTTGCTGCTTCCAGGATGAAATGTGGTAGGCATGCTCGCTACTGGAACTCCCTAAACACCACACTCTGCTTCCCTAAACATATGCTAAGAAGAACAGAACGGAGAGTGGAGTGGAGTGAAGACACTGCAGCCAAACTCTGTTATACTACCTGCAGGGATGGGAACTTCATGGTACTTAGTGGCTGGTAAGCCGTATAGTAGCTGATAAACTGCATCACAGCTGTCAAACAAGAAGAATGTCAGTTGCTGAGACAGCAATTGTGGCAAAATTGTATCCTTTGGATGAACTTTGCTCATTATAATCTCATTATAATGCTAAAACATACGTCCATCCCAAAGGCTACCCGCCTCCAAAGTGAGACCACCCCTTACTGGACATGCACCCTAAATATATTTTACTATACTTTTAAGAAATGAGGTGAGAGTATTTTACACGAATCAGTAATAAAAGAACATCTGACTAGAATCACTCAAACTCCATGTTAATATAAGAAACAGCATAAAAGTAAATGGACCAGGGGATAAAATTAGGGAAGCCTCCATCGTAACTTTTGGGATCAGTCAACGGGCTGAACCTGTTTTCTCCCCAACAGGGATTGCCTATTGGTTAAGAACCTTATTCTACTGTGTTGGTTTTGTTTTGTGAGGGGGGGGGCTACGGTGGCAGCTTCTGTAAGAAGGTGCTAGAAGTTGTTTCTCCTTTGTCCAGTCGACTTGGCTGGGCCTAGGGCCAAGACAACTGGTAGCAGAATGTTCCCTGATAACGTCTCTGACATAATGTATTTAAGAAGGGGAAAAAATAAAAAAAAAAAAAAAGAAAGAAGAAGATGTGAAGAAGCTGAAGCCGGGACAGAGAGGGGGAGGCGCAAGCCTTGTGGGCCTTGCGGCCCTCACTCTCTGGCCTCCCACTGGGCAGCCGACTGGGCCTGACTCGGCCTGGCCCGGCTCCAAGAAGTGAAGAGGAGATGAGATGTGAAGAGAACCTGAGAGGCGTCTTCCTGCCTGTTGTGAAGAATTTCTTGTGAGAGGAATGGCTGTAGACGCCCAGGTCAGTGAAGAAGGAGGGGGAGGAGTAACGCCGCTCCTGGCCAGAATTCTCCTGCAGCCCGTGGTGATGACCATGGTGAAGCAGGCTGTCCACCTGGAGCCCATGGAGGTCCATGGAGGAGCAGAGATCCACCTGCAGCCTGTGGAGGACGCCAAGCTGGGGCAGGCGGATACCTGAAGGTGGCTGTGGCCCATGGAGGGCATGCGCTAGGGCAGCCGTTCTGGAGGGACTGCACCCCGTGGAAGAGATGACCCACGCCAGAGCAGTTTGAAGGACTGCAGCCTGTTGGTGGGACCCCATGATGGAGCAGGGGAGGAATGTGAGGAGTTCTTCCCTCGACCATGAAGCAGCGGCATAAAACAATGTGTGATGAACTGACCGCAACCCCCATTCCCTTTTCCCCCCTGTGCCGCTTGGGGAGGGGGAAGGAGGTAGAGATAATGTTAAGCCCTGGAAGAGGGAGGGGAGGGTGGTTATCCTGTTCTCTGTCTCATTACTCTGCTTGGTTTTTAGTAATAAATGAATAGTTTTCCCCAAGTCGAGTCTGTTTTGCCTGTTACGGTAACTTTAAGAATTTCTCCCTGTCCTTATCTCAAACCTTGAGCCTTTTTTTCTTATATTATCTCTCCCTATTCTCTCGGAGGGTGGGGGGAGTGAGAGAGAGACAGCATAGTCTGGTCCCAATCCAGACTAAACTATGACAAAGTCAAAGAAAAATACATTGCTTTAAGTTTTTTAAGTATAGCTAACTAAGTATAGTTAACAGAAAAAATGTATTGACAGAGGGTATAGTTTATATATTTCAAAAGAAAAAAAATAAAAGAAGTAAAAAAATATCAGTAAAAAATTTATATAACCAAATCTGTAAGAAAAATGTTGCAACATGAACTTTACGTGCTTTCGTATATTTAAAAAGTTTATGGCTTTTTCTACCAGTCAGATTAACTTTACTAGTTCAGAATTGTCTGAGGAGCTATGCAACTCTTGCTAAATCATATCCAGCAATGGATCACATTTTGACTGCAATTAGAGCATGCATGGTATATGTATTTGGCATAAAAGAAGTGGAGAGTTGAAAGGAACCTGGAGGGATCATGTTACCTGTCTTCCTGGTCTGAAGTAGCATTAAGTGTACTTAGGTTATCTCTGCTACTACTGTTTAGTTTGCACTTTAAATCTTCCAGTAGAGATTTTATAACCTTTACAAGTCAGCCTTTACCCTTTTTACTGTATTTGCAGTAAGCTTTAATTTTTCACATGTGGTCCCAGAAAACGGTTATTCTTCCACCTTCTTAACAGAAAACTAGTTTCCTTTGGATTAAAGCAGGCTGTAATTGCAGTCCCTCCTCATGATGCACCATATTTTTTTCTTTCATACATTTGTTTAAATCTTTAACTGCTACACCCAAAGCTGGATGTGCGCTCCAAAGGATAGCTCCCTAGAATAAGTACCTCAGAATAGCTGTCATCAGTGTCTTACATATAACATTCTTGTCAGCACATCCCACAAAGGTAGCTACCTGCCATGGTGATTAGCAACAGCATTGCACTTTTGACTCACACTCAGTTTTATCTAATGCACTCAACATCTAATTCCTTTTTGCAGCACTTCAGCCCAGTTAGTAGTCGCTCATTTTCCATTCTTGCATTTGCTACCTCCTTTCCAAATGTAGGTATTTGCATTTACCTTTACTAAATTTCATCTGACTGATTTTATACCAGATCTCAAGTTCACAAAAATATTTTAAAATTCCAGACTTGCTTTCTAAGGTATGTACAATGCATTTCAAGTGTTAAATTTTTTTTCACTACATTTTCTATTTAATTTAGTTACATAAAAAGTAGTATTTCCCTCTAACTAATGCAGTAGACCTGTCATTCTATTTTTCCTGAAGAATTCACATTTGCTGCACTTTTAATAATCTTACTAATTTCCTACTTGCATGTGAATTGCTTGTAATCATTCATTCTATCATCATTCCAGGGACTGAAATGTGGGACAACTGGTTTCACTTCTTAAATATGGACATATTCCTTATCTGTTTCTATGCTCTTAGATTTTGGTAATGTTAATTTAGAAAATGAAATATTTAGATTTTTAAGCGTGTTTCCTGTAAATATCTTTAAGAAAGGAATAGAAAACCAATTTTTAATTACATGTGTCTAGATTCAGTTGCTTTGAAATTTAAAAGTTTGTAGTAAATATGTTTAAACATAAGTAGTATAAAATCACATATTATGCTGTTATATGTTAACTGAGCTATCTCATTAACACAGAGATTTCTTTTCCCTTTTCCTTTTATAGTCTCTTATCGGTCATGCTCCAGTCTTTGAGAATACAAGGTTAAGTGTTACATTTTGCTGTGAAAACTGAAGAATATAATACACAGAATTGTGAGTCTATTATAGAAATTGTTAGTAGTAATAGATGATGATAAAAATCCCAGAATGAAGGCCTTCACACCAGGAAGACTGTTGTGATAAGCTAATCCCAGCCTGCACCTTGGTGTTTTCTAATACTAGCATTCACCTCATTCCTTAGGTGGTTTTATTTTCATTTTTTTTTATTTCTTTCTATTTTTTCTTTTCTCTTTTTATACGATTCTTAATTTTCTTTTTAAATTGCTAAGAAAGCTGAGTAAGATTCTTTCCCTCAGCCACGAAAACAGTTACTAGCCATTAAATTTCAAATTTCTATTGGAAACCACTCAGCAGTAGCAGTTGGTCCTTTGATCACTGTGCTTTATAATGTAAAACTCCATGTTGACTGACTCGGATCCTCAGTTGGACATAAGACATTCCAGGAGCTTACCTGTATCTAAAAGGACCCCTTTCCCACTGTCAGCACTGTGTATTAGAATGCATGTAATTAAAATATTGTGTGGCAGGACCTCTTCTTATAATGAACATTTTCTGCGGTTTTACTTCAGGAATCTCCCTCTCCTTTTCTTCTGCTGGCACATGCACAGACATTGATTGTCACTGGAAAAAGAAAGATCTTGCTGAGAATATATAATTTCCTTTTGTGTGTTCTACACACTTCTCTTTTGCCAGGGAAACTCTAGATGGTGTGTTCAAATTGAATTCTGGTCCTGTTCTGGCATCCAGTCCTTCCTACAAGGAAACCTTATTTCACTTATTGGTGGATTGCCCAACACTCAATAAACCTCCATCTCTTAATTTGTTTTAATAAAAAAGTGAGTCATTCTACAACTACGTAGATAGCCAACTGCTATGGGCAATAATCATCCTCAGAGCATCTCCCAGGGTGTGAAATTGTAGGTAGCCAAGTTTATAATTCATGCTAAGTAATCTTGGATACTGCAGCCCTTCCAGCCAGTTCCCACTGCTCTGCCAGCTGATTAGCAGTAAGCAGTGGCACCAGATGGAGCTGTGTTAAGTTTGTCTCGGATGGAAGATGCTCTTTTTTAGAGCTTACACTGGCCATTACCTGTGCATTGCATCTATCCTTGGTATGTGGCTGCACTGAGAGACAGCTACAGGATGTACAATATTCAGTTCCTGTGGTGTCTGGCATGGTGAACCTTATATTTGGCTGGTAACACAGGAACAAAGAGAGTACATTGGCGATGACTGCAGAAATGAAATAGCTTCTCTGGGCACACAGCACTCTCCTGAGAAAAAATACAATTTTTTCTAGTGACTGAACATCTGCTTGTAAAAGGAAATGCTTTCTGATCATGGGAGAGTTTATTTCCTTCCTCTGTTAAATGAACTCACATCATCCCATTACAAAGCAAGCTGAGGGCTGCTCTGTGCTGCCAACATATAGTGAATGACTGACTCAGCTGGAAAGATGTTTCTGTGGTTCAAACTGAAATCAGAAAAGCATGTGCAGGTCATTCCCTTCTACCCTGTAGGTCTCTACAGGGCTCAAGACACAAAATATTAATTGGCCTACTGAGTCTGGGCAAAGGACTGGGCAAGGCACTTATTGAGGTCATCTACATCTAAGTGGTTATATTGAGAAAATGAAGAGTAAAATAGTACTTCTGGTGAATAATACTTCTAGTAAAGTCTGTTCTTAACTTTTTTTTTTTTCTGATCTAAGTAATTATCTTATTGGTTTTGTATTATATTTTTCTAATTATATCTAGATAATATTTTTCTGTTATATACTAATAATCTGTATTATATTCCAATTAGATATAGTAGTCCAATTATATATAATACTTTCTAATTATATATACTTCTAATACATATATTTGTCTAATTTCTCAATATTTGGGGTTTAATGTAAGTAATTCATTCACTTGGGACTTGAACATACAAGAAAATAAAATACAGCTCTATTTGATCACTTCAGAGTGCAATCTTATTCATATTTGTTTATTTTACACTCTATAAAAATGGCTTCTATTGACAAAAAAAAATTCTCTTTCTCATTCTGCTGCTCTCATTCTTGTCTGACTATTAGGAGTACGACATATGCACTGTACACTTCTACTGGAAGCACACAAGGGGAAATTTAATGGAACAAACCCTGAAAAATTAAATATGCTAACATAGCAAATCTAGAATCTGAAAAAAACTTTGATTGCTATCTACTCTGAAAGTCTTCAGATTTCTTTTTAATTCAGTCATACAGTATTTTTTTTCTGAGTTACTGCATCTAGAGATAAATTATTGCTATATGCTATTTGGAAATATGACAGATCATTAAAATGTAATGAAGATTTGAAAAAGTTCTACCAACTTACAAGTTTATAGAAGAGCTTAATTCAGGTTTAATTTGCTCCTCCACCAACCAAAATTGAAATGTAATGATGTAGAAATCCTCAGGATCCTTGTTTTATCATGGTATGCTTTGCTGCTTCCCTTATACCTTGAATATTTAAATCTAATTTAGATGACTCTAGCAGGTAATCTGCCAATATGCAAATAGGCTAGACGATTTAATATTTGTGTCTTCAGCTAATAATTTTACATCAGACAATTTGTATCCCTTGCTTTTAGCCTTACTGGCAAGAAAATAAATTGTATGATGAAAGAAAACTGCCAGACTGATAGCCACTGTTTTCAGATGTAGCAGTACTCGTTTCAAAGTAAGGTTAGCAGTCTGTACAAACTGCATTTTCCTTCAAAAAAAAAAAAAAAGGAAAGAAAGAAAAAAAAAAAGTATGTAAAATGAATATAAAAGTAAATCCTGGCTAGTATGGCATTCAGAAGCCATCACTGTACAAAATGCTTCTAGTGGGGAAATTCAGCAGTGTAAGTGTTTAGAATTCAACACACACTTTCTGAAGGCAAGTGAGAATAACGTACACACAGTAAATGAATGCAGTGAACTGAGGAGTACTGTAAATGTCGTTTGGTTGACTATAACTTTTGAGGAGTGTCTAGAAACAGAAAGGCTAATCTTTCATATTCTGCCTAACTGAATAGCCAGTGAAGATCCCTTCTCTTACTGCACTTTACATCTTTATGTGTAGCAGCCTGTATTTCTGGCATACTGATGAATCATAGAATCATAGAATCATAGAATCACATGGTTGGATGGGACCTATAAGATCATCTAGTCCAACCGTCTTCCCACTACCATTGCTGCCACAGCTACTAAACCATATCCTGTAGCTTCTCATCAAGCCGCCTCTTGAACACTGCCAGGGACGGAGACTCCACCACCTCCCTGGGCAG
Source organism: Chlamydotis macqueenii (assembly GCF_036417535.1). Lineage (NCBI taxonomy): Eukaryota > Metazoa > Chordata > Aves > Otidiformes > Otididae > Chlamydotis > Chlamydotis macqueenii. Next base: position 44,428,045 of record NC_141593.1, read on the forward strand.
GCCGTTCCAGTGCCTTACCACTCTTTGAGAGAAAAAGTTTTTCCTCAAGTCCAATCTAAACCTCCTCTGGTACAACTTGTGGCCATTTCCTCGGGTCCTGCTTGTTGCCTGGAAGAAGAGGCCAAACCCCTGTTCATCACAACCTGCCTTCAGGAAGCTATAGAGTGCAATGAGGTCTCCCCTGAGCCTCCTCTTCTCCAGACTAAACAATCCCAACTCTCTCAGCCGCTCCTCATAAGACTTGTGCTCCAGACCCCTCACCAGCTTTGTTGCCCTTCTCTGGACACGTTCCAGGGCTTCAATGTCTTTCTTGTAGTGAGGGGCCCAAAACTGAACACAATACTCAAGGTGCGGCCTCACCAGTGCCGAATACAGGGGGATGATTACCTCCCTGCTCCTGCTGGCCACACTATTTCTAATGCAGGCCAGGATGCCGTTGGCCCTCTTGGCCACCTGGGCACACTGTCGGCTCATGTTCAGCTGAGCATCAACCAACACCCCCAGGTCCCTTTCCTCTTCACAGTCCTCCAGCCACTCAGCTCCAAGCCTATAGCGCTGCATGGGGTTATTGTGGCCAAAGTGCAGGACCCGACACTTGGCCTTGTTGAACCTCATGCCATTCAGCTCAGCCCAGTGATCCAGCCTATCCAGATCCCTCTGAAGGGCCTCCCTACCCTCAGGCAGATCAACACCGCCACCCAACTTGGTGTCATCTGCAAACTTACTGAGGGTACACTCAATCCCCTCGTCTAGGTCATCAATAAAGATATTGAACAAGATGGGCCCAAGTACCGACCCCTGGGGGACACCACTTGTAACAGGCTGCCAGCTGGACTTGACTCCATGATGGATGCTAATGGGAATGGGGAATATGATATATGTAAAGCTGGGTCATATCAGAAACTGTTATATCACTTTCAGGGACAAAGCAAGAAAACTACAGTTTACATGCAGTATTTCTGTATGTAAAATAATTGTTATTGTAATATGTAGTAAAATACAAAGTATCATAACATTTTTCATGGGAAGAGCAGTGGGAGGAGAGAAGAGTGTATAGGCTCAGTAGTATTTTTTTTTTTGTTTTGTCTGTGTTTGTATATGCATACATAGATGTATGTTTACACACCTACATATACACTGATGTACATACACTGAAATACTTCCATGAATTGTTACTTGAATAGCAATATCTAAGGTAATGGCACCTACTAGTACTATTGACATGGCACTTGCTATGCGTTATAACTTGTGTATAGCTGTATGGAGACACAACACTGATGGGAGGAAATATTTCTTTATTATTTGCTTTTCTTACTTTGGAAAGCTAATTATGTCAATCACTGATGAGGTCTAGGGTACAGAAGATTTAATTTCATCTAGCTCCCCAGAAACTATTTAATTTACATAGCATAGATTTGAATTTAAATCAAACATATATTAGCATTTGCTATGTTATAACTTACATATAAATTTGATAAACAAGACAAAATGAAGGATAGTTTTTACAGTTAGCTTTGAAACTGTCAAGGCTTCTTTTCATCAGCAGGTATGTTCAGTGGTATGTATTTGTTTGAATGCACATAAAGATGTAGATAAGCACTCACTATGTGTGCAGGTTGGATAAAACTGTGATGTGAAGATGGAGCTGCACAGCTGTTTAGCTACAGCTCCAGCCTTAACTAGTCCCAATAATAGAAAAAGGTGAAGGAATACACAACATTTATGCATCCCTCTTGGCAAACTGGTATTGGAATATGTTCTTAGATCAAGTGTTGAGGTATTTTTAGTTGCCACTATCTGCAACTGTTTAGCATATGCTGTAGTTAATATGATTTTTCTGAGTATGAAGTAGTGAGAGCAACTTGCTTGTCTGTGCCAAATATTTTTTTAATAAATCTAGTCATATGTATAAGATTGTACTGTGAATAGTCTGCTTTGATATGAGGCAGAAAATCCCAATAAAGGAAGTTCAGAATAAGAAAAGGAAGGAGAGAAATATTACTCAATATAAGCCAACTATGTGGAATATGACAACCAATAGCAGACACTATGGTAAGCAAACTGTGTTATTTCTTCTCCCTGTCTTGGTAAGAGGAGGCACAGAAGGGCACACAGCAACAAGGAAAAGAAGACAAATGGAAATAATAAACAGTAGCCAGACAGTCATTTTCTTGTCTATAGCCTTTCTTACAATTTCTAATGAATGCAATAAAATAAAAAAAATATTACTGTGTATGAATGTCGGTTGAAATATTTGGCTGGCAATTTAGCGTAAAGCATTTCTGAGATCAACATAACTGTAAAAAACTTTTAAAAATCAGTTAGAGGAAGCCACTGTTATTTTCAGGGCAGTAGGTATCTATTTGTGCTGGAGTTGATGATAGCAGTTCACACCACTGTGTCTGCTGCATAGATTTACATCCTATGAATGTGTCTGTGACTCAATACATTAAAAGTGTAATTGAGATTGACTACTCATTCAATTGAGTTATAACACCCCCCAAAAAGCTATTTAAAACTAAGTTACATTTACCTGATATCTCATATTTCAAGTGAGATAAGTTGAAGTCGTTCAAAGTAAAGTTTCTGTAGCTGATGATTATGACAGTGAACCCATGAAAACAGTGAAGTCAACAGCAGTAAGTTAGGCACATAAATAGTTTTCAGATTCAGTTTAGTTTTACTGACACTGTGATACTAGAAATAGGAATTCTATACTATGAATGCTACATACAAAAGTACAGCTCTAAATGAACTACATACAGCCTTAATTTTCTTTCAAAAGTCCTTTTCTCATTCAGGAAATCATGATTTAATTGCCTACTGAGTAGCATCACAAAAATATATATTAAAAAATATCAACAAAAAAACCCACAGCAAAACCAAGTAGATGTGTTGGAATGAAACAGATGTAACTCATAGGGGTTAGCTTTATTTCTTATTGCAGTGCACGCCCTTTATCTTTCTCAATTTACCATGATGAAATGTAGTATATGGTGGTAAAAGACAAATCCACTGGTTTTAATGGTAAGCTTTTTTTAGCTATACATTTCTATAGATGAAAGAAATGTCAGCTTTATAGTACAATCTTGTAGGGAGTGTCTTGGAAAGTTTCTACTGGCTTATTTGAACAAAATAATTAAAAAAAAAAATAAACTATAAAAATAGTTAAGGAAAATGTTTAGAAAGCAGCACTTGAACTAAGCTTAGGAAATGTTCAGCCTTTCTACAGAAGAAATAGCAGATTTGGTATGATTCATGCCATGTTAATAAATGGTGATTACAGAACATCAGTGTGACAACTATAGCAATTCCACAAGTTAAACAAGTTGATCCAAAATTATTATTATTACTACTACTACTGCTACTATAAAAATTATTAAAAATTTTATCCAAACACCTTGCCTAGATCTTGTTTTAAGAAATACTTGCACATATTCTATCTCCTGCCAGCTCCATAATGACATGGCAGCTGAAATAGATAAATCTTCCTTCAAAGTAACCCACGAGACTTTCCTGATTTCTTGGTTTGTGGTATTTGAAAATGACCAAAAAAAGCTACTGTAGTACATTTACCAGCTTTCATGAAATACTGCTGTCACGAAATTAACATTATTCTCATTTGTTATTATATTATTATTATTTGTTATTATAATATTATCTTCCTAGGATGCTTCAAAGCAAGGTATATAAAATTAGCATCCTTTTTTTTTTGTTTCTTTTTTTTTTCTTTTTAACAATTATTTTTTTCCTGTTTTATTTGTCTTCACTTATTCCCTTGCTTCAAGGTCCTTCTGGTGAATATAACTTGAAGTGCTCTAAAGCATTTCTATGATGTTCCAGTCCTGCCTGTTCTTGGTCTGGGGAATCCAAGTTTAGTATGGAGAATGCCTGCTTGGATGTGGTCAGCTGCATAAATACAAGTTAGTCTGCTGACTTCTCAACCCTACAGGATATGTTATGATTTTAGGAAAATATTAACTCTATGACAGATGTATACCTAGGATTTAGCTTCTTCCCATTCCTCAGGAAATGTGGCAGAAGGAGAAGAAACAAACAACTGTAATATTTGCCTCTGCTCAGGACAGAAGACAGTAAATCCGTGTTTATCTTTGTCTTTCTCTGAAGATTACCTCTTAAAATGTACTTCCCTTTCTTGCAGCAGGGACGTTAATGCACTCAAGAAATATTTTTCAACTTCAGAAACCATTACAAATGAAAAGAGTATGGATGTATTTTAAAAACCCTTCAGCGTAATTCAGACAAACCATATTTTAAAATAATTTTTGTATTACTCTGATTTACACTAGCTGAATAAGCTTTAATTCTTGACTAAAATCTTCTTGATTTTATTTTAGATTTCTAATGCCAAATAACAAGTAAATACCTTATTACATGAACACTTATTACTCCAAAACAATTGCTGCTGGATTCCCACTAACAAAATGCTGTCAATGCTGAGGGAGTAAAAATACCAAAAAGAATCAACCACATTCCCAAATCTGATTGTCTGAATTATTATATCTAGTAATTGTATGTAAGTTATACCTGTACCTGTAATCCCTTCCCTATCCCTCATTTCTTTCAGTTTGTGTTTCATAGTAGAAATATTTGTTGACTCTCCATCTCGTCTGCTCCATCCTGTTCTTAGCTTTTTCTGGATGGAGAGAAGTCTTTGGGGCCTTGTTCATTGCAATATACCTTTCTCACATCACCTGTTCAGACCAAGTTTCCTCTTTAATACAGAAATGAAGTAGAGATATATTGAAGAGATACGATTGAATTATCCCCCTAAAAAAATCTTAATTAAACTGGGCATGTTTTAGCCTTAAATACTAGACCTTACCCCAGACTAAAACTTACTTCAGAATGGAACTAAAGTGCAACATAATTTTGGCATTGTTAGGCTGCTTTATGCTTTTAGATGTTGCAAAAAGAGTAAAGTAGGAAATAATGTCCTATAATAAACTTTTTAAGCCATCAAAACATAAAGGGAACAGTTTGTCTTTTCCACTAACAGGCCACATTGAAGTAATCTTATATTAGATCTCACTGGAGCTTTTCATTTTGAAAGATGTTGAAAACCCCTTAAAACTCCAAGGCTGAGAATCTTTTACTTTCATATGATCCATTCTGCTCTGCTTGAAAGATTACTTTATTGGAAAATGCAGGGTTATATTTACAATAGAAATATTGGGTGTGGTTATAACCCATGTCTATATCTTCTGCTAGAAGATTTATCTAGATAAGATAATCTGGTTTTGATTAGAAAGGTGTTTTTGTTTCTTTATTTTTTCCAAATCTAGAACAGACTACTAACAAATGTCCTGAAAACACTTCAAATAATTTAGATAACTTACAGTTAATTCTATTTTGTTGCTTTTAACTAGATTCACAAACAGGACTGTTAAAGTCATGCTTTAAAGCAGAGGTCATGTCATTTTATATTTTGTATATGCTACGTGCATTGCTATATAGCAATTGCTGTTTTGAATAAAACGATTTCCTTCTTCACACTGGTGTTTCAGAAAATGTAGAAGGCTAAAGCTTCTCTCAAGATGTTTTGGGCTCATCTATGAGCATCTTTCTGTAGAAAATATTTGTGCCAACTGAAGTCTTGAAACCTATCGCTTTGCTTCTCATTATCTAACAGAAAGTACATACTCTTTATTTACAATGTGAATATTCACTTCATGGAATACTCTGAGGGAAAGTCCTGGCCTTATGAAATACTTTGGGATCAATCTGTGATTAAGTCTCTGTGTATTTTATTTCCATGATATATTAAAAATTTTAGACTTTGAATTAAAATAATTAGAGGTTGAAACTTGCAATATCAATCTTTAAGGCATAGATTTGTCAAGATCAGCAAGGTTTCTGACCAATGTTTCTCACAGAAAATACCTTCAGTGCATATACACTAAGGTGGAGAAAACAATCTGATCATATTAAAGACATGGCTATGGATATTGTTTGAAGGTGTTACCACATGTCCTGACTCAGTGTTACATGAGCATTTCTAAAGTTATGATTGTGACTTTTTCTTTCTGTCTTTGTAGACTATACTTAAAAATTTCTACACTATAAATAGAAATTTTAACTAAGGTGAATAAATTTACGCCAATTTTGAAGGTCTAAGTAGATAAAATCCACAAGAGTGTGATTATGAAGCAAAAAAAAATCTGGATCAAATGTTTAAAAAGCATAGTTCCTGAAATAGGTATCTAAGTATAAGCTATTTGAATATTCCTTGATCTTTTGAGCCCCGTCTTTAAAAAGTGATAGTGGAGTGTTAGACAGGTTGGGAAGAATTCTCACACTCTGTGATACAGAAGGAGTGAGAAAGAGAGAGATGTTTGGAGCAGTCAAAGTTGTGTGACAACTTCTTCAAAAGTGTGTGGACTTTCTCAAGAACAAAAATTTAGATGGTATACTGAGCAAGTGCTATAGCCAAAAATACCACAAATAAGCTACATGACAATACTTTAAACTCTGTAATTTTGAAATAGACTACTATAAAGAATAATTAGAATTAAAATATCCATTTGAAATGGAAATGATAAAATTCTCTAGAAGGACAAAAAGTAATATTTAAAAATATTTACCAGATAAACTGTTCTCCTTTAATGGTATTTTTCAGCCTGCAGAGGTTCTCTAGAAGGAACAAAGATCATGGCTGATGGGGCTTCTGTCTATATCATATTTTATAACAGTGCAACCATGACCTTTAGTACAACAGTCCTGCTATTCTGGATACAGTTTTATTAATATGCAGAGAAGTGAGGTGCATCAACTGAGCTAGAGTGGCACAGTGTTACAATGCCTTCAGTATCAGAACTAGTTCATATCCTTCTGCATGTAGCTCCGCACTGTGTAATGCACACATGCACAAATACTGCATGTGTGATATCCAATGTGTTTAGATAATTAATCTTATTTGAGTTTGAAAATATATGAATAAATGTAATCAACTAATATTTCACAGCGCAGAGTCATTTTTAATGAATAATGTTTTGCTACTCAAAGAAGTATGAACACTGTCTTTAATTCAAAGACAAAACGAAAGGGATTATTTTGGCTATTTTCTGGTTTTGTAAGAAATATTTAACTGACCTTGAAGAATATATTTATTTATGTGTATATAGAGCTATGCATGGGTATGTGCACGTATATATTGGAAATTCAAAGTTAAGATCCCACTTAAACATGAAAAAGAGGAAACCTATTCCTTTTACAGCATGAAACATTAAGATCTACAAAATTACTCTAGGTTTGACCCATGGAACAGACAGCTTTTTATACTTCCTTCTTTGTTCCATTTTTATCAGGTTTGGACACTGTTTTATTTTTAGATTAAAAAGTTTTCTGAGAGCTTTTGCTTATGGCCAAAGAACATTTTAAACTTTGAAACCAAGGACATTGATACAATAACTACATGAGCATAACCTTCCTTTTCCTTCCCTATTTTGTCTATATAAGATTTTTTTTTTTGTTTTAAAAAATAAATTCTCGTTATCATAGATTCATAAATGGAGTTTTAAAAACTGACATTGGAGTTACTATTTTGATATCAGGTTTTGTAACAGACATTGTATCTTTAAAATTCTTACTCAATGGTTCATCTCTTATCTCTTCAGCATAATTACTTTCCCCCCATTAAAAAATGCTGTAAGTGTGCTGGATAAATAGTGTCAGTCTGTTTCTTATTCTTATCCAAAGAAGTTGTTCTGGTTTTATATAGTGAGGGGGGGCTAGGTTGGTAGCTTCTGTAAGAAACTGCTCCCCTTTGTTCAGTGAATTCGGCTGGGCCTAAGGCGGACCCACTGCTGGCCAAGGCCGGGACAATTGGTAGCAGAATGTTCCGTGATAACGCCTCTGCAATAACGTATTTAAGAAGGGTAAAACAGAAGAAAAAATAGGGAGAAGATGTGAAGCACCTAAGCAGGGGCAGAGAGGGGGAGGTGCGAAACTTGTGGGCCTTGCAGGCGTCACCATCTAGCCTCCTGCCGGGCAGCTGTCTGGGCTTGACTCGGCCTGGCCCGGCTGCAAGAAGTGGAGAGGAGATGAGATGTGAAGAGAACCTGAGAGGCGTCTGCCAGCCAGTTGTGAAGAATTTATTGTGAGAGGAATGGCTGCAGATGCCAAGGTCAGTGAAGAAGGAGAGGGAGGGGTAACGCAGCTTCTGGCAGAGATTCCCCTGCAGGCCGTGGTGATGACCATGGTGGAGCAGGCTGTCCACCTGGAGCTCATGGAGGTCCATGGAGGAGCAGAGATCCACCTGCAGGCCATGAAGGACCCCAGGCTGGAGTAGGTGGATGCCTGAAGGAGGCTGTGGCCCATGCAGGGCCCACTGGGACAGTCGTTCTGGAGGGACTGCACCCTGTGGAAGCGATGACCCATGCCAGAGCAGTTTCACGAAGGACTGTGGCCCGTGGCAGGGACCCCACGCTGGAGCAGGGGAGGAATGTGAGGAGTTCTTCCCCTGGTGATGAAGCAGTGGCATAAAACAATGTGTGATGAACTGACCGTAACACCCATTCCCTCTTCTCCCCTGTGCCGCTCCTGGGGAGAAGGAGGTACAGATAACGTTAAGTTCAGGAAGAGGGAGGGGTGGGTGCAGGTTATGTCTGTCTCATTATCCTGCTTTGTTTTTAGTAATAAATTAATAGTCTTTCTCCAAGTTGAGTCTGTTTGCCCGTAACAGTAACTTTAGGATTTCTCCCTGTCCTTATCTCAAACCTCGACCTTTTTTTCCTTATATTAGGAAACCCTCCCAGTTCCCTCGGAGGGTGGGGGGAGTCAGAGAGACACTGCGTAGTCTCGTCCCAATCCAGGCTAAACTACGACACAAACAATACTCTTATCTGTGAAGAGACTCTTGGAATGGATTAAGGCATTACTTAAGACTATTAAAGTTATACTAGTCATTATTTTCAGAGTAATTCTAGAAGCAGAAATTAATTTAAGTTCTAGTTCTGTAAACGTAATACCTTGTTAACTAATATTTCTTTTGCAAAATTCAAATACACTTAACATTGAAACTGTAGCCATCCAATGATGTGAAAGATATGGTTATGAGTTTAGAGAGAGAGAATAAGTTTTTTAAAAAACATGAGCAGTCTTCCAGCTCTCAGTCAAAATCAATGTTATTTCCATAGCACCCTTCTCTTTATGTGGTAAAAATCTGCTTTTTTAATGAATGAACAAAAGATAAACCAGTAGGAATTAAATATGTCCAGATAGAAATAATTTTAGATTAAAGATTTTCCTAAGTTTTTAATGAAACTTCATTTCTTCTTGGTAAGTAGGATACCTACCATCTTATTTTTCCTGCACGATTGCCCTGTTTGCTCTTTTGTAGCTGTGAGCAAATCATGACAATGGTAAAAATGTAAAGGCTGTAGATATTTGTGATGCACATGATATATGACTTTCTTCTATGGGTTTTCTTCCTTTTCCCTTCATTCAGGCCATCAGCATACTTGTTTCCAGAGGACAATGTTTGTGCTTAGTGTTCTTCTATTCCTAAAGTTCATAGTTTGCTGTGTGGTTCACTTCATATCCATTAACAACTTACCAGCCCAAATATTGTTTTAGTGTAATTATTGTGATGCAGTACTTGCTAAACAATTTCTGTCAATAATAAATCAATTTTTTTTCTTTCAGAGTGAGTTTAAAATATACATTGACACTACTTTTCAGTATCCCAGCTTTGCTTACATGATGGATTGACAACAGCCACAAAATAAAACAACTTCTATCTGGACCTAAGTTACAACTTCTATCAAGCCTCTGAGGCTCATATTTGCTCTCCTAAACGTTTTTTTTTGTTTATCTTTTTTTTTTTTTCTTTTTTTTTTCTCTCTCTTCCCCCCTCAGTAGGCCATAATGTAGGTGAACATCTATTTTGGGGAAAAAAATTTCTTAGATTTCTAGAAGCAATACCTGAGTTCTGAGTCAGCATAGTAATACAGCAGTTACCTAGTCCTCTTCCCACTCCACAATATTCCCAGAATGTGTTTGGATTTGTATAAAAGTATATTAATATGATCAGAACCATTCTAATCTCAAATTGTAACCTAGCATTAGTATATAGATTTACTAATTTCATACATACATATCTATGTAGATATATATAATCTTATAAGGACTGTGAGTGGATGGCACTTTTGCGCAATCGGAAGTCTTAGCAGAAAAAACTTCTTATTTTTAAAAAACTATAATGTTATATAATTATGTGGATATTCCTCAGACATGGAGTCTGGCTGACTTAACTGGGTCTTCATTTAAATGTTGCATGCATGAAGATGCCATGGTTTAATTAGTAACCCGCAAAAAGTTACTTTTAATAAAATCAAGACAGAAATCTTGGAGGGGAGGGCATGCTCCTGGGCCATTGAGGTTACTTACATATTTTGTAGGCAACAGATTCCTATAATCTGAATCATATATATGCCGCTTAAAGTTTGTTGGCTTATTTACCTGTGTTTCCTGAAGTAGAACTAGTTTCACTTACGTTTTCCAGTTTGTTTAGATATATTTCTTGAATCAGTGTCGTTCTTTAGGTTAAATACTTTTTTTCCCTCCCTTATGATTTCTCGGCTTGTACCACCACTCTGTTTAGAGACACTGATAATAGCCTTCCTGAGTGTGTTCAGCTAGGTAGGACAGAAAGTGCTCCTGTAATCTCATCTGATAATGCAGGCAACATATTTTATAAAATTCGAGATGCTAAGGGCTAAGTGACCTCTTTTGTGGAGGCAAGAGGCAAAGATAATTGGGGTTCCCATTCTTTTGATGGAATTAGGCAGCCCTGGGGCAAAGTAGGGTCTATTCTATCTGAAGTTTTGGGGAGAGTTAGGCTACTGTGATTCCTGAGGCCCTTACTTTCAAATAGAGCAGAGTAAGCAGGCCAAAGTCTTCATTGTATAATACAGTAACAGACTATTCTAGAGGGATCATGTAATGTTTCATTTCTAAATGGCAGTGAGGAAGGCTGTGGAGTATATTTTCCCCAGTCTCAAATATTTCTGCTCTTCATCTGCAGCTGTTGCTAATCAGTCTTCTCCCTGGAAGGCAAACATTTGGTAACCTTGTGCAGATAACACTTTGGAGCAGTCTCACTGAAACTTCTCAGAATTCAGTTGAACAGGTTTGTGATTTCCGTCCTACATTTGTAAGTCTGAGACTGAGGGTAAATATAGACTTGATGGCTTACAGTTCTGTACTTTGGAAAGTTTTGCATTCTCAGATTAACATTGTTAGGAAAAGGAAAACTATGGCTGAAGAGAGAGTGTGTGAGCTTGGTCATACATGGCTAATGAAGTTAAGGTTTATACAATTATTAAGAGCTTAAGAAAATGTGGGACATGGTGTGCTGTAGAGCAAATCCTGAGTGTGGCAGGAATGTGTGGTTACATTTTCTACAGAGTAACACATGAATTGAGTTCATAGGTTTTCTAGGGCAGTAATGTTTGAGGAATGCATCATCCAGGTGAGCATTGGCACATTGAAATCTGAACCCTTGCTGTGAAGAGCTGGGTTGCTGTGATTGCTCAACCTCCCTCCTTGTGCAGGGAGCCATCAGCAAATTTTCTGTTTGTGATGCAGTACCTAACCTTCCTGTCCACAGCCTCTTTTCTCTATTACACTGGTGGAGGTTTTTCATGCATCATCTGGACCACAGCATACCTCTGGTAGGATATGTTTTAGTTTCTTTCCCTTAAAAGTAGAATCTTAAACAAATTGATTCAGTCTTCCTTTGACACTCTCAGTAGTTGAATGTTATGTCAGTTCTTTAGGAACATCTGTGTGAAACTTTTATGGAGGTAAGAGCATCTAGGTTGCAGAAAAGTTTTGAAGAGTAAAAGGAGAAAATGATGTTAAAAGAAAAGAGGCATACATAGTGCCATACTCTATGTGTATGGCACTGTATATGTGTATAGACATATACAGTTTGTTTATTTTCCCTTTTAATAACACAATCTTCAATTTATTAAAAACATTTTTTTTTCCTAAAATTCTTGCCTCGTATTTCTGCTATGGATAAAATTCTCAATCTTTGCTCTTTCCCTTTTACATTTCTTCTTGTGATCATTTTGGCTAACCTGTACAGAATTTCATCTGTCTTTTTCTGATACTCTTTTCAGTGTTTCTTTCATTATTATCTTTCAGATGGTATTTCACAGTCTGTTAAGAAATTTACATTAGATTTTACTTTCTGTACTTTCTAACTCATAAGTACTCTTCACAGAATTTCTGAAATTGTTTTCATGTTTGCATGTTATTTATAAAGTTGCCTTTTTTCACCTCTTTTTTAAAAAAATATTTCTTTTTTTTTCTGTATATATTCACTTTTCTAATCCAGCATTGCAGATTTTTGCATGGCAGTTGAGCTGACTGTAAATGTCAGCCTTGATCATAGAATCATAGAACAGTTAGAGTTGGAAAGGACCTTCAAAGGTCATCTAGTCCAACCGCCCTGCAAGGAGAAGGGATGTATTCAACTAGATTAGGTTGCTCAGAGCCCCTTGAATGTTTCCAGGGATGGGGCATCAACCACCTCTCTGGGCAACCTGCTACAAAGTTCCACCACCCACACTGTAAAAAATTTTTTCCTAATAGCTAATCTGAATCTACCTCCCTCCATTTTAAAACCACTACTCCTTATCCTATTGCAACAGGTCCTACTGAAGAGTTTTTCCCCATCTTTTCTGTAGGCCCCTTTTAAGTATTGGAAGGCCGCGATAAGGTCTCTCCAGAGCCTTCTCTTCTCCAGGCTGAACAGCCCCAACTATCTCAGCTTGTTGGGGAAAAAAACAAAAACAAAACCAAAACAAAAAAAAAAAGGGAGAAGAAGATGTGAAGATGCTGAGCGGGTGGCAGAAGGGAGGGAGAGGCACAAGCCTTGTAGGCCTTGCAGGGCTCATCTTACACACAATCTTTGAAAACAGTGTTAAGTAAGTTTAAATAACTTTGCAATATCTTTTTTAGTGCATTTATCATTTTCTATAATGATGGAAACAGTTTCTTGGTCTGGAGTTTTTAAAGGCAATTACAAAATTTGTAGCAGAAGTATGGAGCATTTTAGAATTAAGTACCGTATCTACAGAATTGCCAAGGTAGAGTCTGTTTTCACTTTCTCCCTCTTTCCATCTCCATGTATTCTAAACTTAGATGTATATGAAAGCAATGTTAAAATATGTCTCTAGGAATGGATGTTTTAAATAGTTTGCTATGGTGAACTGTAGTTCACTATGGTTTTCACAGATTTTCTAAGAAACCTGATGTAGTTGAAGATGTCGCTGCTCCTTGCAGGGAGTTTGGACTAGACGAACTTTAAAGATCCTTTCCAGCCCAAACTATCCTATGATTCTACGATTCATGTGTCATAAAGGAGTTAATAATAGATCACGAATCATCAAGTTCCAAGCAGCATGTCATAAAGGGCAGAAACATACGTACCCTACAAACTCAGTTACTCTGTGCAAGTATATGTATGTGGAACATGTATATGGTATACATTTTATTATTTGTGCATGTGTGTGATTTCTAGCAAAGAGTATACTCCATGTTTTCCGGCAAAAAAAAAAGAAAAGGGAGTTTTGGTTTCTGGTTTGTTTGTTTGTTTTTTTTTTAAAGAAGATTCAGTATTTTAACCATCGTTTTAGAGAAACTAGATACCAATGATGTTTAGAAGAACAAAGGGTAGAAAAGTAGACTTTATAATCCATATTTTCTGTATATTCCAGAAGAGACAACAGTTATTGTAGTAACAATAACTACTTAGCAAAGGAAATACTGTGTAAGCACCAATACCAACACTAAGTATAAATCAGTTCTATTGGAAAGGATCATAAGTAACCAAAACTATGGGGGGAAATATAAAAGGCCCCTACAAGACCATTTCTGAGATATATAACAGACAAATTATTTAGTATTGATATTTTAGCCATAACTCTTTTGAATTAAAAAAGCATGAGAAAATACATCAAAACAGAAAGTAATTCGAGAAATACATTATAAATGTTATAATGCACACTATAGCAATTAAGCATTTTGTTTGGGGATCCAAGAACTGACATTTAGGTTGTAATATTTTTCCTGATAACTGTAATTCAAGTGCAAATGAAATGTGAATATAGTACATTATACATTTATACATCACTGATTGACTGTAGACTTCTTTGGTTTCATTTGGGAAAAATGAAATAAAATGTGGCTAAATTAGATTTTTAATTCATTATTTCCAAATGACACAGTCAGAGATACTCTGCAGAATCCCTGTAGATATTTAGTTGCCAGGATAAAATAAGCATCTGAAAAAAAAATATTTCTGCAAGTATAATAATTCTCCTGATTTACCTGTTGTTAGCAAGAGCTGGGATTACATATATTAATCCTGGCACTTTGAGTCCTTGCCTCAATGTTTTTTACTACATTCATCCATATTCTATGAGCCTTATTTGCAAGTATACCATCATGGTAGGGTGCCTAGGCTTAGAGACTCTTTCAACTCAAAGACACACACAGGGAATAGCTTTTTCTGAAGTTAGTTATTTATGGCAACATAAAATCATAGAATGGTTAGGGTTGGAAGGGACCTTCAAAGGTCATCTAGTCCAACCCCCCTGCAAGAAGCAGGGACATCCCCCATTAGATCAGGTTGCTCAGAGCCCCATCCAACCTGGCCTTGAACGTTTCCAGGGATGGGGCATCCACCACGTCTCTGGGCAACCTGTTCCAGTGCTTCACCACCCTCAGTGTTAATTTTTTTTTTTCCTGATATTCAATCTGAATCTACCTCTCTCTATCTTAAAACCATTACTCCTCGTCCTATCACAACAGGCCCTACTGAACCGTCTCTTCCCATCCTTCTTGTAGGCCCCCTTGAGGTACTGGAAGACCGCTATCAGGTCTCCCCAGAGCCTCCTCTTCTCCAGGCTGAACAGCCCCAACTCTCTCAGCCTGTCCTCATAGGAGAGGTGCTCCAGCCCTCTTATCATCTTCATTGCCCTCCTCTGGACCCTCTTCATCCGGTCCACATCCTTCTTATGCTGGGGGCTCCAGAACTGGACACAGTACTCCAGGTGGGGTCTCACCAGGGCAGAGTAGAGGGGCAGAATCACCTCCCTTGACCTGCTGCCCACATAAACATAGAGAATTAAATGCAAAAATGGAACATTATATGAAGCATGAACACTAGTTTTTATCTATTTGATCTACAAGGTAGAGTACTAGTAGCTACAGCAGTTAGATGTGGTATCGTCCAGCTGAAAGAACTAGCTTCAGATCTGTAAGATGGAAGCTCATGAATACCTCAGTCAATCTGATGTTAACGTCTTAACAACATGGCTACTGTAACTAAAATAACCCTAAAAATAATACTACAAGTGTTGGGGTTTTTTCACTAATGTCTGCACTGTGCGGATGTATTGACTTTTTCAGAGTATCCCCGGGTGCTTAATAAATCATTGATTTTCAGATCATTGACAAGCATGTTATTTCCATTTTATCTCCAATTTGGTCTTAAAACATTTTGAATTTTCTTTTTACTTTGTGTATTTTATAGCTATTGAGTCTCGGAGTGATCTGGACCTACTCACCCACGTTACTGCTAGTTGAGCTGATCTTCTTGGTTGTCTTGTTTAGCTTTGTGCCTTTTTCAGTCCTTCTTAATTTTCCTCCCTATGCCCCAGGACGACTCTTCCAGACTTTATTCTTATTCAGGATATTGCAATTTGTGTGACTTCTTTGAGATTAGTATCATTCTCCATTTGCTTCATACTGCTTATAAGGGAAAAACTCTACAGGACTTTATTTTCCCCCCAGTGAGTGCACAGAACTCCTATTATTGTTAATGGAAGTTTCATGTGCCCATTAAGTTGTAGAATCGATTCAAGAAGAAGAGAACTCTAATTGGCTTATCTTCTTGTAACATGGAAAAATTTAGTTCATTATCTCTAAACTAAACCTAGTCAGTACTGTCATGTCTATAGACTAACTTTAAATATCTGCAGTGATAGTAGTTCTGCTGTCTGTGTTGGCAGTTTTCTTCAGTGTTTGTGGCAGAAAGAGAGGAAGAGTAATAAGGTATTAAAAATAAGAATTCCATCTACTTTGGAAGGTTTGTGAATGTATCATATGCAATCAGCTGTCTGTAAGCTCTCAGTGATCCAAAAAGAAAAATTGTGATTGCCCCTTTGAGCCCCACGTTGGGAGCCAAAAAGACTGTGGTGGTTTAGCCCGGATCACCACACAGTTTCTTATTCACCCTCCCCCTACCTAGTGGGACAGGGGAGAGAAATTGGGAAGAAAGGAAAACTCGTGGGTTGAGATAAAAACAGTTTACTAAAAATACTAAAAACTACAAAGCTAACAGGATATAAGGATATTAATATATACAAAATATACAAAATGAACAATGTACAATTTCTCACCACCCGATGTCCGAATGACCGACGCAGCCCGTCCTGAGCAGCGATCACAGGAACAACACCGAGCAGCAAGCAAAGGGGGAGAGCAAGCTAGCAAGGTAGAGGGAACGATGCCAGCAAGCAAGAGAGAAGAAAAGAATGCCAAGGGTGCCCAAACGGATACCCGACAAGAAAAGGAATAACTGAAAATGATGCCCCCTCCCATGGGCAACCCCCACTTATATACTGAGCATGACGTTTATGGCATGGAATACTCTCTTTGGCCAGTTTGGATCAATTATTCTGTCTGTCTTTTGCCCAGCTTCCCGCATCTGCACGTTAACGAGACTTGGAAAGCAGGACAGTGTCCTTGGTCTCATTCACAACAACTCGTATCATCAGAATGTTTTTATCAACATTCTTCACACACAAAATCCAAAACACACCGGCTACTGAGAAGAAAATTAACTCCATCCCTGCTGAAACCAGGACAGCTGCAAATTCCTACATGTTAAAACTTGTATATGTTGCAAATAGTCAGTAATGAATATTCTGAACCATGTCCTTTACACATATAATGAACTAGTGCAGATCTTAGGCTATTCCACACTGACACCAGTGGGGTAGGCATAGCATAAAAGAAAACATGCAACAGAATCTGAGATATCTATTCTTTTCTGCAGATCTATTAAGTACTGAGATGTCTTAGCTATTACCTCACATTTGAAAATATTTGGCTTTCAGAGAAGGACTTATTAAAAATTATTTTTAAATAAGACAAACAAAAAAAAAATCTTACATAATTCCATGGTAATTCACCTGCTGCACTAAGAGGTAGCAGCTCCTAGATTTGGAAGCGTGTAGCAGATCTGAAATTGTCATGTATCTTCACTTGTTGATAATACTAAACTGAGAGGTGCTGTTGACTCTCTTTAGAGACAAGAAGCCTTGCAGAGGGATCTAGATAGATTCGAGCATTGTGCAATCATCAGTGGCATGATATCTAACAGGAAAAAATGCCAGATTCTGCCCCTGGGATGGAGTGACACTACGCACAAGTATAAATTGGGCGAGGAGTGGCTGGAGAACAGCCCTGCAGAAAGGGATCTGGGGGTGCTGGTTAACAGCAGGCTCAATAGGAGTCAGCAGTGTGCCCTGGCAGCCAAGAGGACAAACCACATCCTGAGGGCCATCAAACACAGTATAACCAGCTAGCCAGAAGAGGTGATTATCCCACCGTATTCAGTGTTGGTTCGGCCTCACTGTGAATACTTTGTACAGTTCCAGGCCTCACAGTTTAGGAAGGATGTTGAGATACTTGAATGCATCCAGAGGAGGGCAACAAAGCTGGTGAAAAGGCTTAAAGGTATGTCCTGTGAGGACTCTGAGTTTCTCTAATTTGGAGAGGAGGCTAAGGGGCGACCTCATTGGTCTGTACAGCTTCCTGAGGAGGGCAGGTGGAGAGGGAAGTGCTGATCTTTTCTCTCTGGGATCCAGCAACAGAACACATGGAAATGGCTCAAAGCCACGTCAGGTAAAGCACAGACTTGACATTATGAACCGTTTCTTTACCAAGTGAATGGTCAAATACTGGAACAGGCTTTCTAGGTAGGTGGTCAATGCCCCATGCCTGTTAGTGCCTTATAAAGTGCTCTTCATAATATGCTTTAACTTTTGGTTAGCCCTGAAGTGGTCAGGCAGTTGGACTATATGATCATTGCAAGTCTCTTTCAACTGAACTATTCTATTCTATTCTATTCTATTCTATTCTATTCTATTCTATTCTAACCATGCTCTTCTGTCATCTTTACAAAATATTTTAAATAAATAATCTTTAACTAAAATAAGCACAATTATGAATATCTGATACTCTGTTTGGTTTATGTACTTCAAGTGCTGGAAAAAAAAGGGTCAAAATCTGTCTTTGAGGGTATCACCTGTGAACCTACATCTGATAAAGAAATTAGACATAATACAGTGTGGTTCATGTATTTGAGATATCTAAGTTTATAATGTACATAAACTCTCCTGCTACTCTTAGGTGCTACTTGTATTACATTAAGGTTTTCTGTTTATTATAGGATGAGAAAGGTGATAGCCACATGCTACCTGAAGCCAAACAGCACCTCGAAAGTAATTTATTCCAGGTCTCCAATAAGGCCTAGGGTGATAAATGTTCCTGGTGAACATCTGAAAATGAAGTTGAAAAATTCACTTCTTGTTTTTGTTTTGTTTTTTTTTTTCTTAAAAAAAAAGGACTGATGATTACCTGTCCAGCTTTTATTTAACAGTCTAGTGTGTAAGAACATTTACTAAGATCAAAGTGATTTCTTTGCATGTTTCTGAATTCTCTAAGTGTGCTATAACCTCTAGTTTAAAGGTGAAGTGTAGGGGCAGGAAACTGCTACCCCTTCTCCTGAAATGTGCAGAATCTGTTTCATTAGAAAGATAGCAAGCATTATTCTCCAGGAATTCTCTGTGTCACTTCTGTAATCTAGTACTGAGACATTAATTCAAGATGGGAGAAGTGGGTTTCTGGATCCTGCTGAAATTCATCTAGAATTTAGATTTGCCAGTCTTTGTAGGAAGTGTACCAATATATATTGGAGCAAGAAACACAATTTGAAGAACTCTTCTGGCAAAACAACCTTTTTTTTTTTTTTTTTTTTTCCTATAATATGTTTTGTAGAGAGGACAGTGAGAATTTTCTTCCCTGTTGATTCTTTCTTTGAACCTTCCCCACTTCTTGTCTCCTGAAGAGATTATTAGCTGAATACTTAATTATGCTATATTTAAAAGAATGGATATTAGTGTCTTGGAAGAAGGTAATGAGCCTTCTTTGATTCTTTGAAGCAATAGTTGTAGACATCTACTCTCAAATGGGGAAAAAAGAAGAAAAAAAAACCCAGAAGGTCAGATATCATGTGTATGAAACCTCTTAGACTCATAGAATCATAGAACAGTTAGGGTTGGAAGGGACCTTTAAAGATCTTCTAGTCCAACACCTGCAAGAAGCAGGGACATCTTCACCTAGATCAGGTTGCTGAGAGCCCCATCCAGCCTGGCCTTGAATGTTTCCAGGGATGAGGCATCTGCCACCTCTCTGGGCAACCTGTTCCAGTGTTCCACCACTCTCATTGTCAAAAATTTCTTCCTTATATCAAGTCTGAATCTGCCTCCTTCTATTTTAAAACCATTACCTTTCGTCCTATTACAACAAGCCCTGCTAAAGAGTTTCTCCCCATCTTTTTTATAAACCCCATTTAAGTACTGGAAGATCGCTATAAGGTCTCCTTGAAGCCTTCTCTTCTCCAGACTGAACAGCCCCAGCTCTCTCAGCCTGTCTTCATAGGAGAGGTGCTCCAGCCCTTGGACCTTGCCTGGAAGTTATGCAAGAGACAAGGTAAATTTAGAGCTTTAATGCTATTAATTATTCTGAACTCCCATGTAGTAGGTCTATGTTTAGATTTCTGTGCTAAAGGTCATGACTCTTCCCTGTTCTGTATTGGAGATCCAATCAAGTCTGACTCAGCTTTCTGAGACTGGCTCTGGGGACTGAACTATCTATTGCAGTCCCAAAACCTAGCCTAAAGACTGTCATTTAGCCCTTGGAGTGGCTTGAGTCTAAAAACTTTGAGAAAATCGACTACTTTGTGTAGTAGCATATTATAAAATTTTCCATCATTGATTGAATTTTGGTTTTGATTAACTAAGAGATAAGACAGCTGCTAATAATAGCACATATCCAACATAAGAAAATACGTCCAAAGAGGAAAAATGGCTTCTTTAAAAGAATAAGCCAAAATTAATACTTATAAAGTATTATTCCATTCTGATACAGGTAATGTCTTCCTCCCTTCTCTTTATTCTTTTCCTAAACTGTGAGTTAATATTCTCTAAATTTATGGAGTTTCATTAGTGAAAAGTAATTTTTACATTCTGATTACCAATTTGTCTTGGTCTAGTTCTTTTTTGTTCTGTATTGATACTACAATTTTTGCAAAATTTGCTAATTGCTAATATTCATAGTGTGAGCTTAGTTTATACTTAGAGCACTCAAACTTGTTATTGCAATTCATGATTGTTGTGGTTTAACCCCACAGGCAGCTAAATACCACACAGCTGTTTGCTCACTACCCCCACAGTGTTGTGGGGGAAAGAATCAGAAAAAAAAGTAGAACTTGTGGGCTGAAATAAAGACAGTTTAACAGAGCAGAAAAGGAAGGGAAAACACTAATACTAATACTGCTTCTAATACTAGAAGAATATACAAAAAAAAGTGATGTACAATGTAATCACTCACCATCCGCTGACCAATGCCCAGTCAGTCCCTAAGCAGCAGCTGCTGCCCCCTTGCCAACATCCGCCCCCCCAGTTTTATTGTTCAGCATGATGTCAGATGGTATGGAATACCCCTTTGGCCAGTTTGGGTCAACTGTTCTGGGTGTGTCCTCTTCTGGTTTCTTGTGCACCTGCAGTTTCCTCTCTGGCAGAGCAGTTTTAGAAGCTGAAAAGTCCTTGACTTAGTGTAAGAACTGCACAGCAGCAACTAAAGCATCAGTATGGTATCAACATTATTTTTATACTAAATCCAAAATACAACACTAAAACAGCTTTTAGAAAGAAAATTAACTCTATCCCAGCTGAAAACAGGACAATGATGAATGTAAGAGAGAGCATCTTATGTGTTTATTACCTCTCTTTCTGCATATAATGTTAATTTTACAATCTAGAAGATAACGCATAGAGAATTATTTAAAAACACTTCTGAGTTTTCTTAAGCAACTAGAATTATATCGCTATTTTAATAAAACCTCTAACATAATTTCATAAAATTCCATATGTAGTCTCAACCAAATATGGAAGCAATCAAGGGGCATGTGATTTTTTTATTAAATAATTAAAAACATACTTTATGGATTATAATCCAGATTGGTGGTTGAAAGTGCTATTTGTGTGGAAAAGTAATCCTAAGTGGTCCTCATTAATTTAGAAAAAAAATGAAAGCCAAGGCAGAAGGCAGCCTAGCCTTTAAAATGACAAATCCTTGTATTTTTGTATAATGGACAAAGCTTACAGTCAGACTGCTTAGTTGATGTGAGATATTGCACGCATCAGGGTGATCTGAGGCTACAGGTTACATGAGAAACTGCCATTCATGTTCAGCAAGGATTGAAATCTAGCTGTTACACAACAATAATAGTGCAAAACATGAAAAGGGAGAAGATAGTGAAGGAGGAAGTATCCTGCTTTGCAGAATGGAGGTGTAAAATGGTGTCCTGGAGCTATATCTTAAAGATATATTCTCCTCTCTTTGTTTAGAAGCACAGAGCCATATTCTCTGTTGATATAAAGGGTATTAGTGTGTTGATTTAAATTGAGCTCTATAGATCCACCACTGAAAAATCTACTTCTTCTCAAATTGCCATCAAATGTCTGTGTAAAATTATTGCCAAGAAAAGCAGGACAAGGTTTGTTACGTTTTTATAAAAAAAAAAAAAGCAGTGATGGAGGATAGAAATTACTTCTGGTAAGTTCTCTGTTTTGCTGTGAACTATTTCAGTCTTTATTTGATAGACATAACATAATAGAAAAAAAAGAAGGAGCGGTGAACTGAAATGTAGAAAAGGGAATGGAGAAAATAAGTGGTGTAGAGACTTTGAAAGAAATTATAGGACAAAATAACCTGGTTTGTCATCTCAGAATTCATTGGCTCTGTATTTCCTTGAGGAAAAAAGCTCCCCTGGAAAAACAAATTTCCAAGGTTACAGCTGGAAGAAGAAGCAGAACTAAGCTACTTCCTTAGGGGACCGACTTCTTCATATTTAATTTCCACAAACGTTTCAGCACTTATTGGTGTGAACGCTGATTAAATTAAATTTTAAGCTTCAATAGTTGAATGTTGGCCAAAAGCAAGTTTCTGTTTATTTATTTGATTTTGAAATTTAAACATTAAGTAGTGTTGGTTAGTCACATAAATCACAGAATAGAAACAAGGCTACTCAAGCTGTGCAATTAATGAGCACAGCTCCAAGCCTGAGCATCCATCACTGAAGGACTACATAAGGAGGAGGAAGTGCATGCTGCAGTGAAGCTTGAGTGGTTTTACCTAAAGAGTGCAGACAATTTCATGAACAGTTCATGAACAGAAGTCTAAATTGTTAGACTGCATGAATAACAATGAGTTATCCATCCACCTTTGTAATGGAAACCATCTGGCTGACAATTGTGTTAGTTAAGCCGCTGAGAACTTTGCAGATGCTATTTAAAAATCAGGACCAGAGGGTTCTAGTGAATCTTCACGTACAAAAAAAAAAGTATATATTCATATACCTTTAATATGCTATCTTCAGTTTCAATAATTTTGTTGTCTAAGAAGTTAGATAGCTATAAGATTGAGATCTCATTTAATATTGTATTTTCTGTAGATAGGTTGGTTAGGCAAAATGTGTTTTTGCATGTATGTGTTTGCCTTTGGCATCAAGCTGTGCTTTTTTTACTTTGATATAAATTATCTTCACTTTTAGGAAAATGGAGAGCTACACTTCAATGACAGTTAAGAAAACTCTATAGGTTTAAGAACAGTCTTGAGGCTAGTGTAGGAAAAAGAACACAAAGTATTTACTCAAGGTATATAAAAATAAGGTCTTAATGGAGTGTTCTGCTCCTTAAAGATATCTTCGAACCATTTAACTGAAACAGGAAAGAATTTGAGGTAGCAACGTATAGTCTAAAGCTCTTAAACTGACAGAAATTGTTACATTCAGCCAGCATATTCTATACACTTCCCTATGTTAAATGACTGTTTGCATGTAATAGGAAAAGATAACATGGACGAATAGGGACATAAGGATACAAAATTCAAGGAAATGGTGAAAGAACAGGCAAAGGTGAATGAACAAAGTGATGGGAGTCTGAGGTAAGCACTATAATACAGCAAAGCCTAGAGGGAGGTCAAAAAGAACATGAAGACCTTGATGATTCCGTTTACAACAGAGAAAAAAAGTGGATGGGAGTGTGGAAAAGATCTAAAAGAGAGGAGAACAACCCTAATACTAGGTATATACAGGTTGGAAAAATTAATTCTTTAAATTCCATTATAAATTGAAGCCTGCAAGCAATACCTGCAGATATTCTGATAGCTACAGATAACAAAACCTGTGATTTAAACTAGTATGTTGAGAAATAGTATAATATTTAGGTCGTAATGATTAGTAGTTCCATAAGACTTTGGTCCCTGACAGAGTAGAGAGTTTTGACCTTGCAGAGGGATAATACAATATTAGAATCATAAAATCATAAAATGATTAGAGTTGGAACGGACCTTCAAAGGTCATCTAGTCCAACCCCCCTGCAAGAAGCAGGGACATCTCCAACTAGATCAGGTTGCTCAGAGCCTCATCCAGCCTGGCCTTGAACATTTCCAGGGATGAGGCTTCCACCATGTCTCTGCGCAACCTGTTCCAGTGCTCTACAACTTGCATTGTAAAAAATTTTTTCCTAATATCCAATCTAAATCTACCTCTCTCTATCTTAAAACCATTACCCCTTGTCCTATCACAACAGGCCCTACTGAACAATCTCTTCCCATCTTTCTTGTAGGCCCCCTTGAGGTACTGGAAGACCGCTATCAGGTCTCTCCAGAGCCTCCTCTTCTCCAGGCTGAACAGCCCCAACTCTCTCAGCCTGTCCTCATAGGAGAGGTGCTTCAGCCCTCTTATCATCTTCATGGTCCTCCTCTGGACCTTCTCCAACTGGTCCACATCCTTCTTATGTTGGGGGCTCCAGAACTGGACACAGTACTCCAGGTGGGGTCTTACCAGGGTAGAGAGAGGGGCAGAATCACCTCCCTCGGCCTGCTGGCCACGCTTCTCTTGATGCAGCCCAGGATGCGGTTGGCCTTCTGGGCCACAAGGGCGCATTGCCTGCTCATGTTGAGCTTCTCATCCACCAGCACTCCCAAGTCCTTCTCCTCAGGGCTGCTCTCAATCCATTCCCCACCCAGCCTGTATTTGTGCCTGGGATTGCCATGACCCAGGTGTAGGACCTTGCACTTGGCCTGGTTGAACTTCATGAGGTTGGCACGGGCCTACCTCTCCAGCCTGTCAAGGTCCCTCTGGATGGCATCCCTCCCTTCCAGCGTGTTGACAGCACCACACAACTTGGTGTCATCGGCGAACTTGCTGAGGGTGCACTCTATCCCACTGTCCATGTCACTGACAAAGATGTTGAACAGGGCCAGGTCAAACACGGACCCCTGAGGGATGCCACTCATGCCTGGTCTCCACTTGGACGTCGAACCGTTGACCACCACTCTCTGAGTTCGGCCATCCAGCCAACTCCTTATTCACTGAGTGGTCCATCCGTCAAACCCATGTCTCTGTAGTTTAAAAGAGAAGGATGTCGTGTGGGACAGTGTCAAATGCCTTGCACAAGTCCAGGTAGATGATGTCTGTTGCTCGTCCCTTGTCCACCAATGCTGTCACCCCATCATAGAAGGCCACCAAATTGGTCAGGCACAATCTGCCCTTGGTTAAGCCATGTTGGCTGTCACCAACCACCTCCTTGCTCTCCATGTGCCTTAGCATGGTTTCCAGGAGAATCTGCTCCATGACCTTGCCAGGCACAGAGGTGAGGCTGACCGGCCTGTAGTTGCCCGGGTCCTCCTTGTTCCCCTTTTTAAAAATGGGGGTTATGTTCCCTCTCTTCCAGTCATCGGGGACTTCACCGGACTGCCATGACTTCTCAAATACAACGGCCAGTGGCTTGGCAACTTCATCCGCCAGTTCCCTCAGGACCTGCAGATGGATCTCATCAGGTGCCATGGACTTGTGCACCTTCAAGTTCCTCAGATGTTCCCAAACCTGCTCTTCCAGTAGAGTGGGCGGTTCTTCATCCTCACAGTCCCTGCTTGTGCCTTCCACAGCTTGGGTGGTGAGACAAGAGTCCTTATTGGTGTAGACTAAGGCAAAAAAGTCATTGAGTACCTCAGCCTTCTCCATGTCCCAGGTAACCAGGACACCGGTTTCCTTCCAGAGGGGGCCTACATTCTTCTTGGACTTTCTTTTGTCCCCTACATACCTACAGAAGCTTTTCTTGTTGCTTTTTATATCCCTGGCCAGGTTGAATTCCATCAGGGCTTTAGATTTCCTCACCCGATCCCTGTCCACTCACACAGCCTCTTTGTAATCCTTACAGGCTACCTGTCCCTGCTTCCACCCTCTGTAGGCTTTCTTCTTCACTTTCAGTCGGTCCAGGAGCTCCTTGCTCATCCAAGCAGGCCTCCTGGCCTTTTTGCCTTTATTCTCTGATAAATTCTATGTGGAATAGGAAAAGACAGGAAAATGTGTGTATGCAATAGTAAGAATTCAGAAACAAAAGATTACTTGACGTGGCTTGTCAAATGTAAAGAAGGCATCTGTACAAAACTAGCTTTTATTATATCTTTTGCATTGTGCTTTGTGTCTGTGTTTTGGACTGCCCCTATTTTTTTTTTTTTTTTTTTTACTGAAATACCTGTACTACAGTGATACTGAATTATTTCCTTTGAGAAATGCTTGTCTTAAAGAAAAAATTTAAAAATACTGTCCGACAATAAGGACAAGACCTAAGCGTGCTTTTACAACTAGAGATTAAAATTGTTTGTCCGAACTGTAGTGACATAATTAAGGTTACCATATTCTTCCACAGTATTGGTAATGTAACATTGTAGTAGTGGGGAAGTAATTATTAAATACAGCTGGAAGATAATAACATTTTGCTAATGGTGCCAAGTAGCATGTACTTACTTTACTGGTTTGCTTGAATAAAGATTTGTATGATGTTAATCCACTCTGTAGAAATCTTTTGTACCTGGGCAGGTTATTGTCATCCACATCCGTGGCAGGGAGAAATAGGAGCCCCTAAGCAGGCACTGGCCACGGCATTCTTCCCTGAGGAATGCTAGATGGAAAAGTATAAGGAACACCGTTACAGTAGATGTCAGTAGTATTAAAGCAGACAACTGAACTATTTTTTTTTTGTAGTGAAGAAACCCACAAAGGGCTCAGCTGAGCACACCTGTTTAGAGGAATCCTTTTACCAAAAATTGGTAGCTCGATTAAGGAACATAGACAGGTAATGAGAGACAGAGAAATAGTGAGCTGAAGTGACTGTTTTCTACTTAGATCCTCAACAGTTACATGATTTGGTAACTTAGAGAAAAACATAATAACAAAATTTCTCAATTTTCAGTACTCATTTTATTTTCCCATTGATTTATTTCACAGAACTTGTGATGTTATAGCACTTGGAAATCATATTTACAGTTGGTCTCTGGGCAAAAATACATCACTTTCAGTGTTAATTTGACAAACTCTTTTGGGCTTTTTTTCTTTACTAGATTTACCTTAACCTTCGTGACAAGCAAAAGTCTTTACAGTTTTGTTTTTTTTTCTTAATCAATATTTCTTATCTCAGTTGAGCACCAATTTCTCTCTATATATTTAATTTTATAGTAGCATTGCTTTAATGTTGTAGACTACAACTGTTCATGCATAATAAATATATTATCTCCCCTTTGGAAACTTATAATTTTTCTATGCAGTTCTTGGCAAAGTTAGTTATTGGTCATAATTAATAAATTAATAATTCAGAAAGGACATAGACTTGTGAATTATATGTTGGCAGTATACAAGGACCAAATGATGTCGGATCAGTAAAATTTTCTAAAGTGCCATCATCATTATTACCTACTTTGCTTGATAAAAACCTGTTTATTTTATTATGTTTAAAATATAGGATTGTTTTATGAAGCTGAAATCTATGATTGCGATAGTAGTTTCATAAAATAAGCTTTTTAGGATAGCAATTACTTTCTATTTAGTAGATGTACAAAGAAAAGAACCCAAATAAAATTTGTATTTTGTAGATAGTTTAGTTAGAAAATACGTTTTTGACATCACTTTAATGATTTAAAATAACCTAACTGTGAATATCTAAGCTCTGCATGCTTGCAGGAAGGTGAGAAAAGCTCAGAAGAAAAGTGATAGAAGTGTATCAGATTTATAGAATCATAGAATCATAGAATGGTTAGGGTTGGAAGGGACCTTCAAAGGTCATCTAGTCCAACCCACCCTGCAAGAAGCAGGGACATCTCCAATCAGATCAGGTTGCTCAAAGCCCTGTTCAACCTGGTCTTGAATGTTTCCAGGGATGGGGAATCCACCACCTCTCTGGGCAATCTGTTCCAGTGTTCCACGACCCTCATTGTAAGGCAGAGGGTGTAAGTTTTGCTAGAACTGCAAAATAAATTTTTTTTTAAGTATTAATATTGTAAAAAAAGTGCATTTAATTCTACTAACAAGATGTTTGAGGCCTTTGATATTTTAAAGAAAACCAATAAATCCACTCATTTGGGGGTATTTTAGGAAATAATATTTTTTAACTGCTCAGCTTTCACTGAAATTAACTTACCAGAACTCAATGTTTTCAGGTATGTGTGTGTCTGCACCTAACATGACTCATGAGAGTGCTGGTAGAACTGGCCAAGAGAAGTGCTAAGATAATAGTTGCCAATGGAGGGTAAACAAAACCAAGGCATCTCTGAGAATCTGCTGATGACTAGTTTTTGAACCTGAGAGTTCAGTGCTTTTGAAAATATGTCCCCTCTCATAGTATTTTTAATAGCAAAAGGAATTACTGTATCAGACTACTAAGTGTAAATTTCCTCCCCTCTTTTCTTTTAAAATATAGTAAATGCTATTTATTTGGAGAAGAATGTTCAAAATCCTAGATTGGTGAGAGCTACACGGTTGCCATTGATTTTGTTAAGACGTAGGCCTGAAAGGCTTCTTGCCTCTGCAAATCATTGTCAAGTCTTTTGAACTTAGCGTCATTACAAAAATCCTAAATACAATCCTAAACACAAAGGCATATCTACTTGGGATGTTTTACTTTCTGCTGTTTGTTTCCCATTTCCTATCATTTTCAGAATATTTTGCCAGAACAGAGCTAAAATCAGCAAGGGAAGGAAAGATCTTTAAAGTGCTTAAGCCACTTTAACCTTGTAACCTTGTGCGCAAATGAACATCTTTTCATTTTCAAATGGTGATTCACATTCAGTATCCTTTTGAAGTCTCTTAAGCCCTGTTTGCTAAGATTATACTAAGCTTTAGGCAACATCCTAGTTCCTTCAGCCTTATTGATAAAATATCTGTTGTATTTTAGGACACTAGATGTCTTTTTTTTTGAAAAAAAAAAAAAAAAAGCTTCTCATATGAATGATGATAAAACAGGAATCAAGTAACTCTGCAAACTACATAGAGAATCATGCAGTGAATTTATACATGGATATAGGCATTGACTTGCAAATAAAAGGTTACAAAGTAAGGTTTCAACTATGGGCTTTTTTCATTTCTTAATATTAATTACCAGAATGGTCAAAATAATAGCTGTGTTTCCACAGAAAGGGCAGTTGAGAATATGTCCTAATCTTTTTTCTTATAATGTAAGAAAAAATCTGTTCTGCCTTTTAGCTCAGCTTTTCCAGTAAATTCCTAAGAACTTGCAATCACTGTAGGAAGAAATAGCTATAGAAATGCAAGAAATGATCCAATACAAGCAGTATCTACAAAGAGAATTCCAATGTTTAGCTTTCTTGAGCATGACGAGGTGATAATTTTTATTTATTTATTTATCTTTCCATCTTAGGGCAATGCATTTTACATATTATCTTCACATTGTGTGTAAAATATGGGAGGCTGGGGGATGGGAGGGGTGGGTGTGTAGCAATATTGATTATTTTATAGCTACTGTAATTGGTTGCACTGTTTTCTAAAGCATTATCATGTTATATGCAGGAATGGTGCCAGCCCATTTGTCAAAAACAGGACAAGCCTTCCCAATACTTGTTAGTTGTCAAAAGCTTGCTAGCATGTCATGCCATTTGATAAGAGTAGACTTGAACACAATTGAGAAAAAACAAAGAAGAAACCAAACAAACAAATTTTCCAGTTCAATATTGATGGTATGCAGGTATTTTCTAATTCTGTACATTTGTCACATGTATTTGGATGTCAACAAGGACTTAAAGTGCTGTACTTGCAATTCAGAGAAATTGGATTCAGACCGAGGCTTTCTTAAACATTCCAACAGATTTGTACCTGCTGTACATCTTACAAATTTTATGTACGTATTTCAAATTCTGAAGACTCCCCTATCTAGTTAACTTTGAATGTGTATTTGAAAATACAGTAGAAAGAGAGAGAAACTGCATAAGGAAGGGCAATTCCTTGTACTAATCTCTGG
Organism: Chlamydotis macqueenii; assembly: GCF_036417535.1. Lineage (NCBI taxonomy): Eukaryota > Metazoa > Chordata > Aves > Otidiformes > Otididae > Chlamydotis > Chlamydotis macqueenii. The sequence goes on from NC_141593.1 coordinate 44,457,747, forward strand.
CAAGTATAGGGGACAGCTCCTGCAACCTTAGTTGTATTAAGAGCATGTGTGTATCAGTCCAGAGGAGGCATTTTCTGTTTATCGGAATTTTGTAGAGGCAATATGAGTTCTGCTGGCTTTGCAGTTAATAGAGAACACATAGTCTCACCATCATTCTGTATTCAGCTTCTGGTATTTCCAATGTCTAAATAATTTACTAACAAAGTTTATATTCACAAGCATAATACAATTTCCTGAAGATGTTATTGCAATCTACAATATTTAATTAGCCTCTTTTGAACTGCAGTTTCAAGAGTTCATCCATTGGTTCCACCGTGTCCTAGCTGGAAATCTATGACAGGCACACCTACAGTGGAGTTATCTAACATACCCCAGTGTTTTAACTTTACCTCTCTCTACTCTTTAAGCTCCCTGCAGCCACTTTGTCTCCTAGATTCAGTTGCACAAATACGCAAAATAGTGCAAGGCAAGCAGCCATAAAATATTGTGCTCTGTACTGTAACTGACTGCTAGTACCTCTTTTGATTTCCACTTTTCAAAGAAAGAGCCCACAAAGAAGCAATATGGCAGACCGTGAGGTGAAAGTTTTCTGGGGCACAGGCTTCCTTCATCTTTTGTATATGTGCAAAAAAGTTGATTGGGACCAGGTTGCCTGATGTATTGTGCTTATTTTAACTGCTGTGGAAAGACAGCTGGAATCAAACTTGTCATGCTTTTATGAGAACCGATAGGGTTTATCTGTCATAAGACGCAAGAGCTCTCCTTGGCACATGTAATTGAAATAAGCCTACTGTTTGCCAAATAATGCTGGGGTTTTTTTTAATTTTTCTTGTGACTTTCAATTTCTTTACGTTACAAATGTATTTAAATACTGAGGTGTTTGGAGTACAATTATGTATTATAGGGTGTACGAATACTATAGGTTTTATACCTACCAATACATATAGGGTATGTATGCCTATCTTTATCAGTATATCTATATCTATAAAAAGTGTATATATACATAGACATGTAGAGTGTATACATATATACAGTATACTCTATATTGCTTAATTTGTACTTTGAGCACCTAAGCATTTCAATATATATAGCAAGTGTGTATTTATGTGTGTGCATATATATATGGAGGATATAATATCTAAGTCAACATTTTCATAATTACTTAAGCTGCAAATTTAAGAGTCCAAATTGGAGTTTCTGTAATCTTTATAACAATTCTCATTTGATTTTGGAAAGAGTTTTGAACAGAAACTTTCAAATGGCTCATAAAAAGGAGGGATACTATTGCCATATTCATGTTAGGTTGAGGAAATAAGAGAAAACTTGGACTGAATCGCACATCTAATCTACTTGAAAAGAAGAACTTAACCCACTCTGAAGCTCTGTACATCTGAATAAATGGAAATAAATTGGACTGATTTTTGAGGAACTTGTTGTACTGCTGCCATTTCAAAACTCAATTAAATACTGTGTTTAGTGATACGGTCATTAATTGACCAAAAGTTTCACCTAAAGCATAAAAATTATGAAATTGCACAATGCATTTTATGCAAATGACTTTTGAAAAAGTAGTGTATTTGGTATTAGGCATCCATAATATGCAAATTTGCATTATGAACCACTATACAAAAAAAAAAAAATTATCTTTCACTGATGTATAAAAAAGTCACCTGGGTAACTTCCGTGAGTGCTAATGAAAACACACTTTCATGACATTACTGTAACAGTCCTAAGATTAGGCACTAAAATATGAAACAGCCAATTTACATGGTGTATTGGGTTTAAGTTGCAAGGTTTTCCTGGTGGTGGTGGTGGTAGTGGGGCACTGCAGGGTTGGCCTCCATGAGGACAGCAGAGTCTGATTCATGACAGACACAGTCGGCTCCAGTGGACCCACTGAAGGACACAGCTGAACCCATCAGTGAAGCTGGTAGAACTCGTGTAATAACATATTTAAGAAATGGCAAAAAAATGCTACATGGCAGCTGTGTAAGAGGAGTGAGAGAAATGTGAGAAAAATAGCACTTCAGATACAAAAGTCAGTGAAGAAGCAGGGGGAGGAGGTGCTCCTGGCACAGAGATTCTCCTGAAGCCCATGGTGAAGACCACAGTGAGGCAGGCTGTCCCTCTGCAGCCCATGGAAGTTAACGGTGGAGCAGACATCCACTCTGCAACCAGAGGAGGACTTCATGCTGCAGCAGGTGGACATGCTCTGAAGGAAGCTGCAGCTCATGGACAGCCCACACTGGAGCAGGCTCCTGTCAGGACCTGCAGCCCCATGGAGAGGAGCCCATATAAGAGCCACTTTTCTGTCAGGAAGTGGACCCACACTGGAGAAGTCCATTCCTGAAGGACTGCATGCCATGGAAAGGACTCATTCTGGAGCAGTTTCTGAAGAACTGCAGTCTGTGTGATGGACCCACATTGCAAAAGTTTGTGAAGGACTGTGTCCTGTGGGAGGGTCCAAATGCTGGAGCAAGAAAAGAGTGTCAGGAGGAAGGAGTATCAGAGACAAAGTGTTATGAACACACTGCAACCTCCATTCCCTGTCCCTCTGCACCTCTTGGAGGTAAGGAGGCATTAGAATTGGAGGTGGAGCTAAAGAAGATAGGAGGAGTGGGAGGAAAATGTTTTTAGATTTATTATTCTTTCTCATTATCCTACTCGTTTAATTGGCAGTAAATTGAATGCATTTCCCCTGTTGAGTCTGTTTTGTCAGTGACAGTAATTGCTGAGTCATCTCCTTGTCGTTATCCCGACCTGCGAGATTTCAGTTGTATTTTTTCCCCTTGTCCTGTTGACAAGGGGCAGTGATACTGCAGCTTTGTGAGCACCCGGTGGCTAGCCAAAGTCAGCCTACTACAGTCATTTGGTTGGTGCCCAACATGGGGCTTTTGAGGAATTCAAGATAAGCTTGTAATTGGGAGAGGTAACAGGCAAAACATGGACTGAACTTTACTAGAGAGTGGAATAATTGTGAGTAATTTCTGTTGTAATTGTGGTAAAGGGACAAGGAGTATTGTATGCAAATTGTAGCAGGATTTCTGGCAGGAACTTAGGCCCAAGAGAGACCTACTCTGAATGGTTTGTTCCTGAAGGACTGTACCCCTCAGGAAAGATCCCATACTGGAACAGGGGAAAAGCACGAGGAGGAAGGAGCAGCAGAGAGTAGCTGTTACGGGCTGAGCACAACGCCCATTCCCCATCCCCCTTTGTCTCTCAGAGCAGAGGAGGTAGAAGAGTTGAGAGCAAAGAAGCAAAGGTGAGCCTGGGGCTGGAAGGAAGGTGTTTTAGTTTTTGTCTTTTTTCCCCCACTATCCTACTCTATTTTTAATTGGTAATAAATTATTTTCTCCAAGTTGAGTCTGTTTTGCCTGTGAGCAATTTCCTTGTCTTTTGCTTAACCATAAGCTTGTCCATTATTTTCTCCCTGTGTCCTGTTGAGGGGATGGAGTGAGGGAGCATTTTGGCAGCCAGCCAAGGCCAACCCACCAGACATGGCGTGGTGTCATCTTGTTACTTCAAACTTACAAAGTTGACTTACTTTCCCTGAAAGTGTTATTTTAAGAACCATTGTAGGCTGGGAGGAAGAAAATATTGAGAATCTGCAGATAAGGCTAATAATGTATTTTGGAATTAGTTTCAAATGTGATATCCCAGATTCATGATGCTATACTAGTTTAGCTACATAATCAAACACAGAGTAGACAACATGGAACCACACTTATGTCAGTCCTTCCATGTGGTCCAATGTGTAACATATGATGACAGAAGTCTGGATTGTTCAAAAACAAAAAGAGGGATTTGTTGGATATCTGGAGAATCAAGGAACGATCCAGACCGAATGGAGTTGTTATGTTTGTGAGCAGTAGGCTTCAAGGATATCGCAGAGGTTGCCTGCGATTAGGAAGTGATGAAGCAACCTTGAAAAGGGGAAGAAAAGCTGCTGTATGTGACTAAAAGCAGAATGTGAAGCAGGATGCAGGTGGAGAGGACCGTGCACGTGAACAAGAGACTTAACAAATCATATTTTAGCTAAGAGCGCGTGAATAGATATAGTTAGCCAATTAGTAGAGAGCTTGTGCATGATAGGGAATTAGAAGGGCTATATTAACCGGGATGTATCAAGAATAAAGTGGCATTTGCTTGATCATATTGGTCATGTGCAGTGTCTGTGACTTCCGTGTCAACAGTTCAAGACTGCTGTATCTGAAGCAGAGGAGAGCATAAGGGTGGAGAACAGAAAGCATGTAGTAAATGGAGTTCTGCTGTCAGCAAACTTGTCAACTCAGGCCTTGTGTAAAGTAAAGGCTACCCTTCCTCTCCTGCACATCAGTAATTGCTAATTAGCACGTGATATTATTTGTCTCTATTATTGCAAATGTGCTAATATCAATATCTAAGACTCCTTGTTAACAATTACTCAGGAATGCTAACTAGGTGGGAAGATGATGGCATTATGGAAAAAGCCACTGTGATATAAAACAGATTTTTATACAAATGCTCCAGCTTTGAACTTGAAGTCTAGAATGTTCACGTGCAACTGGGTCCACAAAGGAAAATCTTGCAATATGTGCTGGTTTTGTGTAGCAGGGGTGCTACAGTGGCAGCTTCTGCAAGAAGCTGCTAGAAGTTTCCCCTTTGTCCAGTGGACTTGGCTGGGCCTAGGGCAGACCCGCCACTGGCCAGGGCCAAGCTAATTTGCAACAGTGATAACATCTCTATGGTAACGTTCTTAAGAAGGGGAAAACAGAAAAAACAAGTGAGAAGAAGCAGAAGTGGGGGCAGAGAGGGGGAGGCATGAGCCTTGTGGCCCTTACCCTCTGGCATCCTGCTGGGTGTCCATGGGGGCCTGACTGGGCCTGGCCCAGCTGCAAGAAGTGGAGAGGAGAAGTGAAGAGAACCTAAGAGGTGTCTGCCTGGGCCAATTGTGAACAATTTTTTTTTTGTGAGAGGAACGGCTGCAGATGCCAAGGTCAGTGAAGAAGGAGGCGGAGGAGTAATGCTGCTTCTGGCCAGAATTCCCCTGCAGGCTGTGGTGCAGCCCATGGTGAGACAGGCGACAGCCTGTGCAGCCCATGGAGGCCCACAGAGGAGCAGAGATCCACCTGCAGCCCGTGGAGGACCCCATGTCGGAGCAGGCAGATGCCTGCAGGAGGCTGTGGCCCATGGAGGGCCAATGCTGGGGCAGCTGAAGTTCCTGGTCAAGTTCCTGAAGGACTTCACTTTGTGGAAAAGGACACTTGCTAGAGCAGTTCATGAAGGAGTGCAGCCCATGAGAGGGACCCCACACTGGAACAGGGGAGCAATGTGAGGAATTCTTCCCCTGAGGAGGAAGGAGCAGCAGAAAGTGATGTGTGATGAACTGACTGTAACCCCCAATCCCTAGTCTCCCTAGTGTCACTTGAGGGGGAAGGAGGTGGAGATAATTTGAAATTAGATTAAGCCCAGGAAGAGGGAGGGGTGGGAGGAAGTTGTTTTTGTTCTGTCTCATTATCCTTCTTTGGCTTTATTATTAATAAATTGAAATAGTTTTCCCCAAGTTGAGTCTATTTTGCCCATAACTGTAACTTGGATGATCTCTCTCTCTCCTTATCTCAAACCTCGAGCCTTTTTTGTTATATTATCTCCCTCATTCTGTCAGTGTGTGGGGAAGGCGAGCAAAAAAACTGTGTACCTTGGTCTCAAGCAGGGCTAAACTATGACACAATATTAAGAAAATATTCTGCAACTGTATTTCTGAGAGATGGAATTTCTTTTTAATTGCAGGAGATGCAGATGAGTTTTAGTAATCCACCTAATGCTGAGGAAAAAACCACAATCATGCCTCCTATTGTTTGTATTCTTCTTTTGAAAATAAAAAAGAAAAAGGTTTTAATTAGCTTTTTCTTTCTCCAGGTGTTGTGGTAAATTTTGGCCCTTCTGTTTTCAAAATGCACCTGTATTATACTTCTGTTTAGGAGTGGGTTCTACATCCTGAATGAGGAGAGTATTTTTTAATATTGAGAGGATGGATGTGAGTTCAGATGCACCTTCCTTTAGACATTTTTTTTAAAATTATCTTTCAAAGGAACTTACATCTTCTTAGGCAGAGTGGAGGAACTGAAGTGCTCACCTGTCTATTGAGATTCAAATTTTCAAGTTTTCCCATGTAATTTGTCAGTAATCCTCTCTCCTCCTTTTAAGACTTTACATATCCAGATGGAAAGTAACTGATGTCATCTGTAGTTGAAGCATCTAGGATTCAATACAAATATTGCTTTCTGCCATTCCTTCCTATATTTTCTCCTTTGGCCTCACACTAAATGCTACCTTACAAATACTATTATTTTCTCCTACACTTTTTAGGAACAACTTGCATAATTTTTGTAAAATTCATTTTCTCTTTTATCCAGCAGCATTATTTTTGTTATCATTACCACTGAAATTTCCTGAACTATTTTACCTAGACTACATTTTCAGAAAGGTTCATGCTGTTAAATGGCACGACATGGAGGCCCACTTTACTCTAGTTCTGCCCCTACAGGCTGTGTGGCTGCCTGATTAAGCTGTCTCCTTCCAGAATTGTGCTAGTCAAACCCTGTTGCTTTATGTTTTCTGAGTAATTGTATTGCCTGTACCTGATTCAGTTCTATTGTTTTGATTGAATACTCTTTGGAAATGCGTGGGGTTTTTTTCCCTTGTAACTTTGAACTTTATTCAGCTGAGACATTTTCAGGCTTTCTCAATACATTTAGAAGTGACCTGAGATGTCAGCCACAGCTGAATTGATTCAGAGGTGATTTCTAGGTTGAATGATAGCTTACCTCTTATTCACATGTTATTACCAAAAAAAAAATGATAGGAGAAGTTTGTTCATGTAATTTATGTTCTGTGTAATATCATTCATAAGAATTTTATATAAGCAAAAAAAAAAGATATTATTTTACTTTGTACAGATATTGCCATAGTTGAATACCACGGTCCTATTCTCTGCACACTGTCTACAAAAATAGTGGCAGTCTTAATTGCAGATATGTTGGCTTATACTATATGATGATCATTTTGAGTCTGCTTGTAACAAGCCTGATCTCTTTTACCCAGCCTTTCCTACCATAAATGTTTCTCTTTTTTAATCTCAGTTCTATTCCCCCATTAATGAGAAAATAATTGTCCCTTTAAAATGAATGGAGCTACTTAATTAATTTCAGGACATGCTGAAGTACTTCACTGCAAACACATGCAAATTATTTTGTTGTATATGTCTATGTTTTGGGAAGTTAACTTTTGTTTTCCTTTCTTTGATTTCTTCAATAACTCTGAATTAGTTGACACTTAAATTTATACTCTCCACCTTTCACAATGAAGAGGAATGCACAAATTCTTAGATGGAATAAATCTCCAAATGATTACATCTACCACACTTTCATTCTCCTTGTATTCCTCTATCTGATCAGTAATCTCAGGGCAAACAAAATGAATGTAGGTAATTATTAATTGTTATCTATTACCTGCATAAGTAATAAGTTCACCATATTTTGATTGCTTTGTACAATTTAATATAGGATCTATTCTGATTTGCAATGTATGCTCTAGTTTGCTGAAGTAGAGACATACTGAAAATTAAATTAAATTAAATATTAAATTAAACTTAAATTAAATTTAAATTAAAGGTGTGATCACAAAGGAAAGAAGTTTGTGAAGCAAGTGAGGTGAATGACAGTGTCAGTGTTGTAAATGGGCCTAAACAGTGTGTGGTTGCCGCTTTGGGTGTTAAATCTCTCTAATGTTGTTCAGGACATATGGGTTCCCTCTACTTCCATAGAAAGTGTAATTAAAATTGATTAAATTAGTAGGAATGTATTGGGTTTGTGTGGCAAGATTTTGGTAGTGGGGGGGCTACAGGGGTGGCTTCTGTGAGAAGCTGCTAGAAGCTTCCCTGAAGTCCAGTAGAGCCAATGCCAGTCAGTTCCAAGATGGACCTGCTGCTGGCTAAGGCTGAGCCAATCGCTGATGGTGGTAGCACCTCTGGGATAACTTATTTAAGAATGGGGAAAAAAATGCACAAGATAAAACAGCATCTGGAGGAGAGGATAGAGAACAAGTGAGAGCAACAACCCTGCACACACCAAGGTCAGTGAAGAAGGAGGGAGAGGAGGTGCTCCAGGCGCCAGAACAGAGGTTCCCCTGCAGCCCATGGTGAAGACCATGGTGAGGCAGGCTGTGTCCCTGTAGCCCATGGAGGCCCATGGAGGAGCAGAGATCTCCCTACAGCCTGTGGAGGACTCCACACCAGAGCAGGTGGATGCCCTGACAAGGGCAGGCTGTGACCCTGTGGGGATCCTGCACTGGAGCATGCTTCTGGCAGGACCTGGGACCCTGTGGAGAGAGGAACCCATCCATGATGGAGCAGATTTGCTGGCAGAACTTGTGACCCCACAGGGTACCCACCCTGATGCAGTTTGTGAAGAACTGTAGCCTGTGAGAAGGACTTACGTAGAAGTTTCTGAAGAACTATCTCCTGTGGGAGAGAACAAATGCTGCAGAAGGGGAAGAGTGTGATAAAGAAGGAGTGGCAGAAAAATGGCTGATGAACTGATTGCAATCCCCATTCCTCATTCCCCATCCACCTGTGCCACTTGAAAGGAAGGACTTAGAGAAATCAGGAGTAAAGTTAAGCCCAGGAGGGGAAGGGTGGGGGGAAGGTGTTTTTGAGATTTGGTTTTGTTTCTCTTTGTCCTACTCTGGTTTGATTAGGAATAAATTAAGCTTATTTCTCCAAGCTGAGTGTGTTTTGCATGGGATGGTAAATGATCTCTCCCTGTCCTTATCTCGACCCATGAGCTTTTCGTTATATTTTCTCTCCCATGTCTAGCTGAGGAGGGGAGTAATAGAGTGGCTTTGGTAGGCACCTGGCATTCAGACAGGGTCAATCCACAAGGGAATAAAAAGGTGCTCTGAGCAACAGAGAGATTTTTCTTCTGAGAAATTAGAAATAATATGTATTTTCATTTTATTTTACATTATTAACAATTAAATAAACAGGCATGGTTTTTCATTTTTCTATATGTTGTTTTATATAGGAAGAAATTCTGTGACCCCCACACTAACAGATCCCACTTTTATCTACCTTCAAGCTGTAGGGAGTGTCAGAAAAGGGAGAATAAAATCCAGATGCTCCCAGTGCTATTACAGTGGATGAGGAGCACAAGATTTAATTTAGATCATGTACAAAATGCTTCAAAAATTGAATAATAATGCTTGTGGAAAAATACCAAACTTTGAAAGGATATTCTGAATTCTTTTATTTTGACTGGCTACTTGAGATACCAAAATTGAACTTTTAAATTATATTTGAAATATATTATCCAAAAGTTAAAGTGCTGAATCATAATAATATTTTAAAATGAGGTGACTGTGCCCAATGTGAGTGTTGAAAAGCTGACATTGACACAACAAAGTCAGGTATTGAGGTGAGAAAGAAAATATATTATTACTTATTCTACTTAAAAAAATAAAAAATCTCTTTTGGAGTCAAGTCTTGCTTCTTTTTCAAAGTGTAATTTCCTTTGGGGACTCTTTGCAGTAGTTGCTTCCTGAAACATGTTTTATCATACGTTACCTACAGGTTTGCTAAAGGAAAGAAGAAATGCCTTAATCAGGACAAGATTTTGTATTTGTTTTTTGTACTTTTCTTTAGTATTAAATTGAAACAATCAACCTAAAGTGTTTAATCTTTAAAAACTCTTTTTTTTTTTTTTTTTCTCTGGGGTTCAGAGGGTGTCTACAGAGTCACTGCATAAGAAGGGAAAGGAAATGTTGGTTAGGTTTTACAGAACATGGCAGCAAACTTAAATTACACAATTTCTTAGTAACTATAGCCTTGGAAAACTGGTAATAGTATTTTTCACAAGACCCATCATCTATGAAATGTTATTCCCATCCAGAGTATCTAAGAATGTGAGTAAAAAGGAACAATAAAGAAGTTAATAAATCAGCTTTGTTTTATTTTGATAATTCTTTTTTTATTTGTCTGACTTCAGGCCTAACAACTGAAGGAGAAATTCTATTACAGGGTTTTCCCAGATACAGTTCTAGAGATCTATTTTCTTTAGTAGGGATCAATTTTGAATGAAATAATTAACTGATATTTATCTAGAAAGATATTTTAGCCCTTGTCGTAGTTCAGCCCCGATCAGGACCAGACTATGCAGTCTGTCTCTTGCTCCCCCTACCCTCCGAGAGAATAGGAGGAGATGATATAAGAAAAAACAGCTCAAGGTTTGAGATAAGGACGGGGAGAAATCCTTAAAGTTACCGTCACGGGCAAAACAGACTCGACTTGGGGAAAACTATTCATTTATTTCTAAAATTAGCAGGAGAATGAGACAGGGAACAAGATAACCTCCCCCCACCCCTCCCTCTTCCTGGGCTTAACATTATCTCTACTGCCTTCCCCTCCCGAGCGGCACGGGGCGGGGAAAAGGGAATGGGGGTCGCGGTCAGTTCATCACGCGTTGTTTTACACCGCTGTATCATCATCAGGGGAAGAACTCCTCGCATTCCTCCTCTGCTCCAGCGTTGGATCCCTCCCACGGGCCACAGTCCTTCGTGAAACTGCTCCAGCGTGGGTCATCTCTTCCACGGGGTGCAGTCCCTCTAGAACAGCTGTCCCAGCAGGCCCTCCACGGGCCACAGCCTCCTTCAGGCCTCCACCTGCTCTGGCGTGGGGTCCTCCATGGGCTGCAGGTGGATCTCTGCCCCTCCGTGGACCTCCATGGGCTGCAGGGGGACAACCCGCTCCACCATGGTCTTCACCACGAGTTGCAGAGGAATCTTGGCCAGGAGCCGCGTTACTCCTCCCCCTCACTCTGAACTGACCTTGGCGTCTGCAGCCGTTCCTCACAACAGGCTGGCAGACGCCTCTCAGGCTCCTTTTTACATCTTATTCACTTCTCATCTCCTCTCCACTTCTTGCAGCCAGGCCAGGCCGAGTTGGGCCCAGTCGGCTGCCCGGCGGGAGGCCAGAGGGTGAGGCCTGCAAGGCCCACAAGGCTCCCGGCTCCCCCTCTCTGCCCCCTGCTCAGCTGCTTCACATCTTCTCCTCCTTTTTTTCCTGTTTTCCCCTACTTAAATACGTTATCACAGAGGCATTTTCATGGGACATTCTGCTACCAATTGGCTTGGCCTTGGCCAGCAGCGGGTCCGCCCTAGGCCCAGCCGAGTCCACTGAACAAAGGGGAGCGACTTCTAGCAGTTTCCTACAGAAGCTACCACCTTAGGCCCCCCCGTCACTAACAAAACCAGAACAGCCCTACAGTATCTGTTAATTTCTTGAAATTCCTTAAGTGAAGCACATCACTTTCAGAGGTACTTTATAATAATTTTTTTAATATTTAACACATATCTATATGAATTTCCTTGCAATTGCAATGTTTCAAAAAGATAATCAATCTTCATATGATGTCATTAAGATACAGTTTCTCTTTAGGCTTTAACATGAATTGCAAAAAGTGTCTATTCTAAAGCCACTAAAATGAGAAGTGCTTGCCTGAAGATAAAAATCTGTGTGTTCTTTAGTAATATCTAGCTTTTAATCTTTATATGAGTAGATAATTTCTAAAAGTTACTGCAGCAGCCAATTAGCACTTCCTAAGATACATTATAAATCTGAAGATAATGAGATGGAATGTGTTCTCATACATTTGCACAGTATTATTCTTTAACAATTATTAGATTTGGTCAGATATTTACTGATAAAGTAATCTGTCAGATTTTGCAAATATTGCTAAATATATTTTATCAAATCCACCAATTGTATTTTTGCGGCCAATTTATTCTCTTTGGGAGGTTTTAATAATTTAAGAATAGTTCTGTTCATATTAGTGCACTTTGCATCTTGCTGTTGAGGTATGACAAATGCAATCCTTTGGTAATGTTAATTTAATTTCTCTGAGAAATATATGATAATATTTGCTTCTGTTGTTGGCATGGAAGAAATCACCAAGGAAACTAGGCAGTATATTTCCTGCTGCACAGCAGTGTAGTCCTAACTCTACTGTATTCAATTTATACTACTTTTTAAGTACTATAATAATTAATAGGCTAATAGAGTAAGCCTCATATTTCATTACTACACCAGAGTGAAATCACATACAAAGCTTAAGTGAATCGAGTTATATGACCAAGGAGAATGATACATTTGCCTTCCTACTATTATTTTATATTTCCCCTAATCTCCCTTTTTTTTCTTTTTTCTTTTTTTTTTCCTATCTCTGCAGAAGACAGGAAGTTAAATAAATCTAACCAACTCCTTTGTAGCCAGTAGATGAAGTGACAGACTTTATTTTTGTAGAACTCAAGTCTTCTCTGGAGGTGTTTTTTTTTTTTTTTTTCTTACTGCAGGCATCAGGAAAGGTGTTGTGATACCAGCTTAAGTAGCTAGATTCAAAATACACTATACTTGTCCTTGCTTATGATGAGAAAGCACTTTGGGAGGCAGAGGGGAAGGAGCTGCCTGTTGTGTTGCTGTTGAGGCTCTCTCCCTCTCTGCCTGCCAACACTGATCACAATGGCAGAGACTGTTTTCCTCTCTCATCCTGCCAGTTAGTGAAAACATTCCTTGCTTTCAGCATTGGTCCTTTGGAGGAGGTAGAATGGATTAGGGGAAGTCTCTGGGTTCATGGTACTTTTTATTACCAAAGTAAAGATGCAGAACTTTGAGCTAGAAGCAAACACGTAAGAAGGGAGAAGGCTCCCAAGGAAAATTTTAGACAGGAGTAAGGAAAGTGTGGAAATGACATATAATCAGGGATGAGCACCCTGTAACTCCTGTGACCTGTGTGATTTGCAGGCACTTGTAAATCCCACTGGTGGGGTGGGGCCATGGGGTGACAGTGGCTCACCAGGGAGCCTCACAGGCCACATTGGTTCCTCCAAGGGTTATCAGTAGTGCAGAGAGCAGTACTGTTCTTATGCAGACATGGTTATTTATTTTCTGTAGAACTTGTGATGTGTATGCAATATGCTTTTTGATGGTAATGGAAACATGAGATTTTGGTATTTGCCTTGTAGGATCAGAAAGGCTTGTCATTCCTGAGTTACATTTTTTAATTTTTTTTTTAATTTGAAGGCAGAGTCAACAGGACACGGTTTCTTTCCTTGGGTTGTGTATTTCCCATGCTTCATGGCCCATGTCATAAATTAAATTTACTTTAATGCATCATTTTTCTTTTTTTTTTTTTTTTAATATTTACAAGAGGAAAGGAATGGCTTTATCATACACATTAGTAGCTTTTTGCCTCGAACCAACCTACAGATAAATTCAGGAGATTAAAAAAATGCTTTTAGCAGACTAGTTAAATTTCTTCTGACTCTTACACCTTACATCTGAATGCTAAATAATCAAAGGGGATGGTGAAGACTTCAGAATAATAAGGGAGAAAGGCTGAATCTGAACTTCCGTTTTCTTAGTTAAAGACCCTCCAATCATGACTAGAGATGCCTCAAGAGCACTTACCTGGGTGACTCAGGCCAGCTGGCTCCAGGGTCACTGCAGCCATTCACTGCTTCTTCTACTGGCAGATCTCAGATGGGGAGACAGATTTTGCCTTGGATTTTTCCAGATGGAGTAAGAGTACTCTCTTTCTTCTCTGTTTCTTTTTGATTGTGGCAGCTAGTTTCTATTTTCTTTGATTACATTTCAAGCTAAAGTATCTTGTAATGTTGCAGTTTAGATTCAGTGTTGCTCTCTGGAAAAGAGCTTGACAATCTTTAGGCTTTAAACTGTGATGGAAAACACCATTACTGAATGGTTTAAAATCAATAAGGTTTACTGCATTGCTTTACCTTGTGCAGTACCAACAACAGGTTATGTGAGAAGGCTTTTCAAGCAAGAGTGTAATGTTAACATTCTCAATGTAGTGGCTGGACAACATGTATCATCACAGGAAATCTAATTAGTTCGTTAACATATTTTAATTCACGTAACTATGTAAGCATTCCTAGAGCTTTGAAAAAATAGCAATTTTTCTTTTTTCTTCTGCTGTCAAAGGGTTGTTAATAAACTGTAACTGGAAAGAAAAAGATCCTTTCCAAATATTCAATGTGTATCAAAATGTGTTCCATACATGTTTCTTTTATCTCTGCTACACTTTTGTACTTCCGCAGTGAATGGAGGTTTTAATAAAATAGCATGATTATTAGATTTTTGGATTACATCAATGGCATGCATTTTAAAGAATTGTTTTTCAGTATTGTTCTGGTTTTGTTAGTGACGGGGGGCCTAAGCTGGAAGCTTCTGTAGGAAACTGCTAGAAGTTGCTCCCCTTTGTTCAGTGGACTCGGCCGGGCCTAGGGCGGACCCGCTGCTGGCCAAGGCCAAGCCAATTGGTAGCAGAATGTCCCATGATAATGCCTCTGTGATAACGTATTTAAGTAGGGGAAAACAGAAAAAAAAAGGAGGAGAAGATGTGAAGCAGCTGAGCGGGGGGCAGAGAGGGGGAGGCGCGAGCCTCATGGGCCTTGCAGGCCTCACCCTCTGGCCTCCCGCCGGGCAGCCGACTGGGCCCAACTCGGCCCGGCCTGGCTGCAAGAAGTGGAGAGGAGATGAGAAGTGAATAAGATGTAAAAAGGAGCCTGAGAGGCGTCTGCCAGCCTGTTGTGAGGAACGGCTGCAGACGCCAAGGTCAGTTCAGAAGGAGGGGGAGGAGTAACGCGGCTCCTGGCCAAGATTCCTCTGCAACTCGTGGTGAAGACCATGGTGGAGCAGGTTGTCCCCCTGCAGCCCATGGAGGTCCACGGAGGGGCAGAGATCCACCTGCAGCCCATGGAGGACCCCACACCAGAGCAGGTGGAGGCCTGAAGGAGGCTGTGGCCCGTGGAGGGCCTGCTGGGACAGCTGTTCTAGAGGGACTGCACCCCGTGGAAGAGATGACCCACGCCGGAGCAGTTTCACGAAGGACTGTGGCCCGTGGGAGGGATCCAACGCTGGAGCAGAGGAGGAATGTGAGGAGTTCTTCCCCCGACGATGATACCGCGGCGTAAAACAACGCGTGATGAACTGACCGCGACCCCCATTCCCTTTCCCCCGCCCCGTGCCACTCGGGAGGGGAAGGTAGTAGAGATAATGTTAAGCCCGGGAAGAGGGAGGGGTGGGGGGAGGTTATCTTGTTCCCTGTCTCATCCTCCTGCTAATTTTAGAAATAAATGAATAGTTTTCCCCAAGTCGAGTCTGTTTTGCCCGTAACGGTAACTTTAAGGATTTCTCCCCGTCCTTATCTCAAACCTTGAGCTGTTTTTTCTTATATCATCTCCTCCTATTCTCTCGGAGGGTGGGGGGAGCGAGAGAGAGACTGCGTAGTCAGGTCCCGATCGGGGCTGAACTACGACAAGTATTGATCCCCGACATGTTGATCTGCAGACGAAAGTCCAGAGAAGATCAACAATGGTTACAGGTCTCAATCTAGAAAACAGAAGGAAAGAGTGAATGAATTTAAGATTTTTAGTTTGTAACAGAAGCAAATGAAGAAAGCCCTGATAACAACCTTAAAAAATATAAAATCCTGCTTCAAAGACAGAGGAAATAATCAGTCCTCCATGTCCAGTGTAGGTAAGACAAGAAGTAATTGGCTTAAATTTCAGTAAGGGTGATTTAGGTTAGACTTTGGAAAAAATGTACTGATAGAAAGGACTTCTAAGCATTGCAATAGTTTGCTTGTGGGTGCTGTTGAATCTCCACTGCTGAAGGTTTTTCAGAAGAGGATAGACTGTCATGAATGACACTGGTATTCTGCTTCCCTTATCCTGGGGCAAGATCAGTGGCTAGATGGCCTTTCAGGATCCATTTCTGCCCTTTGACTCTAATGCTACAACTGTTAAAAGCTTGTAACTTCTACCTGAAACCCACAAACTGTTCACAGAGAAAATTCTTATCATAATTAGAGTTTTCCTTGATCCAATCTAAATCTGAATCTTAAAGGAACAGAGCAACAGTAAGAACCAATTGACTGGTTGGTATATCAGGTTAAGAGTTTGTGGGTGAGATGAATGAGTTACAGAGAAGGACAAAATGGACTGGCATATAACTAAGTTAGGAAAGAAAAAATTGCGTGCTTTGGGGAAAAGAAATTACCTTATTTGTGAGAAAGTGGTGGATGGCTCTGAGGGGAGTGTAATGTTACATTCACTTTGTGACTTTCAGTTTGGAATAACATGAGCAGTGTTTATGCAAATTTTCTCAAAGCTGCTTGCTGCTAGAGAATTTGCTTTAATGTCCCCCCACCCCCTTCCTGAAATTGCTATGTTTCAGGAAAACAGAAGGGGAGAGAGAGCAAGACAGAATACATTCCCATAAGGCACTTCTTCCGACAGTTTTAGGCAGGAAGGGATTTGATTAAAACCAAATAAAATTCTTCATTTAAAAATTTTAGCTTTACTGTGTATCAGGATCACACTCTCCATCCACTAATTGCAAACCAACCTTGCAGCACTGTAACCTTTAATGGCGGGGCAGCTCTAGCTTGTTCTGCTTCTCCTAGGCTGTGATGCTAACTCTCTAGCTCTGCAAGCATTAACCAGTTTATGCCAACAGCCTGTGTAATCACCATTAAGCCACTGCTGAGGGCTAGAATCACGGTAGACTGAAGCAGCATGTGGTCTACCACTGTAATACTAACAGCGAGATTTACTATCAGGGCTCTGCAGTGTGACCATAGTTAGTTTCAGTTTTATTACAAAGCGTTTCTGTTTTGTATTCGTCCAGTAACAGGCATCATACACTCATATTTTGAAGTTGGACTGTTGCTGTTCTTTTTCTTCCTCAGCTGCATAAGGTAGGGGGGTGTAGGAGGGAAAAGAAAGGGAAAGGGAAAATCTCAATGCTGTTCTCTAAAGAGATATAATTACACTCAGCAAGATTCAAACATACCCTGAATTCTTCAAACACCCCTGGTGTCCTGGCAAGGTATACAGAGATGCAGGTAGAGGAGGGGAACAAAAATTATTAGCATTGTGAGGTATAGCCACTTACAATTTTTTTTTGCCTTCAGCCCTACTGTATGAGTGGCTGAATTCCATGACTGGCTTTCAAATGTTCACCCTCATCTAAGTTTCTCAGGATTTAGAAAAACACTATATTAAAGCAAACAGATAAGTATCTGTGTGTATGGAGATGGGAATTTTTAATTTGTTTTGTGTTCATAGGTTTGGGGTTTTTTTTTGGTAAAAAAAAAAGAGAAAACTTTTTTTTTCCCTCTGATAAAATCTCTGCTGATAAACCAGTGAGACTTTTCCCTGTGCAGATGGGAGTTAGGATTGGATTATTTGGCCCAGTAAAGCTTTTTATGACACTTACTGATTTTAGAAGTTTTAAGATTTATTCTTTTTTCACTTTTATTATCTATTCTTTATTTTACATTTAAAATACTTTGTTTTGCACAGTTACTAATTACTGCTGACTGAAGAGGGACTGAGAGAAGAATGTTGCTGTGTCTACAAAGATGATGGGGAAAGGAAATGCAAGAATTTATTTCAGATGAGTTGCTGTGAGGCAACCGGAGATTTGGTGTTAGCCAAGTTTCATGGAAGAAGGTTCACAAAAAAAGTGTTGATCTAGATGTAAATTTGCCAACATTTAACTGCTTTATTTTGGGGGGTTTTAATACTGAAAACATAAGGTGAAATAAAATAGAATTCAAAACTACCCCTTGATCGTTTGAATGGCTTACATGCTGCTGTGTCGCTTTGAGAATAGAATATACTTTTTGTTACAGATTAACCTCAGATGCAAC
Source organism: Chlamydotis macqueenii (assembly GCF_036417535.1). NCBI lineage: Eukaryota > Metazoa > Chordata > Aves > Otidiformes > Otididae > Chlamydotis > Chlamydotis macqueenii. The sequence goes on from NC_141593.1 coordinate 44,475,515, forward strand.
TGCTGTTACTTATTGCACTCTATTGTCACGTTCTGCTTTCAGATGAGAGGAAGGCCCCTGTGTGTTCTAGCTGATCTCAGATGAGTCTGGGAGGCTAGGGACCGCTAGACCAGCCTCTCACACACCAGAGTGTGGTTTTGCTGGTATTCTCAGGAACAAAATTAAGACTCAAAATGGAGTCGAGCGCCAGTAACTTTATTAACCCGACAAGAAGTTTGTAAATGCAAGAGAAAAGAGAAAAAGAAAGGAAAGAGGGAAAAGACTTTCAGTTGTAATAGCTACCACCATGGGGCTGCAATGTCCCGACAGTCCAGTTCACTCGATAGGGGAACGATCCATCCGATGTTGGTCGTTTCAGTGTTGATTCCATCGATGTGGATTCCATCGATGTGTATTCCCTTTTTATGTTTGTGTACTCATCGTATTCCAAGAGCTGGTTTTCCTAGCTGCACCCCTCACTTGGCAGTGATATGTATGCCCAATACCGGGTGATATGCATGTCCATTATCATCTCTGGGCGCATGCTGGGGTGGAGGTAGGGCTAAATTTCTCAGAATCAGCTCTGCATTCAAGTTCGCAGAACAACAGGACTTGGCTTGCAAGATAACAGGAAGCCATTGTTCAGGTGGTGGTTTGATGTTTCGATAATGTTGAGACAAATATTCGACACAGTCTTTTACATCTATACTGTATTTCTAAGCTGATAATTGAAAATCATAAAGGGAAACAACAGGAAATAAAGGCCATGAAACTCTTATTTACAAGTACATAGAGGATATAAAGAATTGAGAATAATGTATTTAGAATAATGTATTTAGACTACATTACAAGTTTTAAACAGAAATTTAAAATGATAAATTTCATTATATTTTTCCAATTTCCCTCACAAAAAACAAGAAAATAAGTTTTATTACTGCTGCTTTATAAGTCAATAGCATAAGCAAAACTGTGATAATTCTTCTAGAAAGCAATGAAGATGGCTGAGCGACTCTGTGATGGAAAAAATAACCTTGCAATTAGTGTATATTATATTGAAAATATATTTCTACAAATTCTTTAAAACCAACCAATTAATCAGAATATCCTGCATCATCAGAACTAGTTATTTTCATTTTTGTATAAATATCCATTATTTTTATTGTATTGAATGGAGTATAACCTACAGCCCACCAGCTTCAGTGTTAGGCTCATAGGCAGTAGCTCTGCTTCAAGGCTCAGCAGCTCCTTCTGGTGCACTCTGCTCTTACATGGTGCTAGTGTTCGGGTATATCGCTTCCTCCCTGTCATGTGTGCTGTGTCGCTCCCTCCACAGCCTCCCCTCTCCCCCCCACCAACTGCTGAGGGGTTTTATAGACAATTTCAGCCCAGGATGTCAATCCATCAGTCTACACAGTGAGGTACCTTTTCAGCAGTTTCAGGTACTTCTTTCCTGTCAGGTGGTTTCCCATGCCCTGTCCCAAGGGTTATCACACTCGGTTTCCATTTGCATTGCCTTGAGTGCTGCAGCTCCCTATATTCAGCCTCTGTCTGTATTGTACTCAGCTCTCAGCCGAGGCAAGGCCCAGATAATCCTGTATCACAATACAAAATATCAAGCAACAGACAAGAACCCCCTCCAATGCTGTCGAAAAATCGTCTTATGTTCTTCATTGGAGATAAGCAGAAAACTTCTTTCTTATCCTATGTAATACCAGAACATTTCCAATTTTTCTCTTTCAACATTTACACAGCTGAAGGATTTTTAAAATATTGATGGGCATATTTGAGTAGACGATTTCCAAAGAAAGAAGATGGCCTAAACTCAGAGCAGGTGCATAACCCTTTGTCTTCATTATTTTGAGTTGCTAGTGTGTGGCTATTTAGTGGCATGTAGTATTTTGGAGGTGTTGTACTTTGTGGAAATAATAAATTAGTTAACCAATTGGGGAGATTAATTGTACATGTTCCTTGTGTGTTTACAAAGTTGGAAAGGAATGAAAAAACAAGGACTTGTCTAAGGGAACCTGTTTAACTATCAGGAACTTTTCATCTTCCTAGGTTTTGCTGATGTGCAGGTGCAAGAAGCTGGAAGGTGTATAGCCAGTACAGTTTACCCAAACGGACCAAAGAAAGCCGTCCATATCATAGGTGTCATGCTGAGTATATAACGAGGATTTTGGCCAGTGGGTAGTTCTTTTACTCTTTCTCTTGCTGATGAAGTGATTATTGGTTCTGCCGCATGATCGTCGCTAGACATGAGCTGTTTTGATTATCGGGTGGTAAGAAATTATGCATCTTTTTTTTGGTATATTTTATTATCCCTATACTTTTTATTCTTATAATTATTTTTAATATATTTATTATTACATCTTCCTTTACTGTCCTAGTAAATTTCTTTATTTCAACCTACAAGTTTTAGTTTCTTCCTGATTCTCTTCCCCATTCGCTGGGGGAGGATAGGGGTGAGGGAGGGCGTGCATGAAATTACTCATTAAGGAGAATAAGTTTAATTTTTAAGCTTCTTGCTGTATGTCAATGACTGACCCCAAACCTATGTAGACATATTTATAATTTAGAAATTTTTTTTTCAGATCAAATTATTCCTAAACTCTTTGCTTTGACACTCTCTCTCTTTTTTTTTTTTTTGTGTGTGTGTATGTTTAATCATGTGATTTAAGGGTCATTGTTGGTGTTTCTTGACTTAATATATAAAGACTAGTGCAGTAAACTTAAATAAGCTTAGACTTCAGTTGAGTTAAAAGCAAAATATTTTCAGCTGGTAGTACCAATTTAGTGTTACAGGGGATATGAAGATGTGCATAATCTCAGCTATGTCTGTTTATACAGTTATGACAATAATGTTTAACTTTTGCCTAATATTGGTGATTACTGTATGAATTAGCATGTTTTAAATTATAATAAAATTATCTGTGAAAGATCAATAGGTTTTTAATTTTAACAATCTTATGAACCTCTTAGTAGTAAATAGATTGAACTTCCAATAAAATATTCTACAAATTTTTTAGTATAAACTTTATTTCACTTCTCAAAAATACTTTTCAAAAAAATGTTTTTTCTTCAGCCATTTACATTGATTATTTCCTTGAGACAGTTCAAAATATAAATGCAGAAAGAAAAGACATTAACTAAATGGGTAACAGCTTTAGATGCCATAGATACTATTGTAGTTTTACCTATACATCTCAATAGGTTTAAAGATATCATAGAATTATTTTTCCTGAAGAATGCCTCTAAAAGCTAGTAACAATAAATTTACTGTGAACTTATATTTTTTTTTATTTAATACAGGCTTCAAACAATGTCTCTTATGAAATATAAGAAGTACAGAGCATAAACTCTGTTAATTTGTGAAACTTCACTTCCTAGTAGCTATAAATACTGTACGGCAGCATTTTTTTTACTAAAAGAATGAAGTAATTATAGGTCTGTCCAGCCTAGTTCTGCTAGTCCAGCAGAGAAGATAACAAAACAACCCCATTTTTTACACTTTCTACTGCTACTTATTAAGTATTTAATGAGGGAAATGGATGCAGATTCCAGCTCTTACGTTCAGTACAAAACTTCATCTCTAGCTCTTGCATTTATGATTGCCTTTGACCAATGCCTCGGAGCTATTTGATTAATCTGGAAGCGCTTTGTCCTACAATAGCTTTTCCCATATATAAAGTTTAAAGTATGTAATTTTTTTTTCTTTATAATTTGAAAATAATTTTTGGAGCATAAAATTCAAATAAATAGGCGTATGTTTTCTTTGTTGCTTACCATTCTTTGCAAATCATGACAAACTCATGTAAGTGTGGATTTGTGCATGTTCCACAATGCAGAAGAGACAGCTGCTTGCTTGCTTGTGGGGCTGGCAAATTGTGGGTGACTTCTGCGGTGTGGCACTACAAATCAGAAGGAACAGATGACTCTGTGGAGGGATGAGGATGCATCTTTCATTTACATGGAAGAGTAGGCCTTGATCACAACCTTTATACCTGCTCTGGGGAGGATGAACTGGAAAAGTCATAAGCTGCACATGTAATTTTTTAACTTCCATGGACTCTACCGTAAAATGTTTGGGTTCATATTAACAAATCCAAATTCCAAAATGGCTTAGTAGACAAAAGTATAAAATAACAAATTTTTTTAGCTGAAATAAGTAATCAGATTTATTGGGGAGAACTAAGTTAATAGTCAAATTCCTGCAAAAGTGAAGAAAACCTGGAAGATCTAGTTTTTATCTTTTATATTGTTCTGTTGCAATAGTTTATATTGCTAACTATGGCGGTGTGTAAAACATCCACAAACTTTCACTCATATGTACTACATATTCAGTTGATCTATTTACATGTATAAATTTAAGCACACAAGTAAAATTATATGGCATTGAAGCCTAGGCTATTAACACCTGATTCAAAGTAAATAGTTTGGACAGTTTGCACTGTGATTTGTGTGGTAGAACACTGAATTTACTGAAGGTAGTTTTTATAAAATATCAAGGGAGAAAATATATCAAACAAAATAATTCTTAAAAATTATGATTGCAGCTCCTTAAATTTAAGAACTTAAAGACAAAATATCTAAATATCTCATTTTCTGAGGTGAAATTATACCACTCTGCATTGGGAAATTCCTGACCAGTTCAAAATCTCTAGCATTTGTTCTTCCATGTGAGAAGTTAAATCTATCTGAAAGAGACATTCCCAGAGCATTAATTTATCTAAAGCTGTTATTTTGTGCTATCCCATGCTGAATTTAAGCAATGTATGTTTGACTCTTGAAGACACCTACCTAATTCTCTGATTCTGATGTGGTGATGAGTATGCCGATTTTGGATGATCGAGTACCAAGTTATTTACTTCTGGGTTGGGGTAAATCCCTCTTCCTGCCTGTGTGTTTCCTCTATATGTGCACATTCCCCATTTTCCACAATTATCTGTACATTCTTTTTCTCAGACTTTGGTTCCTGATTTGATATTTTCCACTATCCTTTTGGAACCAACTGCTTTTTTGTTCTTATCTCCCAAAACTTTGTTTTCCAGTGCAACAACTTGTACCTCCCTTCATTTAACTGCATACTAAATTGTTTAGTGTCTTGAAATATACAATTAACTTTCTTCCTAAATAGAAGTACTTTGACTGAGTAGAGGGTGACTGCTGGATTGGAGTCTTTCAAGACTCAGTGGTCTTAGAATCTTTCAGTTTTAATCCATATCCTTATCTATATTCCATATGTAGAAGAAATCTGTAACATCAAAATGAAATATAGAACGGATAATCAACATAAATGAAAAAAAAATTGTATGGACTTCAATGTGAGTTAGGAATTTTAAGAGTGAGGAAAAGGAACAGAGCTGGACAAAAGTATTAACTTTTAAGGTGTATAAATACATGTGGCATTCATTTCCAGAAGATAGCCTGACCTCATAAATTTTCCTTCATCCATTTTAAAGCCTATGCAATTACTATTAAACACTTTTTAAAAGAAACAGTCTTTTCTACAATTAGTTTTTGTCATCTTGTTGCTTTTAGAAAAGCAATGAACCAAATAACTCTTAGTGAAATCAATAAGAAGACCTGAGTGATCTGCAATTTTCAAAACTAGTATTTTCATAGATTTATATGCTAACGTTTAATAGAAAGATTCACGAGGATATATGTATATATTGACAAGGAAGTACATATTCCAAAAAGTATTAATCAGTAAGGCTGGTAATTTATTCCTGGGAAGTTCTAATTATGTATAAATGTGGATTCAGACAAAAAGCCTTCTTTACGGACATAGAATCATAGAATCATAGAATGGTTAGGGTTGGAAGGGACCTTCAAAGGTCATCTAGTCCAACCCCCCTGCAAGAAGCAGGGACATCCCCGACTAGATCAGGTTGCACAGAGCCTCATCCAGCCTGGCCTTGAACGTTTCCAGGGATGGGGCCTCCACCACCTTTCTGGGCAACCTGTGCCAGTGTTCTATAACTCGCATCGTAAAAATTTTTTTCCTAATTTCTAATCTAAATCTACCCCCCTCTATCTTAAAACCATTACCTCTCGTCCTATTGCAACAGGCCCTACAAAACAGCCTTTCCCCATCTTTCTTGTAGGCCCCCTTGAGGTACTGGAAGACCGCTATCAGGTCTCCCCGGAGCCTCCTCTTCTCCAGGCTGAACAGCCCCAACTCTTTCAGCCTGTCCTCATAAGAGAGGTGCTCCAGCCCTTTTATCATCTTCGTGGCCCTCCTCTGGGGTCACATGGACCTTCTCCAACTGGTCCATGTCCTTCTTGTGTTGGGGGCTCCAGAACTGGACACAGTACTCCAGGTGGGGTCTCACCAGGGCAGAGTAGAGGGGCAGAATCACCTCCCTCGACCTGCTGGCCACGCTCCTCTTGATGCAGCCCAGGATGCGGTTGGCCTTCTGGGCCGCAAGGGCGCATTGCCTGCTCATGTTAAGCTTCTCATCCACCAGCACTCCCAAGTCCTTCTCCTCAGGGCTGCTCTCAATCCATTCCCCGCCCAGCCTGTATTTGTGCCTGGGATTGCCACGACCCAGGTGCAGGACCTTGCACTTGGCCTGGTTGAACTTCATGAGGTTGGCACGGGCCCACCTCTCCAGCCTGTCAAGGTCCCTCTGGATGGCATCCCTCCCTTCCAGCGTGTCGACGGCACCACACAACTTGGTGTCATTGGCGAACTTGCTGAGGGTGCACTCTATCCCACTGCCCATGTCGCCGACAAGGATATTGAACAGGGCTGGGCCCAGCACGGACCCCTGAGGGACACCACTCGTGACCGGTCTCCACATGGACATCGAGCCGTTGACCACCACTCTCTGAGTGCGGCCATCCAGCCAACTCCTTATCCACCGAGTGGTCCGTCCATCAAACCCATGTCTCTCTAGTTTAGAGAGAAGGATGTCGTGTGGGCCAGTGTCAAAAGCTTTGCACAAGTCCAGGTAGATTATGTCAGTTGCTCGTCCCTTGTCCAACAATGCCGTCACCCCGTCATAGAAGGCCACCAAATTGGTCAGGCACGATCTGCCCTTGGTGAAGCCATGTTGGCTGTCACCAACCACCTCCTTGCTCTCCATGTGCCTTAGCATGGTTTCCAGGAGAATCTGCTCCATGACCTTGCCAGGCACAGAGGTGAGGCTGACCGGCATGTAGTTACCTGGGTCTTCCATATTCCCCTTTTTAAAAATCTGGGTTATGTTCCCTCTCTTCCAGTCATCGGGGACCTCACCAGACCGCCACGACTTCTCATGGAATGACATGGAACTGTATACTTCAGGAAGACTTCTGTAAATAAGCAGAATACTAGTATCCATAGAAATCAGAACGAATGAAATTTTTGTAAAGTACTTAAAGAAAAAAAAGTGAGCAATAATAGTGTATTTGAAAAATGTACATGTACTTTTTAGTACACAAATCTCAGTTCCTCATATAAAGAAAATTAAAATTACTTACTGAATCTATACGAGGGTCTAGTTTTTTATTGTGCTTTCAGACATTCACTTTATGAAGTGAATATTCTGTTCTAAAAGTGATGTGGAATCTAAAAGCTCATTGAAGATATGCTAGTAGAAGTTATGTCTCAAGTTATTAATTATGATTTTGGCCTTGTGATTTTAGTTTTATTTTCTAATAATTGTTGGAATATTTATTAAAATAGTAATAACTGAAGGATTGATCTGGTATTTCAGTCAGAATTACTGTAATCAGTTCAAATCTTAAACCGAATGTTAAAAAACTTTAGAAGTATTTTGAGTGAGAATTAAGTCTACTGGTTTTAATCATATCAGCTTTCCAATATCTTAAGAATCTTCTATACTAAAGGTATGAAATTTGAACCATAACCCGTTGCTCCCTGCTCTGCTAATTACGATGAACTTTCCTTTGTAAAATAATTAGGTTTTTCAGATTAATAAATTTATGCTATCACTTAACCAGATTTCTTTTTTCAAATGATCATCTTTATTTTTTATAGTATTAATTTTAATTTTAGATTTTTAGCTTTTCTACAAACACTTTTTTTTTTTTTGTCATCCAAAGCTTTGGTTTAATAACAGACAAAAAGCCCAGGCAAACAAGAAAAAGAAAGAATTAGTAATGTCATAAGTGTCACAGAATTTAATCATAGTTAGGAGGTCGGAAAAGATTGGACATAGTTCTCCAAAGATTTGTTTGAGAGCTCCCTGAATGCTGGAAAAGGTTAATCTGATTGAGTTTTTGAAAGATGGAGCAGACTAGTGCTTGCCTTACAAAAGTTGTAGTTGGTTTACCATGACAGTGAAACATATTGAGAAAACCAATAATAATTTAAACAAAACAAAGGAAAGAAAAAGTAATGTGGGTAATTCATGTAAATCCTATTCTGCTGCACTTCTGCAGCCAAATGCCAGCTTTTGAAAAGCTGCAAATTCTTTTTTTTTTTTTTTCTGCTTCAGATTGTTTTAGTTTTAGGAATGTGTTGAAAAGAACTTAGTAAGTTTCACTTAAGACGTGCCAGTTGGCAGAGTTTCACGTTCTTGCAAATAATTCTTAGTGGAAAGTAATAAAAGTCCTAGATGAGGTCATCATAGGATGTGGCTAGTGCGCATAAGTAACTGTGATGGTTTTGCTGCTGCCATGTATTTAAAATAAAAAAACAAAGGGAAAGGGAAAACAGAGGAGGGAAACTTGGAGAGGCTTTGCTGTCAGAGAAACGCCAACTACTCCTGAGTTCCTATACATAAACAGAGGCAAATATTAAGACTAGTTGACAATAATTTTCTAAAACTGTTATTTAAAGGAAAAAATAATTTAAAGGAAATAAAGCTTTTAGTCATAAGCACAATAAATGTGTGAATTCATATCTTTAATGAAATAGGCTTAGAAGAGGCACTAGAGATAGAAACAGTTATCCAAAGTGAAAACAGCTGTAATATCTTCTCTAACAGAGTCAAAACCCAGCAGCTAGAAGACCAGATGTGGAAAACCTAGGGAATAATATGTGCTGCCAAATAGCGAACTCTGTCCTTGGAAAGATCAGTGACAATGCTGCAGTAATAGCGTGATGATGGCTGAGGAAAATGAGCATACATTAATTCTAGGCACTTTTATTTTTTGGTAAACAAATGTTTTTTTCCAGGTAAGTAATATACTTTCTCATTATTCTCCAAAGTTTAGCTCTACATTTTCAGTGACATAATTGCATTCTTTTTGAACATATGCATGGACTTTCAGGCCGTACAAGCTTGTTTCAAACCATGTTGCTTTTCTGGCTTTATTTTTGCTCATTTGGTTATTTTAATATCTCATTCAATTCTCCTATTATTTGTTATTCCTTTGTCTTCTTGCTACTCTATTTCATTTATTGCATTTTTGTTTTCGTCATTTATTTTCTTCTCATATCTCTTCAAATCTATTTTTATTTTAATTAATTATTCTCTATTAATTTATCCTTATAGTGAAACAGGAAAAAAAGAGACAGAGAATGCAGAGATTAAAAATACCTATTGTTTTCTCACTTTAATTTTTTTTTCTTTCTTGTCTTTTTCATTGTTTTTAAGATGTCTTAATCCCTTTTTTTTTCCCCCCTCATCCTTACCCTCATCATAGAATCTGCATCATTATTAAAATGAACACCCTAGGAATAAGAGCTCAGCTCTGGCCCTATGAATTTCAGGCTGCATAACCAATTTAATTTGTCTCTTAAATAGGATAGAACCTGGAGCATGTGGTGAGTAAGGGAGGATGTTGGACCTGGATAACTTCTGGACAAATTGCATTATTTCAATAGACCCCAGAATTATTTTCTGTCTCAATTTAGCTTTTTTTTTTTTTTCTGAGAATCACAGGTATAAGCAGTATGATTCGTTCTATAAGAAGCTTATAATGGAAGATGAGGATGAAAAACAGGCAATTCATGAACAGGCTACTTAAGAAATAGTCTTCCTTGGTCTTTAATGTGTCATAGCCCCATCACATTCTTGTCTTCCGTTATGAGTTGTCTGTTAGTCTTTTCACCACTAAAGTTCTTTCTACCTTCCCCCCCCCTCCCGACTTTGTCTTCCCTTTGTTTCCCTTTTTTGTATTGTTTTCGGTATATTGCCTCTTTTATGTGTCTTCTCTCACTTATCAATTCTCTGCAATTCCTACTGTAAATGTAATTTCTTTCCTTTCATATCTCTTGCCGTTTTGTTCAGAAAATACTTTATGTTGCTTAAAAAATCCCACAAACAAACAAAACCCAAAACCAAAACAAAGAATCCTCCCTGAGATACATATAGCATTATCATATGAGGATTAGGATAATATCCCTTCAAAGATTTAACAGTCCTATCCAATATCCTGTACTATATATTATGTAGATATCTTTGTAGTTTAAAGTACTAACGGAATTTTTATTTGTTTACAATTTCTGATGCAATTTCTTTTATTTCAATTCAAGTCTGCTGTTAGAATTGGATTCAAAACATAACTGTCTAATGTTAGATGAGTAAAGACAAATTCTGTTCAGCAGTATATTCTGTTCAAATCAGATTTTTAAGATGCTGTCTTTTGTGTACATTTGATTTAGCATTGTAGAATCAAATTCCGAGTTTCATTTTTTTTTCCCCTAACCAACCTTATTTAATTTTTATTTAAGACTGCCAGGCATATTATTTATCTCTTATAAGTGAAAAGTAGTTCACATGCAACAGAAAAGGTTGGATTAAGTGGTACAGCTTAGAAAGTATGAAATAGACTAAGTTATCATAGAAAAAGACCTCTTTGACACTTCAAAGACCTTACTAAAGATTTTAGTTAGATATGTAGCTTTACTTAATGTCAGAGTCATATGTCAGGCAACTGTTGCTCTTAAGTCAGTTTAGAGACTACTTGTCCTGTTACTTGTATCATGCTGCTGGAATTATTTATTCATTTACACAGCAAATAGGATCAGGGTAAGGTCCAACTGAGAAACTCTACGGCACAAAATTGATTAAGTTTGTCTGGACTTTAATTTTTTTATATTGTAGAACAACACACATAATTATATAGCCACTAAACAGGAAGAAATAGAGCGGCAGAAATGAAACCTGGAGCTAGGAGAAAATACTTGTAAATACTTACACTAGCATATTCTTATCTTGTATTTAATGTTGCTCTTGTTAGGTGATGTATAGCTGGCACCTGCTTCACTTTGAAGCATGACAACTCGAACTGTTCTAGTGTTCCTCAAAGCAGCGTAATTATTTTTAAAGAGGTCTACTGCTTTTCTGGTACAATTCATCCTTGTATCAGTTAGCTTTAAATGAAGTGGCTAGTGAAGCATCACAATACCTGCAGCTCAGCCTCATATAATTAGAAATCACTGCAGCTTAGCTGAAGCTTTGTACAAGGATAGCTTTAAAATGAGAAGTTACAGGACCATGCATATCCTATTCATAGCTTGCTTTCACCCATAGGCCTAGGCATGATACCACTGAAATTGCTGGAATAGCAGTAAGGTGTTTCTAGTGCTCACTTCTAAAGACTGTATGTACTATTTAAAGCTTTGAGTTGTACTGCTGGGGATCTGTGGCATAACTTGTGAGTGGCAAGGACTCATTTTAATAGTAAGCATCACTATTATTGAATGTGCTAGCAATGTCCTCTTGATCCCATCTAATACACACCATAATTACCCTGATAATATATGTTTAGTCTATGAAAATCCCGGAACCTGAGATTTCCCCTTGTTTTTCTTGAGAAATTATTATATAATGGAGAGGGAAGGAAAGAACCATATGATGGTTTAGGCACCTTCCATCCTAAACAGCATCAAAGCAGGGAATAAAATTTGAATCACCAAATGCAAAAATTAATAGAGGAATTTTTTTTTCTCATTCTGTGTTTTCTCAGTATTTCAGTGATTAGATAAGCAGATGGAAGTAAATGAACACATTTTCAGATGTCCTAAACTGGCAAGGGAAATAATGAGTTTCAAAGAATGGTGGTTAGATTCTAGGTATTTGTATAAAACCTACAAAAGTGTTACACTATATACAGTTTTAGAATACATCTAATTTGAATAATTTCATTCATATGTGATTAAAAAAAACCCAGCAACAACAAAATACACTTTTCTTAAGGATGTTTTTGAAGCAAATCTAAAATGCTTTGTCTCTTTTTTTTTTCGGTCCAGATTACTAGATTTAAAGCAAATATTCTGAACATAGAGTTATCCATACAACTTTCAAAATACAAGACCAAAACAGTTGGTTCTGAAAAAAATTGTGATGTTGCTTCTATTCCATGAACAATGTCATTGGTTTATATCTATTATCTGTGGATCTGACAAAACACTTTATCTTCTTTTATAGACAAAATCTATTGCTTTGCAATGCAAACAGAACACACATTGAGCACTCAATATTGTAGTTTTAAAACACTATGATAAGAAATGGAATTGCATAAAATAAAATCATTGGAATTTGTTACAATGGTGAAAAAATTTACAAACATGAATTCGTCTAAATCAATTAGCTCTGAATTTCTGGTGAACTACATTTCATAAAAGAAAGAGTCATGTGTATGGAAATGGCCTACTTAATTTCTTTGTTGTTTGCATGATTAGAAATAAGTTAGTAGGGGGGACTATTTATTTTAAATGAAAAGCAACATTTCCTTGGCCCCCCACAGGATAGTATAATTTACAGAAATTCTTCACAGGATTTTATTGGTCCCAGCTGTGAACCAAAACACTAGTTATATATTTTCAATATTATTTCAGCAATTCATAATTGAAGGAAATTTCTAACTCCATCATCTCTTCACTCTCCTGTTGTCTCACCTAACATTCACTCTGTGCTACACTGTAACCACAAAGAAGAAGGTAATGCTTTAATTAAAAAAGTTAAATATTGTACTGGAACCAAAACCACAAACTAATAGGGCTGCTGATACTTAATGTGTCAGTGTCAGCCAAAAGCTACTACTGTAGTCCTGACTACATGAGATGGCATTGTGCAGTACCATCTAACATGTCTCTAACTCCAGATCAAAATCTTGGAGAACCTAGGACCTTTCTCCATAAGCACTTCTGCTGTTGATTTGCACAGTAGACTGAGAGTAGATAGATCCCTTACAGGGTAATTACCAGCTAGCTCACTTATCTGTAACATTGGCTTCAGCTGTTGAATGGATGAATGTTCAACTTACTTTAAAAAATCTTGTAGCTTCTGTAAAATAAAACTTTATGCAAACTTAGTCTTTAAGAACAGGAGTGACAGAAACTCAGCATCTCAATATACATTTATATAGCACGAAAGCAGCTTGATTTCAACTGCAGAAATCCAGATATAAAACTAATTTATGTTTATTCTTAGCCTATATTGAAGCAATATTTGTGCATTTATCTTGTTAAAGTTTCAGACACTTTAGTTTTTTAGTTCTGACTTGCTGCTACAATTGCAGACATTTTCTGTGAGAATTATACTTCCAGAGTAATAATCATAGAATCAAAGAATAGCTAGGATTGGAAGGGACCTTTAAAGGTCATCTAGTCCAACCCCTGTGGAAGAAGCAGGGACATCTTCAACTAGATGAAGTTGCTCAGAGCCTTGAATGGCCTTGAATATTTTGAGGGATGGGGCAACTAACACATGCCTGGGCAAGCTATTCCAGTGTTCTACGACCTTCATTGTAAAAAAATGTTTTCCTAATATCTAATCTGAATCTACCTCCCTCTGTTTTAAAACCATTACCTCTCATCTTATTGCAACAGGCCCTACTGAAGGGTTTTTCCCCATCTTTCCTGTAGGCCCCCTTTAGGTACTGGAAGGCTGCTGTAAGGTCTCCCTGAAGCCTTCTCTTCTCCAGGCTGAACAGGCCCAACTCTTTCAGCCTGTCCTCATAGGAAAGGTGCTCCAGCCCTCTCATCATCTTTGTGGCCCTCCTCTGGACCCTCTCAAACTGGTCCATGTCTTTCTTATGTTGGGGACTTCAGAGCTGGATGCAGTGGTCCAGAGCTGGATGCACTGCTCCAGAGCTGGACGCATTACTCCAAGTGGGGTCTCACCAGAGCAGAGATGAGGGGCAGAATCACCTCCCTCGACCTGCTGGCCATGCTTCTTTTGATGCAGCCCAGGATGCAGTTGGTTTTTAGGGCTGCAAGTATGCATTGCTGGCTCATGTTGATCTTCTTATCCACTAACACCCCCAAGTCCTTCTCCTCAGGGCTGCTCTCGATCTGTTCTCTGCTCAGCCTATATTTGTGCTTGGGATTGCCCTGACACATGTGCAGGACCTTGCACTTGGCCTGGTTGAACTTCATGAGGTTTGCATGTGCCCACCTATCCAGCCTGTGAAGATCCCTTTGGATGATGTCCCTCGCCTCCAGCATGTTGATGGCATCAAACAGCTTGGTGTCGTCGGCGAACTTGATGAAAGTGCACTCTATCCCACTGTCCAAGTTACTGACAAAGACGTTAAACAGGGCTGAGCCCAATACTGACCCCTGAGGAACACCACTCATCACCGGTCTCCACCTGGACATTGAGCCATTGACCACCACTCTCTGAGTGCAGCCATCCAACCAACTCCTTATCCACCGAGTGGTCCATCCATCAAACCCATGCCTCTCAAGTTTAGAGAAAAGGATGTTGTGCAAGATAGTGTCAAATGCTTTGCACAAGTCCAGGTAGATTATGTCAGTTGCTCATCCCTTGTCCACTGATGATGTAACCCCATCATAGAAGGCCACCAAATTAGTGTGTCACAATCTGCTCTTTGTGAAGCCATGTTGGCTATCACCAATCACCTCCTTGCATTCTATGTGCCTTAGTGTGGTTTCCAGGGGAATCTGCTCTGTTACCTTGAGGTGAGGCTGACTGGTCTGTAGTTCTCTAGGACTTCCTTGTTTCTCTTATTAAAAAGGGGGGTTATATTTCCCCTTTTCCAGTTGGCGGGAACCTCACCAGACTGCCATGACTTCTCAAATACAATGGACAGTGGCTTGGCAACTTCATCCGCCAGTTGCCTCAGAAACCATCGATGCATCTCATTGGGTCCCATGGACTTGTGCACCTTGAGGTTCCTTAGATGTTCCCTAACCTACTCTTCTGCTACAGTGAGCAATTCTTCATTCTTCCAGTTCTTCATTCTCTCCAATAATTTGCAATATTCTAGTAAAAATTGTCATATCTGTTCTGGGTGTCCATGGCAAGGTGTTAGTTGCCAGGGAGGCCTGCAAGTGTGGCATCTGTGGGAAGAGGCCAGGGGCTGCCCTGTGCTGGACACAGCTAGCTCCTTGAAGTCAAAGTTGAGCCCACCAGCAAAGTTGGTGGTTCTTCTATGAAAACATGTTTTAAAAAGGGCAGAAAAGACTTCATGGATAGAAGAGAAGGGAACAAAAAGTGTGAGGAAGAGCAGAGGGAACACCAAGATCAGAGTAGAAGCAGGAAGATGAGGAGGTGCTCCATATCAGAGCAGATCTCCACACTGTAGCCTATGGAAGACTTGTACTGCTGCAGATGGGTATTCCTGAAAGAACTACAGACCATGGAGATGTCATGCTGGAGCAGAGGAAAAGTGTGAGGAAAGTAATGTCAAAAAGGCTGGAAGGTAGTGGTGTTTGGAGTGACAGAATGACAATAAGCTTGGGAAAGGAGAGAGGAAAGGTTTTTTTTTAACATTTGTCTTTTTGTTTTCCACTACCTAGATCTATTTTAACAGACAATAACTTACTTTTTTCCCAAGCTGAGTTTATTTTGCTTCTAACAGTAACTGGCAAGTACTCTTTGTGTCTTTATCTTGACATATGAATGTTCTCATTGTGTTTTTTTCCTATCATCTCGCTCCCCACCCCACTCTCTGTGTGTATGTATGTGTGTGTTGAGTGACTAAGTGTCTGGGTGGGAGTTTGGCTGTTAGCTCAGGCTTCCACACTAACTGCATTTATATAGGTAAAACAAACAAACAAACAAACCCTATTCACATGCATTTATGTTTAAAAACAGAAAAGATACATTTTTTTTTTCTCGGTGGTGTCTTCTTAATTACTATTTGGGTACAGATTTTCGCCTCCCTCTCAGAGAATTTAATTATTCTTCACCAAATCAAAGATTTCCTATTACATCAGAGCACTTATGTAGATGGACAAAGGATCACTTAAGCTTTCACTACACAGATCTGTTTGAATGATCATCAGAACTGGATAAGAACACTTCCTATCCTTTGGTTATAGGTGGCTTGTGAAAGAATGGCTGGTAAAATTGCAGTTAGCTTCTTAAGAGCTTGACTCCCCATGGCTACAGCTCAGCACTCATGCATTTTGCTCTTGCCTGTGATTGTCTCATCTGGAGACTCTTCTGTCTCCTCGTCACTTCATGCATTCAGATTCAAAGGTCTTCACTGCCATTTGTGGGAGCTCAGTTGTTGCCAATACGTTGCTTTTTTTTTCTCCTTAGTACTCCCATTGTTGTTCAACATTAAAAAACAGATATTGTCCTTTGGCAGCAGGATTCTGTTAAAGACAAAACAAAAGTACTTTCATTAGATTAATTTTGATATAAATGATCTGATAAAGTTGTTCTCTGAAGTCTTGATCTAGTATAAATCTTTAGAGCAAGAAGTGAGTTTGACTTAATGACATTAAGGACTTTGGCTTAGGAAATAATAAGTAAACACCAGTACAATATTGTTCTACTTGCAGTATGAACCTTTTGAAAATAACATGTATGCAGGTATATGCGTGAGTAGCAGTATAAAAAGAAGTAAATGGGCCTTAGTACTTATGGCAGAGCCTTGTGTGTCAGGATGAGACATTTTAAATTAACTTCTCCTATAGAATTCAAAAGTTTCTAGCTATGAACAATTTACAGTGCTCTAGTTCAGTTAAACTGACTCAGATTTCACCAAAAATGAGAAAAGGAACACCATAGATGTATATACAAGAAAAGTAGTTATAAAATTAACTGAATTCCTTAACAGAATCAAAATTAATGAAGTTAAATGTTCATCAGACGTTACTGAGATGTATACAGCTTTATTAATCTGATAGAAAAACACAATATATGTTACAAAATTTATTTTTAATATAGCAACATACCATGCACACATTAAATACTAATTTACCACCATTTAATAATGTTTTACTTCTTCAGTCCTCTCAACTGAGTCCCTCTAATTTTCTTACAAATATATAGCCATCCTGCCGTTTGTAGGATTTCTCTCTTCAGACTGCTTCAACTACAGCATGGTTAGCTGTTGATGATGCAAGACATCTTTAGAGCCAAGATGAAGTTCTGTCAGGAACAGTAAACAAATCTGAATTTCTTTTCATATTTTCATTAGAACATTTTCTGTATCTTATTAGTAAGTCTTCCTTCATTCAAAAAGGAAGCAATAACTGTTGCCTTGGACAACTGTCTTAAGAAATATTTCTTTACTGCAAGAATTTTGTTTATTCTGCCATCTGAATTAAATTTAAAAATGAAGATGATGTATGTTTCTAATATTAATAGTTTTTTCCTTGCATAGTACTTATAAGCCACATATTAAAATATTTTGTCCTTTACATGGGTTATATCTGAGCCCTTGTATGGGTATATTTATCACAGTCCTGTAACAAAGTAGTTTGTCAAGTACTAATAATTAATTTCAAGTATTAGAATGTGAAGACAGTGCTGTTGTTTTTGGTATTCCTTTTTCAACAAATGTTATCCTTCTTTGTGCTAAAAAGCATATGTTGTCATTTTGTTTAGTGAGGGGGGAGGGCCTAAGGTGGTAGCTTCTGTAGGAAACTGCTAGAAGTCGCTCCCCTCTGTTCAGTGGACTTGGCCGGGCCTACGGCAGACCTGCTGCTGGCCGAGGCTGAGCTGATTGGTAGCAGAATGTTCCGTGATAACGCTTCTGCAATAACATATTTAAGAAGGGGAAAACAGAAAAAAAAAGAGAGAAGAGGAGATGTGAAGAAGCTGAGCAGGGGCAGAGGCGCAGAGGGGGAGGCACAGGCCTCATGGGCCTTGCAGGCCTCACCCTCTGGCCTCTTGCCAGGCGGCTGACTGGGCCCGATTTGGCCCGACCCAGCTGCAAGAAGTGGAGAGGAGATGAGATGGATGATGTGAAGAGATTCTGAGAGGCATCTGCCAGCCTGTTGTGAAGAACTTTTCTTGAGAGAGGAACGGCTGCAGATGCCAAGGTCAGTGAAGAAGGAGGGGGAAGAGTAATGAGGCTCCGGGGCAAGATTCCCCTGCAGCCTGTGGTGATGACCATGGTGGAGCAGGTTGTCCCCCTGCAGCCCGTGGAGATCCATGGAGGAGCAGAGATCCACTTGGAGCCCGTGAAGGACCCCACATCGGAGGAGGTGGATGCCTGAAGGTGGCTGTGGCCCATGGAGGGCCCGCTGGGGCAGCTGTTCTGAAGAGACTGCACCCCATGGAAGAGATGACCCACGCCAGAGCAGTTTCATGAAGGACTGTGGCATATGGGTGGGACCCCACAATGGAGCAGGGGAGGAATGTGAGGAGTTCTTCCCCCGACTATGAAGCAGTGGCGTAAAACATCGTGTGATGAACTGACCGTGACCCCCATTCCCTCTTCCCCCCTGTGCCGCTCGGTGGGGGGGGAAGGCAGTAGAGATAATGTTAAGCTTGGGAAGAGGGAGGGATGGGGGGAGATTATCTTGTTCTCTGTCTCATTATCCTGCTGTTTGTAGTAATAAATGAATAGTTTTCCCCAAGTCAAGTCTGTTTTGCCCGAGATGGTAACTTTAAGGATTTTCTCCTTGTCCTTATCTCAAACCTCGAGCCGTTTTATCTTATATTATCTCTCCCTATTCTTTTGGAGGGTGGGGAGTGAGAGAGAGACTGCGTAGTCTGGTCCCGATCGGGGCTAAACTACAACAGCATAAAATAGGTAGGAGTCTGAATCCCATGAAAGTTTTTATAAAGCTGCTTTACAAAATTTTTTTTTTCTCAAGTTCCTGGCTGGGAAGTATGAAGTATGTCCATATTACTCAAAACAGTTCAGTGGTTGAGGTGTCTGGACTAATACCTGAAGTACAACATGCTTTACAGACAGTGACTCAGAACAGGAAATCAGTGCAGATACACAGTCAACTTTCCTACCAATAAAATTTATTAGTGACATATAGTACCACTCTGATACAGCTGTGCTGATTTTGATTCAGTACAATAAATACTATTACTGAATGATTCCGTGCCATGTCCATTTCTCAGGATAGATAGATCTTGCATCTCATTTTCTAAAGGACCAGCTTTTCAAAGGTTTTTGAGGTTAATAAAGGTGTAAATAACTCCAGCTGGGATTTACAGAACAGTCTTGCTCAGAATAAAAGGTTTATCACTAAAGTGGTTCTAAAAGGAGCTTTGTTTATAAATATTTTCAATTTTTCAGTGAAAAGTGATTTCTGGTTTGTTTTATTTTAAATCTATGCAATTAAAAAAAATAAACACGGAAAAGTTCAATGTAAAAAAGTTTTGATGGAAAGTTTCAATGCAAAAATGTTGACTTCTTTTTTTAACTTATTGAAGACTTTTTTCACATTCTTCTCCATCTTAAGTTGAAATAATGTTTGCAAAATGTTGATGATTATACACTAAGACTCATTGGAACTGTAATGTTTCCTGATAAATGTTTTGTATAGGTCAAGCACAATTTACAGGGAATATTTAAATAGTAGAGTATGTTTTCATCCATAACATGAGAAGAAACAGAGCTCTTAAATCTTTCTTCATTGTTTCTTCATTGTAAATATTGAGTAGGACATGAGTAGAAACTAAGGTTCACTGGAATAACATAAGTAGGTAACAGGTATCCGTGAGACGTATATAGTCTACATCATCTTAGAAATGCTCTATTGGGACATGCTTAAGATTCATTAGATGTTCTCTGGTTCTGTCTTCTTCAGTCTATTGTGGGATACAGTGGAAACAAAGAAATAATCTGTTTTCACTTGCAAGTTGTGAGATGATTTGTGATGCATTAAAGCAATGATCCTTGAATCTGCTGCCCTTGATAGTGGTTCCGAAACAATACCTGTTGTGCAATATGAAGGGGAAGCTTCACAGTGTGTTTCATTGATAGTGGAGTAACAATGAACTCTGATTTCTATTGTGCATATTACATTATTCATTAACATGTTCTTGCTATGTTGTCTTTTTTATGGATTTGGCATCATATGTATTACTGTGAGTTTGATCAGCATGACAAGCAGATCTGGTTTGTTTTTTTTTTTTTTTTTCCCCCCTCCTCCAGGATAATCCCTTCTGCTTGTATTTCCTCAGCCTTTTTATCCCATCTTCAAAGGTTCATATTCAATCTACTATCCTTCTGGGCAACACTGTCTGAGTAGCAGTGCTTTTAATCAGCCTGTCAGAGCCACTCTGCAATCAGCCTGAGATGTACTTATTGATGAGTTGATCTTTTCTCCCTTCAGGAAACATGCCACTTCTTTGGTCTTTTCACGATGCACAGTAACATGTACCTGCAATAATTAACTTAGTGTATGCTAAAGATGATAAGATTGGTTTTTTAGTCATTCTTCCTGATGCTTCTGCCTGTGTGCAACCCCACTGTTCTACCCACTGAATATTCCAAGCAGCACAGTTATCACACACCTAAAATATCTCTGGTTTGGCAGTTATTCAGCTTTATGGACTATATGTCTGCTTTTAAACTTGAGTCGATATTCATCAGTTACATAAGCTGATATTTGTACATTATCTCTTCAGCATGTTCTGTTTTCATTAGTGTTTTTTTTAATGTGTATAATTTTAAGATGCATTGTAATGGCTTGATCAGATGTATAATACTTCAATGCAACTCATTTTTTGACCTAGTGGGAAGGCTCTCTATAGTACAGCAAATAAACATCCTAAACTCAGCTGGTCCCTTACTAATTTTCTCACTCTCAGCTCTCTTACGTTGTTTATTTCTTTACCTGTCTCTGCAGTCAAGTGCAGAGTTTTGACTAGAATGAAAAGATAACAGGCATCACTATTCTGACTTTGCTCAAATGCAAGAAGATGGAATCTTCCAATTCCTGCAGTAATTAGAAAGATATCTTTTGGAGAAAGAAATACTTTTAATTTATATTTCTGCTTTTCTGAATGATAGTGCTGACATCAAGCTGCTCTTTTGAAAGGGTGCCTTCACTTGGCCCTTCACCAGTGACTCTTTGTTCTCTTACTTAAAAGTACACAAAGTATCAATATCACCTCACTTCTTTCATCCTGTCTGAGTAACTTGGCCAGTGTTCCAGAACTCATATTGCTTGGAAGATTAAGACCTGTTGTAGTGGATATTGCCAAATTTTCTTATGTGATTTCCTTTTTTGTTGTGCATCACACAGAGCTTTGTTCCAGTCTAGTAGCCTATGGCAATAAGCTGGAAAGTGAGATCGAGGCTGATAAAATCAGAAGACAAAATGAAAATTCATGAAAAACTCTGATGACAAATGTAGCAATATCCAAAGATGCCTATAAAATGCAAGAAGTAGTGATATATATATGAGGCTACAGTAGTTACATGTTGCTGTAAATATTGAAGACACTTGACACTTTTTGCATGCTCTACCTGCACAAAATCATTGTGCAACCTGCCCTCTCTGGGTTGAAGTCCCCCATGAGGATCAGGGCCTGTGACTGTGAGGCTGCTCCTATCTGCCTATAGGGCACTTCATCTGCTCTGTCCTCCTGGCCAGGCGGCCTGTAACAGACCCCCACCGTAACATCCCCTGTCCGTCCCCATCCTCCAATCTTGACCCATAAGCTCTCTGTCAGCTCCTCCTCCATCCCCAGGCGGAGCTCCACACACTCCAGCCAGTTGCTGATGTAGAGAGCGACACCCCCTCCTCGTCTCCCCTTCCTGTCCTTTCTAAAAAGCCTATACCCCTCCATGTTGACGCTCCAGTTGTATGTGTCATCCCACCACGTGTCCGTGATGCCAACAAGGTCGTAGCCCTGCTCGTGTGCACACATCTCCAGCTCTTCCTGTTTATTCCCCATGCTGCGTGCATTGGTATAGAGACACTTCAGCTGGGCCCCCGACAACGCCGACTTGCTGGCTGGAGCGACAGGGGTGCTATTGGATCGCAGTTTAGGTTCATTTGCACTTATCTGTGATCCCTCCTCAGCTTCTGGACCCTCGGTGCTGGCACTGGCGCCATGCTGACAGCAGTGGGCTGAACTGTGCTCCCCCTCCCCCAGCAACACTAGTTTAAAGCCCTCCAGACGAGCCTGGCAAGCCTTTGTCCAAACACACTCTTCCCCCTCTCGGTTATGTGCACGCCATCCGCCCCTAGCAGCCTGGGCTTCTCAAAGCACGCCCAGTGGTCTAGATACCCAAAGCCCTGGCTGTAGCACCACTCCCTGAGCCACGAGTTAACCTGCCAGATACGTCTGGCCCTTTCAGGCCCCTGCCCTTCGACCGGGAGGATTGATGAGAAGACCACCTGCGCCCCAGAGCCTTTGACTGTTGTACCCAGAGCCCTGAAATCCCTTTTGATGTTTCTCAGCGTGCTGCCGACTGTGTCGCACATGAAACACCAGCAGTGGATAATAGTCTGTGGGCCGTATGAGACTAGGTATTCTCTCGGTGACATCCCTGATACGAGCCCCCGGGAGACAGCATACCTCCCGAGAGACCGCATCGGGGTGGCAGATGGGTGCCTCCGTACCTCTCAGGAGGGAGTCACCCACCACTACCACGCATCTCTTTTTCTTGGTAGCGCTAGTTATTACACGAGCCCAGTGCGCTACCTTGCACAGCTCCCATGCCTCCCCCGAGGTGCTGGGTCTTACTTCTTCCGTCTGCAGAGCAGCAAAGTGGTTCTGCAGGGGCACCTCGGGGTTCTGGGGAAGCTGCTTCTTCTTCCTCCTGCGCCTTGCCCTTGCAGCTTTCCATTCAGTGGCATCTTCTACCTGCTTGCTAATGTCGTGTGTCACTGCGGGGGGGGGGGTTGATTGGTTCACTGGGTGCTGTGGTTCCGGTGCAGCCTGTGCCTGGAACCAAGCATCCAGCTCCCTCTCAGCCTCCCTGATGTCCCGCAGCCTCCTGACCACCTCCTCAGCCACCTGCCGCAGGAGCTCCTCCACCTGCGCACACCTTCTGCATCAGGGCTGCCGCCTGCCCCTGCCCCGGGAGTAGGGTCCAGGCACTGCCTGCAGCCCGAGGTCTGCACCGCAGCCTCCCCCCTCGGCTGCCCCGTCTGCACCGAGGCATCGACCGCCGCAGGGGGTGCCGGTGCAGACCTCCCGGCCGGAGCTGCAGCCTTTGTTCTCAGGCGGGTGTTGGCCATGTCACCCTGAGGGGCGTGAATCACCGAGTGCCCCGGGGCGCCGCCCACGCTGACGCGCCCTTCCTGCGCGAACTGCCGCGCCGCGCCGCGCCCTGTTTGCCGCCCTCCGAGTCGCTGGCGCTCCCCAGGCCCTGCTTTATCCGGGGAGAGGGGCCGGGCCGCCGGTGCCCCCTGGCTCCGCCCACGTCTCGTCAGCCGCTCTCGCGCGAGCTGCCCGCTACTGGTACCTCACTCCGCTCCCCCGTGACCTTCCCGGCCTCGGGAATCCGGTGGGTGCCCTGCGCTGTGCGGGGCCGCTGCGAATCGTGCCGACTCCGAAGCTGTTGCCTCGGCGACTGAGCAAGAACTCGTAGCATGAAGAAAAACCTACATAAAAGCTTTAATTGAACAAAGAAGAACTGCAGAGTAACAGACTGAGAAATAACCCTTCGAAACAATTTAATGTTAAATTTATTTATTTAAACAACCAGCAATTGCTCTTCTGTGGTACAAAAATATGCATAGTTATCTATTTGCTGGAGTGTTAAAGGTCAACAATAATTAAACTACTGAAAAAGATGCAAGTCTTTTGTGTGGTACATCTACATATGGTCACAAAACAATGTAATTTTAGCTCTGTGATGCTGCTCTGAGGTTTGGTGGAATTTGTAGCATAAAATCAGACAGTGTTACCCTATGGTTATAATAACATCATGGTGTAAAAAGAGGCTTTGAAAGTCTTGTGTTTACCTACTACTTTCTAGTCTCAGACAACAAAGACTCATTAAGCAACAGGTTTTTTTTTTTTTTTTTTTTTTCTACTTTTTCTCTTCAACTCCAGTCAGGACTAAGAAAATGCTTTCCAGGGAGTAAATGATCCTAGCTCCTGCAGCATATATATTTTTAAAAAGGTACTGCTCTTCCATAGTAATGTCTGGTCAAACTGTTTACAGTATTCTGGGTTTTTAATCACCTTATAGCTCTTCAATTTTTCAGGAAAATAAATTATATGTTTATTGTCTTATTGCAACCGTTCAGGTATTCAAGAATGAAAGGGAACAGATCAAATGCAAGAATATTTTTCTTTAGAAAGTGCAATGTTGTATCACCCTACCCTTTCTCGTAATCTGATGAAAGGTTGTTGCCTTTGAAAAAGTGATGTGTCCTCATTCATATTAATTTTATAGGATATTTTCATCATCTCAAGAAAGCATGGCAGTGCTAGCACTGCAGTTACTTCCTTCTTCTTGATAATATGTTGGGTAGATTTTTATGTACAACCTATGTAATATACATCTGTTCTTTCAATAATATGGCTATATTATAAGAATGAGATGAAATATTTTGCTGAAGAAAAGCAACTGTGTTGAATTTATATATTTTACTACACAATAATGTAGATAACTGGACAATTTTAGATAAGAATTATTTCAAAATAAAATATTTAATTTCAAATTCCTTTTAACATTTTTTATCTCAGATTTTCTACTTAACTGTTACATGTTACCCTGTGTTGTCTTGTAATGAATACATAGTGTTTCTGTTTCATTTTGGATTCTTGATCTCTTATTTTATGCCTCATAGTGTGTTTTGGACTGTTAGCAGAGGAAACAAGCCACATTTCCTTGCATTGAGAACTTTCTTGGTTCTTTCTGGTGTTATGTTTTACAATATATCTTTTTATTCAAACTTTGCTCTGCAGTGATTCTACACAGTGAGAGGCAGTAATTTATTTTTTCCTAACCTCATTAAAAGCATGACTACTATTCTTATTTTTCTTTTCTCTGTTGTTTCAAAGATAAAAAAAAAGACATTGAAAAATGCAAGGGGTTTTTTTTGTTTTTTTTTTGTTCTTTTTCTTCTCAGAAAGGACAGGGGGAAATACTAGTATTTTGATACCTCTATCAGTTCTGGCAGTAACCTTTATCCATCCATTCTTACAGCCCATCACAATACCATAATTAATAGTACAGCTGCTCTGAACTGGTCTCTTCTCTTGAAGCATTTCAAGTAGCATGTTTAAAACCTATGTCATGAGGACCAGTCAGTAGATTTTTTAAAAAAGTTTAAGGTATCAGGAAGATATTGCAAATAATAATTTTAATATCTATAAAAATAAATTTCAAAAATAAAATCTGATATTATACATCTCTAATACAGAATCATTAGAATCTTTACTTGCCATGCCTTGCAGCAAAATACTGAGAGAGGAGACATCATGATTATTCTTACTGTTAAGATAAAATGGAGACTTTCCTGTTGTTCCATTTTACTTTTGAAAATGTTTTGTCTGTTGAACTACCTATAGGAAAAAAAAACTTTTTTTTTTTTTTTCCCCAAAACACACTAATATAAATAGCTTAGCATAGTAAAAGCAGTGCTTTTTCCAGCTTCCTAGGTTTCACTAATGTGCAAGTGCAAGAAGCTGGTATGGGTATTGGCCAGTGGGCAGCTCTCACACTCCTTTGCTTGCTGCTGGGTTTTTGTTTCTGTGATTGCTGCTTGGAACAGGCTATATTGGTCGTTGGGTCTTGGGGTGGTGAGAATCTATGCATTATTAATTTTGTATATTTTACTATGCCTGTGTTTTGTTATTATTATCATCTTCCTTTGCTATCCTAGTAAACTGTCTTCATCTCAACCCACCAGTTTTTCTTTCTTCCTGATTTTCTCCCTCATCCCACTGGAGGGTGAGTGAGCGGCTGTGTGATATTCGATTGCTGATTGATTTTAAACCACTCCTTGACTACAGGAGGAAAGGTTGCTGTCAATATGCATTTCCACAATTGGTGACATCACTGCTACAAGTTGTTTTAATGTTGTCTGTAAACTAGGGAAGTTTCTAATCTACTTTCTTGATATTGAAAGGTAAACAATAACAAGCCTTCTCCAGAGGAGCAGGATGGAGAATTGCCTCCCTGCTATTCTTCTTCAATCCTCGTTTTTGAAATTCAAGGGCTTTTATTCAGAAGTGTACTGGTACATAATACAAGAATAGCTTCTGTGTTTGTTATTGCTACAATAATCTTCTATTGTGTCTTTGAGTGTGTTTTACCTTATTCTAGCATCTTCCACACCTGAAACTTTGATACTATGAGTTACAAGATTCTTCAGTATTTGAAATGGAAAACTTTTGTAAATCTGTTGCTAGTGTTGGGTGTTTTATGCTGTATAAAATTGAGAGTATCCTCTTAGTCTTTCTAAAAAATTTGTTCTAGAGATTTAAATGAAATACTTCTTCAGAACTTTTGTCACATGCTATTTTTCACCATCCTGTCTTTATGCAGTGGAAAACTTCTCGCAATAACAATCTGTGTAACAATGCTAGAAATAAGATGTGCTGAGGAAGGCGGAATTTACTTTTCATATTTTCAATGTTTTAGGAATTTGATTCTTATTAAACTTCATAATTACTACAAGGAAGAAAATAATTCTTTGTTTAAACACTTTGATCATTCCAGTGGTTTTTATACATTAATACTTTTTATCTGATAAAACAAATAGTGTATATGTACCAGAAATTTATTTAGCCTTTATTAATGTCTATGTTACTTCATACATCCAATTCTCCATTTTGGCAAATGAACAAGTTCATTTTTTGTTTCTGGTACACAAACAATCATTATTTGCATCAAAATCTTCTGGCTGGGGATTCATTACAGAAGACTAATACTTATCTGAGATGAATTAATCTCAACTCATGTTAATGATGATTGTCTTAATGTATCTCAAAGAGCTGTAGTAGTTCATTAAGTACAGATTATGTTAATTTTCATTATGACCTTCTGCAAAGACTCCAAATATAATACAAATACAAGACCACAAATATAAATTCTAAAAACTTTTATTCAGATAAGATCACCACTGTAACACCTTTAGGACCAAATTTCAAACAGCTCTGTAGAAAATGTGATGATTTAATTTCTAGGTGCATGTGAAGAACTCTGTTACATACTGTAGGATCTGAAAGGTAGGGTGAAAAAGAACATGAAAAATAGAAAGCTTTTCAAATAAATGTCTCTTTTGAGGTGTATGAATGATTTCAAATTGTACTAATGGTTGCTTCTCAAAGTTCCCCATAGTAAAGAAAATAATTATTTTGACTTCAAAGAGCAAGAGCTAAGAATTTCTCTGAGCTCTGTTCAGAGAATTTAATGGCTAAAGCCTAATACTGTGCGTTGAAGTATTGTTGTAATACACTAATGTGTATTACACACTAAAATTTAGTTCCTTACCTGCCATTGCTTTTGCTAGCTACAGGTCAGTATGCATTTTATTTTTTAAAATTATAATTTTTTCTTCTCTGTCACATGAAGGAGTCACAAACTATTCAACTTTCTTTTATTTGAAGATTTTTTTATTAAATTAAATTTAATTTATTTACTCTCTATCCCCATTTGCTTGAAAGCTGTGACCGTCGGCAAATCCTTAAAAGGTAGACCTGATCAAGTCATATAAAATTCTATTTTCTTGATTTGATTCTGAATTCAGAGATTACCAGACTTCAGAGTTTGATGGTGAGAGTCTATATGTGCTACCCTCTTATGTCTAATGGTGGTTAGATATATTTGCATAGTGAAATTGCTCATTTGAAATATTTTTCACTTTTTTTTTCATTGTTTAATGCACTTTCATTCATGATTTAAACACATATCCAATTATGCTAAACTTCATGAAACATTTTCTGATGTTTCAGTTGCTTTTATGAATACTCAGTAGTTGTCCTAATATTTGAAAAAAATTAATAATATGAGGTAAAAATCATAGCAAACTAAGCTCAAGGTTTTCATCCAAGTGAAAAAAAAAAACAACCAAACAAACTCCAACACATTGGTGCTTTATTTCTTTTCTTTTGTTATATGAGGAACAGACAGTGCCTCAGGGTCAGAGCTCCATGCAGGGACGCTTGCTGCATCATATCACTTTAGGAGAAGGCAGCTATGACCAGGAGGATGGTTCCTCCTACTGTTCCCCCCACAGACATGGGGTTCCCAGAACCACTTCAAGCATTTAGAAAAAAGTCTACAGTTTTCCACATTTGGCTAATTGAAAGTCTTGGGGTTGCAGAGCCCTGCCTAAACTGCCTGGTAGGAGTAGGATTGGCTGAAGCCTTGGTCACCCCCAAAAACCATGCGAACCTGGACTTAGCTTTTGAGAAGATGCTGAGACAAACTTGTGCATGTATTTGGCCGGATCTCATTCCCCTTTCAACACTTTGTGGACCTACTGTATGTAACTGTGATGTGGGTTTTTTTTTTTAATAAAGTCTTTCTCACAACTGATGTCTGCCTTGTTGCACATGTGGGACAGATGAATACCTGAGGCATTGTGTCTTTCTACCTAGGCAACAAGATAAGATTATACATGTCATGAAATGGTACTGCATAAAATAATAGGTGGGGCTTTTTTGAAAGATTTTGCTATTTACATACTGATAATTTGCATAATCAAAAGATGGCAGCAGCCTATCTGCAACTGATGTGTATTTACAAGGTTAGTTCTTCTGCACTTGCAAATTTATATTCCTTGGTGCTTTCCAGATTGTCTCAGTAGTGAAAAAAATATTGTCGTATTATTTCTCATTAAGAATGCTATAAATTTGGAATATGATTACTGATTACAAAAATATCTTTTATTCCGCTAAATAAAGCAAATGAATAAAAAGATATGTGTTTGAATCTTTATTGCCGTTTTAGCAGGTGCATTGAAGTATAAATGATACCAGCATCAATGAATAAATTAATCTTAATTAGCACTCAGTTAAAAAGACCTTTTCTCATCAAAGATGTAGATGCTATAATTAGAGCTCCTAATTTTAGATGGGAAGGATATTTACCAGCAAATGTCTGATGCTTTGGAGAGAAAAACACTGACATTTGTGTATTATATAGCAAATTTACTAATAAAATTGGAATTACAGTTAAAATATTCCCAAAGCTGAAAATGAAAAACTAATGTATCCATTTGCTTTAATTCAGTTGGATATCTCCCATTAAACATAAAAAGATACAAAATAACATAAACTCTACAGCATAGATTTGACTTTTCCACTTTGGCTTGAGAGTAAGGACTAAACCACATGAAGTGAAAATTAAGTGGCACGTATATGCCGCATTATGCAACAGAAACTCCAGTATTTATCACTTAGGTGACCAAGACCGAAATTTTGGTCATGAGACCTTTAAAGAGTCTGAAGTTCTGCTCTTCCATCTCCATCTGGGTCAAGTTCATAATCTTTCAGAGCCAATCTCATTGCCACTACAACTCACAAAACAAGGGATCCTCATGCCTGATACCTGTACAGGGATGGCCACATGCAGGACATGTTTAACATATGGCAGATTTAGTAGCTGCCAAAATGATCAGGTGGAAATAGTGTTGCTGCCCCATGCATGTAAGAGCTCTGTAAGTAGATCTCTCTCCCTGTCAGTAAAAGACAGATACAACTCCAAGTACAAAAAGAAATATGCTGTGGCATATGGAAATTGAGGAGGTAATTGATGACAGCCAAAATGGCTTCACTAAGGGCAAATCATGCCTGAAAAATTTGGTGGTCTTCTACGATAATATTACAACATTCGTAGGTAAGGGAGGAGCAACTGATGTAATCTACCTGGATTTGTGCAAAGCATTTTACACTGTCCTACACAACATCCTTGTCCCTAACCTGAAGAGACATGGATTTGATGGATGGACCATTCAGTGGATAAGGAATTGGCTGAATGGTCACACTCAAAGAGTTACAGTCAACTGTGTAATGTCCAAATGGAGAGTGGTGATGAGTGGTGTTCCTCAGGGGTCAGTGTTGGCACTGGCACTGTTTAACATCTTTGTCACTGACATGGACAATGTGATAGAGTGCACCCTTAGCAAGTCTGCTGAAAACACCAAGTGGTATGGTGTGGTTCCCTGGGCATGCTGGAGGGAAGGGATGCCATCCAGAGGGACAGGATAATCCCGAGCACAAATACAGGCTGGGTGGAGAATTGACTGAGAGCAGCCCTGAGGAGAAGGGCTTGGGTGTACCAGTGGATGAGAAGCTCAACATGAGCCAGTAATGTGTGCTTGCAGCCCAGAAAGCCAACCATATCCTGGGCTGGATCACCAGCAGTGTGGCCAGCAGATCAAGGGAGGGGATTCTGCCCCTCTACTCCGCTCTCATGGGACTCCAGCTGGAGTACTGCATCCAGCTCTGGAGCCTCTAGCATACAAAGGACATGGACCTGTTGGAGTGAGTTCAGAGAAGGGTCACGAAGATAATGAGAGGGCTGAAGCACCTCCCCTATGAGGACAGGCTGAGAGAGTAGTGGTTGTTCAGCCTGGAGAAGAGAAGGCTCCAGGGAGACCTTATTGCAGCCTTCCCGTATTTAAAGAGGGCTTATCAGAAAGATAGGGAGAAACTTTTTAGCAGGGCCTGTTGTGAAAGGATGAGGGGTAACGGCTTTAAACTGGAAATATCTAGATTTAGGCTAGATATATGGAAGAAATTTAAAACAATGAGATTGGTGGAACACTGGAAGAAGTTGCCCAGAGAGGTGGTGGATGCCCCATCCCTGGAAACTGTTAAGGCCAGGTTGCACAGGGCTCTGACCAACCTGATTTAGTTGAAGATATCACTGCTTCTTGCAGGGGAGTTGGACTAGACAACCTTTAAAGGCCTCTTCCAACACTAACTACTCTATGATTCTATGTTGTCTGAGAATATAAAACTGATTGCAACTCAGTTAAGAGAGAGAACATAGAACTACAAACAAGTGTCCTTTTAGAGCTATATAAATGTGTTTGGTGGCTAAATAGCAAACCATTTTTGTTAAAAATCCCTCAAAGTTTATCCAGAGGCTACGTCTCAGGTTTTTTTTTTTTTGTTTATTAAAGCCCCCTAATCTTAGTGTGTGGATGAATTAAATTTATTCCTATAGCAAATACCTTTAGACAGAACTTTCTTAGTAGAGAACTTGACTGGAATTTCTCTACTAACCAGAATAAACAAAGTGCATGCCTAACTGGTGTCAGAGAACATTGTAAACCTCAAATTTTTGCTATAGGTTTTCTGCTGTTAACAAATCAACAAAATCCTTACATGAGCAAAAATTTGACATTATCAGGTATTGTAAAGTCAGTGGGAATGAGAAGAAGAAAAATGTAGATAAGAAGAGGGAATATAAATTCTGTAATAATATTGTATACATATATGATTTATGTGCCTATTAGATACATATAAATGGATTAAACAAATAAGACATGGTGATTTAGTAGTTTAAGCTTCACTTCTGTCAATAAGACAGAAAAGAAATCCAAAGATTTTTTTTCTAAAATCTGTATATTTTTACAATCCCTCAAATAACTCCATGTATTTCAACATGTATCTGGCACATCAAATTTATATGACACCGTTTTATTTGCAAACAAGAATGAAGTTACTCTTCTACTGACTAAAACTCTTTGCTGATATAGTCACAGTTCTACCATCTGAAATGTAAATAGATTTTGCCATTAAAATTGATTTTTAGGGGAGTGTCTGGAATTTCAGAATATTCATTTCAGACTGTCTAGGTAACAGATACTGTCTCAAACTCTTCACTGATTACCAGTTATTACTCTCTTATATATATACTAATAGTTGGTTCTGAATGCTTTGTAAAAACACAGTCCTTAATCATCTTCAGAAGCTGACCTTTTCCAGCATATTAGGACTACTTTTTATTTGTTTGTCATTTTATTAAATCAGCTAAATCAGCCGTATTTGAAGACATTATGAATAACTTCAATATTTACTGCAGTTAATGATTAAAGTTGTTTTTCAAAAAGATAAATAAATCCTGATAATCAAACATTACATTTTTTTTTAATGAAGCAGAATATTATTTATTTTTGTACTCCTAATTGAAGTTCCTCGAAGTTTGTCCCTTTTTCCCTGACATGGAGATTGTCTAAATGCAAAGTACCTATTAACCCACTAATGGAAATTAGACCCTGTCTTTGTTACGTGCCTCTGTTTGTCCCTGCAGTCACTATTATTTCATATCCATCAGATATTTCCAGCCTGTGTTTTCCACAAATTCCCACCAGTTTGCAGCTTTGCAATCAATTATTTTTTTTTATCCCATTTACAAAATTCACACTCATGACAGGAAATCAGAAGGTAAATTAATCCATTTTCTCTGAAAGAAGTTTTAAGGGTGAACAGATAAGATTCTCAGATGGACTTTGAAATATTTTAATGAAGCAATTAAAATAAAACCTGATGAAAGTGAGATGCTAAAAGCAAAGAATATTATAAAGCTGCTTTATCATTTAAAGAAAAGCAGCAAGTGTTTGCCTAGTGTGCACTGTAGTTTTATAAGCTGAGAGTAGCAAGCTCATGAAGTCAAATATGACAAACAGTACTTGAACTGATTTTCTTCCATCTAGGCATAAAAGTGAAACCTGCTTTTGGACCTGTGTTCGGAAGAAATATTGTAGAATATCACTTAGTTATAAATTTGCTGTTAAATAGAACATTGAAGTGTAATTCTGGGTTAGCTTCCAGTGTTTGAAAAGGAATGCTGAAGATGCATTTCTGATTTTATCACAAGAATATTATTCTGAAACATCCTTTTATGAAAATTTGCAAAAGATATACTTCTATATGGGTGGGAAGCACCAGAAGGTGTTGCTTGAAAGAGCTTCAGCTGTGATATCGCTGTCCTTTCCTATGTGTAGGTTATAGCTACAAAGGATTTAACTCAAATCTATGTTATAATTAGCTAGCTATATGACCTCATTCTACCCTTAAAAAAACACATTTGAAACAATGAAGAAGAAAAGTAAGATCTTTATAGTAATAATTTACAAAGTAAAGAGAATTTAGGAATTATTGTACAGGTAATGTATTTTATTTTTATATTAAGATGACACATCTTTTATTTCCTTGAGCAAGAGAAGTGATTTTGCATATTTTAAAATGTAGGGTGCATATGTATTGAGCCTGGCTAGGACAGAGCTAATATTCTTCATAGCTGTATTTTAGATTTTTGACCAGTACTGATAGTGTACTAATATTGTAGCTTTTGCTGAACAGTGTTTGCACAGCATCAAGGCCTCCTTGGTTTCTCAGTCTGTCCCCACAGTGAATAGATCAGTAGGGCTGCACAGTGGGCAGGGAGGGGACACAATTAGGCAGATGACCTCAGCTAACCGAAAAGATATTGCATTCTGCAAACTGTCATGGTCAGCCACAAAAGGAAAAAAAGGAGGTTTTAGGGGATTAACTATATTTTGTTTGGGAACTGGCTGGGCATTGGTCTGCCCAAGGGAGGTGTGAGTGGTTGCTTTTACAACACTTGTTTTGTTTTATTTTATTCCTTCTTCTTCCACTTACCATTAACTTATTAAATAGTTTTTTTTTTGTTTGTTTGCTTATTTGTTTTATCTTGACCTCCAAGTTTTCTTGTTTTTATTCTTCCATTCCACTGGGAGAGGGAAGTAAATGAGTGACTGTGTGGTGCTTATCTGTGCCCTGGTTTTGGCTAGGATGGAGTTAATTTTCCTCTCAGTAGCTGATGTGTTTTGGATTTTATATGTGAAGAATGTTGATAAACACAGTGATGTTGTTAGTTGTTGCTAAAGAGACCACGGTTACTGTCTGTACCTGTGGAGGTACAGGAAGCTGGGAAGGATATAGCCAGAACAGTTGACCCAGGCTGGCCAATGAGAGTATTCCATGCCATAAACATCATGCTCAGCACTTAAGTGGGGGAGATTGCTTACGTTTTTTTTTCCCTTTTGTGATTGCTGAGGCTGTATCGGCCATTCGGTCATCAGCTGGTGAGAAATTGTGCAGCATTTGTTGCTTTTGTTTGGTGTGGGTTTTTTTTTTTAAATAATAACAATAATAATAATAATTATTATTATTATTTTCTATTAGTATTTTCGTATTATTATCATTATTACATATATGTATATATTACTGTCTTTTCTTTTGCGATCCTAGTAAACTGCCTTTATTTCAACCCACAAGTTTTCTTTTCTTCCCATTTCTCTCCCCTGCTCCCTGGGGAGGGGGAGGGTGATTGAGCAGCTGTATATTACTTGATTGCTGACTGTAGCTAAAACATGACAATCTGCAGCAAGGTTAGCTCACAACAGTATATTGCAAAGAAGATGCACATATTTAAGACCAAGGATGTTTAAGTGTAAGAATAAATAGTCAGGTATAGATTGATCAGCTACTGGTGTCACCAAATCCATATTTAGAGACTGTGGAGTATGAGCTTTAGGCAAGTAAGCAATGGAATGTCCAAACAGCAGTACCTAGACAAACCTCTAGGACTCAGGTCACATAGAGGGAACCAGCTTACGTGACCTAGTAGTATATTAAAAATTTTTTAACTTAAAATTGAACCAAGTTGAACTACTGAATTATAAAAATTCCAAGAAGAGTTTATAAAACTAACAGCCCAAATGTCTGTAAATTTCTGTAGTCAGTTTTTTTCTTTGTATGGCTTGGTGTTATTATTCAGAAAAAACAATTGTCACTATCTAATAGAAACAGTTGATGAAACAGGTCAAATACATTTCTAAATATGTAATATTTCAAGAAACACAGAGATTACTTTTGAAAACAATTTATAAATAACATTGATTTATTGAAGAAGTATGATTAAAGTAAACAAAATAAAAAATAAGTCTTCCTGAGCACACTGATGGTGGTAAGTAGTTGTTAAATAGATAGTTCTTCTGCAATATCTACGCTGTACTGCAGGAGTACTCTCAATATGAGTCCTAAGACCAAATTCACCAATCATGACCAGTGCTTTCTTCATAAGAGCATCCCTGAGCCAGAGCCGGGGCGCACTCACACTTGTGTGAGTCTTGTGCTTCAAAAGGACTCAAGAGTACATGCAGGATTTGCTTGATGTTACAGCTAAAACAATAAAATTGTTTGTAGTCCCCAAGAGACAATTTCTTGTACCAGTCTATGTTCTCATCCCCTCTTCTGTGCATTGTCAGTCATCCAAGCCCATTTTTTTCAGTAGTGTAAGTCTTCCACTAATGTAACTCTCTGGGCAAAATTATAATATCAGCTTAGATATGACATGAAATCACACCTTTAATTTCAGTGTGCAGTGGCACTTAAAGAACAGTTGATCAGAGTTATAGGAAATAATTTTGCCCAAACAAACAAAATTATTACAGGAGCATTGTGCAGTTTAGATTCATGTGTGGAAACAGATTACTTTCTTCCAAATCACAAGCAAGGTTCTAAGAATATCACATGAAAATGCTTTAGAATGCTGATCTGACCTTAATCTTAGTTGTGCATTCAGTAGATTAAGTAGAGAATGAGAATGGTGTCAGCTGACATCTCTTTGGGAAAGACTAGTGATTCTTCATTTAAAAAAATAATTTTTGGGTAGTATTTGACAAAAATGGATTTTAGTTGGACAGAGTTCTAACTAGTAACAATTACTTTTTACAACTCAGGCACAGTTCTCTTTGCTTGAAAACAACTGTAAAATTCACATTGAAATTGTCCAACTGAAAAAGATTGGACAAAACTAGTTTAGGTGACAGAAGCAATGCAAGAAATAAGTGGGTTTTCTCATAGTTTAAATTGATTTGAATTCGCTGCATTTGTTTCACTTGTGCCTGTAAATTTTTTGAAGAACTAAATGCTGCATAAAATGTTAAACATAGTTGCTGTCAATTTGACATTGGTTTAGTTAAATCAGTGTAAAATAACAATTTTAGTCTGGGACAATTTTCTGAGTTGACTAAGCTCAAATGGAAAGTAATGAAATAAATAAACGTCAATATGTTAATACTAGGATTAACACTGACTCCTTACATACTATTGCAAAATTCTGCAAGTATTCCCTTGATTTAAGACTATCTCTCACAGGACTGACTGAGCGTACTGTATTGTGATTTGCTGTTTCTAGTGAGACAGAGCATACTCTATCATTTTCTTTTAAGAAATTATTTGGGTCAAATTTTATATACTTTAATCAAACAGAATGTACCATGTGAGGTGGTGGCTGCCTACTCTTCCTAATCTGTTTTTTTTTTTTTTTATGTTTTACTTTCCATGCCCACCAACACACTGTTCTTGAATATGTGGTTGTTTGGTTTTTTTTTTGGTTTTTTTTTTTTTGCATTATCTCAGTCTTTCTGTAGAGACTATACTTGATACGTATTTAACTTGGATGAGAGGGCCAGTAATCAGTTTTTTTTGCCTTGGTCATTCACATGCAGAAAAAAATGTTGGTGTATCACTTGCCTGTGACATTAAGTTGAAAGAAATTTTTGGCGTAATACACTGATGAAAGCATATTTCCAGTAAACTGGTGTGCAATGATCAATTTTAGTTGATGCACTTCAGAATACATTTCTGTGTGTCTGTCTTCAATGTGACGTTTTCTACCTCTCCTTCCCCTTTCATTGGTATTATTTCCTTTCCTGTAATAGTAACTCCTAATTTAATAGCATAAGAGACTTTAGATAATGTCCTACTTTCATAGGCCAGGCAGCAGAGCCACTTGTATTTCTCTTGCACTTTTCTGCCTTGCCCTTCAGGCAATTTTCAGTTCAGAGAAGACTGGTTCACATCCAGATGATAATTTATTCTTTGAAGCCAGATTTCCTCAGGCACTGTATCAAATGCTTTTCTGAGGTACTCTTATATTACATCTGGCATATTCCCATTTGTCCATGGACTCCCTTATGTTCTTCCCTCCTGTGGTGAGGGTCAATGAAGTGAGTGGAGGCTGAAAGATGCTGCCACAAAGAGCAAGCTTGCTGCCTCCTTCTACTGAAGTTGGTCCTGTGGAGTTTCCCTTGCCCTATCTTCCACCTCCTTGTGCTTTATTCATAGGAAAATAGTCTGGACTTCCATTAAGAATTCTTTTTTTTTTTTTTTTTGTTCAATATCTTTTCAGCTTGTATTCTTTATGGCTAAATGATACTGATTTTTATTCTTTCTCAGGTGCCCAGCAGCTATTCAGGGCTCAATTCCAGGACCAGTTCTGTTCAACATGTCTATCAATGATCTGGATGCAGGAATTGAATGTACCATTAGCAAATTTGCTGACAATACCAAACTGGGAGGGGCTGTTGAGGGACAAGAGGCCTTGCAGAGGGATCTAGATAGATTAGTTGGACGATCATCAATGGAATGAAGTTTAATGAGAACAAAGGCCAGATTCTGCGCCTGGGATGGAGTGATGCTGGGCACAAGTACAAACTGGGAGAGGAGTGGCTGGAGAGCTGCCCTGCAGAAAGGGATCTGGTTGTGCTGATTGTCAGCAGGCTTGGTGTGAGTCAGCAGTGTGCCCTGGCAGCCAAGAGGGTACGCCGCATCTTGGGGAGCATCAAACACAGCATGACCAGCCGGTAAAAAGAGGTGATTATCGTGCTTCATTTAGCAATGGTCTCATTTTGAGTACTCTGTGCAGTTCTCTGCCTCACAATTTAAGAAGGAAGTTGAGATACTCGAATGCATCCAGGGGAGGGCAACAAAGCTGGTGAAAGGGCTGGAATGCATGTCCTGTGAGGAGCTACTGAGGACTCTGGGTTTGTCTAGTTTGGAGAGAATGAGGCTGGAGAAATGACCTCATTGGTGTCTATAACTGTCTGAGGAGGGCAAGTGGAGAGGGAAATGCTGATCTCTTTTCACTGGTATATGGTAATGGAATGTGTGGGAATGGTTCAAAGCTGCATTAGAGCAGGATCAGACTTGACATTAGGAAGCATTTCTTTACTGAGACAGAGGTCAAACGCTGGAATGGGCTTCATAGAGAAGTGATTGATGCCCTATGCCTGTCAGTGCCTTAAAAAGAGGCATTTGAGTAACACCCTTCATAGTATGCTTTGTTTGATTAGGTCTGAAGTGGTCACCTGACCACTAGTTGGACTAGATGATCACTGTAGATCTCTTTCAACTGAAACTGTTCTGTTCTATTCTATTCTATTCCATGCCATTCCAATCTATT
Organism: Chlamydotis macqueenii; assembly: GCF_036417535.1. Classification (NCBI taxonomy): domain Eukaryota; kingdom Metazoa; phylum Chordata; class Aves; order Otidiformes; family Otididae; genus Chlamydotis; species Chlamydotis macqueenii. The sequence goes on from NC_141593.1 coordinate 44,513,714, forward strand.
CTGTTTTATTTGGACTCTTCTGGAATCCAGCATGCCAGGTCAGGAATGAGGCACATTTCAGCTAGGTATGGGGTAGACTTGAAAAACCCTTCTCCTTCATCAGAAAGTGTTAATACTAAACATATGGAAAACAGATAGATTTCAAATATGTGTGATGGTCAGGACAAAATATTTGTAGTTAAATTTTTTAAAACTTTTTTTTTTTTGCTTTTATTTTTCCTACAGTGGAAAGCATCAGGGTGCTGTTTTCTTTTGGGGCCATAATCACTCATTTATTCATTATTTTGTATCCTGGCAACTAAAAAGAACTTAAATCTTTCTCTTCTGAGTTTCCTTGTCTTTTGGTAGCTTTTCACACTAGTATCTCTAATGGACCACTTTTCAGTCTCAGCATCTACTAATACTGAAAAGATAAGTATATATGACCAGTATGTTAGCATAGTATAAATATTACTTTAAGTAAGTTATTTTCTGAAGTTTCTTCTTACCATTGCCAGACTCTTTTGCTTTTCTTAATCTTTTTTTTTTCATAAATGTTGTAGCCAGTCTTAACGCTGTGCGTTTCTCCTGCCAATATATGTCTCTGTGATGTATTCACGTCAGCTTATGTCCTTTACCTTGAAACCACCTACTTTTGGACTCCCTCCAGCTTCTCCATGAAGAAATTGATCTGTGTCTTATTCCTTGTGCAACTTTATTATTCATGCAGATATGGGACTACGAAGCTGTGTATCTTCCTATCAGTTATACCTTTGGGAAATATGGTGGATGATCTAGTGAAAGAATAATTTTTAAATGTGCAGTGTAAAAGTAGTTTTCTTCTATTTTAACTCTCCAGATTAACAAGAATCAAATGCCCACTTGTCCTGTAATACAGCAAGATAGCAGGAGTTTTTTCATGCATTTAGATTTCATTTGATTTTAAGTGCCTCACAAAAATGAAAATATTTTTTACAAAAAGGCCACATATTTTTATCTTTACATCCCTGAACGTTTAAATTTGAAAGTAATTGTGGTTGTCTAAGACATTGGTGTGGTCTGTTGCCAACGATCTCAAAAAAGCATACCAGATTTTGGTGAAAAAATGTGGATTCAAATTCTGCTAACCAGACAAGTTTAATAATTTTCCCTTGGGAGCTAAATCTACTCTTACTGAAATTAACTGGTATTTAGCTCTTAGCTTAATAAGGATCTAGAACAATCCCTTAAAATGTGGTCCTTCTGGTTGGTGTGCAAACTATGTATATATGCTTTACATTTCTGTAAAGATGTACTTTAATGTTTTCATTTATTAACTGATGATAACATCAATGTTTGCAAGTTTAATACTTTACCATGTTAACTACTGTCTAATGTCTGTCCCAGACAAATTGTGCAGTCACATTTTTCAAAAGAAGAAATAAATAGTTATTTATGTCCTGTTAAGGATTTCTGTCCTCTAAGAATGTGTTTGCTGAGATTTCTCATGGGTTTTGCAGTTCAGATTATCCCTGAACTCCCTCAGCAATTCATGTATTCTTCATGTTGCTCACGGAGTTCACTAGGATTTGGACCAACAATGCATGTCAAATATTGCAATTTTGGAGTCCTCAGCTGTTAAAAAAAAAAAAAAATAGCCAGTCCCACCATAGATTTCAAACCTCTTTTTGGCTCCAGTATATTTCTATAGAAGGGAAGGCTATTCTTCTATTTTCTCTTAAAGTGTCCTTGGAGTGGAATGTTTTTCAGAACGATGGATAGCAAGCTATTCAGTCTCACACTGCTTCGTCCTTTCACTTGTAATTACTGAATTTCACGACATCTATTCTTTAAAGTCTTCCCCTCAGGTGCCTTAAAAACAAAGGCCTAATTCAACTAACTCTTTGATCCTGACAGACGTGTAAGTCTGTTGAATTAACCTGGGCACAAGATTGCATTTAAGCAGTACTGAATCTGACCTATTAAACTATCTGACCTATTAAACTATCTGACCTTAAAACTAGTATAAAAATAAGATTTGTCTAGGCATCATACAGCTCATCAACAACTATTAAATAATGGTGTAGACTGTGTTGTTGAATATTGTTCAAAGCCTCTTTGTTTACATTAGAATTGTGTTTATTTCTACTGCTGCTGAGTCTGAACTTTTTTTTGATCAGTGTATAGATTACAAAAGTAATGTATGTTTTTTTTTAAAAAGCCTTTGAAACTATTGAAATGATACTACATGGATATGTTTCCTGTATAGAGAAAATCATGTAGTCCCTGCTCTTCTTAGCTAATTGCTTTGTCAGGGTGGGCACAGACATTGCAGCAGTACTAAGAAATACCAGATTTTGTATTTCTTGTAAGCCTGAATTTTCTGGCCCATACACATTTATTTGTTCGTTTTCCGCCTCTCATGGTCAAACAGGAGAGGAAGATTATATTTTCTTTGCATTAAAATGTTGCCTAAGTTTAGTGAAGGCAAACTCTGACCTTGCATTATAATAAGAACATAGATGTTGGTATGTTCAACTGAATCCATTAAAAGTTTCCATCTTCACTATCAGCATGGGAAGAAAGGGAAATTCTGTTGCTCTTTTTCTGCTGAAAGAAAATCCTCTGTGATTTGTAATCAATACAGCCTCTTCCTTCCAGCTTGGCATAGGGCCATGCTGGATCAACACTGGGCAGACTTACTTGTGTGTGAGGATAAGTCCAAGATCTGTTGTCCAGTTTATATTTAAAGCAACTTTTATACAGGGAAATTTCCAATATATTGTGTTTCTCCTGTGCTAACAAAAAGGACCCTCAATATACTACCAGTATAGAATGAATAATATTATATTAACAAAGTGTAAGAATCTACAAATTTATACATGCTGTGAACAAAAGAGAAAAGAGCTATTTTGGGTGAGAGTAACAGTAACAGTAACAGAGATAAAGTAGCAAATGGAGACAGAGAATAAGAAATGTTAACTTTATTATTAAGAAATTTTTTAGCACTTTCTAATATTGCAGAATGGGTTTTGAAATGAAGTCCTCCCTTCAGCTGGATCACTTTAAAGCAAGTAAAAAAGAATCAAGGAAAGCAATCAGGAGTTTTCTAGAAGGAATAATTTTGTTGTATGGGGAAAATGACCACAGAGCTCTTTTGTGTTTCTGATTTTCTTACCAAAGACAGACATTGAACCTTTACCTTAAAAAAAAAGAAATGCAAATTATTGTGTAAAAGAGTGTGTTAGCAACACTTTTATAGGATATAATTATGTCAGGAAAGTATTATTCTGAAAGCTTTTTCACATTTAATCTGTTCTGAAAAAGGTTTTTAGCCAAATAAAGTAGAGAACCGCATGATTCTGATTTTTTATCCTGCTCCAAAAGTGCAGTGCATCTTTTAAAGGTTTGTTTTGTTCATATATGCTGGTCATTAATTCCTACAGAAATAAAGATATTGTAGTTTTGAACATCTGAGAACCAAACCAATTTATGTAGTGGGCACTAAGCTATCAAATGAAATTGGTCTATTTTCTCATACAACAAGAAGAGCTTTTATAGGTACGTAGGGGACAAAAGAAAGTCCAGGGAAAATGTAGGCCCCCTCCAGAAGGGAACTGGTGTCCTGGTTACCCAGGACATGGAGAAGGCTGAGGTTCTCAATGACTTTTTTGCCTCAGTCTTCACCGACAAGAGTTCCTGTCCCACCACCCAAGCTGTAGAAGGTGCAAGCAGGGACTGCGAGAATGAAGGACTGCCCATTGTACTCGAAGAGCAGGTTCGGGATCATCTGAGGAACCTGAAGGTGCACAAGTCCATGGGTCCTGATGAGATCCATCCGCGGGTCCTGAGGGAACTGGACGATGAAGTTGCCAAGCCACTGGCTATCGTATTTGAGAAGTCGTGGCGGTCTGGTGAGGTCCCCGATGACTGGAAGAGGGGGAACATAAAACCAATTTTTAAAAAGGGGAATAAGGAAGACCCAGGTAACTACAGGCCGGTCAGCCTTACCTCTGTGCCTGGCAAGGTCATGGAGCAGATTCTCCTGGAAACCATGCTAAGGCACATGGAGAGCAAGGAGGTGGTTGGTGACAGCCAACATGGCTTCACCAAGGGCAGATTGTGCCTGACCAATTTGGTGGCCTTCTATGATGGGGTGACAGCATTGTTGGACAAGGGACGAGCAACTGACATAATCTACCTGGACTTGTACAAAGCTTTTGACACTGTCCCATATGATATCCTTCTCTCTAAACTAGAGAGACATGGGTTTGATGGACGGACCACTCGGTGGATAAGGAGTTGGCTGGATGGCCGCATTCAGAGAGTGGTGGTCAACGGCTCAATGTCCATGTGGAGACCGGTCACGAGTGGTGTCCCTCAGGGGTCCGTGCTGGGCCCGGCCCTGTTCAACATCTTTGTTGGCGACACGGACAGTGGGATAGAGTGCACCCTCAGCAAGTTCGCCGATGACACCAAGCTGTGTGGTGCCGTTAACACGCTGGAAGGGAGGGATGCCATCCAGAGGGACCTGGACAGGCTGGAGAGGTGGGCCCGTGCAAACCTCATGAAGTTCAGCCAGGCCAAGTGCAAGGTCCTACACTTGGGTCATGGCGATCCTAGGCACAAATACAGGCTGGGCAGAGAATGGATTGAGAGCAGCCCTGAGGAGAAGGACTTGGGAGTGCTGGTGGATGAGAAGCTTAACATGAGCAGGCAATGTGCCCTTGCGGCCCAGAAGGCCAACCGCATCCTGGGCTGCATCAAAAGAAGCATGGCCAGCAGGTCGAGGGAGGTGATTCTCCCCCTCTACTCTGCCCTGGTGAGACCCCACCTGGAGTACTGTGTCCAGTTCTGGAGCCCCCAACACAAGAAGGACATGGACCAGCTGGAGAAGGTCCAGAGAAGGGCCACAGAGATGATAAAAGGGCTGGAGCACCTCTCCTATGAGGACAGGCTGAGAGAGTTGGGTCTGTTCAGCCTGGAGAAGAGGAGGCTCTGGGGAGACCTGATAGCGGTCTTCCAGTACCTCAAGGGGGCCTAACAGAAAGACGGGGAAAGTCTGTTTAGTAGGGCCTGTTGCGATAGGACAAGAGGTAATGGTTTTAAAATAGAGAGAGGTAGATTTAGATTAGAAATAAGGAAAAAAGTTTTTACGATGCGAGTTATAGAACACTGGCACAGGTTGCCCAGAAAGGTGGTGGAGGCCCCATCCCTGGAATCGTTCAAGGCCAGGTTGGATGAGGCTCTGAGCAACCTGATCTGGTTGGAGATGTCCCTGCTCCTTGCAGGGGGGTTGGACTAGATGACGGTCCCTTCCAACCCTAACCATTCTATGATTCTATGATTCTATGATCTCTGCCTCTGTTTGGAACCAGTAATTTGGAGCACAAATCTCTTACCTGTAGTTCTGTTGAACGTAAATGCAGGTCACAGGATACTAGAGAAAGTGGTCATTTAATTCAGATTTCTGGAGGTGGAAAATACTGAATTAAAGATCTTCTTCACAAAAGGTAGGTAAAGAAGAGAATTTATCCTCAGGCAAATATATTATGATGACCTACATTTTTAATTTTGTGAATAAAATTAATGAATGGGGAAATAAGGTAAAACACTCTGTACAAGATTTGTCAAAAGACTGTGTTAGGGATATGGATTTGCTCTGTTACTGTTTAATTATGTTTTTCCTGTTGAGAACCTGTATAAATTTATTGAGCAAATATTATTACCGATGACACCCTAAAGTAGGATGAATCAAATATACAATAAAATATAAGTTGTAAGTAGTAAGTACACCCCACAATAAAATGTCTTCCAAAGCATGAATCCACTGTTAGGAAAGCTTTTAAGAGACATAGATCTCAGAATATTAAAGGATTTTATGGAGAAAATATTAATTTGAGGGAAAACAACTCTGTAAGCAATTTGCTTCTGTTCAGCTAACTGTGTACTATAGCTGTAAAACTATAGTCTTTTAAAGAAATGTGGACAAAAGAGCAAAAAATATTATTTTGATTATTCTACCAGACATATGTTAGGAAACACTAGGAGGAAATAGAATGGCATTGGTTATTAAAAAAAAAAAGTACAAATTTAGAATAAATAGAATTATTATCTCTAAGAAATTGCCGTATTCCCTCTTGTTTATTCTGAAAAACACATTGAGTTATTTTTTAGAAATTGATTCAATTTACCTTGTGCAGTTTTTTAGTGTAAATATTACAGGAACTTATATCTTGGTCCTGCAATCCAACTTTACAAATGTATTGAGGTTCCAAGCTGAGAACAAAGTATTAAATGACTGTTCTGAAAGTAAGACGTGGATTTCATTTAAGAAATCTTATAAAAAAGTAATACTTTCTGTATTTCCTTTTGAAAATTGGAGAACTGATATTTTTTTTTTCACTGAAAAAAAAAGAAATCCCAAGGAATATCTTTAGTATCTTTAATATCTTCATATATATATCCATGACCCAGACAAGGAGACCTAGTGTAGCCTCAGTAAGATGGAGATTACACCAAGTTGGATGGGAGTGTCAGTCTGCTTGAGGGTAGAAAGGCTCTACAGAGGGATTTGAACAGGCTGGATCAAGGGGCCAAGTCCAACTGTTTGAGTTTGAATAAGGTTAAGTACAAGTTCCTGCACATAGGTCACAACAACTCCATGCCACGCTAAGTGCTTGGGGAGTGACTGGAAAGCTGCCCAGTGGAAAAGGACTTGGAGACGTTGGTCGAGAGCCAGCTGAATATGAGCTGGCAGTGTGCCCAGGTGGCCAAGTGGGCCAATAGTATCCTGGCTTGTATCAATGAGGCTAGCAGGACTAGGGAAAAGATCATCCCCCTGAACTCAGCACTGGTGAGATTGCACCTTGAATACTGTCTTCAGTTTTGGGTTTCTGCCTACAAGACATCCAGGTGCTGGAGCGTGTCCAGAGAAAAGCAACTAAGCTGGTGAAGGGTTTAGAAAGCAAGTCCTAGAAGGAGTGGCTGAGGGAACTGGAGTAGTTTAGTTAGGAGAAAAGGAGGATCAGAGGAGACCTTATTGCTCTCTACAAATACCTGAAGTTGTACTGAGGCAGATGTCAGTCTCTTCTCCTGAGTAACAAGCAATAGGTCAAGAAGAAATGGCCTCAAGTGGCATCCAGGGAAGGTCTGGGTTGCGTATCAGGAAAAATTTATTCGCTGAAAGGTCTGTCAAGGATTGGAACAGGCTGCTCAGGGAAGTAGTTGAGTCATCATCCCTGGAAGTATTTAAAAGAAATGTAGATGTGGTGCTTAGGGCCATGGTTTAGTGATGGACTTGGCAGTGCTAGGTTAATGGTGGGACTCAATGATCTTAAAGGTCTTTTCCAATCTAAATGATTATATGATTCTATTCTGTGATTCCATATTCTATAAATACTGGTAGCTATGTCCTGGCAATGTCAGTTTATGTATTATGGGCTAATTTAATTTTTCTATTAGTAGTTAAGCACTGTGATTTCAAGTAATAAAAATTATTTTCCCACCTTTTCATAGTACAATATGCACTATTTTAGAGTGTTGAAATATTTTCTAACTGGAAAGGGGAAAAGCATATGTGTTTAGTGTTGTGTTGAGAATTTGTCAGATTTTGAAAAAAAATCCTCAACTGCATTAGTTCAGTAATATGGAATAATTATTAGTTCAATAATGTGATAAGTTAATAAAGATCTGAAACATTAAAAAACAAAACAAACCAAACCAAAAACCTTCTCAATATCTCCATTCTACTGTAAGCCCAAGAGAGACACTTATAAATTGATGTGTTGTGCTTAAGATTGGAAACTAACTCACTCTCAGGTCTGATAATAAAATCTTATGCCTGCATTGCAACATCTTTCTGCAGACTGTTCTTCACAGACTTAAGTGAAAATATGTTCACATACTAAAATCAGTGTTACATGGCTTATCACTTCCATTATTTTAAAGAGTAAAATACTAGCCTTGAGGGAAGCATATCATTAGCAAAACTACTCCCAAGTTACAGAATCAAGACCCACTGGAAAAATAATAATATTTTAAAAATTATTAGAGAAACAAAAGTAAGCATTGTTCTTCTGGGTTAGGAGAGGAAAACAAATGGTCGTGGTGTTTACAAATAGTTTTTTAAATTTAAAGAAAATAGAAGCCAGGAAAGAAAGTCTTGATATTTCCTCTGAAGAGTGCCAGTAGGCTTCCTATTTTGCATTTTCATGTAGCAGTAAATATTCATTCTAACATACATTTTAACAAAGCAACTGAGGCAACCTCCAAACTAAGTCGTGTAAACAAGTGGATCTTATGATTTTATTGTAAAATCTTCATTTTGTGTAGAATATTCAAAACAAATAAATCCTAAATATTTTAGGAAGAAGTTGAGACAAACCTTAACGAAACACTGTATCCATTCCCGTAGGATAGGTGTCTACTCCAGAATGTACCATTTGGCTATTATCTAGATTTATTGTACCTAGTGTAAAACACCATGATGTTCTTGTGCCAGAAGGACTGTTATTCTTCCATCTCAAAAATGCTTGCTGAACTCCTGCAGGCTATAAACAAAATTTCATTCACATTCTTTGTACATAACTTTATAGGAAGAAACTTTCCAGTACTCATAGTAATAGTATGTGGTAGAAATAAATATTCCCATGGAAGAAGAAAGGATTTTTAAGACAAATTCCAAGCATGTAATTCAATAGTAGCTACAATGCTCCAAGCATTCTGAAAAAAATATATTCTTAAGGGATGGTGAAATATACTTATCGAAACAAAGTTTTGTCTGGAGAGAATATCAGAAACTTAAGACAAATCTGTTTTATTTTTTTTTAATATTCATTCACACTACAAATTTATGAATTAGAAATTTTTTATTAGAGTAGTTAATAGAATGTAAATAATGACAGAGGATGAATTATGGAAAATCTTGTGAAGCTTGGTTCTTGTTTTATATAAAAATATCTTAAAGATTCAATCTTTAAGTTGTAAATATTTTCATTTAATTATTGTACAAAGAAATGCTACAATGACATATTTGCACATGGAAAGAAACAAATGGATTGGATTATACTTTTCTTCCACTCTTTTGTGTGTTGTCATGTTGAAAGGCTTTTATGACTCTATTAATCAGGATGAGTTAAAATTAAATTAGTTACACATATACTAGTTAATCCTCAGGAATTTCCATGAGAAAATGTTGTCCCTTAGCAAAATTGTGTTCTCTTCATAAATAACAGTACACCAAATCTCTGCTTAAGGTACAAAATCAATCCTTGTTTTTAGTGCTTTTACTGTAGAGATGTTACACAACTTCCATCACTCTGCATTGTCTTCATTCTAGTTAGAATCGTTTTTACTAAGCTTACTTTTCATATATTTTCTTTGGAGTGTAAAACAGTAGATAGATGTTTTCCTCTGACTTCTGAACCGCAGTCACTCACTTCCACCTCCTTCTCTGTTTTGTCCTGAGAAATGAACAAATGTTCAGTGATGTCAAAATATACAGTTGGATACAGCTGTAGATTTGCTACGTCCGGTATTTCTTTAGTGCATCAGTCCCTGATGTGGTGGTCTGTAACATAACAATGAAAAGATAAAATTTCAAATTGATTCTATCTTCCATCCTCTTCAATTTGGGTGTTAGAAAAAGACTAGCTATTTTAATGAGGGTGTTTCTTGACACTGATCAAGCATGAAAACCATTGAAAAGCAGATTTGGAGGATGCTGAGTCAGACTGCAGGTTCTGAGTCTTCCTTTCTTGTTTTTTTTTTAAAGTGACCCTAACAGTTCTGAAGTTTAATTTGATTTTGTTTCCTAGTTCTTTTTAGTGTTCTGTGGGAAGGGGTTATCAGTCAGGCAAATTAAAAAGAATTATATTTAATAATTTTGTAATAAATAAAAAGTTTTCATTACATGAGCTTCAATAATGAGTCTGTTTAATTTAATATACATTTAAGCATCATAGAGATAAATCTTATTGTGATCTTTAAATCAGATTATGAGATCCTTTGTCTTTAAATTAGGCATTATTATAGTTTCTAGTTAAGTGCCACCTGTTCACACTAGGTTCATAATTGCTCTGATTATCTCTTCCCGTCAAGTTCAAACAGTGTGAACTTATTTTAGAAAAAGCCATTTTAAAGAGTTTTTGGGTTTAATTTAGAATTACAATTACTAAATATTTATTTAAACTTTTAAATATTAAGAAATAATATTTTACAGAGGACCAAGTAATGTCACTCTATTTACCATTCTCCCAGTGCTTACCCTCCCCAGTTTGTCTTATCACAACATCCATATTTGTTTTAAACCTCAAGCTTGTCAAAGCTGGTGCACACATGCATAGCTTTAACTGTAAGTTTGTAAGCATTCCTTAAGGAATTGCTTAACTGGAAATTTTGTAATTAAATGGAAAACTCAAAATGGCAGTGGAGGAATAGAGCCATCTGTGCTACTGCAGTGAGTTGGTCAGTTCTTTGGCAGTTGACATATTAGACCACTTTCTCCCCATTTACCTCTAACTGTCTAAAGTGATCAAACTGAGAAGATCCGCCCCTGTAGACTCTGGGGCTATGCTTCATGGGCAGCCAGAAAGATGAAGTTTCCAGTGTATTTTTTTGGTGTTTGCAAAAGAACTTGTCCACAGCTATGCAAGTTGGTTCTCTGCTCCAGCTGGTGCTTTGGAGGCAGAGGAACAATTTGAAGCAGCAGATTGTGACTGGCAGCTTCAGCTAATGATGCCATCTCATTATACAGTATAAAAAAGGGTGCCAATGAACTACAGGCTTACCTTGAATACTGTCCATGTTAAAAACCAAACAAACTAACAAGCAAGCAAAAACTTTGGATAAAGTTTTCAACCATCAAAATGCTTAGATATTTGCCTGCAGTATAATTCTGATAATCTCATCTGGTTATCTTCACTCTTTTGAACTTCAGTTTTCCATTACACTCAAAAACATTTAGTTATATATAGTTGTATAAAACTTGTACAAATACTCCAACAGTTTAATGAGAAGTAGTATTTCAATGTAAACATATAACCTACTAATCTACTGAAAAGTGCCCAAAACTTCTAGCTGCTTAAGCTTCTATAGATATGTCGGGGACAAAAGAAAGTCCAAGGAGAATGTAGACTCCCTCCGGAAGGAAACCAATGTCCTGGTTACCCGGGACGTGGAGAAGGGTGAGGTACTCAATGACTTTTTTGCCTCAGTCTTCACTGAAAGGGCTCTTGTCTCACCACCCAAGCTGTGGAAGGCACAAGCAGGGACTGGGAGAAAGAAGAACCGCCCACCATACTCGAAGAGCAGGTTCAGGAACATCTGAGGAACCTGAAGGTGCACAAGTCCATGGCACCTGATGAGATCCATCTGCAGGTCCTGAGGGAACTGGCAGATGAAGTTGCCAAGCCACTGGCCATCATATTTGAGAAATCATGGCAGTCTGGTGAAGTCCCTGATGACTGGAAGAGAGGGAACATAACCCCAATTTTTAAAAAGGGGAACAAGGAGGACCTGGGCAGCTACAGGCCAGTCAGCCTTACCTCTGTGCCTGGCAAGGTCATGGATGAGATTCTCCTGGAAACCATGGTAAGGCACATGGAGAGCAAGGAGGTGGTTGGTGACAGCCAACGTGGTTTCACCAAGGACAGATCATTCCTGATCTATTTGGTGGCCTTCTATGACGGGGTGACAGCATTGTTGGACAAGGGAGGAGCAAAAGATATCATCTACCTGGACTTGTGCAAAGCTTTTGACACTGTCCTGCATGACATCCTTCTCTCTAAACTAGAGAGGCATGGGTTTGATGGATGGACTACTTGGTGGATAAGGAGTTGGCTGGATGGCCGCATTCAGAGAGTGGTGGTCAACGGCTCAATGTCTGAGTAGAGACTGGTCATGAGTGGTGTCCCTCAGGGGTCTGTGTTGGGCCCGGCCCTGTTCAACATCTTTGTTGGTGACATGGACAGTGGGATAGAGTGCACCCTCAGCAAATTCACTGATGACACCAAGCTGTGCGGTGCCGTTTTTACGCTGGGAGGGAGGGATGCCATCCAGAGGGACCTGGACAGGCTGGAGAGGAGGGCCCATGCTAACCTCATGAAGTTCAACCAGGCCAAGTGCAAGGTCCTGCACATGGGTCATGGCAATCCCAGGCACAAATACAGGCTGGGCGGGGAATGGATTGAGAGCAGCCCTGAGGAGAAGGACTTGGGAGTGCTGGTGGACGAGAAGCTCAACATGAGCCCGCAATGCACTCTTGCGGCCCAGAAGGCCAACTGCATCCTGGGCTGCATCAGGAGGAATGTGGCCAGCAGGTCGAGGGAGGTGATTCTCCCCCTCTACTCTGCCCTGGTGAGACCCCACCTGGAGTACTGTGTCCAGTTCTGGAGCCCCCAACACAAGAAGGACATGGACCAGTTGGAGAAGGTCCAGAGGAGGGCCACAAAGATTATGAGAGGGCTGGAGCACCTTTCCTATGAGGACAGGCTGAGAGAGTTGGGGCTATTCAGCCTGGAGAAGAGGAGGCTCCGGGGAGACCTGGTAGCAGTCTTCCAGTACCTCAAGTACTACAAGGAAGATGGGGGGAGGCTGTTCAATAGGGCCTGTTGTGATAGGACAAGGGGTAATGGTTTTAAGATAGAGAGAGGTAGATTTAGATTGGACATAAGAAAAAAAATTTTTACAATGCGAGTTGTAGAGCACTGGAACATGTTGCCCAGAGAGGTGGTGGATGCCCCATCCCTGGAAACATTCAAGGCCAGGCTCGATGAGGCTCTGAGCAACATGACCTAATGGGGGATGTCCCTGCTTCTTGCAGGGGGGTTGGACTAGATGACCTTTGTAGGTCCCTTCCAACCCTAACCATTCTATGATTCTATGATTCTTAACGACCAGAAAGGCACTGGTATTTGGAAAGAGTGAGAGGGAAAAGAAAGAACTAATCTCAAAAAGAAAATTCAAAATGGATAAATCCACTTTCTTCCTCTCCTTGATCCTCAAAGGAATAATCTGTCACACTGTAGGAAAATTAGCATAGATATTACAAGGAAAAAGCACCTGTAACAGCAATGAAATCCTACCTCCATGAAGAACTTGCCTGTTTTTCCTAACTTTTTTTTTCACTTTTTTTAATAAAAGATACTGTGGTTTATAAATTCACAAACCTGATTTTGTCACTGAGTTCAAGATGGCATGGATTTGACCACAGGATTTTTTTGGGGAAAATGTGTTAGACTTTGAAAGTATCTTTTAGAAGGAGACTAAATACTTCCTGTTAGTCATGATTCTTTTACAAGGCTTTTGGAATGAGTCACAGAACGTTAACATGCCTAATACAGCTTTTTTTGCCCACTTTATTTCAAGTTTTGTGTGCATTAGAAATGTATTCATGTTTTAAATTACTTATACATGTTGGAGACATATGGAGGATCTTCAGCAGACCATATATGTGTAAGGTATACTTGTAAATAAAACAACAATATTTTGCCTATTTGTGTATTTAATGTTTGCAGACCATGAAGTTGCGTTACTAGCATTTCTGTATATGCATGAAAATGTTTTACCATTCATGTGACAGATACATTAAATCATTTACTTATAACAACTTCCCTCCATTTTTGTCTTCCTGCATGGATATATTTTTGAGGATTGGCAGGAATATAATCATTCAATATGATGCACGTGTTATGCAGGCTAGTAATGTATCTCTTAAATACTTGGCATTTGAACTCTATTGCAACTTTTCTAATGACAGTTACTTTCAATTTAAAGACTCAAGCAAAAGAGATTGTACCAGGTTCACAGATAAGCTGTTACAGTGAAAAACTATTCTACTGTAAAACATTCTTTCCCACATTTGATTTTTCATTGCCTAGTTTCATTTTCCAGGCAGAGGATGTTACAGTAGTGCTTTCTTCTAGATTAAAAAGCTAGCCACTGTTAGAAATTTGCTCCTTGTGTGCTTGCTTGTAGCTTCTGGTCAAGCTGTGCTTTAACTTTTTTTTTCTTCTTACTGAGGAGAACGAACTCATTAAATCTCTTGCTGTGTAAAAGATCTTTGAGAGGTGAATCATAGCTGAAGCTCTTTTCTGAGACCTTTGCGTTTTGCCATGAACTGGACAACATATACAGATAACTGCTGTGCAGTATGAAGCAGTTATGAACTTGCCTACTTCTACATCTTATTTTCTTCCTTAGTCATTGTGTTGATACAGAAAAAAAAAACAAAATCAAGTCCTAAACAGTAAAGTCAATTGATATTTTCCTAGTAAATGCTGAAGTTTTGCTTGATTCTTCCTGTTCAGTTCATTTTAAAGGTATCCCTTTGGTGGTATCAGAGTCTTTGTCAATAAAACTAAACAGGTATTTTTAAATGAATGTCATCTTATTTTCTTTAAAATACTATAATCTTTAAAAAGATTTTAAAAGATTTTTAAAATTGTTTCTAAATTTATTGACATTTGAAGAGAATTAATCAAGTAGTTTATATTTGTTTCTTGTGACAATGTCAGGTGTGTTCTCTGCTTCAGTTTTCTAAGGAATTCTGTCAAACTGCTAGGTAAATGCCTATGTGTTTTAAAAAATGTGGATCGCATCTCAGCAAACCCTCAGTTCTTTAACTATACTAATATTGGAAAATATCAGAGAATAAAAACTACAGTGAGATGAGCTGCAGTCAGAAACATCAAGGAGAGGGACTTAGGAGGCAGAGAACTGCCTGAATAGAGTAAGCAGGTGATGAGGAATGAGAGGCAGCATAACTGGTACCCCATAAAATACCTGGGCGCACAGACACACACACACACACACACACACGCACACAAAATGTCCATTAGTCCTGAATCATAACTTTTGGTTTATAGACAAGATATGGGTTGTATGTATTATAGGAATACTGTATAAATATATATAAAATTATAAAAACATATACTTTTTCTGTCTTCATAATTATGTTATATATACATATGTATTTATAGAATATGCATTACATAGATATGTACATAAAATATACACACATATATATGTCATTAAATCTATGTAATAGTGTACATAGCACATTACTAACATTGCTACACATAAACATTTTATCATAGAATCAAGGATTCATAGAATGGTTTGTGTTGGAAGGGGCCTTTAAAGGCCATTTAGTTCAAGTCCCCTGCAAAGAGCAGGGACATCTCCAGCTAGATCAGGTTGCTCAGAGCCCTGTGCAACCTGGCCTTGAATGTTTCCAGGGATGGGACATCCACTACTTCCCTAAGCAACCTGTTCCAGTGTTCTACCACCCTCAGTGTAAAAAATTTTTTCCTTATATCAAGCCTGAATCTACCTCCCTCTGTTTTAAAATCATTACCCCTCGACCTATTGCAACAGGCCCTACTGAAGAGTTTCTCCGCATCTTTCCAATTAGTCCCCTTTAGGTACTGGAAGGCTTCAATAAGGGCTTCCTGGAGCCTTCTCTTCTCCACCCTGAACACCCCCACCTCTCTCCACCTGTCCTCATAGGAGAGGTTGTCACACTCCAATTTCGGATGAGAGGAAGGCCCCCTTGCATTCTAGCTGACCTCAGACGAGTCTGGGAGGCTAGGGGCAGCTGGACCGACCTCTCACACACTGGAGTGTGGTTTTGCTCGTATTCTCGGGGACAGAATTAAGCCTCAAAATGGAGTCAAGCACCAGTAACTTTATTAACCCAACAAGAAGTTCGCAAATGCAAGAGAAAGGAGAGAATGAAATGTCGGCGACATGGACAGTGGGATAGAGTGCACCCTCAGCAAGTTCGCCGATGACACCAAGCTGTGTGGTGCCGTCGACTCGCTGGAAGGGAGGGATGCCATCCAGAGGGACCTGGACAGGCTGGAGAGGTGGGCCCGTGCAAACCTCATGAAGTTCAACCAGGCCAAGTGCAAGGTCCTGCATCTGGGTCTTGAGGAGAGCCCTGAGGAGAAAGACCTGGGAGTGTTGGTAGACGAGAGGTTCAACATGAGTGGGCAATGCACCCTTGCGGCCCAGAAGGCCAACTGCATCCTGGGCTGCATCAAGAGGAGCGTGGCCAGCAGGTCAAGGGAGGTGATTCTCCCCCTCTACTCTGCCCTGGTGAGACCCCACCTGGAGTACTGCATCCAGTTCTGGAGCCCCCAACACAAGAAGGACATGGACCAGTTGGAAAGGGTCCAGAGGAGGGCCACAAAGATGATCGGAGGGCCACAAAGATGTTCAGAGGGCTGGAGCACCTCTCCTATGAGGACAGGCTGAGAGAGTTGGGGCTGTTCAGCCTGCAGAAGAGGAGGCTCCGGGGAGACCTGATAGTGGTCTTCCAATACCTCAAGGGGGCCTACAGGAAAGATGGGGAGAAGCTGTTCAGTAGGGCCTGTTGTGATAGAACAAGGGATAATGGGTTTAAATTAGAAGGAGGTAGGTTTAGATTAGATATTAGAAAAAAATTTTTTACAATGAGAGTTGTAGAGCACTGGAACATGTTGCCCAGAGAGGTGGTGGATGCCCCATCCCTGGAATCGTTCAAGGCCAGGCTGGATGAGGCTCTGAGCAACCTGATCTAGTCAGGGATGTCTCTGCTCCTTGCAGGGGGGTTGGACTAGATGACCGTTGAAGGTCCCTTCCAACTCTAACTATTCTATGATTCTAAAGGAAAGAAGGAAAAGAGTTTCAGTTGCAATAGCTACCACCATGGAGCTATGGTGTCCCGACAGTCAAGTTGACTCGGTGGGGGAACGTTCTGTCCGATGTTGATTGTTTCTGTCCTTTTATCTTCTTATTCGCGTCACATATTCCAAGAGTGGGTTTGCTTGGCTGCACCCCTCACCTGGCAATGATACACACGCCCAATACCATCTCTGGGCCCCTCTGTTTTTCTGGCCTGGGTCTGGGCGCATACGTAGGGGTAAGGCTAAATTTTGCAGAATCAGCTCTGCATTCAGGTTCGTGGGAAAATAGGAGGAAAAAACAGGAAGCTTCCAGTCCTGTGGCTTGACTGGCTTGCAAGATAAGGGAATCATCTTGCAGGAAAAAACAGGAAGACTCCAGTCCTATGGTTTGACTGATGTACCATTGTTTAGGTGGTGGTTTGACGCTTCGACAATGTTGAGACAAACATTTGACACAGTTTCTCACAGAGGTGCTCTAACCATCTGATTATCTTCATGGCCCTCCTCTGGACTCACTCCAACAGGTCTACATCTTTATTATACAAATTAGATCTTTTTTAGAATTCTACAGGAATTTCAAAATTTCTCAATTATTTAAACATTCAGAGACAATTAATATTACCACTTAAGGAAAAAAAAATATGCCTTAAAGTTAATTCATATTTTATTTCAAACAACACTAAATATTTTTTTTTCCTGAAAAAAATACCATAAAGTTGGTTATAAAGTATAAAAAAATTGATACAGATATACTTGTGATTTTCTAGATGGGACTAAATATCGACTTTTCTGCTTCTGAGAAAGGGGTAACATTTAGCCAAAACTGGATTAAACAAATTGTTCAGCTGTTCAGGAAAAAGTTCATGCTTAAAAGACACAATTAAAAATCTATTTTTACTAGATAGTAATGTTTTGCTCTCTCTCCTCGCACCACTCAGTATATAAATCAATATATGTGTGTATGTATGCATATAGCATACATGCGCAAAGTCTTGTATTTATTTAATAAGGACTAGATGACCTTTGACCTTTAATAAGGACTAGATGACCCCTTTGAAGGGGTTGGACTAGACGACCTTTGAGGGTCTCTTCGAACCCTAACCATTCTATGATTCTATATTAAAATATACATATATATGCTGACATACTAAATACATAACTACATAGATGTTTGTTTAAGAGCCTTGAGGTTTAGAGGAAAGAACCAGTAAATATTCTAGTGATGGTTAAAATATGGATTCTCATATTCTTTCTTTAATACAGTACATCAACTGCAACAATCTCATTTCCTTCAATGTTAGAGTAAAATGTTTGACAGAAGCTGAAAATGACAGATACTCAAAAAAAAAACCAAAACAAACCAACCCAACCTATAAGAGTTTGGGACAAAATATATTGAGAAATTGCAACTTCATCTAGACCATAATGTAAGGAAAGGCCAACTGGATATGGAGAAAGAGGAGAGAAAAAGATATTTATTCTCTTCAGTGAGAGTAAAAGATGGATGCTAACTGAAAGGAAGCAAAATAAGGAGGAAATAAAAGGTTCTAAGAAAAATGATGTGAGAAGTAGATGTACTGTATATTATCCTGCAAGAGATGACAGATGTTTCTAAAGTCAAGTGAAAAAATATTTCTGTGAGCAGAAAAAAATCTACATTATATCTTCAAGAAAGGAAATGATATATAATGCAACACGGTTACACAAAATATCTGTGACACACGAGCTCTGAATGATATGTCAAAATACAAGACAGAGAAGTGGAAAAATCAGTAAGTGGCAGTCAGTATGGCAAACAACAGAGATCCATCAGCGATGTATTTAACTGTTATCAGAGAGGGTCAGGAAATTTCACTGAGTGACCTCTCAGCCATAACTAGAAAAACTACAAACATTGGCACATAACATAAAAGAAAAGAAAATAAAGTTATGGTCTCTGAGATTGTTTCAAACTGGAATCAAAGGCTGTCATTTAACAGCTGTGTATAGAATAAATCATTCTCTCTTTTATCTTGTTAAGTGCACTAGAAGATGAGCCAGGCCCTCTAGACATAAGTAATGATCAGAGCTGGGCAAAAAGCCCTCTGAGAACTTGTAATGTTACTTCTGATCATACTTTTAGCATTGATTTTAGGAATAGAGATTTTAGCCCTTTGAAGGAGAGTATGTCCACAAGTATTTTTCAGAAATCTATATTGTTTTTATAACAAAATGTCTCATCCTTCTCTTTCTTACCTTTTCCTCTTCAGAGACACCTACATAGCTGTGGTAGCAGCTGTATAAGTAATAACAGCTTCTCCAGACTTCACAAATGAATTACAGAGGCTGTAAAGCTCTAGGCTCCCCCCTTGACTGTGAAACTTTTAGACTCTCATAACAGTAATAAATGAAACAGCT
This sequence comes from Chlamydotis macqueenii, assembly GCF_036417535.1. Taxonomy (NCBI): domain Eukaryota; kingdom Metazoa; phylum Chordata; class Aves; order Otidiformes; family Otididae; genus Chlamydotis; species Chlamydotis macqueenii. The sequence continues at coordinate 44,532,739 of NC_141593.1, forward strand.
GGTCTTTCCTATCCATACTTAATTGTTTCTGGCCTTTTCTGTGCATCATCTCCCTTTAGAAACACGACACCAAGATAGGGGAAATCCGCACAAGAACCTAGAGGTGCATGTACAAAACCAAACTGCCCCATCTGTGATCAGCAAATCCCATGTGATCTTATCCCTTGTTTAGCTTCTTGCATGGCCTCAGTTGTCTCATAAATAATGAAAATCTAAGACATGCAAAAGGATTAACATTACCAACATGATGGCAGTTATCACCTCGCTGCTCCTTCATCCCCAAATTTTCACTGAATTCCAAGGTTTGTATTTACCTTCTGCAAGTGAAATTTTCTGTACTTGAAAAGTCACTCCTTAGATCACTTGTATTACAGAACAGAAACAAAGCTGAATAATGGTCAGGTTAAAAGTTAACTTCATTGACTTACTACAAATAATTGACAAGCTCTGTGGAAGATATAGGCTCTGCAGTGACAAAATGATCAACATTCTACCAAATTAAAATATTTTTTTTAAATCAAAGACAGAAATATTATATAATTGAATAGAATTGTTTGCTGATATTGTATTTTAATGTGAATGGCATTTCACTGCTTTTGTTTCTGACATTAGCCAATTAGATGCCACTAACATGATTTTCAGGAACAGTAAGAACAGGAGACTCTTTAACCCTAGAAATACTTGAAGATAATTAGCTGCCTTGTTTTGTTTTTTTGGGTTTAGCTTTTTTTTTTTTTTTTTTTTGGTTGGTTTTAAAACTAGACCTGGTATTTCTTAACTAGAAATGTAATTAAAACTTAATATTTACCTCCATATACAATTTTGCATGCTATCTAAATCTTATGGAAACACTATGACATAATACATATTGACATCTTTTAAAAGATTTATAGTTATAAATTTCAGGTAGACATTTTACTCCAAAAGCCTGGAATAACTTACGTAGGTCACTGGAAAAAATTGACAGCAAAAATTTCATATCATTCCATGCTATGTAACGCTATGAAGTTCATAGGAAAAGTACCTCACAGAAATATTTTAGAGTGGCTTTTTAATTTATTGGTCCTACTCCTTTGTTTCATTCTTCCACTTGTAGTGGCATACTATTTGAAATTATCTATACCTCTACCATACCGAAAATGGTACTGGATGAATGTTTATGAGAGTAAATAAGTAGTTGAATTTGCATAAAAAGAAAAAATCAGACACATCTCACATTCTTATGTGGTTGTAGATGCCACATAAATTACAAATGGGTATGCATTCAGTTCTTTGATGGGCTAATAAGCTCCTGTTCTCATTATCATTCATGGAGACCTATGAAGATTTTATTAACGCTTTGGTGGTTTGCCTTCAGCTCTTAAGACTAAAGAAATAAGTACTTGTACTTGTACAGCTTTTGTACTGCATTGCCCTGTAATCATTGACTCTACACCCTGTATATTTTCCCATGTGGTTTTCTTTACCCTGCTATTCTTTGCTACCCTTTAAGATTCTTTGGTAAAATGCTAATAGCCTTTGCACTGTGCATGGATGTTGACATTGTAAACTGAATGAGATCTCTGGATATTAGGGTAGTGCAAATAATAATATATTAAATATTCTCTTTATTAAGTAATAGATATATTTTTACAGTAATTAACATTGATTCTCCTAATTTAGTCTTTCTTAGAGATATTTGGCTTATGCCAGCGCAGGCTGACTTTATTTACCTTGAAACAAAAAGCCATAGCTGAATCTTTCAGTAAAATATCCCATTATGTTTTAAAAACTAATCATTCAGTGCAAATTCTGCACTCACAGTCCTGTTTGTGATCTTGATAGTGGATTCTTGAAACTTCCTTGTTAATGATTGGAGCCTCAATGTCCTCACTGCTGGGTTCAAGAATATTTACAGGCATCGTCTGTGCTGGTACTTACATGAGACTAGCTTAGTCCTTGATAGCACCACTTCAGGAATAAGAAAATATGATTTGTTGTGCTCTAAACGGAAAGTAACTTAGGTCAGGATAAGAATCTCTTATGGTGACTAGGAGATGGAAGACACTCAGTGTTGTAGTTAATTTAATAATCTCTAATAATATCCTCAGATTTATAAAATCTACTCACAGCAGGAAGTACTTCACTTTAAAAGCAGTGGATCCAGTTCATCACTAACTGTGTTTAGAAACATCTTAGTTTCCTTCAGGTATTCTGGAATTCTGGTATTCTTCAGATGCATTTAGAAGTTAGTCAGTCTTTATCTTTTTGGGGTTTTTTCTTCTTTTGTTTTATTTTTTTTTTATTTTTCTTATAGGCAATGATTATAATAAATAATAGCAGAAATTGTTAAATAATATATCTACATTTTCTAATTATTGTGGCAGGGACATTCAATGTCACCTTTCTGTCATTTAATCTCATCTTTTGTAAGAGTTCTAACAGTTCAAAAACAGTCATGTCCCAAAAACGAGACAGAAAAACAGTCTCTTCTGTAGTAAACACTGGTTTCTTTCTTTTCTTTTTGGGAAAAAATTGGCAAACTCATGTAAAAGCAAATTCTGTGGGCATGGGTGCTTTTATTCTTTCTTTTTTTTTTTTTTTTTTTACATGGCTTTGGAAATGAAGGTAATTCATCTGCTTTAAGATTATTTGAAGGCATTTTTCTGAATTAATATTCTTTTTATTAACAGCTTTAAGATAATTTTTTTTTCATTAATCACTAAAAAGCATAAGACCTCATGAACAATGTTGTAAACTTTCAAGGAAGAAAAAATAAACCAGGAAATCTGTAATGAAGCCTCAGTATCAGACAAGGCAACGTTCTGTAAAACCGTTATACTGAAGAAGCAGAAAGTATACCTTTATTGGGATAGCTAAATTAGAATTTTATTCAACTACTTTTTAATAGGCAGCATATGGTTCTGATATTTCAAAGTGTTTGCAAAAAGTCATGAAAAATTTATGAGTCTGGTTACTCAATATAAGACAATGAATATTGTGGCTCATAAAATCGTGGGAAATGCATCTAAAAATTTGCAAAAGTTGTGCAATTGTGCAGATATCTGCAGCAGGAAGCAAGTCATTTTATGGTTCTTCTATACATATATTTTGCCATACAGATGATTAGTATCATGCAAATATTGACGTTTTGGTTTTCTGGTCCAGTTGAACAGCTGGAAATATAATTGTCTTAGGTGAATGTAAAATGAATGCCTTTAGCTCTTCTTTTGTTGTATTTATTTTTGTATTTGTTTTTCTTTAAGAAATATAGAATCAGAGATTCATAGGATGGTGAAGGGGCCTTTAAAGGTCATCTAGTCCAACCCACCCTGCAAGAAGCAGGGACATCTCCAACTAGATCAGGTTGCTCAGAGCCCTGTGCAACCTGGCCTTGAATGTTTCCAGGAATGGGGCATCCACCACTTCCCTAAGCAACCCGTTCCAGTGTTCTACCACCCTCAGTGTAAAAAATTTTTTCCTTATATCAAGCCTGAATCTACCTCCCTCTGTTTTAAAATCATTACCCCTCAACCTATTGCAACAGGCCCTACTGAAGAGTTTCTCCACATCTTTCCAATTAGTCCCCTTTAGGTACTGGAAGGCTTCAATAAGGGCTTCCTGGAGCCTTCTCTTCTCCACGCTGAACAGCCCCACCTCTCTCCACCTGTCCTCATAGGAGAGGTGCTCCAGCCATCTGATCATCTTCATGGCCCTTCTCTGGACTTGCTTCAACAGGTCCATGTCCTCCTTGTTTTGGGTACTCCAGAACTGGACGTTGTGTGGGATAGTGTCACATGTTTTGCACAAGTCCAGGTAGATGATGTCGGTTGGTCATCCCTTATCCTCCAATGCTGTAACCTTGTCACAGACAGCCAACAAATTGGTCAGACACAATTTGACCTTAGTGAAGCTGTTCTGGCTATCATCAATCACCTCCTTTCCATGTGCCTTAGCATGGTTTCCAGGAGAATCTGCTCCATGACCTTGCCAGGCACAGAGGTAAGGCTGACTGGCCTGTAGTTCCCTGAGCCTTCCTTGTTCCCCGTTTTAAAAGTGGGGGTTATGTTTCCCCTTTTCCAGTCATCACTAACCTCACCAAACTGCCACAACTTCTCAAATATAATGGACGGTGGCTTGACAACTTCTTCTGCCGGTTGCCTCAGGACCAACAGGTGCATTTCATCAGGTCCCATGGACTTGTGCACCTTAAGGTTTCTTAGATGGTCTTGAACCTGCTCTTCTCCTACAGTGGGCAGTTCTTCTTTCTCCCAGTCCCTGCTTTTGCCTTCCACAACTCAGGTTATGAGGCTAGAGGCCTTGCTGGTGAAAACATCGTTGAGTACCTCAGCCTTCTCCATGTCCCAAGTAACCAAGTCTCCCATTTCCTTTTGGAGAGGGCCCACGTTCTCCATGGTCTTTTATCCCTGACACACCTAAAGAAGCTTTCCTTGTTGTCCTTGATGTCCCTGGCCAGATGTAGTTCTGTCTGGGCTTTAGCCTTCCTAACCTGATCCATGGCCACTTGGACAGACTGTAATCTTTCTAGGCCACCTGTCCTTGTTTCTGCCCTCAGTAGGCTTCCTTTTTTTTTTTATTATGTTTTCAGTTGGTCTAAGAGTTCCTTGTTCATCCATGCAGGCAACCTGGTGTTTTTGCCTGACTTCCTCTTTGCTGGGAAGCATCACATTTGAGCTTGGAGGAGGTGCTCCTTGAGTAACAACCAACTTCCCTGGGCTTTTCTTCCCAACAAGGCCTTATCCCATGGTACTTTGTCCAGCAGATCCCTGAAGAGGCCAAAGCCTGCTCTCCTGAAGTTCAGGGTAGAGAGCTTGCTATGCAGTGTCCTCACTGCCCTAAAAATCTTGAACTTCACCATCTCGTGGTTGCTGCAGCCAGGCTCCCCTTGAGCTCCACATTCCCTGAAAGCCCCTCCCAATGTCCAGCATAGCACCTCTCCTCATTGGCTCCTCTATCTCTTGCAGGAAGAAGTTATCATTCACACATTCCAGGATCTCCAGAATTGCCTGTGCCCTGCTGTGTTGTCCTTCCAACTGATATTGTGGTGGCTGAAGTCCCCCATGAGGATCAGGGCTTGTGACCATGAGGCTGCTGCTATCTGTCTGTAGAGGGTCTCTTCCACTCGGTCCTTCTGGACAAGTGGCCTGTAGCAAACCCCCACTGTAATGTCCCCTGTCCCTGCCCTCCCTGTAATCCTGACCCATAAGCTCTCTGTCAGCCCTTCATCCATCTCCAGGCTGAGCTCCGTGCACTCCAGCTGGTCATTGACACAGAGGGTGACACCTCCTCCTGGTCTCCCCTGCCTGTCCTTCCTAAAGAGCCTATATCCCTCCATTCCAATGCTCCTGTTGTAGAAGTCCTCCCACCATGTCTCTGTGATGCCAACAAGGTCGTAGCCCTGCAGGCATGCACACATTTCTAACTCTCCTTGTCTGTTTCCCATGCTACATGTGTTAGCATAGAGGCACTTAATCTGGACCTCCAGTGAAGCTGACTTGCTGGCTAGAGCGGCTGTAATTCCATTGAGATGCACTTAAGGTGCTCTCCTACTTACCTGGAAGCCTTCCCCAGGTTCTGGGCACCTGTTTTGTGGCACTTGTGCCATACTGGACAGTAGTGGGATGAATTATGCTTCCCCTCCCCCAGCAATGTTAGTTTCAAGCCCTCTTTACCAGCCTGGCAAGCCTTTGGCCAAAGATGCTCTTCCCCTTCTCTGTTTAGTGGACTTCATCAGCCCTATACAGACCAGGCTTGTCAAAGCGCGTCCCATGGTCTAGGTAGCCAAAGCCCTGGCTGTGGCATCATTCCTGTTGCCCTTTGTTGATTTGCCAGATTTGACTGGCCCTTCCAGGCCCCTTCCCTTTGACTGGAAGGATTGTTGAGAAAAATAGCTGCACTCCAGAGTCCTTAACCACTGCTCTAGGGCTCTGTAATCCTTCTTGATACTCCTCAGTCTGCTCCTGGCTGTGTCACGGGCGCCCATGTGGAACAGCAGCAGCTGTACAAGGTTTGGTATCTCTTGGTAAAATCTCTGTCATCACAAATATGTCTATTTGGGTCAAAAAACAATTTATACCTTTTTAAACTTTCACATATTGGGAGTTATTTCAAAATAAACTGACATTTTTAGAATGTCAAAGGAAATATTTTTATTTTTAAAAGGACATTTGAGCATATCAACTTAATAAAGCTGACAAGGATTAATAAATTTTTATAGCCAACCTAGACACTAAATTTTTATTTCTCCAGATTTATTTTGCAAATCATACTGATTGTAAATATTTTTCTGTACATCAGTAGAAGGAATTAAAGATTATTAATTAATTAATGCTCATTAATTAATGCTAAACAACAGTTGCAGATGAGATTAGTGTTTCAGCCAGGATTATGCTAATTAATTTAAAGAGAAGGAAGAAGTCTGATAATAGAGAAACATGACTTGTCTTCATTAGGATGAGCAAAACAGTACTTTCATTTACTTTCATATATGCTATTTTAGACTGGTTCCTTTAACCATGGACAAAATCAGGACAAGCAGGACATAAAGTAATAGATTAGTCAACAGTCATCTGCATTCTTTGGGGCAGACCCTCCATGCATGCAGAGGTGTTGATTTTGGCTTCTGAGAGTTGGGGAGTCTAAAAGGTTTGTAGAGAAAAAAGTACTGTTAAAACCACACATGGAACCAATGACAGAGAAGTTAAAATAACAACTACTATAATCATAGAATCATAGAACAGTTTAGGTTGTAAAGAACTTTTAAAGGTCATCTAGATCACCCCCCCCTCACTCCCCACCCCCCACAAGGAGCAGTGACCACGACATGGTGGAGTTCAAGATCCATGGGGCAGTGAGGAAACTACACAGCAAGCTCTCTGCCCTGGACTTCAGGAGTGCAGACTTTGGCCTCTTCAGGGACCTGATGGGCAAAGTGCCATGGGAGGCAGCCCTGGAGGGAAGAGGGGCCCAGGAAAGTTGGTCCATATTCAAGGAGCACCTCCTCCAAGCTCAGCAGCAGTGCATCCCAATGAAGAACAAGTCAGGCAAAAAGGCCAGGAGGCCTACGTAGATGAGCAAGGAGCTCCTGGTCCAACTGAAAGTAAAGAAGGAACCCTATAGAGGGTGGAAGAAGGGACAGGTAGCTTGGGAGGCCTACAGAGAGGCTGTGGAAGTGGCCAGGGATCAGTTGAGGAAGGCCCTGAAGGAATTGAATCTGACCAGGGATATAAGAAGCAACAAGAAAAGCTTCTATAGGTATGTTGGGGACAAAAGAAAGTCCAAGGAAAATGTAGGCCCCCTCCGGAAGGAAACCAATATCCTGGTTACCTGGGACATGGAGAAGGGTGAGGTACTCAATGACTTTTTTGCCTCAGTCTTCACCGATAAGGGCTCTTGTTTCACCACCCAAGCTGTGGAAGGCACAAGCAGGGACTGCGAGGATGAAGAACCGCCCACTCTACTGGAAGAGCAGGTTCGGGATCATCTGAGGAACTTGAAGGTGCACAAGTCCATGAGACCAGACAAAGTGGATCTGCGGGTCGTGAGGGAATTGGCAGATGAAGTTGCCAAGCAGCTGGCCGTCGTATTTGAGAAGTTGTGGCAGTCTGGTGAGATTCCCGATAACTGGAAGAGAGGGAACATAACCCCAATTTTTAAAAAGGGGAACAAGGAGGACCCAGGCAACTACAGGCCGGTCAGCCTCACCTCTGTGCCTGGCAAGGTCATGGAGCAGATTCTCCTGGAAACCATGCTGAGGCACATGGAGAGCAAGGAGGTGGTTGGTGACAGCCAACGTGGCTTCACCAAGGGCAGATTGTGCCTGACCAATTTGGTGGCCTTCTATGATGGGGTGACAGCACTGTTGGACAAGGGCAACTGACATCATCTACCTGGACCTGTGCAAAGCTTTTGACAGTATCCTGCATGACATCCTTCTCTCTAAACTTGAGAGGCATGGCTTTGATGAACGGACCACTCAGTGGATAAGGAGTTGGCTGGATGGCTGCACTCAGAGAGTGGTGGTCAATGGCTCGATGTCCAAGTGGAGACTGGGCACGAGTGGCATCCCTCAGAGGTCCATGTTGGGCCCGGCCCTGTTCAACATCTTTGTTGGCGACATGGACAGTGGGATAGAGTGCACCTTCAGCAAATTCGCCAACGACATCAAGTTGTGTGGTGCCGTCAACACCATGGATGGAGGGATGCCATCCAGAGGGCATGGCATCTCTCCTGGACAGGCTGGAGAGGTGGGCCCGTGCCAACCTCATGAAGTTCAACCAGGCCAAGTGCAAGGTCCTGCACATGGGTCATGGCAATCCCAGGCACAAATATAGGCTGGGCAGAGAATGGATCGAGACCAGCTCTGAGGAGAAGGACTTGGGAGTCATGGTAGATGAGAAGCTCAACATGAGCAGGCAATGTGCCCTTGCAGCCCAGAAGGCCAGCCACATCCTGGGCTGCACCAAGAGGAGTGTGGCAAGCAGGTTGAGGGAGGTGATTCTGTCCCTCTACTCTGCCCTGGTGAGACCCCACCTGGAGTACTGTGTCCAGTTCTGGAGCCCCCTACACAAGAAGGACATGGACCAGTTGGAGAGTGTCCAGAGGAGGGCCACAAGGATGATCAGAGGGCTGGAGCACCACTCCTGTGAGGACAGGCTGAGAGAGTTGGGGCTGTTCAGCCTGGAGAAGAGGAGGCTCTGGGGAGACCTGATAGTGGTCTTCCAGTACCTCAAGGGGACCTTCAGGAAAGATGGGGAGAGACTGTTCAGTAAAGCTGTAAGAGACTTTACATACTGTAAGAGACTGTGTCAAATGCTTGTCTCAATATTGTCAAAAAGTCAAACCACCGCTTAAGCAATGGAACATCAGTTAAACCATAGGTCCATTATCTTGCAAGCCATTTCCTGATCTCTTGCAAGCCAGTCAAACCACAAGACTAGAGGCTTCCTGTTTTAAGGACAATAAATATGCAATGAGACAATGATAAAAGGACAGAAAAAACCTACATCAAAAAAGGAAACTATCATCGACAGAACCATCGTCAACAGAATGATCATCGAAGCAACATAGGAACCAACATCGACGGAACCAACATCGGAACCAACATTGGACAGACCGTTCTCTCACGGAGTGAATTGGACTGTCGGGATGCCGCAGCTTTGTGGTGGTAGCTATTGCAATGAAACTCTTTTCCCTCTTTCCTTTCTTTCTCTCTTTCTCTTGCATTTGCAAACTTGTTGTTGGGCAAATAAAGTTACTGGTGCTTGACTCTATTTTGAGTCTTAATTCTGTTCCTGAGAATATGAGCAAAACCACGCTCCGGTGTGTGAAAGGTTGGTCTAGTGGTCCCTAGCCTCCCAGACTCGTCTGAGGTTGGCTAGAAAGCAAGGGGGCCTTCTTTTGATCCAAAATCAGAGCGTGACAAGGGCCTGTTGTGACAGGACTAGGGGTAATGGTTTTAAATAGAGGGATGTTGATTTAAATTAGTTGTTAGGAAAAAAAAATTTACAGTGAGGGTGGTAGAACACTGGAACAGGTTACTTAGGGAAGTGGTGGATCCCTGGAAACATTCAAGGCCAGGCTGGATGAGGCTCTGAGCAACCTGATCTCATGGGGGATGTCCCTGCTCCTTGCAGGGGGGTTGGACTAGATGACCTTTGAAGGTCCCTTCCAACTCTAATCATTCTATGATTCTATGATTCTATCTCCAACTAGATCAGGTTGCTCAGAGCCCCATCCAACCTCGTCTTGGATGTTTCCAGTGATGAGGAGATGAGGAGTCTACTACCACCTTCTAGGCAACTTCTTGCAGTGTTCCACCACCCTCCTTGGAATTTTTTTTTTTTTATATATCTAGTCTGAATCTGCTTCCTTCTGTTTTAAAATCATTACCCTATGTATTATCACAACAGACTCTGCTAAAATGTGTCTCCCCATCTTTCTTATGAGTCCCCTTTAGGTACTGGAAGACTGCTATAGGATCTTCCCAGAGCCTTCTCCTCTCCAGGATGTACAGCCCCAACTCTCTCAGCCTGTTGTCATAGGAGAGGTGATCCAACCCTCTGATCATCTTTGTGGCCCTCCTCTGGATTCACTCTAACAGGTCTATGTCCTGCTCCGCAGCTGGATGTAGTACTCCAGGTGGGGTCTCAAGAGAGCAGAGTAGAGGGGAAGAATCACCTCTCTCTACTTACTGGCTATGCTTCTTTTGATGCAGCCCAGGATGTGGTTGGCTTTTAGGGCTGCAAGCACATATTCTGGGCTCATGTTGAGTTTCTTGTCGACCAGCACTCCCGAGTCCTTCTCCTCAGGGCTGCTCTCAATCCAGTCTCTGCCCATCCTGTGTTTGTGCCTGAGATTGCCCCAGCTCATGTGCAGGACTTTGCACTTGGCCTGGTTGAACTTCATGAGGTTTGCATGAAATCACCTCTCTGGCCTGTCAAGGTCCCTCTGGATGGCACCCCTTCCCTCCAGCATGTCAACCATACCGCACAGGTTGGTGTCATTGGCATGCTTGCTGAGCGTGCACTCTATCCCATTGTCCGTGTTGCCAACAAAGATGTTAAATAGGATCTGTCCCAATACTGACCCCTTGAGGAATGCATGCTGACCCCTGGGGAATGTGCATAATATGGTGAACAATGGTAGTCTTAACCTCCCTGTGGTTCTGGAGTTTCAGCAGCAGAAGCATCATAGCTTATGATAGTCACTGTTCAGGATTGTAACAGAAATCTCAACTGTTAGAAATAAATGTGAAGTACTTCATGTCTGCACCTTAGCCATGACTGACCTATTAGTAAGATTTCTCTCTGGTGATTCAACAATAACATCTGAAAGAATTTATTGAAGCCATTTAAGAAATACCTCATTTTCTTCCACCAAAATGTACAATTAATTGCCTACATGTAAGTATCCGTATGGCATTTAACATAAAGCCTTCGAGACTAGCAGAAAAGGCAGGACTTGCAGGACAGCCTTTACTTTCTCGACCATTTGTTTGAGGCCAGATAGCACTGTAGGACATGAGCACTACATGCTGTTCAGGTGGTGTTTCAGATTGGGTAGCTGAACTACCTTCAAGAGTTTCTTCTGTACTCTTTATACGTTGACATCTGATTTTGCTGGATTTTTAATCTTATGTGGTTCATACAAAGTATAACCATTGGAATGTAAAATGAGCATCATCTAACTTTATGAGCTAAATTGTTAAAGCTGTGCATGGGGAACTACGTTTACCAATGCTGTTAACAATAATACTGTCAGGAAATTCCTCATTTTCTGCTTTAAAGATAGTACTTAATGGTTGTTGTTAACTCAGGTGTGGAGTCTTTCCAAACTAAGTGGTAACATTTTAGAACAGTTATAAGTAAGTCCAGAAATATGAAAGGATGTTAGATGCTCTATTTAAATTAAGTTTGTTTTTTTTTTTTTTAATCACAATGTAATAATAGCTATAAGAAGGGGAAGGACCTTTTATCCTTGGAGTTGTTAGTACTGGTGTTTCCTCTTATTAACTTAGTTACAAAGTCATTGAATAATTTATGCTGGAAGTGACCTCTGAGGATCAAATCCTTTCTTGAGGACTACAGAACATGTGCAGAGTTGTATCCTTTCAGGTTTGAGTATCATCCAGGATGACAATTCTCTGGGCATTTGTTCCAGTATTTCATTATTCTCATTGTGAAAATTTGTATTCTAATGTCTGATCAGAGTATTCTGATCAGACATTTGTATTCTAATGTCCCGAAACAGAGGTGTCTGTTGCCTCTTCCGCTATTACTCTACACCTCAGAAATGTTTGGGTCTGTTTGTTGTCTGCCCTTCCATCAAGTACACGGATATAGCAATAAGAATCTTCCTTAACCTTCTCTTCTTGTGACTGAATAAATCAATTTTTCTCAGCATCTTCTCATACACAATGTGCTTGAGCCCTGTAATTAACTTTGTGGTCCTTCACTGGACTTGTCACTGCATGTCAATGTCTTTTTTGAACTAGGGACCTCAGACATCGTCCATGATCACTGGCTAAAATAAGTTCCACATTGAATGTTTTGAGATCTTCTTCTGTTACTAGAAATGGGAATGGAGAGGACAGAGGAAAAGAAATCTGTCTGTACATTATTAAACCACTACATATGCATATGTGAAAGCAAATGTCTATGTATCTGTTTATATATGCATACATTATTATGATTAAATACATATATATCTAATAGAGGTTTGCATTGCTTTTATATAAATTTATATATTTTAATTAAAATATTTCTTTTCAATTGATACAATGATTTTAATTAATGTCACTGAAATAATTTCTGAAAATTCATAGGAAAATTGAATTATAAATGTAAAACAATGTTCTAAAGAAAGGAATAGACACTATTTTAAAAAGCCCATTTCACCAAATCTTTTATTCAACATGTTAGCCATTTGGAGCAGAAGATAGCATTTCTTAATTTTTCATTACTGTCCACAGGAATTGCACTGTGATTACTTTGTGATTGCAGGCAATGGAAGACTTTATTTTGTCCATGACTCTGTCACTACTAATTTCTATGCTCATGGCTCATGTTCCTCCTGGTTATGGAAAGAAGATAAAAAAGAGAGATACTCTATGTATTAGTGGTAGCAAATACGTAGTTTTTCCACTTTGACCAAACCAAAATAAATATATAACGTAATTTCAAATTCGATTTTTTTTTTTTTAAGAAAGAATAGAACAGGAGGGTGACTTACTATATTTACTTTTAAAACTTGAATGAATAGAGAGGAAAAATGTTGTTGAAACATTAAAACTTTAAAATCAATTATTTCAATTTCTTTAACATTTTCTCATGTTCTGGTGTTTCACTGAAACTATTAGTTTATGAGTTCTCACTAAGTTCTCATATATTTAAATCTGCACTTTTTCATACGGTATTAGAAAATCATAAAGCAGCAATGACAATGACAACTACTATCTACCAATTTAGTGAGTACTTTTATGAAATAGGAAAATTTTGGAATGATCATACCACTTGAATAATTTTCTCTCAATTGCATTTTCTATGGTGTTTTAAGGACAATACCACACAAATTAGTCAAATTCAGATTTCTATTAGGAAGGATCTTCTTTTGTGCTTAAAAACTTCTTCAAGAGAAATTTATCTCCCTTTCAATAAGGTTTGTTTTTTTTTTCCTATGTGAAAATATAATATCTAATTCATCTCCTTCTTCAAATCACTTGACTTCTACAGGTGCTTTCATCAGATCCATCATAATGAAGATTTGCAAAAAGTGGATAACATGAGTATTCTGTGGAAGTTTCAGTCTGCTCTTACAGGAAAATTGAAAATTGTCTGATATAACAATAACCCTGGAAGAATTGTTTGCTACAGCCATTTGAACCTCCTGACTGAATCTTTGAGAGGAAAAAAGGAGAGTATAGGAAAAGGAGTCATCAGTATTAAAAATGGTAAGCTAGTACTGACTGAGATCTTGGATTTCTCTGAACACCACTTTCCTTAAAGCAACCCAAAGAATTAACAAGTTTTATTTATCTACCATTACCAGGGAATGAAGAGGGGCTTAGATTATTTTTTTTAGAGATCACATAAAAGAAATTTGCTCTTGTCAGCAATAAGTTGAGAATAACCTGTAGCTCACAAAGACCTAGTTCATTGGTAATGCTGGAAAAACAATTTCCCTTGCTGATGCTTTTGATTGGCATAAGATTTTTCTGGTACAAATGCACTAGAACACTACATTTCGTAGCCCACAATTACGTATGATGCAGAACCAACCTGTTCAAAAATAATATAGCATTTTACAACTGTTCTGTTTAGCTATGAATCTGAGAATTAGTTTTTATTTGTTTTACTGTTTTACTTTGCCAGATGTTGTATTTTGAAATGGATGGTCATAGAGGTAATGTATGTGGATTCTTTTTTTTTGTTTGTTCGGGGAAAACAAAGCTATAGACCTATTAAAATGTCTGAGAGAAAAGTAATCAAAGTAGGTATTTAAATATAGTGGTATTATACAGAAAAAAAATTTCTTCTCCTTTGTGATATATTAACTTTCACGTAAAAGATTGTTGTTAACTGGACCAGACTCAGAAATGTGTATTTTGAATTTATCATTCTATGTTCTCTCCTAGTCAGAGCCATTCTACAGGATGTTCATATCTGAGACTGTATACCAAGGTTTCTGACAGAGTAGTTGTCATTCTGTTATTCTAACAGAACAATTTTTAAAGAATCTAAGCAGCTTGATCAATTTTCTCTATGGTGGAAAAATACCCTAATCTCTAGGTCAAATATAGTTTTGTCAGGTGGAACGTATTTTATCCCAGAAAGGATAAAAACAGAGCTTGTTTTGGAACCCCAGTGTTTCTTTTGTGAGATTTATAGGTAAGGCAGTTTGTCTGTATATTTGTTAAACAGCCCATGAACCTGTCATAAAATAATAAAAAAAAATATATTTGTTTAATGCATGATGTTTCGCTTTCACATGCTGAAGAATAAAGTCAGATAGTTGTGGGCTTCTTTTAATGCTTAAATGCAGAGACCTTCAGAATAAATCATGTGTGAATTATTGTGTAAAGAGTAAGTAATATTTCCCCTTATTCCCTCTGCTTTTTTTTTTTTTTTTTTTTTTTTTTAATGCAGAAGGTCTGAGTAAGGAAAAATATTCTATGTTGAGAAAGGATGATTTCTTGGTTAATGTTATAGGAAAACTTGGTTGTTTCTCTATCTTCCCCCTTTGAATCCTGTGTAACAATAGCTACTCAGCACTTACAGTTTGTCTGCTTACTGGTAAGATCTGCCCAAATCATGAGCCGAAATAAAAATAAAAACTGAACTGAAATTAAAAATGTGGCATCCATCTTTTTAATTTTGAAAGTGCTCTACGTATCAAAATTCTAAGAAATATTGTAAAGATAAATTCATAACTCAGAATTCAAAAGATAGTTACAACTCTATATTTGTGCTGAAATCAGAGAAAGTAATTGATTTATAAGTCAACTAGAAACTAACTCACTCCCTTACTAGAAACAGTCAATATTTACAACGCAGAGATCTACAAGAGCTAATGTCCTTTTCTCATTTCAGATAAATGAGAAAGGCTGTCATATCTCATTTCAGATACTATATTAACGTTAATCCCAAGAAAGATAATGGGACAAGTGGTAATTTCCATAGCAGGGTTGCATTTCAGTAATGTGCTGTAAATAAACAGTGGGGCTCTTCACTAAATGTTATAAAGAAAAAGATTCTGAATAGCTGCTTATTAAGTAAGCATCATCCATTCTGTGCACAGAGTGAGGCAGTTATTCTCAGGGAAAAAAAATAGCGTATGATTATGTAATTAAAGACTATCTGATGGTGCACACACAAGGTGGGCAATTAAAGGTAGCCTCAGCATCTTAGTTCTACTATTCCTAACTTCTCAGCACTTGATGATGAATTCCTAATAATAATTTTAGAATGCAGTATGTTAGTGTTTGTGGAATAATCATAGTACAAACTTCTTAACAATTTTACTTTTTAATTTGAAATTTTCAGATTTATCTTTTGCTTCATGCAATTTTACCATGGAATTTAGTCTACATTTTGCCAAACTATTGCAACAATGAACTCTAAAGGAATAATAATTAAAAAAAAAAACAACACAAAATCCAACAAGTACAGTTCCATTGCACGTTTAAAAAAAAAATCTTATTAAATAAATTACAGTGCTTTTCTTCTGATTTTATGGAACACAAAACACAATGCTATTGATTTTGAAAACAAAGCAAATAGGCTTGCTGATTACTAATACAGCATCAAGGAATTAACCAACTATTCAGCTTGATAATCTATTTCTTTTACTTGGCAACTGGGAAGGAATAACCTACACTGTTTTGCCAAACACACAGAATTTCTTTCCGTTTTTCACACTGCATGAGTGCCTTAGAATTATTTTCTAGAAAATACTGCCTTTTATGTAAATCATATTGTGAAGCTCCTGTCCCTACAACAGCATACCACTTAAAAAATATGTAGCTATATGCTAATAATCTGCCAAGTATAAGCTACTGTGTAGCAAAGGAAACTACCATCAGAGAGCATATCACTGATTTGTGATAGACTCCAAATAAGCACTCTGATCTGTTGCCTGGACACAAGTCTTCTAAAAGTAAACACAGGCGAGGTTTTAAATAACAGGCTGTGACTTTTTTAGCTTAATGCATCTACAATTTAAATTGTAGTATGAGGGCCTAGTATGAGGAGACTAAAATCTTTCTTTCTCCAATAGAGACTGAAACAATGACTACAGGTGGAAATGAAGGTTCATTTTCATTTTACGACTCAGGCTTTTTAGAGCTTAGCCACAGAACTTATTGAACTAATATAACTAACAAAGAACTACATGTAAAATTGACATTCCTGTTCTTTAACAATACTATATCTCTAGGATTCATCAAGGTGGGATAATACACTGGTCTCTGATAATTAGATTCAACAGGAAAATTTTCTTTATTCTACAAAAGACAATAACCAAGTAGATCTGCTGTGTCTTTGTGAACACCCTCCAAACTTTAATTTTTGTAAGGAAGATGAACTTGCCAGTTGAAGCAAGACAGTAAAAAAAAAAAAATTCTGGCAGGAAAGCAAGTGGTCATTCAATGCTGTTTTCCCTTTACATGTTTTTTGGGAAAGAAAAAGTCTTGTTTAACTGAAACCATGCAAGTATGCCCCAATACTTGTACTTTGTTCCTTATGTGATGCTGGTGATCCACAGACTGATGAAAAATGCCTAGATTTGGGTCAGGTTTAAATTTCCTGAGAAGTCTAAGGGGTTTGTAGATCACTATTTAAGCACTGCTTGTGTAGGATATGCGCTCCAATGTTAAGTGAGAAGGTCCAGTCAATCTATAAACACAGTCCATCCTATGACCCCTCCTTCTTCTGACTGCTGTGTGAGTTATTTTCTTATTTTGAAATGCAAACTAGAAAACATCCAGTCATATCACAAAACACAAATGATTTTTTTTTTTTATTTTCCAGTTTCCTAAAGTAGAGCTTATTTTGAGGCAGATGTCATAAAACTCAGTTGTTCTTGTCAATTAAATGTCAATTTACAGACATAATGATATCCTGTAGTCATTGCTGCAACAATAAAAAAGTCCACCTATACAGAACCAAAAATGGAAATTTCTCCTCATAACATTGACTACCCTTACAAAAGCAAAAAATTCATAGCAGGTAATTTAATGTAATCACAGTTTTGAGTTTTCTTTTCTTTATAAGATAGTATGTTCTTCTGTTAATTATCTCTTGGATAACACAATCGCTTTACATAATTTTCATAGGTATTGTTATTATTGAAAGGACTTTTAAAGACTGTATTCCCATCACTGATAGTATGCCCCAAATGTGTCTATTCTACTATAATTTAAAAGAAGAGCTGAGTAACACAGCACTTTCATTGAAACCATTTGAAATCAATAATCTGCTGTTGAACTACTGGAAAATTTTGCCAGCTTCTATTTCAATTCAGATTCCTCTTTATTAAGGAAGTGGAAAAAAAGAGAAATAAATGTTTTTGTGCATCTTAATTACAGCTGCCTTTTAAAAAATATTTCATTTTACCTTCTCATAAAAATTTATGCAGGAAGCCTTTGAAAGGCTGGAAATATTAGATTTAATATGTAACTATGATTTTTTTTTTTCTCAATAGTAAAGCTATTCTCAAAAAAAAAAAAAAATCAGTGATAAATCCAGTGGGAAATTTGCACATTTATAGTGTCTGCATCTTGCCAGAAAGATGCATCATGCTACACTAGAGTAAAGCTTAACTATAAGTGCATAAAATAATTAATTGTGACTGAGGATTTGCTGAAGGCTTGTAATGAAAATATTCGTAGAGTTTCTAAAATAAAGTAAAATCATTTAAGTAAGACTGGAAAATGAGCTAATAATTTATATCTAGTTTTTGAGTATTCAAAAATTCTTGATAAAAGATTAATTTAATACTTGTGTAGAAATTGGAAACCATTGTAGATTTGTACATGTATACTGTATACTTGTTCTTCTCAAAGTTCAGTGCTGTTAAATCCTTCTTCATTTAGGAAATATTCTGGTTTTACTTAATTAGGTTAAATGGAAGTTTTCCAAAGCTGCAAAACATTTAAACACATCATTCCCTCAGTATCCTGATTTAATTCCAGAACTGAAATGCCAAATACTGGGCTTTATTTTCTATTGCAAATTTGTTTCTGTTTGAAGGAGTTGTCTCAGGAACACTTAAATCATTATAGTAATACATTAGCTGCATACCTATGAGTGAGTGAATTACTTAACCATGTGCTGTATTATATTTTGATATGCATAGATCAGATTAGTTCTAAGCTACTATTTCACTCTCTGATTTCCCATATACCTTCTTGGTGGAACAAACAGCAGCACCCATCTGTTTATTACCTTTATTATCCTTACAGTTCTGTACTGGCAAGAGGAGAGAAAGTGGCCCACAGTTACTAAGGCTTCAATTCAGGTAAGATAGAGCTGCCAATATTATTGAAATATAAGTTTGTTGCTGAACTACAGCATACTCAGTGTATTTGTAGGTAAAAAGAACAGCTCATTAATTGGTGAATTAATCGAACGAGAAGAACTACCACAATCATTCTGAAAGAGAATGTAGCCACTTCCCGTTTCATATTTGGTTTAACTTCTTACAGTTCTGTTGCAAATATTTTTGCGATTACTTCTGTACCATCTAGATTACAACATTTCGTTATTCATCTATCAACCACCCTGATAGCAAGAGACCTTCCTTTTCTCTTTTTTTTTTTTTCCTTGAAAGTCTCTGTAGTTCACAGAAGTGACATAATGCCTCTTGCAATAGCTCTCCTGATTTCTTTGGCACTTACAAGGTTGTGCTGGGTCCTGTTAAAAGTGTAAGGAATTATGTTTCTTGCTGTATGTTTGTGTTGCAGAATGATAAAGTTATCTGTTTTCTTCCAAGTTTCACAACTGAGAGTATGATACCATTTGTGTCTATCGGTCTATCTAGATGTGGGTAAGTACACATATATACCTATGTACCTGAATGCATCTATAGCAAGATCTGCAAGAGTGTACCAGTGTGGGTGTCTTCTCTATGTCTGCAGTTTGCATGGTGATGAATGATCCTGCCAAGAGTACTGAAAATAGCCTCACTGCCTAGATCATTGTCCAAGGTGTTTGGCTGAATATCTCACTGCTGAGAGTTGGAAGCTCCTGGACTCTCTTGAAGCACAGTACTGAAAGCACACTCACAGCTACCTTTTGTGGCATTGTTTTAAGACCCATTTCAGGACAATGACATGCTTTAACGAGGTTTCTTCGGTAGAGCTGTGCATACTGTGATTTGGTATGCACTTTCACTCAGCACTGCTGATTACATTTAACCTTTTAAGCTGCATTCCAAGCAGACAGAGCTGTATAGTTCGTACTCAGGTAAATACAGCAGAGATTCCCTGTTTTGCCCTCTGGCTAACAATTCTAACTCTACATGTAAATATGCAGCAAACACTCAAGAAGAATTATTTTATTTATTAATAACTTAATGACTTTTTTTGCCTCAGTCTTCACCGACAAGAGTTCCTGTCCCACCACCCAAGCGGTAGAAGGTGCAAGCAGGGACTGCGAGGATGAAGAACCGCCCATTGTACTCGAAGAGCAGGTTCGGGATCATCTGAGGAACCTAAAGATGCACAAGTCCATGGGACCTGATGAGATCCATCCACGGGTCCTGAGGGAACTGGCGGATGAAGTTGCCAAGCCACTGGCTATCGTATTTGAGAAGTCGTGGCAGTCTGGTGAGGTCCCCGATGACTGGAAGAGAGGGAACATAACCCCAGTTTTTAAAAAGGGGAATAAGGAAGACCTGGGTAACTACAGGCCGGTCAGCCTCACCTCTGTGCCTGGCAAGGTCATGGAGCAGATTCTCCTGGAAACCATGCTAAGGCACATGGAGAGCAAGGAGGTGGTTGGTGACAGCCAACATGGCTTCACCAAGGGCAGATCGTGCCTGACCAATTTGGTGGCCTTTTATGATGGGGTGACGGCATCGGTGGACAAGGGACGAGCAACTGACATCATCTACCTGGACCTGTGCAAAGCTTTTGACACTGTCCTGCATGACACCCTTCTCTCTAAACTAGAGAGACATGGGTTTGATGGACGGACCACTCGGTGGATAAGGAGTTGGCTGGATGGCCGCACTCAGAGAGTGGTGGTCAATGGCTCAATGTCCAAGTGGAGACCGGTCACCAGTGGCGTCCCTCAGGGGTCCGTGTTGGGCCCGGCCCTGTTCAACATCTTTGTTGGCGACACGGACAGTGGGATAGAGTGCACCCTCAGCAAGTTCGCCAGTGACACCAAGTTGTGTGGTGCCGTTGACACGCTGGAAGGGAGGGAAGCCATGCAGAGGGACCTTGACAGGCTGGAGAGGTGGGCCCGTGCCAACCTCATGAAGTTCAACCAGGCCAAGTGCAAGGTCCTGCACCTGGGCCATGGCAATCCCAGGCACAAATACAGGCTGGGCGGGGAATGGATTGAGAGCAGCCCTGAGGAGAAGGACTTGGGAGTACTGGTGGATGAGAAGCTTAACATGAGCAGGCAATGCACCCTTGCGGCCCAGAAGGCCAACCGCATCCTGGGCTGCACCAAGAGGAGCGTGGCCAGCAGGTCGAGGGAGGTGATTCTCCCCCTCTACTCTGCCCTGGTGAGACCCCACCTGGAGTACTGTGTCCAGTTCTGGAGCCCCCAACACAAGAAGGACATGGACCAGTTGGAGAAAGTCCAGAGGAGCACCACAAGGATGATCAGAGGGTTGGAGCACCTCTCCTATGACAACAGGCTGAGAGAGTTGGGGCTGTTCAGCCTGGAGAAGAGGAGGCTCTGGAGAGACCTGATACTGGTCTTTCAGTACCTCAAGGGGGCCTACAAGAAAGATGGGGATAGTCTGTTTAGTAGTGCCTGTTGCAATAGGATGAGGGGTAATGGTTTTAAAATAGAGGGAGGTAGATTTAGATTGGAAATTAGGAAAAAAATTTTTACAACGCGAGTTATAGAACACTGGCACAGGTTGCCCAGAAAGGTGGTGGAGGCCCCATCCCTGGAAATGTTCAAGGCCAGGCTGGATGAGGCTCTGAGCAACCTGATCTAGTTGGGGATGTCCCTGGTCCTTGCAGGGGGGTTGGACTAGATGACCTTTGAAGGTCCCTTCCAACCCTAACCATTCTATGATTCTATGATTCTGTGAACTTTCATGCTCAGCCAAGGAGGAATGAGAGCTAAATCTCAACGCTCAGTCTTCAAATTTGGTGTTCTAAACCAACGTCTTTTTAATTATTAGTTTTTCTTTATTGCCTAAATTCCCTATCTTTTTGGTTTTCTGATTTTCTCGACACTATACAAGTTTCATCTACTTTCAAAATACGAAGCAGTAACTTCTTTAATGATTTTCCTAATCTATTCTCTTTTTAAGGTGGCCTTGTCAAGGTTGGTTTAGTTGTAGGCAGCACTTACCTACTTTTTAAAAATTTGTGTTACCATAGTTGCACTTCTTTGCTTATGAGTATATAAAAGTTATTAGGTGAACAAATCAAGCTGTAGAAAGATGGGGAAAAAAAACCAAATAAACATTAGGCAAATTGACAGGAGAAGGACAAATTTTGTGGGGTAGACAATTTATAGCATAAATTAAAAGCATAAGAGCAAAACTAATATCCCAGTATCATGAAGAAATACATTCATGAGGATTAAAAAAAATAAAATAAAATTTTAAAACTGTAAGAGAAATGTAGGCCAAAAAGGAAAATGTTAATTTGTAGCTTTCTAGAACATACTTATGATAGTTCATTCTTTTTCAATTGCATTATATTTCTTCAAACAGCCATTATGTTCGTAGACAAATAAAATGGAAAGCTTAATGAAAGAGGATGTTCAACAAGTGACTCCTTCAGCTCTCCATTACAGTAGTTTCATTTCAGACTCAGTCCTCTGAGACATTATTGAGCCCATTCTGAGCTGTGGAGAGACACTGGCATTTTTGGGAAATCATCTGTAGAGGATGCTCATGGGCACTCTGTGATTTCTTAGGTACTTTTTTCCTAAAAAAAAATACCTATTTTGTTAAACTTTGGTTTTCATTACAATATCAAGGTAAAAAGAAAGCACTGGAGGCTGTGGCATTTCTTTTGGCTAGAGTAAGATATTTATTTCCTCCACTCACCCATTCACAGAAGTGGCAATCTTTATCATTTCCGTAGCCTCCAGTCATTATTGATCTTAGTTGGAATATGAAAAAAACCCCAAACAAATAAGCTCACAATTTTAAATCTTTCTTGGAAACTGGAAGACTTATTAATTTTCCTAGTACTTCTTTTATTCTCAGGGATAGTTTCCTAGACAAAATATTCTGTCATTCAGTTTTCATATTAATTATTGAAGAATCACACAGATCTAGATAGAACACTTAAAAACTGATTTTAACCTCACAAGTGGCATTTAATACACCTAAAATATATGCTTAAAGTCTGTTATGTATCTGTATGTTTAATTCTTACAGCATATCTTTTGTCATGCTTTCTAACCATTACAGTGTTTCTTATTTTACAAGTTTTGATCTGTCCTGATCTACATATTTTTTTTTAAAAAAAGTCCTCTCAGTAACCTGTTGTCCTGGTTCTGGCTACAATAGAGTTAACATTCACCTGAGTTGGGAGGGCAACTGGAGCTGGTGGCTTCTATGGCTGGGGACACAGCTGGGATAGTTTACTAATTAGCCAACAGCTTGGGTAAGTTCACCCAAATTAGCCAAAAGGGCTATTCCATCCATGTGACATCATGTTCAGTGTAACAGTCAGGAGGGTGCTGAAGGAGGTCTTCTGCTTCTTGGGAGGAAACTGGGCTTCAGGATCTGCTGTGAGCTGTTGTACTGTATTGTTTTCTATCTCTGTTTTGTTTTTTTTTTCTGTTATTTCTTTTAAGTATTTTTTTTTTTCGTCTCAACCCACAAGTTTTGCTACTTTTTGTTTACCAGTTCTCCTCTCTGTTCCACTGGGGGGTGAGGGAGAGTGAGTGAGAGACTGTGTAGCTTGGTCCTAAGCAGGGCTAAACGATGACACCTGTTTAAATCATTCTAACCATCTCAGTCCATAAGAGATTTTCAAAGCAAATTGTTCAGTGACTTGCTAGCCCTAATTCTATTTTCTCTTCAGAGAGAGAAAAGGAAACAAGGAAATATGGTAATTCAGTAGTCAATATATCTGAGCTCCATCTAATTTCTCTGTATTTTTGATGCAAATTGCTTGCCATAATCTATAAATGCCTGATTGCTTTTATTCTGGTTTTGGCTTAGAAGGGAAATTGAAGAAGCTATTTTTTTAGTGCTAAGTAGTGTAAAACTGCTTTCCAGGAGACATTAGTATGCTTGTCAAATGCATATTTTTCTAAAACTATTGACAATAATGAGGTAGGATTATTAGTCTTACTGTGCATACCTGTACTGAAGGCATTTCATTAACTACAAACACAGATAATGTTTTGAGTTAGTAAGTTTTCAGACAAGGGTTTGCAAACGTTATTTTCTAAATTTCAGATGAAAGGACATCATTTCATATTTAACTAGTCAGGGTCAATACAAGGTGGGTTTGGCTCCCAGGACAAAAATATGTTTTAACATTGCTTAAATAAAATCTTTCTACAGTATAAAACAAAAAGTACTGTCTCAAACTACTGTGACAACACTCTTTGAACAGTTGTTTTTCTTGATAGTATTATAAGACCAGCTTTTCCTGCAGAGAGGCTGTAAGAGAATACAACTTTCCCACCAGTTACAATGCATTACAACAAGTGCTTTGGTGAGCCAGTTCCAAGCTCAGCCACACATTAGCATGATTCAATTCCATTGGCAATTTTATTTCACAAAAAAAAAAAAATCTGAAAGCTGAACAAATGTCAAAAACAAAGAGGCAAGTCAAAGTTACAAGTTCAAGTAAGTTGTTCTGTTACTTGATGAGGTTGATCACCTCACAAATAGGGATGCAGGCAAAGCAGACACTGAATGTCTTCTTTGCCCCTGTGTTTGACATTAACGATGGGACCTGGGACCCCTGCAGCCCCAAATTAGAAGACTGATTGGAAGGATGATAAACTCCCAGCCAATGCTGAACTTGTTTGAGACTTGCTGTTCCAGCTGGATGCACATAAATCTATGGGGCCCGATGGGATTCATCCCAGGGTCCTGAAGGAGCTGCCTGATGTCTTCGCCATTATTTTCCAACGACCTTGGGAGTCTGGAGAGGTCTCAGTCAACTGGAAGCTGGCAAATATTGCCCCAATTTTCAAGAAGGGTAAGAAGAAAGACCTTGGTAATTACAGGTCTATCATTCTCACTTCAGTACCTGGCAAAATTATGGAGAAGGATATTCTGGAACTTATTGAAAAACACTTGAGAGACAATGGAGTCATTAGTCATAGCTAGCATAGGCTCATGAGGGGAAAGTTCTGCTTAACCAATTTAATTTGCTTTTATTAAAAGGTCATCCATCTAATGTGACATTTTTGTATTTTACCAAAGCTTTTGATACTGTTTCTCAGAGTATCCTTCTGGACAAAATGTCCAACACGCAGCTAGAAAAGTCCATAATATGTTGGGCAAACAATTGCATGATGATTTTATTAAGAATTTTATTAAGAATTTTATTAAGAATTTTATTAAGAATTTTATTAAGAATTTTATTAAGAATTTTATTAAGAATTTTATTAAGAATTTTATTAAGAATTTTATTAAGAATTTTATTAAGAATTTTATTAAGAATTTTATTAAGAATTTTATTAAGAATTTTATTAAGAATTTTATTAAGAATTTTATTAAGAATTTTATTAAGAATTTTATTAAGAATTTTATTAAGAATTTTATTAAGAATTTTATTAAGAATAAATTAGGAGCTGTGGACTCCTTTGAGGGTAGAGAGGCCCTACAGAGAGGCCTGGATAGACAAAGTGAGCTGGGGAATCACCAACTGTATGAAATTTAACAGAGGCAAATGCAGATCCTTTGCCTGGGACAGAGTAATTCTAGTTGTACATGCAAACTGGGTGATAAGAGGCTGGAAAGTAGCCCTGAGGAAAGAGATCTGGGGGTTTGGGTGGATGGTAAGTTAAATATCAGTCAACAGTGTACCCTGGCAGCCAAAAGGGCCAATCATGTCCTGAGATGCATCAAGAACAGCATAGCTAGCCAGCTGAGGGAGGTCACACTCTACACTACACTAGTGCAGACCTGCCTTGAGTACTGTGTGCAGTTTTCGGCACCTCAATATAAGAAGGATATCAAACTATTAGAGTCTGTCCAGAGGAGGGCAACCGAGATGGTGAAAGGTCTCGAGGACAAGGCTTATGAGGAGTGGCAGAGGGCACTTGGTTTGTTGAGCTTGCAGAAGAGAAGGCTGAGGGGTGACCTCATTGCAGCTTACAATTTCCTCAAGGGAAGAGGAGGTGCTGATCTCTTCTCTCTGGTGACCAGCTATAGGAAACAAGGAAATTTAAATGAAAACTATGTAAGGGAAAGTTCAGCTTGGACATTAGGAAAAAGTTCTTCTCTGAGAGGGTAGTCGGTCACTGGGACAGGCTCCTCAGGGAACTGGTCGTGGCACGGAGCCTTTCAGACTTCACAGGACAGGGCTCTTAGTCATACAGTGTAGTGTTAGGTACTCCCGAGAGTACGAGGAGGTTGGATGCAATGATCCTTATGGGTCTTTCCCAACTTGAGATATTCTATGATTCTATGACTTCTAACAGTTTGATCAAACCCCCTTATTTTCATAAGACTTTACTTCTGTGAATAAACTGTAGAAGCTATTGAGCTAAATTCACTGAGAATGGTATCTATTATAGTGTATAATATAATTCTAACTAATATAATTATAAATAATATAGTACAATATAATATTGCTCTGGTTATAGGTCTGTTTTCATATCTGCACATATACTGTAGGAGTCATGTTCCTTTCATAGACCAAATGACTTAAATGGTAGTAGTTATAAATTATTAATCAATGACCTTCTCTGCTTATCTTTCAATTATCCACTACAGGCCTTAAAAGACATAAGATCAGGCTATTTGGAAGAATATTCTCATAAGAGTTACTCTCTATTATTTTTTCTTTCATTTTTACATATTTCAGTTTACTTAGCTGTTTACAGAGTACATACTGTACAGAAAAAGCACAACCTTCTTCAGTAAGTAGGACATTTTTCTAGACTGGAAAGTAAAGAATAAACTTTCTCTTCTTTCTTCTGCCTGCAAAATTATGACTAATATTTCTAGGGATCTGACGTGAGAAGTGAATGTGGATTTGGCAACAGATCTGTTGAGCAGGAAAGAGCATTTCAATTTCAGACTCGCTCTTAATATGTATAAGAGCAAAATATTTGAAATTTCACTGCAGGAGATACCTCTGTGGAGAAATGTTATCTAGAAGGCATTCCAGAACATCATCTAGTTTTTTTTGTTTGTTTATTTTTTTTTTCTGATTATGCTTATTTAGGAGGACACAAACAGTATATAAGATCAAAGAGAAAAATTAATTTAGGTGACAAATACTGTATCTACTCTAATTTGTGCTTTGTTAGTGAGTTAAAGTATTGAGAAAAGGAATATTGAATGGATGTGATCAGTGTTCACTGAAAGAATAATATCCATTCCTGATGGCTCTAGAAATCAAACTTCCATTACACTTCTAAAACCAAAGTAGAACATATTCAATTCATCTCAGATAAGATTTTCCGTCTGAATAAAAGAAAGTTTAGTCTTCAACGTTGTATTCAAGCACTTTCTTCAGCATGATGGCTTTCATGTGCACCTACAAGGTATACATACATTTCTTCTTTTAAACATGCTGAAATATTTGCTTGTGAGAATTACTACACAAAACAGAATATCTGCTCTTTTTGTAACTTTCTTTTTGTATCACCCTTCTATACTACCACCATGTTATAATAACAGTTAATGAATAACTGAAATTTTGCTTTGTGTTCCACTACTCAAGCTGTCTGTTTAACCCCTGCCAGCTTTTGTGAAAATTAACTCTATCCTAGCCAGAACCAGGATCGGTACAAAGGCAATCACTCACCATCTTGCAGCATCAGCCTGATGTCTAGACAATCTCTGAGCAACAGCTACTTTGGAACAACTGCCTCCCAAGTTTATGGTATGAGCAATAGCATCCGAGCATGATGTTATACAGTATGGAATATCCTTTTGGTCACTTGGGGTCTACTGTCCCATCTCAGCCTCTTTCCCAGCCCCAGCCTACTCCTGGGGCAGATAGTAGGGTGGGAAGAGTGAGAAACAGAAGGCCTCAGTGCTCTGTAGGCACTGCTCAGCTAAAGCACTGGTGTGTTATCAACACCATTTCAGTTCATAGACCTAAAACGCAGCACCATATGGGCTGCTATGAGGAAAGTCTACTGCATCCCTGGCAGACGCAGTACATATTTGTATCCAGTTTCAGCAGCTTCTCCATGTGATTCTGTTTGTGCTGGGATCTCACTGGAGTAAAAAGATGCTGTGCTGAGGCTGTCGGCAGAGAGCGAAGGACAGTTACTCTGTGGCATCCATATGAGGTGTCCAAATCTACACAGTTTTTACAAATTTGTCTGACATTAAAAATATAAATGAACTTACTTTATTTTTCATGATACTTTTATTTAAGCATAAATGAATTTGTTCGGTACAGAAGCATAGAATTTAGTGGCAATTCAGAGAGGTTCTAGTAACCTGAACTTCCTTCTAGTTGCTGCTCCAAAAGGAACAGATATCTCAAAGGTCCTGTATCATGTCTCTCATATTGAGACTATGAGTCTGATCTGGAAAGATTCAAGGCCAGGTTGGATGAGGCTCTGAGCAACCCGATCTAGTTGAAGATGTCCCTGCTCCTTGCAGAGGTGTTGGGCTAGGTGACTTTTAAAGGTCCCTTCCAACCCAAACTATTTTCTGATTCTATGATTCTATGATCTCTGATATACAAAGCATCTGAATACCTGTGTTTCAGCACTGAATCACAGCTAGTATGCGATTTCCTGCATGTCAAAAAAGAGGACTGGGACCAGGGGTGGGGCTGTGTATGTGAAGAAAGAACATGCAAATCTGGCAAATCCTTTCTTAGGAACTTTTGTAATAATACTGATATCTCATCTGGCAAAACGTTGTTTGTCCTGCTTTCCATTTTCAAGGTTTTGTCCCATAACTCTATCCATGAAGTCAAATGAAAGTTAAGATTTAGCCCACTTCTAGGATTAGAAGAGCCACACAAACCAGCACATTTTAAATATGTATAAGTATATACACTTATATACATTTATACATATATAGATAAATACAGAAACATATGTACAAATACATATATATGTACATAATGCAAAACCCTTTACTCCAAAAAGCACATGAGAAAATCACATTGTTTCTTTGATTTTCTAATATAGCTACCTATAATTTAGCATATTTATATCTAATTTTGGAAAGATCTGTTCACAGAGCAGACTTAAACATGCTAGCATTTGAGAAGCTGCAGTGTGATAAGCAGTCAAGGTAACTGCTGTAAAAGTTAGAAATATTTCCTATATTATATAGAAATTCTTCCTATAGGAATTGGTTTGGGATAAGGTCTTACCGACTTACTGTAATCACTACGGGGAAGCATGGTTCTTTACAAACATATTTGCACGTGGGTCAAGTAGAAGACCAGTTTGTGGAGACATAGCTTAAAATGTTCATGCTTCCTATTTAGCTTAGTTTCTGTGTTGCTGTACATTTTTTTTTTTTTGCCTGTACTATGGAACTAGTATCTGCTGATTTTTGGTACAACACTGTGTTAATTGATTTAATGCAAATTTTAGAGGCTTCAGAGGATAATATTTTTTTTTGCCTCAGGCTATGTAGTGATAGTACAGGTGTTCTACAGTTTCTGCAAAATACCACTTAATTTAAAAACCAAAGTTAGTCACAGAGAGCTGCAACTTCAAAAGAGCTGAGTTACTAAAATTGAGAGTTTTAGGCATTTACTTAGGAGACCTACTGGGAGTCTTAAAAATCTGAAAAAAAATCAACAAAATCAAGGATATAATTTGATTCCTTTTGGAGGTAAATAAATATTTAAATAAGTCTTTGAGGAACTTGATTTTTTTAACAGGAAAACTCTTGAATTACATATTTTTTTTTTCTAAGCATACAAATAGAATTGTAATAGAAAACATTTGATCTGTCAAGTTAATTAGTTCCCTTTCAAGACAATTCTCAGTCCATCTGTATTTATTCAACCTGGGCTTGTTATATTGTGGTTTTTCCTACAGGCCAAGATGTCCCACTGTGCATTGTACACTGGTACCACTTTCTGCTCTTACAGTGGTTCCTGGCATTACAGTTCCTGCTGGCAGAGGGAAGACCATGGGCAGGAAAGGGAGGACAAGAGCAGTGTGAACTACATCTTCTGACAACCTAACAAATTAGGAAGCCACAGAATAATGTTAAGTCAAGACAGAACCACATCGAAACACTTTTTAAACCAAAGCAAAAAAGTAATTTTTTTTTTTGGGGGGGAATGCTGAAATGAAATATTTTAAAATGAATTTACAATGTTTTTGTAATATAAAAGATGTGTTTATTAGACATACTTCTTTATATATATAATACAATGTTCATCACATGTACTACATGCATGTTACCAAGCTGGATATATTGTAAGGAATATTGTCTTAGAGAATAAATTATTCTCAAGCTGATGTTTCTGGAAGGATGTGATGCATTAAAAAATTCTCTTTAATTCCACCAGAGCTTTAAATAAAAGAGATATTGAGGGCATGTATACTTTCGTCTAAGATTTGAGTCAATTTATGAAATTATCAGAATGTATAACAATAATTGAATTTTTTTTTTTAATGAATCTGAGTTGCTGAGCTTTGGAATGCTTAGTGCACAGGGAGAAGATATCATGCTGAATCTATATATGACTTAGCTCTTTCAGGGATTTAATCTTAGCATTATTGAGGATGACAGTAATTGGAATTGGAGTGGAGATTTCTAACAGAAACAGAAAAATAGCTTGGCTGCCTGCAAATAGGTAAAAATGGATGACACTAAAACGGAAAGGTCATTAAATATGTCTTTTCTGTTTTAAGATATAAATTTGTATTTATTTAGCCAAATATTTTGTTGTAAAACATATGGAGTCTGTGTTTCATTTTAAGGACCTTCCTGTGTTGTTTTATTTCCTTGTCGTCTGTTATATAAATTTTTTTTTTTTAGCCATTCTTCTGTACAAGGAGTTTAGGACTACATCGAGAATTAAGACTTGTACCTTTCATTTTCAGTGACATGTATTACAAAAATAGCTTAAGGATAATATAGTCCTTTTGAGGACCACATGGAAAGAAACAGCATATAGTTGCAAACTGCTCAGCTCTATGTACTTAATTGCAGTGTTGCAGTCAGGAATCAAGCTGCCATTGGCTTCCTATATAATCAATAGAGAGAATAGATACGGTGCTTCTACTTCTCCTAGGATCTGTACCATCTTTGAGAAATCTGATCTTTACTGACTACCTGGATTGTTTCAGTGAGGCACCTTGAGCTACTTATGAATCGTACTTCACATATGCTATGTTTCCAGTTTGCATGCAGGAAAACACCTCAACAAACATTGGCACACCTTTGAAAGGTAAATTATACATTGAGAGAAATACATGCAAAGGACTAATTGTGCATATATTTGGGTTGACTGTGTGAACCAGCTGGCATAAAATAGGCATGCCAGCAATGCATGTGCTAGATAGTCTGGTTGATTTAAATTTGTGGATTTTGTCTTTCACTATCCGAATTCTGCTTGATTTCATGAATGTTTACAAAGCTCTTCTCACTTCTATTTTTGTGAAATCTAAACTGTGCTCTTCCAGAGTTTGAATTTTGTTTTATTCTTGCTATCTTATCTTATATTTTGAAATATCAAGCTAAAATAAATCACACTTTTATGATAAAGTTCAACAATTAAATATCATAGTCCCACTGTGTGTTACTTTTGATTACAAAAATCTTTTAATACATGATTAGAGGAACTAATGGAATATGAATACTGCTATCCAAATCACAGAGTCACTGAATCATGGAATCATAGAATAGTTTGGATTGGAAAGGACATTTAAAGATATCTAGTGAAACCCCCATGCAAGAAGCAGGGACATCTCCAACTAGATCAGATTGCTCAGAGCCCTGTCCAACCTGGTCTTGAATGTTTCCAGGGACAGGGCATCTACCAGCTCTCTGGGCAGCCAGTTCCAGAGTTCCATCACCTGCATTGTCAAAACTTTTATCATTATATCTAGTCTGAATCAGCTTCCTTCTATTTTAAAATCATTACTCTGCATCTTATCACAACATACCCTGCTAAAATGTGTCTCCCCATCTTTCTTATGAGTCCCTTTTTGGTACTGGAAGACTGCTATAGGGTTTCCCCAGAGTCTTCTCCTCTCCAGGATGTACAGCCCCAACTCTCTCAGCCTGTTGTCATAGGAGAGGTGCTCCAACCCTCTGATCATCTTTGTGGCCCTTCTCTGGATTCACTCTAATAGGTCTATGTTCTGCTCACAGCTGGATGCAGTACTCCAGGTGGGGTCTCAAGAGAGCAGAGTAGAGGGGGAGAATCACCTCCCTCTACTTGCTGGCTATGCTTCTTTTGATGCAGCCCAGGATGTGGTTGGCTTTCTGGGCTGCACGTGCATGTTCCTGGCTCATGCTGAGCTTCCCAAGTCCTTCTCCTTTGGGCTGTTCTCAATCAATTCCTCAACCAGTCTGCATTTGTGCTTGGGATTGCCATGACCCAGGTGCAGGACCTTGCACTTGGCCTGGTTGAAGTTCATAAGGTTTTCATGAACCCATCTGCCCAGCCTGTCAAGGTCCCTCTGGATGGTATCTCTTCCCTCCAGCATGTTGACTGCACCATACAGCTTGGTGTTGTTGGCAAACTTGCTAAGGGTGCACTCTATCCCACTGTCCATATTGCTGACAAAGATGTTAAACGCGTCTGGTCCCAATACTGACTCCTTGAGGAATGCCACTTATCACCAATCTCCATTTGGATATCAAGCCATTGATTGCAACCCTTTCAATGTAGCCATCTAACCAATTCCTTATCCACTGAGTGTTCCATCCATGAAATGCATGTCTCTCCAGTTTAGAGACAAGGATGTCATGTGGGACAGTGTCAAATGCTTTGCACAAGCCAGGTAGATGACATCAGTTGCTCTTCCCTTGCCAACCGGTGCTGTAACACTATCATAGAAGGCCATCAAATTGGTCAAACACCATTTGACCTTAGTGAAGCTGTGCTGGCTATCACCAATCACCTCCTTATTTTCCATGTGCTTTAGCATGGTTTCCAGGAGAATGTGCTCTACGACCTTGCCAGGCACAGAGGTGAGGCTGACTAGTCTGTAGTTCCCTGACTCTTCCTTGTTCCCCTTTTTAAAAGTGGGGGTTATGTTTCCCCTTTCCCAGTCATCACTAGCTTCATCAGACTTCCAGTGGACAGTGGCTTGACAACTTCATCTGCCAGTTGCCTCAGGACTCACAGGTGCATCTCATCAGGTCCCATGGATCACCTTCAGGTTTCTTAGATGGTCTTGAACCTGCTCTTCTCCTACAGTGGGCAGTTCTTCATTCTCCCAGTCCCTGCTTTTGCCTTCCACAACTCAGGTTATGTGGCTAGAGGCATTGCTGGTGAAGACTGAGGTGAAAAAGCCATTGAGTACCTCAGCCTTCTCCATGTCCCAAGTAACCAAGTCTCCTATTCCCTTCTGGAGAGGGCCCACATCCTTCCTGGTCTTCCTTTTATCCCTGACGCACCTAAAGAAGCTTTCCTTGTTGTCCTTGATGTCCCTGGCCAGATGTAGTTCTGCCTTCCTAACCTGATCCTTGGCTGCTTGGACAGCCTCTCTTTACTACCTCATGGTAGCTGCAGCCAAGCCTGTGAACCAGGTCCAGCATAGCACCTCTCCTCGTTGGCTCCTCTATCTCTTGCAGGAAGAAGTTATCATTCACATATTCCAGGATCTCCAGAATTGCCTGTGCCCTGCTGTGTTGTCCTTCCAACTGATATTGTGGTGGCTGAAGTCCCCCATGAGGATCAGGGCTTGTGACCATGAGGCTGCTGCTATCTGTCTGTAGAGGGTCTCTTCCACTCGGTCCTTCTGGACAAGTGGCCTGTAGCAAACCCCCACTGTAATGTCCCCTGTCCCTGCCCTCCCTGTAATCCTGACCCATAAGCTCTCTGTCAGCCCTTCATCCATCTCCAGGCTGAGCTCCATGCACTCCAGCTGGTCGTTGACACAGAGGGTGACACCTCCTCCTGGTCTCCCCTGCCTGTCCTTCCTAAAGAGCCTATATCCCTCCATTCCAATGCTCCTGTTGTAGAAGTCCTCCCACCATGTCTCTGTGATGCCAACAAGGTCGTAGCCCTGCAGGCATGCACACATTTCTAACTCTCCTTGTCTGTTTCCCATGCTACATGTGTTAGCATAGAGGCACCTAATCTGGACCTCCAGTGAAGCTGACTTGCTGGCTAGAGCGGCTGTAATTCCATTGAGATGCACTTAAGGTGCTCTCCTACTTACCTGGAAGCCTTCCCCAGGTTCTGGGCACCTGTTTTGTGGCACTTGTGCCATACTGGACAGTAGTGGGATGAATTATGCTTCCCCTCCCCCAGCAATGTTAGTTTCAAGCCCTCTTTACCAGCCTGGCAAGCCTTTGGCCAAAGATGCTCTTCCCCTTCTCTGTTTAGTGGACTTCATCAGCCCTATACAGACCAGGCTTGTCAAAGCGCGTCCCATGGTCTAGGTAGCCAAAGCCCTGGCTGTGGCATCATTCCTGTTGCCCTTTGTTGATTTGCCAGATTTGACTGGCCCTTCCAGGCCCCTTCCCTTTGACTGGAAGGATTGTTGAGAAAAATAGCTGCACTCCAGAGTCCTTAACCACTGCTCTAGGGCTCTGTAATCCTTCTTGATACTCCTCAGGCACAAATACAGGCTGGGCGGAGAATGGATTGAGAGCAGCCCTGAGGAGAAGGACTTGGGAGTGCTGGTGGATGAGAAGCTTAACATGAGCAGGCAATGCGCCCTTGCGGCCCAGAAGGCCAACCGCATCCTGGGCTGCATCAAGAGAAGCGTGGCCAGCAGGTCAAGGGAGGTGATTCTCCCCCTCTACTCTGCCCTGGTGAGACCCCACCTGGAGTACTGTGTCCAGTTCTGGGGCCCCCAACACAAGAAGGACATGGACCAGCTGGAGAAGGTCCAGAGGAGGGCCACGAAGATGATAAAAGGGATGGAGCACCTCTCTTATGAGGACAGGCTGAGACAGCTGGGGCTGTTCAGCCTGGAGAAGAGGAGGCTCCGGGGAGACCTGATAGCGGTCTTCCAGTACCTCAAGGGGGCCTACAAGAAAGATGGGGAGAGGCTGTTTAGTAGGGCCTGTTGTGATAGGACGAGAGGTAATGGTTTTAAAATAGAGATGGGTAGATTTAGATTAGAAATTAGGAAAAAATTTTTTACAATGCGAGTTATAGAACACTGGAACAGGTTGCCCAGAAAGGTGGTGGAGGCCCCATCTCTGGAAATGTTCAAGGCCAGGCTGGATGAGGCTCTGAGCAACCTGACCTAGTCAGGGATGTCCCTGGTCCTTGCAGGGGGGTTGGACTAGATGACCTTTGAAGGTCCCTTCCAACACTAACCATTCTATGATTCTATAATTCTATGACTTCTAGAACAGGAGCATTGGAATGGAGGGATATAGGCTCTTTAGGAAGGACAGGCAGGGGAGACCAGGAGGAGATATCACCCTCTATGTCAACGACCAGCTGGAGTGCATGGAGCTCAGCCTGGAGATGGATGAAGGGCTGACAGAGAGCTTATGGGTCAGGATTACAGAGAGGGCAGGGACAGGGGACTTTACAGTGGGGGTTTGCTACAGGCCACTTGTCCAGTAGGACCGAGTGGAAGAGGCCCTCTATAGACAGATAGCAGCAGCCTCATGGTCACAAGCCCTCATCCTCATGGGGCTAAAGACATGTGGGTCAGTGTCAAAAGCTTTGCACAGGTCCAAGGAGATGATATCCATTGCTTGTCCCTTTTCCACTGATGCTGTCACCCCATCATAGAAGGCCACCAAATTGGTCATGCACAATCTGCCCTTGGTGAAGCCATGTTGGCTGTCACCAACCACCTCTTTGCTCTCCATGTGCCTTAGCATGGTTTCCAGGAGAATGTGCTCCATGGAATAGGTTGCCCAGAAAGGTGGTGGAGGCCCCCATCTCTGGAAACGTTCAAGGCCAGGCTGGATGAGGCTCTGAGCAACCTGACCTAGTCAGGGATGTTCCTGCTCCTTGCAGGGGGGTTGGACTAGATGACCTTTGAAGGTCCCTTCCAACCCTAACCATTCTATGATTCTATGATTCTATGACCTTGCCAGGCACAGATGCAGGCCTCTGCATCCTTGGCCCCTTTCCCGTCTGAGTGTTTTGGTGGCGAGTTTTTGGCTGTTTGGCCAAGTGCCTACTGCACTTGGAATCAAGT
Source organism: Chlamydotis macqueenii (assembly GCF_036417535.1). NCBI lineage: Eukaryota > Metazoa > Chordata > Aves > Otidiformes > Otididae > Chlamydotis > Chlamydotis macqueenii. The sequence goes on from NC_141593.1 coordinate 44,568,372, forward strand.
GTCGAACTCTTTCTGAGCCTCCCTGATGTTATGCAGCCTCCTGACTGCCTCCTGCAGGCCAGCCACCCACCTCAGGAGCTCCTCCACCTGGGCACACTTTCTGCAGGCAGGGCTGCCACCGGTCCTTGTCCTAGGAGAAAGGTCCAGGAACTTCCTGCAGTCTGAGGTCTGCACTGTAGCCTCTCCATTTGGCTGCTCCATCTGCATGGAAGCATTGGCTGCAGCTGGGGTGGATGGTGCAGGCCTCCCAGCCAGAGCTGCAGCCTTTGCCCTCAGATGAGTGCCCACCATTCTGCCTTGAGGGTCGAGTAGAACAAGTGCCCTATGTTGGTGCACAGATGCTGGATTGTGTATGCCTTGTGTCTCCCTCTTGCCCAGTGGAATGCCCTCCGTTGAAGAGTAGGTGCCCGCCCTGTGTGCCTTTCAGTGCAAACTGATGTGGAAACTGCTGCACCATGGCCTTGCTGACATGCCATGTCCTGTTCGCACTCCCTGTTTGCTGGTGCTTCTGGTCACTGGCACCCCCTAAGGGCTTCCTTTATTATGTAGGGGGTGGAGCCGGGCCTCTAGTGCCCCTGGCTGCACCGAGGTTTCGTCATCCCGTTTCCTGGGAGCTGCAGGCTTCTAGCAGCTCCTAGTGCCTCTTTCAGCTCCCCCTTGGTAAATGCTGTCATTTACCAAGATGAACTGTGTAGATTCCAGTCTGTGTGCACACTATCACTCTCACATCTGGACATGGCACCTGTGTACACAGAATCACTTGGCTCATTTTTGCTGTATTACATTGACAACAAGCCTCTGAGATTCTCAGAGAAAAATTCATTTTGCAGGCTACAAGCTCCAAGCTCCAGACTCCATTAAATGGGTAATATAAAGTAACAGATACCATTGTTTGTCAGAAAGCTATATTTTTATCAAACAGAAAAAAAAAGAATACAACTTTTCCTTACCAAAGTTTTATCTATAATTTCCTTCTTTTCACTGATATTTTCAATATAAGCAAATTCCATGTGGGAAGTTGAAAGTTTTAGTTGAAAGTCTCAGAAGCTGAATTCTATATCTCTTTCTCTGTGAGGAATATTAACTTCCAGAAGAGCAAGTTTGTAATATTTTTACTCTGTCTTCTCTTTCTCATTGACGTCTACACTGCATTCATAGGTATATTTGTCCAGAGACAGTGCCAGCATTATCTCAGGAGACATGAGTTTCTTCCTTTAGAGGGGAAGATATAAAATGTAAACTAATATCGTTATTGAACTGAGTAAGTGAATTCAAGCCTTACCAACATTCTTCTCTGCAAAGAACAGAAGAATCACAGAAACAGTCAGATATATAACCAAGTCTTTCTAGGGGCTTTATATACTTCTACCACCTATGAAAAAGCAAAATGGCTTGGTACAATTTCTTATTCGGTATATGAAGTACTAGATACTACAGAAACTATTTAATGAGAGTGGTAGAAATGACACTGGGAGCAACCACTCTCCTAATTTTGAAAATATATCTTTCTTTTGAACTGTAAAGCAACTTTTTCAGATAGAAGTGGGATCACCAAATGCAAGGATACAGCAGGTAAAAAATCATATAATTGGCTGTTCATGTGGTGAAGAATAAATAATCTAAGAAAAATCAACCAGCAGTATATCTTAAAAATACGGGAAAGGCAGAAGAATACTCACCTAGAAAAATAGTCAGGCGAAGTGTATACGCAATTAAGAGGTCAGGGGATACTTAAAGTTTATTTGTTTATTTATTTATTTATTTATTTTCTGAAATTCTGCTAGAAAGCTCATTAAAAGCAGATTCCTGAAAGGAAAGTCACAACCTGTACCACATATTTAATTCGGTTAGGTGAATTTTAGATCAAGTAGTTATTAAGATCAAGGTGCAATGATAAATAGGAATTTTCCTTTTTTTTTTTTTGACCAGTATCTCTACCTGCATATTTTATGAAAATAATGCTGGATGATCTGTAAATAGTTTAGGAGTCTGCTTGTGGCAAACAGCCTGATGAAAGACAGATGCATAAGGAAATAAAATGGCCATGATTTCTCTAAGGAAGACCAGTTCCATATGGAAGTTTTTTTCAGAATAACCATACTTTCAAATTGCAATTTTGGGGTTGTACAGCCAGAGCATTACCACTAAGAGCTGCTGGTGTAGTGTGGTGTGTACTGACTCTCCACACAGGGCAATGGCACAAGCAAGCTGAGGGGAGAAAGAAAATGGAGATGTACCACTGTGGATGTCTGTCTATGCACTCACTGTATGAAAGAGCCCTTTGTCTGTTTACAAATCTACTTGGATGTGGTTTTCTGTCAGTTGAATATCTGCAAATTGTGACTAACTTGCATGCTGAAGAATGAGGTCTGGGTTTCAGGAAAGAAAAAGATAAATCTCCATCTGTGCTGCTGGCGCTTCAGAGTTGATGGGCTCAGTGGAAAGACAGAGAGAGGGGGAAGGAGACACTGCATGCCAGAGTAAATATGGAAAAATTAGAATTCAAAGAAATGAAAACAAACCAGCCTCTGTTTAATTTATTATCTCTCAGTGAGGCAGTAATTGTATGTGGCTCAAAAATAGTCGCACTAAGAGGATGTCTGTGTGGCATAGCTCGTCCCTGGTTCTCATGACTAATTAATCCCAGGTGGATTTCTGCACTAATGCGGCCATTTTACTTCTAGTAAGATGAGCTAGCTTCGATGTTTCTACACATTGTCCAGTAGTTTAATTATGCTGAATTGCATCTGGATTTCTGTTTCTGTTGGAACAGAAAACCACACATATTTTGCTACACTAACTTTTGTTATGAATCCATGAACTAAAATCTGTGCAGAGGTTGGCCATGTTTCATAAAACAACACTCGAACAAAACCCCAAAGTTTAGGTGACCATTTGAATTATTTCAAAATTTTAACTGAAATTATTTAAAGATATGCTGTGAATATAGTTCTCTCCTCTGTTTCTGAGGTGACAGAGTATACACAAGAAGCATCAATAACTAAAAAATTGGATTTTTCCACATGCTAAGGTTGTAATTCTTGCTGAAGATAATGTGTTATTGTAAAAACAATTAGCAGACAAGATGTGTAACAGTCAAGTGTGTTAATCAGTATTTTTACTTAATCTTTATCAATAATATTGGTAGTCACCAGCTTTTGGTATAATGGTATCTCTTTTCCATTGTATTTAAAGTACTGATACAGGGAATTAATGGTCTGCTAAATATTGCTTGATTTAGGAGACTAACTGTCTGCTAGAGAATGCCTAACAATCCTGTTTGCCTTGAAACTCACTTAAGCTTATCAGGGACTGGTATTTGTCAAGGACTAATATGTGTAGCAAAGGACGGAATGTTAGTTCCACCACAAATCTGGTCAGAAGTCGGGAAACTGCTGAAATCACCAAGTGAAAGGAGAGCATGGGTGAATGACTAAAGTTCATCTAGAGGAAGATAAGACCCCTGAAGAAGTAAATGACCACCAGAGACAGATATGAAATGCTAACACAAGTGTTTTTTTAATAACCCCGCCTCACTTATGCATATGTATGTTTGTATTACGCAATCCTATGAACATGTATACCTGCACCATATAAATTTTTTGGTAAAATGTGCTGTCGGGGTGCATGCTTTTGGAGGAATGATCTCCCACGCACCCGGTGCCGAATAAACATGCCTGCTTTGTAACTCTTTCGGAGTTGTCGAGTTTGATCCGTGCGTCAGTACAAATTTTCTCTGATGTATTTACAATCAAACTGCCTTACAAAGTTTTTCAAGGAACCGTATAGTAAGCTAATAGTCTCTTTATTTTTCATTGTTGCCTTGTCAAATTCCCTTTCATACCTATTTTTTTTTTTTTGTACATAGGCAAACTCTTTATCTGTAAGCGTTTTAGTTTTGTAGAACTGCGTATTTACTTCTGTATGAGCAATATGTAACACAAATAATTGACCATAAAACTGCTTAAACATCAGTCATTTATATGATTCACATGCGAAAAGTAAATGATGACAAGGTATCTGTTTTCAGTCATAATCCAGATTTTGTCTGTCTATGGCACAAAATAGGATGATGCATGCATTACAAATGCAGATATTGAGATTAGCTCTAAGTTTCTACTTTGGGGATGAAATCCCTCTCTAGGCTGTCTCAGATATGCAGGGTATTAGGCACATCGTCACAATACAACCCTTCAGCTTACCTTCTTTGGGTACTTTGATCGGTAATACAACAGTTATTGAAATGTTCAAGAACTAAACTGTCAGTAGCATCAGCACAGCTGAAACTTCTTTCAAGTGAATGAAACTGCTGTTTCATTCACTTAAAAGAAGTATCCAGAAGACTATGTTTCTTACCTGTTGCTTCAAGTTTGTGTAAAATCTACATGACATTTATTCATTTATTTTTAACTCATAAATTAATTTTTTAACTGCAAATGCAAGGGATTTCTTAGTGAGAATTTTGATTCCAGGGCAGGTAGTCACATCTATCAGACAAAATTATTGACTTTCAAAACTACATGACCATAAAAAATGCCATATTTTCCTCTGCTGTTTTCAACTAAGATTAAATGTTTGTATTCAAACCTGTAAATCTGGGAGGCTTATCAATGTCACACATGTGACTTAAAGGCATGACTGCTGGTTCCAAAGGAGGCAGCTGTAGAAGTGGAAAGCAGAAGAGTCTTTGCAAAGACTTTTAGCATGTTTTGGATTGCTTGACTCCAGTTTCTGAACTCCAGGACTGGGTAACATGGCAGCAAGATATTTATGTGAGTCCTTTAAAAACAAGAAGGTGTTTTAAATGTGATTGTTAGGACATGCCTATGAATAGCCATAATTTCACCATTACTGTCATTCTGCAGAAACAAATACTTATTCTGTATTCATGGATTTATTCACATGTGAAATGGAGAACATAGGGAATGTGTTTTACCCTCTTAAAAATGTTATGCTAAAAGCATTCTTTTAAGTTGGCCAATAGGTATCAAATAATCATCTAAACCCCAGAAAAGTATATTAGTAAATATGTTCCGTTTATTATCATCAAGCCAAGAAATCAAGGATCTGTTTTATATACAAGAACTGACAGAGGATGATGAACTAGAAGGTAAATCCAAGCCATAAAATATCTGGGAGTTACTATAATATTGTCCGTGTCTGGAAGTAACAGAACAACACAAACACGGCACTTCTGTAACTCTGCCAGGTTCAGACTGCCTTATGTGCTGCTTTATCAGCTATTTCTATGCATCCATGTCCACAGCTGGGCTCAGTGAAACCAGTCTGATGAACTAAAGTTGTGGTCGTGCTGATATACTAGATCCAATCTGTGTTGAGTTCTTGTATGAAAGAAATCTGGATTTCATTTGATATATGTGTACCAGGAAAAAAAAATAGGACAATACTGGTTACGTTCAAAAGTGGGAACCTCAGTAAAGCAAGAACTTTGTTTTCCTTGCAGGTATTGTTGCAAGGATGGGAAGCTGGCTGAAGTGGGTTATTAAGACAGCTTTGTGGAGCTCTGTAAGAGTCTTCTTTCAAGGATGAATGATACTGAAGTTAAAAGGGCAGAGATCCTTCTTTGAGAATGAGTAAATGGCCAGAGGAATTCCAGTTACTCGGAAGCAAATCTTGATAATTAGCTTGGAAATAGCCTCTGAAGTGCACACCAGCAGCTTATAATGAATGAGATAAGAGAAAAGAATGAATAATAGTTGTAAAAAGAAAGGCAACCTGAAAAACTGCTGAACTTGGAAAAGAGTAGTTGTAGCAAGGCTTTTTGTGCTGGTACTTACTAGTAGAAAATTAACCACTTTGCACCACAACTTTATATTCTCTGAAAAGTGCAGTGAGTCCTTTCTTTTTGCTTTTTACTGCCCTTTTTAAAAGATAGGAATTAGTTGACTATTACATTTTATTCTGTCATTCATAAGCAATCATCAGCAAATCTGTTTCAAAATCCAAAAGTCTCCACAGTTGCATTCTCTCCTCTTTATCATCCTGGACATATTGCAAATTTGAGGATCTGGTTGCAGTCATCAAACAAAAAAAAAACCAAAAAACGAATGTGAGAGAAAAACGTGTATAGCACCAAAACACCCAGTCTACTCCATATCAGGGTTCATATCAAACAGACAAAACTGTCTTTGACAGGGGATCCTTTGATTTACATAGTGTTAGTGAGTGTTTCTGATAAAATACTCCTATTCATACAGTTAAAATATATCACAAGCACTATGATTAGGGCAAGTAAGACTCTGGTGTGTTGTTTTTCTACTTCTAGCTGGGACTGTCAGTTCAGTTTTCGAAGTCTGCAGGATAAAAATCAATTAGCTAAGTAAATACATGAAGATACTGGTATTTTATAGCTGTTTTGGAATATACTTACAAGTAAATTATGATTCAATATATTGTAATGACTAAGAGGCAGGAAAACAAATTCAAAAGGAAATTGACTTATTAGTACAAGGTAGTGGTAGAACTGGAAAAGGATCCACACTTAATCCCTTGTCCAGTGCTCATATCACCTGAATTTGTTGCTTCTGTCAGTTGGTTGCAGAAACGACCATGAGATTCTCTGAATCTTAAACACTGTAGAGTCTTTCATTTGCCTAGAAAGTCCATTTTGGTTCTTGGAGCCATGTTGGCATTTCAACTGCTTTTCAATTAAAACTGTAAGCAGTTCTGTGTCTTGAATATAGAATCGCTCTACAGCTAAGATGGATTGTTGCTAAACCATACAGCTATCCTAAAAGTATCAGAGAAACTCATAGTTTTCTGCAATGTAGCAACCAATGTGCAACCGAATCTGTACGGCTTCATAGTTTACTTACTCATATGATGTACTTAAGAAAGCAGTGAGTCTACATGCATTTTATGGTCTTCAGTGTTTTCCTGTCTGTATGTTCCAGTAAAGCTAGAGAATGTTTAAATCCAGCAACTGAGGTCACAGATGTGTGTTTCAAGTTTACTTGCTTAGGGCTTCCATGGAACTATATTCTGTAGTATAAGCCAGTGATGGGAGATTTATAGAAATTAGCAAGAATGTAAGAAAATCTAGGTGCAAAGTAATTAACTAAAGAAAAAAAAATCAGTAAGTCATTAACTATGCAATTGCATTCATGTTAATGTGTTATAATTGTGAGGAACATTTGAGGAATTCATTTACCATTTAATACAATAACTTGTACCAATTTAATTAAAAATCACTTAGCCTATAGACATCCACTATTAAAAATTCTGACCTTAATAATGCTATCTTGCTAATATTCATTGGATTAATCCACATTTAAGCCTGTGCATCACTGAGATGTAAAGCTATTCATTTGTTTGACTACTGGTGTCCAAAGTTTAAATTATAAGTAAATGAAAACGAATGCCTATTTGAGTGATTAGATGACCTGTACGTTTTGTTGAATGCTTTCCTGCTAAGTACTTATGCTTGAGTATGTAAGTTTTTATTTTAGTCAACACTTTGGTTTTTTTTTTGTTTCACATGAAACATGGATTTAAATTTCATTATACATTTTAGTATCTTCCTTAAATTGAAATATTAAATAATAGTATAGTGCAACGGCATTCTTACAAATATATTAAAAAAGTCAAAAAAGATGTTGCAGAAAACTTCCAAGCGTATGTATTAAACACCAATTATTACACAAGAACATCTACATTATGCTGAGCATCTCTGAAGTGATAAGATACACTTTGAATTGTGTTTATGTCCTTAAATCAAAAACATTTTATATCACCTGTGATGTATTCAGCAGCTGGTATGGTGAGACTGAATGCTCAGCAAGCTCAAAATTAATTGAAAGCCATTTCCATCACTTTTCCCTAAGAACTGACACTGGAAAGCCAAAACTAATACTAAGAATATTTAAAAAAATATATTGTCTCATAAATAGAACATGTATCTCCATCTTTTTTTTTGATCCAGATTGTCGTAGTAATTTAAATACTCAGACATCACACTTCCATTGAAACTAACATATCTTTGAGAAACTGGACTGCTGTTAGTCCTCCAAGGCAGGAGTTGATAGCATGAACAATATTTCATGACATTAGTGCACAGTATAAGTTTCCTTTACTCAATTGAGTAAGAGTTCACTTGAGCTTGAGAACCAGAAAAAAATTACAAAGGTTATTTGATTTTCAGTGGCCCTGGAAAACAATATAGATATCAATCCTATTGTAGGTACAATCATGATGTGTTCTCACTCTTTCTAAAATATATGTACACCCCCACCCCACGCTTGTTATATAAGTCATTTTTCTGCTGTACTTCTTAAGCTGATTTAGCAATCTTCAATTGTTGTAGTTCAGCCCCAATTGGGACCAGACTACGCAGTGTCTCTCTCACTACCCCCACCCTCCAAAAGAATAGGGAGAGATAATATAAGGAAAAACAGCTCGAGGTTTGAGATAAGGACAGGGAAAAAATCCTTAAAGTTACCATTACGGGCAAAACAGACTTGACTTGTGGAAAACTATTCATTTATTACTACAAATAGCAAGACAGTGAGACAGAGAACAAGATAACCTCCCCCCACTCCTCCCTCTTCCCAAGCTTAACATTATCTCTACTATCTTCCCCCCTTGAGCGGCACAGGGGAGAAGATGGAATGGGGGTTGCGGTCAGTTCATCAAGTGTTGTTTTACGCCACTGCTTCATAGTCGGGGGAAGAACTCCTCACATTCCTCCCCTGCTCTGTTGTGGGGTCCCACCCATATGCCACAGTCCTTCGTGAAACTGCTCTGGAGTGGGTCATCTCTTCCACGGAGTACAGTCTCTCCAGAACGGCTGTCCCAGCGGGCCCTCCACGGGCCACAGCCGTCTTCAGGCATCCACCTCCCCTGATGTGGGGTCCTTCACAGGCTCCAAGTGGATATCTGCTCCTCTGTGGACCTCCATGGGCTGCAGGGGGACAACCTGCTCCACCATGGTCATCACCTCAGGCTGCAGGGAAATCTTGGCCAGGAGCCGCATTACTCCTCCCCCTCCTTCTGAACTGACCTTGGCATCTGCAGCTGTTCCTCTCACAAGAAAAGCTCTTCACAACAGGCTGGCAGACGCCTCTCAGAATCTCTTCACATCATCCAGCTCATCTCCACTTCTTGCAGCCGGGTCGGGCCGAGTCGGGCCCAGTCGGCTACCTGGCGAGAGGCCACAGGGTGAGGCCTGCAAGGCCCATGAGGCCTGCGCCTCCCCTTCTGTGCCTCTGCCCCTGCTCAGCTTCTTCATATCTTCTCTTCTTTTTTTTTTTTTCTGTTTTCCCCTTCTTAAATACGTTATCGCAGAGGCGTTATCATGGAACATTCTTCTATGAATTGGCTCGGCCTTGGCCAGCAGCGGGTCCACCCTAGGCCCGGCCGAGTCCACTGAACAAAGGGGAGCAACTTCTAGCAGTTTCCTACAGAAGCTACCACCTTAGGCCCCCACCTTACTAACAAAACCACAACATTCCAACCCTCGCCTCTGCGAATTACGTATTTAAGAATTCTAGTTAAAACACACACACATCAACAGAAAAAAAAAAATAATTCCCCGCACCAAAATAAAAATAATATCCTAAAAACGCCAACAATGGATAGACCATACAGTTTACACACAATTCACCACTTGTCCCTTCACCACAATCAGAACATAAGTTATTGAGAGAAATTTTTTAAAAGCAGTTATGAACCTGTATGACGTACAGCAGAAGGGAGAGAGAAAGAAAACTATAAAGGGAGAGAGGAAGAAAACTATAAAGTTAATACCTCGCATTTACAGGCTACACTGAAATTTTCCTTCAGTTAATTTTTTTTTTTTCTCCAACTTAGTATATGAAAGTTGTAATAGAAATACTTATAAAAGGAGGTCTAATATTGAGCATAACTGCCTAGCAGATATTTGCTATGAGGTAAATTGAATAAAACACCCAAAATTTTCATAAAATACTTTGGAGCAATTTCTAGCAGTCTACAAATTGCTGTACAAGGTTGAATTTTAAAAAATACAGTCAAAGATGACCAATGGAAAAGAAATGTGCACTACTAGTTAATTTTATTTTTTTCCCTTGGCAAATCTAGTTATTTAGATTCTAGATTGCAGGAAGTTGACAGTTTCTCACTTTAATTCATAGACATTTCTAATCTTCACAAATTTAATGTGGTCCATGTAATGCAATGACATCTAGACAGACAGTTCTTTCAGCTTTGATATTGGCCTATCAAAAGTCTGGAATGCTTTGGATGTTGCAAGATATTTTAAGGGATCATTTAACAGGCCATAGTTGCCCCTTTATCTAACATTCTTAGCAATTCTGTGTCTTGGAGGGTAATGCAGTTAAGGACACTATCTCTGTATTGGATGTGTAAATGACTTTCTAAAAGCAAATAGCTGCTTTGATTGATCTGTAAGCCAAAGAACTGACAATCAAAAGACGGGTTTTGGGTTTTTTTTAAAAAGTGTATTTTCTTTGTTGGTAACAGTAAAATTTTCAGATACTGAGCAACTTCTTTACTATTCTTTACTATTAAATAGAAAGTTATCCTCTTGTATGTACTTTATGGTGTATAGCTGACTTGGGTTACTTCAGAAGGATGATCTAAACAGGTAAAAGCAGTCTTAGGGATCTAGATCTGCAAAGACTCCCAACAAACACAAGCAATCTAGCAGTTCTGTGTCTTGCAGTTTTATTGCTGTATTACGGAGTCCTTGATTTCTTTCTTTCTTTCCAATCCAGAAGATCGGCATTTATATAAGGATCTGACTTTCATTAAAAATAGATTTACCACTCCCTTAGTACTGTGGTAAAAACTCATGAAAGAGACCTGGAGTGAATTGTGAAAGTAAAAGTAGAAGGTGAACTAAAAAATAAATTTTTGCATTATTTCAAAATTTATTGTATTTTTTAAACCCATCACATGTGTTTTGTAATGAGACTTACACTTTTCAAACATGGTTGTGAAGAAAACTCTGTCTTCCCTCTTGACTCAAATGGCAAAGCTGTCTCTGGGTGTGTGAATTGGATTCCATTTGGATGAAACTAAATTACATACTCCAAGAACAGTAGTTTTACTAACAGGAGATGATTCCATATACATGTTCTTTGGCAGGGGCAGATACTTAGACTACTTTTACCTGTCTTCTGCAGGTCGAGTGACCCTTGAGCATATGAGCAAAACGTTAAAGTACAGGTAAACAGAAACAGACTTCTTTTTGCACTTACTCATCTGTAAATAGAAATAGTTAACTCTGATCTCCTTACAGACGATGATTAAAGATATAAGTTCATAGTTTCTATTGTTCTGTCAGTAGAAGGAGAGGAGGTGGAAATGGGAGAGAAAACACTTCTGAATTAGAATTGCAGAACCTTCCCATTCCAAATAGTAATGCAGATTAAATTTCTCTGAAAGATTAAAAAAAAATCAATAAAAAGTAGCATTTGAACAGCAGAAGTAAATGCCTCATTTATAATAGCCCTCTTTCGCCAGAACTAAAAGCACATTATTTTCCTAATGCAGTAAAATCACAAAACTGATGTTAGTAAGGCAAACTTTTTCCTGTCCCTATTGCTTATGCAACTACAGTACAAACAGTAAGTAATGAGCCATGAAGCCATTTTTTTCTAGTAGCTTTCCACTTAATAGGATGCAGATGCAGTGATAAATTGAAATATGGCACAAAAATCTATGAAGTTACAGAGAGCAACTGTAAAATGAAATCCTTACTTCTGTGAAAAACAGAAAAACACACAAGCTCTTCCTGTTTCTTAACCTTACCTGCAACTGTTTTTTTCTGTGTACGTTTGTAGAGGAGATGTTATGTTATGCTCTTGAAAGTGATACAATTAGACACAAGGCAAGTCACAACAGAGTACTGCTCAATGACTATAATAGGAGAAAACTTCGTAATACTGAAGGATGGACTGATTTGTCAGTCTCAGCTGAAAAATGCTAAGGCTAATTGAAAGACTTTTTGGAAGTTGTTTAAATTTTTTCTTTTTTTCCCTCTTTTAAGGAAAAAAGGCACAGAAAAAAATTATTTGTATCTTGAAAAGATACGCTGATTCAGAGTTGATTATGGTTGATGTCTTCTATTTTTGACATGTTATAGGGACTTATCCACTTCTTCTCTACATTGTGATAGATACTTTTAATGTTTTTTTTTTTTTTTTTTTTTTTTTTTCAGGGCTACATTTTTTGTTTTTCTGGAAGCAGTTTGCCTAGCCTTATGTAATATTTCCAAGGAAGACAGTACTGAGAACTGGGAAAGAAGTATCTGAAATATCATAGCAGGCAGATATCTCCTGAAAGCTTTGGTCCTTTAAGAAAGAACAGACACATTTACTTGTATTTAGGGTGACAAAGCCATGTGGAATTCATTAATTGAGTATCCCGGGGTTCACAATTAAACTTACTAAACAGGAATAAGTTTGGACCCTCCAACCTATTGATTTGTGACTAGTGTAAACAAAAATTAAACCGTAGATTTGCTTCTGGCACTTCAGGGTGGTTGCTCAAGTGCTGTGCAGCAGGAAGACTTTCTCAAAAGTAAACTCGAGAAATTAATTACAGAGTATATTATTAGTGCATAATAGTTACCTCTGCCAAACTGATAACATAACTAGCCATAACATGGCTAAAACAATTAGAGATAAGGCTACAAAAATACAATTTATTTGTAAATTGCATAATGAAAACAAAAATAAGTTGTCCAGACATTGGATTGTGTACTATATATACCAAAGAAATTTGCTTTGCTTTTTCCCTCATACCATATATTTTTTTTTTCTTTCTTTCTTTTTTTTTTTTTTTTTTTAAGGGTAACTTAACTTGATAACTAAACCCAGTCCTTTGGATGTGTCTGTAGAACTTCAATTTTCTGCAAGCATTACTGTTTGTAGAATAAAGAATCATGACAGTGTTTTTCTGCTCTTCTTTATAATGTCCAATGCAAAAACATTCATGAACACTGTGTAAGAAATTCCCACTAGTCAAGGAAAAGATCCAGGGGTTGGCTTAGCTCAGCCAATCAAACTCATCAAATCTGAATGTTCTCCTGAATTACATATTTGAATTTAACTCTTTCCTTATCCATATGACAACATTATTTTCTTCTAAATAACACTATGCAATCAAACGTCTGGTTTTATAATAGTTGCCAAATGAGGTCTTCATTTAGTAATTCTTGGGAAGTCAGAGACCCTGAATTTAAAATAAAAAAAAAATTCAAAAGTGACTGGAAAAAAATTAAATTGCTTTAAAATGGAAAATATGAAGATGACTGTTGCATATAGGAAGATTTTTTTTTTTTGTCTTTCCTTTCTTCTGTGGCTAAAGAAGTTGAAGTAGACTTAGATGTGTTCTGGTTTTTCCCATGATTCATAAACCAACTCACATTTTAAGAGCAAATATACCTAATAAAATGACCACTTTTTCAAAGTTTTTCACTGGTTAGTAGGAAGTTAAACAATATAGAAAGAAACCTCATTGCACAAACATGATAAATTCCATACAGAAAAGTGAGCCCCTCTATAAAAGAAAAATGAACATATGAACTACTTTCCTCTGCGTATTTTGTATTTAGGGATTCTTATCAGACACTCGCTTTATGAAACACTTATCTTGAGCACATGCCTTGTAAGGCAGACCAACAGAAAAATACCATTGAGTTTTCTGTAAGCTCTTGACTCACTTGTCAGAGACTCTTATCACTGTATTAAGTAACTGTTTTTACTGCTGATGTTTTTTTTTTAAGAGTTAAAACCACTAGGTATGTCATCTGGAAGACTAGATTTTACAACAGACAGGACATATATTCCACTAGCTGTACTTCAAAGAATGTACTCTTACTGACAACTTACTTTTCCTTTTTTTTCCCTTTTTTTTTTCTTTTCTTTTAATTCATTTCATTCACACATTCTTATACGGAGTATATGGAATACAATTTTATCCAGATATAACTTGCTTTTTGAATGACGAGACAGCAGACTAAAAGGGTGAAAATGGTTTTCCTCATATGGAAAGTACTATTCTGGTTTTTTGATCACTTTTGGAAAATCATTCTACAATTTCAGGTTATCAAATTTGATCTAAATTAGAACTTGGAAAGTGAGAAAATTAAAACTGAAGTATTTGTAAACTAGTTAATCAAGAAATAAGCTTTTAATGAAACATGATTAGAAAATAATAATTTATTAAAGCATAGAAAGCATGTCTATCATGAGCTAGAAGTATGTCAGACTTTATTTAACACTTTATCACCAGACATTAACTCGAAAACACCCCCACAATTTACCAGCATTTAATTTACATCAAAGTTTTATATTGATGCAGTTGGCTCCAGTGCATGTGACACATAGATGAACTGATAACATCCTTAGAGTTTATGTACCTAATATGTGTCTTACTTTTGGACTGTGATAAAACATTCTGTATTTATATAGATTAGTTATAAATACCACAAAGAAATCTAAAAATATTACAGTAGTAACTTGTAAAGCTCCTAACTGACTAGAAAACATTTCTGGTTACTTTCACCTAGCTGTCTGGAGGAGAAAGCTTGAGATAAAGGATCTCTGTCAGTTCTTGCATCCTCACAGGTTTTAGTTTCCAAGATGTGCCAAAAACTCATGGATCACTATGATCAAATGCCACTCCACAAGTTTAGGATCTATGAGGGGGAAAGTATGCAGCAGTGCAGAGTGATTAGCTCTCAGGATCGCCAGTCCTGTTCTGGGACCAGCACTGATGCTACAGTTGCTACAGGATTTTTGCTTGTGAAAATACAACATAAACCCGCTTAATTTTTGAGGCAATGTGCTGAGACGTAAGAGCTGGAATCTGGAAATTATTGTACTTGAATAAAATCCCTTCAGTCCAACTGAGAATATAACAATTTAAATGCTGATCTCATATGGCTCTTACAAGTACTTGGGCATGCTTTCTTTCATGTAGAAGATGAAAAACTTACTTAAAAGTCATGAAAAGTTTATACCATGAAATAAGAGGAAAAAATCCAAGTGATCCAAAGAAAATTAGCTATCAGGAGAAAGTTTCTGTAGTATGGTTTTTTTTTATATGAGTGTTTAAAAATGATGCATTAATTTAAGGGTATCTTCTCTGTTCATCTTTTTAAGCCCTCCTAGCTATATAAGTCATGTATGTCATGTGACAGTGTGTAGAAATGCAGATATCAAAGTCTTGATCCAGAAGTGGAATGTCAGCTGTTCTTTTTCTAAAGGATAAATCGATATTATTCCTGGTTTGTTATTGAGATATTTTGTCTTGTATTTTTTGTTTTCCATCCATATTTGATTTCATTTACTTTTAAATGTAGCCAGTAATTAATATCTCAGAGCAGGTCTGATTTCCTATGGTAAGTAATTATCCGTTATGTTGTTCTTCATAACAACTGATTTGCATCAGTTGCATTAATTTGTAGCAGTACCTATTTAAAAAGAAACAGTCTATGTGGTGATCTTCCAACACAGTTGGAATGAATTTATTTAGGTTTATTTAAAATTTATATTAAATTTAACACAGTTGGCACAAATATGCATGGTAATAAAATTGTCATACTGGCTTAGAGCCAGAGTAGACTAGCTTTGTGTTCTGTCTGAGACATTTGGGTGCATCAGTGGAGGATGAATGAACTGAACAAATAAGAAAAGAAACAATCTGCATTACACTTCTGTTCATTTTAGGCATATATACTTGGTTTCATCCACATCTCTGTGAGGAAAATTTAAGATTTTTTTTTTTTAATACTTAAAATATCCAGGCATAGATCAGTATAATTTTATCTCTTTTTAAATGTTACTTTAGAACATTTGTACTGTGTGTAACATACTACTCATACGTAAGTTTTATATGCAGTTACAGGAAGAGCATCAGAAGTCTGGAGAAATAGACTGGGATGAGGAGGTAAGAGACATTTGTGTTGTCATTCCAGTGTTCTCCCCTGTACCCCTTCTCTTTCCTGAGGGCTGTGAAAAAACTCTCCCTTTGAGTAAAATGTAAGTAAGTTAGTCCATTCACATACAGCCTATGGGCTTCTGTCTACTAGTCGCACAAGCACTTTTTGCTACACAAGGTAACTGCCTGTGTTGAAGAGCAAACACTAGTTACTTCATAGCCTCATATACCCCATGACGACATGTTTATGTGTCCGTGCCTATTATAGGCTGGGGAGAGATTATTACCATTCAATATGGCTAATCTTTCTTCAGATTCAAGCCCTGATAAAGAAAAGAGTCAATCTTAAATATTGATTGGGGAGCAGGGAGGAGGCAATGCAAATGGTCGATGTTTTCACTAATTGATTTTTGGACTATGATGATGTTTTCTTTTCAAACACTTGTCTTAAATATATTGTAACCAATGACTGGGTTGTAATTGCCATAAGCCATCTTACATGGGAGCACCTGGAGGAAATTCTGATGGCTGAAGTTGGAGTGAGTTTTGCCACTAGCTTCATTCTTGATAAATTACTATTTCTTGATTGTTGGAAGCCTTTTACATGTTCTACGGTTTCAAAAGTTTGGCTGTACCTGTAAAGAATATAAAGAAAGTTTTAGTGTGTCCTGCACCCTCTGGCACTGTTTATGAAGCTTTTTTTTTGTGTGTGTGTGTGTAGTTTACCCCTTCACTCTTGAACAGCTTAGATAAATATGTTATTTATCTATCATTGGTTTTCTAAATTATATATAAATACAAGATACTTTATGACAGAGTGTGTAATTGCACTGATGGCAAGCTGTAATAGCATAGTTACCATATGAGTTATCACAGTCAATTTCACAATAACTCTTGATAATGCAATTTACTCTGTGCCATAAAATGGAGTTAGAAATAGAAAATTTGTGTTGGGCAGACAAACAGAAGATTGTTGCTGATGTTCCTTCCATACTTTGCTCCCACTGCATCCTGCTTATCAGTAAACAGAACCAATTACATTATTATCAGAAAACCTGAGAGGAAAAATTATGTAGCTTTTAGGTAGACATTTATAGTAATTTTGTGGTAATTTATATAAGATCAAAAAAATGTGCGCCCTTGTACAATATCTTTTATCATTTGTTTGGTTACATTTAAAGGGTTTCAATCACCTCTGTTTTTCATGGATCCTTCACTGGGGAGAGACACTAGCACAAAGAAGGCAAGCCCTATTGTCTGCTTAGTAAGCAGCCTGTTAAGAAGGTTATGTTTGAGTTAATTAGATAATGCTAGTTCAGTGCTCTAAAGATGAAAATAAAGAGTTTAGCTGTGTTTCTCTGGGATACAGGAAAGGACTTGGGAAGCTACTGTCATATATATATATATTTCTTTCCCCTCTGGCTGCGTGTCCTGATTTTATTCTCACACAGAGCAGACAGAAAAGTCATCCCCATCAGGATGATAAATAGTGTGGCAAAATAGTCCTCTTAATAAGACTTACACAAGATAAACTAATAGCTTATCTTGACGCTATCTGGGGATCATTGCACCTCTGTGGTATTACTACTCTGGAGAGTGAATGCATCTGCAGTTGAAAAGAGCAGTAGTAATCTCAGCTGTATACTGTGCTAGCAATTGGGAAACATCCCAGTGTCCATATACTTTCCTCTCCTACTTAATCAGGCACGTGGCTTTAGTGAAGAATTATATCTCCAGTGCAGGTTGACTGTATCTTAAAGCAACAAACCTCATTTAAATACTCATTGCTGAATCTAACTAAATAAGATTTCATTGCCAGAGTTTAGTATCAGATACAATCTCTCTCTGGCCATATGCGCACTTAGGTACTGCAGAAGGAGAGCTCTTTAGAGCTAGTGCTGCTTCAGCTGTTCTAAAAGCAGCTGAAAGGCTACTAGTGCAGACTCCTTAGCCTCTGCCAGCCTCCAAAAGATCTACCAATGGCTTGATTAGCACTGATGTAGCTAAACTAGTGATAAGACCAATAAGAATTTGTGTGCTATATGTCTAACATGTAGACAAAGTATAGGCTGTCTCGAAGATGCAAATGAATGCAGTGTTAGCAGCACTGACATGGGAGTCAGGTACATGGATTTTTTTTTTTTTTTTTTCCCCAAGACAACAGAACTATGCTAAGAACAATGGGATTTATGTATTCCTTTGGGAAACTTGAGACCCCAGTGAAAAAAGGCTCACAGACAGGCTGAACTTTCTGGGAAAGAAAAGCTACGGAGCACACTTGTGGAACTGAGAATGTTGTTACAATGAATCCTACGGCAAGTCATAAAATGGGCTTAAAGTGATTGTGAATTTGGTGTTTTCTATTGATCTGAGTCCAGAGCAAATATCCGAAAAGTCATATTGATGTTGATATTAGGATGTTTTCTAATAGTGAATTTTAATTATGCCTAGATGTGGGCTATAATCAGAAAATATTTTAATGAGTTATGCAAGCCCCATGTTTTTTACTTTAGCATCTTTACATGTTAGCCTCTCTTCTCTTTCTATCATGCTCATTAGAGAAGGTTTATACAGCTCAGGTAAAGCATGCTGTTATAACCACAGCAAGTATGCACAGCTGGTACAGGATTGAGTTTTTTTAATTCAATGAGTGTACTGGTCAGTAGGACAAAAGAGCAATCTCAGGCGAACATTGTTATCCACAGTAAGTTATACACAGAACAGAAAAGAACTAGAACAGCCTCAGGTGCAAGAAGTGGGTATTTCACAACTTAATATTTATTCGACAGTAGTAGTAATAAGGAGAGTAATGGTGAAAGCCTGGAGAGAAATTTGGAATATTATAGAGTACAATACATTTGGAGGAAAAATATCCTTCAGCTTGAAATAAAAATAAACATTTTACTGTTTGTACTTAAGAGTAGCAGACTTTTTTTTTTATTTATCTTTTTTTTTTTTCATTATAGGGTCTGAAGAGGGTGTCAGGTTTAGTTGTATCCACACTTTATATTCACGGCCCAGAAGATCTGGGATAAAATATGGTACATTTTTCCCTGGGTAGCATAGTGACTAAACTGATTTGCTCTGCTTGAAGCATTGAACTGATTTGATTCAGAATATATCCTGAAGCAATTCCTGGGAACAGTACAATTTCACGTTGTCCCTTACTATGGGTTTGCAGTTTCATTGAATATCGTTTTTCATTTTTGCGCATTGCATTTACCAGGAAATAGGAGAAGTACAAAAAATTACTAGTGGCTACCTTTCTTTTGTGCTGTTCCTATCTACTGTACTGTCTTCAAGCACTAAGGCAAACAGTGCATACAGAGCATTCATTTATTTTTGCAAAGTTGTATGCACTTCTGAGCACTGCTAATCTTTTCTTTACAGCCACCAGAGCAAGCTAGCAACAGAATTGTGCCTAAACTAAAACTAACAAGCCAGAATTGTGAATGTAACCTGCACTTGAACATCAGAGTGGATCTTCAGGAGAGAGTTTACTTTTAATCCCTGCAAGCAAAACCAAGGAGTTCTTTTTGCAAATGAAATTTTAGGGAGTTTGCATAGCCTTTGCAGCCAAAATCCTGGAACAGATAATTCTTGCACTTAGCCTCCTTAGGAAGAAAAATGTCGATGATAATGAAATACTTTGTATCAGACAGCAGAGAAAGTTCTTGTCAGATGATGGAATTTAAAAAAGGCACAGGGAGGACAAGCCTTACTTTTTAGCTGGCAGTTCGACAATGTAATTACAGCAGCATTGCTTCAGACTGTCAAGGTGGCGTAGAATAAATCTCTGTATCATCAATATGAAGATGAAAGATCTAAGTACAGTGACAGTAAATTCTGAGTTCTACATCAGTAGTTTAGGAAGAAGGCCAAATTAACTTTAGAAAACTAATAGATGTAACCATTGGCATAGGTTTCAATCTGTACTGCTTTTAATCTGTTTAGTTGGTATGTTAGCTGGTTGGTTAGGAAGATTTTTTTTTTTTTCAGGGAGGAAAAGCTTGTGTCTATCAAACTGAGTGAATCAAATTCAATCTTTGTCCCATCCATTCCCCCATTTCCAATAAGCATATGTTTTCTTCAGTAGTTGAAATATTGCAACTCAGTATGTATTGCATATATATATAAACATTTGTCTGTATGCATGTATGTATGTAACAGTCATAGTCAGTGTGTTTAGAAGATTGATGAATCTTTTAGACTTTAAAACAAAGATTTGTTCAATTAATGCTCTTTAAGAACATACTTCATGCTAATAGTTCATTCCTACATAGCACCACTAGCTCTCAGTATATGCACAGAACTGCTAGTCCTTAGCAGTTGTGCCCTAAATTGTTGACTGTACACCACCACAAATATCAGACTCACGAAAACAGTGGCAACATATCCAGGCGTATAAATTGTAACCTGGAGTCCTGCTCCAGCCACTGGCACTAAGCCCCTCACTCGCATCACATACCCTGGTCACTCCCAGAGACTAGGTTTTGGGACACACACTGTTCCCACCTCAGTGGCTGGGGTTGAAATTTCACTCGCTTCAGTAGCTGACACCACAGGCCAGGCACACCTACACCCCTGGTCTAACTTCAGTTGCTGACAGCAAATTCACTCATGCTGGTCCCAAAGCAGCTGTCACTTAGTCCTGGCAGCACACATAGACACAAGACAGAGCGAGGGATTATGTAGTGAGATAGTTGAAACAGAGTTTAATTAAAAAAAAATAGGACAGATGGCAGCAGTCAAGTGCAAGTGTCTGACAGATGAGCATGCTGATCAACCCATTTTACATTTGCCCAGCCTCTTTTATACTCGTTTCTGCCTACCTCCTCTTTGTTCCTCCCCAATTCCCTTCTCTTGCACAGTTGTGCTGGTTTTGGCTGAGATAGAGTTAATTTTCTTCACAGTAGCTGATATGGAGCTATGTTTTGGTTTTGTGATGAAAATAGTGTTGACAGCACAGGAATGTTTTCATTATTGCTAAGCAGTGCTTACACAGCATCAGGACCTGTTCTGCTTCTGGGAGAGGAGAGGAGAGGTTGGGAGAGGAAAGGTTTGGGGAGGAAAGGTTCGGAGAGGTTTGAAGAGGTTCAGAGAGGTTCGGAGAGGAGAGGTTTGGAGAGGTTCGGGGAGGTTCAGAGAGGTTCAGAGAGGTTCAGAGAGGTTCGGAGAGGTTCGGAGAGGAGAGGTTCGGAGAGGAGAGGAGAGGTTCAGAGAGGAGAGGTTCAGAGAGGTTCGGAGAGGTTCGGAGAGGTTCGGAGAGGTTCAGAGAGGTTCGGAGAGGTTCGGAGAGGTTCGGAGAGGTTCGGAGAGGAGAGGAGAGGAGAGGAGAGGAGAGGAGAGGAGAGGAGAGGAGAGGAGAGGAGAGGAGAGGAGAGGAGAGGAGAAAAAAATCTGGGGAAACCTTATAGCAGCCTTCCAGTACCTAAAGGGGGCCTACAGGAAAGAGGAGAGAGAAACACTTTTGCAGGGCCTGTGTGATAGAACGAGCGGTAACAGTTTTAAAATAGAAAGAGGTAGATTCAGTCTGGACAAAAGGAAAAAAAAATTGACAATGATGGTGGTGAAACACTGGAACAGGTTTTCCAGAGAGATGGTAGATGCCCAATCCCTGGGAACATTCAAGGCCAGGTTGGACAGGGCTCTGAGCAACCTGATCTAGTTGGAGATGTTCCTGGTCCTTGCAGGGGGGTTGGACTAGATGACCTTTAAAAGGTCCCTTCCAATCCAAACCATTGTGTGACTATTCTGTGATTCTTACACCACCCCATCAATGAGGAGGCTGGGGATGAACAAGAAGTTGGGATGGGACTCAGCTAGGACAGCTGACTCGAATTGACCAAAGGGATATTTCACATCATATGACATCATACTCAACATATAAAGCTGGGAGAAGAAGAAGAAAGGTGGAAGGGGTGAGGAGGCAGGATTTTCAGAGTTATGGTGTTTGTCTTCACAAGTAACCAGTTATGCAGAATGGAGCCCTTCTCTCTTGGAGAAGGCTAAACAGGTGCCTGCCATTGGGAAGTAGTGGATGAATTCCTTATTTTGCTTTGCTGTTTGTGCAGTTTTTATGTTATCTATTTAACTATCTTTATCCAAACCCATGAGTTTTCTCACTTTTATCCTTCTGATTCTCTCCTGCATCCCACCAGGGGGCAGAGGAGGAGTGGCTTAGTTGTCAGCTGGGGTTAAACCACAACAGTTCTTTGTCAGTTTGCAGAGTCTTCCTGGCACCCCACATCTTGGACTCTCAGGTTTGCATCCTTGTCATCTGCAAAGTCCCGCTTTGTCTGCAGTTCCTTGGTAGGCCATCAATTAATGTGACTGACTAGGTCTGCTTCTTGTCTTTGTCTCCATTATGTTTTCCTATCGGCTTTGTGCCTCTGTATATTCTGTTCATGGCTTCCCCCTTTTCCTTGCCACCCCATTTGACAGGGTCCTCAACTAGGTAGTCCTACTGAAATTAACACTTCCATCTTCCAGTACTCATACCAATAAGTATGACTGACCAGATTTTGTTCTTATTACTGCTTCCCTTATTGTTTGTTGCTCAAGTTTGTGTGTTTGTATGTTCTTGTTTATGGCTTCCTCCTTTGCTTATTTTTCCCTTTTGCACTGAAAATGTCTTTTGCTTCCTCCTAAGGAAGCAGAGATCTCTGCTGCCACATACCCTTACAGTGTTTAAAAGCCAGCCAATCTGCCACATACACATCAAAAAAACAGTAGAGAATTAAATAAAAGTTGTCGCTATGGTATATAGTCTCCAGGAGATATAAAAATTTGTATTTTCCCTTCCAATGGTAATGATTTTACTTAGAACCTCTCTGATAGCAAAAAGATCCTTGAAGGACAGTTGAAGTCTAAAGTTTAGGAAAGCTTTTGCATATCAAAAGGCAATGTTTACACTGAGGGTACGGTTGGGGAATAATATTAATTTCAAATGTTCTAAACAAATGCAGTAGTAGTTGGTTATTGTTTAATTTATATTTTTGTGCAGTTTTCTCCTTGTTTTTAAAGTGACAAAATTTGAGTCAAATATTTGCTTCCTCCTAGTAAAGACTGGAATAATTTCTTAAAGCTTTAGCATTTTCACAGAAAGGGAATGCTGTTTTCTATTCATGTTTAATTATCCTGGCTCAAATACATATTGCTATAACAGCTGGTCCCCAGAACTGCTTATATACAGCATGGATCTGAGGATTTAAATACAAATGAAAAAAATTTTTAGAAACTTGGCATAAAAAATTCAATGTTTGAAGTCTGAAACATAAAGTTCACCAAGTCATTCATTTTAATATGTGGTTTTGGAGTTTTTTTGCTACATGCTATGAAGGTGCTTTCCTTACATATAAGGTTACTGGCATTCTGATTAATTTACAGGGAAAGGATAAGTAGAAATGGGAAGGAGATGTTTTATCCACAGAAGTTTTAATAAGGAGAAGACTTCATGGTATTAGCACATATAATAAAGCCTGCCACCATTAATTAGAAAAGCCCAACTACACAATGGAAGATGGAGGTACTGGCTGCTTCTCAGAGGTCTTTGGGAGAAAAGACCTCTTTTTAGTAAGGGTTCCTGCCTGTAATTTTCTGTCAGACTGATTTATCCCTTCTCTTCAGAAGATGATGTAGAGTCTGACATGTAAAGGTAATAATTTTTCTACAACTTTTTAACCTACCCTAATTTTGTGCACATCAGGGCATGATTACCTTACAAGGTGCATCTTGACACACAGAAGAAGAAAATTACTTAAGAAATATCTTGAAGTTTAATTCAGATATTATTAACAGTTTTCATTCAAAATTCTGCTGTTGCTAGCTGAGATGAAGATAACTCATTTTGTGGATGACATTCATCATGAGTCATGAGTCTAAAGACTTGAGCCAGCAATGCGCCCTTGCGGCCCAGAAGGCCAACCGCATCCTGGGCTGCATCAAGAGAAGCGTGACCAGCAGGTCGAGGGAGGTGATTCTCCCCCTCTACTCTGCCCTGGTGAGACCCCACCGGGAGTACTGTGTCCAGTTCTGGAGCCCCCAACATAAGAAGGACATGGACCAGTTGGAGAAGGTCCAGAGGAGGGCCACGGAGATGATAAAAGGGCTGGAGCACCTCTCTTATGAGGACAGGCTGAGAGAGTTGGGGCTGTTCAGCCTGCAGAAGAGGAGGCTCTGGGGAGACCTGATAGCGGTCTTCCAGTACCTCAAGGGGGTCTACAAGAAAGCTGGGGAAAGACTGTTTAGTAGGGCCTGTTGCAATAAGACAAGGAGTAATGGTTTTAAAATAGTGGGGGGTAGATTTAGATTGGAAATTGGGAAAAAATTTTTTACGATGCCAGTTATAGAACACTGGCACAGGTTGCCCAGAAAGGTGGTGGAGGCCCCATCCCTGGAAACGTTCAAGGCCAGGTTGGATGAGGCTCTGAGCAACCTGATCTAGTTGGGGATGTCCTTGGTCCTTGCAGGGGGGTTGGACTAGATGACCTTTGAAGGTCCCTTCCAACCCTAACCATTCTATGATTCTATAAAAAAAAAAAAAAAAGATAAAACATAGGCATTTACAAGCAAAAGCAGTTTTAAAATGCCCAAGCTTAAACACGACTCTTAAAACTCTCTCTCATTTGTGAGATTGTATTGCAAATAAGTACCCAGGTACATACATGGAAAGAGCTTAAAACCAAAGAAAAAGAGTCACAGACGTCAGCAAGTAGAACACTGGCTATTTTCCGCACTAGATAAACTGATCATAAGCTTCCAAAGCCAGATGTAAGCACTATTCTTTGAGAGATTATTGCATTTTAGATGTATTATGCATGTTTCTTTCTGTTATCTGTTGCATGATACCATCTCGCTAATCCTGTTGTTTGAGTGGTTATGGTTATGTCCCTCAGAAAAATCCAGCAGAAGCCAAAGGTTCTTGTAGTTGGAGAGTCTTGCTGGGAATATGATGATGTCAATGTGTACAAGCAGTGAGGAGAAGAAGGGGTTTTTGTGCTTATCTATATGGTGGAAATGTAAACTGTGGGGATATTTCAGATACTTGCAAATTTAAGCTATATTAGGAATTGTTTTTTGAGATTATGCCTTGTTGATTTAGCTCTATCTTTTAACTTTTTAGATGCAATGAATTTGGAAGATCTTTCAGTGATGAAATACTGTTACTATGCTCTTGGTTTTTTTTGGCATTTAGCGTGGCTAGAGACTAAAATACAGCCTAAAATACGTGCACACATGAAGAAAAGACATACAGAGAATCATGGTATGTCTACTTAACTAGAAATGGCTCCATGTGTGACATCAGTGACACAAAAAATATGAGGAGTAATCTTGCATAGGAATGACATTGTTTAGTACTTCATATGCAATAAATGTCTCTGTAAAGATGTAATTATTTGCCATAGCAGTTGTTGAATATCCACCAAAATTTTTATGGGTTTTTTTTTGTGACTTTTCAACAAATCATATGTTGTTAGAATTCCAGTTTTTCAATAATCCATGAAATAATAACAAGAAAAGAGTATGTCCTTCTATTTAATGTTGAAAGCATATAGAAGGTGGGAAGAAGGTAATAAACTAGGTAAAGTGGGATTATCTCTATTCTTTTTTTTTTTTTGAGAATACTTATTAAAAGGAAAATTAAAATCTTGTTTTAAAGATCAGAATATAGCTCATTCACTGTTCTTCTTCCCTATTTCTTTCCCTCAGTTTTCCCTCAGTGTTTACAACTGCTGTAAGAACTTGAAATAAAACATGATGAGTTCAAAATTATTCTATTTGCCAGAAGGTGGCACTTTGCAGCAAGGCAGTGACATGGCTTGGACACTTCAATTTAATTGTTTTCTTCCAGTCTTTGATTCTTTTGTAAGTCATAAGATCCCATGAAGGACAGGTCTGAGGTATGCAAAATACATAATCTAAAGTCATTTTTAAATATAAAGATTCATTCATTAAAATCAAGACTCAGAAAAGGCAAACTGCAATTTATGTTAACAGGATGATACTCATTAGCATTTTCTTAATATATCCATCTGTAAATATTTTTCTCTCTAAAGATATAAAAAAATGTACTTTAAAAGTGGGTGTACATTACTGAAGACAGTATATAACAACACTGTGCCATAGCTTTAAAATGGTTCTAAAGTTGCATTCATATTGGAGGAAAGAATTTATATTACATCAAATTTGACAACCATAAAGCAACTACACCAAAACGCATCTACTGAGGGATATTTTATATAAAGAAACACTTGGTGCTAATGAATTCCTGATATGGGCAGCCAGACATCTATGGAATAGCTGAGGTTAGAAGGTACCTATGGAGATCATTGCATTCAACTCTTTTGTTTAAAGCTAGAGCAGGTTGCTCAGGGCTCCGCCTGGTTGAGTTTTGTGTATCTCCAAGGATGGAGACTCCATAAGCTCTCTGGGCAGCCTGTCTCACTGTTTGATCACCCTTACTGTAAAGAATTTATGCCCAAATTTCAGTTTATACCCCTTGCTTCTTGTCTTTGCACTGGGCAACACTGAGAAGGTTTACCTCCATCTTCTTAACCCTGTGTCCCTTCCCCATCAGATATTTCTATTATAATACTTCCCCCATGAGCTTTCACTTCTGCAGGCTGAACAGTCCCAACTCTCTCAACGTTTTCTTGTATGTCAGATGGTCCAGGTCTTTAATCACGGCTCTCTGCTGAATTCACTCCACTATATTCATGTTTCTTCGGTACTGGAGAGCCTCAAACAGGAGCCAACACTCCAGGTGTGTTTCACCAACCCTGAACAGAGGGGAAGGATGATCTCCATTGGCTTGCTGATGATGTATTTCCTAATACAGTCCAGGACACTCCTGTGTCCTTTTATGACATAAGAGTATATTGCTAGCTCATGGTTAGCTTGGCGTCTGCAAATATCTCCACGCCCTTCTGCGCCAAGCTGCTTTTTTTTTTTTCTGCTAAGCTCCCACCCTGTATTTGTACCTGAGGCTACTTATCTCCTATGTGGAAGACATGACATTTCCCGTTGTTGAATTAATGAGACTCATCTTTATCTATTTCTCCAGTATGTCAAGGTCCCTCTGAATGGCAGCACAAACATATGGTGTATCAACCACTCCTTCCAATTTCATACTGTCTGTAAACTTACTGAGTTTGTGCTCCCTGCCATCACCCAAGCCATTAATGAAAATGTGGAACAGGGATGTCCCAGCTCCTTGCAGGGGGGTTGGACTAGATGACCTTTGAAGATCCCTTCCAACCCTAACCATTCTATGATTCTATGATTCTATAACCAAATTAGCCAGAGCATTGAGCTCAGAGTACACTGTCATTTACTGGCCTCTTACTGATCTTTGTGCTGCTGATCCACAGCTCTGAACTGTCAGTGTAGCTAGTTTTCAGTCCATCTCACCATTCACTTGTCTAGTCTGTACTTCATCAGTTTGTCAGCAAGGATGATGTGGGAAATAGTGCCAAAAGCCTTGTTAAAGTCGATGTGAAACACATCCAGCCTTCTCCCCTGTCCCCCAAGTCTATCTTTTTACTGCAGAAGCTTATCATGTTTGTCAGGCATTACTTCCTTTTCATACATCCATGCTGACTACTCATTATCATCTTGTCCTTCATATGTTTGTAAATTATTTCAGGGATTATTTCTTCTGTAACCTTCCCAGGAATCAATGTGGGGCTCATGGGGCTGTAGCCCACTGGATCTTCCTTCTTGCCCTCCCTAAAGATAGGAGTGACATTTCCTATCTTCAAGTCCTTAGGCATTTACTCTGATCACAGTCTTTCAAGGATGATTGACAGTGGCCTCACAATGACCTTGGCCAGTTCCTTTGGCACTTGCAGGTGTATCTCATCAGATCCCATGGACTTGCATAAGTTCAAATACTCTCTAATGATCCTTCTCCACTGAGGGTCTTCCTTGCTCCAGATTTTTCCGAGGGTCTCAGGCCCTTGGGATTCTTGAAGACAAGTTTTACAAGTAAAGACTGAGGCAAAGGAGGCATTGAGTACCTTGGCCTTTTCCTTCATCACCCTGCCACATTCAGCAACTGGTTCACATTTTCTCTTGTCTTCCCTTTTTGCTGATGTACTTGTAAAAGCCTTTCTGGTTGTCCTTAATGTTCCTCACCAGATTCAGCCCTGGGCTAGATTCGACTTTTGTAAATCCATCCCTGCATGCTCAGACAGTTTATTTGTGTTCTTCCTGGGCCACTTATCCCTACTTCTACCTCTGGTATACTTCCTTTTTGTTTGAATTTTGTCAGGAGCTCCCTGCTCATCCATGCAGATTGGGATGGACTATTCCTGAGCTTGGGGAAGGTCATCTTTGAAAATCCATGAGCTCTCTGTTGCCTCTTCTTTCCAGACCCATATCCCATGGGATTCTTACAAACAGGTTCCTAAAGAGACTGAAGTCTTCTCATCTGAAATCCAGAGTTGTAATCCTACTATTTGCCTTCTTCCCTTTTCTCGGTATCCCAAACTCGATCATCTTGTGGTTGCTGCAGTTAAAACTGCTGTGACTTTCACATTCTTGACCAACTCTTCCTTTTCGGTAAGTAAGAGGCACAGCAGAGTGTCTCCCCTTATTATCTCCCTAATGACCTGTGTCAAGTGTTCCTGAAGTTAAAACTACCATTGCTATTAATGGGTAATTTACTGTTTGATTAAAACTTGGTATGATGTTTCTTGAGCTTCTTTTGGCTTTTCTGAAAACTAATGATACTTTCAGCTGTTTGGTCCAATATGGTACAGAAAATACTAGAAACAAATAGATGAACTTTTAAAATTAACTGTTAAGTCATTCTTGCTTATGAGTGTCCTGAACACAAGATGTTTCTATCTGCATATTGGAGGTACTGTGCTGATATTTGCTTAGTCTAGAGTCATCTTTACTTTGGTTCTCTCAGGCATGGGAGGACTCCTGCAAGTACCACAACTGACCAGTTTGAATCTGCTTGTGATCACAAATTTCCTGCGTCATTCTTAATGCTGAGTTTCCTATGATGAAATTCCATCTTTCCTAAAACCTTTAAAGAATTATTTGCATCCCTTGAAAATTTCTTAAAAATACTAACTTACTATGTCAGATATTTTAACAAACTGGGCAATATGCCATGGTCTGCAAATATGCTCAGCTGGTGAAAAGCCTATGCTGCTTGTTTGTGACGCTTTCACTAATGGCGAGACAGCACAGGCATATTCAGGATTGTGCCAATAAATCTTTAAACTAGCAGTAGAACAATATAGGTATGGTAGTATAAAGGAATGGTTGTCATCAATGAAAAGATACGGCACTCCACTATAGTGCTACACTATCATCAAGTAGCACTTGATGGATAAGCTAACTGGCTGTAATAAACTGTACTTAAAGATGATTTTAACATTTCTATTTGTGATTGCTAAATTCATATAGGATAGGTGATTCTTCAAATTTGCAAAGCCAGACCACAAATAACCTAACTTCTTGTTTCCTCTTTAAATGCAACTGGCATTTTAAATATTTCCCAGCCCAACAGCCTCCACTTTATCTTACCTAAGAAGTTAAAAATAAAAGTTAGTCTACAGGTTCTCCAACAGTTTTTTCAACTTTTGTGGTTTTTTTTTCTCTCCTATTCCTTCTCTTTTCTTTGTCTTTGCATTTTGACAGTCATCATGATTTTTGAAAATGTATTTGATGTATTTTGAGATAGACATCTAAATTAGCAACATTGAGATAGAATCATAGAATCATAGAATGGTTAGGGTTGGAAGGGACCTTCAAAGGTCATCTAGTCCAACCCCCCTGCAAGGAGCAGGGACATCCCCAACTAGATCAGGTTGCTCAGAGCCTCATCGAGCCTGGCCTTGAACGTTTCCAGGGATGGGGCCTCCACCACCTTTCTGGGAAACCTGTTCCAGTGTTCTATAACTCGCATCGTAAAAAAATTTTTCCAAATTTCTAATCTAAATCTACCCCTCTCTATTTCAAAAACCATTACCTCTCGTCCTATTGCAACAGGCCCTACTAAACAGTCTTTCCCCAGCTTTCTTGTAGGCCTCCTTGAGGTACTGGAAGACCGCTATCAGGTCTCCCCAGAGCCTCCTCTTCTGCAGGCTGAACAGCCCCAACTGTCTCAGCCTGTCCTCATAAGAGAGGTGCTCCAGCCCTTTTATCATCTTTGTGGCCCTCCTCTGGACGCTCTCCAACTGGTCCATGTCCCTCTTGTGTTGGGGGCTCCAGAACTGGACACAGTATGATCAAACAGATTCAAATGGTTATTATTAATCTACTAGAACAATTCTTAAACTGAATATATTAAATTTTTGAAGTTTAATCACCATGATGAAATATACTAGCTCAATTTATTTAATTGTGGTTTTAATTAAGAGTTTGTCTGAACCTGGCCTGGGGAATAAAATAAAAACTTTGACCTACAAAGTTTTTAATGAATGAAAAGTAAGGACTCAACAAACCCCTTGGCAGTAAACAAGTAGAAATAATTCAGACTCCTTACTTTTGATAAAGCCAGAATTTGTCAATACAGCAGAGAGTTAGGAAACAAAACTGCATGAATTATGGTTGCTTTAGTGTGAAATCCTGGTGCTTTTACAATGGTTTAAATAAATGAGAAGTACTATCTGCCTTTAAGATTAAATAGGCTGAGTATACATACTATATTACAACAAAATGAACGTTCTGCTTGGGTGTTAATTCTGGCTGATGTCCCTCTTTTGATCCTTCCTTTATGAGGGAACTGTATCTCAGAATTATTCTTTCTGATTTAACATCTTTTAAATTTAACATTCCCCTATTAAATTTAGACAACCTTTGTGTTCCTTTCAATTTTCAGCTCTGTAGGGGAACATCATTATTTATGTTGAAAAAACTCTGGATACATACTTTCCTTTCCTCAGAATTATTTGAACACCACTTTTTTTTTTTTTTTTTCAGAAAAAAAAGGGTTCCTGTTGATTATCAGCTGCAGTGATACGTGCACAGATTGCTTGGTGTTCCACATCAAGCTATTTCCACTGCATCCTCACTCTGATGTCACTGGCTGGAATAAAGAGCTAAGATGAGTACTATCCAGAGCTACAGCCAAACTTTCATTTATGGTTAGACTTTATGTCTTATTTGTAAGAATTCTTAAGCTTTAATTTGTTTTGTCATTCCTGCTTGTTTTTTTTTTCCTGAGAGTATATATTTTCTTTGCCATTGTAAAATAATCTTCCTGCACAAATGTTACTCCATTATTCTGTTCTTTTTTCCTTGGAAATGGAGAAACAGGCATGGGCTTGGGCAGAATGTCGGGTGTGGAGATGAAAAAGGCATCTGCTTACATCTTCACGTGTTTTGTTGAATCAGGTATCAAATTCATGTTATACAATGTCATGTTTACAGATAACAAACTGGACCCTACAATGCCACTTACCTGCAATTACATCTGCCTCTTCTTTTCTGCCTAGATGTGAAAATATATTCACTCAACCCAGTGCAGCCATGGAAACCATTTGCTAGGACAAACTTTCCGTGAGGAACTCATAAGTAGAAGACATAATTGGTATACTAGGCTCTATTAGAGAAGTAATTTTTTGACCTTTCTGAGGCCACAGTCAGAAAAATAATCTGATTTAAATTGCTGCTTATTTCAGCAGGTTTTGGATGATATTTTTTCTGACTGGTTGCACTCTGCATGGAACATCTCTTCTTCCCCTTTCTGATACCTCTGCTCTGAAAGAATGGCTAGCTCATGGGTGCAATGGTGATCAAAACAGAAGGCACTTTTTTTTCCTTACAGAAGGGAATTTCATGGAGAAAGCGGAGAAAATAGCTGAGTGTTGTAACCAAAGCATGAATATAAATGCCTTTTGCTAATCTCAGTTGACCCACGATAGCGTCTACTGTTAACTGAAGTACATTTGAAATGCTTATTTATTTGAAGTAGGTAGGCAAGCGACTGGATACTTGCAGAAAATAAATCAATAAATAAAATCAACCAGGCAGTTCAGTGCTTGGCCTCATTTTAGATTAATCTTTGGATAGCTGGTATTGACTGTTTCCAGGAATACTGGCAAATGCCGTAAATTTGTATGAAAAAAAAAAAATCTCTGAATATTTTAAGTACAAAGGGCAGAGGGGAACCAGGGCAATAACTTATTTTGCCTCCTTTCACAATACAGATCATGACTTAATAGTCTATTCCAAAATGGAAGCACCGTTGGTGTCTGAATACTCAGAAAGCTATGAAGACCATCATTCTTCATGGAAAAAGTTTGTGTTTGCTATGTTGAGTAAACAAGCATCTGAAAGGATGAAGGAACTGCTTTTTTTAATTAAAGGAGCACCTGGATTCTTGCTGGATTAATCACACTAAAGGCTGTCAGTTTTATTTCCTATGAACCGAGGTTTTGAGATTGCCACAGTGAAAGCAATGAGGAAATAGACCCTTTAGGTCAGTGCCACAGACAACAGACTCTGAGGTACCCTAAAGTGTGAGATATGACAGCTGATTCTAAAACCATTATGTATACTTAAATTTAGTGACCTTGATAAATTATCTTACCATTTCCAATTTCCTTTTTCTGTACAAAGCTACTGTGAGGATGGTGATTTTTATCACTTCTGAGTGCTACCTGAGGGAACTGTTACCAACAAACTTTTTGTTACAAGAGGGTAGAATTTGCAAAGAAGAAAGGATTCTTGCATCTCAGATGAAATGTACTAAGCTTAGTGTGAGATTCCTAAAGCCTGTGGGTACAACCAGGAGAAGAATGAGGGGAAAAAATGGGAATATGTGGGAGAGAGTAAGAAAGGAGATACTGCTGTGCTAAAATTTTAGATATGTAGCTAAATTTGATTTTTATTTAGTGCAATGAACTACACGATCTCTAGAGATCAATCTTCACATTTCTACAAGCTTTATGAAATTCATTTGCATCATGATAAAAATATTTAAATTTTTCATGTATAAGTGGAATTCTCATCATAGTGTGTTCAAACTGACAGTAAGAAAAAAAAGAGCAACAGGGAGATCTGCCAACACATAATGATTTTTTTCTAATTATATGAAATGAATACAAGGATAAAAATCTAATACCGACTAAAATTTAGGTACTAAATATTGGGTGATAACTTAAGAATTGCTGCATTTTGGTACTAACCAATAAAAAGCTTCACCATTTTCTAAGGAAAAACAACTTGGTTATAGAAAATAAAACAAACTGATGTTTGACTGCAGTGAATTATCTATAGAGAGCTATAGATCTTGTGGATAAAAATTTATGCTTTCTATATTTCCTGCTCTCCCGGATTTCCAAACAGCAAAATGTTTCAGAGTGATGAGCCTAGGAACCGAGGAATAGCTAAAAGCAAGTATTGAAATACTGTCACTTCTTTGCACATTTGTGGTTAACTTATTTTACAAGCTTACACCACATTCCATGTGTAGCTCTGGAAGTTTTTGGACATACATGAATAATCTCCACTGCTACTGTATTTCTCATGTGCAGCCTTAATACAAGGAAGTCAACCAAAATAGTATCAAACTGGTACCTTGGAGTGAGGTAAGATTCCTATTAATAATACTTTTCCTGACACAAACTACTTCCCCCTCTTCACTGTCATAGTAAACCGATGTATTAGGATCAAGTTCCCGCACAGCCTACTGACCTGTACAAGAAAAGCAGTTAATGGTTGGTTCCATATTAAGCAGCAAGACAAGCCTGATGAGAACACACAAACTAGTTTTAAGGAAAAAACAAAATGTGAACTAAAACTTAATTAATGCAATAAATCATACTGGATGAAGATCCTCAAGTTTGCTACTTCTTTCAGCAATGAAGAGTTGATAATCTTTTATGATCAATAAACATTAATCGTTTTGGTTTATTTTAATCAATTCTTTATTTTTCCTCAGTGATCTAAGGATTGATTGGACAAAGTCTTAATTTCCCAGTGCAGAGTTTCCCTCCTCTAATTATTCTCTTTCTCTGTGCTTGTTTGACTCCTGAACTGGATTTCCCTCTAGTCAACTGTGGTTCCTTAGGCTACATCTGCAATGAAATCCAGAGAATCATAGAATCATAGAATCACATGGTTGGATGGGACCTATAAGATCATCTAGTCCAACCGTCTTCCCACTACCATTGCTGCCACAGCTACTAAACCATATCTTGTAGCTCCTCATCAAGCCGCCTCTTGAACACTGCCAGGGACGGCGACTCCACCACCTCCCTGGGCAGGCCATTCCAGTGCCTGACCACTCTTTGGGAGAAGAAGTTTTTCCTCACGTCCAATCTAAACCTCCTCTGGTACAACTTGTGGCCATTTCCTCGGGTCCTGCTTGTTGCCTGAGAGAAGAGGCCAAACCCCTGCTCGTCACAACCTGCCTTCAGGAAGCTATAGAGTGCAATGAGATCTCCCCTGAGCCTCCTCTTCTCCAGACTAAACAATCTCAACTCTCTCAGCCACTCCTCATAAGGCTTGTGTGTGTCCATTAAGGCTGCTAACCCACATAGCAAATAAAATAAAAGCCTTTTTATCCATGGTGTTCCTGGTAGCCAGGACCACAAACCACCATCCCAGCCATCCCAGCATCCCATATCTGAGTGGGGACATGGGCTAGTTTTCTAATGTCTGAGGTCAGTTGTAGACCCACCTCACCAACATCACAACAATTAGAAATATTTAGCTTCCCACATACTCCTCCCTCTTTAGCCAACAAATAATCCAAAACCATGCGGTGTTGCAGGATCGCAGTGCGCATCTCTCGAGATTGTTGATTCAAGAGATCTATAGCATCAGCAGTTTTGTTGGTAATGATTTCCAAAACTGCCTGCAAACGAATTATGCGATTTAAGTTATAAATTGGTTCCCGGGCCCCTGTTATCAGGTCATTAGGATTCCAGGTGGCCGGGCCATAATGCTGTATTATCCTTTCGGGAGGCCACTCATTTTTCCCCCATTTTTGTGTTCCACCTATTTCAATCTCGACAGCTCGCTTATTGCGTGCAACATCTTCGTCACCCAGATTATCATACAGTTTCACTCCTAGTCGGGGACTCTCTGTTTCTGGAAGCAGGAAAAATAGAGGCCGGATAATTCCAATATAACAAACCCCTGACCAGTTTGCTGGTAGTATTTTGTAGGCAGTGTGTCCACAGATCCAGTAATGTCCTTTTCTGGCTCTGACCCCTCCAGCAAACGGTCCAGCTGCAGTCCTTGGATGTTGCAAGTAAGTTGTATTATAGTCTCCTAAAGGGCTAAAGAAGGTGGTGTTACGTTTTCCCAACTGACTATATGTTTGCCCAGTGCAGTACCAAGCACCCGTGTCTTTTTTCCACTCACAAGTTTGAATATAACCTCGGCCGTTGGGCCACCAAACGTCAAAGGATTCATTTTTATTTGACCAAAATCCACCAAAACTCTTACTGCGTCCGGCTTTATTAACCCACATCCATATGCTAAGACTAACATCTTTGTTAATTAACTTATATGTGAGTGTCCACTGACATCTGCTTTCCCCCACACTGACTCCTCCAGATTTGCCAGCACCCATCTCACCAAAGAGGGGTTATTTCGTCCTGAAAGGGCCTCACCTTAATTTTCTACCACAATTCCACACACACACACACTCAGGAGGCCACACCTTTCAAATTTCACTTATTTCACCAAGAGGGGTTATTTCATCCTGAGAGGGACACACCTTAAATTTCTACCACAATTCCCCCCATACACTCTCAGGAGGCCACAACTTTCAAATTTCAGTTATTTTTACCAAGAGGGGTTATTTCGTCCTGAGAGGAACACACCTTAAATTTCTATCACAATTCCCCTCATATACTCTCAGGAGGACACACCTTTCAGATTTCTCACAAAAAAAAAAAAAAAACAAAAACTCGTTTTTCGCCCAATTCTGTCGCTTCGTCCTTCTCCGGCTGTTTTCCTCGCGGACAAACAGAACCACGGATCCGGACTCCGCACTCGCTTTGTACCAATGTACGTCTCAGTCACACACGCACAAACTAGAGTCTCTAATAAAGCAACTGGACACTTTCTGTTTCTCCGAGAATCTTGCCGACTACGCCAATTAAATAATGTCACGCTCCGATTTCGGGTGGGAGGAAGGCCCCCTTGCGTTCTAGCCGACCTCAGACGAGTCTGGGAGGCTAGGGGCAGCTAGACCAACCTCACACACACCGGAGCGTGGTTTTGTTCGTATTTCTCGGGAACAGAATTAAGACTCAAAACGGAGTCAAGCACCAGGTAACTTTATTAACCCGACAAGAAGTTTGCAAATGCAAGAGAAAGGAGAGAAAGAAAGGAAAGAGGGAAAAGAGTTTCAGTTGCAATAGCTACCACCACAGAGCTGCGGCATCCCGACAGTCCAGTTGACTCGGTGGGGGAAACGTTCCGTCCGATGTTGGTAATTTCTGTCCTTTTATCGTTCGTCTTATCCACGTCACATATTCCAAGAGTGGGTTTGCTTGGCCGCACCCCTCACCTGGCGGTGATACGCATGCCCAATACCGTCTCTGGGCCCCTCTGTTTTTCTGGCCTGGGTCTGGGCGCATACGTAGGGGTAAGGCTAAATTTTGCAGAATCAGCTCTGCATTCAGGTTTGTGGGAAAATAGGAGGAAAAAACAGGAAACTTCCAGTCCTGTGGCTTGACTGGCTTGCAAGATAAGGGAATCATCTTGCAGGAAAACAGGAAGACTCCAGTCCTATGGTTTGACTGATGTACCATTGTTTAGGTGATGGTTTGACGCTTCGACAATGTTGAGACAAACATTCGACACAGTCTCTCACAGAAGGGTATACCTACCCAGTCCACGGGCAGCCAGTTTCCCTAGGAGAATACTGTGAGAGACAGTGTCAAAGGCTTTGCTGAAGTCCAGGTAGACCACATCAACAGCATTTCCCTCATCCACCAGTCTGGTCGTAAAAGGAAATGAGGTTGGTCAAGCACGACCTGCTTTTCGTGAACCCGTGCTGGCTGGGCCTGATCCCCTGGATGCCACGCATATGCCGAGTGATCTCACCCAAGATGATTTGCTCCATAACTTTCCCAGGTACTGAGGTCAGGCTGACAGGCCTGTAGTTCCCCGGATCCTCCTTACGGCCCTTCTTGTAGATAGGAGTCACATTGGCAAGCCTCCAGTCCTCCAGGACCTCCCCAGATAACCAGGACCGCTGGTAGATGGCCGAGAGCGGCTCGGCAATCACCCCCACCAACTCCTTTAGCACCCTAGGATGGAGCCCGTCCGGTCCCACGGACTTTTGGCAGAGGTATGATTGCAGCACATGTATCCATACCTGAGCTAGCTTTAATCTCACTAGTTTTTTTTAATGATAGGATTGAAATCACTGGCTATGTATTCGATTATAGATGTCCTCACAACTGCAGTTCCGCCTCAGTGAGTCATCAGATAGATTACAGCTGTATTGGGTATACCTACCTGTGCTACAACCACAACTTTGGTAGCAGCATGGGTATAACAATAGTTTGTAGAGGCGTAACAAATAGATAATTCATAAGGTATAAGAAAGTTTAAGATAAATTTCTGAAATATTTTATAATCTGAATCATGTAGGATGCCATCAAAGGAAATTAATAACTTATTGCAGGTAAATGAAAGCAAACTTATAAAAATAAGGGATTGAAATTACATATATATGTAATATTACATATTATAGGAAATTTTTTTTGTTCCAGGAAGCTTTTGATAGGCTTCTAAACAGAGTGAAACAAGACAAATAGGGAGAAAGACATCTGCAGCAATGTGAAATTAAAGTGTAGGGACTCTTTTGTGTAATCTTTTTAATATATTTTCCCTTTTCCACTTGGAAATTCAGCACTATGATTTAGTATTTTCAGTGACACTGACTGTGCAGAGTCCAATATTTCTGGAAACAGTCATTCACTAAGATATATTAAATGTGCTGAGAATTCCTGGACACTCTGGAACTGGAATGCATATTAGGTATAATCTTCTAATTCAAAGTCTATATCATTCTGAATAAATAAATAAATAAATAAATAAACAGGAAAAAAACCAGCTCGATTGTATCTACATATACAAATTACTGTTGCTTTGGTAGAAGGAAGACAAATATATCCTTCTAATATTTTTGGAGCCCTTCTTTGAGAAGCTCTTCAGGCTTTCTTTTGTGAAGTGACATTGCAATTCTCAGGCCTTAGAACCTAGAAACAATTTCTAGAATAGCTTTACCATTTAGTTTTATAGAAATCTCTACTGTATATTAAAATATGCCTCATGAAATTGCTTTAGTACATCTGCTGAAATATATAATTCCTGGAAACTGCCTTTTATATTTACCAGAGAGAATTCTTCTACAAGTTAAAGTAGTCAATTCTTTTTTAACCACATGAACCTCAGATCCTAAAAACCTGCTCCATTGTAACATGTACTTAGGATCTTTAGATAAATATGGTGTCATTTATTTAATACACATGGGAAGTGTATTTGTTTTGAGTTTTTAAGGCAGAAATTGCACATTGAAGTTGCAAAATGTTATAAATGTTATTAAAATGTTATAAAATAAGAAGGCACATTTCCCTTTATTCAAATTGTTGAGGAATTCTAATGTACAGTTGTCTTGCTTTTGGCTGGGATGGAGTTTGTATGTGAAGAATGTTGATAAACACACTGATGAGTTGTTGCTAAAGAAACCAAGGTCACTGTCTGGCTTCCCAGGTTTCTCTTCCCAGGAAGCTGGGAGGGATATAGCCAGAACAGTTGTCCCAAACTGGCCAAAGGGAGTATTCCATGCTATAAACACCATACTCAGTACTTAAGTGGGAATAGGCTGGTGAGCTGGCTCTCTTTTTCTCTCGCTTTTCAGAATCATTCCAGGGTCATTTACAGTTTTTTTTTTCACTCCGTGATTGCTGCTTAGAACAGTCCGTATCAATCATCAGGTTGCTGGGTGGTGAGAAATTGTGCATAATTCATTTAATCATTATTATTATTATTATTATTATTATTATTATTATTATTATTATTATTATTATTATTATTATTATTATTATTATTATTATTATTCCTCCTGTTGTTTTTCCTGTTATTAGTATTATCATTATTCTTATATGTATATACATAATTATCTTCTATGTTGCTATCCTAGTAAACCAATTTTATCTTAACCCATGAGTTCTCTTTTCTTCCTGATTCTCTCCATCATCCTCTGGGGAGGAGGAAGGTGATTGAGCAGCTGTGTGGTACTTGATTGCTGACTGTACTTAAACCACGACAATGGTAAAGCCTTCTATAGTTTTTTTTTCCTATTTCTAGGCCTGTATAAGTACTGATTCAAAAACCACTAGTGTCTTTCCATTGATTTCTGTAGTGTTACTTGGTTGGTACTCCGGATGTTCAAAAAGTGTAGGTTTCAGAGATTCCAAGATTAGCAACAACTTCAGTAAAAGACAAAGAAATGGTACGGCTTTTCTTAGATAGCATTAGTGTGTTTTTCTCAAGTTATTTTTAATCTGGAATTTACAATGTGAATTAAAATTGAACTTAAAAGAGTAGCAATTTTAGGCTTTAAGTGGAGAAAGAAAAATTCTGGGCTTTTTTTTTCCTCAGATATTCAGACCTGAAGACTTGGATAGCTCAGTTCCTCTGTAAGAACATTTTGCACTTCAACATTATGGGCACTCAAACTACCTAAGAGTGATTTATCACTGAAACAGACTCAGAACAGGTCCTGCAATACAGATATGCAGCGAAGAGAAGCACTATATAAAAGGAAGATGCTAACTACAAAAAAGCACTTGCTTCCCTACATATCTGAAATTGATTCTGCATCCAGGTGTTCTAGACTTGAAGTGTGGCAGTCATCTGAATATTTGCTCATCTGAATAGTGTCTTATTGCTGAAGTGGAGATTCAGTTAATATACGTAGAGGTTTTATACATCTCAGTTTGTCTGGACATATGTAATTACTCTCTGTGCTAGAATTGGTGCAATAGAATTTTGCACCAAATGGATCTGAGATCTACATGTAGCTGTCATCCCAAAGTCAGTGCCTCATCTAACCATAGTAAGTTTTCTCGAAGACTTCCTCCATTGATACTGCTTGTTTAAGACTAGGTTAACAGCACTTATCTTCAATAGCTCAAAGAAGCAGTGGTAGTTGTATAATTACTTGAGGAGGACGACAACAATTCCGAGAATCCAAGGTTGAGAACCTGAGAAGTATATCTAAACAAGAGTTCTGTATTCTGCTAACATAGTTTCTTAAGGACAAAACACAATAGAAGTATCCCATTTATATTGTACTCAAATATTAGACCATACACACTAGCTATAAGTACTATCTATCATTCTGAGAATGTTTCCGAACAACTCCAAAACAGGTGCCAAATGTTCTTTTTTACTAACGGTTCATCAAGACAGAAAGCTGATGAGCATGGTTTTAGAAATTTTTTTTAGGTATTATATTGTGAAATTTGTTTTTCCTTTCACAAGTCTCAAATTACCTACTTCAAATAAATTAGAAAATACCAATGGTGATTTCTTTCTTTTGAGACTGCAGTAGTACTTCAGATGTGTTAGAGTCATAAATGAATGATAAAATGGTTGTAGTAACACTTACAGTAATGTAGAGAGATTAATGTCACAGTATTTAAAAAGTAGTAATTACTAATTTCCAAGAGTTAACATGGACAATCAGATGACCTCTATGCAATTGCTTTGTAGTTGCTCGTAGGTTTTTGGAAGAAAGATCACAGGGAAAGAATACAAATAATTTTAAAGTAATTTTATGTATTAGAAATCAAAATATTTAGATCGCCTCCAAAAAATATCAGCAAATAGATTAGCAGGCTAAAAGAATTGGTTACAGGTTCATTTGATGCTCTGGGATATTTGTTTGGTGGCCAGCATGTAATTAAGTTGGTTTTATTCCATTCAGTCACATTGTAACATGCAAGTTAAAACCCAGTCAGACCAAGGAATAGAAGGCTGACGAAGGCTGATGGAACTAGAAGTAGAATAACTGCATCTAAGACAGCATCTAATTCTTAGTAACTGGAGAGGAGCACCTGGAGCATCAGGGTGCTGAGGAAAGTAATCCTGCACAAGCAGAAACCTGAACTTGTTTCAATTCAAATTATCTGAAATATGGCCACTAGCAAGTTTACATATGAACACTATCCCTAATTTCTGAATAATTATTGCAGTGACATCTCAATGGGCAAAATTGTGACCACTGAGTATTCTGTGGAAAACACTGTATAAAAGCTAGAATTCCAACATATTTTTTTTTTTTCCTCAGAGAGCTAAACTTGAATAGATCTTCAATGATATTATATGATATTCTGGAAACTAGAATGTTTAGCTGTAAAGGCAAGCTTTATAACACAGTATGAGCTAAAGTTTAGGATCTGACACAGAGTTAAAACTGAGGGTTCAGGATCTTGTCTGTAGTCAGATTTGCCAGCTATTATACTGATGATTACATTATATTGACAATGTCTCAGAAACTGTCTCCAAAACCTTTTGAAATCAGCAAAAGTCTGATAAGACACCTTTGAGCGTCTTTGTGTGACTTCTACCAAGTTGCTTTGAAACTTTATAGTACTAATTGTCCTACTTGATTTGACTTTTTCCTTATCTGAACTTGCAAATAGATTTCATTTTTCTCATTTGAAAATCATTTGTTTCACTTGGATGAATACAAAAGTGTGTATTTAAGCATCTAAAACCTTACCCAGAATTTCAGAATCTTTGACAGTGAGAAATGCTCATACCTGGAGTAATAGTTGTGTAGTTTTGAAGTGTTTTCATTTAATATCACTTGGTTTCATTTGTAGTTTATTCCTGAAACATGGAGTCTCTGTATCCATTGTATCATACTTTAAGAGTATTTAGTTACGGTTCAAATTGACTCTCAAGAATTTCTGTTAAGAACTCAAATCCTCAAAGTTATTTAGATTTTTTTCCTGTAGGCGTAAATTTTTTAAAAATAAGAATATGAAGAAGAGGCAAATTGTATTTTATATCACCAAATATTGGGAGCAGAGAGAGGAAGTTACTACGTCTTCTTTGTATTTTAAAATTCTTAAGGTTTTTTAAAGTGTAAGCAAAGAGGATTAAAAATCATACAGGAGTGGAAACATAATTTAGGATAAAAGATTTATAATTGTTATTAAATGTTGTTGAACTTGAGATAAGAAATGTAATATTTGACATATTTATTTTATATAAATCCACTAAAACTTCCCACAGTTTACACTGAAGTTGTAATTGCAAGTACAGATATATATTGAGACTTAAGTCGAGAGGAAAGGACAAGGGGAGCAAAGAGAATTTTTTGTTGCCAGTTTATAGTTACAATTCATTGGTGTATTGAGTCTGTCTGGGCTGGAGTTAATATTCCCTGTAGCAGCCCCCATAGTGCAGTGATCTGTATTTGTAACTAGAAAGGTGTTGATAACACACCAGTGTTTTTGCTACTGCTGAGTAATGCTAGCACAGCATCAAGGCCATCTCTCCAACATTCCCCCCTCACCTCTAGAGGCCAGGAAGGTAGGGAAGGGCAAGAGCTTGAGAAAGGATGTAGTTGTGACAGCTGACGCAAACTGATCGAAAAGATATTCCGTACCATATGATGTCTGCTCAGCAATAAAAGCTGAAATAAATGAGGAGCAGTGAGAGACATTTACTATTACAGCATTTGTCTTCCTGACCAACAGCTATGTGTACTGAAACACTGCTACCCAGGAAGTGGCTGGACATAGCCTGATGATGGGAAGTAGAGAATAAATCTTTTGTTTTCCTTTGTTTCCATGTGTGACTTCTGCTTTTTTTTTTTCTTTTTTTTTTTTTTTTTAATGAAACTGCCTTCTTCTTGACCCACAACTTTTTTTTCCATCTTATTTTCTCCCTTCTGTCCTACTGAACAGGGGACAGAAAGTATGGCTTAGTGGGCACCTGGCAGCCAGCCAAGATCAACTCATTACAACTGGTTATTCTAAAAGCATCATAGAGTACAGTTTTAGCTAAGAGGCAACCAAAATAATCACAGAAAAATAGAATAGTTAGGGTTGGAAGGCACCTTTAAAATACACCTAGTCCAACCCCCCTGCAAGGAGCAGAGCCATCTCCAACTAGATCAGGTTGCTCAGAGCCCTGTCCAACCTGGCCTTGAATGTTTCCAGGGATGAGGCATCAACCACCTCTCTGGGCAACCTGTT
This sequence comes from Chlamydotis macqueenii, assembly GCF_036417535.1. NCBI lineage: Eukaryota > Metazoa > Chordata > Aves > Otidiformes > Otididae > Chlamydotis > Chlamydotis macqueenii. The sequence continues at coordinate 44,611,496 of NC_141593.1, forward strand.
CCAGTGTTCCACCACCCTCTTTGTAAAAATTTTTTTCCTGATGTCTAGACTGAATTTACCTCCTTGTATTTTAAAACCATTACCCCTCATCCTGTCACAACAGGCCCTGCTAAAAAGTTTCTCCACATCTTTCCTATAAGCCCCCTTTAGGTACTGGAAGACTGCTATAAGGTTTCCCTGGAGCCTCCTTTTCTCCAGGCTGAACAGCCCCAACTCTCTCAGCCTGTCGTCATAGAAGAGGTGATCCAACCCTCTGATCATCTCTGTGGCCCTCCTCTGGATTCACTCTAACAGGTCTATGTCCTGCTCCACAGCTGGATGCAGTACTCCAGGTGGGGTCTCAAGGGAGCATAGTAGAGGGGAAGAATCACCTCCCTCTACTTGCTGGCCACACTCTTTTCGGTGCAGCTCAGGATGTGGTTGGCTTTCTGGGCTGCAAGCATACATTGTTGGCTCATGCTGAGTTTCTCATTCACCGGCACTCTCAAGTCCTTCTCCTCAGGGCTGGTCTTGATCCATTCTCCACCCAGCTTGTATTTGTGCTTGGGATTGCCCTGGCGCGTGTGCAGGACCTTACACTTGGCCTGGTTTAACTTCATGAGGTTGGCATGGGCCCACATCTCCAGCCCGTTAAGGTACCTCTGGATGGCATCCCTCCCCCTGCAGCATGTTGACTGCACCATACAGCTTGGTGTTGTCGGCGAACTTGCTGAGGGTGCACTCTATCCCACTATCCATGTTGCTGACAAAGATATCAAACAAGGCTGGTCCAAATACGGACCCCTGAGTAACGCCACTCATCCCCAGTCTACATGTGGACATTAAGCTGTTGACCACTACTCTCTGAGTGTGGCCATCCAGTCAATTCCTTATCCACTGAATGGTCCATCTGTCAAATCCATGTCTCTCCAGTTTAGAGACAGGGATATCGTGTGGGACAATGTAAAATGCTTTGCACAAGTCCAGCTAGGTGACATAGAATCATAGAATGGTTAGAGTTGGAAGGGACATTCAAAGATCTTCTACTCCAACCCCCCTGCAAGGACCAGGGACACCCCCGACTAGATCAGGTTGCTCAGAGCCTCATCCAACCTGGCCTTGAACGTTTCCAGGGATGGGGCTTCCACCACCTCTCTGGGCAACCTGTTCCAGTGTTCTACAACCCTCATTGTAAAAAATTTTTTCCTAATATCCAATCTAAATCTACTCCCCTCTATTTTAAAACCATTACCTCTTGTCCTATAGCAACAGGCCCTACTGAATAGCCTCTCCATGTGCCTTAGCATGGTTTTCAGGAGAATCTGCTCCGTGACCTTGCCAGGCACAGAGGTGAGACTAACTGGCTTGTGGTTTACCGTGTCTTCCTTGTTCCCCTTTGTAAAAATGGTGGTTATGTTTCCCCTTTTCCAGTTGTCAGGAACCTCACCAAACTGCCATGACACCTCAAATATGACGGACAGCGGGTTGGCAGCTTCCTCCACCAGTTCCCTCAGGATGCATGGATGGATCTCATCGGGTCCCATGGACTTGTGCACCTTCAGTTCCTTACATGGTCTGAAGGTGCACAAGTCCACAGGACCTGGTGAGATGTATCTGCAGGTCCTGAGGGAAGTGGTGGATGAAGTTGCAAAGCCACATAATCCTTTCAAAGAATCAATTTTAGTACAGTTTTATTCTTAATTAATACAAAGTTATTTTTAAATGAAACACTTAAAGCTAAATGTGAAAGATATGTATTTTTCTTTTGTTATTTCTCCCATGAAGTAATTACAATGCAACAGTTCATGTTAAAGTCTGTCTTTTGTTGTTTTTCTTTTCTTGAACTGCAACTTCTGAGACCTGAAGTGTAGCTAAAGGAATCTTTGAAAAGTAAACAAAGGAAAAATAAAGCTGTAGAATGGAAAAATAAATCTATAGAAGGTGGAACACTCCACTCTCATATCCCTAACACCACAACCCACCCCACCTCCCTGCCCTAGTAACTAAACCCAAATCTCTTGAAGAGAAAAATGTGTAGGAGAAAGAAGTTGTGGACTGAGTTCATTCTACTGTACTCACCGATGAAAGGAGACAAAGGATAGGAGAACAGGCTTTTTTTCCGTGTCCAAAAATATGAGATGTTTCGTAGGGATTGAGAAAATATATGATGGAAAATAAGAAGTCTATGTGAGCTAGAACCAGATATGTAAGTTCGTCTTTTAGTGTTGAGATTTTATTTTTAAATATTGTTTTGTTGCATGCACGTATACATTGCCAAACGATTTAACTACAGAAGCCCACATCAGCAAATAATTTTTTAAAAATAACTCTTCTTCTTTGACTTATATATTGCTTATACATTCATTTTTCTCCTGCAGAATAGAAAACAAGCAGAGCTTTTTAAAAGAGTAAACACATCCACAGATAATAATATAAAGTGACCTAGGAAGCTGATTCTTATGCAAGTTGTATTTTGGCAATAAGTCTTACCTACTCACCTGCAGGGTTCTTTAATCAGAGAAAAAGTCATCTTTGAAAGGTGATTGTTGCATAGGTTACTAAAGTTGTAAGTGTTGTTTGTATAGCTGTGTCATTAATTTCTGCTGGCTGCCTTTCTTCATTGTCCAATATTCTCCCAACAAAAGTACGGTGGAAGCTGTCCACCTTTTAAATACATAATGGATATTCCATAAATGTGTTAGTACGGATGAATCAACAGCTGTTAGGCGAAAAAAAAGAAATAACCATTTATTTGATACACCAAGCAGTTGTCAGGCAATGTTAATAACCTTTCGTCAATAGAAGAGTGCAAAATAGCTGCTGAAAGGTCTATGATAAACAGATGGCAAGAGCAGTGGAGTCAAGCTGGTATGCGCTTAACTACCTTTACACTATTCCTCAAGTTGCAACCCTTTGGAAAGACTTTTACTAGAAAATAAGTTTAAAATTGTACTTTTTCCTTTACAGCCACAGCATATGCCTGCCTGCACTAAATGTCCGTATGTTTTTCTAGTTAAGTGCTGTGCATGAATAGAATGAATGGACCACTGTTGATATCAGGCAGGAAGTGGTTGGAAATTCAGTACCGTACTCATGCTGTTAGACTGTATAAGACTACGTACGGTCTATATTTTTGGAGTACACATGTACATGTATTTGTTACTTTGAAAGAAATGTGCTTTATCTGGGTTTTTTACAAAATGTAGGCTATTTTATTTCCAGAGCAGTATGAAAATGTAAGTTTCAGTGTTAGAACAGGTCATTTCCTGAATCCTGAGTGTTTGAAGCTGATATGTCTTAGATAAGATCTTATTAGCATGCAACATTCATTGCTCAAAGCTTGTTGACCAGATTTCCCTTTCCATAAAAACATAAAGCCAGATCCTACAGTAATTTTCATTTACTCCCTAGGTAAACTTCTGAATGATCTCTGTAAAGCCAATTTGAATAACATCTGTTTCTGCTCCAGGTTTAGCTGGGTACTAACTGAAAGACTGAAAAAATTTAAAGCAGCATTCCAAATTTCCTTTTCTAACAGCTTTTTTTTTTTTTTTTTTTTCTAACTGGAATCAGCAATCATGTTTTTGAGACAGTATATAGACATAGAGATTCTACAACTTATATTCCAATAAAATATAAATTAGTGGTGCCAGTGTCTGAGGAAAACGTGTGCTACATAGTCCAACAACAGCACAAGCAGACACTTCACATTACCTGGCAGTATTCTTAGGTTGGGTGTTGATTACTTACATTTCCAAAAGTTAAATAAGAGTGTCAAAAGAATGGACTTCTGTATTTGAACTTCAGTACAAATTACTTCCTAGAGTTTCTATCAGATGTTTTAGTTATATTTTAGGGTTCTTAATTACCACTTTAAATTTGCTTTTATTTATTTCAACAAGTTGCATGAAAAATTGACTCATTTAAACATCATTTAGTGACTACAATAATCTTGCATTAGTCAATTTATAATTTGGATACTGGAATTAAAAAAAAAAAATCCAGTTAGTTGGAACTTCCTGCTTGTGTAAAATATGTAAAATAAGTTCATAGGGCTAAGCTTTTAAAACTGGTTAGTTTTGTAGCCTCCCAATAGCACATCGAATATCAGCAAAGTTATTCAGTAATTACATAGAGGTATAAGAATCTTTTTGGAATAAATTACTGGGCAGCAATTCATTTGTGCAAACATGTGCATGAAGTATTATTTTATACATCCTAGGATATTTGAGATTCTTTTACAGGAATTTAACATGTGATTTGAGCTCTACATAAAGTCTTGCGGTCTTCTGAATCAGCAGTTAATCTCGAGATAGATGATCCTTACATGTCTGAAATGTTGCTCAATTCCTCTGCTTGGGCACTGAGTTCCACTATAAAGTTCTGTACAAACTCTGGAAACAAAATGTCTCCATATTTTAACACAAACTATTATTGTGCAAAAACCTACAAAACAAAAACATAATCAAAATTGTGCTTGATATATTTTAAAATCAACTTTCCCTAATATTTTCCAAAGCTTGGGATATTGTCAAACCCATAAGTGCCAGTGTTATCTTGCAACTGCATATGGGCTTCTTTTCCTTCTTGAAATGAATCATTCACTTGGAAGGTGCCACAATTGCAGAGGAATTTATGAATGTACTACTTTATCAAAATTCCTATGTAATTCAAGTTTCTTTAATCTTCTTTCTGAAAATTCAAATCCTCTAAAAGGTACTACTGGTGAAAGCATCAAAAGAAAAAAGACACAGTATGATTAGATGGCTTCTGCACTCTATTTGTTAATCACATTGTTAATGCGATTCCCTTAAAAGGTCTGATTCCCCTGACAGCCCTCTATAACTATACATAATTTAATATTCATTCTGTAGCTTCAAACCAAGCAAAATTCTTTTTGAGTTCTGACTAATAATAGTGATCTGTTTAATTAAAGCATACATTACTTAATCGCTGTGGTACCTAATATGGATGGATTTTTTTTTCATATACATCTAGTGAAGTTGATGTCGGTCAGAAAGATGATAAATTTTATTTTGCTTTTGCTAATGAGAGTCTGTGGTCAAAGTTTTAGTACAAAAATTGTCTGTAGTAGCCACATGATAATAATTTCACTTTTTTATTTACTTGGAATTATTTATTACTTAAAATTATTTACTTTTCTATTAGAAGTAAGAGCCTGAAATAAATTTTTGTCCATTCTATCTGTCAATTTTATTTAATGGCCCTTGATCATATAGGGATGACATTATAGTTCTATCATTTTACAAATTAAATACTTTCCTCCTGAGATAAGAAGTTAAAATACAAGACTGACATTAGACTCAGAGAACCCTTTGCACGTATACAAGTTCATTATGATATCTGTGAAGGTAGCTCTCTGTGTTTGCTATTAATAGCCTAGCATTGTCATGACTGCAATCTTATTTAGTAAAAAGAAGCAACAATTTGAAGCTACAGATGTTTTCGTTTTTTTTTTTTTCTCTAATATCGCAGTCAGCACTGAAGTCATTCAAGTGTTTATTCTGTTCTTTGGATCTGCATATAATTCCTCTCTCTCAACTTTGATGAATTGTTTATTTACTTGTATGCTGATGACACTGTCTTGCTGTTATCTGATAATAGGACTAGTAAGATTAACACTATTCTTCATACTGAGCTAACAGAAAGTAACAAAGTGACTTAATGAAAATGAAGCTAACCCTCAATTTAGATAAGACTTCTAGGGTATTGTTCACTCCTTGACCTCTGCCAAGGAGGAAGCTTTTCAGATGAATCCAGACAAGAACACACAGTAACACAACAGACTTTACCAAATGTCTTGTAATATAAGATTTGCTCCTATTTTTTTTTTTTTAACTTTTTCTAGTAACAGGACAATGGCAAAAATGACAATACATGTTTACTTGCATGTTACTCATATAGAATTAATCTCTTCCAAATTTTTTCAACCCATTGACTTTAGAAGATTTGCATACCTTTATATCATTAGATTTTAATCTCTTTTATGGGTGCTAAGAGAGAGTTAGTGTCAAATCTCCCTTTATATTTTTTTTTCTCTGTACGTGTTTACACTGTATAAAAAGGGAGGTTTCTTCTAGACAGAGCAAACAATGTTATATAAAACTATCTATGACTTATTATTTTTGTATGCTAATTGTTTGGTTAAAAACTGTGTGTATTGACAGTAGTCTTACTGAAATTGTGGCTAGCCTTACAATTCCATTTCCTTAGATGTTTAGTGGAGTCAGAACCTATTGGGCAGCTCTGTTGCTATCGCAGCTTGAAATTTGGTGGTGTGTGCTATTAAAAACCTGAAAGTTGTAGAGAATTTAGAAAATGTCTTACAATTTTTCAAGCCATTTTCCATATAGGAAACAGTCAAGTCTGTATGTTAACTTGAATTTTTTCCCAAATCTTATCGAACTGGATTTTGTGGAATATATGGACTGAACAAATTAACAAGAAAACTTGCTGAAAGCTTAATTCAGAAACATTTGTGCCATTGTAAGTTCTACAGTTCTAGGTCTTCCCTGGGGTGTCACTCCTACTCACTTCTATAGACACAGCTTTTGCTAATCTTGAAAGAGAAAACAAAAGATAACTAACTGTAAAAGTTCAGCAGTGGGTCTAAGAAAAAAAATCACCTTTTTTTTCAAAACCATGAAATCGTGTTTGAATTAGGTTTTACTCTTAAGTAATGACTTAAGCAGAATAATTTCTTTACCATGGGATGTCATGATGTGTGAACTGACAGTAGTAACATTGCAAGTGCACGCTGCTAGCCTCCAGGTGTTAGTAGTCAGTCTAGCCTTTCACCAAATTCTTTCACTATATGTTATTTGGCAGATATTAAGCTGTTAGTTTATATGATCTATTTTGCTTATCTGTAGTGTAAATGAGTGACTCTGAAAGTCTGAGAATGTATGGTTTTATGATGTAGGTGAAGTACTGGGACACAAGTCATGATAAACAAAAGGTGGGCCTGTGCAAATCTCATCAAGTTCAACCAGGCCAAGTGCAAGGTCCTGTATGTGGGTCGAAGCAATCCCAAGTACAGATACAGGCTGGGCGGGGAATGGACTGACAGCACCCCTGAGGAGGACTTGAGTGTGCTGGTAGATGAGAAGCTCAACATGAGCCGACAATGCACACTTGTAGCCCAGAAAGCCAATCATGTCTTGGATTGCATCACCAGCAGGACGGCCAGGAGGTTGAGGAAGGTGAGTCTGCCCCCGTTACTCTGCTCTTGTGAGACCCCACCTGGAGTACTGTGTCTAGTTCTGGAGCCCCCAACATAAGAAGGACATGGACCAGTTGGAGAAGGACCAGAGGAGGACCACAAAGATGATAAAAGGGCTGGAGCACCTCTCCTGTGAGGACAGGCTGAGAAAGTTGGTGCTGTTCAGCCTGGAGAAGAGGAGGCTCTGGGGAGACCTTATAGCAGTCTTCCAGTACCTCAAGGGGACTTGTTATAAAGATGGGGAAAAACACTTCAGTAGGCCCTATTGCAATAGCACAAGGGTAATTGTTTTAAAATAGAGGGGGGTAGATTCAGATTAGAAATTAGGAAAAAATTATTTACAATGAGGGTGGTAGAACACTGGAAGAGGTTGCCCACAGAGGTGGTTGATGCTTCATTCCTGGAAACATTCAAGACCAGGTTGGATGGGGCTCTGAGCAACCTGATCTAGTTGGAGATGTGCCTGTTTCTTGCAGGGGGGTTGGACTAGATGTATTTTAAAGGTCCCTTCCAACTCTAACTATTCTATGATTCTGTGATTCTGACTATAAAAATAAAACTGCCCTTGGATGTGTAGTATAACTCACTAAAAATATTCAGAGTTAGAAATAAATTTGAAATGACTGTAAAGAATATGATGAAGGCCATTTACTGCAACTGCACGTACCTACATTGTGCCAGACAGACATATTATGTGTATATGTACATAACAATAGTGTGTGTAACATATGTAATGAAAGAATAGTATATTTCAGAAAGAGCTTCAAGCTAAGTAGACACAGATTGATATAGCATATACATCAGGAGAACATGAAAGAAACAGTTAAATGTTTCAGAACTTCTGGAAAAGCAACTGAAAACACACCAAACCAATGTAATAGTTCACCTATGTTAAAGAAACATCACTAATGAGATGCATTCATTTTTTACCCGCATAGTGAAATGCTTAGGCCTGCCTTGAACAAAATGCACAATTCTTATATTAAACCCAGAAATTAATCTTCTTTATTCTTTCCTTTTTTTTTTTTTTTTTAATCTAATCCCCTGTTCAGTTCAAGGTGTGCTGTTCCATCTGCATACCCATCAGGCTGCCTGCATAGCCCAAATGGACTGGCATCTCTCAGAGGCTATAAGCAAAGAGGGAGAACAGCTGGCAGAAGGCCTCTAATAAATAATAAAACAGCAACAGGTGTTTCAGGCATTCAGGAGCAAGAATGGATATCAGGTGGCAAATGAAATACTTCTAGTAGGAAAACAGCAGAAAAAAAAAAGCAAGCTGTTTGTAAGACAACAGGAAAAGACCGCGATCTTTGCTTTTGGCTCCTATGAAACTGAAATTAGCAAAGAGAAGAAAATCAACACAGCTAATGAATAAAGTTGCACGGAGCCTAGCTAAAAATAAATGTAATATCTCTGAGTAAACTTTCCATCTTTACTGATTAGAATAGTGAAATAATTAAATTACTCATGAAAACAGCTAGATATCCCTTGTGTTTTCCAGGGAGAGGCCAAAGAAACAGATGCTGAAACTAAACCCATTTCTTATATGATATGAACTAGATATTCCTAATAGATTTCAGGAAAATCATGTTCTTTGGACTATACTATTATAGTAAAGCTCTGGTTTTCCTCTTTTGTTGTTTAATTTCTTTCTCCCCATGACTAAAATTAAGAATATTGCTAGCTTATCAACGTCTGCCACTGCTATGTCTCTTCAGGATTTTCTGCTGTTTTGGTCTCTTCTGGCAATCTTTGCACAAGTAAATTGAGTCCAAAATCAAAAGGAAAAGGAGACAATGGAGGTAAAATATTTTTAAGAGCACCAGAGTTGCAGAATCAGTTTTTTAATTAGATACAATTTTTTTTTTCCAGTTACTTCACTTTTTCTTTCTTCTTTTTTTTTTTTTTTAATTTCCCCTCTTACACCCTGAAAAAAAAATGCCAGAAATTCAAAGATATTAATCAATTTTAATTGATGCTTTACTGTTAGGGGGTTTTCAGTTGATGTTTACTGTCTTGGATTTAAGAACTGAAGATGTTATTGAGTGTGAAAACTAATGGTCTTTAAAAAAAAAAAGTTGAGTGAGAAATATCATGAGACAAATTGATCTTATTATTACTTGTAGCACTTCAGAAGCTGTAACTGGATATCAAGACAAGACTGCTCATTGTTGTAGGAACACATAGAAATAAGTCCCTAACAACTTACAAACTTTGTATGAAATAAAAAGAGAGAACATACAGATACAAATAGAGGGAAATGTATAAAGAAACAGTGTGTAGATATTGAAAAGGTCTTAGTATCCCAGAAGCTTCAACAGTAGAAGTCATTGTTAAGCAGCAGGGTATTTGAGGTATACTAAAGCATGTGCATGCTTACTAATAGTGAGTTATTTTAAAGTAATGAGATCAGTGCAGTGAAAATATATGTTTTTCAAATAAACAAACAACATGTAGGAGGCCAGTATCCTGGGTCATATAAAGAGAAATAAATGAATTACCAGTAAATGAAGTATGTGTAGCAGGTACAGTGAAGGCTGGCTGGCTAGAAAGAGTGGCGTCCCTCAGGGGTCCGTGCTGGGCCCGGCCCTGATCAACATCTTTGTCGGCGACATGGACAGTGGGATAGAGTGCACCCTCAGCAAGTTCGCCGACGACACCAAGTTGTGTGGTGCCGTCGACACGCTGGAAGGGAGGGATGCCATCCAGAGGGACCTGGACAGGCTGGAGAGGTGGGCCTGTGCCAACCTCATGAAGTTCAACCAGGCCAAGTGCAAGGTCCTGCACCTGGGTCATGGCAATCCCAGGCACAAATACCGGCTTGGCGGGGAATGGATTGAGATCAGCCCTGAGGAGAAGGACTCGGGAGTGCTGGTGGATGAGAAGCTTAACATGAGCAGGCAATGCGCCCTTGCGGCCCAGAAGGCCAACCGCATCCTGGGTTGCATCAAGAGGAGCATGGCCAGCAGGTTGAGGGAGGTGATTCTCCCCCTCTACTCTGCCCTGGTGAGACCCCACCTGGAGTACTGTGTCCAGTTCTGGAGCCCCCAACACAAGAAGGACATGGACCAGCTGGAGAAGGTCCAGAGGAGGGCCACGAAGATGATAAAAGGGCTGTAGCACCTCTCTTATGAGGACAGGCTGAGAGAGTTGGGGCTGTTCAGCCTGGAGAAGAGGAGGCTCCGGGGAGACCTGATAGCGGTCTTCCAGTACCTCAAGGAGGCCTACAAGAAAGATGGGGAAAGGCTGTTTAGTAGGGCCTGTTGCAATAGGACGAGAGGTAATGGTTTTAAAATAAAGGGGGGTAGATTTAGATTAGAAATTAGGAAAAATTTTTTTATGATGCGAGTTATAGAACACTGGCACAGGTTGCCCAGAAAGGTGGTGGAGGCCCCATCCCTGGAAACATTCAAGGCCAGGTTGGATGAGGCTCTGAGCAACCTGATCTAGTCAGGGATGTCCCTGCTCCTTGCAGGGGGGTTGGACTAGATGACCTTTGAAGGTCCCTTCCAACACTAACCATTCTATGATTCTATGAAAAAGGAACACAAGTGGCCTGTTTGCAAGTCATAAAAAACAAAAAAAAACCCATCAAACTGTGAAGGAACACTGACATGTCTGGTTCTGATATACAGGTATTTGGAGTCAGTACAACATACAATAAGCCTCTATAATAATTATTCACATCAGCTTCAGAGGAATAGAGGGGAAGAAACCCAAGCCAAACGAAACAAAAAATCCTAGTTCCTTATGTTATCCTACTTCCCCATAATCCTTAAATTACTCTCAATCAGATATTTACACACTACTGCTGTTTGGCAACTTCCATTCAAGTGTGATGACCCAGATATGACCCAGGCACCAAATATTTAACACTTATTCCAGAGTGACCAATAGTTGTGTGGTTTGTTTTTTTTTTTTTTTAAAATAGAAATAGTTTGTTGGGTTTTGTTAAAAACTGTTCTTATAGTATTTGTGTGTATTTTGTATATGTATCTATCTACTTCCACTTGCTAAAAAAAAAAAAAATCCTTGAAGACATAATTTCTTGCTTTGTTTACTTTTCTGTCAAAATACCTAATTTCTAATTAACAGTAACAAAACAGGAATTTAAAAAAAATCTTTGTTTCACTCTCTCTGATTTACCTGATCAAGAAGTTAATCCTTTTTAAACTGTGAAATATGTCATTCATTAAAAACGTAATTTTTTTTTTGTTTTAAAATGTTACAACTAGAAAAATTACCAATGCCCTTCAATGCCTCAGGATAGTAGTAGCAGTGTATAAAATAATTAGAACCCAAAACAACTCATAAGACGTTTAACATTACTGCATAGATCACTGACTGGCAGAGCTATCAGAACCTGATATTTCAGACTCTGGTGTATTTTATTAGTCATATTCAGTGAGCAATATTTACACCCAGCCTCTGCAGATAAAGTTTGTTCAGGTAGTGTTTTCCCTCTGCAGCTGAATTGTGCTTATATACTTTGCCTGTACTTATTATATTTTCCACATAGCTGAGAACTAATGTGCAATCATATCCTGGGGCCTACAACAACAAAAAAAAACCCCATGTTGTAAGATATCAACATGTCTAAATGAATTTCTACTGGAAACTCCTTGAAGGGAAGTTTTGGCCTGCTTGTGTAAAAATCGGTGGAAACGTACTAGCAAGTTAGGTCTTCTCAGAGTGTGATATTCCCTGAATATGGTCCAAATTCTGGTTACAATTATAAAGGACCTTGGAGTAAGCCTTTAAATTGTAATTATTATGCTGTTGATTGAGTTGTTAGTGATGAGCGTTTGGAAAGATTACTACTGTTGCAGTTGCCTTCTGATTTTTTGTTTCACATACTTTGAGGAGAGAAATGCTTGAAATAGTCATAAAGAGGTATTTTATGTATAGATTTTTCTCACATAGCACAATTTCTTAAACAGTGTATTATAAAAGATGCACTTTTACATAAATTTAGCAGCTTTTTTCCCTTTCTTTTCCACTATCAGCCATCTTTATTAATAAGAATTTGCCCTGTAAAACTTTTGGTTATGGGGTTTTGACTTTTTTTTGCCTCACTGTGAGTTTTTTATGCTTGAATGGATTATTATGAGAAAAGACATGATTGCGTGTGACTAAAGAAGTTTAAAATAAAATTATAAAGATAAATATGAAATATACAACATCTTCATAAAGGGCAACTACAAAAGGCATTTAGGTGCTTTGGTTAAAAAAAAAATTAACAGTAATGCTTAAAATAGTATATCGATGGAATAAAACCCTGCATCAACTTAGGGTACGTGGACCTAACACTTGAGATGTTGAGAAAATTTAATATATCTTGAAGTCCTGACCCTGACAGTTTTGAGACATAATAGTCTACAGTAAGTATGTGGTACATTTAAAGAGACTTCCCAGAGAAGATGCTGCTTCTTGTCTCTACTACTTAGTAATGACTTATGCCCTGTAACTCATGTTCTAATTAGCCACATAAATGTTTAATTTTTCTTCTGCTGTAGTGAAAAGCTGAGACTGTTCTGCTGAAGTCTTTGGAATTACGTGATGTAAATCATGAAGGACTGAGACTACAGTCTTCTTTGTACTTAGTATAACCCCTGCTTTTATTTTCCATGAGCCTTTCTCAAGTTAATACAAAATAGGCTTGCATATTTCTTTTGAACACAAAACAGGAGTGAACATCTTTAATAACAATTTATAACTTCTACATAGGATTACTTGTTGCACTTCAGATTGAGACAGTATCCTGCTTTAACACTCTGATCTTCAAGGAAAAATTATATTTTGTATGGTTTGAGGGCTCCTAGCTCAACACTGAGGATGGTACATAACTATGGGCAGCAAAAATCATTCCTTCATCTGTTCTCTTTGCAGTGACTTGCATTTGTCCACCAGTGTTTAAGTCTGACCCTCAAGAAGTGTTGCCTAAATGGCTTGAAACCGTTTTTCTATTTGCGAAAGGACATACAAATACTAGGACCCAAACTTTTCATGTTGTGTAACAGAATAATTTCAAAATAGAGAGGTTCCTTTAGATTTTTCAATGAAGTATTGAGAAATATGTGATGGGGGAAAATACTACTTGAGAAGAAGAAGCTAATGGAGTGAGTAAACAAAATCAACAGCCTTTCTTCCTCTACAAATTTATATTGGCTACAAGAAGCAGTAGTGGATTTGGTAAGTAAATTATTGTAATATCCCACCATCACTCAGTTCCTGGAAAATTCCTTAATTTAGTGAAATTGCATTTGAAGAGAGCTTTTTATGGCTTTTGAAATTATGGCTTTAATTATTGATCAGACATTTCAGAATGGCATCCACAAATGCAACACATTAGTTACTCTACGAGATAGCTGTGGAGTTGAAAAAAAAGTGCTGAATAGAATTAAGCCTCTGCTTTGCACACAACAGGTGGTGCCTGCCTAATTATTGTAAGCTCTAAATAGTTTGATGATGGTCACCAAAGGAAATTAAATTAGTTGTCTAGATAGAAGAAGCATTTTGGTCCTGTCCATAAAATGTAACATACACTGTTGGCTTTTATATGTGTACATCAAAGTGGATTCTATAATCCGACTCGTGACAGATCTTGGTACTTTATATGCACAAATATGCTATAATCTCTTAGGTACATGATACTACTCATGTTTGCAATCCTTTTGGTAGAAATACTCTCTCTTTTTTAATGTTCCTTGAAGTATTCTTGTATTAAATATTCACCCGTTTCTAGGATAAGCACCTGCTGAAACCCTAAATAACTGTTAGTAGAATAAGTTTCACAAAAGTTGGACAATATGTTAATATATTCTGCCTCTGTATGCTCATGTTTAATAATGCATGCTGTCTCATCCTGGCACATAGCTTATTCTCTCCTCAACTTAACATTTGTTTATGAATATTATAACAGAAGTTCTTCATTTGTTAATCCATTTTGCACAGCAACCTGAGAGACCCCTCATTTTACTGTATGCAGTGTATGCCAGAAAGCTGTCTTTTGAGATAAACCTTACAAATACTTTAGGACTTCTATAATGATGCAGAAACTAGAACGAGCCTGCTCTGTTAGACCTTTCATTTTCATTACAATATGTCTTTGAATAAGATTAATTTGGATTTTGTTAGAAAATGGCAATATATTTGCCTCTACCAGGAATATGTAAATGAGTTTTTTTTTCATATTTCCATAAGTCTGAATTGGTCTTGAATTCTTCATATCAATTGTTTTCTTTTCTTGTTCTATTTTCCCTCAATGTTGACAGTGCCTGGCTGAATACTTCATGGTCATGTATGAGTATGTATAAAATATATTAAAAGAGAGTTTTTGGACTGGAATTATGGTTATAAGGTTGATAGCTACTGAACTGAATCATTTTGCTGATGAAATCATGTTGATTATTTCCGATATACTTCAGCAGTCTGAACTTTTTGTTTATTCAGTATTTTTACTTTAAGATTTAGGTTAGCATGTCAGTCTATACTCTACTATTAGAGTGTGAGATCCAAAATATTAACTAAAAGCTGGAAACTAGGATTTCTTGCTTTTAAATGCCTAGACTCAAGGGAAAAGTCCCAAGCCATCCTCTCAGTACACAGGATTATTCTGTAGAGCCTGCAAAATCTTAGTCACATTGAAATGAGAACCAAAGAATACAGTTCCCTGAACAGAAAGAGTCTGAAGGCCAGACAGCTATCAGGCTCGCTAGAATACGCAATAGTTGACAGGCAAATAAGAAAGCTGCAGGACAAATATAATTCCTTCTCCCCACGTCTTGCTCAGTATGAATCACTTTTTCTTTTCTTTTTTTTTTTTTTTTAATACTCTAGGTACCAAAAGGGAGATGATGCTCCTCCTCTGTCAAATACATCATAATTTCATCTACATTTTATCAAAATAATAGTATTTGTAGCTGATTTTATTTGGATAAGCTTTTTTGAGAATGCAGTCAGTCTTAGAGGATGGAATGTGTGTTCCTGTCAGGTATGATCTATTCTGAGTATACACGAAAGCAGGAGTCTAAGTTCTCAGGAAAACACACAAAAAAAACCTCACACGTGGAACTTCGGTACCTGCAAGGTAAGTCATAAGCCAAGAATAAATTTCTGAACTAGTAGAGAATCTTGATATTTTCTTTTAAGTCAAGGATTCTCCTTAACTTTGCCTTCAAAAGTTACAGTTTCGCCCGGTAAACATCAGCTTGTAACTGATTGCAGAAACCTCTGAGTCAAGAGAGAGCTATTAACTTCACAAAACAATTAATTTTAATTTTTTTTAAAAAAAATACTCTGGTTAAAGGTACTGAGCGAATCTGATAGTGTTGGAGCACTTGATTGCTCTGTCAAAAAAGAATGCAAACTTTATTCTGGGACAGTTGCCCTACTTTTAAGGATGATTCAGATAAAAATCTGAATTAGGAGTCTTTTGAAGTTCTAGTAGGTGCAGATTACACATGAAGCATACTGAAATAAAGACTTCCCAAGTTTTTAATTTTGTTCCTCTTGTGATAGCCGCTTTATATTGATGGATGTACCAGGAAGATCCAAACTGGTTATGAGCTGTTTGTTTCATTCTTCCCTGCCCCTGAGGAAATTTCTGTTGCTGGAAACAACAGTATAAAGCCTGACAGTAAAATGAATAGTTTCTAATGGCCTTAATTAGATAAGATGTCCCCTTAAATAAGATGCTGGTTATTTGTTTGCTCATATTATATATGAGCAATATATATAATATTTGCTAATATTACTTATCCTTTAGGTTTGAGAGCAATTTAATTGTAACCTGGTGAGGTAAGGCCCCTTACAAAGCTCTTTTTTCTGCTTGTTTTTTAAAACCGTATTTTGAATTCAGTGTTCAAATGGTTTTTGCAATGAATATTGGTTTAAAAAAATTACCATGTGACTTTAAGCTACCTCCTATAATCATAGGAGATTATAAGATGTTATTTCACCTAAGACTGAGTTTCATTTTTTCTTTCAACCACATATGGCTTTCATATTATCTAGAAAAGCAAGTCAATTGCCCTACTCCTTCCAATAAATACTTAAATATTCTCAGTATTGGGCTTTAAATTATTTATTTTCCCCTTTCCTTTTTAAGTCATCATATTAGATTCCTATTCTGATTTTGTATTAATTTAATATTAGATACAATATCTTTACTGAAGGGCTGTATAATGGAAAAATGATTAAGTAAATTCAGTTTGGTTTATGCTCAAATATTTTATATTTGAAAATGTATTCTGTACTATTAATATAAATTGTCAAAATATTTAGGACCTTTCTGAGTGGATTTAAATAAAAAAAAAAATAAAGCTTAGCTTGAAGTTTGAATGTTTTTCTTCATTTTTTTTTTCTGTCAGTAGATGAAAATTCCCTTAATTTTTGTCCTACCAAGTTCAGTTCCATCTGCCTATCTGAGTCTTTCTTAGGGGTACTGATTATAAAAAAAATAATGAACTAAATTTTTCTGAAAAGCTTCTAGAAGTAGCGTTCACAAAACTTCAAAAGCTGGTTAAGACACTCATGGAAATTTAACTTGTTTGAGAATAACGGGTTTTGCAGTTACCTCAACCTGTGTATATATTCCTTATCTTTAAATAGCCTATATAGTATTGCATGAATATATTCTCTTGGACTGAAAAAGAGAAATATCAAAATATCTCTCTACGTCTACATAGGCTAAAGAAGTTGGATAAAATAAGCACTTAATCACTGGCTTTTGATAGAAGAACTTTGTATTTGATTACATGTTGTTCTGGTTTGTTGTGGTTTGATTTTTTTTTTCTATTAGAACTTCAGTGTTATCAAATACCTTATAATGAAATATATTTATGTTTTGTATTTTGCATCCATGAATATTTTTACCTTCAAGGAAATAATAAGTAGTGAACAAAAGGGGAAAAAAAAAGAAACACAAATGACCCAAAACCCAAATAAATTATTTGGAGCCAGAAATTTGTGTTAATTATCCTTATAAAGCAATTCTGAAGGCAAGAGTGGCTGGTTTCCAATTGATTAACTGTACTTCTGGGATTGCCCCTGCTGTTCAAAATGACTCTTGCTTTGGGGTGGCATAGATCACAGAAACATGCTTCCTAGTGATGCTAGCAAGCCATAAAATCACTAATTAATAC
Organism: Chlamydotis macqueenii; assembly: GCF_036417535.1. Lineage (NCBI taxonomy): Eukaryota > Metazoa > Chordata > Aves > Otidiformes > Otididae > Chlamydotis > Chlamydotis macqueenii. The sequence goes on from NC_141593.1 coordinate 44,628,863, forward strand.
TAAAAATCTATTTTTTTTTGTCTATAATAAAATGAAGTTTATTCTTATCCCTTGCAGGCTTCAAGAATTAGAGAAATGCTTGAACATTCTTTCATTTACATCTTTATAGCCCACAGTGTATTCAATGTTTCTTTTCTTTAGGAGGGTATGATACAAGTCAAAGAATTAGTAAAAGATATTACTTCCATATGGGTGTTTGCATCACCTGTTAATCTCTAAAGATTTTGGAAATGTACAATACAGAAAATGATTTACCTAATCACTCTTTTTTTTTTTTTTCTGCAAGGAGTATATTTAACAGGAGGTGATTGAAGTGAAATCTCAGCCAACTTTCTCTCTATATTATTTTTCGCCAGATTGGCTAAAGAACCTGACACTCTTCCCTGAGAAAACTATAAAATGTCAAAAACTGCATGGAGACCCCAGTGCCCAATGCACTTCTGTTGGTGAAGTGGGGACATGCTGTTACTAAGGCAGCTGGCCCTACACACGGAGAGCTCCATGGTCTGTGTACGTGACTGGAAAAATTGTGACATGGTCCAAAATGCTTTCTGTAAAATTCTGAGCACTTTATAACAGATAAGCAAATTATAGAACCCACTTCTGAAATGTCTGTTGGTTTTCCAGTACCCTTTGCTTTCCAGTAGATATTTGTTCATTAAGATAATTAGCTTGCAAGGCATTTGCAGGAGCATGTGGGAAGATGACCTGCAAGCATACAAGTAATCAGCAGTAAATCAAACACAGTAGGCTGATCAGTGTGTTCTTCTTTGTTACATGGAACTTACTTGCTAAACCTCTAGAAATGTGCTTTGCCATGAGAAAGATAACTTACTTTCCCATGAGACAGAAAAATTAGGCTAGTATTCCACTATACATAGACCACTAAAATGTCACAAAAAAAAAAAAAAAATTGTGACACACATGCATGCCCACACACGAAATAGGAAGAGCCATTATTTCACACTGAGTCATCATTTTATGTTACTTTATAAAGGCACACCAGTAATCACAGCAAGCACAGATTACTAGTATATTATCACCTAACATTCAGAATCACTAATCACATGGAAAAGTAGAAGAATATATGCAGTAAAGAAAAAGTAATGGGTACCAACTATGGACTAGAAAAGGTGGATTTTTTTCTTGAATGCATTGTATTCTGCCCGATGCAGTAAATTCTAAAGTTTTGTGCAAAGTGAGTCAGCAGATCTAAGTTAGCTCCTGTTTTGAATATAAAGAATAAAACCACTAATATCTATCAGTGAAAGACCATGGCAGTTTCTTTCACATTTTAGTCAATGACAGTTTAGAGTTCATGGTTGAAGACTACATTTTAACCGTACTTAGTTGAAAGATTTCAAGCTTTCATACATTTGGTTTGAAGATATGTTCACATTTGCTATTGTGGCATATGTAAAGTAGGCTTTTCTGTGAAAGAAAATAGCAACCTTTGAGGCACAGTCTCTTTCAATAGCAAGCCTAAGTCAGCTTCCTACTGGTAGTTCACCTTATATGTCCTTGGACCAGTTTTCAGACATTCGTATGTCGGTAAGAGTCCTAAAAGATGAAATAGATCTAAAATGGGAATTAAAGTCCATTCTAAACACTTCTCTTCCTCACCTCAAGTACTGTACAGTTGTCCTGAAAAAAAAGACATTGAAGACTGTGGGAATAGGTAACCTTTCCGACTAAAGGCTTACTATTTCATCTATTAGACTTGCACAGTCTCTTTGAGATAAATCTCCTCAACTTTTATTATGAAGCATAAAAATTCAGTGTACTATCATAATGTACAGGCTTTTGAAAGTTACTGTTTTATTAATTGCATATTTGCTAATACAGTCTACATAATCTCAGAATTTTATTCATTTTAATTTGAAACACTTTTTGAAAACATGTTTGTTAAAATAGAGACTAATTAGTCCACTTACTAAGCATTTTTCCAACTAATTTTTTCTCTCATTTGAACTTTTGGTCTTTTCAGTATGTTGTGCTTGAGAGTAGCATTCTTTGTGTTGGTATTTCAATTAATCACCTTTCCATCAGTCTTTTTATTAATTTTAAATAATTTTTAGTTTTGAAAAAAAATCTTAAATTTTTTGTTAGTAGATGTAATTATTATAATATCTGCTTATAAATCATCAACAAAACAGAAACTTTATAGGCTGATTTGTCACAAAATCTTCTGTTTTAATTTATTTGTTCAACATTCCTGTCCTCTTCCTCTTTCTTTCTTCTTTGTTTTGTATCAATCTGAGGAGTGGGGTAGGAGAGCGGTTGTGTGTGCTAACTTCTCTGTCATTCCCTGACTGCATTAGTTTTAATCTTGTAAATAAAATGTCCTAGTGGAACAAATCCTTGGTCTTGATAACACATCCTGAAGTCAACAAAGAGTCAGGATGTCAAAGACATATGATTCAGACAAGGATGACATTTCATTAGAGGATGTATAATTGAAACCTTTCCCAGGCAATAGGATTTTCATTATTTCCAGGCCCGTCAGTAAAACCAACAAACAGAAAATGACAAAAGTATCTAACTTGGCATTAGATAGCACTTGTGTTTTTTTTCTTCCCCATAGCCCAGAGTATTTGTGAATTCTACAAGGTTCAAACTTAGTCTCACATGAGAAAAGTCATAGCTGCTAAGCCATTATATACCTCTGTGTTGTTGTTAAACTATAAAGATATTTCAGATGTGATGAACCATTTGTGTTAGATTTTGCCATAAAATTGATCAGCTACCTGGACTCATTTGATGTGTGCCAGAGCCCAATAGTCTTTGACCACACTTTTTAAATATGCCACATGACATGTGGAGGGTGTCAAGTTTATTATCAAATCTAATTATTTGAAGATAGTTGACACCACACAAGATTTCTGATTTAGTACAGTGATAAAAAAATATACTGAAATCTCAATACAAATGTAAGTTACACTTTACAGAATATAGCAATTGCAATGTAAAGTTCAATCACAATATCAATGTGATTCCTATTACCAGTCTGTATCGTATGTTCCCTGCCACGATGCTAGGTGTTTCCAGTCACCAGGAAGGAATAGGATGGTTATCTGGTTGTTATACTCTGTGTTAAGCTGAGTGAGCATTCGCTTTCCCCGTGCTGGTCTGGCTAATGGGAGGATATTCACACTTTTTTAATGAAGCCAGAGAAAAACATTTACACCACCAGTTGGTAGCTGTTTATCTAAAACAAAAGCCTCTGCTTCCCTTTGTGTTGAGATCAATGTCAACTTCTTTGCAACAGTTGTGGTCCATCACACCCTACAGTAATCCCTGAGCTTTGCAGGTGCATCACCTTTGCCCATCTCCTGTGGGTCTTATTCTATTTTAGAGGTTTATTGATCAGTCACAATATAAGTAAGTCTAGCAGAAAAAAACTGAAAAACATAGTAAAATAAAATATAGAAGTAGTGTATAGAGAAATACAGAGAAAACTATACAATTATCTAATTAGGGGAAAATAAAAGTGAATTAAAAAGAGAAAATTAATGCATTTCTAACATTCCTTCTTTTAAAAAATACTTAAAATTAACAAACTGTCTCAATCAAAAGTTGATTTCCAAAAGTGTTTCCATAATAGTGAACTTTTAAAACAACTAAAAAATAGAATAGGAATGCAAAGAATCAAGACAATACCGATAAAATTAAGTCATTAGAAAAAACAGGAAAAAATGGGAAAAATAGGCAGTAAGAATTAGAATTAGGCAAAATTAGGTTTTGAGACCAAGAGTTGTAGAATAATACTTGCTTCTCAGCTTTGAGTGAGGGAAAGCATGTCTCTGAGCTCGTCTCAGTGCCTACTCGGACTCACTGAGTTGATACTGTTCCTTTTGTCAGGTGCTACTTATTTTTCTAGTAGGTGACAGATTAGGCAGATTCAGGCTTTAAGCAAAAACTTTGTCCTATTTATGCTTTCAAAAGGAACATCAATCACGTGTGCCTGACAGCCCTGTAACTTCTACTTATGCCTCACTAGCTTAGCACAAATATGATGCATTTTGTAGAGAAAGGTATTATTTCCAGTGGTACCTTGCTGTCATTGTGATCTTTCCTGACTGAGTTGGGATGCATTCAACTGCATGCATTCAACTCCAATGTGCAAAAGAAAATCTAATTTTAGCAACAACCATTATTTGGAAATTTGTAATTACTTCTTTGCTCAATATCAAAATTTGCATTACTTTTATGTGTCTATGAAACACTGGAATGAAAATTAAGTAATACAGTAACTGTTGGCCAGAATAAGATGCCCTACAATGATAGATCGTAATATTTTTTCTGTTTATTTTTGGGCTCTTAGTGTTCATATAGTATCAAATAATATTTTTCATACTATAATCTTGCCAAAAAAACTCCACAAACCTTTCTGTTTGCTGTCAAGAAGAAGCAAAGAGCTGAAAGACTGAGATAATCTTATCTCTAGAAATACCAAACATAAAATCTCATTTTGTTTTGTTTATGTTTTTTTTAAATCAGTGAAAGTGTTTCCTCTATTGATTGAAAATGGTAACAAACTTGGAAAGAAGACATATGAGGACCTTTTGGAAAGTGTACGTTGTGGTTTTGTTTAGTAAGGGGGGGCCTAAGGTGGTAGCTTCTGTAGGAAACTGCTAGAAGTTGCTCCCCTTTGTTCAGTGGACTCGGCCTGGGCTAGGGTGGGCCCGTTGCTGGCCAAGACCAAGCCAATTGGTAGCAGAATGTCCCGTGATAACGCCTCTGCAATAGCTTATTTAAGAAGGGAATAACAGAAAAAAAAAAGGAGGAGATAAGATGTGAAGAAGCTGAGCGGGGGCAGAGGCGCAGAGGGGGAAGCGCAGGCCTCATGGGCCTTGCAGGCCTCACCCACTGGCCTTTCGCCAGGCGGACGACTGGGCCTGACTTGGCCCAGCCCGGCTGCAAGAAGTGGAGAGGAGATGAGATGGATGATGTGAAGAGATTCTGAGAGGCGTCTGCCAGCCTGTTGTGAAGAACTTTTCTTGAGAGAGGAAAGGCTGCAGATGCCAAGGTCAGTTCAGAAGGAGGGGGAGGAATAATGCGGCTCCTGGCCAAGATTCCCCTGCAGCCTGTGGTGACAACCATGGTGGAGCAGGTTGTCCCCCTGCAGCCTATGGAGGTCCACGGAGGAGCAGAGATCCACTTGGAGCCCGTGAAGGACCCCGTACCGGGGGAGGTGGATGCCTGAAGGCGGCTGTGGCCCATGGAGGGCCTGCTGGGACAGCCATTCTGGAGAGACTGCACCCCATGGAAGAGATGACCTACGCTGGAGCAGTTCCACAAAGGACTGTGGTGTAGGGGTGGGACCCCACAACAGAGCAGGGGAGGAATGTGAGAAGTTCTTCCCCCGACCATGAAGCAGCGGCATGAATGTTGTAGTTCAGCCCCGATCGGGACCAGACTACGCAGTCTCTCTCTCACTCACCCCACACTCCGAGAGAACAGGGAAAGATAATATAAAGAAAAATGGCTCGAGGTTTGAGATAAGGACAGGGAGAAATCCTTAAAGTTACCGTCATGGGCAAAACAGATTCCACTTGGGGAAAACTATTCATTAATTACTACAAACAGCAGGATAATGAGACAGAGAGCAAGACAACCTTCCCCCACCCCTCCCTCTTCCCAAGCTTAACATTATCTCTACTACCTTCCCCCCCCGAGCGGCACAGGGGTGAAGAGGGAATGGGGGTTGCGGTCAGTTCATCACACGATGTTTTACGCCACTGCTTCACAGTCGGGGGAAGAACTCCTCACATTCCTCCCCTGCTCCGTTGTGGGGTCCCACCCCTACGCCACAGTCCTTCGTGGAACTGCTGAACTGCTCCAGCGTGGGTCATCTCTTCCACGGAGTACAGTCTCTCCAGAATGGCTGTCCCAGCAGGCCCTCCATGGACCACAGCCGCCTTCAGGTATCCACCTCCCCCGGTGTGGGGTCCTTCACGGGCTCCAAGTGGATCTCTGCCCCTCTGTGGACCTCCATGGGCTGCAGGGGGACAACCTGCTTCACCATGGTCATCACCACAGGCTGCAGGGGAATCTTGGCCAGGAGCCGCATTACTCCTCCCCCTCCTTCTGAACTGACCTTGGCGTCTGCAGCCATTCCTCAAAACAGGCTGGCAGATGTCTCTCAGGATCTTTTTACATCTTATTGACTTCTCATCTCCTCTCCACTTCTTGCAGCCGGGCCGGACCGAGTTGGGCCCAGTCGGCCACCTGGCAAGAGGCCAGAGGGTGAGGCCTGCAAGGCCCATGAGTCCTATGCCTCCCTCTCTGTGCCTCTGCCCCAGCTCAGGTTCCTCACATCTTCTCTTCTCTTTTTTTTTTTTTTTTTTTTTTTCTGTTTTCCCCTTCTTAAATACGTTATCGCAGAGGCGTTATCACGGGACATTCTGCTACCAATCGGCTAGGCCTTGGCCAGCAGCGAGTCCGCCCTAGGCCCGGACGAGTCCCCTGAACAAAGGGTAGCAACTTCTAGCAGTTTCCTACAGAAGCTACCACCTTAGGCCCCCCCTCACTAAACAAAACCACGACAGTGAAACAACGCTTGATGAACTGACTGCCACCCCCTTTCCCTCTTCTGGCCTGTGCTGCTCGGGGAGGGGGAAAGTAGAATCATAGAATCATAGAATGGTTAGAGTTGGAAGGGACCTTCAAAGGTCATCTAGTCCAAACCCCCTGCACGGAGCAGGGACACCCCCGACTAGATCAGGTTGCTCAGAGCCTCATCCAGCCTGGCCTTGAACGTTTCCAGGGATGGGGCGTCCACCACCTCTCTGGGCAACCTGTTCCAGTGTTCTACAACCCTCATTGTAAAAATTTTTTTCCTAATATCCAATCTAAATCTACTCCCCTCTATTTTAAAATCGTTACCCCTTGTCCTAATGCAACAGGCCCTACTGAACAGCCTCTCCCAATTTTCTTGTAGGCCTCCTTGAGGTACTGGAAGACCACTATCAGGTCTCCCCAGAGCCTCCTCTTCTCCAGGCTGAACTGCCCCAACTCTCTCAGCCTGTCCTCATAAGAGAGGTGCTACAGCCCTCGTATCATCTTCGTGGCCCTCCTCTGGACCTTCTCCAACTGGTCCATGTCCTTCTTATGTTGGGGGCTCTAGAACTGGACACAGTACTCCAGGTGGGGTCTCACCAGGGCAGAGTAGAGGGGGAGAATCACCTCCCTCGACCTGCTGGCCACGCTTCTCTTGATGCAACCCAGGATGCGGTTGGCCTTCTGGGCCGAAAGGGCTCATTGCCAGCTCATGTTGAGCTTCTTGTCCACCAGCACTCCCAAGTCCATCTCCTCAGTGCTGCTCTCAGTCCATTCTCCGCCCAGCCTGTATTTGTGCCTGGGATTGCCATGACCCAGGTGCAGGACCTTGTACTTGGCCTGGTTGAACTTCATGAGGTTGGCAAGGGCCCACGTCTCCAGCCTGTCAAGGCAGTAGAGATAATGTTAAGCTCGGGAAGAGGGAGGGGTGGAGGGAGGTTACCTTGTTCTCTGTCTCATTATCCTGCTGTTTGTAGTAATAAATGAATAGTTTTCCCTAAGTTGAGTCTGTTTTACCTGTGATGGTAACTTTAAGGATTTCTCCCTGTCCTTATCTCAAACCTTGAGCCGTTTTTCTTACATTATCTCCCCCTGTTCTCTCGGAGGGTGGGGTGAGTGAGAGAGAAACTGCACAGTCTCGTCCCAGTTGGGGCTGAACTATGACAGTGCATAATTTTTTTCATGTGCATAATTATTTTACATGGAAATATTTTATATGCGGTAGTCAGTTGAGCAAAAGGTTATGTCCACATGTCTGTGCTCATTTATAAAGTGTAAGATTGCCCTTAAGTTTATTGTTTTCATTAGAATAGACCATTTATATCCTTGATTAGCTTCCTTAGAGTATCATTTACTGAGGAATCATCTCTTACTCTCAAGATGTGGTCACCAAGTCCATTAAACAAGAATTGAGTTGATAGACTAAGGGCACATTCTTCAAACTTTTATCTAATAAAGAAAACATTAATAACTCTAATATAAGAACACAACATGGTTTGGTTTCATCTGTTAATAATTTCTGGACAGTAAGAATATTTAATTTGACCTGAGACTGATAGCCCTCTCAAATGAAGACATACTACTAATTTGTTTTCTTTAATTAATAATATCCAAATTTTTATGGGTTTCAGGTACTTAAATAATTTTTAAAATTAACTTTTATACTTATTTTCCTGTTTTTTTTTTTTGGACAGCAGGATTTCTGGTGCCCGTCTTAGGGAGAAGATATGTGTACCTTATCTTTCAAATCAGATTAAAATAAGAGAATGGCAGAGCTCCCAAAGGTTAGAAATGTCTTACTTAAGAGTGGTATCATGCCTTAAGTGACAAAATTAAAATTGCAGTTAAATAGCATTTATAGAGTTCAGGCATACATTTAATGTAACTAAAATACTTGAAACATGACTATAAAATAGATTTTTAAATACAAGACTTGTATACCCTGTAGATTTTACAATCTGTTTGCGGTTAGTTTTTTGGTTTTTTTTTAACTCAGGCTTTGCGTGAAAGTTGATGTTTTGACATAAGTGGAAAAGAATTTACACTATTAAACTATAAATCTAGAAGAAAATTTAACTGATAAATTTTAAAAATGTTTTTCCTTCACTTTCGAATAATTACATAGTAAGCATGAACTGACAGAAGAGGAAAATCTGTTCTAACTGCAGTGCAGTGACCTTACAGTGCAGTAGTGATCTTATAGTGCATAAGATTAGGTTAATTTCCATCTATTCACCTAGAATCATTAATCACTAGCATTCCTGTTACAGATTTCCTAAGCATCTTCAGGATAAACTGCATCATGTTAGAAAGAACACATTGGAACAACTCATAAAATCCACCAAACTGGTAAAACCATGTTTATCCATTACCTAATTAGAAGTCAACCTAGCCAGTACAGTGAGTAAGTATTGAGAAAATAGTGGCAGTCTGTTTCTGGTAATAAAATCCTCCTACATTTCATTCTAGAGAAGAGATAACTGATGACTATCATCTCCATCATGAATGGGATTTGGAATCCATGTGGTCTACACAACTTTGTCATACATAAGGTAATGGTAGTGTGCTTCAGAATACTAGTTGCTTGTAGCCTGAAATAGGGAATTAGCTAGCATCAAGCTTTTCTCCAAAGATATGAAGATTTTATTTTCTTTTCCTAGTAACCGCTAGGACTGGTATTAGTTCTATTGCTGAATTCTGTATACAAATCAAAAAGTGTTAAATGCAAGATTATCTGGGATGGTTTGCATCTTTTTAGAATTCTCATTTTTTTTAGATCTTGATAGAAGCATCTTTTTTTCCTCCAGAATATAGCATTTAAGCCCTAATAGTTCCTGTCATCTATAGAAATGTGGTTTTTTTATAATTCCCAAGTTAAGTTTTATTTCACCATACTGTAATATATCACTGTGTTTTTTTTTTTTTTTCTTTTGTTTCAGAGGTTTTTCTGTGTGTCTTTATCTTACTTTATTGTGAGAGTGACAGGTATTTTGATGAATACATGGGGGAAAAAAAGTCAGGAAATTGTTGGAAAATATAGTATGTCTGAACTTGCAGCTAGATACAAAATTTTGCTTAGGCAGATAACTTCTGTCCTTCTTTTTGTCATGAAGTCACGTTCCTTGTTCTGATGAAAGAGTTTCCGTGAGTACTCTTTCTTTAGTTTTCAGTGACTACAATCTGTTTTTGCATTTTAAGAGACAATGAGATAATACTGTTAGGTATCTTAAGAGTTAGGATTCTGGGCATGGTAGTTTCCTACAGAGCCAATAGTGAGAAAGAAGCATCTCCCACTGTACCTTTTCCAAATTACAACTCAGACAGATGAGATTAAGTACCTGTACAATCCCTTTACTGATTGAAACTGGGACTTGGACAACTGTTTTAAACTAGATTATTGTTTAGAATTGTGTAAAACTATTAAAACATTTTGTGATATTCAATGTGAATATATTTTGCAGCAGCTATTATTTTGATACAACATATTGTCCACTTCAGCCTTATGGGATCTACACAGTAACAGTACAAAAACACACATGAAGAGCTGAAAATACTTTCATGGGAAATCTGAGGATGATAATTTCTTATGATTAATAAGCACCTTTGTTCCATTCTGTTAATCTTGGCACTTTTTTTTTTTTTCCTAGAAAATGCCTGTATACTGTCTAGTTGCCAATTTTGTGTCCAGTAGCATCTCTCCCAAATTCCTTACTTTGCACTATTTTCAGGATGCCTAAACACACCTGGCAGCTGTGTAGCCTCCATGCAGACTGCCATTTGGACCTAAAAAAGGAGGAGTTTATGTCTCTCATTTTCATTCTCTTGGCTGACTAGGTGATCGTCAGGGAACCTCTTTACCCCTTCCTGAGGTCAGTTCTTCCCTACCTTGAGTAGAGACTGGAGATTTCACAGGATTCAAGGTACTGCTCATGGTGTAGCTTTTGAGAAGGAGCACAAATGGTACTTCATCTCAAGGAGAAATCTTCTTTTGCTATGAATAAAGTTTCTTATGTAACAAATAGCCAGTCTACAAAAGGAGTTTGATGCTTAGGGAGTTGAGTCTAAAAGGACACTTGACATCATTTGTAAATATTGAAGTAGTAGTTCTTTCTGTTGTGTCAAAGTGTGCTCCTCACACTGCTGCTCCACTCCTGAAGGTGTACCCTGGTGGCAGGTTGAACTCCTGTCATTACTGTGAATACTCCTGTGAAATACTCTGTATATATCTCTGTACACCCACCTAAAAATAATCAGTTCTAACTCAATTAATAATTCTGGAGGGAAAAAAGGAACAAGCTAAAAATAATTCCTAGAAAGGTACTCTTTTTGAGTAAGACTTGGCAGACAAAAAATGTTGAGAACGAGCTGACTCCAGCCAGCTGAGTTCATTACAGTGATGAAATTGCAGAGATGAAGGCAAAATTGGACATTTAATTAGCCTCTTTTAACTACACAAAAATCCCAAAGGTTGAACACAAGATATTGCAGCTACAGTGGGCAGAAAATGTGTAAGTAAACTGTAAGGGAAGAGCACAATCTAATAAAAGACTTTCTGTACAATTTTTTTCTTTTTTTCTAAAATGGGAAGTTATTCATATTAATCACATTTTTAGCCAGCAAGAGGTTTGGGAAACCGAGATTATGGACATAAACTGTCTATTCTTCACAGCAGAAAATTAAAAAAAAGAAAAAAGCTTTAAAAATGTTGAAGGATTTACACAAAAGCAAAGAAAATGCATCATAGCAAGACCTAGAAATGAAGTAGAAACAGGGAGCTAACGATAGCAAATCTATTAAAAAAAAAATCGTTAAAATATCATAAGCTTTTTATGTGTTTTAAAATCCATGTTGTATTTTTAGCAGGTTTTCAAAAATTTTTAGTGCACTACCCAGAAAAAAAATCTTTCAATGTTTATACATCAATTGTGCATTCTATCTGCATCCATGTAAGCAGCATGCATGGTTAAGAAGCTTTTCAACACTTGGCATTTTTTAAAAAGTGATTGCTAGAAGCTAACCAAGTGAAAAGCATATGAAAGACAGTAATGCAAAAGACTATGCTATGCACATAATGTTGAATCTACCATTCAAGGTAGAATCTACCATTTCAAGTTTTTAGGTAAAGAAATAACTTTCATTGTTGTTCTATATTCACAGTATCTGGACAACTCTGGGTTGGGAACTACTCTGTTAATGAGTATTCATGTATGCTATGTTATTCATACAGAAGCAATTTGTATCTATTATGTTTATAAAAGACAATTATTTGGAAGCATGGTGGTTTATGACCAAGACATTCACATTCCAGAGGCAGATGAGAAGACAGAAGAAGGATGGAGAAGCCCTTATTAGTGTGAGATTAACTTCCAAAAACTTACTTCATTCCAAGTCTTGCTATTACTGAAGTTCATTAAACCTGTTGTTTGATAAAACATAACATTCTGGAAATCACAGATTGTTACATCTGAAAAAGAGTTCTGGTGCATGTTACTCTGTCAGCTGCAGGATAAGCAACTTCTTTTGTTCACAGAAGTTAGGTATTATCCCATTATATTAATAATGAAAGCAAAGAATACTACAAACAAAAAGCCTTAGGAAAGTAAAATTAAAACTGTAAATGTTGTGGAAGCTTCCTTGGGAAAATATATATAGACAATAAAGGAAACTCAGATATTAAATTACATTTTAAAGCAAATAATCTCCTTTATTCTGACTACATCATCATTAAATACTAAGTCATCATCAGATGGTTAAGAGGCCTTTTGAACATATAGTAACAAACAGAAAAACAGAAATAACTTTTTCCTTTTAGACTGCGGATCTAGATTTGTCACTGCAAGATGGCACATAGATGTCTACCACTCTCGAATATTCAAAAAATAGATATACCTACCTGCAGTTGCAAGAGTTAAATCAATTTCAGAAATATAAACTTGACCTTATAAAATTGAATTCTGAATGAACATAAAGGCAATATAATGTGTTGTGTACAAATTAAGAGACAAGATAAACAGTGTACATTGTTCTCTCTATCAATTCATTTTTAAATCTAAATTTTCATTGTTAAAGGTAAAATACAGAATTGAAAATAAATTAAATCTTAAAACTGATTATAGTGAAGTTCCAAGTAAAATTTATGGTATTATGGGCACTGTTTGAATTGGTGAAGTTGTTGCTTCACAAGCTATTAAGACCACAGAGTCACTTCCTCATTCAAAAGGCACTGTCAGAGTAGCTTGCTAGCTTGTTAGAATGTTCTGATAGCTTAGATTAAGGAACTCTACCCACAATGACAAGATTTACCCCAGCAGTCCCTGGAAATTGAGATACAGTTTTCTTGTAAAATACAGGGACCATACAATCTAATCTGATTCTGTTCAGTTGACAGCTGAACTGAATCTGCCAATCCTTCAAGAATTCTGTTTTCTGCTATGTTTTGATTCTTCCTGTTTACAAATTAGTTAAAGAAAGAAAATTGTACTTTTGTTTAAAGATGGAGCTGTTCTTGAGTCAATACACAGAGGTGGAATAATAAAAGACCGAGATTCTGGAATCTGACTGGGAGACTGCTGTTAAATTATTTTTACAATTTTAAACATATGTAAATTACTTAAACTGCATGTTTTATTTTAAAAAGATGGTTGGGTAATTAAGTATCTTAGATTATCTGATTTTTTTTTTTCCTTTGTCACATTGGTATTCTGTGCCCTGGAGTTTCAAATACTAGTGAGAACCATTACAACTTATGGACTAGAACTAGCTTTTCCTTTTGTTGTTTTTATTTTTTTTTTTTTTTTTCTACATATAATAGCGATTTTTCTTTGGTTGTAGAAGCCAGCTCTTTCCAAAAGAAAACAGTCAAATGAGAGAGCTGTAATTCAACACATTTCTCTGTTTTACCATTATGCCATTCTTTGAAAAGTTAGGCTTAGTTAACATAACTTCAATGCATTGCATTCATCAAACTTTCTGTTTCAAAGTTAAATTTGTTCATTTAACAAGAATGGTATATTATTTCCCTATAACCTGGAAGGATATTATTTCCACTCTGAAAGGAATATGGAGCTTATTTGCAACACCTATGGTGATATGGCCTGTACACATGAGGTGTGGCACTATCGTATTTCTTAGAGATAGTCTGTGTTGAAATGCATCCATCTATGATAAGAATTAACCAGAGTTAGCTTTAGAAATGATAACATAAGAGGTGGTATAGTATTAACGGCTTTGTGAGAGGAAAAGATAGGAGAATTTAATAGAAAGATGCATTCATGCAATAAATGAAGATGTTAGGGAAACCTTTCAGCAGATGAAGTTATTATTCACTTGACTGATTTCTTCCTTCCAGATCAATAGAGACAGCACCAGACTACTGAACAGCTATTTTAAGTGCTGTAGATAAAATTTTTTAGAGATTTCAGAAATATTCTTTCCCATCCTCCTCACATGATATGATTTTCCATTAAACCTCTTTGGCTAGTTAAAGATGAACATATACAATGCAAAAACCTTGATAAGGTAACAGGATTTTACATCACTGAAGATCCCACTGACATTTGATAATATGAAAGTAAATCCTAATGGATAATATCTACTAGTCATCACATAGACAATTCTGTTTCTAGACAGGAACAGTTTGTTAGCTGCCAAGTTTCATTTAATGATTTCTACCTCAGTAAAGATAAAAGTAATTTAGAGGATCTGTCTGCATTATAGGACTAATCTGTTCCTCTTTCCACTCTCTTTGAACTGCTATTGAAAGTTGTTTTTACTGTCCTGTTTTATTCTGCCCCTCTCTGAAAACATTAGTGCCTTGATGGTCTGTTCAGTGACTTCTGAACAGAAAGAATCTGTGACCCTTCCATGTTCAACGTCTGCTTTTGTTACTATTGTTCTGCCAAGATTCCAGTTCTCCTAAAATTTGAAAGAATTATGTGTTTAAGTAAGTCTTTGTTTCACTTTGTTGAGTAAAAAAAAAAAAAAAAAAGCTAGTCTAGCCTTATACCATGTATTCTGTATAGCAGGATAAAAGGAACAAGAGATGGGACAAAAGAAAGATACTTTTCAGGAATAACTTGTGGATATCTATTTTATCAATATAGTAATTAAATTTAGGATATTTATTCTTCTCAACATAATATCAATTAAATGGTAGAGGATGTTAATTTAATTTAAGAAACATTTACACACTTAAAGTAGGTAGATTATCTGTTTGGAAACTCATGAAGAAAAATAAATAAGTATTTCACATATTTATAATGGAAAACCTTATGATTTTTTTTGCACTCTTTTGATACTCTTATTTTGTTAGAGTATAAATAAATTACATACTTTTCCTATTTCCCATTATAAGTTTTTTTTCTTTCCTCCACTGGCTGCTTTCAAATCTTTCTATCACAAAATGTGTGTATAAATGCAACTTCTAACCTTAGTACCTTTATCAAGATGAACTCTCTACATAGTATGAGTAAGAAGGACAAACTGTAGTTGCATTAGAATTCAATTGCTATTCAAATAATAAAGCATTTTAAAACTGGCATAAACACTTATTTGTTAGTAGCAGGTCAATATTTACTTTAAGTTACTAATTTATATAAATAGGAGTTATGATGATGATAGGTAAAAGCTAAGTGAAGAGGAATATAAGCAATTTAGTATTACCAGTTCATTTTCAGTCTTGTGAAGTCTTGCAAGAACAAACATTTGTTCCTAGACCCACCTGTAGAACAGAAATATCTACAAATACTCAATCACCTGAACACTTCTGTATTATTATTATTTTTTAAAATGCTTGTATGGCCATATAGAAATGTATACTTTGATATGTAACTTGCAAAGGCATCCAAACAGAATAGAAAAAATGTGACTTTTTAAAGCAGTTATGATTAAGAAAAGCCTTGTCGTAAGTAATTTACATGAATAAGCAGAGCCAAGTATGATTCACTATTGAAAAAAAATACTTTGGAGAAGAGACAAGAAGTTTTTTTTTTTACACTTAGTTCATTAATAATCAATCTTTTTCACTGTTCAAAAACAAATAGAGAAGATACTTCAAATAAGCTGTTTATTTTTAATTAGCTGCCTTGTTCTAACTGGAGTTTCTCTGTAAATTATTTCAAAAAGTAAAATACTGAACTAGCCAGGAGACTTTTGTTTAAATATCTAATGTAGCATCTTCATTGATAGACCGAAAATTTTAGGCAGATTTTGCTGGTTAAGAGAATATTAAGTCTTGAGACACTTCACTGGATAAATTTCTTACCTATTAAGCGAAGTGCTTTAAAAATTTTGAACTCAAAAGTTTTGCTTCTGCTAAACTTGATAATTTTACAAGCATTAGTAGCTATCTCATATCAAGTACCTTTCTCAAGAGTTTCAACACAGGTTTTGCATAAGTGATGAGCAAGTTTATGTGAAAGAACCATGCTTTCAATTTGTAAAAGCAATATTTTGTTTGATTTCAGAATGTGTATCTTTTCCATTTTATTGCTATTTTTTCCATTGTTAGTCAAAGCATTTCCTATGATGGTCTATAACTTCTCTTCCCTAGCAGCAGTAAATAGCCAAAGGAGGATGCAGGAGGAGAGGAGATGTTACGAGGCCTTTTTGTTTCTTTTATTAAGGAAAAGAAACACATTTTCTTATGGCTAAGCCAAAGCTATATTCCCTGACAGCTACAATGCTGCTGCCTTCAAACATCACAGCTGTCAATGTGGAAACAAAATAATACAGTATCATCTGTTTTTATATTCTTTCAGATACTGAACTTCTGGCATTTATTGCACATATTCTAGCTCAGAATGCAGCATAATTCAGGAATAATATATGCAGAACTGCAGAGTGTTATCTGCAAGTCCTTCAGCATTTCTATTCCTAGTTATAGAAGAATCATCTTGATTTTGGTGTGAAAACTTAAAATACCAATTATTGGTCAGAATCCATTTCTATTTTTTTATTCTATTTACTGATTTTAATGTTAACCATTTTACAGCAATAATATGCTTGCTGAGAAAGGACAGATAAGATCTAATTCAATGATTATATTAAGAACTTCTTGATCTTAATGTTTATACAGAGGAGAGAGAAGGTAAACTTGCCTGATATTATATGTGGTGTTTCTGCTGTTTGCCTTTGTTATGTGGGAACACATTAACCTACAGAGAGGAGACTGCCTATTAGAATCATAGAATCAGAGAATGGTTAGGGTTGGAAGTGACCTTCAAAAGTCATCTAGTCCAAACCCCCTGCAAGGAGCAGGGACATCCCCCATGAGATCAGGTTGCTCAGAGCCTCATCCAGCCTGGCCTTGAACGTTTCCAGGGATGGGGCATCCACCATCTCTCTGGGCAAACCGTTCCAGTGTTCTACAACCTTCATTGTAAAAACTTTTTTCCTAATATCTAATCTAAATCTACCTCCCTCTATTTTAAAACCATTACCCCTCATCCTATCACAACAGGCACTACTGAACAGCCTCTCCCCATCTTTCCTGCAGGCCCCCTTGAGGTACTGGAAGACCACGATAAGGTCTCCCCGGAGCCTTTTCTTCTCCAGGCTGAACAGCCCCAACTCTCTCAGGCTGTCTTCAGATTCAGTTCTGCTAGGGTTTTGGCCTTCCTCACCTGATCCCTGGCCTCTCACATAGCCTCTTTGTAGACCTGCCAGGCTACCTGTCTCCGTTTCCACCCTCTATAGGCTTCCTTTTTTACTTTTAGTTGGTCCAGGAGATCCTTGCTCATCCACGCCGGCCTCCTGGCCTTTTTGCCCGACTTGTTCTTCGTCAGGATGCACCTCTGCTGAGCTTGGAGGAGGTGCTCCTTGAACGTGGACCAACTTTCCTGGGCCCCTCTTCCCTCCAGGGCCACTTCCCATGGCACTTGGCCCATCAGGTCCCTGAAGAGGCCGAAGTCCGCCTTCTAGTCTAGGGCTAAGAGCTTGCCATGTATTTTCCTTGCTGCCCCGTGGATCTTGAACTCCATCGTGTCATGGTCGCTGCAGCCAAGGCTGTCCTTTAGTTTCACATCCCCGACCAGTCCCTTTCTGTTGGTGAGCACAAGGTCAAGCATGGCACCCCTCCTTGTCAGCTCCTCTATCGCCTGCAGGAGGAAGTTGTTGTCCACGCATTCCAGGAACCTCCTGGACTGCTTGTGCCCTGCTGTGTTGTCTCTCCAACAGATGTCAGGGTGGTTGAAGTCCCCCATGAGGACCAGGGCCTGTGACCGTAAGGCTGCTCCTATCTGCCTACAGAGCGCTTCGTCTGCTCTGTCTTCCTGGCCAGGTGGCCTGTAACAGACCCCCACCGTAACGTCTCCTGTCCGTCCCCATCCTCTAATCTTGACCCATAAGCTCTCTGTCAGCTCCTCCTCCATCCCCAGGCAGAGCTCCACACACTCCAGCCAGTTGCTGACATAGAGAGCAACACCCCCTCCTCGTCTCCCCTTCCTGTCCTTTCTAAAAAGCCTATACCCCTCCATGTTGAAGCTCCAGTCATATGAGTCGTCCCACCATGTCTCCATGATGCCAACAAGGTCATAGCCCTGCTTGTGTGCACGCATCTCCAGCTCTTCCTGTTTATTCCCCATGCTGCGTGCATTGGTATAGAGACAGTTCAGCTGGGCCCCTGACAAAGCCGACTTGCTGGCTGGAGTGACAGGGGTGCTATTGGACCACAGTTTAGATTCATTTGCACATACCTGCGATCCTTCCTCAGCTTCTGGACCCTTGGTGCTGGCACTGGTGCCATGCTGACAGCAGTGGGCTGAACTGTGCTCCCCCTCCCCCAGCAACACTAGTTTAAAGCCCTCCGGACGAGCCTGGCAAGTCTTTGTCCAAACACACTCTTCCCCCTCTCGGTTAGGTGCATGCTGTCCGCCCCTAGCAGCCCGGGCTTCTCAAAGCACACCCCGTGATCTAGATACCCAAAGCCCTGGCTGTAGCATCACTCCCGGAGCCACGAGTTAACCTGTCAGATATGTCTGGACCTTTCAGGTCCCTGCCCTTCGACTAGGAGGGCATAATGTTTAATATCAAAGATAATTTTCAAAACTTATTTCTTGTTAACATTTTTTAATTGCAATTATAAGAATCTTTCATCTACAGTAGTAGCTACTGTACTTCTACTTCAAGTGATTTCATATTAATTGATTGTGAATTCCCATCTGGTGATGCAAACTGAACTATGACTGCTATGGCTGCAGCTATTAATTTTTTTCTACGTTCAAAAGAAAGAAAAAAGAGAGTATGAATTATGTAACTGAAATTAGAAATTGACATGTTTTAGAATGCCTGAGAAGTTAATTAAATTTCCTTTTCAACATATTCAAACAGCATGGGATTGCTTCCTGTGATGCTGTAAATTTTCCATTGCTTTCTCACTTGGCTCTAAATAACTTTCAAGAAGAAGCATCAGAATCTTTAATCCAATTTTGAATACATATTAAGAAAATGTCATGATCGTTCTCTAGGACAGAAATTTCACTTTGACAACAACTTTTGTAGATCATTTGGCTGCTGACAAGTATCTCTCAAACATCTGGAAGGTTTTCATTAATTTCTATTTGCCAGAAAACAAAATTTAACAGAAAAAAAAATTTGATGTTTTGTTATATATTTTCCTTCAGAAAAATAATTAGTTAACTTTAGACTACAGAACAGTACATATGCAAAACATAAAGCATTTGAAATTTGTTGAGGGAAATATAAATATACTTCAGAATATCTTGTCTTGAGTGCTTGATTTTTCAAATATAAGACGTATTGTTTAATTTTTAGGGAAAGTAACATTGCCAGAAATTTTTTTACAGCCTCTTACTGCTGGGAGCATTTAATTAATACCAGTTAAGTACTGCAGAACCGCAACACTCTTAGTTTTCAGGAACAACAGATGAGCAGGCAGACTTACAGATGGTATCTAGGTTCAGATTACTATTTTTCACTTAAAGCCATGCAGTATTGTAGAGCTGGAAACAAGAAGAGGTAGGATAAACTAGATTTGAGTAACTACAGCCAGTAAAACACATACTGATTCTGCTACAGGTTGATTGAATATCTGAACAGTACAGGCAGGGGCAAAGGCACAACAGGGAACAGAGCTTAAGATGGTGTAAAAAATTCCAGAAACATTTTTGCACAAACTATTAATGTTTTCCTGTGGTCTGCATTTGGGATAAAGTTTGTGATACACTCAAAAATTTTGGTCTAATCCGAGTATTATTATTGGATTTTTGTTATCCAGTACTTTACAAACAGGATACCTAAAAAAAATTTTCATAGAATGTTTAGAATAAAAACAGTGGCAAAAGTTATTTTTTTCAAATCATTAATTTTATCTCTACAATATGTAGTATTTATAATAAGGAAGTCTAAGGAATTCATTTAAATCAAGACACTTTTCCTTGGATTTTTCTCAACAGAGAAGTCGTTACAGACAGTGGAACAGAATGTAGGAATATTTAAAGTAAAGCTTAGATTTAATCCTGCACCAAATCTTGGGCAAGGACAACTGAGCATATAGGAATCCTGGTAGTATAAGACGAGAGATGTGATACAAAATAAGAAATAGCATAGCCTAGAAAGCCAAATAATTTTTCCATTAGTTCATTTCTGCTTAATGTGTCCTTGGGCTAGACTTTATTTCCATTAATGACGGATTTAAACTGGCATGCCTTGTACCAGTTACTCATATGCTAGGCACTGAACTGAAATCACTCTTAATTTCATAGCTGTAAAATAACTTTCATAGATTAAACAAGAGTTTTATTAAACAAGTGCTGTTCGAGAATATGTATCCAAGGAACCATTAGTCCTCAGTGCTTTACAGAATACTCTTATTCAGAAGATCCTAGACAAAGGTCTTCTTCTAATGAAGATCTGAAATGTTGCAAGTACTGCTACACAGCAAAAGATACAAAAATTGAAGTAGATGTAGATGTAAGAATTAAATTAGTTTAAATTTAGGAAGAATTACCCTATTTTTAAACATAGTTACCTTAAATTACTTTCTATGCAGCACAAATTACTAGTCATATTGAATGGAAGGAGGGAGAGAATTAATTGAAAGGAAAGAAAATGTGACTTATTATATGAATAGAAAAAACTGAATTCTCAATGTACTTGAAGAATATGTTGATGATACAGTACTTAAACATAAAGCTAACCTCTTTGTATTGATACTGAGTCTAATTTCCTTTAGTAATTTAATCCCTATCATTAAGATAAATTATGAAACATTAGATCCATACTGAAAGGACATACCAATAAAAATATTGGTAGATAAATATAGAGAAAGAACTGGAAAAATGTGATCACGAAGTAAAAAGAATTATATTTATCCTTTCAATGTGTCTTGTAATAAACACAGATTGTTTGGTTTCTTAATAGTTTATTAAAATCTTTGTATTCAAGTGTTCAGAATATCTTTATTAAAGAACTCCTTTAAAAGGTCAAAACTAGGCTTCTAAACATTTGTGAGAGTATTGACTGAGTTAGAGGGGATGTCATATATGATAGAATGGCTGGTAGGAAAGAAACACTCATTATTGTACCTTAAGGACGAAAGGCCTGGTTTGTCTTATCTACGT
Organism: Chlamydotis macqueenii; assembly: GCF_036417535.1. Lineage (NCBI taxonomy): Eukaryota > Metazoa > Chordata > Aves > Otidiformes > Otididae > Chlamydotis > Chlamydotis macqueenii. Next base: position 44,650,003 of record NC_141593.1, read on the forward strand.
GGTCATAACCAGTACTGCTACTGTTACTCTCATCTTCTAGGTCAGTCATTTGCTTAACAAGTACATAAATGATTACACATTCGCTTATTAAAATATTTACATTTTAAGCATGAATCATTGGAGACTCCAACTTCCCTAAATGTTTTAATCATATTTTATAAATTTGATTTTGTTTTGACAGGATTCAAGAATCAATTGTATTTTCCCTTTTGGTCTGTTACTCAGAGATACGCTTCAGTGTCTTCAGGTAAGGATTAATCCCGTGCATATATCAGAATTTATTAATTATATGATGCATGGATTGTATAAATGCTTTATTTTATAAGATCATGATTCTCCATGCATTTTAATAAGCATATTTTATAAGTTTGCTGCTAACCATATACTTTTTTTTTAAGTATGTCTAAACTACGATTTTATCAAAATGCTAGTGGGTAAGCATATTACTATGTGTGAACAATCCAGAACCGTAGATAATTTGAAACATATTTAGACGTAAATGATAGAGATCTGACAAAAAAAATGACGAATAAAAAGAGGAATGCAACATCACTGAAAAAAAAAAAATTAAAAAGTGCAACATTGAGCATGTGTTGCTTGAAAACATCGCGCCAATGATGGCATTCTTATGAAGCTAGAACATCTTAAAAGACTTAGGTTAGAAAGATTTAAAATAGCTTGAATTTGTTTCTTTATTAATTTGATACACTTTACCAACCATAGCAACCTTTCCTGAGCAGGACTTTGGCCTTGATATTTTGGAAATTCTGTTCTGAAAAAGTCTGAGCTTTTTTTTTTGTTACCATGTGTTGTTTTTTTTCCTTCTGAAGAAATTCTGACCTTATTTTGTTACTATGTGTTTTCACGCTTGGAAGATGTCTGGTTAGGTTCATCATGTGATATTGGAACAACTACTTTGCCTAGCTGCATGTATTCTTTAAACTTAGAAGAGAATCAGGGTAGGCCACTTACCAGGAGCAAAGACTCTTAACCTACCCTTAAAAAAAAACAGAGAGAAAAAAAATATTTGTTGTGTTTTGATTTTCCTATCAAAAGTGTATATATATTCAGGGAACTATTTGTTAAATTTGTTTGAAATGCTACAAATCTTGGATTGATTTTGGTTATTTACTGTTTTACAAGTGCAGAGTACATATTTTTGTAACAAAGAAAGAGCAAAGAAACTTATACCCCTAAAAGCCGTTTAAACCTGAGAACTATTGCATTTACAATGCAACAGACAATATTTTTTTTCTCAGTACTACTATATTACAAACACAGTTTTCCTAGGCTAGTATTCTCTGCTGTACCTGTACCGGTCCTCAAGGCATGCATCTTTGATGATGATGAAATAATAATATTTATAAAGCAGCATACAGTAAGTGTACAAGTTCGCTGCTATTTATATTTGTTCTTCCATGCATAACTGTGAAGTTAATTGGATTAATTTCTTTTTTCCCACACTCCACAAGTACATTGTTTCTACCTTTATGGCATGAGTTCTGCAAAGAATGCTACATTCTTTTTGTGTGTGTCATCACAACGTTTTCATACACTTAGGGAGTATTGGCAAAACTTCATGTCTGTTTGTAGAGTTAATAGAAACAATATTTTTATTGTGACAGTTGTTGACACGGCTATTACTTTTTCACTAGGCTGGGTTTAAGGCAGGTTATTTTCTCCCAGTGCTAAGTAGATGGCTATACAGTAAAATTGCATATTACTGAAATTATGGCCTTTGAAATCCAGAAAAGACCTCAGAAAATAGCAAAAAAGGTAGAGTATGTATGCTAACATTTGTACACATGATTACATAATTACAGAATTCTGGATATAAGGTTATAAAACAATACAATTTTATTAATAAGAACACTATCTTATGTAGTGCCTTTCAAATAGAACACTAATGTCTAGACCAACTGTCAAATTCTAAGTAACATATAGGTATGCTATATAGCCAGATACCACAATTACTGATATACAGTGATAAAGAGGAGGAAGGTTCATGATCTTCTCCTGAAATGATTTTTCCACAAATCAGTCAATATTTTATGTACATTAAGCACAAGATTCTCTCCCTCCTGTTTTTTTTTTTCTGTGCTCAGTTTTATTTCCAAACCCTATATTCTCTGTCTTGTAATGTACTCCACTATTTATTTAATAATCTTTCTTTTCAAATCTATCGTATTTTCAGGGTCCTCCCGATTTCAAGGAGTAAGTTATAACGTACAAAATATATCTAAAGAGGAAACTCAATACACTTACCAGACCAAAATATTTAATAACTGTAATATCAGAATATAAAACGTATTGATTAGTTCTGTATCAATTGCCAGAATGCTAATGGCAATGTTCTATTTTTGGAGCTTTACCGGAATACTGTTGGCATACACACATACTACACAGTAAAAAAAAAAAAAATTTTTAAAAATATATGGACAGTGACAACAATATCAATATTTCAGGAATGTTTTATTTGGTTCTGTTTTGAGCAGGAAAAATCAACAGCAGTTTAATAGTATTCTACATTTTAATATCTTCTTAGTTTTTCTCTTAGATCATTATAAATAAGAACACATGAGCTAATGACCTTAAATTGGAAGAAATGCAATTAAGTTCAGATATTTCAACCAATTTTCCAATAGGAAGGTAGCTGAGCATGTGGACAGGATGCTAGAAGGGTGCAAGGAAGATCCATGCTTTTAACACAAGCACCTGCCCTGCAGGTTATTGATGGATTTGAGTCTACTTCAGAAGAGGAAGGGAGGAGTATGCTTTTACAAGGTATAATTTTATGTATAACTTTACCATTTTAGAGTATATTTTATGTGGTAGAAGTATATTTAATATATGTTTAAAATATGGCACTATATAGTACACTACTACCATCCAAAAAAAAAAAAAAATACATTTTGGTAAGGAAATAGATTTAGGGACATATTGGGGTGAAAAATAGAAGGGATAGCCAGAGCAACGACTAAGGATTATGTGAGTTCCAGAAGCGCTTTCTAACTTAAATTATTTTATGATCCTCCACTAAGATAAGATTTCTTTTAACTCTAAATGATTTTTAAACTCTTCAGAACAGAGGACAGTTCCAATATCAGGGAAAATAGCGACTGAAGGATATATACTTTAGCTACTATAGCTACTTACGGCTCACAAAATGTAATTCCTTCGAGAGCTCTTTGGTAATGTTATAGGTCATTTATGGCTTCAATTCCTTTATAGCATAATAGGCCTTTCATACAAAAACAAAAAACAAGAAACAAAAAAAACCCAAAACACAAACACAACCTCACTCCAGTGTCTCATATTTCTTTCTTCTATTCATTTTAAAACTCCTTTTGGGGCTATGTGCAATTCTCAGGTGAATTTTTTGGCCTTCTAGCAAATGCAATATCTTTTCTGATTCAGTTTCATGTGCTTACTCTCTATGAAAATCTCAATATTGTTTTCATACTCAGTTTAAGCTTCATAAAGTACAAAGTATACATTTTAAAAAGCTTTCAATTATTTTTATTGCGTATTTTACCTGGGATCATTTGAGGAACATTACTTTTCTTCTTTAAAAAGAAATCTGTAACATTAAATTTTGATAATAAAGGTAGCAATTGATAGCAATGAATACTTAATTTTGACCGTGCTTTGAGCAAGGAGGTTGCACTAGACAATCTCCAGAAGTCCCTTTCAACTTCAAGAATTCTATGATTTTATAGACTAGATTAGACTAGACTAAACTAGTTCAGTTGGAAGGGACCTACAAAAATCATCTAGTCCAACTGCATCACCAATTCGGGACTGACCAAATGTTAAAGCACATTATTAAAGGTGTGGTCCAAATGCCTCTTTTTAAGGCAATGACAGGAATGGGGCATGCACCATGTTTCTGGTGAGAGAGAAGACATCAGTAACCCTGCCTCCACTGCCCCCTTGAGGAAGTGGAAGACTGCAATGAGGTCACCCCTCAGCCCTCTCTTCTCCAAGATGTACAAACTAAGTGACTGGAGCCACTCCTTCTAAGTCTTGACCTCAAGACCTTTCACTGTCTTGGTCACCCTCTACTGGATACACTCTAATGATCTGATATCCTTCTTCTATTGAGGTGCCCAAAACTGCACACAGTACTTGAGGTAGGGCTGTACCAGTGCAATGTAGAGTGGGATAATCACCATTCTCAGCCCATCAGCTATGCTGTGTTTGGTGTACCGCAGGACATGGTTGGCCCTTCTGTCTGCTAGGGCACACTGTTGACTTATATTTAACTTGTCATCAATATACATCAAACTATAACTAACAAATAGAAAAATAAAAGCATGTTGATATAGAATACTCCCAGATAGCCGAATTACTGTTAAGATGACTAACCCAAATGTGATCATAAATCAACAGTAGTATTGGACCGAAGATTGTGATGGTGGAAATGCACTCCCTAGAGCTCAAGAAGCCAAGTACAGCTTATGCTATTTGAGGTGTCTCACAATATGTAAGTTTTCTCCCATTTGAACCTGTTCATTCATTAAAATCTTGTTCCTTTCATAAAGTCATATGGAATTTTAAAGACATTTTTAAAAAGGAGGAGATAAATATTGTGAGGTTTGTTTGGTAATTTTTTGTTTTTATTGTAATTTAAGCCTTAATATCAAGGTATCTAATTTAACAAAGAGCAGATTAAATACCTGTACAAGTGAAAATTATATACACAGTTTGTCAGGTAGAAAAATGAAGATGTTGACAACTTCTTATTTAGAAGAATAAAAAAACCTATTCGCCTCAGCATGTAGTTTGCATATAGATATAAACTTGCAGTATATCTGTAACAGTTATCATCCAACTTTTATCAACTACTGTCATTGCTACCCTCCTCATAGATGGTGTGCTCTTGATTTTTATAAACAAATCACAGTGTCTCTTTTTCATGCATTCCTGTTTATTTTTCTATTTTTTAAAATTTGAGTCTCCAGCAGAGCTGCTAGAGCTCAGAGGATGAACCAAAATTTCCATAAGGCCTAAATATCTAGGCATTAGTTTTAATCTTGTTCTCAAAGTCTGCAATTTATGTAATTACCTGTACTTATCATAAAAATATCTTTTCTGAATGGTTCAGACAACTGTCAACTTTTCATGTTTCCAAATAAGAACATTAAAACTAAGGCTTTATTCAGCCTCTAAAAGACAAAAATGGGAAGAAAACTGTTCTTATTCATTCCCTTTTGTTAAAACTAACAAGCCTGAGACATTTTATTCTACAAATTACATCTGCCTTTCAGAGACATGATCATTACCTTTAACAGCAAATGCAAGACTGATTTTTTTGATCCCTTTGGAAGACTAAATAAAACAAAGGATCATGCACAGTGTAATAGTCATAACTATGAAGAAAGAAAAACAGTAATCATTGTAGAGTGGTAGTTTAACAATTGTTGACATTAAATATTGTGTACTCGGTAACAGTTTTCAGAGCCATAACCAAGATTCTGCTAATTTTGACTTGCAAGAAAAATGTGTTCCGTCCCTTGCAAAACTTTTTTGTGTTAAGCAGAAGTCAGCAAAGTAGAGCTAGAGTATAGTAATGTAAGTATTATTGACATAGGAGGTCATACATTCAACTGTCAGCTCTCTATCTTCAACCAAGCCTTTCTCCCTATGGTGAGTTGACCCCAGCCAGGAGCTAAATCTCCATCCCGTTTTTTGCTGACTCCCTCTCAGTGGGATAGGGGCCAGAATTGGAAGAGTAAAAGCAAAAAATCTGTGAGTTGAGATAAAGACATGTTTATAGGCAAAGTAAAGCTCTGTGTGCAAGCAAAGAAAAATAATTAATTTAACATGTCCCATCAGCAGGCAGATGTCCAGCCACTCCCTAGGAAGCAGGGCCTCAGTGCTCATAGCAGTTACTTGGGAAGACAAATACCATAACCACAAGCATCCACCTTCCTCCTCCTTTCCCCAAGATTTTATGGCTAAACGTGATGTCATATGGTATGGAATAACTCTTTGCTCATTTCAGGTCAGCTGTCCCAGTTGTGTTCCCTCTCAACCTCTTGCCTCTACTCAGCCTACTCACTGAATAGGCAGAGAGGGAAAACAAACAAACAAAACTGAAAAGAAAATGTTGATACTGTGCTAGCACTACTCAGCAATTGCTAAAACATCTGTATGTTATCAACACTGTGAATCCCAGGGGTGACCAGTACAGATGGGGCTGCTAGCAGCTGATGCTGACTGGCGTGAGTTGTTGTGACACGTGAAGCCTATCTGCTGCTCTGGCTGTGGCTCACAACAAGCCCTACTGGAAGGTTCTCCACATGCTAGCAGCTGTCACACTAACTGACAGGTTTCTTGTGCTCATGGTACAACTATTTTCTTATAGCCTAGCTATTGTATCCTCTGCAACACTAAAGTCAACTTTTCCTAAGCTGGCTCCAGGGCCTTCTGAATTCAGTGCAAAGTGATTTGGTTTTTTTTTTAAATATTCCATACTTATGTTCTTTTTTTTTTACACACTTACGTGTCAAGTGCCTAATTCTTCTTCTTTCTTTGTTTCTTCTTGGCACTCCAATATGGCTTCCTTAGATCTCCTGTTAAAGGACATACAAAATTATTCTGCATTTTGATAATTCATGATAAACGACATTTGGTCAGCTACCATATCTATTGCATCTGAGCATCTGGAGAGTTCTGTACACCTTTCAAAAGACCTGCAGTCAGCACTTGACAATGGAGACGAAGCAAAAGTGTAAAAAGAGCTGCCGTTAGTTTACTTAAAGAGATTATCTCTATGTAATCCTTTTCATATTTTTCTCTTTTTCAAAACGCAACTGGGCTATTATAGATACAGTAAAAGAGTGTTCTTCTAGATTTCAGAAAACTGAACAAGTAATAAGCTGATGATTTTCTCTGTAGTGCCCATTTTTTCCTTCAGATTTCAATTAATTGTTTTCTGGATTTGGAATTATTATTATTTCTTTTTATCTTTTGTTAATAGTGGGTATTTCAGGTTGGTTTTTTTTCTTTTATTTGCCCCCTAAATCTAGCTATCTCACTCAGGTATTTAAATTTCTAACATGACTCAAGGTTCTGGATTGAGTTTTTAGGTAAGTCTTATTTATTAGAATGACTTTGAGCTGCAGAAACTGTGTTAGTTCTAGAACTAGAACTAGGACAAGGAGGGATCTTCAGAAACCCTAAGCTGATATTTTAGACTGGAAATTAGGAAAAAATTTTTTACGATGCGAGTTATAGAACACTGGAACAGGTTGCCCAGAGAGGTGGTGGAGGCCCCATCCCTGGAAACGTTCAAGGCCAGGCTGGATGAGGCTCTGAGCAACCTGATCTAGTCAGGGATGTCCCTGCTTCTTGCAGGGGGTTTGGACTAGATGACCTTTGAAGGTCCCTTCCAACACTAACCGTTCTATGATTCTATGATTCTATGATATCAGCTGTTTTGACTTAACTTCTTAACTGCCTTGTAACTTGCAGATTAATGTTGCTGTGGTTACATGGTGATTATTTCTCTAGTTATTTTAAAACTTGCTCAGTCATGTTTATGGGCTGCAGTCTGATCATGAGATGTTTTCTAATCAAATAAGCCTAGCAGAATCCAAAGCTTTTACTCAACTCCTTTTTCATCCATGTCAAAGTCAAAATTTAATTCAGTGAAAATTTTAAATTAGCCTAAGAATACTTAAAATAAAAGTTAATTCATCATCGATGGTTAATGTGCATCGTTATATCTTTGAAAGACAGTTTTACTGGCAAACTCACTTGAAAAGGATCAAGCTAACAAAGTAGCTTAAACATTCAAATGCTTGTTCGTTGTGTTGCAGCAAAATATCAAGTTTGAAGGCCATGAAGTTTTGGGGTAGGGCATGTACATGTCTATATATCTATATGGTAAGGCATTATAGTATAAATGTCAATGATATAAGAAGCTGGTGAGTATATATGTTATATTCACTTTAAGATCTTCACAAATCATTCCAGCTACACAGACAAATTTGTATGCAGATGGGCAGCAGAGATTTTAATCAGCCATTTGAATGAACAATTATTTGATTACACATAAATTTATATTTAGGCCTGAAAATCAAACTTTTTCTGCCATTTGAAGCTCTAAATTCATACTCATACCACATTCTGGAGTAAAAGTAGCTTGGCTTTGTACTGTAAGCTTATATTTGCAAAGGAGAACTGTTGAATTAATTACCACTAAAATTCCATTTTAACACAAAATGGAATTTAAACATCATGACTGTAGCTACTGCTCTAAACTGTTTTTCTTCTTGAAATCGGTATCTACCACATAATGCATTTACTGTCCATGTTAGCTTTTGAATTACTGTTCCACACACCCAATTAAAAAGATTTGCAGTATACTTTGCATTCACAATTCAGCTGATGAATGTCAGTTTTCATTTATTTAACTTTCTCACCCATTCCTGAAATTTCCTCTTTAGCTTAAACAAAGGGTTAAGGGATTACTCAAAGCTGCTGCTGGATTTTTCTTGGCTGCATACTCCAGCATTTTTTTAATATTTTTTTTTCTGCTCTGAGAATATAAAATAGTAAATTCAAAGTTCTGGCATTTTTGAGGGGATAATTCTCCAGCTCTAAACCAAATTATTTAACTGTTCATTCATAAAACCAAGGAATTGTTTTCAGCACTGTAATTTTACATGACAATATAGAAAGAATAATGAATAAAGATATAGTTTAAAGCTCTTGAACAGTATTATTAAGATTGTTTGATGACTGAGGTTAAAATTAGATATAAACTTAATTATTTTGATGAAATGGATCTTAGGCCTTTACTTTTGACATCACATAAAACAAATGCACAATAAATAGTCGGAAATAGAAGTGCATGTATCTAGGAAAGAACTGCTGATGAATTTTAACCTATTACCCTTGCTAGACTTCAATTCTTCCCTAGATTCTGGAACCCTAAAATATCTTATTTTCAGGTGTGCTATCTGTAGAAAGGCAATATAGTATAAATCAGATGTGTGGTGATATTGATGTTTATAATAAAAAGATCACACAATCTTAAACTGTTTATAATGAAAAAACACTTAGAATAGTACATGACATTCATTCATAGATATTGTTTTGGATGTAACAGCTAAAGATTTTGGACAAGTATATAAAGGATTAATGATTCTGTTGGGAAATTTAATTGCTTGCTTTCTGTTACAATGACAAATTCCTGGCATACAAGATGAGTTTGACATTAGAAAACGTTAAGGTAGAGCATACTTTCTGCTGAAGTTGTATACAAAACTCCTCTAATAACCCTTTTAATTTCTGTTGTTTCTTCTTTCTTATCATCCTACCTGCATAATGAGGATCTACTCTGGATGTATTCAGGGCTCCTGGCTATTGGAACTACTACTGCTTACCTGCAGAAGCTGCTAAACGTGTAAAAATACATTTCTTACATTTTATACCTCAGGATAACGCTTGCCGTTTCATCAGATTTGCTTAAATTAATGATGACCTGAGCCATTTTGGTTTGCTTTTAGTTTTTTTAGTTATGATTTTGGTTTTTTTGGGGGAGCAGAAAGGGAAAAGGCAGGACTTCTTTTACTTATTTTCTTTAATTCCTAAATTCTCTTTTATCTTTTGTTTCGCAGAACATTATCAATTTTTCATGTTTGAAGCCCTTTCTAGCCTAGATCTTTCCAACCTTGAAATGGTAATAGCTGCTAATCTGTGTTTTGCATTTAATTCTGGCTGGTCAAGTAGCATTAATTTTGCTCCTAATACTTACGAAACTAGTACAAGACAAAACTTTTGGAGATGACACTCATTTCCAACATTTAAATTACTTTTCATTTTCCACATGAAGTTCAGTTCATTAGAATTATTCTCTACAGTTAATGAGTACATCCGGCCTGGGCTTTCAATAGATCTCTTTCTTTTTACAAGTGTATGTGGAGAGGAAAAGAACCACAGAAGCAGACTGAGAAGAACAAGCACTGAGTAGATTGTATTCACTAGTAAGTCATGAGCTAAGAACATGAAAAATCTCTCTTTTAAAAATGCAATTTGTTAGAATGCATAAGAAGAATCAAGAAGTTTATTACAGTCATGACATATTACAGATGTTTAGTAATAGTTGTTTGTTTTTTTTTTTTTAAGAAAGGACACAGGAAGCAAAATCTGTGTTTTCTGAAGAGAAAGTTACCTTTGTCTTCCAAAGTAATTTGGCTGATATTCTCAAGATTTTTATCATATAGTTTAAAAAGAGAATAGAAATTAATAAATGTATATTTTATATATAAAAAAAGTAAATTACATCACTAGTCCATAAGTCAACAATACAATTACTTGTGAGACAACATTGAGATTGATGACTTTTTTTTTCATCCAACATAATCTGCTGGAACAGAAAACCTTTCCCTTATTTTAAGGTTGATAGAAAGTCAGATTGCCTTTTTGTGGAGTTAGTACCTCATGATTCACATAGACTGGTGCGCTCTTCCTCTTCCAAGAATGACAGAAGATGTATAATTTCCTGTCCCTGAGGAACAAAGTGTCTTACATCTTTTTTTAATTAGGCTCATTTCAGAATTTCTCAAGCTGGTACACAGGTGACATGCAATATTTCTTGATGGTTGATGGTGAGGTGGCAATGCTGTGTTGGTTCTGCATACTTAATAAATCGTGTTAAAAGACAGTGAAGTGGTTCAGTGCTCCTCTAATGTCAGTTTTCCACACAATCAGTTACTGCTACAAAAATGACATGTGATCACAACAATAGGAAACAGGAGGGTGATGAAACTTCATTTTGATGATAATATTAACTGTGTGGAGATACTGAAATATCATGACTAAATATTTAAACTTTGATTCAGACTTTGTTCATACATCAGCTTTATTGTGCTGTTAATTTTACACAGTTTGAAATGCATATGCAACAGAGGTACAATTTTATTACAGGAGATAGTAATTCATAAAAATTCTGTTGTATTTAAATGTGTGCAAACATATTTTGTTCCATATCAGCTGTTCTGAAACTCTTGTGAATCTTTGATTTGTAACCAGATGACTTGTCTGTCATTAGACATTTTTGTATTTCACATTTGATGAAATGAATTTTTCTTTATAAAGAACAAACGACGAGAGTGGTGGCCAGAGACTGTAATTGGCTTCCTCAGGAGTTAGATGTGTTTTAAAATAAACAATAAGAAAATTCTGCAAAAGAGGTTTATATATTTGGATCTACAAGACAGTCACTTTAACTTGAACTTTAACTTTCTCTGTCTTTGTGGTAACAGCACTTTAATGGCTCAAAAACCAATTAAACTTCGACGTCTTCCATCTCCACGCGGTATGTCTTACGGTAATGCAGTGCCAAACCTTAATGGGTGATGATGTCTGTAAATATTTCTTCCCTTTCAAACAGCAGAATCACTAGGATGGCATTTTAAATACATAATTATATCAATTAAACTATTTCTATCTCTCTCCTGTAATGAAAATTCTATTTTTTTCCACAGATAATTATTTCAATTTGTCCCAAATATGTCTATTATTGTAACTTTAAAAAATATTTTGAAGAAGTTTCAGATGATAATTCTTTTCCACCCATTAGGAAAATGTGGCTCTCCTCTTTACTTTTTTAGTACCTATTGCTCCTACCATTACCAAAGATAGCAAAAATCTGTTTGTTTGTTTGTTTTTTAAGGGGATATTAAGCTTTCCGTTTATTAAATATCATCAAGGTTCAGGCCATACACTTGATTTCAGTTTATTAAGTGTCATCAAGGTTCAGTCTCTACACTTAGAATGGCAGGAATGTAAACACACAAATATGTACATAGACCACTCTGCCTCCATCGGTGTATATTTAATCAAAAGTATGTCTGAAAAATATCTGATGTTGCTAAATATTCTGTAGTTGGTTTATTTGCAGTAGAACTTTAAAAATAGCATATTTTTAGTGCTTCAATGTTAATAAATAATGTATCCTTCAAAGTCTTGTATCAAAGGTGAAAGCTATTAAAGATTTATATTTAAAAGAACATGACATATGTTTGATATTCAACTGCAATTAATAAAGATGTTTTGACTTGATCTGTATAGTAATAATTGTTCATGTCTATCATGAGTGTTCAAATGAAATGAAAAGAAGTACTAAGGTAGTTAAAAGAAACCTTTATCTTTCATTGTTCAGTGAATTTTTAAATTAACATAAAGTACAGTAATATTCCTCATTGTACTCTGATACTTTTGTTTCTTTGAACTAAAAACAATGCATCCTCATCAGTAGAATTTATAATAAATACTTGAGAAAGACTGATTGATGTTTGTAAGTTTTTATTTTTTATGAAACTTTCAGTCCATTTACAATATATGATGTAAGAAGTGGGGTTTTCAATAAGGTGTCTAAAATTCTAATGAATAATTGATTCTAAATGGTTAGTCAGAAATATTCCTCTGTCCAAATAGTGCATACTGTATTTATTAAAAATATTAATTTCATTTTTTTTGCTGAGCTATTTAACAAAATTCTTAAAATCTGAATCTTTGATAACGAGCTTTCAAATGTGCAATCTATTTATTAAAATTAAATTGTAATGATATTGGGTTTGACTGCATTTTTTTCTTAGATAGATTCAAAACAAAGAATGCAAATATAATTCCTGGTAAATTATATTTAGCAGGAAAGTATCACTACTTGAGTTAAAAGATGTAGAAATTGAGTCATATAGAAGTAAAGTGACTCATGAATACTCATTAATTTTTTGTACTATATTAGAAACTAATTAGAAACTCAGTTATGCTAACCTTACTAAGAGTCAGCTTTTGATTGGGACATAAGAAGCATAAAGAGACAACATGGCCTGTTATAGACCTTTAAGTATCTTTTAATATTCATTTGTGTACAGTTATTTTAGGTATTGGTTATATTCCTCTAGTGCTCTATTCCAGACCTACTTTTGGTAGTTTTCTTGTTTCAGAATATTTTAAAACTGAAACTTTTACTATGTTTAAGTAAAATCTGTAATTCCATTTTCTCCTCTGCTAAAATGAAAATGCCACCTGAACTCAGTACCCTGATGTAAGCCATCAGTTGCCCAAACTCTGTAATAGCATTATGCTATTATTACACACAAAAGAAGTCACATTATTCCTTCTGTGAAACTGGAGAATACTTTTGTGAACATATTTTGCTCTCATGAATTTTTTGAGAAAGCAAGTATGATCAATTTTGCCCAGCTTCGTACACAAGTGACACATCAAATCCGTCACCCACAGAGGCTGGGAGTAAGAAAATTACAAAACTCCTATTTGGATTGATGTTGCCATTTAAAGTAATTTTCAGAAAACTGTTTATAGATGTATCTGGCCTTCTTTCTTTCTTCCTTATTTCTTAAACTTTTTATATTGAGAAAAAGCTATTCTACAGCTTTGAAAAAACATTTCTTGAAAAGCAAAGCATATCAATAACAAGCTAAAGAGTATTACCAGCTTCGATGGCACATAAATCAGTCAGGAAACTACAGGTAAAGTATAGTAGAAGGAATAGTATTCTAATCTGCCTCATTCAATTCTTAAATCAGATATGAGACAATCTATTGTATACTGTGCATTAAAGATTTCAAAATGAATACACCTTAGCTTTCTGTAACTGCTGAAGTTATATGGTCAAAAGTGATAGCACCTTAGAGCTTCATTCTGCTGTCATTCAGATTAATGCTATTTTAGCAGTGGAGTTTCCTGGGAGCAGACTGAGCACAAATTAGAGCACTAATTCCTTGCAAATTCATGCTTTTAATAACCAACACTGAAAGTTTTCCTTACGTGTATATATAGTGTTGATAAGACGTAAAGACAGAAGCACAAAAAAATCTGTGAATAGTAGGGCTGTTGTGGCTCCGAATGTTGATTTGAATTAATCAAATAATATGGGTAACACACGTGATGATATCTTTCAAAATAAAAAAAGTTCTTTTTTTTTCTGATATAGAACTAAAAGAATGTGTTCTGAAGATGCACAAGCATCAGTTAATTGTATCAGAAAATATATTGAGGAAAAAAAGTGAAAGACACTAGCTCTTTTATATATAGAGGATTTTAGCTAGAAGCTTTTTAATTTGGAAGAAACTTCAAAAAATCTGTAAACTGCAAAATTTATTTTGAAAATGAAAAATTTAACTAATTCTTCTGGCCTTTTTTACATTGTTAATCCTATCTCTTCCTCTTCACACACTTTTTCCAGTAGTAGGACAGGAAAAGTAATACTAGGAATAAAGGAAAAGAAGAAGAGAAATAAAAGAAGAGTAAAACCACCATCACAGACTGTCAGTATAAAAGACTTCTGGCTATTTTTGTTTTTCCTTACTGTAGAGGAAATGAAACAGTGTATGTGAAAAACTTAAAGTTACTTAAATTACTAAATGTTACAAATGTGTTTTTATTTATGTATTTATATTTGTATTTACAGAGTTATCTGCTTATGTCAATAATATTTATCTAATATATAATTGAATAATATATCAATTGTAATATCATATAAATACATAAAATAGAAACTGTATCTATAGAATACATAATTATATTTAAATGCATATGTAGAAATATATTTTTACATATAAATGCATAAATATATATTTTAATTTGTAAAAGTACAAACTTACTGATGTGTTACTGAATTTGATACATTTGAAAATAGGATTTAATTGCAAGCCTTAACTGAAAAACACAGAAACATCTAGGGAATGTCAGTCAAGACATTCTATAATTTAGATTTTAAAAATTCTCTTTAAGAATATAAATAAATGCCTTATATTTTCAAAACTACATCCTTCACTTAGGTTAGTTTTGGGGTTTTTTTTTAAACCTAAATTGTAATTTTAAGGATAAAAAAATTGAAGGAATAGTAAGATTGAGATTAGTGGTAGCTGATCAGCTGATGTAGGAAGCACTAACACTGTTCTGTTGGAGGTTTATTGGTAAAGGAACTTTATAGATACTGCTCTGTCATTTCAAATAGGGACAAAATGACCTTTACCTCTCAAGGCTAAAAACTATTATAATAGGCTCTTGAAAGAACAAAAATCCATCTATTTTTATTATTGTAACTAATGCAAAAAAGTACCTTTTGGAGACTGTAGCTAGCAGGTAATAGATAAAAGGTTTAGGATTGTTTCTGACAGATTTTACTTAAATATGTATTCTTTTAAAAGATTATGAACTGTTCTTTAGAAAATATACACCCTTTTAATGAATGACCATACGCATCTGTCAGAGATATTGTTGCCTGATGACTTTACGGAGTTAAGGTTTCATTTGAAATAAATAATAATAATAATAATAAAAATGTAAAAAGAAGAAGGCATCTTGGTCTCATCCAGTTACCTAATCTGTGAATATACCTAAGCAAGCATAACTATAATAAATATGTTTACATGTAATTAAGTATATAATATAAATAATATACTATAAATTTGATGTATGTATGCATACGGATGTAATAGTGTAATGAAATGTAATGAAATTAAATTATATAATTAATCTATTAGTAGCATACATATGAGTAGTAAGTATAGCACTAAATAAATCCATATATCAGTTTTATAAACTAATAATGTTAGTAAGTTTGTGACACCACAGTCACATACTGTTTTTAAAGTAACAGAATGAAACAGTAAAACTAATTGTGTGCTTTTTCATACAAATTATGTCTGACTTTGTTTTTATTAAGGATCCCAGTGATATTTAAAGGGAGAGCTTGAACGGCATTATCATGTTGGATTTCCTCTATATTGATCTGGTTACTATTATTTAACTCAACTGTTTAACAGTAATTATGGTATGTCACCCTTATGAAGTACTTTGTGTTTAACGAGAAATAATAGATCATTGCTTTAAAGCATTAGCAACACTAACACTGTCTATTTCTGTCATTATTCCACCAGCTTATGGTCACTTCTTTTAATCAAAAATTGTTCCTTAGTTCCTTCATCTTACCTGAGCTTTTGAAGATTCTAACAGGGCTGATCTATGGTCTTTCTGCCATTAGTAGATTTACAATCATAAATAGTTTAATGTATATCTGTAATAGATATTATACTGATTTAAAAAAAAAATCAAAATGTCATGCTTTTGCTACAGTGGACCTTTCAATTCAGTTGAACATGCTGTTTTGATCAAGTTTGATCCTTAAAATCCAGTATCTTCATTGAATAGATTTCTCACAAATTAGTGTCGATACCCGGGCAACATAAGTATATGACAATTTCACAGAACATTGATACACTATGTGAGGATAATATTGAACATAATCTTGCAATTTTACAATCTTGCAATTTGTATTGAGAAGTCAAATTAGTTCATATGTAAGTGGAATTTAGACCTAATTCTTTTATATTTTAAAGCCATTTTTATAGCATTTGGTCCAGGCTTTAATAGCAATGTAAATGTGGAGATAGCAATACAGAATATTTATTGAGGGTGACATTGTGTCTAGTCCTTGAAATTAAGAACAGAACAGTTGTCTACAGGAGATACAGTGTCATGGAAATCTTGATTAGTGACAAGCCTTCAGGAATTTTCCTTGATCTTACTTTCTTCTAAGTGAATCTACTAAATGGAATTAAATTAGACAATGTTTCTATAGAATCAAACAAAACCTAAATGTGGACGTGATTTGAATATTTTTTTTTGCCACTAATTTCCACTGATCTCCTCTGGTAAGTCATTCTAATTTCATGACACTTTGCAAATTGTTGTCCTATCCATCTCTACTTTTGTCCACTCCACTCAGCCCTCAAATTTTGCAGTATTTCAGAGAAAACAAAATTTAATAGGTGCATTGGATTGGCATTCTGTGATAATTCTTTTGTGACTTTTAAGAAAATAATCAAGATACCATCTTCTACTCAGATTTATGATACAGGAGCAGAGGAGTTGCTCATAGTTTTCCAGTGCTTCTCAACAGCCTAGTGGATTTAAATTACATTTTAAAGGACTATAGTTTCATTTTAATACTCAGCAATTAAGTTTGCTAATAAAAGGAATTTCTAGGAGCATCCATGTGCGTGATGAGAATCAAGGAGGAAAATTAGTCAGTCCATGCATGCTTTAAAGTGTTCTTTCAGAAAAATCTTAGCAAGGAAAAACACTTATTATTTCTAGAATTTCTGCCTCTTTTATTTTTAGGTGAATTATAATAGTGATTTTCTGAATGCTTTACTATTATATTTGTTGTCTCTGCTTTCTGTGGAAATATTTTCTGTAAAACAAGATAGTTAAATAAATGAAAGTCATAGAGGGGAAAAAACCCCATAGATCTTTGAATAGTGCAAATAAGAAAAGCATATTATATATGCTACTAAAATTCTAAATTATGCTTTGCCTGGATAATTCAGAAGAAGTTAAGCAAAGCTAAGAGCTTTAAGCAGGACTTGAAAAGCACTAAAATCTGTCTTTTCTTGGAACTGGCAGATGTATGACTAGAAATTAATTTAAAAAAAAAAAAACAGCATGGCAAAAGCTAGAACACAGACTCAGTTTTCTGAAAATAGTTATGAAGGTATGTTCTGGTTTTGTTTAGTGAGGAGGGGCCTAAGGTAGCAGCTTCTGTAGGAAACTGCTAGAAGTTACTCTCCATTGTTCAGTGGACTCAGCCTGGGCTAGGGCAGACCCATTGCTGGCCAAGGCCGAGCCAATTGGTAACAGAATGTTCTGTGATAACACCTCTGTGATAACGTATTTAAGAAGGGGAAAAACAGGAAAAAAAAAGGTAGAGAAGATGTGAAGAGGCTGAGCAGGGGCAGAGAGGGGGAGGCATGAGCCTTGTGGGCCTTGCAGGCCTCATCCTCTGGCCTCCCGCTGGGCAGCCAACTGGGCCCGAGTCGGCCTGGCCCAGCTGCAAGAACTGGAGAGGGGATGAGAAGTGAATGAGATGTAAAAAGATCCTGAGAGGCGTCTGCCAGCCTGTTGTGAAAAATTTTTCTTGTGAGAGGAACAGCTGCAGATGCCAAGGTCAGCAAAGAAGGAGGGGGAGGGTAATGCGGCTCCTGGCCAAGATTCCCCTGCAGCCCATGGTGCAGCAGGCTGTTCCCCTGCAACCCATGGAGGTCCACAGAGGAGCAGAGATCCAATCTGCAGCCCGTGGAGGACCCCATGCCGGGGCAGGCAGATGCCTGCAGGAGGCTGTGGCCCATGGAGGGCCCGCTGGGGCAGCTGTTCTGGAGGGGCTGCACCCCGTGGAAGAGATAACCCATGCCGGAGCCGTTTCACTAAGGACTGCAGCCCGTGGGAGGGACCCCACGCTGGAGCAGGGGAGGAATGTGAGGAGTTCTTCCCCCAGTGATGACACAGCAGCGTGAAACAACATGTGATGAACTGACCGTGACCCCCATTCCCTCTTCCCTCCCTGTGCCGCTTGGGGTAGGGGAAGGTAGTAGAGACAGTGTTAAGCCTGGGAAGAGGGAGGGGTGGGGAAAGGTTATCTTGTTCTCTGTCTCATTATCCTGCTTTGGTTTTAATAATAAATGAATAGTTTTCCCCAAGTTGAGTCTATTTTGCCCGTAATAGTAACTTTAAAGATTTTCTCCCTGTCCTTATCTCAAATCTCAAGCAGTTTTTCTTATATTATCTCCCCCTATTCTCTCAGAGGGTGGGGGGAGCGAGAGAGAGACTGTGTAGTCTGGTCCTGATCGGGGCTGAACTATGACAAGGTATTAACAACTGATCATACTGAAGATTTTCTTATCTTCTGATTTTTTTTAAATCTTTGAAGAAATTACAGACATGTAAATGCATATTCCCTTATTGGGGTGACATTGGTCATTGAGATGACAACAGGCTACCTAGAATAACTATTAAGCTCTCATTTACAGTAACCAGGTTAGACTAGAGTGATGTACAAAACCATTTATAAACTATTGTTTCTAGCTTTATGCATACAGTGCAGCGAGCGAGGCTTGTCAAAAAACATGCGTGGAAGTTTTCTTTGTGAAAGGCAAGAGGAAGAAGAGAAAGAGGAAGAGGTACTGATTCCTGGAAGGAAAGAAAACAGGGAGAAGTGTGCAAGTGATGTGAGGAGCAGGAGGTGAATGTCTAGGGATCATTGAGGCAGCTGAGGTTACTCTGAGGGCTTTCAGAGCCAGGGAATCCCATGGGAGCCTTAGGACACTGTGAACAGTCTTGGCAAAGCTGTTTCAAGTTGTGTCTCAATGAGCTACAAAGAGATCAGATCAACTTGCCTTATCATAGTATTTTCTTTTTCTATGATAATGAATATTTTTTACCATTTACTAACTATCTTAAGCATGGAGTAGAGCTAGAGAAAAGCACACCTAATCAGTCCTTCAAAAGAGAAACCAAATTAATAAAAACATCCAAAAATTATCTCCAAAACAGAAAAAAAAAGTGGGTGGAAGCTTCCCAATAAAATGGAAGCAAACAGCTGAGATCTTAAATGGAGGTGGTAGTAGCTGGGGAGTTTCTACTCTTAAGTATATAGATTGAGTCTGAGGACTGAAGTCTAAGAACTAAAATCTAAGAACTGAGTACTAACTTGACTGCTGAATGCTGCGCACCTGAAGAGTTATGCAGACAGGCATGTAGGAAAAAAAGCTATTAGTCATGGGTACATATGGTACCATTGTAAGAAGGATGTTCTGGAGGTTTACCTCAGGATGCTGTGCAGAGCAACTAAGCTAAGGATCTTCATCCTTTGAAATACTACCAGTCTATGAGGTAGTTAGATATCTGGAGTCTCATTCATGGAAGATGTAATCATGCAACAAGGAAAGATTCAGGCATATCACAAACTTTTGAACCCTATGGAAAGAAGATCTCATCTGGGAGGATAGGATCCACCTTAATTCTAATGGAACTAGACTGTTAGAACTCAAAATTTAAAAGGTCGCACAAAACCACTGGTTAAGAAAAACTGAAAGCCACAGAAGAGCATCTGGTTTGAGTTGACAGCACTGAAGCGTGCATGACTAAAATTTAATGTGTTTCTGAAAAGGGCAGGAGGAAAATAAAATAATAATTACAATAAATAAGGCAGGCAAATTAGATATCTAAATGCCAGCTAACTAGGGCACGCAGTATTGAGTGAGGGGGTGAAAGTAAAACTTACTCGTTCTGAACAACATTAATTCTGACATCCTAAAAATAAAATAGGACACTAGACTGCTTGGCATCAAAAAACTACCCTGATATAATAGAGATGTCACAGACCTTATGGAAAGAGAGTACTTACTAGGATAGGGCAGTGCCTGGCTAGCACCTGTACAGGACCAGTGAAGTATCACATACTGTGAGCAGTTCTGTACTGAAGTGTTTGAAGGATTACATAAAGTATCATAGCATAAAAATGGTCCAGCAAAAGAGAAAATTCTACTTGAATATGAAAAAAATCTAATAGTAAGACTGTAATACTGATCATTGCTCAAGACAAAAATAGAGCTCAGGAACAGCTGGGCAGCTGGAAATTTAGAGTATGGGGATATCAAGAGTGAGAGATTTCAGCTGTCCACAAAAAGACAGGATCAGTGCCACATCAAGATAGGATGTAGAAATAAAATTTGGGATTTAATGAATGACTACAATCAAAGGCACCATTCTATTTTTTCTTTTCATAGAATCATAGAATCACATGGTTGGATGGGACCTATAAGATCATCTAGTCCAACCGTCTTCCCACTACCATTGCTGCCACAGCTACTAAACCATATCCTGTAGCTTCTCATCAAGCCGCCTCTTGAACACTGCCAGGGACGGAGACTCCACCACCTCCCTGGGCAGGCCGTTCCAGTGCCTTACCACTCTTTGAGAGAAAAAGTTTTTCCTCAAGTCCAATCTAAACCTCCTCTGGTACAACTTGTGGCCATTTCCTCGGGTCCTGCTTGTTGCCTGGGAGAAGAGGCCAAACCCCTGCTCATCACAACCTGCCTTCAGGAAGCTATAGAGTGCAATGAGGTCTCCCCTGAGCCTCCTCTTCTCCAGACTAAACAATCCCAACTCTCTCAGCCGCTCCTCATAAGACTTGTGCTCCAGACCCCTCACCAGCTTTGTTGCCCTTCTCTGGACACGTTCCAGGGCTTCAATGTCTTTCTTGTAGTGAGGGGCCCAAAACTGAACACAATACTCAAGGTGCGGCCTCACCAGTGCCGAATACAGGGGGATGATTACCTCCCTGCTCCTGCTGGCCACACTATTTCTAATGCAGGCCAGGATGCCGTTGGCCCTCTTGGCCACCTGGGCACACTGTCGGCTCATGTTCAGCTGAGCATCAACCAACACCCCCAGGTCCCTTTCCTCTTCACAGTCCTCCAGCCACTCAGCTCCAAGCCTATAGCGCTGCATGGGGTTATTGTGGCCAAAGTGCAGGACCCGACACTTGGCCTTGTTGAACCTCATGCCATTCAGCTCAGCCCAGTGATCCAGCCTATCCAGATCCCTCTGAAGGGCCTCCCTACCCTCAGGCAGATCAACAGCGCCACCCAACTTGGTGTCATCTGCAAACTTACTGAGGGTACACTCAATCCCCTCGTCTAGGTCATCAATAAAGATATTGAACAAGATGGGCCCAAGTACCGACCCCTGGGGGACACCACTTGTAACAGGCTGCCAGCTGGACTTGACTCCATTAACCACCACCCGCTGGGCACGGCCCCCTAGCCAATTCTTTATCCAAAGAAGGGTATACCTACCCAGTCCACAGGCAGGCAGTTTCCCTAGGAGAATACTGTGAGAGACAGTGTCAAAGGCCTTGCTGAAGTCCAGGTAGACCACATCAACAGCCTTTCCTTCATCCACCAGTCTGGTCACCCAGTCGTAAAAGGAAATGAGGTTGGTCAAGCACGACCTGCCTTTCGTGAACCCGTGCTGGCTGGGCCTGATCCCCTGGATGCCACGCATATGCCGAGTGATCTCACCCAAGATGATTTGCTCCATAACTTTCCCAGGTACTGAGGTCAGGCTGACAGGCCTGTAGTTCCCCGGATCCTCCTTACGGCCCTTCTTGTAGATGGGAGTCACATCGGCAAGCCTCCAGTCCTCTGGGACCTCCCCAGATAACCAGGACCGCTGGTAGATGGCCGAGAGCGGCTCGGCAATCACCCCCGCCAACTCCCTTAGCACCCTAGGATGGAGTCCGTCCGGTCCCATGGACTTGTGGCAGTCCAGACGGAGGAGGAGCTCTCTAACTGTCTCCACCTGTACCACAGGGGGTGTACTCGGCCTGGCATCCCAGACTTCCAGATTAGGGCATAAAGTGCCCTGAGGATAACTGATCTGCCTATTAAAGGCAGAAGTAAAGAAGGCGTTGAGGACCTCAGCCTTCTCCTTATCCTCAGTGATCACATTCCCCGCTGCATCAAGTAAAGGGTGTAAATGCTCCTTATTTCTTCTCTTACCACTGATATATTTGTAAAAGGATTTCTTGTTCTCTTTTACTGCAGTGGCCAATCTGAGTTCATGCTGAGCTTTTGCCTTCCTAACTTCCTCCCTGCATACCTTAGAAACTTCTTTGTAATCTCCCCAAGTAGCCTGTCCCTTCTTCCAGAGGACATAGACTCTCTTTTTCTTCCGGAGCCTCAACAATAGTTCCCGATTCATCCACACCGGTCTTCTTCCCCTACGGCTCGCCTTACAGCATTCAGGAACAGCCTGTTCTTGTGCCTTTAAGATCTCCATCTTGAGGAGTGTCCAGGCTTCCTGGACCCCTTTACCCTTAAGGAGCGACTCCCAAGGGACCCTCGCAACAAGCGTCCTGAACAAGTCAAAGTCCGCCCTCTTGAAGTTCAGGATAGCCGTTCTGCTAGTGATCCTTCTGACATCTCCAAGAATAGAGAATTCTACAATTTCATGGTCGCTCTGCCCAAGACAGTGCCCAACCTTCACGTCTCCCACCAGTCCTTCTCTGTTAGTAAAGAGTAGGTCAATCAGGGCACCACCCCTGGTAGGCTCTCGTACCAGCTGCATAAGGAAACTATCTTCCACACCCTCTAGGAACCTTTTGGACTGCTTCCTGTGCGCTGTATGATATTCCCAGCATATATCAGGGAAGTTGAAGTCTCCCACAAGAACGAGTGCTGGCGATTGCGCGACTCGCTCAAGCTGCCCATAGAACGCCTCGTCCTTCTCTTCATCCTGATTAGGCGGTCTATAACAGACCCCCACCACGATGTCACTCCTACAGGCCTTTCCTCTTATCCTTATCCATAGACACTCAACTGTATCATTCCCAACCCCAACCTCTTCAACGTCAAAACAGTCTTTAATATAAAGGGCCACACCACCACCCTTCCTTCCTCGTCTATTCCTTCTGAAGAGCTTGTAGCCTTCCATCACAGCACTCCAGTCGTGGGAGTGGTCCCACCACGTTTCAGTAATTTTGATTAAATACATGGAATCTAAATTGAAAGATAGAGAGTAAACTGCTCGGTACAGTTAAATTTAACATTATGGTAGAGAGAATAGGCCAAACAAATCCAGCACACAGACATTCAACTTCAAGAAAGAGACCTACATAAGCATGAGTTACTTAAACCTCAAATAAACAAACTAAGAAAACACCACCACCCTAAAAGAAGCAGTGTAAAAAGCAGCTTGGAAACTGATACAAATAAATGCTCTACTAGAAGTCCACATAAACTGTGTGCTAAAATCCCATGAGAAAAAAAAAGAAGCCAGAAGCTTTGGAGTTAGGGATGATCTGCCAGGAGGAAAGACTAGCTTTTGAAAAATAGTTATCCTATCCTGATGAAAATTAGAAGATCCATAAAATACAATGGGCGAAATATGCATATGAAATTAAGACACTTAAAAAAAGTATTAATAGAAGAATGCTTTTCAGGTGATGCTCAACTGAGAATAATTTTACAATGAAAGAAGGATTGTGGACATGCTCAGATTAAGTATAATCCTTCAATGATATAAGGATTTTTATGGCAGCACTAGGGCCTTAATACTGTACAGGGAGAGGACAGTACTTAGATGCCTTAAGATACAGGAAAGTTTAGTTTATTGTACTATATTTTTAGTTTGTTGGGTTTTTTCTTTTTTCTCTCTTTTTTTTTCTTTTTTTTTTTTTATTTTTCCTATGATCTATTTTCCACTAACTTCAGCCAAGTCTATGATGTATTTTTGGATTTACAGAACAAACTTAAAGAAGTTGCTTTCACTATAATTACTCAACTACACATCAAACTCTGCTCAACAGTTTAAATCTATCTGAAGGGATTCACTGCAGCTACTAAGTTCATCTGGGTAGAGATTTAGTGAAAACTGTGGCAAGCTTTAGATGGACTACCTGAAAAGTGTTGGTTGTCCAGATGATTTTCCTAGTAGGTGACTCAGCCAGCTGTCTTTTCCAAACCACATGATCAACTTAAGAGAAAAAGAGTAAATGTTAAAATAGAGCCTCTCTTTTCTGACAGATCTGAACTTTTACTTCCTCCTGAATAAAGTGATTAGTAGAAGGAGTTGAGGTGGGCAGAGATGAGCTGTAATTTTTCCCCTTTCTTTTCCAACTCACGCATTTTCAAGGTATGTTGATCTGTTTGGGAACAGCTTCAGATAAACTGTGTTATTGTAATATCGTTATTGTAAAGGACTTCAACTTACAGAATTGGAACCAGAAAATTGCACTGAAATCTGACTGAACAACTCTCTCTCATTCTCTTCAGAATACATTTTATTTTACAAAGTCATATTTTAAAGTTAAAATACTAATTCAGAATATATTTCATCATTTTCACTTCATCTTTGCCTTTTAAAACAAGCTATTTAATAAGTCACTCACTTTAAAATAAAAGGAACTTGCCATGTCTTATGCCTTGTTTTAAATTAAGATAAATTAAGATAAACAGTATTTCATACAGGAAAGAAATGCAGAGAACACTTTTTCTTCATATTTTTTTTTACTTTCTTTAAAAATACTGATATTGTAGGCCAAAATTTAGTGATTCATGCTTTTCCTAATAAGGAGGGATACGATTTGAAGACAACCAGTGTGATGTTCTTGAAGTACTCTAATGAATTAAAGCTCAGTCTGGAAAATGTTATTAATGTCATTGTCCATATTTAAGTGGGCTGATATACATTTATCTTACCATCTATATAGTACAGAGCTAAAGTGTTTGTGCTGTGTGATAACCCTGAAGCAAATGTTACTTCACTTAGTGTTCTCCTATGGAAAATTCCTGTCAAATGTAGAATTATACCACCGCTGTAGATTCTGACAGATATATTAATAATTTTTCAAAAAGAATGTATTTCTCTATTGAATTCTATAGATTTTTAAAGTCATTCTGCAAAAATGTTTATTTTTACTAGAACTCACTTTGTACAGACTGCTTTGGAGTAAATCATCCTGTTCTATAAATTAGAGATACATAATCTGAAAAGATACAAGGAACTGCGGAGCCAGGAAAATGTCTTAATTTTCCATGTTTCAAATATATGCCAAAAACTGCACAAAAAGTACGTTACCTCTTGTCGAGCCTACACATGTTGTGAAATAACTTTTAAAGAGACAAATACAAAATCCTCCACCTCCTGCCTGTTGCTGATAATAAATATCGTACTCTTTTGTCTATATGTATTATATTAACTGTGGAAAGTATCTTGAGTGTCTGAGAAGGTGGGAATATGTGTTTTTCTTTCAGGGGAGAGGACATAGTGCTGTCTGATAGCTAAGAACATAATGTATTTTTTTTTAAAGAAAACTTCAAGATGCAATAGGATCTTTATACATTTTTTTTGAGACTTTTCTTTCTATGAAGAAGGGAGCAGATATGACACCAGGCGTAATTTTTCCCATTGTTAACATTTTCAGAATAGGAATTAACAGTCTATGCTTGTTTGAAATTAGATTATAATAAAGTCCTTCAAACCTCATGAAGTTCAGAAGGCCAAGTGCAAAGTTTTGGACCTGGGTCAGGGCAAATCCCAATATCAATGCAGTCTGAGGGATGAATGCATTGAGATATTACTACTTAACTATCCTGTCAACCAACTGTGATATAAAAAGCAGCTTATCATGATCTCAAGAGAAGAAAAAGTAGCAAACTCACGGGAATTTTTAACAGAAGAACTGTTCTTGAGTAGCAGGAAGCAAGAATAAGAAACACAAAGGTCTGGTCTTCTATTATACATACATCTATAGAAACATATAGATGTATATATAATTAAAGTTTTTAAATCTCACCCTCTTAGGGATTAAGATATATGGCACATCAAGAAGTATTTGAGTGCTTTTCACAAATCAAAATGTTAACATGGTGTTGTAGTTCAGCCCCAATTGGGACCAGACTACGCAGTCTCTCTCTCTCACTCCTCCCACCCTCCAGTGGGACAGAAGGGAGAACTGGTAAACAAAAAAAAAAAACCACAGCAAAAACACGTGGGTTGAGATTGAACAAAAAGTAAATTTAACAGCAATAACAGAAGAAAACAAAACAGTGATGGAATACAAATGCAGTATAATGGCTTACAGCAAATCTCCACACCCAGTTTCTTCCAGGTAGCAGGAGGCTCCCCTTAGCACCGTCCTCACTTAAATACTGAGCATGATGTCAGATGGGATGGAATAGCCCTTTGGCTAATTTGGGTAGATTAACCCCAGCTGTTAGCTAATTAGTTAATTATCCCAGCTGGGTGCCCCAGCCATAAGGGCTACCAGCTCCAGTTCTCTTCCCAGCTCAGGTGAATATTAATTCTATCCTAGCCAGAACCAGGACACATGGATATTTTTCTTTGACTAACATAAAGAATTAGTAATTTTTTGTTAACAGTATTTTTTTTTTGGAGGTAATGGAGGACTTGGTTGTTTTTGAAAACTTTTCTGTACCTTCATCATTTGTATTTTATCTACTGTATAGAATTAAAGTGTGTTGACACTTTTGTATAACATGATCTTGGTAAAAATTGTAGATGTTTATAGCATTTCAGTGAATTAACAATTTGTTACGGTCTTATGTTAGACCATATGAAGCCCGTGACTCATTAGGATCCAGCTTCAATGGTCCTCTCTCTTCTCCACTGTTATGTCATTGAAAAAGTTTCAGAGGGAGGTCAGGATTGCAGGGCAGAGAGACTGTCTAGAATCAGCTCTATACAAGGCTTGAGAAAATAGAATGGGGCTGTGGCAATGTGTCCTGGGCTCCACAGGCAGCTGGTATTGACAGTGGGTCATATTTATTGTTGATTATGATCTGTTATGTCATGTTTGTTACCAGAAATAAATTACTACGAGCACATTGATTTAAACATAGTCTTCTAGTGATCAGGAGTAGCTGCATGCATATTTGTCATTCTGGCAATTTGTTGAATACAAAAGCCGTGACAGTTTAAAATAATTCTGTATTTTAAGTGGAGTGTGTCATTGCTGGCAATATTCCCATATAGCATGATTTTAGGCTTCTCAGAAATCAATTACAAATAAGTACTCTTTGTCTAGAAATTCATCTCAGCCAGAAACAACAAAACTGGAACTGACAAGAATCTTAGTTGCAGTATTGGCTTTTTTTTTTTTTTAACATGTGTTCCCGTTGTGTGGGTTGCCTATACATTTTAAATTAAGCCTGTATGAACAGTCTGAAGGAGCTGGAAGTGAACAAATAGCCATCCAAAGCCACTCTTTAATTTTAGACAAAGTAAAGACTTGAACCATTTAAAAAAAAATTCTATTTAGCCATGAAGTCACCTAGGAGAATCTATGGCTTAGTAGAAATGGATGCTGATGGATGCTGATATCCACACAGTACTTTGATGCTGTCTGTGATCATGGAGTCTTACAAAAACTGTTTAATTTTACTTAATCTTCTCTCACAAAGATTTCATACAAGTTTAACAGACTTCCTGTGGATTAATTTCAGCTAGATGATTTTGCTGAATACAGTATAAGCTATTGAGAAAACAATAAATGAAGGAATGTATTTTTGTCAGTAACACCTCAGAGATTTTGTTCTTGGATACCCCATGTGTTGTCCATGTAACCAAAGATGCATGACTTAATCCAATGTCCTAATTCCTTTGTAAAACCAGGAAAAAAAAATCAAATAGTTAATTTATTTAGCATTAAGACTATATAAGTGACTCCACAAACAGTTTCTGTTCTCCCAGATGTCATTCATTCAGTGAACAGATGTCTTATATATGATGGTAAAGGCATATGTACTGGGTTTACGAGGCAAAGTTTTGGTAGTGGGGGATGCTACAGGGGTGGCTTCTGTCAGAAGATGCCAGAAATTTCCTCCAAGTCCAACAGAGCCAGTTCCAATGCAGACATCAATGTCAGTGAAGAAGTGGGCGGAGGTGCTCCAGGTGCTGTAGCAGACATTCCCCTGCAGCCTGCAGTGAAGACCATAGTGACGCAGGTTGTCCCTGTGCAGTCTATGGAGGTCCATGATGAAGTGGAAATCCACACTGTGGAGGATCACATGCTGGAGCAGGTGGGTGTACCCTGAGAGAAGCTGTAACTTCATGGAAAGCCTGTACTACAGGAGGCTTCTAGCAGGACGTGTGGCCCTGTGGAGAAAAGCCCACACTGCAGCATGTTTTCTGGCAGGACTTCTGACCTTGTGGACCCTTGCTGGAGCAGTCCATTCCTGAAGAACTGCACCTCATGGGATGAACCCATGCTGGAGCAGTTCATGAAGAACTTCAACCTCTGGGAAGGACCCATGTTGAAGAATTTCAGGGAGGACCTTCTTCCGTGGGTGGGACCCCACACTGAAGCAAGGGAAGAGCATGAGGAGGAAGGAGCGTCAGAGACAACATGTGATGAACTGACTGCAACTTCCATTCACCTGCGCCGCTTGAGGAAAAGAAGTAGAAAAGCAAAGAATTACATTGAACTTGGGAAGAAAGGAGGGTAAGAGGGAGGGTTTTTAAAGTTTTGCTTTTATTTCTTATTATCCTACCCTGATTTGATTTGATTGGCAATGAATTAAATTAATTCCTCTAAGTCAAGTCTGCTTTTGACTCTGGTGGTAAATGCTGAGTGATCTTCCTGTCCTTACATTAACCAATGAGCCTTTAATCAGATTTTATCTCCTCTTTCCAGTGAGGAGGAGGAGTGACACAGCGGCTTGATGAGCATCTGGCAGATACGTCAATCCACCATACAATCTGATATATGTACTTGTGGGGTAACGTTAGAAGGGATGCACGTACGCTGGAGGGGTGGTCCGTGGTGACTCATGCACTGGATGCGGATGAATCCATGAGTGCAGGGGTTAGGTGCGTCCACGTATGTGGTGGGCACGGATAAGTTGATGAGTGCAGGGGGCAGGTGTGTGGCGGGCATGGATGGGTCCATGGGTGCAGGGGGGCAGGTGCGTTCGCTTGCATAGCGGGTGTATGGGTATTTAACCCTGTGTTGCGCAGCATTAAATTGAAGGCTTGGCTTGACGGTATCCGTGTGATGCCCTGCTTTCCCCGGAGCGGGCCTCCGGTGCGTGCGGGGTAGGTTAGCTGGCAAGAGAGCCAGCAGTACTAATTTATGCCAGTAAAGCAGTATGAGGTAGTCCAAACCACTAGATAAATACACAGGCATTTTATATTTATGACAAGAAATGGAAAATATTTTCAAGCTGAGGGAAAAACAGAGACATTTACCTACTTTGTCTAAGATAGAACTGTTACTAAAAGAAAAAAACAAACAAACAAACTATGAACTAGATCTAGTGTATAATTCAGCAATACTAATTAAAATCTTGGTAAAGGGAAGGGAAGTTTGGACTTCTCGTTCCTTATTTTAGTGTATTGTTTTTAACCCAAAAATAAATTTTAAAATATTTTCCTAGCTGTTTCTTCAGGTTTTTTTTTTGAACAGTGAGTTCCTATGGACCTAATGTACTCTGATGCTTTTCCTCTCTCTTTTCCTTTCCTCTTTCTTTTCCTTTCCCCCCTACATTACATTCACAAGTTTCAGAACACCTTCTGCTGGAAATTTCTGTTTATTTTGGAGGCATCATAACTGTTTATACCACATTGTTAGGATTCATGGGAAAAACTACTTCATTCCAGATGTCATATATCACAGCATTACAGAGTTGTTACTAAATACATGTAATTTAACATTATAGGTATTTATTTTCACATTCTTTTGTTTCATATCAACTGACATTGATATAGTAACTTGAAATATTAACTGTTTTTCTTTCTTTCTTTGTAAATTTCACTGTCAAGAGAGAGCCGTGGTCTTTCTCAGGTACGTGATGAAATTGGTTTTGTAAACACAATTGCGGTGATAAATTTAGAGCAGATATGCCATTACTGTAAAAAAAATATTTATACTTGTGGTTGTTTTCTCATTCATATAAGTCATAAAGTGGTTTTCGGAATTACAAATATACAAAGGAAAATATTGTATCACAGTAAAAAATAAAAACAACTATAACTTTTAAAAATTATATACATTATTTGACCACGATTTATCCATTTGCATGAGTACGCTGGTTAAATAAGTGATATACTCTCCTAAATATTTACTGGGTCTTAGGAATGAAATATACATCTGTTGATTTCTTAAAATGGATAAACCCTGAATTTTAAAGAAAATATGGCCTTCTATCTATGAATTGTAGTGTCTACTGGAAAATATACACCAGGGCCAAAAAAAAATTCAGTTGGTCTTTTTTTTTTGTCGATAAATTATTTTTCACTTCTCACACATTTTTGAAAAGTTTAATTTATAAATGTGTAGAATACACACCTCTTCACATACTAGGATAAGTTATTAAAACTCACCGTAGAACTTTGTTGTATTCTAAAAATACCTGAGCACAGGAAAAATTAAAGGTTTTTTTCACCCTGGATTTTTTCATAGAAGTAAATACTTTAATTTAATCTCATATGCTGAAGCACTTAATTTAGAAATAAGACACTCTACTTCATGTCGAGTTAAAAAGCAGTGTGATTTCAAACTATAATCCAGAGGCAATTACTTTAGTTTAGGACTAAATTTATAATTAATGTCAGACAGAGGTATATGCTAATTTATTGAAGCTCTTTAAATATTGAATTCTTCGTTTCCACATTTTGATCAATTTAGTTCAAACTTCATGTCTCATTCCTGTTTTAAATTCCATGCAGCTGATTCTTCTGTACCTCATTTCTAGAACTATATTCTATCCTAATAGGGAAATCCTGGTTTCTTGTCCTCACATTAAAAAAAGTCTAAGGTAATTGATTGCAGGTGAAATGAACTGTAGACTTTTCAGTTCAGTGTTGTAGTATTCAATCTCCTGTTTGAATGTAAAATAAATATAATCAGAGGAAAGATTTATGTACAGAGATTGCTCTTTGACCCTTGGCATTTGTCCAGGTTGTCCAGATGTCATATTGACTGAATAAAGTGAATTTTAAAAAGTTTGACTCAAAATATAGAATATTCTGTGTTCTTTCCTGTATTTTAGATTTATCAGATGCAGAGGACATGTCAGAGCAGTTCTGTGATGGTTGAAGGACATTTGTGTGAGTATGGAGTATAATTTTATAGAGCAGATAGAGTATTCTTTATCTGCCATACATATAAAGAGAATTTTCAGTGTGATGACAAGAACAGGAGTCCTTTAAGAAGCAGTGTGACAACTAAACATTTATTTTGCTTCTATTTCAGTGTCTGAGGTGTATCATGTACTTTCTTCAATTTTACAATACACTGTATGAAATGCCAGTGCTGTTTCAAAAGCTAACACTATAGATAGAGAAATAGACAGGCATACGTGTGTTTATATAAACACTTGGTAAGCCCAGATAAAGTTTTGATAGTAGAGTGCGGTCTGTTTCTTCTTTGTTTTTATTAAAAAAAAAAAAAAATCTGTTTCTTGATGGTGGTTTCCTTGGATGTATTGTCTCCAAGGAATTAAATTTAAAAAAAAAAATATTTTTTTTTCTAGAGTTAGATAGTATTTCCAGGCATAAACCAGCTCATCTAACTACTACAGATATGGGAATCCTGATGGGCATGCATAAGTCATATGTTGGGAAGAACAGAACTCGTCGCACTCATGTACAGCTGTTAATGAGTGACTGTGCAATACCCATAGACAATTAAATGGACTTACTGCACACTCATGCAATAATATTGCATACATAGCTAGGTATATGTATAACACTTGCATAGTAGGTCAGATGCTTGATGCAATTGCCATGATTAGTGTCTTGGAACAGACTACAAGAAATTCTGGATGAAATAAAGAACAGTGATTCCTAATAAACTAATCTGTCACTGAAAACATCTGTTTTACATGCTGACCAATTGATGCTACATTACAAAGGCAAAGCTTTCTTATGTGCATAAAGAAGACATTATTCTCTTAATCATTCTCACTGTGAAGCCTCTCTCCAACGCCACCACTTTAAAGAATGAACAAGAGAAAAAGTGTGTGAGTAGGCTTCACTTTACCTTTGACTGGCCTCACTGCTCTTTAAACCATTTGAAACTACTAACATCAGACTGTATGGGAAGTTCAGGCTGGTATTCATAAAATAAAGGGAGTACGTAGGCAGTCTGACCTGACATGGAAACTAAATCACGTGGCTGAACAGGTGTGCTCTGACTGTGTAATATGGATATTGATTCATCTGCAAAACGTCAAAATTCACAAAATGCAGGGTATTACATTGTTCTTACTTTCTTTACTCACGCATAATAAAATTTTTCCTGAGTCTCAAGAATACATTTCATGCTTTATGTCTGTATTCATGACTGCTATTGATAAACTGAACCTGCATGCATCAACTGGAGAGTATTGCTAGTAAAAGAAGTAATGATACTGAGATTTAAAGAAATTTTAAAAAGAGATCTGTTGTGGGTTTTTTTGTTTTTTTTTTTTACTATTTAGATTATTTTGAAAAAAAACTTAGGCAAACTACAATGAGGGGGAAGAATAAAAAAAAGTATATCAGGCTTTTCACATAATTCATCTGTTTTTGAAAGCTAGAGGTAGCTGATTATTCAGCATAATGAGATGGCATGTACTATACACTACAGTATTTCTCTTACTGTTTTTTTTTCAACGGAAAAGAGTACTTTCTGTTTCCTTCAAGCAGTTTTGAAAGAAAAAAAAAAAATCCTGAAAGGTTCCAAATAGAAAACAAACGCATAGCACCTTCAGGCCTAAAGCACAATTTATTTTCATGAGTTAAGAAGACCTTTGCATTCCTCATTAGTTTCAGAATGACACAGAATCACAGGTCAGGGAATAGGTCACTCTAATGAGCAAAAATACAATGTGTAGATCACCTCAAAAGTTCTTTTATTTTCATTGTGGAATATTGCTATCTTTTAATATCTTGTTTCTGTTGAGAACTTTTCCCCTGTTAAGTTGTGTTTATAGTGGAAAAGTTGTTTGTTGTTTTGCTTTTCCTCTAGAATTTTTAGCTCTCTCACGCTGACATATAATTTTAAAGGTGGCTATACTCTGAATGATGGAATTTATGGTCAGAGTGCACCTTAAATTTTAGAAAAAGTGTTGATAGAAAAAGTAGGATGAAAGCAAAGTGGAAGATGTTATTTTTTCTGGTTTTCAATTACAACAACTATTGTTGTTATTATTACTAAGGCATTGATGGCACATTTGCAGTACAGTATGCAAACAATCATAGTTCTTGTCCTCAGGTACTTAGGTTGTCATTTGGAAAAAGTCTATTCATAGTCAAACATTTGTCCCCTGAGAAAGCACTAATGATCAAATTTAACCAGACTAAATGCTTTCATGGTTTGGGGTCCTGAATTCTGTTGAAGGTGTAGAGTAAGCTATTCAGATACATCCTAAGTAATATTGTATTCACACATCTGAAGGCACATGAATTATTTCTAAAGATATTTGCAGCTAACTAGCATAACACACACAGCTGTGTAAATAATAAAACAAAAAGTGTTACTTAGGCTCTTTCTGTGCAAAAAAAAACCAAAACAAAACAAACCACCCTCTCTACTTGTAATTCCTAATAGCTTGCACTCTCTAACTTAAAGCATCCTTTTTCTCCATGTCTTCACCTTCCACTTCTTACCTCCCTGTCTTCCTCATCTACATGGCTTCAACTTTGAATCTGTCTGTACCTGAGGCTTTTGATAAAGGACAATTAACTGAGAGTTTAGTTTCTGGACTGGTACTTTTAAGAAGCTCCAGATTTTCCAAATAACATTATCCATGTGTGAAATACATCTTTCATTCGGTCTGTATTAAGGCTGCTGAGGAAAATGCAAACCACATGAAATGAAGCTCAAATTAAGCATCTTCAATAAACTGAAATGCTGGTTGAAATATTATATGCAGTCATATTTTATATATGCACATTTTATATACATATATATTTATATATATGTATGAAATATTATAGAAGTAAATAATATAATAAATGTATTTCACACATTTATTTTTACACTTAGTTTATTAGGTCGTTTACTTTTTGTCTGGTCACTAAAGAACTAAAGTTGGTAATCTGAAGAGAAATTGTCTATACAGAATAAAGCATAGTAATCACCATAACATCCTACAGCTTATTGTAGTAGTTATAGTGGCATATGTTACTTAAAATAAAGCTGTAAAAGAAGGAGAAAAATTGCTTGCTTTCTTAATGTTAATGTTTCTGCAAAGAAAAACAGTATCATAGGGATAGAGTTGGTGCAAACCAGCCCAGTTCTTTATGGATTCTAGGTAGCTCCACTAGTTCTCATTCCTCAGTCCCTGTCTTGCATCTGCTGGTGTATTTTGTACAATATAAGAGATGTGTAAACCTCCTGTATGTCAGCATACAGAAATGAAATGTTGCAAACCAGGAAGGTAAACTGAAAAGCTTTGCTTTGTGGTGTGTAACAACACAATAACAAAAAAAAAAAATTCAAAAGAACAATTTTATTATTCAGTAAGAGAAATTCTATTACGTCTTAAAAGTCAGTGAGCCAAAGCATTAAATGAAAAATCTTATGTTTCTAGAGAGAACTCCTTGATGTGAAATGAGAGTAGAATGACAGACATTAAAAATAAGAAATCTGGGGCCAGATTCCCAGGGTTTTTTGTTCTACTCTGCTGAGGTTGCCAGTAGAATAATACCTAAACTGTGAGAGAATCAATTTAAATTTTTTTCATTATTTCAATTTATAGAATTGCTGTGGGACCCTGTGACTGTCAAATATGGAAACACGAGATACAGTAAAAGGTTAAATTCTCATTTTGTGGCTTATTTCAATTATTTGAGCAACTTACACATTTAAAAATCCTCACAAACCAAAGTATTTATTCTCTGTGATCAGACATTGTTCCTTTACTCCTCTTCCCTAAAATTTCAATGTGAAATACTTGACCAGCAATAAGGTTTATTCCACTAAAGCAGCAAAAATAATCACCCTAGACAAGTGTAAGTGTGAGGTTGGATGGTAATATCGTTGAGGTGTAGGATAGATCAGATAGAAAAGATTTACAAAACAATTATGGAAGTACATGACAAATAAGTTTATCCTGTGTCTGTTAGGAGAGAAGACAGAGCCTAGCATGATTTGTGTGTGTGGGAAAAACAAAGAGAAAGAAAAGCAAAAAAAAACCTGTGGAGTGTTTCAGCTCCTGCCAAAATCTCGGGATACGTTAAATCCTTTGACATGAGAAAAACTGACTTACTTTTCCAGACTGACATGAGGAAAAGTCATTATTTATCAAGGTGCTGTTCTTCATTCAGATAAGCACTTTCGTACAGCTGAAGAGCTCTCATCTCCATAGAAAAGATTATAAAGAACATAGTACATTTGCCGAAAAATTTATTAAATGTTTTTGAATCTCCAAAATAAGGGTAGGCCTATATAGTATCAATTTAATTACAAATTGAGGTGTGGGGGAGGGGAAGGTTGTTAGACACATTTTACGTTAATTGTAGGGATGAAATCCTTTTTACACAAGAAAAACCTTTTTCTGCTTTTCATTAGGAGAAAAACTATTGCAGTTCTGACTGTAATATATATTTATCAATTTTCTGTCCAATTTTCATCTGTACTGACTGCCTAAAATTTCCAGTAAAGGAAATTAAATCCGTGAGTGCTAAGCACCTTTAGAATTGACCTAATTTCTATTACTTGCAATTTTATTGAAAAGCAATCAGTTCTTCACTGCCAAGGTACTAAAATGTAAATAAATCTATTTTACTTTCCATATTGTTATCTTTTTTTTTCTTTTTCAGTCTATTACATAATTTTTTTTTCATCTTTCAAATGGTCAAGAATGATAACTTTTCTAATTCTTAAATTCATCTAGGATATAACCATTTAATTTTCAGCATCAAATTGGTTCTCATTAGGAAAGTGCACATGAATGATTTGTATTTAAATATTTGCAAGTGATTTAGTAGTGCCTTTATTATATGATGTCCTCTCTATGCTTAGTTTTTGGAAGAGCATTTAGCAGCTATTTAGAAAATCTTATATAGGAAGACATTCTTAGTAGGTCACTTTCCAAAAAGTGAAAGTACATGTCAAATGAAATTCCAGCCATATTAGTCCTAGGTATAATTCTAATTGAAGTTTCCATTGACAAAAAGTGTAAGGGCCAGTAAATGTGCTGAATGACAGGAATACATACCATGCCTAGTCTACCATTATTCTATGACAGATAATTTATAACACATCATGATCTACTTGTTGGTTCAATTCATACTGCTATAGCTTTATATTTAATTGTGGGGTTTCTTTCCTAATCTCTTATTCTCACTTTCCACCTTTTTTCTTTTTCATTTAAGGACGAATCCTTCATTTTTTTTTTCATCGATATTTCCTGGCTACAAACAATCTTCTGTCTAATGAATACTTGCATTTGGGTGTCTCTGGGAACACACTGTCAACCCACCTCTGTGATAAACTCTCCAGGCCTTCCAGGAGTTAATGTTTCATAATCTTCTTGAATCCTACTTTCCAGCACTGTTTCTTAATCTTTCTTTACAGTACAAGTTGTTCTTGTGTCAGTAAGTCCCTTTTCAGCTCTTTCTGCAAGTCTGCTGCATAATGCTGTTAATCTAACTCAATGTTCACAGGTTTTATTCTAATTTTTTTAACAAGTTTTATACAAAGATTTTTCTTTCCTAAATAATCAGTTAATCTCTCTCTTGTTTCCTTTACTTTATTCTGAAGTTTGTTTCTGTTGCTTTTTTTCCCTCTGGGTGTTAAGAGTTAAATTGCACAACTTAGTTTTAATTTCAGGATAAAACATGTGAAAATATGTTTTAGATGTTTTCATGTGGCTAGTAAAAGGAGGAATTTAGAAGAAAATCAGAATACAAACAGTAGTAGGCTTCTAGGAATAAAAGAGGCATAAGTTATTGCAACAAATGATTGGCATGAGGTGATAGGATTGTTAGGCAGCAGAAAACAGATACTGTGAGATGTGGAGAGGTGGAGGCAGATGAAAACAAAGACAACGTGTTTGAGGACAAGATTCTTTTCAAGTATGTATTGACTTTTCTCTATAGAGTTTACTGGAAATATGCTAGGCTACACCAGCTGAAGGTCTGGTCATACAATATGAGAAATATCTGAGAACCTCAAGGGAAATATTTAGAGGTGGTTGGGACTATGAACTTGTTTTTAGCAAACTGGCTTGTGTTTAGCAAACTGTCAATAGTACATGATTGTGAATAGGAAAGTGCAGTGGTCAAGACTAAGGATGATGAAGGAGTGAATGAGACTATTTTTTTTCTAAATCTAAATTCCTCATTTCAAGCACCTAACATTTTTATCACTTACATAAGTACAATTATGTACTTGTAGGTTTGTGATGTACACAAAAGAGGTAACAGGAGATCCACTGAATTGTGTTGCAGGACAAAATATCTATAATCATGGGCAGATTCAAAGGCCAGAAGGTTTGTAAACATAAGGAAGAGTATAAAGCTGTTGATAAGGAAATCAGTGTGACCAAAGGGATGCTTATTTGAGGGCTGATTATATAAAAATATGACACAAAGTCAATGTTTATTGTTAAACTATGTTTACTGTAAGCAAAGCATTGATTTCTGTGTATTACTATAGTAATTTTACCTGAAGTTCTGCAAATTTTAAGAATTTAGAATTTTTTTTTGTTTTCTTCTTTCTTTTTAACTGGAAAAAAACAAACAACTGAACAATAAAAAAAAAACCCAAAGCTGGAACCTAAGAAGCTTGGTAGTTCCTGAAAGCTCCAGAGACTTTTCTAACCGGTTGGAGATTTATGATTCTGTGTTTTCTGTTTCATGTCCGTCTTTTGTTTTTATTTTGTGTTAGCACTGTCAGTTTAGAGTTTTCTCTTCCTATCTGTCCTAATTCTATAGTAGTAGTATCTGGGGTATCTTGACAAAGTTGTTAGTGTCATAGCAGTAAATAATTTTACAAAATGTAGACAAGAAAATTGATAGCTATGTGAGAGTGTTAGAGAGGGAAAAAATAGAATATGGAGAAATCTTTTGTCACACGGATACATAATCTCTTCTTGCTTTTGTTTTTATGTAGGTTCTCTGAAATTTTTTATATTTCATTTCTTTAAGTTTTACTTTCTATTAGTAGAAAATATGGAAAAATAATCGCTGTACAGTAATCTAAAAATGGAAGAGCAATGGATATTATCTACCTGGATTTGTGCAAAGCTGTTGACACTGTCCCACACGACAACCTTCTCTCTAAACTAGAGAGGCATGGTTTTGATGGACAGACCACTCGGTGGGTAAGGAGTTGGCTGGATGGTCGCACTCAGAGAGTGGTGGTCAATTGTTCAATGTCCAAGTGGAGACCGGTCACGAGTGGCGTCCATCAGGGGTCCATGTTGGGCCTGGCCCTGTTCAACATCTTTGTCGGCGACATGGACAGTGGGATAGAGTGCACCCTCAGCAAATTTGCTGATGACACCAAGCTGCGTGGTGATGTTTTCATGCTGGAAGGGAGGGAAGCTATCCAGAGGGACCTTGACAGGCTGGAGAGGTGGGCCCGTGCCAACCTCATGAAGTTCAACCAGGCCAAGTACAAGGTCCTGCACCTGAGTCATGGCAATCCCAGGCACAGATACAGGCTGGGCAGAGAATGGATTGAGAGCAGCCCTGAGGAGAAGGACTTGGGAGTGCTGGTGGATGAGAAGCTCAACACGAGCCGGCAATGTGCCCTTATGGCCCAGGCGGCCAACCGCATCCTGGGTTGCATCAAGAGAAGCATGGCCAGCAGGTCAAGGGAGGTGATTCTCCCCCTCTACTCTGCCCTGGTGAGACCCCACCTGGAGTACTGTGACCAGTTCTGGAGCCCCCAACATAAGAAGGACATGGACCAGTTAGAGAAGGTCCAGAGGAGGGCCATGAAGATGATAAAAGGGCTGGAGCACCTCTCCTATGAGGACAGGCTGAGAGAGTTGGGGCTGTTCAGCCTGCAGAAGAGAAGGCTCTGGGGAGACCTGATAGTGGTCTTCCAGTACCTCAAGGGGGCCTACAAGAAAGATGGGGAGAGGCTGTTCAGTAGGGCCTGTTGTGATAGGACAAGGAGTAATGGTTTTAAAATAGTGGGGAGTAGATTTACATTAAATATTAGGAAAAAATTATTTACAGTGAGGGTGGTAGAACACTGGAACAGTTTGCCTAGAGAGGTGTTTGATGCCCCATCCCTGGAAACGTTAAAGGCCAGGCTGGATGAGTCTGTGAGCAACCTGATCTAGTTGGGGATGTCCCTGCTCCTTGCAGAGGGGTTGGACTAGATGACCTTTGAAGGTTCCTTCCAACTCTAACTATTCTATGATTCTATGATTCTATGAATTGGACCCTTTAAGGGTATGTGCAAAGGAGGATGACTGCTCCTTTAAGGGTATCTGGTCAACTACCATTTTCAGTGCAAAAAGGGATAATATGAAAAGGAGAAAACTGTAAACAAAACTTACAAGGACACAAAACTGTCCTACAAATTATAAGGGAGCTGATGATGGGAAGGAAACTTGGTCAGCTGTGTTTATTAACAGAACATGTGAGAGTGTGAGAATGTTTGTTCTAGTCAGGTTATCTAGATGGGGACCTTGACAACTGCGAAACTAAGGGAAAAAGGAGGAAAACAGAAACAAAAGCAACAAATCTTACAAAACAAACATGGAGATAATGATAAGAAACAAACCTCACCACTCACACTACTTCATGGGCTATCAAGAAACTACAGGTGCCACTTCCAGGAAGATCAGCCTGGACTTTGCAACCCATAGAACTGTAATCTAGGGGGGATGCCAAATCAGACCAGGAGAGGTGTGGGACTCAGTAGAGGTATACAAACACCTTAGAAGACTAAAGGGGGAAAGGGGAGTGGGAAGGAACAAAGTAGGATAGACAGTAAAGATATTAAAGGGACAGGTTGCATGTAAAATGGGGTTGGTCAGTATGCATGTCTGGCTGATCCCTGTACCCAGTCACTGTAGGATGTCTTACTGCAGCTTTCCTTAACTATCTCTCCATGTATTGTTGCTCTTTATGCTGTGTGTATGTGTGTTGCAAGGACTAAATGTCAGCTCCTGACGACACCTGTACATGTATGAGTGAAATGTACATGGTGCCAGCTACCGGAGTCTAACCAGTGGTTTAGGCATCCCTGGCCTATGGTGTCAGCAACTGGAGCAAGTGGGGGGCTTTTAACCTCCAGCCACTGGGTTCGGAACAGTGTGTCTCCCAAAAACCAGTTACTGGAGGGACTGGTGTAAGTGAAGTGAATGAGGGGCTCAGCACTGGGTACAGGAGCAGGACTACGGGTCACAGCCTATGTTCCTGGTGCCAGCTGCTGGCTGGGAGCTGAGCATCTGCATCTTCCCCAAACCAGATGTGCATGGTGTGTATGTGTATATTCTCCAGCATACTTCAAGCTGGATAAGCCATCTGTAAGGAGACTCAGGCCTGGTTCAGGTCACTAGGTGGGTGGAGGGTCCATACTGGTCCCCATATACATGGGGACTTGCGAGTGTACGGGTCCTGTGGGATCAATGTGGGTCGCATATGTGGATACCATTGAAGGCAGTGCCTTGTCTGTGGCAGGCTGTGTCACTGCCTGTGTCAGTGTCCTGTGTGTGTTTGTGTGTCTCAGTGTACTCAGTGTGTGTGTACGTACCTGTATGTGTGCGTCTATCTGTTTATGTGCCTCTGGGATACATGCTTGGCTTTGTTACTGGTTGAACCCACAAAGGGGAAAGCAGCAGCTGCATCCCTTATCCTGGGCAGAGACCCATGGGCACTGAGCTGGACTCCAGGAGCCAAGCAAAAGGGTCCTAGGCCAGAGCAGCTGGAGGAGATGGTCATGCTCCTAATATCACTACACATTATCCTTTCTACTGATGCCAACAGGGCAACTGTTTTGAAAGAGTTGGAGGATTTGACAGAAAATCTGAGACACTGAATATTTTTTCAACAATACATGTAATTGACATGTTTGATAATGTGCATAGACAGTGAAATCTTCTCTCCTCAGTTCTCACTCTAGTATTAACTGAACAAGAATAACTCTCTTTAATGATTAAGCAGTGGATGGAAGGGATTAGTATATGAGCAAAGTAAATCAGTTGATCTAGGATAGATAAGCTTACACTGAACCAGGTGGAAAAGAGTATATGCACGACAGTAGTCCCTAAATTTAAATCTTAGAAATAATTCAGATAATATTATCAATATCAACAGTATCTTTAGTGAAAGTCTAAACTATTTCCATTGCTTTTATGAGCATTGTTGTAGAATTATATGCATATTGCAGAGTAATATTTATAATTTATAAAGACTTTTATACGTTCTCTTACCTGACTGGGAAAAGCCAATAGAGTTCCTAGAGAGTTTCAGTATTATTGAAACAGTTGTTTAACCCAGGTTAGAGCTACTTACCTTAAACTATTAAAAATAATCTATTCTG
Organism: Chlamydotis macqueenii; assembly: GCF_036417535.1. NCBI lineage: Eukaryota > Metazoa > Chordata > Aves > Otidiformes > Otididae > Chlamydotis > Chlamydotis macqueenii. The sequence continues at coordinate 44,691,851 of NC_141593.1, forward strand.
CTTTTTTGTTTTCTGTTTTTTAATTTTCTTGTTGGGCTTTCAGGAGGTGGAAGGAAGAGTACAGGATTGGGAGTAATTCATTCTTCAAATCAGGGTTCTGAAACTTCCAGCAACTTAACAGACTAGTATCATGAAACATATTTCTTAGTCATCTGCAATGTAATCTGATAAAGTTTTTCATAACTTCATAGATTATTAATGTTTCTTTTTCCTTAACTCATCTCAGTATCTTTAAAACCTATCACACAATAATGCAATATTATAGAGCTATCTAATTTTCATTCAAATTACTTATCAAAGAAAGAGGAAGTAATGAAATACAAACATGTTAGTGTTAGTAGGTAGACTAAGAAATCCCAGGGTTTTTTTAAGGCTTTGCAAATTCATGAGAAAAGACATTTTCAATAAATGTAGCTAAGGTCTTCTTTATTTAATGTGCTTCAAATTGAGAAGAATGTAATTTGTCTAAATGGTTGCCTTTTAATTTATAAATAGACTGGAACATTTTCACTTTTGGCATACTTAATGTAAATGAATCATTTTTATTTTGTCAGACATCAAAGGGGCAGTAAGACTAGGGCTGCAATGACTGCTTTTGTAGCTCTCATTCTGAAAGAAAAAATAATTTCTAAAAGACATGACATTTTCAAATGCTAAATCACCTTGTGTTTTTTATTTATATAAACATTTTATATGATACAGCAATCTTCTTAATCAATAAGTAATGAAAATTAAACAATTTTACATGCAAGCCTCTATACATGTAAAATAAAATTTTTAAAAAAGATATTTATTTAAAATAAACTACCAAAAAAATTGCTTAAAGATTTACAAGTATGGCATCTCAGTTTACCTCATATTATATAAGTCAGTAGTGTTTTACATTACTTTATTTAAATTCATATTCTGTGACTTTGTTAATCACTGCATCAAGCAACTGTAAGATTGCTTTACTGTCTATCTACACACACACAATTATACTCATATCCTGGCATAAATCCTTGGATCATAACAGCTATTGGAGGGTCATTTCCGTGTGAATGGTACTTGCATGTTCTGAAGAAGTAGCATCTGTTTCTACAGTTTCATTCACTAAAAGTTAACAGAAGTAAGCCTGTAAATTGACCATAAACATAAAAGAGTTGTCACGCTGGCCATTGCTTTCAGCCTGAACCACCTGGGCAGCCAGTTGACTGGGAACTGGTGTACTTCTTTCAGCAAGAAAGGGTTGGGTTTGTGGAGATTGTCTTTACTGGCTTCACTGTTTTTAAGGTAATATTAAAAGACAGACAAATACCAAATTAATAAAACTAGAAATCAGTATCTCATTCTAAACTTCATGGATGTTAATGCTAAATTAGGCATTAATGTCATTAAGATGAAAGATAAGGTGGTTACCTCATGAGCTTGAAATCATAACAGTCTTGAAAGAGATCAGCGATGATGTCCTTGTAATCTGCAAGCTTGCACAGCCCCAGTAAAATTACTGACGTGTGTTCTGTGGTCACAGTGCTGCACTACTGCAAGTGACAGAGTACAGACAGAGTAGAGGATGTATGAGGTTTTTGAGTCATATATACTGAAAGCATTCACATAATCTATCTGATGTTGCCACCTGATGTGTCAGTGTCAGCTCTTGTCATGGCCACGTATCAAAGAGATGCAGAAGGCCTCTTCTGTTGATTAGACTAAACCCTTTGAAATGAAACTGTAAAAGCCCGAATTAAAATTCCAACCAGGCACCACTCCTTCATACTCACACTTGGAATAGTATTCTGGTTTTGGCTGAACTTACTGGCTTGTAAAAGGAATGACATAAACACTATTCCTTGATAAAAATGATTGAAATCAAAAGAAACACAAATAGATTTTCCAGACTTGCTTCTTTTTGTAAGTAGTATCATGTCCTGGATCAAATTTACCTTACAGAAACATTTTGCAATAAGCTGGATAGTAAGATGGACGTAGACAGAAGCATTTGGAAAACATATGCCCAAAGTAGAATTTTCAGAATGCCTTTTTGCCTTTGAAGAGCTTTTGATAAATGTCAAGGGGTATGAGCGAAAGGATTAGAGACAGTTTCAACAGGGGTATACCTTATTATGTACCTCATATTTGAAGTTAAATCCTGATCCAGCAAAGAGTTCCTTGTCACATTTGCTAAAATTTAATAGTCTGTGTAGTCAACTGGTTTGGAGGTTGCGCTCTGAAAATGCAGTTTTCTGGAGGGAGTTAATACATTTTAAACATTAAGAAGGCTTACAAAGTTTCCTGCTAATTCTGAAAATTCTCACTAAAGGTTCAGCAGCATATGAAGAACTCGATCCCCTCAGTGCTGTAGGTTACTTGCTATGCTGAAAGCTCAGCTTTGAACCTACTTCTGTACCCGTTAACTGTTAGTACTTTCACCACTGTGGATCATGGTGTCTCTATGTCAACTATTCAGTAAATGAGAAAAAAACCACAGGCCAAATATTATAATGTAGCTCTGGTGACTTCCCCAGCTTCTCATATGAACTCTGAGGCACATACATTCTCTGGCGAATATGGTATCCTTTCTTCTCTGTGATGTTGTTTGGAAATTTTCCCAGTGTATAACTCTACCTTACAGTAAGTAGAGCAGTCTCATTGTGCGTTTGAAAACTGACATGTCTAAATACACAAAGCAACCTCCTATTCTGATAATGCTCACTTTTGTATATGTGATGTTGACACCCAATGTGATATTATTAATAGCAAGATTTTTAGACTAACAGGCTGTGTCTCTAATACATCACCTACTGGAGAAGCAGATAGCAGTTATATGGTATTATCCTCTGGTGATACTGCTTATGTGTCTCTAGCATAACACCTTATATAATTTTTTTTTTTTTTTAATTACACTCCTCTACTGTGCCTACCAGGGCCTTTTGTGCCTCCTACAATCATCCTTTTCCACTCATGGCAGAATCTGATCTCCTTCCTTCCAGCCTTTGCTCCAGCATCACTGCCAATAAGAGCACAGAGAGACCAGTCTTCCCTTCATATTGGACATCAGGAATTTCAGCTTTATCAAAAAAGATGAAACTCCTTTCTCAGAAATCGGTAGTCATATTATTTCACCTTCCAGAAACTAACAGCTAGGTAAAAGTAAAGCATGTGCCCCAAAAAATCACTTTGCTAAATTTGGCTTGATTTTACATGGCTAGTAATGGCAGAGCTTTAGCTTATGGATAGGGTCTCTATCAATTTTGCAGTTTTCTAAGCAAAGTCTGGAGACAAAAAAACTTCTGAGAGAAAAACTGTGGGATTTTTTTTGGAGTGAAATAAGTGATTTGTTTTTATTAATCTATTCTCAAAATTAGCTGACATACTTTAAGCAAAAATGCCCCAAAATCCAATATAAGGCAAAGAATCAGTATGGAATATTGCAAAATGAAGGGTTTGTTGTTTTGGTGGTTTTCTTTTTTTTTTTTTTTTTTTGACATTTGCCAAGCTATTAGGAGGTGGTAAAAAGAGGTTTGTAAGGGCCAGGGTCAGTTAAGTCTGAGATCATACTCTTTTCATAGACCAAAGAAGTACTCCATGACCAACTTCCTAAAGGCTTAAGTAAGTCACACAACTGATAAAACAACCACCACTAAAAAAAAAAAAGAAAATTAACTGGTAGCTATAGATTGCTATAATAGAATATTTTCCCACACAACATGTAGGACTTTCCTTACAAAATCGTAGTAATTTAAGTTGTAAAATGTGTGATATCTGTTTCTGATCTGCTGTCATGTTAAGGGTTATGTATTTCATTGTGTTACGGAGTAAAAAAAGGAACTTCATGCCCCCATAAATAATACAATGCCACCTGTTAAATGTGGTTCACATCATCTGCTTTTGTGATCACTTTCACCATCTTGAATGGTTTTGAGATGCTGTATTGTGAAGGACAACATTGACTGTAAAGTTGTGCTGTAAAGGTAATTAGATGAAATTCAGATACATTACTGATGAATTTTCTATCTTCCTTGGTGGTCTGCAGTAATGAATTGATGAAAACTGGCCAAGTCAGTAGTAGTTAAATTTTATGTGCTGTGAGAAACTTATACATTTTAAAAAAAACCTCACCCTTGAACTACAATTAAAATTGGATTTTTTTTGAAACATTTCAAAGAGGATTTCTTAAGTTCTTCATAACAAAACTGGGCAGCTGGTTATGTTAAAATTCTCTCAATACTTAAACTTTCTTTCATTGGCAATATCATGACCAGCTGCAGCAATGAGTGCGTTTGACTTTCCAAGTGTAAGCAGGGTGTTCTGGTGAAAAGTTTTAATGTTTTTATTTGATCTGAGCTTGAAAAAAATGTGCTGCATCTTGCTACTCAGGAGTAGCACACACACTCTAAACTTACACTAATAAAAGTAAGTCCATATACCATCCATATTCTGTAGCTTCCTTTGTGTTTATGTGTGTGTCTGACAGTAACTGAAGTTACTGACTTCAGTATAGCCGCTGAGGATTTGTGCCTTGAGAATGAGGAAAAAATTTTCTTTTTTCTCTTACATCACATTTGATCTTTTACAAGAACAAGTGTAGTGTCCAAAAATTTATTAAACAGCCTAATATTGCAGTTTCTTAGGACACACACGTAAAGGCCCACAAGTTGAACATTTCAACTTGTGGGAGTGCTGGTGGACAAGAAGCTCAATGTGAGCAGGCAATGTGCCCTTGCAGCCCAGAAGGCCAACTGCATCCTGGGCTGCATCAAGAGGAGCGTGGCCAACAGGTCAAGGGAGGTGATTCTCCCCCTCTACTCTGCCCTGGTGAGACCCCACCTGGAGTACTGTGTCCAGTTCTGGAGCCCCCAACATAAGAAGGACATGGACCACTTGGAGAAGGTCCAGAGGAGGGCCACGAAGATGATAAAAGGGCTGGAGCATCTCTCCTATGGGGCTGAGAGAGTTGGGGCTGTTCAGCCTGGAGAAGAGGAGGCTCCAGGGAGCGGTCTTCCAGTACCTCAAGGGGGCCTACAGGAAAGATGGGGAGAGACTGTTTAGTAGGGCCTGTTGTGGTAGGATGAGGGGTAATGGTTTTAAAATAGAAGGAGGTAGATTTACATTAAATATTAGGAAAAAAAATGTACACTGAGAGTTGTAAAACACTGGAACAGATTGCCCAGAGAGGTGGTGGATGCCCCATCCCTGGAAACGTTCAAGGCCAGGCTGGATGAGGCTCTGAGCAACCTGATCTAGTTGAAGATGTTCCTGCTCCTTGCAGGGGGGTTGGACTAGACGACCTTTGAAGGTCCCTTCCAACCCTAACCATTCTATGGTTCTATGATTCTATGATGTGGAGTTTTGATAGGATGTTTTATCAGCCATGTGTGACTCAAGGTAGTTACAAACATGTCTCAGCAGTAAAACGTTTTTGGATATTAATGTGCTAAATGTAAAATTAGATAATTCTTAGTTTGCCCATGTACTTTCTAACAATTCTTTCAATCTTCAATAATTTCATATCTATTATTTCTATCTATTTTTATGTATATTTTTGCAAAATCCATAGGATCCCACCTTTATCCTGTCCAATCTTCCTTGCTATCTGATAATCACAGGAATGTTTTCTCCTGGTAATCAGTGTTAAAATAATAATTAATGAGTAAAATGACATGTTAGATGTTGTGATTAAAAATGCAGAACTGTTTGTTCTGTAGTTATATTTTTATAATATATTTGAGCTTGGTTGCGAAGTTAATTCAGATTCTACTGTTTTACCTGCATTCAGTAGCATTCAATAGCAAGGGGCAAGCAACATGATGTTATGGAAAGTTGTGGGAGCAAAAGCAGGGGTATAAAGATGTGATCTGTCAGAGGTTTACCTGACAGACATTAAACAGAAATTAAAATGTGAAAGTAGACAGATTAGGTCCTCTGAACAGACCAGTAGCCACGATGCCAACACCGTGCCCCTTCCTAAGTATAGTGCTACTAAATTAAAAAGAAAACAAAAACAAAAACCAAAACCAACATCTTGTCCTAATTTAATTTTACATCAGACCAAATAATCTTTATTTGGCTTTTGACAAGGGACAGCATTCTCTTTTCAGTTATTTCTTCATTTTAGTAACTTCTGTCTATATACTCTGGTTTACAGGTGTGAGGAGAGAGCACAACAGAAGATTTCATCATAGTCTTTTGAATGAGCATAACTTCCCCCAAGAAGTTCAAGAATGTATGTTCTTTGTGTGCAAAGATGCATATTTGATCTATTGTATTGTACTGTGTTTTGTTGTTTTGTTTTGGTTTTTTTGTCATGTGCTTTTGAATTGCACATGAATTTTTAATGTTGTCTGGCTGTGTAATCTCAATGTGAATTTAAGTAGGGAGAGTTTGTTTTTCACTTCTTGAACATCTACTATGCCTGAACATTTAAAGTTTTCTAGTTTTCTAATTTTAAGCTTTTTTTTTTTTGTGAAAGTGTATTAGTTGTTGTAATTACTGTTGTTTAGAATCATAGAATCATTTAGGTTGGAAAAGACCCTTAAAATCATTGAGTCCAACTACAAACCTAGCACCACCAAGTCCACCACTAAACAATGGCCCTAAGCGTGTCTACACATCTTTTTAACACCTCCAGTGATGGTGACTCAACCACTTCCCTGAGCAGCCTGTTCCAATGCTTGACAACCCTTTCAGTGAAGAAAATTTTCCTAATATTCAATCTATATCTCCTCTAGTGTAACTTGAGGCTGTTTTCTTTTGTCTTATCACTTGTTACTCGGTAGATGAGAATGGCATCCATCTCACTAAAACCTCCTTTCAGGTGTTTATAGAGAGTAATAAATTCTTCTCTGAGCCTCCTTTTCTCTAGACCAAACAACTCCAGTTCCCTCAGCTGCTCCTTATGGGACTCCGTTCAGAAGCTTCATTGCTCTTTTTTGGACACGCTCCAGCTCCTTGATGTCTTTCTTGTAGTGAGGGACCCAAAACTGAACACAGTATTAAAGGTGCAGCCTCACTAGTGTCCACTACAGGGGAACAATCACTTCCCTGGTCCTACTGGCCACGTTATTCCTGATACAAACCAGGATGCTGTTGGTCCTTTTGACCACCAGGGCACACTGACAGCTAATATTCAGGTGACTGTTGACCAACTCCCCGAAGTCCTTTTCCTCTGGGCAGCTTTCGAGCCACTCCTCCTAAAGCCTGTAACGTTGCATTGAGTCATCACCTGAGGACTAGCACTTAGCCTTGTTAAATCTCATACAGTTGGCCTTGGCTCACTGATACAGCTTGCCCAGATCCCTCTGAAGAGCATTTCTGCCCTCAAGCAGATCGACACTCCCACACAACTGGATGTTGTATGCAAACTTACTGAGGGAGTACTCAATCCCCTCATCCAGGTTACTGATAGAGATATTAAACAGAACTGGCTCCAATACTGAGGAACATCACTTGTGACTGGTCACCAACTTGATTTGACTCTATTCACCACAACTCTTTGGGCCCAGCCATACAGGCAGTTTTTACCCAGTGAAGAGTACATCCATCCAAGCCATAGTCAACCTGTTTCTCCAGGAGAATGCTGTGGAAAATGACGCCAAAGGCTTTACTAAAGTGTAGGTAAGCAAAATCCACAGTCTTTTGCTCGCCCACTAAGTGAGTCACCTCGTCATAGAAGGTGATCAGGTTAGTCAAGCAGAACTTGCCTTTCATAAACCCATGTTGACTAGGTCTGATCACCTAGTTGTCCTGTACGTGCTACATGATGGTGCTCAATATTATCTGCTCCATAATCTTCCCTGACACTGAGGTCAGCTTACTGTAGAGCCATTAAAGATAAATAATATATACCTGCTTTATAAAATATGTAGTTAAAGATACCAGTATAGGAAAGACTTACACATATAAAAAATTATCACTAATATGATTAAGTCTATTAACTTGAATTATGTTACCCACATTTAAAGCAATGTAACCTGGAGGAGTCTATTGGCGTCATATGACTTTTAAATAGACAATGTTTAGTGAAAGGAATTGATGTTAAATACGACATTTAATGAAACAGGCATAAGTATAAAATATTATAACTTTAGACTTCTACATCTCTGTTTGGGATGAATCCTCAAAAACATTTTATAGATGTTTAAACTCAAACTAACCACCATAATCCCTTACACAATTTTCGAAAGGTGAGGCATTGTTCCTTTTCTTGTATTTCATAATTTACATCTTTGAAAAAAATCATTAATCTACATTTATGTCGTGAAAAAGCAGGTGTACTTTTATTCCCTTAAATAAACATAGTTTGACAGATTTTATTATTCACTTAAAACACGGTTGAGAAATTACATAGGTTGAAAATTATCCAACCCCACCAGAATCATATGCATGAAAATTCAAAGTAAAAGAAAAAAAATCTCTTACAAGTGAAAATTAGAATTAAATAATGATTTTGGATTCGAAATAAGATTCTAAACTCTATAATAGTTTGAGACCATTTCATTCTCTGTTTGACTCTTTCTCATCTCTCCTAATATGGAGATTTCTTTTGGGGTTAGTTTGTCAGTGATCAATATATTGCTGAACTCAGCAAGAAAAAAAAAAAAAAAAGAGTACTGATCCTTTTGATTTCAACAGGTTTTTATCCTACAGTTCTGTGCAAGCAGACATTTATTGCAAGTTGTCGCATAGATACTAGCTCAGGACCATACATATCAAACAGCAAAATACTAGACTATTTTCTCAGCTAGAACAAATGGCTATTTACTATTTATGGAGCTTAGATAATAGTGATAGGAGCATAATCTAGAACTGGAACTGTTTTAAACATAAAATATTAATGCAAAAACTATTTCAGTGAGAGCTTCTAGTACTGCTACACATGTTTTTACATGGTCTGGTGAGATCTCTTGCTTCTTTCAAATAGTTTCTGCCCTCTTCCTGTATTTTTAAAGGGTATCTCAGGTGTACTTTGGAGGCATTGGGATTCACATTTTCTCTTTCCATCCCACTGCATATGCAGGTATACATTAAAACTGTTTTACTTCCCAGTATATTATATAGCTGGTGCTATAAGAAGCAGAAACATTTTTTTTTTCCTTGAAAGACTTTTTCTCCTGTACACAGCAACTTCTTTGAAAATCACTTCAAAGATTAGAGAGCTATAACCTAGTGTCTTTCAAGCCATAATCCTCAGCTGTTTCAGGAATGGGATGAGGCAAGACCTGGAGACTTCGAGGCAGTGGAAAGATTACTATTCCTCTATAGTAAATATGAAAAGAAATTAAGACATGACTCTCTGATTTTACATTCTGTCACAAGGCTTAACACCCACACCAGGATGTTCTGATGTTACATTAACACCAATTTTTAAATATACATGATAAGGGAAGGTGGTTTAAAATATGAGTCTTGGCTGTCAGCAAAGTGACATTTTGTATTAGTCTTTCTCTTGAACATATAGGGCTGTTTCACTTTTTTTTTTTTGTATATGTGTGTGTGTGTATATGCACAACTAATGCCATTTAAGTCTACTTCCATCTCATACTGGTTGATTTCTACTGGCTATTGAACATTTTACACTGAAGAACTGCAGTTAAGCATAACATCAGGACAATGTGACCTAAGTATTGATCTTCATCAGTTATGATCTTAACACTTCAAAAAACACTGATAAAATGTTATCATAATTATCTTTACTGGAAGATTAATATTAAAATGAATACTAAAATTGATAGCCACTTTTTCCACAGTGTTTTGCTTGCAGATTGTTGTGGTTTAATCCCAGTCAGCAATCTAGTACCACGCAGCCACTCACTCACCCTCCCTCCCACAGGGGATCAGAGCGAGACTCAGGAAGAAAAGAAAACTTATGCATTGAGATAAAGAGAATTTACTAGGATAGTAAAGGAAGATAGATTTTTAATATATCTATATAATAATAATAGAGATAATAAAAGATAAAAAAATAATTATGTACAATTTTTCACCACCTAATGACCTGATGACCAATACAGCTTGCTCTGTGCAGTGATCATAGAGCAAAGATGAAAGTGACCTCTGGAGCAGTTCTAAGCAGCACGAGAAAAAATGAGAGAGAGCCCACTGGTCAACTCCTATTTATATACTGAGCATGACTTATGGCATGGAATAATTTCTTTGGCCAGTTTGGGTCAACTGTACTGGCTATACCCCTCCCAGCTTCTTGCAGCATTAGCAAAACCTGGGAAGCTGGAAAAGTCCTTGATCTCTTTAGCAACAACTTATAACATTAGTATATTATCAACAATCTTCACATACCAAATCCCATACTAAACCCAAACCACAGCAGCTACTGGGAAGAAAATTAGCTCATCCCAGCCGAAATCAGGACACAGATCAAATCTTTGCTGACTGGACAATGTTACTTGAAGACTGGATGTTCAGTGCCTTTAATTTTAAAAAATTATCATTTTCAAATAAAGTATGCACAGCACATTCTTATTCTTTCTGGTTAAAATAATTGTAAAACAGAGAAGAGTCTTAGTTTAATAGGAAAAAAAAGAGGACAGGTATTTTGAAACACTCAATTATTTCAGTTTTTCAGATCGTGCAAGTGGTATTTACTGATAATGACTACATAATTACTCCCACTGACTTCTTTCAAGTTAGTTACATGAATAACATCACTGATATGAGTAAACATCTGAGAGTTCAGCCTTGTTGATGAAAATAGTGCACAGTACAGATTACAACTCTTCAGTTTTCAGCAAGCTAAATTGGATAAGATCATGACTCATTATTCAATTTGTTAAGACTATTCAATAGAGTCAGCAGGAATAGTTAGCATTTACCAAGTTAAAAATTATATTTGCATGTGCCACTTTGTTGTTTAGAAGGATAAATCTGCCCACACAGCTTTTTCACCTCTGGTCATGGAAGAGGAAAAAAATCCCAGACTAACAAACTCTTCCCAATGGTTCTTTTCCATCCAGCTTGAGACAAAGCACTTATCTTTGCCCCTGTCTGGGAGGGTTCTGTTTTTAAGTGTGCATGTAGCATGATGTGAATGATCCTTGAACTATGTGAAAGGCTAACCTGAACTTCATGTTTCAGGAAATTAACTTGAAATTGCATGTATTCTGACCTGTAAAATGTTGGGTGACTTATTCAGGAATACTGACGAACAATATTCCCGAATAATTACTCTGTGGGTTGTTTACTTAAACTGATAAATGATTTCATTTCAATTAAGTTTACTGAGGTATTTCTGAGAAATACTCAGGAGAAAACTTAAAAAATAACGCTCTCTCATCTCTATTAAGTATCAACTAGGCCTACATATATTTATAAGAAAGTAAAGATGCTTTCATGTCTATACCAGCTTGTAATTACTCCATGTACATGTCCGGAAGAGGATAACCTCAAATAAGGACTAGCCACTGATATGCTCTGCGCTTCTTTTATGATGGAGGGAAATATAGATTGGCTGTGGAAAGGAAAACTGTTTTAAATAAGTAACAGATTGGAGATTTTTCATGTTTTGCTTGTTTTTCCTGTGGTACATTGCCATCTGAGATTTCCTCAGGGTATCTTGCTCATCTCATTTTGTCTATGCACATTTTACCATGCTTGCTATTTAAATTTTAAGCCAATGCTTCTGAAAAACTGCAAATTTATAGAAACATTTCCTATTCATTTTTATTTTAGAAAAAAATCACTAATGTCTAAATTCTTATAACATTCCTTTAAGTTTACATTTCTTATCAGAGGAGAGTAATTTGCACAGGAAAATAATTTACTTTATATCTTTCTTAATTTGGAAAAAGTAAAATACCACACTATGTTGCACAGATTTACCAAACTGTCTAGTGTTAACACCTGTCTGAAAAGAAATTGCTACACAGGAGAAGATTATTTAGTATATTTCCAGTGCGGGGCAATAGAAATTGCTGGAGTTTTTGCAGTTGATTTCAGTGTAAGAAAAAAAAGTTGCTAATTAACAGGGTTATCTCCTGAGTGAAAATGGTGTCAGTTTGACCTAAGGTGGATAATGTTTTCATCTATAGCTACAACTCTCACTTTTATCTCTATATGCTACTGTTTATCCTTTCAAAATTGCAAATACAAGGTTTGCTTTAGGAAAATGCGTTCTGCGTTGACTAAGAAAATTGTAAAGTTCCTATATACAACTGCAGAAAAATTATTTTAATTGTGATGGATATAAATTTTAAAGTTACTTATTAAATTTTAAAGTAATATATTTAATTTAAAAATAATAAATGTTAATTTAGTTAAATAAATTTTAAATTAATAAATTTTTAATTTACTTATTACTTAACTAAGGTTACCTACCAAAATTCTTATTTTCTTAGACATCATGGATTTTGTTAAGTTGCATGACAAAAGCTCATCTGTACATCCACCAAGGAGCATAAAGGCAATGGTAGGAGAGGACCTATAAAAAACGCCCTGACCCAGTTACCCCTAGGGTCATTACAGCTGCCATCAGCTCATCAAAGACCCACCTGCACAAGCCCAGAGGAGCAGGGGAGAACAGTTGCAGGTGGGAAAGAATGAGCTTTCTGAGCCCCTCTGAGGGCTGTACCAGGAAAGCCTCAGCTTTCCAGGTATAGAGGGCAGGGGACTCCTTCGCAACTCTGTGCGTGCAAAGGTCTGTACCAGCAGCTGAATTGGGTCTGTAGCCTTGGGGATTGTATATGACAATTGTGCCAACAACTGGGGAGACTGAGATCCAGGCTCACCAGCTGCTGAGCCAGGCTGCTGGTTTGAATCCGGCTGTTGGAAGGACACAAGTCATACATATGTGTATGTATATGGTCACTCATGGACACCTGGAGGACAGTGTCCAGCTCTAGAGCCCTCATCACAGGAAAGATATAGGCCTGTTGGAATGAGTCCAGAGAAGGGCCACAGAAATTATCAGAGGGCTGGAGCATCTCTCCTATGAGGACAGGCTGAGGAAGTTGGGGTTGTTCAGCCTGGAGAAGGCTCCTGGAAGATGTTATTGTCATCTTTCAGTACTGAAAGGGGGCCTATAAGAATCATAGAATCATAGAATGGTTAGAGTTGGAAGGGACCTTCAAAGGTCATCTAGTCTAACACCCCTGCAAGGAGCAGGGACATCCCTGACTAGATCAGGTTGCTCAGAGCCTCCTCCAGCCTGGCCTTGAATGTTTCCAGGGATGGGGCTAGGGACAAACATTTTTAGCAGATCCTGAAGTGATAGGACAAGGGATAATGGTTTTAAACTAAAAGAGAATAGATTTAGGCTAGATATAAGGAAGAAATTTTTTATGATGAGGGTGGTGAAACACTAGAACAGGTTGCCCTGGAGACATTCAAGGTCAGGCTGGATGGGGTTCTGAGCAACCTGATCTGGTTGAATATTTCCCTGCTCACTGTGTGGGGATTGGGCTAGATGACCTTTGAAGGTCCCTTCCAACACAAACTATTCTATGATTCTGTGATTCTAACAGTTTTTCTAATATCCAGTTATCAATTAAGTGTGGGAACAGAGAGTGCAGCCGAGCTGTCTGATATTGAAGAATTTGAGCTATGTCCTTGAACACCACTTGCTCAATAACAAAAATCAGCAATTAGAACAAGATAAGTAAATACCAAAGGCAAAAATAGTAAAGACAACTAAAAATCTATAACCAATCCAAATGAAGTTTAAGGCGCGTGAACAGTATATTGCTACCAATTGAATTAGATAATTAAGCGCGTGCATTCCGCGTGTAACTGAGAAAAGAGATAAAAGACTTAGGCTGACGGACAATAAAGGTCTCCGGTACACCATCCACGGAGTCCGTGTCCTTATTGCAACAATTAAGTACTGAAATTTTTTAACTGAAGTCTTTTGTAGGTTATAGTGATTAAGATGATAAGACTGTTTTTACCATTCTAAAAGAAATCTTTTTTTACAGACTACTGAAAGAGAAATGCAGACTCTAGAACCTTTTCTGTATTCCTCATTCCCTATAGAGCTCAATCTTAATAGCCTTTCTCTTACGGCTACACAAATGGTATTTGATGGTTGTTGTATTTTATATTTTATCCTTCTTCACTTTAGTTGGATACACTAATATGCAGTAAGTTAGACATATGTATACATATTTACATTTATAAATATGGATCTGTAAACTGTTAGCAGCTAGATAACTGCCTTTCTGTTAGAGACTATGTACACTGGTATAGGTCCACTGAAGAGAAACCTATACTTCCACAGTGTGAAGACTAATAGAAAGAATCCAGTATAAAAACCAGCAGAAGAGGAAATAAGGTGTATAATGTAGACGTTTTGCCCTTACACATAAACTGTGATGTCTGGCTAAATAATCTTTCTTTCATATAATCATATACTTAAAATTCTGTTCTGCAGTTGTGTATTTTCAAACTCTTGCACAATGCTGTTCACTTACATTTCTCCATTAGCAGAATCAGAGAATGGTTAGGGTTGGAAGGGACCTTCAAAGGTCATCTAGTCCAACCCCCCTGCAAGGAGCAGGGACATCCCCAACTAGATCAGGTTGCTCAGAGCCTCATCCAGCCTGGCCTTGAATGTTTCCAGGGATGGGGCATCAAACACCTCTCTGGGTAAATTGTTTCAGTATTCTACAACTCACATTGTAAAAATTTTTTTCCTAATATCTAATGTGAATCTACCTCCCTCTATTTTAAAACCATTACCGCTTGTACAGTCACAACAGGCCCTACTGAACAGCCTCTCCCCATCTTTCTTGTAGGCCCCCTTGAGGTACTGGAAGACCGCCATAAGGTCTCCTGGAGCCTCCTCTTCTCCAGGCTGAACAGCCCCAACTCTCTCAGCCTGTCCTCATAGGAAAGGTGCTCCAGCCCTCTTATCATCTTCGTAGCCCTCCTCTGGACCTTCTCCAACTGGTCCATGTCCTTCTTGTGTTGGGGGCTCCAGAACTGGACACAGTACTCCGGGTGGGGTCTCACCAGGGCAGAGTAGAGGGGGAGAATCACCTCCCTTGACCTGCTGGCCATGCTCCTCTTGATGCAGCCCAGGATGCAGTTGGCTTTCTGGGCCGCAAGGGCGCATTGCTGGCTCACATTGAGCTTCTTGTCCACCATCACTCTCAAGTCCTCCTCAGGGCTGGTCTCGATCCATTCTCTGCCCAGCCTGTATTTGTGCCTGGGATTGCCACGACTCAGGTGCAGGACCTTGTACTTGGCCTGGTTGAACTTCATGAGGTTTGCACGGGCCCACCTCTCCAGCCTGTCAAGGTCCCTCTGCATGGCTTCCCTCCCTTCCAGCGTGTCAACGGCACCACACAACTTGGCGTCGTTGCCGAACTTGCTGAGGGTGCACTCTATCCCACTGTCCATGTAGCCGACAAAGATGTTGAACAGGGCCGGGCCCAACATGGACCCCTGAGGGACGCCACTCGCGATCAGTCTCCACTTGGACATTGAGCCATTGACCACCACTCTCTGAGTGCAGCCATCCAGCCAACTCCTTATCCACTGACTGGTTCATCATCAAACCCATGTGTCTCCAGTTTACAGACAAGGATGTAATGAGGGACAGTGACAAATACGTTGCACAGGTCCAAGTATATGATATCCGTTGCTCATCCCTTGTCCACTGATGCTGTCCCTCCACCATAGAAGGCCACCAAATTGGTCAGGCACGATCTGCCCTTGGTGAAGCCCTGTTGGCTGTCACCAACCACCTCCTTGCTCTCCATGTGCCTTAGCATGGTTTCCAGGAGAATCTGCTCCATGACCTTGCCAGGCACAGAGGTGAGGCTGACTGGCCTGTAGTTAGCCAGGTCTTACTTGTTCCCCTTTTTAAAAATTGGGGTTATGTTCCCTCTCTTCCAGTTATTGGGAACCTCACCAGACTGCCACAACTTCTCAAATACGATGGCCAGCTACTTGACAACTTCATCCGCCGGTTCCCTGAGGACCCGCGGATGGATCTCATCAGGTCCCATGGACTTGTGCACCTTTAGGTTCCTCAGATGATCCCAAACCTGCTCTTCGAGTACAATGGGTGGTTCTTCATCCTCACAGTCCCTACTTGTGCTGTCCACAGCTTGGGTGGCAAGACAAGAGCCCTTGTTGGTGAAGACTGAGACAAAAAAGTCATTGAGCACCTCAGTCTTCTCCATGTCTCAGGTAACCAGGGCACTGGTTTCGTTCCGGAGGGGGCCTACATTCTCCTTGGACTTTCTTTTGTCCCCTACATACCTACAGAAGCCTTTCTTGTTTTTCACATCCCTGGCCAGATTCAATTCCGTCAGGGCTTTAATCTTCCTCACCTGATCCCTGGCCACTTCCACAGCCTCTCTGTAGTCCTCCCAGGCTACCTGTCTCTGCTTCTACCCTCTGTAGGCTTCCTTTTTTACTTTCAGTTGGTCCAGGAGCTCCTTGCTCATCCACGTGGGCCTCCTGTTCTTTTTGCCCGACATGTTCTTCGTCAGGATGCACCTCTGCTGAGCTTGGAGGAGGTGCTCCTTGAATATAGACCAACTTTCCTGGGCCCCTCTTCCCTCCAGGGCCACTTCCCATGGCACTTGGCCCATCAGGTCCCTGAAGAGGCTGAAGTCCACCTTCTTGAAGTCTAGGGCTGAGAGCTTGCCATGTAGTTTCCTCACTGCCCTGTGGATCTTGAACGCCATCATGTCGTGGTCGCTGCAGCCAAGGCTGTCCTTCAGTTTCACATCGCCCACCAGTCCCTCCCTGTTGGTGAGCACAAGGTCAAGCATGGCACCCCTTCTTGTCAGCTCCTGTATCGCCTGCAGGAGGAAGCTGTTATCCACGCATTCCAGGAACCTCCGGAATTGCCTGTGCCCTGCTGTGTTGTCTCTCCAACAGATGCTGGGGTGGTGGAAGGTGGAAGTCCCCCATGAGGACCAGGTCTTGTGACCGTGAGGCTGCTCCTATCTGGCTATAGAGTGCCTCATCCGCTCTGTCCCCCTGGCCAGGTGGCTTGTAACAGACCCCCACCGTAATGTCCCCTGTCTGTCCCTGTCCTCTAATCTTGACCCATAAGCTCTCTCAGTTCCTCTTCCATCCCCAGGCGGAGGTCCACGCACTCCAGCCGGTTGCTGACGTAGAGAGCAACACCCCCTCCTCATCTCCCCTTCCTGTCCTTCCTAGAAAGCCTATACCCCTCCATGACAACACTCCAGTCGTACGAGTCATCCCACCACGTGTCCGTGATGCCAACAAGGTCATAGCCCTGCTCGTGTGCACACATCTCCGGCTCTTCTTGTTTATTCCCCATGCTGCGTGCATTGGTATAGAGACACTTCAGCTGGGCCCGGCTTAACTAGTTGTCTCTTAGTTCTGTGACTCAACTTGCCAATTTATTTTTGACACACCATGATATCTAACTTTCTGTTGTGTACGAAGTTTGACTTGGTTGAATTTTCCAGATAGGTTGTTGCATGCTTCTTTATGCCTTTGATTCAAGTGGCCTTACAAGCTCTTTAATTTTAATGCTGCCTTAGAGAATACACATTTTTTTCTCATTGCGGTTGCTCCTCTATGAGTCACTCATTCTGTTTGTCTTTTGAGTCATCTGCCTTTTAAGTAATGCAATTAGTCTTTCTCTATTATTTGCACTCTCCCCTTCTTGCTAGTATCTCTCCGTAAGCACCTGCTCTCTTTAGCTCTTTCAATAGTAACATTGTAGTGTAGAGAACCAAGAATGTGGATTCCCTTTACCTCAGAATTTCCTCCTTCTGTCAAATGGGCTTCTTACATTGCTTAGGTATATTTTGAAAACTGTAATTTTGCCAACAGATATGGCAGCATACATTTTAGTTATCTGACAAGGGTCAACACATTATCACAGAGCATAGGTAGGTCAGTTCTCCCTCAGTTGTCATCCTGTGTGAATCTAGTTTATTATAATTGACACTTACAAAGACCTGACAAACATCTCTTATTTTGAGGAAAAAAAACCCCAGAAATTGAAGACAGTGAAGAAAAAATAATGTGATGACATACAAATGATTCTGAGGGTTACTTAGACCATGATGATGGAACTAGAATTCATACAGTATTTTTCCTGAAGGAATTGGTAGGTGACATAATGGCTTGTCTTGTCTATGTCCACATTTATGAATGTGCTAACCAGCATTTTGTATTAAATATTATGCTTATGAAAGCGAGTATTTTTTTATACAATTGTAAAGAACATCAAGATGACTTTGGGAACTTAAATTTTCGATGTTGCATCTTTTGTAGTTTTAAATTCTGAAGTATATCTATAACTGTATTATTGGTATTCAGTTAATTGGTATTTAGGTTTTATATTTTTGTATTTCTTCATAACTTGAAAAGAAGTTTCATTGTAAGTATTCTTTCCAATGAAGGAGCAATTTTTTTATCACAAAATCACAAAATGGTTTGGGTTGGAAAGGAGCTCTATAGATTGTCTGTTCCAACCCCTCTGCCATAGTCAGGGACATCTTTTACTCGATCAGGTTGCTCAAAGCTCTGTCCAGCCTGACTTGGGACATCTATTCTAGTTCTGTCTACTCTAGTCTATATAAGTGAATAATTACACTTTGACTGGAAAGGACACAGCAATCCCGTAGTCATATGTGTTATTTGGCAACTTTTACACCACAATTAAGTAGTTTTACTGTGACAGTCAAATTTTCATTAGCGCATACAAATATGTCAGTATTTTAGGAAAATTATTCCAGTAACATTTCGAAAGCTAAAAGTTCACAAAGCTTCAATTACTCAGCAGGGTAAGGACTACAGTTAAGTGTGAATATTAGTTTGAGGTTTTTTAAATTAGGTTTTTTTTCAGTTTTTAATTAGATATTTTTAAAAATGCATTATTCAGAGTTAGTTATTAATTATTATAATTATTGCATAACTATTTGCACTTGATTTACAGAATAAAGGAAGAATTGATCAGAAATTGAACTAGACCATCCTTTATTTATTCCAACAGAAAGCAAGCCTTTCCACCACAGGTCGCTCAAGAGAAATCCATGCTCGGTTTTTCTAGCAATGACATATAAGAAGATTCCCAGAAATAACATTTTTGTACAGTTGAAATTAACATCTTCTGAGTGAAAGTAACTATTGGCAAGATATGAAAAGCAATGACAAAATTCCAGTTTGACTTCTTTTCACTTTCCAGACATGCTTCTTGTAGGGAACAGAGAACAAAATACTGAAGGAGAGCACAGACATAACAGAATATCAGGTAGGATTTAACTACAAGAATTTTGAAATCTACACAGAGTGTGTAATGTAGAGAGTGGGAGAGAGAAGTGCAATATCAATACTTGCTGCCTTTTCAAAAACTGAAAAATAAATTTTTCAGTTTTTAAAAAAGCAATAGTACTCGGACAGCTTTACAGAAAAGTTTTAAATAATTACGTAGAGTCCATAATTGGAGCTTTTTGCTTTCCAATAGAGATGGTATCTATGAATAAAAAGAAAAAAGCCTAAATTTGATAATTAGGTTGTCACTGGTCCTTTCATACAGGAACTCTTTGCTGTAGTTGTGTGTTAGCTGTCACACACTCCTCCCTCCTGTCTTTTATGTGATTAATATCTGCCACCACATTACCTTGTCATTTTCTTTGACTTCTTTCCAACTTGCTTTTACCTACCTGGTCAGTACCTGCAGCTGCTCTATCACTTATAAATTAAACAAGAAAGGATACAGAAAACTTCATAAGAGAAATTGTTTTATTGAATATTTATTGCATATTTGAGTTACATTAATTAGTAAGACTCTAAGAGTCTTTGGAAAATAGGATTTAAAAGAAGAAAAACAAAAAAAAAAGGAAAGAGTTTGGTGTTATGAAAGTTTGTTTTAATGACATTGTTGGAAGGACTAAAGCAAGAAAATAAAACCATTTCAATTTTACATCAGCTAATAGTATTTGACATACATAGAAAAAATAATAATGTTGACTAACAAATAAAAAGCCAAGAATTAATGAAATCTAACAGGACTTTAGCTGAAATAACCAATATATCAGCAGAAATCTTATCCAAACACAAAATAGTGCACATTGGTTATCCAAGTGATAAAATATGGAATCAGCATAACGTGCACTTGAGGTTCCAGTAAAATTCTCAAAATTAGGAGTGTGAAAGAAAATGCAGATAGAGAGCTATGTGAGAATAATTTGCTATGATTTAGGCAGTTTTGCTTTGGAAGTTAGTACACTGAAAGCATAATGCTTTTGAAGACTACTGATCTTAAACTGACCCTGCTGTGGGATGGACTAAATACCACAATACAAATTTCTTCACAGATTGGGAATTGTACCCTAGACTCCAGCTGATTATATGTCCTGGTTCCAGGTAGTATAGTGTTAGTTTTCGCCTGAGCTGGGAGAGGAGCTGGAGCTAGTGGCACCTGTGGTTGGGGACACAGCTGGAATAGTTTACTGATTAGCCAACAGCTGTGATAGTTTACCAAATTAGCCAAAGGACTGTTCAATAATAGGTAATGGTTTTGAAATAGAAGAAAACAGATTCAGACTTGATATACGGCAAAAAAGAAATTATTTACAGTGAGGGTGGTGGAACACTGGAACAGGTTGACCAGAGAGGTGGTAGATGCCCCATCCCTGGAAACATTCACGGCCAGGTTGGATGGGGCTCTGAGCAACCTGATCTAGTTGGAGATGTCCCTGCTTCTTTCAGGTGGATTGGACTAGATGGCCTTTAAATATCCCTTCCAACCCTAATGCTTCTATGAGTCTATGTGACATCATGTTCAGTATATAAAGTAGGGATGGTGTTGAGCAGCAGATTTTGCTACAGGGGGGAGAGCTGGGCATCATGATCCACCATGAGCTATTTTACTGTGAATGATGTGCTTAAGTATAATCTGTTATAATTTTTGTTTCCCATCTCTGTTTTCTCTTCCTCTGCTGTTTTGTTTAACTGTTTTTATCTTAACCCATGCGTTTTGTCTTTCTTTCCTGATTCTGCTCCACTTCCCATGGAGGTAGCAGTGAGGGAGGGACTGAGCGAACCACTGCATGGTATTTTAGCTGCTAAGTGGGGCTAAACCGTGACATAACTGGAAAAGGAGTAGAAATGGGAATTAGCCTTTTTTTTTTATTATTACAAAGAATTAAAACAACTGCATAGAATCTTTTAAAAAGACAATAGTTCTTGTAAGGCTTTACTGGAGATGTGGGAAAGGTAATGAGGCTAGGAGACACCTTGAGAAAGTGGATTTTAAGATAGAAATTAATAAAAGAAAGAAAGGCAAAGTAGTAAAGTACAGATTTTAGCTCATCTCATAATATGCTCAGTGTTAGTAGTTGTGCTTGGCCAGAGACATCTCTCAGGAAGATACATCCTCTGATACATCAGGGGAAAAAAACTAGATCAGAGCCATTAGAGAGTCAGCAAGGAAAGTACTACATAGTGAATCTGGAAAGCAATAAGAGCTATTCCTTACTATTCGAAGATTTTCTGCATCCTGAGGGGAAATTTTTCCATTTGGAGAAGGGATATTTGCTGGATCCCTTAAGAAAATTAGGTGTTATTATTATACAGTAATTATATGGCATAATTACTGCCATGAATGGAGCACAGAGCTAAGAATTAGTTTGATCCAAGGAAGGTGTCCATATGGATCAAATAATTCAGGACATTCTGGAAGTGATTAGTAGAGTTACTGTGGCTTTGCACTCGAATTTTAGTGTAGCAGTTCAGCACATTAACTAGCTGAGTATAGACAGTTCTACCATAGCTGTATTGCTTCTGGATGTGTGACTAGTTCCAGCTGAGCTGTTGTACAGCTTAGACCAGCTGTCTTTGACATGGGAGATAGATTGTTTTGCAAGTTCCACACTTTAGATTAAGCATAAGTAGAAACAGATTAATTCAATTATGAGATGGAAGCAGTTTTTAACAGCAGAGGACTGAGATTAGCATTAAAAAGGTTTTCATGTATTGCATTTGATATCCCTGAGTGCTCAGAGTTGTACACTAGAGACATTTTTTTTTTTGAGTCCACAGTATCTGTCAAGGTGTTTTGGGTGATTGTGAAGTGTGAGACTCCTACACCTATACACACAACAAGAGATTCATATAAATGATGACTAAGATTTAAGTCTTGCTAATTAATTTTAATAATTCCTATTTAGCTCATTGGAGCTATTGTAACTAATGGCTAAAGTAGCTAAAAAGCTGAAGCCATAGCAGTCCCAACATCCCTGAGGTCAAGAGATTTTTTTTTTCCCTCCCTTCTAAAGAAGCTCATTAGTCTTCACTCCATCAGATTTTACATTATTCAAACTCCCAATTAAAGAATGAATATTAGATCGTATGCTTGTTGGAGTACTATTTTTTATTAGGTTGCGTGAACACTTAATATGTTAAATAATGGCTTACTACATATTTCTCTGAAATTTCTATCTCTGCTTATTATTCCATTGTGTCACAATTCTGGTCATTATTCTGCAACAGTGAAGCATATAGATATCTTCAGTCCCTTGACAATGCTTTTAAAGACATTTATGTATGTTTGAAATCATAGAATCATAGAATCACAGAATCATAGAATGGTTAGGGTTGGAAGGGACCTTCAAAGGTCATCTTCTGTTCACTCCTCTTGATGCAGCCCAGGATGCGGTTGGCCTTCTGGGCTGCAAGGCTGCATTGCCGGCTCTGAGCAACCTAATCTAGTCGAAGATGTCCCTGCTCCTTGCAGGGGAGTTGGACTAGATGATCTTTGAAGGTCCCTTCCAACTCTAACCATTCTATGATTTAATGATTCCTGGATCTTTACTCTTGTCTTTTTTGAAGATGTGCGTAGTATTTGCCTTTTCCTAGTAATCAGGGATCTTCCCAGAAGGCCATTCAAAGAGACTATAGAGGGGACTTATAATAATACTGTCCAGCTTTCTCAGCACCCTTAAACTCACTTGGTTTGACATATGCGGCCACTGCATCTATGGAAACTTTTCTTATTCCCATTGACATCCTTCACTAGTTTCTGCTTCAACTGAACTTTGGGTTTCCGAATTCCATCCCCAGCTACCCAGTTTTCTACTCCCCCTGGGCAACCTATCCCTCCCCTACTTTGACTTGCTGTACATTTCTCTTAGGCTTCTCTTCTTGCATTCAGACAGGAGTAGCCTGGCCTCCTGCCATGCCTGCTTAATTCTCTGGTCATCTGGATGGATCATTTATGTGTTTTGAGGAGATTGTCTTTGAAGATCAACAGTTAGGAGTTTTATAGAAACTGTGAATGAAGAAAGTCTCTAGCATACTAACCAGCAGACCCTGGGGAGTGAAGAATGAAGTACTCTCTCCTGTCTGGCAAACTTTCCTTTTGTTGTCTTTGTGCATCATTCAGAGAGAAAGGCTTATACATTTAAGATGTTTCTGAGTGGTCTCTACAGCTGTCTGCAGACTTCTGTACGTTCAATACGAGACTGTTTTTTGTTGTGGTTTTTTTTTTTGTTTGGGTTTTGTGGTTTTTCAGTTTTTGTTTTTGTTTTTTTTTTTTTCAATGATCAGGGCATTATGAGATAAGTCCTTGGCTAGACACAGAACAACTGGAAAAAATGGGTGTGTGGTTATGGCTGGTGAAACTGGAGCTATCTTCCCAACTTTGTCTTGGTCTATTCTAAGTAGAGTAATCCCACATTCTTCCCCACAGACTGAGAGTCTTTTGTGACAATAAAACACTTTTATATGAGGCATTTAAAAAGAAAAGTTGGTTAAATAACTACACTACCTACAAAAAGTACCAAGGATTAGAAGGAAACATATTTACTCATTTTAGAGATGTGATGAAGGCATCTAAGAAAGAGAACAGATTAATGGTGGTGGTGAGCAGTGAAAAGGAAAGAAAAAGCTAGGAGTACTAGAAGATTAAACTTTTTCTTAATAAATTGAACCTCTGAGATAGAGATAGGGAAAATTTGGAAGAAAATATGAGAGGAGGTAGAGTTGTAAATCAGAGTGATCATAGACTTACAGTAGAAAGCAAATGGTGAAATACTAGCTGGGAGGGGAACATGAAGTGAGTAGAAATACAAATGTACAGAGAAGAAAGAAAAAAAATGTCTAGCTTTGGAAGTAAAGTATAAAATAAAATTCACAACCAACTAGAATATATATGGTTAAGCTATACTATTTTAACCAGCATGCTTCATATATTGCAATAATTATGTGTTTGCTTGTTGATTTTTAAACACCTTTTATGGCTTCAGACTTCGGCTAAGTATCTCTGTTTCTTGTTTCTGTATATTTATTTATTATGTTAATTCTCAGTGAAAGCTGTGTATTTGTTTTATATAATCACAGTAATACTCAGATACCATTCTCAGAGTTTCAGTGGTTACAAGATGGCAATCTGCCAAAAAAAAAAAATTATTATGTATAGAAGAGAAGAGATGGGAAGAGAACAGTTCAAGTGGAAGGGACCTAAAAACATCATCTAGTCCAACTGCCTGACCACTTCCACATTGACCAAAAGTTAAAGCATGTTATTAAGGTTATTTTTTAAATGCCTCTTTTTAAGGCACTGGCAGGCGTGGGGCATTAACTACCTATCTCGGAAGCCTGTTCCAGCATTTGCTCGCTCTCTTGGTAAAAAAATGTTTTCTAATATCAAGTCAGAACCTCCTTTGGAGCAGCTTTGAACTATTCCTGTGCATTCTGTCACTGGACACAGGAAAGGAGAGATCAACACCTTTCCATTTCCCTTCTTAAGTCTCCTTTTTCTCCAAATGAGAAGAACTCAGTGTCCTTAGCCACTCTTCACAGGACATGCCTTTCAACCAGCTTTGTTGCCTTCCTCAGGATGAGTTCAAGTCCCTTAAAATCCTTCTTAAATTGTAGGGTCCAGAACTGCACACAATACTCTAGGTGAGGCTGGGATAATAAACTCTTTTGGCTAGCTGATTATGCTGTGTTTAATGCACCCAGGATGCGGTTTGACCTCCTGGCTGCCAGGGCACACTGCTGACTCATATTGAGCCTATGCTTATATATTAAATGTAAAATATAGGGTTACTCTTAGGTACATGAAGCATACAAATTAATTTCTTAATCTGTTCAAGCTTTCTAAAAGAACTATTTGTTTATCACATTATCAATGTTTAAGTCATGGAAACTACTTAAAAGTCATGGTAGAATTTAGATCAAAGTATTTAACCAAATTCTTGCCTTAAATAGTTTGAGTAGTATGATAACTCTCTTTACCCCTCCTCTTGGACTGATTTCTGAATTTTTGTTTGGCAGTTGAGGGTGGACTGCATACAATATAATTAATATCGAGAAAAGCAATTTTTTTTTTTTTTTTAGTATCTGAGACTAATTTGCAGCTTCCATAACTGACATATAGATATTCTGATAATCAATGTTTATGCATAAATACTTGTGAATTGATTCCCTTTATGTAGAAGGTATCAAGGATATCCTTGCTGTGTAATTTCAAATGTATTGTAAAGTGATTTTAATACAAAATCAGAGTACGTGATGCTTCACAATTTATTTTAAAAATAACTTTATAAGATAAGTTTTACATTATTGTCTTTTTATTGAAATAATTTTAAAATATGTATTCTATCAGTTATTCCATTGAACACATTAGTCTGTGGGAATTAATTTAATGTCTTTATTGTGTTCTACAGAAACTTTCACAAATACTGAGATAAGGTTGTAGCTAAAACAGAGATAAGGCATTTTAAATACGGCTAAATTATGCTAAAGAACAAAGACACAAGTTGAGATAGGGAAGATTCATTTTCTATTTCCATTCCAATAATGGAATTTTCACATGGGCATGATTCCCATACATGTTACTGATGGTAACATTCCTTGTAAATAATCTATCCCTGTACAATAGAAAATGCATATTACTAAGGCAGTATTTATTACTATGATAGCTACTTACAACTGATTTACTACTTGTAGCATATTAGATGTAGCATTGTAGATAGTAGTATGTGGTTTTTATTGTATAGGGCCAGATTATTTACAAGAAATTTGCTAATAGTCTATATTCCAAATAATATTTTAAAATACTAAATAAAAATGTAATTTCTATTTCACAAAGTTCATAGTAAGAATAATGAAAACACAGTATCACACTTCTGATGAGTGATTTTCCTGTTGCGTAACACTTTGAAAGAAAATTGTATGTGTCAGCACATAAAAACTATACAAAATGTAATAAAATAAATCTTTGCAAAGACAATTTCTTAACAATTTAACAGTAATTTTTTATACAAATTGTGTTTTGTGACGTGTATTGTAAAGGTTTTGGTACATAAAGCATTGTATTAGAAATAACTGTCTTAGAGGAATTTATCATCTTAACCTCTAGCAATCTCTGTCAAGACTTCTAAAACAAGGTGCTAATGCACTTGGAGTTGAGGGTTAAGCAAAGCTGAGAAAAACATTGCCTGTCTGAGTTACTCAGGAGACTAAGGTTACTCTCTGAAAAGAAAATGAGCCTAAAGTGATAGACTTTGAAATGTCACTATCAGATTGTGCCTGAAAAATCTTTAAATTTATCCACTAATTAACTGTTTTAACCAAGTAAGTTAACTGCATATAAAAGCGTTTTCTCAAATAATGAATGAATCAGAGGTGAAAAAAATACTCTTATTTATCTTCAGAAAGATTTTTTAGTGTTGTTTTAGGTTACATTTTCCACTACAGAAATTCGAGTGAAATTCTAGCCTTCATTAAAAATTAATCCTATTTTAAATAGTATCAGGAACTTGGCAAATGTATGTGCCTTGCATGAAAAAAGGTCACACACAAAAGCAATGACGCAGTCTTCTATAGTTTATTAGTGTAACTTCAGTTACGTACCTCAGAATATCCAAAAGTTCTAAATTTTGCTTGAGCTAGCAAGACATGTAGGGTAATTACAAAATAAGAAGTAAACGGAATGATTTTTAAATATTAACTTGTTCTAACAACACAACCCTAACAAGTTTCTGTTCACCAGGTTGCATGATACTTTTGCATATTTATGAATATAGTCCTGCAACATAATCAAGCTTGCTTGTGTTTACATATAAGCATATATAAAAAGAGGAATCTCATGAACTTTGAGATTTAGGCTGAATTAATAACATATTGAGGTAATGTCTTCATTTCAGAAGGGATAGAAATTTTCCTTTCAGTAGCTGGTGTGTTTTGGATTTCATATGTGAAGAATGTTGATAAACACACTGATGACATGAGTTGTTGCTAATGAGACCAAGGACACTGTTTTCCAGGTCTCGCTAATGTGCAGGTGCAGGAAGCTTGGAGGGATACAGCCAGAATAATTGACCCGAACTGTGCAAAGAGAGTATTCCATGCCATAAACACCATGCTCAGTATGTAAGTGAGGGCTAGCCAGGGCAGGCATGGCTTCCTCTGTCTCCTTTGCTTGCTGCTCAGTTTTGTTTCTGTGATCACTATTCTGGACACGCTGTATTGGTCATTGGTACATCAGGTGTTAAGAAATTGTGCATTTCTATATTTTAATATCCTTATATTTTGTTATTATTGTCATTTTCCTTTGCTATTCTATAACTTCTATAAGACTCTCAATTGTCTTCATCTCAACCCATGAGTTTTCCTTTCTTCCTTGTTCTCTCCCCTGTCCAGCTGGGGAAGGGGAGGGTGAGCAAGAAGCTGTGGCTAAACCACAACAGGTACCTAAAAGTAACGCCTGTAGATCTAATTTTACACACATACTTGAGGTTCATATATATGATAGAACTGGAATTAGAAGTATCTATGTCTGTTCCTTAACCTGCGTATTACCAAGTCTACCTACCTTTTAAAATTGATTTGTAATTATTTTCATTTTGGAACTACAGTGTACAAGAACATTCAAGTCAGTTGTGTTCCCATACACCCCAGGTTATACTCATTGATGACTATAATAATGCCAAAATAATATTTTTATTTTGTTTCATATTTAGCGGAAACAAAGAGCTTTTGTCACGCATTAAACTTTTTTTTTTTTTAGAAGAGAGGCATATTGTCTGAATATCAACAGAAACAGAGTTACTTACAGACATGGTAAGTTCATTCTGATGTGTAGAATAGAAAAGAGTGTATTTCATATACATTAGTATATATTGTACACGATTATTTGTGAATTTGTTCTGAAATATGAAGAAAGATGATCTGAAAAGTTGTTTCAATGTTCTTCACTTTCAAATGCTGTTGCAATATCAGTCAGATAATGAGAAATGGATAATAACTAATGAGTAAAAATATTAGATACACATATATAAACATATATAACTCAATTTTGCATTTCTCTTCTTGACAAATTTTCTGTTTTCTTAGGAAGTGTTTGAAGCAGTGAGAGAATTGACTGGGAGCTACTCTCTCTCTCCTTAGCTTACAGTCTCTTCCTAACCTGATTTCTGATCATTTAGACTGAAAGTGGAAGATGTTTTTTATTCTTTGTCCTTAATAGTAAGGCCTGCCCATGGAAAAGATTTCCTCAGGGGTTATGTACTTTGGAATTTTAGTTAAGATATCCAGACTGCGTAGAGATTTGATCAACCTTGACTGCATCAGGTGTGGCACTGGGGTGCATTGTACCACTGATAGCCTTTGTCCTCAACAGTTAGTACTAAGTGAGATAACAAAATATAAAATGCAGTCTTGTGCTAGCCACAGAAGTAAAACTATGTAATACAGTAGTAAGAAGCAATTCAATCTTGAGCTTTTTTCCAGGAATAATTCATCACCTCGGTTCACATCAGTTCTCTAGGTTGGAGGCACATGATAAGGCTTCATTCCAGACATTTTAACTCTCTTTGTTATTCTCAGCTGACAGGTAGCACTTTTCAGTCAGTGAACTACTTAAAATGAAATGTAGCACAAATGAGCCCAGCAAGACGATTAAAAGGGGTAAATGGAGTTAGGCCCAGAGCTGAGAAGTTACATGTGTGAATGAATGTACCACATGAGTACTTTGGGGAAATCGTGTTTTAGATCAGAATAATAATTTTTAAAACATCCTTATAAGAAAGCAATATATCAATTCATAGACATTATGTCTCTTTGTAGACAATAATTTGAATAAATTTTAAAATATGAAAATGCAGAAGAATTGGTCAATCTGACCGTAATTTCCTTTGGTTATTAAATAGAACACATTCACAGACAACAAGCTCTACACTTGAACATTTAATTATTGAAGTAAAATCTAATTGGCTGTTTCTAGCTGCACAACTAGTAAAAATGCAATGATGTTGCACACCCTGGCCCTTCACCTCTCTCCGATGTCCTCTCACCATGCCATAAAGTCAATTGCTATGGTTGCCAATTTAAAATGATGACATAGTGACTCTGAATATATTCATAAATAGTAATAGGAGGGCTGATGTTAACTGGACAGAATGAGAAACCTAACACCTACTTCCAGCAATCCGCTACCTATTTCACTCTGCATTCCACCACCTAGGCCCCACTTTATTTTCCCACCATTTGGACACAGTCTGAGCTCTGCAAATAATGGACAGACCAATCCCCGAACAGAAAGAGTCTTCAGTCATGAGAGAGCCTGAGGATACTTGAACTTCGGCCAGAGAGGAGGAATATTCCTCTGTACCCTCAAGGATGGGCAGATGAAAGAGGGACTGTAGCTTTATCAAAGAAAGAAGAATCTCAGCCTGCATATCGAGATTGAAGAGAAAGCTTCTGAACAACTAACATTTTTCACATTTTTTAAGAATTCAGGGACTTGTTAGAGAAGATTACTGACTTTGTATCTAGTATGGACCTGCTGTTCTGATTTCAGCAGGGATGGAGTTAATTTTTCTCTCAGTAGCCTATGTGTTTTGGATTTCATATGTGAAAAATGTTGATAAACACACCGGTGATATGAGTTGTTGTTAATGAGACGAAGGATACTGTCCGGCTTTCTAAGTCTCGCTAACGTACAGATGCAGGAAGACAGAATACTTGATCCAAATTGGCCAAAGAGTATATTCCATGCCATAAATGTCATGCTCAGTATATAAGTGGGATGTGGCTGTGGGGAGGTATCCATTTTCTCCATCTTGTCTCTCTCTCACTCACTGGCACCGTTCCCTCTACTTTGCTGGCTCACTTTCACTCCTTTGCTTGCTGCTTGGTTTAATTTCCATGATCACCGCTCGGGATGGGCTGTATTGGTCCTTGGGACATTGGGTAGTGAGAAATCATGCATTGTTCATTTTGTATATGTTATCATCCTTATATTTTGTTATTATTGTAGTTTTCCTTTGCTATGTTAGTAAACTATCTTCATCTCAATCCACGAGATTTCCCTTCTTCCCAATTTCTCTCCCACATCCCACAGGGAAAGGAACGGTCAGCGAGAAACGGTGTGGTGACTAGGGCTAAACGACCACACCTGCTCAGAGCACATGGAAGGCAAACTTTTCATGCAGTAGGAACTCCAGGTAATTCTGAAGTCAACTGGAGTCAACCCAAGGTAATTTGGCAGTTGAACTAGATGATTGTTGTAAGTCCCTTCTAAATGAACTATTCTGTTCTGTCCTAATCTATTCTAATTTCAGAATTTATATTAGCATATAATACTGATCCCTTCCTGCACCTATCTAAGAGGTAACTTGTACAGCAAGCAGTGCTTCCTTCCCATTAGAAGGTGAAAGAATTGGGAGATCTTCCAGTGGGAAGGACTCAGACTAAGGACAAGAGAAGTACAATGTTCCATGCAGTCAGGCTGAGAAAAAAAAAGAACCTAGATCTTTAACTCTCCCTCTTAATACTTGCATCTGCTCTCCAGCCTCAGTCAAAGCTGCCTCTGACACACGTAAAGGAAATTCCTGCCTGTGAGGCACTTAAATAGAACATATTGAGGTATAGAACATACTGGAGCAATAGAACCCCTGTCGCTCCAGCCAGCAAGTTGGCTTTGCTCGGGGTCCAGCTGAAGTGTCTATATACCAATGCACGCAGCATGGGGAATAAACAGGAAGAGCTGGAGATGTGTGCACACGAGCAGGGCTACGACCTTGTTGGCATCACAGAGACGTGGTGGGATGACTCGTACGACTGGAGCGTCAACATGGAGGGGTATAGGCTTTTTAGAAAAGACAGGAAGGGGAGACGAGGAGGAGGTGCTGCTCTCTACGTCAGCAACCGGCTGGAGTGCCTGGAGCCCCGCCTGGGGATGGAGGAGGAGCTGACAGAGAGCTTATGGGTCAAGATTAGAGGACAGGGACAGACAGGGGATGTTACAGTGGGGGTCTGTTACAGGCCGCCTGGCCAGAAGGACACAGCAGACGAGGAACTCTGTAGCCAGGTAGGAGCAGTCTCACAGTCACAGGCCCTGGTCCTCATGGGGGACTTCAACCACCCCAACATCTGTTGGAGAGACAACACGGCAGGGCACAGGCAGTCCAGGAGGTTCCTGGAATGCGTGGATGACAACTTCCTCCTGCAGGCGATAGAGGAGCTGACAAGGAGGGGTGCCATGCTCGACCTTGTGCTCACCAACAGGGAGGGACTGCTGGGGGATGTGAATCATAGAATCAGAGAACGGTTAGGGTTGGAAGGGACCTTCAAAGGTCATCTAGTCCAACCCCCCTGCAAGGAGCAGGGACATCCCTGACTAGATCAGGTTGCTCAAGCCTCATCCAACCTGGCCTTGAACGTTTCCAGGGATGGGGCTTCCACGACCTATCTGGGCAACCTGTTCCAGTGTTCTACAACCCTCATTGTAAAAAATTTTTTCCTAATATCTAATCTAAATCTACCCCCCTCTATTTTAAAACCATTACTCCTTGTCCTATCGCAACAGACACTAATGAACAGCCTCTCCCCATCTTTGTTGTAGGCTATCAGGTCTCCCTGGAGCCTTCTCTTCTCCAGGCTGAACAGCCCCAACTCTCTCAGCCTGTCCCCATAAGAGAGGTGCTCCAGCCCTTTTATCATCTTCGTGGTCCTCCTCTGGACCTTCTCCAGCTGGTCCATGTCCTCCTTGTGCTGGGGGTTCCAGAACTGGACACAGTACTCCAGGTGGGGTCTCACCAGGGCAGAGTAGAGGGGCAGAATCACCTCCCTCGACCTGCTGGCCACGCTCCTCTTGATGCAACCCAGGATGCGGTTGGCCGCCTGGGCTGCAAGGACGCATTGCTGGCTCACATTGAGCTTGTCATCCACCAGCACTCCCAAGTCCTTCTCCTCAGGGCTGCTCTCAATCCATTCTCTGCCCAGCCTGTATTTGTGCCTGGGATTGCCATGACTCAGGTGCAGGACCTTGCACTTGGCCTGGTTGAACTTCATGAGGTTGGCACGGGCCCACCTCTCCAGCCTGTCAAGGTCCCTCTGGATGGCATCCTTCTCTTCCAGCGTGTCGACGGCACCACACAACTTGGCGTCGTCGGCGAACTTGCTGAGGGTGCACTCTATCCCACTGTCCATGTCGCCGACAAAGATGTTGAACAGGGCTGGGCCCAATGTGGACCCTGGAGGGACGCCACTCATGATCGGTCTCCACATGGACATTGAGCAGTTAACCACCACTATCTGAGTGCGGCCATCCAGCCAACTCCTTATCCACCGAGTGGTCTGTCCATCAAACCCATGACTCTCTAGTTTAGAGAGAAGGATGTTGTGCGGGACAGTGTCAAAAGCTTTGCACAAGTCCAGATGCGTGATATCCGTTGCTCGTCCCTTGTCCACTGATACTGTCACCCCGTCATAGAAGGCCACCAAATTGGTCAGGCACAATCTGCCCTTGGTGAAGCCCTGTTGGCTGTCACCAACCAGCTCCTTGCTTTCCATGTGCCTTAGCATGGTTTCCAGGAGAATCTGCTCCATGACCTTGCCAGGCACAGAGGTGAAACTGATTGGCTTGTAGTTACCGGGTCTTCCTTATTTCCCTTTTTAAAAACTCGGGTTATGTTCCCTACCTTTCAGTCATCGGTGACCTCACCAGACTGCCACGATTTCTCAAATATGATTGCCAGTGTCTTGGCAACTTCTTCCGCCAGTTCCCTCAGGACCCGCGGATGGATCTCATCAGGTCCCATGGACTTGTGCACCTTCAGGTTCCTCAGATGATCCCAAACCTGCTCTTCGAGTACAGTGGGCTGTTCTTCATCCTCCCAGTCCCTGCTTGCACCTTCTACAGCTTGGGTGGTTGGACAAGAGCTCTTATCGGTGAAGACTGAGGCAAAAAAGTCATTGAGTACCTCAGCCTTCTCCATGTCCTGGGTAACCAGGACACCAGTTCCCTTCCGGAGTGGTCCTACATTTTCCTTGACCTTTCTTTTTTCCCCTACATACCTATAGAAGCTCTTCTTGTTGCATTTTATATCCCTGGCCAGATTCAGTTCTGTCAGGGCTTTGGCCTTCCTCACCTGATCCCTGGCCACTTGCACAGCCTCTTTGTAAACCTCCCAGACCTCCTGTCTCTGTTTCCACCCTCTATAGGGCTCCTTCTTTACTGTTTACTTCATCGGGATGCACCTCTGCTGAGCTTGGAGGAGGTGCTCCTTGAATGTGGACCAACTTTCCTGGGCCCCTCTTCCCTCCAGGCCTGCCTCCCATGGCACTTGGCCCATCAGGTCCCTGAAGAGGCCGAAGTCTGCCCTCTTGAAGTCTAGGGCAGAGAGATTGCCATGTAGTTTCCTTGCTGCCCCGTGGATCTTGAACTCCATCGTGTCATGGTCGCTGCAGCCAAGGCTGTCCTTTAGTTTCATATCACCCACCAGTCCCTCCCTGTTGGTGAGCACAAGGTTCAGCATGGCACCCCTCCTTGTCGGCTCCTCTATAGCCTGCAGAAGGAAGTTGTCATCCACGCATTCCAGGAACCTCCTGGTTCAGTGAAACTGAAGGACAGCCCCATCTGGAAGGAGACTGGTGTCCTGGTAACCTGAGACATGGAGAAGGCTGAGGTACTCAATGACTTTTTTGCCTCAGTCTTCACCGATAAGGGCTCTTGTCTCACCACCCAAGCTGTGGAAGGTGCAAGCAGGGATTGGGAGGATGAAGAACCACCCACTGTACCCCAAGAGCAGGTTCGGGATCATCTGAGGAAATTAAAGGTGCACAAGTCCATGGGACCTGATGAGATCCATCCACGGGTCCTGAGGGAACTGGCAGATGAAGTTGCCAAGCCACTGGCCATCATATTTGAGAAATCGTGGCAGTCTGGTGAGGTCACCGATGACTGGAGGAGAGGGAACAGAACCCCCATTTTTAAAAAGGGGAATAAGGAGGACCCAGGCAACTACAAGCCAGTCAGTTTCACCTCTGTGCCTGGCAAGGTCATGGAGCAGATTCTCCTGGAAACCATGCTAAGGCACATGGAGAGCAAGGAGCTGGTTGGTGACAGCCAACATGGCTTCACCAAGGGCAGATTGTGCTTGACCAATTTGGTGGCCTTCTATGATGGGGTAACAGCATCAGTGGACAAGCGAAAAGCAATGGATATCACGCATCTGGACTTGTGCAAAGCTTTTGACACTGTCCCGCACAACATCCTTCTCTCTAAACTAGAGAGACATGGTTTTGATGGACAGACCACTTGGTGGATAAGGAGTTGGCTGGATGGCCGCACTCAGAGAGTGGTGGTTAACGGTTTCATGTCCATGTGGAGACCGGTCACAAATGGCGTCCCTCAGGGGTCCGTTTTGGGCCCGGCCCTGTTCAACATCTTTGTCGGCGACATGGACAGTGGGATAGAGTGCACCCTCAGCAAGTTCGCCAATGACACCAAGTTGCGTGGTGCCATTTTCACGCTGGAAGAGAAGGATGCCATCCAGAGGGACCTTGACAGGCTGGAGAGGTGGGCCCGTGCCAACCTCATGAAGTTCAACCAGGCCAAGTGCAATGTCCTGCACGTGAGTCATGGCAATCCCAGGCACAAATACAGGCTGGGCAGAGAATGGATTGAGAGCAGCCCTGAGGAGAAGGACTTTGAAGTGCTGGTCAACGAGAAGCTCAACACAAGCCGGCAATGTGCCCTTATGGCCCAGGTGGCCAACCGCATCCTGGGTTGCATCAAGAGAAGCGTGGCCAGCAGGTCGAGGGAGGTGATTCTGCCCCTCTACTCTGCCCTGGTGAGACCCCACCTGGAGTACTGTGTCCAGTTCTGGAGCCCCCAGCACAAGAAGGACATGGACCAGTTGGAAAGGGTCCAGAGGAGGACCATGAAGATGATAAAAGGGCTGGAGCACCTTTCCTATGAGGACAGGCTGAGAGAGTTGGGGTTGTTCAGCCTGGAGAAGAGAAGGCTCTGGGGAGACCTGATAGCAGTCTTCCAGTACCTCAAGGGGGCCTACAAGAAAGATGGGGAGAGGCTGTTCAGTAGGGCCTGTTGTGATAGGATGAAGGGTAATGGTTTTAAGATGGAGGTAGGTAGATTTAGATCGGATATTAGGAAAAAAAATTTTACAAGGAGGGTTGTAGAGCACTGGAACAGGTTGCTTAGAGAGGTAGTGTAAGCCTCATCCCTGGAAATGTTCAAGGCCAGGCTGGATGAGGCTCTGAGCAACCTGATCTAGTCGGGGATGTCCCTGCTCCTTGCAGCGGGTTTGGACTAGATGACCTTTGAAGGTCCCTTCCAACTCTAACCATTCTATGATTCTATGATTCTATGATTTTGAATTATCTTTCAAGTAATATAGGTGATCGAACTGTGGCCTGCTGGGACTAAAAGACATTCAACACCCATGGCAGTGCTGGGACAGTAACAGTGGTTATGTAGCTGGAAATATTTGGAAAATCTGGCTAGTGTCATGTTTGGGGGCACATAATTGAGACTAAAATCCTCTTATTTTTGCGCTCATGTCTGCATGCACTGTCAGTTTGGTGGGGTTTTGATCTTTGGTTTTTTCCTCATGTTTGTGTATTGCTTAGTGGACTAGACAATTGTGTACCCATAGTGAGCAAGAAGCACTAAAACTTTTATCTGAGTCTCTTGCTTTGAAGAAAACTCTCTTTCATTTATTGATTTTTATATTTTCTGTGTGTACAGATATGCATTTGCACAATGATCAATGTCTCTTCACAACTATATTGCTGTGTTTGCATCAGTAGAGTTTGTCTATCACTTCTGTTAGAGAAGCACTTGAAGGTTCTCAGGGTTTATAGTTTACATCACACTTCTTTTAGAGTTGCAGTCTTACTATAGTCAGGCTTTCATACTTCCCTGTATATGTAAGTATCACCAGTTATTTAAGTGGCGTTCTCTCTCCTCTCTGTCTCCGTTAGCCATCACCACCGGACTGGAGTTCAGTACCTAATCCAAATGGCTGTATGGCCCATGATAATGCTAAATACACTTGGTTCTGAGCAGATGGGGTTATGTCAGCCTGCAGATTACAGAATAAAACCTCAGCCTCAAGGAAAAAGGTAGCATCAAGATCTATACCAGAAGATTTACATTTTTAAGTACATAAACAGTTTCTCAGTAGATGCACCTGGTGAGGGGCAATTAGCTCCTATTGTGATTCAGGAAGTCTTGAAGAGTTGAGTCAAAAATGTTAGAAGAAGAAAATAAAGATCTAAAAATCCTCTACAAAAACAAAGTGATGGGAAGCACAATAAAAAAAAATGGGTTTATATCTTCTAAACAAACCTGAAATGATCTTCTATTCCATGGCAGCAAATACAATAATATAACTGGGAAGGAAAGGTTAATACTGTCCTTGAAACTACTCAGATATTTTATAATCAAATCCAATAAATTGAAACTTTATGTTTTCTTTAGTGTGAAACTGAATTTGATGCTGAGTTCATAAAATAAGCCACTCTAACAGTATCATATAATAAGTAAATTACTTTTTATTTCTAGAAAGATAAACTTTCTCTCAGTATTTGAAGACTTTTTAGTTAAGTGTGAACTGATACATTCTTTTGTTTAGTGTTTATTAAATTATTTTAAAATTGCCTTTGTTTTCCCCATTTCTACATGACTGTAATTTCACTATGTTACTTCTCATGAAGTTGTGATGAATCTGTATGCCGATAATGTTCAGAATTCAGTGTTGACCAGTTTCTATTCTGGAAGGAGGCTTTTTTTTTTTTTTTTTTTTAGAGATTGGAAACTGACTTTCTGCTCATGTAAAAAAGAAAAGCAATTTTCAAAACGGAGGTGTTTATTTTTCCATTTGTCTCACTTGAGAGATTTCATAAATACTGATGTCCTAGGGCTATAGACTCAGCTTGTGCACCCAGCCCCGATTGACATCCCTGGCATTTTATTCTTGGTCAAGGGCAGCATACGACCAGTCATCTCTTACACCCATTGATCTCCTGGAGAAATAAAACAAAGAGAACTGGTTTTCAAATATCAGATTGCTGGTCTCTGTGTTTTGTTACTTTCTGAGATTTATATATTTAGAGTGGCAAATTAAGTACTTGCTAAGGTTTTGACACTCACTAGAAAGCTTTCAAATTACTCTTATCTGACAAATAAGTAAAATAGTATCAGCCTTAATACCTTCTGTACCAAAAAGTTTGACATGATTCTCATGTCTTAAACTCTACCAGCCCCCTAGCTGCACATAGTTGATCTATTAATCAAATTTACTGTTGTCTATACTTACTTGTGACTTCTGTTAAAAACTATTGGTAGGACAAAATATCACTGCTGCTTAAAGCTTTGTTCCGGTATTAAAAATGGTA
This sequence comes from Chlamydotis macqueenii, assembly GCF_036417535.1. Classification (NCBI taxonomy): domain Eukaryota; kingdom Metazoa; phylum Chordata; class Aves; order Otidiformes; family Otididae; genus Chlamydotis; species Chlamydotis macqueenii. The sequence continues at coordinate 44,729,435 of NC_141593.1, forward strand.
TATATTTTAGCTGTGAAATAAATCTTAACATATGCCATTCCCTGCTTTGACTGTTTCTTCTGGAACCTCTTTGATCTGTTGTTTATAGCAAGAAGAAAAAAGAGATGCTTTCATCTTAGTTGCTACTGATAGACTTTTCTTTCCAGATTAACAAAATTCCTTGTCTTTGTAAGGTTATGAGGTTGGGAAATATACACATGTCATCACATATCATCACTTTTAATGATAGATCATGGTACAATGAAATTTACAGGTAAGTTGGAACTATTTCTAATTTCATGAGGGTGCTTAATTTCCTTGCGTGGTACTTCCAGACATCTCAATAAGGTTTGTTTTCCATAAGTTTGATAACTTTCATATTATCACAAGCCATAATATTATTGGAAACACTCATTTAAAGACTACAGTTCTTACTCACAAATGCAACAATTTATTGTCTTGAGACCGCACCTAGAGTACTGCATTCAGCTCTGGAGCCCCCAGCATAAGAAGAACATGGTTGGAGTGAGTCCAGAGGAGAGCTACGAAGATGATCAGAGGGCTGGAGTGCCTCTCCTATGAGGACAGGCTGAGAGAGTTGGGGCTGTTCAGCCTGGAGAAGAGAAGGCTCTGGGGAGACCTTATGGTGGTTTTCCAGTACCCAAAGGGGGCTTATAAGAAAGATGGGGAGAAACTCTTCATCAGGGCCTGTTGTGACAGGACAAAGGGTAGTGGTTTTAAAATAGGGGGAGGTAGATTTGGACTTGATATAAGGAAAAAAATTTGTACAATAAGGCTGGTGGAACACTGGAACAGGTTGTCCAGAGAGGTGGTAGCAGTCTGATCCCTGGAAACATTAAAGGTCAGGTTGGATAGGTTTCTGAGCAATCTGAACTAGATGAAGATGTCCCTGCTCCATGCACGGTGGTTGGACTAGATGATCTTCAAAGGTCCCTTCCAACCCAAACTATTCTATGATTCTATGATTCTATGATTTGGCGAACTTATTGCAGCAGTATGTGTGTAGGAAAACTTTAAAGGAATTAAATTTAGGAATAAATAAATGTGTTTATTTCAGTCAACAGGTGAATATATTCTTTGATTAAATGGGATATTTTTATTTCTTTTTCTCAAAACTTCATAACTATTATAGTTGACTAGGACGAGACTGAATATTTCACTCTCTGAAATACGAACAAATACCCTAAACCTTTATTAGATGCTGAACCTATAGCTAGTCACTTTTACAAATTCAGTACCTTACGACTTCCCTGCAGTTCACAGGACATTTGATTACAACATACATCTGTTGCCAGTTCTCGGGCAGTTAATCCAGAAAGTTTTAAATTGTGACAATGCTAAATAAAGCTATGTGTAAATCTTTGAGTAGCAAGGTAGAGTGTGAGGTACATTCGCTGACACTTTCTACACAACACTTGCACAGTCCTTCAAGTTGCCTCTTGCAGCTTCAGAACCTTACAGCTATGGTGTCTCATGTGATTCCTCTCACACGGTTGGTAAGGAGAGCTGCCTCTGTGTGCCAGGACACTGTTACCTTGCTGCCTGAAAGGACACCAATCACAGGTGTCACAAAAGTACTATGGGAAGAGAAAAAGCCCTTTGAGCCATATCGCTTCCCAAATTACAGAAGTAGAATGGAAAAAGATCCTAAATACACTATTCTTTGGTAAATATGGTGATGGAAGACAAGACTAATTAAAAAACCCAGTAGCGCAATTCTCAATTTCTTCAGGAGGACATCCACGCATGTTGCTTTTTTGTATAGTTTTACATAATTTGTAAACATGTGGTTTTCTTTTGTTGAAATTGATTCTAATGACTTCCATTGTTGGAAATGTTCCACCTAGTTGCAGTGTAAAGGTTTGTAATCTGAAGCATTTTGATAAAAACCAAAAATAATAATTTTCCAGCTTTTTAAATGGTTTTGCCAAGAATAAATTGATTTTCCTGTACTATATATGTTATATGGAAAAAACTCAAAAGCATCATGAAGTGTCTATATATAAAATAAAACAGGATTTAATAACATGGTTCAGTTGCTCAAACCAAATTGGGAAGCCTGTACATCTTTGAATGGTGGTTTAAGTAACTGATGTAAAATGTATCGCTCCAGTATATATCGCAGTGCTATAATCTTTTCTATGTTTTTGCTGCAGTGATTGCTATATCAATGTATCAGAACACTGTTTTGTTTCAAAACCAAAACTAGAAGATCTAAAAGTGATTTTAATTCCCCTAGAGAAGAAAGAATTAAAATAGACTGATAACATCAAAAAAAGCTTTTTTTTTTTTTGCCTTCTTTTTTTTTTTTTTCTCCATTTTATTTTCCAGAGTAGGTCAGCATAAGAAAAGTCAGTGCAAGTTTCCTTGTGCTATGCTAAGGTGGAATTTAGCCTCTAACAACTCTGGCCATTGGTAGTTCTTGTCCTTTTAGGGATGTGCTGACTCTGAAAGTGTCATTTGTGAGAGATGTTTTATTTGTTCTTGTTATGGAGGCACCTGTCAACTTGGAACTCAAGTGACAATAGGAATCTTATTATTAGAGATGTACCAAAACCAAAGTGCCTGCTATTTCTTTCCGCTTTCTATCAGCAAGCTAATTTTCCTTCCCTATGTGTGACACGTTTCCTATTTGTTGGGAACCAGAGTATTTTATTAGTATACAACAGAGGTCCAGTAACAATGCCTGACTGAATGCAAATTAAAACAAAACAAAACAAAACCAAAAACCAACAACAAAAAAACAACCAACCCCTTCTTTCTTTATTAACAGAAAATATTACCAAAGGTTTGGATACTATACCTGGATAATAATGAATTTAAAAGAAACTTTTAAAATGTTTAGCTATATTAGAAAATATTTTCCTTTTCAATGCTTTTGCTACATTTCTGCAGAAAGCATTAATCTCAAAGATTAGATCCTTCTGCAAGTACAGCACATGTTGTGAGGTCATGGGTCTGGATTCTGCATTTGGTTCCAGCCACTGGCTCTGATTTTCATTGATTAATTTTGTGTAGCCTGTGAAAAAGCAAAAAAAAAAAAAAGTCTCAAAAAAAAAAGTAGAAAAAAGAAAAAAAAACAACAGACAAACTAAAGTTCTGCATCATGTAGTAAGAACTTCAGTACACAAGAAAATGAAGGAAAAAGTAGTACTGTGGATGCTGTAGTAGCCTGATATTCTTCAGTGAAATCCTTCATTACTCGGGAAAGAAAAGCAACATCCAATTCTGAAAGCTCTACATTTTGTCCACACTTAAGTCATGCTTTTGCTTGCTTTTCTTACCATCTATTGGCTTTCAGATCCTTCTAGACTGAGAGTAAGAAACAACACTAATTAAGCTGGTTCTTCCCATATCTTTACTGCATCTTCTTGCCTATTCCTTATTTTGCCAAAAGCAACTCTTTTTGTAGTTGTTCAGTGAACCGGATAAAGACTGGCTTAAAATCAGCTGGAAAAAAAATTGACATTTATCTAGTAAACTGACATTTACTAGATAAACTTCTAGGTGCTTTAAAGACCAAGGGTCCCTGAAAAAGACACCGAAAAAAACCAAAAGATTAAATTCAACAGTACCATCATCAGGCAGGAATTACTCTTCAACAGCAGACCACTTCTGCAAATGAAAGCGTGAGGTTAAAGTGGATCACAAGTACCATGTCAACAAGCAATTTTACACTGTTTAGAGAAAAACATTTGTCTACTTCAAAAACACAGCTTGCAAGAAAAGAATTCACCCTGCTGCTCTACTCACAAATGTTTTCCCTCACTGACTGGCTTTCGAGGTCATTTCTGAATACTCCAATACTTTGCATGTATTTAAGGTGCAGTAAAAATCAAAAACTCTGTCATAGTTTAGCCCCGATTGGATCCAAGCTTAGAAATGATTTGTATTCCACATTGAAGGAAATTTTTTATCAATTTTTTTTTGTGAAGATAGATGGAGAAAGTTAAGTGCAGTGGAATATTAGTGTATATAGCAAGTTTTAAAAACCTGAGTTCAGGGTTAGAACTTCATTACTTAAACATCTGTCTTTGTAAATGTAACTGCAAAAAAATTGATATTTTAGCTCAGGTTTTGCCTTTTGTCTCCTTTTTTTTTCCTGAAAAATAAATAATGGACTTCCATTTAGCCAATACCATGTTTTAGTTTCATTAATTTTTAATATTTTATCCATAAGAATAATTAAGTGAAACATAGTTAAATTTATGGTGCTCTACCATGCTTATAAATGTTGAGAAATATTTATCTGTCAGATATTTATATATTGATATTTATATATTTTTATATATATTAAAAATATTGATATATTTCTCTGGCCTGGTTTCCGGAGGGATGGAGTTAATTTTCCTCTCAGTAGCCTGTGTGTTTTGGATTTCATGTGTGAAGAATGTTGATAAAACACACTGATTATATGAGTTGTTATTAATGAGACCAAAGACACTGTTTGGCTTTCCAAGACTCGCTAATGTGCGGATGCAGGAAGCTGGGAGGAAGACAGACAGAATAATTGACCCAAACTGTCCAAAGAGAGTATCCCATGCCATAAACGTCATACTCAGTATATAAGTGGGGTTTGCCCATGGTGGGGCCTACTTCTTCCACCTCTCGCTCGCTGGCATCATTCCCTCTACCTTGCTGGCTCCCTTTTTGCTCCTTTTCTTGCTGCTTGTTTTCGTTTCCACGATTGCTGCTTGGGACGGACTGTATCAGTCACTGGGACATTGGATGGTGAGAAAACACACACTGTTAATTTTGTATATTTAATATCCTGATATTCTGCTATTATTGCAGTTTTCCTTTATTATTTTAGTAAACTGTCTTCATCTCAACCTACAATTTTTCCTTACTTCCCAGTTCTCTCCCCCATCCTGCTGGGGAGGGGGACAGTGAGCGAGAAACTGTGGCAACTTGGGCTAAACCATCACACTCTGTCAGAGAAACAAAATAAGCAAAACCAATTCATTTTATGACTAAGAATGTAAGGAGAGATTTACATTCAAATCTTTGCTCTAAAGAACACTGAGGCATTTTATCTTGAGTATGTCAGTACAGAGACAGGTGCTATTTCTCCCAAATCAAAGCCATAACTGTTAGAAAAGTAATGCACATGCATGTTCTTTTTCTTCTTCCAATTAACTTTTAATTGGATGCATCTGTGGAGAGAAGTGATGTGCCTGTGGAGAGAAGTTACATCTATTTATCCAGCATTACCTTTAGCCTATGAGGTAGGACAGACTAAAAGTCTGTAGTATAACTACAGACTAAAAGAGGTAGTATAGACTAAAAGAGATTAAATGAGAGGTGAACATTGAACGTGAGATTAATACATCCTTCATGAGTACTCTAAAAGTGAACTATTTAAATCACAAATTCTTAAACTTTCACATCTTTATACAGCAAAATACTGACAAAGACTCCTGACTACATGAGAAAGCTAAAGCCTGGGAGCCAATGTGAAATAGTTGACATCTTGATGCCCACAACAAAGACCATATTAGGGATATCCTGCAGTACAAACCTCTTTCCATTGCTGAATAGCAGGCAACCTTATAACTATCACCAGATGGTTTGCAAGAATTGATATTTTTAACTACCAAATTTTGTATACATAATGCAAGACCAAAAGACCAACTTAAATGGCCTGAAAGTACTTTTAAAAAAAATTGTCTCAAATTTTGGTGGGCTTATTGGCTTTGTTTGGATTTTTTTTTCCCCTATGACTGTGTGGGGCTAACTCTGGGATGCTAGTCCTGCAAACACTCTTAATGTTTAAATTTAAATAAATAGGAGTAAAAATGCACACACACTTAAACCATATCGGCTTGGTACTGTAGAATGTCATTTTCCCAGGCAATGACACACAGAGATGGATTTTAAACCCTCTTCTTCAGTAGAAAAGCTGGAGTGAATGTAGCTTGTGAATCATCTCAGCCAAATGATGACTGTGAATAGGCTGAAAAGGAACTAATCCCTAAGTTAAAAACCATAATAATGGGAATATAAGCTAGATTTCTATTGTAGAATTTTCCATTCTTTTTCCCAGGTAATATTTTTCTGAAGATTTGTCCTGGAAATTTTCTCTTATCTTATTTATAGGTAAGTTAATTTTTACCCTTACATGGAGTGTAAGAGAATTGAATCAAAATATTCATAACTTTTTATCTGTAAAGGTTTTTTTTTCACCTAGATCTGGGCAAATTCTTTGCCATAGAAAGAGGAAGCTGGTGGTGTTTCATTATTCAATAGCCTGACTTGAAAAATTCCACTGAAAAATGGGCTAAAAAGTGTAAATTGTAAGAAATTTTGTAGAAAATTTCTTTATTCTCTGGTTTCTGAAAATTGCATGCTTTATTTATGATTCTCTGTAGACAACACTGCAAATAAAATTTTTAAGCAGGATGAGAATGTCGTATATCAGTCACATTCCCACACTAGAGAAACATATTTTCATAGAATCATAGAATCATAGAACGGTTAGGGTTGGAAGGGACCTTCAAAGGTCATCTAGTCCAACCCCCCTGCAAGAAGCAGGGACATCCCTGACTACCTGTCCTACCATCCCTGTCCTACCACCCAAGCTGTAGAAGATGCAAGAAGGGACTGCGAGAATGAAGAACCGCCCATTCTACTCGAAGAGCAGGTTCGGGATCATCTGAGGAACCTAAAGGTGCACAAGTCCATGGGACCTGATGAGATCCATCCGCGGGTCCTGAGGGAACTGGCAGATGAAGTTGCCAAGACACTGGCTATCGTGTTTGAGAAGTCGTGGCAGTCTGGTGAGGTCCCCGATGACTGGAAGAGAGGGAACATAACCCGAGTTTTTAAAAAGGGGAATAAGGAAGACCCGGGTAACTACAGGCCGGTCAGCCTCACCTCTGTGCCTGGCAAGGTCATGGAGCAGATTCTCCTGGAAACCATGCTAAGGCACATGGAGAGCAAGGAGCTGGTTGGTGACAGCCAACATGGCTTCACCAAGGGCAGATTGTGCTTGACCAATTTGGTGGCCTTCTATGACGGGGTGACAGTATCAGTGGACAAGCGAAAAGCAATGGATATCACGCATCTGGACTTGTGCAAAGCTTTTGACACTGTCCCGCACAACATCCTTCTCTCTAAACTAGAGAGTCATGGGTTTGATGGACAGACCACTCGGTGGATAAGGAGTTGGCTGGATGGCCGCACTCAGATAGTGGTGGTTAACGGCTCAATGTCCATGTGGAGACCGGTCACGAGTGGTGTCCCTTAGGGGTCCGTTTTGGGCCCGGCCCTGATCAACATCTTTGTCGGTGACATGGACAGTGGGATAGAGTGCACCCTCAGCAAGTTCGCCAATGACACCAAGTTGTGTGGTGCCGTCGACACGCTGGAAGAGAGGGATGCCATCCAGAGGGACCTTGACAGGCTGGAGAGGTGGGCCCGTGCCAACCTCATGAAGTTCAACCAGGCCAAGTGCAAGGTCCTGCACCTGGGTCATGGCAATCCCAGGCACAAATACAGGCTGGGCGGGGAATGGATTGAGAGCAGCCCTGAGGAGAAAGACTTGGGAGTGCTGGTGGATGACAAGCTCAATGTGAGCCAGCAATGCGTCCTTGCAGCCCAGGCGGCCAACCTGCTGGCCACGCTCCTCTTGATGCAACCCAGGATGCGGTTGTCCTTCTGGGCCGCAAAGACGCATTGCCTGCTCATGTTGAGCTTCTCGTCCACCAGCACTTCCAAGTCCTTCTCCTCAGGGCTGCTCTCAATCCATTCTCTGCCCAGCCTGTATTTGTGCCTGGGATTGCCATGACTCAGCTGCAGGACCTTGCACTTCTTTTGTTGCTTTTATTTGTGATTATACCATAACTTTCTGCATTTCTGGAAATACTGACTACCTTCATCTAAGTGCCCATAGGGACTTCTGATTGTGGAAACACGCAGCTAAGCAAGGGAATAGCAGCACTGCCAGTGTGTCAGCAAGTGACTTGTGTTCATTCTTACAGCATTTAAATTTTAGCTAACTTAATTGCAGTAAAGCAAAAATCTTGAAGTCTGATCATAAATAGTAGAGCTGATTAAGATTTTAACATTTTCCGCTATGCAGTATTGCAGACTGTGTTTTCTGCTAACTGCCTAATTGATCAGTAAGGATCTCCAATGAAGATTTTAATTCTTGATGTGTGCAGAAATATAATTTATTTCAGAAAAACTAATGTAAATATTTAGAAAATATTTGTGTAATAAAGAGGATGTAACAAATAAGGCTTATAAAATAGCTCTTTAATTTTAGTAATATTCTGGAGAAAAAAAAATGTTTGGTTACTTCTTCACCAATCTTCTGAGGAGTTTAAAAAAGAAAATTTAATGGAAAATGAAGAACAATTAGTTTAAGAGATAGATGTGTCCTCAAAATAATTCAGTAATGGCCTGAGGTATTAGATTGTGATTAGAACATGATGCCTGGTTTCTAAAAAACATTATTTATGCTATCATCATTAGTTGACAGTTACTTTTATAGGCAGTTAAGCATTATTATGTAAAGAAAAAAATATGGATGGAGTTTTTGAATAAACTTTTCAAGAGATAGATTTGTTATCAGAAAAGCTATGATGTGTTTACCACTGTGCCTAAAGGCATATCTCACTTGTACAGAGAAATGTTTCAGGCTTAAATGCAGACAGTTGAAATATATTTCCACAATGCAATAATGATTTCCTCACATTTTATGAATCATATGTAAAAATATCATATCTGAAACACAGATGTATATGTATATGTATATTTTGCGTGTGTATATATACATATTACAAATTAAATAGTTCACATTCATTCTTAGAATGTATATTATAAATAGAAATATAGTTATTTCCCCTTGAAACCTCTTGAGTATAAATTAATAGTTTAAATTAAAAAGTAAAGATACAATGAACAGGAGATGCAATTTGCAGGTAATCTGATTCCACTTGTCTGTATCTAAAGTTTGCCTTAGCCAAAACTTTTATCACTAAAAATGTTAGTGTACGGAAGCACTAAAATAACATTTGGAATCTAATAAATTTTCTCAAAATTTAAATAGAAATGGATATTCTTATAACCTTGTTCAATTTTCTTTCTTGAAGAGATGCTTCAGACGACTTCGGATTTTTATGTGATAAGGTAGTTGTATGTTTTGCAAACTACATGCCATTACAATAGAAGGACACATTACTAATGTGATTAATAATAACAGTAGCATACATATTCCTCTAGATTTACTCTCTAGTGTAGATTTTCCAAGTGACGACTGATTGGTGGCTGAGAATTTGTTACAGTAAGTTCCAAATGAATTCTGAACAGCTTTTTCAGCTGCTTCATTTCATCCTTATATTGACAATGATCTCTCCTATTCCTGCAAAACTTTTTTTTCCGTATTGACTCTAAAGCACAGTATTAGTCTTTTGGAAATAAAAGTGACTAAGCACAGAGTGGTCTGCTGCTGAATGCAAATTAGGCACCTGAATATTTCAGAGAGTTTAATGCTTTCACTCTATTATGGTGCTTATCTGAAATCTCACTGAAGTTGTAAAAACTCCCTGACTTCTAAGGCTTTCCAACCTGCACTAGGTGAGGAGCTGATAAAGCTTGTCAACAGACAAAGTATGACTGCCAGAACACAGGCTCTGAGTACTCAAAACAAGGAAAGGTCAGAGCTACAGGTGGTAGATAAAATGAGAGATGAAATGACTCAAAACACCATAAGCTTAGATATTTTTCTTCCTTTTTTTTTTCCTTTTTCTTTGAAGAAACACTACTGTCAGACGCCTTTCTTTAAAAGTAGGGTAGTAAGCAAAAGCAAGATTAAGTTGCTTTACCCAAGAATGCTTGGAATTAAAATGCACTGAAAAATATTCCTGCTCTCTTCATTTTCTTTCATAGAATCATAGAATGGTTAGAGTTGGAAGGGACCTTCAAAGGTCATCTAGTCCAACCCCCCCTACAAGGAGTAGGGACATCCCCGACTAGATTAGGTTGCTCAGAGCCTCATCCAGCCTGGCCTTGAACGTTTCCAGGGATGGGGCTTCCACCACCTCTCTGGGCAACCTGTTCCTGTGTTCTACCACCCTCATTGTAAAAATTTTTTTTCCTAATATCCAATCTAAATCTACCTCCCTCTATTTTAAAACCATTACCCCTTGTCCTATCACAGCAGGCCCTACTGAACAGTCTCTCCCCATCTTTCTTGTAGGCCCCCTTGAGGTACTGGAAGACCGCTATCAGGTCTCCCCAGAGCCTTCTCTTCTCCAGGCTGAACAGCCCCAACTCTCTCAGCCTGTCCTCATAGGAGAGGTGCTCCAGCCCTCTGATCATCTTCGTGGCCCTCCTCTGGACCCTCTCCAACTGGTCCATGTCCTTCTTATGTTGGGGGCTCCAGAATTGGACACAGTACTCCAGGTGGGGTCTCACCAGGGCAGATTAGAGGGGGACAATCACCTCCCTCGACCTGCTGGCCACGCTTCTCTTGATGCAGCCCAGGATGCGGTTGGCCTTCTGGGCTGCAAGGACGCATTGCCTGCTCATGTTGAACTTCTCGTCCACCAGCACTTCCAAGTCCTTCTCCTCAGGGCTGCTCTCAGTCCATTCCCCGCCCTGCCTGGGATTGCCATGACCCAGCTGCAGGACCTTGCACTTCTTTTGTTGTTTTTACTTGTGATTATACAATAACTTTCTGCATTTCTGGAAATGCTGACTTACCTTCATCTAAATGCCCATAGGAACTTCTGATGGTGGAAACACGCAGCTAAGCAAGGGAATAGGAGCACTGCCAGTGTGTCAGCAAGTGACTTGTGTTCATTGCTATCTTCATTGCTAGCATGCAGCTCAAGATGTCTTTCTAAAACAAATAGTATTCTGCTTGATTGCAAACAATACAGGCTTTCAATCTTTCTACTGTAACTGACATAAATTGGGTTAAAAACTGTCAGTCAGGTGGATTCATGGCAGCCATATCTTCAGAAAATTGACATTTCATTCCATACAAGAAAATGATATATTTCACAAAATGACTAGAGCTATTAAAAAAACCAGCATCTTACTTTTTGAAAGAGGATACAATTATCCTTGTGCTTTTTCCTTGTTTGTTTTTTAAAGGAGAACCTTCCTAATGAAATGTTTCTTTTAATTTGTGGAGTTTACCAACAGATAGATCAGACTTAGACAAATATTAAATTAAACTCCATATGTCTAGGAGCTATTACCGTGAACTCCACTGTCCCTAGTGGAGTGTGAAGCTTGCCAAGCTAAAGGAAAATATGAGCTGCCGAAACATCAACAAGAGTTCAGTAGAGCTACTTATCATTAGAGTACAAATCTCCAGAGTGGGAAATGGCTGTCCCTTATCTGAGTTGTTACATCCATATTTATATAACTAGAGGCAAGACCAAAGTGATTGTGAAGCTAGACACCAAGATGCATATTTCTTTTATTGACAGCCTGAATTCAGCTCACTGTCTCTGCTCATTGTTGCTGACATTGGCACATTACAGATTCCTTGTCCAGTGTCAGTCATACTGCACGGATGCAAGAGCAGCTAGAATAGATAAAATCTGCAAAAATTCCCCAAATTTGTTGAGACCTATCAATCAGCCTAGAAGGTAAATATGTGCTTTGTGTCTGCTATAAAATATAGTCAGAAGTATCAGCTTTTTGTGCTAGTTCCAGACTTGAGAATATTACAGCAAATAGCGTGGCCAGACCTCTGCCCAAGATCACCCACACAAAGCATGAATCTAATTAGACAGGAAGTTGGATCTGAATCTTTGATGAGAGTTCTAGCAACTGAGCTAAGAACATTTCTTCTTTCCTGTATCTCCTTGCAGTCTTGTTCGTAAATGATATATTTCTTCATTAAGACTTGGTTTTGAAATAAGTATTTTCTGACAAAAAGAGATTATAAAAAATAAAAATCAGGAAATGGTGACAAGCTCTAATCACAAGCACTCAACTACATACACTTGATTTCTAGGTGAAACTGAATAATTTCAAGTTTTTATCAACTAATTTTACCTAGCAGCAGTCATAAATAAACAAGCAACATCTACATGACAGCTGCTCACTTGTTTTGTCTGTTTCTCTTGTAGCCACATCTTCTGCAAATGTTAAAAATCATTTATAACTGCATCACACTGCACTCATCTGTTCTTTTCAAATATGTCATACATATTTAAGTAGAAAAAATCTACTCCTCTGCCATCCTTTTGTACTACAGTTGATTAACTTTGTTACAACACTGTTTATAACTGTGATGTATCCACACCTTAACTGTGCATGAATTTTTGGCTGAAAAGAATCTAAAAGAACTACAAAAATGCTATAGGTAGTATAATAGTAATAATGAGAAAGGTAGAACAGTTACCATACAAAGCAGGTTAAATACAACAGAGTTCTTTACAATGGTAACACAACTGTAATCTGATAAAACTTCTACAGTAATGAGTGGTATAGAGAAGGTGAATAAGGAATTGCCATAAAAAAGTCACCCCTAATGAAATGGTCAGGTATCCATTTGAAGATATTGGATTTGGATATTTCCAAGATCATATAGCTGTTCTGCTCAGCTACATCCTCATGTTGCTGAAGCTCTACTTCCTCCTGTCTGCTTTATATCTTTCTTCTTCACCTGAGCTTGACAACTCTTCTATCCCAGTAATGAGAAAGTATGCAACCTTAAGTTTGTTTTTCTTTTGAGATGGGAACAGAATGTACTTAAATCCTATAGTTCATTAAAATGAAGGATAACAGCTCTATGTGTACATTTTAATGACTTTCAACAGCATCTTTTTGTCTCTCTCTGTATTGGTTATACAAAATGGAAATACCAATGTTCCACACAGACACAAATGATATAGATATGAAGTAGTTTAGAAACTGCAGAGATAGGTGACATGCAGACTTTGAAGTGTAAATATATATACATATGCAGAACCTTACTTCTAACTACAGTTGAAACAAATGAATAGAACTTGAGGAAGTGTGTTTTTTTTAATGACAGAAACTGAAAGTAACAACTTATTCTGCTTACTTCACTTTTGATTATTTACTATTTGGAAATAAATAAACATTTTCTGTGCTGGTATTATTAGCTGCAGCATGAATAGAATTGTTCCTTCTAATATATCCACCAGAAGCTTGAACCAGTCTAGTGGTTCTGTCCTTCATTCACGGGAAAACTTTTTTTTGTAAAAGGAAACCTTGCATCTTTTGCAGATCTGTCATGTTATGTATCTTATACTCTTGCTGAGATCTATACTGAAAAATCAAAGCAAAGTCTTTGCATAGTGAATGCAAAATGCAATATAGAATTCACAAAATATAGGATAGGTGTCTAGACTGGAAAGAGGATTCTTAATTATTAGTTAAGGTAATTGAATATAACCAGTATTATTTCATAACTTGATTGCATAAAGTCTTGCTCAATATGGAGGATAAAAGAGATATATCAAGAAAATGTTTAGGACTGCACTGAAAAGACTGGACTTCCAGGAAGATCACTGTTCAAGCTATTATTCACCTCAGTTAAGCTACAAATTCTACCAGAAATCCTGCCCGGGAACATATGCATTCTACACATTGAATGTTTAAGTTTAATCATTATGTAACAGGTATGGAACAATTCAAAATAAAAAAGTATATGTAATTACATAAAGATTCCAGTAATCGTAATGAAAATTACGATTTTCACGATCACGTGAAATAACATGTGCACAGCATACTTTTTCTGTATTTTCTTAAACAGATTTGCTAATCTTTCTTTTAAGATTCAAGCAACAAAATGTAATAACTTCTTTTGATAGAAATAGACTACTGGGAAGAAAATAGATTACTGGAAAATCTCTCAGGATATCTACTAGACACCTGAAAAATCATAATTCCACAGGGAAATAGTAAAACAGGACAAAAGAAGAGGAAACAAAGTTGTAAAAATATTACTATAAGGAGATAGAAGTAAGGAAAATGAAAAGTTAAAGGTGTGTCTATGTATATGTACTTATATGCACATTAACAGCTGAAGAGAGATTTCATGAAATAGCAATATCAATTGCATGGAAAATATGTAGTTCTTTTACAATAGTATTAGAAGCAAGAAAAGAATATATTCCAGCCTGTATCTGAAGCTAGCAGATCATAAAACTGTAAACGTAATACAGGAAAGGAAGAAAAGCTCAGCAGATATTTCTGCTCTTTATTTAAAAGGTATCATCACAGTTAAATGACATTGTCTATGCTACATCTAAAAGTTATCTCTTCTAGTCATATTTCTTGTCTCAGATTGTGGCCAGAAATGTAAGATTGAAGAGTGAGAATAAGGAATGTGTATTTGATACTTCCCCCTAGTAGCTGTGCATCCTCTCAGCGGCTCAGAGCCTTCTGAAAAGTATGTGACTACTATGCCATTCATAATAATCACTAGATTTCCCTTGATTAACTTGTTTGGTTCACTCCTGAATCGTCTAAGTTTATCATCCATGAAGTCTCTAGGACTGAAAGGTTAATGTCTCTAATCATGTAGGTTAGTAAAATCAAATACAAAAATCAAGAACTGGCTGAGATTCTGCATACGCAGTTAAGGAACTTTATAAATGCTTATTATGGATATTTATTTAACTAAGGAAATGTAAAAAAAAAAATGTAAGAGGCAATTTTTATAAATCCTGGAAGATGTTGGTGAAAAAGAGAATATCAGGAACTACAAGTGGAATGTGCATCAACAAATAAGTGTTTAAGAATTTCACTAACAAAAATTGAAAACAAGTTGTGATTCATTTTACATGAAATAGTCAACATGATTTTAAGAAAAATAGGTCTTACCTGTGTAAGCTTGTTAGATTTATTAGATTTGTTTAATTTGATTACAGAACTGATTTCTAAGGGACACTCATTGGTACGGTTTGATTTCTCAAGGATGGTTTTTTTTGTTTGTTTCCAAATATTATTTTTGCTGAAAAGCCTATATTAGAAGTATGTAAGCAGCTGTATGTGTGATAGACTGACAACTGATCTATGAATGGATATGTATCATTAATGGGGATTATTTCTGTGTGACTGTTTCATTGTACCCCCAAGGGTTAAATTTTTTCTGACGAAGCTACATCATTATATAAAATCTTTGATGCTAAGCATTATAGTACAATAGTAACATTGAGAGCAAGAAATTACTCATACAAGGTAGTGATATTCCAACCAAGTGCTGATAATATATAAGGACCTGCAGAAGACCTTATGCCTGCGTTAGTTTAAAGGGACAAATTATTAAACAACATAATGTAAAAGATGGGCAAGAAAACAGTGCAACAATAATTTTCTTTTAGGTCCAGCTTCTCAGCTAAAATAAATCAGTAACTATTACATTTGATAGATCCATAAAGTATATTTTTATGAGATATATAAATCATCAAAGCCAGATGGATTTATAGCACTAATTCTGTAGATTTACTCAGACAGAATAAATTTCATACTGACCACTGAATACAGTACAGCAGATGACCTAGAACTGTAAAAGGCTATCATGACCAGAAGAAAACCATAGGTTATTAATGTCTATAAAGCTATTTTAAAATTTATTTTTATTGTTTTCTAAAATGCAATAAATTTTCTGTACTAAAACCACTTAATTACATCAGCTTTATTTGAAAAGAATCTGAACTATCAAAGTGAAGAGTTAAAAAATGTGATAAGAAATGACAGCTGCTCTTTTAAGGTTAATCAAAACTCTCTCATACAAGAAGGAAAGATAAGCAGGTTTAGGAGAAATTCCAATGTTATGGGCTAAAAGTAGAAAGCTCTAATCCATGCTACTTGAATCCATTAATTAGATGACTAACAGTTTTGAGAAATGCAGAAATCAACCAAAGGACAATGACTGAGCTCAAGGCTTTTTTGAAAACCAGTCAAATGTGTTCACTATGATTTCCACAGACAATGTAAAATTCAGAGGGTTTTCAAAGACCTTATATAAGCACCACAAAACACAACTGTTCTCATGGAAAAGTAAAAAAACTAAGTCACTAAGATAAACTTCTGTCCAAATAAGTATGACGAAAACTTCCTTATTCTCTCCTGCTGATGTTTCCTTCAGAGTTGTCAGAAACTTGTTTTCCATCCCATCTTATTTTGATATTTAATTTAAATGTCAGTTTGTTCAAATGAACAATTCTGGTGTTGTGTTAGTTACAACAGCAGGAGACTTCACACAGCCATATATACTTTATTTTTTAAATCTGTCATGAAAAGTTGAAACCTTCTTAGAGTTGTGTGTGAGCTTTGCTAAGGGTTTGGGGAATATCTGGCTGAAGAATAAGTTAATCTAAATTTGCATGCACATTTGAATGCAAATGTGGAATTCTATGATGGGATTACAACATCAGTGGACAAGGGATGACCAACTGATGTCATCTACGTGGACTTGTGCAAAGTATTTCATACTGTCCTCCATGACATCCCTGTCTCTAAACTGCAGAGACATGGATTTGACAGATGGACCATTCAGTTGATAAGGATGGTCTCACTTAAAGAGTTGTGGTAGAGTTGTGGTTGACAACTCGATGTCCAAGCGGAGAATGGTGATGAGTGGCACTCCTCTTTAACATCTTTGTGGGCAACAAGGACAGTGGGATAGAGCGCACCCTCAACAAGTTCACTGAGGACACCCAACCTGTGTGCTTCAGTCAACATGCTGGAGGGAAGGGATGCCATCCAGAGGGACCTTGACAGGCTGGAGAGGGGGGGCTCATGCAAACCTCGTGGAGCTCAACAAAGCCAAATACAGACTCCTGCACATGGGTCGTGGCAATCCCAGGCACAAATATAGGCTGTACGGAGAACGGATTGAGAGCAGCCCTGAGGAGAAGGAGTTGGGAGTGCTGGTGGACAAGAAGCTCAACATGAGCGGGGAATGTGCACTTGCAGCCCGGAAAGTCAACAGCAACCTGGGCTGCATGAAAAGAAGTGTAGCCAACAGGTTAAGGGAGGTGATTCTGCCCCTCTACTCTGCTCTTGTGAGACCCCTCCTGGGGTACTGCATCCGGCAATGGAGCCTCCAACACAAGAAAGACAAGGACATGTTGGAAAGAGTCAAGTGGAAGGCCATAAAGATGATCAGAGGGCTGGAGCCCCTCTCTTATGAGGACAGGCTGCGAGAATTGCAGCTGTTCAGCCTGGAGAAGAGAAGACTGCAGAGAGACCTTATAGCGGTCTTCCAGTTCTTAAAGGGGACTTATAAGAAAGACGAGGAGAAACTGTTCAGCAAGGCCTGTTGTGATAGGATGAGGGGTAATGGTTTTAAATAGAAGAAAGTAGATTCAGACTTAATATAAGCAAAAAAAAACTTACAATGAGGGTGATGACGTACCAGAACAGGTTGCCCAGAGAGGTGGTTGATGCCCTGTCCCTGGAAGTATTCAAGGCCAGGCTGAACAGGGCTCTGAGCAACCTGATCTAGTTGAAGATGTCTTTGCTCCTTGCAGGAGATTGAACTAGATGACCTTTAAGGGTCCCTTCCAACACTAACTATTCTGTAATTCTATGATTCTAGGACTGTTGAAAATAGTAAAGGAAAATAAATTGAATTTGAAAAATAAAGGTCTCAATAATTAGCAACTTTGTTGTTAAATATGCAAGAAGTTATTGAAATCACTGACCTGACATATATAAAGTTTTTGTTGTTTCTAACTGGGTTTACAGTGATACCTTATGATGCATCTTTGGTTTTTGGATTGAAATATTTTTGAGTATATTGCAAAAAGAGTAAATAAAATGATGTTAAATCAATATAGTACTGATGTTTGACACACTGTTACACCAGCATTGTGGTTTAATCCTAGTAGGCAGCTGACCCCCACACAGCTGCTCGTTCACTCCTCCCCAGTGGGATGGGGGAAAGAATTGGGAGGGTAAATACAAGCAAACTTATGGGTTAAGGTAAACACCTTTTACTAGGTAAAGTAACAAGCCAAAATAAGGCATTCAATCACTACTCATTTGCAGGGAGACGGTTAGCCATTTCCAGGAATGTAGGGCTTCATTGCACTTAACAGTTATTTGTGAAGAAAAACACCATGACTCCAAAAACCCTTCCTT
This sequence comes from Chlamydotis macqueenii, assembly GCF_036417535.1. Lineage (NCBI taxonomy): Eukaryota > Metazoa > Chordata > Aves > Otidiformes > Otididae > Chlamydotis > Chlamydotis macqueenii. Next base: position 44,747,525 of record NC_141593.1, read on the forward strand.
CCTCCTTCTTCCCTGCAGCTTACATTGCTTAACCACGATACCATGCGGTACGGGATTTCCCTTTGATCAGCTACGGTCAGCTGTCCCAGTTGTGTTCCCTCCAAACTTCTTGCCCACCCTCAGCCTACTTGCTGGCAGGGCAGCATGAGATGCAGAAAAGGCTTTGATGTTATATAAGAACTGCTCAGCAATAACTAAAACTTTCTTGTGTTATCAGTATTGTTTTGGTCAAAAGTCCAAAACATGGCACCATACAAGCTACTATGAAGAAAATTAACTCATCCAAGCCAAAATTAGTACAACCTGGGACTTGTCACTAGTATACATGAATGAGCTGACTTGAAAGTACAGGGGATGCTAATCAGTGGTTCACTAGGGGTCTTCCTGGAAGACGGTATTGCAACATTTGAGGTATTTTTGATTCTTCCGTGTCAGGATTGTAGGTATGAAAGATCAGGTTTGTTTGTTGAACTGCCTTTGATTTCAGCAATAGGGAGAGTTTATACTGGGAGAGTAACAGTGGTATAAAGACACTCCCCAGAGTTACTTTATCTGTAATTAGTTAGTGACAAAAAATTATAAATCAATTAGAAGATTAACCAAACAACTGCACAGATTTCTCTTTGTACTTTGTTAAGAAACAATTTGTTCAGATTCTACCGTGACTTGTTAACTCAAGCTGCACTTCAGTATTAGTATGTGACATTACTGTGAATTACAGATTTCTCCTAGAAGCAGTGAATCTTGTGAAAAAAAAAAAAAAGTACTTCCCAAAGAGGAGGCTGAGTTAACTACATATATTTGTATGTATATAAACATGTATGAAACTATATATTTGAACCTAAAAACAAGTTTATATTTCTAAGTTTCTTTCATAGATTTTTTCCTACCAATTTAATTTTTTTTTGCAATATCTCTTCAGACACTGCCTACTACATCTTTCCAGTTGTGAGTAACTGTCTAAATTTATCTTTCCTAGGGGACTTCATGTTACTGTTATTCAAGAAAAGATAAATTTAAAAAATAAACTTTTCTTAAGAATCAGAAAAGCCAGTCTGGAAGATCTGTGTGAGGGTAATAAGCTCTTCAAAATGGTACCTTCTTCACCAGCAAAGTTGTCTGCACAAATCAGATTTACTTTTAAAACATCCGTACCAGATAGGACCTTAGAGGACCACACCCGATACTAGAAATTCTTTTGCTTTTCTCTTCTAGCCTTGAGACTGGTCAGAACAGAAGGCCAAGGTGACATTTAAGAGTAAAGGATGATCATAAAGTGGATATTTATGATGGTTTTCTTGCTAATGTTTATGTTGTGTTATACTATAATGAAAGCATCTATATTTCTGTAAGGATTAAGACCAGAATATTTAACCTGTAACTTAAAACTTAAGATAAAGAAAAATGCACATGAAGAAAAAAGTTGCATGTCTACTTCAGTTCTGTCTCTGCAAAGCAAGCAGAAAGAAATCATTCTTGGAGCAGAGGTTTTTTGTTGCATGAACTTGTTTTCTAATTCATTAAAAATAAGTTTATTAATGCTAGGAAAATTAATGTGTTCATGGTTTCATTAAAATGTAAATTACATTGTAGGATCTGATGGATATTTCTTAGGCTGCCTTTATTAGGTTTCTCAATAAAAGTAAAAGCCATTCATTACTCAAGAATAAGACATATTTTGGGTTATAAATATCACGCTAGATTTTTAGTAAAATAATTCACAATTTTTTTTTTTTCTATTAGCTATTTTAAAGGTATGAATTTGTTCTAGTCTCATTTTCAGTTTTGGGACTAGGAAAAATCCATACCTTTAAAATAGTTAATAGAAAAAATATTTGTGAATTATTTTACTGAAATAATTAGCCTAACTACTTTCATAAAGCAATATGGTGCTGTAATTTGACTCTATAATATATAGAATGTTAAGCAATGCTGGCTTTCAACTGCAAATCAGTTTCGACATAGTTGTCGTAGTTCAGCCCCGACTGGACCAGACTATGCAGTCTCTCTCTCACTCCCCCCACCCTCCAAGAGAACAGGGAGAGAAAATATAAGGAAAAATGGCTCGAGGTTTGAGATAAGGACAGGGAGAAATCCTTGAAGTTACCGTCACGGGCAAAACAGACTCGACTTGGGGAAAACTATTCATTTATTACTACAAACAGCAGGATAAAGAGACAGAACAAGATAACCTCCATCCACCCCTCCCTCTTCCCAAGCTTAACATTATCTCTACTACCTTCCCCCGCCCCGAGCGGCACAGGGCGGGGAAGAGGGAATGGGGGTTGCAGTCAGTTCATCATATGTTGTTTTATGCCGCTGCTTCGTGGTCGGGGGAAGAACTCCTCACATTCCTCCCCTGCTCCATCGTGGGGTCCCTCCCACAGGCCACAGTCCTTTGTGGAACTGCTGCGGCGTGGGTCATCTCTTCCACGGGTGCAGTCCCTCTAGAACAGCTGTCCCAGCGGGCCCTCCATGGGCCACAGCTGCCTTCAGGCATCCACCTCCCCCGGTACGGGGTCCTTCACGGGCTCCAAGTGGATCTCTGCTCCTCTGCGGACCTCCATGGGCTGCAGGGGGACAACCTGCTCCACCATGGTTGTCACCACAGGCTGCAGGGGAATCTTGGCCAGGAGCCGCATTACTCCTCCCCCTCACTCTGAACTGACCTTGGTGTCTGCAGCCGTTCCTCACAACAGACTGGTAGATGTCTCTCAGGATCTATTTACATCTTATTCACTTCTCATCTCCTCTCCACTTCTTGCAGCCGGGCTGGGCCAAGTCAGGCCCAGTCGGCTGCCTGGCGAGAGGCCAGAGGGTGAGGCCTGCAAGGCCCATGAGGCCTGCGCCTCCTGCTCTGCGCCTCTGCCCCCGCTCAGCTTCTTCACATCTTCTCTCCTCTCTTTTTTTTTCTGTTTTCCCCTTCTTAAATACGTTATCGCAGAGGCGTTATCACGGGACATTCTGCTACCAATCGGCTTGGCCTTGGCCAGCAGTGGGTCCGCCCTAGGCCTGGCCGAGTCCACTGAACAAAGGGGAGCGACTTCTAGCAGTTTCCTACAGAAGCTACCATCTTAGGCCCCCCCCTCACTAACAAAACCACGACAATAGTAAATGCTGAAATCTCACTGGCTTTTCATGGTCCCTACATTTCTAAACAAATTGAATCAGCTGTTATTTCCACAGTCATGTCCATAAATCCTAAGGCATGTTGTTTAAATAAAACCAAAGGATGTGTCATGTATGCTTATATATTACCCTCTAAAAGCATCATTTTTTTTTTTTTATGTGAGAAATGTCCAAATATAATGTTGGATAGAACATGCACTTTGTTTTGACTTGCTTTTTTTAATTGAGTTTTTTTTCTGTTTTTAATTCAGATCTTGTTTTCAGTGGTGTAGTCTGAAGTCCATGCAATGTTACTGTCCTTAATGAGTCCAGACTGATGAGGAGACAGCCTTTTATTAGAAATACTGAACAAGCCCAGCATGAATCACAAGTGGAAGATAACTGGATGAGCTCTGAGCAACCTGATCTAGTTTGGAGATGTCCCTGTTCCTTGCAGGGGGGTTGGATTAGATGACCTTTAAAGGTGCCTTCCAACCCAAATTATTCTATGATTCTATTCTATCATGTTTTTCATTACAGCATTTCCCACAGTGAGTTGCCTTGCTGCAAACTATTCTCCAATAAAGTAAAGCTATGTTTAGATTAAACAAGGTTAAAAAAAAAATAAAATTATTATTTGGGAGAAAGAAAGTAAACTAGCTCTAGAAAGGAGACAGAAGGCTTTCCATTTGATTGCTCCACACCTCCCAGGTCAAATGCAGAACTTGTTATACTGAATTTTATGTATATACACACATTTTAAAAAGTAATATGTTTTAACTTTATCCATTTAGTCTATCTCAGTGGAGAAATCGTTCTATCCTGGATGTAGACCTGGGTGTGGACTAAGGGATGGCTGTGCACTAGTAACATTGCCCAGAGGAAAGCATGTCTCCAATCACATGTTTTTCTGAATATTTTTAATAATGAAATTATGTTCCAGGACTAGAAAGCTATTACAAACTTCAGGAAAGTTTCCACTGTGAATCAGAGAATGCAAATTTCAAAAACGAGGAATCTTTCCATAGTAGTGTACCACTGGAACACTAAGTCCTTCGGAGAAATGCCCTAATCTACAAGTTATCGGTTGTTACATGCTTTTATTCACTGACATGACCCGACATCCTGGAAGCTGAAAAATCTTTCCTACAGGCTAGTTATAAAACCAAAATGTGCTTCTGAAAAATTTCCTTTCATGAATCAGTATTTTCCACCAAAACCACCCCCTCTTTGATGATAAGACTTCGTTATCTTGAGTGCTGAGGCTCAATGTATTGAGTGGTTTTGAAAACAAAGATGCAGCACAAGGGTTGCTGTTCCATTTGCTGCTGTTCAATGTATTTTATAAGCTACAGATCTGAATTATGCTACTGAGTAAGTATATGCAGAGTGTCACAATTCTGACTCCCTGGTTTACCTCCCTGATACATTTGAAAAGGGCATAAGTATATACATATACCTCTATATAAAACATATATATATATATATTTATGGTTTTACTGTTTGAGATCTTGTGGAAATAAGTGGTTATAGGTAACTAATTAATTTCACACATAAATATGAAAAAAAAAATCCTTTTGCAAATAAGACTTGAAGTTCCATGAATATCCCTCATTCATCTGCATTCCTATGTATTCCTGCATAGAGTAAGACAACTTGTGTTTCTTCCTTATGTAGCTGATACAAACAAAATCATGCCCTGAAAGAATTAAACAGTTTTCTTCTATTATTATTTTTCCAGTCTATTTTTTTTTTCTCCAGCAGCACATTTTTTTTTCTTTCTTTATCATATTTAACATATTTCAGTTGAATAGTCTATGGGTTATTGAAAGTCATTTATCTACGAAGACTTTCTGAAATGGCTTTATAATACATCTCAGCTGCTAGTGCACTCTTGAAATGATTAAGATTAAATAAAATGAATTTTTTACTTCTAGCCATCAAAGGAAAAAGAAGCAGACAGAAGTACCTTGCAGAGGAGATTAGGTCATGTCATTGACAGATAGCTTGCTACATGCTGAGCATAAGTGACATCAAACAGATGCTCACAGAAAGGTTGATTAATTCAAAAATGCAAAGAATCATAATACTTTGAAATTTTTGCAAACAATTATGTTCATATGTTAGCCATCTGCAAAGGGCGTTAATCCAGAGATTGTTTAAGTACTTATCCTGTGCTGTGTATGTTCCTCATTCATTCTGCTAAGAATCCTCAAGAAAACAAACTGATTTTTCTCCAGCCTCAGCATTTCTTTACTTTCATAACAACAGCATATTTTTATTAAAGTTTCTTATCTCAACACACAGGCATTCTAGCTTGATGACTTAGGACATTTATGATATGTACTTTCTAATACCTGCTAAGCATTATGAACCAAGCTTTATTAGCTACTGCATTAAGAGCTCTTATGTCTAAAGTATAAAGCCGGAAAAGAGACAAAGTGAAATGATGATGTATTGGAATATGCTCATATAAACATACTATAATCAGATGCAGTTTCCTATAAAGTATCTTCTTAGCTGAGACGTAACTGGCTGTGGAAAAATATTTTCACCAGCAAACTAGTAAGGGAAGCAAATGTGAACAAAGCGAAATCTTCAGCTAGAAAAAAAAAAAAGAAGTGCTAGAAAAAAAAAGAAGTACAAGAAAAAGAAATTCAAAATATCCTAGGAACCAAAACAAACCCAGCAATGGTATAAATTTTTTGTTTTATGTGAGCAGTAAAAGTATTGATAATAATGCAGAAGAATTCCAAAGTGTTAGATTTATGATTCTTATTTGGGAAAAAATAACCATGTAACAAATTAATACAACACTTTTAACTGAGCTAGCAGACTTTTGAGAGCAGCAGATTCAGGAATGTTCATCCAAAAGTTTTAAGAAACCTGACAGAGAACCTTCTTACACTATTAGTATTGCTTTTCAGTAAGTCTTAAAATATTGGTGAAGTTCCACAAGGCTAGAAGAGATAGTCTTGTGCCAATATTTTAAAATGGCAAGCAGGTGACTTCTTAGGTACTTGTAGGCCTGTCAACTCTTCATTGATGACAAAGAAAAATACTGGAAATATTAGTCAGAAATCACTGAACAAAGAACTGAAGCTTAGTAACGCAATAATGGCACTAGGGTTTGTTTATGGAAAACAGACATTGTAAAGCAATTTTTTTTTTCAAGTTTAGTTGATAATAATAATAGTTTATCTTGCATAAGACATCTGTTTCTAGGCAAGGATTGACCTAGAAATTATAATGATACAAAAATCCCAGAGGGACCTTGACAGGCTGGAGAGGTGGGCCCGTGCCAACCTCATGAAGTTCAACCAGGCCAAGTGCAAGGTCCTGCACATGGGTCATGGCAATCCCAGGCACAAATACAGGCTGGGCAGAGAATGGATTGAGAGCAGCCCTGAGGAGAAGGACTTGGGAGTGCTGGTGGATGAGAAGCTTAACATGAGCAGGCAATGAGCCCTTGCGGCCCAGAAGGCCAACCGCATCCTGGGCTGCATCAAGAGGAGCGTGGCCAGCAGGTCGAGGGAGGTGATTCTGCCCCTCTACTCTGCCCTGGTGAGACCCCACCTGGAGTACTGTGTCCAGTTCTGGAGTCCCCAACACAAGAAGGACATGGACCAATTGGAGAAGGTCCAGAGCAGCGCCACAAAGATGATAAAAGGGCTGGAGCACCTCTCTTATGAGGACAGGCTGAGAGAGTTGGGGCTGTTCAGCCTGCAGAAGAGGAGGCTCCGGAGAGACCTGATAGTGGTCTTCCAGTACCTCAAGAGGGCCTACAAGAAAGATGGGGAAAGGCTGTTTAGTAGGGCCTGTTGCAATAGGACGAGAGGTAATGATTTTAAAATAGAGACGGGTAGATTTAGATTAGAAATTAGGAAAAAATTTTTTTATGATGCGAGTTATAGAACACTGGAACAGGTTGCCCAGAAAGGTGGTGGAAGCCCCATCCCTGGAAACATTCAAGGCCAGGCTGAATGAGTCTCTGAGCAACCTGACCTAGTCAGGGATGTCCCTGGTCCTTGCAGGGGGGTTGGACTAGATGACCTTTGAAGGTCCCTTCCAACCCTAACCATTCTATGATTCTATGATTCTAAATCAAGATAGTACAAACTGAGTCCATTAAAAATGTGTTGCATCTCAAAATAAAGGATATTGTCATTACGAAGGACATCTATACATAAGTGACATAGATAACAGGACAATTAAGGTTTTTCTTAAAGACATCAAAAGCAAAGTTTATAAGAAGATATAAAAATTACATATGAAATATATGTTGCAAAAAGAACCGGTTTAATGGTTCAAACTGATACTCATTCTGATACTGATTCCTCAGAAATTTAGAAAAATAAAATCTGTCTGTAAGTCCACATATGTAAGGCTACATATGACACCAAACATCTAGGTTCAAACTTTACAACATTTTTTTCTGTGGTTTATTGCAAAATACTAAAAATGCTCCATTAATTATGTGGAGAAGATACCACTTCTTAATTTTTTTTTTTTATTTTGAGAAATATAGGGGACAGGTTCGCATCAATAAAAGTTCCAGATGGCTGAGGTTAATTAATTTTTTTCTCCCTATTTACAAGTTCATTCCTAATTGGTTAGTTTATTACTAAATCTCAAGTTGTAAAAGGTCATCTACTATTTCACTACTAAATAGGTAACAGTTACCTCATGATATTACCCATCTGTATATCACATCCTGATCTAAAAGAAGAGCTGTGTATAAGTTTAGAAAGTGTTAAAACACTTCTTTAGTTACAAGATTTTAGTTTCATAATGTGCCATTTTAATGTTATAGAATTAAGCTGCTTGTTTGAAAAAAAAAACTTCTGAGGTCTTTCTGGCTAATCCCTACAAAATCTAAGGTAAAACTTTGTTGCTTTATGCATTTCCATCTTTGTCTTCCTTTACTTTAGTTTCACAAGTGAAAAGTAATTTTTCAGACTTTGAAAAAAATTTTCTTATACATAATAAATAAAGATATTTTCTTTCCTAAATAATGGAGACCAATCAACATTGATAAATGAACACTTAATTTTGGATATTGAATTTTATCACCATTCTGCCAGTCAAGATTTCTAAAGACCAAAAAATGTAAAGAGTATTGTTCATCACTTCATGAGAAAGTTATGTTTTCAACATAAATTACAAAAATCAAATGCTATTTTTTTTTTGTCATGATCAGACACTTCGAGTTTCTAACAAACTCTCAAACTGCTATCTTTTTTTTTTTTTCAATGCAAACACAAACTTATGTGTTTGCACAGATTTGGGGTCTGTATCTATGTGTGTATTCCACTTAGGGTCATCTACTATTACTGGTATGTTTTTCTTCAATCAGGAAGGACCTCATTAATTACTGAGGCCTAATTAGCACCTATGAAATGGTGGAGTTCCAGATGCTTAGGGCAGTGAGAAGAGTCTACAGCAAGCTCCCTACCATGGACTTCAGGAGAGCAGACTTTAAGCTCTTCAGGAACCTGCTTGGTGAAGTGCCATGGGATAAAGCAAAAGAGGGAAAATGGTCCTAGGAAAGTTGGTTAACATTGGATCACCTCCTCTAGGCTCAGGAGCAATGCATCCCATAAAGAAGTCAGGCAAAAGTGTCGGGTGGTCTGCATGGCTGAACAAAGACCTCCTGGACCAACTGAAAAAGAAAAAGGAAGCCTACAGAGGGTGGAAGCCAGGACAAGTAGCCTGGAAGCAATACAGAGAGATTGTCCAAGTGACCAGGGATCAGGTAAAAGCCCAGACAGAATTAAATCTGGCCAGAGACATCAACAGCAACAAGAAAAAGCTTCTTTAGGTACATTGTGGGAAAAAAAGGAATACCAAGGAGAGTATGAGCCCTCTCCAGAAGGAACTGGGAGACCTGGCTACCTGGGACATGGAGAAGGCTGAGCTCAACAGCTTTTTTTTGCCTCAGTCTTCACCCATAAGTGAAGAGTTATCAGTGGCTCCAGCCATGTCACCCAAGTAAGTCACAGAGGGATAAAACGGCAAAAGCAGGGACTGGGAGAATTAAGAACTGCCCAGTGTAGCAGAAGAGCAGATATGAGACCATCTAAGGAATCTGAAGGTGCACAAGTCCATGGGACCTGATGAAATGCATCTGCAAGTTCTGAGGGCACTAGTGGATGAAGTTGCCAAGCCACTATCCATCATATTTGTGAAGTTGTGGCAGTTGGTGACTAGAAAACGGGAAACGTAACTCCCATTTTTAAAAAGAGAAACAAGGAAAATGTGGGGAACTATAGGCCAGTCAGTCTCCCCTCTGTGCCTGACAAGGTCATGGAGCAGATTCATCTGGAAACCATGCTAAGGCACATGGAAAATAAGGAGGTCATTGCTGACAGCCAACATGGCTTCACTAAGGGTGAATCATGCCTGACCAATTTGGTGGCCTTCTATGATGGTGTTACAGTATTGGTGGACAAGGGAGGACGAATTGACATCTATCCGGACTTGTGCAAAACATTTGACATTGTCCTGCATCACATCTTTGTCTCTAAACTGGAGAGAGAAAGATTTCACAGACAGACCACTCAGTCCACAAGGAATTGTCTGGATGCCTGCACCCAAAGAATTGCAGTCAACTTCTCAGTGTCTAAGTGGAGATCAGTGATGAGTGGTGTTCCTCAGGTGTTGGTATTGGGACTGGCATGGTTTAATATCTTTATTGGTGACACGGACATTGGGATAGAGCTCACCATCAGCAAGTTCATTGACGACACCAAGCTATGCGGTGCGCTCGATGTACTGGAGGGAAGGGATCTTCATCATCCAGAGGGACCTTGACATGCTGGAGAGGTGGGCCTCAAACAAACCTCACGAAGCTCAACAAAGCCAAGTGCAAGCTCCTACACATGGGTCGTGGCAATCCCAGGCACAAATATATGCTGTGCGGAGAACAGATTGAGAGCAGACATGAGGAGAAGGAGTTGGGAGTGCTGGTGGACAAGAAGCTCAACATGAGCTGGGAATGTGCACTTGCAGCCTGGAAAGCCAACGGCATCCAGGTTTACATGAAAAGGGGTGTAGCCAACAGGTCAAGGGAGGTGATTCTGCCCCTCAATTCCACTCTCATGGGACCCCATCTAGCACACTGAGTCCAGCTCTGGAGCCCCCAGCCTAAGAAGGATGTGGACCTGTTGGAGAGAATACAGAGGAGGGCCATAAAGATGATGAGAGAGCTGGAGCCCCTCTCCTACGAGGACAGACTGAAAGTGTTGAGATTGTTCAGCCTGGAGAAGAGCCACTATCTAAAGGAAGCTTATAAAAGAGACAGGGAAAAATTTTTATCAGGGCCTGCTGTGGCAGGATGAAGGGTAACGGTTTTAAAATACGGGGAGGTAGATTGAGGCTAGATATAAAGAGAAAATTTTTTTACAATGAGGGTGGTGGAACACTGGAAGATGTTGCCCAGAGAGATAGTAGCTGCCCTGTCCCTGGGGCAGTTTGGAAAGGGCTCTGGGCAATAAAGATGTCCCTGCTCCTTGTAGAGGGGTTGGACTAGATCACTTTTAAAGGTCCCTTCCAACACAAACTGTTGTATAATTCTACGATCTACAAATCAATGTGGAATGAGTAAAAAACTCTCATATCAATAAGTAATTTCAAAATCTGACTAACGCAACTCAATCCTCTTTCCTTTTTATTTCATTTTCATTTTCTCTCCTGATTGTTTTTATGGGTTGAGTTTCTTCTTTCCTTTCCTTTTCCCTCTCCCTTTCCCATGCCCATTTCCATTAGGTTTTTAGTGTCTGCAGGTCTATGAATACTGTGTCATCTGATAAGAGTGTCTAAAGTTCTACAGCATTTGCATTACTTTAATGAATGCAAATTTAGAGCTAAAATTCTCTATACTTTTGAAGATACATGGTTTGTACGCTTTAACACTGGTAGCTAATTTAGAAAATTACAATATTCATTCAGTTATTGCAACTTAAAGGTAACTGTGTAAGATCATTGTAAACAAATCATTACATCAGCTTTAAGATTTTCTAGAACTATATGCTAGTCAGTAATTTTCTTTTTGAAATGTCAATTGTGTCAGCAGGCGATATTCAGGGTTTAGAAGATAACTACTGTCACAGAAGCCAGATATCAATTTTTGTACGGCTAGTATTTTCATTTTATACATACCTAAGGTAAGATTTTTTAAAGCTTTGCAGGTACAATATATAGCTACCTCAAACCAGACTTTATTATCAAGGACATGACCAATCCATCTTAACCTTGAAGTGAATATAAACCAGGTTTGGAAATAAAAGTCAAAGTAAAAAGTTAGGAAAGCCAATGGAACAATGGTCAGAAAAACAGACAAACCAGGATGCCCTAAATTGCCAAGTAAGACAATGTATTCATCCTCCTCTTGGATGGTTACCCATGGTGACAGTAACCCCTATAAAGTGGATCATTGGCACTTGGTTCCAGTTGAGACAAATGAAACATTGGGTCTTCTAAATGGTTGTCAGCAGCTATAGTCTTTTTAAGGGTCTGAAATCTACCACAATTGATGTCTTACTTTTGTTGTACCACTGTATTAATCCTTAGACCCCACGTAAAGCCCTACAATTAATAGAAAAGTAGATGTTTCCCAACGCCCTTGTTATATATGTTTCTTCAACAGTGTTCTAGATTTTGTGAAGGTTTTAACTAATTTGATAGCTACTGGTACCTGGGAGGCCTCAGAAAAGTGTGGAGCGGTAGATAGAAACTGTAGCTGGAAAATGAGGGAGTCCTGTAAGCAGAGGTGAGCTGAGGTTCATAAGCACAGTTTGTGTGTGCAGAGACTAGTGCACGTTATCCTGGTAATATTTTTAAAGCACAAAAGTAACTACTTTGATTTGTTATTAAAAAATTCTCTAACTGTGCTTGTCTATCTCAGTGGGATAAGAAGAAGGACTAATCTGCTTGATATAAGGACTACCATTTTATCACTGAATTTACTTCAGTTTGATACCCGCAGCTCATTGCTATGCTTAGGCTTGCATTTCTAAAAAACTTGCTCACTTCAGGAGATTACTCATTACCTACCATAAAACGTCTTTGCCAGTCAATCTTCCTAGATACTAAAAAAATATACTGGTCATCTTTGTGTTGTATCACAAAAATATGTATACACAGAAAGGCAATAATATTTATATCTTGGAAGTTAAAACTCTAAGAACATATCTGAAAGCTGTTCCAAAATATTTTGGGCTGATACTATGTCTTCTGGACATTTTTTTTCTGCATTTTCATCCATTATAGTAACACTCCCAAGTCTTTGTCTGCACTTTCCTTTGGCAGTGAAAACTGTTGATTGAACTGTTTGCAGATTATTATTCAATTGGAGCTTCCTAGCAAAAATGTGTTAGTATAACAGAACAACAAAACAGTAATAATTAAAAGAACATATCTGTTTGCCCTCATAGTTTTACATTCAATTTTTAGCTGCTCCTTAAATTATTCCATTTAGCAGATATACTCAGTATAATTTTGAACCTGAACGGACTCAGTTTATCTACATCTTAACATTAAACATTTTACCTATAAAGACAGAGATAAGCCTTCTTTCAGTGATTTTTGTGTAGCCTCTGTTGTTTCATATTTTTATATTAACAGCTAAAATGCTGAATACAAACACATTGGTGCCAAACAAGTTCAATTGTTGGAATACATGGGAATTAAGCAGAATAACAATAGACCTTGTGTTTCTAAAGACATTAATTTTGATAACAAAGGTAAACGAATACACTCTATGCCTGACACACAACTTCTTTTGTTTATTACATTCTAAGGGTCCAAAGACGACTTCTAAAAATGCTTTGACTCCTATAATCAGGTTCTGTTTTCAAGTCACATAAGGTACATGTTCTTTAAACAGTTATTTATTCAGTTTTTACATAATTTCATTATCATGGTTCAAAGAAAAAAAAAATGTTTTACCCAAGATCAGCCTTTCACAGTATTATGAAATATTGAATCTCTCTGTGATGTGCGAATTCCTGCAGATGTTCTATAATATTGAACAAGTAACCTATGGTCGTACAATTACAGTGAAGTAATATTCTCTGTAGTAGAGGGGCTATGCTATCTCACTTCCTTCATCTACATAGAGGACAACAGCTAATTCTCTAGGTGTTAGTATCTTAGGATACACAATAGCTATTTATGAATCTTTTATGTTATCAGCTGAACTCCGCTTTAGAAGGAACTTCTGTAGCACACCCCATGTTACGGCAATTGAGCCAGTATATACTACCTGTGGCCGTGGAACCATTAAGTAAGTAGGTCTTCAAGTTACTTATTTATACTTAGTAGATTATACCTCCTTTTTTTTTAAAATTTAATTTGTACTTTATAAACAAATGTGATTAGCAAGCCAGCATTTGGGTTTTTTTTAAATTTAATAAGTTAATAACAAAAAATATTTTCCTGAGTATGTCACCAAGTATGCCGTGCCAAATCACAAGCCAAGGGCAAGATTTATTGTGCTAATAACAATAAATTGTGATACAAAGATTCTCAAAAGTATCTTCTGCTAGATGGATCTGAAAAATATCTGAAAAATATCAGACCTTCAGGTAGAAGGTCTGAAAAATACAAAAAGTTAACGAGGAAAGGCCTAGGGTAAACCTTACGTCATGGTTGCAGCTTACTATTTGTTTGAACTAAATCTTATTGCATTAAAAACTGAATTAACACTTCCTACTTGGGATCTATTATGAACCATATAAAACTAATAATACTTTAGCTTTAAAACAAACACATAAACAAATTAAAAAAAAACCAAAGAAAATAATCCAGTCTAATTAATTTAATTAATGAAGACATCTAAAACCAATATTGTATTGGTGATTAAGAAGTAATGCCTCTTCAGATGTAATCAGGGAAATAAGAATTGTTCAAAAATTAGAAAAACTCCTGGCGTTTTCAGGATATACATATTACATGTGTGCCTTTTGATATTTTGTATCTAGTTAGTAATACATGCATGCCAATAAGTTAGGTCTACCAGATCATCAACATCTCATGCTACAAGATTTCAATACATTTTAAATAATTGCAATCACACAGCTATAAATTGTTAGCTTTTCAATGGATGCATCCTGCTTTAAATGTTTCTAGACAGATTTAAGTACTGGATAACAGAATTAGATAAGAGTATCAGCTAAAATAGATTGCTATATGCTAAGCAGTGTTAGATGTGGCCTTTATTAATGTGAAAATTTTTTTGGTATCTAATTAACTCCTAACTCTTGAGAACTATATCTACAAATATTGGATATAAAATGTGGACTATTTTCCCAAAGAGTTTCTGCTTCTCTTCATTCTGTGCACAATGTCTTCTTTGACAATAAGTAATCTTTAATACTAACCAGGACTAATTTTCCTTAAATTGGCATTCATTAGGTTTCCAACATTCTTAAAACATATCTTCAGTTAATTTTCTATCCTAATGTATAATATGTTACTTCTATTACAAGTGCAATATGTAATACAAAAAGTACACTGGTATTTTAGGACTGTCATTAATAGAATCTCACATGTTGGCATGAAATACTTGAAGTCTACAAAACAGAGGTGTCTATTTGACATTCTTTTAATTCCATCAGACTAGCTTAAATTAATTATATTGCAGATGGATATTAAAATGTAGAAATATCCCTATTACTGAGAATCATAATTGATATCCACAACTGAATTTACAAGAGGGCTGAGCTCAACATGCATGAGATCCCTTTTCAGAATATCTAACGAAGGAGAAAAGAGGAAGACAATTTTTTCATTTTCTATATAAAATCATAAAAATTAAATTAAAATAAATTAAATAAAAATAGAATATTTACACTTCTGGCATGGAATTAAATTTCAGAAGTCTAATTGACTGCTATTTCCCATTTGGATATTAATAATTTTCTTAAATATTAATAATCTGTTTCCTCTGACTGATGTAATAAATTCATGTTTTTTTGTTGTTATTTGATACTCCAACCGTCTGTAGAACAGAAATCTATTGATTGGGAAGAAAATGAATGTAAAATTAATAATTACTGAAAAGGTTCTAAGAAAGTAGAAGTTGCAAAAATCAAGAAAATAGTTAGTTCCAATAAGTTTTGTATCATCACTATGATAATCCTGGATAATCTAGTGTGTTCAGACCTTCCAAGTAACCTCTGTACAATGACAAGGTTGCTAATTCACTCACTTTTAGTTATCAAATAGTTTGTGATTGGGGAGTTAAATAACCATCAAGGAATAGATGACTTAGTACTCAGTAACATATCTTCTTGTCATCCAACATACCACTAGCCATGTGGGAAAAAATAATCCAACATTCGCCAGCTGGTATTTTTTATTTGTATGGCTCACTGCCAACTGGCTGTCATTTCCTTAGTCACAGTGGAATGGGAAACTAGCTTCTTGCTGTACATACATACTCACTTCTAGTTGTACTCTGCCCCAGGAATAAACTAATTGCTGCTGTAAAACACTGTAAGCACTTCACTCAGAATTCATCGATGAACCCTGAGAGAGAGGGATGTAAAATTCTGCCAGCTGGCCTTTTGGCTTTGACTAGCCAATTGACTAGCCCATTGTACTCGAAGAGCAGGTTCGGGATCATCTGAGGAACCTAAAGGTGCACAAGTCCATGGGACCTGATGAGATCCATCCACGGGTCCTGAGGGAACTGGCGGATGAAGTTGCCAAGCCACTGGCTATCGTATTTGAGAAGTTGTGGCGGTCTGGTGAGGTCCCCGATGACTGGAAGAGAGGGACCATAACCCCAATTTTTAAAAAGGGGAATAAGGAAGACCCGGGTAACTACAGGCCGGTCAGCCTCACCTCTGTGCCTGGCAAGGTCATGGAGCAGATTCTCCTGGAAACCATGCTAAGGCACATGGAGAGCAAGGAGGTGGTTGGTGACAGCCAACATGGCTTCACCAAGGGCAGATCGTGCCTGACCAATTTGGTGGCCTTCTATGGTGGGGGGACAGCATCGGTGGACAAGGGACGAGCAACAGATATCATGCATCTGGACTTGTGCAAAGCTTTTGACACTGTCCCGCACAACATCCTTCTCTCTAAACTAGAGAGACATGGATTTGATGGATGGACCACTCGGTGGATAAGGAGTTGGCTGGATGGCCGCACTCAGAGAGTGGTGGTCAACAGCTCAGTATCCATGTGGAGACCGCTCACGAGTGGCGTCCCTTAGGGGTCCGTGCTGGGCCCAGCCCTGATCAACATCTTTATCGGCGACTTGGACAGTGGGATAGAGTGCACCCTCAGCAAGTTCGCCAATGACACCAAGTTGTGTGGTGCCGTTTTCACGCTGGAAGAGAGGGATGCCATCCAGAGGGACCTTGACAGGCTGGAGAGGTGGGCCTGTGCCAACTCATAACCTTCAACCAGGCCAAGTGCAAGGTCTTGCACCTGAGTCATGGCAATCCCAGGCACAAATACAGGCTGGGCAGAGAATGGATTGAGAGCAGCCCTGAGGAGAAGGACTTGGGAGTGCTGGTGGACGAGAAGCTTAACATGAGCAGGCAATGCGCCCTTGAGGCCCAGAAGGCCAACCGCATCCTGGGCTGCATCAAGAGAAGCATGGCCAGCAGGTCGAGGGAGGTGATTCTCCCCCTCTACTCTGCCCCGGTGAGACCCCACCTGGAGTACTGTGTCCAGTTCTGGAGACCCCAACACAAGAAGGACATGGGCCAGTTGGAGAAGGTCCAGAGCAGGGCCACAAAGATGATCAAAGGGCTGGAGCACCTCTCCTATGAGGACAGGCTGAGAGAGTTGGGGCTGTTCAGCCTGCAGAAGAGGAGGCTCCGGGGAGACCTTATGGCGGTCTTCCAGTACCTCAAGGGGGCCTACAAGAAAGATGGGGAAAGGCTGTTTAGTAGGGGCTGTTGCAATAGGACGAGGGGTAATGGTTTTAAAATAGAGACGGGTAGATTTAGATTAGAAATTAGGAAAAAATTTTTTATGATGCGAGTTATAGAATACTGGCACAGGTTGCCCAGAAAGGTGGTGGAGGCCCCATCCCTGGAAATGTTCAAGGCCAGGCTGGATGAGGCTCTGAGCAACCTGATCTAGTTGGGGATGTCCCTGCTCCTTGCAGGGGGGTTGGACTAGATGACCTTTGAAGGTCCCTTCCAACCCTAACCATTCTATGATTCTATGATTCTATGATAGTTGGCTGCCAATAAGCTGTTCACACTGGAATACTTAAGAAAGAAAAAGTCTAACAACATATAAATTACATTCAGCTTCTCTTGCTTATTCTGATCATTCTTTTCTTCATGTATCTCAGGCAGTATAGCTGGAGAAGAAGTTTGTTCTGGTTTTGTTAGTGAGGGGGGGCCTAAGGTGGTAGCTTCTGTAGGAAACTGCTAGAAGTTGCTCCCCTTTGTTCAGTGGACTCAGCCGGGCCTAGGGCGGAACCGCTGCTGGCCAAGGCCGAGCCGATTGGTAGCAGAATGTCCCGTGATAACGCCTCTGCAGTAGCGTATTTAAGAAGGGGAAAACAGAAAAAGAGGAGGAGAGATGTGAAGCAGCTGAGCTGCTGAGGGGGAGGCACAGGCCTCATGGGCCTTGCAGGCCTCACCCTCTGGCCTCTCGCCAGGCAGTCGACTGGGCCCAACTCGGCCCGGCCTGGCTGCAAGAAGTGGAGAGGAGATGAGAAGTGAGTAAGATGTAAAAAGGATCCTGAGAGGCGTCTGCCAGCCTGTTGTGAGGAATGGCTACAGACACAAAGGTCAGTGAAGAAGGAGGGGGAGGAGTAACATGGCTCCTGGCCAAGATTCCCCTGCAGCCTGTGGTGGAGACCATGGTGGAGCAGGTTGTCCCCCTGCAGTTCATGGAGGTCCATGGAGGGGCAGAGATCCACCTGCAGCCCGTGGAGGACCCCACGCCAGAGCAGGTGGAGGCCTGAAGGAGGCTGTGGCCCATGGAGGGCCCGCTGGGACAGCTGTTCTGGAGGGGCTGCACCCCATGGAATAGATGACCCACGCCGGAGCAGTTTCACGAAGGACTGTGGCCCATGGGAGGGACCCCATGCTGGAGCAGAGGAGGAATGTGAGGAGTTCTTCCCCCGAGGATGACACAGCGGCGTAAAACAACGCGTGATGAAGTGACAATGCCCCCCATTCCCTTCCCCGCCCCGCCCCTGTGCGGCTCTTGGGAGGTGAGGTAGTAGAGATAATGTTAAACTTGGGAAGAGGGAGGGGTTGGGGGAGGTTATCTTGTTCCCTGTCTCTTTCTCCTGCTAATTTTAGAAATAAATGAGTGTTTTCCCCCAAATCAAGTCTGTTTTGCTCGTAACGGTAACTTTAAGGATTTCTCCCTGTCCTTATCTCAAACCTTGAGCCGTTTTTTTTATATCATCTCCCCCTGTTCTCTCAGAGGGTGGGGGGTGTGAGAGAGAGACTGCATAGTCTGGTCCCGATCAGGGCTGAACTACGACAAAGGTATACATCTTGTCATCTGTCTGGCAACGAAGCTTTAGTTTTTATTGTAAGTTTACAGGGTGTAGTCTAGCATAGCTATGTCTCAAGTGATACCTCTCCTATTTTTTTTTCTTAGATACTTGATCAAAAGTTAAGGAGATTCTTCTTTCTCAAAGGTTTTTTTCCTTTGTTTGCTTGTTTATTTTTTAATGTTTCTTCACAGTCAGTCTAAATGTTCCCTCTGTTCACTTATTCTCTTGCCACATAACACTCCTCCTTCACAGCTTTGCTTTTCACTTTTCCATTTGCTGCCCTTTGTAGTCAGACACAAGTTTATGTGTTCCCTTAAATGATGCAGTTGCACTTTCTCCTTCCCCCTATTGCCAAAAAAAAGTACACTTTATCTCATCAATACATGTGCACCGTGGGCATGGAATTGTCATTCACAAAAGAGAAAACTCTGTTTCCTGAGAAGCACTTCTTACGTATAGACACCTGCAGGTCTATGAATTGTTGTTACTAGGTTTGACTAGGGAACTTAATATGTGACTCTATTCTAATTTACCAGATTTATTCTGATTGCAATAGAAACTCTAAATTCCAGTAGATTAAATAATAAATTTGACTTCTCGTTTGAGAAATGAAAAATATAGGTCATTCCCTCACAGATAATATATCACCAGAACCTTCAGCCATTTGATGCCATGTAGTGAATGACAAAGGACTCTTTTTCTGAAAACTCTGAAATACTTAAATTGTCTGACACTAGGATCCTATCTGGTTCTTGGTGGTGTAAAATGTTCTAAAGGTCTGAAATCATATTATAAGTTTTCCTTTATGTTGAGTATCCATCTGAGTTGACTGTCAGGTGCTCAATAAATAATAGAACAAGTCTACTGCCATCACAATTACAAGGGCAAGATTCTAAACCCTTGCATGGTAGGAAATAACCACTTAGTATTTCTGATTTGGTTGACATAACATTCCCCAGAGACTTGCCATCTTGCAAGCAGCAATTACATAGGTTAATCAATACAAATTCTTTCTGACAGTTTTAGGGTTTTTTTTTTTTAGAAAGAAGGAAAAGAAAGACATTTTAGAGGATAACCGTTTTTGTTGCAATTACTTTAGACAGACAGGAAGACTCTGTTTCACAAAGTATTATATTGTTTCAAATAGACTATTCGCAGAAGGTCAAGACAATCACTAAAAAGCCATCTGAAATATTATGTACAGTTTTGATTATCTTTGTTCAAGAAAAAATGAATTCAGTTTGAAACAGGTCAAGAAAAGGGCTTTTCGTGTAATCAAGGAAATTGTCAGTCAGTATTAAAATTTGTAGAGTCTGACTTGATAATCTAGCCAAAAGGAGGTAGAGAAGAGAATAGAATTTTATCAATGTGTCTGTGAAGGGAGGATAGGATGAAAATGAGGTACTGAGCAATGGTAATGGACATTCCACACCCTAGAATGTAGATAAACAAGTTATAAGTAAATTTAAGCTTAAAACGAAAAAGTAGATATTAACTGTCAGTAGAGTTCTTGGAAACAACAATGGGAACCTGATATACTTGTGAATAAAAAGTGTTTTAGGAACAGTTAAGGGCAAACTTTGGATAAAGTTGCATACAGCCTTACTAAGTGGTAAGAGCTAGTTGCCTGCAAGATAAATCACAGTATCACAGAATGGTTGAGGTTAGGAGGACCTCTGGAGGCCATCTAGTCTAATGAGCCTGCCCAAGCAGGCTTGACCTGAGCATGCTGTCCTGGATCATGTCCACATGACTTTTGAAGATTTCAAAGGACAGAGGCTCCACAAGCTCTCTGGGTAACCTGTTCCCACGCTCAGTCGTTTCCCACAGTAAAAAAAAAATGTTTTCTTATGTTAAGCAGAAACCTCCTGTGCTTCAGTTTGTGTCCTCTTGTCCTGTTATTGGACACCATTGGAAAGCACCTCCATCTTCTTGACACTCTCCCTTCAGATATTTGTAAACATTCATTAGATCTTTCCAAAACAAGAGATAAAGTATGTACTGAGAGTCATTGACTGGTAAGTCGTGTTCTACAAAAAATTATTTCAAAGCTTGCATTTCTGATATCCTGAACTCTTTATACTAGCTGCTTTGTTTCATTCTTTTGTCTTTGTGCTAGCAAAGCTTATTTTCCCTCTGCTGCAGTCTGGAAGTGTTCATGCATTCTTTCATAATGGCTGGAACAAAGCTTCTAAAAACACCAACCAGGTAAACTTGAGGATAAATAACTGCTCATGTTGAAGTTTTGGGTAAGCATATGAAGTCTTAGCATATGCAGACTCTTTGGGCATGGAATTGTCATGTTTCTGACTATCTGACCACAAAGGGTAGCTTCTGTAAGAGTAAGCAGAGTCATGTGTTGTGCTTTGCAGACTGCTATAACACTGTGAATCATTTGTGCTACATCTGAATTACTATAGTTTTCTGAGATGGCAATGTGAAGTAGTTGATCCCATGGACTTGTTTAAATCCAGTAATTTATGCCTCTACCTAAATGCAAAAATCCAAAAAGTTGCCACATAACCACCTGTTTGCTAAGATGACTTGATTTAATATGAAGTGTCTAAATTGATATCCATATTTATAGCTTTTGTTCTCTAGGAAAATTTCCTTCAAGAATCTTTTTTTGCTATGGTACTCCTCAACACTTAACAAATCTGTCATTCTCAGTTAAAGCATCTTTAAGTGAAAAAAAAAAAAGCAGAATTTGAGATTATTTTCATGTGGTCACACAGTCAAATCACAGGAAGATTAAACAACTTACTTTATCCTTGAAAGACTGTCAGAATAATAGTTTGCATCATTCTGCCTTTGTATTTATGTGTTCCACTAAATAACAGACATGCTTATTGTCAGTGATGGCACTATAAAACAAACTGAATCAAAACCTGACTGCTGTAGCAAATATGTCTATGGATGGAACTAGTTCATTTCTTATTAAATGCAAGCAATATGGAAAACAGATAAAATAAGGAGTATAAACAGAGCTTCTTAAATGCAGTTGATGATTGACCTGAGAAAGTATAGAGCAGGGGATGAGAATTATGCCATTGCAGATCTCATGTCCAAAAAAAAAAAGAAGAAAAATATTTTTTAAAAGCTCTTCTAGTTAGTCTTATAGTTAATAATGAAACACTGAAATTAATATTTTATTTAGAAACAAAAGGTGCAAATATCAATGGAGCTTTAATTATTTCTCACTGTTGGGTTTTATTACAAATATTGAAAACATGAAACAGGAGGAATATAACTACGACTTCTGTTCTTGTAATGAGTCAAAGCATGGAAAAGATTAAGTAAAAAAAGGACGCATCTAAAATTGAGGTAGGCAGAATTCTGAATTAGAAAGCCTATTCAGCTGGTTTGATATACATATATAAATACAGACAAATTATACAATATTATACATACATTTTTGTGTAAAAACACACACCTATCATTTCACACTTGTTTAGGGAGTTCTTATACACATCCCACAGATTTCAAAGAGCAAGGTAGTACAGCACCTGCCTTGTACCAAAGTTAAATCAACACTTGGATAGCTCTCCTAAAGTATCCTCTTAAGGTTTTAATATATACTAGTAAAATTTAACAGTATGTAAAATTGTTTTAACATCATTTTCTACTTGTAGATGGGTTCTGGTAGTTGTCATTTTTCCACAGGTCAGTAATCTATATATGAATATCTATATTGATATATAATCAATAACCTATAGATGAAAACTTGCATACAAAGAAGTAAGGTGACTGTTCCTTTCCATTGGCATAGTGTATTCAAACTCTTTCTTCCTAGTCCCTATTTTGGAACAGAAAATCTCTTAACCTTCCTACTACTGTTCTATTGAAAAAAACCCCAGAGATGTATAATTGTATACAGAAATATATGTGTCTATGTACATGTACGTATGCTTACAGGTTTTTTTATATATACATACAGGATATACACATACATACATACAAGTATAAGTATATAAATATACATATGTAAAATATATACACATGTATGTATAATCATATCTATGTACATAAATATATCTATGTGTATCTATCTATCTATCTATCTAACTAAGTAACTATCTATATATCTATTTCCTAGGATCCTAGACAATAGAGAGCAGGACAAGGCAAATGAGGACACGTTCACTATAAAAGGGAATAGTTGACTTCCAGGCTTTGATGCCTGGGGTAGTTTATTTAAACTGAATTATTATATTACACAGTATGCACCTTTTACTAAAATTTCTATTGACATTTCCTTCTGCTATCTGAAATTTTGATGTGCACAGTTGTATCTGGATAGTTTTATTCCAATTTTATGTATGGTTTCATATCTTCTCATTAGCATATGTGTAAAATTGCCTTGAAAAATATTCATGTTCTAACACCTCTAACAAAGTCATCCTATTTGTTTTCTGCCTTTTTTTCCTCTTCACTGATGTGAGTAATCATTCTGTGGCCTACTGAAGTGCAGTTCCAGTTTCAGTTGGATGGCATCCTTAAAAGTTTGGAAAATATAGTTACTCATAGCAAATAAGCACAATGTCAGTATGGTTCTCTGCTCAATCAATTCCATACAAAACAAGCTTAAAAGTGACTTATTCCATGGTTTGTCACATAACATGCTAGTTTTGTGTTCAAATGTGGATAACATACCCAAAAGTTTTCTACCAGCAGGATGACTTCCTATATAGCAAAATTAATCTGCTCTGTTACATTATTAACTCTTACTATTTCCTTCTTCATCATTATTATCAGAATTAAGAGAATTAATTAAAAATATTTTGAACTCCTAGAAGCCTTCAAGTTGTACGTCTTCTAAGACATACAAAATAAAGCTATTTTTCACATAAATTTACACTACGTCTGCATTTCCTTGTAAAAAATATCTCCTCCTTGTGCCAGATAATCCAGTTTCAGAGCCAATTTTATTTTTTTTGTGATTATTTCTCTGCAACTGAAAAAAAAATAGGTAAGTGCCCCACAAAGCAAAATCTAATACTTCTCAGAGCTTCTGGATACAAAACTCCATATTCTTTTCTCTCAACACACTCTTCTTTTGAGAAGCAGTGCTCTTCCTCAGGGACATTTGCTATGAGCGTTATCAGAGTTAAAATTTTAGCTGTCCTTTGGGCAACTCAGCCACCAATATGAGGTATTTGTTTTCAACAGCTTTTGTTGTCTATCCAAAGGCCTTTCATGGGAATGCAACTCTTCATAATGTTACTCAGTGGACAGAATTCATAGCAGTCAAGATCATGTTTTCAAAATAATTTTCAGTGTTAAAGAAGCTAGAACAAGATCCCTGTATAGTCTTCTTTTTAGTTTTGTGCACTAGCTAGCCAGAAAGATGCAAATTGTATTCCCATTGTCCCCATTAGCATTTTGACCTTTAGTTGTAGAGCAAACTGTTCTTAAAATCAATGCACATTAGACTTTTGAAGCTCCAAATATTGGGCAATATGGGAAGAAAAACTAACGGCTGTAATAATATTCAAATAAAAACCCAATTTTTGTATTTTCTGGGATTCATACATCCCTTTATCTTTGAGGCACTAATTAAAATAATTCAGACAGCTCTAAAGAAAGAGACTGTAAAAAATTATGCCTGTTATGAAGGCCTATACAACTTATATGTGTAAGAAAAGAATCAAACTCAAGAAATTATAACATCCGTTATGTAGTCAAAGCAATTACATAACATATGATTATGTAGATAGTATGAAAATTGATGGTTAGTTAAATGTGAACCAAGCGGCATGTATGATACATTGTTAAATAAAGCAAGCTGTTTGAATCTTTATACCAGACCACAGGTGAAAATTATTCTGGTAATACAATCTATATTTAGACATAGCACTATGACAGATTTTCTACATTATGCTGAAGGCATCTAAGCTTGCATTTGAATATGTTCTCCAGGAAAATTCAATGCTGTGTAATTTTCCCTCCAATATCTCATTAGAATACATCTTCTATACGTATATACTTTTGTTTTGGAATTATTTATGTATTTTTGTGCATGTAAACTTTATATACTTACCCTACACTTTATTATGGCCATGCAGTTCTTGCTGGTATACCAGAGAAGTTTAAGTGCATGGTGATTCTTATTCACTTCTTGCATGTGACCTTTAGGTACTAGGGATGATTGATATTCTGCATTCTCCTTTTCATTGTGGAAGATGTTGGCTTTTTAGTAACTTTTCACTGTGCTGATTCTACTACTCAATACTGAATGTACTTCAGTAGTAGTGTTTTGTTAGGTTGATTTTGAGTTTATACAGCTGAACTTCTCAGCTAGTAAAAGTTAAGTAAAAGTAATGTTGACATGATGTCCTGAAACAATTGTCCACAGTTGTAAAGTAGATATAAAACTCTTCCTTATTTATTAAATTGTTATCACATAACAATGATGTGTGCAGTCTGCTGCCTTAGAAGCAGAATTCACTTCCCACACAATAACACGAAGTGTAATTTATTAACGTTTGTGTAATATGAAAATATAGAGATACAATAAAGTAAAAAGTTGTCATTATTTTACTGGATTTACAATGAACATGGTATATCTATAGCAGTTGAGGTTATTGAGATATTTCTCTGAAAAATTCTTAAAAGGTTAGATGTTGTTATAGCCTTTTGAGGTAAGCTATTTGATTTAGATCGTGTTTGAAAATTGATTTTGAAATCCTAAATATTAATTAATTATGTGTCTGCATTTTCTATGTTAAAGCAAAACAGGAAAGGGCTTGGAGAAGGCAAGCAGAAGACTTACGGTACTTCATACTGTACTCAGGTTTGACAATCCACAATAATTGCTTTACCTACATTTTAAAAAATTTCTAGCCAGTTAGTAAACAGAGTGGTAAGTGCACCTTTGGTACACCAAATCTACTTCTCAAGTAGATTTCCACTAGTGACGTGAGTGACATTTCCAAAAAAGCTGTTCATGTAATCTCGAATACCTACTGCACAATTTAGTATTTCACAGAAATAATTTGTGGTCTACAAAAAGCTACAGAAAGACTTTAATCTCTGAATTCAAGCACGAAGTAGCCAGAAGGTATAGTTATAAATGTATTTTCTTTCACCTGCAGAGAGAATATTTCCTTGATCTGTTTATAATATATTCAAATATCTTTCTGCTGCCCTGTTTACACTTAATAGAGTACTAAATTATTTTTCACTAGCTAATTTCAGCTAGTAGAGCAGCATTCTGAAGATTATACAGACATTTGGCCATTGATTGCTGATAAAGTATGGGGTATGCAATTGTCAAAACTTCATTTCACACTTCCTCATCCACTGAGCTGTTGGCTTAGCCTATTGTCAATAGACAATACTAATGAATTAAAGATATTTTGTGAAGATTATTCTGTGCTCTGTCCATAATACTTTTAAAGATGTCTTCTGTAGATACTTAAAAATTATTTTAGCCAAAACTTTGCCATGAAAAGAGATCAAATGTAAAAAGAAAAATAGTTCATGATTACTTCATAATCAAAATAAACACTTCAGTTTAATAAATGTCTGCTGAAAGCCAGTATCACTATCACAAATAAATTTTGTTTGTTCTTGGCTCAAACTCTTGTTTTAATAATGTTCTAGTACTTCTGGTTTTAGTAATTAGTATTACAGTGAATGATATCAGTAATAAAGCCCTCTGTATCATGTCTTCCCTGTTTTTGTTACTCTGGGAAAGCATTTTTTTTTTTTAAAGTATCACTCAAGTAATTTTGCTAAGTTATCTGTTCTTTTGTTCAGCATTCATTCACTACCAATTTGCTGAATCAGTTGTCCACTTTTTTTTTGGGAAAAATAATCTGGAGCTTCTTTGTTACAGAAAATCTTGGTGAATATTGAATATATAAAGCAGCCAGAGGTCAATACCCTCTATTATGAAAAGAAGTAGGACAGAAATACTGTCAGTATTTTTATTCCATATTGATCTTTATAAAAATGTAAAATATTAAAAAAGGATTTCACCTCAGTGACTTCTACTGACTGTATTAATCATATAAGTGGTGCGTTGAAGGCATCTGGCAGCAGAATCTGCACTCCGTCACTCATTCACTGCCCTGCAATGGGATGAGAGGATAGAACTGAAAGAGTAAAAGTGGGAAAAACTCATGGGTTGAGGTGAAGATAGTTTAATATAAGAAGGAAAGAGAAGAAAGGGGAAAAAAAAATGCAAAGGCAATCACTCATCACCTTCCATCAGGAGACTGATGTTAAGTCAGTCTGCAAGAAATGGTTAAGTTGGAAAAACTGCCTCCAGTTTTATTGCTGAGCATGATATTATATAGTATGGAACATCTCTTTGGTCACTTCAGGTCATCTGTCCCAATCCCTTGTCCATTCTCACCCTGCATGCTGAGGGGCAGCATGAGATACAGAGAATCATAGAATCATACAATAGATTGCCTTGGAAGGGACACTTTAAAGCCATCTAGTCCCACCCCCCTACAAGAAGCAGGGACATTTCCAACCAGATCAGGTTTCCCAGAGCCCTGTCCAACCTGGTCTTGAATATTTCCTGGGATGGGGCATCAACCACGTCTCTGGAAAACCTTTTCCAGTATTCCACCACCCTCATTGTAAAAAATTTTTTCCTTGTATCAAGTCTGAATCTACTTCCTCCTATTTTAAAACCATTGCCCCTTTTCTTATCACAACAGGCCCTGATAAAGAGCTTCTCCCCATCTTTCCTATAATTCCCCTTTTAGTACTGTAAGATGGCTATAAGGTCTCTGCGGACCCTTTTCTTCTCCAGGCTGAAGAGCCCCAGCTCTCTCAGTCTGTCCTCATAGGAGACATGCTCCAGCCCTCTTATCATTTTCGTGGCCGTCCTCTGGACTCACTCAACAGGTCAATACCCTTCTTATGTTGTGGGCTCCAGAGCTGGATCCAGTACTCCAGGGGTCTCAGGAGACCAGAGTAGAGGGGTAGAATCACTTCCCTAAACCTGCTGGCCATGTTTCTTTTGATGCAACTGAGGATGCAGTTGGCTTTCTAGGCTGGCTCAGCTTCTTATCCACCAGTACTACAAGTGCTGCTCACAATCTATTCTCCACTCAACCTCTATTTCTGCTTGAGATTGCCCCAATCCATGTGCAGGACCTTGCACTTGGCCTTGTTCAGCTTCATGATGTTCTCACAGGCTGTTGTTGTTTTGTTTAGTGAGGGGGGGCCTAAGGTGGTAGCTTCTGTAGGAAACTGCTAGAAGTCGCTCTCCTTTGTTCAGTGGGCTCGGCCAGGCCTAGGGTGGGCCCACTGCTGGCCAAGGCCAAGCCAATTGGTAGCAGAATGTTCCATGATAACGACTCTGAGATAACGTATTTAAGAAGGGGAAAACAAAAAAAAAAAAAAAAAGAGAAGATGTGAAGAAGCTGAGCTGGGCCAGAGGCACAGAGGGCGAGGCGTGGGCCTCGTGGGTCTTGCAGGCCTCACCCACTGGCCTCTTGCCAGGCGGCCGACTGGGCCTGACTTGGCCCAGCCCAGCTGCAAGAAGTGGAGAGGAGATGAGATGGATGATGTGAAGAGATTCTGAGAGGCGTCTGCCAGCCTGTTGTGAAGAACTTTTCTTGTGAGAGAAACAGCTGCAGACATCAAGGTCAGTTCAGAAGGAGGGGGAGTATAATGTGGCTCCTGGCCAAGATTCCCCTGCAGCCTGTGGTGACGACCATGGTGGAGCAGGTTGTCTCCCTGCAGCCCATGGAGGTGCACAGTGGAGCAGAGATCCACCTGGAGCCCATGAAGGACCCCACACTGGGGGAGGTGGATGCCTGAAGGCAGCTGTGGCCCATGGAGGGCCCACTGGGGCAGCTGTTCTGGAGAGACTGCACGCCGTGGAAGAGATGACCCATGCCAGAGCAGTTTCACAAGGGACTGTGGTGTATAGGTGGGACTCCACAATGGAGCAGGGGAGGAATGTGAGGAGTTCTTTCCCTGACTATGAAGCAGTGGCATAAAACAAAGCGTGATGAACTCACTGCAACCCCCATTCCCTCTTCCCACCCTGTGCCTCTCGAGGGGGGAAGGTAGTAGAGATAATATTAAGTTTGGGAAGAGGGAGGGATGGGGGGAGGTTATCTTGTTCTCTGTCTCATTATCCTGCTGTTTGTAGTAATAAATGAATAGTTTTCCCCAAGTTGAGTCTGTTTTGCCCGTAATGGTAACTTTAAGGATTTTCTCCCTGTCCTTATCTCAAACCTCGAGCTGGTTTTTTTTTTTTTTTTGTATTATCTCCCTCTATTCTCTCAGAGGCTGGGGGGAGTGAGAGAGAAACTGCGTAGTCTGGTCCTGATCGAGGCTGAACTACGACACAGGCCCACTTCTGCAGCCTGTCAAGGTTCCTCTGGATGGCATCCCTTCCCTCCAGCACATTGATTGTACCACATAACTTGGTGTCATTGACAAACTTGCTGATGGTAAACTGTATCCCAATGTCCATGTAACTGACAAAGGTTTTAAAGAGGGTTGGTCCCAACACTAACCTCTGAGGAATGCCACTCATCACTGGTCTCTTCTCGTTGGCTCCTCTGTCACTTGCAGGAGGAAGTTATCATCCACACATTCCAGAAACCTCCACAGCAGCAAGAAGGTCGTGATGCTATACAAGCACTGTTCCGCAACAGGTAAAATATTAGTGTGTTACCATCACTACTTGATCGTAAATCCAAACCAGAGCACCATATGGGCTGCTATGAAGAAAATTGACTTCACCCCAGCAACACTAAATACACAGGACATCATCAAATAGAAATTGTGAAAGTGATGAATAAGGATGAACATTTGAACTGTTGTATTTGTGTACACCTGCACATGTGTATGTGATTATATTTGGTTGTTCTTCTTAGTCCTTAATCTCCATTTAGGGAATTTAAATATTTTTGGTTGAAAGAAGGCCTGTAGTTACAATAGGATGGCAATAGCTGAAAACAACATCTAATGGGGCATTCAATATTTTACAAGAGGAAATAATAAAATTTTATGTTTTTAGAGGATTGTTAACTGCTAACAAACTTCCCAGAAGAACATATACTGCTGTCTCTGGAGTAATGTGGCAGGGTGGAACTTTTATTATTTTCATTTAATTATTTAATTATTTAATTATTTTAGGAAGTCTGGGTGTAGGTGCTGTTAAACCTAAACTAGTTCCTTTAAAGGTATATAAGACCATAGCAGGTTGAATAGACACACTTTCTCAACTAACTGTGTTCCTACATGTTCCTAAGACTCCACTAGCTAGGGTGCATTCAAGAAAACCATATGAATTTCCAGAAATTAAAATATGGTGTCATGATGCAGAGAATCAAGTCATGCTTCTAGATTGAGGGTAGTGATATGCAAGAAACATGCCTGAAAAGGAAGAATCTAAGAGGAAAGCTTAGGTAGGGTGGATAACTTGCTGAGGGTGTAGTGCAGAGCGCTGGCTAGAATGCTAAGAGCAGCAATGTCTATATAAGCAGGGGAATGCTTGAAAAAAAAAAAAAAAGAAGGAAATGATAGGAAAATATGCCTGCATTGAGAGAGACTTCATGAGCTCAATCTGTGACTTATTGAACAGAAAGTTAAATGTCGACTTGATTATCAACCTAAAGAACCAATATGGAAGACAGAGGAGTCACAATATACATACAGAATAATGTACACTACAAATAATTTGTTTGCTGATAGTTGTAGCTAGACAAATTTAGAAACATCACCTAGCTGTGTGGTGTTTTGGGGGATTTTTTTTTCTTTAAAAGAAGAAAAATAAGTTCATCCTATAAAAACTAGGTAACATTGTGAAAGAGGTCATATCACAGAAACAGCAATTAATTTGTAGAAGTCTCTGACCTTTTTTTGTACAGAATGTTAAACACTAGACCATGCCTATTGGGCTTTATAATCATTTAGTTTAATCAAAGTCATGTGACTTCAAGGGTGGTGCAATGTCAAAAGTCATTGGTTACAATCAATGAAATAAAGTAAACTACTGAAACTGTGGTGTTGTAGGCAAGGAATCAATTATTCCAATCTTCTTTCAAGATAAACAGCAGATGGAGATTAACTCCTTTACTGGAGTGAAATGGTAAAAACAATAACAGCCAGTGTGTGAAACACTAGCAAATACAAGACAGCTCAGAAGTTAAACTGTCTCTATCAAGGGACTGAAAGCATTTTAGGCTGAATGAAAATGTAGAGAATTCTGTACTAACCTTGTGGAATAGGTAGCATTTGAGAGTTTAGGCAGCCAGGATTGAACAAAGTTACACAAAGTGAGAACAAAAGTGACATTACCAACTGAGGAGATGGAGAGATAAGTTTTTTTTTTTTTGGGGGGGGAAAAAAAAAGTGACCAGCAAAAGAGCTGCAACTACCAACAGAAAAATTCTTCTACATTTTGTTTTATTCTACTTTGAGGAAACAATAAACAAACAGGACTGCCTGAAACTACCTGCTTTTTTACAATGAGGGTGATAAAACACTGGAACAGGTTGCCCAGAGAGGTGGTGGATGCCCAGTCCTTGGAAACTTCCAAGGCCAGGTTGGATGAGGCTCTGAGCAACCTGATCTAGTCAGGGATGTCCCTGGTCCTTGCAGGGGGGTTGGACTAGATGACCTTTAAATGTCCCTTCCAACTCAAACTATCCTATGATTCTATTCTATCATAAGCATCAGTTTTTCATCTTCATGGAAATATCTAACATCCCACATAATGGCTAACAGCTTGAGATACATGGCTATTTATTCGCTACCGTTTCTTAAGATTTGTCTTTTCTTAAGGATTATATTTGTTTAGATGCATTTTGAATTATATTATAATGTAATACGTGTCATTATAGTACATCAGAGGTAATAACTATTTTAAATAATTCTTTGTGAAAGCAAAAATAAATAAAAAATTAGCTATACAGTGGAACAGCTAATGCTTTGTAGATTACTGTGTAGAGTAGTGTTTAAGTAGATGTATTTTAAAAGTAGAAATAATTTTTAATCTGGTGAAATCTTAACATTCATGGAGTACAAAACTATATCTATTCAATGATAAGAAAAATGATTAATGCTGAGTTTGTTGCTGGTATATTTTTATCTTACGGTAATTAGCAGTTAAAGAGAGACAAGGAATAAGTTTTAGGTTGTGTAGCTGGATTTCATGAATAATACAGAAAGTTATGCAGAAAGACTAGAAATATCTTAGGCTCATATACCTAACTTCATTTAGGGTTAGAAATGTAGCCAGATCTAATAGAGATCAATATCGCAGATAATCTTACATCTAACTTAGAACCTTGGTAGTTGCTGTTCTACCCTTCAAAATGCCTGAACTGCAAAAAAAGGGTCTGAATACGTATTAACTTTGTATGGGGGAATGTTAGAGCTTAACACATGAATTGCCTTATATGTAAAAATTTTTCAGTGGAGGTGGGTTAGCATTTCCAAAGCTTTTTACTACTTTCCAAAGAGATCTGTTTCAGTTGTAACCCTCTATTTAGTATATATCTTGTGTATGAACTATACATAATTTATGAGGGATATTTTTTCATCCTTGGTGTTGTTCACTTCACCTAACTTCTCAAAGATTGGCTGACAATGTAGGAGGTTCATGCAAATCTGTAGTGGTGAAATGTTTTGCTGAAATAGAATAATATACTATTGAATTATCATGGCAGATTGATACATTTGATACTTTATAAGTATAAACAAAGTAGATTCATAAGCTGTTTTCCGAGGTTTGTGTTTCTCTAGGTGGGAAAAAGAAATGTGCATTATGATCTTTGTAATTAGTTTGAACAAATAAAATGTTTGAATATTTAATATATTTTGGTGCATAGCCATTAGGTGAAAAAAAAATCTTGCTGATTTTTAAGAAAATTGTCAGACAACAGTATTGATAAATCTACTCTTTGTAGGACAGGATAAACACACAAGTCGGAATTTATTTACTTTACCATACATTCAGGTAATAGCGGGAAAAGTTTTGGTGTTTTTCAGTCACCCTTGTGAGTGTTTTACTGTATGTCAGAAATATCAAAAGCTTTTGCAAATACATTAGAAATAGCTGGTGTTCGGCATAAAGCCTAATGCAGTTCTTGAATGTAACAGAAGTAATCTCTTACTCTCACTGCAGTGGTCCTCTTGGAGATGTGTCAAAACAAGTTGTGATTTTAGAATACTTTTTTTCATTAGGTAGGCACTGCTTGGACATTTTTTTAAAAAAATATTTCAGTTGATTAGTATTATGCTCAAATAATTTTTACAGCTTCCTGTTTAAATTGCACAGTATGCTTCTTGCTTTTTCTTTCTTTTTTTTTTTTCCCCTCCTTCATAACTGCGGGCACTCTGAGAAGATTGCCAGGTAAGCATAAAGAGCTGCAGCCTAAATAATGTACAGCTTAATGAGTCTGACAAAGCAGTGTGATTGGTTTCAGATGAAATATATCCTACATAACATCAGTCTTTCTGCTATACCTAGTCAAAAATTGCGGATTTCCAAAATATAGTGAATTGTTACCTGATCACTGTACATTTTGAGTCTTTCTTAATATAAGTGTTGTCAGTCTTTGAGGCGAGAGGTGTGGGTTGGTTTTTTTTTTTTATTGCCTAAATGAATAGATTTACTTGTAACTGTAAAATAAGATTTCTCTTACAAATTGAATTCTATTTCAGAAAAGACTGAGTTAGAGGATATACATGTAACTAGGCTTTTAGAAGATGGAAGAATAGACATAAGTAAGAAACAAAAGAGAAAAAAAAAACTTTAATCAGAGCTGGTCAAAATTTTTCTGTGATGGGAAAAAAACCCACGGATTCAAGCTTACTGAGGCATTCTATAAACCCTCCTGTCAAGCCTGTCTGACTTTCTTTGTCTTCACCTATCATCTGTCATACAGGTTGCCTGCTACCAGCCTAGGAGGTGGGTACAGCTTTACAAAAAAAAAAAAAACAACAAAAAAACAAAAACTGTTGGTAAAAATATAATTTTAAAAATATTTCATTTAAATTTTGATTTTTCTCACTTTGTATTACAGCTCAGAATAAATTTTAAAAGGTTTGAAAATATCAACTTGCCTCCTTTAGGAAATTAAAGTTTTAATTCCCTTTAAAATTTAATTTTATTTAAAAATTCAATAAGAAATTTTACTAATGACAGAAGTGTTTTTAGCTCTTTATGGGTAACAGTTTTATACCTAAAGATGCTTACATCTGCAAAACTTTGGAGTTTTTTTCAGACAGTTCAGAACTGATGAGAAGACGTACATATCCCTGATAAGTGTTCTCACTGGGTTTTAAATTTTGTTGTCTGTTTTGTTTGAGTTGAATCCAAAATCATTTAAAGTTAAAAGATGCTAGACCTATGGTTGGCATTAACGAACTCCACTGCTTTTATTTACAGACAGAAAAACTACTAATTTATCTCATATTTAAAATTTGATGGAAGGCATTTATAAGTATCTTACCTCAAGATCAGCTAATATTAAAAGTCATGACACTGAAATCAATGATTAAATCATTTTCAGTGTAGCTTTGTAATGGGAAATGTTGAACATGATTCTACTCAGTGTGTGTGGTAGCAACAGTTACAAAATATCACAATTTTGCTGATAATGCTGCTACTAATTCATCGGGTTAGTTTTGTTTGATTATTTTGAACCTGACTGCAGGAGTGTGTAAAATATGTTAACACTTGCAGAAAAACACATAAAATATGTAGCTCTTTATTCTTTTAACTATGGGGCGAGCTATGTAGGACAGATAGGGAAAGGCATGAAGTTTCCCTTGCCTTACTATAGGAGGAGATGGAAAGCTGAAGTACTCCCCTGCTCTTGAGTTCTACAAACACATGCAGTGCTTAATTATATAAAACATATGCAAGTGTCAAAATATTATTTTATACTTTTATGATATGGTTTCAGAGTTCTGCTATTTCACTTCTATTTCCCTTATAGGTTCACTCTCTTGAAGAAATAGGATACTTTTCTGATATTCAAAGTGGACTTCTTTCACTTGAAGCTGAAATTCTAGTTTCATGGTTTA
Source organism: Chlamydotis macqueenii (assembly GCF_036417535.1). NCBI lineage: Eukaryota > Metazoa > Chordata > Aves > Otidiformes > Otididae > Chlamydotis > Chlamydotis macqueenii. The sequence continues at coordinate 44,782,140 of NC_141593.1, forward strand.
ACAACATTGTGAAAGAATAGCGTATTACTTCTTTAAGTAGATAGGAAAGTCCACAGTCTTCTAGGTGGCTGTGTAAAAAAAATATGATTTACCACTCCTACAACAAGATCCTAGCTATTCCATAACCCAGCTTTGAGTAATAACAAACATCAAACTTCATCAAAATAATGTAGTAAGAAAATTGTATTTGTCTAGTTAAGTAAGCAACTTAACCTTAAGAAAAACATTGAACTTGTCCGAATAATAACATTTACGTTTCAAAAGAAAGAAAATGCATTCCTTTTGTATACTAAAAAGCAGCTTGTGTCATTAGTTACTAGTATGGAATTCCTTTCTTTTTTACTTCCACTAGTGTTGTACAGTATATTTATACAGAATCTTTACTTCAATTGAAAATCTGAAATCATGTTTATTTTGCAATATGTCATCTTCCATAAACCACTTTCTGAGTCAGAAGATCTGTTTGGTTTCGGATCGGACAAAGATATATTTTCCATTCTTATATTTGACTCAGTTTGCTCTTCTCAATATTTACTTACATTGTAGCTTTAACCTGGGGAAGACAAAATTAACTATTAAAATGCTACTAACATGGTTCAGGCTATAGGGCCAAACTTTCAGCTAGTTGCCCATGTGCAGCAGTGCTGTGGTTTTGTTTAGTGAGGGGGGGGCCTAAGGTGGTAGCTTCTGTAGGCAACTGCTAGAAGTCGCTCCCCTTTGTTCAGTGGACTCAGCCAGGCCTAGGGCAGGTCCACTGCTGGCCAAGGCCAAGCCAATTGGTAGCAGAATGTTCCGTGATAACGCCTCTGCAATAACATATTTAAGAAGGGGAAAACAGAAAAAAAAATAAGAGAAGAGAAGATGTGAAGAAGCTGAGCAGGGGCAGAGGCACAGAGGGCGAGGCGCAGGCCTCATGGGCCTTGCAGGCTTCACCCACTGGCCTCTTGACAGGTGGCCGACTGGGCCTGATTCGGCCCAGCCCAGCTGCAAGAAGTGGAGAGGAGATGAGATGGATGATGTGAAGAGATTCTGAGAGGCGTCTGCCAGCCTGTTGTGAAGAACTTTTCTTGTGAGAGGAACGGCTGCAGATGCCAAGGTCAGTTCAGAAGGAGGGGGAGTATAATGTGGCTCCTGGCCAAGATTCCCCTGCAGCCTGTGGTGATGACCATGGTGGAGCAGGTTGTCCCCCTGCAGCCCATGGAGGTGCACAGTGGAGCAGAGATCCACCTGGAGCCCGTGAAGGACCCCACATTGGGGGAGGTGGATGCCTGAAGGCGGCTGTGGCCCATGGAGGGCCTGCTGGGACAGCCGTTCTGGAGAGACTGCACGCCGTGGAAGAGATGACCCACGCCAGAGCAGTTTCACAAGGGACTGTGGTGTATGGGTGGGACTCCACAATGGAGCAGGGGAGGAATGTGAGTTCTTCCACCAACTATGAAGCAGTGGCATAAAACAAAGCGTGATGAACTCACTGCAACCCCCATTCCCCCTTCCCACCCTGTGCCTCTCGAGGGGGGAAGGTAGTAGAGATAATATTAAGTTTGGGAAGAGGGAGGGATGGGGGGAGGTTATCTTGTTCTCTGTCTCATTATCCTGCTGTTTGTAGTAATAAATGAATAGTTTTCCCCAAGTTGAGTCTGTTTTGCCCGTAACGGTAACTTTAAGGATTTTCTCCCTGTCCTTATCTCAAACCTTGATCCATTTTTCCTTATATTTTCTCTCCCTATTCTCTCAGAGAGTGGGGGGAGTGAGAGAGAAACTGCGTAGTCTGGTCCCAATCAGGGCTGAACTACGACAAGCAGTATGGATTCCTGTGTCCATCCCTTCATATTTCCAATTATCAGTCCATATTGAAATTAGGGACAACACAGATTTTGCATCAGCACATCTTTGAGGTAATATAGATTTGAGTAGCTAAATATGAGCTTGTGATTTTTTTTTTAAACACTCCACTTGAAAATTGACCTACCTGTCAATGTAATCTGAACAAAACAGCCCCTAGTGAAAATCCTTTCTGTTTTCTTTTTTTTTTATAAATCAAACTGACAAACCCCACAGACTGCGCGAGTGGCCAGGGATAAGGTAAGGAAGGCCAAAGCCCTGGCAGAACTGAATCTGGCCAGGGATATAAAATGTAACAAGAAGAGCTTTTATAGGGGACAAAAGAAAGTCCAGGGAAAATGTAGGCCCCATCCGGAAGGGAACTGGTGTCCTGGTTACCCAGGACATGGAGAAGGCTGAGGTTCTCAGTTACTTTTTTGCCTCAGTCTTCACCGACAAGAGTTCCTGTCCCACCACCCAAGCTGTAGAAGGTGCAAGCAGGGACTGCGAGAATGAAGAACCGCCCATTGTACTTGAAGAGCAGGTTCAGGATCATCTGAGGAACCTGAAGGTGCACAAGTCCATGGGTCCTGATGAGATCCATCCGTGGGTCCTGAGGGAACTGGCGGATGAAGTTGCCAAGCCACTGGCTATCGTATTTGAGAAGTCGTGGCGGTCTGGTGAGGTCCCCAATGACTGGAAGAGAGGGAGCATAACCCCAATTTTTAAAAAGGGGAATATGGAAGACCCGGGTAACTACAGGCCGGTCAGCCTCACCTCTGTGCCTGGCAAGGTCATGGAGCAGATTCTCCTGGAAACCATGCTAAGGCACATGGAGAGCAAGGAGGTGGTTGGTGACAGCCAACATGGCTTCACCAAGGGCAGATCGTGCCTGACCAATTTGGTGGCCTTCTATGACGGGGTGAGGGCATCGGTGGACAAGGGACGAGGAATAGACATCATCTACCTGGACTTGTGCAAAGCTTTTGACACTGTCCCGCACAACATCCTTCTCTCTAAACTAGAGAGACATGGGTTTGATGGACGGACCACTCGGTGGATAAGGAGTTGGCTGGATGGTCGCACTCAGAGAGTGGTGGTCAATGACTCAGTATCCATGTGGAGACCAGTCACGAGTGGCGTCCCTCAGGGGTCCGTGCTGGGCCTGGCCCTGATCAACATCTTTGTTGGTGACATGGACAGTGGGATAGAGTTCACCCTCAGCAAGTTCGCCGACGACACCAAGTTGTGTGGTGCCATTGACACGCTGGAGGGGAGGGATGCCATCCAGAGGGACCTTGACAGGCTGGAGAGGTGGGCCCGTGCCAACCTCATGAAGTTCAACCAGGCCAAGTGCAAGGTCCTGCACCTGGGTCATGGCAATCCCAGGCACAAATACAGGCTGGGCGGGGAATGGATTGAGAGCAGCCCTGAGGAGAAGGACTTGGGAGTGCTGGTGGATGAGAAGCTTAACATGAGCAGGCAATGCGCCCTTGAGGCCCAGAAGGCCAACCGCATCCTGGGCTGCATCAAGAGGAGCATGGCCAGCAGGTCGAGGGAGGTGATTCTCCCCCTCTACTCTGCCCTGGTGAGACCCCACCTGGAGTACTGTGTCCAGTTCTGGAGCCCCCAACACAAGAAGGACATGAGCCAGTTGGAGAAGGTCCAGAGCAGGGCCACGAAGATGCTAAAAGGGCTGGAGCACCTCTCTTATGAGGACAGGCTGAAAGAGTTGGGGCTGTTCAGCCTGGAGAACAGGAGGCTTCAGGGAGACCTGATAGTGGTCTTCCAGTACCTCAAGGGGGCCTACAAGAAAGATGGGGAAAGGCTGTTTAGTAGGGCCTGTTGCGATAGGACGAGAGGTAATGGTTTTAAAATAGAGACGGGTAGATTTAGATTAGAAATTAGGAAAAAATTTTTTACGATGCGAGTTATAGAACACTGGCACAGGTTGCCCAGAAAGGTGGTGGAAGCCCCATCCCTGGAAACGTTCAAGGCCAGGCTGGATGAGGCTCTGAGCAACCTGATCTAGTTGGGGATGTCCCTGCTCCTTGCAGGGGGGTTGGACTAGATGACCTTTGAAGGTCCCTTCCAACCCTAACCATTCTATGATTCTATGATTCTATGCTGAGAAATTTGCAGAGGCAGAGTAAAAAATGTGCTGCAGAGAAAGCCTTTAACCTTCACTTTTCAAAAACATACTTGTCATTGTTCAAAGCAGAAGTTAATGAGGACTTAATAGAATTTTTGACTCCAGCCTGAATTGTTTCTGTATGGCTAATATATAAAATTTATTTCAGATTAAATGCAACATAGTAGTTTTTACTGAAGCTTTATAGATTAGGATTGCATATAATGAGATCTTTCTTGAACAAGATTTTTTATTAGTTCACACGTTTTGTGCAAGTAGATCTGTAGAACATATGATTAATGGAAATACTTTTGCTATTCAAATAAATTGTTCAATAATGAAGTAGTAAAGCACAGATTTTTTTTTTATCATAAGCATCATATGTATTTGAACTTTAAAATGTTGCCTTTCTAGCTTCAATATGTACTTCCCAGTAAATAATCTTGACCTACACAAGCCATGTGACACTAATACAAAAAGAATACCGAAGGTGCGAAAGAGTAATTATAAAATAGTACAATATTTGTTGACAAGGTGTGCTTGTACTTTATGCAACGAAATAAGACTAATTGACTGTGCTGTGATGCTGCCATAAAGTTTGAGCTTTATTTGGCATAGGGCTGAAAACCTTATTTAAATTCCCAACCCAAACCATTGATATTCTACATTTAAAATCCATCAGCTTCCACCTTATGATCTTTAGCCATTTACTGAAAAATTAGAAGTTGCATATATGAATAACTGTCTTCTACATTAACATATGCAAATTTATATACTTAGTCCAAAAGAGTTTACTGAGTTTTGGCAAACACATCTAAAATGACCCGGTCATTTTTTACGTAGTCAAAAATCCATATGCATTAAAAAAAAATCTTCCAGAAGGAACAAATGCATTGAGCCAGACACTTCTTAAAAGGCAAATGATACCCCACATATAGAATGGGAGGAGGGGGAGTATATTTTGAGTTTTTCTTTCCTTCATAAATCTATATAACAGTGAGGTTATGAGGAAGATCAAGGTAAGCTTCTCTGCAGGATAGAGCACTGCCTATAAGCAATATCCATAAAAGACAAATACTCTTAAAACATAGCTACAATACTCTCTAACTTACAGTAAAACAAAAAAAAACCCGACTGCTAGTATAAATGTATCTGAAATTATGAATTGAGTAGAACTTGGCAATTGCAGGAATTCCAGTATGTGTAGGAAAGGCATCATTTCCAAGTACAAAATAAAATTATTGCCAGACAAGCCAGTATTACCTACCCCAGCTGACAGATATCTAAGGAAATGGAAAGTCCATTTCAATTTTGGCACAAGCACATGAAAAGATTGATTGCTATTGACTATGTTCTTTTTAAATGTTGCATAATACATCCACAGCAAAAGGAACCCAAGTTTATACCATTACCAATAAAAAAAAAAAATCCACATTCAACAAAGAAGGATTGGAAGTTACTGAGAAATTGAAAACACATTGAATTTGCTGACTTTACCACTGAAACTGTTACAATGTTTTTTTTTAAATTTTCCATAGCTGAAAAATCAAGCATCTTCATTACTCAATGTAATGACACAGCACACATTTTTCAATAATAACTTGGTAGACTGAGACCTTCTGTTGTCACAAGTTTCCTTGAATTATAATTTACTGTGTAACTGGACCAGTCGAAAGGGATAAGAACTTGTCATGCATTGAACTAGTATTTCTTATTAGCAAGAAGAGTCTTAATTTGGGAAGTTTTTAAATGCACTGAGTTAATACTATATATCACAGTAAGTGTTTTCCTGGATTGTAAAAGAGATTTCTTTCATGATCTTCCCGCAGAACAGTATAAAGGAATGCAATGATGGTACTCTATAAGCTAGGAAAAGACAGATGTGTCTTTTCTGTCCTGGAAATTTTAGCTTGTGAAGTGAGCTTGACAAAGGAAAAGCTCAGTAATGCTGAGTTTGGAAGTGTATGGTAAGGAAAAGGACTCTATACAAGTTATTGAAGTCCATAATTTCAAATCTTATTTAAATAATGTAATCTAATTTAGCAAATTATGTTAAACAGTTCAAAACTAAATGATTACACAGTAAGGAGAAGTATCTTGTTATCTATTATTAACAATACAACTATTCAGATATTATTTTCTAGATAAAAGGAAAATAATATTGATTCTTGATGGAGAATGACTCTATGAAAGGATTCACAGACTTTCTATCTTTCTTGTCAAGGTAACTTGAAAGCTTTTTTTTTTTGTTGATAGTGTCTAGAACATGGGTCGTGATCTCTCTTTAATATTAAGCCACAGGACATGTGGAAACAAATTTTCCCACTCAGGCTGTGGAATGGTTAGACAACCACTACATGGAGACTGTTCCCACTCAAGGGATGCTTTTTCACGTTTATGGGAAAAAACTGCATAATATGTAGTAGTCCTGCTTCCTATCCCTTCTGCATTCTACTTACACTTTTTCCTTCCTCTATTCCTTTTTCTAGGCACACCAAGCTTTCACAGAAGGTATTTGTTCTCTTTCAGGACTCCTCTGACAACCTGTCAGTCAAGCTCCCATGAAATACATATTACAAGTATCTTAGGATAATAAATAAATAAAAACAAATAATAACAGAAATAGTATGTGATTAGTTGTCCATTGGAAACAAATAAATAAATAAATCAGGACTAGATTAAGTATCACTTCTGTGATGAATGTACTGTTACAAATGTAATCATATGGTAATCCATATAGTTTATATTTAACTCTATATTCATACCATTCTGTGAGATAATCCATATCTTGTGGGATCATAGACTGAAACTCAAAGTTTAACCCTGATTTAGTTTAAGGAAAAATTAGCATACACTAGAACTTAAGATCGCATATTGCTGAAGCTTTTATTTTTTTATCAGTACCATGTTTCATTAGTAACATAATATATATTCACTTCCTAAAAAGGCTAGTGGCATAAATTTCAATGGAATACATAGCCTGGATTTGCTACCTTAATTATTTTTGTGTTTTATAGCAAATCACACTCCCTCCAGAAATCAAACTGCATCTGAAAGACTGCCAAATATTTCTTCAGTGTTTCAGCCTTATTGAGATTTTATGGCAAAGCTGTACTTGGGAAACACTGAGAAAAAGATTTTAGAACTTTTATAAAACAGCTACTGTTCTATACAAAATATCCCATCAAGTGTCACGGCAGTGGACTTGCAAACTTCTGAATTTTATTACGACATCTTGTTGATACATGGGTAAGTGGCAGGTCCTGCGCTTGGGTCACAATCCCATGCAACGCTACATGCTCGAGGAAGAGTGGCTGGAAAGGTACCTGTGGGAAAAGAACCTGAGGGTGTTGGTCAATGGCCACTTGAATATGAGCCAGCAGTGTGCCCAGGTGGCCAAGAGGGCCAATAGCGTCCTGGCTTGTATCAGAAATAGTGTGGCCAGCAGGACTAGGGAAATGAATATCTCCTTGTACTTGGAACTGGTGAGACGGCACCTTGAATACTGTGTTCAGTTTTGGGACTCTCACTATAAGAAAGACATTGATGTGCTGGAGCATGTCCAAAGAAGAGGAACAAAGCTGACGAAGGGTCTAGAGCACAAATCCTGTGAGAGGAGGCTGAGGGAGCTGGAGTAGTTTATTCTGGAGAAAAGGAGGCTAAGGGGAGAAGTTATTGCTCTCTGCAACTACCTCACTATAGTCAATTTCTTTTTCCCAAGTAACAACTGATAGGACAAGAAGAAATAGCCTCAAGTTATGTCAGGGGAGGTTAAACTGGATACTATGAAAAATTTCTTCACCAAAAGGGTTGTAAAGTATTGGAACAGGCTGCCCAGGGAATTGATTGAGTCACCATCCCTGGAGGTATTTAAAAGGTGTGTAGACATTCTTAAGAATATGATTTAGTGGTGGAGTTGGGTGTCTTGAGAGTCGTTTCCAACTTAAATGGTTCTATGTTTCTATGAAATGTGTTTATTCAAAAAGAGATCTCTTAGTTTTTCAGGAAATTAAATTTCATGCAGATTCTATGGACTTCCATTTATGGTATACTGAAATCAGAACAAAGAAGTAAATCTTATCATTACAGGTTTCCTTCTGACTGTAAGTATTTTCACTGGGCAGATATTTCTAGAAAGAAAAATAATTTAATCTACTGAGTCAACTTTGATTCAAATACTGAATAAGGCTTTCTCATTTCTATCCTTATATTTTAATTGCTCTTATTCCATTATTCATTGGATCTCAGGTGTGTGACAGGATTAATAGTTTTTTGCCGATGTCCCTCATCCCCATCTTTCATGAGTGAAGTGAACTAATTACTAATTTTGAAAATATTACCAAACAAGAAACTGCACCACAACTCATCTAAGTTATTTCTAAATCTAGTTAAAGTTTGTTTGACAGTATCAGAATGCAGTTCATCTTAATTTTTCCTAAAATACATGTAATATCTTTATGTATTCTTTGAAAATTTATTGTCTTAAAATCTTTGTATCTGTTTTGTTACAAAATGTGTGGCTTTCATCAAAGTTTCTTTACAAACAGAACAAGACAAGGGGTGACAATGTTGATGGTAACATAGTAGCATTTTAAAATTAAATGCAATGATACTTAGTGTCCCATGGGTATTTACCATAAAATATTTTAAAATTGCTCAGGAGGAAGCAATGGGTATGCAGATCTTTTATTCTAGAATAAATATAGTTTTGTTCTGGATTCTGTCTCTGATTATGACTGATATCCTCAGAGAACTATAAAAAGTATTAGTATTTATAGATTTTAATTTCATTTTTATTTATGGATTTATTTATTACTATTTCAATTTGTAACTTTTGCACAGCATCCTTTGATTATTAAGTACTGCTTCAGCAATATTTTTAATTTCACTTGAATGCTAGTAGTCCTTAAGTTTCATTGAATATCACTTCTAGATACTTCTAAGGTATTTTCTAGCTTTGCGTGGAACCTGAAATATTTTATGCTGAATATCATTGCTGTTATAGACCATCTCATCTTACTCTTTCTCTATTGAATAATACTACAACAAATATTTTTTTTAATAATAGATCTGTGATGACCCTTCCCAGAGACATAATTTTCTCAGACTATTATCTATTATCTATTATCTATTATCTATTATCTATTATCTATTATCTACACCTTTCCTGAAATTATATGGTTAAACTGAAAAACAACATTCAACATAAGGAGGTACCCCGTGATTTATACAAGCTTAATGATACCAGAATATTTTATTTACAGAGCTCAAACAATCCCCAAACTTATGTTGGAGCACCTTAGTATTAACTTCTGCTCACTCAGAGAATTTCTGACTGAATAGAAGTTAATTATTTCTTCCTGCTTCCCAGCTCTTAAGTACTTTTTAATTCATACCAGTGTTGGCATTGTGTTTATTGTCAGCTTCCTTTAATGATATTATCCAAGTGTGTCATTGAAAATCTAAGTTAATTGTGTCCTCTGTTCCTCCTCTGCAGTCATTCTGTTACAATAGATTTAAAATAATTTGACCATCTATTTTTCTTGCATTTCAATATGGTGGTGCTTCATTAGAATGAAATACGTATCAAGGTGCTTTTTTCTTTTTTTGCTTTATTGGATTGCTTTTCATTGTTTCTCCTTTTTATTTTTTCTGTAATAAAGCTCAATAGTCACCTAATTTTTTTTGTGCAGTCAATTAAGTAGGCAACTAGCATTTGGATCAGATGTTTAAGAGCTTCTATGTTTGTATTTGTCACAGTGTATGTTTCCTCAGGAGTCTAGAATATTTGTGCAAATGTTCAGTACCTGTGCAGAATGGAAATATTAATTGTGTAACACGTGGCTCCTCACATTGCATGCTGTGTGTTTGATTCTGCATCTCTGGGTACATAGATGCCTCAAAGCTGTATAAAATGTGTGCCGGCATTCCCATCTGAATGTGTTTCCCAGAGATTAGGAATCAGCAGAAAACTCGTAATGAAAACTACATTTACAAAACCTGGAAGGTTGATTTCTCTAAGCATTTGGCACTTTAAATTCCAGGAAAATTAATATGAAATTGAAAATTCTAATGACCTAGTGATCATGTTTGCACAAGCGATATGATTACATCAAAGTCGAAATTTAAAAATGTGGAGTGTTTGTTGAAATAAACATGAAATCCTTTTCATACTGAAATATGATATTTTGCTTTTGTAAAACTTTTACCAATCTTTTTGTGGAGCAAGAGTCACTTTTTCTGTTTAAAAATCAGCCTTGAAGATATCTTCTTAGCTAAAAATACTTAAATTCTCTTCCTGCAGAGAAAACTGATAAAAACCTCTTTTTATTTTTCCTATATGGTTGGTATGATCTGTCTTTATAAAACTAGGATAAGAGCTGAATTCAAGAAGCATTAATTTCTTTAGATTCTGTCTTGGCCAGTTTAGACTGCCCTTCTCAGAAAATAGGTGTCTACTCCTCTTGTTTATTTCTTGCCAAGCTTATAGCATGCATAATGTATATGTGTAATAGTGTCATCATCTGATTTAACAAGCTTTAGTGAGAAAGGCAGGTTTTATTGCATAAATCTCGAAGCCATTCTAATATTATGCAATATTATTTTCAACAGTCAAGTTACTATTCCTTATGCAATATTAATTTCAACAGCCAAGACACGGCAACATTTAAGTAGTACATGGCACACAGTTGTTCATTCTGCCAATAGCTCAGCTTGTTCACACTTTAAGACATTGTTGCTGGGATGTCAGCTGAAGAAAAATCTGCATTACATTTTACTTGGATGATCAATCTGAATAATACAAAAGTAAATTGAGAGTCACCATGAGATGCCTATGTTTAACTGTTATCAGCTATTCTCTGTTGTATATACAACAGATGAGCAATTTTATTCTGCTCCATTGTCCACAGCATAAGGGACATATTTCATGGAGCTGAGCACTTTTCCTTACTGCCTGTGAGCATATGTTTCCTTCCCCAAAAAATGTGGACATTTTCTCTAGCTTTCTCAGCTTGTGTAGAACACTCTAAGTACAGTGACCGAGTGATCTGGAATTTATCTGAAAACACAGAGAATTATGTACTTTTCAGGTCTCTCAAATATTTTCTCATACAAAATCATTCAAGCGTGAGTTTGAGGATGAAATTTTACTCAGGAGTTTGAAATTTATGACAAAGCCAACTTTTTATCATACTCTGTATCGAGTTCTATCACACTCAATGCTCCCTTGCTCTCTGTCCTGACCATATTTCTTGTTTTCTTGTTTCATTTGTGAGTCTGTGTTGTTCTGATTTGACTTTGAAATTTCTGCTTCTATTTTTTGAAAAAAAAAACCAATTTTTTTTTTTAAATGAACCAAATCAGTCCTTACATTTATTTTCTGTTTTCAATTTTACAGTGGTAAATGTTGGTTATAAAAGTTGCAGAAAGATTGTTTTGAAAGACTTTGAAGAGTGTAATAACGTTTAAGATTTCACTGAAGTTCAAAATTAAGTTTTGCCAATGAAATTTCTGCATAAATTATTCATATAAGACCATAATGCATGAATAATTCAAGTAGTAACTTTAATTAGATGCTAAAAAACCCCTCTGTAGCAGCCTATCATTTCTTTAACGATCTGGAAGTAGATCAAATTTGAAAAACAAAGAACTTCTGCTCAAAGTCAAATTAGCAGGCAATTATTAAACCACTCATTGCAATTGAACTGCTGTCAATACTGTTTATATCCACAAACATACAGTGCATTATGATGTATAATACTTATGAAATGCCAATGAAATGGAGTCCAAACAATGAGATTTTTTATGAAAATATAGTGCCATTTAAAAGCTGTTACTATTATTGGAAAAAATAAGCTATGAATACTAAGCTTTTGAGGCCTAATATTAAGGGATGATGGAACACCATATATTAGAACACAATAGCCATTTCTTGTTTCTATTAATAAATATCTTTAAGTTCGCATAAGAGAAAAAATCCACTTTGTTCACATGTTTGTCCTTACTTCAGGTATTAGAATTAATTTAATATCATTGTTAATCTTTCATTAAAAGGTAGGAATGGAACAATCCTTGAAAGTTCTGCAAAATCACCCTGGTCATGGAATGGTCTGCCAGACACACGTCTGAATCTTTCCTGCTCCCTTTAATGTTGATTATTGTTGTATCTTTTTCAGACGGTACATCAATGTTGTAAAAATTGTACTACAAAGTTCTACCTAATATCAAGGCTGTTTCCTCCTAACTAAACTCAAACATATTATCTCTTGCTAGTGTAGAAAGAAAAGAACAATATTTCTTTATGCTGAGGGTTTTGTTTGGTCCATTTGTTTTTTTTGTTTGTTTTTGATTTGGGTGGGGGGGTTTGCTTTGTTTATTATTGTTGTTTAATAAAGACTGCTATATCTCAGTTTCTCTTACATTGAAATTTGTGAAGTTTATTTTCTTGACCTGCAGTCATTTTACTTTCTTTATCAGTCTGAGTCCTACACTCATGTGCAGGAAAGGGTGGTTGTCCACTGGAGCTGCAGTTTAGGTCATCAGCCTTGAGAAAACGCGAAGATCGGAGATGTGCCTGTGTTACTTTCCATTTTTTGTTTTGTTTTGGTTTTGTTTTTTTTTTTTTTCTGAAGAAACATATGTTCCTATCTAGTTTCATCTTTTACTTTGTGAATGCTCCAGATATTGCCCGGTTTACCTCTTTTTGGTTTAAACAGTAGCAGGGAGCTTATTTGCACAGAGTAGTGCACAGATGTAACACAAATCTTTCCTTACGAATTATTATCCTGTTATTGTGTGTTTGTTGAGAGAATGATCAAATCATGCAATGAAATGGTTTACTGTTTATTTCCCTAAAATAACTCAGTATGAACAAAGTTGTGAAATTTCAGAAAAACAGCTTCTCCAGAGACAAAGTACTCAAATTTCTTTCACCAGCTGAGAACTAATCTTCAAACACGTATTTTAGTTGCTATTGCAAAATCTTGCTGAAAGGATGGATACCAGAAGAAAAATTTACCAGCAAAGTTTCATGGAAGTTTTTACTGCACACCTCTGCAACCATTTTCAGTTTATCACCTGCTACCAAATAGAAGCCTCACAATGTTAACACCAAGGTCTTGAACCTTCTTTCTGTCAAGACAGAGATGTTTCAAATTGTGCAGTTTGTTTTATGAAATGTCCCAGCAGTTCTACAGAGCATAGTGCAATCATAAGTCAATAATTTAATAAAAATTAATGCAGAGGATATTATATTTCTTCTGTTCTCCTCTGCAAAGAAGAAGAAATATTATTTGGCTTACAGGTCATAGTCTGTGCTGTCCTCTAATGGCTGGTTATTGTTTTTTTTTTTCTTTCTTTCTTTCTTTATGACCCTTAGAAAATTATGTGCTTTAATTCAAGAGTTAAATTAAACCTAATGATAGTAATACTAATTAAATAATATAACTATTCATAAAATCAAGGGAGGAAGTCTGAAGAAAGCTTTAAAAAAAAAGGAATAAAATTGTGCTAGGGACATGGAAAGAGAGACATTATTATTTAATAGTCTAAGCTGTGATAATGAGATTCCTAAATAGCATTTGGTAGGTACAAGTAGACATTCAGCAAACTGAAGTTTAATTGCAAGGTCTAAAATTTACACAGGGCTGCTGTTCAGTCCAGAGTCTAAAGATTCCTGTGGCTGCCAGGCTAGTGGAAAATTAAAGTGGAAAAAAAAAAAAAAGGTGTAGGGTATGAAGTTGAGAAGTCTACTTGTAAAAAGTACTGGGAAGTTAAGAGAAAGTAAAAATAGGAAGCTGAGAAATTTACCAAACTTTTTTTTTCGTTCTGTTTTGTTCTATGGAAAATAAATGAAAAGAAAGCCCAAAACTGCAGAAAATCAGTAACGTCTCACAGCCAACTTCTTTTCACAGATGGCTCAGGGGAAACACGAATACCAACTCTTGTCTTGGTTCTCACTCAAGTCCTATTTAGGAATCTCAATTTCATAGCTCTCATTGGCAAATAGCTCTTTGTTTTGATTGGAATCTTTCAGCATGGATAACTACAATAAAACATCTGTCACTAACACAGATTAATTCTATTTCTTCTCTGCTTCAGCCACAGAATCAGAGCAAATTTGGTAAAGATTTTGCATATTAAGTACGTGTTCTTTTTTTTTTATTTCCTGCTGCCAGCCTATCTTTAAAGGAAAATAAGAACCAAATAAACTACACATTATCAAAGGAAAAATAAATACTTATGTTGGTATGAATTTTCAGAAAATTATCAGCATTTCACTTCTTAAATTGAAGCCCAAGATGTATACAATGGAATCTTCAGCTCTTTGTCTTTTGATCATATATATTCTGTGCCTTTGGAATTCCAGTTTAACACTGGTACTTTTTTCCCAGGGCTTATGAGTAGTTTTGCACCAAGACAAGATCCAACTCTTTAGTGTCTCTAACATTCTGACTGTTCTAGTCTCTCAACTGAAAAATACTACAAAGTTCTTCATAAATATCAAGAAAAGTACCAACCCAAGCATTTGACTAGATATTTTATAGGAAAAGTCTCTTATTTCAAAACAGCTGTTGAAGTGTTCTCAGTAAACATATCCCTGTAGAGAACATGAACACAGAGCATGTACATACACATATATATTAAAGTTTTAAAAAGTCTCATATCTCCATGCCTAGAAGGTTTTACTGTTTCCTGTTTGTCTCCTTTGGTCATCAAATATTAATATAAGTTGTAGCTCTAAATAAACAAAAAGTTTAAAAAGTAGGTACTTCTTCATAGTTCAGAAGGCTTAGAAATTTTATTTTAGTTATACAAAGACTGGGATCCCAGAGAAGTGTATGATGTATTTAGCAGTGAAATGAGGAATGTTATATTTTACAGCAGATATTTTACAGGTAAACCGGCTGAATTTTTGAAGAATATATTAAAAAGATCAGGTTAGCAACACAATGTGTACTGGAACTGGAGTACTTGTTCCAGCTTAAATGTATCTATTTGGCTCGAGGACTTAAGTAAATTGGATCCTCAAAAGAAAAGGAAAAACAAGGGGGAAAAAAAGGAAATAAAATTAATATTATCTGCTGTTTTAGATCTCCTTAACTGATTTCTAAATTGTAGATAATACTCTAGATATTTCTAATGGTTAGATAAGATGCTGCATGTCTGACAGTCTTAAAAACATTATTTACAGAGGTTGAAAAGTAACACTTTCCCTCACAAGGCATGATATTAGAATGACCTTGGCCATAAAATCGCTTGCCTCACAGTTTTATTAATTCTGATGATTCTACTTTTCTATAAGAAATATTTCACACTAATGACACACCATGTATTTAATTTCATCAGCTGTAATTGGTCTTCTGGCTTTTAAATATTATTTGCATCATGTCCACATGATCTTACTATGCATCTTCTGTGTAGTGTACGACAAAACAGATGTAAAGTGATCATAAAGTCAGGATATTCCTTCCATTTTATATACCCACTGTTAGGATAGAACTAGGAAAACATCCTCTAACATTTCAGTGATATCTGCCTGGAAGTATTCCATCGCTACAGGAAAGGCTTTCGTTTGTGTAGTGCTCGTTTCAGGTTAGCCTTGATGTGCTGTGATTTTACTACAGCCTTAATCTTGTGACAGTTTTCTCTCCATCCCTACTCAAAATGGTTACTCTGGCTCATAATGAGTGGCAATTTTGTGTAGGCTTTGTAGATGAAAGCAAGTATCTTTGCTTTGGAAGTAGCTGAAATAGTATTTCAAATATTGACCTGAACTTGTGATGCATACAGTATCGTTATTGTCTGACGGGGTAGTATAAGAGAGTTATTAGAGCTGAAAGAAGACCTAAAAATGCAGAAAATCTATGTACAAAGCATCTAGAAGCTCAAGGAAAGGAAAAGGTGTGGGTCTAGAAAAACACTGGGAGAGCAGATTATACACAGTAAACCTTGAGAATGAGGTAACTGAAAAAAGGATAGCAGATGCTGAGGGAGAGTAAGGAAGCCTTCCCAAATAAGTGTTAAAAAGAGTCAAATAAATGAACTAAAGTATATTCTTAAGACTTTATTTTTACTGAGGTACTGGCAAATGGCTAGCTGTGAGTTTAGGAAGTTTTATCCTTAAATAGAAAGTTAAATGGTGGTTCACAATATGTGCTTCTCTGGGGATGTCATTAGAAATGAGAACCTGTCTATGGTTGTAGACTTGACACACTTTATGGACTCAAATGCTGCTTTTGGCCTGATGTCCCATTCATTCTTTGGAACTTAGATTTAGACTGTTTGGACTAGTCTCTGTTTCTTTCCTACACAGTCTTCTAGTGCTTCCATCAGTGCTGATTGCTGATAACTTGAACTAGCTGCACAGGGAAGCTACAATGGGCACTGAGTTTGGAAATGGAAGAATAAATCAACCTATATGATTGCTGCTACCTTGGAGGACGCAGATGAAACAGCATGGAGAAGCTTATACTTGATCTAACAACTGTTTCTGAGTCACTGAGGAGTTAGATAATAAAATATCATTGATAGAATGAGCAGTGAATTACTATATAGTGATGAGGCAGAGGAAGAAATGTGCAGCTGAAGGAACTCACAGAAGCTCAAGGTTTCAAAAAATAAAAAAAAAGATATTAATATTGTGTAGTAACTTAGGGAATGTGAAATGGGATGGATATTTACCCAAAGTACTCTTTAAAGGATTGTTTTAGGGAGAAAACAGCAGTGCTTCAAATAAGGAATAAAAGCTGGAAGTTCGTGGTAACAGAGTCAGTGAACAGCCAACAGTGACTGAAAGGAACAATGAAAAAAAGTATACCAAGGCTTAAGCTCTTGCCTTCAGGCTGTGACATGAATTATATCACCTAATGGTACTCCAAGGCCTTAAAAAATGCAGAAAACCGGACTAAAATATAAGATTCTATTAAAATAATAAGTAAATATTGGAAAACTTAGATGAGTGGGGAAAATAATGACTGCTGAGTTTTGACCTTGTTGAATTTATTTAATTTTATTATTTCAACATACACAGTTTTCCTGAAGAAGTGGTGATGGTACCTCATTTCTTTCACAGCAAATGAGCAATGTCATTTGCCTTGTCTCTGTAGTGTTACAGAATGCACAATAAAACAATGCTAACAAAATATTTTTCCAAAATCATCTTAAGAAAAGCACACACAAATTATAAAAATGCATAGGTCTTTGTAATTATTTAGCAGAGGGTAGTGTTTGATTTCCATCACTTCAGTACAGAAAAAAAAAAAAAAGGTAGAGCTGAAAAATTGCACCACAATATGCACTTTCCTAGAAAACTACAGGGGAACTCATTTATTTGCTTCCTGCTCACCAGGGGTGGAATACAACTAAAGTGCAAGATGTTCATCAAATTAATTTCTTATGGCAGTTCAGTGTGTCTTTCAGCCTGTGTAATTTGTGTCGCTCCGTCAGTACGGGCAATGAGTATAATATGCAAAGGCATTTGAAGTATCTTTGTTTACCGTATGTGTTAATTACAGTCAATTTATGTGATATGGTATATTTTCTGTCATAAATTTAACATCATGCCCTGGCAGACAAAGAAGTAATTGTCTAGGAGGTTATGTTACCGTTCTATCATTGTGATTTTCTCTACTACTTCTTCTCTAATCAGAAAATGTTTAAGCTTATAGGAGAGCAAAACGTGGCATCCATGTGGATTTTGTGCTCTGTTGGTGACTAAAAATCATTGGTAGAAAGCAGAAATGCGAAAATCATATCTGCAGAAAAAAATCATTGGCTTAATTTCTCCTTATCCTTTGTTTCTGGTTTCCTCAACTAAACTACCTTTAATAAGGTCTCATTCATTATACAACTGTCATTTTACAGTGAACAAATTCAGGCTGTGTTTTACTCTGTCCGTTCACTCGGATTTGAAAGTTTCATTCTGTCTTCAAATGTATTATGACACTGTTAATTATTTTTCCCTGATATTGCCTTGACCAGCAAAGACAATGTTTCACAAAAGGAAAACCTTCTATTGGCCAGCCCTAGGGGTGACCACTCCAATCTTTAATCATTTGAGAATTCTGCAAGAGGAGCACAGAGGACATCATAGCACCTTACGAAAGTTGTTCCCAAGAAAAAAACAAATAACTTGGGTTTTTTTTTAAGGGCCTAAATACCTTGAAGACACATTTTGTATAAATGTAGTAAGTGTGCCTTGATAGAAGCCCTCTATTTTATCTTGGGTATGCTTTTAGTAGTAATCATTGATACCACATTTCACAGCTCAGTTTTTAAAAAAGAATGTCAGAATAATTTCTCCTTGTAAATGGCTTTATGTTTCTTCTCCTTCTACCTTTCTGCTACAGAATGGTTATTCATTTTATATGATGTTTAGTTATTAGTGTAAAATAATGATTTGTGGACAATTGAATCTAAAATTTGATTTTATTTTATCTCAGTAAACAGAAGAGGTGATTTTCTTCAAACATGATCTTGTTTCAGAGGCATTTTTTTATTAACTTATTCTTCATTCTGATAGTCTAGACGTGAATACCTTACTGTTTCTCTGATGACATTGCTAACATCTGTTTCTGTTTTAAAGCGACAATAAGGATCAACATATCTAATGTGTGTCTACTCTTATCAATAGAAAAGCATTGATATTTCTCTTTTAAATAGTTACAATAATTCAATTCCTTTATTATTTGGACTATAAATTAAAAAAGACAAACTCATAGACACAAGCAAGAAGACAGCGCTTATCTCCCTTAGGGGGAAAAAAGGGGCTAGATAAAGGGAGTTATGTAAAATGAGCCAAGTATTGAAAATGGAAATAAGTAAAACATAGGCAAGTTGAGTCTTAAGTAAAAACAAAGAAATTGTTTGGTAATCATGGCATGTAATATCTGAGCAAGGCATAACTCAAAGCACAGCTGCAAGAACAAGGCCTCAAAGCTAAAATTTAAATAAATTGAGGGTGAACCATGGGGAAGATACAGTTGTGCCTGTGCCTGTGTAGAGTTTAATATAAAATTTAATGATAGTAGTTAATCGTCAGTGTAAGCCATATAAACGGTAACTATCCTGAAATGCTTCAACCTAAACAGCTAGGAATGCGTAGTTCTTGCTGAAATGATATACAAACAAATTATTTCAATAGAAAAATGAATTTCTTGCTAGTCGGATCTGAATAGTAATGCTACAGCTTTATAAAAGAAGAAACAGAAAAACAGAACTACTCAATTTGAAGGGCAATACATGTTTACCATCTGTAAACTGCTAATATATTTCCTCCTCCTGTCCCCATAAAAAAAGAAGACAGTAAAAAAACCAAAATGTACTAATATTATGAACGTTGAAAATGTTTTCCTGATTATTACCACTGAAAAACTCCTGTTGATATTACAGTTTGAAGAGTATGTGTTATTTCCTAAAATATGAGGGAAAAAAAAATAATAAATGATATAAAGTCAGGCACTAAATACATGGTCATTAGCTGAGTACATATTAGCCCAATTATTGATTAAGTAGAAGGCTAAACAAAAAATTATAAGTGATCATGAAATTTATAATTTATATGCTCAGGGATGTACACAAAGTCTCCAAATTAAAAAGTCACTCTTGCGTTTTCTAACATTTCAGTTTTCATTTCCAGTCTTTGCAACATAATTAAAATTTTAGTCCATGGTAGTAATATTTAATATTATTTATATGTTTTGATTGTATATTTTAATACACTTTACTTTTTGAAGTTCCTGTTAATTATGTTGGGTTTGGAGGAGTCGTATCAGGTAACAATTTTTCCCCATGTTTAAAAGGAGTAAGAATTCTATGTCCTGTAATTCATTTTGAATGGTTGAATTCTTTTACAATATTTAAGCAAAAACAAAGAAAACCAATGCAGCAAAAGTAAAAATTGCATGTTTGCAGAGTATCTCTCTGATTATGAGTGCCTGATACTGTATGTAACAAGGCCATAAATTAAAATACATATCAAAATATATTCACTAAA
Organism: Chlamydotis macqueenii; assembly: GCF_036417535.1. Lineage (NCBI taxonomy): Eukaryota > Metazoa > Chordata > Aves > Otidiformes > Otididae > Chlamydotis > Chlamydotis macqueenii. The sequence continues at coordinate 44,802,089 of NC_141593.1, forward strand.
AGTATTACATCTTAGGTCTTTTCCTTCATGTCCATTGAAATGTTCTGAAGCAGTTTGGTCCAGCACTCAGTTTTCATAGTATCCCATAATAAAGTTGACTGACTGATAAGGTAGAAGCATATGGTCACACAAAACTGGCATTGTAATACTAAGTAACAATATAAAGTATGTTAGCTTGGAACAATAACTTAATTCACATTAATTCCAATGAGAATGAATTCTAGTTCTTTAGAATTCTTCCCTCTCACAAATCTTGAGTTTTGTATTGTTAAACAGACTTTAGTTTTTGTGATCAAGTAAATGTCTGACAAAATGAATTGTTGTCATGCTGCAGATGTCATGCTGTTTCTTCTCTTGTTATTATAAGTGATTACTCACAGTTAATAAAAAGGAAAACATCTGTAGAGAAAAGATATCTACAGCCAAACTTTGCCCCTAGGAAAAAAAAAATGTGGCTCTTGGTAGGACCTGTGGTCCATGGGGAGGAGTTCACGCTGATGTACGTTTTCTGGCAGGACTTTTGACTCCATGGGGACATGCTGGAGCAGTCTGTTCCTGAAGGACTGCACACCATAGAAAGAACCCATGCTGGAGCAGTTCTTAAACTGTAGCATGCAGGAAGGATCCACATTGGAGAAGTCTGTAGAGGACTGTGTCCCATGGGTGAGACTCCATACTGGAGCAGGGGAGGGGTGTGAGGAGGAAGGAGGAGCAGAGACAAAGTATTATGAACTGATTGCAACCTCCATTCACTGTTCTCCTGTGTTGCTTGAGCAGAGGAAGTAGAAAAGTCAAGAATCAAGATGAACCAGGGAAGAAGGGAGGGTGGGAGGAAGGGAGTTTTAGATTTGTTCTTATTTTTCATTGTCCTACTCTTTTAGTAATTTCCAATAAGAAAAAATTAGCTTGTGTGAGTCACGTCTGTTTTGTCCGTGACAGGAATTGGTGGGTGATCTCCCTATACTGATCTTAATCCACAGGCTTTTTGTTGTACTTTTTCTCCCATGTTCTGTTGACAAGAGGGAGTGATAGAGTGGCTTGCTGGACACCTGGCATCCAGCCAAGATTAACCCACTACAGTCTCCTAATCTCTGTTCTTAGGACTCTCTGAAGGTTGCTTGTTACTGTACTTAAGAGCTGGCCTTAGCTCTGTTGGACATGGGGGAAACTTATGGCATTTTCTCACAGAAGCCACCCCTGTAGCGCTCCTGCTACCAAAACTTGGTACCTACTTTGATGGGCCAAGTGCCATGGGAGGTGGCCCTGGAGGGAAGAGGGGCCCAGGAAAGTTGGTCCACATTCAAGGAGCACCTCCTCCAAGCTCAGCAGAGGTGCATCCCGATGGACAACAAGTTGGGCAAAAAGGCCAGGAGGCCCCCGTGGATGAGCAAGGAGCTCCTGGACCAACTGAAAGTCAAGAGGAAAGCCTATAGAAGGTGGAAGCGGAGACAGGTAGCCTGGGAGGACTACAGAGAGGCTGTGCGAGTGGCCAGGGATCAGCTAAGGAAGGCTAAAGCCCTGACGGAACGGAATCTGGCCAGGGATACAAAAAGCAACAAGAAAAGCTTCTCTAGGCATGTAGGGGACAAAAGAAAGTCCAAGGAGAATGTAGGCCCCCTCTGGAAGGAAACTGGTGTCCTGGTTACCTGGGACATGGGACCTGATGAGATCCATCTGCGGGTCCTGAGGGAACTGGCGGATGAAGTTGCCAAGCCACTGGCCATCATATTTGAGAAATCATGGCGGTCTGGTGAGGTCCCCGATGACTGGAAGAGAGGGAACATAACCCCAATTTTTAAAAAGGGGAACAAGGAGGACCTGGGCAACTACAGGCCGTTCAGCCTCACCTCTGTGCCTGGCAAGGTCATGGAGCAGATTCTCCTGGAAACCATGCTAAGGCACATGGAGAGCAAGGAGCTGGTTGGTGACAGCCAACATGGCTTCACTAAGGGCAGATTGTGCCTGACCAATTTGGTGGCCTTCTATGACGGGGTGACAGCATCGGTGGACAAGGGACGAGCAACGGATATCATCTATCTGGACTTCTGAAAAGCTTTTGACACTGTCCTGCACGACATGCTTCTCTCTAAACTAGAGAGGCATGGGTTTGATGGACGGACCACTTGGTGGATAAGGAGTTGGCTGGATGGCTGCACTCAGAGAGTGCTGGTTAATGGCTCAATGTCCATGTGGAGACCGGTCACGCGTGGTGTCCCTTAGGGGTCCGTGTTGGGCCTGGCCCTGATCAACATCTTTGTTGGTGACATGGACAGTGGGATAGAGTGCACCCACAGCAAGTTCACTGATGACACCAAGTTGTGTGGTGCCATCGACACGCTGGAGGGGAGGGATGCCATCCAGAGGGACCTTGACAGGCTGGAGAGGTGGGCCCGTGCCAACCTCATGAAGTTCAACCAGGCCAAGTGCAAGGTCTTGCACCTGGGTCATGGCAATCCCAGGCACAAATACAGGCTGGGTGGGGAATGGATTGAGAGCAGCCCTGAGGAGAAGGACTTGGGAGTGCTGGTGGATGACAAGCTTAACATGAGCAGGCAATGCGCCCTTGCGGCCCAGAAGGCCAACCGCATCCTGGGCTGCATCAAGAGGAGCGTGGCCAGCAGGTCGAGGGAGGTGATTCTCCCCCTCTACTCTGCCCTGGTGAGACCCCACCTGGAGTACTGTGTCCAGTTCTGGAGCCCCCAACATAAGAAGGACATGGACCAGTTGGAGAGGGTCCAGAGGAGGACCATGAAGATGATAAGAGGGCTGGAGCACCTTTCCTATGAGGACAGGCTGAGAGATTTGGGGCTGTTCAGCCTGGAGAAGAGGAGGCTTCAGGGAGACCTGATAGCGGTCTTCCAGTACCTCAAGGGGGCCTACAAGAAAGATGGGGAAAGGCTGTTTAGTAGGGCCTGTTGTGATAGGACAAGGGGTAATGGGTTTAAAACAGAAGGGGGTAGATTTAGATTAGATATTAGGAAAAAAAATTCTTACCATGAGGGTTGTAGAACACTGGAACAGGTTGCCCAGAGAGGTGGTGGAAGCCCCATCCCTGGAAACATTCAAGGCCAGGCTGGATGGGGCTCTGAGCAATCTGATCTGGTTGGAGATGTCCCTGCTCCTTGCAGGGGGCTTGTACTAGATGACCTTTGAAGGTCCCTTCCAACTCTAACCATTCTATGATTCTATGAAAACCTTGCCAAGCAAACTCAATTCAGAGACACAAGGTAAAGAAATAGGGACACTGGGGAAAATTTCTGATGGTCAAAAAATATACAAGTGTGGAGAAACAGGAATGGGCAGATCCTCCCTCATGCAGGGAATGGCTGTTGCCTGTGTCAAGCTCAATAGAATTTATGGGACAATATTCTATTCACTGTTGAGCACAGAACCTGAGACTCTCACTGCTTTTCGCAGATAGTGGTGGTAGAGACTATGAAAAATATATAGAATCATAGAATAGTTTAGGGACCTTTAAAGGTCATCTAGTCCAAACCTCTTGCAAGGAACAGTGATATCTCCGACTAGATTAGGTTGCTTAAACCATCCACCCTGGCCTTAAACATTTATAGGGATGGGGCATTTACCACCTCTCTGGGCAATCTGTTCCAATGTTTCGCCACCCTCATAATAAATTATTTTTCCTTATATTTAGTCTGAACCTACCCTTTTAGTTTACCCCCTTAGTTTACTCCCTGTTACCCCTTGTCCTGTCACAATAGGCCTTGCTAAAAAGTTTCTCCCCACCTTTCTTTTAAGCCCCCTTTAGGTGTACGGCCAGCCTTGAATATCTCTAAGGTTTGGCCCAGCGTTGTGCATTTAACTTTATGTATTTCTTGCATATCCCACCATTAAAAAGCCACTAAACAAACAAATAAAATACCCACAACTGTAAAAACACTATAAACCTCATAAGTGATTTATAACATGACTTACCAAGATCCTTTTCATCCCTTTTTCTGTGATTGTGTGATTCACTGGCTTCTGATGCCTCTAAAGATTTAATTAAATCTTTAAGGGATTACATGTTGAGTGGTCTCTCTCATTAAATATTTAACATAGTATTGCTTGCCTTTTTTCACTTTGTTTCACTATTGTATTATCTTAATTAGTTTAACTGGAAGGTTAAAATAAAGCTAAAATATCTACTTAGGGACAAAACACATATTTTAGAAAGATTTTTGTTATTTCTGAAGATATTCTTCATGGATTTTGAGTTATATCTGTCCCATGTCTTAATATTTTTAGTACTTGCTGCCCAGTGAGTAGCTAGTAAAATCATAGAATTATAAGCTAAAGCAGAACATACTGTCTAGATTATCTTCTTCATACATGTCATAAGATGTTTCAAAAGTCCACTTACATTAAATATGAAATAGTTATGGATAGGGCTTCAAATCCAAACTATTTGTAGACATTAAAATGAATGCTTGCAATACGAAAATTGAATCAATAGCCTTGGCCATCTAGTCCACACACAACTATTTGTGTAACAGGAAATCTAACAAGGCATATCTCGCATTCTCAGCACAGAGAAACCAAAACCAGAGTGTAACTCTTCTCTCTAAAGATAGCGATCGCTCAAATCCAGTGTCGGACACAACAGTGGTAGGAAACTTGCAGAGCCTCTGGTTGTGCTGTATCAATGTTCTGGATAAAGTACTTTAGTGTCTAGAGTTGTCAATCCCACCTTTGTTCTCAAGCACTAAAATGAAGACAAAATGTCATTTTCCCAAAACAACTGTGGTACAGTATTGTTCTTAATGACATTGTAGAGTAGCTGGAGATATAATAAACCTTCTCCTCTCCTGATAAAAGCTTAATTCTGTGGAAAGTGCATTCCAGTGAAATAGAAACTTAGAACTGAAAAAAACCCCAAAGGTAGAAACCATAAAATATGCAAAACAGTAAAGGAGACCAACAACTGAAATTATTTTTAAAAGGAAATGCTGTCAGGCTGAAAGTTACACTTAGGCATTTTTAAAAATTATTTCTCCTCTCCTGTTGAATAGGTAATTTCAGTGTCAGTTGTGGTTTTCCAAAACTGTTTTAACCACTCAAATTTTATCCAAAAGTCACATCAGCAGGAGATATATATGACTTGTGTGTGATCTTCAGCAGACCATTGTACGTGGAGAAGTTATAGATCCACAACAGAGTTAAACTGAGCATGCTCAGGCCAGTGCTGTGCTGCATGGCACTGCCCATCCAGTGTGGCCTTCAGGCTGTGTTTTGCTGCTCCAATCCTTTGGCTGCAGGATAACCTTAGCCACCTTACAGAGGAGCCTACAGGCAGCTCTCTCTTGATACCTGTAATAATGCCACCAGTGTGTCCTTGCCTTTACCTACAGCAAGAAGTTCTTGTAAGAATATAATTTCTCTTTAACTGTAGAAATGATTAATAGAGTTGTTCCCTTGTAAATAAAAATTTATAATAGCTTGAATAACCAAAAGCAGAAAATCTCAGCTAAGGGCAGGGTCTGAATGGCATGCTACATGTGGGTTGTTCAATGTTATGCTACTCAGGGCTCCCAGCATCTAAAGGTATGTAAGATAATCTATGCTATTCTCTTACAGTGTTAGCAGTAATAAAAAGCATTTCAAATGACAAATTACTAAGTCTAAGTGTCTTTCTTACTGTGTCCATAGTGAACCATCTCCTCCTAGTGCAAAACAATCCAAGATATCAAATAATATAATACCTGTCAATAAATTTCATTTTTTTTAATTATGTCCTTCTATGTTTAAAAGTCTTACCAATTTATATCTAAAAATACAATCTCAGTTTCAGCTGCCTTTACAGTTATCATTTTCATCTTCCGGTAATCATATTTACTGTATTTTTCTAATGTTCTCCTTCTACTGTGGTGTCACTTGAGGCATGCCATTCATTTCCTTTTCTTTTGTGATTGTTCAGGGTGGAAAATTACAAGAAACCTACTGCATAGGGTTACTTCATAAGGGCACAGGGAATAAAAAGCCTATAAACTTTATTTTTGCTTAGCAACTGAAATTGTATGACCTTTTGGTTCCAACTTCTATCTGGTTCATGAACCTCTTATTGTTAAAGTCAGTCTATGAAGGTCTTCAGCAGAACCTATCAACCAGAGTATGTGCTCTAGATCAACTAAAGACTTTTTTTTTTTTTTTTCCCCACTGACAACAATGGCATTTGATCTTTCATGTACCTACTATTCCTCTCACCTGTACTGTCTAAATTCTGGAAAAGATGAGATAATATCTGTCTTGTGTCACTACCTCTTCTAACATACACTTTTTCATTCTACTGCTGATCTTTCTTTTCCCTAATGATGACCAACTGTCAAGTCTATGCTCTTTTTTTTCCAGAATAAAAATAAATTATTTTATTGACTATAATACAGTGTACATAACTGTTCAATGCTGGCAGGTTAGGGCTTAGGTATTTTATGGCTTAGTGCAGGAAATAAAGTTATCAAGAGTAAAGAAGGAAATGGACTAATCATAAATTACTAAAACATTAGGCAGCAGTATACCCAACACTTTTATTATTGCTTGATTTCAGATATGTTCTATATTGTATCATATCTTGCTAGAGGAATTGACTTTCATTTCAGGTGAGCTCTCAGGAATTAATTCAAATAATGAATATTATATGAGTATTAAAAAGGATATGTCTTTGGCATGTGTTATCTGAACTGTTTTGCTCAACAAATTTAGTAAAATAAATTTATGTCTTAAACTGGTCATCATAACTCACATTCAAATAGTAGTGATGCTTTTAATCTTTCTGGTGTTCATTTACTGTCTGAAATGCCTGAACAGATTATTCAGAAGCTCCTATATACTATGATTGCATCTAAATAAGATCTTTAGCTGATGACACATTAATTTTCAGGTTTTGAAATCAGCTTTGCTTTAAAGACTAATTTTAGACAATAACATTGCATATGAACCATTCTTAGGAGATGCATCCTTCATTAAGTGTACAGGAGTGAAACTGAAACTTCAGACCACTCTTGAGTGTACGTCTTTCGTAAGTGCTTGGAATGATCAGGATTATATTTACAGAGAGGTAGTTTCTTATATCCAGAAAGTAATTAGAATTTGTGGAAGAACTTAATCAGGTAAGCTGGAATGAAGCTTTCCACTACACAAAAGACATGTTAACATATTATCTTACTGTGCTAGTGTTTAAATGTTAGAACAGAACATGGTACAGAAGATATTCACTGATTGGAAGAACTTGCTTGTTCTGCTCCAAGTGAGATAGATGTGATCAGATGTTGAGGAATGAGGTCTTGCAGCCTGCTGGCTTTCTGCACACATTGAAAATGGAGAACTAATGCACTGATGCACTGCCAGTGAACGTCCAGCTGCTGCAGACTCCATACACAGATTGAACAGACACTGTCTGTTGCCAAGCAGCTACTCTGTGGTGGACTGAAGAAAGCAGAGTTGCCTTTAAGAAAGCACACAAAACTTCCCCAAAGGCATCTCCTTTGGGGAGCATACTGCTTTGAACTATTAGCCGCAAACAGGCAGCAACTGCACATCAAAATGAGCGATAATATAGGCCTGTTTGAAGCATATTAGGAAAATGGTGCAACATTGATCTTCATCAATATTTCAAGTACTGGTGAGATCTTCCATTCTTTTATAGGCCAGTGATATTACACAAACATATGCTGTACTTAAGACACTACCACCATAGAAGCATCATCCTTAACTATTTATGGACATAACAATAGTTCTGATTGTGGTGGGTTAACTCACCCCTCAGCAGCCCTCCAGTCGCTCCTCCATTCTCTCAGCACGGTGTGGGAGAGAGTCAAAAAAATAAACATGAGAAAAACTCACAGATTGAGATGAAGACTGTTTAATAAGTGAAGAAAAAAGGGGAAAACACCCCCAAAACAATTGAGTAATGCAAAGGCAATCACTCATCACATTGCACCAGCACATTGACACTCATCCAGTTGATGTACAAAGGCTACTTTGGAAAAAATTCCCCTCAGTTTTATTGTTAAGCATGACATTATGGCATGGAATATCCCTTTGCTTCAGCTGTCTTAGCCCTGCCTCATCACAACCTTTCGCCACTCCCGACATACTCACTGAGGGACAGTGTCAGAAATTGAGAAGGACTCAGTGCTGTGCAAACGCTATTCAGCAATAGCTGAGATATTGCTGTGTTATAAATACTGTTTTAGTCACAAATCCAAAACACAGTACTGTATGGGCTAATATAAAGCAAATTATCTCCATCTCATCCAGACAGCACATTAATTTAAGTTCCCATTTGTAATACTTTTCACTTCTTAAAATACTTTTGCATAAGACCAATATTGTTTTTTAATTTTTTTTTTTAAATGGATTGAAAATTTGGATTGAAATGGCAACGGATTGAAAATGGCAACTGTGTTGGACTTATGTATTTGGATTTTCCTAAGGCATTTGACGTAATGCCACAAAGCATTTTTATTAAAGTGCTCAGAAGACACAGAATTAACAGGACACATATCATAAAGATTAAAAAGTTGATATGCAACAACAATAAAGAGAAACCATTCATTAGGAGAATACATCAAAATATCATATACTCTGTGTTTCAAATATGTTTGGAGGAAAATAGATCAACATTTTACCCACAGTGAAATTCTGGGAAGCTTTTTTTAGATTCTATTCACAATAATTCTTTTCTCTTTGTGATTCTTTTCTATATACAGGTTATTGACCTTGATTTTGTTTGCAATTAAGTCAGGGAATTTCTTCAACACTGTCAAATGTTTAGTAAATGTGAACAAAAATTTGCTGGTTTTTTTTTTTTTACTTGCCTATTGTACCTACTTAGTAACAGTACTAGTAATACTTGAAAAATTATTAAGTAGTAACAAACACAGCCTATTTTGTTTATGTCACAATGAAAGGCACTTTTCCTTATGCTTTCAGTAAAGCCTATAGTTTCAGAAAGCTGACAAAGTACTATGACAAATTTATCTGAAAGGGCAGGTTGTTAAGATTGCTGTTATGCAGATGTGTTTGTTTGTCTTCTCACATATGCCAGCAATGACCTTTTCAACATTCACATTGCATGTTTTACCAAAGAACACTATCCTGACTCTTATAAGATCTTGCTCATAAGTACAGCCTATGAACTCCAAGCTCTGCACAGCCTGTGAAACAGGAAATCTGAGTGTTATCCAGCACAGTCTAATGCAGCTTTCAGCACACCAGGGAGAACTGATGACATTCAGTTTCCTAACTGGCAGCCTAGCATCATATGAACTTGAAGGAGACTTTTACTAGGGTATGAATAAACAAAATACATCCTGTGAGGTTGGAGCATGCTTATGAGGATATTTATCATCTTTTGAAGTGAGTATTTGCTAAGATTCGTAAATTTTTGGGAAAAGATGCTTCTGAGAATTTTAACATAGCAGTTTTTTTTTTCTTTTTAAAAAATTCTTCTCTTAAAACATAAAATAAAAATATTTTTGTATTTTTAATGAAATGAAAGTCCTACTTTTTTTTTTTCAACATTTCTTAAGAGATAATGATAATTTTCTAATTGGATAAATGTAATTCTGCCACCATTGAGTAGTTTCATTGAGTGAACTCAATGATAATCCTTGCTTCAAAGCACAAAATCTTTAGCATTCTTCAGAGAATAAGTTAGAGGAGTTTTTTGGTGGTGGGTTGTTCTTTTTTTTTTTTTTAAAAAATCTCTTACTATTGTCTTCTGGCTTGAGCTTTTTAAATAGTTGGGGATTTTTTGTTTTTTTTGTTTTTTTTTTTCCCCAGAGAAATGGTTAATGTAAAACTGATTACCTAGCACAGAAACATTTGGAGGAGTGGTAAGATCCTGACACAGTTACAGATAACAGAAAAAACTCCTGACAAATTCTCATCAATACTGGGGTTTTGCTGACCTGATCAGCATTGCCTGTGTTATCACCTAGCTCTTTTGTTCTTAAGTATGAAATTAATGCTAGATACATTTGGAGAACTAAACTTCATAACAAAAAGCTAGCAAACAAAATAAATGTACTCTATGATACATTAAAAAAAAAGTACTTAAGGAAGTCACATTCATGTAAGCTAAACCTTTAGATGATTTCTCTGCACACATAGCCAGTAGATTATGACTGCTGCACTGTAACTTGAATTACAACTTTTAGTACTGCTAGGACCCTCTCTTTGTAATAGGCTCTTTTGAAAAGTATTAGTTGTTATGTCACTGACAGAGACTTTTCTTTGCCTACTTCTTTACTAATGCAGCTCTTTTTGGAGGGTATGCCTGAAATCTCCAAAAACATAGAGTTCCTTGTAGCTTGAATAAGCCAACATGGATAAGAATGCAGGCCTTCAATTTAATCCAAGAATTAACAGTAATCACAGTGGTATATTTTTTAAACTTACCTTACATCTTCCGTTTTCTGAATTTCTGGAACACCAGTAAGCTTAGTTCATTCAGATGTCATCATAAGATCTGAAAGGAAACTCATATTGTGGTCTTGGTGAGCAACAGCTAGTTTTCTTGCTATTTGACTTTGAGCCAATAGACTTTACATGTCCCTTTTTCTGCTCCACTGCCAATTTACACATTTTAATTTCTATAGGATCTCTTCAAAACTTAAAAAAATTAAATAGATGCATATCCCTTATCACCTTATTCCACTTCATTGCCTTCTTATTATCATACTAATTGATTACTTGTTGGGTGTATAACTGAAGCAAAGCATGATAATAGTTCATCTCCTTCTTTCATGTGAGATGCAAATCAGGGCAATAAAACATATTTCACCATATCAGAATCAGTCTTTAAAGAGATATTGAAATGTGCTTGCTTCTTTGACCTTCATAGAGATGGATGTTTCACACTACAGAGAGAATGTATACAGAGACAACAGAAGCTTTCTCACAAAAGCAGTCTACTTTTAACTTTTTTTTTTTTTTAAATACATTTAAAAAGCACTTTGGTGTTGTATGGTGAGTTCATTTCCCCTGTGCAGTCAGTCCTTGGTCCTGTTGCTGAGGCATCATCTGGGTGCCAATTAGAGTCAGTTTCGCTACACTAGAAATTTCCCTTGTATGGGCTACCAGCACTGCAAATACACTTGGCTCATTCATTAGTTCCACAAAGGTCAGGAAATGTCATCCCTGAAGAGTTAGCAAGAAATGACAAGTTGGGTCAAACTCAGACAAGCCACACAACATTGGAATCTATGACTTAATAAAGTCTATGCACACTTACTAGCAACATATGTTCTTTGTTTGCATTTAATGACAACTTACTAAAAATGTGTCAGCCACCAGGTGAAAGAGTCAACCCACTCTTTCAAGGAACAAAATGCTCCGACTTACTGCTAAGAATGTAAGACTTTCCTTTAACAAAATATAATATATCAAAATGTACTGATAAAGCTTTCCCAACCCACTAATTTATTCAGTGACCTTGTAAAATTACTTGACATTTTAACTTCTGTTTTCAGAATGCATTCACAGACTTTTCTCTGTCAGTTTTTGACAGAAGACTGAGAGTGTAAGGGATTTTAACTTGTGTTATGAAAACTTGTGGTTCATTACCAATATAACTAACCTTAAAGAACTAAATGGTATTTTAATTCTACTATAAAGAACAGAAAGATAGGAAACAATTATGCAGATGCTACAATACAGGCAAATGTTTCATTAGAAAAAATATGCATGCAACATATGTCTACAAAATAAAAGTAGAGATTAGATAAAGATGTACATTGTCTCCCACAATAATGTCTTTTGAACCCAATTATTGAAAATCTGACCTTCCACTAGGCCAGACTGCTCAAAGCCCCATCCGTCCTGGCCTTGAACACTTCCAGGGATGGGGCATCCATAGCTCCTCTAGGCAACTTGTTCCAGTGCCTCACCACTCTCACAGTGAAGAATTTCACTGTTATTTTTACATGCCCTTGTCAAGTCCCTCTCCAGTTTTCCTGTAAGCGCCCTTTAGGTACTGGAATTTGATTCTTAGCATAGCAAGTTTACAAATGGAAGACATTCCAATGATTTCTCAAATTTATTTTCTTTTGAAATTACTGAAACACACTATTTTAGCCTGAAAATGTCTCCCAAATATATAGATTGACAATCAAGTAAACAAAACTTAATATTCCCCCAAAGAAGAAAATTACAATTTTTTTTTTTAATGGAAAATACTGGCTTTATAATTTTTAACAACTGTTAGCAGGGCTCAGTGCTAGCTCTTTTTTTTTCTCTCTCAAAGTACATAGGTACATATTTTCAAGATTATAATTATCTTCTGCTAATGTCTGTTTCCTGCTGTGTCCTCTCACTTTTCACTGTAATGACACTTAAAATTAATTTAGCACTTTTGCCATCAGTTGCTGCAGGAGTACATGAGAGGATATATTTTGTTGCCTTTGGTCTACCTTTGCTATTCACTGCCTTCACAGATCAGACAAAACATGAAATTGAAATTAAAATTATGTGATTTAACTTATTACAAAAGTGTTAAGGAGCTTATGATATCTTTCTGTCCCAAATACACTTTTCTGAAGAGTAAAAGAAAGCCCAAAAAATATTGCTTTGTGTTATCTAAAATAAGAAAATGAAAGAAGTAACACGTTATTTTTGTTACAGGTCTAGTTAAAATACTGTATCAGATACCAGTATCTTAAAAATACATTTGATGCATGTTTTTGTTCCTGTGAAATCATTGCTCTTTCAGGATTTGTGTAGAGATTTATCTTGACTTTCACTAATCCATGAACAAATAAAAACTGTACTAAAATTTACTACATTTATTAAAGATGCAGTATTTTTATCAAAGGTAATCGGTAGCAGCAAGGTCATAGTGTTAGAAATTTGTTAGAGAGTCTGTTCTTTTTCATTGTCCTATTAATATCTGCGAAATGGTACAATAACTCAGAATATTTTAGCTTCCTTAAAACTGTATGTGTATTTTGATGTTTTTGTCAACAAACATTTTAGTAGCATTGGACGACCCTTATGTGTTGTTCCCAGTGTGTGCTGATTTTCTCCCTGGGTTTCCTTGTGTTATAACTTAAAAACAACATTTTAATTACTGTATTATTTACTAAGTTAATCTTCTTTTTCATAAAAGAACAAAAGTTGTCCATATCTGTGATGGCAGAGAGCCCTGGGAAAAACAGTGGTTGTGGAGAGCCTCAACAGCAGCACAGTGAAATGCCTGACCTGGTTGTAACTTCCACATAAATTTGTGCAAGAGGACTGGGAGTTGTCCAAAGAGCAGGTGCCCACAATGAACCTTAGAGAGATGAATTAATCCCATAAAATTCTAACAAAGAGCACAAGCAGAGTTAAGTTAGGAAATGGAAACACTTTCTTTCTAAATGATATGAACTAGAAATTTAAAGAATAATGTAAGTTCATAAATGGATTTTTCAGTTTAATTGCAAAGCCAGAGCATGACTGAAGCCTTGTTGGCTATGTCTAGCAGTAAAGGATAATAAAATGCCCTTAGATTTTCTTCTGCTTTCTCAGTTCAAAAATATAGTAGGAAGTAACAGGAACATATCGTGTTTATTTTTGATATTGTGTTATGTTTTACTATGACATTTTTTTTTGCAAACTACTCAGGAACCATTTTCATTCCAAGACACATCAGAGTGTTCTAGAAAACTGTGCTGCATTGTACTGAATCACGATGCTACTGTAAAGTGGCTGATATTGTCAGTATTTACTTCCCTTACAGACTTTTTCCACATTAATGAATTTTTTTAGAAGTATTGTCATTTTTTCAGGCATATTTTTGGCCAGCTAATTCTGTTCTTGTTTAAGCAAGGAAATCTGCAAAGACAGCTCTAACACTTCTTTTTAGTTTTATGGTTTGATCCTGGTTGTTCTGACCTGAATTCCTGTGTGTTATATGTTCTATGATTTTCAGATCCATTAAAATAAATAAATAGATAGATAGACAGATAAATAGATAAATACAGATAGATATGTTGGCTTCCTAGTGCCCTGCCAGAGCTTTATTATTTACTCTTAATCTATGTTCATTCCCATCAGGAAGGTAGTCTGAGTTCTTCATACATGATTGAACTTTATTGAACTGTTATTTATGATCAGTTTAAATACTGCACCCAGAGGACAAAGCATTCAGGCCAAGACCTTTACTAGAGGATTCTTTGCTCTAGCATATTTTTATCCAGTGGGGGAAAGTGCAACCCTCCCACTCCTACCAACTTGTTGTTTTCTTTGGTAGTCCTGAGAGCAGTGGTGAAACACTGATATTTGTCTGGAAGAATGGTGGACCTTTAGAGTAGGAAAAATAACCCGATAACTAAAGAACCAAAGTTTTAAAAAAGCAAGTAAACATTAGGAACACAGCACTTCAAATTACGACAGGAAAAGAGAAATATATGAAGAAGTAAGAATCATGGGGGAGGGAAATTATAAACATACAGAGTAAAGAAATCAGTAATAATTTCATATTTTCAGAAACTGAAAATAATGAGAAAAAAAAGCCTGACCTTGGTTTCAGAGCAAATTCTTGCAGCTTGTACTGATAAGAAATAAGTGTGTGCTGGATTTATTGACAGGTTCTCTTATGAATAGATAAGAAATTTTATCTTCTAGAAAGCCACTATTTGATTCATGGAGCATACTGTTACTGATCTTAACTGTGTCCATTTCTTCAAATCCCTCTGGGGCCATGATAGAATCATCATATTTGGTCCCTTTCAGTAGAAATTATCATGTGTAAATAAATAGAAGACTTTTTTTTTGTTTAGAAATTTCTTAGTTTGAATGCATGAGAAACGTAACTATCTTATCAAAACGTATGTTACGTTAACTCATCAAAACTAGGATTATTTGTATTTTACATATTTTTTCTTGCACATTTTTATATCTGGTTTTGCCTTTTCAGGCATTTACTGAGGTCTAACAAGGTTGGCTACAGGTGAGCTTTAGCTGAGGACCAGGCAGTTCCTCAGTGCCATTGAGTTTTGTTTGTTAACTTCCTGCTTAGGCAAGGTGATATAATGGTCACCCCATGGCCAGATTTGACGTTTGGCAAGTGTTGATGGACTTATTAACTGGTGACAGGTAGCTATGACTGAAAATTGATTGCATAGACATATTCTAAGAATTTATACATTGAACTTTAATAATGCTAAATTACCTTTACTGCAAAACAGTCTTTCTTGTCTTTCTCTCCTTAACTATCGGCACTTCATGTGTTTTGTTATCCCTGCTTGTCACTAAAATCACCATTAGGCTCCTCTCTTGAACTGCCACTGATTGTTGAATTCTTTGTAAAGCAATCACTTAACAGAAATTGTACCTTTCACAACATGAATTATCCCAGTACAAACTTTCAGCCATGATGAAAGACTTTAATTCTCAGTTAGAAAAATTTAAATGATAGAGCACCTGTTAATGTGTTGCCCCACTTTGGCAGTTCCATATTCTTTCATCTCTGGGTATCACTGCTAGATTAGAAGGTATGGGTGTATAAAGTACTTTAAATTTAAAGCCTGATACTAATTTACATTGTTTTTGTCTAAACTGTAGTGAAGATGAAGTGTTAATTAGCAATTCCAGTTTTTATATTATATTACAGAATCTTTTTTTTTTTTTTTTTTCCCCTGGAATTTTGGCTTTCCATGTCCCACCAGAGCTTTTCATAAGTTTGGTAATCTATTACAGGCTACTAAAATGCAGTGTGGATAACCAAGACATACTCCTGAAAGTGTTACTACTTAGAAAGCTAAAAAAAAGTAAATCAAATCTATTTTTGTGCATATCAGATTTGAGATTACTGAAAATACTTATTCTTTTGTATAGTAGGATAAATTTCTTTTTTTGCTAACTTTAATGTGTGTCCTGACACAATACTTTTGGGGTCAAAGAATGTATTCATATGGAAATAGTCATAACGCCAGCCTGCTTTCCAAGGAAGCCTTTTTTTCATATTCTACTCAGTTCCATGAATGCTGAAGCAAGTGATGGTTTGTTATCATTAAAAGTGGCACAAGTGGTGTAGAATTTGTCTAACATAATGAAAATCAAATTATTTTTAATTTCTTCTGAGGTATCACCTTTCTCTGTTATGTTGTCATAGTTTTAAAAACAGAAACAGGTTTGCTTGCTCTACTTTACTTAATTATTCTGCTTGGTATTTGTCTTTGTAAACACTTTCTCTTAAGATCATTGTGACAGATTTAAAGTTCACTATAAATCCTTAGGAGCAGTATGTGATCTACCATTCAGTCTTAATTCCGAAATTAAAATATAATTTAAATATTTACAGACTGGGGTATGAGTTAGTGCATTATTGGAAATACATCTTAGGAATACAGAGGGTGGAGACATAGACTTGTACATCTTCCATATTTTAAAGGAAATGAGTGGGCTTGTCCACCACTTCCAGTTGATGGGTATTCTTGTAAAGGAAGGAAACCTAAGTTGTAAAGAAGGTGTAAGAGCAAAAGATACAGCCTTTTAAAAATGATGATTCCCCAGGAAGAAGATTTGCAGCAAACAGGTAATTTCTTTAGAAGATGTAGAAGAGGGGGAGGATGGGAATTAAAAAAGGAAAGAACAGCTAAACTCTTAAGATATGTCAATACATAGCTGTGTTTGCCTTTTCCTACATGTATTTCCTGTACTGGGGGAAAAAAAGAAAAAAAGAAAAAAATTTTTCAGGTCCCACAGAACATAGCAGAACAACACTAAGATATTTCTGGGTAAGCATGCTGGACATCAACCAAACCCGTCTAGCAGCCATTTTTAAAATTAAGTAACTACCACTTGTTTGTAAGAATGTGGTAGTAGAGTAGCTATTAATCTACGCCAAACTTTGTTTCAAGCTTGCACTGAAGGCCACATGCAGCTGACGCTGCTAAAAATGCATAATTATTGTCCATCTTAAGAAGAAAATGTTGGCAAGATGCCAAAGTGGCAATGTGACTCCTTTGTGGCTGATGACTTCAACTACAGGCTTCGTACCTGTAGTGTCCTAAATGTACTAGGATTTGAGTAGACCTTTGATCTTCTGAGGTTATACTGCCCAAGCTTTATAGTTTTAATCTAATTATTTTTTTTTTTTTACTTACATCAATTTAATCCATTCTAAACCACTTTTTTTTAGAACACATACACAGTATTTCCTTTCTAATATTTTGTAGCAAAAAAATCTGTGGAAAGTATCTATTTTCAGAGGACTCTTGTCAGTGGAATACATGGGAAGAAATAGGCTGTTCATTGTACTGAATGAGAGATATGTGATGCCACAGACAGCAGGAAGCACTCAGGCACACAACTAAAAGAGATGTAACACATCATCAGGAAAAACCTCTGCACTGAACATTTTGCAATACTTAGAAAGAAACTTTACGGTTGCCACTTTATGTTGAGGATTAGGGTAGCCTGAGATAATACTTAATTTTGCCATGTGGTGCGTGGGGAGAGAGGTGTACTTTAGAATATTTTTCATATCTTCTCGGCTGCAAAGTAGGAAATGCTGAAAAAAAGGAGACCATTTGTAAATCCAGTACTTTTCAAGATCTAGCTGTTGAATGCTAATCCTGAGAAAATAAAAGCATATTTTGTGCCTGAGTTCAGGATGTATACACAATAGCCTACAAATTTTGGTATTCAGGGCACATTTGCCCCAGAAACATGTCCATATTTATATTCATTATGGAGCTTATTTTTCCTGTGAGTTGGGGATGAAGGCAGAACTACAACATCATGAGGTCTGGTGATACAAACACTTTCAAAGCTATGAATATGTGATTATCACACTATCAAACCACAGGGACCACAGAAGGGGAAAGGGAAAGAGTCGGAGCAAGGCCACAACTGAGAGGGTGGTAGAAATGTTGGGTTGGGCAACACTGTAAGCATAGGAGGAGTGGGCAGATTCTGTAACAAGGCATGAGGAACCCCACCTCAAGCTCCCAGTATGCCAATTTCTCAGCAAGTCTTGGCTGAGTTACTTCCAATGGCTCTGCGCTCCTTCTGTACTTGATGTTGATGTTATCAGGTTTGCCCAAGATCTGGTCCATGCACAGGGAGGAATAGCTCTTCATACACTGAAAGCTGGGCTCTGTGGCCAGTCCAAGCTGTTACGATAAGGGGCCCGGTGGTAAAAACAGGACTAGGAGGTAAAAAAGGAGTTGAAAGTAACCTTTTGCCCATTTTCCTGAGGCAAGATACTGTTCTGTCCAGTTCTTATCCTTAAATAAACATTAATGAAATATGATTATTATCTAATTCAAATTCTTGCTCTGAGAGGTTCAAAATAAAGTGAGTTGTTTTAACAAATAATGTTTTCCAGCAACAGAAAGATTATTTTATGTCAACATATGATGTAATTTCATCCCCTGTAGAATCTGGCTAGACTGACAATTTTTCAACAAAACTAATCATCATTCAAGAGTTGGGAATAAAGTACTACTTTTGTGGCTAGGAGGCCTTTACAAGCTGCAACATTCTGTACATATCTGATACCAAATAAATCCCTTTTATGGACCAAATACAAGCTGTATTTGGTGTTATTTGTTAAGCTATTTTAAGATACACATCAGCCATTTCATTATTAAAAAAAAAAAAGCAACAACTCACCTACATTTCAAAGACTGTAATTGGGAAAATTTACCAACGGTTGGCAGATTCCCTCCATACAATCAACTCACACAATTTTTGGATGAAATGTGTTGCCTAAACACCTCACTGTGAATTGCACTCTTGCCTCATGAGAGGGGAAGTACTGGAAAACTAGAAGGAAGGGGTGCGAACAACAAGATAAATGGAGTGATGAATTGGTCTAAAATAACAGAAAATGAAATAATTATAATTTGACATTGTCTTGATTCGTTTTCCCTAGGAAGCTGGAGTGCTGCCAGCTGAGACCTACAAGGGCTTAAAGACAGAAATTGTGAAAAACTATGCTATCTCAAAAAACCTAGATCCTGAGAGAAGCAGGTCTACCTCTAAACTTAAATGTGCTCATTTGTTTTTGAAAATGAATGCTCATGCAAACCTGCAAACATTGTGATATGCCAAGGCTTATACATTATTCAGGTTAATTTCTTCTTACTAGAAGAGAATCATTTTACTTATGATACAAAACAATGCACATGACAACTATACTTTTTGTTATTCTACACTTCCAAGACACTTAAAGCTTTATTTTCTTAAACACTCTTCATGTCATTATTCATATGTGGATAAAATTACAACCATGAATTAATTCTGTAAAAAACCCAGTGAATTAACGCTGGTCCCGTGATAGCGGTCCAATCTAGAACAAACTTTCATATGCATTAACAGCTGTCATTTACTAAACAAATTCAGATATTCTGTAATTCTTCTACCTACAGCTAACATCTAAAGCCCTTTATCTTACATGACTATCAGGACTAAAAGTATTCTCATTATTACCTTTATAGGTATAGCAGCTCAGAATTAGTAATCCCATAACAGAAAATGGCCAAGATAAGTGTTAAAAGGCTCTAGGGTAGATTTAATATTATTGTGCTTTCAACTGTTGCTAAACGTGTCGTTATGTATAGATATTATAGTAGATATATACCTGCTATACAAAAATGCATAGCCATTAGTTAAAAGCCTGTAATTGGTGCCCTTTAAAGCAATACCCAGAAAATTTAATGGGCTTATTATATTTTACATATATTCAATATCTGAATAAGCCTTTAAATAGAGGGAGTGTTTTTCAAGGAAGTTTTGTCTTCTGCATGAAAACTTGTGAACTGTGAGTTTTAATATCTGGAATTAGATTGTTTATTATGCTATAAAATGTATGTGTGTTTTAATTTCAAGGCCCATTACATTAGGCAAGAGAATGCAACTAGTCTTGCAGTATCTCCAGCTGTAGGCGGCAGAATGTGTTTATATATTTTTAAAAAAAAGCTATAAATCCTAGGAGATCACACTAAAATGCTTCATAAAGGATTTGAAACAGAACTCTTGAAACATCACTAAGCCTCAAAATGGTGCACTGGATTCCTGTTATCTGGACTTCTAACAATGTCCATTTAAAGTTTTTATACTTATAGTATTTTATGTAAAGTTTTTACTTAGTCTGAGCTTCATAGCCCAGCAAACCCTTATGAGGTTTTCAAAACTTCTTGTTGGCCTTTATTTATATGATTAATTTTATACTTTTTTCCTTTTCTTATTTTTTTTAAAACAGAAGCAGATTCTCAGATATGCTCCTGAAAGACATACAGAAAAGCATAATATTATTACTTAAAGCTAGTCAAATATTAGAGAGGAGTGTCTTTGTGTCTTTTCTTTATGTCTTTTTTTTTTGTCAGTATGCCACTGAATATGATGAAGCTAGGAATAGGATCAATACCTTTCTTCCTGTTATCAATGTCAAATAAAAAAATCCACTGACAGGTGGTAGTCAGCTTAGGCAAATCTATTAATATTTTTTTCAAGCATCTAGTGCATCAATTTTAATTAATTCATTTCCAACAAAATAATGTTCACTGGACTTTATCTCAAATACAACCATCTATTTTTTCTTTTGGATTAAACTAAATTGGAGAGGAGGTTATATTTATTTACCCTAAATGCTATATTTTAGCACCTACTGCTTTTGGCAAGCCATTAGGCTGGGATAGAGTTTGTTAGTTGCCTTAGAATATGTTCCTCTGTGCAAAAATGTCCTGTCATGTGCAAAAGTAGTAGAAGAGCATTCCATTAGTGACTACTCCAAAATGTTTGTTCCAAATGTTGGCAATTCCAAAAGTTGCAGTAGGAACTTTATTTGCAGCAGGGCTGCAACTTTAGGGAGGGAACTGAACCAAGCCCTTTTTTTTTTTTTTTTTTTTTTTTTTTTGTCATTGTATTTCAATTATTCTAAGTCGTAACTGACTTTTTCCACATAGGCATGAACACATACACTTGAATGTGTAACATTTACAGGAGTATTCAAGAAGTACTTGACTTTTAGGTAGAGTGCACAACCTCTCCATACTGAGTTGACCTCTGTTTAACATTAGACTTTAACATCATGTGTTGATAGCATCACACTTTTCTATCATTTCTGAGGCAGTGCTTTTACTTTTTCTCTCGCACCAGAAGAAAGGTAAAAAGAGCTTTATTCAAGAACTGCAATACAAGATACAGTTGGTGTTATGGGGAAAATTTCATGTCCTTCTTTAGGATTTTCAAGTAACCAGAGTAACCACCAAAGAATGAAGGAAGCTGTAAAAAAAGGAGATCTCTGAGTGTAAGAAGTTTGCCTAAAGATGAGAACTGTAATATTAGAGTGACCTGATGCCTTGTGCAATTCCTGTAACACGTTCAATATATTAACTCCCAGGAGAAGTATACAAACTAGTCTTGGAGGAGCTCTTATAGACAATAGAGAACAGTATACCATAAAGGTTCATAGCTAGGTTATCACTTGAATAGTAGACTCATTTTGATGTTTCATCGGCTTTGTAAATATCTGCAGATGGAAGGTATGATTTAAATGGAGCAAAGAGTTTGCAGGTGTCATTTGCCTAGACAGCACTCTTGCTCTTTCTTGCAGTTAGTACTGAGATAATTGAATCACTTCAATGGCTGCATGAAGTGTCCTAAGCATCTACTCAGATAACACCATGGTTCCTTATTACCGATGCCCTTTAAGAATGAAGATTGTGTGTCATTGTGTTTTCAATGTACAGTTTACAGTCTCTTCTAAAGTGCATTTTCAAACTTTTATTCTATGGGAGAGCTAATGTTTCTTACTTTAATTAAGATTTAATCAGCCCAGTATTTTTAAGGTCAAAATGTTGAATCTATATCTACCCCCATATTCAGCAGAGAGAAGGTTAAAGAGGTTAAACAAAAAAAAAATTGTTATGGAATTGTGCTGAATATATTAAACCCAAGCACATTTTACAACATTTTCGGTCTTTCTTAGATTTTTTCACTCATTTTTCAAACTATTTCTATAATAGAAAGTCTTCAAAATTTGTGTTAGAATACTAGTAAATTTCCTTGCTACTAATAAAAGTTTTTTTGTTGATTTGAGTTCAAAGCTATGTTTTAAGCCAATTTTTATGTTTGGATAACAGGTCACTGCCACTAAAAAAAGACAGAGATTATTTGTACATGTTCTGCTTCTCTCTAAGGGAATTAAGAGCCTAGTGTCAGACAATGAAGCACTACATTTCTATTTCTGTTATGACTTCACCTCTCTATTATTCATAGGAAAAAGAAATATTTTATAAGTTTTATTTCTAGATTTGGTAGATGCTAAAATGTAGCTCTATATTTTGTGACCCATTAATAAGTAAGGTTCTTCCTTCAGTGGTAATATAAACTGTGACATCAGAGGGTGCTTTATCTTCACTACTAGT
The DNA here is from genome assembly GCF_036417535.1 of Chlamydotis macqueenii. Lineage (NCBI taxonomy): Eukaryota > Metazoa > Chordata > Aves > Otidiformes > Otididae > Chlamydotis > Chlamydotis macqueenii. The sequence goes on from NC_141593.1 coordinate 44,824,450, forward strand.
AAAAGGACTGAACCAATTTCATCACATACTGTTACTCATTATTCATTTCCCACTTCAATGTGGAAACGGCTTGTTAAAAGGCAGGAGATTTCTTTAGGTAGCTGACAGCCACTAAAGGAAACTTACTTAAATGCAGTTTTAAGGATTAATGATGATTAGTAATAGTTAATCAATACCTGTATAAAATGATCAGAAATACATTTCCGCATTACACAGACACAGAGGTGGGAGAAATAGTCATGGAGCACTCTCCTCCATTGTGCACCTTCTTACAACCACCATTCACAGCATTTTTTTTTAAGAGTCTCTTTTCAGCTGCTATAAGTATTAAATTCAGTGGATCTGAAAAGAAGGATTTGAATCTCAAAATTCTAGAGTTTTATATCATTAGTAAACTACATATTCTTAAAATTAATAAGATTTACAGTATATTAGGAAATGTCTGCATTATTTAGGTCTCCCTGTGAAGACAAAACATTTGACTATCATTTTAATAATTTAAATATTTTAATCTGTGGCATTGGTCTTTTTCCTCACCTTGTGGCTAACAATACAATTACATGAGGATATGCAAATAACCAGATTTCCTAACTCCCTACAGCAAATATAACTTCAGTTTTGCTAGTTCCAAAACCTTTGGAATTCTTTAAAATGTCTTCAGTATGTGCTTGAGTACAAAAAAAAAGGCAGATAAATGCAAGCCAGAGACACTTTAGTGTACCACTTATTAGCAAAAAAAAAAAAAAAATCTTAGGGAAGCTTTAGTGAAACACACTTAGGAGTCCTTAAATTTTAGCTGATAATACCCCTTTCTTACTTTTGTAATTACATTGAAGAAATATTATGACATTTTGTATAATTTTGTGCTTCATTTTTAGTTTTACAGCTTTAAAGGTAAATGAGGTAAGAATAGCCTCACCTGGTGGAAGTCACTTCAGTTTCACTTCAGCTGGTGGAATGATGCCTACTGGACAAGAATTGAGCTCATTTTTCAGGATTGTATTTTCTCTTAAAGTTAAGATTCGTGCTTGGACATAGTCTAGGTAATGCTCTATGGGCTGAATATAAGCTGTAAAACTGTTATATCGAGTCCACTCTCTTCTCTCTAGTAAAGTGGCTAGCCAGGGGTCACAGGCTGAAGTTGAAATGTCTCCCCTGTTGGCATACAGCCCAAGTTAGAATCAATCTGCTGGAGTACAAGGGTTGGGGTGGCCCTGTCAGTAGTTGCAGCGACCCAATCACATACCTAGTGCGGAAGCAGCACATCACATTACAGACAGTCTCAGAGATGCTGACTGTCTCCCTTTCCTCTGCTGGCCCACCGGCAGGCACATTGCAACATGTGTGGGCAAGCAGCTGTGGCTTGCACACAGTGCAGAGAGAAGTGAGATGCAGGATCATGTTGGTCATGTCGAACCATTCTCACATACAAGGTGAGAAGACAGGCTGTAAACATGGTCAAAACCAGAGTTGAGTGGAACAGCATGCGTGAAGTTGAGGGAGATGAGTTTAACAGCTCTGTTAATGGTTTGTCTGGAGGAGGGAGGAGCCAGCAAGATTACTCAAGTTGTGAATGATACTAAATTTTGAGGAAGCACTGAGGATGAGAATGTATGTCAGGAGTATTGTAAAATTATGGCCTGACAAGAAGGGAAGATTCAGCTCAGAAACTGTGAAGTAATATATCAGAACAACAAAACACCAAGGAAATACAGGATCTCATGTTGAAAAATCTGGAAAAAAAATTGATAGCAGAAGAGCTGGGGCAGGGGGGCATGTGAGGAATGGTAAAACAGATTACTGACTTTATGAGTCTGAAAATTACACATGAAGTTCTAATATTACTGTCCTAAGTAAGCAACTGTAGATTTTTTTTTTTTCGGTTTAAACTCATCTGTCTTCTTGTTGTAAATAATCATACAAATTAAAACCCAAATCTTTAACAGGAACAAAATTCAAGCCTTTCCTCTATTGCGACTTGCAGGAAAATTGTGCCTAACCTACACTCTCCTTCAGGTCTGGCAGGAAAGGAAGACCTCTTATTTATTTTCATCACCATCCCCTGCTCTATCAAGTCTCTGTCTCTCTTGACATCTTCTTAGCCTGCCTGAATCAGTCCAGGGTTTACTGTTTATATTTCATAATGTGAGAAGACTGGATATTTGGATGAAGTGGGAGAGAACACTCACAATCACATGAAATTATCACAAGTAATTAAAATGATTTAAAAAGAGTGTTTGTAGCCTATGATACTGCAAGTTCTCGTGATTCAGTATTAGTTTATAAACACATAAAGTATTGCTATTTCAGGTTGCCAAAACAACACATCGCACCACAGAGCTGGAAGGTAAAGTCTTAGATTAGATTTAAGAGGAGAATGTAATGTCATTGAATTGCTCAGACCTTGCATCAGAAAATCAGAGACTGAAATCTGTTTAAAAAGCCAAACACGAAATATAAAACTAAAAATTTAACAGAACTTTTATTCGGTAGCAGTGAAGAAGCACAATATTTTAAACAGGAATTAATAATGTACAGTATTTTATTTTATATGTGAAGTAGAATAGGCATACATAATATCATAATGCACAGTTTAGAAATATTTTAGTATTTTAAAAAAATTTCTTTTTTTTAATGCAAAATGTTCTGCAATTTCCTGCATATCAGAGATAATTACAGACTGTGATTTAAGCACATACATGATGCTATGATACATCTTCACTTATTCAGTGAGAAAATTTAAACTGTAATTTCTTAAAGTTTAAATTTGCTATTTTATATATAACTTAAAATTATATAAAGCAGGAGCTGTACTTTGTTACTTAGAGGAATGCACTGCTACTTATTTTTCTTACAGATTTACAGTAAGTGTCAGCAGAAAATATTGGAGACAGAAGATAAACTTACATTTTTTACCACACAGATTTTCAGTATGCTTCCTCATAAGAGGGCTGATTTGTCAAATACCACAGCAGGTGGAAGTTTCAAGAACTTATATATGAATTTTATAGCCATATATTCAGTATAATTGGATGCTTGTTGACGTTACCTTTGGATTACATTAATCCTTCTGCCTTACAAACAATTTTTTCTTCAAGGGACATATGGTATGAACAAATCTGTACCTCTAATGAAAAGTTTCTACTTCAGCTGGATCATGCTATTAAAGAGCTTGCACAACAAATTCAAATTGTCCTTTTCTACTATCTTTCCTTAAAAAAGATAAAATCCATTAACTGGAAAACAAGCAAACAAACAAAAACAAAAATCATATTTTATTGCAAAAACAGAGGCTTTCATTTTCAAAATTTTTGTTTCCAGAATTTTGAAATCAACCTCAATCACCTAAATGCATTGATTTCACAAGTATTGAATATCTATCACTGAATCGCACTTGGGAGATGATGGACAATTTTGAAAATCTAGTAGTAAACTAGATTTCAGCTTCCTTGTTTAAAAATCTTACTAATGTGAATTTATGTGGTTCACTTTGCCTTTTGAATTTGAATTTTCATCATAAAAACTATTGTTCTTCAGATCATGAATAAGACTGTCAATTTGCCTCCTCTTCCCCTCGTTTTTCACTGGCCTACCAATTACAAGTTATTTTTCCGTAATACCTCTTAATTAGATTAATTTTTTTGTCCTTTCACATGTCCCTGCAGCTGCTGCCCTATAAGACATCTGTTAAAGCAGGTGCTCTGCATTAATTTTCAATTAAATTTGAGAAATTTATTTTAGTGTAACTTATAAGTAGGAAAGTACTGATAATTATTAGCACTTTTAATAAATATATTTCATTTCCTACCTGACATTTTCCTGTGGTATTTATTATCAAGACATTTAGAAAACTTTTTATAACTTTGAGAGATTTCCAGGTTTATACTCGTATGTTAAGACGACTATAGCACCTCCAAAATAAGACTTACCTTGTCCTTTCTATTTTGATGTTCATTAAGTGATTTCATGCTGAAGAAAGTAACTTCTGGATACCTATTATTTTCTTTTAGATATTGCCATTGGCTTGTATATTGTTTGCAGAATTTTGTAAATAGATTAATTCTATATAACCTTTTGCCTTTTAACAAAATGTTCACATTTAGAATTCCCAGAAAGTAGTCTTACATCCATTTTTTTCACAGTGTTGTAGTTTAGCTCCACTTGGGACTAAGCACTATGCAGTCGCTCACTCACTGTCCCCACTGCCAAGGGAATAGGGGAAAGGTGCTATTACAAAAGGCTCAATGGTCGAGGTAAGGACAGGGAGAGATCATTCCCCAGTTACTGTCACGGGTAAAGCAGACTCAACTTGGGGAAAATATTTCAGTTTATTTACAATAAAACTGAAGTAGGATAATAAGAGACAAAACCAGATCTTAAGAACACTCAGCCTTCTTCCCGGGCTTAACTTCACTTCAAATTACCCCTACCTTCTTCCCCCTTGAGCAGCATAGGAGGAATAGGGAATGGGCACCGTGGTCAATTCATCACACCTTGTTTCTACTGCTCCTTCCCCCTCATGGGGGAAGAACTTCTATTCTCCCCTGCTCCAGTATGGGGTCCCTCCCATGGGCTACAGTCCTTCATGAAGTACTCTGGCGTAAGTTGTTTTTCCACATGGTGCAGTCCCTCTGGAACAGGCTGCCCCAGCACATGCCCTCCACAGGCCACAGCCTCCTTCAGGCACCTGCCTGTTGCCTGTTCTAGTGTGGGGTCCTGTCTCTTCTCTCCTCTCTCTGCCAGACCGGGCCCAGACAGCTGCCAGGCAGGTCAGAGGCTGAGGTCCATGCCTCCCCCTCTTTGTCCACACTTAGGCTTTATGTTGCCCTTCTTAAATACGTTCTCACAGAGGTGTTATCACCGTTGTAGACTGGCACAGCCCCAGTCAGCAGCAGGTCTGCCCTGGAGCCAGCCAGGTCCACCAAACACAGGGGAAACTTCTAGGACCTTCTTGAAGAAGACACCAGTGTAACCCGCCTCCCCGCTGCCCCTGCTACACAAAGCCAACACACTCAGTTGACTAGAAATCTGTCAGCACTCTGCAAGCATTTTCTACTTACACATTGTGTGAACAATTAGAACTACTTTGTCAGAAAAATCTCAATTTAGTTTTGTTTTGGCCAACATTGTTATCTTTGTGCCTATTCATTAATTCAGATGTGTTCTGAGGATTAGAAGTTGTTTAGAAGATTAGATGGTAAGACAGTCTGGGACAGGACCATTTTCTGACAAGTCCAAAGGGGCTTTATATAGTGATCATTTAACAAGGAAAAAAAGCTCATAGTAAACTAGTTCTAATTTACCTCTACCTGTTACTCATATAGCACAACTGTAGCTTCTTCCCATATAAATTGAATCCAGTTTGAGTCCACAGATTGTTTACTAAGCATTAATTCCCAGTAGACTACTCACAGGACTAGTAAATCAGCTGGCAAGAAATGAAAAAAGAGATAAACAAGACAATCCCTCTGATGAGCATTTAATATGGGAAAACTTAAGAGACTTGAGAGTGTAAATACATCTACAGCACCCTAGAGAGCAAGGGGCATTTAACTATTCAGAAGCAAATGTGTACATTCACAGAACTTTGGCCAAAGGCCAAAATTTTTCTGTTTGGTTTACCAATTAAAATAAGGAACAAGGTAAGACTTCAAGAAATTTACGACAAAAGTGCTAAGGTTACCTGAAAGGGAAGAAAACTTATATCTGCTTTGAGTTACTTTCCAAAGAGACGGACAAAATGAAAGGATCACTGAGGATTCTAGAATAATTTAGGATGCCACTTAAAGGTTCTAAATAGACTGCTTTTACTTATCATTGTCAATAAAAGTAAAATATTTATAATATTTATAAATTCATCAATTTAATGTGTGTATATAAATAGATAAAAAAAAGCTGTGACAAAATTTTTTTAAGATTTTATGATGAGAAAAACTAGGAGTCTAAGGACTGTCACATTGAACTTGGTGTAATCACTTTCATTTATTTTAATAAGAATACAATGTAATACTGTTATCTGTAATTTTGAATGTACTTTTGGCATTTACTTACAGATCTTTGAAGTGTACAAGCATTCAAGTAGACATTGCACAAGTTATTTGGGAATGTCATATAGAAGGCAGATTCTTTTTTGTTTGTTGGCTTGGTTTGATTTTTAAAGGGTTGAAAGAGCAGTATGCCTTTAATTACTTGGGAAGAAGACATTTTCTCATAATATGATTTGTAGTCTCATCACAGCCTTTGAATGCAGCAAGAAAATGTAAGATCTGAATTTAAGGACAGAAACTGACCATCCCAATCTGACTGCATATCTAATTTGGGGATCATTATCCCTGTATATTATGGACTTAACTCCTAAATCTTTATTATTTCTGCTTTCCTTTGAAAATGTCCTGATATTAGAGGAGTAAAATAATCTCAATATCTATTTTCAGATAATTCCTTGTTCATTAACCTTGCTGTGAATCACCTCCTGAAAACTGGATGAGACCCTGAATCCTTTCATAAGGGCTAAATATCATGATCTGGGAAAATCTCTTGTCTCAAATGAAAGGACAATTTATCTCTTCTTCTAGTATCTGGACTACCTAAATTCTCAACACTGTTTCATTAACAGTAAATATTTGACCTGATTTTAATATTATTCACTTAGAACTACTATTACAAAATCTTTGTGGTTTTCAGAAGTTATAACCTCTTCTATTTATCCTGTAGGACAACTGTAGGAAGCACTACCAGTGGATTAAAAAAAAAAAATTATTTCTACTTAATTAATTCTGATTGGCAAATCACATTTGCAATAGAAGAACTAAGAAACTTGTGCAGAAGATATTGTGAGTTTTTATAGTAATTCTTTCACTATCCCAGACCAAAATTTTATTTTATGATTTTGTAGACATGCATTTCTCTCCTGCACTGTCAGTTCTATGTACTTAATCTGTTGTCTTAAAGTTATATTTTGTTAGCTGACTGATACAGAAACAAAAGCTAGTCTTTGTTTGAAAGATTTGTAGTCTCAAGATCTGTCTCCAGAAAGAAGTAAGAAGAAGACTATTCCTAAAAATCTGGTTTATTGACAATCCATTAACCCATAGTTCCACAGCTGGTTTACTCAAGTAGCTTTTTTTTTTTACTATGAGCTTTAAAATAATACATTTTTGTTTGTACTCTGAATGGTCCTCCAACTTGAGAACAGTGAAATTACATAGTACAAAGGTGAAACTTGGAAAAGCTTGCATTTTGATGGTAGCCTTTAGCTTCTTTAAAATTACCTATCAAAACAGTGACTAATTGTTTAAGGATTAGCATCAATGAAATGCTTGTTCATACAGAAAGGCAAACAAATTTCAAGTAGTTTACATATGGGGCTATTGAAGTTTAAGATAATGAGGATTTTGCACTTGACTGATATCAGTCATGTTACATGTTTTAAGTCAGTTAGGAACATAAGTGAACCATCACAAATAACTCAGAAATAGAACTAGGCCAGATTCTTTTATCATTCTGTTGGTGCTGCCGGAAAGGAAATATTGATTATACATGTTGGTTAGTGGACATGGAAAGTAACATGTTAAATACAGAGGAAACAGACATACAAAACAGTACTAATTTTTCTTCCGTTTTTAAATCAAATTTTAGAAGCATGTATGTCGTCATTTCAGAGTTGTGCTTGTAGCTTCAGTTATTCTAGGATCACACTCATAAAGAAAATGTTGCAGAAGGAAAGATAAAGAGTAAATTATTATTTTTTTTTTTCCCCTTAAAAAAATCTCAACTTTGTGTTCAGGACAGTCACATAAAGTTCATCATCAAGTGAGTATTTTTCAAAGATGGATATATGAAATTATTTTAATGGTAGTATTGACCAGAACTGGTTAGACTAAGTGTAGACTTTACGTGTAAGTTTATAGATGCTTGTTGTGCAGATGACTATGCCTGCGCATCTTGACTTTGTACCAGTGGAAAGAAATAGACACTTCAGGGGTAGTAGCTCATTCTGAGCTACTGCTTTAGGACAAAATGAATAATCTTGTAGAAATATCACCTTTTTTATCTATGAAGTCTAGAAAATTAACTCACACAAAACTGTCCATAATAAATGTTACCTATTTGGTAGCTGGACCATACCCTAATTTCTCCACAACTGGAAGTTATTGCAGGAACAGATATCCAGTAAGAAGATGAAGTTCTAGTTGATAATGCAATCAATTTTCTCAAAACAGCAAAGAAACAGGGCTAAAAGAGTAGAAAAAAAAAGATTCCCTAAGAAGGACCCAAGTTGGAGAAGTTCATGGAGGACTGTTTCCTACGGGTGGGTCCCCACACTGAAACAGGGGAAGAGGGTCACCTTTACTTTCTGCAATGTCTTTGGTTTGTTTGCTTGGTTCGTTGGTTTTTTTAACAATACAACTTTCCTTTAGAGTACAGATCTACACACAGATGAAGGGAGGATTTTAGAAAAAGTATTGAAGACACTAAAGAATTATTAGTTTCACATGTTAACTGTCTTGGTTTTCAATGTTTCATAAGCAAATATTTGCAACTTTTCAGAACAGTTTCTTTCTCAGTATGCCTACTAGAGGCTGGATTTTTACTCATTACAGTTCAGAAAATTCATACCTTGGGATGATCTATTCATTTAGCAAAGCTCAGGTTTCGTGCAGAACTAAACTGTATTGAATTAAATTGCTTTTCCAGTGGAGCTGAGCTGGAGTAGTTGCTTCATTTTATACATTGCAAAATAAAATCCCAACTAAAACTACCTTTGTAAAAGTCTATTTGATAAATTTAATCTGTTAAAGTGAATAGGTAACAGATTAAAAATTTTAAAGTTATTTCATAGGAAGAGCTCTGCACAAATGTCGCACTACTGTTTCTTTCCTTAGTATCTCTTTCTTTCATGTTTTAGAGTATTTTTCCTTGTTTTCTTTGGTTTTTTTTTACTAAAAAAAAATATTTTTCATCGAACACACATTTTTTCCTTTTATCTCACTGGTAGCTGGTTGAGGACATCATGGCATTAAATTTAATATCTGACCTTACTGAGATTATGCCCACAGTTACACTCTGATTTTTTTTTTTGCTTTCAAAGGCGAATTCAGTGGAAAATACTTTTAACCAATGTACACTTATGCATAATACTGCTCTTTTTATTTCTTACTGCTTCTACAGTACACTGAGGTGTACTGTCAACTGGAGACTTACAGGTAGGAAAATGGTCAATGGTCATTTTGTGACCAGCAGCATAATGAAGTCTGCTGAAAATAAGTTACAAGCTGTCCTGTACTTAAGCTTACAGATATATCCCTATCATTTGTGATCTTGAAGATTGCTGTGGGATTTTGATTCTGAACACGTGGTGATCTCAGTAGGTACAGATCCCTAGCTTCCTCAGCTTGCAAAATAAACAATGTGCTTCATCTTGTCTAGGCTGCTATGACAAGCCCTATTATATCTCTTAATTTACTTTTGTGGTATAACTTCATTAGTCCTACAAAAGCCTAGCATTTCTCCCTGTGCTTTTGATATACATATTCCTCACAAGTATAACAATTCTCCTTTTTTCTCTCTCCTGACATTTCAGTGTTTTGAAATCTCCCCTTTGTGTCTGCCCTATCCTGCAAAATTCACACCACAAATCCCTGCTCCTAGATAGGGCTACCTGCTCTTGCTCCAATAGGTCAGCTGAACATCTAATCTGCTCTTCATAAAGATAGCCATAATGCTTCATTCTAGTTCAGCTCTTTTTCAGGATAATACTGGCAGGTACACCTACATCTTATTCCCAGTAAGATTTAGAATTCCCAGATCGGAAGAACTCCAAGACAGAAAATACACATATTTCCTCAGGAATTTCAAATTTTCTACCTATCATCTCATCTGTATCTGTTACTTGTTTGTTAGTAGTGAGCTGCTTTACTAGCCTATGCTTACCGTAGTCTTAACTCACTTTTTTTTTTCTTTTTGGAAGGAAATATTTGTACCATTTAAAAACCCCCACAATAAACAGTAAAAATGTATCAGATAAAAAACTGTCTAGAAATGCTTTACTCAAAATGCATATTAATTCTGCCAATAAAACTTATGATACTTTAGAGATATTCTAATCCTTCCTCTTCAGGAGAAAGAAGTGATTTATTTTTCTTTTAGACTTTTGAATTCTGGAACTCGCATTTGTTCTGTCAATAAAACACAGAGACAATTTTAGTAGGTCTAGCTTCCCATTGTTTTGTTCTGTTTTGTTTTTTAACTATATGTGTTTTAGTTGTTTCATATAGAGGAAAAATAATCACAAGGAAGACTCCACAAAATCAGTATTGGAATTCTAGTTTTATTGGGCATTACTGGAATATTTTGGAAATTGCAGAATGAAGAGCAGACCCAGGCTTTGATCTTACCTCAAAAACATGATACAAGCTAATTTTCTGTGTAAATCTCAGCATGACAAGACATCATTTTATTGATGGTGCCTGTGGGTAATGTTCCAGTATGACAAAACATCTGTGTGTCTTGATGCTTCTGTCCTTTCCTCACTTGCTGTGTTTTGCAGACTGCTGGAGATGACATGCTCCACAAAAATGTCACTTGATGTAGTGGTGCATGATTAAATATCACTAAGAAAATGTCACCGCCTTGAACACAGGTGATGATGGTTTGCTCTTCTTTACCAGACAAAGAATTATTTATATTTACTACTTATTGAATGACATATTTTTTGTGCCCAGCAATTCACATGGTATGGAAGGTCCACTTATTCAGTCAGAGTGGGGTCCAATTTTCCTTTTTTTATGACTTAGGCAATTACCAAAGGATTTTGTAAGAGAACACTTGGGTGTAGCTAAGGGAAGAGTGTTGTTTGTCTGAAAAGTTTTGAGAGGAAAGAGATCTCTCTAATGTGTGCCTGTACATCATTTTGCTTATAATGATAATAATGGACAAGACAGGTGGACAGAAAATAAGATAAATACAATTAAGGATGTGATAAAGCTTTGATAAGCTGAAGACTACAATATTCAAACCAAAGAAAAACAGTAGAAGTTACCACTAGGAAAAGAAGTAAAGTATAAGAGACTTCAAAAATAATTTTTCTTAAAAAAATCTAGCTGAGTGATTTGTTTAATTTTTCCTTTACTATGTTTTGGTTTTTTTTTTTTTTTTTTTTTTTTTTGCAAATAGTAACATAACCAGTCTCTTGATTTAAGTAAGGAGAGATAACTAAGCCACATGTGTCACTACTGGAAGAGTGTAAAAAAAAAACCCTGTAAAATAGTAAGCTTATTTATCCACAAAGTATTTTAAATAGTTTTAATGCAAGATGTTGAATGCATAAACCTTTTGAGAATAAAGCTGAAAACTGAGGATAAACTGCATATGGAAATATTACATGACTGTGAGGTCTATTATATCTCATGGCAGAGATTTTGTGACCTAGCAGGTATTAGACAAGTAGAGTTTGGTGTAAGGACAAATCTGTCCAAATCAAGAGACTTGGAAAATCTGTTTAAAAGCAAATGCTCCTACACAGTTTTAATTCTAGTAATTCTGAACTTTCAAGTTGGCTCTATAATCTGAATACTCTTTTAAATTAATAAAGTGTGATAGACAGATGCATGTATATTAGACATCTACTTAATTTATGCTTAATATTCTAGAGTAGGATGACTGATATTAAAAGAAAAAATGGAAAAAAAAAAGAAGAAAGAATAACCACAGCAATGAAATCACTGAAAATAAAATGTATTCAATTTCTGGGTTTGATTGGAATTCAGCTCTCATCAGTAAATTATTTGCCCAACCTAGTTAGGTCTAATTTAAACATTCAGCTCAGACTGACTCTAGATTTAACTTTTTCTAGTCTTCATACATATCTTACTTTTCTTATTCTCCTCCCCTATTTTTGTTTTCAGATAAGTGTTTGCCCTGGCAACAAGGTATTGATATACTAAGTAACTGTAAGGAGTCTAAATGACTAAAAAAAAATATTATTAACTTCCTTAACATATTATTTCATATTAGTTGCACTGCAATGACTACGCAATATTACTCCACAGTAAGAAAAAAGTATTTACTGCAGGTTACTGCTGGGTAAAATTGTAAACATAAGCGATTACCAAGGATTAGCTGGTCCTTAATAATTTGCTACCTAGATGTAACATGTTCATATGTCAATAAAAGAGGTCTGAGGAAAAACATTAGTTTATATATTAAACCTGAATGAATTGGCTGTCCCTGAGTTAGACCTGTAGAAATAATGTTCATTAGCTCTTAAAGGATTGTTGTGGTTAGGATTAATCCCAGTGTAAAGCAGCCTCACAACTAAGAAATTTTCTGAAGACTTGTATATCCACTCAGTAGGCTATTTCTTCAGGCTTTAGATTTGAAGCAATTTGTATAATGGCAAATGAGAGGAGGGAAAATAGTTTACTGTGGCTTTCAAATGCATTGCAGCGGATCATAAATACAGTGTTATCAGTACTTTATACTAAGGCAAATATGTGTCTAACTGTAATCATATGCTTCATCTTTCTTACACTGCCCTGTGATTATGTATAAACTAGACTTAAAAAGAAATGCTCACCTTGAAGTACCAAATCAATTCCAGTAGAAGGAGGTCCAGCTTCTGTAAATCACATAGTAATGTTCTTTGACCCAATATTTGATAGCATCTAAATAAATATGCTAATTAGAGTTGCTACCCAAACCTGGAACCCAGAGGGATCATTAATATATTAATCAGCTTAATTTTTAAGAGGCTATGTTTTTCTGAATTTACCTTGAACTGGAAAGTACATTTCTTGTTGAAATTTCTTAAGACTTTTGTCCTGTCTCATATTATACCTATCTATTCACTCTATTCTAACTGTAAATCAGCACTGCTAGGGTTTTTTTTAGCTGATCTTTGAAGCATGTTACATACAAACATTTTGGCTGGAAAAAAAAAAATCTAATTGATTCAAAATATGGAAAACATCTTATCTGTTATTTCAATTGCCCACAATGACATGCCAACATCCTTATCTATTCTGAATTTGAGACGACCATTAAAATCAGGGAGTGCAAAATAGAAAACAATATTTACCATAATATTTATTGATCGATGCACCCAGGTCAGATAAATAATAGTATATAGAAATTTACCATTCACAAAAAAAAAAAAAAAACTTTAGACATTACATTTCTTGAAATACCTATTCTAGAAAATTATTCTCCATATTCTATGTTTTAGAAAAATGGAAAAATTATCAAATCCGTAACACTAATAGTTCACTAAAGACTGTTACTTAAAATAGCTAATATTTACTTTTCCTAGCCCTAGAATAATCTTGTTCTTTCCTCCTTTCAGATTCTTACTTTACTTAGAGTTCCTTTTCTGTTGCTCTGTGATCTTTCTACAATAACTGATACTCTTTCCTTCCATCAGACCTTGACAAGTGGGGGTTTTTTGGCGGTTTTTTTTTTGTTTTGGTTTGGTTTTTTTTATGATATAAGAACATAAAAAGGACTCAACTAGATAAACTCCACTGTCCAGTTGAAAAACCCAATGTTAATGTCCAGTCTCTGACAGTGGACTTTTTAATGGAGATCTGTGTAAAACAAAACAAGCAGTGCCTTAGCATATGTTCAAAGTCTGCGGGGATATAGAATGAGGGATTAGGGTTGTTATTAAGACATGGATTCACAGTCAAATATTAGGTACACTGTTTTGCAGTAAATTGGAATAAAATAGTCCCTTATGGCAAATATTTATTCAGTGAATAACTGGTTTTTAAGCACAGCATTTTATTTTCCTTCAATTTCAACCAATTCCTGTTTTCATCGCTGTGCAGCTCTGTTCTTTCACGTTACAAGGCCTATCTTCCACAATAAAATATTATGTGCTAGCCTATAGAAATATTTTTCAATTACTTTAAAAATAAACATGCCTTAGATTCTCACATAGGTTTTTGATAAACGTAAGCCTTTAAGTAATGCAACTCCACTGCACATTTATTTCAGTGTCTTATAAAAAAGGATTAAATGATACTAGAATAAATTGCTATGGCCATTGAATTTTAAGGGTATTCTAAGATATCATAGAATGTATACATGCGATATTCAAGAACATAATGGAAATCATAAAACTACCACAAAAATCCAACCAATCTACTCTGTGAGTAAACAATCAAGAGCAAAAATAACAATGGGGGAAAAAATCCATTTCCATTAAACTAGCTTTAGGTTTTTGACACTTATACAACTGTGTGTCACTGGATTACATTGTTGTTGGACAACCTGAGACATAAGCAACATTGTTTCCCAAATTCCTTGTATTTACAATGTACCTGTATAATCACCATTACAGCCATGATGGTAACAGATTGTTTTCTAAATTCTCTAGTTCTAGCAAAGGATCCAAAGTTATTTTAGTGGAATCCAGCATTTCAGAAAAAAAAAAAAAGTCTTATTTTGGATTACATGATAGTTAGATATATTTAAATATTCTAATATTTTCAGAATAAAAATGGAAATACTATAAAAATAATCTTAATTTATTTTTCAGCAGAAATTATTGCAATAATAAAACTTAATAAACACATAAATCATTAAAAATATAGATTGTTAGTAAAAAATACTTTGCCCTAACAATTCTGTGTACAAAAGAAGTATTTAATTAAGATGCAAACCAATTCATCATGGATGAATTTGGTCTTGAATTTTAAAAATAGTCAAATGCACTATAATTTCAGTAAACTCATGTCTGGAGTATATTTAAATTTCAAATAGGTACAAATAGCTATAACATCTTGGACTTTTTCCTTTCACTTGTAATCTGAAACACAACCCTATTTTCTACAGAAATCTCCAAGGACTACAGTTTGGAATAATGAAGCAACTTGCACATGGAAACACTGAAAGCTTCATTTCAGCTAAGTGTTCATCTTTTAACTGTTCCAAAATCATCCTCGTTACATGCCTCCTCATCGGAAAGGTGTCACTCAATAGGTGATTCCTCAAGCATGTTGACAGATGTCTACTTTGAAATACCTGCTGACTGTCCAATGAATCAGCGAAATGTTAAATTACGTTGTCATCTGGAAAGAAGCACTAAGCTGCTAAACTAGCTGCGAACACTGGCTGCCTACTGACTTTTGCGCAGAAATAGTGCTTCTACCCATAAACATTTTAAGGTCATGGGATTTATTCCAGTTCCTCACAAAGGCTGACATTTTGCAAAAGCCAGGAGCAACTCCGTACCGATTTTTTTTTACCTAGGAAATATCTCCCTTTGGTATCCATTAGTAAGGGTCAAACTAATTCAGACTGTAAGGCCGTTAGATCTGATAAAGTTTCAGAGCAGAAAGATTTCTAATGTTGCAGATGGTGGAGTTGTACCAGGAATATTTTTTCACTTCTTTTATTTTAAATAACTGCTCATGAGACTTTATACCCTGAATACTCTGATAATCAAATTTCCTCAAAAGTATAATGGCACACAGAAGACTAAAAGCTCATTCTCCACTCGCTGTCCCTTTGGTATTTTGCTGTTTTACTTGCAAGAAAATTGGTTAGAATCAAAATAAATGCTACAGAAGGGCCTGTATATAGCCATGCACCTATTGCTCACCAACAATTCTTCCCCACTAAATTCTTCCCCACCTGCAGTTTGTGTAAATTCCCTCCAACTTGTGTATCAACTGTTATGGAAACACTGTGGTTTCCAGATGCATTCAGATTTGCATCCTGATGCATTACAGTATTAGGATTTTATGTCTATTTTTTTTAGGACACAAATGGAGTCTTTGTTTAAAGATGCCAAACACAGTTAAAAAACCAGAGAGTTGTGTACAAACTAGTCCAAAAGCAAATGTGGCTGGGGAAAAAAAAAAAAAAAGTGTACAAAAGTGTATAGAGCTTTTACAAGTGTACAGACCCTAAACATTGTTTATTATTTTTTCTCATACATCCTTGCCCATTTAAAAAAAAAAAACAAAAAACAGTGCACCAGCTATTATGGGTGGAAGTTAACATTGAAATGACAATCCAAGAAATGTGGATAAAAAAGAGAGTATTTTGATTTGTCAAAATCAAAACTAAGTTATGGACATAAACTCATATTGACATATACAAATATTAAACACAACACTTGTATGCAAAGCTGTATATTTGAAATCAATCTATGGCAGACTACATGAGATAATATGACTTAAATCTCTGTAAAAAATTGTCTTTGGTGTGTATGAGATCCTAAGACAAAGTGTCATCTTTTCTATTTTTTTTTTCTCTAATTTTCCTCCTTTTTTTTTTTTTTTTTTTTTTCATTTCTCATCATTCTCCATTTTAGTTATTAGGCCAAATAATATGATGGATGTAGAATTCACATTCTACAGTTAGAATTATTCTAAAGAGTCTGACACTGAGTTTTGTAATCTTATTAATGAATCAAACTGTGGACCATAAAATAAACTTGTACAACTGTAAGTTCATGTAGCATGCTGTATAGCTGACTTTGTAAAGCTCAATGTTAAATGGCAGACTAATGTCACTGAATATCCTGGGATTAATATGTCTAATATTCATAAAGATCTGATGAAAATTAATCTTGAACTCTGCATTAGTCTAAGTGAAATGTGATGCTGAATGCCAAGAAGAAGATCTGACCCTCTGGAGTACAACAATATAGTTAAAATTAAAATGTTAGGACACTGCATATCTTCATCATTGTTGATACATGGACTAAGGTCACCTTTAAGCTTAATTAAAAAAATATGAAGAGCCTCTTTGGTATAAAAAAAAAAATAGAACTCTTTATAATAAATCTCAGCCCAGATTCTTGCCGTGCACAAAATCCCTACAAATACTTGATATTTGAACCTGGAGATTCATCTTGGATGTATTTGTAATGGAGATTTTACCAGTAACCTAGCTTTATTCCCTGTGAAATGTACTACTTTATCATTTCTAAAAATGGAAATGTGGCTATAGAATAACATTATTACATTTTGCCAGATAAGCCCCTAGAAACTTTGACATTTCTTCTTTGTATATTTTCTGCATTTATGGGAAAATTCCCACTTATAGGTGTCTGATCCACAAATATTAAGTCCTTAAGACTTCTGAGCTCTTTAAGTCTCACTTCCTAAAAATTCTACATTACAAAATTCACTTTGTAAGGTGTTTTTCCTTCCCTGTAAAGTTATTTATGCAATAATTTTTTTTTGTTGGTTTTTTTTTTTACATTTATGCATAGGATAGACCTACATTTGACAACAAGAAAACACTGTACACATATTTATGTGCATATTACGGTGTTAAGTACATATCAATATGCACGTATGTGCCCAAATTTGATAGAGAAAGGGTGTTTTTTTATTTACTTCTCTGCTCGTGCTTTACAAAATGACAGACTGGGCAAAGAGAAGTTTTGTTAACTCAAACTATAGACACAAATTCTCATGTTATCAATATAGTTCTCTAACATGTGACAAAATTTAAGAAAAAACAGATGTTTAGTTGTGTTTATCAGTTACAATTTCAGAAACTTAATATATTTTACAGTCATTTCATTGCAAAATATTGACCTGACGTGCACATGGAAATGAAATGTTGTTGTATGTAAAAATGGGTTTTCTGAGTAACTATGATCATCAGAAGACAGTGTCATTCAAAAACTTGGAAAGCAAGACAATAATTACTTTTAATTTTAAACAGTTTTTCCAGAGCACAACTACAAGTCTAACTTGCATGAATTCTGGTAGAAGAGGAAGGAGAAGTGACTTCAGAAGCCTATAGCCTCCTCAAATGCTTAAATGAAATGAAATTATTAGTGTAATATATTGGAATTTAATATATCATAGTATAAGGTAATAAAAAAAATGAAGCAGGTGAATGGTATGAGCCTGTTAAAAATGGAATGTAAGTATTTTTGTTACAATTTTTTTTTATAAAAAACAAATATTTTGTAGTTATGTTATTGTCTACATGTCACAAATAGTATAATTTCCAAGATGTAATTTAACTAAAATGAGGATCAGAGTAAAAATGACACTATCCTTTGCTATTCTAGTTCAAATAAAATTCAGTGTTTTCTAAATATAATGCTTAGTTTTGCTTCTTCCAGATTAATTTTCTTCCGATAATCAAATTTCTTTTTTACTCGAATGAGGTAGTCATATGCCTCATATCTCCTCTTATTACCCTGTAGATATCCTTTTTCAATTTTAATGATTTCCAGTTTCTTTCTAAAAATTGGATTCCTGCTGAAATATTTTCCTCTTTCTAAATGTTCATCAATTTCCTTTCTTTTAACCCAGAGCCAGTGCTGGAAACAGACGACTTGACTCTAATAGTGATTTATTCCTACTATCTTTGCCAGACCTCTTTTGTCACCTGTTCTCCATTATTTTTATCTTCTTCTCTATGTCATTTTCCTGCTCATTTATCAGACTTTTTATAACAAATGTTAACACTCTGAGGTTCAACTACTCCAATCTTTCAGGAACTAGACAGAATTTAGAGAGCAAGGGGAAGTTATTTTAAAACTGAATAGTTAGAGGAGCAATCATTATTCAGATTAAGGTTAGTCTAGCATGGCCCCTTAGAAGTTAAATTCACACTATCTTACACATTAATTTTGTGTCTTATTTTTCCCTCATTTGTGCTCAAATTAATTCATCCTGTTTTGAGAACCAATCTCAAACCAACAAACAAAAAATTCCCCTCCCATCAATATTTACATTTAAATGAAAAGATTTTCACTTTGCTTCTGCAGATGTAAAAAGAGATTTACAGTAGCTGTTGAAGTGAACTATAATAGAAGTGTCCTAAAATGCCTACAGGGTATGACAGAGAGCTGATGTATCTTCACAAGTTGATAAGACCAGGAGACAAGTGAACCATCAGGGACAGGAAGATCAACAATCACCCACAGGAAATATTATATGGGCAATTTCAGTCATTCATGGAATTTACATATATATATTTGGCTAAGAATAGGGAGACAAGAGCACTATTAAGGAAAAGAGGTAAGATGCAGAAGCCAACAATTTTTTATTTTTTTATTTTTTTTGTGCTAAAGAGGATTTAGTTTTCCGGGAAACAGACTTAAGGAGCAGCATTTCCCAGAAAAGTTAGGGAAAAGTCCAAAAGTATTCATGCCTGATGGAAAAAGGAGGCATACCCTATTTCTCCTGTCTCCTACCTCATTTGAAGGTGGAAAAATGAGCAAAGTGAAGAATTTTATAGTTATTACTTTAGAGTACTAATAAAAAAGAGAGGTGATTTTGACAACCAAAGTTGAAGTTAATCTGTTTAAGTCCATCTGTCTTCATTCCATTTTGTCCAGCATGAAGGAAAAACAAAATTGGAGTGATGAATGAGATTTATAAGCAAAACTGAAGCTAAAGCTCATGCAAAGATTTTGCGGTACTTAAACGGTCTTCCAAGTAGATGATATGCAGTATAGAACAACAAAAGAATAGAGCACTGAGTTAATCTCAAGCAAATCAACAGGTCCTGTACATCCTCCTGTAAAGTCAGACATCAGAGGCTCCAGACTACAACCGAAAATGATGCAGTAGGTTTGCAACTATTTTCCAAGGAGTGAGTGTAATGCCTACAGGTACTGTTTGTGTGTTGTGGAACTTCAGATGTTTCCATGTCTTTGGCTATTTGATTTATGCTGTATTTCAAATTATTTCTGGTTTAAGATAATTGTTTTGTTCTTGGCACAGTGAAATCATAGTAATTGAAAGATTCTTAGTGGGATAGAATTAGTAACTAATGACAAATTAAAATAATGCAATTACAAAAGTTTTCTTGCTCAGTTGTCTTTGTTTTAATGGTATACTGAAATTGAAGAATGGAAAAGAATCTTTATTATAGTTCATTTCATTTTATTAATAATAACATTGACTGTTTCTTTCTAATGTAGCAACCTAACATTTGAAAATTTGAAATATCCTGGCATCTGATCTACTGATGTTTTGCAATCAGTTCTAGAAAGACTATGAAATGCTAGCAATCACAGACAACATGGTACACTATTAAGGAGTTGTATATCTTAGAACTCACCTCTGAAAATTTCATAATTTCAATAATATTTTCACTTTACAGTGAGACACTGCTAAAAAGTGTTTGCTAGTTTCCTTTGAAGTAAATCTAAAACAAAGAAAACCATGAAACTTTAAGCTGCTCTATTTGTGATGCTTTTTCAAAAACATCTCATAATTTTCTGTAATATGGTTGTATATATCTGAACCTTTTCCAATTGCATAGCTTCTTATTAATGAAAAATGTAAATATTTTCAAAAGTTAGAGCAAAAACTGTATTTGCAATGTTGTAATAAAAAATAAGAGTGTAGTGGAAAGAAATCTTGTAACATGAAACATTTTTATTGTAAAATTACTTGTAATTTATTGTAAAAATACCATACGGAAGAAGACACTATTGGAATTCAAGAGCTGGGAAAGTCCTAATATGTTAATTTATGTTTCAGTACTCCAGAAAACAGGGAAAATCTATTTCTAAACATTTTAGTCTGTAGCCATATGCTCCATTGAAATGCTACCCAACACATATATAGTAAGTAATGTGGTAAAAAATAAATACACACACATACACAAATATATTAGTATTTTTATGATTAAAAAAAAAAGTCAGTGATTGCCTTTCTCTGAGCCTTTATCAGCTGCAAGTCATTTAGCATCTAGCAACCTACACACAATGATACAATTACAGTATCGTTTAGAGATGAGTACTCCTGATAAAGTGCCTGCATAGGCATAAGTGCACAAATACTAAGGTTTTTGCTTTACATTTCCAAATAAGGGTAGGAGAATAAATTTTAATTTCTTAAACCATAAGTGCGATGTTTTTCATTCACTTCCAAATGGATTTTTGTACTTAAGATGGCACATTTTTCCCCTGTAAATTTTGAGAGGTTAAGACCATATGTATTCATATAAAACCTACCCATCAAAAGCATGAAAATATTTTCTAGAAAGATTGTCACATTTAGTACCAGCATACAACGTCTAAAGATTACACTGAAAGAAAAACTGGATACAAATAAAATTGATATTAAATGCAAAAGTATGCAAATTATTGCAGAGTCTTTCCTCATGTGGCTATTTCCAAATGAGATTTATAAGATTTATTTTTAACTTTCAATAAATTTCATTTATTTTCCCCACTGCTCTGTAATAGCATTTTCCCTTGATCTTAATTCATCTCCCATTAGCCTTTTGGCTTCCAGAATTTTATTTTCTCCTGGCTTGCAATTTAGGAACATAATATGTATGTCTGAGGTTTTATAATTTAAAAAAATCTACACTCAGTTAGCAGACTTTTATTTCACTTACATTTAATTGGCCAGTCCAGTGGCATAGAAAAAAATGCACTGAATTACTAACTGACAATCCAAAATTTAGGATAGGTGGAAGAATCTCACATTGTGCAACCCTCTACCTACAAAGCATCCATCATTTTTTTTCATGGGTAAATGAAGATTACAACACATGCGTAAAAATTTTTACTCACTCATTGAGGTTTGCTGCCTGTGCAAAAGTATATTTTTTCGGAAGCAAGAGTTGTTGGAGCTATTTTTAAATCTTTTGCTTCTATAGTAATGAGTTTTAATTAGTATTTTCTTTGGAAATAAATACCCATACAGTATCTATTTACTAAGGATATTAAAACTGCATATAATATTCTGCTTTTATGGCTTTGAGTAAAATCATTTTAGTAGGTTTGACTTGAAAAGTTGTAATTGATTTATATTACAGTGAATGGAATCAGTCAATCATTTCACTTGTGACTACAGTCCTAAAATTATTTTCAAATTGCAATAATTTAATTTTTTTCTCCTTTAAATATGCTCAATCTATAGGTGCAAATAGTAAAACCAGTAACTCTCAGTTAGTTCTTAGTTCTAGTGACACTTCAGAAAGGGCACCATTGTCTAGGATACTGCAAGTCAAGTATGAGGTTGACCTGTCCCCAGAGTTGTCCCTCTCTCAAATTAGTCCATTTTAAACATTCTCAGGCAAGGTATTATCCTAAAAAAAAACATGTTAAAGCACATTTGATGTTATTTAGGTGCTGCCAAAACGTCGCTCCACATTTTGTGACACTGGAAAGCTGGATTGTAAGCTGCTTGTTGTAAATGCGACTCTTCATATTCTGACATTCAAGTCTAAATGTCTTTTCTCGTTAAGTAGCAAAGGATTTTTATGATGGTTGCTATTTATGGTTGTGCTACTTTTCTTTCTTTCAAAACCTTAAAGACTTAATCCTTGAAGTCTTTCCCTTGAAATCTGTCAGCACTGGATGAATTTGATGTCCTAGTTTATTTAAGTAAAAATGAAAATCTAAAAGCCTAATGCAAATATGAATCTTTTTTTTTTTGCACTTTGTTTTCCTCTGAATTGTTCATTTGATTCATGCCAAATGAGAGTAGTGGAGAAATTTGCTCCTACATAAATGCTAAATACTAACTCTAGAGCAAAAGCCCCTCTGTTTTTGGGGGACGAGGGAGCAGGAAAAAAGATTAATTCTCAAAAAGCAACAACAATAACATCTATGAGAAGAATTCACCTAATCCTGAAAAAAAAAAGTTTTGTAGTTTCTTAAAACAGGCAAACAATTTACAACATATGCTATGCTCAGGAGCATTTAAAATAATCTAGTCATCTTTTTACTTTTGCTCTCAGTTTTGGATGATAGTAATACATTTTTTTTCCTGTATTTTAGTAACAGGAACAGAAAGAGGTTTTATTGCTGTACAAGGAGAGACTGAGGTAGTGAAAAAAGTCTTCCTCATTCAGAAGGAGAGAGTCAAGGAGAGAGCTTACTGCTGTGGGAAAGTTCAGAAAAGTAAGAGTCAGACTCATCACAGAGGCAGAAAGAAAGTCTGGAGCACAGGAAATTCCAGTTTGATATCAGAAAAGTTTCACAGTGATGATGCTCAAACCACCAAAGGGACTTATCTAGAGAAACTGGGATTTAAACTCCTTGGAGATACTGAAATGTCAGCCAGATGAAGCCCCAAGTAACATAATATAAATTGATCCTGCTCTACATGAGTAGGTGGATGGTGTGACCAGAGGTCCCTTTCTACCTAAATTACTGTATGATTTCAAGAAATATATATGTTTCATTTCCTGAAATCTGACTACGCATTTTCAGGTGCGTGTCATACAAATCTAACCCTATTCCTTCACAATATTGATATAATAAATTCAATGTTCAGATCTGGTTTCACAGGAATAGGTACTGGTAGTTTTTCTTTGATTTTGAGCAGGGTACTTAGCAGAGATATTTCCTCTAAGTAAGTGTTATTCTAGGGAATCCAGTTAAATCTCAGGTGAAAGTGAAAATAGAAATTAATTAGCATAAGTCTTTCTACTCAGCCAACTCCCTCAAACGATATTCTTCCCAAAAGAGCTGTAAACAATAATTAGCTTCCTAGAAGCTCCTCAATTTGTGTACTTTTGATTATAAAACCTTTATTTCCATTTTCATTTTAGATCATGAACGGAGATTTCATTTAGCAGCAAATTCCTTTTACATATAAATAACTGCACAAGTGCTTCAATATTTACTCACAATTGCTATACTTCCACATAACTGCAGTTCGAAAGCAAGAATGTATCAAAAAATTTAAGCTGTAGTGTCAGAAATCCCCTGAGATGAATACTTTTTCAAAGGCCTACGCATATTTTGTCACAATTGTCTCTAATTTCTTAGAAATGTCCTATAGCTAAGCTATTATGATGACACAAGATAGTCTCTGAGCCAAAGGTGAAATTCCTAAAAGTTCAGTTAGCACTAGTGAACCTGGTGAGCTTTGAATAAAAGGACTTCCTATTTCTTATAGCAATCTCAGCTGTTTTGGGGAAAAACACCCACACACAAAAATGAGTTAAGTCCTGTTGTAACATGTCATATATGTCTTTATTAGTGTATAGCTGTGTTACTGTAGAAGTTATGATGCTATTGACTGCATATTCTGCCCCAGCTAAGGGAAGGGGTGTAATTGGACATTACAGTAGAGCCTTCTACCCCTTTGGTGTTCATTGAGTGGCAATGGACAAGCTGCTAAAATACAGCGAGCTTCTGAAAAGTCTTGAATATGTACCAGATCTTGAAGTCTTTGAAAGAGCTTCTGTGCTATGAGCAGCAATTTCAGAGCATGCATTGGATTAAAGTAGTATTTGTCAAAATATCTCATCAGAGACTCAAGGTAGCAGATAGGCAAAAAATTGCATGTGGAATATTAAACAATCGTATGTGCCAGAAATAACTTATTTCTTTTTTTTTTTTTTTTCGGTCTTGCTTCTGAAAAACCTTAATTCCAAATTGAAATACACATTTTCTAGTAAGGACCTTTTCCACACTGTGAACCTCCTTTCAGTCCTGAGAATCTCCTGTGAACTACTTCTCAGTCAGGGCTTTCTGTAAAGAGTCACTGCTGCAATCACATTGCCTCTGAGTCAGCTAGTGTGCTTGATATAATCTCAAATACACCCAAATGTAGGTTAATCTTCAATGGCAGGGTACCATGACTTCCTTTTGTCCCTTTTAAAGATAACACAGTCCACTGCACTATTCTGTGCTTTATTTCAGGATGATGCTTCCTTCAGCTCCCAGTGTAGCAGGTACGTTTTCTGCTTTCTCAGTCACTGAAAATTAACCACAAAGACAGTTGGCGACTTCTAAATCCATGCTAAGGAAGTTTATCCTGGAGAAAAAAAAAATTACATTCTTTGCAGCCACTCAAACCATTATCAATTCTCTTCAATAATCACCTGAAGATAGGCACCTTACACTCTCATAAACACTTCCTAGCCTCTAACATTGAATCCTGCTTTTGTTCTTATGTTCACAACCAGTTCTCTGCTCTGTAAAAAATGCTACATGATTGTCTAAAAAATAAATCAACTTATCTTCTCTCAAGAAAAATCATAATAGATTCATTCCCCACAATCAAAATAGTTTTCATTGTATTGAACCTGGAGTCCTTTGCCCTGCACACTTCTTGTGTGGTTGGCAATAATTTCACCCAATGACATTAAGCAGATCAGAAAGATATGAATCGCAGAATAATGCTAGTATATTTATTATTAGGGGAGATGGCAGTTTGTTTATTGGGGGAAAGATTTTGGCATTTTTTTTTATTTGGCTTTGAGGGCCAGTACAGCCAGTTGGGTGGCCTGCAGTAGCAGTTGACTTCTCCCACCTTTAGAATCCTAAACCTGATGCTGGTTAAGTAGGACAAACACCACTCATAAAAACTGTACTAAAACGCTACTACTAGTCCTTTTACTCAAGTACTAACTCCCCTTTTCTTGAAGAGTAAGCTCCAAGCTCATGTATGTTAAATTACACATTTACTCTTTAATCTTAAGCCATGTCTAACTCTTCGGTCTGCCCCTTATTGCACAGACAGCTTTCAGGTCCAATTACTCTTGTACTCCTATACTTCCCTTCCCCTCTACACATTATAATTACTGTGCTAATGCTATTTATCACCTTCATGCATGAGAGTTCTCCATCCTCAGCATTTTTTAGATTTTCTCCTTTTACATGTCTGCCTTGATTCTTTGTCACCTCTTGATTCTTTGCAGGTCTCCTTTGTGTTATTCTGTGCATGTAAGTTTTTTACTTGCATGATGGAGTTACTCCTTAATATTTGATCTCATAATTCCTGCTATAACATATGGTCATTGGAAACAGCAGAGTGCGAAAAAGTCTGCTACTTTTCATGAAGCAAAGAAAACAACAATTTCCTTGCATGTGTGTATGTATGTAACTGCATCTATTCTTAGCTAAAGACACTTAAGTACTGACATGATTCATGAAAGATTGCCAGGATTTTTTTTTTTTTCCAATGAGGAAGAGGAATACAGCAAAAAGAAGAAAGGGGCATTGCAGGTGAGATCTCCAGTGCTATAGAAAATCTCCAGAAAGAATAATTTATAGGACTTGGTCCTAAGAAGAAAAAGGAATGGGTGAAATTACAGTAATGAAATGAACTGCAGAGCAATAGTATTAGGAGGGAAGGTGAAAAATTTGAAAGGAATGTTGCAAGATTTGCTAACAAATTCAGGGTAAAAGTCAGCCTCAAGATAAAAATCTGTTCCAGACAGTGGTTTGAACAGAAGATTAGAGTCTTCTCTTTCCTTTGGGGATCATGTAAAATCTGGAAAGGATAACCTCTGGAAGGTTAATACTCCCAGGCTGAGAGATGGGAGAATAAACTGAAGTTAGACTGAGATGAATAAACCAAAGTCTGAGGCAAAGTAACTGCAAGGCCATACATGTATTTTAACACTGCATCTTATAACATACCTTCAGTAGGATTTTGGACACTGCTATCCCTGTATTCTCTGCTGACAGAGGACATAAGTCCAGGTAAGGATTTGTATGCACGGTAAGTCAAAAGAATGCGGAGAAAAAAATGCAGATGCAGGGAAAAGGGGAGGAGTTGGGCATTCCTCCCTGTCCCTCTAATGAAATATTTAGATAACAGACGGTAAGAAACAGCCTTCAGGGCCAAATTGTCTCTTCTGGTTGCTCCAAGCTACCTCACAAACCTCCTATTCATCTGGAAGCTTACGGCTCTTTTAGTCCTGTCTTATATTCTTCTCTTCTCATCCTCTGCATTCCAATTTGCTGCCATGGCAAAATCTGTGATGCCAAAGAACCATCACCAAAACCGTGTTCCAGATCTTCAATATGATTATCACCCACTGAATTCTGTCATACATGTATTTCTTGAAATTCACTTGTGTACCAATATGGACAATGTCTTTAATCATCACTTCCCAAAATATACCACTGGTTAGCAGCAAGACAAATATTTCAACTATAGAACTTTTATTAGAAAATTTTAAATTTTTTATTCCCTTTCTTTCTTAATTCCTTCTAAGTTACACAACCTGTCTAGATGAAGATAACATTTGGCAATAATAGAATCAATGGATACTGTATGTCCCCTTTTAAATGTTTATATCTGACAGTAGAATGTCTTTAATAATTCAATTGGTTTCTCACATTTAAATTTGACTGGGTAGGAGATATTTAGACACAAATCTAAACATTCTTCATATAAATTCAACTTCTGGATATTTAATTCTCAACTTGAAACTATTTCAGTAAACAGCTTTCCTTAAGCGATTCTTTGTTAACAAAAACCAAGCTCCTAACATTTAGTTGGTTTTGTTCTAAATCAATAAACAGTGCAGTTTCATTAGGACTTTAAACAAACAAACAAACAAACAAACACAACAAAACAGAAATAAACACAACCTCTGGCTACTGAAATACAATGTATAAAGTTAAAGAGTTTACTTGTCATCTTAGATTCAGTTACCAGAGAAAAGAAAAAAAATCACATGTTGTGTAACTGGGTTTGAATTCTTAAAAGCATTGATTAAGGAAATGACCTAGTAATCTACATCTTATAGGATGAAAATATTCTTTCTGCTTGGGTACTTGCTTTAGTGGGTGGAGGGAGGTGGGAGTGGGTGTCAGAATTCAGTATCCATTTTCAACCTATAATGGCAAGCAACGTGAAAAGCAGAAATGAGATTTTGCTTTTAAAAGCAAGTTGTGTGCATAACTTCCACTGTGTCTTTAAAGGTATCCCCACAGATAAAGAAATGTTCATGCATGTCCCAGACAGTATTGTTAATCTACCCATTAAAAATAAATGAATCATTACTTAAAGAAAGTGGTTTTTCAGTGACAAAAACAAAGGGTTGTGGGTTTTTTTTTTTTTAAATGAGTGTTGTAATTTTTCATAAGATAAATGTCTGGTTTGGCATATTCCTGAAAGAGTACTACCTCAGATTTCACAGTTTGATTATTAGTAGAATAGTGAAAACCGTAATTAAAATGGATTAGTGGAATAGTGATGAAGAACATAAATATAATAATTACTTTAAATTCTGCTTTTTCAGACTAGTATTCAGAAAAATATACATACCATCTGTGGAGTTAAAATAAATTATATACATACTTAGTTAGCCTAAATTAACAACAATTAAAATAAAACTATGTGACTTAGTGCTACATCAGTCAATTTGACATTACACAGAGTAACAAGTATATTCTTGTAGGACTATCTTCTAAGAACAGCTATATATCACTTAGAAATGATTGGTGATAAGAAAGAACTATGTTTTCATTTTATCTTTGTACAATGAAGACAGATGCCAAAACAAAGACTACAAATACTCAAAAGTTACATGCAACTAGCTGCCTAGATTTCTTGGTTTCGGTTGAGATAGAGTTGATTTTCTTCCTAGTAGCTGGTATAGTGCTGTGGTTTGATTTAGTATGAGAATAATATTGATAACATACTGAAGTTTTAGTTGTTGCTAAGTAGCGTTTAAATTAAGTCAAGGACTTTTCAGCTTCTCATGTCATGCCAGCGAGAAGACCGGAGGTGCACAAGAAGCTAGGAGGGGACAGAGCCAGGACAGTTGACTCAAACTGGCCAAAGGGATATTCCATACCATATGACATCATGCTCAGCATGTACACTGGGGGGCAGATGGCCAAGAGGTAATTGCTGCTCGGGGACTGGCTAGGGCTCAGTCAACAAGTAGTGAGCAGTTGCATAACTTGTTTTTCTTGGGTTTTCTTTTTCTCTTTTTTTTTTTTTTTGTTATTTTCCTTTTCATTACAATTATTATTATTTTATTTTATTTTATTTCTATTATTAAACTGTTTTTATCTCAACCCACAAGTTCTCTTACTTTTACCCTTCTGATTCTCTCCCCCATCGCACTGGAGGTGACGGAAAGTGAGCAAGTGGTTTCATGGTGCTTAGTTACCAGCTGGGATTAAACCATGACACTTCTTTTCTCTCAAATTTATTTGTAATCAGTCAAAAAATTTCAAAAACATTAGTGTATTTATTGAAGAAAGATACATAAATAGGGTGACCACACAAGCTCTGTTTCCTTACAAAATCAAGTT
The DNA here is from genome assembly GCF_036417535.1 of Chlamydotis macqueenii. Classification (NCBI taxonomy): domain Eukaryota; kingdom Metazoa; phylum Chordata; class Aves; order Otidiformes; family Otididae; genus Chlamydotis; species Chlamydotis macqueenii. Next base: position 44,853,416 of record NC_141593.1, read on the forward strand.
GAAAGTTCTATCTTGGCTGGTGCTGGCTTTTATAAAAGTTCTGTAGCCTACACAAAATAGTGTGTATCACAGTAATACAGAAATAAAGATTTAAAAAGGCAGTAATTCTGAAGAAGAACCCGTACAAAGGGATGAAAAATTAAATACTTAGAAGTGGTCAATGTGTTTAAGAATATTCAGATTACTTAGCTTGTATAAAACACTGATCTTTATAAAATATATGGATGACAAAAATGAATGGAAGTAGAGAAACAGTTGAACAAATTAATGCAGTTTATTAATGAGTTTCAGTTCAATCATTTTGCAAGATGTTTACAGTCATTATGATATTCAAAACCACTAATTATTTCAAGTAATCTGTGAATGCAGCTATGAAGATATTTCTGACTGAGGTCAAGAGGTGCTGCTGGGTGAATAACAGTTTTGAAAACAGTTCATATTTTTAAATATCCATTAAGAGCAGAGGCTTCTATAGCTTTGATAGCTTTAGAATAGTCTCTGTTTTTCTGAAAAAAAAACCCCAACAAATATGGTAATATGACAAACACTGGAAGAAAAAGGATAACGTTCTGTTAGAAGAGCATGTCAGCATTATAGCCTTTGAAAAAAAAACAATTTTTATCATTTTTCTTTTTACAAACTCTTAAATTGCTATTCTGAAAACAAACACTATCCTTGTGTCATCATCAGACTTCCTTCTTGTCTCCTCTATAAAAATTACATATTCAATATTTTAATTAGACAGGTAGCATATACTATATTTCATATCACAGAACCACATTTGTTATTGCTAAAATTTCAATCACAACACTACAAGAATTTTTCTTAGTTTTGACAGTTCAGTGTGTCATTTCATTTACATTGATTAATTTATTCACTACTTACTGAAGACCATGCAGAGGAAGAAGGAGGACATTATGAAAGACGTCTCAAAGAGAATGACTTTGCTTTATGCAAATTTTCAAATGCAAAATTTGAAAGGCAAAGACAAACTTTTTTTTTTTGTTATAATGATTTGAGTTTTAGCTTTTCATAACGTTTTTTGAGTGTTAGCTACATGTTATTAGTTTGATTTTTCTGCTGTAACTTACTTTTTTTTTTTAGTTTGTTTGAAATCCTGGATGTCAGTTGTCAAGTTAAAAGAACAAAAGCAATTTACAGATACACCAGATCTGAAATAGAGAATTCTATATAACTATCTTTTAAAAAACACCTTAAAGAGAAGGGATTAAACAAGAAATCAGGCAAAATGAGGAGGAAAGGGGACCCCTTAGGACTGCCTTAGGCAATGTCTCGGTTCACAATGCTTTTGTAAATCCTCTGCCACCCATCAGAGGGACTGTACTGCAAACCTGTCTCCTGTGTCTCAGAGTCATTCTCCCACTGATGCACCGTCCCTCCATGCCTCTCCCAAACTTTCTCTTCCCACCTTAAAATAAATAGGTAAATCTGATTTATTCTTGTTCAGGCAAGGACAGAAGACAGAGTTTCTAACTTTACAACTTTCCATATAAATGACAACAAAATACTCCCAAAGCATATGAAAGTGGCATGTAAGTCACAATATTCCCATTCAATCCTGAAAGTTTGGCCTTAAGAACCCTTCCTTATGTAAGGTGGCCGTCAGCCTGCTGGTGGGCACAGTGGCTCAACACCAAGAGAACAGGGACCCCAGACTCATCCATGGGCATGTCACTCTCATCAAGGTTAGACAGAAGCAGGATCCTATGGCCTGAGAAATGCATGGCTGCCACAGTACTATGGTGGCAGGTGTGTGAGTAATCATGCCCTAAGTAGGAGAGGAGGAACTTGAGCTCTTCCGCATGTCAGAGTACAAGGAAAGTCTGTGTATTAGCACACAAAGTTCTTCTTCATACCCTGCAATATCTAATTTAGAAATGCTGCATATATTCAGAAACAGAACATACAGACAGACCCAAGCACACAGACACAAAGGAGTACCCAGGCCACAGCAACGCTTGCAGAAGTCAGATTAATACACCTTCCTAGATATTGATATCACAGGACATTTGAGGTAACTTTTTCCCTGCCATTTCTCATGGTGATCTTTCTATTCTACAGGATTGCAGAGTGCCTGAGTTCTAACAGGCACCTCTGGAGACCACCTATTCCAGCCCTCTACTCCAAGCAGGGTTGGTCAGATCAGGTTGTGCCAGATCTCATCCAGTCCAATTTTGAGTATCTCCAGGAATGGAGACACTACACTCTGCCTGGGCAACCTGTGCTAATGCTCAATCACCCTTACAGTAAAAATATCTTTTCCACATTCTTACACAGTTCCCTGAAGAATATTTTTGCTATTGTTTAGCTGGTTTTACACTTTGAGGAAGACTGTTTGACCTTGGGAATATAAAGAATGAAGCACTACTGAATTTATTCTCTACTGACCTGAATATATGAAGCTACTAACAAAGTTCAAAGCAGATGTATGATGATATGAAATCAAGACAAACCAAAGCTTGGCTTTGAAAATGAAAGGAAATACAAAGTTTTGGGTTATTTGCTGAAAAACTTGGAGAAAGGTTAAGAAGCATTTTTCACCCAAAACAATGAAATGCAACATGGCTATAATTTAGGCTGACTCTAGTTAAAACACTGGAGATATAGTAGAGAGCTAGAGGGATTCTTGATCTGACTCATTATTACAGATATTTAGACAAATCTAGTTAAAGTCAAGATGTTATTTTTTTCATAAAGAGAGGTTAGATTTTCAAAGGTAAAATGACACCTGAAAATGAAGATAAGCACCTCTCTGGCTTTTCAAAAGTACTTAGATCAAAGTACTTAGTAGTTTGGAAAATTCCTCTTGGAATCTATTTAAAAATCTAAGCTTCATGGCGTGAAAAGTCAGAGTAATCTCAGTCAGCCACAAGAAAAAAAGTCTGTTCAGGATGTGTTTTGTGATTATACAGATGGACTAAGAGCACTTCTCAGCTTTCAGTGTCCTAGCATGTCTCAGCCATCACTGGGATGATAAATAACTGGGCTACTACAAGTCATGGTTTCTGCAGGAAAGAAATCCAAATGTTCTCCAGTCCTGATATAAGAAGGCAAAAGCCCAGGACTCCCTGAGAGAACATCACGTGGTAATGTTAAGTAAGCCCTGCAAGTAAACAGAGAGAAGTATTTAGAGAATGATTCTGTTGTAAGAATAAAAGCATAAGGAATATAATTTACTGAAAAGAGAAAATAGCACAAACTTTTTCTTAATTTGTATAATCTATTGTTGTAGTTTAGCCTTGCTCAGGACCAAGCTATGCAGCCTCTCACTCACTCTCCTCACCCTTCAAGGGAATGAGGGAGAGATAATATAACAAAAAGCATCAGGTTTTAGATAAGGAAGGGAGAGATCGTTCAACTTACAGTTACAGGCAAAACAGATTTGACTTGGTAAAAACTATTTAAATTTATTAATCATAAAACCAAAGCAGGATACTCAGAGAAAGCACAAATAACTTCCCCTCACCAAAACTCACTTCCTGGGCTTGATGTCATGTAAAGCTCTCTCTACCTCCTTCCTCCCTCGAGCTGCACAGTGAGGAACAGGGAATTGACGTTGCAGTCAGTTCATCACACATTTTTGCTGCTGCTTCCTCTTCAGGGGAAGAACTCCTCACATCCCTCCCCTGCTCCAGCATGGGGCCCTCCCATGGGCTACAGTCCTTCACGAACTGCTCCAGTGTGGGTCCTTTTCCATGGGGTACAGTCCTTCCAGAACAGCTGCCCCAGCACGATCCTCCACAGGCCACAGTCTCCTTCAGTGCCCCAGTGTGGGGTCCTCCATGGGCTGCAGGTGGATCTCTGCTCCTCCATGGGTCTCCATGGGCTGCAGAGGAACAGCCTGCTTCACCAGGGGCTGCACCACAGGCTGCAGGGGAATTCTGGCCAGGAGCCGTATTACTCCTCCCCCTCCTTCTTCACTGACCTTGGAGTATGCAGCCGTTCCTCTCACAAGAAATTCTTCACAATCGGGCTCAGGCAGACCCCTCTCAGGTTCTCTTCACATCTCCTCTCTTCACTTCTCTCAGCCAGGCTGGGCCATCTGGGCCGAGTCAGGCCCAGACAGCTGCCTGGCAGGAGGCCAGAGGGTCAGGGTCGCAAGGCCGACAAGGCTCATGCCTCACCCTCTCTGCCTGCTCTTCTGCTTCTTCTCTTTTTTTTTTTTTTTATTTTCCCCTTCTTAAATACGTTACCACAGAGGCATTATCACTGTTGCCAATTAGCTCAGCCCTGGCCAGCAGTAAGTCCTAGCCTTGGCCAAGTCCACTGGTCAAAGGGGAAACTTCGAGCAGCTTCTTGCAGAAGCTGCCACTGCAGCCCCTCCTCTCACTATACAAAACCAGCACATCTATTTGTTTGGAAGTCTTTTTATAATCTTGTTGTTTGGGTTCTAAGATCATATGAGTAACTTTGCAGACCCTGATTTAACATCTACGTTGACCAACAGTTACATCAGTATAAGACCAGTATCTGGTCCTGAAAATAGATAAGGTGCAACTCTTTATTGGGCTTTGTTTACTCTGTATTTAATGTTAAACTTTCTCCCTGAATCTAAAATAAATCCTGTTAGTATTTCAAGCAGATGCTGAGACTCACATACATAAAACTTACAGAGACAAAATATTTTTTCCCCTTAAGAGATGTAAGATATAGTGCTGTTATTTATTTTTTCCTCTGTATAGATCAGCCTACCAGCAATTATTTTACGATTCTCCGAGTCACTGTTTGAATAGCCGTTGGAAGTGAAAGTGTCCTGTTGATACACTACTGTAATAATGACTTAAAATGTTAGTGTTCTGTAGATTGTCAGCCTTTCTTCTTTTGAGATGTACTACTTCACCACTTGTGATAAGTTATGATAAGAATTTTTTTTTGTAAATCAATAGCACTAAAGAAAATTTTAAAAGAAAATCAGCAGCAAGGTAGGCAGAATTTCCTTCCTTTTTTCAGCTGGATGGTTTTTGCAAAGTTGTATTGGGTTGCTCCTTATTCTTGCAATAATTTTTTTTTTAAACTATGCACAAAAAGTCAAATTAAGTACTTTTTAAAACTTTGACCAGCTTCTGAAACCTTCAGTCCACCCCCTCCCAGATATATAATCATATATACACATGCACATACACTTTTCGCAGGAACCTGACCTGTTATTCCCATACTCAGGACAGATCAAAATAATTGTTCTGGTTTTGTTAGTGAGGGGGGGCCTAAGGTGGTAGCTTCTGTAGGAAACTGCTAGAAGTCGCTCCCCTTTGTTCAGTGGACTCGGCCGGGCCTAGGGCGGACCTGCTGCTGGCCAAGGCCGAGCCAATTGGTAGCAGAATGTCCCGTGATAACGCCTCTGCGATAACGTATTTAAGTAGGGGAAAACAGGAAAAAGAGGAGAAGATGTGAAGCAGCTGAGCGGGGGGCAGAGAGGGGGAGGCGCGAGCCTCATGGGCCTTGCAGGCCTCACCCTCTGGCCTCCCGCCGGGCAGCCGACTGGGCCCGACTCGGCCCGGCCTGGCTGCAAGAAGTGGAGAGGAGATGAGAAGTGAATAAGATGTAAAAAGGATCCTGAGAGGTGTCTGCCAGCCTGTTGTGAGGAACGGCTGCAGACGCCAAGGTCAGTGAAGGAGGGGGAGGAGTAATATGGCTCCTGGCCAAGATTCCTCTGCAACTCGTGGTGAAGACCATGGTGGAGCGGGTTGTCCCCCTGCAGCCCATGGAGGTCCACGGAGGGGCAGAGATCCACCTGCAGCCCGTGGAGGACCCCACGCCAGAGCAGGTGGAGGCCTGAAGGAGGCTGTGGCCCGTGGAGGGCCCGCTGGGACAGCTGTTCTAGAGGGACTGCACCCCGTGGAAGAGATGACCCACGCCAGAGCAGTTTCACGAAGGACTGTGGCCCGTGGGAGGGACCCCACGCTGGAGCAGAGGAGGAATGTGAGGAGTTCTTCCCCCGACGATCATACAGCGGCGTAAAACAACGCGTGATGAACTGACCGCGACCCCCATTCCCTTTCCCCCCACCCCGTGCCGCTCGGGAGGGGAAGGTAGTAGAGATAATGTTAAGCCCGGGAAGAGGGAGGGGTGGGGGGAGGTTATCTTGTTCCCTGTCTCATTCTCCTGCTAATTTTAGAAATAAATGAATAGTTTTCCCCAAGTCGAGTCTGTTTTGCCCGTGACGGTAACTTTAAGGATTTCTCCCCGTCCTTATCTCAAACCTTGAGCCGTTTTTCTTATATCATCTCCCCCTGTTCTCTGGGAGGGTGGTGGGAGCGAGAGACAGACTGCGTAGTCTGGTCCCGATCGGGGCTGAACTACGACAATAATGTATGCCTTTGTTTTGTTTTGGGTTTTTTCGGGGTTTTTTAGTTTATATCTCCATGATTTTTCTTATTGTCACCATATTAGTCTCTGAGAAAATAGCAACCACTTAAAAGTATAATTGCTGGTTAGAAAACCCCACAAAAAATGCACAAAACTACAAACTCACAAAATTGTACTTGTTTACTTTTATTTTGAGTTGATTCAGGGGGGAAAATACAAACATTATTTTGATCCTTCTCAACTGAACTATCCCTCCATCTGTTTTTTATTGGTTTTTTTTTTCCTCTCATGTGTTTTCTTTGCCTTTGATATCCTCAAATAACCTCTAAACTGTTCCCATTCATAACAATTACAGAAGTATTTGGCCTCACCTTCTTTGCTGTTTTGTTCTTTAGTTACTACAGATAAGTGAGTTTTGCAAAATAAGACAACAGTTCTAAAAATACACTTTCAGCTTTCCTGGGTGTTTGTAAAAAAACAGGTACATTTTTCATCTGGAAGTGGGTGGAGAAAATTGAAAAATTTAGTCTCAAATCAAAACTAATAGCATCTCAAACAGAATTCTTCTCTGTGGTAAAAACTATGGTAAAAATTGTTACAATTAAATCATTAATTTGTAATAACATTAAAATAAATGAAAAATAAAAAATTATATTTTGATGTGCTATCTACTTGTGATTAACCTAAAGAACTTTGAATCAAAAATTGGTTGAAAGTACAAAAACAAAATGGGATTCTAGTTATGTGTCATGCTGATTAGAAAGTAAAACTACGCTACCTAGGAAGCGGGATATCTTTGATACTTCAGTTGTACAATCAAATTAGGAGAGTGCCTGAAAGTAAGACTGATGAACACCTGATTAATAGACTAAAGAGAAGGACATCTGTACTCACAAATGAGCTCAGCTCACACATACACACATATATATTATTATACAATAGCAATATGTAAACTAAAAAAAAATGTATGTATGAACTGATTACACATTGCTGTAAACACTGGACTTTGGGTCCATGCTTAGTAAATAGGTAAAGTAAAATGACTAATTAAGACAGATAAAAGATGAAAACAAGTAGAAAACTAGTAATGTTGAAAAGTGGACTTCTATTTTTGGGGCTTAGTTTGGTACACTCTGGAAGCATGTTTTATTACATGGGCACTTCTCATGTGACACACTATGTAACTAAAGAAATCTGTGTTTAGGCATTTTTGGCTTATCAGAGCTGAGTTATTCCTTCATCTGGAAAAGGTGGGGTTAGAAACACTTTGATGCAGCCAGCTGGTTCTGTGCTGGTAAGTCTTTTCTAAACTGAAATTGTAGCCTGAACTTGCTGTGGCAGAAAGAGGGACGTGACTGGCAGCAGCAAAGGTAGCCCATGCTTGGAACACTTGTTATCACTGTATCTTACTTTTTATATTACTTATTCATCTAGCTCTCTTAAGACCTGCTTTGTCACTGGGGTGGGAACTTAGGGAAAAATAGCCACATCTTTTTCCTGTATACCCACTGTCCAGGCTTTCTTATGAGAGCTTTTGTTTTAAGGATACAATAAGCAACTGCAGGAACAGAATGTAAGGTTGAAGAAAAATTCTGAACTATTATTTATTCCGTAAAGCATCACAGCAGCAGTAATTAGTTTATTTAAAGGACTAGAAAATACTACCTTGAGTTTCTCAGTTCTTTGCTTTATAACACTTTAAGGCTTTCTCCACTAAGAGGAAACCTCATGATGTATGAGGAAATAAACAGCATTCCCTGATGCTTTGACCCAAGTTCTGTATAGATTAGAGTGGCTTGAGGATTGCTCTAACCTTTGCCAGCTGACTATGGTCCCTAAGGAGCCAACTGTCATCTGTTAGATAGCTGGAGCAAAATATACACTTGTCTTTCCTTTTGATAAACAAGGAACTGCAAATTGTGCTGAAATATCAGCCAGCTGCTCCTATTCTCTGGCTTTTTACCTGCACCAGAGAGAGAAGGTTTTTTTCCCCTCTGTCTTTTTTGAAACACACACACACACATATTTACATACTATAATTATATAAAACAAACGGAACAGTTCAGTAGATTCATTGTTCATTATTCTTTGTACATTTAATAACACTAACTAACATCAAATCATGAAACCTGGTGGCTTCAAATTAGCACCAAATTACAATTTCAAATAGAAGCAGACTCTCTTTAGGCATCTGACAGACAATTCAAGAAAGATGAATTATATTTTCAAGAAGCATTACGTGCCAAACAGCAATTATTAAAATCCTCAGTATTTATACAGTATAGCCAGTCAAATTATCTGACAAGCTGAAAAACTTCTGTCATATTTCTTTATATAAAATCTTCCAAAGCACTGAAACTTATTTCAGAATAATTTTGCAAGTATGAATAATGGATTACAGTGGGCAAAATCTGATTTCCCAAATCAACATGATAAAGTCAGACCTTTCTTCATCAGTTATAGTAAGAAGTTTTCAGTTTCAAAGCTTGTTTTCAAAATAGTAAAGGTTGATGAACTAATAATGAAAATATGTCTTATTTGAAAGCTAGAGCACTCATTTACATATATATTCTATTATGTGTTCAGAATTAAAATTTGTTATAAAATCATTAAAAAAAATAGATTGGTCCTCCAAAAGCATTTTAATAAACTAAACCCCAAATAATTTGCCCTGAAGGAATTGATCACGATGGTGAGTAGTCTCAATGAAAAGCCCAGATACAGTGACTTACACATCTTTACATATTTCTTTCTTGTATTTTTTAGGGTATTTATTGTTTTGCAAATATGAGGCTCTACATAAAAGTAATTTCATACTAAAGCAAAGACTTGAAGATGTAAGGAGTCCTTAATAATTAGTCAAATAAACTAGACCAATCCCTCTCTAATAAGTATTTGCATAACTAAGATAAGGAAAGAAACCTTACAAAAAAAAAAAAAAAAAAAAAAAGAGAAACGTTAAACTGTGATGTTCCTGGGAAGAAGAGGACTAGAATGCAAGTATAAAACAGTGAAGATGCAAATCAGTCTGGACTCATACGAAGACACACGAGGTAAAATGAGCTCTAGGAAGGGAGTTTCTGCCAGGAAAGGGACTAGTAGGTTCTTTCAGCAGGTGCCCCAACCTTGCCATGGAAAATTACTCCATTACAGAGGAAAACAAAAACCTCTTCTGGAAGTTTCTAAATACATTCTCTTTAGTAAATTGAACAAATATAATACATAAGTCTCTTTAGTAAATATTAAGGAGTACCTAAGTGGTAAAAAGGACAAGTTTAAAAAAACCCAAACAACAAATAATAACAAAATTCTATTTGTATTCAAATGGCCTTCATTGATAGACCAACCTTAACATTGAAGTATTATTTTAAGTCAATAAAGTTAGCAAAAATAATTATAAAATTTGGTTTTCATCTGCATTCATTTAAATGCCCAACTAGAATAAACTAACAAAAACACCCTGGATAATTGCTGCTGATAAAATGGCTCCTCCTTCTGCCACTAGTGTTCCGTTTGAATAACAAGGACAGATCTAAAGATGTTTTTCACAGAGCTTTTGGAGTTAAACGAGAACCATTGAATAATACACCACCCTGTGCAGACTTAGTATCTAGGACTGTACATGCCTGAGGATTTGAGGATATGAAGAACTCTTACCTGGAAATAAAGAGATAAAGACAGATAAAAGGAACTCTGAAACAACAATTAGTGGCATGGTTCATTAAAAGACAATTCTCCTAGGTAAATAGAGACTATATAGCAACCTACACACTAACAAATAGTTTATTTTCTGGGTTTTTTTTTCCCACTACTTCCCACTACTTTCCCACTACTTTTTTCCCACTACTTCCACTACTTAGTTTATATATCTTAAATAAGAGTCCTGATACCATTAGGACATTGTTTCTCTCCTTTTATACAATAGGCTTTCTGACTCTTTTGCTTTATCAAAAACCAATGGACAGCTGGACAGACCATTGCCATTGACAACAGGCTTACAGTGTCTCTGAGAAGCCATGCTTGTGCATATGATAGGGATGACCATTTGGAGATGATGTGTACCTCCAAACCTTCCACTCCAGTGACACTAACAGTAAATGCAGCTCTCTCAGATTTTCAAGGTTGTTCTTTGACAAATTTTCTTTCTAAGTTATTTCATTATGTTCCAAGCAAAATAGAAAATTTCTCTTTTCAAACCTGCACAGAGGATCTTGATTCCTATATTATAGTAATTTTGCTTCAGTGGCACAGAGGATCTTGATTCCTGTGTTATACTCATTTTGCTTCAATGCAAATTTTGATTAAACTTTATGAGAAAATTGAAATTCAATACACATTTCCTTCCAACCATGCCCACCCGTTGATAGAAACTATATTTGAAAGTTAAAGGGTTCATCATCTGACCCAAAGCTTCATCCTCTGTAAGAAAGACATCATATTGAAAACCACACAGTTATCCTAACTCATTTTCTAGGACTCACTTCCTTATTAGTAGCAGAGTATTTCTGAGCTATAACTCAGTACATTGGGCAAGCTATTACAGTCTTCTGTGTTTGTGCATAACATTTTTTTGCACACAAATCTGTGGGCCAGTTACGAAGAGTATGCCAAGAACCTAAAAATCTCAAAACTTGTTTAACCCTGTAAGATCTTAGTGATTCTAATTCTTAGGTAATGACATCTTCCAAGTGCCTGAATATGTGTTGATGGGCATGATGGGCAGATCTCCTGCACTAAGAAAACAAGGATCTCTGTGCCTTCCTCAGGTCAAGATGCCTGTGGCATTCCCTGCCTGGCTTCACGTGGGGCTTACAGCCTACCTATTCCCACATCCAAGGGAGCAGCAGTCCCAGAAGAAGTGAGGTTCATAGCCGTGGCTGTCAAACAAAGACTTAAGCCCATATTTTTACTCTGCATTAATTTTTTTGGGCAACTCAGGGTTTCACTTTATGCAGTGCACTGGAAGAGGGTTTTCTGGCATGTGAAAGTCCTCCGCAGCCCCACCAGCACCTCCAGTGAGCCCCAGTCTGTTTCCTGGCCACATGAACACTACTGCATGGCAGGGTTGCCAAAACATTAGCATTACTTTGAACCTAGCCTCTCCACGACCTTGGACTTTATCTTTTTCTCCTACTAAATAAATTTGCCTTTGTTTGTCTTGTGTGAAACTGCAAATGTATTGGACGTAAAACAGAGAAGCCTGAGAAGGAGAAGACAGGGCTTGTGCGACAGGTACCACCACCAGCCAGTAGGACTAGGGATTGTGACTAAGGGCATTGAAAAAGTATTTGGCATTCACATGTAAATCTACAACATAAATACATGCTTTAGATAGGATAAAAATGTAAATCCTCACATCTCAGAGCACAAGCTAGTCATGGCCACTTCTGTCAGAGGAAACTACCTATGCAAGAAAGTCCACCCACAGCCAGGTGGGCAGTTTGCTGTGCCTTCCTCCAGAGGACTGTCACTGTCAGGCTCATCCCACTATGCCAGACACTGCACAGACCTGATCCAGAAAGGCAGTTTCTTTATTTTGATGCTGCCTCTATTCGGACATAATAAGGTCTCTGATCCTGTTTGGTAAAATCACTCTCTTGTTAAATTCAAGTAAATGTTCATTAAACTGTGTTACAGTACCACTCTAATGTTGCCTAAATCTGCTTGTACTCAAACTTATATTTAGGCCCCTAGAGATACTCAGATGATAACACATTCTATTGAGACACAACATTTGTCCCCTTTTTTCTGCACAACAGTGTTTTAGTATTGCTGACAAGCCAAAAGCTCTAGCTCTTCAATCCTTCATTTACTTGCAGAAATTACATGACAGCACTTCTAGCTCAGAGAGGGGAGCACCAGTTCCAGAATCCCTGGCAGTGGGCAATTCTGCCTCTGGAAATGGCTACACAGGCACCTCACAGCTGCCTCGCTCCAGGTCCGAGAAGAATATGGGGGTTGGTGAAGTTGCAAGCATAGTGTCAGAAAAGTAATAAGGCTTCAGAAATTATAATGAACCAAATTTTCAGCTGCTATAATTTGATATCCATCTAACTACATAGCTTAAAGCAGCAGCGGATTGACTTTTACTCCTTTCTAACCCTTCTGAGTTTAAATTGTGAGTAAATTGGACTGTTGTGATTGTTCTTGGGGCAAGTTCAGTTCTGATTATCCAGACACTGAAGTCTATAAACTTTTATTTTTTTCTGTTTTTACTGCAACAAAGCATCAAAGCTTCAGTTAGGGACTAGAGTTTTGTTATGCTATGCACTGTGCCTACCCATGCATACATGCATACACAGAGGCACACTCAAAATGTGTATGTACACATATAGCACAAATTCTTAAATAATCTATTTTACAAATTGGTATCAAAAAAGTGTTTGATAAACTAAATACTCATTTATGATATACTTGCAAAAAAAAAGTTCCTTCAACCATTTCTGAAAAAACACATCCAGACAAGAAGATGCATACGAATATATCACTGCCAAATCTTATGCCTTGATGTGGATTATATAGCCCTATTTTCTATTTAGCTAGCAAAAGCAGATCTTGAAAATTACTTTATGCAGAAAACCCTTGTCACTGGAAGAGCTCATTAAAAAAAATAATTTATTCTTATATTTGCTTCTAGTGTTTGTCACATTTGTAGTACTTATTAGTAGTCTTAAAGTCCATGAGTAAATATTTAAATATTCTTTTTTTTTCTCTTTAAAAGTAGTAGATGAAGGTCAAAATGCTCTGGTTTATAATCATATAGGTTAAATATTTATTGGGTAAATATTTAAATATTTCCACCCCAAGAAGAGCAATCTGGGAGCTATTTTAATCAGCTATTTCAATCAACTAGAGCATTAAACCAATCTACAAATATCCTCATAATAGATGACACTGATATTCTCACATTAGATGTTTAGGATAACAAACTGCAAATGAAACTCTTAACAAAGTAGTTGTATTAACTATTATCAATTATGAACTTATCTGTTATTTTTATCTGTCCTTCAAAGAGTGAAACAGCAGTATCAATTTATTTTTAAAATAGTTGCAGTGGAAAGGGACAAAAGCAAACCTTAGCTGAGTTAAACAATTGAAACAATCTAAGGAAATAATAAAATATTTGTCTCAAATATGATATAGAATAAACTCATTGTCAGTGAACAGCATTAATGTTTCATACAGCAGTGGTGATTAGGTACTTACACAGTAAATGTACTTGTTACATCTAGGCATTAAAGACTTCCAAAAACCTCAGCAAGGAAGAGTTTTCATGTGAATTGAAAGAGGTTGTCTTTAATATTTGACAGCCATATTGGTATGGAAGTAAGAGGTGACATTTGGTTACCTAAATGTTAACATGTTAAAGTTATTTGAGATGCTCTAGTGCAATCAGCCTAGTCTTTAGATTACATTACAGAAGTGTGAGGACATCTCTTGGGCCATCTTTTATTGTACAGTTCCATGTGTCTCAGACCTTTCTCAGTTGGCAGTTGAGTTCCACTCACAGGTCAGCGTGGTAAACTCATGATGGCTAACAGTTTTAATTTCTGAGACTTTTTAATACTTTTGTAGTATCATCATGTGATTACATAGTTTACAGCTCATTAAACAAGGACTAGTAAATAAATAAAAAGAATATACAGTTACACCGATAAATCCTGTCAGCTGTGATCTGTCAAGTTGAACAGGGCTGATGTAGTTTGTCTGTATTTTATATCATGGCGGGGGTTTCCTTATACAAAGAGATGATAGATGGTTTGAAGTACTTTAACATCCCAGGGACTAAGCGCGTTCAGCTGTTCTTCCACTAGGCCTCTTCTGCCTTTGAGGATTTCAAAGAAGAACCTGTGATACATTTAAATCAAGAGGTGACAAATCTTTTGCTTAGATATCTCCTGGGAAGATTTGTGGAGACAATAAAAATGAAGGAAACTGCAATATTATAGGACGTGGAAGCTGTTAACAGAACTGACTGCCGAAGGCCAGAGAAACACATTCAAACTCAATTTTTTAACCACAGAGAAATTATTGTAGCTATTAGGATGAGGAGAAATCACCCACTGACAGCACTGTAATTTCTCTTTAATGGTCAGATGTTTCTTTGAAAATTCAGTGAACTGTGAATTAAATATATGTCAGTTTTTCTGTTGAGAAGCATTTAGTCAATTACACATCAGTGTTAAATCCTAGTGCAGACATAAGGCTTTCTAGAATGACATAACTTTATGAAATAAGTTTTCAAATGCTAATGCTAACAAATTCTAAGGCCATGTGAGAATCAGAGGAGTTGTCACTCTGCTATTTGCTTTATTATCTATTCCTATAAAAGAAACTATGCAGCACACTATCCACTTAGTGCCAAGAAATCTGGGTATACGATATGGACAGCAGACTTATCTCCTTGATGTCCATTGGGTTCAGCTGGCTATATTCACATGTAGGGGACAGGGGGAAAGAAGAAAAAGAGGAATGAAAAAAAAAGAGGTTGAGCATGAGGTCATTCTGTTTGCCTTTTTATCCTCTATATGTGTCCTCAATGTGATCCCTAAGATTGCACACTATCTGGGATGCAAGTAATATAAGGTTGTTTTTCTATTTCATATCAATGATTAAAAGGCACATAACAATATATAGAATCCATTGCTGAGCAGTAATGGTGTGGGACTAGTAACTGTGATAAGATTATAATATTGTATTTTTTAAAATATGTCTACAATGATCTACCTTTCAAGGAAATTATTAAAAGCTTTCTTTTTACACTCATTTTCTGCAGTAAAATTGTTACTGAGGTTCAGATCTCAGTTTCAAAGAACAGACATGAGAGTTGAAAAGAGAGTTCTAAGCTATATTATTTCCTACTGCCTGTAGAACTCAATGGCATGTCTGCTCATGCACAGCTTATACAGACATATTTTCAGACACATGCAGTGTATTCTGCAGTGAAGCTTACTTAGAGTCTTCAGGTTTTTTTTTTTGTCCCTTTGCAGACTTTATTTTTCTGCTATTATACTTGAGAGAGGAGATTTTGGATATCATGTCAAATTGGGAAAAAAAAATATATACTTTGAGCAGTCAGGCTAGTTAAAGGACGGGTAATTTAGGAGTTCTGATTAGTGACTCATGAAAACCATTACTTCTGACAGCATTGAAAAAAAAATCTGGCACAAAGTCACTAGATTTGAGAGACCTAAGTCAAAATGTAGCTGATGGGAGGAAGCATGATCCTGGTGCACCTTTCCTTCCTCCCTAATCTTTGTTCTCATCTCTAAATTACAAGAACAGTCAGCAGTGATAGCACATCAGGCAAGGAAGCAACAACCACATTTCTGTATTCTCTTACGAGACTCTTGTCCTGGCTCCAGTAGCTGATGGTCAGAGCTATGGGTCAAATGGGACCCCCTTGACTTCTGGATCCTTCTTTTCGGTTTAGTACTACCTCAGGATTAGATCCTTACTTATGAGTAGACTAACAAATCAACAATTAAAAGAATGACTCATATGTGACTGAAAGGAGATACTATTAAGGAGAGAAATCCCCATTATCTGTGTTTCTTAAGATTCCAGAGATACATTTTGAATTTTCTAGCAACATACTATATAATTCAGATCCAAAAGCAGATGAGAATAGGTAAGACTTCTGCATTTGCCTCTTAGGCTTGAGCTATAAGAAAAGGGCTATTTTTGAAACTTAGATCCTCACAATTAAGACAGCTCTGGAAAAAATTGTAAGTAGTGTGCTCGTACTATATATGTATTTCGATCTATGCTTAAGACAAGCGCGGTCCTCAAAAGCTTTGCCTCTCCCTTATTTTCTGGATAGTAGATAGTAATAAGGGCTTGACAGATGTTTATACGTAATTTTAGATAACTACCAAGTAAATCACAGGATTATTATTTTTTTTCAAAGGTTTAAGTATAGACATGACCTTTCAGTCAGTGAAACTTTTTCATATCATTGTATGTGAAGTTCTTAACAAGAAGCCGTTCAGTATTTGAATATGCTATACTGCACCACATTGCACAAGTTACTTTTTTAAACAGCTGTCAGTGTTACTGATACAGGTATAGATTTTTAGAACTAGATGTCAGAGGCATAAAGCAGGAGCAAACTGATAATCAGCAAATCTGCAGGAATGATGAAATATGGAATTAACCTAGAAGAAAAATAGATTAGGAGAAACTGTAAAACCTTGTCAAGAATATTCTTTTTTGTATACCTGCAGAGACAAAGTTTTGAATTATAGATTCAAATAACATTTATATTTAGCATTGCATTTGCAACTTATTGAGATTGAAATTTGAATCTAGACAGAGATGAGCAATGAATGTTTTTTTAAAAACTGATCAGGTTAACCTGAAAGATAACCTCTTTTGTAACCAGGTATCTTAGCTGGGCCTGATTCTTTTTCATCTATTAGAAAGGTAATGAAAGGTTGATCAGATGTTAGACTAGTATTCTTTTAAACAACTTGAAAATTTTTGCAAATGTCTGAGACCGTAGTTTATATTTTTCAAAATAGATCATATGCTAGATCTTTGCACAAAGGAAATGAAAAGGATTCAAACACATTTCCATTTTTTTTTTCAGCATTTTGTAGCAGCTACTGAATAATATGTCTGATTTAAGCAAATAGACTAGTCAATCCCAGGAGACAAGACCTTGAAAGTCTGGATGTCATTTACATGCAGGGCTGCAGAAATCCATTTGACTCCACATATTTTCCTGAAGTATGAAATGTTACTTTTGATTTCATAATGATAACAGGAATAATTGCTTTATGCTTAAAGCAAAATAATGTAATAATATCTACTACAATATGTACTATATTACAGTGTAATATATTATATTTACAATATAACTTCATACTATCTACTGCATAATATGTAGTAGATAATACAATATTTTACTATAAATATGTAGTATTATGTTGCATACTGACAACTGCTGTCAAGTATCTGAGGAAGGTTAAGGAAGAAAGAACAACTAAGTCTAGTAATGCTGATTGCACCAGCACCTTGGATTAGTTCCTGTTGCTCAGAGCTGGTTTTGTCCTATGTATCCCAATTTATTTGCAAGATATTTGAAGGAACTAACCTGGGTCACTGATAGGCTCTTCCTAGTGTACCCCAGAAAACATCTCACCTTTGGGAATTGAACAGGAAACATTTACTTATGGGAGGGGCTAGGTGCCCAGGTGCCTCTTGTTCTTATTCCTATTAGGTTTTACTTACCCCCGTCAAACTTACATTATCTTCTCCATTTTGTTTGTTTATCTCCCTCCTCCCTGAGTGCACTCTAGAGATGGTTTTGTAAAGATGCAGCAAATAATAAATAAAAATATATTATTTGCAGCTCATATTTAAGTTGCTAAATCCTCACTGGGAAGAAGGAAAATTGATTTATCTTTGACTATGAACTTTCACTTAATATTTCATAGTATATCCCTTTCCAAGTCAGAAAGAAGTAACAAAATACATCCTCTATAGAGGGTGTTTTATGAGTTTTCAGATTCTGAGCTGCAAAATAAGTAGAAGGACTTTTAAATGAATTTTCTAAGGTGACTCCAAGTCCTTGTTTTAAATGATTTCCGGATTTTTTTTCTTTCTTTTTATTTTTTTGCACCAAAGACTGAGATGATCCTGGTAATGTTTCTGCAGAGACAAGGAGTAGGGACATTGCTGCTGGCAAGTGTCATTTGTTTACTATTAAGGTTAGCTGAGAAAGAGATTTTCAATATTAGTATCTCTCCTCAAGGTACAAAGTATCATAATCTTTTTTCCTTCTGATCCATGACAGCACAGCAGGCTTTTTTTTTTTTTTTCCTTGCTGCCTGGGACTTTGTAAACTATGCAGCACACAACTGGAAATAAGACAGTATCTGCTTAATTTTTACTAAAATACTTACATATTTGCAACTACCATTGTGTGTTCATAATGTGAACTGTGACTCAGCATTAATATACAGTATCACCCACACGCCCATCTGTTTTGTTGTTGGTTTTGTTTGTTTTTTTTTCTTAGTAACTAGAAAGTACAGAGATAGGGACACATTACTAACTTGCAAATACACCTCCTCAGGTGCTTGCATTCTCTGCCTGTTCTCTGTCACAAGTTTTATTCTGAAGCTCATTAGCCTTAGTCTCAGTCTTTTTATCTGTGGCATTATATGATCAATTCATTCTTACTTGGCTAGGCTGAAATCTGAGCCATTCTCTCCAAAATTCACATCAGCAATGAAGTTTTAAAGTCCTGTTTTATTTTTTTTAAACATTATATTTCAACATAATGAAGGACAAGCTTTCGCAGTCCCTCAGATTTTTCAACAGAATGAAAGAAAATTAGTAGAAAAGGAAATTTTTAGAGACAGCTATGCTGCATGTGAGATTAAAAGACAAACTTCCACTAGGAAGCAGCAGTGTTTGAAAGTCTAAGCTTCATTTTTAGATTATTTTTTCCTTCTTGCAGGCAGCCCAGTGACCTCTGTTCTTGCTTCCAAGGTCTGCTCTGGGGCAGTGAGCAACACTTCTGATAACAGGAAAAAGGTTCTGACTGCAAGTGAGGCAGTCAGCTGAACTGCTACCTTGATCATCTCCCTCTTGCCTTGTACCATGACATGCTTCTTTGGCTTTTACTCCTGTGTATTTGAAAACTGGGAAACAGTACAGAGAAAAACACATTTTTGGTGCTGGTTTTTAGGAGAATACTTGTAGCACATGCTGCACTGCTAAAAACAGAATCTCTACAAGGTGTGCTGCCATAGCTTTACCATGTGTGTTTTCCAGCTACACATACTACAATAAGCCAATATTAAATTGAAAGTGAGTATTATAGTCATGTTACAACAACATTTTTGTTTATATGTTTATGTGCTACAATAACTTTTTGGTACTACTTCACAAAACAATCACTTTCTGGTTTTACATATTGGCTTTTTCTAAGCTAACCTCACAGAGTGTTTTGCACGGTTTCAGTCTATATGAATCTTAATGGTATTAAGAAACTTGAAATTCCATTAGAACTCACACTGAGTGCTGCAGGGAAGGAATGCATTTTTCAAAATAAAACTCTATATTTTGAAGGGTGTGAGGCAAGTATAGATTTTTTTTTTTTTTTAGTGATAGAAAGTTACAAAATGATCATCCCTGTTCTAACTACAAAATGTTTTTAAGTGAGGAAACAGAAAATATTTCGCCTTTGATGTAGAGAAAGTGAGGCAAAATAAAAGGTTAGCAGGGGCAAGAAAACAAGACCCCATAGGACTCAAACTGGTTTACATAATATATATTTATAATATATATAAAATTTATATGACTTTTTATTGCTGAGGTCTTGAAGAAACTTTGACAATTAAATCCTAAAGAGAGATAATTTTATCTGTTGTGTCAATTTGCAAGTTTTTCTTGAAGTTGTGAACTTTTAACCTTCTTTAGATAGACCCAGGAGGCTGTTAAATATTTATTCCACTCTCTGCCTCTGATCTTAGTTGTGCTGGTTCTTACAATCTCTTACACTAACTTTTCCTTAAAAATCCCCCAAATCAATTATTAGCCTGTCTCTACTCCACACTGAATGAGTTCTGATAAAGGAACTAAGAAATTTGCTTTCATAATTTCTGGTGGTGCATGGATTATCCTGTGCATGTGTTACAGCTGTAATGTGGGGAAGGACAATACCGATCTCCAATGGGTCCGATGAAGAATGAGAGTTGCCATCTGACCACCTCTTCCTTCCATCCCATCATATCAGTCACCTGCTACCACAGGAGTCTTATTTTCTTCGAGTAAGTGAGTACAGGCACTAAGAAAGGCCTCAGATCCTGGGAAAGAGGTTCTTCCAGCCTTTGTCCTCCTACCTGGTGCTATATCTGTGGTGAGTGTCACTAAAACTGCTCCAGTAATGTGATTCTGTCATAGTTCAGCCCCGATCGGGACCAGACTATGCAGTCTCTCTCTCTCACTCCCCCCACCCTCCGAGAGAATAGGGGGAGATAATGCAAGAAAAAACGGCTCGAGGTTTGAGATAAGGACAGGGAGAAATCCTTAAAGTTACCATCACGGGCAAAACAGACTCGACTTGGGGAAAACTATTCATTTATTACTACAAACAGCAGGATAATGAGACAGAGAACAAGATAACCTCCCCCCACCCCTCCCTCTTCCCAAGCTTAACATTATCTCTACTACCTTCCCCTCCTGAGCGGCACAGGGTGGGAAGAGGGAATGGGGGTTACAGTCAGTTCATCACACGTTGTTTTATGCCGCTGCTTCATGGTCGGGGGAAGAACTCCTCACATTCCTCCTCTGCTCCAGCGTGGGGTTCCACCCCTACGCCACAGTCTTTCCTGAAACTTCTCCGACGTGGGTCATCTCTTCCACAGAGTGTAGTCTCTCCAGAATGGCTGTCCCAGTGTGGGCCCTCCATGGGCCACAGCCTCCTTCAGGCATCCACCTCCGCCGGTATGGGGTCCTTCACGGGCTCCAAGTGGATCTCTGCTCCTCCGTGGACCTCCATGGGCTGCAGGGGGACAACCTGCTCCTCCATGGGCTGCAGGGGGGCAACCTGCTCCACCATGGTCGTCACCACAGGCTGCAGGGGAATCTTGGCCAGGAGCCGCATTACTCCTCCCCCTCCTTCTGAACTGACCTTGGCGTCTGCAGCCGTTCCTCACAACAGGCTGACAGATGTCTCTCAGGATCTATTTACATCTTATTCACTTCTCATCTCCTCTCCACTTCTTGCAGCCGGGCTGGACCGAGTTGGGCCCAGTCGGCTGCCTGGCGAGAGGCCAGAGGGTGAGGCCTGCAAGGGGCATGAGGCCTGCGCCTCCCCCTCTGTGCCTCTGCCCCCGCTCAGCTTCTTCACATCTTCTCTTTTCTTTTTTTTTTTTCTGTTTTCCCCTTCTTAAATATGTCATCGCAGAGACGTTATCACGGAACATTCTGCTACCAATCGGCTTGGCCTTGGCCAGCAGTGGGTCCACCCTAGGCCTGGCTGAGTCCCCTGAACAAAGGGGAGCAACTTCTAGCAGTTTCCTACAGAAGCTACCACCTTAGGCCCCACCTCACTAAACAAAACCACGACAGATTCAAAGGAATCTTTTTAGATAGTGGATGCATAAACCCCTGACAACTTCATTTTCATGCATAAAGAAGATTCTTAAGTCACAGAAATTTTAGAATAAGCCCTTTATATATGTATATTAAAGGCTGATAGATTGTCTGTAATTTTTGGTCAAACCAATGGTGTGACTTACTTTTTTCTAAAAGTATAGGACTTTTTTTTTGTGTTCATATGCTAAAGATTACTTTACAACTGCAGTTACCTCTTCATTTATACCCTTGAATGAAGCATTATATGCAGATGTAGAAAATTAAACTAAAAGAAATGCCTGACCTTAACACAAATAAGCAAGAATAGACATACATATACACATCTGAGAAAGAAGAAAGTAGCAATTTATTAAGATTCCTCTTGCTTATCGGTCAGACCATTAAAGTATAAAAAGTTTAGGCATTAAAGTGTGTAAAGTTACGTTAAAATATAACAAGTCCAGGCATTAGGATTATATATCCTAATTCATTCTTGTTCTGATGCATTTCCTTTTCTGTGTGTCAGTATAATTTCTTAAGTGGTTTATTTAGCAGAGAACTTCATTTTTAAAGATATTGATATCTACTTTTTTTACATTTACGAGTTTAAATGTACCTAGATAATATTTTTAGGTACCCCAAAGCAAACTTTGTACTCCATGGAAATGTGCTTCCATTTTTCTGAAGTTGAAGGCACTTCATTAACTTGCTTATACTTGGAGTTTCTTGCTGTCAAGTGATTTCACTTAAGATTATAAAATGTTTACATATTTCACATAAAATTATGAAAAAAGAGGTTATTTAACTTTTTTCGTTCTTAGCTTTGAGCATATGGTAACCTTCTGAATGCCATCAGTTTAACTTCTATTTTGTTGTTGATTTAGAATTAAATAACATTTTAGAGAACATAATACGCTGATAGAGAAATATGAGGAAAAATGTTATTAGGTCTGTCAAGAGAAACAAGGACAAGTACCAAAAAAAAGTATTTTTACATTATTTTCTAATTTTTTTTTTCATTTCATTTGAAGTACAATGTATAGACAGGAAGCTGTAAAGAGATAGTAATAAATAACAGTCTCAGAGACTGTAGTCATCTATACATGATCTACAAGTTAAACTTCATTTTTTTTTTTACCACAGTATTGAAAGGATGCCATCTAATATTGATTGAAATCTGTGTTAATGGAAAATTTATCTCTTTTACCTACAAAAGACAAACATGATTATATTTATTAAGCTTCCATACTTACTGGAATGTAAATGCAGGAATATATTTTATTTTGTAGTTACTATCTTGCATTTTTCTTTGGTGAAATAATGATTTTTTTTTGATGGACACATGGAATTATTTTCCAAAGTTAAAAAGATATTTGTGTAAACTCAATGACTGAATGTGCAGAGATGCCGTATTCTCTAAGCAATGGGTTTATAGTTGGACTTAGGAATTTGACGTGAGCAAAGCATTCTGAAATCAGTCTAGGAATAATTTTGCAGATAAAAAAAATAACAAAATTGAATAATTTAAAGGAGTAACCACTAAAAATGCAAGACAAATACATGAGACAAAAAAAAAAAGTGTTAGGTCTGAAATGGAAGTAATACATATTTAATAAATTGACAAATATCTCTATCAGCTTTGCACTAGCATAAAGAACTCCCGTATTTTCATTGCTCTTGTTAATATATTCAGTACCCTACAAGGAAAGTATTCATCTGAATCTTTTTTAGCCTTCCCTGTCTTGCCTTAAATGTGCCGATGGCCAGAATAACTTTTCAAATAAAAAGGCCACATGTTGACTGCTTGAGCACTGGTGTCCTGAGCTGGCTGTGCTGTCTTATTTTGCTCAGGGTGACAGTGATTAAGACTTTAGTTAGCCTTTACCAGTGCTTTTCATCAGGGAGCACTTCCGAAGCGCAAAGACAGCAGGTCACAGAACATGCCCACAGGCAAGATCAGCTCCCCGGGACAACAACTGCTTGTGAACTACATTAGGAAAATAAAATTATTACTGTAGAAAGTAGGAGAGCTAACCCAGCTTCTTACTGGGTAAACTTCTTACTCATAAAATAAATCATGCAGAATGCTTTGGTCAACAGATCCCTATTTATGTTACATACAAATTCATGTGCACTTTAGAGCTGATTATTTTAACATTTTTCTTTTAAACAATCACATTTAGAAATCTATGTCTAAAAATACATCCACAAAGAAAAACAATGTCTATAGTCTAATTAAAAAATCAGAACAATTGATACTATTGTGCCAGTAACGACAGTTTTGCCATTGACATCTTCTTAATGGCTTTAATCTCTCATTTACATAGAAGGCCAGGCATAAAAACTTTATATTCCAGAACTCATTTCAGGGGAGTAAATCCTGAATTACAAGGGAAATGTTGAAGTAAGTTCCCAAGATATGTACATGTCTTAGCCCTCATCATTCCAAATACTGAATGAAATAGCCTGATGAGAGTGGGTACTAACTTGTAATTGTTCCGTAAGAAGTTGTTTTTATTATTACTTTTAATTTTCATAAATTCCTTTCAATGAATTACAAGGGAAATGTTGAAGTAAGTTCCCAAGATATGTACATGTCTTAGCCCTCATCATTCCAAATACTGAATGAAATAGCCTGATGAGAGTGGGTACTAACTTGTAATTGTTCCGTAAGAAGTTGTTTTTATTATTACTTTTAATTTTCATAAATTCCTTTCAATGTATCTTGGGCCTACATTGCTATAAAATAATGCAATTCACTGACAAGTCATTCCTAACATTCTGAGAAAGTGAGAAACAGAAAGAAATACACATGAAGAGGACATAATAATATTTTGTTTTAAATATTCTTTTCTACTTTTTAAAGAACTGGGGCTAAGGACAGTCTTCTAGTTTTGTAATTCAAAAACCTTTTGCAGTATTTCTAGCAGAATTAAATACAAAATGAAAGTTAGGTGCTTTTTATTTTCACTTTGTATTTGAAAATAGTGCATTAGACGAGATGCAATTGGATTGCATCTCCTATCTATTGGATTAGAGGAGATGATGCCTGTATAAGACAAATTAAATAAAGAATGTTCTGTGTGGAGGAAAATTCAGCTGGTGGTTAAAGAAAAGAAATGGACTAATGGGATAAATTTCCAGCCCTGCCAGTTTTTGCTGTGTTTCGGTCAATTCGTTTACTCTGCCTGTGCCTCCTATTTAGTAGATAGGCTGTTCTAGACAGTATCCATCCTATACTACATGTCTGCATATGTGTGTATTTTTCCACTCCTGCAACAAGTTTGTTTTCTAAGTTGTTTTGTTTTCTCAATATGTCTTGGAACTATTAAGATTAAAATAATAATGTAGACAGTTTGAATTTTCTATCAGACTACGGGCAATAAACCAAACATACAATAAAAATCTGTAAAGAATGATGTAGTAAATAAGGAATACACGTTCTATGGAAATGCACTGTTAAAATTGTTAAGCCATCAGATATACTAATCTCCTCAGCTCTGTATGTATATTGACTGTGCTGCAATTTACATTTTACCAGATACTTCTTGCTTCTGTTGTGGCAAATTTTAAATAAATTATATGATTAATTTTTTTAGAATAAATATTATTTTAAAAACCAAATAGAATCTTGACATTTGTTAGACTATTGAATGTCTGTTTCAAAGTATTTTGTTCTTTGACCTTATACTACTGAGTATATCCTAAAGGTATGTAGATGTTTGACAGTCTACTGTTACATATTGCTGATTATTTTCAACAGGGCTTTCTCTTGGCTTTTAAGCCACTTTTCCTTTTATTGTAGCCTATATAATTTTATAATATGTTGACAAAATATAATAAAATTTGATATATGTAATATATTTACAAACTAACTCAAGCATTTACAGCCACATGAGAAATTTTACAAATTATATGGAAAAAAAGCAATATTATGTGATATGCTTTGGTTTGTCATTGCCAGAGCTCTATTTTAATAGCTACTGGTGAGGGAGAGACTGACATTTAGAATCTGCATAAAGAAAAAATGTAGTGGTCATTTGACTAACGCTGTTCCTTACATCTCATGCAGCAACATCACGTCTAATACTGAGAAGTTCCTACTCTGAAGAAAATACAAAGTTAGAGATCTGATCACAATCAAAATAAAAAGAATAACATTACTCTTCGTTCTACCATTCAGTCTCATACAAACATATGACAAACCCAGTAGGAAAACAATAGTAAAAATATCTCTGAAATCTAATGATTACTGAATCTCTTTTGATTGCTTTTGTTGAAATACTGTATTTTCATATAGACTAGTTAGATATTTATATAGGCTCTGCTTACTTTACAGTAATCTAAATTTTGTCATTTTGAGTAAAAAAAAAAATCAATACTAGATAATGCCTTGAACAGCAATCAGAAGAAATACTGGCAGGTACCTTTTTAAGACTTCTGAAGAAATTTGGCTGATTAATGATGCTTATAATGTTAATAGCATGATTTTCAAAATATTTAATCAGTTACATGATCAGTTTATGAATAGAAACTCCATTCATAGGGAGGAATAACCCCATGCACCATGTTGGGGGCCATCGATCTGGGAAGCAGTTTTGCAGAAAATAACTTGGGGTTCCTGGTGGGAATCAAGTTGAACATGAACCAGCAATGTGGCCTTTCTCCAGGTAAGGCCAGTGGTATCCTGGCTGCATTAGGCAAAACATTGCCAGCAGGTTGAGGGAGGTGATCCTTGAATATTGTATTAAGTTTGGAGCTCCTCACTACAAGAAAAACACTGAGGTGCTGCAGCACATCCAAAGAAGAGCAACATACCTACGGAAGAGTCCATAGAATAAGTCTTATTCTAGCTGAGGGAACTAGGGTTGTTTAGTCTACAGAAAAGGAGGCTGAAGGGAGAGCTTATTGCTCTCTACAGCTACCTGAAAGGAGGTTGTAGAGAGGTTAGCATCAATCTCTTTTCCCAAGTAGTGAGCGGCAGAATGAGAGGAAACAACCTCAAGTTGTATGGTTCTATGATTCTATGATATTAGGAAAAAAATTTGTCACTGAAAGGGTTATCAAGCATCAGAACAGACTGCCCAGGAAGCAGTGGTATTTAAAATACATGTAGACATAGTGCTTATGGACATGGTTTAGTAGTAGACTTGTTAGTAGGCTTATGGTTGGGCTTGAGAATCCTAAAGGTCTTTTCCAGTGTAAATGATTCTATGATTCCCTCTCTCCTCAGCACTACAGAGTCCAGGAGACAGCCATGGAGATGACAAAGGGACTGGAGATTGCTCCCATGAGGAAAGACTGAGACGGCTGGGACTACACAGCCTGGAGAAGACAAGATTTGGGGAGGATCTCATCCATGTATACAAATGCCTGAAGGAAGGGTGTAAAGAAGACTAAGACAGGTTCTTTCTAGTGCTGCCCAGTGGCAGGATAAGAGACAGTGGCCACAAACTGGTACATGGGATGTTTCTCCTGAACATCAGGAAGGACTTTTTTTACTGAGGGTGACTGAGCAGTGACAGAGGTTGCCCAGAGAGGTTCTAGTCTCCATCCTTGGAGACATTCAAAAGCCATCTGAACATGTGGTCCTGGGCAACCATTTTTAGATGACCCTGCTTGAGCAAGGGTGTTGGGTCAGATGACCTTAGAGGTCCCTTCCAACCTCAACCATTCTGTGATTCTGTGAACTGAATGTTAAGGTTTTTTTTTTTTTCAGAATGCCAAGCAGGTCCTGCTCCCTGAATCAACATAAGTGCTTTTGAAAATCTTGCTTATCCTGTCTGAAGGAGGATAGCTGACTTCTGGGAGCATGACTGACTTCTGGGAGCACATTCTTAAGGCATATGAGAAATTATTTTCTTGCTTCATGTGGCTGTCTTTGGAGTACAGTCAGGTACTGTGTGATACTTGTCTTCTGGAGCAAGAGCCAACAGTTTTGAGTGAGATATCTCAGTTTTCAGCAGAAGGTAAGTAGTTAGCATGCTTACAGCATGTTGATGTAGCCCAATGACTAAAGAGCATCACACACAGATTTCTTATATACCACCTCATGCTGGAAATTCGAGGGTGGTAAGAGAACTATAACTTCCCACCAAATGTGCTGTACTTACAGTGTCACATGTTCAGGAGAGGCTCTATTGCATCATTGTTCTGTCTCTACTGGTTGTCAATTACAGGGACAAAGCTGTGCTCGCTGAGGTATGTAGATCCTATTTTTTTTTTTTAATTTCTCTCAAAATGCCTTCAAAGAGTGTACCAAAGGCCACATTGCTGTTTTTCTCTCCACTAGTAGGAGGAGAAAACATCCTTTGCACCTTTTCCCTTAGCTCCCTGGGCAGTCCTGGTCACTGTCAGCCACAGCCTGCGATGCTGACAGCCTGTCAGGTCATGTACCTCCTTTCTGTGGCCTGAGCAGATGTTGCCAGCCTTGATTTCTTATTCTTTTTATTAAGCATGAAGTAAGGAAAAGTCTCCAGGCTAGGTATATCCACATGTGGCTTCTGTAGGTGGCTTTGCAGGATTATGTCCTATAGAAACAGCAGTATGCACCCCTCCTCCCAGAGTCCGGCTGGAATTAGAACAGCAGAGAAGCGCTACGTGACCTGTGATGTTTGATCAGCTAGAATGGATCAAGCTGTGCTTGGGAGACCTGTGCACTAAAGATAGGTAATATGATTTTTTTTTTTTTTTTCCCAGGAATTCAGCCCAGGGGGCACTGAAATGCACACAGTTTGGTGGGACGCAGTTCAGCAAGATGGAAACAGGAAAACCGTGCTAGCTGACAGTGCAGGGGAATACTTACAGACCTCACCCATTGTGAGCTAATTGAGAGTACAACAACCACCTAATGGAAAAGCAACCTCTATTGCAGCAACTTTATATGTAATTACAATTATATATTCTCCACTAGTTATATTGATTATGAGCATAACACTAGGGCAAAAAATAAAGAAATTCCTAGATTAAGTAAAAAAGGTTAGCATGAACCAATAAGACTGCAAACATTTGGAATTTTTAAGGATATTATAGTATCCTACAGAACTCTAATGTGAATCTGGTAATGGAGAAATAACTGTTAATCACTAGTAAGTGCCATGGTGGGCAAGCAGCTATGCACAAGAGCAGTCCTACTACCATAATATGCATTATTTGACTCATTTAAAAACCATTTAATTTCTCAAATGTAACACTTAAACATTCTACAATACTGAAAAACAAGCATTTACTAATGCTTTCCTAATTAGATTCTAACTAAATAGGTTTACTTGTAACCATAAAATAAGACTGTCAAGGCAACTCTAGATACTCAAAGATCTTACTGTTTCAGGGGACTGTTAATTATTGCCATTATTTTGCAGAGAGAAGGTACACACTTGCTGTGCTTAATTTACAGATTGAAATATTTTATTTAGGCAAACAGACAGCTAGATACCAGCTTGAAACTAAAATAACTGTTAGCTTGTTTTTATAAAAGAAATAATTGAAAGGAGATATGCTTGATAACATGATCCCAAATAAACACTTCATATGAATTGAAAAATAGCTCTACAAGAGTACCATGAAAACAATTTTTCAGGATTTTTATAAAAACAGTTTTATCAACAATGAAAATTCTCAGTTTATACTCCTCTCCTTTCCTATGAATTTTGCCCTTTTATTCTCATTCTCTGTTCTGGGAACAGAAATCATAAATCCGCCAGAGTACTTACATAAAAAGACATGAACTTTATCAATGTGTAATGTAAAGGAATAGAAGCCACAGTTTAAAAATCTTATGCTATACTTAACTGCTCCTTTCTAGTAGGATTTATAAGACACCTGAAACATAGCATTTTTATATTTATGACATGAATTAATGAAAAATTGAATCAGACACACGCTTACTGTGAACTTGAACATCAGAAGGACAAAATCATAACCACACAACACCAATAATTCAAATACTAGTTGCTGATTTACAGATCACGATGGAAAACAATCAATTTAAATATTAACTTCATGGGGAGCTTGTACTGTGCAAGGGTAGGGCCATGTATGTTTTTCATTAAAAACATAGTAGCTGCTGAAGGATTTCTTGACGCTACTTGTAAATATTAAATTATTTTGCAGGTATAATTTTTTTAATTTCTATGGTAAGGGGACCATGACTGAGTGGTTACTCTTTTTGAGATGGTGTAAACCTCTATTTCTAGTGCCACTGAAAGTAGTAGGAAAAAAAGTTTATACCATACAAGGAGTGTTTACTAATATTTTCAAGTAGAAAACAGAGAATTTATATCTTGGGGCTGCAACTACTGAAAAAAATCTAAATATTTTCTTACTAAGAATGTCTATTTTGTTATTAAATATTAACATTCTGTAGCACCCTTTTAAAATTATTTGTTCACAACTAGTCTATCATTAAGCTAAAAGTAACAACTCCTCTCTCTTTTTTTTTTACCTGGGTTGGCACAAAAAAAAAAAAAAGCAAACAAAAAAACACCCCAAACCCTAAACTAGTATATGTTTACTTTTAGATTTGCTACTTCATATAGAACATGCATGTTAAGAAATACACAATATTATTTCATCTAGATAAGGAGTATTTATACGTCCAATAGATTTAAAGGTATTAGAACACAGTAATTTTTTTGTTCTGTCAGCTAAAAATAAAATATGGTAAGCCTAGTGGTTACTGGTGGTTAGAAAAGTAACTTCCTGGTAACTAAAAATAACAGCAAATAGCATTAATGAAGCAGCTGAAGCTACTAAGAGGGAACTAGGAATTACCCATAAAATATATACATGTGATGTTCCCTTCAAGCTAATCAATTATCAGGAGATATTTTGTAAGAATGTAGATGTGTTGTTATAATCCATGTTTGGTATTTGTCTATATGGCATCTATCTTTTTTACTTCAACTATTACCCATCTTGTTAGGTGAAAATGTTCTGAGCACCAATTTGCTGATAAAAGAAGACATGCAATCGAATCTATACTACACGGAATAGTCGCAGGTCTGTTTTTCTCCTATTTATTCATGTGTCACTCTATCTTTATGCATAAGAGAACAGGAAAATGCTATTATTTCTAACTGAAACAAGAAGGACAATCTCCTGAAATAAATGTATTAAAATAAATACAGATAATTAGTGTTACTTACCATAACATTATTTGCTAAATAAAAGACAGAATCTAATTTCTGTTATGATGCTGTTCATTTACATACAAGCTTCCATCTTCAAACGACTTCACAAATATTAATAAAGCAAGCTAGTCAATACTTCAATATTTTCTCCTTATTGTACAAAGGGAGTGTAAAGGTTAATGGCTTTTTTTCAAGGCCATACACTTAAGGATGGAATGGATATCGTTGGACTCCTCAGAGCTCAATCTACACACCTCTGTTATCGGAGAAGTGTGCAGAAAGTCTGTTAATTACTTAAATAGTTTATAAACAGGCATCCATTACTGAATTTATATTATATCATAAGTTGCAGCCTTTACTTTTTCAATCCAGAACATTTTATGATGACTGCTTTCAGTTAAATTACCATGGACTCTATAAATTATTTGCAAGGCACTTCTACTTTTCCAAACAGAAAAATCATCAGGTCATAGACTCCAAAAAAGATTTCATTATATTTGTAGTAGTAAGTTCTTGCATATATCAGAATAAGCTAGAAGACCTAAAGACTATGTTGTATTTAAAAATATATCATACAAAGGTTACCAAGTCCTATCTGGTATCTGTTGGTTTGCTGAATAATACATGTATTATTTTAATGGTTCTTTTTATGCTAATATCATTAAGTTCTTGATGAAAAATGCATACTTATGAAATCTGATGTAACCCACTGACAGCTCCCGATTTTCTTGGACTTCAGGAGGATTTTGAGTAGCTGTTTCTTTTCTGCAGACTTAGAAGTCCTTCACTAATGACCACTGCCTCAGCTAATCTGAAGGCATGAATTCTAATGGTTCCTAAAGGCCAGTTTACTATCTGGGAGAAGTACAATTCCAGTGAATTCGTAAATGATATATTAGCTAGTTAAAAGAAAATTAATTGATTAGTGTTTTTCCAAGACACATATTGGACAACAGCTGAAATATGCTGCTCAACATAGTGATTTTGTGTGTGCATGAAGACGACTCTACTACAGCACTGTCTCTGTGTGTGCAAGAAGACGACTCTACTACAGCACTGTCTCTGTGTGAGAGATGCTATAACCTTTTCTCTTCCCATCACCAGTCTGCTTCTCTACCTTTTAGTGTTCTGGAAGAAATGGCAAACCCTAATCTTTGCATTTGCTTGAAAAAAATACAAATCTTAAATCTGTGAAATCTTAAATATTTTGTGAAATGAGTTGGATAGATTCCCACCACTAGGAAGGGTGATGTTTCTGAACTCTGAACTATTTTTCAGTATTTGATATAATACAAAGAACACAGTAAAATCTAAAGAATCTTAGCTCTGACTACACAGCTTATTTACATGCATATGTGTGTGTGCAAACACACATTTGCTTACTTGTTTATGGAGATTTTTACTGTGGATTTAGCATGCTATTTAATAAGGACTTTAGGCATTACTTATTCAGTGTTAGTTATACAAAATATTAGCAACATCAGAATTTCATCATGGATAGAAGTTAGAAATGTATATGAAATTAAATGAAATTTTATGTCAGTGTTTGCAGGAAAGGCATCCATCTCCTTGCAGTGCAGTTGTGATGTTTGATTCTTTTCTTAACAATGATAAGATCAAAGATTAAGAGGTTTGGACAACATATCCAAAAAGAACAGTGCCAGTTCTTGTCAAAAATTACTTTTCAGACAGCCATTCAAGAATGAGGATGAACATGGCTTCTTGGCAAAGCACAGTCTAAAAGCACCATTGTTATTTTCTGCTTCTTGTATTAGCAGCTTTAGCACTTTCTGTACACAAACCTGTTAAAACCTTCCTTTCCACTGTGACAAAAAAAAAAAAACCCAGAGATTATTCTGAAAAGAATAAATTTAAAGGGAAAATTCTTTCTTTTCCTTATTCTTTTAACGATGTTCATGTATGTACTTTAAAAAAAACCACTGAAATTACTTCAGTGCCTTCATACCTGTACCTTTTCATTCAGGTCTAATTTCTGTAGGATTTTTCATTTTTATTCCTTCTTGTCAATACACAATCTTATTAAATTATCAGAAACAGTACGGATTCATTATACTTTTGGCTGCAGTATTAGGAGCTTGATTTGACAAAATTATGTGGCATTTCTGTATGATCACTCTAGAGAATGTGCAGAGACTAGGGCACATACCTTCTCAGCATTAAGTTTTCTGACTTAGCAAATATTTTTGTGTTATAAAGAACATTCTTCCCCTGTGACATCACATGGTTTATACAGCTTCAACTCTGCCTTGAGGGTAAACTGTTACAATTACTTCTCAAGATAATTAATTTTATTCCAAAAGGACATGTTCATATCAACCCTCTACTGACCTGCAATAGTTGCATCTTCTGATTTTATCTCACACTGGTGTTTCAGGCTTCCTGGCATGTAAATCTAAATTTGTGTACTCTAATCTATGCATCTGATTCCTTGCAGGAATTCTGTCTGTTTTCTCATTAACACACTTTTTTCTTTGTACGTCACTGCCATGAATAATGGTGCTGTAAATTTATTTTGACTGTTAGTACATTTCATGTTAAGTTGTGCACTTAGCTTATTACATATTCTTCATCCACACAACTGTGAGTGTATTGGAAAATGTTTTACCACAACCTAACTAAATCATATTTAGGCGCTAAATGTTGAGTACATAAATAATTATAAGTCCATTGTAGTTAGCGCCCACACAAAGTTTTTAAAATATACCAGCATACATGCTACTATTTATTTTCTAACATACTTAAGAAAAAATTTATTTGCCATGGAAAATGTGTCAAAGCATAGTAAATTTGTTACATTAGCACTCAGTAATATCTATAAATAACCACACTCACCAATGTATTATGTGCACTTCTACATATTTTTACTTTTTTTTTTTAAATCATTATATTGTTGTCAGTTTTAAACTTTTTAATACAAATTTTTAAAAAATATTTTCCTCACTTTATTTTAAAAAGTGTTTATTAACAGAGAGGTGAAAGGTCATACATTGGAATAAAGAATCAAAAAAAGGAACAGCACAATGGTGTATGATATCTCAGCCCACTTTGGTGACATCATTTTTTTGTACCCACAGAAATGCAGCAAGTAATGGGAAACGCTGCTTCATTGATTATAAACCTCTATATTTCAGATTCAGGTGATGAATATATGATCACTCTTCCTATGGATGAAAATGGGCATTTGCATCTTCAGAGAGACATAATTATTGTACACTACAAATCTGCAGATAGAACTGCATTCAACAAAACCAATTTCTGTTTTTCCCTTTAGAATCCTTTCTATAATAAAATACCTTAAAAAGGTCTTTGAATGAAATAATGTGCCATACACACAGGGATTTATACCCTTCCGCCTCTTTTTTTAATTAGTCTGTGAAATAGGAAGTTTATTCAGCTTTACCCTTCCTGTTGCTTTTAAAATTTCTAAGGAATAAGGAAATAAAATAATTGTTCATTTGGAAGAAAATGAAGTAAGGGAAGAGATTTTTCTCTCCATCAAGACACCCAATAAAAATTAACAAGGAAATAGAAGTTAAAGTAAGTGATTGAAAAGTTAGATTTGCAGACTTCCAACTTGTGCCGGTGTGGGTACGCTTTAGGTTTTATTAGGTTAGTATATGGAATCGTAGAACCACAGAATCTATTGGTAACTATATGAATAGTCTGTCTTTTATCATTCAATCAAAATGTCTGTTTTGGTGATCTAGTGTATTATAATCAACAACATCATACAAGTTTTGTCCTACGTGGTTACTACATCACATGTTGATTAAAATAGGGTTGACTAGGACTCATCACTGTTGATAGATTTGTAGATATAAGTGATGCAAAAGAGTGGACACTGACATATTTATCATGGCAAGGGAAAGCCTCTTGAGATGCAGAGGGTCTGAGTTACACAGAAGCCCACGGAAAGACTCTTCTTGAATTCAATGCAATTTAAGTCAGACTCTTGAAAAGTAGGAGTAATAATTTTCACTTTAAAGTAGCTAGCTAGACTGAGAGGATCTAAAGTAACAAACATAATGATTCAAGGTCGTCTTCTCATGACCCGTGTGAGGCTTTCATCTCTTCCACTCCCCATCCAAAAAACACAGTATTTTTATCCACATCACTTATCAGGAATAGTCCAGTATCATTCTCTCACCAAGTTTTGTTCTTTCTAAAGGTGACTCATTGCCATGGAACAAACTGTATCAGTGAATACACTAACACATATATGATATGGATACTCAGTTCTTGATCCTGGGTCCTCAGTCTGATTAATCTACCAGAGCTGCACTCAGAATTGCAAAAATTATAAGAACAAGAAAGCAGTGCATCTTCACCTGAACAATCTCTGATTGTAGAGCATTCAGGTACCAAAAAAAAAGAAATAAAAAAAAATTCCTAAAAATGAAGTAAAGCCATAGAGAAGGAAGCAGAAAAGGAACTGTAGAATTCTGGAAACAGAAAGTAAAGACTGATGGAAGAAAATAAGCTTTAAAAGAAAATATCTGCTGGACATTTATATTTACAACTACCATTTATGTAAATAAATTTATATATTAAAGGTTATGGCACACTGTGTCAGATTTCCATATTTTTATAATGTTCTTGGGCATCTATGATAAACATTTTCTCAACTTCACAGTCTAGAGTCTAGCTTTGATCCTCCTCACTGAAAGAGGAGAAAAGCAATGACTGTTATCATTCCTTTCATTGGGAGCAGATATAAATCAATTCTGAAAGCTGTTTAAATTTTAAACTCAAATCTACAAGGGCACAGAATTCCTAATTCTTTTCGGCAATCCAAGCTTTATGCACACAGTTTTCTGTCTGGGGAAAAAAAAACAAAACAACCCACCACCACCACCATAAAAAAATCCTTTGTGTGTGGGTCAGTTACCTACATAGTGGTATCTAGTGCTTTTTTTTTTGATGCCTTAGGGTATTGTACTCCATATGTCTCTTCCAAAAGACACATACCTTCTGCAGAATTTGTGACATTCCCACTAGGCCACATGGATATTTCAGACACTCTATGGTGTCTAAAGTGACCTTACAATCTTCTGTTTAGACAACTTAAACATACCCTTCGTATCTGATAATTTGTTTATACAATGTCATAGACAGCTCTTATTTGTTCTGTCAGGATAGCAAGCGCCTGTTTATTTTTGGGTGGTTAATTAGACCTTATCTTGCAGAGGTATAGTAGCTACTATTACAGGTGAAGAACAAAAGTATTGAAGAAGCAGCCACTGTACTAGACTCTAAATGCCATACTTCTATTGTCATAATAATGACAAATAATTTATATAATTTAGAACAATGTAATATTGAGGTCTGGAGCAGATCATAGGTGCAATGTTTTCAGAGAATACATCCCAAATAGCACATGAAGCATTACTTCTTGACAGAGGAAGCATTATTAAATTTTAGGGACAATAACCTTGGTCACGTTTTGGTGTTTTCACTCACAATAATTTAATTATTGTTAATATAATACCTCTTCTTTCCAAGCAAAAGTCTTGCCTTTTGTGATATCAATTTTATTTAAAAGGCCTAGAATATGCATGAGTTTAAGTTGTTGCCATCACTTGACCATAAGTGAAAACCTATTGCAAAAGATTTTACAGCATTTCAACACATTGTACACCCTTCAGTTTTAAGTCCTATTAGGCTTGCCAGAAAAAAGGAGTAATGATGACACTGGTGACATCCAAGGGGAAAGAAGTACAGTTTGTTTTGGACACCAAACTCTGTGGGTCACAAGCAAATGCTGACACCAGCCAACAGCAGTTCAAATGGCATTTTCAGTTTGAGGAAGTAAGAGGGTTCACTATAATGCAACACAGCAGACTTTCTTTAGTAACACAAAGTATTGGAATCCACCCTTCACCTTGAACAAAATTTCAAAATCAAATTATAAAAAGATGGGAATAACTTCATAACAGTTTTCCCATTCAAAAATCATATTCAGTATGTACGTTATACTTCAGTTGTAGAAGGTCACATCAGAACAGTCGGAAACTACCAACAATGAAATTGATTACAATATCTAATTCACTGTTACATAAAATGCATTTACAGTATAATAGCTAAGGAATGCATGTAATTTAAAGAGGCCCCCTACAGCAATCACTGAGACTGAACATATGCAGTATAACAAGTCTCAAATCCATTGCATTTACTGTAGAGTGCAAGAACTTTTTTCTGTCATTTGAGAGCACCTGGCTTAGCAAGAAAGTCAGACTGTCACATTATTATATTAAATTAAATCATGAGTGCTGATCAGAAGAAGTATTCCTTTTGATTTTCATTGGCTGTATTTTGCATGCTGAGCTCACTTTTCAGTGCAGATTCAGCACTGTCTTCATTTTCAGTTCCTTTTGCCTCATTTTTTGAGTACCTGACCTTTTTTCTATAAATGCGTATGGCTATGGCAGTGATGCAAAGTAGGATGAATATCACAACTGCTATCACACCTAGGAGAAGAAAAGAGAAAAAAGTCAAGAGAAAGGACAGACAAATAATAGCTCATGGGAAATTAGGACGAAGAAAGAATTACTCTGTCACATAATGGAGGGGGTTATAGGAAGCCTGAGGAATAAGAAGCCATAGATGCTTTCAAACCAGAAACTGCACTGTAGCTTAAGCTTCATAGGGATTGTTTTGAAATTTTGCATACTACTAATATATATATAAAAAAATAATCCCATAGAATACTATAATTTTTAAACTTCTGAATGGAATACTACTAGGAGCCTTAGGGTACAGTAGATAAGAGGGTGTTGTTTCCTCCTTCACCATCAGCCCCTAGCTCTCTGCCAGGCTGGGAACTCAAACCACTGCATATTTGAGGAGCTGTTCTTCAGGGACTTTCCTGTCAGACAATGGGATGGCACAAAGGGCACTACTATGACTTTTTCCTTTTCCAGAGCTCCTATCAGTACTGGACAAAGTACTCAGTCTTTCTTCAGCCACTCATGCTCAGGACCCTTTCTCACACCACATGTCATCGGGAGAGAAGGGAACACGTGTATCATCATCAGCTTTCACCTGTGTCGTGGTTTTGTTTAGTGAGGGAGGGCCTAAGGTGGTAGCTTCTGTAGGAAACTGCTAGAAGTCGCTCCCCTTTGTTCAGGGGACTCGGCCGGGCCTAGGGCGGACCCGCTGCTGGCCAAGGCCGAGCCGATTGGTAGCAGAATGTCCCGTGATATCGCCTCTGCGATAACGTATTTAAGAATGGGAAAACAGAAAAAAAAAGAGAGAGGAGAGAAGATGTGAAGAAGCTGAGCGGGGGCAGAGGCGCAGAGGGGGAGGCGCAGGCCTCATGGGCCGCGCAGGCCTCACCCTCTGGCCTCTCGCCAGGCAGCCGACTGGGCCCGACTTGGTCCAGCCCGGCTGCAAGAAGTGGAGAGGAGATGAGAAGTGAATAAGATGTAAAAAAAGATCCTGAGAGACATCTACCAGCCTGTTGTGAGGAACGGCTGCAGACACCAAGGTCAGTTCAGAAGCAGAGGGAGGAGTAATGCGGCTCCTGGCCAAGATTCCCCTGCAGCCTGTGGTGACGACCATGGTGGAGCAGGTTGTCCCCCTGCAGCCCATGGAGGTCCACGGAGGAGCAGAGATCCACTTGGAGCCCATGAAGGACCCCGTACCAGGGGAGGTGGATGCCTGAAGGCAGCTGTGGCCCGTGGAGGGCCCGCTGGGACAGCTGTTCTGGAGAGACTGAACTCCGTGGAAGAGATCACCCACGCCGGAGCAGTTCCACAAAGGACTGTGGCCCGTGGGAGGGACCCCACAATGGAGCAGGGGAGGAATGTGAGGAGTTCTTCCCCCAGCCATGAAGCAGCGGCGTAAAACAACATATGATGAACTGACTGCAACCCCCATTCCCTCTTCCCCCCTGTGCCGCTCGGGGGGGGAAGGTAGTAGAGATAATGTTAAGCTTGGGAAGAGGGAGGGGTGGATGGAGGTTATCTTGTTCTCTGTCTCATTATCCTGCTGTTTGTAGTAATAAATGAATAGTTTTCCCCAAGTTGAGTCTGTTTTGCCCGTGACGGTAACTTTAAGGATTTCTCCCTGTCCTTATCTCAAACCTTGAGCCGTTTTTCCTTATATTTTCTCTCCCTGTTCTCTCGGAAGGTGGGGGGAGTGAAAGAGAGACTGCGTAGTCTGGTCCGATCGGGGCTGAACTACGACACACCTGCCAAGCAGCTTTCCTATCACGGCTCCAGATCCTGGGGAGGAATGTGGGGAGCAGAGGCAGAGCATAATGGGGTGAGGACAAAGGTACCTAACTGGAATTCTAAACCAGGTCCTCTATCAGCTCTGCCTTTGTACACCACGAAGTCCAAGCCTTGGACCCTTTGCAGTAAAGATGATTGTACAGAATTAATTCCTATTCATATCCGATAGTTCACACAAATTAGTTCAGACCATAGATGACTGGTTCTGACTAAACAATGCAGTTAATGAGAGGAATTTATAGAATAAAATGTAATGTTCATCACAGGGACTTCAGTGCAAACTGGTCAGTGTTTATGGCCATTTATCTTCAGGTTAAAGGGGACAGAAATTCTAATGTTTATTCTGCCTCATGGAAGAAATTCCCAATTCTGTTTGACTGCCTTTGCTGTACCATAATGGGACAAAGAGGTTTTCATGATCTAGGCTAGGGCTCACATTTCTGTAACTGCATCATTGTAATTAACAGATACTGGTTAAAATAGTAAAATACTAAAATTAAGGCTCACTTGCTGTTCAGGATGAAATAATATAGGTTTAACTTCTTCTGTTCAGGTCTGTGGCACTTGTTCTGACATCCTAGGTGTGTTTTTGCATGGCTACATGACCTTGGCTTTCTTTTCCAGCAGCTTTAACTGCCCCATCTGGTAGGGTAAAATCACCATCACTCAGCCACGTGCATTATGGTATTCTAGCTGATCGGTTAGAAAGCAAAGGGACAGGAACACAAGCTTTATATAGGAGACTCATCAGGTAACTTGTGCCACATACCTAACACATGAGAGATTAAATGGAAAGGGCAGTTAGTTTTAAAGGTGACTAGGATTTACTGAACTGTTACCAGGGCATGCTGCTCCTAGCGCAGAATATTAGGAACGGTAAGGAAAGAGATACTTCCTACAGGGATAAGCATGACCTTACAGACTTCCAGCCCATCTCCTCTCTTCCTCATTAATCCTTTCATGACGGTATGATGCCCTCAAGTTCATGAGTCAGAGATTGGGCAGGAGAGAAATTTGAGGAAAAATGAAACAAACAAGAAGCAGAAAGCACTAAATAGTATAGGAAACAGTTGTAATGCAGTGGCTCAGCTGTACTGGATAAAGGAACAATCTGCTGCATGACTTGGCCACTACTGTAAGAAAAATAAAAATACATAGTCCCTTAGCACTGCAAATAAAAGCAGATAACCCAAAATTCAGCACTTGTCATCTTTTCATGCTTTAATATGAGCAACAATCCTTAATATAAACTTTTTTTTTTTTTTATGTGGCATCTCCTTCTGTGGAACAGACTCTATAATCTGAGCAAATCTGGTTCTTATTTAGATTAAATAGAACAGTCATTCCTTTGTTTCACAATCAGAGTACATGCCCCTTTTAAGGGTTTGTCAATAAACTTGCCTTGTCCGAGGTAGCTGAATTGGTACAATTGTCAGATATACTCGTTTAAAGGTACTTACATTACATTTTTACTGGATATTGTACAGTTTGCCTTATTTTGACTTTTAAGTAACCAGACTTAAGCAGTAGAAAGACTGTGAATGCATATTCTTAAGTGTGTTTAATAACAACCAAATTTTGAGGTTATTATTATCTTTAAAAGATTGTAACTATTGTAGCTTGAAGTTAAAAAATGACTTTGTTGTTAGTACATTTAAAAATCCCCACCCACACTAAATTACCTAGTACATAAAGTGATCTTTATGTTCAGATACTTATGTAAAATAATACTTATCTTTTAAAACAGCAAAGTAATTTTTTACAAAGTTAGACATGTAGAACAACTCAGAAATCATATTTTACAATTCTGACTTCTCTGAATTCAGTGGTAAAATTCACAGTTTGTACATATAAAAATATACAGACATAAGTATCACTACACAAGCAAGGAAGCTTCTAGGTTTTATTACCTCTTGTTTTGTTATCTTTAGCACTACCATGCTAAATGTCACTGATCACGCCATGTGCTGTTGGCAGTCACTGACTATATAACAGGTACCATTATTTAAATGGCAGACACAGAAGTGACTGCC
Organism: Chlamydotis macqueenii; assembly: GCF_036417535.1. Lineage (NCBI taxonomy): Eukaryota > Metazoa > Chordata > Aves > Otidiformes > Otididae > Chlamydotis > Chlamydotis macqueenii. The sequence continues at coordinate 44,894,255 of NC_141593.1, forward strand.
GGTTCTTAACTTTACCTTCCATAGGCCTAAATGCTTTTATCCTCAATGAGAAGCCTTGGCATCTTTATTCTGCTAAATATCCACCATGTAATCCATCTGCTGAGGCTTTGAAAACACTTAGAAAGGAAAACTATTCAGAATTTAAAAGATGGAGGGTATGACCTTTCCCTTCCCTTGCCCTCTTTCAGTTGAAGTAACAAATGGAAATTGAAACAGTGAATTATACTGTAAAAATACCATCTTCATGAGTGAAAACAAGTTTCTTTCCCTCATCTCCTCCCAAGAGAAGAAATACCACCAGAAATTCTCACCGGGGAAGACTGACACAAGAGACAATACTATTCCTTGAAAGAAAAAGCTGTCATAGCCATACACTTGCCCCAATACCAGTGACAGGAGTTGAAATCCTCCTGAGGGCCCCCAACTGCAAACTCTGCCTATTAAGGCTCACTTGAGTACTCTTCACTCCTTCTATAGAGAAAGAACTGGTAGGCTTCCCCACTACAATAGAGATGGACCTTGGCTCAAGGATGATCAGTCAGAAAGACAGAGTAATGGAACCTGCATACCCTGATTATCAGTCCTGTACTTTAAGCACAAGACATCTGTCCTAAGCTTTATATCATATTTGCTCTGCTAGGCATAAAAAGTAAAGGGACTATCATCATATTCACTTTATGAGCAATTACACATGCTTCTTCCTCTATTCCTCTCTCAAAACTTCTGTTTTGAAAAATGTTTGTGGATCATCCTTTTTAGTTCTATTTGAGCAGATAAAAATGGCCAAAAGAAACAGTAAGAAGATGGAGGAGAAATGGTATTTCAAACCAAAAGTAATTATTATTAATTATTATTATTTTAACATTCATTTTATTTTTAAGCTGTTACTCAATGTAAGTGATAGTTTGTCCAAGGGTACATTGTATTCTATATGCAGAACCAGAATGAAGCTTGCCTCAGTCTGTCAAAGGATTGATTCAAGTAGTGTTAGACCCCATTCTCTCAAGAAAAAGATGTGTTGCTCAGATTAGTTAAAGAAAATTATGAACTTGACTGTGTAGCAAAATGTAATTTTTGGCATAGTAAAGGAGTAAAGATTGTTCTTTCTGAAACGTATGATATTTGTCACAATATATCCAAGTCGTTTTTAAAGTCACACTAGCATTAGGCAGATTGGAGACCTGTTCTTAGTATCTTATGTTTCAGCAGAATGTCCAAATGTATAGAAATACTGATGGCATAAATTGACGCAATGAGAAAATATGAGAACTATTGATTGCATTTTAAAACAACACTTGATTTTTGTCTGTCTACCACTTGTAATAAAATTAAGCCTTTTTACTAGTTTCCTTATGCACACATATCTAACACTGACTTCACTTCAACATTGAAAGACTCACAGTTATTAGAAAAAGAAAAGGCTCCTGTGGAGTTGTTATAGTCCCTATTACCTCCAATAATTGCAGAGTCACTTCTGATTGCATTAGCTAAGGGCTCTCCCTCATCTGTTGGTCCAGAGTGATCTGCAGCAGAAAAAAAAAAGGAATATTAAAGACAAATAGAAGAAGAGTTTTCAAAAAATTCTCACATGGTTACAGCTCATGTACAGTGTGGTACAGTGGCAGCAGTTTGGGTTTGTAAGCATGCAATGAACAGTAATGTAGATGATACTTTGCAGAGATAAAGATTAAAATGTAAACATTCAGAGGAAAAGAGAAATACTAGAGAAAAGGAAGTAAGTGCACATAGATAAGAATTATTTTTCAAACTACTCCCGAGATGTTAATCCACATGGGGAAAAAAAAACAAAAACAAAACAGTTGTGATTCAGATCATGAGCATGCTGTTTAGATTTTGATTCAGAGACCAGAACAAGTGAGAACTATATGCTACCTGCAAATGAATGTGTTGTTTCACTTGATGTTGAGTCAGCTCCAGTTAAAGTACCACAGTTGGATTCAGTGAAGCGTCCCTTTACAATGACGGGCGCTGAGCTGCTGTGGTGCAGTGCAGCCTTCAAAGGAGCAATATGGTTGAACTGCACTGAAGAGAGACACCCAATAAACCCCTGAGAGTTTGCCTTCATAGTCTCCTCATCTACATCGCTGTTTTCTGTTAATCAAAAGGAACAGAACACAATTAATCATAGTGCAAATGTACAAAATAAAGTGACAGAAGAATAAATGAATAATTAACCTGTGTTCCTCTGAGTATGTTTGAGTTACAGCAACATATGTAGATTCACTGAATCCTTTCTTGTCTGACTTTAACGAAAAGACAGTCAGATATATTCAACCTTTTTTTTTTTTTTTACAGATGGCTGTTCCTTTTCTGCTGAGGGAAATGCTTTCAACTTACTATAGTAAGTTCCAAAGCAAAAAAATCCAAATGTAACTAAAATATTTAAATTAAAATGCAACAGTTCTTCATTTGGCAAAAAGATAAGAATAAAGCATGTATTCATGAAAAATACACATTTTATTAGATTTCTTCTCATAAATATATACATTTTTGGATCATATTATTTCCACAGATTGATGTATCTACTCCATTCCAACAGCATCATGTCTAACAAAACAAAAACTCTCTGAAGACTGCAGATCCTGGAAATTCATCATTATATTTTCTGTGAAATTCTAAAAAATTAATGTTGCTCCAATTTAGTACACATTTTAAACATACCATTATTCTCCCTGCTAAAAAAAAAATTAAGAAAAATAAAAGAAGAAAAAAAAAAAACCCTCTCTGATTCTCTTGAGCTGCCTTTCTGAACACATGTACCCTGTCAGAGCTCTCTATTTATTCACCAGCTCATGCTCACTAATGCACTACTTCGGCTATGGAACACATTTTATTTAGTCTGACAGTTCTAATTTAAGCAAAAACTCTGAAAGTACTAGTTTTTCAAAGAGGACTCTTAAGGCAAGTAAGTTTTCAAGTTTTGTGCAAATAAAATGGGAATTTAATCTAATTCATTTCCACCCCCAACATCCTAGAACCCATGAATGAACTTGTGATCTTTAAAATGGCTACCATAACAATTTTAAGTATCAATGAACAATGCACTTCTCAATACAATTAGGTTAATAGTGAAAAACAAGCTAATGTGTTTTGATAGAATGTATGTTTGCAAAATAGCATAGCAGCATTTTCCTCATCTGCAATGAAGTTATATCATTAGCTATGTGGATGTCAGTGGAGTCTGCTCACCTACACTGAGGGATTACATAAAATGTTGGATGTTTAGCTGTTTCTGTTCTCTCTGTAGCATACACTGCTTCTGATTATTGCCTCTGATCTGCTAGATCTGGATGTCTTAAGAAAAAGACTAACATGAGATGTGATTCTACAAATGCCCAAAACCTCTTGTGATAAAAATATATATCTCCAAGAATCAAAAACCTCAGGAGTTAAGCATTTTCTATTATTTTCTAGTTTCCTATACAAAGCATTTAGTAAACATCATATGTGTATAATATGAAAGGAAATGAGATATTTACAATCCTTAGAGTTCACTTGACTTACTAATTAAAAATATTATTGGCATAAAATAAAACCTTTTATCAGATCAAGCAATCTTGCTGGTAAAAGTGATAACCTTTCTCCACTTTAGTGCTTAAGTCAGATTTAACTGACTGAAAATCACACACACGCAAGTCTTTTTATCAGAAACTGTATTTTATAGCAAACTGCAGTTGTGCATCCTTAAGCATCTTTATAACAATTCATTTGCTAGCTCTACTCTAATTTTTTTTCAGCAAAGAAAGACAAAATTACTCCATCTACATTGCTATCTTAAAAAAAAAAGCTAAAGCAAAACACAAATTCTAGAACCCTGTTTCTTGAATTCTGCTTCTACTATCTTTTCTCTGTGAAGTAATATTGAATTCTGCAGACATAGAACTCCTAGCAGAATATTTTAAGATAAGAACTGTGTAGTCAAAAGACTAGCTTTGACCTTTCTGCTTTTATGATGTCAAAGATTTCAAAATTTTACACGTTACTGTACAATCTTATTTTGTCTGAAAATTAGACAAGTCCATAACACATTGGGTGAACTGCTGTCTGATAGATCAGGCTCTAAGAGTTACAGTACATCGGACTGCATCAGGCTGGCAGTCATCAATGGGGTTATCCAGGCTTCAGTTTTAGGGCCAATGCTCTTTAATGTTTTTACAAATGATCTGGATGCAGGAGTTGAAGGTACGTTAAGTAAGTTTGCTGACGATACTAAATTAGGAGGAGCTGTGGACTCCCTTAAGGGTAGAGTGGCCTTGCAGCGAGATCTGGATAGACTAGAGAGCTGGACAATCACCAACTGTATGAAGTTTAACAAGAGCAAGTGCCAGATTCTCCATTTGGGATAGGGTAATCCGAGTTATACATACAAATTGCGGAATGAGAGGCTGGAAAGCAACCCTGTGGAAAGAGATCTGGGAGTCTGGGTTGATATCAAGTTGAATATGAGTACCTTGGCAGCCAAAAGAGCCAACCGCATTGTAGGGTACATCAAGCACAGCATAGCTAGCTGGTCAAGGGATGTGAGTGTCCCTCTCTATGCTGTGCTGATGTAGCCCCACCTTGAGTACTGTGTGCACTTGTGGGGTGACTCAATATAGAAGGACATCAAACTGTTAGAGTATATCCAGGAGAGGGCGACCAAGATAGTGAAAGGTCTCCAGGGCAAGACTTAGGAGGAGTGGTTGAGGTCACTTAGTTTGTTGAGCTTGGAGAAGAGACGGCTGAGACCTCATCACAGTTTCCACCTTCCTCAAGAGGGCAGCAGAGGGGCAAGGGCTGATCTCCTGTCTCTGACAATCAGCAATAGGACATAAGGAAATGGAATGAAGCTGCATCAGTTCAGCTTGGATGTTAGGGAAAGGTTCTTCACTGAGAGAGTGGTTGTTCACTGGAACAGGTTCCCCAGGGAAGTGGTCATGGCATCAAGCCTGTCAGAGTTCAAGGAGCATCTGGATGAGCCTCTTAGACATATGGTTTAGTGTGAGAAGCAGGGAGTTGGACTCAATGATCCTTATAGGTCCCTTCCAACTCAAGATATTATATGATTCTATTTCTATTCTAGAAAAAAAATCATGCATATTTGGCTTTCACAGTTAAATTATCAGCTGGAGGTACTAACAATGTACTTGGAATGGACTGCCACAAAATCTCACATTTGTGCAACAAGCCTGTGTTGGTATGAAAATTTTATTATGTCCACGCTTTTTGCATTAAAAGTGCTTATTACAATTAAAACTAATTACATCTATACACACACTGATTTCAGTTTAATCACATATGGTTGGTTGGTTGGTTGGTTGTTTTTCCCTGTCGTTAATATTTCACCACACAAATGCCACTATGCTATTGCTTTTTTTTTTTTTTAATATGAAGAAATACAACATTATTTTATTGTAGTTTACTTATTATTCGGATTGAAGTGACCAGGAAGAGATAAATTACTGAAAAATATGTCATTAAACAATATTTTTCTGATTTTTGTGACTAAAAGTATACCATTTAAAAACACTCCAAAACAGTCTAGGCCCCTTTTCCTGAATTTGTTATTTGTTTTAATAGTTTACTGTTGAAAAAAACCACCAATGAAGAAAGCAGCTTGATTAACAGGAAGAAGTAGATCGTTCTGTCATTGAGACTATTCCTGGTTCTTCAACAATACAAATCCAGCAATCAGTAGTCACAAGTGGGTGGAACTGTCATTTGCCACATTGCTGAGACTGAGTAGAAAAAAACTTTCAAATAAAATATTAGAAGGCAAATATTTTGCCAACAGAATTATTTCATCAAATTAAAGTATCTCCATTAAGTCACTGAATACTGATTATTTAAATATTTAAATATTTTGTCCAAGATTGCAAGACTGTGGAAACTCTCTTTCTTCAAATAGTTATCCTGAAAAGCTTCTTTATTGGAAGTAAGCCTTGGTAAGCTTGGCTGACTAAATTAAAAATCTGATGAAAAAAAATATTTTTGAAAGTGTTTCAAATAAATTTGCTGGAGTACAATTATATGTACTTTAAATGGTGGGAGCTGCATAAAAATGTATATTTAACACTGACAAACTTATATTAAAGGTTTCTCCAAACCTTCTTAAAAAGATTCTCCTGGACACCATGCTAAGGCACATGGAGAGCAAGGAGGTGGTTGGTGACAGCCAACATGGCTTCACCAAGGGCAGATCGTGCTTGACCAATTTGGTGGCCTTCTATGATGGGGTGACAGCATCGGTGGACAAGGGACGAGCAACAGACATCATCTACCTGGACCTGTGCAAAGCTTTTGACACTGTCCCACATGACATCCTTCTCTCTAAACTAGAGAGACATGGTTTTGATGGATGGACCACTCGGTGGATAAGGAGTTGGCTGGATGGCCGCACTCAGAGAGTGATAGTTAACCGCTCAATGTCCATGTGGAGACAGGTCACGAGTGGCGTCCCTCAGGGGTCCGTGCTGGGCCCGACCCTGTTCAACATCTTTGTTGGCGACATGGACAGTGGGACAGAGTGCACCCTCAGCAAGTTCGCCAACGACACCAAGTTGTGTGGTGCCGTTGACACGCTGGAGGGGAGGGAAGCCATCCAGAGGGACCTTGACAGGCTGGAGAGGTGGGTCCGTGCCAACCTCATGAAGTTCAACCAGGCCAAGTGCAAGGTCCTGCACCTGGGTCATGGCAATCCCAGGCACAAATACAGGCTGGGCGGGGAATGGATTGAGAGCAGCCCTGAGGAGAAGGACCTGGGAGTGCTGGTGGACGAGAAGCTTAACATGAGCCGGCAATGCGCCCTTATAGCCCAGGCGGCCAACTGCATCCTGGGTTTCATCAAGAGGAGCGTGGCCAGCAGGTTGAGGGAGGTGATTCTCCCCCTTACTCTGCCCTGGTGAGACCCCACCTGGAGTACTGTGTCCAGTTCTGGAGCCCCCAACACAAGAAGGACATGGGCCAGTTGGAGAAGGTCCAGAGGAGGGCAAGAAAGACAATAAAAGGACTGGAGCACCTCTCCTATGAGGACAGGCTGAGAGTTGGGGCTGTTCAGCCTGGAGAAGAGGAGGCTCTGGGGAGACCTGATAGCAGTCTTCCAGTACCTCAAGGGGGCCTACAAGAAAGATGGGGAGAGGCTGTTTAGTAGGGCCTGTTGCAATAAGACAAGGAGTAATGGTTTTAAAATAGTGGGGGGTAGATTTAGATTGGAAATTAGGAAAAACTTTTTTATAATGCAAGTTATAGAACACTGGAACAGGTTGCCTAGAGAGGTGGTGGAGGCCCCATCCCTGGAAATGTTCAAGGCTGTGATGGTTTAGCCCAAATCACCACACAGTTTCTCGCTCACTCTCCCCCTGCCAGGGGGATGGGGGAGAGAATTGGGAACGAAGGAGAACTCGTGGGTTGAGATGAAGACAATTTACTAAAATAAAAGGGAAAACTACAATAATAACAGAATATAAGGATATCAAAAATATACAAAGTGAACAATATGTGTTTTCTCACCACCCGATGTCCCAATGACCGATACAGCCCGTCCCGAGCAGCGATCACGGAAACAAAACCGAGCAGCAAGCAAAGGAGCAAAAGGGAGCCAGCAAGGTAGGGGGAACGATGCCAGCAAAAACAAGCAGGAAGGATGGATGCCAGGAAGGCAGATACCCACCCTCGCCTGCCCCCACTTATATACTGAGCATGACGTTTATGGCATGGAATACTCTCTTTGGCCAGTTTGGATCAATTATGCTGTCTGTCTTTCTCCCAGCTTCCTGCATCTGCAAATTAGCGAGACTTGGAAAGCAGGACGGTGTCCTTGGTCTCATTCACAACAACTGGTATCATCAGGGTGTTTATGAACATTCTTCACACACAAAATCCAAAACATACCAGCTACTGAGAGGAAAAATTAACTCCATCCCTGCCAAAACCAGGACAAAGGCCAAGCTGGATGGGGCTCTGAGCAACCTGGTCTAGTAAGGGATGTCCCTGCTCCTTGCAGGGGGGTTGGACTAGATGACCTTTGAAGGTCCCTTCCAACCCTAACCATTCTATGATTCTATGATTCTATGATCCGCCAGTGCCATCAGGACCTGCTGATGCATCTCATCGGGTCACGTGGACTTGTGCACCTTCAGGTTCCTTAGATGGTCTCAAACCTGCTCTTCTACTACAGAGGGCAGTTCTTCTTTCTCCCAGTCTCTGCTTTCACCTTCCGTGACTTGGGCAATGTGGCTAGAGCTCTCGCCAGTGAAGACTGAGGCAAAAAGGTCATTAAGTGCCTCAGCCTTCTCCATGTCTCAAGTAACCATGTCTCTTGTTTCCTTCCAGAGAAGGCCTGCATTCTACCTGGTCCTCCTTTTATGCTCGATATACCTAAAGAAGCTTTTCTTGTTGCCCTTGACATCACTGGTCAGATTTAAGTACGTCAGAGCTTTAGCCTTCCTTATCTGATCCCTTACTGTTTGGACAATCTCTCTGTAGTCTCCCCGGGCTTCTTCCCCTTGCTTCTGCCCTCTGTAAGCTTCCTTTTTCTCTTTCAGTTGGTCCAGGAGCTTCTTGTTCATCCAGACAAGCCATCTGGTGTTTTTGCCTTATTTCTTCTTTGTTGGGATGTATCACTCCCAAGCTTGGAGGAGGTGGTTCTTGACTATCAACCAACTTTCCTGGTCTCCTTTTCCCTCCAGGGCTTTTTTCCCATGGCATTTTGCCCAGATCTCTGAAGAGGCCGAAGTCAGCTCTTCTGATGATCAGGGTAGAGAGCTTATCACTCTATGAATTTTATAGACTCAAAATTATCCTTCCACCTATTCTAGATAACACTCTCATAACTGAAAACCACAGCTATCCATTTGATGGATAAGGAATTGGGTGGATGGTCTTATCCAAATAGTTGCATGCAACAGCTCAATTTCTAAACGGAGATCAGTGACAAATGATGTCCCTCAGGCATCCACACTGGGACTGCTACTGCTCAATGTCTTTATTAATGACATGGACAGTAGGATTGAGCTCATCCTCAGCAAGTTTGTGGGTGACAATAAGCTGAGTGGTGCAGTTGATTCACTAAAGGGAAGGGATGTCATCCAAAGGGACCTTGATGGGCTTGAGGGCAATGTGAAGCTCGTTAAGTCCAACAAGGCCAAGTGCAAGGTCCTGCACATGGGTTGGAGTAATCTCCAATATCAATACAGACTGAGGATTGAATGAATTGAAAGCAGTCCTGCAGAGAAGGACTTGGGGATACCGGTGGATGAAAAATTGGATATGAGCTGGCAATGTGTGCTTGCAGCCCAGAAAGTAAGTCATATCCTGGACTTTAAAAAAAGAAGTGTGGCCAGTATGTCGAGGGAGGTGATTCTTTCCCTTTACTCTGCTCTCATGACACCCCACCTGGAGTACTGCATCCAGCTCTGGGGTTTTCAGCAAACAACAGGCATGAACCTGTTTAGAACAGGTCTAAAGGAGGGCCACAAATGTGGTCAGAGAGCTGGAACACCTGTACTCTGAGGAAAGTCTGAGAGAGCTGGGTTTGTTCAATGTGGAGAAGAGAAGGCTCTGGGGGGACTTTGTTGCAGCCTTTCAATATATAAAGGCAGCTTTGAAGAAATATGGAGCGATTTTTTTATGCAGGTCTGTACGACAGGGCAAGGGGTAATAGTTTTAAATTGAAAGAGGGTAGATTTAGGTTAGACATAAGGATTATTATTATTTTTTTAATTTATTTTATGATGAGCATAGTGAGACATTGGAACTGTTTGTCCCAAGAAGATGTGGATGCCCCATCCTTGGAAGTGTTCAAGGTCAGGTTACATGGGTCTTTGACCAATCTGATCTAGTGAAAAATGTCCCTGCCTAGGGCACAAGGATTGGAACTAGGTGACCTTTTAAAGTCCCTTCCAACTCAAACAATTCTATGATTCTAGGATCTTACACATCAGCCTATTAAATTAATTCCACTTGAAATATCACATTCAAATCTCTCTCAATTAACTCATTTGCATATCTACTTTCCTAAACAATTATAGGTCATAAAGCATCCTAATTATGTTTCTCTGTTGTGAAATTGAACTGAAGACTTCATTAAGTCCTTTTTTCTAGCTGAGATTACATATACGAGAGGGTATATTTGGAACTGGTTTTTGTGTCTATGTGTGTGTGTGTGCATGCACACAAATGTGTAACAGAAAGAGTTAAACTGCAATTTTTACTCAGAATAGAATAGAAAACTAGTTTCATACAAATTTTGGTTTGGATGTACATTATTTGAATGCAGACAGAAACTGGAGGAGAGAGTGCCTCCCACCCAGTGGCGTAATCAATCTAACCACAAAATAGTGAAAAGTTCAGTGTAGCCTTACTGTGTATCACAAACTGTAACAGCTCTGTTTTCAGATGCTTGTTACAAAAAGTGCTATTAGAGAAAGAATGCACTAATGGACCTGTACTTGATATGGGATTGTATCAACACAGACTTTAAATTACTTTAGGAGAAAGGGAAATATCCTTTAACTTTTTAGTAGCACCATCTCTTCCTCTATTGTTGAGTTTTCCCAATGTGATAAATATGAAAATAATAAGACCTTGCAAATTTTAGTTCAGGGTATTCTATTTTAACAAAATTGACAAAACTGTAATAGGTATACATTTATAGGTAGACGATCCCTACTACAGAGAAACAGCTTTTGACAAATCATCGCTAAACAAGTTATTTTGTCATAGCTTAACTGGTTTTTAAAAAGTAACTCAAAAAATGTTTTGCTTATATTACCTTATCCCTAACTTTTTACATAAAAATCTAATCACAGAAAGTTTTTCAAATGCAGTACATTATTAATAGTGTTCTATAGTCCTTGTGTATTAATTCATAGTGACTTTTTTTTTCCCCGAGAGGAAAAAAAAAGTGGTGCTCTATAACGTTTGGTTGCAAAATAAGAGAGAGAAGTGTGAACTAATTTTTAATGGAACCCACTTGATCGTTTTTTAGGAAGTACTCACCCATTATTATGTTTGTATTTCAACAAGACTGAAGTTTCTCTTTGGTTATGACTCAGTGTCTAATTAAACCCAATACAAAATTGTCTTTCAATGAGATTAGGGTTATTGTTTTTTATGTGCTATGATAACATTTTGATCTATGTTTTAGAAAACCATGTGGAATTCCACTTACCTAAAATCTTGCCAAGTGTGAGAGACTTGATTGCATTGAATTCTGTGCCTGAAGACAGAATAAACTTCATTCTTTCATTCTCGTTAACCTGCAGAATGGTGCAGTAGAATAACGGAAGAGATATTAGTCAAAGTTGCAAAAAAACCAGATAAGATTATGGTTGAAAATAAAAGGAGTTGAGGGAAATGTTTGTTACTTATAGCATAAAACTAATCAGGAAACAGAAGATCAGCTTTGTCAGATCACTCATTATAGCTGTGATACTTCTTAAGCATTTCACTTAATAAGCCTTTATTTATGTTATTGTTTTGGCTAATTCCTTCTTTTTCATCTGTAAGATTAATACAAATGCAAACCTTCAAAAACAAGAAAAAGGCTCTTTTCATTGAAAAAGGCACTCAACACTTAGTTCATAAAAAGCAAGTACTATACTGTAAATGCTCTGCCTCCCACGCTACCTCTAGAACTATTTGCCTTAAAGACTTATATTAATGCATGATTAAGCAAAGTTGTCACTAACCTCAAAATATATACTTGTAACATCCAGTTTTTTAAAATTTAAATTTTAATTTTAGTTTTCATTTACATGCTAGTATCTACTATTAGCAAATAAAATATTTTTATTTTATCATGACAATTCCACAAAAAAATAACAAAAATATTTTTCCTTAATATTCATATCCTTTCAATGTAAAAGGAACTGAATAAAATTAGACAAGTAGGCTTAAATTATTGTGTTGATGTTGATGGCAATATATTCGAACTGCAGTTTGTTACATAATTTGAAACAAAAAAAAACCCCAAAAATGCAAGATCCAGAACAAGTGACAGCAGTCATACGCATTTCACTAATCGTGAAAATTTTGCTGTAAAACAATTGAATTTTCATATAAAATTACAAGGAGATGTTAACCTTTTGAAATAGACAAGATTAACACCAAAGAGATTGTCTAACGTAGACTTTCAATGTGCATCATGAGTCTGCTAATCTTTCTTTTTTTTTAGTTGACATATTAAAACACAATTTATTTGAGGATAATTGCCTAAAACTATTTTATTTTGCTTTGAATCTTGTACTTTTTAATTATAATCTACTTTTCTTTTTTTTTTTGTCTCACTGAATTACCTCTACAAAGAGCATTTCCTCCTCTCTGTTAATCTTCATGTGTTGCAGTTGTCCATTGGCCAGGCTTTTGATATTGATGCTGAAGATGTCAGGTTCTTGATGGCTATCTAGCTTGTAAATGATCTGTAAACTTCCTGCAGTAATGAATAGAGCAAAAAGTATAGTACGATACATACACAAAAGGTAGTGTAGATCATACACAATGACTCCTGCTTCACAGCTCTATTTGAAGAGCAAAAAAAAAAAGTTTGATTTATTTAAGGAATTAACTCCAAGAAATTTACATAAATGAGAAATTAAAGAAGGCAACAGGAAAAGTAACAGCAAAGTTGGAAGTAGGACGCAGTGGCAAAGAGAGAATTTGTGCAGAAATTTTAGTAAGTACTTTTAAAATTCAGCTGAGAAAAACTTGGTCTGCAGCTCATATAAATGTGCCTTATCCAAAAAAAAACCCTCAGTATATTAGAAGTACTGTTCTTGAATGATGCTTGCACTGTCCAGATCTGTAAACCTCTGACCAGATGACAGTTCAGTGGGATGCAGTTAATAATTTCTAGGTCATTTTCCATTTCCTGTTGTCAACTCCTGGCTTACTGTCTGTATCTGTACATATATAAGATGGAAACTCTTTCACAGCAGAACAGAAGCAGAGTGGTTTCCCTGTCAGAGATTCCCTACTAGCTGTAGATGGACTACACTTTCTACTCATCCTTTGAAAAGCAAGGCCCAGGCCAGATCCATGCCAATCATGAGGAAAATGAATTCCACCTCACATAATGGGGAAGATACTACATTTATTCTATATCAAAATCTGTACCCATTAAAGCACAGAACACTATTTGAGCACAGAATCACTTTGACTGCAAAGAGTCTTTGATAAACCCAAACATTCAACTCAGTCTGTGGGGTTTTTTTAAAAAAAAATCTAGGTGCAGAAGAAAGAGTTAAAAAGAAAGATCCAACATTTAATGTTCAGCTTAAATGGAAACATCAGTGAAGTTATGTATATTTTCACAAGTATATATATGTATACTCACAGGTATATAAGTAGCTTTTGAAATCAGTTTAATTAAATGACCTGTCATTAATTTTGAAAATGGATAATGCGCTTTCAGAAAGTAGTTTATTTCATTATTTACCATGAGGATGGCAATTAATAAGCTGCATGAATAGCAGACAGATCAGATAAATTTTGAGTTTAATTTTGATTTTTTTTTTAAATTAATTTGAATTTAATGTATTTCTAAAGGATTTCCAGAAATTAGTATTCTTACCAAGATGACAAAAAAAACAAACAAAAAAACCAAAAAACACAGTAGTAAAAGTTGAAATTACAGTAGGAGGAATGTTTTTCGTGTGGAAAGCATTACTTGGTGCAGCTGAAAAATAAATATACCATTTAAAGCAACAACAGGGCAATGCATAGTTCATGATTCAGGTCTGGGAATCAGATTGAATCAGAGTTGGCAGCTATTCATTAGTCTGTCCAGACGGCCTATCTGAACTCTTACCATTTCTGGTGAGAATGACTGAGAGATATTCCTTGTAGAAGGAGCTGACATAAAGCAGTAAGCTTGGTGTCTGCGTTGTTCGGAAGGCAAATATAATTTCTTCCCTGTTCAATGTCATGTCAGCATAGAAAGAAGACGCATGAGAAGTGGAATTTTTAGTTAAAGTGTAGTATTCCTGAAAGTTGTAAGTCACAGAAGTGCCAGTACCAAAATAGGCAGAGATTTCTGAAACAAAAAGCAATTCAGATTTTAAACATCATATAAAACAAGATTAAAGCTCCTGTTTCTTTTTTTTTTCCGTGCCATAGGAAAAAATAAACTGTATTCTTAACTATTGTGATAAAGCTGAAAAAGAAATAAAAATTCAACTAATATTAGAACTATAAAGAAAAATAAGATCCAACCTGGGCTAGAGCAAGAGCCCAGTTAGATATGCATCTTAAATATCTATTGCATGAAATGAAGAAGTGCTTCTTTTTGTCTAGTTTTGAACATGCTTTCTGCTTTTTTTTTTTCCCTGTTTATCCATGTCCTCAAGCCCAGTATGTCCTATGTTGTATATATACTGCTCCTACAGATAAATAGGTGCAGCAGTTGAATCCTAACATGTTGATTAAACTTGGGCACACCTGAAGCACATATATGGGAAAAGAGACTGGAGACTGGTTGGGTGGGAGAAAAAACCAGAAGAATACAAAATGCGTTATGACCTTATGGATGACTCACTCACAGAGGGCTTCTGTATCCCTGTGATATCTCACAGCCATTTTCTGCTAAAAGCAACTGTCTTATACACAACCTGAATTTCTGTAATCTGGCTCAGTATCTTTGAGAGAAGGTGACTGAAAGTTATTACTACAGGTTACCCCACACTTTCAGCAACAGGAACAACTCTGCAGCTGCAGAATAATAAACACAGAGTGTGACCATTAGTGTCTTCTGCTGTTTGTGGGTGAGGAGCTCCACAGTGATGGATATGGAAGGACCTCACAAGAGTCCTTCATTCTTGTGGTGGCAAAGGTAGCTGGATAGATGTTATATTCAGTAATTTAGAGGCACATGGAGTTATGGAATTTAAACCACTGAGCACCTTGCAGAATGCATTTAATACATGGAGGAAGAAAGCAATTTTTAGCAGATCAGAATTATATGCAAATATCAAAAATTCTAGATAAATTTCTGTTCTTAAAATTCAAACGTGATGACTTGTGATCATCTACCAGTATGACACCATCACCAAAGAACTCCTTTAAAATGGCTGGAAACATGGTCTCAGTCCTGTTTACGATCATCTCACTTTTTTCTTACCATAAAAAGAAGTTTAAGGTCTTTCTGCTCCTTGGTTTGTTTTACAAATTTAGTCCTAGTTTTGAGATTAAGACTTGAAAGACAGAAATCTAAAGTTTTATTCATAAAGATATAGTTCCTAGCTTTAGTAAAATATGAAAGAATCAAACGAGTTTCTTAAAATTAGAGAAAAGATGCTGATCTTCTCGGGTAATGTGGCTCCTGCTTTAAACAGTAGATCTTGAACATCTCTCTGGAAGACAGTGTTTAATAAAATGTACACTTACTGAACAAATTCAACTGAATGCTTCTCTACATTAAGTAAAACAGAAATATTTCGCACTTACACGTATCTTTAAAAGGCTATAAAGCATTTACACATATCTTTAAAAGGCTATAAAGATCTGGACTGTATGATCCTGTTTTCAATAAGTGGTAAGGCTAAAAGACATGCTTACCTTTCTTACAGAATGGTCCAGTATAGGCAGAGAAAGTGCAATCACAGGAGAATCCACTATATTTCTCTCTACATTTTCCACCATTGTGGCACAGGTTACCATAGCTGCTACAATGTCCAGGACAGCCTGGTTCAACTCCTGGCGTCACCTTTGCCCTCTCTTCCAGGTCAAGAGCCATTCCATTCAACTGTAATGAACGAATACATCCTAAAAATCCTTTTTGCCTGGATGCTGTCCCACCTGAAATAAATTAGTATGAGCTTTTAAAAATTTAAAAGAACTGATCTGCAAAAATCTCTTTGTTTTACAGTTCCTCTGAACAATCTTATGAAATTCCAAGATACAAGCCTATGCATGTGAAAAAAAATTTATAAATAGCTTTAAATACATATCTGATTTCTTTTTTTGTCAAGTAATTATAGCAAACTCTTGAAGCTTTTAATGGGAAATAAGGTTTTTGCACAGTAAGAAATGAAGGTGCAGGAAGGTGTGGGAAGGTAAGGTGCGGGAATGGAAGAGAAAGGAGAGGTTTGGAGAGGTTCGGAGAGGAGAGGAGAAGGGAGGAGACAGGAGGGGAGGGGAGGGGAGGGGAGGGGAGGGGAGGGGAGGAAAGGGGAGGGAAGGAAGGAGAGAGGAGGTGAAGGGAGGGGAGGGAGAAAAAAAACAGGAGAGAAAAAAAACAGGAAATAAAAAAGGAAAGAATCAAGAAAGAAAGGAAAAAAAAAAAGGAAAAGGAAAAAAAAGAGGATAGGACGGTGATGAGCTGTACAGTTTTTCAAGATCCTGCTGACTGATCAGCTAATCTGTGTATTTGTCTGTCTCTAAGTCTAATGGTATGGATCATGATACCTCACAGCTGGTGTCTGGCCATACTTTATCCCATACTAGAAGCCATGCCCATTCTTGAGTAATAGGAAAGTTTATCCCCTGCACTACAGAGGAACACCGATCATGATATATTTGACTACCACACATATGTGATAAAGATATAGGGCAATTCTAAGGATAACAACAAGTGTTGCTTCATTTGTTTTCACTGTTTTTTATTTTTAGCACACTTCATCACTGTTAGCATTTTATTCATCCTGATTGCTTAGCCAGGTGTGCAATCTACATACCATCTCTCTTTTACATTGTTGCACCATTTACTCTGGTATTTCCTGTCATTTGTTCTCTTTTAAAAAAGTAAAAGCAGAAAATACTCCACAATATGTAAGATTACAAACTATAATTCTCCTGCATTTCCAATTAATCACCCTTTTCTATTTCAAAGTTTGTAAAATTATTGGTGTTACACTGAAAATCTTGACATATCTGTTGTTATTTACAGATATAATGGCACAAAATCACCTAACCACCTAAACACAAAGATTTTGTGTTATCATTGCTAAAATTAGCATTTTGATGGCAGCTTTAGACTTCAGTTCTTCTTCTGGCTTCTTTGGAAAACCAGATTATAAACATCTGAGAAGTAAAGAAAGTGTTTTAACTTTACGAAATTACAGTTGTAGTAACTGACTGATGAGTGACTATGGCAGGTATTAGGCATACAAGATAACATTTAAGTAAAGAGTGCCTCTGCTAATGCCATTCTTAGGACATTATGTTTCATTTTTCTATAGATCCTTTCACTGGCTCCAGCAGACAAGCCTGAGCTTGTACCAACGGACTGTCAGTGGAAGCCATTAAATAGTAAGTCTCATTACTCCCTCCATTGAAGGCAACGATATTTAATTGAAGAGATTAAAATGTCTTATAAACAGTTGGGAGTCATAAAAAGTTGCATTATCGAAAAAAATGTTTTAACTCAAAACTCAAGTAAACTAGACACCATATTGATTCACATGACAGTATTGAAGTTGCAGAAATAGATTACTCAAAAAAACTTGCTACAGTCATAGCAAACCCTCACAAATTATATTCAGGAAATGTGTGACACAAATTATTCACATGAATTGCTCTCATTTGTCATGTCACACTTCAAAACCACTGTTTTGACTGAATACGATTAAACAAATGCCATTTTTATCAGTTCTATTCCAAATTATTTCAAAATAATTGTAGAAATTTATAAAGGATTTCAAGGTACACAGTACTATAGTGAGTGCTATTTCATTTTACTTCCAGAATCTTCAAGGATTTTCAGAGGAAAAAACCCACACCTGAAGCAAAACAACAGAATTACTCTTCTAATACAATTATTCACCTGAACATTATGTGAGGAAAAGAAGATAGCTTGCTTGTAGATAAGTTAGAATGGTTTTAAAATTATCACCTTCATATAAGAGATGGATGTATATCAATTTATTAGAATTTGTCAAATTATTTTACAGAAAAAAAAAATGACTCTATTCAATGACTAATTACTTAAGTAAAAATCACATGAAAGTGCAACTGTCCAGACAGATTAGTACAGTATTAGATTGCTGGGAGAACGATCAGAAGAACTAGAAATCAATTAATTGTCAAAATCACCAGAAAACTGTTTAGACTTGATCTTAGCATAAAAATATGTAGAATTAGACAATTTCTTAGTCTTGCTTCACGGAACAGACCTTGCAAATTCAAACTGATCTAATTTCAACTGTTCATATAATAGCAGTTAGCAGTACAATATAACTGTTCATATAATAGCAGTAAGTCAAGTTAACAGATAGCAATTTAATTTACTGTAGTATAGCAAATAGAAATTGCCTAGTTCTTCCATTAATAGTTCTAGTCCATTACTGTGAATATAAACTAATTTTGAGACTTCTCCTTAACTCCCCTATAGATAATATCTTTAATATCTTCCTTGTTATAGAATCCTCCCCTACGCTTTTAATAAAAATATAACATTCTTCAATGTTTGGTCTAGTATCCATCTTCTTCTTTTGATGCCTTTTGAGACACAGCTGAAAATTCCAATTCCAGCATGCAAGGGTTCCCTCTCCATTTAATTTTTTCCTAAGGATTCACAGTTTCTGTAGCTACTGTTTCATAACAGTATTCCCCTTAACTACACTCCTCCCCAACACACTGGATTTTTCCTCATTGTGTGAAGTCATAGACTTTTATAATAATTTGGGTTGGACAGGACTTTTAAAGGCCATCTACAGGCAGCATCCACTGCAAGGAGCAGGGAGGTCTTCAACTACATCAGGTTGCTCAGAGCCCTGTCCAGCCTGACCTAGAACGTTTCTGGGGAAGTGGCATCTACCAGTTCCCCAGTTAACCTGTTCCAGTGTTTCACCACTCTTATTGTAAAAAAAAATGTCTTCCTTATGTCTAATCTAAATTGAAATCTAATCTAATCTAAATCTAAATTAAATCTAAATTTAAAAAATAATCCCTTTCTCTTGTTTCCAATACTACAGTAAATATAGTTTGATTATTTCATTATATGTGTTTGCAAAGGGTAGAGGAGTAGATCATAGAATCATATACTGGTTTGAATTGCAATGGACCTTTAAAGTTCATCTAGTCCAATCCCCCTGCCATGGGCAGGGACATCTTTCATTAGATCATGTTGCTCAAAGCCCTGTCCAACCTGACCTTGAACTCTTCCAATGATGGGGCATTTACAACTTTTCCGGGCAATCTGAGAAGTTGTGGATGAAGAGAGACAACATTTCCTAGAAATTACAGAAGTAACAGATCTTCCTTCGGCAGATGACATCTTCTAAAAAAAATGAAGAGATCCTTTAACTGTTCTTCAAACAAACCTCATTACAAAAAATGTTTTTTGAAAGCCTGTCCGGTAGTAACTATAGGCTCAAGCACTGAATTTGTAGACTCAAACTAGACCTACATCTCCATGGATTTTTCACAAAGGCTCTCATCTCATCATACAAACTGACCAAGCTGTCACCTTTTTTCCTTCCTTTTTTTTTTTTCTTCTTCCTTTTTTTTTTTCATATTTTCATTATGATAACTAGGAAAGATTCTGTTAAATGAGTGCATACCTACAAAAAGCTGGCTGTTGAGCTGCAAGCGAATATGCCCATCAGATGGAGCAGCGTGAGATACTTGAGGAAGCTTATCTACTTGTAAAGATGCCTCTTTGATGTTTCGTTCGGCCTTCACATAATGCCACTGGTTGTCATTTAAGGAAGTGAGCGATTGGACTGTAACTTCACTAGGTCCATTTCCAACATCGAATGAAAAAATCACTTCAGATGGAGCTACAAAGAGGATAGTAACAAAGGACATTTAAATTATTTCATAGTTAATTGGATCACAAAATCATTAGGTGGCTGAACGAATTCCTTTAATGTCTAGCCTACTATTTAATGGGATAAAACTGATTGTTTTAGGAGAAAAGCCTACTTTGGGAAGCCTATCCTCAAAGATCATTCTTCACACTCACTGACAATGAGAACAATAATTTGTCAATAGAATGGAAAGCAAATTGTTTGTGGATTCCTAGAGAGCATAGTAGTCAAGAAACAGTGAAATGTGTTAGCTTCATTACTTTTCAGTTTGGATAAAAAGGATCTCCTGCTTACATGCTAATTGATTACCGTTGTTAGCTATATTTAAATTGTCACCACTATAATCCAATCAACATCCTCTACTGTCTATTTGCTTTTGTTATTTATTCACTCAATCTCTACAAATATCAGAGGGCAAATTTTGACGTAGTTTATAACAGTATATATATGGTGAACTAAATTGAGTAATTTCCTAAGCAACTTTCACATTACATGGTTTTATAGTTTGCTTAGAAAATCATAACTGAATCTTTGCAGGTCAAAATAATAAGATGAGGAATATAGCAGAAATGAAAGAGCTGACAATTATGAATATTCTCTCTGAAACTGTTTCTTGCACATATCCAAGGACAATCATGTATGAAAATAAGTAATCCCTAATCAAGAGATTACCAGTACTTTGAATTATTACGGATTTAATTAAAGGACTAAAGATCTGAGAAGGTTCCACTAATCCAACAGATGGACTTTGAGAGGAAAGCAAAAGAGTTAAAAGTAGTCAAGGAAACAAATTATCTTCAAATATTTTTAAATATTAGTTTACTGAATTAAAAAAAAAAGATTCCAATAAAATATTTTTATTTTCTTTTCACTTTTTAAAGACACATTAGGCTTTTTTATAATATTTGGATCCACTTTGGCCAACCTTTAGGCTGAGTGATGGCCACATGCTTGCAATCCCTTAAGCCCCGAATCTGGTTGTTATAAAGTATTTTTCTACAACAGCTGAACCTGAGAGAGAAAAGTAAAATGACAAACACACAAAGCATTGACTTTCTGAATAAAATAAGGCATAACGTGCAGTAAATTTTTAAACAGAATGCCTTTTGTAATAAATGATCTCTTCTGCTTAAAAATCAATGTTTTATACAACAATAAGAAATAACTTATGTCTAAAACATGTTCCTCAGTAATATGAATTCTAAGAGAAATTTGTTTCATTTTGATAAAGTTGAGAGCTCAATTTCCCCTTACTGAGGGGTAAAAGAAAAAAAATCAAGCACACAGCAGGAGAACAACAACAACAGAAACTCCGTGCGATTGGGTAAAGAGAATTTCTGCTGAATGTTACCTTCTGTGGGGAGGTCTTTCTAATCCTCCGGATAGTGTTGGAGTGGAGCCTGAAAACAGAAATTCTGCTTTGGACTCACTGAATGTGCCTATTAATTAGCATATCAGAACGACAGATCTGATAAATAATTTTACTGTTTAGGTTTTAAAGTCAAGAAAACATATAACAAATATTTTGAAATAACACTAGTTATTTTATGTTATTATTTGGTACCACTAAAAAAGTAATACAATCTTGAAAAAAAAAAATGTAACTAGGCTCAGAAGGTCCAGAGACGAAAGCCCAGATAGCAAGGATTACTGTATGGTCCTCTGTTGGAGTATATGAAGACTAATTAGAATATGTCAGAAAAAGGGAAAATTATAATATTTTAAATAATTCTGCTAAAACCAACTACATTGCAAATTTGCAAGAAATTTTATATTTATAAGCACAGTGCTTAAACCACCTGTGGAAGGTATGCCACAGGACATGGACATACGCTGACTGAGTTCTAAAATATGTCCTCTTGCAACAAAGGACTGGGGCATAGAGCACTTTGGTAATTTCCTGGGGGAGGGTATGTCCAGGAGTTCTCTTCTGATGGAATAATATGTTGTGGGGCCTACCTACCCTGATGTTATTCAAAAATTTTCCAAACACTGCAGGGGCTTATGTGGCCCTAACACAATCAAATATAGGCAGAGCACAGCTATAGCTTGGCAAAGTGGAGCAGAAAATGAAGTTGATGGTAATCATGCAGAGTGGTCAGTGGCTAGCTGTGGCTAAAAGGTCTAATAGAAAGCACAGTCATTGAGAACCATTTGCAGTATCAAGGCTGAGCATCATATGCAGAAGCAGAAAGTGATTACCATGTAATATGCTACAGATTACAAAAGCTGAACATTTTCTATAAAGGAAATGTTTGAATTCCACTCATTTGGACAATAAGTTGCAAGCTTGGGCAAAAAAGGCCAACAGCAACTTCATGTTGGACTCTTCAGAGCTATTTCCAAAGCAACCATAGAAAATCTTCCAAATTAATACATCATAGTATTCCCAACCTTCTTCTAAATTTCTGCTTAAATCATTGCTTTTAAATAGGAAATAATCATTCGGTGAACACTCAGATACCATAAGACTTTCAGCTAGAGGGTGTAACCTGCATTCATGTGAGTATTTAACAGAGTGTACTATTCAGAGTTGATTCAGTCTTGTTGCTTTCAGCCACTATTTCTGCAGAAGATTATAGGAACAGAGACAAAAATTCAAAGGTTTGAGTTTTTTGTAATCAAGTATCTTCTTCCAGATGCTTCACTTCTCTGTGTTTTAAAGTATAGTTAGGATAGACACCTCCATTTTTGTAATAGCTTCCTAGAATATTATACACAGAGGTACTGCAGTATTTGAAACTTGATAAAACCGAAGAAACGACACTAAATTTTATATTTCCTATAAGATTCTTGATCTGATACTTTTGCTTTGCAAAGTTAAACTTAAAGGTCTAAAGATGATTACATCATAAATAAATTAACTATAAAGCTTGAGAACAATCATTAAAATGCCAAGAAAAACAATTTTATTCACAAGTATGGAATGCCAAATGTTTATGACATAATCAGTTTTAAATAATCTTTAACCTGTCCTCATCTTAAACACTGACACCTGACATTTTCATTATTGTTATTTAGTATTACACCAAGCAAAAAAAAAGACATTGATTTATGTGGTACTATTAATAGAATATCAAGTGTATGTTGGTGATGTACATTCACATCTATTATAAAACAGTATAGAATGATGAAATTTAAATGGTCCTACAAAATATGAAATGTTCAAGGTGACACTTTTTTTTTTTTTTGAGAGAAAGATACTTGTGATGGAAATGTGTATTCCTCGTTTCAGACCAATACTACTATCAATGCAAACACCCAACTCTGGCTCCACTACCATCTTACCTATGACATACAAAAAATAATAGATCTGCCTATTCAATTAATTAGGATTAGGAAGAGAAGAAATATCCCTACTTGCTAGACAGTAATGAGTTAAACTTTTTTTTTTTAAATGCTGAAAATACAGGCCAATTCAGCCTTTCGCTTTCTCTCATGCCTCACTAGTCACAAGACATATAAAACTAATAAGTACGTAACAGTTTGAATGCCAGTGAATGAATGGGACAAGTGACATAAATTTGTCTGCATATTATTATTATGAAGAAAGAGTTATGGTCTTCTGCCAATTGTCTGAATACATTTAGTTCTCAAAAGCATTCCTTTAATGTTTCCATTATCTTTATTTTGAAATTAGAAAGTCATTTATCAGACAAGAATATCCTCATTAGTTCAGAAATTTTCCACTGAAGTGCTGAACCAGTACATTTTCTGTACTGCGTGACACTGAGGCTACAGTGCTACTGTGTTTTCATCTGTTCACAGAACTTCAACAGAAAGTAGTTCGTATTCTTGATAAACATGGGAAAAATACTGTTGAAAACAGGGTGTCTTTCACAGACAGCACTACATTTTGAGATAACAAAAACCAAATTGATTATGCATTACACAATATTTTATAATTAAACTGCCTACAGAATAATGCAGTAGGTGTTTCTCTGTTTGCTTCAGTAACCTGAGACATTAAGATTGTAAAAAAAACGCCAAACAAGTAATGAGAATATTTTACTTTTTAATAAAGATACATTACTGTTTCTGTAATTATATTTTGCATTATATGATATATATTATATATATTTATTTGTACTCATCACTGGAAAATACTTGAGTGTGATAACACAACTGATCTGTAAAAAAATTAGGAATTATCTAATCCCAAATTTAAAAGAGTTATAAAGAAGTCTCAAAGGCATCTGCCAAGTACAAGACTTTTTAATGGATGTGCCATTTCAAATGAATCTAAAAGTTTTTTGAAACAATACTTCACCGTTTTAAATATTCTCCTTTTTAATAATGAACAATATAACATTAGAATGTTGAGTCAACTACGATAAAGCTTTCATTCTACATTAGTTGTCTTACTGAATTTAGTGAGACCCTTAATTTTCTTTTGTACAACTAAAATTTATTCATGTATAAAAGTCTAAAGATTTAGGTATGCACAAAAACCAAAACGAAACAAAAAAAAAAAACCCCAAAATTAGTGATGAGAAAGTGTGAAAGTGTAACTAAGCTAGGATATTGTGCCACAGAAGGTCTGAGTCATACATTATGAGTGAGTGAATCTCCCAGCAGCCACATGTGATGTCAGGCCTTAAAATCTGGAGGGAGTGAATTTGGTGTCAGGAATGCAGCAAGCGAGGGAAGGAGGAACAGTCTGAGCAGTCAGGGCCTGATCGCTTTGTTCTTAGAATAAGAACCCTATAAGGCAGAAATTATCTTTGAATAGATATTTGTATACTCCCAGTGCTGGGATTCTGGGGAGAATGATAAAGCTACAATAGCAGTAGTAACAGTAATAAAGCGAGAGAACAGTTTTAAAATATTCTCCCTTTAAGGTAATTCTAATTTAGTCCTATTGAAAGCAATAACAGTAGTAGCAATTATAATAACAACAACAACAACAACAACCACCATCAGTCATGTTACTTACAGTATAACTCTATCCTTATGAAGTCTTGAATTCCCAGATTTTCTAAAAACACTCCTGAGGAAGCAGTAGTTTTAAAGAAAAATGAGACATCTGCGCTGAGCTCTCCATGGAAAGTGGGAAAATGCAGGTAGGATGTTTCCGTGTTGAAGGATGCTGAATTCCAAAATGTTCCTTGTTGTCAAAATGAAAGATTAAGTGATATATACAATGTTATCTACTGTTGCCGGTACCAGTTTTATAACCAATTAAACAAAGGAAAGTGCCCAGGTCTAGGAAGGGGTTGCAGCGATCAGAATGTCTAACTTCCACAGAAACCTCCTGCTTATTCTAGAAAACAAAAAGTGAGGCTTCTTGGAGACACAAAAAAATGATTCAGCAAGAGTAGGTGCTTAGTTCAGACAACTGAACATCACTTAATGGGAAATAAAATGCCTGGCATCTCAGCTAGATAGTCCACTTAGGGCCTGATGTATCCTTTTACAAAGCAAAAACCACAGCAGCTTTGAATGAAGTACTATCCCTACATTATCTAGTACAAACTATAACCATGACAGTGGCTGTATATATTTCTTACATAACAAGGATAGATAGATCTGTATTTCTTTAGCAAGCTATAGAGCTTTCTAGATCAAATGAGGCACTCAATACCTTCATATCTAATTGGACAAGACCATTGCACATTCTCCAGATAATGTTGTGATCTGAGTATAAATACTGTGCAAAACTATGATTTTTGCTCTAGGCAAAAAAAAAAAACCCACAACAAAACAAAAAAACAAACTTGCAAATTTCTCTCTCATCTGCAAAATCAATACTGTGACACAGTATGCACAGAGGCTTGGCCCATAGCCCAGCGAAGTAAAATCAATGACTCTTCACTCATTCCTCCTGACTTTTTAGCAGAGTTTTAATCATGGTTTGCATCCCACACCTAGAAAAGCAGTATAGTAGGAGATTCATACGTATTCTGGCAATTGCTTGCTCCAACATTTGCCACTTGCGAGTATTGCTAGCTACCACAAGTTAGAGCAGCCACCAGAACAACTTGTAGGGCAGAGTTGTGAACAGTTGGCTCAGGCTGGGAGAGGGAAGCGTAGCCTTGCACCTTGCTCTCCTGTGCTGCCTAATGGGCTCCTCGGAGTTATCACCCTGCGCAGAGTGTCATCAGCTGAAGGCAACAGCCTTACATATTGGGATCAATTTTAGGCGTGCATTCCTGAGCTGTTTCAGGTCATGGCTCCCACGGAGCAAACTTCAACACAGGTATGACATAAGTATATTACAGCTATTTAAAAAACAATGGACTGGCTGTTAGCAGTAATTCAAACACAATAGGAAGTTTAATACTAATAATTTATGCAAAATTGGTAAAACATTGCTAGTAATTTAGAAGAGAGAGAATAGTGGCAGTAGCAGTCCAGTAGAGTAATGATACAATTAGCTTCAATGGAGCATTTGAATGATCTTTCTAAAATCAGAATGGAGTCCTTGAGGGGGTGGCAGGGATAGGAATTTTTATTCTTCCTCTCTTATTTTCCTGTCTTCTCTTATCTATCTGTTCTTTTTCTCAACTCTGAAAATTACATGATTTATGAATGTTAAGCTAATGTATCAATAAAGCGGGTTAAATATAGATCTAGCAAAAGTATATTATAAAGTATCTTATGCTGTTGTAAATCATGGAAGGAAAAGGATTTCTTCACTTTACAGTACCTGGCTCACAGTCTCCTATTTATTTTTCTGGAACTGGCAAACACCATATAGTTCGGAAATCAATAATATTTAGCATTTTATCTGAGTAGTAAAAGTGCAATCTTGCTATGAGTAAAACAAGATGATCTTGTTTGTTATAAATAAAACAGCATCATATTTATATTGTAAAAATTGCTTAAGTTTTCAGCATATATCGATTACTCCTACTGACTTGACATTTTAAAGTGAAAAAGGGACAAATGAGAGCAAGACAGATAAATTAGCCATTTTAACATTGCAAAGATAACAAAAAATGACTATCAAAACAATTGTGCAACTGCAAATTGTAGCACTTCCCATATTTTTAATCAAAACTGAAATTTATTCTTTATTTGTATCAGTTTTCCTTTATACCTCTAACTGTTGCACCATTCGTTCTTTCAGTGTGAAACTCCAGCAGGGATAGTGATTGCTGAAGCAGAGGAAATAAAGATCTTGTGTTGCCAAACAAGATTTTCCGGACATAACTTTTTGTCTATCCTCCTCTCTCCCCCAAACAAAACAAATCTCTAATTGACATGACACATGAAATACTATACATCTCTTATGGACAGAGATAGCACTGCTGTTCATCTGGAAGTGCTAGTTGTATTCTCAAAGCAGCTGTGCTCTTTGTGAAGATGACATTTAATGTGCCTTCCATGTTTCCCATAGGAACCCTCTTAGAGGGATTTTTGTGAAACACTGAAAACATACCAAGAGAGCAGCAGAGAGTGCTCTTCTCTGTAAAAGCCAGCTTCTGTTCTCTGGTATATCAAGAGGATCTTTGGATTTCACTGGAATGTCATTGTGATCAGATTATAAGTTCATGGTAGTAGTAATGTAGAAGGCTGATACTGTAGAAAGAATGGTCATTGTAAAGCGTAGATCCTATTAGCCTGTCAGGTATCCACTACTGGGTTATCTGATCTTAGTTAAACTACCAGTAGCTGATCAGTGCTGTTGTCTTTGGTCTGCTCCTCCATATCTGGCCTCTTAAATTGATGTTTAAACCATGAGATCACTTAATATTTTATCCACATGGGTTTTTTTTTGTTAGGTTTTTTTTTTTTGAGTTTGGTAATGTTTTGCTTTGTTTTTTTTTTTGTTTTGTTTTGCTCTGAATGGTAGTGATGATTTTCCTGCTTGTGCAAAACAAAGCAGGAAAATCATCACTACCTATTACATGCTTTAGTCACATCTCTGTATTTCTATTCTCGACAAATATTTCTGTCAATTTTGCTGCATGCAAAAATTTCCTTCATCCAACACAGCAGAGATGAGGCCGAAATTACTAAGAAGTGTGCAGGTTGCTTTCTCTAAAAGCTATTCTCTTAAAGTTATGAAGTCTGGACAGCTGACAACTGTCTGCCTCTGAGAGTCTGTGAAGTTCAGCTGCCCCATGTATGTCACTACTTCCAACTCCGCTACATGGCAGCTTATTATATGATTCACAGATTAAAAGACCAGAGGGGAAAATGGCGATCATCTAGCTCAACCTCTGATGTGCCAGACTGTATAAATTCTGTGAATCCATTCTTGTTTTAGAAAGAACACTTATTCTAGGAAAAATATTTAATCAATTCAATTTAAAATTACCCAGTTACGGAAAATTCACAAATGCTCTTACTGTCAGTTATTATATATATTTATGTATGCACACACACTCAGCCCATTGGTCTACTTTCAAATCCTGACCACCAGACCTTTTTCTGATTTTCTTTCCTGCTTTCAAGAACACTATTTGAAAGTTCTTACTCTATGAAACTCCATTAAAGTTGAGCATATCACCTTGGATTTTGCTTGAGTTAAGTAAAGAGATTTTGTGTAAGAGACTTTCACTAAAAAAACACATCTTTTAACTTCTTCAGTGCAACCCTCCAACCTTACATCCATTTTATATAGTGTAAAACTGCAACCTCAGACTTGTATTAAACTTCTTGATTATGCAGGAAGTGGTAAAGATGATAAAAATAATGTTGATTAGATTTAGGTTAGGACAAAACAAAATTAATATTGAAAGCTAAATAAGAGGAAGAGCTGAACACTCAGTGTACAAATACTTCTGTTATTAGAAGTCAAAGACAGGCCCTGATTTCTCAGGCTGCCGTAGCTAGGTGAAACAGGGGTTTTTTTTTGCTAAACTTAGACATTTACTAATTCACTTTAATGAAGGTAAGGTTTATGATGAGTTAATACAGTTTGTTTCTAAAATTATTGTATCCAAAGCTCATGCTTTTTTTTTTTTTTGTTTAAATGTCAGACTGGGAGCTCGCATTGAATGGATTATCTGCTCACATGTACCTGTTTGCACTATCATTTTGCAGTCAAATTTGTATGTTTCCCTTTTTATTTTTTTCTTTTAATTCAACTACGTATGTAATACTCCATCAAATATCTTACCAGACTCCAAGTATCTCACCTCACCAACATTACCTGTACCAGTACTCTCAAAGGTTTGGTAAAATTTACTTTATATAAGCTCAGGCTGAATGATATATTATCTTTACATTGTATTGCACTATCATTTTATTATGTTTAATTTAATTAAGGGTGATATAATCAATTTTATTTTGGGGCCAAGAATCAGATTGTAATTACTCATTTATTGTACATAGTTGTGGTACATTAGCTTTCTTTCAGTGTTAAGAATATATTTATACATTCTAATACTTACTGGAGCTTCATAGCAATAAATCAGGATATTTCATGAAGTTCAACCAGGCCAAGTGCAAGGTCCTGCACCTGGGTCATGGCAAGCCCAGGCACAAATACAGGTTGGGTGGAGAATGGATGGAGAGCAGCCCTGAGAAGAAGGACTTGGGAGTGCTGGTGGATGAGAAGCTCAAAATGAGCTGGCAATGCGCCTTTGCGGCCCAGAAGGCCAACTGCATCGTGGGCTGCATCAAGAGAAGCGTGGCCAGCAGGTCGAGGGAGGTCATTCTTCCCCTCTGCTCTGCCCTGGTGAGACCCCACCTGGAGTACTGTGTCCAGTTCTGGAGCCCCCAACACAAGAAGGACATGAACCAGTTGGAGAGGGTGCAGAGGTGGGCCACGAAGATGATAAAAGGGCTGGAGCACCTCTCTTATGAGGACAGGCTGAGAGAGTTGGGGCTGTTCAGCCTGGAGAAGAGGAGGCTCCGGGGAGACCCGATAGCGGTCTTCCAGTACCTCAAGGGGGCCTATAAGAAAGATGGGGAGAGACTGTTCAGTAGGGCCTGTTGCAACAGGACTAGGGGTAATGATTTTAAGATAGAGAGAGGTAGATTTAGATTAGATATTAGGAAAAATAGTATTAGTATTTATGTCTGCTAATGGCCCAAAGGTTTCTTTTGTTCTCATATGCTTCAAAATCTCTCCTGTTATATGTTAATTTAAATCTTAATTTTCATTATATTTAGACATGTTTTTCAATCTGTTACTAGCAGTGCTGGCATACAATTTATTAGATGTATCGTACAGCAGAAAAGGTAATATAGAAATGAATCAAAAATATATTTTAAAGGTGACAGAAATGAGTGAGTGCTATTTCTGTATAAAGTGTAATGTCACGAGATCCGACGGCCTAATTTCTCTAAATGGCCTTACTCCTTCAGAATATCATTACTACTTTCATTCCACTTTGGTATCTTAGAGATATAGATAGCTAAGTCTATCACAAATGCTGAGAAAAATCATAATATCTGAATGGAACTTTACATGTGGAAAGAACTACGGTGGTGCTTTGCTGTTATTTTTCTTATATTAGGTTACTCTTTCCTGCTTGTTCTAGCAAATATAGCTTAGTTTTCTTTAGGTAAAGCACTTCATTGCAAAGTGTCAATCCATAAAATCTAACATAAAGAACCCAAGCACAGTAATGCAATGACAAATAAAGCAATGAAAACAAAAAATGTGTAATGATGAATAGGTAACTTTTACCAAATTGCATTTGAGTTGATACATAGCTTCCTAGAAGCATGTAACAAAGTAACTCTAACTTGGAAACTTAGTCAAGGGTCTGCATTGTATATGACAATTCAATTCAGTGAACTATTTATGGGCCTACTTTTTAAAGGGCATCATTTTTTTAATTATTATTTATTGTTAAGAAGATGTCCTATGAGGAATAGATTATGGTTGTAATGAGAATTTATGATCCTTTGGTTTTGAATCATTTAACGAAGTACTAAGTGTATCACAAATACAAGTAGAACTTCTCCTCCATATTTTTATACATTATGCCAGTGAGTTATTCTGAAGAACTTGTATCTGTCAGAAAGAACAAAAAACATAATAATAATAATAATAAAAGGATATCCCCTATGAAATAGAATTGTATAATTTAGTTTTAGACAGTGACAGAAACAGAAATAAAAAATAATCTCTCTGGAGAGTATTGAAATCAAACTTGTGAACTGAGGAATATCTATTTTTCATTGCGTGACAGCACTTCTGGGGAACGGGTATTTGCTACTAGATAATTTCCTCTTCTCCATCCAATCCAAAGGTGCAGAAGAAAAAAAAATGTCGTTAAAGTGCATTTGATTACCCCCTCATGGGTGTCTGCAACCTCAAATTAGAAACAAATCCTAATAACAGTCTGCTTCCTTCCTGTAGCTTCAAAGTGCCACTAACATTGTATTGCTGATCTTACAAGAGAATTTAGATTTGCTTCATCCGTTTTGTCTAGTATGAAAATAAGCATGTAGAACTTGGAAACTACTACAACATAAGGCTTTCCACATTTTCTGGAAAACTGATCTTTAAAGAAAATTTTATTTATAAAAACCAGTGCTAATACATAAAGATCATAGCAAAAAATTCTAGTAAGTCATACACTCAGTCATTTCCAGTATAATGATTAAAATAATAGAATAGAATAATCATTGCAATATATGTAACACAATTATGTTGCATGAGAAAAAATATTAATGTAATTTCATACAATATAAAAGATATTATATATAATTGGTTATATATGATCTATGCTATTATATTCTAGAATAGATATAATAATATAGTATGAAGTTAGTACAAGTAATATATACTATATGATAGATCATATAAAATATATGACTCAGAATGTATAACATACTGATACTTTATATTTATGTATTTTATTATATATTATCATACAGTTCATATTTTACTCAACATCTTGCACTTCGATTTTATGTCAACATTCTATGATTTTACATTAATTTTTCCTTCAGAAATTTGGTATTGTTCTCTCAAATTTTAGTCCCTACCTCCGTAAAAGCATGTAATCTCTTACTGTCTTTGTCTTTATGTGTAAACAGCTGAGAAAATTTGCATTATTTCTGCTCTTATTAAACAATCAAAGTGAATGTTCCTTTTCAAGGCTTTTGCTGTATTATTACTATTAACTGTTATATTCTGAAAGGTCTTTTCACTGAGATTATTTCAGTTCCAAATTGCTCCTTTCTGAAGTCAAATTCTATAACGTTGCCTGACATTACAAAAATATTTCTCTGACATTCAGGCTCTGACTTCTTGTGCTTGTCCTCATTATATTTTAGAGTCCTCTGTTGTGGCTTGTCTAGAAATATTGTGGTCATTTAGCAACGGTATGAAATCTTGTATCCATTCGATCACTCAGACTAAGCAAACATCAAACAAAGGCAGGGAGGTCAATGGGTGTCTGAACAGTCTTTATGTTTCAATGATTCACCCAGGAAAGCTAGTTGTTTTCTGCGTTTTAAGATTTGTGATAATTGGGGTCAGGTTATGTAAATAATAGTAGTTAGGAACTTGCTGCGCAGTGAAATAGAAATTATTCCCACTTATTAGTACTACATGAGCTGTAAATGCTTCTGTTTCAACGCTGTCATTGTCCCTGGTTTCATTGTCCCTGGCAACAACAGAGGCCTGCTACATAATAGGCTGTAGGAGCACAGACAGTCAGTTGAGGCACGTGGTTATCCCCCACTCTTAAACACTTGTAAGACAACATCTACATACTGCCTTCAGTTTTAGGCCCTGCAGTACAGGAAAAACATTGATAAACAGAAGCAAGTATAGGAAGGTGTTCAAGTCTGTTCCTGCACATCAGACTGAGGGACCAGGGCTCATTGAACCTGGTGGACGGACAGCTTTGTGGAGTACCTGACAGCAGCCCCCAAAACCTAAGGGGACATCATCAAGAAGATGGAGCCAGGCTCTTTGCATTGGTGTGAGGTGTAAGTATCAAAGACAATGGGTAAAAGCTAAAACAACAGGGTCTCAGGCTTGATCTAAGTAAAAAATACTCTCAATGAGGACAGCCAAGCAGCGGAGTAGGCTGCCCAGAGTAGCAATGCTGGCTCCATCGTTGGGGACTTCAAGCCTTAATTTGGCAAAGCCCTGGGAGACTTGGTCTGACCTCACAGCTGATCCTGCTGTGAGCAGGAGACATCCTTAAGTCCTCTCTGCTCTGAATTATATTAGAATCCTATATCATAATCCCATGATTTAACAGTTCTTTATTAGGTAGGATGATCGGCTAATAAGTGGATGTCACACAAGTGAAAAAGAAGCACCCAACAGGGTTTTTTTTTGTGTCTTATAAATTTTTGTAGGAAAATCAGAATGCACTGCTGTAACACGCATCTGTTAACAAATTTTCCGGGTATAATTACCCTGAGAAGTCACAGGAATTAAAGCAGAGATGACATAAAAATAAGTACATGCTAATTTATATTTATTTATCTATGTAGTCTCCTGAGTAAGTCTAAGTACAGATCAATACTTTTTTCCTCGTATTCATTTCCTCTTATTCTTAAAGGCTGAAAAAATTTGAAAAATAATCACAACATCATATAATGAAGGAGGAAAACAACCTAACAAATACAAATAGTAAATTGTAAGTATTTGAAACAATACAGAAGTTCATGGAAACTCTTAGAGTAGTATTTGATATAAAGAAATTAAGCTTATGAAATATTTCAATACCTTAATCAACTCTAGACAAAACTCTGCTATTTAACTCTGCAGTTGAGATCTGTAGAATGATCTATAGCCTTGCTTCTCCTGACTTAAAATTACAAACAGCAGCAGCCATAGAATTTTGTGCAAGAGTTTACTACTGAACAGAAAACACATCTGTTTTCTTTGTCAATGAAGCTGGAAATTAATGAAATCAGAAATATCATCACAACTCTTAGAGGTATAGGAAGCTGGAAGGAATATAGCCAGACTAGTTGATCAAAACTGGTCACAGAGAGTATTCCATGCCATAAATGTCATGCTCAGTACTTAAGCGGGGGTAGGTCGGTGAGCAGGCTTTCTTTTCTCTCACTGTTAGGAATCATTCTGGGATCATTTAGAGGTTTTTTTTCATTCTGTGATTGCTGCTCGGGACTGGCTGTATTGCTCATCGGGTTGTCAGGCTGTGAGATATTGGGCATCATTCATTCTTTGGTTTTACATTATTATTATTATTATTATTATTATTATTATTATTATTATTATTATTATTATTATTATTTCATTATTATCATTATTTATATACATAAAATTATCTTCTCCTTTGCTCTCCTAATAAACTGACTTTATCTCCCATCTCCTGGGGAGGATGATTGAGCACTTGTGTGGTACTTAGTTGCTGACTGTAGTTAAACCATGACAGTTCTTTTAGTGCTCCGTCTGAGGTATGAGCGGTTGAGATTATGACAGATCTGACTAGAGTGTATAAAAGTTTTTAGAAGCAGTCATTGTATTTACATAAGACTCGCTAGTTACCATGTTGTATTATTTGTTTGCATGGTTGTGTTATGTAAATCCTCAGTTGCAGTACATATTTCCTGTGGTGCTGTTTATGACTTCTCAGAAATGGATCAGAATTATCACTTTGCTGTACTGGGCAATATTGGCTTATGATATGATAACATCACTGGTCGTTAAATTAGTCTGCTCTTTGTATTCGACATTGTTAGCGTCTCCATACCTCAGGTGCCATTTTGCTGGAATTATTAATAATCGCACTTTTTACTTTTTGTTGTTGGAGAACTTTCCCCCACTCTTTTACCTTCCCTTTTTCCTTCAGGCTAGTCTCATCAGCTCTTGAGAATTTTCGGTACCCTAGGGATGTTCAAGCAACCATAGTCCTATTGCTATGTCTCCTCAAAATGTTTCAGGTATTGTTTAGGATTAAACAACTGTTTTAAAATATCACCCAGAAATTTGCCTTGAACCTGGATGGGCAGGGATAGCATGGCACACAGGAGAATACGGGCAGGTAGCTAGACAACATTTCACCTCCGATGGTCTGGAACTTCACTCCTGAACAACTACAGAATCCTGATGAAGTGATAGAATATTTGAAAGAAAAATTCCATGGCTGTTCCAAAGAGGCATAACTTATTGTGCTGTGTTTGATTGCTGACTGTAGTTAAACCACGACACATAAGGTACCAGTTTTGCTCCAGTTGTCTCACTACCTTTAAATTATTTCCTCACACATTATATTTTTCTGGTTAATACATGCATATCCAGGACATACAAACTTTATATTTTGAATTACTGTATAACTTCCTAAATTTTAAATTCCTATGTGGAGTTGAAATTTTGGTCATAGATATTGCACATACTAGATTAATTTCCCATAGCATAGCTTTCCTAGTGGCACAAATACTCTAAGGAGCTAATATGCTTAAGGTTTGGTGATGGAGGCATGCATAACTAGTGAAGGGTATGTTTCTCCCAAGATATTATAACCAATTATGAATTCCCCTTCATATAATGTTTTATTCATAGCTAATTCAAATTGCATAAGAACATTGGATTTTGTACTCAAAATATCTGTTTGAAGGCTATACTATTTCTGTCTTCACTCTTGATGTGTATCACCAAAAACGTATCTTTACAATTCTACTCTGGTTTGCACTGGAACATGACAATTTATCTTTTTTCCTTTCTGATTACTAAAAGAACTGAATTAAATTTTTACAAAAGTTAATTTAGGTTATTCAGCTATGTTTTAAAGTATGTTTAAAATTTATTGCAGTCAGACCCCATTGTTGCTTAGCAAAACTCTGCAGTTGTTACTTACTGTCACCACGGCAAAGCAAAGGCCCCAATTTGTAAGCTGCTTCAGAATTTGGTCTGTCAGTATCTGTGATCACAATTTCAGTTACTGGTAGGTGCTCCTTGTAGGAGAGGAATCCAGTATCATTAGTCCTGAAAAGGTAAAATGAAAGTCACAGCTCTCCTAAGTGTTTCTGATAAACATTTAATTATCATTGACACATTTCTGGGGGAAAGGAAATAATTAAATTCTGAAAAAAAAGTGCTACGTAACTCTACGGATGATACAAGCAACTGTGAATACAAACATATGCTTCGGTATTGCTACTGTGATCGTTGGACTGGACTGAAACAATTTCATGGGAAGTGGGCAGTTTTATGGTTGCGCTTGTCTGCATAAGCATAAGAAAACTATTTTTGACATGAATAGGTATGTAACTGGCTGCCTAAGCTGATGTATTTGCCCATGTCAGTAATTTTATGTTGCTGAGGGCATACTGTATCTATAATGGGCTGTCTCTTCATTATGGAATATTAAATGGCTTAGTATAACTTTCAAATAAGTCTAACTTTTTTTTTCCTTTTTCACCTTGACTAAAGTTTAAAAAAATCAAATAGAAAAATACAAAGTCAAGCTGAGTGCAAAGGAAAAGCAGTATATGCTTTTATGATCTCACAGAAAAGGAAATATGCAACCTAGGACTCAGAGGACACATCCAGTACTTGTAACCTTAGAGCAAATTCCTTGTTTAAAATCTTTGTTAACTTAGTGTCAGAACTGAATTTATAAATTTCATAAGCATAGTTTTGTCCCTAATATTGCTTCCCCTCAACCCATTGGAAATATTCAATCACTCAAGACCATTTTGGAAAATTCAATCTGTCATTTCAATCCACTTATAGAATCTTCCCTCTAATGGGCAAAGCAAATAGCTCAGAGACAACAGCACAAAGTCAGAGAGCAGAGGCAATCTGGAACTCACACTGCACAGACATTAAATATGAGACACACACCTCAGCTAGCAAGCTACATTTCTCTTGGGAACTTGATTTGGCTTAGCAACCCCCTCTCCCAGTACACTGTGCACCGGGACTGAGACAATGGGAAGAGATTCATTATTGTGATGAATTAAATTACTGACTTTTTTCTCCCCTCTCTCTTTACTAACATAATCAGTTTTCCATTCTATACAATGCCTGTTTATCTGTTTTCGAGCACTGTGCACACAAATGTACTTATTTTTTTTTCCCCAGGACACTTTTTCTTTAAGTGACGAATGTAAAGCATTTTAAAAAATGTTAATTTTTTATGAGGTGAGATATTGCAGATTTCTAATTTAAAACAGAAAAAAAATCAAAATATCTGAAGTGTTTGCTTCAGTAAAACTATGCTGCAAATAAAGGAAAACTGCAGAGAAACTAGCTTACCACTTCTGCAGAAAGGATTTGCATTTTTGTAGATCTTTAGGAGCAGAATTAAGAAAAAAAAGATCTTTATTATTTTAGACTTTTAAAGACTTAAAGATTTTGATTAGTCAAATAAGGAGTTTTAGAGATAAATCTATGTCCAATCTATGGAATAAGATAGATTTCACTATGAAAATACAATACTAAAACCAAATTTTCAAAACCCCACTTAGAAAGCACCGCAAACAAGCACAGCTTCTACCTACTTTTTCTGCCCTATGAACAATATTGAATCAATCGATTCAAATTGGTAATCTCTAGGGAACCAGATGTAACACTAAGCACAATTACCAAAATAAGTGTAAACATAGCCTCCACAACACTGGATTTCCTGGAATAAGTCTCCACTTAAAATGAAAATTAAAATATCAGAAGTTGATACATACAGAAATAGAAAACAAGAGTCATACTTGCAATGTATTACATTCATAAACACACAGAATTTACTAAAAGTGATTACAGTGAAGACATGCATGTTATCCTCTACTTTATTTACAACTGTGCTACCATTATAAATTAACCTATGTAAGAGACTATGAATTAAACGAATGACAAAACAGAGCAAGTATGTATTACATATACTAGCAACTACTCAAAATCCTATCTTAAAATGAGTTCATCTTTTAACACTTATTTTGCTGTAAGGAATCAAAAATGTTTGTATTTTTGTACAGCACAATAACAGAGAAATACCTAGTGTTCTGTATAGTTTTTAATCTCTTTATTGGAACAAACAGAGCAGATACCACTCTGTGAGATTTACTGCAGATGCAAATTATTTTCCTACAGAAACTTTAGAAGCTTGTGAAGAATTCTTCTTTGGCTAACCCTTTGTTGTATTTTCATTTCTGTATCTGCTAAGTTCCCTGCTCATGATGAGAGAATAAGCATTTTCTAACCAAATTCACTAGTTATTCCTTTAAAGGCAGAGTGGATATCTAGCTTAAGGAGAAAATAATGTATTGCTTCATTTTGTCTACGTGAAGATGTTCCTAAGTACCTTCCTTACATTTTTCTATTTTCAAAAAACAAATACTGATAGGTTTATTAACATGTGTGTACTAACATGCTCACTGAATTGGATTTATATAAGTTAAACATGCTCTACAAGTTTAAAAACTTAGAATTTTCTTCAATAGAAAAAAAATTGTTTGAAAAGTCGCTATCTGCTTTATAAAGTCCTATACTGCACTGGAGATATTATTGAGAAATTTGCATTTGATTCTCTTAAGTGAAAAGCCAGATTCAGATTTAACATTTTAACAGGAACTCATGCCTTATGTTACTTATTTGAATGGGATCATAAATAACATCAGAGAATTTAAAGTACAAGAATCTACACTTCAGAAATCCTTCAATCTTGTTAGAATAGGATTTCACATGAATGCTTCAGCTCACTGAGAGTAAGGGTGCCCAATTCTAATCATCTAAGTTGTAGGTGACAAAAAAAGAGGGTAAAAAGTAAAAATTTTCTAAAGTGAAAAATTATTCTAAAAATTAACTGATATTTTGCCAGAATGTTTTATTTTAACTTTAAATATTTTCAGTATTCTAAAACTAATAACTGATGTTGTACTAAAGAACGTTTAAGAGCTAATGTTTAAGTATATAGCATGCAATATTCTACAAAACTGGAAACTATCTGTATAAAATTAAACCTTTCCGAGAATTCAGAGGGAAAGAACTAGCAATAATACTTAATGTATATAGTTATAATCTTGCGAGAAAATGTGTTCTGTATCAAAGAAGCAGGTGACACTAGGTAATTTAAATTTACAAGAGCCTTGGTGTTCTAAATGTGCTAAGGCCTGTCTATTTTCTTTATTTACTTTCTAGGAAAAAATATTGTGAATAAGTAAAAAGTCACCATTCATCTCTGTCCGCGTCACAGTTGCAGTAATGCTGGGAATCAATGCAGGTCCCTTCTAATCCACAAGCACATTTTTGTACAGCAGGCAAGGAACCTCCCCAGTAAGTTTGTGTTTCATTGGTTCTTCCAATCCACCAGCTTAGTGGCATGCCATCTAAAAGGTAGGTTAAAGAAAATCAGTGCCCATTCTTGTCTCCTACTTCTTCCAGTTTTTCTCATCCATACAAGATTCCAAAAGGTTAAGCAGAGAAAAATCCTCCCTCAAATCTAAAAACTTTAGAAAAAGTTGCAAAAAAAAGGGGAAAAATCCTACTACCTTTATTTGATAGGTGATTGTTCACTTTAATACCTTATTATCAGTTGTTAAATGATTGTCACAGGTTTTTGCTTGCATTAGTGGAAAAGGGAACTCGTAGTCCTTAGCTCAGCCAGCCATGATATTACAATCATTATCTTAAGCAGCCTGTTTATACAATTCATTTTAAAATGATCCATGAAAAAGGAGATAACATCGTCCTAAAAATCAAGGTAGTTACAAGAAGACATCAATTTCAGACCATGGAAACACCAGCAATAGAATGAGAATAGTTACAGAAAACCTATGAAGAAATGGTCTAATTCTGCTACCAAATGTACTACAGAGCACTACTACCCACGTCTGTGACGAACATTAAGCAGTTGAATAGTGGTGTTAATCAGAAATGCTTAAGGACAGCTGTTAGGTCACAGGCACCAGATTGGGAATTTATATACTCAGAGACAGCAGAAATCATGTTAATGGTGGTCCCACAAGCAAGTTCATGTATCCGGTGACCAGGAGTGAAGTTTCCAAGGACTGGTTGTGGTGCATCCAGTTAGTACTTTTTTTGTAGCAAAATGATAAAACTGGATGTTTCTTTAATGTTAAAGTACTGCAGATTAAGCTTAATGATGCTGCCAAGCAAGCACGGCAACAGAAAATATATACAGAACACGTAATAGGTAAAAGATATGAAGCATAAAGATAGGACATCTCAAATGAGAAGGAAGAAGTGTGACAGATGAAAGCAGGGAAGTCAAGGCATGAGAAGAAACCAAGTCCTGCTAAATTATAGAATTTCTTCTTTCACTTCTTTTTGCTGTTGTTGGAGCTCCAAGTTTTCAGTAGCAGGCACCCACAAAGAAATTGAAATTTATTCTAGTCTCAACTTTACTTAGAACTGCCACTGCTTATTAAATCTCACTGTTAGATAAGACCTCTGTTATGCTGACAATCAGATTGTAAACATATTGACTGCATTCATTACCACACAAGTGTTGGCCCAGCAGGCCAAAAAAACAGTGCGAACAGTTTCTGGAAAAGTCAAACTTGCATAATGGCATCAATGTCCAATATCAGTGTTTGTGTTTGCAAGCCATCACAGTAGGAAGAAAACCTAGAGATAGCTTATAAAAAATTTATCAGACAACACTTTAGAAAGCTTCCAACAACTAAGACTGTAAAAAGCAGAATATTGCTGCTGTTTCAACAGCATGTCCTAGCTTTATATTGTAGGCATGAATTAATATTTCTAGTCTTTTTCTAGGCATATTAAGGTGTGTCTAAAAGCTGGTTTCAATTACTTGTTCATACAGCAGGGCAAGGGGAGAGTATTTACTGAAGTGCTGCAAGTTCATACTGATTAGCTCACATTGTTATCCTTACTTTTGTAGAAAATATTGCCTCAGCAAAATAAAGCTATTAATAAAAACAGCTAGAGATTTCTTCATGATCACATAAATGTATTAATTCTTTAATGACATCGTTTGCAAATGCTATCCAAGCTGATTGAATATAGTGTACTCTTAAAATACAGTCAATTAAGAATTACCATGTGGACTACATGTTCCAAAAAATATTTTATGTGACCATCATCAAATTTTGCACTTGTCAGGCATAGCTAATGGAGATTATAAATAGCAGAAGGGGGAGACATTACATTGCATAGGCAACTTGATAATGAATGTATTTGCACCTCGAGTACTGTGTTCAGTTTTGGGCCCCTCACTGCAAGAAAGACATTGAGGCCCTGGAACGCGTTCGGAGGAGGGCTACGAAGCTGGTGAGGGGTCTGGAGCACAGGCCTTATGAGGAGCGGCTGAGGGAGCTGGGATTATTCAGTCTGGAGAAGAGGAGGCTCAGGGGAGACCTTATAGCTCTCTATAACCTCCTGAAGGGAGGTTGTAGTGAGCTAAGGGTCGGCCTTTCCTCTCGTGTAGACAGTGATAGAACTAGAGGCAATGGTTTCAAGCTGCGCCAGGGGAGATTCAGGCTGGACATTAGGAAATATTACTTCTCGGAAAGGGTAGTCAGGCACTGGAATGCACTGCCCAGGGAGGTGGTGGAGTCACCGACCATGGGGGTGTTCAAGAAACGTTTGGATGTTGTGTTGAGGGATATGATTTAGCTGAGAAGTATTGGTGATGGTTGGACTGGATGATCTTTTAGGTCTTTTCCAATCTTGATAATAATTCTGTAATTCTGTAATTCTGCATTTAAAATTTGGATATTTCATTGTGCTTGTAATAAATTAAACAGAACAAACTTATTTCAGTAAAATGTTATTTGAATTTTGTTTCCATATCAGGTATACTTTATTTATTAGCTACGTGAGATTGATTGCTTTTCGTTTGTTTGGTTTTTTTTAATTCTAACTACAAAATCATTCAAAGAATCAGCAAGTAAATACATAAAGGTCATCTTAAACACTATCTTCAGATGATGAATAGATTAAATAACAACTAATTCAGCAAGTCTAAAATTTCAAATTAGATCACTTTTCTAAACTTCTCTCAATTTTTTAAAGCATTTGTATTCCAAACAGTATTCCAGTTTAGCTCTCTGAGTCCTTTAATAGTCTGAGCATTCTAGAAAACTTAATGATAGTTCACACTTACAATTGGAACATCCTTACAAAAATTTCTAACAAAACTTCTAAAGTTTGTGGTACTATATCACACTAAGACACTAAAAGTTAGAGTGTATATCTGCCGGAGTCAGCTGGAAATTATGTATTTTGCATAAAAATAGATGAGAAATTTATTTCCAAAGCTCTCAAAAACATAGAACTAGAATTGTTAGTAACAGTTTTAAATCTGAAATTACTACTTTTAAGAGAGAACAAGTAGTATGTTCTGTGTTCTCTTTTTGCTTTTAAATTGAAAGATACATCTTGACGAAAAAAAAAAATGTGAAAACAAGAAAGGATCTCGAATTTCTTTTTTTTCCCTAGCTGATATCCAGGAGATAAAAGCCAGAAGTGTTTTATGGGACTGTATGACCTTAAAATTTTCAAAAGGTACTAGAATTCTCCCTTTCAATGACATCTGCAAGTTCTAAATTTATATTTGTAGAAAGAAAAAGATGGTAAATTGAGGGATATTTGAAAAAAACTTACTCTCACAG
Source organism: Chlamydotis macqueenii (assembly GCF_036417535.1). Taxonomy (NCBI): domain Eukaryota; kingdom Metazoa; phylum Chordata; class Aves; order Otidiformes; family Otididae; genus Chlamydotis; species Chlamydotis macqueenii. The sequence goes on from NC_141593.1 coordinate 44,936,434, forward strand.
AGACAAAAGCCCAAGGCTTAAAATTTATTGCATTCAAGGACTAAAAATATTCACCAGACTAAAAATATTTTAGCATATATTCACAGAACATTGACTGTTCTCAGTTTAGATTCATCCCAGTTTTAACTAGGGCTCATCTAGGCATTACCAGTTTTGCTTAACAGCAGATAGCTTGAGTGCTGCTAAGACTGTACAGATGTATTTGAGAAGCAGTACTGATGTGGCTAATATGTGGCTAATTCAAACTGAGGAGTGGCATAGAGAGATATAGGCTCTTTAGGAAGGACATGTAGGGGAGATGAGGAGTGGGTGTTGTCCTCTATGTCAGCAACCAGCTGCAGTGCCTGAAGCTCAGCCTGGGGATGGATAAGAAACTGATCGAGAGTTTATGGGTCAAGAGTAAAGGGAGGGCAGGGACAGGCAACATTACAGTGCAGGTTTGCTGCAGGCAACCTGACAGGGAGGACAGAGCTGACAAGGCCCTCTAAAGACAGATAGGAGCAGCCTCATGGTCACAAGCCCTGGTCCTCATGGGGATATTCAGCTACCTCAAAATCAGTTGGAAGGTCAATATAGCAGGGCACAAACAATCCAGGAGGTTCCTGAAAGGAGAGAGGAGAAGAAAGGAAAGGTGTTATGCTGGACCTTATTCTCACTACCAAGGAGCAGCTGGTGAGGAACATGGAGAGCAAGGCCAGCCTTGGCTGCAGTGACCATAAGACGGTGGAGTTCGAGATCCTTCAGGCAATGAGGAGGGCGTACAGCAAGCTCTCTACCCTGAAGACTTCAGGAGAGCTAATTTTCACCTTCTCAGAAATCTGATGGGCAGAGTACCATGGGATAAACTTATGGAGGGAAGAGGAGCCCAAGAAAACTGGTTAATATTCAAGAATCACCTCCTCCAAGCTCATCCTAACAAAGAAGTCAGGCAAAAATGCCAGGCAGCCTGCCTGGATGAATGAGAAGCTCCTGGACCAACTAAAACACAAAAAGGAAGCCTACAGAAGGTGGAAGCAAAGAAAGGTAGACTGGGAGGAATACAGAGAAATTGTCCAAGCAGCCAGGGTCAGGAAGGCTAAAGCTCTGACAGAATTAAATCTGACCAGTGATGTCAAGGGCAACAAGAAAAGCTTCTATAGGTACGCTGGGGATAAAAGAAAGACCAGGGAGAATGTGGACCCTTTCTGGAAGAAAATGGAAGACCTGGTTATTTGGGACATGGAGAAGGCCGAGGCAGTCTATGACTTTTTTTGCCTCAGTCTTCACTGGCGAGAGCTCTAGCCACATTGCCCAAGTCGCAGAAGGTGAAGGCAGGGACTGAGAGAATGAAGAAATGTCCATTGTAGCAGAAGAGCAGGTTCGAGACCATATAAGGAACTGGAAGGTGTACAAGCTTAGGGAACCTGATGAGATGCATCCATGGGTCCTGGGAGAAACAGTGGATGAAGTTGCCAAGTCACTGTCCATCATATTTGAGAAGTTATTGAAGTCTGGTGAGGTTCCCACTGACTGGAAAAGGGGAAACATAACTCCCCTTTTTGAAAAGGGAAACAAGGAAGACCCAGGGAACCAAAGGCCGCTCAGTCTCACTTCTGTGCCTGGCAAGATCATGAAGCAGATTCTCCTGGAAACCATGCTAAGGTACAAGGTAAATAAGGAGGTTATTGGTGACAGCCAGCATGGCTTCACTAAGGGCAAATCATGCCTGACAAATTTGGTGGCCTTCTATAATGGGGTTACAGTGTTGGTGGATAAAGGACAATCAACTGATATAATCTACCTGGACTTGTTCAAAGCATTTGAGATTGTCCCACATGACATTCTTCTTTCTAAACTGAAGAGATATGGATTTGATGGACAGACCACTCAATCGATAAGGAATTGGCTGGATAGCTGCACTCAAAATGTTGCTGTCAATGGCTCAATGCCCAAATGGAGACCAGTGATGAGTGGCATTCCTCACAAGCTGGTACTGGGCCCAGCCTTGTTTAACATCTTTGTCAGTGACATGGACAGTGGGATAGAGTGCACCCTCCGCAAGTTTGCTGACAACACCAAGCTGTGTGGTGCAGTCAACATGCTGGAGGGAAGTGATGCCATCCAGAGGGATTTTGACAGGCTGGAGAGGTGGGCTTATGTGAACCTCATGAAGTTCAACAAGGTCCTGCACATGGGTTGAGGGAAGCCCAAGCAGAAATACAGGCTGGCAAGAGGACATATTGAGAGCAGCCCTGAGGAGAAGGACTTAGGGGTACTAGTAGATGAGCTCAATATGAGCTGACAATGTGCGCATGCATCCCAGAAAGCCAACCACAGCCTGGACTGCATCAAAGGAAGCATGGCCAGCAGGTGAAGGGAGGTGATTCTGCCCCTCTACTCTGCTTTCCTGAGGAGATCTGAGATCCTACCTGGTGTACTGCATCCAGCTCTGGAGCCGCCAATGTAAGAATGACTTGTTGGAGAGAGTCCAGAGGAAGGCCATGAAGATAATCAGTTGTCTGGAGTACCTCTCCTATGAGGACAGGCTGGGAGAGTTGGGGCTGTTCAGCCTGGAGAAAAGAAGGCTCTGGGGAGACCTTATAGCAGTCTTCCAGTATCTAAGGGGGCCTATAAGAAAGATGGGGAGAAACTCTTTATTGGGGTCTGTTGTGACAGGACAAGGGGTAATTGTTTTAAAATAGAGGGAGGTAGATTTAGATTTTCTATAAGGAAGAAGAAATTTTATACAATGAGGGTGAAGAGGTACTGGAACAGGTTGCCCAGAAAGGCAGTAGATGCCTTATTCCTGAAAACATTCAAGGCCAGGTTGGATGGGGCTCTGAGCAACCTGATCTAGTTGAACATCTCCCTGATCCTTGCAAGGGGGTTGGACTAGATGACATTTCAAGGTCCCTTCCAACCTAAGCTATTCTATGTTTCAGTGATTCTAATTCTGTAAATAGCTCTGCATTACAGTGCTGTGCTGAGCAAGATATCTGATCTACACAATTTAAAGGTGATTCAGTCAGGTCTTCTTTAGCTACATTCACTACAGTGATCAGTGTGTAAATATAACCCTAATCTTGCACCACTTACCAAAGTTTTTGGATACCTACATGCACCAAGAATTTGGAAGGAGTGGCTGACGCTCCAGAGGGTCATGCTAGTATCAAGAGGGACTTTGACAGGCTGAAGATAATGGGCTGACAGGCACCTCAGGAAGTTCAACAAGAAGAATTACAAAGACTTGCACCTGGGGGGAAACAGCCATAGACAGAAATATATGCTGACGGTCACCTAGCTGGAAAACAGCTTGATAGAAGAGGGCTTGGGGGTCCTGGAGGACACAAGGTTGAACAAGAGCCAGCAATGTGCCTTTGCTGCAAAGAAGGGTACTGGTATCCTGGGTTGCATTAGGAGGTTGAGGTGTTGCCAGCAATTTGAGGGAGGTGATCCTTCCCCTTCTTCAGCACAGTTGAGGACACACCTGGAGAATTGTGTCCAGTTCTGGGCTCTCCATTACAAAAGAAAGATGGCAGTATTGGAGAGCGTCCAATGAAGGGCCACAAAGATGATTAAGAGACTGAAGCATCTCTTGTCAAAGTATATAAATGCCTGAAGGGTGAGTGTAAAGACTAAGACAGGCTCTTTCCAGTGGTGCCCAGTGACAGGACAACAGGCAGTGAGCATAAACTGAAACATGGAACATTCTTCCTGAACACAAGGAAACACTTTTTCACTGTGAGGGTGACTGAGCACTGGCATAGGCTTCCCAGAGAGATTGCGGAGTCTCCATCCTTGGAGACATTCAAAAGCTGTCTGGTAAAGGTACTGGGCAACTACCTCTAGGTGGCCCTGCTTGAGCAGGTGCATTGGATCAGATGACCTCTAGACTTCTCTTCCAACCTCAGCCACTCCATGATTTGTGATTCTGTTATTCTAAGACTGCAAAGTCATACTCTGTTGCTGATGTGTTTCAGATGCTGAAAACAACATTGATTTTAGTGGATACACTAGGAACACTGGTCACGAGTTCACTGAAAAAAAGTACCAGCATGTATTTTTTTAAAAACTCCACTTTCTTCTCCTTGTAGGTGAGACCTAGACCTTCAAAAGCACAGAGCAATCTGTATCTACAAAGGGGCATCTGCTGCTTCTCTCAGAAACTTTATCTGGTTTTACTGTTATTGTGACTGAATAGGTCAAAGAAGATCTGTCCTTATTAAGTCATCCAGCGTGATCACTACCCTTGAACTAAAAAAGGGCAGATCTAAGTTCTGGTATGTAAAAATCTGATTTTTATTTTAAGGAAGTTATTTAATTAAGAATGCCAGAAAAGATAAGGCAAAGTTAATACATCCTCTGAGCAGTTGTAAAAATGTAGCTTTGGCTGCTTTCAAACAGAGAGGGAAACGTAAACCGTAAGTCTCTTTAATAAGTGTGGTTATTTCATTTCCATGTCACAAAACTCAGCATTGCCTTTTTTTTAAGTGTACTCACTTCAGCAGCCAAGACTGACTATCACTAGGTCCTAGCTTTCTCTTACCTCAGAGCTCTCTCTTTCAGAGCAGACTAAGCCCACTGTTCAGAGGAATGGCAAGTTGCACTTGGTACAGTCTGTGGTAGTATTTAAACAAAGATTTTAGAAAATCTGTAGAACTCACAAGTAACTTTCTCATGCCTATTTACTCCTAGCATTCAAAACTCTAAATTTTAGATGGTTTAGTGTAATTGTGATTGCACGCTTTTAGCTCTCTAAGAAAACCTGTATTTCTATGCAACCTCATTGGATCACACACACACAAAAGGCGTGTTTTATTGTGTTTTGTTTGTTTGTTTGTTTGTTTTCGCTTAATCTATGCAACAATTGATAGACAAAAGAGATTAAAAACTTGAGGAGTACAGTCTTAAAGCCCTCTCCTTGGTGCAAATCGGGCTTTTGAAAATCTAAAAATAACTTTAATTTGGAGTCTGTAGGTGAAAGGGAGTCTCTGTGGGACATCTTAAGCAGTAAGTTAATCATTTATTCTGCAGAGATGTTTTTGAGCAGATATTTCCAGAAAGAATTCTAGTCTAAGAAGTTCAGTGATGTTCATGATGTAATTAAGGAGAATGACTATGTAAAGAAAGACTTTAGAGACAGAACCAGAGACTGTTGCACTCAGAGGCCTACTCTCTGCTTACTAGGAAGGAATGCCAAGAAATCAATTTCAACATTTTCAGAGGTTCTGGTGGACAAGTCAAACAATTTATCTTAGCTTTTAAAAAGACAAAAAATAATGAGATTTTTACTTCTACATTATTTGGAATACTTAGAATGGATTTTCACTATAAATTCTGTTAACAGCAACTCTGTGTCAGTGAGAGGTAAGATTTAAGTAGACTACGTAATTTCATTTTTCTTTAATTACATCAGAGGATCTCCATTCATTTTTCTTTTAAAACAATTATACTTTTGCAAATAATCCATATTTTAACTATTGGGTTTTTTTTTTCCTATGAATGCTTATATGGGACAGTGGAAATTTAATGTTATTGATGCTTTTTGTCAAGCACACACAAGATGTACATTAAGTGTTCAAAAACATTCAGTGACAAACTTCTGCTCATATCTATACACTAAGTTGTATTCTTTCAAAGAGATATTTCCTCTGTAATTCCTTCATTAAAATTTAAAAATACCTGAAAGGCAGACCAACAGGAGCTCTGCTAGTAATAATCTCTGTTAATTTAAAAGACTTATGAGATAAATTAATTTTAAGAGCACTTAATTCTGTGAATGAAGATAATTAACTGACATTTGTGTTTTTCTGGTTCAAATATCTCTTGGCAACTTACAGGAATCTGAGTACTAGATATTTGAAGTAGTCCAGTTCCTGTAGTAGCAAAATGCCATACACTTGATGATAGAAATAAATACCGTTAGTATCCAGTAACACAAAATGCACTATGCAACATAATAAGATCTATCTGCTTTACTTACCTGGCTTATCTAAAAGCCTTGACTTTTTGCAGTGGTAAGCAAGCTCCTGTTCGCAGTGCTCTGCATGGTTAATTGTAGCCTGAAGTTGGTCTAAGCTGGCAGAGTACTTGAAAAACACAGTGTAGGGGTTTTCTCGATTAGCACTTTTGACTCTGGTTAGGTTGGTGTTGTTGTGCTGTATAATTGCCCACGTTGTATCTTTCAAAACACATGTAAAAAGTAGTAAAGAATAGAAGTCGTTGCATAAGTTGGTAATGGAAAGAAAATGCGTGATGAAATCAACCAAAATGTAAGGTGACTTTGATCACAGAGAGTCCTTTTGGGCATATGAAACAGAGACATAAATCACTAAGCAAAAATGAAAACTATTAATCATTGTTTCTATTTATTAATAGATTACTATACCATGACTGTAACAAGTATTCAGCTTGTTATGATTGTTGAATAAGGAAATAGTAAGTGATGACACCCAAATAATTGTCTCCAAAACAAGATCTAGCTTATTTGATAAATCAAAACAAAAGAATAGAAAGAAATAGTACTTACTATTGTTACTTGTCCCAGACTTAAACTGTTGTAAAATAACTGTAAATTCTATCCTAGAATCTATCTAGCTACAGTATGTATATCACTATAATTGGAATTAATTCTGTGTGAGAAAATGACCTACAGTCATTTTCTGTTATACAAAGAAGCATAAGTAGCTTGTCAATAGTGTATTTACTATAAAACTCTGATTACATTTAAGTGAGTTATTCTAACCATCTGGAATCAAATAGTAGTCACTATTTGAAGTAGTATTCAAAACCTGTATTTAGTCAAGGACTAAGAATCACAGCTTCCAAAGTTCAGTAGAAAGTTGCTTCGAAACACCTGACATAATATTAATTCATGGCAACTACTGTGGTATGCACACCTGATTTGGTACTGTAACATAATGAATTACTAGTTCAGAACTGAGAGCTGCATTTCCCTAAAAAGAACCACATAGAGCTCTTAAGTTAACTTTTGGCTCTGCTACTGCTGGGTAAGGCAGCTACTTACTTCATTGCATTGTGTAGACAGGCCTTATGTAAACTGGGGACATGCAAAATATTGCCAAAATATTTTTTCTAGAAGCAGTTGAACTGTGCCTGTAAGAGTTTTTTTTTCAGTGATTCACTAGTAAATATTCAATACTTGAAACTTTATTTCCAGAAAAAACATGTTCCAAAGTAATGCTCTTGTAATAAAAGAGCAGAAAAAAAAATTGAACATAAATACACATACAATTCAAATAATTGAATAACAAACAATATATTGCACGTTTATAAAACATATGTGGTAAGATGTGTAGTCTGCTGTGAAAAACACTTTCTCCAACTTGGAGCCGAGTTGCTTACACTAAACCACAAAACAGTTCAATAGCATTCCAGTTATATTGATACTTCAAATATTCTTTCATTTTAAGTCTTTTAACTTTCTACAGCAATTATGGAATGCATTTTTAGTTGTAAAAACTTACTACAATACAAAACCACACAGATCAAGAAGTGAAATTGACTTTACAATACTTATATGAAGGCATTACTTTAAAAGCTACTAAAGCCATAGGCTAAGTACTATGTATCTACTTCGAGACTAGAAAAATATTTTTTCTTGTACACTGAGACACAGGAAGGGTGAAACTGGCTGGGACCATAGCATAGGAATGCATTGGTCACTCTGTCCTATGGTTTGCACACAAGGAAATGTAACATCAGACCCTCCATGTTCTTCAAAGTATAAATTGCCCTAAATATTGGTGGCTGATAAAGGCTCATGTGATTTTGCTGTTTTGTGCTTTTGCCAAGCCCCTTCATCTATAAGTAGGAAAGCACTGATCTTATCCTGTTTCAACTTCCACTTGCAAAGCCTGTGATAGTCTGACTCTCATTACTAAAATCCACTTCAAGCTAGAGGGGAACAGGCTGCCAGTTAAAGTGAATCTGGGCCAGTCAAGTCAAGCTTAGATTCATGTTCACTGTATTCTTGTATCTTAATGGCCAATGCAACTTCAGTGGACATGAGAAATATGTTTTTTTCTAACTTGTAGTATTGATGATTATATTTCTGATGTTCTAATAGTAGTATTTCTAACTATTTAACACAGTTGTATTTTATTTTATTAGCTTCATATAGGCCACACATGGATGGCATTATAAGACATTTATAGAGATAAAAGAATTCATGGTCACTTAGAGGACAAATATCAAGGTGAGATGCTTATTCAAAAAATATTGTATTAAAAGGAGCCTATTTATGTAACTTTTTATCATTGATTAACAGTTTTGGGTCAAATTATAAAATTTTATTAAGTACATGCTCATGGTGTCAAACAGCTTATGACTGGAAATACAGCAAATTTAAATTTCTTTTTCTATATGCACATGCACACAGACACAAATATATTTAAAGGCTATGCTGACCATAAAAATTAAGACAAACAGGTCAGCTGTCAGACTCATCATCACATTCTCAAATTTACAAAGAAACAAAAAAGCAAGTCACTGCGAAGTTGGTCATCTTAACTGGCAGTGTGGACTGTAGGCTTTTTATTCTGAAACTGACCTCCAAGAATAAAACCAGGGAAAGGCACCTTCCTGCCATCTACCTGAACACAGAGCCCCATGAATGTCAAAAATAAGACAGTGCTGTAAGAAATGTCAGCATCTTCCTTCCCTGCCTCTGAAAACTGGGAGCAAAACAAATATGTAAGATTCATTCTGTCAGGCTGCATCTTGAGACGAAGAAATGATCAAAGAGGTTTTCTTAATGTGGTGAATAAGGAGTGACTGAAGAAAACAGTAACAGCTGTTCATGGACACACAAGGATAAATCAGACATTGCACTGTACCTTGGAGGGTTACACTCAATTAAAAAAATTGTCATCTTTCTGCCATGATTCTTTGGTCTCTTTTAGTCTCACAGGACACTAGGATATTTCTTTTTAAGGGCATGTGCCAATCTGAAGCATGCCCACCATGAGCTAGCACAGTTCACTGTAAAAGTCAAAGTCAGGAGCTGACATAGTAAAAGTAGTTAAATTGCACAGACTGATTGAAATGATGAGAGTTCTATTATTTCAACAGGTATAACAAGTATTCTTTAGATCACTGTGAAAACGGATAAACTCTTTAACAGGGCTTGTGATAGGAGGAGGGGTAATGGTTTTAAAATAGAGGGAGGTACATTCAGACTTGATATAAGGAAAAAAAAAAATTACAATTGAGAGTGGTGGAACACTGGAACAGGTTGCCCAGAGAGGTGGTAGATGCCCCATCCTTGGAAACATTCAAGGCCAGGTTGGATGGGGCTCTGAGCAACCTGATCTGGTTGGAGATGTCCCTGGTCCTTGCAGGGGGGTTGGACTAGATGACCTTTAAAGGTCCCTTCCAACTCTAACTGTTCTATGAATCTGTGAAAACAGACATAACCATGAATTGTTTACACACAAACATCAAAAGCTTATGACAAGATTTCTAAGTCAAGTTCTCAACACATCAGACATAACCTAAATCAAATTCAACTGTAGCTTATTTGTGTAGTTATAACTGTGTAAAATATATTTTTGTCACATAAAACAATGAAATGTTTCCATCATTTTGGCTGGAAAGCAATTCAAACAAACAGAGCTAAGTAAAAAGAAAAGGAAATAAATAAATAAAACAACAATAAATTTCAAAAAGTCATTTAAATGTAAGCTTTATTGAAAGGACATATACCAATAGATATACATAGACAACATCAACTGGTTTGATAAAAAGCAGACTGACCTCAAATTCTCATATCTAAAACTTCTAATGATATAAATGGTCAGATTGAAAGAACTCGGTACAGAAGAGGAGGCAGAGTACCTGAAAGTGAGACTGTGAGAGTCCCACTGGTTGCATTTGCATTCTCCAATAGATCTACTTGCAGTTTAAAAATAGAGGGTTAATATCCATATTCCTCATAAGAAAAGCCAGTTTGAATTACAATTTTTCTGAAGGCTACTCCGAAAAATCAGTAATTTTCTTATAAAACATAACTTATTTCTCATTTACTTAAGTGTCCTCAGGAGGTTGTTACTTCAATGAAAACAAAGCTCCTCCCCAAAAATGAACTAGTATGACATTGTCTCCATAGGGAACATATCGCATTTATGCAAAGCACAAAAGGAACGTAGTGTTACCTGCACAGCCTAAATACTGTTATTATTCTAATTTCTCTGCCTAATTCTTTGCCCAGTATCCTGAGCTAAGGAGTCACCTTGTTGTGCATGTATACATTAAACTCACGAGCTACGGAGGTGCTTCTTACTTGATAACTCATGTTTCAATATAATAAGCATGCATACAGACCCAGCTGTGAATTAAGGCAGTTTATCACCTCACCTGTCATATTACAGTACACAAGAAACGGTCCCAAGGGTCCACTTCCATCTGAATCAATATTGTAAAAGCCTGAAGTGTTCCCTCTGTGCTTATAGGCTTCACATGATTGCTCATAGATGGCTGTAAAAGAACACATTCCATCACAACTGTAATGGTATAATTTTACATTTTATTATTTTATTTTTAAAAAGTGCATGGAGCCTGTTAATGGGGAAAAGAAGCTCTGTGTGTTCACTGCTAAGGAATACAGAAGAAATCACATAATCAAAATTGTACCTTCATTTGAATTTGTAAAGTGCATTCGGTTTTATTTATCAAGGAGATCAGAAGGGGCATTTTCAAGTGTTTTCTTCTGTATTTCAAGCTGGAAACTTCACAGAGGAAAATATGAAACGTGGATGAGTAAATGGTTGTAAATACTGACAGGTAATGTGAATGTCAAGAGTATTACTTAGGCCCTGGTAATTAGATTTTAAGGAAACAAACACTAACTACCTCAACCAAATTAGATTGTTGTTGTTATTACATGAAATGGAAGGCAGGCAGTGTTTCTAGGTGTTCTGATTGTCTCTTGCCATTTTTCTTTTTTTTTTTTTTTTGGCATTCACACTTCTTACTTTTTTTCCCTTTTAAATAGAAGGGCAAATGACTTGTCAGAGACTGCAGTAAAATAATTAAATAAGTAAAGACAAAATGACAGGTCCTTGGTCTCACATCATGTATGCTTTATATCATTCAGGAACTAAAGAACTGTGATGACTTCTTTATGATCAAAAACCTGCGAAAAGGGACTTATGAGGCCACCTCTGTGCTTAAAAAAAACCAGGAACCACTGATGATAACGCCACATTAACCTAACTTCTCGTTTAACCATTATATTGCTATCAAGCAGGCATACTGTTCTGGTCTTTCTTTTCAAAATTAGACTGTGTGCTCTACCAGTTATTATAAAAAATGGAAAACAATCTGCTAAAAGAGCCATTAGATTCAGGAAAAAAATAGTTTTCAATGCTATACAAATAAAACCAAAACTCTGTAATAATTAACAGTCCAGAAGATTTTTATCTATATAAATTCAGGTGTTTGGGTTTTTTTTTAAGCTATAAAGTTCTAGTACAGTAATCCAAAAGAAGTGATGTTTTCTAAAAAGAAGGTTGTTTTTGGAAGAGTGTGATCTCTGTATTTTTTGCCTGATGGTTACTGAGATTATACGGCAATGCCTATCAAAAAGAAAAACAATTCATTCAGATTGCTTACTCTATGAAATATTCAGAATGCATAATTTGTGTAACTTTCAAATGGAATTTTATGATTCCTTACAGTAAATAGTCTTAGTTACATTTAAACATGACAAAAGGGATTCAATTATATTTGTATACAAATATTTTGAAATCAGTAACTTATTTCTAGGTTGATAATAAAAATAATGTTTATTTTAGAATTCAAGGAACATTTTTTTATTTTGAAATTACACAGAAGTGTGATAGCATGGCCAAAAATTATCCTAGGTTCTTGATTTGAAATCATTATTAAAATGACTAAAATAAAGTACTAAAAGTCTTCCATTTTATATCCATAGATACAGCATTTTATTAATCATGAGCAAACATTCTAGAAGGCTTTTATATGTATTTTTGACAATGAATAAGAGTTCAATAACTTTTATCACATTATTACATTTCCCATGGAGTCCTAATCATTAGGAAACCATGGCCTCCATCTGTCCTCATACAAGCCATCAGTTGATTCAAAATATGATTTGTCAAATTATAATGAATCAAATCACCTTCATCTTCACTTTGGGCTTGTCTTAGTTTTATATTATACACTGTTCAAAAACATCTGTACTATTAGCAACTAGTACTAGCAATAGTACTAGTACTATTAGTACTATCTGTACTTTATTAATGCAAATTTTCTTAAAATTGTTATTTATGCCACTGTGTTCTTTACAACTGAGGCATAGATTCCTCATCCCTGGAAACATTCAAGGCCAGGTTGGATGGAGCTCTGAGCAACATGATCTAGTTGAAGATGTTCCTGCTTTTTGCAGGGACAGTTGGACTAGATGACCTTTAAAGGTCCCTTCCAACCCTAATTATTCTATGATTCTATTACAGGAAAAGTTATCACTGTTATTGACTCTGTACAAGTAAGATTTAATAGGCAACCTTCTAAAATGATTTCTAAAAAAATCCCAGGTATGTAGACATAGATTCTTCTCATACAATCTGCCAACAAGGATTGCATAGCTTTTATAAGGGCAATTTGTATGGACAGAATTTTCAATCTGATCATTAAGGTGGTCTTTGGATTTTTTAAAAAAGTTTCCTGTAAAGTTTCATAAGGGTTTCTAGTTATTAAAAGCATATAATGAAGGACAGAGTAATGATTTACTCTCTTCCAAGAACATGCTTAAAGCAGTACAAATGTGGAGCATCTCCTGCTAAATTAGATAAGTTACTTTCAATGAGGGTTTTGTTTTTTTTTTTAATTTCTCCTAATCTATTCCCTGATTCAATAATCTACATAAACCCATATTTAGGGCTTAGCATGTAAAGACCTTTGCACATGACTGTAGTCCCATTGTCTCTAAAAGAAATAATATTAATTGTTGTGATGAATAGAGATGAATTAAACACGTCTAAATTATTTTCTGATTCGGAAAGTGGAATTATATGGATAGAAGAGGATACTACTGACCACCTCATGTAAATTGTGAAATAGAAACAGATAAACATTAGTTTTACTGCAACAGATTTTGAATTCTCAAGGACCTTCCTGGAACCAACTTATGAATATTTACATGACTGAAAAAATTTCTAATACAAATGATCAAGACAAATATATATTTTCGTGGTGAAAAAAATAAATTAGAAGTAAAAGCATAGTCAGAAAACATCTTAGACTTACGATGGTGGCAAGTAGCTCCTTTGTAACCAGTATTGGCACAGTTGCAGTAGAAGCTGCTCCAGGACTGTGAGCATTCACCACCGTGTTCACAGTAATTAGGCAAACACCTAAAATGAAAAACAAAGAGCATCTGCACTCTCTTTTCTATTCATTTACATGTTACTTGTATTTATGAAGGGGTGCAAAATCATGGAAAAGAAGTCTTCAAGCTCATTGGGGAAGATGTCAACACGATTACTAGAAAATTGAAAGAATTTCCCTTCATCTGTCCCTCTATTATTTTTTTTACTATAATAAATATATTAATTATGCAATAAGCCTGTGAGAACAAAAAATATTGTAAGATGCATAATTGTTACTTATTACCATTCATATATCTGTAATTCACTACAGGTTGATAAACCAATGCAAGGTTTACATGCAGGAAATTCACTGGCAAGTTTTGCAACTAATAGGATTTCTTCAACAAGATGTGTTACAACAAAGTGGCATCATAACAGATCTCTTTCTATTCATCTAAAAATAACAGAAAATATTTTTTAAAATCACATAACAAATAAAATTGACCATAGTACCTGAGAGCTATTTCTTATTCCAAAATAGCGATTACATTCTGTTCTAGAAAGAGTGAAATATTCAGTATGTCAGTTCCACCACAAGAGGAACTAGTAAAGCTAGTTTTCATTCTGGTAATATCAGCAAAAACCTAAAGAATTTTCGTGGCTTTCTTCTGGATTTACAACGGTTGCAAAGAACATTTGCCTATAACTGCTTAATGGTTAAGAGTGAAGCAATATACTTAAGTATAAAATATTGCACAAGATTAAAAAAGGTAAAAGTTATCCTTTTTATAAACACAGCTGAAAATATAATGAAATACAGCGGCACATTTTAACCAATTATTAACCAGCTTTTCACCTGAGAAATTAGTTAACATTCTAATTGCAGTGAGTGTATGTGCATATATATGAGTATGTGATACAGCTCAGGAAGTATAAAAAGGCTTTATTGTTGATACTATCCACAGAAAAAAAAAAGATAACAAGTCCACTAATATTCACAGAATCTTAAAATACCTTTTATTTCACTCAAGAAATCTTAGGAGGGTATTAAATTAGGATTGTAGAAAGTCCAGCAGTTTACACATCTGCCCTATGAATAATTCAGGACCTTTACACATTCACTCCTCCTGACTCTCAGAGAATTTTATCTTCCTTTCATGTTTATAAACAAAGATAAGCAGAGGCTTTCAGAGAAAGGAAAAGAAAAAAAAAAGTAGCAACAGGCAGAGGAAGTAAAGTTATATAGGTCACCTGTTTCACCTGTTTTAAAGGTAATAAGTGACATTTTTTTTGCCAGTGAAAGAGCTGATCTTGTATCTATTATCTCACTCACAGAACATATTTCTAAGACAAGTCTGTAGAAGATATATGTCTAAATGAACTCTAGTTTGGAACATAGGAATGAACTTTAAGCACTGGGCTTACAATTACTTTGATATTAAGAACTTTGTTTGAAGGACTTGAATAAATGTGCATAGTAATAATTCTTAGAATAAATGCTTAATTTTGCTTTCTATGGCTATGACTAGTCATCAGTTATTATAGACATACATGTCCTCTAACATAACTGCCATTCAGGACTTTCAGTGCATCCTCTGACAGCTGCTCTGCTTCTATGTATTTCAGTCATAGTTTTTCTTGTCTTATTCCTTTTCAATAAAGACATCATTATCCCTGAACTGCACGTGATTTACATGTTCTTTGCTTGTATTGACTCCCTGTCCATATTAATTAATCTTTGTAATAGTGTTCAGAACATGAAAAACTTAGATGAAATTGATGATGCTTGAAGCAACTTTCATAGAAGTGAAAAAAAAATTCAGAGTACAATTTAAATCTGCCCTCTGTTTCAGAATGTATAATAGAAAGTAGCTACTAGGTACACCAAAATTAAGCTATAATTATATGCTGTGACCTTACCAAAAGTAAGAATTAGAACAGTGATTTCTATGAGAAAACTTATCTTCTAACAAAGAGTATTTCTAATATTAGAAAAAAAAATATTTCTAATACTTCATCTGTAAAAGGTGATTTTTGGATTCATCATCATATCTGTTTCAATCAGAAAAAAAAAAAAAAAACAAAACAAAAAGCCAGTTGATTAAGCATTTACCATGTAACAGTTATCATATTGTAGAATCATAGAATGGTTTGGGTTGGAAGGGACCTTAAAAATCATCTGTTTCCAACTCCCCTGTCATGGGCAGGGACACCTTCCACTACACCAGGTTGCTCAAAGCCCCGTTCAGTCTGGCCTTGAACTTTCCAGGGATGGGGTATCCACATCTTCTCTGGGCAACATGTTCCTGTGGCTCATCACCCTCATAGCAAAGAATTTCTTCCTTTTGCCTAATCTAAACCTATCCCCTTGCAGCTTAAAGCCATTACCCTTTGTCCTATCACTACATGTCCTTGTCAAAAGTCCCTCCCTAGTTTTCCTGTAGGGCCCCTTTAGGTGCTGGACAGCTGCTAATATTTGATAACAAACTTTTAAATGATGACATCTAAAAATGATACATGATTTAAAACAAAGGCAGTAGGCTAATAGTAATAATAAACTAACATTCAAAGGAGAGCACTGATCCAGAATATGAATATATTTTTGATAAAAAATGAAAAAATAAGAAATTCATCTGCAAATTATCTGTTAATCACATTTTTTTTAATACACTATCTACTTATCATGGTTCCAAACTATGGCTAAAAGATATTTTGAAAAGAACAACTATTTGCTGCAATTTTCATTATTTTTCTTTCTTCAGTCTCCAATGATTAAAAAAAAAAAAAAAAAGAGACAGAAAAATATTTGAAAACTACCCTGGTGCCAGTGTCAT
Source organism: Chlamydotis macqueenii (assembly GCF_036417535.1). NCBI lineage: Eukaryota > Metazoa > Chordata > Aves > Otidiformes > Otididae > Chlamydotis > Chlamydotis macqueenii. Next base: position 44,952,599 of record NC_141593.1, read on the forward strand.
TTTTTTTTTTACATATAAAACCATTTATTCTGTTTTTTGTACAACACACTGCTGCCAGGACATCAAAGGCAGTAACTCCTCCTACCAGGAGCTGGGTAGGACTTGATGTAATTATGATAGATTCATCTGGTACTCCCTCCTCAGAGACTAAATGTGCTAACTGTGTAAGGCATTTAGAATGACACTGTGTCCTGTAAAGTTATTTTGTCAGTGGTTTATGTATAATTAGTAGCTATTAAACCAATATATATTGATAAAGCTGAGACCTGACGAGAGAAAATATATTAATAAGAAATATATGAAGATAATTATTTGCATACCCAAGAGGTATATAAGCAACGGAACAATATAAAGATATTAAATAACGAAAAGGCTAAAGAAGAGTAATGTCTGGAAAGAGTCATAATAATTTAAGCAGAGGAGGATGAATTGGTACATTCATGGAACTGAGAAAATATAAAATAGGAAAATGATAGGGGTTTTTCTTTGTTCAAAAAGAAGAACATGTAATAAATTATATCTCAACCAATAAATGTATGATTAACCAACGATCAGTCAATGAGGATTTTAAACCCGATAAAGTAAAAAATACTCTATATAAGTTAAATACGTTTAGATATATAATTATTTTCAGTTTATTTATTATTGCATATTAATTCAGATCACTATGCAAACATTAATTTTCATTTGTGTTCATGCACTTTAAATATGTAAACCTGTTACATATAGTGGGCCATTGTTTCTACTAAAAATGTCATCAGTAACTCCAGAAATTGGGTCATGCTTCACTATTGAAATTGGACATGCAAAGACTTTCATAAAGACTCCAAAAGGAAAGAATTGGTTTGTTTGCCCTCAGCAGTAGGGGGCATATATATCATTGGGAGCACAGTAGCCAAAATGCTGATTACTTTAGCTTATGTCAATCAAAGACACATAGAAATCATTGTAGGAAGAAAATACTTTCTCTCAAATAATACGGTGCACAAGATGATACAAGATACCTATTAGAAATTGTTTAATATACCTAAGCAATTTTAATATTGGCAAAGAAGAATGTATCTTATCATCTGGGATTTATGGTGAGATGTAGAATTAGTCTGATAAAGAGAAATGTGAAGTTTGTTCCAGATTATGAGCTGCACATATCAAATGGAATGAGACTGTGTAAGGAAACTGGAAAAAAAGCAGTCCCTGGACTAAGCTAGCACAAGATCACGAAGGATTTTTAAAAAATCAAATAATTTTAACCCCAGTTACTCTAATTTTATTTACAGTGCATTGAAATCTAACTGCTGTGCTATCTATACTGCATTTATTCTAAACTTTTGAAGTCTTATGAAAGCAGCAGCATGCCATTTTGTAAGCCTTCTGTTGTCATCAAGTCAGTACTGGAAAGAAAATATTCAAATAAATAAATAAATAAATAAATAAATATTATTTTCTTACCTGTCTATGATGCCACATAAATCTATCTGAAGGTCACTGAAATTGCCAAAAATATTTTGCTGAACTGAGATCATATCCACTGCTTTGTTACCAATGGAAATGAGTCGCATGCATCCTTGAAAACCACCAAATGAGGTATTACATTCAGAAATGTTTGCACTGTTAGGGCAGCCTGAAAGAAGCATAAAACCTCGAGTTGAAAAAAATATTTTATTGAAAAATTTATATATTCCAACAGTAGATTGAACTTTGATAAGCTGCAGATGTTGCAAACTTTGTGAGTGGAAGACTTTAGCTAGAAGCTGTTCTGATCAGGCATGGTACTGCAACTGTAAATAAATATTTCTGTGTAGTCTTACTGTTTTTTAAGCATCTGCAAAAACATCACTAAAAAATTGCCTAAAGGATAAGCCAAGCAGCATTTCAAAGTAATAGCAGAATAAAGTTTTGAACACATTGACTGACTGACCTTAGTCACAAAATATTAGGTTACAGTACCAGGTGCACATGATTTGGACAAGTTTTAAGTCACAACTGAAGTAAAATAGGACAAAAATTAGTTACTAAGTATAGCAATTTTAATTTATCAGGCTGTCCAGAAGATTCCAGAAAGTACTGAAGACAATTTCTTGATGCAAGTCATCAATGACTCAACTAGGACAGATGGTCTGTTGGACCTGTTACTCATAGAGAAGAAAGAAATGGTTGAAAATGTGAAGGACAAGTACAGCCTTGGTTGCAGCAAACATGAGGCTATGTTTATGATCACAGAGAAGACAGCAAGAAAAGACCTCAGAATTATAACCCTGGACTTCAGAAGAGTTGATGTTGGTCTGTTCAAGACCTGTTTTAAGGACCCCATTGGAAACTGCTTAGAGAGCAAAAGGGTATTTTTCAACAAAAAGCTCTTTGGAGCATAAGAACAATCCATAGCAATCTAAGAATAGTTAAGTAAGTGTGGTGGAAGGCCTAAAAACATAAACATGGAGCTCCTGAGTAAGTGCAAACACAAAAAGAAAGAACGCAAAAGGTGGAAGAAGCGACATGCAATTTGGAGAGGAATACAAAGACATTACTTGAACGTCTAGGAATGCAGTTAGGAGATCAAGACCTCAGATGGAGTTAAAACTATCAAGGAAGGTGAAGTGCAACAAAAAGCTTTCTACAGGTACAACAGCAGCAAAAAGAACACTAAGGAGATTATGGGTGCACTGCTTCATGGGGCAGGGGTCTTAGTGACAAGGGTCTTGGGAAGAACTGATCTGTGCAAGGCCTGTTTTCTTCAGTCTTCACTGGTAAAACTAATCCTTAGGCTTCCTATGTCCTAGCAGAGTATGAAGAAAAGAAGTAATAGCCACAATAAAGGAAGAAAGGGTCGAAGTGGCTCCTGAGGGTGCTGCAGGAGCTGGCCAATATCATTGTGACAATTGCCATTGTCATTGTGAAGCGATTATAACTTATATTATATTTGAGGATTATAATCCTCAAAAGGTCTTGACAATTTGGTGAGCTTCTTGACTGGAAAAGGCAAAAGTTGCATCCATCTTCAAGAGAAGCAAGAGGGAGGGCACAGGAAACTAGAGGCCAGTAAGCCTTACCACAGTCCTTGGAGCAAATCCTTTTAGAAGCCATTTCTAAATATGTGAAAGACAAGAAGGTAACTGGGTAACTTTAGCTTCAAGGCTAATCATGCCTGACCAAACTCTTTGGGTTTTTTTTGCTGAGATGGTGGGCCTTGTGGACAAAGGAAGAGCAGTGAGGATTGCATACCTTGACTTCAGCAAAGCCCCTAACAGTTTTCTATAGTTGATTTATTACCAGATTGACAAGATATGGGTGGGATAAGTGGACAACTGATGATACAAAGGCCTGCTGAAGGTCAGTGAACAGAGGGTCTTTCAGAGATCAGTACTGAGAGTGATAATGCTGTTTAATGATGAGAAAGAGTGCACTTTCAGCAAGCCTGTGATGGACACCAAACAGGGGGCAGGGCCAAATGTTGGAGCACAGAGCTGCAACTCAGAGGGACCTGAGCAGGCTGAAGAAATAAGCAGACAGAAATTGCATGAAGTTGTGTAAGAACAAGTTTAAGGTCTTTCATCTGAGATAGAAAAAGTTCATGCAGCTATCCAAGCTGGAGGATAACTGCCTAGATTCATAGAGAAAGGCCTGGGGTTCTGGTGGCCAACAGGTGGACCAAGAGCCAGGAACATGCCTTGGCAGCACAGAAGGCCAATGGTGTTCTGGGCTGTATTATCAAAAGAACAGTCAGCAGATCTGGGGAAGTGGTCCTTCTCTCTTCGTGGCACTTGTGAGACCACATCTGGAGTGCTGTAGTTCCCCAGTACAGGGAAGACATTGACATCCTGGAGTTAGTCCAGCAGAGGCCTCCAAGATGGTCAGGGAGCTGAATGCACAGGGTGTATGAGGAGAAGTAGGGACAGCTGGGCCTGTTCAGTCTTAAGAAGAGAAAAGAAAGCTATTTGATATGATACGAAGAAGATGGAGTTAAACTTATTCCAGAAGTGCACAATGATGGAACAAGAGGCAAAGGATAAAAGTAAAAAACCTGCAAATTCTTATCAGACATTAGCAACAAGTGTTTTTACCATGAAGATGATCAATATGAGAACAGTTAGCCCAGAGGAGTTATGAGATTTCCATTCTTGGAGATGTTCAAGGTTTGAGTGGTCAGAGCCCTGCACATTCTGATCTAATCAGACTTGTTTAGAACAGGGAGTTGAACTAGACAATGTCTGGATATCCTACCCAACCTATGAATAACATTCTGTATTTGATATTGTGGTTTGTCTATTGTATTACTATCTTGAAATGCCTTGTTCACTGTTTGCCAATTAATTAAACATTATTAATAAACCAATAAATTGCTTTGCTCCAGATTTGATTTAAACTATGTCCATTGAGCAATTTTTCCCAGTGGCAGCTGAATACCGTATGACAAAATATGCTAAATGTTTTTTTTTTTCACTTTGGCTTTCTTCCAAAGGGTAATATTGCCTCTGGAATGATGCATAAGGGGCATTCTTTGATCTTAGTCAAAGCATACTGCATTGCAGTTCACAGCATTCAAAGACATTCTTGTTTCATGCTGTTAGGAAGCAGTGACTTTTAAGACACTTCTCTATTCCACAGAGCTAATGGCTAAAGTCCTGAAAAGACAATGCAGAGGTTTACCATACAGGAAAGCAAAATGACAGTGGAAGCTAGCAAATCTATTCAAATGAGTGAACAACAACAGAAATAGTACAGATATGTTTTTAAGAAGTATAAAATAGAAAATTAACTAAAACTGAAATTAAATAAGTAAATAAATTATCAGTGTGTTTTACTCTGGTGAGGAACCAAACTGTGCAAAACTGTTATTACCTTCTAAAGGAATGTTTGTTATCTACTTGGTTTGTTGCTTTAAGAACAACAAATCCACGGACTTGCAAAAGTCCAAACAGGAGCACAGTAACTTTTCAGTACCACACACGGTTACATGAATCAATTACAGGTCTAACCACATTCTTTACAGCATTGTACAATAAAATGGTAAAATAAATTCTGTCACTTCTGGTTAAAAAATTGACGCTCATTTGAGAATGAGATACTTCCAGTGGAGTTAATATTAATTAAAAATAAAAATAAACCCAAATAAAAAGTTTACAGCTTTTACACGTTACTATTCTACAGAATAGTGCCTCAGATTTTTTTTTTTTGTATGTCTGTCTTTTAGAAGTTATCTTCTATTTCTGTTAGAGAAAAGCAACAGAATTAATATTAATGAAGCTGGGATTCCATAAAATTGTGGGCCATATATTAACAATAGGAAGAAATCCTTTAATAGTGAAATTTAACCTATGTGCTTATCACAATATCAAATAGTCTCTTTTGCCCTTATATTTGCAATGAGTTATTATGCCGAGAACTGAGAAAGCTAGTATACCCTGGACAGCATGACTAGTAATTGTGCTGACATAATACTAAAGTATTTACATGTTTATCACACATTTTCCCAGCTATGTATACACATTTCTTGCATACTTTGTATTCATTAAAATGAGCAAACTAACTGTGTCCCCAGGACACCTCTCCTGGAAGGCTGATATTCATGTTTTAACAACCAGCATGCAGAAACATGGTAAATATTCATATATCTTAGAAAGAAAGTCAAAATGCATTGTCTGCATTTTCACAGTAGTGTATGAAATAAAATTTAATAAACCATTTTCTAAAGTCAGAAACCTTCTAATAGTTTTCCACAAGTTTGTGCAACATGCACGAGCTGCTGATTTCAGCTATAAAGCTGGTATCAGAGAAGCTGAGGGGTGGATATGCAGTTAGTACTTTCAGTGTTTTTGGAATTAATTTTTATGCTCTGCCTCCCAAAAGATAAATAGAAATGTCCTGCTATAATTGAATATGCTGCTTTTTGCAAATGCTGACATCCCTCTTGATCTGTTTACCTGTGCCATCAATCCTGCAATGGTGCAAATCACCTAATCAGAGATGTGGGAACCTGAAGCAACATGCTTATTCAAGGTCAATGTTCTCTATCTTTCTCTGATTACCAGCCAGGTCAAGGGGCATCTTTAGTAGAGAAGGCTAGATGCCTGGTGTGAAAAGTCACACGGATGCTCATGCAGCAGTTCCTATATTTACTATCTATTTGTGAGCATGAGATTTATTTATTACCTGTTGTTTCAAGGGAACTGATCTGTGGACAATGACTTGGTCCATACTTGTTTAGGGTTTTATATGTATTGTTCAGTTTTCTCAAAAATTTGAGAATTGTTAATAAATAGCTCAGTTATGAATTCCTAAGTTACTACGAGATGAAGCATTAAGCTAATGTTGAATAATGCATTCAGATGCAGTTTAACATTGCTGTTATGTAGTCCATTCCCAACTGGTTTAGCTTCATAACAGCCTGCTCAACAATATCAGTAACAATATGTGTGATTAATGACAAAATCACTTGGTGACAGATAATTGTCAATAGGGAAATGAAAATATCTAAACATCTTAGGCACAAGTTATATTCTCCAAACACAGGAAAGTAGTGTCACTGTATTTAAAAACAAACAAACAAACAACGAAAACCAACCACCTAATGCTATATGGTATATGATGTAAAGACGGTATTTGCACAAGTAAGCATTCACTTAAGGTAACAACTTGACATTATCTCAGTGGAAGGTTCTCACAAAAAAAAATTAATTTAGCAACACAGTAAGTTTGCAGCAAGAGAGACCTTAGTGTGTTTGTACGATTGTCAGCCAGACTATATTCAATTATCAGAACACGATACCAGAAAATGATGTTCTAAAACGTGACCAAGGATTTAGGGTGGTAATTTATTCTACCCAACATCATACTTTTTAAGGAAACATAAACTCAAAAACATCATAGCAGTGCCTGAAAACCAGATCCTTAGAACCAGAGAGGTATCCGAGCTAGGAAAAGAAGACTTGAGGCAAGCCAAATAATTCTTGCCATTTGATTAGCTATGTCAGGAAAAATTGATGTTTAACTGTGGGATACTGACAGCATAAATAAACAAGATATTTCACCTCCAAAGTAGAGAGCATCTTGTGAATAAATCTGCAGAGGTATGGAGGCATGAGCCAACGAGGTCACATCATTGTCCACTGTTACACTGATGTGATTCCTTTTGGCAGAGAAGGACACAGAATGCCACTCGCCATTATTTAATCCAGCACCTAGAAGGAAAATAAAAATCAAAACAAAGTATAAACATCCATTATTTGTTATACTACCTGAATATCACAGACTTAAAAGGAGGAGAGACTGGTAGAGCGATCATAGCCCACTTAAAAAAAATCCAAGTGATAACAAAAGAGAAAAAAATGAATAAAGAATACAAATCACTTTTGTGAAGACAGAATCTTTGTCCATTCCTTTGCTTCACATCTGATAGAGAAAAAAAAAATACTTCAGTGAATAAGCCTTACTGTTTTAATACTCCTAATTATCAGTAATAACATCCATTTAATGTTGTGACTATGAAAAGTATCCTCTCAGTCTAAGGAGGTTATCATTAAGATCTTATTGTGATGGCTGATACAGTATTTTACACATAATACACATTTTTACTGCACTATTACAAGGGATTTCTTCATGTTTTAAAATCAAAGGTAGTTATTATATTACAAACCAGTAAAACAGCAAAATCCTGTAAATGCTAAAATCTTCAGCAATTGTCATGTCAATGTCACAAGTGTTTTTTTTTTTCAGTTGTCACTTTTATTGGAAATGCACAGGAAAATTTTCTGAGAGTTTAGCCTCTAACACCAATTTACATTACCTCTGGCCGTGTAAGTGTAAGGTGCCGCAAAGCAATAAACTTAAAGCCCAGAATCTGGAAAGCACTTACATATATATGTACACTTAAATAAAATTTATACAGGGCAGTATCTAAGCACATCATTATCTTTAAGAAGTGGTTTAAGTCAATCCTCTTCTGGAGGATTCTCTCTTCTTCAGAACAGAGATACTTCTTTCAGTGAAGAACAAAGAATACAATCTTCGATTTATGTAAAGTCCTTTCTCAACTGTAGAGTGCCTATGATTTGTGATTTGTGATTTCCCTCTTGAAATTTCATGTATTTATATATTGCTCTCTAGATTGTGTTGTATATTCAACAGAAATAGCCCACCAGTTAACTGATTAGATCAAAGAGAAGGAAAAGAAATAATAGAAAGATGAGAAGGTTCCGATAGCTAAATTACATTATAACTAGGAAGCATTTATTGTTAACTACCACAGTCTAAACACAAGATCAGCATACAATCAAGAGATAAAGCTTAGAATCACATTATAAATTCAGATAATTTATCACCTAGAAAATAACTCTAATATATTTAATATAATATTAGTCTTATACAGCTTTTCTATTATTTGTTTCCTTACTTCAATCACTATATTTATTAGAGACCGCACAACAAGAAACCTTATCCTTTAATGATAATAACATTTTGCTTTATCCCCAGCCTCAGAGGAATTACATAAAAGTTACGGCAGATCTTCTTAGCTCTGTGTTGCAGTTTTGGGAACAATTCATCTTTCTAATACAACAGTAGAAGCCATAGGGCCGTAGTCACAGGTCTTCTGATACCAGTCTGGCCATTACTTACTTTGGTTGCAATCTTCTATGAGAAGCAACATTTGATTTTGCTAATAGGAGAAGTACACTTACAGTCAGAGTAAATAATTAGCATTAAGACTATCACTAATTTTCTGGGTAAACAGGTGTATTTTCTACTCCTATAAAACTCCATCGTTATGATATTTATAGAGATGGACTTTTTACTAAAGTAAAAATTGGAAATCTTATTGCACACAATATAAAATAGTATTAATGCTATTGCAACTGACTACAAAAAGGTCACCTGTGGAGGGGTAATCTTCTGGTAGCAAAGACTTGCATAGCCTTACGAACAATGCAGAGGGAGTGACTAGAGTTTCTATATATTATCAAGATGTCGAACTACTCAAGAAGTCCTTCACACTGATTGCAGTTACTATAACTTACAGTGGCCTTAACATATATTATGTTAAGGCTGGCATACTACTGAGCTGAGGATCAAGAAAATGCCTTAAAGGCTAGCCACCTTGGCTCCAGTTATAAATAATTAGGTGATATGATGTGTAGCAGATATTAAAAAAACAGAGTAGTCAAAGCATTAGAAAAACAATATTGCTGCCTTGCAATATCATGGTCACAGTTGAGTCACATTGTATAATGAACTTTCGAGACTTAAGGAATACTATTATTTATCTCTCCTATTTTTTTAGTACTATTTTACAGCAAGAACTGATCAAATATATTGAAAGTTTTTACTAACTTCAAACAAAAACCAACAAAAAATCACAAACAGATAAAGCATCAGCATACAATCCTTTATAGGATTGTATAGGTCCTTTATACCACTGTGAACCCCAGTGAACTACACGTTTTCATCAAAGAGGTAATAGGTATGCTAAAACAAATATGAATAATGTATTTTTTAAAGTACAGAAAATTAAATCTGAGAAAGTTTTTTTTTTCCCAATTCCCAGTAATAAAATTAGTTTCCTTCTGTAAATCATTGTAGAATTATCCCTCAATAAGGAACTAGATTGTAAAATATACCTAGCATATAACATCAATTGTCACACTGCATTTTTAAGATTAGCCATTTCAGAAAATAATTTTGTAAAAAGGAATTCTTTCCCTGCTTACTTATTTCCCCCTTTCTAGCCTCCATCCCCAGCTACCAAAAGCTCCAGCTTCTTTCACCTCATCTCTAAGATTAAACAAGGAGTTACTTTATTTGTAGAGGTACTTCAAGTGAATTATGTTTTCCTCAATCACATCTGTGCAATATTTCTGCTATCTCTTTTCTTTTAGCAATTGAAGAATCATAGAACCATAAAATAGTTTGGGCTGGAAGGGGTCATATGAGATCGTCTACTCAAATCTTCCTGCCATGTGCATGGACTTCTTTTACTAGAATAGGTTGCTCAAAGCCCCGTACAGCCTGACCTTGAAAACTTCTAGGGGTGGCACATCTAAATATTTTATTTCAAATGTTACAGGGATAATTATTTTAATTCTCAGTTTTGTGTCCTGCTTCATTAACTTCTTGTTCTGTGAGAAAATCATGTTCCAAATATTGTAATATTTTACTGCCTAAGTAGGTAAGAGACTGCCCTAACATAAAGAATGAGATTGAATTAATGAGTGAAGTAGAAAAATCTTTTTGTTACTGGAAAGTTATATTTATTTTGCACTTTTTTATTTGTTTACAGTAGTTCATCTACTATACCAAATGATTCTGGGATGGATGATTGTTCTGGTTTTGTTTAGTGAGGGGGGGCCTAAGGTGGTAGCTTCTGTAGGAAACTGCTAGAAGTTGCTCCCCTTTGTTCAGTGGACTTGGCTGGGCCTAGGGCGGACTCGCTGCTGGCCAAGGCCGAGCCAATTGGTAGCAGAATGTCCCGTGATAACGCCTCTGCAATAAGAAGGGGAAAACAGGAAAAAATAAGGGAGAAGATGTGAAGCAGCTGAGCAGGGGCAGAGAGGGGGAGGCGTGAGCCTTGTGGGCTTTGCAGGCCTCACCCTCTGGCTTCCCGCTGGGCAGCCGACTGGGCCCAACTCGGCCCATCCCGGCTGCAAGAAGTGGAGAGGAGATGAGATGTGAATAAGATGTAAAAAGGATCCTGAGAGGTGTCTGCCAGCCTGTTGTGAGGAACGGCTACAGACGCCAAGTTCGGTGTAGAAGGAGGGGGAGGAGTAATGTGGCTCCTGGCCAAGATTCCTCTGCAGCCTGTGGTGACGACCATGGTGGAGCAGGTTGTCCCCCTGCAGCCCGTGGAGGTCCATAGAGGGGCAGAGATCCACCTGCATCCTGTGGAGGACCCCACGCCGGAACAGGTGGATGCCTAAAGGAGGCTGTAGCCCGTGGAGGGCCCGCTGGGGCAGCTGTTCTGAAGGGACTGCACTCCATGGAAGAGATGACCCACGCCGGTGCAGTTCCACGAAGGACTGTGGCCCGTGGGAGGGACCCCACGATGGAGCAGGGGAGGAATACAAGGAGTTCTTCCCCTGACGATGAAGTAGCGGCATAAAACAACACCTGATGAACTGACCGCAAGCCCATTCCCTCTTCCCCCGCCATGCCGCTCGGAGGGGGGAAGGTAGTGGAGATAATGTTAAGCCCGGGATGAGGGAGGGGTGGGGGGAGGTTATCTTGTTCCCTGTCTCATTCTCCTGCTAGTTTTAGAAATAAATGAATACTTTTCCCCAGGCCGAGTCTGTTTTGCCCGTGACAGTAATTTTAAGGATTTCTCCCCATCCTTATCTCAAACCTTGAGCCATTTTTCTTGTATTATCTCTCTCTATTCTCTTCGAGGGTGGGGGGAGTGAGAGAGAGACTGCATAGTCTGGTCCGGATCAGGGCTGAACTAAGACAATGTTTTATTTCCTCTTCATACAGGCTGGCATGATAAGAGATAGTAAACAATGGTAATCTAGCTCAGGTTAAGACTTCCCAAAAGTCCCTTTCATTATGTCTGGGGACTGAGGAATGCCATTGTGGGAGCACAAGACACTCGTGAGAAAACAGCCCATTGTAGTCCTCAAATTGACAACCTTGATTAAATTCACATTTCTTTGTGCAAAGCCACAGAGTGGTATGATATATAAATGATGAAGGCCAATGGACTGCTAACATTTCTGTTCCATCTGAAAATTATATTGTCTAGTGCTCTACTAGGAGTTTTAAAAATGTGTTACCAGAACACAAGTGATGAAAAAAAAAAAAAGGAATTAAACTTTTACTGCATAATAAGGTAGCTATTAAAAAAGATACCTATTTATTATCATTACCAGTACTTCCATCATTTTAATACCTAAGTACTAAAAAAGAACAATAACATCCAGTCTTAGGAACATATATATATAAAGAAAATGTACGTAGCTTATTAGGAGATCAGTGAGAAATAAAAAAAAAATAGTTTAGAGAAAATAATTTATAGATTAGTCTGAAGTATAACAACAAAATCCAGTGCTTGTTACCATAACTTAATTAATAGCTATATAGAAATTAAAAGCTGCATAGAAAGACAAGGTCATGTGAAGAAACTGAGTAATGAGATCTCATTTCTATAAATTGTAATTCAATTTGGTGTCATCATTCAACACAAGTTAACTTTGTGTTAATTTCTTTTTTTAATCTATGTTATTTCTTCATAAATATTTGATGACTAGCTTGCAAAAGTGGCTACAAAAGAAAGATATTAAGCAACAATTCAGTAAAAGAAGGATATAGCTTATTATAACTTAATCACTCATCAATAAACATGCCATTCTCCTTGTTTTTTATGGTTGAAGAGATCTTTAAAAACACATGACAATGAATTTAAGAACTGTACACAAAGAAATATGCTCTGATTTAATTATCAAATATCGTGTATGTGTGTGTATGTGAAAGCCAGGTCATAAGTCCTTGCCTATAGGGGAACAAACCTGTCCGGCCATGCATAATTTAATTACTCAATCTCCAAACCCAGACTTGAATTGCTTCAGTGAGTGTAACAATAAACACTTCAAAAACTCAAGAAAAAGTTCCCCATATTATTGTTAGATATATTGTTAGATAACTTCTTTCTCAGAAGAGAATAAGATGTTTTTGCAGTAGTTTCTGTTTTGACAAACACTATTCGTCCTAATAGGCTTTATGAAGAGCAAGCTTAATATAGCATGAGAACATTAAATTCTGTTTCAAGATAGTGTCAAGATTTATTTTGGGGTGTTTCAGCTAATATGTTATGTATTATGGTGCAACTATGAAACAGAATAAATTGCTGTATGTGCCAGCCTATACCTGTTAGAAATGCCACCATCTTCAGCTGATCTGTTAAAATTACGCTGCATAGCAACAGTTTCTTTTACATACATCATCTAATTGAACTGCAATCAAAATAGCAGCTAAAAAGCCAAATTCATCACTGTTAACTACATGCCACTGACATTCTTACTAAGGAATTGACATTTTCAAATGGTGAACCTAGGGAAACCTCTTGTCATTAAAATAATACTCTTCGTGCATCAGTTAATTTAGATTGTAACAAATACTATGCGTGATGCTGCTATCACCCACGGGATTAGGATGAAAGTATTTATGTAAATTTCAACATTATTGGTGGTCATTACTGGCTTACAGTCTTTTTCTGAATTAAAATAATCAACTGTTTAAAATTTTACTTTTAATCATTAATACCTGCAGAAACATAATGAACTACGGACTTGTGTTTACCTTATCATTTTTTCTTTTTCTTTCTTTTCCTTGTGAAGGAATTTTCATTTTGTATCAGCAACTGAAGTAAGAAATCAATCTAAAAGAAACAGGGGCTCAGAACTAAGATTAAGGAGGCCTCTTCTTCAAATCCTGTGGCTTTGCTCTGCTTGGCTCTTCTTTGCTCTCTTTGTCTGATTTACACTGCCAAGCACATGATTTGTGAGCATTTTAGATAAGTGATTCCTATCTTGTGTTTGTACCAACTACAATGTTTTTGTGACATTTTCTCCTTCTTTTACATAACTTTCAAAATTCCATGGGGTCCAAAAGAGATTTGAGGGCTTTAATTTTTATGATAATTTTTTGTATGTATTTTTATTTCAGTAATTGTTTAGTTTACTTACTGTATTTGCTATTCCCCAAGATAAAATAGCACTAAACAGCATCATTAAGCTCTCTATATTCTGGCTTGATATGAAAAGATGTCTTTGGTTTGTTTCCTACCACTCCAATGAATATACTTTATAGAAGACTAAAATCTTCAGACATTCAAATCCTTAATTTGTTTTCTGAGTACTAATGCAAAATACAGTTTTCCTGCTTGTTATTCACCTGTTAATTTAGTTTACACATTACATCATGAAAACTAACTTGGCTTCTTTTTCATTGATAATATTCCTGCTTTATAATATGAAATATATGATTATGTACAGTTCAAAATAGATCTAGGATAAACTGACATTTCTGATATCATCATTGTGTTTTCTGCAGCCAAATTATGTGTTGCTGCTATGACATATTCCTCCCGCTAGTGGTCTCTGGTCATCTTCTTTGTCCATACAGAAACCACTGCAATCTCAGCCTCATCTCCTCAGCTTTACATATTATTTAGAATCCTGTTTATCTGCCTAATCTCTCTAGTTCCATTTTTCCTGTCTGAGAATTCATTCTGGAATAACCATTTTATTATCCTACAAGAAAGGGGCAAAATCTACTTTGTTTACATAAAGGATACATAAAACTCCAAGTCAGTTTTGGTGCATGGAGTGTCAGAGAATAGTATACCACTGATGAAGCACCGCTAAGTGAAGGTATTCATATTCTCACATAGTGATGTTACTGCTTCTCACCATTTTTTTAAAAGTTCTGGATGATAGAGATGTTGTCATGTTCTCCTACTTCATGAAAGGAGATTCCTGGATGGGCCAACAGTGGTTGTGTTATCATATCAAGTGCTAACAGCACTCAGAAAAACTGAGGAGCCTCTTTGTGGAAGAGGGAGTCCCCTTGCTTGAGTGAAGGTGAAAGCTGGGAGCTGCTTCTCAGAATCCCAGTTGGATACCGTCTAACATGACTGTGTCTTACTACGTTTGCCTCGTCCTCTTGTCCTTATGCGGTTTTTTACCAACAGGGAAATATCTCAGAAGAAGACTAAAAGGTATGCTTTCTGGAAATCTCAGCTCCACCCTGTGGGCTGCCTAGCAACACACATCAGCAGAACCAGATGATCTAGTATCAGTTCAGCGATTAACTGCAAAAGTGACCCTTTGCTCTCAATTATTCAGTCTCCTCAATGTCTCAATTTCTTTTAGTCCTTACTATTATTATTTATTTATTTATTATTTTTTAATATACACTCAAATTTGTCCCAGCTTTCTGGAATGCAACCTGGCATTGGTCATCCTCTGTCTAAATTTAATGGAGAACCTTGTAGTTGAGACCTCTGGGAAATAAAAAGCCCGTAATAGAAAAATGAGTTGCTTCTTGCTTTGTGAAGGCATTGACAAATAATGAAAAATATCTTAACAGTTTAGTTTGACATAATAAGAGATTTACTTGTTTACACTTCACAACTCAAAAAGTTGCTTAGATGCCTCAAATTTCCCAGATTATACACATGAACTTTATGTACTGTATGTATGTAAAGCTAAGGACTGAACTTTACAGCCTATATTATTGCAAGTAATTTCTACACAATCATGGGGAAAAAAAAAACATATATACATGTTTGTGAGAAAAGAAGGTATTTAGAAACAGTTGGGATAAAAATTCACACAAGTAAAACACAGTTATACACCTACTAGTCATAAATCTAAGCCAAGAATGTAGGTACTAATTTAAATGGCTTATTTTAAATAACCTATTTTTTGATGTGTAGGAATGTTGTATTTGTTTTCTTAATTTATGTTACCTGCAGTGATGTCACTCAGTGCTTTTCCTGGTTTAAGACTGATTTTAACTCTCCCATTACTCAGATACAAGAAGAAACCACCTGGAGCCTGGTGTAGTTTACTAGATAACAGAAGTCCTTCCTTGTTCCAGGTGCGAAACTGGAAACTGATGAATACTTCATCTTGCCCTGATGTGCCTGGCAGTGCCAGGTAACTACTGGAGCTCAGAAATGTAACAGGAACCACCTGTGGCTCTAAACATGAGAAGGATATGTTGCCCTAGAAAGAAATGAGAAAAATATGGCATTAGGAACATTTTAGGAAAAACAGTCATGGAACTTTTCTATGGAAACTACAGACTTTCAAAACATTGTGCATAGAACCTAGTATTTGTAATATTTGAATGTGTTAGTCTAAAAATAAAGTATGAATATGCAAGAACATCATCAGTTTGAAAAACGTTTACCTAGTAGTTTCACCAGAACAGACATATCTGCCTGACCAAATAGTGGCAAGGACTTTTGAGTGAATGAGGTAAGATGACGTAATTTAGGCTCTTACTTCATTCACTCAAAGGTCCTTGAGTGAATCGAGTTAGTCAGACGCGTTTTGTTTCTATTTTGGCTCAGCCTCAGGAAGATTTAGGGACCTGACAAATTTCTGAATGTTAGATAAAATGACACTGAATGTAAAATTTGGTACAAATATCTACACATGTCTAAATGCTTGTATGCAGAGAAAAATGGTTGAGCTTGGCTACTGATTGTTTAAGGAAGTGTTATATTTGAGAAAAAAAAAAACAAAACAGTACGGTGGACTAAGGAGCAGTCTTTCCAAATCAATGCAACTGTAGATGTACACTGACCCCAATATTTGTTTTCACAAATAGCCAGAGAAAATTCTTGCTACTTATAAATGTGAAACACATTCTTCATACATCAGAAGGAAACGTGTTTTCAAGTAGGCCCACATGGGCCAGATCATGAGTCATATTTAGGCACCTAGACTTTGTTTTGTGCTTGACTGCTCCTGAAATCACTGGTTCTTAGGGACCTACATAAAATTGGGCATGAGTTCATTGACAAACTCAGAGCTTAGCCTGCCTCTGTGGTTGTACTGAGTGATATAGATAAGAGGATTGGAATGGGATTAACACACTTTTTGCATCCAGTATCAGAGTTAGTTAATATTTTATGACTCTAGATAGTGATACAGTACGCATTTTGATTTAATGACTTGCTGGCACCATTTGAACTATAACTAATTTGTTCCGTAAAAATGATTGCTAGAAGATTAATGTATGAAATTTAAAGTACATTTGACTTCTGTTCAACACAAGGAGATTTAAAACTTTTGAACATACATAAAATTTTGACCTTGTACTAAAAATCTAAAAAACCAATTTAAGAAAAAAACTCACTAGCTCCTGGCATAGCAAGACATTTTAATTTTCTTCAAGGGAAATATATAAGTAAATAAAAGTTGTATCTTATGAACACAGCTGTAAAGAAATTAATAGTGAGCTGAAGTGACCCATATTGAAAAGGTAGTGATCAGATTAACGAACATTTAAATGCTAAAAGTTTATAATCTGCAGATTCCCCCTCCATGCTATTTGGACAGCCGCCTAATAGCGTATCATACCAGCAAAGTGGCTATTTAACAAGGGTTCTGTGATAACATAGATACTATCTGGCACATGTACATTATAAAACATCTCCTAAATAGTTTTGAAAGTAGCAAAACAGTTTAAACCATTTGAGATTAAGATTATGAAATTTTTTATGACAATAATTTCATAGCTCTCTTTCACTAGTTCACACAGAGCATCCTATAACTGTCCTCTACCCAGCATCCATCAGCATTATGGACAGGATATTATACGGAGATATAAGTTTAGCTAAGTTTGGGATATTTCAGATGAGCTTCATATGAGAAGAGACACCTGACATCCATTTTTTTCCTGGGACAGAGGATAGATTGTTCATATTCTGAACTGAAATCTAAATCAAAAGATTTGGAGCTTGAAAGCATTTCATACTTTGTTAATTATTTTGAACTGATTATTTCCATCATATCTCTATATTTCCTGCTTTTAAATAAATAAATACTGCAAATAGGAATGGCTCTTGTACTATTGGAAAAACAAAACAAAACAAAACAAAGGATTTAGTAAAATTTATAGAAAGCCTTCAGAGACAACACAGAAAGTTGGTTCATTATTGGAAGCATTTCTCTAAATGGTAGGGGTTTGTCTAATGCAGCTTTTGGCAATGTCACAATAATTGCATTAAACCCAGCAACATAAGCTACAGCTCTTCAGACAAAGGGCAGTATAAATTGACAATCAGAACTTATCCATCAAAATTATAATGCTCTGGGCAAAATAAAATGGATCAGTGTTGTCAGCAATAGAAGGCTTAAAAATGTACTGCTGGTGTTCTTACTGGTTAGGTACGGAAGTCAAAGCCAGAGCTTTGATGACTTCAGATATATCTTTTTTTACTCACTGGCTTTTGTACGTGCACAACAGTGGGATTCCACACAGTGAGATATCACACACATCTAAATATCAACTAAAGAGCTGAAGAATAAAATGCATCCTGCATTGCCTAGTAGATGAGTCTATACAGCAGCAAATATAAAATAGCCCAATTAGGCGGTTCATTGATTTTTCTTTTATTAAACAACACAGATTTTACTAGAACTGTGTGTTAACAAGTTGCATATAAAAGTGGCTGTGGTCTTTTTTGTATTTTACTTATTCTTTCTTAATTATGAATCTCTTACCACAAAGTAGATCTGGGACTTATGCCTCCTGGCCAGGTCAATAATGTTTACTCCATTATAATAAATATTTTCAAAACACCCATGAAAGTTCTTGCGTGACAATGTCCCTGATTTTCCAGGCACTGGGATCCCTCCAAAGCTGAGCTTAGAAAGAGAAAAGAGATCAATGATACTATTAAGTAATTTTCTAAGGAAAGAATTTGACAATAGCATTAGAGCAGAAGTCAAAGACTTCTGCTACTTCTTGACTATTTCCTTTTGTCACATCTATGTATTAAAAGAACAAGCTAACAAAAATTAGGCTATATCAAGTAATATGTATTCCTTAAAATACTCTAAAATGCTGGGTTTTTTTTCTTTTTTCTTCTGAGAGTATCTCTTAAAAGTTACTTCAGTATAGAGTCTTAGCAGTTTTCAGGGTCAATTACAGCTGCAAAACCAAGATGAAGAAGGTCCAGTACGTGCAGACAGTGTGAAAAAGGAGAATGGAATATGCTAACAACTTATTTAGGAAATTTGAGCCTGACTTCTCCACTGTATGCAAATCATAACTACTGCAATAGAGAACAAAAAAGCATCAAATTAAATTAT
Source organism: Chlamydotis macqueenii (assembly GCF_036417535.1). NCBI lineage: Eukaryota > Metazoa > Chordata > Aves > Otidiformes > Otididae > Chlamydotis > Chlamydotis macqueenii. Next base: position 44,971,408 of record NC_141593.1, read on the forward strand.
TCTAGGGCAGATTCAAAACATTAGAAAGGAGATATTTTTTCACTCTCACAATGCTTAGTTAGACTGTGCAGTTCCTTGATGTGATGCTGTAGGTTTACTAGGGTTCAGAAAAAGGTTGGAAGATTTAATAAAAATAAAAATCCATTGACAGCTATTAAATTCAAGAAAATAACTCTGTTTTAATAAGTACCCGAGGCAGAAACTGTTAGAAAGCAGTAGATTATTTTAGAAAAGCATTGCCACAATTGTGACCTGAGTTACACTCTGGTCTATGTTTCCACTCTTGGGCACCGTCAGAAACAGGATGCCAGTTTAAGTGACCTTTTGAACTCACCCATTCCAAAGCTATTCCAGTTGAGATTGTAGAAAAGATCAGTTTAAACTACTTATCTTTTAATTTTGAAATTTCATTTAATATTTAAAATAATTTTACAAAAAAAAATAACCAAAATAAAATATATGGTTTCATTAAGTTATTAAATTGAGAAATTTTTGTAGTCAGAAACTTTTTTGGAAATTTTTAGGCTTTTTCCCAGCTTGTGCTCTCCTTTCTACTTATATTCAAACTATAGTATGTAGAAGAGAAGAAAAAATAATTTGCAATATTTGTTGATTTAGTAGAATAAATCTATTTGCCAATCAGTAAAATCTAACACTTGTTACTGCCTTTTTTATTATCTTTTTTTTTTCAATTGGTATAATCCTCCAAGCCTTGTCATTGTGGTTTAAATTCCGAAATTTTCAGCAGAATCATGCCTTTAATCTGAATGGTATTTTTAAATGGGATAATGCAGACACAGAATAACATGAAATCTTACTCTAAACTTTAAAATGTTTAAAAACTCAAATTAGTAGAATAAAGTAATTTAGATCTGCGGGTTCAAGACACTATGTTCTATCATTCATTGTTTCATTCATCGAACAGGATGGGGGCAAACATAAAGTAGCCAGTCCTCACATTAAAACTGTGGTATTTTTAACAACAGGTGGGAAACTGCTACAGCAAATTACATCTACTCCTTTCTATGAATCTACCACTTGTATAAGCAAGATTTTTTCACAGTACGTTTGCTACAGAATCATATAGAATCATAGAATGATTAGGGTTGGAAGGGACCTGCAAAGGTCATCTAGTCCAACTCCCCTGCAAGAAGCATAACGTAAACATTTCTAAAATGGTTTTATTCTGATTTATTGTAATTTTAATCAAGCCATAAAATAATAACTGTGACTTGGGCTCATTCCTTATATTTACACACAGTTTACCACATTTGCAGCACTATTGGAACAAAGATACTAAAATAATGAATTCTGAGATGAAAAAAAATGGTCTTTTGAAAATTTTGAATTGCAAGTCTAGTGGCATCTTAGTGATCTAAGAATATATCTTTTTATTTTATTAATTCCTCTAGGAGACAGAAAATCCATGAAGTCTTAAGTACTACAAAATTTCTTAAGTTGTCTCCTTTGCTTGTTTCACTGTATTTATATAACAAAGTTAATAAATGTAACAAAGGAAAGGTAATTTTCACACCTCATAATCAATGTCCAAATAATTGAATTCTCCTTTTACATGAAAATGATGAGTATGTTTATCCACTGTAAAGTTTACTTGATTGTTAAAGTGCTCAATGAGAACAGAATGCCAGTGTTGATCATCCAAAAGGCTGCCCAGCGTAATATTAATTTGGGCATTAGAAGGATGAGTTTTAGTATCACCTTGAGAGAAGAAAAATAAGAACTATTAATTCCACATAAAAATGTAATTATTCAAATATATACTGCTAGTTTAACATACAGTATACATTAAAATCCAAGGAATGAATTAAAATAATTTTTAGTCAAATAATACCTAATAACTATATTAGACTCTACAAGACTGTAGCTGTTACCTAAATTAATGAGTAGGAACAGCTTCCCTTTAATTAACTCCAGGGTGAGGTGGTCTCCATTTTGTCCTTCTCTATGGAGGAGAATTCCATGACTTTGCATTGTCTTAAACTTCAGAGAAATCACATCATTCAGTGCTTTCATAAGTTTTTTATTAAATGTGTAAATTAGACAACTTTTCCCATCAAAGCCAATCACATCGGACCCTAGAAGTAAAGAAATGAAAGATAATGTAAAATGCTATGACTAAAAGAAACATTTGCATGATACTTCAACATGCTATGAAGTCCCATCACTAACGTCCCTAGATTCACCTATGCTAGTAAAGTGTAGCTTATTTCTGCTGTGCCTGTTCCTCCTCAGAATTTAAGACTGTCCTGTTTTAATGATGATGTTATCACTATATAATAAAGTGAGCAGAAGAGATCTGATTTTTATTCCAACTTAGTACTAATCTCACATGCTGAAAGTACTTTGACCATTTCTGTTCTTACTGTATTCTTAGGGTGAAAATCTCTCTTAATTTATCTGCAATTAATTCCAATTAACAAAATAAAGAAGTGAAAAATCATATCCATTACATTTAACTGATTGTCAGGGTTTTCATGCAGGCTGTAGATTTAAGCCACTATTAAAATCAATCTGGATATCTATACAGTTGAAAATAATATAATTGCATACCACTCTAGGAAATAAATAAAAATATTCTAAAATGAAAACCTATTAGCTGTGAGTAGGGCCTGGTTCTCTCAAAAAAAAAAAAAGTTTTCTTACTGATGTCATAAACAAATTATGACTTCAGTTAAGCTGGATTACAGTTTTATTTCCAGAATACAGACTTTGTATCATCAGTTTTCCAGTATGGGCATCACAGAATTACGGAATGATTGAGATTGCTCTGTACCTCTGGAGACCATCCTGTCCAACTTCCCCATTCAAAGTAGGGTCAGCTTCAATAGGTTTCTGAGGGCTATGTCCAGTCAGGTTTTAACTATTTCCAAGGATAAAGACTACACCTCTCTGGGCAAAACTTGCCAGTGTTCAACCATCCTCACCGTAAAAAACTGGATTTCAGTTCGTGCCCATTACCTCTTACCCTGTCACTGGACACCACTGAAAATGTCCTGGCTTTGTCTTCTTTACACCCTTTCATCAGGTACTCATGGGTAAGATACCCCCTTCTCTTCTCCAGTCCCAGCTCTCTCAACCATATGGCAGATGCTCCAGTCTCTTAATTATATTTGTGACCTTTTGCTTGATTTGCTCCTCTATGTCCATGTCTGTCTTGTACTAGGGCTCTGAGAACTGGGCCCAGCAACTCAGGTGTGTCTCATTACCATGGCTGAGTAGAGGGCTTCATAAATCCATGGTGATTATTTCCAACAATCCCATCATCCTTCAGATGTTTGTAAATGGTTTCTAGGATTATTTGCTCTTTCACTTCCCAGAGACTCAAGTGAGACTGACCAGTTTGTACTTCCCCAGTTATTTCTTCTTGCATTTTTGAAGATAGGAGTGATATTTGCTCTCTTCCAGTCTTTAGGAAACTCTCCCAATTGCCATAACCTTTCAAATATAAACTCCTTGTTTTCTTATGACCTGCTACGTTGTCCCACCAGCAGATATCAGGGTGACTAAAGTCCCCTGTAAGAACCAAGGTCTGTGAACCTAAGGTTTCTTTCAGTTGTCTGAAGAAGGCATTTCTCCCATATCAGGCAGTCTGTAGCAGACACCCACCACAATGCCACCACCTTTAGTCTGTCCTCTAATCTTAATCTATAAACTCTGAGCTATCTATGCACCAGATAGAGCTCCATACATCTCTACTTCTTGCTCACATAAATTTTAAATGCCTTTCCTCATTGCCTGGGCTAGTCCTTTCTAAACAGCTTGTATCCATCTATGGCATGACTCCAGTTGTGTGAGCTATTTCTCCATGTCTCTGTGGTCATGATGAGATCATAGACTTTCAAATACATAAAGACCTCAATTTCTTCTGTGTGTTCCCTATGTTGCATGCATTAGCACACAGGCACTTCAGAAAGGCATCCACTTGTGTTGATTTCTTAGAAAAAGTGTGAGAGCTTCCCCCATCACATTGCCCTCACATCAGCACTTTCCTAATTGTGTGTTTGCACTTGTGATGGTCAAGTGCTTGCTCTTCAGCTCAGTTTTGTCGTTTCCGTGGTTTCTCTTGCCCACATTGCCATGAAGACTTTCAAACCACTCCACCACTTCCTTACTTGATTTTGAGTCATCGTCTCCCTCCCTCATCATTCCTAATAAAGAACTCCCCTAAACAGGTTGGCCAACCTATTGGAAAAAATGCTTTTGCCCTACATGGTCAGATGGACTCTATCTCTTCTTAGCAACTCTTAATCATCAAAGAGTGTCTTAAGCTTGTTAAAGCTGAATAATTGCTGCTGACACCAGCTATGCAACCAGTTATTGATTCAAAGGATCCACCCAGTCCTCGTCAAGCACTTCTGTCTTGTCAACAGGAACAAGGAAAATGCCACCTGAGACCCTGTGCCCTTGCCTCTTGGCCCTAAAGACACATAGTCATGCTTGATAGACACCAGGTCTCCCCTGGCAGTATTGTTGGTGCCTGCATGGAAAAGAAGTAGAGTGGAATAGTCTGAAGGTTGGACAAGCCTCAGCAATCTCTCCACAATGTCCTGGATTCAAGTCCAAGCTGTAAAGATTTGCAAGGACCAAACCTCCCTAGAAACCAGGTCAAGTAGGCAGATACAGGGGCGTCCAACACCTGCAAATGGGATAGTCGGGGGCACACCTCAAGGGACACTCTCTTAGCATAGAATAATACAATAGCTTGGACTGGAGAGGTTTTTTTAAAGATCATCTAGTTCCAATGCACCTCCATAGGCAGGGACACATTTCACTAGATCAGGTTACTCAAAGCCCCATACAACCTGTCCTTCAACGCTTCCAGTGAGGGATCATCAAGGGCTCAGGGCTTCTGACTTCTCAGGGCTACCTGTTCCAGTGTCTTACCATCCTCATCACTAAAAAAATAGAATAAATAAATAATAATTCTAAAAAATCTTATGTTCAATCTAAATCTACCCACTTTCAGTTTAAAGACTTTACTGTCCTGTTATTACAGGCCCTGGAGAAAACTGTCTCTCCATCTTTCTTATAAGCCCCTTTTAACTATGAGAAGGCCACAGTAAGGTCTCGCCAGAGGCCTCATTACTACAGTTTTCATTATTACATTTATAATGTATGCTTTCTGACCTATTAGCTTATATTCATACTTCTCATGACTGTGCTAAAAGGTAGGTACAGTGTTACAGCTCCATAACAGTGCTCCAGCGAAATCTACTTTCTGTTTATGACAATGTTTTCCCTAATTTCTTTCAAGGTCACATACTTTCACAGCAAAGGGAAGGTGCAGGAAGGGAGGGTGCGGGGACAATGAGGGAAGGTACGAAAAGGTGCGGGAAGGGAAGGGAAGGTGCGGGAAGGGAGGGGAAGGTGCGGGAAGGGAAGGTGCGGGAAGGGAAGGTGCGGGAAGGTGCGAGAAGGTGCGGGAAGGGAAGGGAAGGTGCGGGAAGGTGCGGGAAGGGAAGGGAAGGGAAGGTGCGGGAAGGGAAGGTGCGGGAAGGGAAGGTGCGGGAAGGTGTGGGAAGGTGCGGGAAGGGAAGGTGCGGGAAGGTGCGGGAAGGTGCGGGAAGGGAAGGGAAGGGAAGGGAAGGGAAGGGAAGGGAAGGGAAGGGAAGGGAAGGGAAGGGAAGGGAAGGGAAGGGAAGGGAAGGGAAGGGAAGGGAAGGGAAGGGAAGGGAAGGGAAGGGAAGGGATGGGAAAACCCAACTGATTTTATGCCAGTATCATAAAAGAATATTTGTCAAAATCAGTACAGATTGAACAAGACACACAAAGGAATAACAGTATGAAAAGCTCATGTAGTATACACAGTTCATAAGTAAAGAAGAAAAAGGTAATTACCCTTGAAGATACATTTGTGAAATAAATGAAGATATAAAGGACACTCTATAGAATATGAAGTTATTTCTCAACAGACTGGTACACTTCTTGCAAGTCAATGGAAACCCATTATCTATTTACTAACTTTCTTTGATTTCGCTAAAAATATTCCTCCACATTATTTGCAAAGAAAATCAACTCAATTCGAAATAACTATAGAACTTAAAGTCAGTAATTTATTTTTTTTTTCAAAACTGTTGTCAAGTGAATGCAGTTACATTTTTAAATATAGTATCTTGATTTTCTTCACATCTTGATAATGCACTTCTTACTTATGAAGAATTAATTTCCCATACGTACAATGAATAAATACGACATTCTACCTAAAAATGAATCCTAGGTTGACTATTTCACTTCATTATGTCATTGAATGAATGTGGACAGTTAAAGCATTAATCAATGTTAAATTTAAATAATGAATGTGAAGTTTAATAGCTTCAATAAAAACTTCAAGAATAGAACTTGTACATTGTTATGTATCTATCAAACCAGATAACTAGATATATTCTTAGTAGTTACTGAAAACAGCAGTTGTTTTTTTTGATTGGGAACATATTCTTGTTATTAGTTATCAAGACAAGAGCATAAATGACATTTATCACTGCTCTCCAAAATTCTTTTCATTATTCTGCAGCACTAGCTCCTCAGAAGTAAAACGTATTCTGTCCAAATTAGAAAATAAACAATACCAAACCTTCCCTCATCACCACCATGCATGAATAAAGATTGTGAAAGGGCTGCAGATGTTAATAAAAATTCTTACAACATTTCTCACATATTTTGTCTTCGCCATCTGTGTGTTACCACTAGAAATAAATTGAAAGAGTTGTGAGAGATAAAGCTTAAATCTCCTACAGGGTTATCAGGATAGAAAGAATGAGCCCAAATACCCAGGATGCCATAGCATTTTCCTGTTTCATATTTACTAACTACTCTCAGCTTCTAATAGTCCTTGCACTGGAACATCAGTTTCCACAGGATTTCTCTACTGCACTGTTATATTAAGGAAAATAAAAAATATTGATTTGCTTTGTGAACACTCATCTTTTGTTTTCACAATTTACAATGTGTCTTTCTCAAATTAGTGCCATATAAATCCTTAGTGTACTGTGACAATACCTCTGTAACTGATGAAATCCCCTCTGAGAAACTGGAAATTCTGGAAGCCTCCTCACACACCACAAGATTAAGAATTCTAGTCATCCTGAACAGAAGTTTTAGTTGCAATATCTTTGTTTGGAAAATGAGCTGATTTTTGTTGATCTTTAAATTACTTGAAACTACGGCTAATGCTATATGAGGAAAAAAAAATAAAACAATTCAAACTATTTGGTATTTTAAATTATTTTTAGATATCCTTGGTCCTGATCAATTGTATTCAAATGAGACATCTGCTCTCTGGCCCTTCCCAATTTTGAGGAAAGCAGACCTGAAAAGGTTCACAGTGTTCAGAAAAGTTAGGTAAATCAGGACTTAGGCAATGCTTTAAAGAAATGCTTTGGAGAAAAAGGAAAAACAGTGCTACGTTAAAAAATGTTCATATTCGGTCACATTTAAAATGAACATTTTTACAATCCCATTCACATCAAACCCCTGAAAGTGCAATATCACAGTTATGAAGAGGATGGCAAGTCCTTTGTCTGACTGATGTAATTGTGCCATCGATTTTATGCATTCTAGCTAGGAAGAGAATGCTCAAAAGGTCTCAACACATTTAACAGTGCTAGAAAACTTGGAAGTGTAGGTTTGCATATTACAGTATCTGCAGTGCTTGTTGTTAGGGACTGCATCTAAGGACATTTTAATGTACACTGTGCATTTAGTTCCCAGTTACCTTTCTCCTATAATTTTATACAATGATCATTTTCACATTTAAACCTATCTTTCTGTCTGTCATACAGGAAAAAAAAAGCCCACCTTTTCTTTTTTCTATTTTTAGCCTAGTGGTTTTCAGAGGATGGAATGAGAAAGACAGCATTCTAATCAAGGGAGAAAAGAGTAAGTTAAAGAGACTTCTAATTTCCCTTTTATAGTGCCAGGGGGATAGCTTAACCTGAACTCTGTTTTAGGACATTCCAGGAACAAGACAGGAAATATCTGTAGAGATTCATCAGTCTCTTTTGTACAATCTAAATAGGAAGAACCGTGAGGCAGAAGGCATGAGAGGTTTTGGAGTGGGGTTTTTTTTGGTAGCACAGAGTATTTGCTGTGTAGTTATGGCACAAGCAGTTTCATCAGTCCACACAAAGCCAGGTAGTTCACACAGAGGTAGAAAATATCTTCCTTTCTTTCTTACATAAAAAAACCCCCAACACTGCAGAACAAAAGTAAGAAAACTGAGGAAAAGGCAAAGGTAGCAGAGTGAGGAAAGAAAAGTACTAAACACAAAGAATACAGGGGAACTTTTTCAATGTTTCAAGTAACTCCATAACTGACTACCCTTATTTAGTCTTTCTATTCCATAAGCACTAAGAAGCAAAAATAGAAGGACTTGCTCTGGATGCGTGCTTTACAAATATATAAAATGTGATAGTCCTTGGGCTAAAAATTTTATAGCAAAAAAAGATTTCTGTAAAAAAAAAAAGAAACAAAATTCATAATAACCTGGTTTATCCTATGGACATTTATCATGAACATTACCCAACCTCATTGAGATTATAATTAAAGAGAAAACGTTAGTTCCAAGGATACCAGGCTGTAATTCAGAGCAGGTATTTGGCTGGTAGGTAACAGAGCAGGCAACTTGAAAGTAGCGCAAACAGTTGTCCTGTAATTATTTCTTCACTAAGATAGTAATGACTTTATTTAGATGTAACAGACATGCACTTTTTCAGTATCCCTTCATGGAATAGCAAGACCAATTTTATATATTCTTGCAGTTTTAGTTTTAGTTGTATAATTTGCAACAGAATGAAGGAAGAAATTACTGCATTTGCACTTGAATATAGGATACATTCCACATATTTGGCGGTAAATGGAAAGAAAGTTGCTTATTCTTACAAGATAAGACCCAGTGAGATCTCTCTGAAGGGAAGAATGAGAAATGGGAAATCTGCAAAGTGTGAATCAAAGTTAAAGTAGCTATCATTGGAATTTTTTTTTCTTTATTTTCTGGTCCTGCCTGGAAGAGTACTTAGCAATTCAGAATCAGCTACGGATAATTACTCTAACAGTAACTATGCATCCTGCATGTGTCTGATAAATGGAGGAAAAGACTGGAAAGAAAGACTATAATCACCTGTTTTGTCTTGAACAGCAACCACTAAACTGAACTACTGAAAGCACATGATAATTCTAGATGTTCAACATAAACAAAGATATTATAAATAGTCTGCAATTCATTTGGAATGAAAGCATTTATACACAGGGGGGAAAAAAAAGCTGTTCAAGAACTCACAGCATCATTAATACAGAAAAAATCTTAACCAGCTTAAAAAAATATTTCCATATTTTTAACACTAACATGCTCTCTCCATACTGCATTACAGTGGATAATGGATGAAGTAAATATTCCTTTAAATTGTTTCCAAAGCTATCTATAGGATTGATCCTGTCCCAGATAAGTAAAATACAGTATAATACATAATCTTCCTCAAAAGTAATTACTGACCACGTACAAAGTACTTTAACTATGTAACTGCTTATTCTACATGTTTATTATTTTTAGTAGTACGGACACTGTCCTATTCTGTCCTTTAGATTTGTGGATTTTCCATTGGCAGCATGGCAATAGTGACAGACGAGAACCATAAGATACCTTGCCAAGTGTGATAGAGAAAATTACAGTTGTGAATATAGATAATTAAAATCTAGATTTTAGGTATGTGCAAAAGAGAGCTCTTCAGTTTGGAAATGTTTGAGAACAAGACTTTAAGTAAGGATTTTAAAATTGACAAATGCACAAAGGACTGGGAAAAAGCAAAGTTGATTGACTTTCAGTCAAGCTTACAGATAGGAAAGAATGTACTCTCATAAAGTACAACAGGTATGAGATTTCAAATGGGAGACTCAGATGAGCTCTCAGCTGGGAATGACTAACTCATCCGTTCAGTCTCCTTTTTTTAACTTTTAGTAGTCCTGGCACTTAAAATAGTGGAGCACAAGTTGAATCTTGGTCACATTTCTTGGTCACAGCAGTATCAACAGAAATCCTAAGTTGTGTTCACAGTCTCCAGGAAGATGTTACTGGGGATTTCTGTCTGTTTTCAGCTTCTTACACACTTCTCCTGGCACGAGCTGTCTGTTTTCTGTGATGGGGCAGTTTACCTGGTTTCTGAGGTGACCCAGTCTCCTGCAGTCAGGTTGAAATATTCAATATTCTTAGTTCATGATCTTTTACTCATTTTACAAAGCCAAGCTTAAGGCAGAAAGCCCAGAGATGTGTTTTACATTAAAGTGACAGATCAGATACTAATGAATGGAAATAGAAGAAAGATATATGGAGAACATTCAGAAGAGATCAGCTCTGTAAAGCATGACTTGAGCATGGAAGTTGAAAAAAAAATTGTGCAAAAAACAACAGATGAAAGTACTTAAAACAAGCAATTAAAGAGATTGCTTAAATTAAACTCTGTTTCCCTCCTGGAGAAAAGATGTGAAGAATAAAAAGTAGTAAACAACTTGCTAAGAGGAGTATTTTTTTAAAAAGTCCGGGAATGAAGAACTGTAACAGGAAGACAATAGAAAGATTTACATTGTCCAGCAGATCAATATAACCATAACACAACACATTTGTCTTCCAAATGCTTCTGTCAATTATTAATGTTTTATTAACCACACAAAATATTCTAAAAGTATCCCTTAAATAGATAACAACTTTGGAGTAACCTTCAATTGTGTATTTGTGAGTCTATCTACTTGTACTCTTATTGGCTCAGGACCAAGACTATATATATTTAAAACTGTAAACATTTTCTACATTTGACCCTTCAGGTAGAAAGTGTACCATGTTAAGAAGCAGTTTCTAAGACCACAAAGAAAAGAGTTTGCAGTATATCAGTTACTGAATTATGTTCACACCATTCACTCCAACACAGAAAGAACTGGAAAATAAGGATTACATATTGTTAGATAATGCAGAAATAGTGAAGTCTGCACATAAACTTATTGAATCAGTTTTATTCAAGATTAAATTTAAGCTTAGAAATCTACTTTCAAGTGTAATTTAGGTAGCAAAAGACAATGATGAATAGTCATTTCATTAAGCTGATTCAGCAAACCACTTACTGTATGTGCATCCATACACTTCAATGCGCATTCCAATTCTGCCATTGGGATTCCAGTCCAAAGGCACAAAACGGAGAAATCTTGCTTTAATGAAATGCTGAAGCTTATAGTATACAACACTATCTGCATTTGTATTTCCAGAAAAGGCCTAGAAGAAAATGAAAAAGAGATCAGCCACATTCATATTGAATACAGATATACAAGGAAGTATTGCTGATCTTTCATTTCATACCCTCACCTGGCAAACAATCAAGTAGAGGAATAAAATGTAATGTTCAGTGAATTCCACAGGAATAACCACTCCATCAATCTTGATTATTCTTCTAGATCTAATGTTAAGTCATCTGCACATTTAGTACTGACAGAACACTTAATGAAAAATCTCACACCTTCTAAAATTTAAGTGAATGAAACGTTGGAAAATCAAACATTCACTTCACAAAATGTATAGAATACCCTGGTATTTCAGGGTATCATGCCATCTAATATTTTTTCATAAGAAAATAGTGACCTCTATGATTTCCTCTTACTGAAAGGTTAGATAAATTTCATTGCAAATCTGTATTTTAGATGTGTAGTATGCTGAATCCAAAGAGTTCTTATACTGAAAGACCATGGTGTTGAAATACTAGTTTCCAACTAAAGAATCCAGAGTACTATAAAAGGATTTTAATTCAGTGGTTTTTTGAAAAAGAAAAATCTAAATTTCAACCTTCTTCCCCAAATGAGACATAAAAAATAAAGTGTTATCATAGAATCATAAAATCATAGAATGGTTAGTATTGGAAAGGACCTTCAAAGGTCATCTAGTCCAAGCCCCCTGCAAGGAGCAGGGACATCCCCGACTACATCAGGTTGCTCAGAGCCTCATCCAGCAAGGCCTTGAATGTTTCCAGGGATGGGGCTTCCACCACCTCTCTGGGCAACCTGTTCCAATGTTCTACAACCCTCATTGAAAGACATTTTTTCCTAACATCCAATCTAAATCTACCCCCCTCTATTTTAAAACCATTACTCCTTGTCCTATTGCAACAGGCCCTACTGAACAGCCTCTCCCCATCTTTCTTGTAGGCCCCCTTGAGGTACTGGAAAACCACTATAAGGTCTCCCCAGAGCCTCCTCTTCTCCAGGCTGAACAGCCCCAACTCTCTCAGCCTGTCCTCATAGGAGAGGTGCTCCAGCCCTTTTATCATCTTTGTGGCCCTCCTCTGGACCTTCTCCAACTGGTCCATGTCTTTCTTATGTTGGGGGCTCCAGAACTGGACACAGTACTCCAGGTGGGGTCTCACCAGGGCAGAGTAGAGGGGGAGAATCACCTCCCTCGACCTGCTGGCCACGCTTCTCTTGATGAAACCCAGGATGCAGTTGGCCTTCTGGGCCACAAGGGCGCATTGCCTGCTCATGTTGAGCTTCTCGTCCACCAGCACTCCCAAGTCCTTCTCCTCAGGGCTGCTCTCAATCCATTCCCCGCCCAGCCTGTATTTGTGCCTGGGATTGCCACGACCCAGGTGCACAACCTTGCACTTGGCCTGGTTGAACTTCATGAGGTTGGCACGGGCCCACCTCTCCAGCCTGTCAAGGTCCCTCTGGATGGCATCTCTCCCTTCCAGCGTTTCGATGGCACCACACAGCTTGGTGTCATTGGCAAACTTGCTGAGGGTGCACTCTATCCCACTGTCCATGTCGCCAACAAAGATGTTGAACAGGGCCGGGCCCAACACAGACCCCTGAGGGACGCCACTCGTGACCTGTCTCCACATGGACATTAAGCCATTGATCACCACTCTCTGAGTGCGGCCATCCAGCCAACTCCTTATCCACCAAGTGCTCCGTCCATCAAACCCATGTCTCTCTAGTTTAGAGAGAAGGATGTCGTGCGGGACAGTGTCAAAAGCTTTGCACAAGTCCAGGTAGGTGATGTCTGTTGCTCGTCCCTTGTCCACCGATGCTGTCACCCCATCACAGAAGGCCACCAAATTGGTCAGGCACGACCTGCCCTTGGTGAAACCATGTTGGCTGTCACTAACCACCTCCTTGCTCTCCATGTGCCTTAGCATGGTTTCCAGGAGAATCTGCTCCATGACCTTGCCAGGCACAGAGGTGAGGCTGACCAGCATGTAGTTACCGAGGTCCTCCTTGTTCCCCTTTTTAAAAATTGGAGTTATGTTCCCTCTCTTCCTGTCATCGGGGACCTCACCAGACCGCCACGATTTCTCAAATATGATGGCCAGTGGCTTGGCAACTTCATCTGCCAGTTCCCTCAGGACCCGTGGATGGATCTCATCAGGTCCCATGGACTTGTGCTCCTTTAGGTTCCTCAGATGATCCCGAACCTGCTCTTGGGGTACAGTGGGTGGTTCTTCATCCTCAGTCCCTGCTTGTGCCTTCCACAGCTTGGGTGGTGGGACTAGAGCCCTTATCAGTGAAGACTGAGGCAAAAAAGTCATTGAACACCTCAGTGTTCTCCATGTCCCGGGTAACCAGGACACTGGTTTCCTTCCGGAGGGGTCCTACATTTTCCTTGGACTTTCTTTTGTCCCCTACATACCGATAGAAACATTTTCTTGGCAATGTTTAACTTGTAAGACTACTTTTCCTTTTTATTACATAAAGATATAAATAAATGTAAATACAAAAACTCTAAAGAGCTGTAATAATGAACTTTAGCATCCTAAAGACTGGAGAATATCTTCTGGTTTTGCTGGTTACATGTTCGGCTGTTTTGTGGTTGTTTTTATTCTCATTGCCTGTTTCTGATATGTGAAGCAGAAATAATTTGTTCAAACATTTTGGATCTAAATATCTGATAAATTAGAATGAAACAGCACTCTGAAATATTTTGATGAACAGAATTAAAAAGATTACATCTTTCTGGATATATGGACAACACTGTTGCTATAGCTGTAAGCCACAGATGTTGCAACTGCAGAAGTACATGGAAACCAACATCTTCACGTATGTAGCTTCTGTTTCCATAAGTTTTTGAAACAGAAATTAGCTTAATTACATTCATTATTTACCCTCCTATACAGGAATCTTTGTACCTTCCCTCGCCTGAACTAGTAAAATTTTAATAAATTCTAATCCCTGAACATTTAATTGGAAAAGAAAAGAAGAGAAAAGAAAAGAAAAGAAAAGAAGAGAAAAGAAAAGAAAAGAAAAAAGAAAAGAAAAGAAAAGAAAAGAAAAGAAAAGAAAAGAAAAGAAAAGAAAAGAAAAGAAAAGAAAAGAAAAAAGAAAAGAAAAGAAAAGAAAAGAAAAGAAAAGAAAAGAAAAGAAAAGAAAAGAAAAGAAAAGAAAAGAAAAAAGAAAAGAAAAGAATAGAAAAGAAAAGAAAAGAAAAGAAAAGAAAAGAAAAGAAAAGAAAAGAAAAAAGAAAAGAAAAGAAAAGAAAAGAAAAGAAAAAAGAAAAGAAAAGAAAAGAAAAGAAAAGAAAAGAAAAGAAAAGAAAAGAAAAGAAAAGAAAAGAAAAGAAAAGAAAAGAAAAGAAAAGAAAAGAAAAGGAAAGAAAAGGAAAGAAAAGGAAAGAAAAGAAAAGAAAAGAGGAGAAGAGAAGAGAAGAGAAGAGAAGAGAAGAGAAGAGAAGAGAAGAGAAGAGAAGAGAAGAGAAGAGAAGAGAAGAGAAGAGAAGAGAAGAGAAGAGAAGAGAAGAGAAGAGAAGAGAAGAGAAGAGAAGAGAAGAGAAGAGAAGAGTAAGTGAATGGGCTTATTGCGGCTAACCTATTAAGCTAGTAATAAGCACTGAGAGTTAGTGACTCTATCCACATCACTTTCACCTTTATGCTTTATAATTTCACTATCACAGTGGGTGAAAGTGGAAACATGCTAAAACAAGCACCAGAGAACAGCTACCGTTTGGAGGGTGAGACCCTTCCAGACCTCTTGTCCCTCCAAATCCTTATTTGCAGTCTATAACAAATGCAGCTGCCAATGTAAGTGCCAATTAGATTGTTGACTGAACCAGAACCCAAACCCCAGAAGTTTAAATACTGCAAGCAAACGAAGAGTTTGATTAAGATTGAGATTTTTTTCCAAAATAATTTTTGGAAGGCAGCCATCTCATGAAAATTAGTTGCTAGATTCTGAGTACAGAATACATATTTCTTGATTTTTTTTACTGCAGGGTATACTTAAGCCATGTGCTTTTAATTTAAAATTAGGTTTTTTACTTCAGTAACAGCCTAAAAGTAATTCGAACTACTCCTTAAACAATTCAGAATGGTCAATTTAGAAATCAATATATTTAGCTGTAATTTTATAAGGCTTTTATCTGTGAAGAACACATTTTAAAGTGTATCAATTGAGTTGAGTATTAAATGGGCCTTCATTGCTTTATTTTAAGCACTCTAAAGGTTAAAATACATAGTTTGAGGCTTTTTTTTTTCAGTTTTAAGCCTTTTCGCAAGAAAGAGAAATAGAACATATTCAGACAGCTTTTCCTCCAGACTACAAATACCAAAGATACACTCAAAACTTACGAAAGCAGTTAGTAGGCTTTTTACAAGAGAAGCATGTTCAATGGGATGGATACACTCCTGTCTACAGTAGAATACAATTACTATTTCACAGTTTAATCCAGCAATTGTTTAAACACACAATTATAAGCATAAAATGAGCTTCCTTCCTCCCACCCCTGCCTTCTTCAGACTGTTCAGATCACTTCATTCTTGTGCCACAACACTCAAAGGGAACATGCCATTATTGTAGATTATGCAGAGTCCTCTCAACGTACACAAGCATCTGATGGTTAAAAGGACTGCTTTTTAATACCACGAACACATACCATCTTTCTGAAAGAATGCTGTTTTTGAAACATGGAAACACTATATTGCACTTTAGCCTTAAAATATACGAGGGGCACTCAGCAGTTCAGATGTCTAAGTAGACAGCCCTTCACAGCCTATTTTATTCCACAAAGGAACAGTACCCTGAGTTGTACTGAAGCCTGCAATAAGGACCTACTCTTAAACTTGTTTTAACCCTCCTACTGAATTTCTAACTCTGTGGTTGCTTTATCCCAACCTATTTCAACCCTGCTTTGAAGACAGAATTATTCAGCTCATTATGGCATCAGAAATAATGTATGTGCTCCAGACTGTATCCCCTGGATGTAGAAGGGCATCAACAAGCTCAGAACGATTGTGAAGGCAAGCTTACACTAAGGCAAAAAGGAAGTTCTTTGTTTCCCTCACCATCCTCTATCTAGAAAGTAAATATGGACTTAGACCAGGGATAACACCAGCATCATGTCCAAAACTTCCTCAGCCAATCAAAAAGTCCCCATAGGTAAAGCTGTGTATGAGGCATGCACTATGTAGGCTGAGCCATACTTTAGATCATCTAAAACAGGTGACAGTTATTTATTTACAAATGCAACTTTTACTGTAAAATATACTATATTTACATGGTAAGGCATACTACAATATTAAATAATATGCACAATGTTTTAACATATATTGTATAATTATTGTAAAAATATTATTATATTATAATACTACTATGTTAACTAAGTATATCTCGTGGTTTTGTTTAGTGAGGGGGGGCCTAAGGTGGTAGCTTCTGTAGGAAACGGCTAGAAGTTGCTCCCCTTTGTTTAGTGGACTCAGCCGGGCCTAGGGTGGACCCACTGCTGGCCAAGGCCGAGCCAATTGGTAGCAGAATGTCCCGTGATAACGCCTCTGCGATAACGTATTTAAGAAGGGGAAAACAGAAAAAAAAAGAGAGAAGAAAAGATGTGAAGAAGCTGAGCGGGGGCAGAGGCGCAGAGGAGGAGGCGCAGGCCTCATGGGCCTTGCAGACCTCACCCTCTGGCCTCTCACCAGGTGGCCGACTGGGCCCGACTCGGTCCAGCCCAGCTGCAAGAAGTGGAGAGGAGATGAGAAGTGAATAAGATGTAAAAAAGATCCCGAGAGACATCTACCAGCCTGTTGTGAGGAATGGCTGCAGACGCCAAGGTCAGTTCAGAAGGAGGGGGAGGAGTAATGCGGCTCCTGGCCAAGATTCCCCTGCAGCCTGTGGTGATGACCATGGTGGAGCAGGTTGTCCCCCTGCAGCCCGTGGAGGTCCACAGAGGAGCAGACATCCACTTGGAGCCTGTGAAGGACCCCATACTGGGGGAGGTGGATGCCTGAAGGCAGCTGTGGCCCGTGGAGGGCCCGCTGGGACAGCTGTTCTGAAGGGACTGCACTCCATGGAAGAGATGACCCACACTGGAGCAGTTCCACGAAGGACTGTGGCGTAGGGGTGGGACCCCACGATGGAGCAGGGGAGGAATGTGAGGAGTTCTTCCCCCAACCATGAAGCAGCGGTGTAAAACAACGCGTGATGAACTGTCCGCAACCCCCATTCCCTCTTCCCCCCTGTGCTGCTCAGGGAGGGGAAGGTAGTAGAGATAATGTTAAGCTTGGGAAGAGGGAGGAGTGGAGGGAGGTTATCTTGTTCTCTGTCTCATTATCCTGCTGTTTGTAGTAATAAATGAATAGTTTTTCCCAAGTCAAGTCTGTTTTGCCCATGACGGTAACTTTAAGGATTTCTCCCCGTCCTTATCTCAAACCTCGAGCCATTTTTCCTTCTATTTTCTCTCCCTGTTCTCTCGGAAGGTGGGGGGAGTGAGAGAGATTGCATAGTCTGGTCCTGATCAGGGCTGAACTACGACAGTATACTTAGATAAAAATTCTCATTCCATGAAGTTTAGCAGTGAGGTACTAGTATATCTCAAGAAGAGTTTGAGCTTTGTCTTATGTTTCATGATTTCTACTACCAAAATCAGCAAAAGCAATTGACAAAAACAATGTAAAGTAACTAAGAGCTGTTCTTATAAAATACTTGCTGTTGTTGCATGATGATGGCTATGCTTTGGAAACACTGTCAAGCCAAGCAAAATGTCTGTACAAGTCTTTCTCCTTATAACAGACACCAAAGCTGCAGTTGGTATTAGTGCCATAGGTTGTCAGAATGAAACAGAAATCCCAACAAGGTACTGGTAACTTATTCACCTTAAAGCATCATTCAGACTACTGTAATAATGCTGTAGGATTAACCCATTCTGAGTTTTTCTGAGAACTAAGGGAGTTCAAAATAAATTACTTCCTCCTATAATTTCTAAGCTGCATCCAAGTTCATATGGTAGTTTAACAATTTAGATCTCAGTAACAAAAGGACTGTCCATTCAAGTCAACCTAGCACACAGTACAGTTAACATCAATGTGAATGAAATATTCACTGCACAAGAATCCAGACATTCAGACTCTTCCTTCTCATTCTGTTACCACTATGGAAAGTTATTGTTAGTCTCTTGAAGTTGATCCTAAAAGTCAACAGATATGAACTATTAAAGTGACAAGTCCTTTACTCTGACCAGAAAACACTGTACCAGACAGCCTCCCTTACTTAATCTTTGGATTGGAATTATGGCTAGGAGAAAATGATTGCATAGACAAAATGATCAAAGATTGTTAGAGCTTTACTGGTTGTAATCAATGATTTATGCAAAAAACTGACAGACTTGTTTACTATAAAATATTAATAGTGGCATCTTAGTGAGGAGCCCTGTGATATAAGTCACTTGCTCTATTTTCCACCAGGTCTTGTCTTTGAACTGTTTGAAGATATAATTGAACTATAGTAGAGTAATCTTAAATTGACAAAAAAAAAAAATGGCAGTTGCATATATTCATAAATTTGAGCAATCATAACCTCTTTTGTAAAGATGGATGGTATATATTAATGACAACATGATTAATAGAGAGAAGATAGAAGAAAATCTGGCTAGAAAATCATCATAAATTCCTTTTCCAGTCTATGTCCACTGCTTCTAATATCTTCTGCTATTTGCATAGGAGCATGCTCCATCTGGCAAGGTCTGATACATTTATATAATCTGCATGTTGTGCACATCATCTGGCCAATGCTATGGTCAAAAGAAAAAAATCTAACTAGCTATAGTAATGACATGATTTCCAAGTAAAACAATAGAGAGATCTTAAAATCACTGCCATGTTGCAACCATGACTAATTAGAGGCAGATACATTGATGTTATGCACAAGATATTATGTATGCCATTTCATTCAATGGGTCCCTCAGTCTGACATGTCCCTTAGTTACAGTGGAGTTTGGGCTTGTTTGCTTTTTTGTTAGGGTTTTTTTTTATTATAGAGATATTTCTAATGTGCTTGCTTAAAATATTTCAAATGTTTGCCGTTCAAGATTACATACTTGAGTGATGTGATTCACAAAGTACAATACCATTTGAACACAATAATTTTTTTTAAATAAACAAAAATATTAAAAAAAAAATCCTCTGAAATAAGAGATTTCACAGACTACTTTATTTATATTTTTAACTTAGTCTTTTTGCAGTCTATTTAAACTTATGAAAGTTTAAAGGAATACTATTCAATATAAACTTATGAAAGTTTAAAGGAATACTATTCAATATAAAATTTCCAATATATCTTAATTCATTGCTTTGTAGAATTTGCTATTAAAGTATATACTGGGAGAATGATAAACCGCCCACTGTAGCAGACGAGCAGGTTCAGGAACATCTGAGGAACCTGAAGGTGCACAAATCCATGGAACCAGTGAGATGCATCTACGGGTCCTGAGTGGACGGGCAGACGAAGTTGCCAAGCCACCATCCATCTTATTTGAGAAGTTGTGACTGTCTGGTGAGGTCCCTGATGACTGGAAGACGGGGACCATAACCCCCATTTTTAAAAAGGGAAACAAGGAAGACCCGGGGAACTACAGATTGGTCAGCCTCACCTCCGTGCCTGGCAAGGTCATGGAGCAGATTCTCCTGGAAACCATGGAAAGCAAGGAGGTGATTGGTGACAGCCAACATGGCTTCCCTCAAGGCAGATCATGCTTTACTAACTTGATGGCCTTCTGTGATGGGGTTACAGTAACAGTAGACAAGAGACAAGCAACTGATGTCATCTACCTGGACTTGTGCAAGGCATTTGACACTGTCCTGCAGAACATGCTTCTCTCTAAACTGGAAAGACATGGGTTTGATGGACGGATAACATGGCGGATAAGGAATTGGCTGGATGGCCGCACTCAGAGACTGGTGGTCAAGGCCTCAGTGTCCAAGTGGAGACCGGTGACGAGTGGCATTCCTCAGGGGTCAGTACTGGGCCCAGCCCTGTTTAACATCTTTGCCAGCAACATGGGATAGAGTGTACCCTCAGCAAGTTCGCCAATGACACCAAGCTGTGTGGTGCTGTCAACATGCTGAAGGGAAGGGATGCCATCCAGAGACCTTGACAGGCTGGAGAGCTGGGCCTGTGCAAATCTCATTAAGTTCAACCAGGCCAAGTGCAAGGTCCTACACATGGGTCAGGGAAATCTCAGGCACAAATACAGGCTAGGTGGAGAGTGGATTGAGAACAGCCCTGAGAAGGAATTGGGTGTGCTAGTGGATAAGAAGCTCAACATGAGCTGGCAATGTGTGTTTGCCGCCCAGAAAACCAACCAGATCCTAGCCTTCATCAAAAGGAGGGTGGCCAGCAGGTCGAGAGAGGTGATTCTGCCCCTCTACTCCACTGTCCTGAGTACTGCAGCCAGCTCTGAAGCCTCCAATGTAAGAAGGACATGGACCAGTTGGAGACTTTCCAGAGGAGGGCTGCAAAGATGATCAGAGGGCTGGAACACCTCTCCTATGAGGACAGGCTGAGAGAGTTGGGGCTGTTCAGCCTGGAGAACAGGAGGCTCTGGGGAGTCTTTCAGTACCTAAAGAGGGCCTTATAGGAAAGACGGGGAGAAATTCTTCAGTAAGGCCTGTTGCAATAGGAGGAGGGATCATGATTTTAAAATAGAGGGAGGTAGATTCAGATTAGATATTAGGGAAAAAAAATTTACAATGGGGATGGTGGAACACTGGAACAGGTTGCCCAGAGAGGTGGTAGATGCCCCACCCCTGGAAACATTCAATACCAGGTTGGATGGGGCTCTGAGCAACCTGATCTGGTTGGAGATGTCCCTGCTCCTTGCAGGGGGGTTGGACTAGATGACCTTTAAAAGTCCCTTCCAACCCTAATGATTCTATGATTCTATAATTTATTGTACTTTTAGATCAAGAGTTCAGAATTGGAATCTTATAGCTTTTAGCACTGAAAATGCTAGTGTTTTTATTCTTACAGAAAATCATTTCACTTACCAAGAGGAATATAGATCTCTAATTTAATTACTAGCCATCTCTGAATGCTATTAAAATTACAGATGGCAAAATGGACTATTGAGTGCTCTTCAGAATGTTTCAAAACACTATTTATTTCACAACTGCATTACTAATAGTTTTATACATGATGAGTTAGAAATGTTGAAAGGGAATTTAATTAATTAAAGATTACTTTGTACACAATTATCTTATATAGCTGGCTTTCATAAGAAGTTACTAAACTGTGTCTCTGCTCATTATAGAACACCTCAAAGTGAATTATTCTCATGTATTATGATGAAAAGCAGGAATAGAGTGGATATCTTTTGAATAAATAAAACTATATCTACTATATATAGGAATCTATCTCAAATCCTTCAGTATCCAAAAGAATTCTCTGAAACACTCCAGAACAAGGTAGCTGTTCCCAGCTGTAGCATCTTTTACTGTTGATGGCAGCACGCTAGGGAGAATGCTTTACTGCACTAAACTTGCTGATCAGTATGACCATGACCTAGCCCTCTTTGCTGTCTCTGGTATTTCTTCTTAGATTTAAACCTCAAACTCTTTATAGTCATGTTTATATTACCTAGCTTTAAGATTATTATTTTTGTGTGTGTGTGTGTGTTATTGACAAATTGTAGCACCACAGAAGTGTTCTGGATGTTTTCCAGCTTTTAAACAGAAAAAAAAAAAGCCCTAAAAGTCACAGCATAAAAAAAAAAAAAACAGGCAGTGAAAGGTGCAAGAAATACATCATACAATTAAAATGGTCAGCAAGAAGAATGATACAACCAGTGAATTCCGCTATAATATATATCAACTGCACTCAATTTCTTTACAAACTTGTAAAAATAAATTGTTCCTTTTGCAGTTCTGTCTTTCGAGCAGTGTTTAAAATGAACTTCTTCCCAAAGACTGGCAAACTAGATCTATCTTCCATTTAAAAGTCCTGAAGGATAGCTAAACATCAAAACCAAAATAAGCCAAATTATTTAAACTTCAATTATAAAATAATGAAATCAGCAAGCCATGATGTAGCATCAACCAATAACTAGATTGTATTTTATGCCATTTTATTTTTCATTCTGCTTTTGTACTTTGTTTGCTGACAATGTCCTCTTAAAAAAGTCACTTATGCAAAAAGTCATTTATGCAAGCAGTGAATTTATGCTTCATTTATGATATGAACTAAAAAGAAGATATGTGATCTTGAAACAGCCTGAACTAAAAGCATTTGCAAACATATTTTAGAGGACAGAAAGAAGGAAGAACACAACTACTAAAATTAATGAGGTCTCTATTAATGCAAAAACACTTGAAAAAAAGTAGTTGTCATTATCACAAATTCTCGGAAAGGAAACTTTAGGAAAAAAAAAACAGGTTAAAAGTTCAGCACACTATGAAATAGCAGATCAAATATCTCCTTAAAACTATGTCTCACCTCCTAGATTTAAATCACTGCAATTTCCTCTTTGGAAAGGAAGCAGGATGACTGTTGTTCTTGTATTTCTTGTTAAAAGATGAAGATCATAAGCTTCAATATAAGTAAAAGATGAAATTATGAAACTACTTTTTCTTAGCTGCAAACATGTCTCTGTGCTGGTTCTCCTGTCAACAATCTCATTTCTTTACTCTGTAACCCAATCTAGTAATGCTAATGCTAAGAAACATATTATTATTGCTATAATATTATCCAAATAATTTTGAACATGTTATCTACTGTAGCAGAATGACCCAGCAATCAGATGGACAGGTTGCATATCAGTGCTAGTGCCATCCCTCTTATATAAATTTTCTCATCTGTGAGTTTTTGACAGACTTTTTTCACTCCATCACTTTTCCTGACATTGATGCATTGAATCTCAAAATAGAACTGAAAGTCTAAATAGAATATATGAAAGAAGAACTATGGGGTTGTAAGACAGAGTTTTCTAACACTTGTGGTTATAAAAGTTACTAGCTGCTCTCAGTAGATGCAAAAGAAACACATGGCTACTGTACACATATGTAGTAAAAGGATAGACTCCACTGCTGATTTTATTTCTGTCATATTTGAAAACTAACTGAACTGTAGGGTTCAGAGGGTGGTACAAAATCTCAGTGGAGCCAATTAATGAGAAGCGCACAGCAGGGGTCTACATGGGATCCAATCCTGTTTAACATCCTCATTAATGATCTGGATGATGGGACAGAATGCACCCTCTGCAACTTTCCTGGTGACACAGAATTAGTGTTGTGCTGCCACCCTCAACAGGCTGAAGAAATGGGCCAACATGAACCTCACAACATTCAGCATAGTGAAGTGCAAAGTCACTAAGGTAACGATGAGTCAGTGATGTATCATTATTTCAAAAAAATCTGACAGTATCCTTGGCTGAATTAGGCAAAATATTGCTAGAAGGTGGTGGGAGGTGATCCTTCACATTTTTTCAGGACTGGTGAGGTCACATCTGGAGTAGTCTGTCCAGTTGTAGCCTTCCCAGTACAAGAGAGAAATTGACATAATGGAGAGAGTCCAGGAAAGGGCCACAAAGATAATGAAGGGACTGGAGCATCACCCACAGGATGAAAGGCTGAGAAAGCTAAGACCGTTCAGCATAGAGAAGAGAGGCTCAGGAAGGATATTATCAATGCATATAAATACTTGAAGACATAAAGAAGATGGAGCCAGGCACTTTCCATGATGTCTCATGACAGGACAGGAGGCAATGGGCACAAACTCGAAGTTCTGTCTGAACATAAGGAAAAATTTTACTGGAAAGAAATTATTTTTTCCAGAGACCTGTAACAGGTTGCCCTAAAAGGTTGTGGAGTCTCCATCCTTAGAGATCTTCAAAAGCCCTGTGAACATGTCCCTGGGCAAACAGCTCTAGGTTACCCTGCTTGATCAGGGGTGTTAGACCAGATGACCTCCAGAAGTCCTTTCCAATATCAACCATTTTGTGATTCTGTGATATTTGGTTTCACATTACAAAATGGAGTTTTTCTGTGGACATTTTTTTGAGCCAGGTGGTGGGAGGCAAAAAAAGCAGAGTTCATCACCAGACTGACATTCCACTGTAACCTCTGTGAGGCTCAGAGCCCCAAGTTCACCTCCTCTGGGCTGTGGGGACTAACAGCGTTAACATCTCTGATGCAATGCAAGGGGGCACACCAAAAACCTGACACACAGACCACCCCTCAGAGATATACGTTCCTTCAATACTCTCTGAACATTAGGTTGAAGTTTGGCCACATGCCCTTTTCAGTACTCTTCAGCATTCACTAAATCCTCACTCTGTTCTTAAAGTTTTCTATCAGTGTCAGCCGGAAGCAGGATACTGAAGTAAACTGTACCAGTATTATTTCAGTCTATCTGTTTCTTGTATTTCTTTACACTGAATGAGTGTTTTGTTCACTGGGATATTATGTAATGTCTCTCTGTCTTTTTTGCCTTTGACTGTGCTAGTGGAATCTCATCATACCTTTACATAAGAGAACAGCCCCAGAAGCGGGAGATGAAGAAAGGATGAGGCCCCACTTACTAGGTAATTTAACAAAGGTGACAGCTGACATTTTTTAATGGACCCAGTACTAGAGATTCTGTCTTTCTCTTTTGCTGTTTGCTTTGTTTTGTTTTGTTTTTATTTGTTTTCCTTTTTAAGAAACAAACTTTGAAACAGTTTGCTTTCATATTAATATAGAAGAGGAAGATTTAGAGATGAGCTGACAACAAAAGTTTGTGGGTTTTGTTTGTTTTTGCAGCAGTAGCAGTTGGATACACTGTTTACACAGCCACACTGCACAGACGTGCAGGTAGGGTATAAATCTAGGGCCCTTGAGTCAGTCACAGAAGAGTCTGTCACCAGTTAGCTAACTTCCTTTGGAAATGTGGTTAATTAAAAGTATCCTTTTTCCTTTATTTTTTTTTCATGTTCAGTAGATCTGAAATAAAAAGGTACTTCATTGGCTAGATGTCAAGGTGTAGGGACTAATACATGCATTAAAAAATACCTTAATGCAAATCACCAGAGATGAATTTTTTTTTAATTCTTCGATCTACCTGATTTCCTGTTTCATTCATTCATATGTAGCAATAAATTGTATGTGAAGTAACTTATCACCATTGGAGGGAGCCCTTGTATTAACACAATAGGGCACAACATTGAGATTCGTTAATCTTCCCTTTAAAAAATTATAAGAACTCTTCTTTATTATATCTCAATAGATAATTATGAAACTACTATGCTTTATTTATCAATACCTAAGCACATGTAACTCACAGATA
Source organism: Chlamydotis macqueenii (assembly GCF_036417535.1). Taxonomy (NCBI): domain Eukaryota; kingdom Metazoa; phylum Chordata; class Aves; order Otidiformes; family Otididae; genus Chlamydotis; species Chlamydotis macqueenii. The sequence continues at coordinate 44,996,965 of NC_141593.1, forward strand.
TTCCCTGAAAATCAAAAAGGTGAATGTGTTTCACAATAGTATTGCTGGAATTCTAAACAATATGTTTATCCTCAATGACTTTCAAAGATTAGCTAATTCTTTATCTGGAATGAATTTACATATACTTTTAAAAATATAGAACTGTAGTCCGTGAATTTGGATTCTGATATGCCAGAGGTAACTGTGATGATCTCCTGTGGTTAAAACCAAAGTAGCTTTTAGTGGACAATTATTTCTCACCGTTTTTTTTTCTTCAATAAACCCATTTGAAACAATCTGAAAATATGAACACATTGAATTTTCAATCTAGGCTACAGTGTAACTGTCCTTTCTACTTTCAAATCAGTCTGAAATTTAACCACTACTGTTCTGGGTAAAGAAATATTTTTACTAATGGCATTTAATGTTGAGTGTTAAATCAAATACATTTACATACTTGCAAATAATAACCTCCATAAATGTTATTAAATGTTTTCAAAGAGTAGTAAACTATTTATTTAATCTGTTTATTCCACGTATTTACTTGTTAAAAGTTGTAAAATTTTAGGGGCTGGTAAATTTCTCATTATATGACATTTAGTTAGGAATCATGATGCATGATTATACTTCCACAGCACATAGCATAGCACAGGCACTGGCAGAAAGAAATAATAAATAAAGGTAATTCAGGTAATCTATAACTAAAATAGCTATAATGCACCAGCAGTGCTTCTACGGAAATCTCAAAATAATACGTGGGAACCCCGTTTGCTCAAAGCAATGTAAAAGAACTGTCTTAATATTACAGTATAATATTTCTTTGCACACAATTTCACACTTTGCTTTGAAATTAAATTAAATGACCAGGAATAAAGGAAGGAAACCTTATCAACTATGCCACGTAGAAATGGTAGAGCAAATGCTTTGTAGCTCTTATAACCTGAGGGTTACAGGCAACAAAAGAATTCAATAAAAAGGCTTCCTACTAAATATATCTGTGGCTTTTCATATACGAAGTCTCACCATTTCTAACTTTAGCGAAATGACTGTATATTAATTCTTCTGTAACACATCATTATGGATTCACAATAGTGTATAACACACCAAATTAACATAATCAGTTTTTTATGTTGCTACAGCTTCCAAATTAGTCAAACATTTCACTTATCTGACCAAATACTTCAGGGGCAAATTATAACTTTTCCTTTTAAATACTGCTTGCCATTCTCGTTAAAAGAAAACCTTTCAAAAGCAAGCAGCTCCATGTTGTTAGCTTTACTCTGTTGAAAGATACTGTGAAATGAAACTCCAGAAAAACTCGCTGAAGAGCTTAAGCTTTCCAGATAGACTGTAAACAATAAGGGTCAAAGACCTTTCTGTACACTGATACTAATGGTGCATTAGATTTTATCAGAAATGTTCAGCAAATGTATATAAAGTTGCATTCAGCAGTAATTATTAATTACTAGGAAAAAATAAATCCAGTGTGTAAAATATTTCCTGTTAAGAACATCTGGAGGACAAAAGCAGAGGTCCTTTTCCAGAAACGGCTACGTTCACAGTAGCCACATTGAAAATAGTCAGGACAACAAGATAATCCCCTAAATTCAAGTTTCCTGATGACGTTCTCTAACTATCCCTCATCTAGTTAATCAGACTTCTATCTGACCACTTTCATTCTGCGGTTAGACATCTTCGTTGGAATAGACTAAGTCTATTGAATAGAATTCTACAGAAAACAAAGGCAAAGTGAAATCAGAGCTATACTTAACTGATGATGTGTGCCATAGCTTCTTGAAGACATAAAAAAAACCCCTAACTGAGGAACACGTGTTCCCAGCAGTGTTCAACCTAGTGAACATGGTGCTTAAAAACATCTGCAATGTATGCGGAAGAGACAGAGACATCATGAAAAAAAGTCATGTTCCACCCACAAGTGCAGAACATAGCTATTCATGAGGATACAAAATAAAAATAAAGTTCTGTCTTCAAAATTAGACAAGCAGTTAAAGTAACCCAAAGTGGTAAGCTGTTAGCACTAATAAGAGATCCTCTATCAGCACTGAAGGTGATAACAGCATGAGATGGTGTTGTAGTGATTCTATCTACAGCCCAGATTGAAATTCAAAAGCAGTAGAAAAGAGAGGTAGAAATTTGAATTAAGCAAAGCAAGGAAAGGTTTTTGAAAGAAAGAAGTCTGCAGCTGTGGAATTTAATGGCACAAACTGTAGCAAAAGGTCACTTGGCATCCCAGGAATCCTTTTACTGTAGCCCATTACCACAGAGTAGATTCAAAGAATACTACTCATTTCTTTGTGGGAGGTGAGGAGGTAGAGAGAAGAAATAATTTTTCTGAGTTTGGGAAAGGATCTGAAGGTAGCTGGAAGAGTGTGCTGGTTTTGGCCGGGATAGAGTTAATTTTCTTGATAGTAGCTAGTATGGGGCTATGTTTTAGATTTGTGCCAAAAACAGTGTTGATAATATTGAGATGTTTTCTTTATTGTTGAGCAGTGCTTACGCAGTATCAAGGCCTTTTTTGCTTCTCACACTGCCTCACCAGTGATCCAGCTGGGAGTGCACAAGAAGTTTAGAGGACACAGCTGGGACAACAGACCCCAACTGACCAAAGGGGTCCCACACCAGGTCCCACAACAGACCCCAACTGACCAAAGGGGTCCCATCATGCTCAGCAATGAATTCCAGGGGAAAAAAGAAGTGATGGCATTCAGAGTGATGGCATTTGTCTTCCAAATAACCATTACACGTGATGGAGCCCTGCTTTCCTGGAAACAGCTCTAAATACCTGTCTGTCAATGGGAAGCAGCGAATGGATTCCTTATTTTGCTTTTCGTGTGTGTACGGCTTTTGCTTTACCTGTTGAGCTGTCTTTATCTCAACCCATGAGTTTTCTCACTTTTACCCTTCTGATTCTCCACTCCATCCCACTGTGAAGAGAGTGAGCGAGTGGCTGTGTGATGCTTAGTTGCCGGCTGGGTTCAAACCAACACAGAGATATTCTCAATCTAGGTTTCAGTGAAGACTGGAAGGTTTCATACCAGCAGTTTCAATTGTATTTCTTTATAGACTTACCACGAGTATCTTAACATCTTTATCCTACATGATGCACACAGGACAAAACACAGAACAAAGCACAAACATAAGTATTTGCTCAAATTAAAGAGAAAATTAGTCATCTGTATCTTTTGTTCCTTTCAAAAAAGAAGCAGAGAAAATCCACAGTATAAGGGACTTAACTATGTTTAATAGCTAAAGTACTTACAGGCATACTACTGCTCTAGCAGGCATCTGATGCCTCAGAAATGTAATGCAGAATGCCATAACTAGAATATCTTCAAAGTTTGCAGTGTAAACATGCTGGAACACTTAGGAACATTTACTATAATTCTCTATTGTGCCCAGGGGATGTGCCCTAAAAGCCACAGTATGATTTTTTTAACTAACAAATGGAATAATACGTAAGTTCCTAGGTATTTGTCACATGGAAATTTTGTGTCTGAGACAGAATCCAGTACTAGTCTAGCCAACAGATTTGAGTTCCCTAAGCAATAAAATAATGGTAGTTCAGCCTTTCTTATACTTCTATGTATTTAAATACAAAAAAAAAAAACAAACCAAAAAAGTAGCAAATATAAGTAACTAGCAAATACGACATGTAATGAAAGCAATCGAGAACACATGGTGAATAGGGAACAGAAAGGACATACCTGCTAATCTCAGCAAATGTTATGACTGTAGAAGGGAAATGTGAAATGACTGAGTTAATTGTACCCATTAGCTATGGGAAGTGAAGGCAGAGAGTGAGCTGGCTGCCCACATAGTGGGGAAAGAGACCATAAAGAAAGTCTCTGCAGCAACAACATGAAATTAGACCTCCAAATAGAGATGAGAGAAGACTATTTTAATCTCGTGGCTACTGCTCAGAGTTGTGGCATATGTGCAGATCAAATCTAGTCTATTGGGTATAGCTTCATTTCTGTGACTCTGACATAATTTATTTGCAGATATAAATTTGAATAACTCTGTTGACCACAGGGGAAATATGGCATACGGTTTGTGGCCTGAAGACACATCAGTGACGGTCACCAGCTGTCTTCGTAACAGGCTATCTGGTGGAAAGTAGAAGGAATGTAAGGTAACGGTACAGTATAAACAATAATTTTGAAACATTACTTTCTGTAGAAAAGCTCAAACAGATCAGCCTCATTGAACGCTAATCCCGTCTCCTCTACAGAACATTTTACTTCATCTTCTCTGTTTGCTAACAAAAAAAAATAAGCGAAGTCCGTCAGGAGCTGATAATGTTTTTACTTCAATTGAGTCAACTGTTGTATCCCAAGTTTAAAAATACAGGATGCAGTCATGTTAAATGACACACTGCTTGTAAGTCCAACTTACACTGGTGTTGATTTATCTCAGAGGCAGACATTTAAATATTTGCTTAGTGTTACAGCAACTATCACTCAAATCTAGCTCCATGCTAATGGTGTTACAGCAAGCGAGAAATCACAAGAAGCCCGGCGTAAGAACACACAAGTATATGAATATCTTGTTACAGTAGGATGGACATAGCAATCAAATTGAAATTTCAAGGATTTTTTAAGGGTTTTAAACTCTAATAATCAGGAATCAGACCTTTTATGGTGTAAATGGGAACAAGTTCCTTTTAGTGCACATGATATGAGTAACCATAACTCTCCTTTCTTCAGTGCTGGCAACAGGGAATGTATGGGAACAGTGCTGGCAACTTGTCATGCTAATATCTTTAGTTTATGTAATCACACCAAGCATTTAATTACATCTCTCTGTGTACATCTGTCAGTAAGCGTTAAAGCTAAAATACAGAACAGTGAGAAAAATGTTTGAAATGGTACGAGCTTGTATAGATTGCTAAGTCCACACTACAAGACATTTACTCCTAGCCATTCAGTGATTTTCTTTCAATAATTAGCTGCCTACTGGATAAACTGTCATTGAAAAACCATGATCAGTATGAAGTACGATTCTTTATATTAAAATTGATCCTCCTTAAAGAAAAGAACCAACAAATTCCCTTTTCACTTGCTCCACATAGTGCCCCTAAGGGAAGGATCTCATGCCAGCAACATGTTTGTGAGACAAAATCAAAGACATACAGCTCTGCTGAAGTACAAGTGAAGTCAACTCTTATTACCATAATTTCCAGAATATTTAATGTCTTTTATGTCTAACATTTACAACAAAGCTTGAAGGATAGGAGGCAGTGAGAGTCATTTGTGCATTGCAATACTGGAAATTGTGATGAAATGACTACAGGTACATGGGTGGGCACATTTCTCCAGTTAAATTTTTCTTTGCTCAAGTGTAATCTTGATATTGATTTTTATTTCATCAGTTCACATATTCTAAACAGATAATGTGGGAATTGCTTTTCTAAGACAAACAGTACCATTCCACAGCAGACTGAAACTGCTCCTAAACCCATTATTTAAACTGAAACTGAGGACAGATGGCTTCTCATGGCTTTCTGTAAGGTAGATAAAGAAAGCAAGAACTACATATTGAGAAACATTAGAATTTTACTACTTTTTGATTTTTATTTTTTTTTTAATGTACACAATGCTAGTGGAACTTAGAGCTCCGTAAAATCCTCTTTTCTTCTACAACAATTTTGACAATAAGAATGTTAGTTCTTTGACTATATATTCATGACACAAGAGATTTAATTTCAAAATAACTTTAGATGACTTTTAGATGTATAGAAGGCTGAAGTAGTCTGTAGGAAAGTGTGTGATAGATTAATTTTTACTGCCTTAGATTTTTTGAAATATTTCAACTTAATGGATTTCGCTTACATTGTAATATATACACTGGCTTTGGTGCATGCTAGTGCTGTACAGTGGGTAAAAATAAAGCTATTTTAAAATTGATATTCTACTTTGCTAGTCATTTCTTCCTATTCTGTGTGTCTGGAAATACTAAGTGCAAGGCAGAAGGGAAGAGAGAATTAGCCTTGTATACCAAGAGAAAACAACACATAGAATCATAGAATCATAGAATAGTTAGAGTTGGAAGGGACCTTCAACGGTCATCTAGTCCAAGCCCCCTGCAAGAAGCAGGGACATGCCTGACTAGATCAGGTTGCTCAGAGCCCCATCCAGCCTGGCCTTGAGCGATTCCAGGGATGGGGCATCCACCACCTCTCTGGGCAACCTGTTCCAGTGCTCTACAACTCTCATTGTAAAAATTTTTTTTCTCATATCTAATCTAAACCTACCTCCTTCTAATTTAAAACCATTACCCCTTGTTCTATCACAACAGGCCCTACTGAACAGCTTCTCCCCATCTTTCCTGTAGGCCCCCTTGAGGTATTGGAAGACCGCTATCAGGTCTCCCCGGAGCCTCCTCTTCTCCAGGCTGAACAGCCCCAACTCTCTCAGCCTGTCCTCATAGGAGAGGTGCTCCAGCCCTCTGATCATCTTTGTGGCCCTCCTCTGGACCTTCTCCAACTGGTCCATGTCTTTCTTGTGTTGGGGACTCCAGAACTGGACGCAGTACTCCAGGTGGGGTCTCACCAGGGCAGAGTAGAGGGGGAGAATCACCTCCCTCGACCTGCTGGCCACGCTTCTCTTGATGCAGCCCAGGATGCGGTTGGCCTTCTGGGCCGCAAGGGCGCATTGCCCACTCATGTTGAACCTCTCGTCTACCAACACTCCCAGGTCTTTCTCCTCAGGGCTGCTCTCGATCCATTCTCCACCCAGCCTGTATTTGTGCTTGGGATTGCCATGACCCAGATGCAGGACCTTGCACTTGGCCTGGTTGAAGGTCATGAGGTTGGCACGGGCCCACCTCTCCAGCCTGTCAAGGTCCCTCTGGATGGCATCCCTCCCTTCCAGCGAGTCGACGGCACCACACAGCTTGGTGTCATCGGCGAACTTGCTGAGGGTGCACTCTATCCCACTGTCCATGTCGCCGACAAAGATGTTGAACAGGGCCAGGCCCAACACGGACCCCTGAGGGACGCCACTCGTGACCGGTCTCCACTTGGACATTCAGCCGTTGACCACCACTGTCTGAGTGCAGCCATCCAGCCAACTCCTTATCCACCGAGTGGTCCATCCACCGAACCCATGCCTCTCTAGTTTAGAGAGAAGGATGTTGTGCGGGACAGTGTCAAATGCCTTGCACAAGTCCAGGTAGATGATATCCGTTGCCTGTCCCTTGTCCACCGATGCTGTTACCCCGTCATAAAAGGCCACCAAATTGGTCAGGCGCGATCTGCCCTTGGTGAAGCCATGTTGGCTGTCACCAACCACCTCCTTGCTCTCCATGTGCCTTAGCATGGTTTCCAGGAGAATCTGCTCCATGACCTTGCCAGGCACAGAGGTGAGGCTGACCGGCCTGTAGTTGCCCGGGTCTTCCTTGTTCCCCTTTTTAAAAATGGGGGTTATGTTCCCTCTCTTCCAGTCATCGGGGACCTCACCAGACCACCACGACTTCTCAAATATGATGGCCAGTGGCTTGGCAACTTCATCCGCCGGTTCCCTCAGGACGCGCGGATGGATCTCATCAGGACCCATGGACTTGTGCACCTTCAAGTTCCTTAAATGATCTCGAACCTGCTCTTCGAGCACTGTGGGCGGTTCTTCATCCTTGCAGTCCCTGCCTGTGCCTTCCACAGCTTGGGTGGGGAGACAAGAGTTCTTATCAGTGAAGACTGAGGCAAAAAAGTCATTGAGTAGCTCAGCCTTCTCCACATCCCCGGTAACCACGACACCCGTTACCTTCCGGAGGGGGCCTACATTCTCCTTGGATTTTCTTTTGTCTCCTACATACCTGTAAAAGCTTTTCTTGTTACTTTTTATATCCCTGGCCAGATTCGATTCCATCAGGGCTTTAGCCTTCCTCACCCTATCCCTGGCTGCTCGCACAGTCACTCGGTAGTCCTCCCAGGCTACCTGTCCCAGCTTCCACCCTCTATAGGCTTTCCATCCAAACAGATAAACTGATTCTGAAATGCTTTTGAAATGCATTCAAACTGAGATCTAGTTATCTGACAATTTGAAGGAATCTAGACACAAATCTAAATTTGAATTCCAGTACCAGAATCCTCTTTAATTTTTTTTTTTTAAGCTCCTGTACCGTGTCTTAAAAAAAAAAAAATCACACAAACCAAATTATCATGTGATTTATTTAATAAACATCAAAATCTATCTAAAAATTATTCCTCACCTGAATTGAATGAAGGAAACATAAAATTGCAGACACATATATTAGTAAAAGTATTGTTAATCCACTTTATAAATACAAGTTGCATCAGACAAATGTAATTCTACTGCAGATTGTTTTATCTTTCATTTACAGTTGACACTTAGCATACACAGTTTACTTAATAATTCACTGTGAAGGACAGTAAGTACTTAAGATTATTTAGTATTTTTATTTCATTGAACAAAAAGAAATAAGGAGAGCATTACTGTCATATGACCACGGGGGTGCTCCAGTGAACCCAGTTTTAAAAAACATTTTGTTACTACGGTGGAAGACAGCTTATTCCTTGCCTTCAATCAGTTAATTTCAGTATGTTTGTGCTACAAGAAACTCCGTATTATTTCCTAAAGGAAGACAGAAATCTGAAAACAAATAAATCAAGACAAAGATCAAGCAAAAAGTTGCCTGATCACAATTCAGCCATGCAAATACTAATTCTTGCCATTCTTGCCTTTGAGCACTGCAAGTGCAAAGGTTAAAAACAAACTTCTAGATAGCAATACAATATCATTAACTAAAAAATTTACTAATTTACCAGTATGTTTTACAAATACTAGGAGTGGAAGAACAGTCTGGGAAAGGAAATAGATGAAAACACTTGAACACTTTTTTCAGACAGTCCAACTAATAGTGAGTGATCCACTCAAAGCAGTTGGAAGTGCCCAGAGAAGCCAACTTAGTAATGCTCAACTCCTAAGTTTCCAACTCTTGATATTTGACATATTTTAAAAATTGGTCAGTTCCTACTCCATGGCAGCTATATTATGTACTTTTTTTTTTTTTTAAATTTTCCCCTCCTTCTGACTGTCAAGTTTTGTATTAAACCAATATTTATTTCGTTCTGTAACATAGTCTGGTCTTTATAATAGGCACCTTCTCTTTGAAACAAGGAATTGTTTGCTCCTAAAAACCTTTGTCATCACTGAATAAATCAAGGATCAAGCTAATTATAAAAGGAGACTGCTTCTGTTTGGCAAATTAACATCTTGGCAATCAGAAGTGATGTCAAAATAAGTACAAGAAAAGGACACGACAATTTAATAGGGTATCAGTTGTATGTATTTTTAGATCTGTCAGAATATGGAAATCATTCTTCAGCTATCAAACTACACTTCAAATTATCTTCATATAACACAATGACTAAGAGATTTTTAAGACTTTTTAAATGAAAATATGATTCATGTTGTATTTAAAAGAATTATAAAAGTCGTACTTTGTACATTCATTTCTTTCATACTATGAGGTAAGAAGCTACTGAAAAAATATATTTATAAACAATATCACGTAATTTGGTAAGTGTCTTTAAAATGTATTATTTTTGCCATCTTTGCAGAGGAGTAAATTACCCCAGCCAGTTTGTTCTGAGGTCTCTGACAGAAGTTATTGACCACAATAAAAACAGAACCATCAGTTTTTATTTTTCCCAGTCATAACTTTTCTTATCTTTCTTATCACTTAGCCAAACATACAAGCAGTATTATAAATCTAAATATTAACTTGATTCTAGCGATTTCTGTAGTTTTCTCCAAATATGACCCAAGAAACTGAAATCCAGCTCCAGCTCAGGAAAGCTAAACTGACAGAACTCTCATCAGAGCTGTGCAAGCAGGAAAACAAATTTCAAAGCTTTGAGCTGCTTATGGAGAGATCCTTGCTGGTTGCCCCAGGTGATATAAATAAACCTTCAGCTTGGATGGTAGTCAGTGTCTCAGCATGGGAGAACACCGCAGATATAATAACCAGCTGTGCTTTTGTAGACCATTTCAGGGTGCTTTTTGCATGCTTCTTATTTGCAGCCCTTAAAATACATACACTCTTGTGATGATAGAGATTTGCTCTATGCATACATGTGAGCTTTGTTCCCATGCTGTTCATCTTCAGCCAGGCAAGAAGGTTGGACTACAAGGCCTACAAATTACACACATCTCCAGACAAAAATTTGTCCTACACAAGTGAACTCTATTTCAAATATGACCCACAAATCTTAATATAGAAAATATAGGTGAGTTTGGGCAAAAATACAGGTTGTCATGAATGGAATTTCAATCCATATTACCAAAAATCTGTTAGAATTTACATATCCCTACAGAAAGTCCTGAAATAGGACTATATTAGAGACACTTCTCTCTTGTTAAAAATAACCTCTCATGGATGATCTAAATCAAGTCTGAAAATTAATGATACAGAGTCAGTGACTGAAAGCAGGAAAAATGGAAGTTTTCTTTGAAGGTACATTGGTTCTGGAGTGTAAAAAAAAATTGGAAAACACCAGTAAAAACCTACTTGTTAAATTCAGAATGTTTAATATTTTAAAATACATGCAAGTGTTCATTTTTGTTCAGCCATAACTGCTTCGGAATTACACTGATTTCACCTAAACTGACTGCTGTTTTAACAAAGTAAAGATCTGACCTCACATGAAGAAAAGGCTAAGACAGTACTTTAAAATCATTCTTTTGAGGACAGCATTTTCAATTAAAATAGTAAAGTATAAGTTTTCATTACAGAAATTATGAAAAAAATAGAAAAGAAAATATCTCAGATGAAAGAACAAAATAGGTGGAAAATGTGCCATAACAAACCAATAACGAAAGTTAGAACAATCACAGTGTGCATTATTCCGTCTGAGGAAAACATGCAAGATTAATTAACCATTAAAGTTCTCCTTAAATATAATCTGTGACCAAATTAGTTATTGATACTTAACTCAATTAAGAACATAAGGGTTTCCTGTTGTTTCACTCCAGCAAATTAGAATTTGGAAGTCTTAATTATTTCTCATCTTCATATTTTCAGCAATTTAGTTTGTGATCATGGAGGTCTGTCTTTTATTTTCTTTTTATCCATCTGATCTCCTCTATTCTATTAAAAATATATTTTTCATATCTGTTTCCTAGATGTGTACTTTTCCATTCTTTGTGAAAGGGAGAAAAAAGTATAAACAAACTAAAAAAATCTTAATTTATGATTGCCAAGCAACTAATATACCACAAATGCATTTGTCTTTTATCTTTTAACTTGTTTTTTAAGAAATCCTTTCAAATAGGCTGCCTTTCATAGAATCATAGAATCATAGAATAGTTAGGGCTGAAGGGACCTTCAAAGGTCATCTAGTCCAAGCCCCCTGCAAAGAGCAGGGACATCCCCGACTACATCAGGTTGCTCAGAGCCTCATCCAGCCTGGCCTTGAATGTTTCCAGGGATGAGTCTTCCACTACCTCGCTGGGCAACCTGTTCCAGTGTTCTACAACCCTCATTGAAAGACATTTTTTCCTAAATATCCAATCTAAATCTACCCCCCCTACTTTAAAACCATTACTCCTTGTCCTATTGCAACAGGCCCTACTGAACAGCCTCTCCCCATCTTTCTTGTAGGCCCCCTTGAGGTACTGGAAAACCACTATAAGGTCTCCCTAGAGCCTCCTCTTCTCCAGGCTGAACAGCCCCAACTTTCTCAGCCTGTCCTCATAAGAGAGCTGCTCCAGCCCTTTTATCATCTTTGTGGCCCTCCTCTGGACCTTCTCCAAATGGTCCATGTCCTTCTTATGCTGGGGGCTCCAGAACTGGACACAGTACTCCAGGTGGGGTCTCACCAGGGCAGAGTAGAGGGGGAGAATCACCTCCCTCGACCTGCTGGCCACGCTTCTCTTGATGAAACCCAGGATGCAGTTGGCCTTCTGGGCCACAAGGGCGCATTGCCTGCTCATGTTGAGCTTCTCGTCCACCAGCACTCCCAAGTCCTTCTCCTCAGGGCTGCTCTCAATCCATTCTCTGCCCAGCCTGTATTTGTGCCTGGGATTGCCATGACCCAGGTGCAGGACCTTGCACTTGGCCTGGTTGAACTTCATGAGGTTGGCACGGACCCACCTCTCCAGCCTGTCAAGGTCCCTCTGGATGGCATCCCTTCCCTTCCAGCGTGTCGATGGCACCACACAGCTTGGTGTCATTGGCAAACTTGCTGAGGGTGCACTCTATCCCACTGTCCATGTCGCCGACAAAGATGTTGAACAGGGCCAGGCCCAGCACAGACCCCTGAGGGATGCCACTCGTCACCAGTCTCCACATGGACATTGAGCCATTGACCACCACTCTCTGAGTGCGACCATCCAGCCAACTCCTTATCCACCGAGTGCTCCGTCCATCAAACCCATGTCTCTCTAGTTTAGAGAGAAGGATGTCGTGCGGGACAGTGTCAAAAGCTTTGCACAAGTCCAGGTAGGTGATGTCTGTTGCTCGTCCCTTGTCCACCGATGCTGTCACCCCATCACAGAAGGCCACCAAATTGGTCAGGCGCGATCTGCCCTTGGTGAAGCCATGTTGGCTGTCACCAACCACCTCCTTGCTCTCCATGTACCTTAGCATGGTTTCCAGGAGAATCTGCTCCATGACCTTGCCAGGCACAGAGGTGAGGCTGACTGGCCTGTAGTTGCCCAGGTCTTCCTTGTTCCCCTTTTTAAAAATTGGAGTTATGTTCCCTCTCTTCCTGTCATCGGGGACCTCACCAGACTGCCACGATTTCTCAAATATGATGGCCAGTGGCTTGGCAACTTCATCTGCCAGTTCCCTCAGGACCCGTGGATGGATCTCATCAGGTCCCATGGACTTGTGCACCTTTAGGTTCCTCAGATGATCCCAAACCTGCTCTTTGAGTACAGTGGTTCTTCATCCTCACAGTCCCTTCTTGTGCCTTCTACAGCTTGTACCTGAAGAATGTCCTCCCTCTCCTTTTTCACTGACTTTGGTGTCTGCATGGTTCTCTCTCGCATATTCTCACTTCTCCCTTCAGCTGTAATTGCACAGGGGTTTTTTCCTCCTTCTTGAATATGTTATCACAGAGGCTCTACCTGCTTTGTTGATAGGCCTGGCTTTGGCCAGTGACGGGTCTGTCTAGCAGCTTCTCACAAAAGGCATCACTGTAGCCTCCCCACTACCAAAACCTTGTCATGCAAATCAAAAACAAATTATCTGTCACCTGAGACCATACAGACTTTCCAGTCTTGCAGAAGCTACCACTAAGAGCCCTGATTCTTCCTGACATTCACGAAAGTATCTTTAAAGCTTTCAGCTTCTCCTGTCTACATCACCAGAGGCAATGTACTTCATGTTCTAAGGCTACCATTACAAACAGGATTGGAGGGGTCATACTTGTTTGAAAGATTAGATCCTGCACTAAAATAGTTCTGATAGTGGATTTTTTCTTTTTTTTTTTCTATTTTTTTTTTAATCTTAGCTTTTTGTTATAAGGAAAATAATAACTGTATTTGATATATGGGTCTACAAAAGTACCTGTTCTTTTTTTTTTTAAAAAAAAAAAAAAACAAAACTATGATCTTCTGGCCTTATTAAACACAATTTGTTACAGATTCTTTACTGTTTCAAAATAATTTCGCTCTATGTTAGGTATTTTCTATGCCAGGTTTTTCAGCTTGAATAATATTTGCCTTCTGAGTATGACATAGTGGAATGGAAACATCATTTCAACTCCACACAACACTTATTAATCAAATTGTAATGCAGACTCCACATGAAAAACTAAATCTGTCTCCAAACAAATTATAATAGCATTATGATAAATATTGTCTAAACAGATAAGAGCCACAGAAAGCATCACAGCGTTATTATCCATTATTCAAACATCCAGAACTCAGTACCAAGAATGTGTTTGCCATATGATACAAACCTTTGGTATAATTAATTGAAAGAAAGAACAAGTTAAATTTTCTGTATTTGGGAATACAACCAAACATAGAATGTTTATTTTGATATAGCCTGCATCCCTATTTATTTGAAATAGCAAGGTTTTTTTTCTTTGATGGAATATATATATATGACCTTTTAAAGAAAATATTTTTATTTTAATGACAATACTGGCAATTATCTTCTTCACTATAAAGATACTCCTATAACAATCAGACTGAGTTGTTTTTTGAATGCTTTGTATACAAGGAACAGTCAGGCATGCTACAGTGTAAGAGGTGTCCCTCATATAGTCTTCAAAGGACAGGTTTAAGCAGTCTACTCAGAACAAACATCCCCAAACAGTTTTGTTGAGTCATGAGCCGAGTACATGATTCTCGCTCTGCTGTACTGGCAGAGGTAATGAACAACTGACCTTCTTTCTCTTCATGCAACTGTGCTTACAGATTTCTATTGCATCCACACCCAATATTCTTTTTTTCCAGGCTAAAGAATCCGTCATTTCCTTCATGCTAGCTGTCCATTTTTTAATCTCTTAAATCATCATTCTCTGAATCTTTTCCTGTTCTATTATACCATTTTTTAAATGGATGACCAGGTCTGAACTGAAGACATGAATAAAACACATATTTACACAGTGAGGTATGAGGTTTTTCTGTCTCATTCTCTACTCATTTCTTAATAATTCTAACACTCTATTTACATCTTTGATCCTGAGGATTGAGCTGATATTTATAAACTGTTTATAACTTCGAGCTCTTTTCTTGTAGTAGTGCACAAACAATCATTTAACATGGAAGGCTGGAGAGCTTTATTTGGGGGTTTGTTTTGTTGGTTTTGTGGGGTTTTTTGCCATGTACATTATGTTAGTAATAAAGCCGCTTTTTATTTATTTTCTGTTTCATTATAGTATTTTACATACATAACTTATAAATGCTTCAGACTAAAATATAGGCCATAATCCAATGTAGGAGTGATTTTTTTTTTTCTAATTTATTTAATGTTTATGGTACCCAAAAAAAAAAAAGGAAGAAGAAAAGAATAAACTTTCTCTGACCATATCAGAGAAAATGCTCTGTAGGATGAGCACACATTACACCATTATTTCAAAGTACTTTAGAGCTTCTTGTCACGGTCTGAGTAGAAAGGAAGATTCTTAGCATTACTACCAACAATGACAGAATTCTGATTTATTTTCCCCTACAAAGTAAAACTTGCTGTTATCAAGATTAGAGAGATAAATCATCTCTCTCAAGAGCAGCGAGTTAAGTTAGGATCTTAGTACAGACCTATAGTGAAGAATGAAGAATAACTGGTCAATAATAAATAATGACGAGTAAATGGAAGATATATGAACTCCCTTGTATTCTTAATAATGAAGAAATACTTTTAAAATGCTAAACATCTTAATATGTAAAGTTAACCTGCAACAATATCAAATGCAAAAAATTCTGCATAAAACATTGTTGTTATTCTGCCTTTATTTAAATAAATAAATATTTTTTAAATTAAGGAAACTATTTCTACTGACTCTTTAATTAAAATTATTAATTCTCTGTACTTCATCTAAGATGTATTTGCAATATTCTAGAATAGTTTTGCAGCTGTTCACAACTAACATTATTTCTAAAGGAAACTCAGTAAATCAAAGGAGCAGTATTAAGATAAATCCAAGCACCTAGATAGTAACTGCATCTTGTTAACTACTACTCTGTATTTGCAACCGCATGTATTTCATAGACATTTCTACTTCTAAGGAAAAATTAGACCAGTGAGGAAATGGGGAGTAACATTTTGCATTAAAGACATGAGTTTATACATAGACTAGAAACTATTTCAGTGCCTGTTGAATCAGGGGCAACACTTTTCTACTGGATGTACACTGTCCCTCATGAATCAGTTCTCTGAGAATGGTTGTGTCACTATAAAAGGCACTAAACTAAAGTACTTACAAAAACCTTAGCTCTTCTATATGGCAATTCCAGAAAAAAAAATTCCACTGTTTGTCAGTGGAAAAGAAAATTTATATTAATTATTACATGATAAGACTTTACAAGGGTGTGATATCTGTTCTGACACTGAAAGTTGCAGATCTTTAAACCACAGTTCAGATGCATGACTTGTTTTGTCCTGTGAAGTTTTGTGTCCAACAAGAATATTCCTGACAACACTTCCTAATTGGAAATAATTCTGTGACTGCATATGAGTTGAGAATGCCAGAACAGTTAATTATATTTTAGATACTAGATACAATGGCTTCAACATGGACATAATTATGCATATGCAGAAAACAAGCTGTTTTTTCGGAGGGATGGGCTGCTCTTTCCATCAACACTGAAAAAACTTAGAAAAATGAGAAGCCTAACCTACGGTCTCTAGTAAAAGTATCTCTGGTTAGGTGGGATGAACCCCAGCCAGGGACAGAGAAAGCCACATCTGCTTCTAGAATTTGTGCCCCAGAGAATGGAGATACCGTAATTTCTCCAAAAAGTGAACAGTACACTTTTAGGTAACAAAGTTACATATTTTATCTATTTTTAAAATCAGAAATTAACAGATATATTCATATCTTTTTCCACTTCCAGCCTCAGAGTGAGACAGTTGTCTGGTATAGAAAATTTTAGACAAAATAACTCAAGTTTGGCAGATGTAATCTTAGCATAGACATAAGTTTTCTAACAGAACCTTATTTAGAACTTGCACTGCAAACACAATCCATGTTTTACAAAAAAAACCTCCTAAAGCATAAGTATTTTTGCCTAGGATACACAGTATACTGCAACATAGGATCTGAGAAAGTAAACAAGAGGTATCAGAGGTTTCCCAGTAGAATTCTAGGGACAAAATGATCCTATGATATAAGGTGCAAACAAAGTCAAAGGTACGCCACAAAGAGAAAACACAATATAAAATACAGTGCAAAAGAGTTTCCATCTATCTTGACTGCAGCTGAAGAATAGCTGTTGTTTCACAGTATATCACTTTTATTGTAGAACTCTCTCAGCTTCTAGCACATCTCTGAGGAATATCTTGAACAAGTATTCAAGTAAATAAAAGAAAAATGAACTATAACTCTATAAAAGTACCTTTTACAGATTTACTATTATTTCCATAATATTTAAGTCATTGCCCTCATTGCAATTGTATCTGTCAGGAGCCCAACTAATCCATATAGTGAAATCATCACTCTTCAGTACACCTGACCCAGGATAGAGATGTTAAACTTGTCTATGAATTGAGATATTCAAGAGAGCAAGAAATGGGAAAAGAAGCTTTTCATTTCTAGATGACCAGTTTAAATTCATTCCAACTCAGCAGTGACTGAGTATCACTATCTAAAGACTGCCTGACAAGCTATGTGAAAGATTTTGTAGATCTTATTCCAGTTCATAGTGGAAAGGTCCAGCAAGCATTCTGTACACCACAAAACATTTTGTCAATATGCCCTGCGTTTTGAGTCTTACTAGCTTTCATCTCAGACTGGAAACTGCAATACAATGTCCTTTGATGGAAGTGATTCTTCTAGGTTAGGAACTATGAGCTCTACTAGAATGAAAGTACATTCTTTACTTAGTCTGTGCTCTGTTGCAACAAAGTTAGTAAAAAATAATTGTTCCTTTACCTAAATACACAGTATCCTACAAACATATGCTCTTATACTACTTACAAGATCTTAGTGATAACACTCCTAAAGTTGTCAATCTTCAAAGAAAAAGGTGAAATTAAAAATCTAGAGTAGGACATAGAAGATCTGGTGTAGATTTCTATTTCTGTTTCCATCCAACTTATGTACAATGGGAATAATGCAATACTTCTTTTTTTCCAGATTAATTTTCTTTCCTTTATGTAAATATGAAATATACAGGTAAAAAACCCACCCTTTCTTATATACATTAATACTTAAAGAAAAACACCTCAGTATAATTACTTTTTTTTCTTCCTTTAAGGTTAACTAAAAACTTTAACTTTAGTTAACTAAAAACTAAAATGTTACACAAAAACTATCTCACTCAGGAGAACTCTCTGCCATTTTTAAAAATAAAATTAAGAAAAACTGTAGAAACTTTGAAATAAAATGTCTTATCTTCTTTATTTTTTTTTAATCTAAATGTCACTAAGATAAGTTTATCAACTCAGAGAATAAACAGAGAAAAGCTGTTCTATCCAACACAAACAGCTTTTTCAGGTGAAAAGTATGTTTGGCTTCGCTGTCTAACTGAAAAACATCTCCTTCTCTGTTCAGCGTAATTACCGTCTTGGGAAGAGTATCACAGCATACTCACTGACACCTTACTATTGTTTACAGAAGTTACATCCTAAGAAAAACTTCCATTACAGCTTTGGACTCAATTTTTGCTTATTTTATTTTAGAATATTTGTATATTTCATTCTTCACGTCAGTATACACCAGATGCATATTATTAAGCATATTATCAAGAGAAATACATTTTAGTGAATATCAAGAGAAAGAACTCTTTAGTTAATATTAAGAACATCTTTGATATTATGATCCTGTGAAAGGAACTTTGCCTATATTGTGATCAGCTCAAATTTAATTTCAATTTCCCTCATATCAGAATGCCTGAACTAAATACCTTTATCATCCCACAGTTATTAAATTTCTTTGTTCTGCCTTTTGATCTTGTTTCTCCTAAGTGAGTTTCAGGATCTGGTAAAATTGATCTTGGTTTATAAGACAGTAGAAGTAGAAATATGTGATACCCCACAGTATCAGTTATCCAGTACTGTTATAAAAAGTAATAAATACAGCTTAAATACTAACCTGATCAAAAGAAATTGAAGTGGGTCATAAAGCTCTTGAACAGTGGAATGCTGTTTATAGCAAAACTTTCCATATGCCCTTCTCATATATAAAACTTTTTTCTTTCCACGAACGTCCTTTGAGAATTAAAATGTTTTTACTAAAAAGAGTTTTACTGCATTTCCTTTTTAAACAGCACTCTGTAGGATGGTGTATTTATGCAGTAATTTGGTACTCAAAATAATTTATTATCAGGAATTAAGTCAAATAATTTACATCACCTTTCAAGAGCATAACAGTAATATAATGGTAATTTCTTCCCTTCCCTTCCTGAATTCTACATTAGGAGGCATTAAATCAGCTAAGGTGGCAGTAGACTGATTTGTAGAAAGTATTCAGAAGAGGAGGATTATGTCTTCAAGTATGTGAATATAACTGCATTGGAAATCTTTTTTAATGGGAGACTTATATTTTTCTCTCTTTCTTAACGGGTCAAAACGAAACCTTTTAATTTCACTGTCAAATCTAAAATGTGGCTACACGAATCAGAAATTATTGCTCTTAATGTAATCGTATAACATTATACACACAATTTCTGAATGTTCATTAATAGAATCTGTTTAAAAGAGACAAGAGAATTCAAGAAGTTACCCTGAAAGGTATACACATTCATCTGAGAATCAGAGGTCATACTTGGGCTGATCGGGGCTGACCATGATTATGTCAAACTGTAATAAATGATGTTGAAACTGTGGTAATACCCACAAAAATCCCCTAGTTTCATTTTAACAGACCAGGCTCATTGTCCACTGCTTTTTACTTTGTAACATTGTTCACAGAAATGAAAAAATGGATGCAGGTAATTCAGAAGGCTACTAGTTTGTTCCTAGCGTGACAGCAATTTCTGTGCATGAATGACTTCCCAGAAATCCATGAAATTTGACAGTAAAGCAGCTGAGCCCATTGGAAGGGCAGGCAAAGCAGAATTAGGTGTTGGTTGCTGCAATCCTACATGTTCTGCTCCAGCAACACTGCTCTGACTGTTCTTTTTTAGTGCATGAATAGCAAAGACACAGTGGAAATTAATACCTACTGATCAAAAAAAAAAACCCGTGAAAATACTTGAATGTCTTGTAATATTCCAAAACTGTTTAGAACTCTATATATCTGCTAATAGAATCATTGCTAATGCTATAATATACATTTCTTGCAAGAATGCTAAAAAAGAAACAATGTAATAAATGCAAATATTTCATAGGAAATGAATTTAAATGCTGAAATGCTGAAAATGTTTCTAGGCATAAAAATTGTTTATTTCAAAGAACTTTAACAGCCAGAAACATGTTATAGCAGTTTTAAGGACCAGATAATTTTCTTTATTATTTAGCAGTTACCAAATGCCTTTCTACTGGTAAGCTTAAAAAGGTCACATTTCGTTTTAGTAGAAAGTTTCTTTGAAAAAAAAATTCCTCTTCATATAAGATTACTAGTTCTTTCTTCATTTGAATGTACATCATATATAAAATATGAATTAAATTATTTTTTGTAAACTGATTTTTTTTCCAAATATTTCACATTTTGAAGTTAATCTAAAGTGCATTTTTGTTAACATTTACTGAGTTTGAATGTATTTGAGATCAATAAATTCAATGTATTTATCTAACTTGAAATGAATTCTAGTGTCAGAACTATTCTTATAGAAAAATAGTTTTATACCAAAGAGGTTTTGAGCTGTTCACAGAAACTGATCATTTTCTTTCTTGGTGATCTTTAGTGCAAGTAAAAGAACAAATTAGTATTCTGGGAGTAAATCAAGTTCTCAGCCTGCCCCAAGTGCGGCATACACTTTATTAGAAAAAATATTTTTTTTTTCTGGAATTTGTTTATGTATTTAACATATAAAAGAGATTGTATGCACACAAATACTAGGTGGGTGAAAATAAAACTTTAGCCTTTGTTTAATTGTTTCCAAAATGTAATTTCTGGGATTACTCATACCTATTACATTCTTCCATTCAAGATTTTATATCTTAGACTGTGTCGTAGTGCAGCCCTGATCGGGACCAGATTTTGCAGTCTCTCTCTCGCTCCCACCACCCTCCGAGAGAATTGGGGGAGATGATATAAGGAAAAAATGGCTCAAGGTTTGAGATAAGGACAGGGAGAAATCGTTAAAGTCATCGTCATGGGCAAAACAGACTCGACTTGGGGAAAACTATTCATTTATTTCTAAAAACAGCAGGAGAATGAGACAGGGAACAAGATAACCTCCCCCCACCCCTCCCTCTTCCCAAGCTTAACATTATCTCTACTACCTTCTCCCCCCACAAGTGGCACAGGGTGGAGAGGGAATGGGGGTCGCGGTCAGTTCATTACGTGTTGTTTTACGCCACTGCATCATAGTCAGGGGAAGAACTCCTCGCATTCCTCCCCTGCTCTGTTGTGGGGTCCCACCCATACGCCACAGTCCTTCATGAAACTGCTCCGGCGTGGGTCATCTCTTCCACGGGGTGCAGTCCCTCCAGAACAGCTGCCCCAGCAGGCCCTCCACGGGCTACAGCCTCCACCTGCCCCGGCGTGGGATCCGCCACAGGCTGCAGGTGGATCTCTGCCCCTCTGTGGGCTGCAGGGGGACAACCTGCTCCACCATGGTCGTCACCACAGGCTGCAGGGGAATCTTGGCTAGGAGCCACATTACTCCTCCCTCTCCTTCTTCACTGACCTTGGTGTCTGCAGCCATTCCTCACAACAGGCTGGCAGACACCTCTCAGTATCCTTTTTACATCTTATTCACATATCATCTCCTCTCCACTTCTTGCAGCCAGGCCAGGCTGAGTTGGGCCCAGTCGGCTGCGCAGCGGGAGGCCAGAGGGTGAGGCCTGCAAGGCCCACAAGGCTCACGCCTCCCCCCTCTGCCCCCATTCAGCTTCTTCACATCTTCTTCTCCTTTTTTTTCCTGTTTTCCCCTTCTTAAAAACATTATTGTAGAGGCATTATCACGGGACATTCTGCTACCAATTGGCTCGGCCTTGGCCAGCAGCCGGTCCGCCCTAGGCCCGTCCAAGTCCACTGAACAAAGGGGAGCAACTTCTAGCAGTTTCCTACAGAAGCTACCAACTTAGGCCCTCCCTAACCCAACAAAACCAGAACAGACTGTATAAGACTAGTAGGCTAAATCTACTAAAGAAGTGTCGTAGTTCAGCCCCGATCAGGACCAGACTACGCAGTCTCTCTCTAACTCCCCCCACCCTCCGAGAGAACAGGGAGAGAAAATACAAGAAAAACGGCTCAAGGTTTGAGGTAAGGACAGGGAGAAATCCTTAAAGTTACCATCACGGGCAAAACAGACTAGACTTGGGGAAAACTATTCATTTATTACTACAAATAGCAGGATAATGAGACAGAGAACAAGATAACCTCCATCCACCCCTCCCTCTTCCCAAGCTTAACATTATCTCTACTACCTTCCCCGCCCCCGAGCGGCACAGGCGGGGAAGAGGGAATGGGGGTTGCAGTCAGTTCATCATACATTGTTTTACGCCGCTGCTTCATGGTCGGGGGAAGAACTCCTCACATTCCTCCCCTGCTCCATCGTGGGGTCCCTCCCACAGGCCACAGTCCTTCGTGGAACTGCTCCGGTGTGGGTCATCTCTTCCACGGGTGCAGTCCCTCTAGAACAGCTGTCCCAGCGGGCCCTCCATGGGCCACAGCTGCCTTCAGGCATCCACCTCCCCCGGTATGGTGTCCTTCACGGGCTCCAAGTGGATCTCTGCTCCTCTGTGGACCTCCATGAGCTGCAGGGGGACAACCTGCTCCACCATGGTCGTCACCACAGGCTGCAGGGGAATCTTGGCCAGGAGCCACATTACTCCTCCCCCTCCTTCTGAACTGACCTTGACGCACACATCAACAACAGGCTGGTAGATGTCTCTCAGGATCTTTTTCACATCTTATTCACTTCTCATCTCCTCTCCACTTCTTGCAGCTGGGCCGGGCCGAGTGGGGCCCAGTCGGCCGCCTGGCGAGAGGCCAGAGGGTGATGCCTGCAAGGCCCATGAGGCCTGCGCCTCCCCCTCTGCGCCTCTGCCCCCGCTCAGCTTCTTCACATCTTCTCTTCTCTCTTTTTTTTTCTGTTTTCCCCTTCTTAAATACATTATCGCAGAGGCGTTATCACGGGACATTCTGCTACCAATCGGCTCGGCCTTGGCCAGCAGTGGGTCTGCCCTAGGACCGGCCGAGTCCACTGAACAAAGGGGAGCGACTTCTAGCAGTTTCCTACAGAAGCTACTACCTTAGGCCCCCCCCTACTAAACCAAACCACGACAAGAAGATACTAGAGAAATTCACACAGTTTTCTATGACTTGAGTAAATGTGCTTCACCCACAGTTCCCAAGAAATGTGCACAGAATCCCTACTAAAACAAATATGTTTGATTTTTCTTTTTCCTCTTTTGTCTCTGTTCTTGTAAATCACAGGAAGATGAAAGATGGGTGAAAATGTCTTTTAAGTTTCAATATCTACTTTTACCAGTGATATACATAGTACAAATTGTTCTTCCTTTTTTTACCTTTTCAACATCCTGATGAAATCCCACTACTCTGATTTTACATTACACCTTAACTAATGCACTATAGTAATTGTCATCTCCTTAAAATTATTTTGTCAACAGAACAACTACCACATTCTAATTTTAAGGTGAGAGCACTTTAACAGAAATGAAATGATGCACAATAAATGATCTCACATCATGAAAATATACAAAATCACAATTTGTATTTGCATTGCATCTTGAATAAAGCCCCTGTGACTCTTCTAATTGTACCCTAGTTAATTACTCCAAAAGTCCATTATTTCTTCACATAAACAGCATTTTGTGAGTACACTCACAATTTCTATTTTCATTAAAATTCCATCTGACTCATTTCTTTAAGTTTTGGAGTTCTGCTCAGGGTATGACCATTGCCCATTTGGCCATCTGAGCAAATCTAGCATCAATCACTCCATTGCCAGTCTGGAGTTTTAAATATGTGTTATGACAGGTGAAGGACAGGAGGAAAGATGGTTATTTCATTTGTTTGTGTTTTGTGAGTTTGTATGTGAAGAGATACCGTATCACTAAGTTATTCATAATGACAACAATTTACAGAATGCTGGGAAAACACTTTCCATACTTTGAGCCAAGACTGCACAAGGAAAGGTTTGGCATGACATTTTGTCCTTATGGATCCTGATTAAAGTGTTTTCATTGGTTTCAATGGTAGCGTACCTTGCTTAGAGGCAGCAGCTTAAAAAAACGGTATTCTTTCAGTCAGTTCCCCTAGTGTAAATGTGATGAAGGAATTCCATTAATAAAAGAAGTTCCAGGTGATTTAATTCAGATTATATAGTCAGGAACAAGTAGATTCCAACAATAAGTTACTATAATTAATCAGTCTACAAAATCCAATAGAATCTAACAAGACCAGTGAATTTAAAGAACAGAAAGATCAGTTACAGAAGGATGTAATAAACAAGGAATAGTCTAAGTAAATTTCCAAAGTACCCATTCATTTTTACTTTTTCTAATACATAAATCCATTACTAACTTCCATATGTAGTTCCAGTAGAAACTCAAATGAGAAATCAAGGTGTGAGTGTGCTCACTATGAAACTAACAAAGATAGTTCCACTGAAAGTGGGAGGAAAGACTGTAGAAGAAGAGTATGGTTCTAAGTTTAGCAATAATATTTTTTTTCTATGAAACTGATGTTGATGTCCTGGGTGAATGGAGCATTAAGATACATTAGCATTTTGAAACATCTCTGAAAACAAATATGACATAACTGACATTAGGTCAGATATTGGGAGAAGGTGAAAGAATATCTGGGTTTTTTTTCAGTTTTGAAGTTGATTGATCAAGTGATCTTATGTGAAGAGGCTGAAGATTAGCTTGGGCATGACTGACACCTCTGCTTTGTAAAGCAGTAAATCCAAAATTCTTGATAGGGAGGACTGATCAGTGGTCAGGAATTGCCTAAACTAAAGACAATATCCGTGGTTTATCTAACCTCATTGAAAGCTCTAGCAGTTTGTTTTATCATCTACTATGAAGTAAAAAACATATTTGGAAAACAAATTTGACCCTGACCTCGTCTTAATTAAGAAAAAAAAATAGACTAGATTTTGCGAGAGGTTTGTTGTTATTGATTTCACTTGGATTATGATTAGATAATGTAAATAAATACAATTTTCCTACATACATTTAATGATTCATTGGAATTTCCCACTAGCTGAAATGTGCATTATTCCATACTTGTATTACCTGTTTGATACAATACCTCTTGATGGTCTATTTTTGGATTATCCAAGTTAACTGCAAGTGAACAGCGCTTTCAGTGCTGTTTGATCATGCCAAACACTGTTTTTCAAATTCAATTAATGAATGCATACAAGCAGTGACAAGACTTGGAAGTATGCAGTCTTTCCAAGGCAAGGACAGAACCTCCTCCAGCACAATGGGACACTGATCTAGGTGAGAAACTATCTTCTGTAAAACAGGAGGAACAAACTGGAAATACTACGGAATTATCTACAACATTATCAGCAGAAATATATCCTACAAACAAACTTAAACTTTACAAAAGCATTTAGATTTACAAAATGTCATGTCAATCAGTTTCAGAACAGCTCTTGATTTGCTGCTTATTGTTTATTGATAGTTACACTCTTTCCATAACATCTCACCTCTTAGAAAAATTATATAGTTCTATCTATTTTGTTGAGTTTGAAACACGTCTAACTTTTAAATACATTCATTTCCAGTCAGAATTATTTGTTTATTTATAATGATACAAAATCATGCTGAAATCTTTCCATCTTTTCTCACACGTGAGCTTTTCCCCCATATTGCTAATTCTTATACGTGGTGTGTCTTTTTTTGTAGTGTATTTTACCAGCTCCAAAGTAGTAGTATTGTCTATATCGAAGAAAGTAAAATAGAATAAGAAAGATCTAGCAAAACATACCCAGATTCAAAATTACCTTTATATTTAAGATCAGAAGTATCTGAACATGTTAATGTTCATGGAAGGAAATGTATGTAGCCTCATATTTCAATATTACCCTGCCGTGACTGTCAAAAGGTACACAATTTGCAAATATATAAATTAAAGAAAAATAATAGTTTTTCATTAATTTCTTGAGAATGTAACTCCTTTAGTCTGCATTGTCAGGTTTTTCTAAACCACAAGGAAAAGGAGAGCAAGAGAGGGAGAAAGGGAGGGAGACAGGGAGAGGGAGACCAAGAGGGAGAGATAATCTATTCCTTGAAAAAGCCAAGTTCCAGGAGTAGTTCAGAAAATGAGCTTTGACTTTAGAAATTTGAACATTACTGTATCCTTCTTAACTTATTAGTTTATATCTTTACATTTTCAACAAGTACATAACAGGATTTCAGTCTTGAGAATCCAGTTGACCTGGACAAATGTCTTAAAAGTTACTATCTACCCACCACCTGTGTATGTAAATGGCAGACAATAGCATCTTCCAATTACTGACTGAATTTTGAGGGGAAAAAAAAAAGACGTAATAAGAATTTTTATTTTTCATCATCCTGAGGGAAAAAATCACACCTGCAATGGGAAAAAAAGTGCTGACATAACACATAATAATAATAAAAAAAAAGATTAAATTATCAAAGTTATATTAATAGTCATAACAACCATGTATCTTCCTGCCCACTTGCGTCCTGTGAACGAATGCTATCACTCAAGCATGTTGCATAAGCAAGTGACTCTTCATGACCTTCTGTTTTGACCTCAGGGCCGGTATGCAATCCCTAGAAGTACCTTAATGATTTGAAGAGACTCAGCACAGAAGTGAGGTTGTCTTGGTTCCAAGGAGCACATTTGCTCCTTGAGATACAGACTGCCAAGAAGGATTTGTCAGGTAATATAAAGACATCCCAAAAAACACAAGTGGAAAAAAACATTTATGTAAAAAAACAAATCAAGAAAAAATAATAACTGTCTCTATAAGAAAAAGTGAAACTATTTCTATTGACAACTATGAATAAAACAAAATTATTCTGAGTCATTTGGAAGTGCTGTTGTTTCCCATTTTTATATTCTATATTTTTATACCAAACTCTAGTTTTATAAAGAAAATCAAGGAAACTTAGTTTGATTATGATATCTACCATGGCCAACTTACTTATACAACGACAAAAATCTTGGCTTACACAGTATAAAAATCCTCTTTTGGAGGATTTTTTGAGATATTTGCTCAATATTTGAGCGTACTGGTTTTATACAGTGTAAGTAATTTATTGTATCTGATCAAGGTATTCAACATGCTTGCTGTCATTAAGAGGAAAAATATTCTTTCTGCATTTTTTTTTCATTTAATAATAGTGCTATGATTTTCATTTCCATGCTACATTTTAAATATAATGAATGCTTACTTTCTCCAGTAATAATTTCTGGGTCTCAGTTATTATAGCATTGAGTATGTTATCTGTTGCATCAGTAACATAATAAAGAGAACAGCTACCACAATAAATTTAAGGTACATTTACATATAGATTAAAAACAATTTAGCCCTTTCAAAATATGTGTAACATGTATTTACTCACAGCTAAATACTTTTACCTAGCAGAAAATTTAGCAAGACTATAAAGCAAAACCAAACAAGTGTTGTATGAGGTTTTTCAGGGAAATTTTCATTATAAACTGTTTCTGAAAGACATTAGGTCCCTGACCTAAGCAAAATCATTATTTCACTACCTTTGCAAACAATAAAATACAGCAGCTTGTGAAAAGTAGAATAAAAAGTCTGGTTTTGCTATTTTTAGCTTTTTCTCCTTGCCAAGTTATATTCCTAAGGAGTTCTAGATTCACTTGTATTTAGCCTGTACAAGTAGATGAGATTTTTTTTTTCCTTAAATTCCTCCATACAATAACTTAAAACATCTATAATATGAACTACATAGAATAACACTTTGAATACTTCCTCTTCCAAAGCAATCTGATTTCATTTGTAGGTATCAAAATAAAATAATGCCGTGCAACACTTTTTTTCTAACCCCAGAAAGGAATCGGCTGAAGAAATAATTACAATTTAGTAGAATCTATTATCTGCAAAGCTCTATGCTACTTAGTTTTTTTCAGACTTTCTCTCTTGTTCATAATGATTTCTAGGACAAATGTAGAAATAAAACCTTCCATTGCTATAGAACATTCTTGGATTAGCACACAATCAAACAAAAATTACCTGGGTACTAGGCTAGTGTCTCTTAAGCACTTATTGACAGAAACTGTTAAACTGTGCTAGTGTTGACTCAGTTTATAGTCCCAGTTTGCAAGAATCTGGACAACCACGCACACTCTGCTGACTTCAGTTTATATATTGATTTCATATGAACAATATTATTAACATCAGGACCTCCTGAGTCAGAAAGGCAAGTCACAAGCAACTATGTCATATAATCTCCACCACAATAATCCTCATCAAGTCATCCCTATGTGTTTAAATCTTTCTTTGAAAGAGAAAAGTCTTCATCACAGCTTATATTGCTACAAAAGGAGGAAAACTACTCTCAGAGGAAGGTACACAGGTGATCAATGCATTATCTCAATAAATTAAATCATGCTCAACAGAGGAATCCACGGAAATTTGGCAAAAAGTGCAACTATAGATCCAAATATGACCATAAAAAAACAAAGGAAATACAAAGATTAGAAGAAGAGTTCACAAATTCCTGGAAAAAGAGTAATTAAAAAAATCCAAACAGCTATATATAAGAATATTTAGTAACTGATTTCCTGCACTGACTAAGAATAGATTGGCAGGTGTCCAAATAAAATGCTTAAGTGTACAGACGAGATACAAACAAGCACAGCTGAAGGTTTTATTGCTATGATGAAGTTCTTACTGTGTACCTAATTGTACATGTACCTCATGCATGTAAATATTAAGTTCTCCCTATAATTACTAATGATCTTGAATGGCTATGGAACTGTAGGGTGTAAATAGACCCATATCCCTACAAACCTAACCAAAATCTTAATGTCAAGTAGATATCATAGGCCAAAATATTTTTTTCTAGTGCTGTAACAATAAGTAAAAGCAGCTGTATGGCTCTTATGTCCCAAAACCATCTGATAGAATGAGAAAGACAGTACTGAATTGGATGGCCTTTACATTAGACCTTATCTACCAGGAAAAACAAAAATGAAAACAGAAGGAAAAATAGGAGACAGAGGAGAAAAACGTACCATAAAAGGCAATGCTGTCTTTTCTTACAACCAGTTTAAAACTAATGTAAAACAAATAGAAACTAAATATATATATATGGAGATATTAGTTGAAAATCTATTGCTGAGGCCTGTTCAAAAGTCATTCTGCTCGGGTTTTTTTTCCAATTTTTATTAAAAAAATATACATATGAGTTTTTATTAACTTGTTCTGAGCCAAATACTCCATACCAAATGGAGTTTTACTTATGACTCCTATCCAAGCACTTCTCCTTCCATTCAAAAATGTTGCTTCATAAACATTTAAACTCTATTGCCTTTTTCAGAAAGATGTTAGTAGCTCATAGGCATCTTCCAGATAAGAAATGGAAGCCTTGAGGTTCTTCCAAATGAAGAGCTCTCTACTGCTACTGTCCATTCTTACTGTCCCAATACTCAGTATTATACAGTTTTGTTTATAAGCTAGTCTGCTCTTTCTGTGTGGACAACACAAATTAAATAACATCAAATTTAATTAATGCATTTCTAGATTTTTTCCCCAAAGTCAATTACAAGCTAGTAAGTAAATACTGTATCAAGACCAACCCTCAAAGAAGGGTTGATCTAACCTGTACCTTCCTCCTTATTTTCTTCTCCCACAAGTCAGAAAAAGAAATATCTTTAGTTAGTTTCTTGAATTAATTTGAATTAATTCAGATCTTCTCCTGCTGATTAATTACCGGTGAAAATATCAGAAAGGTAAAAAGAAAGTATTTTTTATTTATCAGTGCTTTGTTAGATAGAGCTGCAATTTGTTCTGCAGTATAGAAAATAAATATAGATTACGAAACAAATCAATTTTAATAACATGACACATAAATAGAGTGTGCTTGCCTGTACGTGATTAAGAATTTAAAAATGAAAATATGGATCTGCAATCAATCTCCTGTTCATTTTATCTGACTATCATTTTCTTATGACAAAGGAAAATACTACACTTGTATTTTCATGAATAGGAAATCCATACAAAATAAACTTTATCTTACTATTTATTGGAGTAAAGAAATATTTGTTTTGATAATAACGTTTTCAAGAAAAAATGTACTCTGAAAGATGTGTACTCTTACCAGCTAGCCCAAAAAGATATGAGAACCAAATGACCTTCAATGACTAAAGATTTAAAGGATTTCTTTGAATACTGAGCATGAGCAAGAAATGCAGTACTGTATTACGTGGAGTCCTTTCTGAGCATTGATTAAGCACATTTTTATTCAAAGGTTGTATATGCCAAAGTAGACCTCATAAAATCTGTGAAGTATAAAAGCTGTCTACAGTGTAATGAGCCAATGAGGTCAGGAAAACGGTACATGGCCCACAGTGCTGAAATCAAAAAGCAAAAGAGAAATTCCTACTGAGTACAATGTGACTAAGTTCAGTAGGGGAGGAAGAGATATGGACATGGAGAGGAGACAGATTTCTTGAAGGATTGATTAATGGATCCACAGAAGAGGAATGGATGGAGGTGAGGAGCCGATTTTACTATGCTGTCAGCGGGGAAACATATATCATGAAAATTTTATATCAGCCTATGGATAGAGGTTTTTACCAATGCTTTGTCACAGGCATTCAAATATTAACAACCACATTAGGCCAATGAACCAGTGAACAGCTCCAGTCAAGTGTTTGCCATTGTGTCTTGTAATACAAGAACAGAATTGGACTTCGGACAGGCAATTGGTAAAGCAAGAAATGCAACTGTCAAAGTCATTTTTCTTGCCAGTGACAGTAAATTCTTATTTCCTGGCATAAATGACACCTCCAACCTACCCATTCCACTACCTTGATGGTGTTCTCCATTGAACCACTTGTTCAACACTTGCCACATCTGGGTAATTCTAAAAAACTGGCACTGCAGGGTACTACTAACAGCTATGCCTATTGTACTACATGCTACGGTTTGTTGAACAAGAAAGAAAGAGTGAAGAAATAGCTATGTTGCTTTTCTATGTCCCAGGAGTTCAATGTGCTCTGACAGCTTAAGCCATCAGAACTGTCAACTGTTCACAGACTTTCTGTGCCAGAGATAGCAAGGAAGGATTTAGCTTTATGTATGGACTTGTGTAAGTCTATTAGTGCACTTGTTAATTTCTTCACATCATATTAAGTGTTGAATTAACTCTAAGTGCAATTCTATGATGCAAGAAATGCAGATAAACAGAACCAGAGAAGAATTTGTAGTCTTTTCATTCAAAATGCATTAAAAAAGCAAAGGAAAAAATACAATCTGTATGACTCTTATACTAGGAAGATTCAAGAACTAAAAAAAAGATTTATGAGGAACAGATTAAAACATTTACATAGATGTGAAAAGACAAGACTCGGAGGGATGTAATAAAAATCTATAAATATGCTCAAGGCAATACTGTTATTAACAGAAATACTGGAAGTTATTCATGGTCTCAAAACAAAGAAACAAAATATTGTTGAAGTTAAGGGGAAAAAAAGTTCAAATACACATATGGAGAGTAATTACTAAATGACACACATAAACAGAAAACTGGTGATAGTGGTAAAACATCCCTAAGAAACAAATAAAAGATGTGGATTAGTGGTATGAGCCCAGTAGGTCTAAGATTTTTGGAGTTCAAGAAGAAGAATCATAGTCCAAATTTATTTTTAGCTGGTGGAAAGCTTCTTACTCACTATGATTGACCCTTATTTTCATAGGAGCATAATTCTAACAGATTCCAAGGGGTCTTGTACTCTATATCCCTTAGGTCTTCTCTTCATGTCACTTGAAGTATAATATAACTGAAATATTCTTATGTTCCAGGGTTTAAATAACTATTTTCTTCTTATACTTATTTTCCAATTTAGGTTTAGTTCCTCATAAGAAACAAATATTAACTAAAGTGTTCCCTTTATTTCAGCTTACTGTTGTGGTTTTGTTAGTCGGGGGGGGAGCTAAGGTGGTAGCTTCTGTAGGAAATGGCTAGAAGTTGCTCCCCTTTGTTCAGTGGACTTGGCGGGCCTAGGGCGGACCTGCTGCTGGCCAAGGCCGAGCCGATTGGTAGCAGAATGTTCCATGATAACGCCTCTGCGATAACTTATTTAAGAAGGGGAAAACAGAAAGAAAAAGAGAGAAGAGAAGGTATGAAGAAGCTGAGCAGGGGCAGAGGCGTAGAGGGGGAGGCACAGGCCTCATGGGCCTTGCAGGCCTCACCCTCTGGCCTCTCGCCAGGCGGCCGATTGGGCCCAACTTGGCCTGGCCTGGCTGCGAGAAGTGGAGAGGAGATGAGATGTGAATAAGATGTAAAAAGGATCCTGAGAGGTGTCTGCCAGCCTGTTGTGAGGAATGGCTGCAGACGCCAAGGTCAGTTCAGAAGGAGGGGGAGGAGTAATGCGACTCCTGGCCAAGATTCCCCTGCAGCCTGTGGTGATGACCATAGCGGAGCAGGTTGTCCCCCTGCAGCCCATGGAGTCCACAGAGGAGCAGAGATCCACTTGGAGCCCGTGAAGGACCCCACATCGGGGGAGATGGATGCCTGAAGGAGGCTGTGGCCCGTGGAGGGGACACAGCTGGGACACCCTTTCTGGAGAGACTGAACTCCGTGGAAGAGATGACCCACGCCGGAGGAGTTCCACGAAGGACTGTGGCCCGTGGGAGGGACTCCACGATGGAGCAGGGGAGGAATGTGAGGAGTTCTTCCCCCAACCATGAAGCAGCGGCATAAAACAACGTGTGATGAACTGACCGTAACCCCCATTCCCTCTTCCCCCCTGTGCCACTCAAGGGGGGAAGGTAGTAGAGATAATGTTAAGCTTGGGAAGAGGGAGGGGTGGATGGAGGTTATCTTGTTCTCTGTCTCATTATCCTGCTATTTGTAGTAATAAATGAATAGTTTTCCCCAAGTCGAGTCTGTTTTGCCCGTAATGCTAACTTTAAGGATTTCTCCCTGTCCTTATCTCAAACTTCGAGCTGTTTTTCCTCGTATTATCTCTCCCTATTCTCTCGGAGGGTAGGGGAGTGAGAGAGAGACTGCGTAGTCTGGTCCCGATCAGGGCTGAACTACGACACTTAAAAAAATTAGTAGCACAACACTAATGAAAAAGCAACTTTTGTGCAAAATCTTACAGCTAAATGTCAGGAATCGTACAGCATAAAGAATTTTTATTTTCTACTGGATTTGAAGATCTATGCATTGTGAAATGGTTATATATCTTAACTTTGGATAAATAAGACAAAAATCAGCACCTCATCTTCAGCAAAGATGACTTAACAACAATAGGTCCTATTTATCTCCCATTACTCACAATAACTCACTATTCTGCCTTTCATAAAGTGTTAATAAATCTGAGGACTCAAATCACCTGAATGTACAAATTAAAAATGGGAAAAAAAGCATAATTTTGCTTTTTTATTGTTCTATACTTCAGAATTGCATGTTTCAGTTCGAGTTTGATATTTCTCAAAAAGATGAAAGTAAAATGTAAATGTTTTTAATAGGTACCTAGCCCCTTGAAATGGAAGACAGAGACAGGGAGCAGAATGAAGCTGCCATTTGAAGAGGAAATAGTCAGTGACCTGCTACGTGACATACACAAGTCTATGGAGTCAGATGCGGTCCACTCAAGGGTACTGATGGAGCTGGCAGAAGTGCTTATGAAACCACTTTCGATCATTTATCAGCAGTCCTGGCTAACCGAGGAGGTCCCAGTTGACTGGAGGTTAGCAAATGTGATCCCCACCTACAAGAAGGGCCAGAAGGGGGATCCAGAGAACTACAGGCCTATTGGTCTGACTTTGGTGCCAGGGAAGGTTATGGAGCAGATCATCATGAGTGCCATCATTTGGCACATACAGGTGGCACTCACACACAATCAGGTCATTGGCCCAGTTAGCATGGTTTTATGAAAGGCAAGTCCTGCTTGACTAACTTGATCTCCTTCTATAACATGGTGACTAAGTAGTGGACAAGGAAAAGACTATGTACGTTGTTTACCTGGAATTTAGTAAAACCTTTGACACTGTTTCCCACAGCATTCTCCTGGAGAAACTGGCTTTTCACGGCTTGGACAGGCATACTGTCCACTGGGTAAAAAACTGGCTGGATGGCTGAACCCAAAGAGTTATGGTGAATGCAGTTAAATCCAGTTGATGGCCGATCACAAGTGGTGTTCCCCAGAGCTCAGTATTGGAGTCACTTCAGTTTAATATGGACAAGGGGATCGAGTCCACCCTCAGTAAGCTACAGTAGACACCAAGTTGTGTGGGAGCATTGATCTGCTTGAGGGTTGGACGGCACTACAGAGTGATCTGTATAGACGGGATCAATGGGCAGAGGCCAATTGCATTAAATTCAACAAGGCCAGGTGCTGGGTCCTGTACTTGGATCACAACAACCCCATGCAGTGTTACAAGCATGGGGAAGAATGTCTGCAAAGCTTCCTGGCAGAAAAGGATCTGGGGGTGCTGGTCAACAGCCAGCTGAACATGAGCCAGGAGTGTGCTCAGGTGGCCAAGAAGGCCAATATCATCCTGGTTTGTATCAGAAATAGTGTGGCCAGCAGGACTAGGGAAGAGATTGCCACTCAGTACCTGGCACTGATGAGGCTGCACCTCAAATACTGTGTTCAATTTTGGGCCTCTCACCTACAAGGAAATCATTGAGATGTCGGAGCATATCCAAAGAGCAAAGAAGCTGGTGAGGGTCTAGAGAACAAATCTTATGAGAAGCAGGTGAGGGAATTGAGGTTCTTTATTCTGGAGAAAAGGAGGCTGAAGGGAGACCTTATTGCTCTCTCCAGCTACCTGAAAGGAGGTTGTAGTGAGGTGGATGTCAGTCTCTTTTCCCAAGTAACAAGTGATAGGACAAGAGGAAATGGCCTCAAATTGCACCAGGGGAGGTTTAGATTGGATATTAGGAAAAAAATCACTAAAAGGGTTATCAAGCATTGCAACAGGCTGCTCAGGCTGAGTCACCACCCCTGGAGGTATTTAAAAGACATGTAGGTGTGGCCCTTAGGGACACAATTTAGCATTAGACTTAGCAGTGCTCAGCTTACAGTTGGACTTGATGATCTTAAAAGTGTTTACCAACCTAAATGATTCTGTGATTCTATGATTTGATAAAAATTGCAAAGTATTTGGGTATAAAACTTTTAACCGGTTACTCAGGAACACTTATTTCCTATGTACATGAGACTAAGATGTTGTTCTTGCCTTACAGCCAGACTCCACATGTAGTTGTAGTAATTTCCAGGCTTACTCTTTCCCTCACATAAAAACATTATTTGAAGAGGAATAGCTACCTGCTACCCCAAAAGAGAGTTCTCAAACAACTATTTACTATTAAAGTCTACTAATATCATGGTCAGTGCCAGAACAGAGATAAGAGATGTACACAGATCTCTAATTTTACACAGAATCAGCTTTCGTCCAGCTAACAGTCTCGATTTTTGCCATGTTAACAACTGAGCAATCATGTTAACAACTTGGGCAATCCCAAGCACAAATACAGGCTGGGCGGGGATTGGATCGAGAGCAGCCCTGAGGAGAAAGACCTGGGAGTGTTGGTAGACAAGAGGTTCAACATGAGTGGGCAATGCGCCCTTGCGGCCCAGAAGGCCAACCGCATCCTGGGCTGCATCAAGAGGAGCGTGGCCAGCAGGTCAAGGGAGGTGATTCTGCCCGTCTACTCTGCCCTGGTGAGACCCCACCTGGAGTACTGCGTCCAGTTCTGGAGTCCCCAACACAAGAAAGACATGGACCAGTTGGAAAGGGTCCAGAGGAGAGCCACAAAGATGATCAGAGGGCTGGAGCACCTCTCCTATGAGGACAGGCTGAGAGAGTTGGGGCTGTTCAGCCTGCAGAAGAGGAGGCTCCAGGGAGACCTGATAGCAGTCTTCCAGTACCTGAAGGGGGCCTACAGGAAAGATGGGGAGAGACTGTTCAGTAGGGCCTGTTGTGATAGAACAAGGGGTAATGGGTTTAAATTAGAAGGAGGTAGGTTTAGATTAGATATGAGAAAAAAATTTTTTACAATGAGAGTTGTAGAGCACTGGAACAGGTTGCCCAGAGAGGTGGTGGATGCCCCATCCCTGGAATCGTTCAAGGCCAGGCTGGATGAGGCTCTGAGCAACCTGATCTAGTCAGGGATGTCCCTGCTTCTGGCAGGGGGGTTGGACTAGATGACCTTTGAAGGTCCCTTCCAACTCTAACTATTCTATGATTCTATGATTATAAACACATATTAAAATATTTGGCTTGCCTATAACACTTCACAAATATCTTCAAGAATTACAATATTTTATGAGAAATGTTATTTACTCTGTCCTGGATTCAAGACTCCCACTTCACTAAGAAATCTAATTTAAGGGTCTTGTCACAGGATAAAAAAGTAGAGAGACACATGGGTAAATGAAGATAGTACTTCAGAGCCTGGTAAGACTGGACATGTATCTTCTCTTCACTAAGAGCAAAACTCAGGTAACAGAGTTACTAATTTGGATTCTTTACTAGTCTACTACCCATGTACAGTAAGATTGTGGGGAGATTGAGTTTATGATGGCAATTTTTGCAGTTTCGTAAAAATGAAGAATAAACTTGCTCTCCTCAACCTTATACGCTTTCTTTAAACCCCCAATACCCACTCTGGGTCCCAGAACATGATGGCAATTGATGGACAACCAGGAAGAGAAAAATGAATGCTTGTAAATCTCAACAATGTAAAGAAGAAACTGGAAGGTTTTACTGTTGAAATGGCCACAAATCCCTCTTTCTACAACTCTGCCCAGAGCAGAACGTTGCATCTGTTCACATGCAGAAGAAAACTTTTATAACTTCATAAGCTAAAAAGGAGAAGGGAATTATCCAGAGAGGAAAAAAAAAAACAAAACTAAAAAAGAGGTGACACTTTAATATCTAATATTTTAACAGCAAAAATAAATAAACAAAAACATGGACCATTTCCCTTGCTCATTTTCCAGTAAACTAAAATAACAACTTTCAGTAAGAAACTGTAAGAAGCTAAGTCATCATAAGACTAATCTAATCACAAGTTCATGTCTTAATTCAAGCTATACAGTTACCCAGATTAACTTGAACTTTGATTTCACCAGATATTCAACTCCTCATTTCTTATCCTGGATTTGCTTCAGTATATTCTTACAAAAATCAACACAGATTGAAGATATGAAGAAAAGTTTAAAAAAGGAGGAATTTTCAAGTAAAAGACCACAAATTTTCTCATACTCTAATTTCATGAAGGTGATAACCCTCTCAAACCTCCTCTTAACCTTAAAAAAGCAAAAAAATACAAAAGAAGTAATGTGTATCCGGTGCTATTAAATACAATGTAGGCCAAATAAATTGGAATCAAGCAGTAACTTCGGCAACCTAAAGAGTTCACTCACAACTCATTTTGACTTTTCTAGGTGAAAAATCATGAAAAATCTCTCCTTTAAGTCTCAGTCTTTTCGATGCATCAAGTGAAGCATGTATTTGGGTCTCTTACTTTACTATCCAATTGATTTCAGAGTCTTACCTGATCATAACGTAGATTAAGTCTAGACACCAGTAGGGTGGTGGAACACTGGAACAGCTTGTCCAGAGCGGTAGTGGATGCCCCATCCCTGGAAACATTCAAGGCCAGGCTGGATGAGGCTCTGAGCAACCAGATCTAGTTGAAGATGTCCCTGCTTCTTGCAGGGGGATTGGACCAGATGACCTTTAAAGGTCCCTCCCAATCCAAACTATTCTATGATCCTATGACTGGAAGTGACGCCTGATTTTAACTCCCATTGTTTTTAGCAGATGGAGTTGCCTTCATATTTTCTTTCACATTCCTCTCTCCTACTTTTTTTTTAATCTCCACCGAATACATTAGTAACAAGCACTAAGACGAAATAAGCATTAAAACATAATCAGCAACATCTAAGGATAAGTTCAATGCTAATATTCTTTTCGGTATATCTGATTAATTTGCTTTCCACTGACTTTGAGGTTTCACAGTTCTTTGTTTTGGCAGACTGGAAGACATGCCCAAATCTCTTTGACTGGAGCTGAGTAATACATTCTAACTTTTCAAAGATACAGTTGTTTGAAAGGGCAATGTAGCATAGTTTTGAATAGTTTTACTGATTCATAAAAGTGACTTATACAGCTGTTACAACTTGCAATTACGAGGCTAATAGATATATCTGTGGCAAAAGAATTAGTTAAGAATTAACTGTTTAAGAATTAACATAAAAGCTAACAAGTACTTTTCCACTATTTTTCTATTTTCCAATGACTAAAGATAGGAAAAGAATTCATGCTACTTGCACTCAGTGAAGCTGTGTTAATGCACACCACTTTCACTTGCAATTATGTCAGTGAACTTTGATTTCTAGTTGATCTACAAAGCATTAGATTTTAATATTTATTATTCCAGTACTCCTGGACATGCAAGATATTTTATTTTTAGTTAATAAATTTGTAAACTTGGTATAAGAGCTTTCCCATATTGAACAAAAATTATTTTTTAGTTTTACATTAACAAAATTTTCTCATACAGAGTTGCTTAATTTTCCATTGAGACTCAGACAATTGGCTAGAATTGCATAGTGCTTCAAAAAGGTCTGAAAGAATAACCAAGTAACTGCTTTGAATATTTCCTAATAGGAAGTAAAAAAATTTTTCCTCAGTGAAATAATTATCTCTCTCTCTCTCTCCCTCTGATAACCTTTAAGGCAGACGTTTTGTTTTCAATAAGCTTGTCTGAATGTTGTTGACCATCGGCAGTTTTCTTCTGATTTCTCAGTAATTGGAAGCATCTGACAGTATACATAGCTTATGTTTTCCTAATGTGACATGACTGGTTAAACTGTATAGACTTTTTTTTTTCCTTCAAAGGGCCAGGATTCACTTACCAAAGGGGAAGAGAAGGAGAAGACTGTTATGGTTTTGTTTATATTAGATCTTTTGTTGTGTTTGCAGATAGCATCCTACTAGGGAGCTAATGTGACCTCTTCATAATTAGGCATCTCAGACCACAGTTTTCCTTGAACGTCTTTGAGATATTAAGCCACACACAAACCAGCCTAAACTTAAGACTAAGCAGATTGCATAGTACTTTCTTGTGTGACCAAATCTCAAAACATATTCTCAGTCTTCCTTTAAGTACAACAGTAAAAAAAATATAGAACAGTTATAAATGTAGTCATATCCTTTTCTCAGAATCATGATTTTCTTTAAAAGAATTCATTTGACAGCAGTGAATATGGCCATAAGCAATACTTCTAACAAGACAGGAAATCTAAAATATAGTCTGTTAATATATCCTTAATAAAAGGTAGTTAATAACACCAGGGCTCTGCTCCACAATACAACATGCCTATCTTGGCATGAGAACTTTAGAAGTTCTCACCTGCTGTAGCTAAATAGCTTTTTGCTTTTCAGCTTTTTAACTGAGTATCACAACACCATCAGCATGTGTAAAACAGTACAACTACCTTGATCCAAGTTTTGTTATATACTAGCATCAGGCACCCTAAGTTTTACTGACTCAATGCTATAACACTTTCTCGAACGTTTGCTGTAAATCCTGGATGAAGTATTTCAGAAGCCTGAATCAGGAATCCGTTTACAGTTATATGATATTGTACAGGGACTACAGTGTATCTACAGTGTATCTAATGCAGAAAGTCAACGTTTTCTCAGAATACTCTAGCAGGTGAATCACTGAATCAATATATGTACAACGAAGAAGACAAACGTCTAAGCTCTTCCCATGTTTGCATCCTAGACTTGTGCTCAAGTATAGAGAGATTTCCACAGCATACATGAATTAACATGTATTTCTCATTTAACATTAACTTCTTTCATAAATATGAAATAACAGTACAATCTGGTTTGGAGAACCATACTGAAAAAGGCAAAACTTTTATCCAAGTCACTGATAAAAAACATTCTTATTTGAAATCTTCAGCAGTAGAATGCTATTTTCCTGTCCATGGCTTTGATTAGGAAACCTCTATCAGAGGCCTTTTTGATTTCCTAGCACCATTACACATGTGTCCATTTCAAAGAAAAGAATTGAATAGAGGTCAGAGTTTGATGCGTGCAATTAACCTTCATCCAGTTTTTGAAGGATTTTAATTTTTTCAAGAAGATTTTATGAAATTCCACGGTACAGCTCCAGCATCGTTAAAAATAATTGTACAAAAACAGTAAAAAAAAATCTTTTAAAGGGGGAAATAGGTGCATCTAAAATAGCTGAGTATTTTTAGATGCTCACTGAACAAATATTATCTTTGCTTTGCTGAAGTGAAAACACTCCAGAATGGCTTTGGTATTTCCCTCTCTTTAGGAAGACAAAGCTTCCCTGTATTTCATCCAGAAAGCTCCTTTGAACTCAAGTAATTTAAAGGATCTATTCTAAATTGAAGAAACATTGATTGTTATCATTATTCCAGAAAGTTTTCCAATACAGATGCATCAGAAAGTGCATGCATGCTGTAGAGACTGATGAACTAGTACATTAATTTTCCCATCTTTCAGGAAATAGGTATATTATAGACAAACAAAATTTCTGTGATATAAATAATCTGAAAGCCAATAGCTCTTTGACTCAGTTACTGGAAGTCACAGGTCATTTGGTCTAGCTATAAGTATTTTTTTTTAGGCTTTCCACTTAGGGAAGATTTTTCCCAGTTAGGGAAGATAGATTTTAGATAGTGCTTTTTTTCCTTTGTTAGGAAATTTGGCTGGCTTATCACAGTGTCTTCGTAACACCACATTCAAGCTTTCATATATTGAAAATGAGAGGAGAGATGGAAACACTGAGTAGTGGAATATAAAAATCCTGAATCTGACTTCAAATGTACTGAAGATCTTTGGTTTCCAGTGAACTGCAAGGTGCAACACACCTATGAAAATCTGTTTTAAGTCATCTATTAGCAGTTCAGGGATAAAATGGATAACCTATTTAGTGAAAAAAAAAGCCCAGCTGCAATAGTTAAAAATGTAACCCTGAAACTTTAGATCATCAGCTACCAAGTTTTACTATCTAATCACTGACTTTTTTACTAGCTAGTGATTTTTTTTACTAGCTAGAAGGATCATCTACCCAACACAGACTGTTCTCTTCTTCTTTTATTCCATCTTTGAAAATCAATTTTTTTTCCTATTTCACTTGCCATAAGGCTGTATGTGCTGCATTTAATGCATTCAGATTTCCTGAAGTAAATAATCTGAATACCTCAAATATATATGTTTTGTACTCCTCAGTGTTGACCACTTATTTCTTTCAGCTTCTTGTTACAGTGATAAAAAAAAGTATTAGTCTTCTTAACATTTTTCCAATTTCTTCATCTTTTTTCCCAGAAAAATCTTAATGCTTAGGTTGTCCAGGATGCCTTGTGAGGTTTACATTCCACCTTTTTCTAATGAAAAAGGTAAAAACAACTAGTATTTTCTCCTAATTTTTTAATTGTATTAAATCAATAACAACTGAAAACTAATATTAGCTATTCCACACATGTTCTAATGGACCAAAGCTTTTTGGACAAAAATAATGAAGAGATCAAAGTCAATGACAAATATATTTGGTTTTGTTCTTCCAGTACATGATAGTATGTTTAAATTACTGAATTTACTCTGACGTTCAGAAAAACTGACTTCCTTCTGGATGATGAATTATCATCTGTAAAATATATTTTTCACGTTCTCCTCTAGGGCACTGAGAAGTGATTTACCCACAGCCATTAATGAGTCAATGAAAAAATAAAAAAGTATTGCTTCTCATATCTTTTTTTTCTTAGGTCTCTGATTATGCATCAACAGCACAATGCTTCTCATTAAAAACACTGAAAACAAAACAAAACAAAACAAAAACAACACAAACCACTGCTTTTCCTTTTTTTTTTTCTTTCCTGATTCTCTGTTTATTTGCTTTTCTGGTGTTGTTTTCAACTGAAATGTAAAGCCTTTTTCATGCAAAATTTTCAGTGAATTTGCAAAAGAAGTTTTAAGAACTCAGGATGACTGAAATAAAAGTAATGGAAATTTTCCCACATATATTACTGTTATGTTTAGGAAAAGAGAAATAACCAGCAGTCTAGTTCTTTGTCATGGATTTTTCCCTCAGCTTCCCTCAAGTTTTCCTTTAGTCTCGGTCTTCCCTGCTCACAGTCAGCACATGGTAGTCTAAGTTTCCATTTACTTCTATTTATATAGTCATCCTATATCATCTGTCTTTGGTGCTTTGTTCTGTTCACAGAGCTATGTCTTTTGCTTCTCACTACTGCTCACGTCATCATACACGTTTCTCCCTTGGTATTCCTCCCTGGCTAACTCTTCCTCTTTCTCATTTTAGTCTAACTCCTCTTTTCTTTTCCTGGCCACCCCTTTCTCCTCTGTTTCTTACCTCATCTGTTGTTGTCAGTCCAGTAAACTCTGACTTAATCACAGAGTTGTCTCTACTATCTCTTTTTTACTTTCAGGTTCCCATGCACAGGCTTTTCCTGCATTCTCTTGTTCATCAACTCTCTCTAAATCATGCATTTTGTCCTTGCAGCCTTTTTGCTTTTGTATGCTTTGCCCTCCACTCAAATCCTATATGAACTCCATTACTGTCTTCTATTGCATTTCCACTCTGAAGATTTTTCCCATGCAGTCATAACAAAATACACATTTCAATATAACCGTCCAAAGACACCATAGATCTTCACCATGCCGCCATGTTTATTGTTCATACATCTCTGTTATCAACATTCAGGAAAACAGAAAAAACCCTTCCCAACTTCACAGATAAACACTTTTATTTTATTTATTTCTGGCCCCTACCCCCCGCCCCCAGCCTCTGATTTCTTTAGTCCTTGGTTACTTATATTTTAAGACCTTACTGTTCTTCCTTTCTTTTAACTGTTAACCAGAAGGGACTAAAAATCTTTGAAAAACTTGTTGTTCATTCATACCACATAGTCCCTCATAATGAATTTAAAACCAAACTATGAAATCCCTAAACATGAACAAGTTACCAAGCAGGTAAAGAGCAACTCTACCTCTCTTCTGCAATAAAAAAGACCTTGTTGCTTTCTCATCAAGGTCCACACTCTTCAAGAGCAAGCCCAGCTTGTACCATTTTATTTTCTATTCTTTATTCAGCTTAGTAATCCTAAAAAAAAATGATGGTTTTTGGAAACAGAAAATCTCAAAATATGTAAAAAGCCTAACACAGTAAGCATAATACTGATGACATGCATCTAATAAAGTGTTGATATCAATATACTTCCATAACTGAATGGAAAGGTCAGCAGGAATAATAACACTGAGTTTTTAACATAATGAATTTAGCTATACATTTCAATGAACAATCTGATATGGCCAAAGCTTATCACCTCAAATAGAACAATATGATTAAATCAATTTGGTTTTCTTAAGAGGTCAGAAGTGGGGTGATAAGAAAAAAAAATAAAACAACAGCATTTAAATAGAATGCTTAACTTAGACAATTCTCAATATGCTTTGCATACTTCAGCTACTTTTAAAAAGACCTTCAAGTTCATAGAATTAGAAACTGTTTTACTCTTTCTGTATTTACATTTACATTATTTTACTTGTTTAATTTTACTAGATATTACATTTATCATGTGATTCAGTTACATTAGTATATTTTAGAAATCAATTAATAATAAACAATAAAAGATGGTTGATATGAAGTGTTTACTTCAGCAGTTTTCTGATTATATTTGTGTGTCTCTGAAAACATCTTTAATATCATTTCCACGGTATCAGGCAAAGTATGAATAACATTCTCCATATTTATGCAAATACTTTAAAACTGTATGGAAAATACTTTATGGTTAATAATCCTTAAAAAAACCCAAACAGCCAACCAACATCTGAATTGTAGAATTCATGTACACTACTGCAAATATGCACACTAGCTCTCTGCAATTTAACAAGCAAGGATTCATAACAGCATTGTAATCTTTCTTTAATTACACCTTGGTAATATGAGTCCAGATGAATTAACTTTTATTTACATCAAGATTCTTAAAAAGGAATTAAATAGACTTTTTTTGCTCTTCATATTTTAGTTTAAAATAGCATCTTTCACTTAAAACATTATATATAGTCAACATCACTGAAAGACAGCAATGTCCAAATCAAACATATCAGACAATCAATATGTGGTGTACTACACTGGAAGACAGTGGGGGAACAGAGTGTACACTGACAACTGAAACAGCATTATTGTTTTCTTTTGTATCCACAAAGGGAGCTTCTAGGAGTTCAACTATGATCTTATCGGAAAAATCAGACAGTGAACAAGAGGAAAAAGAGTGAATTATTCTGTATCATCCACAAAAGTGAAGTCTATTATCTCCAGTAGCAGTAATGCTTTTTTCTTTTTCTTTCAGTTTTATTTCTCCATTCACCTCGCTCTATCCTAGGCATGATCTAGTAAAATATCTTCCTTAAAACAGATGTAAACCTTTCCCACTTTGATATTGTCTATATTTACATATTCCT
Source organism: Chlamydotis macqueenii (assembly GCF_036417535.1). Classification (NCBI taxonomy): domain Eukaryota; kingdom Metazoa; phylum Chordata; class Aves; order Otidiformes; family Otididae; genus Chlamydotis; species Chlamydotis macqueenii. The sequence continues at coordinate 45,041,403 of NC_141593.1, forward strand.
TTTTGCAGTGCCACTCCCATCTCATGGTTGCAAGTAGTTAAATAATGTATTGCTTAACATTACACACTTGTACAATATTTATTTATATTGGCACCCAGAAAACAAGTAATGTATTCTAGCTTAGCACATAAATCATGAATAGAAAACAGAGTTTTTCATTAATAGTTACATACCTTTCACAGTAGAACACAGTTCAACTCACCAAATTTTTTGTATTGCAGTTTTCTCTATATCACAACTATTGTGATTCCTTAGTAAGATGCAGAAAACTGAGGAAAGGGAAGGTGGCAACGAATTTACCAAAATGGTTATTTTTTAACGTAATCCATTAGAAATTCCTGAAAACAAAATGGGTGAACAAGATTCATCTGGCATATGAGGGTTAAAGAGGTATGTTTCTAGAAGTGTTTCATTCTATAACAAAGGTAAAATAATAGTTTAGTGGAGAATAAAAACTCCACTCTGACTCCACTTCATATCTGGGACTTGACACTAAAACCTAGTTTTTATTATTCCACAAAGAATTTACAATCCTTTAACTAAGAACTTAGCACAAAAATCTACAACTATGTGATTCAGATGCAAGATACTATGCAATTAAGTTATCACTTTTCCTAAAATCTTCCCATCAGTAAGTCTAATAAATAATAATAACAAATGCTGGGATAGGAGCAGAAATCTGCACAGATAGCTAGTTAAAAAAGACAATTATTGTAAATGCTGTGGAGTCCCATAAGGAATCTCTGACGTCTTCCACAGCCTAAGCTGTCAGAAAGGTGAATGGGATAGTGAGACAGAACATATATAGCATCCATGACCTGCCTAGTAAGAAAAATAAACTTTACCTAACAGGTCAAATTAAAACTTAGTTATTTTTTATGGAAAATTCTGGGAGTTACTGAAGGCTACACAAAAACCTATATGCTTAATTGCTTTCTTTTTTCAGAGATTTCAGAGAAATGAGTCAAAGATATTAAATAGACTTTCAGTATGTCCAGGAACTTAAATAAAATAATTGCAACCTTCACTCAAGGAAATCTTCTGAAAAAATTGCAGGGAAATTAACAGATATAAGAAAGACATAATTTGATAAAGGAGATACATACTGTTAAAATAATTTAAATGTTATAAGTTAGAACTTTTCTTATATTTTGACTCAGTTCTGGAGATCAAAATACTATGCAGTTCCGGCTGATTTCCATACAGCTAAGTATACAGAGAAATAGAGGAAAGAGCACCTTGAGGTGACAGTAAGGAAGTTCTTGTCAGTGATATTTTAATTAAGGCTAGTGACCTTCAAAAAAATTGGCAATTTATGAAGTGGGAAAGAAAAAGGCGTTCACTGAATTTTCAAAGTATAGAACCGATCTCACAGAAATATTTACTAGATATAAAATGAGTAGTGCTACTATAATTGCTGAATGACTTATTTGAAATACACTTTCATAGCTTAAATCTAGCAAGTTTTATACAAGGAATGAAATATACAATAAAGTTCATTTTAAATCTACTTACCTATGACCTTTAAAACAAGTGGTAGAACGCATCACTGTCTGGCAATAGCAAATGTAGCTTAAAATGTGTTAAACACCAGCCTACCAGAGAAAAATTAATTCTTTATTCCGTATGGAAATGCACACCACTAAGAAGTAAATAAATGTCAAGTGGAGGAATACATTTACTTCCCTTCATGAAAAAGTCCTAAAATATGGCAACAAGAAACGACATCGGTTTTTGTTTTTTGTTTTAATATATATATTTTATTCTTTTTTGTTCTCACAAGATTCACTTTGCCAAAAATGAATCAAAAATACATTACACACAAGGTGTAAAATTTCAGTAAATTCCATGGCATTCCCAAGGTACAATGCCCACAAACTATGAAGATAAGATGATCATATGGAATCTTAGTCAACTAAGAAATATGCACAGTGGAGATTTTATCAAAACACTGATCAGGTTGATATCCATTGAAGGTGATATTGACCAAATAAGACATTCATACTAAGAGATATATGATCATTTAACTTCAAAAATTAATAGAAATTTCATATATCCTGTCAAAAATATTATTCTCCTTGTATAATTAACCATTATACACTCTGTCTTATAGTCACCTTCATTTACACTACATTTGCCTATTAAGAAATGTACTTTAAGAATAGTTTTTTTTTTTTCTCAAAACCCTCCATATTCTAAGTGTTTAGAAGTTAATGCCTAGCTATTATCTACAATCTTAACTACATAAGCAAATGACAAGGTAGAGGTTATCTAGGTCTCCAGAGAATGCTTAGGCAGGGGTTGAGAGTGCAGTATGCTATTGAAAACTTAACAGCTCATGTAGGACCATACAGCAGGGTGGTAATTGCCTAGTCCATGTTATATCATATAGCACAAGAAAATAATAAGGACTTCTGTTGTGTTTGTGGAAGAGAATGACTCCAGAAGCATAACAGTAGATTTTACTTCTTCATTAGCCCAGTACATAAGCAGGGACAGAAAGCAAACACACAATTGCAAGAACAAAGCAAAAAAAAACAACCAAACAAACAAAAATCAGAATTATAAAACACTAGTGATGCACAGCAATTCCTACTCAAACTGAAAAACTGTTATCCAAATATGTAAGAGAAACTATTAATCATGGTATCTGTTTTATAGAAATATAGATCCAGAGAAAGAGTAGAAAGAGATGAAGATTGGATTGACGCTGCTGAAATACCACACATGAAAATCAGATTCCTAAAAGTTAAAATAGGAACTTGGGTATGTAAGCGTATTTTGGAGCTCCTAGGTTCAAGCAAGTCAGCAACACTTAGATGTCCAAATTCCTATTTGTACAGCATTTGCATAGCACAGTTTTTCCCATCCATCAAAAGTCACTTGCAGACAGGAATATGTGTCCAAGCACAAACTTCTCACATTAGCATCAGAATAACATAATCTTTATCATATCACTTTAGAACACCCAACATCTGAGAGGCAAAGAACTGAAACTTTTTTTTTTCTAGTTGTAATTCTTCCTACAGTATTTTATATAAAGTGGATATTTTAATGTTACTGACTTTAAGACAACCAACAAGTAAAAACTATGTATAATAATTCAACATCTACCACAGTGAATTATTTTCATGGAAAAATGGTGTGTGACCATCACCATATTTAGATTAGAGATAATCAGGAGTCTAAAGAAAATAACTAACTTCATAAAAAACTACTGTTGATCATTATAAAACCAACTAAACATAACATCACTGCCTTTGCCAGGATCTGTGCATATTACAAGAGCAAAATCATGCTCAGGCTTTTATAGCACAAACTCACTAACTAAACACGCAGAGAAAGGCAGAAGCAATAAGCTGCCTACTTGCTGTTTCCCATATACCATCCAAACACAGCATGCTGTATTTACTTTTCTACTGCTTTCTCTTAAAATGACCGCAATGGGGCAGGTAACTGTCAGAAACACAGCTCTGATCAAGACCAGTCCCAGAATGCAGCACTAGTGCTAAGTTAATAGTTTACATGGGCAGCAGTTTTTAAAATAACTAAGTACAATCCCAAATTACATTAAAGTAATTTAGTACATTAAAGTAATAAAGTACATTAAAATTTGGTCACAAAACCACTGTTCATCTAGACAATTTCAAAACTGCAGTACTTACAAATAAATTAAAACTAATCTATGAATGTCTGACTCTAGTAGAAGATTTACTTCTACCTTGTTCTCACCAACAGGGAGGGTCTGGTTGGGAATATGAAACTCAAGGGCAGCCTTGGCTGCAGTGACCATGAGATGGTGGAGTTCAAGATCCTTGGGGCAGCAAGGAAGCTGCGCAGCAAGTTGCCTGCCCTGGACTTCAGGAGGGCAGACTTTGGCCTCTTCAGGGATCTGATGGGTAAAGTACCATGAGATACAGCCCTGGAGGAAAGAGGGGTCCAAGAAAGTTGGTCAATATTCAAGCAGCACCTCCCTCAAGCTCAGAAGTGATCATAGAATCATAGAATCATAGAATGGTTAGGGTTGGAAGGGACCTTCAAAGGTCATCTAGTCCAACCCCCCTGCAAGGAGCAGGGACATCCCCAACTAGATCAGGTTGCTGAGAGACTCATCCAGACTGGCCTTGAACGTTTCCAGGGATGGGGCCTCCACCACCTTTCTGGGCAACCTGTTCCAGTGTTCTATAACTCTCATCGTAAAAAATTTTTTCCTAATTTCTAATCTAAATCTACTCCCCACTAATTTAAAACCATTACTCCTTGTCTTATTGCAACAGGCCCTACTAAACAGCCTCTCCCCATCTTTCTTGTAGGCCCCCTTGAGGTACTGGAAGACCGCTATCAGGTCTCCCCGGAGCCTCCTCTTCTGCAGGCTGAACAGCCCCAACTCTCTCAGCCTGTCCTCATAAGAGAGCTGCTCCAGCCTTTTTATCATCTTTGTGGCCCTCCTCTGGACCTTCTCCAACTGGTCCATGTCCTTGTGTTGGGGGCTCCAGAACTGGACACAGTACTCCAGGTGGGGTCTCACCAGGGCAGAGTAGATGGGGAGAATCACCTCCCTCAACCTGCTGGCCACGCTCCTCTTGATGAAACCCAGGATGCGGTTGGCCTTCTGGGCCGCAAGGGCGCATTGCCTGCTCATGTTCAGCTTCTCATCCACCAGCATCCCAAGTCCTTCTCCTCAGGGCTGCTCTCAATCCATTCTCTGCCAAGCCTGTATTTGTGCCTGGGATTGCCACTACCCAGGTGCAGGACCTTGCACTTGGCCTGGTTGAAGGTCATGAGGTTGGCACGGGCCCACCTCTCCAGCCTCTCAAGGTCCCTCTGGATGGCATCCCTCCCTTCCAGCGTGTCGACAGCACCACACAGCTCGGTGTCATCGGCGAACTTGCTGAGGGTGCACTCTATCCCACTGTCCATGTCGCCGACAAAGATGTTGAACAGGGCCAGGCGCAGCACGGACCCCTGAGGGACACCACTCATGACCGGTCTCCACATGGACATTGAGCCGTTGATCACCACTGTCTGAGTGCGGCCATCCAGCCAACTCCTTATCCACCGAGTGGTCCGTCCATCAAACCCATGTCTCTCTAGTTTAGAGAGAAGGATGTCGTGCGGGACAGTGTCAAAAGCTTTGCACAAGTCCAGGTAGATGATGTCTGTTGCTCGTCCCTTGTCCACCGATGCTGTAACCCCATCATAGAAGGCCACCAAATTGGTCAGGCACGATCTGCCCTTGGTGAAGCCATGTTGGCTGTCACCAACCACCTCCTTGCTCTCCATGTGCCTTAGCATGGTTTCCGGGAGAATCTGCTCCATGACCTTGCCAGGCACGGAGGTGAGGCTGAATAGCCTGTAGTGACCCGGGTGGACAAGGTAGGAACAACTGACATCATTTATCTGGACTTGTGCAAAGCATTTGACACTGTCCTGCACGATATCTTTCTCTCTAAACTAGAGAGACATGGGTTTGACAGATGGACTACACAGTGGATAAGGAATGGGCTGGATGGCCGCACTCAGAGAGCGCTGCTCAATGGCTCAAAGGCCAAGTGGCAACTAGTGATGAGTGGTGTTCCTCAGGGGTTCATGCTCAACATCTTTGTTGGTGACATGGACAATGGGATAGAGTGGAACCTCAAGTTTGCCGATGACACCAAGCTGTGTGGTGCCGTCGACACGCTGGAAGGGAGGGGTGCCATCCAGAGGGACCTTGACAGGCTGGAGAGGTGGGCCCGTGCCAACCTCATGAAGTTCAACCAGGCCAAGTGCAAGGTCCTGCACCTGGGTCCTGGCAATCCCAGGCACAAATACAGGCTGGGTGGGGAATGGATTGAGAGCAGCCCTGAGGAGAAGGACTTGCATGTGGTAGTGGATGAGAAGCTCAATATGAGCTGGCAATGTGGGCTTGGCGCCCCGAAAGCCAATTGCATCCTGGGCTTCATCAAAAGAAATGTGGCGAGCAGGTTGAGGGAGGTGATTCTGTCTCTTTACTCTGCTCTCACCTGGAGTACTGCGTCCAGCTCTGGAGCATCCAACATAAGAAGAATGTGGACCTGTTGGAGAAGGTCCAGAGGAGGGCTACGAAGATGATGAGAGGGCTGGAGCACCTCTTCTATGAGGACAGGCTGAGAGAGTTCGTGCTGTGCAGCCTGGAGAAGAGAAGGCTCCAGGGAGACCTTATATCAGCCTTCCAGTACCTAAATGGGGCCTACAAGAAAGACTGGGAGAAACTCTTCATTAGGGCTTGTTGTGACAGGATAAGGGGTAATGGTTTCAAAACAGAGGGAGGTAGATTTAGATCAGATATTTGGAAGAAATTTTTTACACTGAGGGTTGTAGAGCACTGGACCAGGATGCCTAGAGAGCTGGTTGATGCCTCATACCTGGAAACACTGAAGGTCAGTTTGGATGGGGCTCAGAGCAACCTGCTCTAGTTGAAGATGTCCCTGCTTCTTGCAGGAGGGTCGGACTAGATGAACTTTAAAGGTACGTTCCAACCCTAGCAATTCTATGATTCTATGTTCGACTTGCATATTTTCAAGGCATCCCGCTGTCCTGAGTTAAACATGTTTTCTTTAACTCTGTGCATGTAACCTTTCTTTTTCCACATATGGACTGCTGCAATTATGGTAGTCCATTATTATGATATTATAGTGAGAGGTCTCCTACAATCCACGCAACCAGGAAGACTGAATGGATTAGGCCCTCTAGAGACAGATAGAAGCAGCCTCTCAGTCAGAAGCCATGGTCCTCTTGTGCGACTTCAAGCACCTTGATACCTGTAAAAAGACAACACAGCAGGGCACAAGGAATCCAGGAGGTTCCTGGAATGTGTTAATGATAATTTTGTTCTCCAGGTGATAGGGGAGCCAATAATGAGAGGTACTATGCTAGACCTTGTTCTCACGGACAAGAAGTGACTGGTCAGGAATGTGAAGCTCAGGGGTTGCCTTGGCTGCAGTGACCATGAAATAGTAGTGAACTTTGAGATCCTTGGCACAGTGAGGAGAGCACACAGCAAGCTCTCTACTGAGAACTTCAGGAGGGCAGACTTTGTTCTCTTCAGGGATCTACTTGGTGGAGTACCATGGGATGAAGCCTTGGAGGGAAAAGGGATTCAAGAAAGCTGGTTAATATTCAAGGATTACCTCCTCCAAGCTCAGGAGTGATGCATCCCAACAAAGAAGTCAGGCAAAAATGCAAGGAGGCCTGCATGGATGAACAAGGAGCTCCTTCAAAAACTCACACACAAAAAGGAAGCTTACAGAGGGTGGAAGCAAGGAGAAGTAGTATGGGAGGAACACAGAGAAATTGTCCGAGCAGCCAGGGATTAGATTAGGAAAGCTAAAGCCCTGACAGAATTAAATTTGGCCACAGACATCAAGGGCAACAAGAAAAGCTCCTTTAGGTGCCCAAGTCCACGGGACCTGATCAGATGTACCCACAGGTCCTGAGGGAACTGGTGGATGAAGTTGCCAAGCCACTGTCCATCATACTTGAGAAGTCATGGCAGTTCGGTGAAGTTCCCACTGACTGGAAAAGGGGAAACATAATGTCCATTGTTAAAAAGGGAAACAAGAAAGACCCAGGGAACTACAGGCCAGCCAGTCTCATCTCTGCACGCGGCAAGATCGTTGAGCAGAACCTCCTGGAAACTATGCTAAGGAATGTGGAAAACAAGGAGGTGATTGGTGACACCCAACACAGCTTCACTAAGGGAAATTGTGCCTGACTAATTTGGTGGCCTTCTATGATAGGGTTACAGCTTTGGTGGATAAAGAAAGAGCAACTGATACAATCTACCTGGACTTGTACAAAGTATTTGACACTGTCTGCACAACATCCTTGTTTCTAAATTAGAGAGATTTGGCTTCCACGAATGGACCTCTTGGTAGATAAGGAATTGGCTGGATGGTCTGCCGTAGCTCAGCCCCTATCGGGACCAGACTACGCAGTCTCTCTCTCACTCCTCCCACCCTCCGAGAGAATAGGGAGAGATAATATAAGAAAAAACAGCTCAAGGTTTGAGATAAGGACAGGGAGAAAATCCGTAAAGTTACCATTACGGGCAAAACAGACTTGGGGAAAACTATTCATTTATTACTAAAACCAGCAGGATAATGAGACAGAGAACAAGAAAACATCCCTCCACCCCTCCCTCTTCCCAAGCTTAACGTTATCTCTACTACCTTCCCCCCCACCGAGCGGCACAGGGGGGAAGGGGGAATGGGGTTTGTGGTCAGTTCATCACACATTGTTTTATGCCGCTGCTTCATTGTCAGGGGAAGAACTCCTCACATTCCTCTCCTGCTCCTGCATGGGGTCCCACCCATACGCCACAGTCCTTCGTGAAACTGCTCTGGCATGGGTCATCTCTTCCACAGAGTGCAGTCCCTCCAGAACGGGTGTCCCAGCTGTGTCCCCTCCACAGGCCACAGCCTCCTTCAGGCATCCACCTTCCCTGGTGTGGGGTCCTTCACGGGCTCTAGGTGGATCTCTGCCCCTCCGTGGACCTCCATGGGCAGCAGGGGGACAACCTGCTCCACCATGGTCATCACCACAGGCTGCAGGGGAATCTTGGCCAGGAGCCACATTATTCCTCCCCCTCCTTCTTCACTGACCTTGGCATCTGCAGCTGTTTCTCTCACAAGAAAAGTTCTTCACAACAGGCTGGCAGACGCCTCTCAGGATCTCTTCACATCATCCAGCTCATCTCCTCTCCACTTCTTGCAGCCAGGCTGGGCCGAGTCAGGCCCAGTTGGCCGCCTGGTGAGAGGCCAGTGGGTGAGGCGGGCAAGGCCCATGAGGCCTGCGCCTCCTGCTCTGCGCCTCTGCCCCCGCTCAGCTTCTTCACATCTTCTCTTCTCTTATTTTTTTTTCTGTTTTCCTCTTCTTAAATACATTATCGCAGAGGCGTTATCACGGAACATTCTGCTACCAGTTGGCTTGGCCTTGGCCAGCAGCAGATCTGCCCTAGGTCTAGCCGAGTCCACTGAACAAAGGGGAGCAACGTCTAGTAGTTTCCTACAGAAGCTACCACCTTAGCCCCCCCTCACTAAACAAAACGACAACATGGTCGCAGTCAGAGTTGTGGTGAAGATCTGGACATCCAAGTGGAAAACGGTGGCAATGGTGTTCCTCAGGGGTCAGTGTTTAACATCTTCATCGTGACATGGTCAGTGAGATAGAGTGCGCCCTCAGCAAGTTCAATGATGACACCAAATTTTGTGCTGCAGTTAACATGCTGGAGCGAAGGGATGCCATTCAGAGGAACCTTGAAAGGCTGGAGAGGTGGGCCCAGGCAAACCTCACAAAGTTCAACCAGGCCAAGTGCAAGGTCTTGGACATGGGTAGTGGCAACCCCAAGCACAAAACAAGGCTGGGTGGAGAATGGATTGAGAGCATCCTGATGAGGACTTGCAAGTACTGGTGGATCAGAAGCTCAATGTGAGGTGGCAACATGCGCTTGCAGCCCAGAAAGCCAAACACATCTTCAGCTACATCAAAAGAAGCATGGCTAGCAGGTCAAGGGAGGTGATTCTGCCCCTCTACTCTGTTGTGGTGAGACCCCACTTGGACTACTGCATGCAGTTCTGAGGCTCCCAACATAAAAAGGACATAGATCTGTTGGAGTCAGTCCAGAGGAGGGCCACAAAGATGATGAGAGGACTGGAGCACCTCTCCTGTGAAGACAGACTGATAGAGTTGTCGCTGTTCAGCCCAGAGAAGAGGATGCTCCAGGGAGACCTTTTAGTAGCCTTAAAATACCTAAAGGGGGCTTATAAGAAAGCTGGAGAGGGACTTTTGATGAGGGCATGAAGTGACAGGATAAAGGGTAATGGCTTTAAATTGGAAAAGGGTAGATTTAAATTAGCTACAAGGAAGAAATTCTTTACTGTGAGTGTGGTGAGGCACTGGAACATGTGACTCAGAGAAGCTATGGATGCCCAGTCCCTGGAAGTGTTCAAGGCCAGGCTGGAAGGGGCTTTGAGCAATCCAGAAAGTGGCCTTGCTCATGGCAGGGAGAGTTGGAACTAGATGATCTTTAAGGGCCCTGCCAATGCAAACCATTCTATGATTCTGTAACATATGCAATGGCAATATATATTTTAGCTGTTAAAGCATTAATAATTTATTTAATATTCACCCACATAATTTATCTAGATTTTACTTAGAATACTGTATTATTTCCTGATATTCCAATCTCTTTTTTTCTAACTTCTAGCTCATATTAAGTATTTTGGCACAGGTTAACCTTGATGTGTACATTCATCTCTGCACCTACTATATGTTATTTTATGCAGAGCATTAATCATTATGATAGCTAAATTAGCCTTAGTAGATTTCCATTTAAGTGTCTAAAAATAGCAGTGTGGTCAGAGTGCATTTTAAACAGAAGTGGATATGGAAATCTAAAGGCTTAAATGTTAAGTTGAGAAATTTTATTGTTTTGGATAAATGTCATAATGTCCTCCTCATAAATGGAAGCTTATGCATGCAACTGGTTTGAGGAAAGCTTCTCCATAATAGAGTCATGTACTTATTACTTCTTCCAAGCTTCCTTGTATCTCTGATTTTCTTCCTACTGCATTTCTTATGTTTCCCTTTATGCTGCTTTTACCTCAAGTCAGATTAGTATCCTCCTTTGGTTTCTTCTGCATCTTTCTCCATCTTCTGGCATTTTTCTCCACTCAACTGTTTCTGAGTTCCAACTACACACTTGCAAACTTCTTCACCGTGCAAACAGTGGGTAAAACATTGTTTGAGTAGTATTAACTGACATCAGTCTACTAATCTTTCCCTCACTTATAGAGATGTATAAGGTTTATTTTTATGCAAAGTCTCTTGATTAGAATCTGTACCAGTCAGTTTTCTACAGTGGAATATATCTCCATGTTTGTGGGTGTGGGTATATACATGTACGTATACTATAACATTGCCTTGGTCACAAGGAAGACAAAGAGATCAGGTTTTATGTAATTTTATAACATTTTACCAGGTAACCAAAGACCTTTGAAAATGTTATTCAACGTGCTATATGTGACAACTAGAAAAGATAAGCAGCTGCTGTAAAAATAAAGAGAAAGGGCAAAAAATCAGATGTTAGTAGAAATATCCAAAAGACTAACAGTATCGAGATGCTTCATTTTAATTTTCCCTGGAACTGTGTAGACATTTAAACTGATCACTCATAATCTTTTTCAAATTAAATTATTTTAACCATTTTCATATTTCATTTGTTTTCCCACAATTTTCTAGTTCATGAGGTACTGTAAATGTATTCAGGCATTGTGTCATGAGATTAGTACAGAATTCTTCTGGAAAATTAATTTCAAATTCATTATTCTGAGTTTTTACTCAGGAAGCCCTGATCTTAACACCTACGGTTACTTCGTTGGGGAATTTAAGCATATCATTGTAACCTGTGTACATATTGCAAGTAGCCCAAGATACGTTCCTGAACACTGTAGCAAGCCGAATAAAAAACACAAACTATTTTTAAAAGTACTATTCTACAAATAATTTGAAAATAGTAGACTCATGTATGTAAATCACACTCTGCTAATAGACAATTCTCAGGCAGAAAATGCACATATTAATTGAATAAATTATTAGTTATGAATTATCCACCTGTCTGTATTCTCCTCTTCACATAAGTGAAATAACAGACTAAGCAAACATTTCAGAAGTCTGAATTCGATAAATGCTTCAGTATCTAAACATTTTTCACTGAGCCTCATCTTTCTTATCTCAGATGGGATTTTAGATTCTTGTTTGGACTTATCTTGGATGGGTTAAATGGAAGATAATAAAATAGTCCACTTCGACTGCTCATCTCTTACTCAGAAATACGCCCTCCCCAAAACACACACTACAGAAAAAAAAACCTCTTATGTTATGTTAAGCTGTGAAATAAGCCAATTCTGCTGGACAAAGTGCAAAATTATTTCCTTGCCATAACTATATTCAGTGACAGAAAAACATTATTAAAATAGCTAGATAACAACAGATGGATATGCACTATTATATACACTATCTAAATGACTCTGGAAAAAAATTATTAGTATCTTTATATATATATATATATATGTATATATAAAACTATGCCTGGTTCAGTATAATTATGACAACGGTGAAATAAGGAAAAAGTATAAATACAAAAAACTACAAAATGTCATATCATTTTGTATACTATATAAAAAGAAGTATATTTGATAAGTACCTTACCAGCACACAAACTTTTAAAGGTGAAAGTCTTTAAATTATCTTAAGCCAGCACAACACAGCTGATATCTTTATCTGCCACTAAACTTTGAAGTACCAACTCTCACTTTGAGGTTTAACTTTTTAATGTAATTCAGTATCACCAGAAAATTACTTCTAGCCTGCACAGATTTTGATGTCACTGTTCTTCACTACTGTCTTCCTGATTTCCATCCTTCTAGTCAGTGGCTCTCGGTTTTGTGTATTATAGTGATACCACACTGCTCTTATTGTTATTTTAACACACCTTCCTGAAACAGAATATTTCAAAGACAAGAGATTTTTATGCCAATGCCACACTTTGCGATTTTGGAATTGAAATTACCAAATGAAATTTGGGTTTCTTTTTTGTATTTATTTTTTATTTAAAACACACACTCTGCATAGGGTGTAGAAGATTTTTAATCTACATTACAAAGTAAAACACAGTTTACTTATCTCTTATGCTATTATCCTTTACAAGGAAGAATTAAAAAATTAAAAGCTGCAAATATTTTTTTAACCACTTTAAACACACTGATGCACTTTGGAGTTTTTACATTTAAACTATGCATTCTGACTAACTCATTATTTTCTCTTGAGAATGTAATAGAAAGAGAGACATCAGTTCCAGCTAAGTTGTCAAATGTCCTTGAGTTACATAAATAAGTTAAGTAGTTAAAACTGTTCTGTTGAGAATTTTTTTTTGGCTGAAAATGCAAGACGAATGAACGATGAGCAAACTACAACAAATATAGGCACATTGGAATCAACTGTGTTGAAGTCATCACCATCTGCTCTACTTTAATTTATAGATAAAGAGGTTCTTTATTTTCAGTGAGTAGCAACAGAAAAAGTGACATGCTAACCTGCGTACTGAATTCACAATATTTGGAACCTGTACCTAAGGAAAATGAGGTAATGGAGTGTCCATTTAAATTACCTATGCCTTGGGTTGCAGAAGGAATCAACAGAAAATTGTTTTGCTTCCAAGAAGTAATTAACAGAAGTCCAGTAAATTATTGTATAGGTACCGCCTTTTGCTTTTACAGTGAAGCAGATTATGATCAAGAATAATGACTCTGATTTTTCTTCAAGAAGGGGGATCGTAACTTCTAGCAAACTTGTGAATCTCTGAGATTGAGAAAGAGCCACCGGCTTCAAGAAAACAGCAGGTCTGCACTTTTGAATTGTATAATGTGACTAACACAGTCACATTCAGAAGTCAGTGATTCAGTAGTCCTTAATCCGGAACTTTCCATGATGGGAATAATTTTACAGCACGGGAAGTTTCCAATAAACTCTAACAGTCCAAATCCTTTCAAGGGGAAGTTGGGAATACATGTAGCAATGCATGCACAACAAATCACTCAACATTCATAGATTTTATTCCATATCATGAGAATAGTAACTGCTAGAGTGAAACTACTTCCATGCAAACTCACAAGATTAAGAAAGTTATGATTAATTTTAATTTATGATTAGCTTTAACTTCAGCTAAGGTAAATACTTCTACATTGAAAAGATTTGTCTTTTAAAAAAAAGTTAGAAAAATGGTCAGAATTTTCAGAATTTTCCCAAACTTTAGCTAACATTGTATAAATATTAGTTTTAATCCTCTGCTTTGGATATAAATTTTAGAAGAAAGATTCAAACCAAATAAAACTGAAAATTGGATCATAGTTGTGGAATGGATAAATCATTATTCCCTCAGGAAAAAAAAAAAAACAAAACAACCTGAAAACAAACCAATGAAATTGAAGGCTAAATTTCTGTGTATTTCCCCAGCTATATCAGAGAAAAAATGGTCAACTTCTAATTGAAGAGAAATTATATTTTTTTTTCTTCTTCAAAACTCCTGTGTCCTGGTTTTGGCTAGGATTAAGTTAATTTTCCTCTCAGTAGTTGTTGAGTTTTGGATTTCGTATCTGAAAAATGTTGATAAACACACTGTCTGTGGTTAGCTGCTGCTCAGGAGACCAAGGTCACTGTCACATTTGTGATATAAAATGATGAAATTAGTTAAAACTAGAAATTACACTAGTTAAAAGAATGTATATAGCCCCAAATAGATAAAATAAACTATCAGTTACAATATGAAATTCTTCATAGAAAAAAAATAGAATACAAATTGCTGGAAGTAATAGCAGTATAACTATTAAAAGCAATATTTAAATACATAAAATTTTTCTTTGTGCTTCTTGAACCGAAGCTTGAGTTTATCATACATTTTTTATTATGTTTTACTATATACTTCCTGAAAATTGAAAGAAAACAAGCAAAAAGAATTTTCCTTTTCAGAGTACAAATCTGATAGCTTAATATAAAAACAGATTTGCAAGTGATGCTCATTTTAGACGTATAACAAAGAACTATGAAAAAGGTTGGGCTTGGGAGGTTAGGCTTTACTATATCTGAAATTATACCCTAACGAATGGAAAAAATAGAAATAGCTTGAAGAATATACACATAAAGACACACAACATTGCTTGTTCAAACACATTTACATTTACAATAACATTAAAGAAAATCTAAAATTTATTTGCATTAATATCCTCCAAAGATTAAACCAATTCTTCTCAAAGAGAAAGACTTCTGTTCAAAAATATGTGTTTTACCATTAAAAACAACAATTTCACTTGTGAATTATATGTTGACCAGAACTACACTGACTTTTAAAAAGATGTTAATACTGATCCTAGGAATTGTTGCCTGAAAAATCTTAACAGAAGTATCAAGCACAGTGCAGAAAATTCTTTAGAGATAACTTTAGAAAAGACAGTGATAGTCATGTCAGTGAGGAAAGAAATCAAAATGAGTGTGCAAATAGACTTTTGCCAAACTAAGATAAAAACTACTAAAAAACCTATACCTATCTATTCTTAACAGTACCTAATCTACAATGAGAGCAGTCCTAGTAACTGCAATGGAGTTAGTCTTTCAAAAGTATCTTCAGTAATTAAAGGATTTGAAACAATAAATAAAAACTACATGAAAGATAAACTCCTCACAGCTATAAGATAGCATGTAAGGAATACATTTAGGTTATCAGTAAACCAACAATGAGAAGACTGAGATCAAGGTATATTGCATGCAAAACACTATGATCACAGTGATTGCTTCTGAACAAATTCCTAATATGCAGAAAAGTCAAAACAAATCGTATTTATCAGCCACAAGAGGGGAGAGATGTTCATCTCACCTAACTTTAGAATATCTACATCCAAATTCAGCTCCAATACACAATGAAGCATTGAGGGAGGGGAAGATAGTTGCACACCATTTGTTTCAATCTAACAAAGACATCTATGGTCAGAGGAATCAGCCTTAGAAAAGACTATCCTTTAGATATAGACTATAAAGAGAATGTTTATAATTACATCATTTGCAGATGCCTAGATAGTCCTCTTTGCATCTCAGTTGTTACAAAAATTTTACAGAGAGTGAAAAAACTGTGACCAGCTCCACTGATGACAAGGGCTTCAGAACCTTAAGTTAAGATAAACCATAAGGTGACAAAGACAATTAAAAACTAACTTCTTAAAATGAAAATACATAGTAGGGAGCTGTGAAATTCTACAGAAGATAGGTAACTTTTTTACTTAAGTTTAGAAACAGTTATTACAAAGTATAAATCCTTGCATACAGTGAAGAATTCTGAAGTACTTAAAGCAAAACAAGGCCCTCAGAACTGGGCATCTTCTGTCTTTGTAATGCACAGTAATAGTTTAAAAAAAAAAAAAAGCTACCTCTGGTAAGCAATTTTGTAATATGGCAAAAACTCAGTTAAAAAGAGGAAAGAAACAGTACAGGAGCTATGACAAAATGTGGGATGTTCTTGCTTGAAACAAACTCGGGCACTTCATTTAAGAAGACTTAACATAAACAGATAATAGTCAGAGAAAATCTATAAAATAAATAGAGATTTAAGAGTTTCATTCCAAGACTACATCTATGCATTAGTTTAGAAAGGAGAAAATATATTTCCCTAGAAGCAGAACTCCTAAATAAAGATACATAAAAAAGATCAATAGAGTATCCCTGAATTTGATGGTTTACATCCTTGAATTATGCATCACTGCCTGCAAGCTATAGCTCCTATCTACATTGCAATCATTAAAATAATAATTTTTTTAATTAAGTTTGAAATAATGGAATTGAAGCCTTACTTTTCCACTCCTACAGATCTAACAACCTCCTTACCCCAAAGTTTGTATCAGTATTTAACCATTTTTTGGAACTTCTGTTTGACATTTTACCGGTGACAATATTCAAGTCATAACTACCTATATCACCGTTTGCAGTACAAACATGGGATTTCAAAAGAGCCCTCACTGAAGAGATCAAGCAGCTCTACCTCTCAGATTTGCTTTATTAGTCTGTCTGAAGATGAGCAAAGACAATATTGTAGCAGCTTATGCTCATTTAACATTTGGAAGATTGCTTTTCTTTTTTCACTCCCAGCAGCTATATGGATTAGAAACTCATTTATTTTGCTTTGTTATGAAAACACAAGCTGAAGCGGAAGTTTGTAGCAAATTCAAAAAGAAGGATAATTATGCAATGAGTAAGCCGCTGCATAATCTCATTATGCCATAGATGCAGTTTGACAATAAGAGTGACAAGAACATTTTGAATTAAAAGTCAACAAAATTAAAATGCATAAAATGAAATACATTTTAACATGTTTAACTGCAGCAAGAAACAACTGAACCCTAAAGCTTAGTAAAATTTAAAAATGAATCAGCTTTTTTTATGGACAGAAGGATAGAAGTAACTTGACACGATAAAATCATAGACCACAGGTACGAATGTTTTTCCTTTAGTCCGCTAATCATTGGCGGTCAACAAAAGATGCACCTCTGGTCTAGAACTGTACAATTCCAATTTTCTGTGTGGATTTTGGACATTGTCTGTCTCGTATTATGTATCCTTCACTCTCATTAAAATTCATGTGAAAAGAAGGTGATAAACATGGCAAGACTTATTTTTTCATTCTTCTTCTTATTATTATCATTAGCTACAAAGCTAATAGGAGATAAATGGATTGAAACATCAGAAACTAGACTCTGAATTAGATGACCAAAAATTAAATATTGATTAATATTTATTTGTTTTTAAATAAACTGGGATTTTTTAAATTATAATTTTGAATTCTTTGTCTTGTTTCTTTTTACTTTTACAATCAGGTTAAATATTCCAGAAAAAAAAATAAAGCAAGTATTTGTTTTCCACCCCTAATTAAAAAGCCAAGTTTAACATAAAAGGATCACTATTTTTGGAAAATAAGTTTAACACACATAGCAAGACAAAACAGTTTCTGCAGTACATTTTTAGTCCTCAGAATACCTCCCTGAGACTCTTAATGGAGTAATTGTAAGGCTAGGCTTTTGAAGTTTATTTGCTTTTTACTTTTTTGCCTTTTATTTGTCAAAAGCTAAATTAGTTTGTATATTTAATTATCTGAACACATTCAATGTAATTCTTTATAGTCCACTGCTTTTCTTATATTTGCAAAAATGTATAGAACAAGTATTTTAAGTCTTCTGCAGAACCTTAATTATCATTATTGAAAGAACATACCCAAATGCTTTCCTCTTGACGATACTGCTTCCAGTTTCGTCCACTATCACTAAACATCAGAAGGTAGCTTGTTACCCAGTCGGAGCTCCCGTAACCACCTTGAGTAGCAACAGCAGTAATCTCAGTTCTTTCACCAAGATCAATCTGAAGCCATTGATATTTATTGGACACAAGTGGACACCAGCCACCAGCACCTTAAAAAGAATTTAAAAAGATTGAAATATATTCCTAAAAGAAACAAGTTAACACAAAACTCATATATGCAAAAATTAATTCATTCATTTGAGAAATATGATCTAGTGAAAGATGTCCTTGTCCAAGGCAGGAGTTTAAAACCAGATTATTTTTAAAATTTCTTTCCAACATAAACCAGTCTATGATTCTATGGCTCTAATTCAATATATAGTTGCACCAAAACTTCCTTGATATTATTTAGCAACTATTATAAAAATTTATATAGATTACTTGATATATGTAACCATTTACAACTATTAAAAGTTGTTGTGAATTCATTCATTCTCTTCTTTCACTAACTTTTGTAATGAATGTTAAAGAATAATTCTTAGCCAATTGCACAAATCTCTTCAGAATTTTATTGTTTTGTTTTATACATAACAATTTCATTTTATTGTTTTGTTTTATACATAACAATTTCATTTTCCTCCATCTCCTGAGGACCTACCTAATCTGAATGATTCTGCCTGATTCTGTTTTGTGAGGCTTGGATATACAGATTTGTATATGAAGCAATAAAGCACAGTTAGATGATAAATTTACACATGCCTCTTAAAGCAACCAACAAATTTGTAGGCAAAACAGTAAGAGAGTATGAGATATACACACACAGCTTCAATTAGGAGACAGACCAGTTCACAAAGTTTAACCGAAAGCACATAGCTGTATATAAAACTGCAACAGTAACAGTATTTTAACCAGAAAGACATGTTGAAATGAAGACATCATTATCAATTCAGTTCTCCCTTGTCTTCCATAGTTTGTCTTTTGCCATAGTCTAGCCCCGACTGGGACCAGACTAGGCAGTCTCTCTTGCACTCCCTCTGACCCTCCAAGAGAATAGGGAGAGATAATATAAGAAAAAAAAGGCTCGATGTTTGAGATAAGGACAGGGAGAAATCCTTAAAAGTTACCGTCACAGGCAAAACAGACTTGACTTGGGGAAAACTATTTGTTTATTACTAAAACCAAAGCAGAATAATGAGAAAGAGAACAAGATAACTTCCCCCTATCCCTCCGTCTTCCTGGGCTTAACATTATCTCTACCACCTTCCCCCTCCCAAGCAGCACAGTGGGGAAGAGGGAATGTGGGTTACAGTCAGTTCACCACACGTCGCTTTACACCGCTGCTTCCTCCTCGGGGGAAGAACTCTTCACATTCCTCCCCTGCTCCAGCGTGGGGTCCCACCCAAGGGCCACAGTCCTTCATGAACTGCTCCTGAGAACTCTCAGGTTCTCTTCACATCTCCTTTCCACTTCTTGCAGCCAGGCCAGGCCGAGTCGGGCCCTGTTGGTCGCCTGGTGGGAGGCCAGAGGATGAGGGCCACAAGGCCCACAAGGCTCGCGCCTCCCCCTCTCTGCCCTTGCTTCAGCTTCTTCAGATCTTCTGCTTTTTCCCGGTTTTCCCCTTCTTAAATATGTTATCACAGAGGCATTATCATGGAACATTCTGCTACCAATTGGCCTGGCCTTGGCCAGCAGCAGGTCCACCCTAGGCCCAGCCAAGTCCACAGAACAAAGGGGAGCAAATTCTAGCAGCTTCTTAGAGAAGCTACCACTGTAGACCTCCCATCACTAAGCAAAACCAGGACACCTTTATTTACTGAGATTTGGCTACTACTTTGTCTGTAAAGTTGGATGGAAAAGATCAAGAGTGGGTCACAAACAGTATCATAAGAAGGAAAATGTTGGTTTAGGAAAATATTTTGCAAAATTTACAAGTATTCAGACACGACTAGTATCTCTTGGGTTTTATTAGAGAATGGATGACAAGAAATGATAAAAGATCAATTTTGTAAGCACAGGTTTGCATCTAATTCAGACAAACTCACACACCATAATAGGCACCTTGAAAAGCTCTTAAAGCACACAGACAGAGAACACGAAAATCAGATATCTATATCTTTCAGAGCAATCAAGAAACACTATTATGTGGAAATAGACAACTGCAATACAATCTTATGTTTGTATAGGCTTCAAGATGCATAATATTTCATAAATAAAACATCACATATAGTTTAATTCTGTTCAAGGTCGTAAGTCAAGTTCTTAACATTATCTCCTTTAGAAAAAAAAAAGAAAAAAGAATTGTTACTTCAGGATTTTAAATTGTCATTTTAAAATAAATTTGTGGGAAATAATATAGGTGTTCACAAGCCACAAAAAGTGAGGTTCGTTCTACAGAGCAAGGTAAGTAGAAAGAGCTGAGGGAAATATACTAAGCTCCATGTATGTAACAGTTTCTTTGTCCACATATTTATGAACTAGTTAAAACATAGCAGATTTAAATCTATGTGTAGAATTAAAGACTCTGTAGATTTTTTTTAATCTCTTTATCTAAATCAGGATTTAGAACTTCATGTAAATACTTTGATATATTTTGCCTTAACTCTCATTGAGTTTTTCTTCTATTTATTTCTTCATAAGAGGAGACATCAGACACAGGATATATCACAGCACTTTTTACACATGAATTTTCTCTCGTTCTCTGATGAACCTGTTTGTCACAAAGACTGTAGCTAAGTGAGGATCTGAATTTTCACTTAATCATAATTAGTGATATAATTATTTAGCAAACTGATTTCAAAATAGCTACAGTTAGTCTCAGCAGTAACTTAAAGGCAGCTATTGTATCGCACCCATGCCCTTTCCCAGTTCTGAAGGAATATCCACATCACATATCTGAAAAATGCCCAATGTTTGCACATGCAAGTTGACAAAATGGGCAAGAATTAGCAGCTTCTGAAAATAAATTCCTTCTAAATTATAACTGTCTCTGTTAAATGAGTTCCAACATAAAATTCAACACTTCCTTAAGTGAACACTTAACTGGCTACATCCCACAGAAGAAATACATACAAGTATGTATGTGTCAGCAAGGGCGTGGCATGGCAGTTCACATGGGCAGGGCATGCAGAGGAGGCTGACCTAGGGCACTCACCATACCCAACTCTCAAGGCAATATGGCAAACACTCGCCTGAGAGCAAAGGCTGCAGGCCCAGATGGGAGGCCTGCACCAGCTACTCCAGCAGCAGCTGATACCTCCATGCAGGTGCAGGAGTTGAAGGGAGAGGCTGCAGTGCAGACCTCAGACTGCAGGAAGTGCCTGGACCTTTCTCCCAGGACAGGGACAGATGGCAGCCCTGCCTGCAGAAGGTGTGCCCAGGTGCCTGAACTGCGGGAGGCAGTCAGGAGGCTGCATGACATCAGGTAGGCTCAGAGTGAGTTGGATTCTTGGCTCCAAGCATACAGTCTGCACTGGAACCACAGCGCCCGATCAATGAGCCAAACCCCCCCCCACCGACACACGCAATAGGCAAGCAGGCAAACGATGCTGAGAAAAGGAAGCTCGCAAAGGCAAAGGCCAGCAGGAGAAAGAGGCTCCAGCCAAAACCTCAGGTGATCCTGCAGAACTGCTTTGTTGCTCTGCAGGCTGAAGAAGTAAGACCCAGCCCATCAGGAAAGACACTGGAGTTGAGCAAGGTAGCCCAACTGGCTCACGTAACAACCAGTCAAACCAAGAAAAGGTGATGGGTGGTAGTAGTGGGCGACTCTCTTCTGAAAGGTACAGAGGCACCCATTTGCTGACCCAATGTGCTCTCTAGAGAGGTGTGCTGTCTGCCAAGTTAAGGACTCTGGGGTACAGGCAGTTTTTTTCACCAGTCCTCCCAGTCAAAAGGAAGAGGCCTGAAAGGACCAGTCAAATCTGACAAGTCAACAAATGGCTACAGGAATGGCGCCACAGCCAGGGCTTCGGCTACTTAGACCATGGGACTTGCTTTGAGAAGCCTGGTCTACTAGGGGCTGATGGGGTGCAGCTAAGTGAGAAGGGGAAGAGGGTCTTTTTGCCAAAGACTTGCCAGGATCATCAAGAGGGCTTTAAACTAATGTTAGGAGGGGAGGGGGAGCACAATCCAGCCCACCACTGTCAGTATGGTGCCAGTGCCAGCAACAAGTGCCCAGAATCTGGGGAAGGATCGCAGAGAAACTAGAATGCAGCCCAGAGGAATTCCTACTGCTCCAGCCAGCAAGTGAGCTTCATCAAGGCCCAGCTTAAGTGCCAATGCATGCAGCATGGGGAACAAAGAGGAAGAGTTACAGATCTGTGCACGCAAGCAGGGCTATGATCTTGTTGGCATCACAGAGACGTGGTGGGATGACTCCTATGACTAGAACGTTGGCATAGAAGGACAGAGGATCTTTAGGAAGGACAGGCAGGGGAGATGAGGAGGGGATGGTGCCCTCTGTGTCAGCAACCAACTGGAGTGCATGGAACTCCATGTGGGGTGGATGAAGAGCTGACAGAGAGCTTATGAGTCAGGATTAGAGGGAGGGCAGGGACAGGGGACAATACAATGGGGGTTTGCTACAGGCCACCTGACCAGGAGGACAGAGTGGATGATGCCCTCTACGGGCAGATAGGAGCAGCCTCACGGTCACAAACCCTGGTCCTCATGGGGGACTTCAACCACCCCAACATCTATTGGAGGGACAAGACAGAAGGGCACAGGCAATCCAGGAGATTCCTGGAATGTGTGGATGACAAATTCCTCCTGCAAATGACAGAGGAGCCAAAGAGCAGGGGTGCTATGCTGGAGCATGTTCTCACCAACAGGGATAGGCTGGTGGGAAACATGGAACTCAAGGGCAGCCTTGGATGCAGTGACCATGAGATGGTGGAGTTCAAGATCCTTGGAGCAGCGAGGAAGCTACGCAGTAAGCTCTCTGCCCTGGACTTCAGGAGGGCAGACTTTGGCCTCTTCAGGGATCTGATGGGTAAAGTGACACCGGATGCAGCCCTGGAGGGAAGAGGGGCCCAGGAAAGTTGGTTGATATTCAAGCAGCACCTCCCCCAAGCTCAGAAGTGATGCATCCCAATGAAGAGCAAGTTGGGCAAAAATGCCAGGGGGCCTCTGTGGATGAACAAGGCCAACTGAAAATCAAGAAGGAAGCCTACAGAGGGTGGAAGTGAGGACAGGTAGCCTGGGAGGATTACAGAGAGGTTGTGCGAGTGGCCAGGGATCAGATAAGGCAAGCTAAAACCCTGACAGAATTGAATATGGCGAGGGACATCAAAAGCAACAAGAAAAGCCTCTATATGCTGTTTAGTAGGGCCTGTTGCAATAGGACGAGAGGTAATGGTTTTAAAATAGAGGGGGGTAGATTTAGATTGGAAATTAGGAAAAAATTTTTTACGATGCGAGTTATAGAACACTGGAACAGGTTGCCCAGAAAGGTGGTGGAGGCCCCATCTCTGGAAACATTCAAGGCCAGTCTGGATGAGGCTCTGAGCAACCTGACCTAGTCAGGGATGTCCCTGCTCCTTGCAGGGGGGTTGGACTAGATGACCTTTGAAGGTCCCTTCCAACCCTAACCATTCTATGATTCTATGATTCTATGATTCTATAGGTACACTGGGGACAAAAGGAAGTCCAGGGAGAATACAGGCCCTCTCCAGATGGAAATGGGTGACCTGGGTACCCGGGACATGGAGAACGCTGAGGGGCTTAATGACTTTTTTGCCTAAGACTTCACAGATAAGGGCTCTAGTCACATCACCCAAGTTGTGGAAGGTGAAAGCAGGCACTGGGAGAACAAAGAACTGCCCACTGTAGCAGAAGAGCAAGTTCAGAAACATCTAAGGAACCTGAAGATTCATAAATCCGTGCGACCTCATGAGGTGCATCCATGGGTCCTGAGGGAACTGACAGATGAAGTTGCAAAGCCACTGTCCCTCACATTTGAGAAGTCATGGCAGTCTGGTGAGGTTCCCAATGACTGGAAGAGGGATAACATAACCCCTATTTTTAAAAAGGGAAACAAGGAAGACCCAGGGAACTATGGCTGTGCCTTGGCAAGATCATGGAGCAGATTCTCCTGGAAACCATGCTAAGGCACATTGAAAGTAAGTGACCGGTGACACTCAACATGGCTTCGCTAAAGCAGTTGTGCCTGACTAATTTGGTGGCCTTCTATAACAGGGTTATACAATCGGTGGACAAGGGACGAGCAACTGACATCATCTACCTGGAATTCTGCAATGCATTTGACACTATCCTGAATGACATCCTTGTCTCTAAACTGGAGAGACATGGGTTTGATGGATGGACCACTCAGTGGATAAGGAACTGGCTAGATGGCCACACTCAGAGAGTGGTGGTCAACAGCTTAATGTCCAGGTGGGGACTGGTGATCCTCAGGGGTCTGTGTTGGGCCCAGCCCTGTTCAACATCTTTATCAGCGACATGGACAGTGGGATAGAGTGCACCCTCACGAAGTTCGCCGATGACACCAAGCTGTGTGGTGCTGTTGACACGCTGGAAGGGAGGGATGCCATCCAGAGGGACCTTGACAGGCTGGAGAGGTGGGCCCGTGCCAACCTCATGAAGTTCAACCAGGCCAAGTGCAAGGTCGTGCACGTGGGTCGTGGCAATCCCAGGCACAAATACAGGCTGGGTGGAGAATGGATCAAGAGCAGCACTGAGGAGAAGGACTTGTGTGTGGTAGTGGGCGAGAAGCTCAATATGAGCTGGCAATGTGGGCTTGGAGCCCAGAAAGCCAACTGCATCCTGGGCTGCATCAAAAGGAGCATGGCCAGCAGGTCATCTGCCCTGGTCTTACAGGAGAGACAGTGAGAAACTCTTCAGTAGGGCCTGTTGCAATAGGACAAGGGGTAATAGTTTTAAAATAGAGGGAGGTAGATTTAGATTAGACATTAGGAGAAATTTTTTTACACTGAAGGTATTACAACACTGGAACAGATTGCCCAGAGAGCTGATTAATGCCCCATGCCTAGAAACGTTCAAGGCCAGGTTGGACAGGTCTCTGAGCAACCTGATCTAGTTAAATATGCCCCTGCTCCTTGAAGAACAGTTGGGCTAAATGACCTTCAAAGGTCCTTTGCAACCCAAACTATTCTATGATTGTAAGTCTCTGACAATGAAGATGGAGAACAAGAAACAAAGAAGGTATTCAGTGAAAATAAGTATAACATGAAAATAGTGTTCTGCACTTAAAAGCAGCAAATGTAATTACATAGACATTGTCATGTCTGTCTTTTCTCACTCACAATGTTTGTGGGGAGGGTCATTTAAACTGAATTTCCTACTTGGCATATTTTACTTCCCAAAGCTGCAGGTTAAGTTAAATGATACAAAAAGAGATTTAGAAAAGGCTGTTGTGAACTATTATTGTCTGAATTAACCAAGTGATTATTTATTACATTTAGAACAGAAAATAACTCAGCATACCAGTGAAAACAGACCCACTTCCTAATATAGCCAAGGGCAAGCTGATTTATATTCACTTATGTTTTCTTAATGAAAAGGATATCACTAGTTGAAAAAGTGTCTATTTCTTTAACATAAAAAGTTTGACTTTTGTTCCACGTTAGTTTTCATTTTCCTGTGCTGTAGTAGTCCATTCCTTCTTAAGAAGAATATGCTCTACCAGTACTTTAAGTTGCTGGCTAGAAATTCTTCATACTCAGCAAAAACACAAACCCATAAAGACATTTAAAGATAGTTATAAAACAACTTGCCTATTTCACTAGGAAAAAAAAGAAAAAGAAAGAAGTCAAGATTTCAGATGTACTTCATTTAGCACTGAAGCCATATGAATTTTTTTTCTACTCTTTCTTCTTTTTTTTTTTTCCCCACAAAAGCAGAGGGATAACCAACCATAACAAACAGTTCTGAATAAAATAATAAAAATATTTCTGTAGTCCTCAGTGAAAGCATGAGTCTCTTTTTCAGACCAGTCATTAGTTTCTAACCCAGCAGCTCTTGGTTTCTCTGTATTGTTTCCATTATCTTGTTTCACTGATCTTTCTAAAACAGTATCAGTGCCCTGAAGGCGCTAAAAGGATTTAACAGCCCTCCCATGAGGCCTCCCTCTATGCCCTGCCCATGGGCTCAGGACTCTGTTTGAGCTCAGCCTCACCCTCCTGCTCCCTGACATACACCTTTAATGTTTTCACTTAGTTTCTGAAGTGGAAGAGCATCATTACACAACTCCTCAGCAAATGTTTTATACGCTATTATACTTTATATCATGAATATATTTCTGACAATGTATTTGTTACTGCAAAACAGAGACTACCATGAGTTTGCTACCTGGGAAGGTGCCATTGAGGTCTCCAAGTTTTCTCAAGCAGCACTCTCAGAGAAATGCCACACATTCAGCCTCTACCCCGAAAACAAGGCTTTTACAAAACAAGCACATTTCCAGGTAAAATACAAGATCTAAAAATTATTAACTCAAGATAAAGATGACATTGAATTTAAAACAATATGTAAACTACTTGGAAAAATCCCTCATCCCTCTTTCAGGTAAATTCAGTTCTTCATTAAAGTCTCCTTATTCTTACTGAGAATAAGAATAAGGGGTGACAGCATCGGTGGACAAGGGATGAGCAACGGATATCATCTACCTGGACTTATGCAAAGCATTTGACACTGTCCCACACGACATCCTTCTCTCTAAACTAGAGAGACATGGGTTTGATGGACGGACCACAGTGGATAAGGAGTTGGCTGGATGGCTGCACTCAGACAGTGGTGGTCAATGGCTCAATGTCCATGTGGAGACCGGTCATGAGTGGTGTTCCTCAGGGGTCTGTGTTGGGCCCAACCCTGTTCAACATCTTTATCAGCAACATGGACAGTGGGATAGAGTGCACCCTCAGCAAGTTCGCCGATGACACCAAGCTGTGTGGTGCTGTCGACACACTGGAAGGGAGGGATGCCATCCAGAGGGACCCTGACAGGCTGGAGAGGTGGGCCCGTGCCAACCTCATGAAGTTCAACCAGGCCAAGTGCAAGGTTGTGCACGTGGGTCGTGGCAATCCCAGGCACAAATACAGGCTGGGCTGAGAATGGATTGAGAGCAGCCCTGAGGAGAAGGACTTGGGAGTGCTGATGGACAAGAAGCTCAACATGAGCCAGCAGTGTGCCCTTGCGGCCCAGAAGGCCAACCACGTCCTGGGCTGCATCAAGAGGAGCATGGCCAGCAAGTCAAGGGAGGTGATTCTCCCCCTCTACTCTGCCCTGGTGAGACCCCACCTGGAGTACTGTGTCCAGTTCTGGAGCCCCCAGCACAAGAAAGACACAGGTTGGAGGAGGTCCAGAGGAAGGCCACGAAGATGATGAGAGGGCTGGAGCACCTTTCCTATGAGGACAGGCTGAGAGAGTTGGGGCTGTTCAGCCTGCAGAAGAGGAGGCTCCAGGGAGACCTTATAGTGGTTTTCCAGTACCTAAAGGTGGCCTACAAGAAGGATGGGGAGAGACTGTTCAGTAGGGCCTGTTGTGATAGGATGAGGGGTAATGGTTTTAAAATAGATGGAGTTAGATTTAGATTAGAAATTAGGAAAAATTTTTTTACACTGAGGTTGGTAGAGCACTGGAACAGGTTGCCCAGAGAGGTGGTGGATGCCCCATCCCTGGAAATGTTCAAGGCCAGGTTGGACAAGGCTCTGAGCAACTTGATCTAGTGGGGATGTCCCTGCTCCTTGCCTTTGAAGGTCCCTTCCAACCCTAACCATTCTATGATTCTATGATTTCCACCTTGAAATCCCTGTGTAGCAGCCTCCAGTTACACTACACTCATTTTCACACAGCCGCCCCTGCTATGTCCCATCTCCTCCCACCTACGCTGGCAGCACTTACTCAGTGCCAACAGATGTTAAGGAGAATAAGGCATACAATGCAACAGGAAGAATTTCTCCCTGCAAGTAAGGTAAGAGGTCAGTATTTGAGGCAGGGTTGCTGGGTCCCTTGTTTGGACAGGGCATCATGATACTCCTTCCAATCCACTAACCTCGACAGCCATGGCCATGCCATTTTGCATTGTGGAAATTAACAAGTGGTGAACAGTCTAGAGAAGAAGTTCTATGAGAAGCAGCTGAGAGAACTGGGGTTATTTAGTCTGGAGAAAAGGAGGCCCAGTGGAGACCTTATTGCTCTCTACAGTTACCTGAAAGGAAACTGTAGTGAGGTGGGTGTCAGTCTCTTTTCCCAAGTAACAAGTGGTAGGGTGAGAGGAAACGGCCTCAAGTTTCACCAGGGGAGGTTTAGATTGGATATTAGGAAAAATTTATTCACCAAAAGGTTTATCAAGCACTGGAACAGGCTTCCTGGGGAAGTGGTTGAGTCACCATCCTTGGAGATATTTAAGACTTGCGGATGTGGTGCTTAGAGGCACAGTTTAGCGGTAACTAGGCAGTACTACATTAACAGTTGGACTTGAAGGTCTTTTCAAACCTAAATTATTCTATGATTGACTCTAAATGAAAAAAAAAAAAACAACTGATCATTCCTGCAGGTCTCCATAAATGATGTAGATCCTGCACAAAAATAAGAGGCCAAGAAGCCACAGTGAGGTTGGGCTGAAATGGCAAAAGGCATGTTCCTTCAGAGCCAGTAAACCAGACAGAAAATCAGTGGGATGAAGAAAATCATACAAAATGGAAAATCAGTGTAAATACAGAAAAATCTGGTGAATTTATTTGGTCCATAATAATCGTTAAATGTCAACATCATTTACTAAGCAAGTCATATCACTTCTTTGTAGTGCCAATTGAAAACTAGAGTTGATTGTAATACTTCCATGGAAAACCTCAATTTTCCATTAAATAACTACATGAGATTTTGTCTCTAAAAAACTTTAACTTTCTGTCAAATAAAGCAAATATCTTTTTTGTGGTGGTTTTTTTTTTTTTTATTTTTCAGGTCTGCCACAAGATTTACAAGTACTAAGCAATCAATCACTTCACGAAAAAATCTGTTTCTCCCTTGTTCAAGTAAAGTCCTGAATATTTACCAGATTAATCCTTTGACATCTTCTCAATTTAACTAAGTCAAAATTAAATCACTTGTAAACCTCACATACTCACAATTACTTCCTGTGAAGGCTCCACTAATATTTCACATGCACTGCCTCAAAACAGAAGAAGTCAAACAGGATTTTCCTTAAAATTACTTCTCAGGAAAAGTAAGTGGTATTATCTCCTCTGCAGTTTCAGTGGTTGCACTTCAACTGCTCTGTTGCAGACTTCACGGCCTTATCTTTCTCTTCATATTGTTTCATCTTCTAGTGGCTGTGCAGAGCAGAGTGGCAGCATCAGGCAAGTAAGAAAACTTTGTGAACACCCAGCCCAGGAAGCTGGACAAAGGACTTGGCACCCACAACCTCGGTAGTCCACATCCATAGCATATACTTTACCTGGGGCACACACCACACAAGATCAGACAATTTAAC
Organism: Chlamydotis macqueenii; assembly: GCF_036417535.1. NCBI lineage: Eukaryota > Metazoa > Chordata > Aves > Otidiformes > Otididae > Chlamydotis > Chlamydotis macqueenii. The sequence goes on from NC_141593.1 coordinate 45,070,723, forward strand.
TTTCACTGCCAAATCCTCAGTTCATGTACTAAGACTTCTAGGTGCAACATCATCCTGCAATGCTGTGGTATCCAAAGCCTTCTCAGAATGCTTGTGTCACTATGGTAAGTTTGGTGACAGTGTTGAACTTATCAATTGAAAGGGAGTGTTGTATTGCAGTCAACAGGAGTCATTAGGTAGACTGTACTGAGAATATATTTTTTAAAGCCCATCTGTGAAATATGTTTTCACTTGGCAACTGCAGAACAAAGTGATACAGCAAGTTAGAAAGATACAAAATAAAAATGCCTGAAAAGCCAAGTTTCTGTTACGGTAGCACTACCTGCTGCCAACTGAGAGAGGTACTTCTGCCTTTAGTACTACATTTTCCAGTTTTTGCAAAGCAAGCCACCAGGTAGCCTAATCCCCCTCACCACACTGTACAACATCCGTGGAAAGAAGAGAAAGAAACACAGATACTCAGGTTTCTAATGCAAGGGATAGTTGATTTAGGGGATTACAATAAATATGCAGTCTCAGAAGCCCTCTGTCAGCCCTGTACTGACCAATGCCCCATAAGACCCATATAGAATAGCCACAGAGCAGAAGTAGCAAGTTGTCTCCAACGGTCTGTGAAGCCACAGCCTGGCCTGGATCACCATTCAGCAGCTGTAACATGTTTTGTGCAGCTCTTGCACTGCTGTGCTTCACCCGATGCTTTCATCTGTCAAAAGCTCTTCAGGAGCTCGCCTGCCTGTCCAGCATCCAGGTGCCCACTGGCAGAATCTTTTTTGTTGCAGCATACATCTGGGTATGGTGACGCATAGAAGTCAGGAGTATAAAGGATCTCAAAAGAATGTTGTTGAAAACAAGAAAGGCTTGTCAGATGTTCGTAGTGTGTGGTGTGGATGTTTCTGGGGAGATCTGGGGAAGTCCTCAAGAGTCTCTATGGGGATGCAGATACTGTGTATGTTAATCAAGACTGTGCCAAAAATATAAGAACACACAGGGCTGACTTACAGGAAGAACATAACTCTGTTACCCCTAGACTTTCTGAATGATTGACTCTGCAGTTTTCACCTTAATTCTGTAACTTTTCTTTTTGCCAGTGTCATTTATGTAAAGCATATATTTTCTTCAATTACCTCTCACTGTACTTTCTAACAGCCACTGACGAAACATCTTTCCTTCTTGTGAACTAAGAGGAAATTAAAAAAAATAATTTTCACAAGGGAGAGAACTTATATCTATACTTTTTTTTTGAACTTTGTCTCACGAGGTGTTTGACCCTTTTTATTTTCCACAGTCTCTTGCCTATACTGAGATTAGTTACATGCACTATACCAAAAAACTACATTCAGGCTGCAAAACCATGTAAGTTTCATGCTTAATTTCAGTTAAAAAACAAAACAAAACAAAACAACAAAAAAACCACCAAGCATTAAACAGTTCCTTTTTAGAAGAACATGCTGACTTGAAGTTGCACACATAAAAAATAAATAAAATCTTTTGATTCTACTTAAAGTTAGTTCTTCTTATATTAATTGTTTTTAATATAAACATTTGAAAAAATGTATGTACATATATAGTGTAATTCTCTTTAAAGTACTTTAATTTACTGAACACACCTAGCAACCACATGTTTTTTTCTGAAGTGTTAACTCTTTCTCAAGGCATGAATCTCTGCTTTTCGACCCCATTTTAGTAGCAATTTGTCAGCTTGTCTTGATGGTTTACAAGTTAATAGAGTGTTCATGGTTACTGGGAGGCTGATTTCATCCAGCCTAGCAGAGACTAAAACAAAGTTTAAAGTTTCCATCAGTCACTTATACATTAACAAATAGACTTCTTCATTTCATGTAATATTAACAAATAAACTGAGTATTACATGATGGGAAAATTTCCTAAGCTTTCGATATTTTTAATGCATTAAAATTGATTGATTTGTGCTAGGTTTAAAATCTAAGCAATCATGTATCTTTCATATATTATTGAACCAAATTTTGCCTTGTGAACATTCATTATTCTTGATTTCTGTTTCTACAAAGTTATAACATTCATTTTCAAGCCAGTTAAGTGACAATGTATTTGGGTTTCCTCACATCCTCCCCTCAAGTAATGCACGATGCTTTTCTGCAGAAGTTATACAAGGAGGTCTTACTCATTAAAGCAAACAGTTTAGTCAACAATTTCTGAGTCACTTCAGTTGCTAAACTATAAACAAGATTATAGTCCTGTAATCTGTCCTGGATTTAGACACCAAGTTTACCAAAGAATCATAGAATAGGACTTGCTTTCCTTCAGATTGCCTACATTTCTAGCAGATTTTCACTCTTACGCACTTTGCGTATAGTTCAAATTCTATGAGACTGTTTTCCTTGCTGCTGGAGGTTAAATACCCTCTGTGTTCCTCCATGGCCACCAATATAAATACATTATAGTGCTGAATGGGTACTATTTCTTCACCGTGGCTCCAGTCTGCTAGGATATATGTTTTAATGGCATGTATTTTCACAATTCCTTAGCTTCACAAGGGTGACAACGCCATTATCATTAAGACACTGAAAACAGAAAAATTAGCATAGTTAGCAAATAGTTTGTAAAATCTCAAATTCATGACAAAAAAATACCTGAGTATTCTTACAGTGGATTTGGAGGGTTATATCAGGTTTAAAACTTAGCCTTGCTGGAAGGCTCTCTGTAGCTATTGGGCTGCCAGGTTCCTTTGCTTCACTTTAAAAATTCTGATCTATAGAGAACAGAAACTGATCCAAAGAATGAACAGCACACCTCTACTTATTTATCCTGCTCTATGACTTCTGTTGTCTGTGTTGTTATGAAAACCACAATACAGTTCATATTCATATATGCATTCACACCAGCTTCTTCTCATGCAGTTTCCTAATGCAATCTTCATGCATACCATTTACCAGCATCATCATTTACACCATTTTCAAATTCAGTCTATTTTGGCACATTTAAACATAGTAACTGCAAGCAATGCATGTAAGTAAAAATTCAAATTTAAATTAACACACATCATAAAGGATGCTTTCCTTTGATGAATCAAGTTGTGTATTTCCCATATGGATCATTTAACAGAAGATGATTTTAATTTTAAGTAAAAAAAAGTTGTACCAGGTATATATTTGGCTGGACATATTACGAAGCAGATTTTCTACGTACAAGTAATTGGCAATTGAGGCTTTCTAGGCTTAGAAAAGGCAAATACGGTGGTTTACAGCATCCAAAAAACCCTACAATACTGAAATATGACATTATTTTCTTACTTAAGATGAAAAGCAAGGCATCTTCTTTCCCAAATGGTGAATTACAAAACTGTAGGCTTAAACGTAGCTAAACAATGTAAGGGGTTTGTTCTCTAAAAGTTTAATGACTGAGGGGGGAATATCTGATAAACAGTGTTGATGGATTGCTACCAGGTAAGAACTCTCTTTGTCCTTTAGAAAAGTCTCTTGAGTAACAGATGAATGTTGGGATCAAACATTTGTCTTCTAGATTTCAGTTGTCCTGTTCTTGAATAAGACAATCCAAGAAATAAAGCTTATGCAATTAGAAACTCTCATGTATACGCTAGCTAAGTGCAAGGAAAGTAATTATCAGGAAGCATCTCAATAGAAAAAAAGAAGATGCCAAACAGTGTAAATCACAGCTTGGACAGTTTGTCAGAAAGGCTATGCAAAAGCTATTGCAGCAATGTTGTTCTGAGTTGTATCTCAGTGATAAAACACGTGAGTATAAGCATCAAAATCTGGAACCATGGATAAGATCTGGCAACTAAAACTGAGAGGATGAAGGAACTTGAGCTATTAATAAGAAATACTGGACACAGAATCATCTTTGAACACAGATGGAAGGTGGCAGAGAGGGACAATTCAATTTCTCAATGAGAAGATGAGAAGACAGCTCTGCAGTCAGTGTTCCATATATAAAATTTCTGCATAGTTATTTTTCAGCCACGTTGAACAGCTCTATCATCTGCCTTTGATCTAAGCAAAATCCTATTGTTTCCCATGAGATTATTTTCAGGGCTAAAAAGTCTTTCACATACTCACATGTTACCTATAATTAAAACTATCATACAAACCAGCCAATCCTAACACCTAAAAAGATGAAAGGGCATTCAACGAAGTAAAGATCAGCTCTTCAAAAAGGATCATTATTGCCTGAAGAAAGACCCGTGTCTAACTGGTCCCAGACAAAACCACCTTGATGTTTTCATCTCTGCAGTCTCTTCTCCTTATTTTAAACTTGTGAGTTTAGCAGACGTATTGTGTTCAGCTAAATTGTAATAACAAAGAAATACGTCTTTATTTAGCGATTACTAGAACAGTAGGCTTTGAATAGTTCATAGAATCATAGAATCATAGAATGGTTAGGGTTGGAAGGGACCTTCAAAGGTCATCTAGTCCAACCCCCCTGCAAGGAGCAGGGACATCCCTGACTAGGTCAGGTTGCTCAGAGCCTCATCCAGACTGGCCTTGAACGCTTCCAGAGATGGGGCATCCACCACCTTTCTGGGCAGCCTGTTCCAGTGTTCCATAACCCGCATCGTAAAAAATTTTTTCCTAATTTCTAATCTAAATCTACCCCCCACTAATTTAAAACCATTACCTCTAGTCCTATCGCAACAGGCCCTACTAAACAGCCTTTCCCCATCTTTCTTGTAGGCCCCCTTGAGGTACTGGAAGACCGCTATCAGGTCTCCCTGGAGCCTCCTCTTCTGCAGGCTGAACAGCCCCAACTCTCTCAGCCTGTCCTCATAAGAGAGCTGCTCCAGCCTTTTTATCATCTTTGTGGCCCTCCTCTGGACCTTCTCCAACTGGTCCATGTCCTTCTTGTGCTGGGGGCTCCAGAACTGGACACAGTACTCCAGGTGGGGTCTCACCAGGGCAGAGTAGAGGGGGAGAATCACCTCCCTCGACCTGCTGGCCATGCTTCTCTTGATGCAGCCCAGGATGCAGTTGGCCTTCTGGGCTGCAAGGGCGCATTGCCAGCTCATGTTAAGCTTCTCATCCACCAGCACTCCCAAGTCCTTCTCCTCAGGGCTGCTCTCAATCCATTCCCCACCAAGCCTGTATTTGTGCCTGGAATTGCCATGACCCAGGTGCAGGACCTTGCACTTGGCCTGGTTGAACTTCATGAGGTTGGCACAGGCCCACCTCTCCAGCCCGTCAAGGTCCCTCTGGATGGCATCCCTCCCTTCCAGCGTGTCGACAGCACCACACAGCTTAGTGTCATCGGCGAACTTGCTGAGGGTGCACTCTATCCCACTGTCCATGTCGCCGACAAAGATGTTGAACAGGGTCGGGCCCAGCACGGACCCCTGAGGGACGCCACTCGTGACCGGTCTCCACCTGGACATTGAGCCGTTGACCACCACTCTCTGAGTGCGGCCATCCAGCCAACTCCTTATCTTCTGAGTGGTCCGTCCATCAAACCCATGTCTCTCTAGTTTAGAGAGAAGGATATTGTGCTGGACAGTGTCAAAAGCTTTGCACAGGTCCAGGTAGATGATGTCTGTTGCTCGTCCCTTGTCCACCGATGCCGTCACCCCTTCATAGAAGGCCAAAGTTGGGGAATCTAAGACTTCTAGTAAGCAACTACTTTCTGCATGAAAGAAACATATAACTCATTTGAGGGAAACTAAAAGCAGTTGTGACCTGCCACTTTAACAATGTATAAAAAGAGTCCATGGCTGTCCTTCAGGACACTGTCATGGTTCAGAATCCTTACATAACTGGATTCTGTAGGAAACCACTCAACGTCTTCATCATGTCTTCATCATCTTCATCATTGGTTTTAGTAGCGTTTAAAAAATCTAAGTTGAATCTGGGAAACCAAGTACTAGCTGAAGCTGTTCTAACTATTAAGAAGAACTGGTAAAACTAAGAAATACTCCTGACTTCATGCATAGCTCCTTAGCTGTTTTCTGGCCTTGTTTTTCATACGTTACAAACTGACAGAAATAGGTTAAGCTCAATGTAAGTACTAAGGTCTCAATAACAGAAACACAGAATGAAATCTTGGATAGATTTCAAGGTATCAAAACAAGGTTTACCCTTCAAAGAAGTCTTCTGAACGGTGCCCTCTTTTAGGAAGACAATACTTACCTCCCTATATTACAACAAAATCAGATTTTGTTGAGATATAAATTCTGAAAGCCTTGAGTACCACTTATTTTTTTCCTAGTAGATGAGCCAAGATTTTCTGGATTGTTAGGGGAGCTCTTGGCTAGGTTTCAGAAAATATTGTGAAAGAACCACAAAGAGATGCATTTATGAAGGCCTAGTATTTGGGAAAACCCTACATACTAAAAAAAAACCCCCAACAACCAAAGAAGAAATTCTCACTCACGACAATATTTCATTAGATGCACTGGTTGAATAAAGACTGAGAAGTCCAACATGATTTGCATCTGATTCTGAAAGCTATAATAAGTTATTTTTACTGTCAAGAAATGCCAAGAATAAGAATAGAAATAACATCTATTTGTTAGCTTATCTATGTAAGGAAGCTACATTTTCCCTGTAGTATTTCATAGGTGGAACACAGAGCTTTCTTAAAAGAAATCAGAACTACTAAAAAGATTCAGAGATGTTTGAGCTAGGTGGAACATGGAAAGACCTATATGAATACTTCAGTCATACAGCCTGTCTTTTAAGGGAGGTGGATGGAGCAGCTCCTTCACTGGCCTAAAAGGCAGAATAAGCTTAATTTTATAGGAGGATCTACCATGTTTTAAGGTACTCTGAACCTGAGTATCACTGAAAAAAACAGGTAAGATCTTAGAAGAGAAGGAGCAATTGTATTTATTTTTTCGGCTGTCAGAATATTTAACATGTAAGGATCTTAAATTTCAAAATTGTGGCAGGTATTACAAAATGAATGTTAGCTTTTAATAATCATTTGTGACAAGTAGCAGTTACTATGTCAAGAGAAGTTTCAGAGGCTTTTTGGATATGATTCAGTGTGACAGAAAGGTGCTAGGAAATTATATTAATAATGACAAAGTTTCTCTATCTTCATGGAGTCAGAAGAATGTAGCTAACTTTATTTTTACCCCCTTCTTCTGTATTAACAGTAATTTAGGTGAGTGAGTGAGAGATTGAGTGAGTGAATCTCACTTTACATTCCATCTTCAGAAGGTTTTGAAGACATTTCTCCTCAATCAAACAGATGTAAATATACCCAGGGAGATAGTTTATAAAGGTGACTGTCATAGTTTATCAAAAGGAGAACTTACTGGCAATGATTCAAAGACTTATAAAAAATAATATTTTTTCTTCAGATTTTTTCATTACCGTCATACCAGAAAGTGCTATGAACCAGCAGTCTACACTAGGCAGCATGTTTTGTATGTGTTGGAAAGACCAATTTTGAGTCAAACACTTTTATATAATTAATACTATATTTTACTCTTTGAAAGTAGACCACAATGTCATTGATATAGATAAGATTTTAAAAGAAATACTATAATGAATCTGTAATTGTGTAGGATATACTCTGAGTCACCCCTGTTATGTATTAAACAGGGAATTTTCTTCCTGCAGTCGAAGGCAGGTACTAGAAAAAATGTCCTTCCAACAGACTTCTGCTGAGAAAGCAACTCTCGTTCTTCACAGACAATGCTTCTTAGGAAAAAGTATTTTGGAATAGTGCCAGTGTACTGCAAGACCTGCATCATTCTTGGCTATTAGCATCTACTGTTATTTGATGATCGTCAGCAATCTTCCTTACTAGGGACTAAGAATTTTGCACAGCTTGCATGTGTACTCCTTTGGGGCATGTATTCAAGCAATTATCCAAGGCTGAAACTAAGATGGGACTTAATTTGGGAGATTGTTTCATTCTCAGGAAAATGCACTCTTGCAGTAGTATTGTTCTTTTTTCTTTCTCTAGTTTCTAGGTATATCTGCTGTATTAGTAAATCCTGCTGTGTGTGCGCAGCTTGGATCATTACCTTTTATCTTTAATAGTCTCTCTCTTTTTTTTAATCAGCAAAGCAGGGGTTTGTTTACATCTCATCATTGTGAATTTTGCCTGAGGAGGTAGTTTTGTTCATAGGTAGATGATACATAGATAATTTCATGGTGAAACAAAACTGAAAAGATCTCATTGCCACCATCTTTCATCACATCACTGTGTTTAAGCAGAATTCTCATTTAGAATTCTGTACTGATGTAATTTCTAATCATATATACAACATTATGTCAGTAAAGATAAACCCAATGGAGTGGAAATGGAAAACGTGTATTTTGCCAATATTTGTTAAAAAAAAAAACCCAAAAGAATAGCGTAACTAACTCCAATACACTTTACAGCACAGTTTCATAAATTCAGACAACTTCTTTCAGGCTAATAAAATTTTACATGCTTTTTACGTAGCAGCTACTTTCAGTGAACCACCCCTATTTTCTTCCTTCAGTGGTTTTACCCAACATGTTACTCTGCTGTCTTGCAATTTAAAGCTAGCATAGATAATCAGCCATAGCTTTCATAATTGAAAATGTTTTTACATTGACAAACATGTTTTTACATTTGATCTTCTGCAATGCATTCACTTGTAAAAATTTTAATCTTTTTCTTTGTCCTGGTTTTGGCAGGGATGGAGTTAATTTTTCCTCTCAGGAGCTGGTATGTTTTGGATTTCATGTCTGAAGAATGTTGATAAACACCCTGATGATATGAGTTGTGAATGAGACCAAGGACATCGTCCTGCTTTCCAGGTCTCGCTGATTTGCAGATGCAGGAAGCTGGGAGAAAGACAGACAGAATAATTGATCCAAACTGGCCAAACAGAGTATTCCATGCCATAAACGTCATGCTCAATATATAAGTGGGGGCAGGCCAGGGTGGATATCTGCCTTCCTAGCATCCATCTTTCCTCCTCGTTTTGCTTGCATCGTTCCCTCCACCTTGCTGGCTCCCTTTTGCTCCTTTGCTTGCCACTCGTTTTTGTTTCCATGATCGCTGCTCGGGACGGGCTGTATCGGTCATTGGGACATCGGGTGGTGAGAAAACATATATTGTTCACTTTTTATATTTTAATATCCTTATATTCTGTTATTATTGTAGTTTTTCCTTGTTAATTTAGTAAATTGTCTTCATCTCAATCCATGAGTTCTCCTTCCTTCCCAATTCTCTTCTGGGGAGCAGGAGGGTGAGCGAGAAACTGTGTGGTAATTCGGGCTAAACCATCATATTCTTTCTTTCTGGTTGTTTTCTGTTCTTTCCCTAAGACAACCAGATAAAACTAAAGTACCAAACCACACCAAAACGGGTTCTTTTCTATTGATTGCAGTTCATGTCAAGCTAGTATGTCATCCCAATATTTTACTGACTATGGTCACAGAATTAAAAGAAAAGGAAGTAAGATTAAAATGTTTTGTATTGACCAGTGGACCTCAGTATACATGACACAAGACGACTGTGAGTATTTTAAATACTGTGATAGTGTTCTGATTATATTTTCCAAGGTAATTTAATTAAATTTTCTAACTGAAGCTACAGTTTTCAGTGATGTGAATTACACTGAAAAATACAAAAATGGATATCCAGATTCTATTTCTCTGATCTAGACATTCATTTATGATTTGTGTTCCTGTCTCCTCAAATATAAATCCACCACTAGCATTTTAATAGGAAATACTGACATACAACAAGAGCAGATTGACACCAGTATGGACTAAAAATATTTTTAACTGTACTGCTAAAAAGTAGAAGAATATTTCAGACACTTCTGTATTTTCCTTAAGGAAAATACACACCACTCTGGAGAGTGCTAAACAGCAATATCAGTGAACTGTAAAAAGAAGGGCAACAAATTTAAAAAGAATATAAAACTAAATCTTAAACCCCCCTGATATTTATCACCTAGTTCTAATGTAAAGCTAGACAGGTCTTCTCCAGTTGTACATGGCAGAAGTTATACGTTTGTATACTCTGCTAGAGAATGAGCAGGGCAGTATCACTGAGCAGATGAAGAGCAGGGGCTCCGAGGAGACCTTACAGTGGTCTTCCAGTACCTGCAGGGGGCGTACAGGAAAGACAGGGAAAAACTTTTCAGTAGGGCCAATTGTGACAGGAGAAGGGGTAATGGTTTCAAAATAGAGGGAGGTAGATTTAGATTAGATATTAGGAAAAAAAAAAAATTACAGGGAAGATGGTAGAACACTGGAACAGGTTGCCCAGAGAGGAGATTGATGTCCCATCCCTGGAAACAGTCAAGGCCAGGTTGGATGGGGCTCTGAGCAACTTGATCTAGTTGGAGATGTCCCTGCTTCTTGTAGCGGGGTTGGACTAGATGACCTTTAAAGGTCCCTTCCAACCCGAACTATTCTATGGTTCCATGCTTGTGTCTGCTATTTTTGCCACTACTTAAATCTCAGTTGTCAGTGATTCACTTTCTGATGATGGTACTTCTGAAAATTCTGTTTCAACCCTGGAGATACTGATTCACTGACCTAGGCACCTGTTTTATCACAAACAACATGGTGCATTTAGTACAGTAAAGCAAGCAGATAAAATGTTCACACATGCAGTTTCCAAGCAAAAAATATTCTAAGCATATTTATTAAGAACAGAAAAGCTCTATTTTATTTCCGTTATTATGGGTATAAATTACTACAACTAGCAGTAGGGGCCAACTGGCCAACTGGCCAACTCCATCTGGCTATGGACCTGCATGCAGATCTGACATACACAAAAGAATGTGATTTTATAAGTAAGGGGGAAAGTGCAGTGTCACCCTTCTGGTGCTTAAAGTCTATTTGTGCTTATGTGCATACGAATATGAATATTCTACAATGGCCCATCAGATACTCTATAATTCAACTCAAATGTCTAGTCTAGAGTTACTCTCTTTCAAGTATCACAATATGCATGTACATGTGCAGTTCCATTTGTGTATCTGTACACTTGTGAGCTACTTGACCTGACAAACACATGAAAATATGAGATCAAACCATTAAGCGCAATGTCCCCTACATAAACAATACTTCCCTAAATTGGTGTTCCAGTTATTACTCCCAGCATTCTGTTCACTTATGCAATTATGTGTCACATGATACTTATCTAGAAAATGTGCACATTAATAATTAAACTATTTATCAGTCTGCTGACATTTTTCAATAATTCCAAGGTTATATATCAATTCATTTATTTATATCTATAGATACTCTATGCCAAATCCTCAGCTGGAGTTAGTATAACTTTCCTTAAGTTACTGTATTTCATTTTCTATCACCTTTTCCAAGTTGACCTGAATGTTAAAATGTTGACATAGTAATTTAATGCGTAGCTCTCAGAAAGCTGCAATTTAACCAATCCATTAGCTCATTTGCCTTCTTGTTTTCCTATTCCTATTATTATAAAAAGAATTAGAAATAAACTACACTATTTATCTTCAAACCCAAGGGAATTTGTTTTCGTGTATTTGCACAATATCTGTATTTTTTTTTCAGAATTCATGGATTCTGATGGCAATACTTCACCATGTAATTTGTAAATAAGCCCTCAGGAGTAGACAGAGGTTTGAATACTTTAAATTAAGGAAGGGAAAACAGTGTTCACTCCTGGCTCAGTTTTGTTGGCATAAAGACTGAGAATATAACTGTGGTGGCTAGAAAAATAGCATAGGGAAAATGCAATTGAGCTAGACTAATGGAATTTCATCATCAGTTAATGTAATCACATCTGCCTTGATGATCTAAAATAGAAGATAACATCTTTGTTGTTTAAATGCTTAAATTATAGGTAGTACAGCTATAAATATTACCAGTTTAAGAGTTTTACTATAGTTTAATGCAACTTTGGAGGACAAAATTTATTAATTCAAGTACCTAGCAATGAAAAAAAAGTGTAGCTCAATTCACTTAAATTTTGTCTATGGAACAAAGCTTCATTTTTCAGCAATCTGGATTTTTTTTTTTCCAGAGTATTATAATGACATTAGTCCTCATTCGTGATTTTCAAAAATACCATTATGTTTTTGAAACTAAATCAGCCAACCTCAACAGCCAAATGAGAAATTCAGGGACTTAGTATTTGTCAGTTTTACAACAACTGGTGTATAACAAATGCACAGCTAAGCTGTATTATTTATAAAGCTATGTTTAACTTAAAAGCTTTTCTCACACTGAAAATTGTACACTTATGCATATTCAGATCCCATCTTTTCAGAACATCACAGCTTCTTACTTTTAATGGCAGTCATTATGGAGAGCATAACTACAGGAATCAGGCTATATAATACATGTAAAAATAAATATATCATATAGTAATTGTTGTGTAGAAAAGACTTTGCATTCCACAGATTTCAGAAAAGTAATATTCCTGCTAAAAGCCTTGATGAATTGAACAGTGCAGCTTCATGTGCCACTATGATTCCAACTTTATTTTTTCTTCAGAAATGTTATATGTTAAAAATATTGCAGAGATTTTTTTAAGGAACATGGTCAAAATGGCATCAATTCAGTATAATTTAACAATATTTAAACAGTCTCTCCTTGCATGTAAGAATGAATTTTGTAAACTGTCAAATCTTAATTAATCTGAAGAACTACAAATTAATCTGATATCAGCAATTATCCATTAACCTACTGTATTTTCAGGAATAAATCCATGTATTTGTAAATTATTTTCAATCTCTTGTAACATACAGGTAAATAAAATGCTAATTGCTAAAACTAAAACTCTTTTTAGGACAAAATAAAAGGAAAAAATAGATATAAAAATAAACAGAATGTGATAGGACAATATTTGTGCTTCGTTTACATCTACAATGGAGAAGGTTGAGGTGCTCAATGACTTTTTTGCCTCAGTCTTCACCAACAAGGGCTCTTCTCTCACCACCCAAGCTGTGGAAGGCACAAGAAGGGACTGCATCGCTGTTCTGGATGAGCAGGTTAGGGAACATCTGAGGAACCTGAAGGTGCACAAGTCCATGGGTCCTGATGAAGTGCATCCATGGATCCTGAGGGAACTGGTGGATGAAGTTGACAAGCCACTGGCCATTGTATTTGAAAAGTTGTGGTGGCCTAGTGAGATCCCCGATGTCTGGAAGAGAGGGACCATAACCCCCATTTTTAAAAAGGGGAACAAGGAAGACCTGGGCAACTACAGGCCAGTCAGCCTCACCTCTGTGCCTGGAAGGTCATGGAGCAGATTCTCCTGGAAACCATGCTAAGGCACATGGAGAGCAAGGACGTGGTTGGTGACAGCCAACATGGTTTCACCAAGGGCAGATCGTGCTTGACCAATTCGGTGGCCTTCTGTGATGAGGTGACAGCATTGGTGGACAAGGGACGAGGAACAGATATCATCTGCCTGGACTTGTCCAAAGCATTTGACACTGTCCCACACGACATTCTTCTCTCTAAACTGGAGAGGCATGGCTTTGATGAACAAACCACTCGGTGGATAAGGAGTTGGCTGGATGGCCGCACTCAGAGAGTGGTGGTCAACGGCTAGATGTCCATGTGTAGACCGGTGACAAGTGGCATCCCTCAGAGGTCCGTGTTGGGCCCGACCCTGTTCAACATCTTTGTCGGCGATATGGGATAGAGTGCACCCTCAGTAAGTTCGCCAATGACACCAAGCTGTGTGATGCCATCAACACGCTGGAAGGGAGGCATGCCATCCAGAGGGACCTTGACAGGCTGGAGAGGTGGGCCCATGCCAACCTCATGAAGTTCAACCAGGCCAAGTGCATGGTCCTGCACCTGGGTCATGGCAATCCCAGGCACAAATACAGGCTGGGCAGAGAACGGATCGAGACCAGCCCTGAGGAGAGGGACTTGAGAGTGATGGTGGATGAGAAGCTCAACGTGAGCGGGCAATGCGCCCTTGCAGCCCAGAAGGCCTACCGCATCCTGGGCTGCATCAAGAGAAGTGTGGCCAGCAGGTCGAGGGAGGTGATTCTCCCCCTCTACTCTGCCCTGGTGAGACCCCACCTGGAGTACTGTGTCCAGTTCTGGAGCCCCCAACATAAGAAGGACATGGACCAGTTGGAGAAGGTCCAGAGGAGGGCCACGAAGATGATGAGATGGCTGGAGCACCTTTCCTATGAGGACAGGCTGAGAGAGTTGGGGCTGTTCAGCCTGCAGAAGAGGAGGCTCCGGGGAGACCTTACAGCACTCTTCCAGTACCTCAAGGGGGCCTACAAGAAAGATGGGGACAGGCTGTTCAGTAGGGCCTGTTGCAATAGGACAAGGAGTAATGGTTTTAAAACAGAGGGGGGTAGATTTAGATTGGATGATAGGAAAAATTTTTTTACACTGAGGGTTGTAGAGCACTGGAACAAGTTGGTCCAAGAGGTGGTGGATGCCCCATCTCTGGAAATGTTCAAGGCCAGGCTGGATGAGGCTCTCAGCAATCTGATCCAGTTGGGGATGTCCCTGCTTCTTGCAGGGGGGTTGGACTAGATGACCTTTGAAGGTCCCTTCCAACCCTAAACATTCTATGATTCTATGATTCTATATTCATATGACAGCTTAACTACTCCATACTCTGAAACACTATCCTACCAGATCCTATAATGAAAGGCTGAGAGAGTTGGGGTTGTTCAGCTTGGAGAAGAGAAGGCATCAGGGATATCCTATTGCAAGCTTCCAGTACTTAAAGGGGGCCTATAAGAAAGATGAAGACAAACTTTTTAGTCGGGCCTGTTGTGATAGGACAAGGCGTAATACTTTTAAATGAAAAAAAAAAGTAGAGTTAAACTAGATATAAGGAAGAAATTTTTGACAATGAGAGTGGTGAAACATTGGAAAAACATTGTTTGTCGAGAGACGTGGTAGATGCCGCATTCCTGAAAACATTCAAGGCCAGGTTAGATGGGGCTTTGAGTAACCTTATCTAGTTGAAGATGTCCCTGCTCCTTACAAGGGAGTTGGACTAGATGACCTTTTAAGGTCCATTCCCACCCAACTATTCTATGATTCTACGATAGAGCATCCAGGCTTCGCTAGATGGATATTGAATAAGAAATAGGACAACACTCTTTGCTCTTATTTCTAAGAGTTTCACAGCTGTCTTGTTATCTCAAATGTCTTATGGAACAGAAGGTTGCTTTAGTTGAAATTCTGCCTCTATATTTACAAAGATTTCTTGAAGTAGCTTATTATGCTAAACATCATATATAAATAAACACATCTTATATACGTATACATAATATATATGTATGATGTATATACTTTGACACTGTCCTGCATGACATCCTTGTCTCTAAACTGGAGTGACATGTATTTGATGGATGGACCACTCGGTGCATAAGGAGCTGGCTGGATGGCTGCACTCAAACAGTTACAATGTCTAAGTAGAGACCGGTGATGAGTGCTGTTCCTCAGGGGTCAGTATTGGGACTGACACTGTTTAACAACCTTGTTGGCAACATGGACAGCAGAGTAGAGTGCACCCTTACCATAATTTGCTGATGACATCAAGCTATGCGGTGTGGTCAACACGCTGGAGGGAAGGGATGCCATCCACAGGGACCTTGACTGGCTGGAGAGGTGGGCCTGTGCCAACCTCATGACGTTCAACCAAGCCAAGTGCAAGGTCCTACGCATGGGTCTGGGCAATCAAGCACAAATACAGGCTGGGCAGAGAATGGATTGCAAGCAGCACTGAGAAGGATTTGGCAGTGCTGGTAGACGAGAAGCTCAACATGAGCCGGCAATGTGCACTTGCAGCCCAGGAAGCCAACCACATCCTGGGCTGCAGCAAAAGAAGTGTGGCCTGCAGGCCGAGGGAGGTGATTCTCCCTCTCTACTCTGCTCTGGTGAGACCCCACCTGGAGTACTGTGTCCAGCTCTGGAGCATCCAACATAAGAAGAACGGAGGAAGGCCACGAAGATGACGAGAGGGCTGGAGCACCTCTCCTATGAGGACAGGCTGAGAGAGTTGGTGCTGTTCAGCCTGGAGAAGAGAAGGCTCTGGGGAGACCTTATAGCAGCCTTTCATTAATTAAAGGGGGCCTACAAGAAAGATGGGGACATACTTTTTAGTAGGGTCTGTAGCAACAGGACAAGAGATAAAGGTTTTAAAATAGGAGGAGGTAGATTCAGACTTGATATAAGGAAAAAATTGTTTAGAATGAGAGTGGTGAGACATTGGAACTCATTGCCCAGAGAGGTGGTAGATGCCATATCCTGGGAAACATTCAAGGCCAGGTGGGACAGACCTTTGAGCAACCTGATCTAGTTGGAAATGTCCCTCATCTTTGCAGGGGGGTTGGACTAGATGACCTTCAATGGTCCTTTCCAACCCAAAGTATTCTACAATTCTATGATAAATAAAACAACAAGAAGCTGACAGTACTTATCAGAAAAGCATATATGTACATTTATACACACACACACATTCCTTAAAGTCGCTTAAATTTTAACAGCATATTACTTGTGTGATTTATGAATGCCAGGTGGCTAAGAAATATACATTACTAATTGGATTTCAAATTATTTATGAACATGAGAACTCATTTCTACTTACTCCTAGGTTTTCTGAAGAGATATACTCAAAGATTGTGGCCAAATTTTTTTAAAATTTTCCCAAGATTAAAAACTCAATATCTGCCTTTGAGAGAGGCAGATTTAGAGCTTGAAAATTCTAACTGAGGCATGATCTAGGTAACACACTTGTCCGCATGAGAATATAGCATTTTTTGTTTTGCAGACTTTTATGTCCTTAGGAGGAAATTTTGTCTACTTAAGCAGGTGATTGAAGACGTAGTACCATAAGGACTTGATCACAGTGAAAAACTAATATTTAGATAATACTGATCTTTACTATTACACAAATAAATGATAGTGAAATTACTAGTTAATAATTAAAGGAAAATAGTTTATTATTTCTTCAATAATATTAGAAATTTTTTTTAGTTGCAAACTGTAAAAAGAAACATCCCTATAGCGTGAGCAGTCTTTTATTTTACCAGGCTATAATGAAATCACAAGCTAAATAACAGTAAGATCATTTCCAATTGCTGTGATTTAAAATTTTGCCAGAACGTTAGTTTTATAGCTGTGCAGTAATAATGATGTTGCTTGAGCGTGGAAATTGTCAAATAATGGAGTTTGTTTGAGTAGTTATTTTCTGCCTACCAAGACTAACCCATAGTTTCATGTCCTAAGAAAAGACCAAAACAAAAGCCAAAGCTTCATCAAAACATATGACAGACCTCAACAATGATGCCAGCAAATGAAAAGGAATGCAGTTATAATACATAAAATTTGTGTAGGAATGTCATCATGTTCTAAACTGCTGATCATCAAATTTAACTGGGGTTGTCAGGGAAAAGATCATCTCCAATAGAAATAAACCAGCTCTCCTAGTCAGACCAGGATAGCATAGCAATTCAATGGATACAAGGTTAAAAAAAGGTGTTAAAAATTCAAATTTTTCACAAAGGTGTTTGTTAGAAAGCAGTGTATTAAGCTCTTCCAGTTTTGTCATCATAGACATTTCATTCCACACTTCTCATCTCTACTTAAGGCAGGTAGTCACAAAATATCACAAACTACCAAGTTACCCAAATTCTTACAGCTGTAAAATTTTTATGTGTTTTGTATATTTAAGCATCATGGAGGGGCGTTCTTTCTGGAGGGTAATTAAGACTTCTGGAGAGCTATTAACATGTAACTACCTCACAAATGAAATAATCAAAAGTGTTCTGTTCTCCAACACTAGTATAAAGAATATCCATGGTGTCATAACCTTATTGAAAGGGGAATGGGAGGAAGTCAAACTAGATCGTTTTGTAAACTACACTAATATAGAATGATTTTATGTCACTCTAAACTGGCTAAACCAAATATATAAATATATGATTCTGTTACTGAATAATTAATATCTTTACTTAGGTGGCAGAGTATGGATAACTTCAGAGGTCCAAGTATAGTCCCTAGAAAAAATACGAGTAGTAGAGAATTACAGAATCATAGAATGGTTTGAGTTGGAAGGGACTTTTAAATGTCATCTAGTCCAACTCTTCTGCAAGGGGAAGGAATATCTTCAACTAGATCAGGTTGCTCAGAGTCCCATCCAACAAGGCCTTGAATGTTTCCACGGATGGGGCATCTATAACTTCTCGGAGCAACCTGTTCCAAAGTTCCACCACACTCAGTGTAAAAAATGTCTTCCTTATAACGACCTCCCTCTCTTTTAAAACCATTACTCCTTGTCCTTTCACAACAGGCCCTGATAAACGTTTCTTGCCATCTTTCCTCTAGGCCCCCTTGAGGTACTGGAAGACCACTATAAGGCCCGCCTGGACCCTTCCCTTCTCCACACTCAACAGCACCAACTCTCTCAGCCTGTCTTCATAGGAGATGTGCTCCAGCCCTCTCATCATCTTCGTGGCCTTCCTCCGGACCTGCTCCAACAGGTCCACATTCTTCTTATGTTGGATGCTCCAGAGCTGGACACAGTACTCCAGGTGGGGTCTCACCAGAGCAGAGTAGAGAGGGAGAATCACCTCCCTTCACCTGCAGGCCACACTTCTTTTGCTGCAGCCCAGGATGCGTTTGGCTTCCTGGGCCAGAAAGGCACATTGCCGGCTCATGTTGAGCTTCTCGTCTACCAGCACTGCCAAATCCTTCTCCTCAGTGCTGCTTGCAATCCATTCTCTGCCCAGCCTGTACTTGTGCTTAATTGCCCGGACTCATGTGTAGGACCTTGCACTTGGCCTGGTTGAACTTCATGAGGTTGGCACAGGCACACCTCTCCAGCTAGTCAAGGTCCCTCTGGATGACATCCCTTCCCTCCAGCATGTTGACCACACCACACACCTTGGCCAACTTTCTGAGGGTGCACTCTATCCCGTGTTAAACAGGGCTGGGCCCAATACAGACCCTGGCGGAATGCCACTCATCACTGGTGTCCACTTGGACATCGAGCCATTGACCACAACTCTTTTGAGTGGGGCCATCCAGCCAATTCCTTATCCACTGAGTGGTCCATCCATCAAATCCATGTCCCATCCCAAACTCCAGTTTAGAGAGAAGGATGTTTTGCGGGACAGTGTTAAATGTTTTGCACAAGTCCAGGCAGATTATGTCAGTTGCATATGCCTTGTCCACTGATCCCATAACCCCATCATAGAAGGCCACCAAATTAGTCAGGCATGATCTGCCCTTAGTCAAGCCGTGTTGGGTGTCACCAATCACCTCCTTGCTTTCCTTGTGCCTTAGCATGGTTTCCACGAGAATCTGCTCCATGACCCTGTCAGGCACAGAGATGAGACTGACCAGCCTGTAGTTTCCAGGGTCTTCCTTGTTTCCCTTTGTAAAATGTTTATGTTAGTTTTTTTTTTATTTTCTTGTTCAGTATCTTAGTCTACTCTGTCAGCCACCAGAGAAGCCAGAGATCAAAGTAGCTAAAATTCCACTTTCAACTCCTATTCCTTAAATAATTTAATACTAATAATTACATTTTCTTTTACCAGTTAGGTTGCTACATAATTGAGCTTGGAGCGGGCCACCAATCAATCACAAATCTGTTCTCAGCTGATCATATTAATGAAGTCTTTTACAGTCAGATGTAAGCTCTGAACATTGATGGCCCAACAATAGGATGCTGAGAGATGACATGTTCTTCATCCCTTATTAAGTTACATGAAATGGAAAAGATATACATCTAGAATTAAAATCCACTGTTCTGTAAAAAATGCAGGAAGAACTACATTTTAGGAAATCTTGGTAGTACGGTTTATTATCCACTACTTCCAATTACAATTCCCTGGTTTTAATATTTCAGATCCTGTCAAACTTACAACCAGACTGAAATCTTTACTTTTCTCAGGCTTATTTTTCTCTCTTTTTCTATTTCCTTTTTTTATCTGACAAATATCCCTAGCAATTCTAAGATTTATATCAGGATTTTTCATATATTAGATGATGAATATGTGTTTTCCCTTTCCTTATCAACCATCACATGTGGCCAACATATAAACCTTTGCAAACAAATGATCAAGATTTGTTAGAGGGTAACTCTGAAAGGTCTGCCTGCACCTTCACTGAAGCACTGGTGCTGCTGAGATTTATGGGCCTACACCAAACATCAGAACTGAGATGTGGAAATTCGTTTTGCAGCTCATTTCCATCTGCTTTATTTAGGTGATGGGAAGGCAGAAGATTCAGTAGGGAAAGAAAAGAGTTTGAGTACTTTAGATTGGGACAAAGAACTCCACTGTGACTTGAACTGGACTTCAGTTAAAGAGGTCTAATATAACTGCATCAGATCAGTCATAAATGCTACATAAATACTTAATGTGTGAAGAATATATGAAGAAAGTCTTTAAGTGAGCTGAAAATAAGGGATGGTCACTAATGACTTTCAGAGAGAATAAATGATGATCTTAGAAAGAGCATGTTCTCTGATGGTTATGTCACTTTTTTTCTTCATAAATATTGATACTGTGAGGCAAAAAAAGATCAAGCATGTTGCACAAATGGAGGACAGACATTATCAGCAGGCAAATTTTATCACATGGATGAGGATACTAAGATACTACCTGCTTTTGATTCAATGAGAAGCCAAAGGCTCATCAGTACCAAAACCCATATCAGCTGCAGGAAACATTCAATTTCTCTACGGATTTTGAGGTGAGGACTTTTTTGTGGTAACTAGTTTAATGGTAGGATATTCTGTATCTGCAAGGTCAGTGCTTACATGTGACAGTCAATGAGGTGCAGTGACTTCAGGTCTGGTTTCAATATCTGGTAGTTCAACTGTGAAATTGAGTCCAGGCAGTCTGCAACCTGGATTAAAGGCCAGAAGAACATGTAAGCCAAAACTGCCTCAGCAAGTAGGAAGATACAAAAATGATTCTGCCTTTCCCTCTTCTGATCTTAGCAATTGTGTAAAGATTAGAGAAGTGAGTGGAAGAGGCACACGAAAGGATGTGAGCGCTAGTGCAGATGAAACATAGCCAGAAACTGCACCAGGAATCTTGTCTTCTGTAAATACAAATTTTGGCATTTAGAAAATTCTTCTTGTCTGTCACTATGTATACCCTCCCAGGAGGAGGCTCCAGCTCCTTCAGATACTGGTACAAGGTTAAACAGTCCAGCAATAGTCATATTGACATTCCTGGTGTTACAACTTTATATGCCAGAAATCCCAGTTCAGTTCTAACTCTGCTAAATTCTTCCTGGTTTCTTTTCAAGTCCCAGTCCCAGAGTATGATGAATACCTGGAGGAGAACTGTTTAATAGTAGCTCACAAAGTCTTACTCTAGCTGAGAACACTGTCTTTGAGGCTAAAGTGAAACACATGCGATGAATCTGGAAATAAGTTTCTAGGAGTCCTGGGAATGATGGACACAGACAACTTTTCCGGATTTGTGACAGTAAAAACATCTTGCATGCTCCTAAGAAATTAGAACAGAGCCATGTTGATTTTTGTGCTCTCTCATTCGAGCATGAAGAATCCTATGCATTCATATGATCCTTTAAGCATCTCTACCCTTAATAACCTGATTACATGTACTCTTTTTTTCACATATACACACTAGAAAACTGAAAGGAACCAATTACTATCACGTAATTAATTTATGTGACAAATAGTCACATAGCAGCAAAAATAAGAGATTCTTTGTTGTAGTTCCAAATAGAAGCTGAGGTGGGTTTTTTTTTGTTTGGTTTTTTTTTTTTTTTTGCTTTTTTATCAGGAAATAATAAGCTGAAATTACTTTTATTTTGTACTTATATCTAGCACTTCCATCTCGTAAAAAATTAAATGGTGAAAGCTTTTCAATGTTTCTACAGGCTAGAAAAATAATCAAGCCTTCTTAGTTCTCCAAAAGGCAAAACAATCCCTCGAGGAAACACAGTCAACAATGTAATGAGTTGTGAAATCTATGATTTTAATGGGTCGTTTCATTTTTGCCTGAGCTATTCTTTCATGACTACTCTTGTAAGCTTACCAATTTCAAGGTCGACTATTTACTAAACATAGACAGCTGGCCTTCTGCAGTAAATTAGTAGTTAGTCCTTTGAGTATATATGGAAACTACTAGAAATTGTGATTTCCCTACAAAATATATTTTTAAACTATTACTGCTATGACAATTAGACGGGGTAAAAAAGGTAACTTAGAAAAGCATCCTGGACTAGACTAACAAATAATTTTCAATTTATGAAAAAGACCTTATACCTAAATATGGCTACAGTGCTAGAGGGTAAGTGCAGAAAGCAGAACATAAGAGAAAACAAAACTATTTAATTACTACTTTAAAACACAAGAAATCTGATTCATCCTTAAAAATCAATATCAAAATCAAAATCTGTACTAGTTTGTTTCATTTTAGATTATGTATGAGGCACACATAGTTAATGCTTAAAGTACTTTTACTCATCTTTCTATTGAATACTTGCATCTTAGCAAAATGGAAAGGTATATAGTTATGGATGTATCAAACTTTGTAAACCTAAGTCACAATGCTTACATTTTACTAAATCAAGATAGCTTACTATTTTGCAATATAGATTTTTGGAAAAACTGCAAAGCCATCATTTTTTAAGGAAATGGAAGATTTTTTTCCAGTATCTGTTTCATTCAGGAGCAATTAGTTTCTAAAGAGTAAGACATGTCTCTTTTGCCAACTACTGGACACTTCAGAATGCAATACCCTTTTTAGCAATCTAATGTGTCCTACATTTATTAGCCAAAAATCAAAAGGATATTCTGCACTTAACAGAGTGGTTATTTGTGAGAGGATGCTGAAGACCTAGGGAAATAAAGCAATATAAACAATGAACAATAAATAATATGAACACCTGAACAAAACAACACTGCATACATTGCCCAGAATTGTTATTATTAATGATGATAAAATGTCTATTTGAACTCTCATGGCTCATTAATCAAAATATTTTTATAAGATGTCTTGAAGCTTTTGGATCTAAAATATCATAAAGATACATTGAAATACATATCTTACGAAAAATCTTCTGTGGAAAAAGAGCTGGAACAAAACAAGAAAAAATACAATTACTTCCAATAAATAATTATATATTTTCCAGATTTTTAATATCCCTGATCAGTCCTGATTTTGTTCTGCATTAAGATATTTTTACAGTTTTTAGTTACCTGCATTCAGGATGAATCCATACTTTACTACAGTTCACTTTTTGCCATTTTTTTTTGTTTTCGTGCTTAAGTAAAAAATCAATGATTTTATAAACGCTCTTAAACTGCAAACATCCTATTTCAGAAATACAGACATACAATAACCTCAGACAAAAGTTTGTACTTGCCAGATGTAAATCTATTTATTGCTCTAAACACCAGCAAAAGAAGACATCTCACTTCATCCTTTCATTCTATATTTAGAAATCAGGTACACTTTGGTATGAAGCAGTTTAATCCCATTTAAAATGTTAAAACTTGAAAAATAAAGAGTCGTTTGAAAACTGATTCATCAGTGAGCTCCTGCCAGTCTGTTTTTGACAATTTACACTTCAGAATCAATAGACCCTTTTGATTTCCCATCAGAAGGACATCCATCTTTCTATAGCTCAAGGATTTAATATCAAAGACAGACTTTGGCTACTTTATTTCTAAAAATAATAAGCACAACTTTTAGTCATCGCTCAAAAAACAACACAAATAAAATTAAACTATAACACTGAAAAGATTTGGATTAAGTCTGTTTTATAGACTTGCTTATATTTTTTATTAAATTATTACAATTATACTTTCACATTCCCCCTTAAAAATTCTGAATTTTCAATGCAATTTCAAAATGTTACTAAAACTAAACAGCTGACATTAGAAATGATGCTTAAAGCTCCATTCAAATCAAAGGGTTCTGGATTGTGCCTGTGTTAAAATTCCCACACTTGTGCCTCTCTTCTTGCAGCTGGCAACACTGAAGATCTCAGTTGTGGATATTTTTAAATCAATGTTTGATCGATGACAATAATTATCTACTTCAAATTCCATCTGTATTTCAAAATTTTATTAGCTATACTTGTATAGCAGTACACTGCCAATACTTGCAGGGTGTTCAGTACAGCATATATTTTGTTACATTTGAGAAGTTTTAAAATAAGAGATTATTTCAATTTATCAACAAAAAATCAATGTTGATGAAGTGGGCAAAGATACTTATTGCATTATAACACTCAGCATTCTTGTCCACTATTGAGTAAAATATATTTTTCCAGTCTTCAGAGTCCTTTTTCAAAGACTTAACACGGCAGTAAAAACACTTGTCTGGTAAGGATGAAAATGGTCTTAAGTAGTGTTTCTCATCTTTCTTGGGAGATTTATTTGGGACTAGATTCTCATAGCCTTTTTCAAAATTATTTTTCAAAAAATTCTTGTGTAATGAATTCAAAATTCTGTTTCAGATTCCAAATCTTAAAAAGTCTTCAGGATTCCTATTGAATTTTCAGATTCATTATGTTACTCTGAGAATGACTAATTCGGTTTGAAAGCAATGTATAACCTCTCCTGAGACAAATTTCTTCATATAGGCAACAACTTTGTAATTTGGATTTTGATTTTGGATTTTCACTTACACCTACTTCTTCAAACAGGATTATTTACAGTTACTATTCCCTGTCTTTATCATCTGTCTCAAAAAAAAAAAAATTTCAAATTATCCTTTTTGGTAATGCTTTTGTGAAATTTGTTTGTAACAATGTAGAATTACTACGAATCCCCAAATGCATTTTTTTTTCTTACTCCTTTGCAGGTCAGATTATTTAGCAATGATCTCTTTATGTTGTCATGAAAATGGTACAGGGGATAATGTATGAGTGAGACATCCTGCAATCCATTCATGCTTCAGGCAGAGGGCAACCTTAGTGCACAGGTATCACTGATATCAGTACCACTTCTATTCAAGTTAATTATTTGCTGAAGGCTAGAGACTACATCAGTCAGAAGGTATGGTAAATTAACTATAAATAGTCAGTTCCGCACCTCAGAGTATTTGCAGAGCTGACTTTTGCAGTGGCTATCACTCCATTCCTGCAATGCTCACGTTAGACACTAAAAAAGAACCTCAATCACCCCTTACAAAAAAGGCTAAACTGAGACCTATGCATCCTTTATTTACTTTCTAAACACTGTCATGATGAGCTTAATTGTAAACTCATAGAATCACAGAATAGTTTAGGTTGGAAGGGACCTTTAAGGGTCATCTAGTGCAACCCTCTCTGCACTGAGCAAGGACATCTTCAACTAGGTCAGGTTGCTCACAGCACCGTCCAGTTTGACCTTGAACATCTCCAGGGATGGGGCATCCACCATGTCTCTAGGCAACCTCTTCCAGTGAATGCATAAGTGTATTTCAGTTGTCAAAAGCAGAATGAAAAACACGCTAACATGTAGAATAAATGACTATATAAAATGAAGAACAACTTTATTATTATTATTATTGATAGGAAAGGAAGAACTTTCTATCTCCCTTCTCAAAAAAAAAAAAAATGCAATCCCAAAAAAACCCACTCAAAAATGCCACTCGGAAGCAACAAAAAAAACTGTAATGTGAATTACTCTTAAGAGGAACAAAAAAAAGCAGTACTGCTAGTAGCCTAGATAAATTCATGTACTATATAAAGGAAGATTTTTTTTTTCACCCTGAGCTACTGAAAACTGAGCAACTTAATTTACTGATGACCTTTTACTTTCATCTAACATGACTCATTAGCTATAATTTACAATATAGGAAGCAAACGCCAAATTTACATTTGGTACTAACTGGTACCAAGTACCAATGTGACACTAGGAAGAGATAACAACAGAATGCATATTAAATAAATTACTTAAATTCTAGAATCTTCATGGCACTGCAATTTAAGTCCCTAATATTTAAAATTGAAGGAGGACTTTAAAAACTACAAAATCATATAAAGCATCTGACTTGCCATGATACTTCCAGAAATTTTAGACTCTTTTTTATCCTTTATTTAAAAGGTGAGGAAAAAAATATAAAGAACACACAGGTGAAGGCTTTAAGGGGTATCCACATGGTCATAAATTATTTAACTGGGTAAAATAAGTTATAAAAATACGTTTGATCCTGCAAATGACATTAATATTAATTTTAAGATGTATTACAATCTATTGATTCCTAAATTGCCTTAATACATAAAAATGCATAACAGTGAACTTCATATTAATAAATTTATAACAGAATTCTTATTTGTGTTAAATAATGACAAAGAAAAATGAAGTAGCAGGCAAATAAGTCTCTAAAAATGCTACTTCTATAAAGGACTAAAAAAATCTTCATAAAAAGTTCTACTGATTCCATTCAAATCAATTCTATTCAACTCTACCTCACTATCATCATGTCAATTTAACTGGTTTAAAAAAAACCCTTAAAGTACATGATTACTTCTGTTTGTACGTCAGTAATCCTGCTGATGGAGCTACTTGACCTTTTTCTGCTACTTTCAGTCACTGGGAGGAGTTACAGGAACAACCCCACTGTGGGTGAAGAAAATCATAAGGTCAAGTCCACACAGTTATCTTGCAAGCTTAGCTGGTTGAAGCTGGATGATAGCAGTTTTGTGTGATGTTCATACTAGGGGCAATAAATGGAATGCATTCCAACATGGACATGAATGTGCTGTTATATGCTGCTCTGTACAGCTGAAACCTTTGTTACACCCTCTTTCTATCCACTACATCCAAATAATTTATTACAACCTGTCTGCCTATCAGTCAAGGCCACAGACAACAGCAAAATTGATTGAGGAGCCATGACAGATTTTGTTATTCACTGGAAATCTGAAAGAAATATAGTAATACATATAATGTAATGGTTTT
Source organism: Chlamydotis macqueenii (assembly GCF_036417535.1). NCBI lineage: Eukaryota > Metazoa > Chordata > Aves > Otidiformes > Otididae > Chlamydotis > Chlamydotis macqueenii. Next base: position 45,097,513 of record NC_141593.1, read on the forward strand.
ATTTTACACTAATTTTCATTATATAACACTAATATCTCTGCCTATTTTTTTTTTTTACGTACAACAGCTTGTAACTGAAAATTATTCATCCAGAATATAAATTATTTCAGTTTTGGCTCAAAACCAAAAGGATACATGACTAGTAGACAGTGACTCCTGTTCTTCAGCTTGCCTGGAGTCCAATTAAATTTATTCAAAACTGTGAGTAATAGAATTTCACTGTCAATCTCACTTCAAAAACTCTCCTCAGTTATTTGTCTCCTGAGCAGGACCAGATTGTGACAGAAAGTTCATGAAGTGAACGAAAATATAAATATGCATTTTGCATACATAATGCCATTATTCTTCCATGTGTTTAAGCTATTACTTAATTTTACATCTATCTTTACTAATGGATTTGATTTAAAATTTTAAAAATAAAATCCCATACTTGATTTCTATTCACTTGTAGAGCAAAAAGATGAGACAGTCGAGTCAAAGTTACCTTTCACCAGTTAGTTCTACTTTAGACACTAGTTGATTTAACCTGAGGAGTCTGGTCTGTTACTTTCCAGACAGATATGTGTCATGAGTGTCTTAATCACTTTCAGGTCTTAGATACTATTTTCTGAAGTGGCTCAGTATAGAATTTTCTGCATGTTTGAGATGTCTAAAGATGTAGATTAGAATGTAAAACAATAAATGTAAAATAATAATATAATATTTATGACAGTGTTTAGTTGAATTACCTGCCTATCTGACACCGAGGGAAACAGGAAGCAGGATATTAATGAGAATGCCATCATTCTGTAAGGCTTTGACACTAATTTAGCCTAGGAATTCTGAGCTCTCCATCTACCTGAGCTGGTATGGCAGTACTGTCCCAGTGCAATGGCAGTATGAGCAGGACCACAACACAGAAAAGCACATCTTGGATGCAAGTAAGTTGAGTGCTAATGGAGTACAGTAAAATATTTTAAAGGAGATGGCAAAAGACAGATCCTTTGTCAAATTAAAGTCTCTGAACTTTTTGCAGGACTGTGGTAGGAAGAATGTCATATATATTTTATACTACTTTCCTTTAGAATTGAAAAATTCAATAATTTTTTAAAAATCAGAATTTAAGACACTCAAATTTGTTTTGCATTACAACTGAAATTAGTCAAGATTACACTATATGGAAAATTTCCTACTCTTTGTGAATTTAGGAAATTGTCCAAAATTTCTGATCGTGGCCCATGTAGCAATAGTTGAATGCTTTTGAGTACTTTTGATATGTCATCAAAAATGCCACACTCCTCCTCTGCCTTGAACATGTAAGGAAAAATTTGATGAAAATCAGATGCATCAGCACTTACAATCTATTTTTCCATCCCTCAAAATATTAAAGGAGCTCAGATTGTAAATTATTTATTACTGTAAGGCAGATTTGGGAGTCAAATTCTATTATGACTTTCTAAAAGACATCACATTGATTTAAATTTTGGATAAAACTCAGCTTTTAAATAAGATTTCAAAAATATATTATTTAAAACTATCTAAATCCAAAATAACAATAAGGACAGATCAGGATTTCTACTTTTTAGTACATTACTTTAAAAAGTATATTAGTATATTTAGTACATTACTTTAAAAAAGGTGATACCATACAAGATTTGTAGCAAATTTAATTTATGAAGTAAATTTTTATTTGATCTTGCTCTCAGCCTGTTCAAATTCACTTCCAAGAGTATTTTAATATTGTAGTTCTACACAACATTTTGCAAGCTTTGTTCTCACTTTTTTCTATTCGTGTATTTCAGGTAGGAAAACAGTCCCAAATAATAGCAACAATAAAATACCTTTATTACCATTTCCTTGCTTCTTCTGTGCATTTCACCATAATTTGAATTTGCTATTCCACAGATGTTCTCACACATGAAATAGCTCTGGTTGAAACCTTTTATTATGCTTTGTTATGCTTGAATGGATTTTGATGACAAAGATGGAATTCAGTTTCTGGAAATAACTGTATGAATATTCCTAACACCTTATAAATGTTCATGAAAGCACAATGCTATTTAAATATTTAAAATATTTGTAAATATTTTATCCTATTTACTTTCTCTTCTTAAGAGTAATTTCCTTCTTTCTTTCTCTCTGTTCTTTCATTCTTTCTTTCTTTCTTCCCTTATCTTTTTCTTTCTCTCTCTCTCTTTCTCCTTCTCTTTTTTCTTTCATTCTTTCTTACATTCAATTTTTCTGTCATTCTTTCGTTCTCCCATATGTCCTTTTGGAATATCAAAATCACCACACACACACACACACACACACACACACACACACAAACCCCACAAAACAAGCAAAATAAAACCAGTACAAATTTAACTTTAGACATTAATGAAATACTACTGCTTCAAACCCTGCCTTCACTGAAGCTGGCATAAACTTCGTAATTTCTTAAAACTTGTAGTGCACCTACAATACCATATACAACTTACATATATGCCCATCTATTTTCTTCATAGTGTTTAATACAGGTGCTAAAAATATTTTCTATAGAAAAAGTGAAGTTGTATAATGGTATTAAAAACAATTTTGCAATTAATATGCTGAGAGATTGATGGCAATGTTCTCACTGAAAGCCCTAATTATTGCAGGAGTTAAAGAAAAAAAAATCTATTGTTCCTTCCTCAGAAACTGAATGGTACAGGACAATAAAGCAGTATGCATAATCTGATCTTTTATGCATAAGTCACTGTAGCCATTGCTTATTTTATTTAGTTTAAAAAGAAAATATTTAGATTGTCACTTTTGCCTTCTTCCTGACACACCTATTAAAGTCAGGTAAGTCATAAAAATCTAAGCCATGATGTTATCTGGACCAACTTAGATTTTGTATTAATTTATGAAAGGACAATGATTACCATCACAATGGATTTTTTTTGCATTCTAGTATCATTTTCTTATTGCCTGTACTAAAGCCTTAATGAATTTCATTTGCATACTAATGAAATGAAGGGAGTAAGTTCTTTCTAATTATCTTTAGGCGACTAACAAACCTAGCTGCCATTAAGTTTTTTGATTTGTCTACTTTTTATTTTAATTTTTCGCATTAGATTATGCAGGTTAAAGTCTTTCTTAAAAAAATAAACAAAACTGCTGAAAATAAACCTTTCTTCTTATTGTGTGAGAATTGTTATTTTTCTTTTTTTCTTTAACCATTTCCTTGATGTTTTCTTTAATTACTGATAGACAGAATTCTTTCATCCATTCTGACCCACTTAGTGTGAGTTCTCAAAAGGTGATTAAATTATAGTGTCTGACACAAAAAAAAAAAAAAAAGAGTTTAGAGCACCACACTGACTAAACTATATTTTAAATGGTCTTTGTACTAAATAAAGTGCAATGGGGTGTACTTGATATTCAGTGAAATGGTAGGATAAAAGTTAATGAAAAAGATAAAGAAGCTCCATGTACACACTACAAAAAAGCAGATCTGGTAACTGTTATCGCCTTCACGTTTCCAGGCTGCTTCTGAAAATCTGGCAATGTAAGCTGACAGCATAATTAAAACACATGAATTTCTTCCTACTTCAGGGAAAAAGAAAGCTGTAAACCAGATTTCTTGGCTACTTAACAGCTTCTATATTCAATTTTCTTCTGTCGTATTCTAATCAAGTAATCATGTGCGAATATGGGGCAAGGCAATAACAGCCAAATCCTTGTCCAGCTCATTTATCTGCCCAAATATCAAGGCTCTTCCATTGATATGTGTACTCTTGTATAGCTACTGTCTTCTTATTTTTTAACCTGTAAAGTTGCAAAAGTTAATTAATTCAAAAGAAGGTCCATATTCTTGTGTATAATGGTTCACAGTCTCATTAATAAATATCTTCCAGTGAGATTGTAACGGTAAAAAAAAGAGAACTTTGTGTATGTACAACCAGTGTGAATCACTGATCCCACTACAAACACAACCAGAAGACCCTGACCTCAACGACATAACCTTTTGCCTGTCTGGGAGCGCGCTTTTCCACAGATCATGACTGGGAGATGCTGTGTCAAGAAACCTTCTAAATATATAGATGGACCAAACTATCTCTAGTGACAAACTTTATCTGACTACTCATCAGGAAAATTACTGGCCAACAGTGGACAAAGGCACATCCTTCATGGCTTAGGTTAGATATTAGTACTTCAGTTCCTATCACTAGTCCTAGTAATCACCCTCTGCATGCTGGCCATTTTTTTCTTATTTTGGGATGCCTCCTTTCTCCCTATAAAGAAGCATTGTGTTATCGTACTATTTTACGGGGCAAAAAAAAAAAAAAGAAAAAGAAAGAAAAAAAACGCACGTTCCTTTGAACCTTTCAAGACATAAAAATCATAGAATCATGGAACAGTTAGAGTTGGAAAGGACCTTCAAAGGTTATCTAGTCCAACCGCCCTGCAAGGAGAAGGGATGTATTCAACTAGATTAGGTTGCTCAGAGCCCCTTGAATGTTTCCAGGGATGGGGCATCAACCACCTCTCTGGGCAACCTGCTACAAAGTTCCACCACCCACACTGTAAAAAATTTTTTCCTAATAGCTAATCTGAATCTACCTCCCTCTATTTTAAAACCACTACTCCTTATCCTATTGCAACAGGTCCTACTGAAAAGTTTTTCCCCATCTTTTCTGTAGGCCCCTTTTAAGTATTGGAAGGCCACGATAAGGTCTCCCCAGAGCCTTCTCTTCTCCAGGCTGAACAGCCCCAACTATCTCAGCTTGTTGGGGAAAAAAACAAAAACAAAAACAAAACAAAAAAAAAAAGGGAGAAGAAGATGTGAAGATGCTGAGCGGGTGGCAGAAGGGAGGGAGAGGCACAAGCCTTGTAGGCCTTGCAGGGCTCACCCTCTGGCCTCTCATGAGGTGGCCGACTGGGCCTGACTTGGCCCAGCCTGGCTGCAAGAAGTGGAGAGGAGATGAGATGTGAATGAGATGTAAAGAGATCCTGAGAGGCGTCTGCCAGCCTGGGAAGAATTTTTCTTGTGAGAGGAACGCCTGCAAATGCCAAGGTCAGTGAGGAAGGAGGCGGAGAAGTAATGCGGCTCCTGGCCAGAATTACACCACAGCCTGTGGTGATGACCATGGTGGAGCAGGTTGTCCCCCTGCAGCCCATGGAGGTCCACAGAGGTGCAGAGATCCACCTGCAGCCTGTGGAGGACCCCACGTTGGGGCAGGTGGATGCCTGAAGGAGGCTGTGGCCCATGGAGGGCGCGGTGGGGCAGCTGTTCTGGAGGGACTGCACTCCGTGGAAGAGATGACCCACGCCAGAGCAGTTTCACGAAGGACTGTTGTGTATGAGTGGGACCCCACAACGGAGCAGGGGAGGAATGTGAGGAGTTCTTCCCCCGACCATGAAGCAGCAGCATAAAACAACGTGTGATGAACTGACCACAACCCCCATTCCCTCCTCCCCTCTGTGCCACTCAAGGGGGGAAGGTAGTAGAGATAATGTTAAGCCCAGGAAGAGGGAGGGGTGGGGGGAGGTTATCTTGTTCTCTGTCTTTTATCCTGCTTTGGTTTTAGACAATAAATGAATAGTTTTCCCCAAGTCGAGTCTGTTTTGCCCATGACGGTAACTTTAAGGATTTCTCCCTGTCCTTATCTCAAACCTTGAGCCTTTTTCTCATATTATCTCTCCCTATTCTCTCAGAGGGTGGGGGGAATGAGAAAGAGACTGCGTAGTCTGGTCCCAGTCAGGCCTGAATTACAACACATTCACAAATGACTGAATGTACTATTTACCATTAAAAAGTTATTGTACAGGGCAAAGCAAATTCTTTTAGATTGTTTTACCTTCCCGTTCTCCTTAAAACAACAAATGTAATTTTCTCCAGCTCAAATAACTGAGATATACTCATTATGTATAGTTTCAACATTGTGCACAGGTACAAAAATGTTTTTTAAAAGTTGTTAAAAAATCAAACATCAATCAACCAATAAAATGCACTCACCCTCTCTTCGATTGAGCCTTGCAAATCCAGGACTGTGACTACTAGACAGCTCTGATGAACTGCTGAATGATGACTGAGGTAAAGCAGACACCAACTGGTCATCACAATTATCTGCCAGTGAAAAATATAATGTTTGGGTTAATACAATGAACATGACTTACTGGAACTGTAACCAAAGAGATCACTAGAAAAATATCTGAATTAACCCTATATCTGAGAGTAGCACATCTCTAAACACTTCCTCGTGCTGTACTATATGTAAATATATCAGTACTGAAGTAGCACTTTTTTCCTCTTTTTTTTTTTTTCTCCCCAATATTTAATGAGACTACCAGGATATAATTTATTATGTTCTTCAACTGGCTGTACTTACTCACTTCTAACCTCACTTCTAAGATCGTACTGATGAATGGTTCACAGCTCACTCGCTGTTATTTATATGGATAGCAATTGACACCTTCTAGCCTTGGTTGCGGCATGAAGATACAATGTCAGTACATGCTCCCTGTTTTCTTGAGAGCTGATGTCAGCACAGATCCTTGCAATCATATCTAATGGGTAGTCACATTAAATACAGCTATTTCCTCAAAAAAACAAAAAAAACAAAAAAACCCAAATGAAATTAAAAAATAATCTTATCCCTTTTAAGCACTCTAAGAATGATAAAATGGAAATCTTTTGCTTTGCCAAAGGTTTATGTATTTGATAAAGACACAGCTCAAAATCATTATCGCACAGTTATTAGTATGCAAGTCCTAACATCATACAGAATGAAACCTGAGTGTTTCAGAAAAAGAAGACTTACCTGCAGCTCACAATCAATGGTGCACAAGCAAGCAAACACTAATCAATACTTCAGATGTTAAATGCCTCTCCAGCTCAATTGCTCTACAGGGCATGTGTTCATTCTTCATTTAAATTTGCAAAATATAAATTGAGAATCAATATCTGTTCTAGTTTCAGCTGAAAGAAGATTGACTTTAAAACACTAGAAGAAGTGTAAGCAAGTCTTTCCCTAGCTATACTGTGCAGGCACCTGTGTTTAGAAAATGAGAGGATATTATGCAAACTATCAGTCTTTATGAAACAGTTCTTTTTAGGACAAACACATTCTCTGTATGCAACTGGCAAGTCATGAGTGAGCCTTTCTTCTTCTAACCCTTCTGTTTGTCTACCAGATTTCCACTATAATGAATATTAATTAATACAAAATCTGTTCCTAACTCAGTGATAATTAAGTGTTTCTGCTGAATAATTATGGATATTTCTAATTAAAAGCAAGAGTTTTATATGAATGTCTCAAGGAGATATTTTTATCACCTTCAAAAATTATTTTTTTTAAGCTGGTTCATGTGGTTCTTTAAGTAAACTCTTCCTAAAGAGAAGGCCTGATACAATTAGAAGTTCTAAAAATCCCATGAATAATATCCAGTCACTACAAACAAGACTACATATTAGTTGCTTTTGACAAGCCTATATATACCATACTTCTAAAAAATTCAGAATACCTCACTCCTGTGAAAGGAATAAAGAAAATTATTTACTTTCATAAGTCTATTTCCTGCTCTAGCCTTCTATAATATAAACTGAAAAAAATTGTAACTACTCTTTATTGTCTAATCACAGGCTCATTTTTCACTTTGTTATCCACAGATTAGATTTATAACACTGAAAGAGGTTGTTCAACTTGGGACAAATTGTTCATCTGGTAAGCACAGGAAGAATAAAAATGATGGGAAACACGATTTCATCCTATAAGCAAATACATTGCTCTGGTAAGTCTTAGAAAAGGATCTCATTAGTGAAAACTTTCTTTACAGCACAGAAAATAAAAAGAACGTATTAGTCATGAAGCACACCAGAAAGAGAAGAGTATAATACTGTTGTGTTTCACACAGAGAGCAACTTAAACTGCTGATGCAAGGGAGTAGTTCAAGTGCTACTGATCATTTTTCTACTGTCAAAGCCTACATTGTAAACCTAGATATCAGGATGAAAATTACAAGGACAGAATAGAAAGACATTTTGCCCAAAATATGTGATGCAGAATCATAGAATCACAGAATTGTTTGGGGTGGGAAGGACCTTTAAAGGTCATCTAGTCCAACCCCCATGCGATGAGCAGGAATATTTTCAACTAGATCAGGTTGCTCAGAGCCCTGTCCAACTTGACCTTGAATGTTTCCAGGGATGTGGCATCTACAACCTCTCTAGGCAAACTGTTCCAGTGTTTCACCACTCTCATTGTAAAAAATTTATTTTTTATATCTAGCCTAAACCTACCCTCTTTTACTTTAACACCATTACCCCTTGTGCTATCACAACAGGTCCTACTAAAAAGTCTGGCCCATCTTTCTTACAAGTCTCCTTTCAGTATCAAAAGGCCACAATAAGGTCTCCCCGGAGCCTTCTCCAGGCTGAACAATCCCAACTCTCTCAGCTTTTCTTCATAGGTGAGATCTTCTATCCCTCTGATCATTTTTATGGTCCTCCTCTGGATCCACTCCAACAGGTGTTTGCTGCACTGAGGACTCCAGAGCTGGATGCAGTAGAATGTTTCATCACTTTCACATGCCTCATAGTTTTAACTTTGCTCTGCTGGTGAAGAGTGGTATGTGTTATGAAACGAATCACTGGAAATAAGACCATCTGATTAATACTTAGAAACATTAGCAGACAAACAACAGCAGATACACTATTTTTATAACACTTCAGGGTCTAAGTCTTTACAATTTTTTTTTTTTAATTCAGAAGGAGAAAAAAAAAACATTTCCACTGGATAGATAAGACAACTGCTTTTGTATTATTTGCTTGTGCTGGCTATGATTTTCATCTTTTTCCTCCAAATGTACAAGTTAGAAAGTCAAATCAATGGCACTACATTATTCTGCATAGATGGTCTAATATACATATTTCTGTGAAACTCATACATCACTTTGAGATATTAGCAGAAGAACTCAATGAGAACCAATACAATATTTATCCTCTGTTAATCCTATGCCAATTTATTTATGTCAATCTCAATTTATAACAGAAAGGTACAGAAACAATTGTATATATATAAGATGTCATCCCAAATCCAACAGTGCAAGACTTTTTTTGGCCTTTACACAATAATGATTAAAGAGAAAAAAGCAATGTATCACAAATAGATCTACTTTGAATAATTATACATATATTCTACAACAGCTGCTATGCTTTGTTTCATAAAAATAACTTAATATCAACTTATTTTTTATTGCTTAGCCCATGTTACTTAAAACATGTTCTTGTTGCAGCTTGCAGTATGCAATGTAACTCAAAATGTAGTAAGAATTCTAGAATTAAGTTCAAAACACCTTATAGATTTGGCAGGAACCAGATGGTCAATACCAACTTGTTTCTCAAATTTAATAAAAGCAAATGAAAACATAATCTGTTCAGCATGACAATTCTCTATGATTTCACCTACAGTGGAAGACATACTACACAATGAAACACTCTGTAAATTCAGTGTTTTTTTCCACATGCTACTAGTGAGCTCTTCATTTCTCCTTGACACCCCTCCTCTGTACAGCAGAATAGCTCTCACTGCTGAAAGCAATCTAGGGATATTTAACATAGCTCCTCCAGGCTAAATGAATACTTAAATAGTCTATGCTAATATCAGTATTAAAATAAATAATTTTAGTTAAAAGCTATGCATCATATAGCTTTTATTAGATTTTTGTGATAAATCTTTTTTTTTCTTTTTTTTTTTTTTAAACAATAGCTGATGATACAAAAAAAAAAGGTAAACAAACCATAGGTTTTTCTAATATGCACAAAAATCTGGTATCAAGTAAGGCTTTGTGAAGGAAAGAATACGTATTTAATTGTGTGACGCTGATGTAGAGACCTTTTGGCGAACAAAATCAAGCTCAGGACTATAGAGTCACTGCACAGAAACTGTATAATAAGAAGTGTGAGGAATAATTGTGAAATGCTAGGGTCAGCTAATGCAGTATACTGACATAAGCTGTAAAATTTGCCATTTAAAAAACAATATGTCTGAAATTAGTAGTATTCTGTAGGACAGAAAAGCACTACTCTAGGAATAAGAGGTGAAAACCTGAAGTGCAACTAGTTAAAAAAAAAAAATGAGAATGTCCAACTGGGGGGAAGGAAATATATGTATATAAAAATCTTACCTATTTCATCACTAAATAAAAAAAGTTATTCAAGACATGCCCTTCCATATACTAGAATTCTAGTGCAGATTTAATCAAATTTATAAAGCAACTGAGGCATTTTATAGGAATAAAACTGTAAGTGTTGCATGTACAAAGTATGCCTATCATTTCTCTTCCAGCTTCAAATACCACCTCATTATACAAATTCAGAATAAACCAAAAAATTATTCATAGAGTGGTACTATAATTTACATAGATCATGCTATATGATCTACAACAGACAGAGTTCAAACAGGGTATCATGTAGTAAGGCAGTTACTGCAGTTAGGTTTATAACACTATGGTTGATCAAATGAATTTTGTGTCTTAGATCATATCAGTAGCTTACTAAAACAAAAATAAAAATAGTAGAATATTGAGAATAGTAGAATATTAAAACAACCTAAGATTTGTTCCTTCAAGATATCTAAGTGTATATTTTCATTTCCAAGCAGTGAAAAAATCACAATGTTATTTACAAGTAAAGACCTTCTTTTTCTTTTGCAACATCAAGACTATATGGCACTGATTTTAGTTTACATGTAATAGTCAGGCTGATGTTTGTCATCTAAATTTTTGGCTTGGTCCATAATATAGATTCACAGATTTTCATGCATTTCAATTTGACTGTAAACTTACTCTCAATTTGCAAATGTCAGAGTCCAGTGCTTAGTTACTATAAGTTGATACGTAATAAGGATTCTGTTCAGAATTATCTAAAAAGTACATGTATTACATTGAGACATTAACTTTATTCAAGACATTTCTTAATTCAAACTAAAACATCCCAAGATAAGACCATGCACAAATTAACATATTAAAATTTCACTTATTTAACTTTTAAAATGAAATTAATTTCAGCTGTTGCATTGTTGTATAAACTTTTTTCATTAAAATTTGGTTCACTGAAGACTTTCTCAACAAATAACAACTACAAATTTCTTAATAAACTATTAAACTTCTGGTATAGCAGGACATAGGTAAAAAAAAAGGAAAAAATATTATAATGATTCGCTTACCTACAAAACTATTAAGTTCTTCAGCTTTACCAAGGACTCCAAGAAAATACTGAGTGCCTAATGAGTATGGTGATAAATATTTTAACTTTAAAAAAAAAAAAATCTATTCCAGTAAGCCATATGAAAACAAAACAACAACAACAATAACAAAACAAATCAAAGAAAGTTTAGCGATCTTTCCTCAGTTAGAGTAAACTGAACACCTAACCATCAGACGAGTAGACTAGCTAGGAAAAATTGGAAATGCAGTCTTAGTGAAACAGAATAGAAAAAGTAATAACACTGGGAGTCTCTAAGGAGTTTATTAATGTTAATTTTACCCATGCAGGTGAAACTGCAATGGTTAGGAAGGATCAACTTTGCTGCCATTAATAATTTGAATAAATGAGTATCTGTGATCAAAAACTTCATGAAAAGGAGTGAGGTTCTTAACAATAAGAGAAGTCATATTTTATCAACATGACTAGCACTTACTAAAACCTCAGAAAAGGTGCCACAAAAACTGCTCCAATGGGTATTTATTAAATCTATGATTCAGTCACATAGACTTCAAAGCATTTATTTTTCTGTTACTGTGAAGATCAAATATCCTCGAGCCTGTCTACAGTTTTCAACAGACGATATCTAGCTTTCCCTAGGAGTGAGCACATATCTCACTTTACTTAATAGAATCTTTAAATATGTTAATTGCAGTAATTTAGTCTTTGGTCCATGTGCAGGCTTGTAATTAGTTTCAAAAGATTAATTGAATTTAATGAGATTCATCTGACACAGATAAAAAGAGATGTGCCCATCTCCTCCTTTTGCTGACAGTTATTGACCATTATGCTGATCCCGATTATGGTGAACTCTTCATCAATGAGGATAAGAATAATGAGAATAAGTCAAGTTGATAGATTTACAGACAATTAGATCAGGTTAGTTTCAGGTCTTCTAGCTACACAATAAGCAATGTCACTTAACATGAAACTGATCCGTGATTGCTGCTGCTGCTACATGCTTCCCCTTGCATGTTTTTTTTCTGACCAAGCATAAACTATTTTTGTTCAGAGAGCCTAAGCACTTCTTCATCTTGGGTCTACTGCTGCTCATTTGTAGATAAGAGTTTAAAACAACTATCAAGAAAAATTGCACTGTTTCATGTATGCCTCTGTAAGCACCTTGAAGCAGTTCTTAGCCACTAGTGCTTTCCTTTTCCACTCTTCAGTTCAATTTGTGGAGTATTTTTAGACATTTCCACATATTCCATTTGAACTGCATATGGGAACCATAGAAGCTCATCACAGTGCTTTGCTTTGCTGAGGTTTTCTAGCCATTGGCAGCTGTTTACTACTTTGCAAAATGTTAACCCTTCAAGTTGAAATTTTATTAGTGATTTGATCGGCCCAGGGAGATTTTTTTTCTTTTTAAACTTTTAAATATGAGTTTCATTAATAGATTTCATCTATTTCTTGGAGTGGAGTGGAGGGAGAAGGAGGGGAGCTGATTGCCCAAGACAAAACAAAGTTTTTAGGCTTTTATAATAGTTTCATTTTGTAATGTGATTGTAAAGAATGATTTATCAAGGACCGAACCTTCATGGAAGGGCTGATTATTTTTTTTAATCTGAAACAAAATCCTGTAGTTTTCTGGTAAAATTGTTAGCCTTTGCACACTGTGGTTCACGCAAATTCATCAACCGACACTTAGCAGTCAATTGTTCCTAATATACTAATCCCATAAGGCATGTGATGTTTAACTTAACAAAAAAAACCCACGCAATTCTACATTTCCCTCCTTTCAAGAAGACATCTCCAGCTCATAATTGCAGTTATTTCATGCCAAGGATGGATCAAGAGCAGGAAGTGAGTATAAAAAGCCAAATTTCTTCTGTGCATACTGACCACCTTGTTTTTGTCCAGGGACACAAAAGTCTTTTTGTAACTGAACACAGAAAACTCAAAAGCCTGACCAGAAGGAAGAAGACAAAGACTGCAGTTAGATACACCAGAATTTAATGATAAAGGACTGAAAGAGATATAAAATTCTGTTTTCAAAAACAGACATTTGCAAAGATTAACACTTTGCAATTATCCTCCAGTAGCTGCCACGGTTCTTATAGATGAGAGTTATGCTTTCTTTAATTTATTTCCTTTTCTTTCTTTCTTTCTTTCTTTATTTATATTTTTACTTCTTTTTATCCGACTTCATGACTCATTTCTATTCCATAATTAAGGAAAAAGAAGCAGGAAAATTACAGGAAAATACTCTACTTAAGTTTTAGAAAGTGAAATAAAAGACTTCTTTGTTTTTAGTATCCAGAAATCAGCCAAGAGTCAAAAACTCTTGTCTTAATTGACATTAAAGATATATTGATAATAACTGAGATAACTTACTCATGATTCTCTTGATCTTCTCTAGAATCATTCAGTCTATGAACCAGTGCAAGTGAAGTCCCGTCACTAAACCGTAACTCTAGTTTCTAGTGCCCTTTGAAACTGAAAAATTCCTTACATTAAGTTCCATGATTATTACATCAAGTCTGTATTTTTGTAGATCCCAATTACATTTTATACGTGTCAGTTCATTGGTGAAAGAGTATATGATTCAATAAAACATTAGAGCAGGACAAATTAGAAAGGAATGTTGATGTCTTTAGTAAGACAAATTCCTCTAGTCTTATTGTGTGAGCCTTATTTTTCAGCCCCTGCATCACTTTGCAGGCTTACTTTGAACAGTCAGCATTTGCATATCTGTCTTAAAAGAATGCTACCAGCACAGAAGTTGGTAGCAGAGGTCAGTGCTGTGCACTGAAAGCAAACACATTCCCAAATTCTACTCATTATGTCTCTTGTTCAATTATTTTCATATACTGTATTTGTCAAACCTTTGCCCACAGCATTACACAGTCTTGTTTTGGTGAATTTTTCCATAATGACCTCTTAAGCATTTCTTAGGTCAGTACTTCTTGGGATACTTTCCCATTCAATGGACATAACCTGATTTGGTAGATCCCATACTACCCAATCTATATTTATTTCAGTAAGAAACATGGTTATTTGTCCTGTGAATACGTAAATAGACAATTCAGATAATCCTGTAATGACAAGATACCTCTTTTTTTTTTAAATTATTTACATGATCTGTAGTTATTATGTCATTTTGATCCTAATATATTATGTCATTTTGACAAAATAGGACTGGATGAAGTACCTCTCTCTGAGGCATCCTTCTAAGCAAAGATCAATCTATCAGTACCACCTTATTTACAACCACATATTTTGAGATTGGCTTTGAGCCAGTTTTTAATGCAATTTAAGATGTCCTTTATTAATGACATAGAATGTAACTATTTTAATCAAAGTCTTATATAGCAATACACTGTACGAGTAAGAGTTATGCCAGTATATAAGTGTTTTTATTATAGATTTCTAGCTAATATGTCATTTACTACTTCAGATTATTAATGTAAGTTTTAAGTTCCATTGATCTGAATACTAAAGCCTGCCTTGAAGTCCTGTAGTAGACTCAAACCCATTTACTATTGCTCTGGTTTGTCTTTATACATCATAGTCAAATCTCTACGCAAGCATGTTTCTGCCATTAAAAACCACCACTATCACTTCATTAAAGTCCAAATACTACTCCTTTTTATTGACAAGTTTGTTAATCACTTTATAATTTGCAAATGCCAGCAATGAATAAACTGGTATTATAAGCTTTTTAGACTGAATGGACATGCATGGACAACAAGCAGTGATACTTATTTTTTTTTAATAATTGGGATCTACTGAGATCTGATATCACCTTGCATAGTAAACATGTAAAAGACTGTTAATTTCCCTGGTGTGCATGATGAAATCATTAAACAGCTTCAATTAAAATCTGAAAAAAAAAAAAAAAGGCTAAAAAAGCCTGTTACATATGGAAGCATACATATGTCTTTGTATTTCAAAGGAAGGTCTGTGCAGATTGCTAATTTTCTGAAAATTAAAAGTACTCTGAGCTCAGGAGATTTTAAGTAGAGACAGTATCTCCATATAACCTTCGTATTTTTCTACAACAAATTATATATAGGTATAACTAAAAATATATATATATATTTATGTACAAGTACTTACAACAAAAATATTACACATTACTTACAAATCTTGAAGCTTCAGCTTGCATACCTCACTGCATGTCACTGCATGCTACAGTGACTTCTCAATTATTATGTTTTGCTGGAACATACTCCTCTTGCCTTTTTGGTGCCATTTTTACATCTGCCCCCTCAGCTGGAGTGCAGTCACACACTGTTACATTTTATATGCTTCGGAACAAGTATTTTGAAAGCTAACAAACCTGCTAGAGAGTCCCAAACTACATGGATAGTTAAAGAATATCTTGTTCTTATCCAAGTACTTTGAATCACATTAAATTCACTTTCAGTTAAGGTAGAAGGGAAAAAGAAAGCTTTGTAAAATTCATTTCTACAAAAAAAAAGTGAAAGCCCACACAGTCAGATAACTAACACTAATCATAAAGACTTCTCTTCATCCCTCACTTTTTCACTCAACTACCTTGCTGCTCACTCTTTATAAAGCATAGTTACTGTTTCAAAGTTAGTACACAATTTCAAGGCTTGCCTGTTTGGAACTGTTTGTCACAGAAGACACCAGCAGGAGAGAGCTCCTCTGTCAATGAACAGGCTGTGGTGCCCTTCTTTGAGTGCTTCAATATCTCTTACAGGCAAACTCATCTTCAAAGTGTCCAGAGAAGGGCAACAAAGCTGGTGAAGGATCTAGAGCACAAGTCTTATGAGGAGCGGCTGAGGGAACTGGGATTGTTTAGTCTGGAGAAGAGGAGGCTCAGGGGACATAGCATTACTCTCTACAAAGGAGGTTGTAGGCAGGTGGGTATTGGTCTCTTCTCCCAAGTAACAACTGATAGGACAAGAGGAAATGGCCTCAAGTTGCGGCTGGGGAAGCGTAGGTTGGGTATTAGGAAACACTTCATTACTGAAAGAATGGTCAGACACTGGAACAGGCTGCCCAGGGAAGTGGTGAACTCACCATCCCTGGAGGTGTTCAAAAACCGTGTAGACCTGGCACCTCAGGACATGGTTTAGTAGACATGGTGGTGTTAGGTTGACGGTTGGACTTGACGATCTTAGAGGTGTTTTCCAACTTTATAGATTCTATGATTCTACGAAAGTCTTCTAGGGATCCAGAAAGACTTAATTTCTCCTCTCACATTGCATGCTGTTCCCTCCTTGAGCTGACCACTGCTCATAACTAAAATAATCCTTGTTCCACTTCTCTGAATATCCAGAGGCCTTGTTGCTATGCCAGCTGCCATCCATGCTTTACTAGCTAGTAAACAGCTCCTTGCTCCAAAGAAATAAAACTCTCTCCAACGTGTTAGTAAGACAGTGGAGTGTACTACCACAAATGCCTTTTGTGGTATTTAGGGTTATTTAGTGTTTATCAGTTCATTAGGGATTACAAAAACACCTAACTGTGATTATCCAGTTAATCTGTTTGAGGTACGAGTGAATTTGAGGTGAGTTACACTATGCTACGTTCTAAGCACACTGTAAAATATCCTGCAGGTTTTAACAATCCAGTAAAAAGAAATGATTGAGTGATCTCTCATGAGTTTAAGTACGTACACCCTGTTTGAGTCAGTGGTGTCATTTCCACGTTTTCCAAGAGAAAATATTCTACAATAATACAACTAATGATAAAATACCATGATGGATTCCACAAATAAAAAGCCTCACAATGCAGGCTTTGCAGGGACAAAATCTAGCAATTTCAGCTGTGCACAGAGATCATGGATAAATCTGCTTTTATACATGAGTTTATCTATGTATCATTTAATTCCTTATAAATAGCTTAAATGTTATATAACACTCCACATAGGAATGAATTTCTCTACGAGTTACTCAGGAGAAGTTTCTCTTAAATTAAAATATTTTTTTTCAGACATACCTCAACAATTAGTTACTCCCTAAGATAAAACAAATCAATATTTAGTGTCAAGCCCAATAGGCATTGATAAAATCCAGGAATAGTAAAGAGTAGAAGGCACAGGAAAATTACCGGTTGCCAAATTCCCAGCCCTGCTTCAGAGCACAACTGTGTCCCAGGAAGAAGGCAAAAGGCAGGTATACCTGACTTACTAAGTTTATAAATTAACTCAAAACATCTCAGTGATAAGCAATGAAAGTTTCACTGCATGCTATAGTTCTTTGAGACATTCATCTGAAAACCCTGCAAATAATTTTTTCTGTTAAAGTGAAATTTGGCACAGCTCTAACTGAATAACCAGATACTGCTGCTGCTGCTGCTGCTACTACTACTACTACTAATAATAATAATAATCATCATCATCATCATCATCATCCAAATGAAACATGGAGACTAAATTATTTGTAAAACATTTGGATAAATCTTCATATAGTGATTGTAACTCCAAAATCGCTTAAGAAACTGGTGGCACTGTGTCCCAGAATAAAACACAGCAGAATGAACTATGCCACAGCGAAGTAAAACAGTGGACCGTTGCCCATTTTAAGTTGTGATACCTTAGCATTATGACTTCAACAGTAATCTGGATAACACTTTCCTTGCAATAAGGACTTCTATTTTTTTTTTTTTTTTGCACAAGTTCAGCTGAAGCTGCCCATGTGTCTGGCACCACATTCAAACTGTAGCCTCCGAAGAGTGACACCATGCTTTGCCAAGTCAGCCCAGTCTAGCCCAGAGAAAGGATTTTAACCACTGTTTTACATTAAATCTATCTTTCTGTTGCTCTAACAAAGTAAGTGGCATTGAATAAGGAAGCTCCTCAATATGTGTCCAAACAACTGAATTACTCCTTGCACCAGTGCACTTAGATTTAAATGGTGAAGTATCTCAAAATAATATTCTACAAATTGTTTATATGGTGTGTAGGCATATATTGAATTTAGTAGTTAGGAATAGCATACTATAGAACACAGAGTGAAAGGAAAAAAGATTAAGATCAGTGTTATACACTGTTAGTTCTACATTTTTCTAAGTTCCTTGTAGAAAGTAAGGACATAGTTTCCTCTTCTTTCTATTTTTTCCCCCAATAACCACTTTTAATATTAAACTAAAAAGCAAACTTTTCAGATACTTTTTGAAAGCTTATTCCAAACCAACCTTATTAAAGTGACTTAAAGCATTTCAACTGATGGGATGTTTTCTTTGGAAGAACAAACCTACAAGGCATAAAACATGGCTTTTTTGTTTGTTTGTTTTAATTACATCATTAAGTTACATGTGAATGGATTGCACAGAGATATCATGCTGAATAGAATTAGATTTCAGGATTTTGTTTTGAAAATATTTCATGCATCCTTTTTTGACATGATTTGAAGAAAGTTTACTCAAGATACCAAAATTCTTTGTCTCCGGAAAGGATGAGCACAAGACTCTGATGAAAATATTCAAACAGAAGCCAAACAATGCCACACAGGGAATAAAAACACTGAACCATAGACTATTTTAAATCATGGTGTCTTTGCACTACAATTTCAACAGTGATTTGGGTAAGAATTGCTTTATAGTAAGGACTTACATTTTTTTTCTTCACAAGTTCAGCAGAAGCTACATGTGTGCCTGCCACCACATTCAAACTATAGCCTAAGAAGCACAGTGGCGTCATGCTAGTCGAGGTCTGTCCAGTCACCACTAAATTAGGCTAATTGAAGTGAAAATGGTAAAAACTTTGTCAGTGACAAGGACAGTGGGACAGAGTGCACCTTCAGCAAGTTCGCCGACAACACCAAGCTGTGTGATACCATCGACATGCTGGAGTGAAGGGATGTCATCCAGAAGGACCTTGACAGGCTGGAGAAGTGGGCATGTGCAAACTTTGTGAAGTTCATCCAGTCCAATGGCAAGGTCCTGGGGCAATCCCAGGCACAAATACAGGCTGGGTGGAGAACGGATTGCAAGCAGCACTGAGAAGAAGAACTTGGGTGTGATGGTGGACAAGAAGTTCAGTATAAGCTGACAATGTGCACTTGCAGCCCAGAAAGCCAACCGTATCCCGGGCTGCATGAAAAGAAGCATGGCCAGCAGGTCAAGGGAGGTGATTCTCCCCACCTACTCTGCTCTCATGAGACCCCATCTGGAGTACCGCATCCAACTGTGGAACACTCAACATAAGAATAACGTGGACCTGTTGGGGAGAGTCCAGAGGAGGGCTATTAAGATGATGAGAGGGCTCAGCACCTCTCCTGTGAGGACAGGCTGAGAGAGGTGGGGCTGTTCAGCCTGGAGAAGAGGAGGCTCCGGGGAGACCTGATAGCAGTCTTCCAGTACCTCAAGGGGGCTTATAAAAAAGATGGGGACAAACTGTTTGGCAGGGTTTTTGTGACAAGACAAGGTATAGCAGTTTTAAAATAGAAGGAAGCAGATTCAGATTTGATATAAGGAAAAAAATGGTTTACAGTGAGAGTGGTGAAACACTGGAACAGGCTGCCCAGAGGGGTGATGGATGCCCCATCCCTGAAAGTTTTCAAAGCCAGGCTGGATGAGGCTCTGAGTAACCTGATCTAGTTGGAGATGTCCCTTCTCCTTGTAGAGGGGTTGGACTAGATGACCTTTAAAGGTCCCTTCCAACTCAAACTGTTCTATGATTCTGTGATTCTGTGAACATTCTATGTGATCATATTCTGAGCACTTTACCTTATATAAACTGAAAACCTACATCTCAACCACTGATTATCTGCGAGTATGTTATTTACTGCTTTTTCTTGGTCACAGTGTAGCATTGGAAGATTTATATTCCCTAAAATCTGTAATTTTCAAGTAAGTTAATTCTCACCCAAACTTGTAAGAACAGTGAAACAACCAGAAACAGTTGCCTCAGGTAGTAAAGTTACATAGTTACATCTATGTTGATTAAAGATAGGAGAAATAATCCAATATTATTGCTAATTTTTGTTATTTTATTGCGCATGGGAAGACTTTTGCTGTCAAAAATCACATAGGCTTCGTTTAACATTCATAGTAGGAATGCAAGGCTAGAACTGACATGATTTATGACCCTATATTACAGCTCAAAGTCATGCAGATCCCCCAGAGCAGGATGAATCTTCAGGTCATCAAATCACCAACTTCCTGACTACTTGAAATTATGAAAGCAAGAACAGTTATCTGACCTAAAGCATTACAGTGTTTCCTGCTCTTCCTCCATAGAGATGATAAGTGGGAGAAAAAATAAAAGTCATCAATCTCTGATCATCGTTTGGCCTTCTGCAGCCCTGTCTCTGAATGTATTTTGCTTTTGAAAGGTCCTGCAGTCATTTAGTGTACTACTATTTTATTGTAAACATGAATATATTGAATTTATTTTTAAAAAAAGCACTCAACATCACAACTAAAATAAAGCACTAGAGAAGTTCTTTCATTTCAGAAAATTAAGGTGAAATCTTCTAGAGCTCAGTTAATAAGCATTCACAGGTAACTACATTAACATTGAAGACTAAGGAATCTTGGATGCATTAAATACAACTATACGGAGAAAGATTGACTTTATTGACTGGTTATTAATTTTTCTTTCTTAGGATTACACTTCAAAACCAAGTGTGTGATCAATACAGTACTTCCAAAACATATCAGCACTTTCATTTAAATATCAAAACATAATGTGCTGATAAAATCCCTCTGAAGAAGGTAATACTATTTTTCTAAATAATTATAGCTGTTTCTCAGCTGAATAGTAAGCATGGCTCATCTTAGTTTGTTTAAGTAAATACGGGACATGTCAATACATGATGCAGTTTACCACAGCGTAAGTGGCTACAAGTCCCATATTAACTATTCAAAATATCTATTTGTCCTGGTTTTGGCTGGCATGGAGGTAGTTTTCCTCTCTGAGATGTTCTGGATTTTGTATGTGAAGAATGTTGATAAACACATTGGTGTTATAAGCTGTTGCTAAAGAGGCCAAGGACACTGTCCATCTTCCCAGGTTTTGTGAATGTGCAAGTACAGGAAGCTGTGAGGGATATAGCCTGTACAGTTGACTCAAACTGGCCAAAGGAAGAATTCCATGCCACAAATATCAAGCTCAGTATTTAAGTGGGGGTGGGCTGGTGAGCTGTCTCGCTTTTCTCTCGCTGGTCAGAATCATGCCAAGATCACTTTCAGTATTTTCTTCATTCCACGATTGCTCCTTGGGACAGGCTGCATCAGTCATCAAGTCGTTGAGTAGTGAGAAACTGTGCATCATTCATTTTTTGGGGGTTTTTAAAAAATTATTGCTATTGTTATTCCTATTATTATTATTATTATCATTTTTATAGATATAGAAAAATCACCTTTTCCTTTGCTATCCTAGTAAACTGCCTTTATTTCAAGCCATGAGTTTGCTTTTCTTCCCGGTTCTCCCCCCTGACCTCTAGGGAGGGGGAGGGGGAATGAGCAGCTGTGTAGTACTCGATTGCTGAGTAGGGTTAAACCACGACACTAGTAGAAAGCCAAGTGATAATGGAGATACTTCGCTAGTTACAAAACCCATTTTCACTCCTAGCTATTGATTTTGGTTTAAATTCTTCTGAAGTTGTTAGAGTTTGGGTGGGGTTTTTTAATATTTCTAGGACAACATTACAAATAATTTCCTCTTTTCAGAAAGTTCAAAATGCAAATTATTTTATTACAAGAAATAAGAAAACCATGCTTAATTTTGAGGAATTTCACAGTTTTCAGACACAAAATAAATTTGGTGCTGGCATATGGCTTATCTTATCTAGACTTACTATGTTGCATTACACTTACTTCAATACAGATTTGAGGCCTCTTTTTATTTTCTTAGTATGGAAAAAATGTGACATTTAAAAAAAAAAGAAGGTCCTGGTAGTTCTAAGAGGTTGCATAGACTGTAAGATATCAAACATTTGAATAAAGAGAGATTATAAATCTTCACATAAAATTAACCAAAGCTGAAGCACTACCATAAGAATAAATAATCAAATTTACTGAATGCTAGAAGAAATCTAAGGGTGGCAGTGGTAAGAAAGCAAAATTTTACAGTTTTTTATATTAAATGAAGTAAATTATTTCATGTATCAATTAATTAGGTCCACAGTAATGTACTGTGGAAAAGAGATAATTCTATAATTAATGCCAACAATAAGAAAATCTGCTAATAACAGCATGTAGAAAAACCTTAATTTTAGACCTTTTTTTTTGCATTATAATATAGGTAAAGCTCAGATAAAATTTAATTTAAAAGGTAAAAAATAAGTTCAGTAGATGGCAGAGAAATCCTAGACAATTATGTGCTTGTTAAATAAAGCAGTATCTGTCACCAAGGTAATCTGCAGTAATCTGTCACCAACCTGGTGTCTTCAGAAAATGCAAAGAATACATTTAACTGATGCTGGAAAATCTATTCACTGGGTTATCTCCCTCTCAGTCATTGTCTCAGTCCTTTACTCATACCTCTTGTTTTTCAACAACATGCAAATCAAGATGTCACTTTAAAATCTTTTGTACAGTTAGTTTTAGTCTGTGTACTAACCTGGAATAATGACTGACTGGAAAGGGATAGAGTTCATTTTTATTCTTTGTAATTACTTCTATTTTACAATTAATCCAAGATGTATGATTTCTGTATATGTATTCAACACGGGAATCAAATTTTTGTTTTGTGTAGATGAGTGTGAACATTCATAGGTTCTACTTATTTCTAGAAAAACTTATTTCTAGACCTGGTTGAGATAAGGCAGAAAAAAAGGCAGTGTAAACTGGCATCAGACAAAGGGTAAACCCTAAGTTTTCCTTCTTTTCCCTTTATTTCAAAGATCAGGGGTAAATGAAAGAGAACAGTCAAGTTTTAAACTCTCACAAAGAGGACAACTATCCTACAAGTCTCTTCATGCAAGCAAATGGACCAAGAAGGAGTTTTCAGAACCAATTGTAATTTGGTAAGCTACCAGATCAAAATGATAAGATCTACCAAGAAATGCATGAATGACAGTGGAAATTCCAAACCATCATCCAGCATTAGAAAGAAGGAAAAGAACTTTGATACTTTAAGTCGTATTTTGCTCTGTAGCATTAGCGTTGTCACAAACATTGATTCAAAAGCATCAGAAAGATTTAAATAGTTTTTGCAATTTCCATTATGTTTCATTTTCCTTTAGTTAGACACAGGTTAAATCTACTGCTGATTCTATGGATTATAACTTTGAATATATTAAATCAATAGAAGATTAACAGATAAATATTGAGTTGCTTTTGGAAGCAAAATGTGTTGGTATTCAGTTGGAGATATAATTGCTTTATTATAAAAACCTGATTATTTTTTTCACAGAAAACAAGTCTAATATTTGTATTATAATTAAATGGGATTTGTAAACTTCATAAATAGGTAGCAATTCATTGTGAAAAATTTAATGGAAATTTTTATTATTACTAATTTTCCCCTAAGATTTACTGAAAGACTACTCTACTCAACCATACACAATTTAATGGCATCAGTTGTTCATTGGTGATTTGTTTTTAACTGATATTATGAGATACTTTTCAAGTGTTTAATTCTGAAGAAAGGCCATTTAAAGTTTGATTTCAAAATAAAAGTTGCTATAAATATACTTTACAGAACTTTGTAACAAAGTTAGCAAGTGTTTCCAAGGGCAATAATATCATTAATTACCTCTAGTTTTGTAAAGACTAAAAATAGTAGTTTATCATCCATTAATAATTTCTATTGTTTCTTGGTAAATCTAATTTTGTCTTTTTAAGGGTCTCAGCATTTAGAAAGTGAATGGAGGACAAAATTGTTCTTCCTTTTCCTGAGGAACTTATGTAGGATTGTTTCATTAGTTAAGAGCTCTGAGGAAAACTTACAGAAGTTTCGGGGGTTTTTTTTAACCTTGAAAATTTGACTTGAAGTCAAATCACAACACAGTCACTCTTAAAATTCACAGTATTCTTGGAAGCATTCTCTTTTGAACACAGTTTGCTGTCAGAAAAAAAAAAAGATACTCCAGAAGTCCAGATGACCACCTTATGAAGGAGTGATTTGAAGTATAAAATGGAAAGTAGAATACTTTAAAAACGCTACACTTACAGTAATAAATGAAATGTGCCTGTAATATTGTCAGTGTGGAGGACATTCAGCAACAAAAGTCTGGGAGAATGAAGAACTGCCCACTGTAGCAGAAGAGCAGGTTCAGCAACATCTAAGAAACCTGAAGGTGCACATGTCCATGGGACCCAATGAGATGCATCCACGAGTCCTGAGGGAACTGGTGGACAAAGCTGCCAAGCTGCTGGCCATCGTATTTGAGATGTTGTGGCAGGCTGCTGAGGTTCCTGATGACTGGAAGAGGGGTAACATAACCTCCATTTTTAAAAAGGGGAATAAGGAAGACCCGGGAAACTACAGGTCGGTCAGCCTCACCTCTGTGCCTGGCAAGGTCATGGAGCAGATTCCCCTGGAAACCATGCTAAGGCACATAGAAAGCAAAGAGGTGATTGGTGACAGCCAACATGGCTTCACCAAGGGCAGATCATGCCTGACTAATTTGGTGGCCTTCTATGATGGGGTTACAGGATCAGTGGAAAAGGGATGAGCAACTGATGTAATCTACCTGGACTTCTGCAAAGCATTTGACACTATCCTGCATGACATCCTTCTCTCTAAACTCAAGACACACGAGTTTGACAGGTGGACCACTCGGTGAATAAGGAATTGGCTGGATGGCCACACTCAGAGAGTGGTGGTCAACGGCCTGATGTCCAGGTGGAGACTGATGACGAGTGATGTTCCTCAGGGGTCCATATTGGGCCCAGCCCTGTCCAACATCTCTGTCAGTAACATGGTTAGTGGGATAGAGTGCACCCTCAGCAAATTCACCAGCAACACCAAGCTGTGTGGTGCAGTCAGCATGCGTGAAGGAAGGGATGCAATCCACAGGGACCTTGACAAGCTGGAGAGGTGGGCCCGTGCCAACCTCATGAAGTTCAACCAGGCCAAGTGCAACGTCCTGCATCTGGGTCATGGCAATCCCAGGCACAAATACAGGCTGGGTGGAGAATGGATTGCAAGCAGCACTGAGAAGAAGGACTTGGGTGTGATGGTGGACGAGAAATTCAACATGAGCCGGCAATGTGTGCTTGCATCCCAGAAAGCCAACCACATCCTGGGCTGCATGAAAAGAAGCATGGCCAGCAGGCCGAGGGAGGTGATTCTCCCCCTCTGCTCTCTCAAGAGACCCCACCTGGTGTACTGTGTTCAGCTCTGAAGACCACAATGCAAGAAAAAATGTGGACCTGTTGGGGAGAGTCCAGAGGAGGGCCACAAAGATGATCAGGGGGCTGAAACACCTCTCCTACAGGGACAGGCTGATAGAGTTGGTGCTGTTCAGCCTGGAGAAGAGAAGGCTCTGGGAAGACCTTACAGTGGCCTTCCATTACCTAAAGGAGGCCTGTAAGAAAGATGGGGAAAAACTCTTCATCAGGGCTTGTTGCAATAGGAGGAGCAACGGTTTTAAAATAGAGGGAAGCAGATTCAGATTAGACATTAAGAAAAACATTTCTTAAATGAGGGTGGTAGAACACTGGAACAGGTTGCCCAGAGAGGTGGTTGATGCCCCATCCCTGAAAACACTCAAGGTTATGTTGGACAGGGCTCTGAGCAACCTGATCTTGTTGGAGAGGTCCCTTCTCCTTGGAGAGTGGTTGGGCTAGATGACCTTTACAAGTTCCTTCCAACTCAAACTATTTTACAATTCTATGTTGCTAAACTCTCCCAGCAATCCAAACAGCGTGGCCATAGCCAAACTTCTGACAACTGCTAATTCATGTAGTCTACTTGGGAATGAATGCTGGAGGACAAAGAGACCCTAGACTTGCTTATGATCATCCTTACAATTTCTAGCAATCTGGACAACCAAGTCTCACTGCTGAAACACTCCCCAGTTGGCACATAAGTATAGTCATAGCATGTAGTTTTTAGTTCTAATACCTAGACTTCTTCTTGAGCTCCAATTAGATCACGCAGAGTTAGCACAAATATTTCAATGTTACTTCATAGTTTTGTCATGTATCAGGTTACAATACTCCTATTTCTGATTTTTTTTTTCTGTTTACTATACCTGAAATTTAGAAAATTTACATATATAATATTTATTAATTACACTATTTAAATAAATTTCTAGATTTCAAATATATATATTTATTTAACTCATATTTCTTAACTATTTTGTCAATAAGCCACTTGACTGAAAAATATTTCTTGGAAATGTGGAGATAAGGTACATATGAACTCCGGCTCTTGTAGGCAACTCCAGACCCTGTATACTTAACGTAGGAATAACTACAAATCTAGGGAATTAGAGTTACCTTGGAAAAGATGTAGTTATACAAGTACTTACTGCTATTCACATGCAAGATCATTACAAAAAGCAAACAAATTTAATATAAATGTAATTTCGTAAAAAAGTCATGTTTCCATAAAACAACTAAGCAATTTTTTTTTCAATGGAAATAATGAAATCTTCTTGGCAGGTTAGTATTTTATTTGATGTTTAATAAATACCATATTACATGAAAAAAGTTAACATGATCATAAGATAGGATGATTCTTGTGTGACAACTATTCATCCAAATCCTGTTTGACTGAACTGCATTGTTCTGCACATGTCAAGAAGGATTTATTAGATTTTAAAAACTGAAGAAAGAAATGGGAATATTTCTCTCTCTGGGCAATTGACCTTTTTTCCATCTTGACTGCGGATGGAAGGTTTGTATGATAGAATCATAGAATCATAGAATGGTTAGGGTTGGAAGGGACCTTCAAAGGTCATCTAGTCCAACCCCCCTGCAAGGAGCAGGGACATCCCTGACTACATCAGGTTGCTCAGAGCCTCATCCAGACTGGCCTTGAACGCTTCCAGAGATGGGGCCTCCACCACCTTTCTGGGCAAACCTGTTCCAGTGTTCTATAACCCGCATCGTAAAAAATTTTTTCCTAATTTCTAATCTAAATCTACCCCCCTCTATTTTAAAACCATTACCTCTCGTCCTATCGCAACAGGCCCTACTAAACAGCCTCTCCTCATCTTTCTTGTAGGCCCCCTTGAGGTACTGGAAGACCGCTATCAGGTCTTCCCAGAGCCTCCTCTTCTGCAGGCTGAACAGCCCCAACTCTCTCAGCCTGTCCTCATAAGAGAGGTGATCCAGCCCTTTTATCATCTCTGTGGCCCTCCTCTGGACCTTCTCCAACTGGCCCATGTCCTTCTTGTGTTGGGGGCTCCAGAACTGGACACAGTACTCCAGGTGGGGTCTCACCAGGGCAGAGTAGAGGGGGAGAATCACCTCCCTTG
This sequence comes from Chlamydotis macqueenii, assembly GCF_036417535.1. Classification (NCBI taxonomy): domain Eukaryota; kingdom Metazoa; phylum Chordata; class Aves; order Otidiformes; family Otididae; genus Chlamydotis; species Chlamydotis macqueenii. Next base: position 45,125,020 of record NC_141593.1, read on the forward strand.
ACCTGCTGGCCACCCTCCTCTTGATGCAGCCCAGGATGCGGTTGGCCTTCTGGGCCGCAAGGGCGCATTGCCTGCTCATGTTAAGCTTCTCATCTACCAGCACTCCCCAGTCCTTCTCCTCAGGGCTGCTCTCAATCCATTCCCTGCCAAGCCTGTATTTGTGCCTGGGATTGCCATGACCCAGATGCAGGACCTTGCACTTGGCCTGGCTGAACTTCATGAGGTTGGCACAGGCCCACCTCTCCAGGCTGTCAAGGTCCCTCTGGATGGCATCCCTCCCTTCCAGCGAGTCGACGGCACCACGCAACTTGGTGTCGTCGGTGAACTTGCTGAGGGTGCACTCTATCCCACTGTCCATGTCGCCAACAAAGATGTTGAACAGGGCCGGGCCCAGCACAGACCCCTGAGGGACGCCACTCGTGACCGGTCTCCACTTGGACATCGAGCTGTTGACCACCACTCTCTGAGTGCGGCCATCCAGCCAACTCCTTATCTTCTGAGTGGTCCGTCCATCAAACCCATGTCTCTCTAGTTTAGAGAGAAGGATGTCATGCAGGACAGTGTCAAAAGCTTTGCACAAGTCCAGGTAGATGATGTCTGTTGCTCGTCCCTTGTCCACCAATGCCATCACCCCGTCATAGAAGGCCACCAAATTGGTCAGGCACGATCTGCCCTTGGTGAAGCCATGTTGGCTGTCACCAACCACCTCCTTGCTCTCCATGGGCCTTAGCATGGTTTCCAGGAGAATCTGCTCCATGACCTTGCCAGGCACAGAGGTGAGGCTGACTGGCCTGTAGGTACCTGGGTCTTCCTTATTCCCCTTTTTAAAAATTGGGGTTATGTTCCCTCTCTTCCAGTCATCGGGGACCTCACCAGACCGCCACGATTTCTCAAATATGATGGCCAGTGGCTTGGCAACTTCATCCGCCAGTTCCCTCAGGACCCGCGGATGGATCTCATCAGGACCCATGGACTTGTGCACCTTCAGGTTCCTCAGATGATCCCGAACCTGCTCTTTGAGTACAATGGGCAGTTCTTCATTCTCGCAGTCCCTGCTTGCATCTTCTACGGCTTGGGCGGTGGGACAGGAACTCTTGTCGGTGAAGACTGAGGCAAAAAAGTCATTGAGAACCTCAGCCTTCTCCATGTCCTGGGTGACCAGGACACCAGTTCCCTTCTGGAGGGGGCCTACATTTACCCTGGACTTTCTTTTGTCCCCTACGTACCTATAAAAGCTCTTCCTGTTACATTTTATATCCCTGGCCAGATTCAGTTCTGCCAGGGCTTTGGCCTTCCTTACCTTATCCCTGGCCACTCGCGCAGCCTCTCTGTAGTCCTCCCAGGCTACCTGTCCCCACTTCCACCCTCTATAGGATTCCTTTTTCACTTTCAGTTGGTCCAGGAGATCCTTGCTCATCCACGCCGGCCTCCTGGCCTTTTTGCCCGACTTGTTTTTCATTGGGATGCACTTCTGCTGAGCTTGGAGGAGGTGCTCCTTGAATATGGACCAACTTTCCTGCACCCCTCTTCCCTCCAGGGCCGCCTCCCATGGCACTTTGCCCATCAGGTCCCTGAAGAGGCCAAAGTCTGCCTTCCTGAAATCTAGGGCAGAGAGCTTGCCGTGTATTTTCCTTGCTGCCCCGTGGATCTTGAACTCCACCATGTCATGGTCGCTGCAGCCAAGGCTGTCCTTCAGTTTCACATCCCCGACCAGTCCCTCCCTGTTGGTGAGCACAAGGTCGAGCATGGCACCCCTCCTTGTCGGCTCCTCTATCGCCTGCAGGAGGAAGTTGTCATCCACGCATTCCAGGAACCTCCTGGACTGCCTGTGCCCTGCCGTGTTGTCTCTCCAACAGATGTCAGGGTGGTTGAAGTCCCCCATGAGGACCAGGGCCTGTGACCGTGAGGCTGCTCCTATCTGCCTATAGAGCACTTCATCCGCTCTATCCTCCTGGCCAGGCGGCCTGTAACACACCCCTACTGTGACGTCCCCTGTCCGTCCCCATCCTCTAATCTTGACCCATAAGTCCTCTGTCAGCTCCTCTTCCATTCCCAGGCAGAGCTCCACACACTCCAGCCGGTTGCTGACGTAGAGAGCGACACCCCCTCCTCGTCTCCCCTTCCTGTCTTTTCTAAAAAGCCTATACCCCTCCATGTTGACGCTCCAGTCATATGTGTCATCCCACCACGTCTCCGTGTTGCCAATGAGGTCGTAGCCGTGCTCGTGTGCAAGCATCTCCAGCTCTTCCTGTTTATTCCCCATGCTGCGTGCATTGGTATAGAGACACTTCAGCTTGGCCCCCGACAAAGCCGACTTGCTGGCTGGAGTGACAGGGGTGCTATTGCACCGCAGTTTAGGTTCATTTGCACTTATCTGTGATCCCTCCTCAGCTTCTGGACCCTCGGTGCTGGCACTGGCGCCATGCTGACTGCAGCGGGCTGAACTGTGCTCCCCCTCCCCCAGCAACACTAGTTTAAAGCCCTCCGGACGAGCCTGGCAAGTCTTTGTCCAAGCACACTCTTCCCCCTCTTGGTTAGGTGCACACCCTCCGCCCCTAGCAGCCCGGGCTTCTCAAAGCACGCCCCGTGATATAGATACCCAAAGCCCTGGCTGTAGCACCACTCCCTGAGCCACGAGTTAACCTGCCAGATACGTCTGGCCCTTTCAGGCCCCTGCCCTTCGACCGGGAGGATTGCCAAGAAGACCACCTGCGCCCCAGAGCCTTTGACTGTTGAACCCAGAGCCCTGAAATCCCTTTTGATGTTTTTTAGACTGCTGCCAGCTGTGTCGCTGGCCCCCACATGAAGCACCAGCAGTGGATAATAGTCTGTGGGCCATATGAGGCTAGGTAGCACCTTCTACTCAGCTCTATTACAATTATATATACCAGTGAGAACATGTTTTCCCTGTCACCTTCAGAGGTGGAAAAAAAAATAATAGGGAAAAACATAGTACCTGCTAGGGGGGAAAAAAAAAAAAAGAAAAAAAATGCTCAGTGATTAATCCTGTTTTAGTAGTAAACCTGAGGCTCTCAGATGGAGATGGTGCACGGTTGTGTTCAGGAAAATAGAAATTATCTTTGCTCATTTCATAATATTTCTAAGATTCTCCTTTACAGCAATTCCAGAATATTTACAGGAAAAATAAGTAACAGCAAATAAGAGAAACATTGCAGACTTATATTTATTTACCTACTCTGAAGCAGAATCAGTCAGGAAGATTTCTGCCCTTCTTCTTATTTGGTTTACTATTCATGAAATTTGCTCTAGATAGACATATTTCAGAATGCCAGATGCAGGATGCTTCTTTTCTGCACCTAGACTTGCAAAAGAAGTTTATTCTTTTCATGCTGTTCTGGTGCAACACATACACCAAAACTGAAAAAAAAAAATTATATCTATCCACTCAGTTCACAAAAACCTTTACTATGCTATCTGGGTGTGTCAAATCTTCAAGATATTTACCTTCAGACAAATTCTGAGACATATCAGATAGTTTAAATGAAGCCAAGAAAAGGCTTAGCTTCTGTTTCCCAAGCATTGCAACTGGACACTTACCTTCTCCCTGTACATACAAGAATTTAAAAGATGTAGATGAAGAAAGAAGCATACATTTTAACATGGTTCTCAAAAAAAAAAAAAAAAAGGCATAGCAGTTATACAACTACATATATACCATGTATATTACTATTTTCATCTCCTCTTCTTTCTGCTGTCCACTCTATTTCCTAGTTTCAAGAAAATTTCAAGAACAGGAGATGTTCTAAAGATAACAATGTTCCTAAAAACTTTGCGATCAAAAGGGAAAGGGATTTTACTAGTGTCCTACCTTCTGGCAAGGCTGCCAGATGGACTTTCATTTTGTAAGACAGCAGATAATCTACACAATCAACTGCCAGTAATCACAAACTGTGCGAAATATTTACAATGGAGATCTACATGTCTTGTAGAGGGCTGGAGCACCTCTCCTATGAGGACAGGCTAAGAGAGTTGGGGCTGTTCAGCCTGGAGAAGAGGAGGCTCCGGGGAGACCTTAGAGCGATCTTGCAGTACCTAAAGGGGACTTATAGAAAAGATGAGGAGAAACTCTTCAGCAGGGCCTGTTGTGATAGGACAAGGGGTAATGGTTTTAAAATAGAGGGAAGCAGATTCAGACTGGATATAAGGAAAAAATTGTTTATACTGAGGGTGGTGGAACACTGGAACAGGTTGCCCAGAGAGGTGGTGGATGCCCCATCCCTGAAAGTGTTCAAAGCCAGGCCAGATGGGGCTCTGAGCAACCTGATCTAGTTGAAGGTGTCCCTGCTCGTTGCAGCGGGGTTGGGCTAGATGACCTTTGAAGGTCCCTTCCAACACTAACTATTCTATGATTCTATGATTCTATATATATTACTAAGAAATAGAAAGGTGGCTTCTTTAGTGCTGGCACTTTCTTTTTCCTCCTCAGACAGAAACAAAATTAATTAATTCATGCAGTGTATTTCACATGCAGTGAACTGGTAGTTCAATTCCACCAACTGTTTCTTATTCCAGCTCCATTTATTAGTCTCAAACACATATATTTTTTTACAGGCAGGATGAAACCCCAGTATGACTTATATCCACATGCACACTTCCTCAGCCTTTGAAGAGTTAAAGAATTTTGTCAGCTGCTCCCAAGCTCTTCCCCTTACAGAAAACCTTATTGATAGGATTGTAATAATGTAATTACAATCATCTCTGATATTACTATAATTTTTTTCCTTTCTATTATTAATTCTTATCAGTTTGGGGTTTTAATGTGAAAAAGAAATAAAGTTTAAAAAAGTAGAAAGAAAATACATTTTTTTCTCCACTATGGTAAAGCATATACCCATACACACACGTGCGCACACACACATGAAATCAGTGTGTGTGGTGACTGAAGGAATGTACTGACGGTGTCTTAAATAATAATGGGAAAAATCAAGGCTGTAGAAGGCTATATCAAGATTGAGAGCTTTCAAAAAGCTCAAGTTTAGACTGTCTATAAATAAGTTTTATACATTTCATTTCACGGAGTCCTAAGAACCTTGGCCTTTAGCAGGAGAGTTCATGGTGAGCCTGCCAGGAAATTAAAAAAAAAATCAAAAATAATACTCAGAAAAATAAAATATGAAAAGCAGAGATACACATGGGAAGTGGATAATTAACCCTTTATTTCCCAGTATTCTTTAGTACTAGTCAATACTTAGTGCACTCTGCTGAAACTCAGTCTACTGCAGGTCAAAATTATTTTTTTCTGAGTTTTAGCATTTTAAAGTAGAAGTAAAAATACTACTTTTTCTCCTCGCAAAAATCTCAAAAATTAAGAGTCTGAAAGTTGGTAAAACCCTAAATCAATTACACAGTATCATTAAACTTGCTTTCTTTCTTCCTTTATTTTTTCTCAGGGTTGGGAAGACACTGGGTTTCTATGGAATATTAATATTTTCCTTTATGTAAATTGAAACAAATGAAACAAAATGAACCAATGAAACAAAACCCTAAGTCAGGTAGAGAAAGAGCCACCCTGTCTATATTGTGAAAGTAATAGAAGATAAATAGGAAGGAAACAGTATCTCAGGATAGTTACCTTACAGGACTGAGTGCCATAAAAGACACACATTTTAATATAATCCACTGGCAATTCTTTTTTAGTTTAATTCAATGAGGTACTATTATACTACTCATATTGTTGTTTAATGTAATTGTTAACTAAAAGTTATTTCAATTTACGTAATAAAAGTACCCTAAAAATTGGGAAGGAGCCAAAGTAATTTCCATAAAACAATCATTACATTTAGCTGCTTGTATTTATTCAAAATTATGGGCCATTACTGTTATAACGAAACATAATTTCATCATTTTCATTTAAGTTTACAGATACTGGAAGGGTACAAAAATGGATCGCTCCAAACAAACATAGTATTTTCCCCTATTTCATTTAGAGAAATGTCTACATACTACTATCGTAATTACTTACAGCTATTAATGTATGTTATGTCAAGATATAAAAACACAGATACTTACAGACAATCAAATTTCACACTTGATGTTTCCATGTAACATTTTAAAAAAAGGTGATTGACTGAGTAGCATAGGTCAATAACTTTTACAACAAAATCAAGAATGTTAAAAAAAACCTCTAGTCAGGAACTAGGAAGGGAGAGATATTTTTAATTACTAAATATATACATATTACTAAATATATATAAAAATATACTACAAAACTAAAATATTTCTATTGTGCATAATATATTTAGGAGATCAGACAGAACTCACTGCTATGTTACATTTGTTTTGGTGTGGTGAGTGTCTTCACTTTTATGAGATGTTTTTATTAAATTAAAAACATTTGCAGCAGCTCAGGTACGTTAATTGATTTAATCATCTTAAGAAAACAGGAAAAAGAAAAATAGTACAAAATTAAATTTAATTTTTCTCTCATAATGTAATAAAAAGCAAATATAAGATTAAGTTTATAAAAAGTATTTTAGAAGCAATAATTCAAGAAACATTTCCAAAGTTAAACATTACTTAAACATTTATCAGCCGTTACCACTCATATTTTATGATGTAATTTAAAAATTAATTCTGAGTATGTTTATCTTTTAATACCCATGATTCTGAAAGTCAGTAGATTTAACAATTATAGTATGCCTATGTTCATTTATGAGACATTCTTTCTGTAACACACATCTCATTTCTTCTTGAAGTATGAAAACATTGCATTTTAAATGTGACATTTCTTTGCTCCTCCTCAGCATGGTGTTAGCTACTAAGCTATGTAACAATCTCTATCAAAATGTTTCAGAAGTGCAACTGATGACCAAAGGGACAGAGACAGGATGGATAATGTGAATAAATTAAAAAAAAACAAAACCGCTGTGGATTAAAACACCCTAGCTCTGTTCACCTGTATACCTGAATTCTGAAAACTTGACCAAAGATACTATAGATCCAGAAACAAGTACTATAAAATAATCTATCAGGAAGAATTGGTAGTGAATAATTGGACAATACTCTGTGTAGTTGTCCTGGTTCTGGCCAGGATAGAGTTAATATTTACCTGAGCTGGGTGGAGAACTGAAGCTGGTAGCCCCTATGGCTGGGATAGTTAACTAATTAGCTAACAGCTGGGGTTAATTTACCCAAATTAGCCAAAGGGCTATTCCATCCCATCTGACATCATGCTCAGTATGTAAGTGAGGAGGGTGCTGAAGGGAGGCCCCCTGCTACTTGGAAGAGACTGGATGTGGAGATCTGTTGTGAGCTATGGTACTGTATTTGTGTTCCATCACTGTCTTGTTTTCTTCTGTCATTACTGTTACATTTACTTTTTGTTCAATCTCAACCCACGTGTTTGGTTTTTTTCCTGGTTTTCTTTTGTTTGTCAAATCTCCTCCTATTCTATCGGAGAGTGGGGGGAGTGAGAGAGAGACTGCGTAGTCTGGTCCCCGTTGGGGCTGAACTACGACAGTAGTATAAATACAAAATGGAGGAAGCAAGGAAGGTAGAAGGTGTGCAAAGCAGGCAGTAAAAATCTGTAAATCTGACTTCAAAAATATGTGATACTTTAGAATAATTTTGAAAGGAAAGAATATTTAAGGAAATGGAAGCAAATGGAAAACTAGATCAAATAGAACAAAAGATATCTAATGTAGATCATGTCAAAGTAATCTATGGTTTTCTATGACAGGCAATTTTTAGATAGAAAAGCAGTGGCTGATTTTATCTATCGTTGCATAGGAAATTGCTAGTTATTCACGACTAGATGAGAAAAGAAGCTGCATACTACATAAGGACAGGAAATTGTAAGGGGAGATATTGAAAAGGGGAGATTCAAACCACACAAGAATTAGCAGTCTAAGAAGCAAGGTATTCCTTCATTCTATTAAAATAATGAAACAAAAAATAGAGATATGTTTATGAATTCATCTCCTGGTAAAATTAGGAAGTGTCATCAATACAGAGCAGGATCAAGATATCATAGCAAAGAACTAGATGATGACAGAGTAACAGAAATAGAATGAAATCCAGCAACAGAAAGTACAAGGTCATGTGCTTGACAGGAAATACAAGAATTTCAGCTAAAGTCAGAAGCTCATTAGATAGACATGACTGAAGTGTATTAGTCAGTCCTAAGATGACATAAAATTACCTACTAGTATGAACAACTGTAAAAAAAGCAAGTGGATGCTTAAAATTTATCACATTCTCTTGCTGTCTCAACATGAAGGATTACAAATCCACATGCCAGCCTCAAAAAATATGGATATAAACAATTCACTGTATGCCAGCGTTAGTGGGTAGTATCTCATCCACAACCCTCAATCATTTGGACAGACAAGAAAGAAACAAAGAGCAGAAAATAAATAATGATTTTGTACACGCTGGATTAGGAGACTTAAAGGAAAAAGTTCCTTTTTCAGGGGTCCTTTTCACATTTTAAATCACACATTCAAAAGGGAGAATAAAGTACTGGGATAGAAAACAAAATTCAACATTACTGATTGTTTTTTCTCAGATGACTGATAGAATTCTATTGAACTAAGAACATACTACAAAGCAATAAAATATACTGATGAAGTCAAGCATCATCATAGAAAACAGAAAATATGGAATTTAAAAAATGGATCTTTTAATGAAAATCAACAGCTTAAATTTTGCAAGTGCACTGTGATCTACTGAGGGACACTGGATGAGTATATAGATAATCAGCCTGAAGGCTTCCTGCTTTATTTAGATTGCTACCACTATCATATTTCTGTGGGTAAAACATAAACAAAGCTAATCAGGTTGCCTATCTGAAACAGTGAAAAATACAGGTAATGCACAAGGATTCTCCATTTCCACTTATTCTTGGAGTACAATATTGCAAAATTATGATGAGATCTATCAAAGACAGAAAAACAGGAAAAATCTCTTTATTACACTTCCCTCATTTTGTAGTAGAACTCAAATACTGTCTAAAAGTAATATTCCAAAAGAATCTTCATAAATACCACATTTTTAGAATTGTTTTAAAAGAATTAATAAGCCCTTTGAGGCATAATTTAATTTTCAATTTACTTGCAGAACAAATCTTGCAGTCTGATAACTCATTTTTTTTCAATAAAAAAGATTGGACTTTGAGATAAATTTGCCTTCGTAGTTATGAGAACAAACCACAAATCTGACTTTTTTAGCTAAATTACCACACCTCTTATCAGTATGTCGATTTTTTAGTAGAATGAAATTTTTGTATCAGCTCCTACTGTTTTGTTTACTCCAGTTATAAATAGAAGGATCATTTTAGACTGCAGACTATAAAAACATAATCATTTGGCAAACACCGAAACCTCAAAGGCACAGCAGATAGCAAAAGTATGGGCTCCTTTTTCTGAAAAGTATACATTGTTTGATAGAATTCATTCATTTTTCTCTTGACTCTCGCTTCTCAAGTCTTTCTTCATCCTTTTCAGTGAGACCACTCTTTGCATGCTGAAGGAGACGAAATCCCTTCTCAGACACTTCTATTTAGAACAACCTCCATTGCCATACATGGTTGTATGTACCACTGCAAAGGCAAAAGGTTTGTGCTTTGCTGTATGCCTTATCTTACTGGCCTGCTTAAAGAAATGTGATTGACCTTTAGAAAAAACAAACTGAATGATCTCTTAACATAGCATGGTACCTAGAAAAACACTACATTTCATTATTCCTTAATGAATTTAGCCAGTACTAAAATAAAGCTCATTTTGTCATTCCAACGAATGCTCTTGCCCTAATTAGTGACATATTATATATCCATTTTCTCTCCAAGACAGTGCCTAACATTAGTATCAGGCCATTTATTTCTTGCTGTTAGATCAATAACTTAAATTGATATCAGGGGGTAGGCAGGGTGGTGAGGAAAGCAGCTGTATTTTGGAGATTTTGACTGAATGTGGTACTATCAAAGACATAAATGCTAAGATGAGGTTTTGAAATCAATGGACTCTTGAAGCTGTGCCGTATGGTCAAAAAATAACTGTATAGTTTCACTTGCTATTGTGGCACACACAGTAGAACTGTAATCCACACAACCCAACTTCACAAGGAACTCTCTGCTGAGGCAAAGACACTGCAAATGCACAGAGGAAGGGAACCGGTTTTGCTACATGTACCACATTGTATTTGCACTATCAGGAATGTCCAATCACTTTCTCTAAAACTTAAAGGTAGACCTGAGATGCGATTTATAGAACGGAGCTACCATGGTTTTTTGAAAGCTCATAGTCAATGTGAAAAACTTTAAGACAAGACATAACCCAAAGTTCATAACTCTATGGTATCTAGTTTTGTTACAATTATACCAAAATGTAACTAAACTGGAAGAAATAGACAGAATGTTGTATTCTTTTTAAAAGCAGAAACACTATATGTGTTGTAAAGCACATATCCACCAAAACACATTTAAAAACATCTGTGTTGGCACAGCTTTGCTAGCTTCTGTAAACTCCTACCTACAGAGGACATGTCGTTGCAGCATATTCTATAACCTGCCTTGCTCAGAAAACCTCACAAAGATCAATCAGGAATTATCTCCATCTGGACTCCTGCTGGACCTTGTAAATGGAATCCACCAATCTCATAAAAGAATACCAATTGTCACTAGAAGTCTTAATGAAAATCAGCGCTTTTCTACCTATCATGATTGTTTTTCTCCTCTTTTGACATAAACCAGTGTTTTCACTAAAAAAAAAAAAAAAAGGCTCCGTTCAATGGTGTGACACAAAAGAACCAAGAAATGGTCAGAATTGCTACTAATGAGAGAAAAAGAGGCATTAAAAAGAAGTTTTCTGCCACTTGGAAATGCATCACTTCTGTCCTGGTTTTATTTAGTGAAGGGGGCTATGGTGGCAGGTTCTGTAAGAAGGTGCTAGAAGTTGTTTCCCCTTTGTCCAGGGAACTCAGACGGGCCTAGGGTGGACCCACCACTGGCCAGAGCTGAGCCAATTGGTAGCAGAACATTCCATGATAACGCCTCTGTGATAACATATTTAAGAAGGGGAAAAACAGAAAAAAAAAAAAATATGAAGAAGCTGAGCAGTGGCAGAGAGGGGGAAGCATGAGCCTTGTGGGCTGTCACCCTCTGGCCTCCCACCAGGCAGACATCTGGGCCCGACAGCCCAGCCCGGACGAGAGAAGTGAAGAAAGGAGATGTGAAGACAACCTGAGAGGCGTCTGCCTGAGCCGACTGTGAAGAATTTCTTATGAGAGGAATGGCTGCAGATGCCAAGGTGTCGTGGTTTTGTTAGTGAGGGGGGGCCTAAGGTGGTAGCTTCTGTAGGAAACTGCTAGAAGTCGCTCCCCTTTGTTCAGTGGACTTGGCCAGGCCTAGGGCGGACCCACTGCTGGCCAAGGCCGAGCCAATTGGTAGCAGAATGTCTCGTGATAACGCCTCTGCGATAACGTATTTAAGAATGGGAAAACAGAAAAAAAAAGAGAGAAGATGTGAAGAAGCTGAGCGGGGGCAGAGGCACAGAGGGGGAGGCGCAGGCCTCATGGGCCTTGCAGGCCTCACCCTCTGGCCTCTCGCCAGGCAGCCGACTGGGCCCGACTCGGTCCAGCCCGGCTGCAAGAAGTGGAGAGGAGATGAGAAGTGAATAAGATGTAAAAAAAGATCCTGAGAGACATCTACCAGCGTGTTGTGAGGAACGGCTGCAGACGCCAAGGTCAGTGAAGAAGGAGGGGGAGGAGTAATGCGGCTCCTGGCCAAGATTCCCCTGCAGCCTGTGGTGACGACCATGGTGGAGCAGGTTGTCCCCCTGCAGCCCATGGAGGTCCACGGAGGAGCAGAGATCCACTTGGAGCCCGTGAAAGACCCCGTACCGGGGGAGGTGGATGCCTGAAGGCAGCTGTGGCCTGTGGAGGGCCCGCTGGGACAGCTGTTCTAGAGGGACTGCACCCATGGAAGAGATGACCTACGCTGGAGCAGTTCCACGAAGGACTGTGGCCCGTGGGAGGGACCCCACGATGGAGCAGGGGAGGAATGTGAGGAGTTCTTCCCCCAACCATGGAGCAGAGGCGTAACACAACGTATGATGAACTGACTGCAACGCCCATTCCCTCTTCCTCCCTCCGAGCCGCTTGGGGGGCGGGGGAGAAGGTAGTAGAGATAATGTTAAGCTTGGGAAGAGGGAGGGGTGGATGGAGGTTATCTTCTCTGTCTCATTATTCTGCTATTTGTAGTAATAAATGGTTTTCCCCAAGTCGAGTCTGTTTTGCCCGTGATGGTAACTTTAACGATTTCTCCCTGTCCTTACCTCAAACGTCGAGCCGTTTTTCTTATATTTTCTCTCCCTGTTCTCTCGGAGGGTGGGGGGAATTAGAGAGAGACTGCGTAGTCTGGTCCTGATCAGGCCTGAACTACGACACAAGGTCAGTGAAGAAGGAGGGGGAGGAGTAATGCTGCTCCCGGCAGATTCCCCTGCAGCCCCTGGTGCAGCCCATGGTGAAACAGGCTGTCATGGAGGGCCACGGAGGAGCAAAGATCCACCTGCAGTCCGTGGAGGACCCCACGCCAGGGCAGGCGGATGCCTGAAGAAGGCTGTGGCCCGTGGAGGGCCTGCGCTGGGGCAGCTGTTCCAAAAGGACTGCACTCCGTGGAAAAATGACCCACATTAGAGTAGTTCACGAAGGACTGTAGGCTGTGGCAGGGACTCCATCCTGGAACAGGGGATGTATGTGAGAAGTTCTTCCCTCTAGGAGGAAGGAGCAGCATAAAGCGATGTGTGATGAACTGACTATAACCCCTATTCTATCTTCCTCTGTTCTGTGCCATTCGGGAGGGGGAAGGAAGTAGAGATAATGTTAAGCCCAGGAAGAGGGAGGGGTGGGGGGAAGTTGTCTTGTTCTCTTTCTCATTATCCTCCTTTAGTTTTACTATTACGCAAAACTCCACTCCCCAGGTCGAGTCTGTTTCGCCCGTAACAGTAACTTTAAGGATCTCTCCCTACCCTTACCTCAAACCTCGAGCCTTTTTTCTTATATTATCTCTCCCTATTCTCTTGGAGTGCAGGGGGAAGGAGAAAGAGACTGTGTGCTTGGTCCCGAGCGGGGCTAAACTACAATAACTTCTTATGCATGGGAGCTCAACACACGGTAGCTGTGAATAGGGCATCCAAAACCCTCCCTGAAAATGTTTGTGTAGGATGTTCTGCATTTGTATTTTCTCTCAATGTGTATCAGAACTAACTTTAAAACTTAAATAAGAAGAACAAAAACAGATCTTTTCCTTATCACCCTTAGGCAGAATAAACTGCTTGTGTCCTGTATTAAATTCACATATGCAATTACTATGAATACCAATAGGAAAACCATGTAAAAACTGAGCTCAAAATAGAGGTCAAAGAGAGCTCTGCAGTGTGAAGGACGTTAAAAGATGCAAACGTGCTAAATATTTTTATTGAAATTAATTTTAAAATCATTATTATTTAAAAAATCACAACCTCCCCAAAGTCATTTTTCACATCTAGATTTGCAAGCACACAGTTACAAGTGGAATCTTGCCAGGCTAAAGAATTCTTCAATATTATGTATAGAAATATTATTAAGTTTGACTCATGAGAATTAAATGATAAACAGTTATTTCTTCATTGTGTTTTGGGGGTTTCTTTTCCCAGATTCAGAGCAATAAGGACAGAAGTCAACTGATACTACAACCAATTCTCAAATCAAAAATAAAAAAATAGATAAGATGCAGAAACAGTCTAAGACTCAAAACAAGGTGAAAATCAGGCAATATATTTAAACAATCTTGCTGTTTTACAGGTGCTGACATCAGCTAGGTCCCTGCTGAAGCCCTTCATTTGACAGTCAGGACTGGAAGCCTGGAATGGGACCCACATTAAAATCCTTGAGAGCTGCATGGAGATTGTTCATGTCTTCACTAAGATAACTCATTAAATGATTTTATTCTCTCTTCCACAATTACAAACATTAGATCTTAAAAAAAAAAAAAATACTTGGAAAGCTTTCATTTTGTGCAATTGTTTGAATATTGGAGTTTCACAGAATGTGTACAATACCAAAAGACAGCATAAAAACTACCCAAGCTAGGAACAGTGTACGTGCAAAAAGTGTTGACATGCACAAACAACCTTTGCGAGTAAACCCATTTCCTAGCACAGGAAATGATGTGTTACACATGGGCTATGAGCAGTACACACTTTAAATGACTATTAGGCTCTTCCCTTTCGCATGAGCTGTTGCTTCAAATATTCAAATACATGCAAGACTTCCAAGCTGGCAGTATCTATCTCCATCTACTCATATCACTATGAAAACTCCACATTTCTCAGTAACAGTAAGAAATAGTAAAGAGCAGAGTATCCAAGGACAGTCTTGGCAGCTAAATCATGCATCAGAAATAGATATAATTCCAACTCTTGGAAAACTTGCCAGGAAAAATAATGTGGCCACAGTAAAAAGAAACAATCTGGCATCTGAATTTCTGATGCCTGAGAAAGGGAATCGAGAGAGTCTATAAAATAGTGTTACTGACAGAGCACTGGATCTGCAAACCTTTGTTTTGATTAACCATGTAGCATCATTTCATCACACAGGAAACTTCGCCCTTGAAAAAAATGATAAAACTGAGTCAATTAAAAACCAAACCAAACAAAAAAAAAAAATCCCAATACTGAATGTGTTGTTTCTATGAACATTTTCTGCACATTAAGAAAGTGTAAATATTTCTAGATAAATTAATGAGTTTTCAAGTCCTTTATTGGACCAGACATCATTCATTAAATTTTCTTTTGAAAACATAGCAGACTAAGCCATGAGTATCTGTGTTTTGCCCATGTTCACACTCTAGACCTTCAACAGCAGTGTTGTATGTCAGTGTGCTGGGAATTCTATTTTAACACACGAACCAGAAAATCAAACTTCTCAACTGTAACTAAAAAAAAAAAAACAGTATCTAAAAAGCTACACAAGTACAAAAGTAGTGGAGGGGAAATTCAAATTGTAACTGCTCAGCAGCGGTAAATTTGTGTCTGAGAAATTATCTGGCATGGAGAGCAAGAAGGCCTAACTACTGAAGAGGTTAAACAGGCTGGGAACAAGAATGCTAGTGACAGAATGACTCCTTGTTGTCTTGTAGCCACCCTGGAATACCAGCAATCCCTCAGGAGCCATCTTTGGGCAGCAGAGCTGGGTCTAGGGATGGACCCAAGGGCGGGCTGAAGGGCATCATGCAACCATTCACAGGATTGGTGCAGGGGCAAGTGTATATAACGCATCTGCTCATAAGGCATCTTTGCAGACTCCTTTTAGAACCACTTCTCGCAATAGGATTCTGCTTGATGTATTGTTCATGAATTATTTTTTAAAAATCTGTTTAAGCACAAACACATTTAATTTGCCTCAAGAGTTACAATAAAAATTCCCCAAAGTAGTTCAACCAGTAGAAGAACACCACTTACTATTTTAAAGAATGTTTGATTTTCTTCTGAGTTTTGCAGTTTGGCTTTGAAAATAAAATCTCTGTTCAGTCTGAAGGAATAACACAATTCCTCCTTCATTACAAAGTCCACATTCTAATACAGATAGTGCTCTGTGATCCAGCATATGATTTCTTCTTTCAGTAATGACAATGATTAATTGTGGGAAAAAAAATGACAATTAATTATTTGATTAGAAGAAATTGAAGTGGGTCATGATACTGCCTTTCAAATATTTTTACGTAGACATTAAAGGATACTATAAAATAGACCACTATTTATGTTCTAAGTGAGTAACACACTGAGTGCTTACCATCCACTGCCATTTACCACTGATTTACCTGGTCATGTTTTATGAGAGACTACTTTTTAAAACATTCAGTATTTCACACTGTTCAACTCTGAAAAAGGATTTTGTATTAAACAGTACCTGATTTTCTGACTGAAATGCATTATGCAAGCGTGGTTTTAGCATGATTTTATCAGTGGGTTTCCAAAGTCAGAGGAACTCCTTCACCACCACTTTCTCCTACACATACCTGTCTACTGGCAAGTGGCAAGGTAGGAAGATAAGGATCACAGGAATATTTCAAAATCTTCATGAGTCTGGGTCTTCCATGTTTAAGATTACTTTGTGTTACATTTATCCAACTTGAATGACTGAGAAAAGGAGATATATCCAACTTGGGATGTTGCTTTCCAAATGTACTTCTACATTAATTAAAGCCACAAAAATAACACAAGTAATCAAATATATATGGAATCAGTAAACTATAACACCTCTGCTACCATCAAAAAACAATACAGATGTGAAAGATGAATCTCTCATAAAAAAAAAATAATGTGCTAACAAAGGGTTAGAGCATTCCACAAGACACAGATACAAATAACTATAAAAGCAAATATGTAAATATGAACGTCATATTCAGCATTTCCTAAGTAAGCCATTGCGATCCATCATACTATCAGCTTTCTGATACTAGTTCACTGGTAGATTTTTGAATCATGCCTTTCAATCTATAATGTTCAAGTACCATGCACAGAAATTTGACATAATTTGATTCCATTCAACATAGATTCTCAGCACCTGTGGCAGTATTTTAGAAACACATCCACTGAGACATTACAAAAATATATTAGAAACATCAAAACAGAAACTATCCTCTTCAGTACCTCCACCACACATACACACTTTACTAGAGGTCAGAGAACAGAGAATTCTACTACTACTTCTCAATCTATCCTTACCTAGAACATCTACAGAGAACACAATACATCTACATTGCCGCCCTTCCCAGGAAACAAAATGTTGTCAAATTTCTAAGTAGTCGCTGCAGAGATAGAAGGAGAAGGAGAAATCTTTGCCACAGAGATTTTTTTCCCCCCTCTCCTTGAAAACATGATAAGATGGTGAAAAAAAAAAAAAGCTTGCTTTCTACTGCAGTATCCTAAGGATAACCACAAATCCATCCCTTACCTATAGCTCAAAATTTGGGGCAGTCTGCCTGGATATCTACTTCTTGCCTACAGCAAGCTAGCAAATAGATGTAGACATTTTGCAAAGCGTTCAAAAGTAACAACTCTTGATTGCAGATGGCACAAAAACATGCATATTGGTACTTGTGCATCAGTCATCCTTTTCCCCAGCCTCTGTCTCTTAAATGCTTTGTTTTCCTGTCCAGGGAGAATGAATCAGAACACAGTAAAGCACACTTGTACAGCATAAGAATGATCTCCGAGATAATCACAGCTCACAAAAGTCACAAGTTTACAGTTGAGTACAGACGAGCTTTTCTGAGCCCTCGGGGAGGAAAGAGAAAAAAAAAGATAAAGAAGTCATCATGCCCCGAAGCAAATTAGGAATAGATGAAGAGAAGATGGTAAAAAGTGATCTTCTGAAAAAGAAACATACATTTCCTAACATATCTTAAAGGTTTCTTCAGGAGAGTGCTATAGTTACCTTTAACCTGGCACCTGTGCCTAGGATACCTGAGAGTTTACACTTACTGCTGTATGTACTGTAAGTTTCATTCTGCTGAAAAAAAAGTACATTGGTAGTCTCTTACAGTAACAGTGGGGCTGTCAAATCCAAACAAAGGTTTGGTAGCTGATTCATCTATCTTTAAATTCCTTCAGTATTTCATTTTACTATTTACTTAGTGAAGTCAGAATAACATTTTTCCAGCATTGTGCCATGAGCAAAACCCTGTCACAGTCTTCTTCTTGAGCCAGGCTCACCACTGTCATCCAGACCTTCCAAAAGCAGATTAGGAAATGAGAACACAAACCACTGTGGCTCTGCTTCTCCAATTTTACAGGGAAAGAAACATCATTAGTGACATACATTTACATTTACAGATATGTTTTATGTAAGAGTAAACATGCTAAAATCCCGGGTGAGTATTTGCAAACAAGTTTTATGGTGATCCCTCATTTTTCCAAGAGATCCGTTCTCAGTCTTAACTACTGGAGGACATGTCTACTGTGTGGAAAAGTAGACTCTGAGACAGACTTTGCTTGAGGGCCGAAATGTAATCACTGCAGGGCACAGTGGAGCTCCAGCATGTTGGCTTCGTGAAACTGAAAAACTGCCCTACAAATTCCACATTCAGGCTGATAAAACTAAGTTACTGCAACACACTTTGTCAACACTGCAACCTCCAGTGTGCTCCACTGCATTCAGATACTCCTGAAAGTATTAAGTTCTGAGGGGATCTTTCACTCTTGAAAATTAAAATCAATCATCTTGACGGTTTTAAAAAAAATGTTACCATTGTCTCAGAAAAACAGAGCACTAATTTTTCACTGCAGGCTCATGAATTCCCTAACCAGAGGAACGAGCTAAAATTCTAAATGTCTTTTTCATCTCACATTTATTTTTTGTCAAGTGGGACAAATGAGTAATTCTTGTTTGTTACACAGTCTTGTATCTGAGCCCTCCAAATAAGGCAAAATGAAGAGACGGGTACATAGAAAGGAAATAAAGAAACGAGTTATATTAAAAATATGCAGCATATCACTGTTGAATGAATATTCAACTCACGCTTTCTAAAGCTTTTATTCAATATTTATTTAGGCAAAGCTCCTGTTGATTTCCCTAGGAGCTTTGGTTGAATAAGGACATGGAGATGGAGTGTTGTTTTTCATTGATTTACAAAAAAAAAAAATCTCAGTTACCAAAGATTGTGGGTTTTTTCCAAAACAAAAAAAAAAGAATGGCAAGTCTTACCATGATTACAAAACTATTGCAAACTAGACTGCTGCATAATAGACAGGCATCCTGTCATTGATCGGGAAAAGAAGTTACAATGAGAGTTACAGCCCATGAAAAGGCTTCCTATCCTGTATAACAGTCAGTCTATAACCATCATCAGCTGCTGGATAGTAAAAAGGCTTGAAAGTCAACATAAAAATACCAAGACACTTTTATCTGTTATATTACTGCTTTATGAAAAGAAATCCTGTCGTATTCTGCTGATTTTGTTCATAATATAATCTCTGTTCACTCTAGAAGCAAAAAAAAAAAAAAAAGAAAAAAACCCCAACATGTTTTGACAAGACTGGGGTTAAAATGTAGATTAATCATAGTTCGTTGAAGGAGTGGGAAAATAAGACTGTCTCAGGCGGACAGAACATGTAATTCCAGCTTATTTAAATTAATGAAATTTTTACTTTACCAGAACATTGCATATGGTCAAAATACCTGTGTATATCATCTTTTCAGGAGTGAAAGATGCTCTCACTGGTAGGACATTTCCAGCTCCTCACTTAGTCCCTATATTTTGCCTAAGACTATCAATAGCAGCAGCCTTAACTCTTGGAAAATCAAGGAAAATCCACCTACCCAAACACAGACAAGGGAGACTCTGAACACCAATGCCTCTACAAGGCAGTCAGTATGGCTTGCTATCCTTTTCTATAACATTCATTTACAGTAGGATATTCTGATGGAACTGGAACCATCTCATGTAAATTTTGATGTCTACAAAGCCTACAGCTGTCCTAGTTATCTAGACTCACATTCATAATAATTGATGAGACAAATGGCACTTCTACCCTACAAATCGCCTTATACAAGGTAAGTAACTTTGCATGTGATTTCTTCCTTCCATCTTCTACGTGACTTCTTCCTGTAAGAACTATTTTGGTCTCTCATATGACTAAAAAGGGACTTAGCTAACTCAGAAGCAAACAGGCAAGTTTCAGATTTTTAATTTTAGACAGATAGATAAGTCCCAATTTTCCTGTCTCTGCAAAAGCCCACAGATTTCATAATGTATCTCAAAAGTAAGGTATATTTGCTAATAAGTGAAGCAGTGAAAATTCAGGAAAAATCTCTTTTCTGCAGCTCCTATATAGTTATTTCTAATCCAAAATGTCATCTAGCTTCAAATTAGTATTTTCTTATTAATATTGCATGGCAGTAAACATCACATGATCTCCACCATAATTTGTAATTCTGAAGAAAAAAAAAAAACTTGCCCATCTCCTTGCAACTGTCACATAATTACCAAACATCCATGTTGGGCATATCCAGTCTAATGTAACAGAGGATACAGCACAATACTGCAGGTGAATTAAACAAAAGTGACTCAGGCTTCCTACACGCAACTCAGCCTATCTACAGAATCAATTTTATAGTGCATGTTACTCACTGAACATCTTACTCTTGCTGTCTTGTTCAAAACCTGTGCTGTAGTCCTTCTCTAGTAACAACTTACTCTGTTTGCTCTCCTAGGTTGTTTC
The DNA here is from genome assembly GCF_036417535.1 of Chlamydotis macqueenii. NCBI lineage: Eukaryota > Metazoa > Chordata > Aves > Otidiformes > Otididae > Chlamydotis > Chlamydotis macqueenii. The sequence continues at coordinate 45,145,239 of NC_141593.1, forward strand.
TTAGGTTATATGCCATCTGAGTGGTAATAATTTTTGTATCTTGTTTAACTGCATAGTTTACAAGATTCTTTTTTTGCTCTTTAGAATTTTTTTTCAAGGTGTATTTTCAAAATAACTCTGAACAGGTCAACCAGATACAGCTTGGGATTTTTGGCGAAAAATTTTAAATGTAATTGGGAAAAAAAAAAAGTAAATATCATATTTTTAGGAACAACTGAGATTTTGAAAAATACTTTCTATTTAGATATAAAAGTAGACAGATAAATGCCTGAAAAAGATCTTATTCAGCTACTTGATTAATAAAGAATGATATTAAGTGACAAGAATAAATTCAAATATTCCAACATGTTGTTTCTAATCTAATTTTCTCTCAAGACCATATATGTAAATATGTTAATTGTTAAAAGATTGTTATAGAAAGAAACAGGCACTCCAACAGCAAGGAACAAGTAATAGCTTATTCTTGAGCACAACCAAATAACGAGATCTACTTAATAAATAAGTAATTAGACCCACTGCCCAGCTGGACAGACTTCTTAACCATATTTTTTCTCTATCCTTTGAGATTCAAAACCCTAAAGGTAGTTTTCTTCACTAGTCTATTAACTGAGTACGGTATTTAAATAATAATTCTGTAGTTACTAATTTTAATCTACTTAAAATGTCAGAAGTTTCCTGGTTTTCAATCACTTTTCAAATTGCTGCACTGAAAATACTTATTAAGTAAAATACAAACAGTATCATTTTTACCTCCCAGTCCACACTACAATTTGCTTATTAAAAAAATAGCATAGCAATTTGTAATAAACAGTGAAAACTGTCTTCTGAAAAGCAAAATAATTGGACATCAACCCTCCACTTCATTTCAAATATTTAATTCAACGTTACTGGCATAGGCATTAACTGATGAAAGGCGACCTATAGAGTCTTCCTTTGACAAATATTAGTCTGTAATGTTATATTTGCACATACATAAAACACAAACAACAGGCAAGTAGGTATGATCAAATAGATAAGTATAAAACATCCTAGAGTTAAAATTTCTGTTAACCACAATTGGTTAAACACTAGCATTAAAGTTACATCATTTTTTATTAAAAAAAATAAAGCAAAACTATTTTCATCATAACAACATACTGTATGTCCTATACATACTACGTTATTTTTAAGTTCAGAAGGACAGCTTTTGTAATAATGACATTTATGTAATACATGCTAGCATACTGAGACACACATACCTCTTTTTCAAATTTTATCTAGAAGTCATGCAGAAGTCCTGTCTGCCAAAGCTACAAAAAGTCGTTTATATTCGAGACCTAATCAATCAATCCACCAGAACGCTTAACCTTAGTCATATTTAACAGTGCAAAAACCAAGCAGAAACTTGTAAGATCAGTGTTATTATTTTTTTTTGTTTTTCCGTCCCTCTTCATAGAATAACTGAAAATTTAGAGGGAAGAGCAAATTTTAACTTTTCACTTACGAATCCTCTTAAACAAAGTTAATGTGTACTTCTGGAGTCATTGACATGACTGATTTTAGTATTTAGTATTTCTTTACCATTCTTAATAAATTGTCTGGTGTGTTCTGGGAAGTAGAGCCCTTTAAATTAGTGATGGATCTCCCTGCCCTCACCTCCATTATCACCTTGTTAGTTGACTAACTAGGAAGTTAGTTACTAACTAGGAATAGGAATAACATTCTTTGTTAGTTAGTTTCTAACAAGGAATATAGATACTAAAGTACTGAGAAGAAGTTGTAACTTTCCCACAAAACAGACCTCTAATACTGTGCAATACTGTACATAAAATTCTCAAACTTGCACCAAAGCACGGAGTCATTTTGGGGGAAAAGAAAATAAAGATTTGAAAGATGTAATGTTTCTCGAGCATTCAAGTGTTCTTTGATTTGCCTGTTTGGGGTGGGAAGGCAGTGGAGGTGAGAAGGGATAGGGGAGGAATTTGACGTATTTTTTTTCCAGCTAAACTTGTTAGAAGCTATGAAATTGTCATTGTTGAAGTTCTTAAGAAGATTAATCAGTAGCAATAACACTGGCAAATATACCATACGAAATATATTACACTAGGACAAACTATTTGTCGTTTTCTACTGCAGCAGAGAAGCATCCAGAAAAAAACACTGAGCTTGAGCATTGTACTTCATATACAATGATAGAAATGTACATGATTTTGCGAGACATAGGTAACTGGAATCTACAACACCTTAGCTAAAGTTTGTCTTTTCTGTGAATGAACATAAATGTTCATAGATGCTTATTATCTACTTATTACATAAGAAAGAAAGCAGAATGGCCATGAATGCAAAATTATCAAGATGTGAAGAAGTTCGCAGTTACTCTAGAATTACTGACTGGTACTAACTGAAAACCAGTAGATCCTAAAACATAATGCAAATGTTATTACTAGCATGGACAACATGCTTTACCTATAATGTACTGCACTTTCTTTTTATGTTTGATTCTATCCTGCTTCGAGAATGTTATTACTTGTCCGTCACTATCTATCAAACATGACTAAATTTTCTCCACCCGTCCTGCTGACTGAGGCCAGGGACAAATACGTTCATGGGAATCTGAAAGCCTAGAGCACTGGGGTGCAAATTCTTGGTTACATTTAGTGCAATCAATCCAAGTCTTTTCTGTGAATTCTCAACCTTGAAAGTCTGAAATAAATTTTGGTAGATTTTTCCATTGGTATAGTTTTAGATTGGACGTGGATACAAGCCTTTGATGTTACTGTACTAAAACCATGTAAAATAATACTAGATACGTGTCTAATATTTTATTATTGTAAGTAATTGTTCAGAAATGGCCTGATCTCTGATGGGTCTCCATTGCTATCTCAGAGCAGAGATAGATAATAATAAACAGAAGATAAATATTAATGAGGCTAAAAGAAAATTAAGGACGTTTCTACTTTCCTCTCCCCTACAGTTTACATTAACCACAAACTACAGATAAAAGAATCACATTTTAATTTAAATTGTTTGTGATAAATGGCATTTTAGTGTATTTTAATGTGATTCCATAAAGCTGTCAAATAGTCTACAGAACTGTTTGGTACCGATGATTAACATCAGAACGAACTTATTCTCTAAATTAAGATACAATATTTTCTTTGTAGCAAGTAATCTCTTCCCTCGGGATAATTCTTGCACAACGACTTGCATCTGATAATATAAAGTATGTGATAACTCAGTCCTCTATTTGAAAACTTCAGCATCATTAACTGTCACTGTCTTTCAGCTTTAGAGTAGATCTTCTATTGTAGCATTAGCAAGAAGTCCCTGATATTTAATAACAATAACAACAATAATAATGATAATAACCTTTTCTGTGTTTATAAAAATTATTATCATTACAGTAGAAGTATGAAAATCTGTAGTGATAAAAGCTGCTGTAAAACTGGAGAGTCTTAAGAAAAAGAACTAAGTACAAAGAGGTAAGATTTTAAATGGAAAGTCCTTAATTTGTTCTCTTTGTTTCCATTGACTGTCAAAATTAACCTTAATAATTTTTAGTCACAGTTGAGTTGATGTGTGTAGAGGGTTTAATTATGTTTTGTGCAACACTTCAGTTTTAGAGAGTTTAGAAAAAAAAAGTACTGCACCTATTGGAGCACCAATTTCTGGCAAGTTCTCAAGGGCTAATTTAGTAACTTGATGATTTATAGCTGTAGAGACAGTTCCCAATAAAATAAAAATGTTTCTGAGCTCTAGTGAAAAACCTTACAGGAGTACTTGATTTAAACTTCCATTTAAAACTCCAAACCTGACCTTACACAGTTACTTACTCAGGGCTTGTGCAGTTCAAATTTCTTGCAGCTGCTTTGGAAGTGGAATTCTTTGGGAGGAAGAAAGCACAGAAAAGCACGAAATACCAGTACTACAAAACTTTTATAAGATTTGAGTTCCCAGACACAGTTATTACCTCTCTTGGTTGGAAGTGTTAGGGTAAATTTTCAGCTAAATAAAATCAATCAAACAAACAAAAAGCCGCAAAATAAAAACGCAGGAATAAACTTTCATGTTCTAGAGGATAGGGTCTGTCACCTTCAGCTAACTTAAACATTTCAAAATTATTTCACTCAGAAGAGGAATACTGTGATGTCTTTAAAACAGAAATAATTCTGAACACATCAATTTTTGATCTGAAAAATTTTCTTTACACAACTGACTTAGTAACATCAGCATTGACACTTCAAGGTGAAGTGTAAAGGTCTTTACTTTGGTCTTTTCTTAATGGCAGCTGGTCTGAAGGAGAAAGCAAAACTTAGGTATTCAGTATCTGATATTAAGGAAAGAATTATAAAATTAAAAGGAGAAAAATATATTAATTTACAGGAAGAACTAAAAAGCCATCCAATTTTCTTTGATGACTGGCAGCCTACTGGACAATCTAACCATCAAAATTCATGCAAGAAAACTGAACTTTTCTGGTTTTGTAAATGTATTTGAATACATTAATGACAACAGTAAAACTACCTAGTGAAAAAGACTTCAATTCCTGGTCTTCTCAAGAAGAAAGGAGTTAAATAAGTTCAAGTGAGTAGATAATGGCTGCTGTATGTATCTACTGTAATCATTAATTGTGAAAAATCTTTGTTCCTAAGGTAATTTTATGAAAACCAATGCACAAACCAAATTCATATCTTGATACTTGAGATGGAAACTATCCCTTTTAAAACAAAGTGTCCCACAGAAATGCTCATTTAATATATTTACAATATATATAAATAAATATATATATAATATAAATATATTTTTCCAGATTAGATATTGAAAAGGAATAATATGCATTAGATTGGCCAAGTTCTCTTCACATGTTAGCACTCATTAAATAATTTCATTTACTCTTCTCCCAATCAGTTTCCTTGCCTGTTGCATAGGGAGAGTTCTTACTTTTTCAGTTCAGATGAGTGTTTTGACATGCAAGTTAGGACCAATGCATAAATAAAAATACTAGCATATATGTGAAAAATCTGTTCATTCAAGTCACTCATTTGATACTGTAATTGAGTTTGGCTTGGTTTTGAGAAGTATTTGGGAAAGCCAGTAGTAAAAGTATTTCATACCTGATTTTTTTTATCCTTCATAATTCCGTACTGGGAAGAAGCTTGAGTCTTTTTCTCAAACCTTGCTTCCTAAATTGTAAGAGTGACCTCTAGTGCTTTACCGCTTTGCTGTGTGATGCAAGTCTTCTGCAATGGTTTTAATATGCCTCCCTGCAAGCGACTGATTTAGTTTTCTGCGTAGTGCCAAATGCCATTAATCTGCTATTCAATTATCATGGTCCTGTGAAAATGGATGCATTCATAAACTGTACAATGCAGAATGATGACGAGAATTAAAGCTGTGGCTGAATTGCAGCAGGGTGTTTAACAAGAGGAACTTAGTATTCATGTTTAGGGCTATACCGTGCACTTGAGTATCAAATGAGATATCATTACTGAGTGACAGCACAAGATCATTCTGCTGCTGCAGTGTGAACATGTCGCTCATGGGAGCATGTTTAGTTTACAAACCATCCATATGCAAAACCCTAGGCTGGAGACCCATCGAGCACTTCAAACTTCTCTGCCATTGCTTAAAAGCTTCCAGGGAGCTCTCCCCTGCCACTGGGCTGTAAGCTTATTCCTGAACATTCCTCCTTGCTTTGGCGTGCACTTTCTTCCCATAGAGGCATTGCTCCTGCCCTCCCCATTCCTGTGATGCACGACCAGTGCCTTAACAGGAAGGTGAGAAAGTATGCTCAGTTCAGGTTATGAGCATCTGGCATTTAGGCTACCCTTCTGCCACATGTATGCAAAATGAAATCCTTCAGCTTGCTGAAGCTGAATCAAATGGAACAAGAACAGCTCACAGCTATTATTGAATGACAAAACCCCTGAAAATTAGTTTATTGATAAGGTTTTTTCTTTGGTTTTTAGTTTAAAGATAATTAATCTAACTCAATATCGAAAAACAGACATTTTCAGGTATGTATCAAATTTGCCTCCTTAGAGGGCAGATTGTCTTTAAAGCTCTAATCACTATCTTTATTTTGCAATACCACCCTACTGGCTAACTATGAATTACTCGTTTTTAAAAAAAAAAAAAACAACTTTCTGCTGGAACTGATAGCGTTCTCTTCTTTAGTCATGTGTGAACAATACTCCCTAAGCAATCAATGCAGAGACCATGAAGTCTTGCTATCCAAATTTTTCCTTGTTACATTTGTACTGCTCTTGCACTGCACAGTAATGCTCATCAGAGTTACCTGGAGTGCCAGTTTAATTAAGGAGATGCAGATACCAGCTTTCAAAACTATGAATTGCTGAAAACCAAGCTGGTACAATAAACTATAGAAATCTGCCGGTAATTTCCACGGAGGGCACAATTCCTTGGAAAATGCTGCACTTACAAACAAAAATGAAAATGGGGCTGAACATGCATCCCTTAGTAAAATGCTGCTTTCAGGTACTTAGACTGTAAGCTTTTTAAACAATATTCTGTACAGAGATTCATGACAAAAATCTACAGAAGGATTTTAGAACATTTTTAGCCTAGCAACTTGCTGTCATGATTTCAAAGCAGTAAGCCTTTGTCTCAAACAAATATTTATTCTAAATGCAAATAAAATATCCCAGAAGTTTTGAAAACACTCTGGATTGAGTTTAAATAGTATGCAATACTTACATTTATTCCCTGCCACTGCCGTGTGCCAGTTATGAACAGACAGGAGAAACAGCAGCCTCAGGAAGATTTCAGTGACAGAATCCATGTTCACATTCACAGAGGCCCCCAAAAGAACCCGAGTCTTAGGAAACAGCTGCTCTGCACTTCAGTCCTGCTCCTGCCTCTTCTTGTCACTGCCTCTCTCCGCCTCCCTCCTCGCCGTGCTTCCCGGCGACCGGCCGCCTCAGCCAAAGGCACGCCGCATCTCCTCACGCACGCACGCCCCAGCTCCCGCCTCCCGATCCGCTTCCCCCTCTAGCAGCAGCGATCCCTGAAGAGCAGCAGCGAGAACCTCTCTTCTGTATTCCACAGAACCGCACGGGGCTCAACCGTCAGACCCCCCCAACCCTGCACCGCCCGCTGACGGAGGGAAGGCTGGCGCCCGCCGCGCGCCCTGCGTACCCCTTGTGGCGGCAGGCGGGAAGTGCGGGGCCGGGGCGACGGCGCGGGAAATGCGGGTCCGCCCGCACATGAGCGCCGGGGCGCAGCCGCTGTCTGGCGCTCGCCCTGGGCAGTCCTTAGCTGTTGTCTTTTTTCTTTCTTTTTTTTTTTTCTTTCTTTTCTTTTTTTTTTTTTTTTACCTTTTTCTTTTTTTTTACTTTTTCGGCTCAATTGCAAGTTCTGTATTTTCGAACGAATGTGTTTTGCCTGTAGTAGAGAACCTAACTCGTAAGTAAAAAGAGCGATCTGCCTTGACTTACCAAGTCATAATACCGGGTGATCGGCTGCCCCTCAGAAAAATGTCCCTGGTCAGGTTTATTACTATTAATTACTGACATTGAATAATTACAATCCTCAATCCTTAATAGTAAACACTTGTAATATAAACATAGGATTGTGCCAAGCTTTCCCAAAAAACTTTAACCCCCGAATACCCACATAAAGCACCTGTTGCTTTCCATAATTTTGCAAAGAGGAAGTGGTCTTTAAACTGTCCTAATGTTTGTACTGGTATTACATTGGGAAATAGCTTCATTTGGGAAAGGGCTTCAGAGGAGTTTTAGGTCATTATAATTAAATTGTATCCTAAAAATTTTGCAAAATAGGCTAAACTGCTGTGTATGCTAGCAATAGAAAAATTACAGTCCTCAAGTATGAGGAATAACCCACATATGAGCAAACTCCCAACGTTAATGAGGGCAAAGCGTGCAAAAAAAGGACCACATCAGTGACTCCATCTCTGCTACTTCTGGAGGGGTTCCACTGTACAGTCTTTATAATTTAGCAGAAATTACTATGATAAAGCACTACAAAAGGACATTCCTAGTTACTGTGAGGTACATAAACAGCAAGCTTAGCAATTACAAATTCAGCCCAGTGGCCTAAACATTAACTTCCTACTTCATATGGAGCTCAGAGATACCAACAGATTTTTCTATCCAAAAGGATTCTGATGTCTGTGGGTCAGACACTAGGTGGCATATTGCTGAGTTTCTTTCTTGCATGTCGCAGAGACTATGGAATTTAATACAAATTGCTATGCACCTATCTGAAAGGAGGTTGTAGCAAGGTAGGTGTTTGTCTTTTCTCCAGAGGGATGAGGTAGGACAAGATGAAACAGCCGCAAGTTCTGCCAGGGCAGACTTAAATTGGATATTAGGAAATATTTTTTTCACTGAAAGGGTTACCAAGCATTGGAACAGGCTGCCCAGGGAAGTGGTTGAGTCACCATCCCTTGGAGGTATTTAAAAGATGTGTAGATGTGGTGCTTAGGGACATAGTTTAGTGGCCTAGCTGGCGGTGTTAGGTTTACAGTTGGACTCAATGACCTTAAAGGTCTTTTCCAACCTAAATAATTCTGTGACTCTATGTAGAACTCCTCGGTGTCAGGAACAACTGTGGGACAGAGACAAAATGTGAATTAAGCCCCAGAAGCTTCTGAACATTAGTTGCTTATTTAAATCAACTTCATCAGCCCTTGAAGGATACTCTGATTCAACTAGAGAAGGAAGAGTAAGCTATGTTTTGGCTGCATACTACCTCAAACAGGCTAACTTATATTTTACAAAAATATATTCAAGGCTCAGCCAGAATATCAAAAATAGAAATGCTAAACAATAAAAAAATATTTTGAAAGATGCTTAATACAGCTTTTGGTTACTAACTTATTAAAATCGCAAATCAGCATGATTAAGCTTAAAAAGGCCTGCTTCTAAATGACCATAGTGGGCAGAAAGATTCAGAGGAAGTTAAAACAATCTGTTGTGCATTGGGTCTTCCACTCCTGCATATCAACTTTTATTTGTATGAAAAAGGCATGGAGAAAATGTATTAAAGAATATGTGGATCATAACCTGCCTTCTAGCTCTCTTAAATCTTTCCTTAAATTCTAAACTCTATTTCCAGCGTTTAGTACAACTATAGAGTAACTTATCCATAAACTGAATTTCTTTATCATATAGTTTCTTGAGTTAATATTGACCTTCTGACTAAATTAATATGAGCATTAAAATGTTCCTTATGCTGCATCTGTCTCTAAAGAATATCCCATGAGATGATCCTGGATTCTGCAGCTAGACAAAATTTTGTGTTTAAAAATAGGACAAATATCACATAAAATCTTGGCAAGGACTTTCTATGGAATGATGTTCTTTAGGATTAACTCTAAGAACCCCAGGGCTTTAGATTAGGAAGATTTATTATTCTGGTAATGTAATGCAAATTTTGTAAAAAGGCTAGTGCCATTGTGAGTAAATATTGGTCTTATAAAATAGCTTAGACTCACCAAAAAGGAACACCTGACAGAGAAAGGTCATAGGATTTTTTTTTTTTTTCTGAATTACAAGTACATATACAGATGGATATAATGTACTTTTATAATTCTGGAAAAGTCAGTCTTATTCTTACAAAAAAAAATAATATGCTGAAATGTGTACATAGATTTGGGTGTGGACGGGAAGAATTACAGAATTCTCTACAACAGTATCTATCTGGAATGTCAAGATAATAATCTTATTTATTCAGGGATGAATCTATGATATCTAGAAAGTGCATAAAATAGCATAGCTTGACTCACCCACAATATTGCAACCTTCTCTCTGCTTTTGCGTCGTAACATATCTCCCTCCTGCATCCATGAAATCTTTCTGCTCACATAATCTTACCTCCCTGTTCCAGCATCTCATTTCCCATTTCTCTTCCATACAACGTCCAGATTTGCCATTAACTTCTCAGCTTCTCTATGTGAAACTCCAACAAGTCTTTCCCATTCCTGTTTGGCTGCATAGCTTTTTTTAAAAGCCTCTTTTCCTATTGTCCTCTTTTATTTCCCTTATTCTTTCAGTGTTCTGTTTTCTTTCTAATATCTAACTCCCCCTGCATGCCAAAACCTTATTCATTTATCTCGCTTTGAAATTTAATGTTTTGTCCATTTGTTTTGATAGAGGATCTTTCCCAGTGGATATGTATATATGTCTTATTTAGAAAGACTGCAAGTTCCTCAGAACAACAATTATGTCTTGCTATAAATTCATCCTCACAGTTGAAACATCTGCAAAATTCAGTTGTGCAAAACTTGAATAATTTGATTTGGGTATTTCCAGCCTTTACAAATGAAGGACTTTGTAATGAAGTTCTTTTTTTTAGCAGACTCAAACTAATAGAAAAATAATTTGTCTTTTAAATTATTGTGACTATGACTATTTGTCTATAAAGAGGAAGCACTTTTACATTCATGCTAACCATACTCTTGGTACCACTGCAATCTGCTTATTAATTGTAAAACAATTTTAAAAGATGACAAGGACATAGGACAAATACAAGCTATAGGCTAGGGAATGTGCTTTCATCTGCCTCTAGGAGAAAGTCAATGTGACAAGAGAATTATTTTAATTTTCAGTCTGTCAGTTATTCACTATGCATTATTTAATGACAACAAATGTAATAAATTGATATTTCCTTGCAAAACACAAGAATAGGAGTAAGCCAAGTCAACAGCATCCACACTGGCTGCTGAAAATATTTGGTTTAATCCTCCCCAGTAAATTCCTCATTCCTCACTGAGTCCTCAGAAACCATCAGCCAAACTGGAAATTACTACCTTCTCCATCTCACCTTTCACTAATCCAGCTCCATCAAGCCAACATTTTCTATATGCAGCAAGCTGTGCCACTTAATCCTTATTTCAGGAGACTAGAAAGAAAGAGATACAAATTTTAAACATTTCAGTTCTTCTTATCCTATTCATTTCTATTTCCTTGCTCTCCTCATCGGCTTCATGGCCCTGGTTAACCCTCCTTCTAGTGCCACCTGCTGCAGTTTTTTTGGTATTACAGGTTCAAGTTTCTCTTTACAGCATTTAGTCACATAATGCAGCTGGAGAATGGATCTTTTTAATGCAAACTGAACTCTTTCAAGATCATGTAAAATCTGCTTCCCAGCACTATTAGCAACTCTGCAGAAAAACACTATCATAATTGTCTGCAGAGACTACAGAGAGCAGAAAAATGCACAAAGACAAATATAAACCAAAAATAAATGAACAGAGCCACGTTACGCTGAGTACACTACTAGTGACAGATGGAATATTTTTAGCCATTTGTAAGACAAAAAAAAAATTCATATCCACCTACTGCTACTATGCATATTTTTTTTTAAATCATAGATTTGTATAATAGGGATGGCATAGATTAAAAAATGCTTGTCAGAAATAAAGGCAGCATAACTACTAGTCTTAATTTTTTTTTTTTTCTAGTAGGGGTGGAATAGTACAGTTTATCTTCTGATTGCAAAGCTGCAGGTTTCCATTCAGGTTATATGAGTTAAAAAGGAAAAAAACAAAAACAAAACAAACAAACAAAAAAACCCAAAACAAACCAAAACGCAAAAAGCTGTGTCTGTATGGCACATTTTACAAATTATTGCAGCTAAATATGAATTCATTAGGGATTTAAAACCTATTTCTTTCTCAGGTGAGACACAGAACCCAGAACAGAGCAGACATGGCTCCATACATCTGCAGAAGAGTTAACTCCCTTAACACTGTTGTAAATATGACTTTGAAGGATGAGACAAGATGTGTGGCTGTACAGAGAGTTCATCTGCTTTTGCTGCCTGATCATTCAGATTTCTTACCTGAGAGCATGCAGTGAAAATCCTGGAGGTATCTTTTCTGAGTTTTTGGGAAAATTCTTCCTTTTAGCCCTTGTGAATCTTCTCATTTCACAGTCAAGAGTTTTATTCCTTCCGCAGTGAACATTCTGTGTATTGTGGCTCCCAAAACAGGGAGTCACAGTTTTAATACAGGGCACTGGAGAATAATTTAGGCATTGTTTAATAAACATTTTTAACAGGTATCACAACGTGAAGGGGGTAATTTGTGAAAGGATAACATACAAAGTAATTTGTAAAAATAAAAGAAATGAAGGGTGATGATAAAAGGAAGCAAGAAAGCAGTCTTGCAGTTGTCTATACTGAGCTACTTCAGTGGCTTTGCTCCTAAGTGGAGCGTGTCTTGAAGGACAGAATAATTAAAAATATGGAGATTGAAAGGGACAGTGATGTCATAAAACATAACATAGATTTACCAAAGGTAGATTATAGTACACTAAGTTGGTAGCTCTCTGATATTTTATTCCTTTCTAAAGGAAAGAAATATAGATTCTTGGCATTGAGTGCATATGACAGATAGTTATAATGTTTCTTTGATGGTGTAAAAGAGATGGTGTACAGCAAAGATTATGTGCAAAGAATAAGAGAGAAAGTAATGGAAGGGGCAAAATGATATCAAGGTATCACTGAAGTATAAGCCTTGCTTAATATATTCAGTGATGGCTACACTGCAAATAAAAGGAACAGGCTTGTGAGGGTGGTGGTTTGGGAGACATTTAGGAAAATACAGTCAGTGTAGGAAAGGTCTACAGTATCATAGAGAAGCACAGGATGACCTTCCTGAAGAATAAAAGTTAAACAGTATGCGATAGTAAAATATGTTGAATGTGTATTATCTAAGGCTGATAATGACGACATCAGCTGTAAGTTAGTTCTTTAGTTGGAAGCATAAGAAAATAGAGAGGTCTTAGCTGAATCAGCCAATTGTGAGTTGAATATAAGCTTCCAGAGTGATTGAATCACAAAAAAAAAAAAGAAAAAAAAAAAAGAGAGCAATAGTAACATGCACAAGGGAGGTATTTGTAGTGGGAATGCAGTATAGTAGGATATTACAGTAGAAAGGAAAGTTTCTGAGATGGGAATAGAGTGAGAGCCAAAGGACCTGACCAGAAACGAACAAAGGATCCAGAGAATCCCTCTCCCTGTTTCTGTACTGTTGTGCTAGGGTTTAAAAGCGTGGATTTGAAAATGTTCCGGGGTGGTAAAGAGCTGAGAACCCCAGATCCATGCCCTGGATTGTGACTCCAAACACCAGATGTTTTGGAAAACTTTTCAAATAATGGAATAACTTTTGCTCCTTTTCTGAAGGTGACAATTAAATCTTGGAGAAGGCTCTGGTTTGTGACTCCTGTTTGATATAGGTATGGACATTTGGCCCAGAATCAATCTGTGAAAGCTTCAACAGGAATAGTATATTACGATTATTCCCTTACTTTAGTGCTCTACACAGACTAACTTAGGTCATCATCCACTGAGTGTTCGGGTTGGTGCAATTCTCATTCATAACTAGGTTTCTCTGGGCATCAGAAAGGGAGCTTAGCTGCGTGGCTGAAATGTGGAGATTTAAGGCACCTGAAAGTCAGATGTGGAGCCGCTTGTTCTCATCATGCCCAAGGATATGGCTACACAGACCAATGCAAATAAGACTACAAAGCATCCAGCCTGGAGCTATCTTGTGTCTGTCTATTCAATGTATGAGAAATATAGTTCAGGTCTGTTAAAGAAGATATTGCCTGGTTTTCTTTGTGTATCAAGCCTAGATTTCATTGCCAAGAAAGCAGAGTCATGATACTAAGATTCCATAATGAGCCCAGATTATATTCCACTACACAAAAGACAACCCTCCTTGAAGTAGAAATATTAGGAAAGTAAACTCAAATAAGTTGATTATGTAAAATTTGTTTAAACCATACGAAAAAGCTGCAGCACTATTAGACTTTAGTTACATACAATTGTTTCATCTTCAAAATCTGTCAGCTCAGTGGAAAGCAGACAAGCATTCAGTTGCTATACAACACAAATGTAACTTACACAAGCCTAATTTCCTGAATGTTAGGAGAAAAAGCTATGTGATATGGCCTCTCTATCTTAATTTGTGTGAAATTGTTCATTTGCCAACAGAATTTGTGACTGCATTAGGATACAAATCTGGTGCTTTGTTGAAGCAATGTGTAACACAGAGATAATACCAAACAAGAAAGGCAGTAAACAGACTTGTGCAAGTTGAACAAGGTCAAAAATATGGGACTCAGCTTTTTCCAAAGTGTGAATATCTCTAAACTGAATGGGCAGGTCTCACCTGCATTGTCAGCACTTCAAGTAAGCTGCAAATAACCAATGTTTCATTGATCTGGACTACATTTTACACACCAGGGTCAGACTCTACATACTGTAGGTTAACTGTTGCTGACGTTATTCGATGCATTAGAACATACACACAGTTCTCTGAAGGGAAATGAAAATGATTTTTTTCCATTTTTTTTTCCCTTTAGATATTATTTTGCAGGCATCAGAAAAGGAAAAATCATTTTATTATTTTTGTTCTTAGTTCCCTCTTTCCTTTTTTATATCCTTATGGGGATTATATGCAAAATATCCAGCCTGAATGTGTACATTTGCTTATGTATGGTTTGATAATAAAAATATCACATGATACTACGAGCAACTAATATCCCAGTGCCTAGCTGGTAAATATGATCATGATCTCTTCAAGGAGTAGAATTTCTTTGTAGGTGTGTTCCAGGTAGGTATTCTGCCTTTATTTAATTGTGAAAGAGAGACATTGAGAAGGAGAGACATTTGGGATACGAGCAGTGACAGAAACTAGCCACCACATGAGTACTTCTCCCCATCCATATCAGGAAACAATCAAGCTCTTGCAAAGGCTGTTTCATTCTGAATGTAAAATGAGCAATTGTCTTGTATGATTCTCTTTTGTATAAAACCAAAAAGAATAAATTCTTCTTGTGCTCTTTTTTTTTTTTTTTTTGTTATTACAGATGTGACTGGACAAATTCACTCACTTGTTTAGGATGCCCTTTTTGCTGAATAGTGCATCAAGAATCCAGACCAGCTTTTGTCTGAGATTGAGGCATCCTTGGGAATTATGTATTTTCTGTTTGATCTCTAGGGAAATCTCGTGAGATACAGCATCTCAAAGTCCGCGGGTGACAAACAAGATACTAATGAATCAGAGGTGCCTAGCAGCTTTTCTCAGCCATTATTCTATCTTTTTACTACTTTTACCTTTCCCACAAGATTAACAAAAAAAAAAAAAAAAAAAAAAAGACAGTAACCAGTTGGTTTAATAGCCAGTATCACATAGTATTGTCTTGTTTGCTCTAGTGCTGAATACTTAGCCTCTGCATGTTCATCTTTCTTCCTATCCTGAAGGAAATACTTGCTTTATATACTCATGCTGTGCTGCCACTGCAGTTTGCTTAAAGCAGCATTAACTTCTGAGTCCAAACAGTAATGTTCTTTGAAGCAAGAACTAATACACGACCAGGGAATCTGCAGCAGAGCAGCCACTAAGCCTTCCACATTGCTAAGGGGATGGATGTCTTGAAGGAGTACTGCAGAGGCTAGGCATCTGTACCTTTGCACTAGGAATCAAGATTCCCTTCAGGTGCTCACTCTTGATGCAATTACAGGGAAGATTATATTCTTTAGGCCTTCCATTCTGTCATTTATCCCTCCTGAAACAGTAGATAATGCTCTGAGTTTCCCACAAATCAAGGTGTTATATTGATCTTTCTAGTGCTTTTCCCATATAAGAGAATTACTTGTCTGTAATATAACCTTGATTGAGCTGTGCGTGCCCCTGCTGATATCAGCAATACTGCTAGTGCAGTCAAAAACTAAGCAGGGTTAGGAAACATGAAGATTTTATGGAGATGTGGAAAGGACTGTAAGGGAATCCTACAGTCAGTCAGAACAATGGAGATGTCTGGACACAAATTCCCAAGATTTAAAAAAAAAACAACCACAAAACCCACAGAAAAAGAAGAGAGCAATTTTAAGTTTAATCCTAGCTTTACATCACTAGAGAGGTGATGTCTGTTGTTGCCTTCTACAGAAACTACTCAACTTTAATTAAACCAAATTGAAAGAGGTCCTATACTCCCTTTAATCCCCAGTCCTTTCTTTGTTATGGGAGCCCACACAGTGATGGCAACAAAGTGAAAGCCATCTACGCTGGTGATAAGCACTTTCTTCACCTGGAAAATTCTCACCCTTCTCCTGTAAACCCTTTAGAAACTTTAAACACACAGCCAGTGTAATACAAGTCACCATTTGTCCAGGATCTAATAAACAGAGATTATAAAAGGATGGTATTTTTCGCTTTTATAAAGTCCTTAATTAAAAAATGCTTACTGCAGACTGAATAAAATCATAGCCAGCATTGTATACTGATGGATCTGTTTATTCATTTGTCTATTGTACATGAACAGACATTATTCTCATATATGTCACATTTGATATGTTTTATAGTTGTTCTCTGCTTTTGCTTTTGCATACTTTAATAACATGGAAGAAGTAAATTAAGTATTCAGCTGGCTTTTCTGTGTTTTGAAGTGCAACTTTATCATGCACTTCCTGAATGCAAGTTATAACAAGCTTTTATTTCTTTTATAACCTATATGGGAAATAGGGACAATTAAAACTTGGAACTCTATACTGAGACAGAGTAACGAGTTCTCACTGACTTGTAACTCCATATGAATAACGCTTACTCTTTACTTTTAATTTGTACATAGAAAAGAACTATGACAACTAATGAAACCTTTATATGGATTTGGTTTAAAAATTCCCCATTACGTGGTATTTAATTAATGTATTAATTTTTACCTCAACTGATTTAAGTGCAAGAACAACAGAATATTTACACACAACAAAAACAATGCAAAATGGTCTGTCCTGTATCTGTTAACGGGAATATACTTCCACTGTTCCAGTCTCAGTCACACAGCTGTCAATGGGAGTTTTACTAAGCTAGAAAACCGAGCATTTGAAAGAAGTGTAATACTAAAAATCATAACATTTAAAATCTAGAATAACATCTTAAGAACAGGTGCCTATGCTTAAATTTCTGTTACCACATATGATATTGAATCCTTGATCTTGCATATCAAGGATTTGATAGATTATTGGTATTTTGACTAATTAAAAATAACTAACTTCACTTGGATAGTAGCTTAAAATGCGATTTCCCAGCCTTTGAGAATTAGTTAACATGAAAATTTCTGTTGTCTTCAATAAGAGAAGAAGCATAAGCCAGTAATTTTGGCACAAGTTTAATATAGGCTATTGAGTATACTTTGCTGGCACAGCTTTTGTGAATAAGTCTGAGCCATTTAAGGCAAGATCAAAAGGAACCTATCAAAGACTTACGAGCTAGGCGTTTTATGCCAAATTGCAGAGCTACAAAATTCAGCCACCCTCTAGTCCTGAAATCACCTTTACTCCCCAAACTATCTCTGTCTTCCAGTGTTGAGCAGCAAAGTAGCATTCTCATACTTGATTGAGCTCCAGAATCAAAGCAGTCATCCTGCTGCATCTTTCGCAGGGCAGTCATAGCCAGCATGTAATACACATGTAAGGAACTTCATGATCCATTAAATATATCAGTGGGAAAAAAACATCCTTTGAAAACTACAGCTGCTCTGGCATTCTGTCTTTCCTTTTTTTTTTACAGTAGCCTGAAGATTGGAGTACTTGGCCCACGAGTGGAAAACACCAAGCAGCCGCAAAAGAAATTGAAGCCACATCTGTCTACTTCTTAAAGGGTCATTTTGAATGGTAGAGGGCAGTCTCTCCCATTTTCTGAAGCTACTCTCTTGTCAAAAAAAAAAAAGTAATTTAAGATTCCCTGGCCAGTAAGAAATGAGAATAAGTGCAGAAGCAAACACAATGTTGCAGCGTTGGAGTTGGGGGAATGCATCTGAACTCCCCTTACAGCTCCCTGCACTGTGTCTGTCTTCTGGGCAGTGACTGCTCTCTGCACGGTGCTGAAAAAATTCAGGGGGCAAGGCTCCAAGTTTGTTCGTCAGCACCAACTTTATGTCACCTTCATTTTAGATATAGGGAATACCATGGAATTGGGCCTTATGCCTGCCCTAGTTCCCTTCTCTTTTTAAAAATACAGATAACTGGTATCTTCTTATGTCTCAACTTGTGTGAAAAAATGAAACGTTAATTATGAAGGGCAATGCAGTAATTAAATCATTTAAAAGCCAAAGATAAATAATTTTAGTAATGTAACTGTTAGTAAAAATACTTCTTATATGGGATCTTTATATTGTTTTGTTAAAGTAATCAGTAAGAGAGGTTGGTGTCAGGTGTTGTCCCTCAAGGGTCCATACTGGGACCAGTACTGTTTAACATCATCAATGACACAGACAGTGGGATAGAGTGCACCCTCAGCAGCTTTGCAGATTACACTAAGCTGAGCGGTGCGGTCGACATGTGTGAGGGATGGAATGCCATCCAGAGGGACCTGGACACACTCCAGAAGTGGGCTGATGCCAACCTCATGAGGTTCAGTAAGAAAAAGTGCAAGACCAAGGCAAATCATATCCTGCATTACATCAAAAGAAGTGTTGCCAGCAGGTCGAGGGAGGTGATTCTCCCCCTCTACTCTGCTCTGGTGAGACCCCACCTGGAGTAATGCATCCAGCTCTGGAGCCCTTGACGTAAGAAAGATGTGAACCTGTTGGAGAGGGCCCAGAGGAGGGCCACAAAGATGATGAAAGGGCTGGAGCACCTCTCCTGTGAGGACAGGCTGAGAGAATTGGGGCTGTTCAGCCTGGAGAAGAGAAGGCTCTGGGGAGACCTTATAGCAGCCTTCCAGTACTTAAAGGGGGCCTATAAGAAAGATAGGTCTGGAGTGATAGGACAAGGGGTAATGGTTTTAAACTAGAGGAGGGTAGATTTACCCTAGACATACAGGAAAAAAAAATTACAATGAGGGTGGTGAAACACTGGAACAAGTTGCCCAGAGAAGTGGTGGATGCCACATCCCTGAAGACATTCAAGGTTGACTCAGTGGATCTAGTTGAAGATCATTGCAGGGGGGTTGGACTAGATGACCTTCAAAGGTCCCTTCCAATCCAAACCATTCTGTGATTCTATGAAAAGCAACACAAGAACTGGAAAAAAAAAAACCAACAAACTAAGACTCTGCAAAGGAGACTTTATGTAATCTGCAAAATACAACTTTTTTTTTTCTCATTTATTAAAAAAAATAAATTAATACATTTACTATATGTATGATCTCACTCTGTTTGTCTTTTTTCTAACAGAAGTTTTTAGGCTGAAATATTTATAAAAGCTGAAGTTTTGGGATACCATAAAAAAAACCTACCTGGTTTCACATCTAAATACACACAAAATAAATCCACTACCAGAAGCAGACCTGATCCAGAGTTTAGATCACATCACTGGAAAACCTACACCACTTTCAGGGCGTTTTTTTTTGCCTAGACCTCAACTGAGTCATTTAACCTAACAAGTATGCAGTTAGAGCTGACAAATTATGTTCCTGTTTTAAGAATCAAACTGAATCTGTTCAAGCAGCATCCAAATAAAAATTTAAGCACAGAAAAGTTTATATAAGTTTTTAAGTAAAATAACTACCAAAAAAAAAAATTATTTTGGAGAAACAAAGAAAGTAAGGTAATCAAAGCATGATTTTTTTTTTAAGCAACTGGTACTCTTGGCCTCTCATTCTAATTTAAGTTCCATTCTAGAATATTTTCAAGTAATTTAAACACCACCTAGTCTAGGTGAGCTTTCGGGGCTGGTAGTTCAGATTCACAGGTGCCTCCCATTCTTTAAATACAGGCTGGCTGACAACACAGATCAAACACATAATTTTAAAATGTCACTTTTACGTTCTGTTGAGAAACAGAGTACAGGCTTCTAGGGGAAGAAAGGCTGATGTGTAAGTGAGATTGAAAAACAGCCCGGATAAAATACAGTTGAGAGATTACTGAGCAATAGGACTGGTCTTGTTTTAAGAAAAAGATTTCCTCTATTACATGGTCTATTCAGCTTACTTTACTGGCATTTTTTCATATGTGCAATCTGTATGACACACAAATTGTCTCTTATTATCCTGAAATAAAATGCACATGGAACTATTATGTGGGATATGAATGAAAAAGAGGAAAAAAAAAAAAGAGTATAAAATGTCAGAAATTAAGTATAATCCAAATTGATACTTGTAGCTTGATGCCTAATGTAACCAACCTATCTTTTCCTAGAAACACCCATTACCAGAATCTCAGAAGAATCATGTCATAAATGTGCATGAAACAGAAATGTGTGGAATGAATATATAGCATTGTTTCCCTCTCTTTCTTAAATTTAAATGTGACAAGATAACTCCTCTCATTTGAGAATAGTACAATTTGGAAACTAAGGTTTTGTATTATTTATTTTAAAAAACAATTGCTTTCATCTTCACTTTCTACCATCCACAGGCAACTATGGCCAAAGATGCTTCACTTTTTATAGCTGACTCCCCAGAAGCTTGTAAGAAAATTCAGTTCTCTAGAAGCTGTAAGAGAGCTGATCTGCGAGACTGGTCATCACAGTCACAGGGTCAGCAAGTGTTGTGCAATGTGCTCAGAGAGCTAGCAAGGTCTGAGATTAATAGCCTGTTCCCCAACACAGTCTGGATGTAATGAGAAATTGGGAAGGGAAAGGGGACTATGATAAACTGCAGAAGGTTAAAGACTAAGATACAAAGAGGTATAAGGGAAAGAGATCTGGAACAAGCAGAAGCTGAAATGGATTGTGTAGAAGGCATCCAAAGAAAACTGAAAGATTTTGTATCCAGTAGGAAACACTTCAGCTTGAGAACAAGTTTTCCATGTGTCAATGTTCCTCTGTGAGAAGTCTGTGAAACTCATAGCTGAAAATTTCTCTTTGTTTCAGCAGTACTCTACGCAGAAGATATCAACCTACTAGTACCAATAGTTGCTGCACTCATGTGTGCAACACAGTCTACAGCGGATGTAAAGAGAGGCTCAGCTCTGAAATTTCAGCAGTTCATTCAGTGGTTATGTTTCAGTATCAACACTGTTATCCTAATGGCCGTTATCAAGATGCCTGTGTGAATACAACCATGTGAAGATGTCTGAACATCCAAATTAACCAAAGAAGCATTTCACAGGAAGCCTTTGGTTTGATTTCTAATTCCAGAGCAGTTGTTTTGCTACTCAAGCAAAAACCCACTTACAAGGGCAGCATGATGCATAAAGTAGGATTACCTCTTCCACAGAAGAGTGATGTTATTGTGCCAGAAATCTTTAAATGACAAAATACACTGTTTTCCCATTTTAGCACTTGCAGAATGACTAATCTTCTAATAAATTAAACAAATTAACAGCCTTACTGAAGACTTCCTTATTCTAAGAACATGCTTTGTCTATGATATTTTTATTATTTCCTGTCTGAGTTGGTTTAACGTATGCTAACTTTATCCCAGCAACTTTATCCCTCAGTACTAATTGAGGGGGAGAAAAAAAAAAGTAAAGCAGAGGTTCATGGAGATTAATATTTTTTGAGCAAAAGTGTTCCCAAGAATTTGGTATTTTCTTAAATATTGGTTCCAGAAATAAACAAATGTTTACATGGCTTCTTATGTTTTCTGAACCATCCTTTCATCACTAATTCAAATGTGCACCGCCCTCTTAGAAATACATTCATGAGCTGAAGATAAAGCTCAGCAAATTATTCCCAGTAAATAACATACTCAACAAATGTAAGCATTTTCCTGATGTTATAGAGAAATCATGAATATACATTTATGAGGCTATTGTTGTCACTCACATCAGATGCTGCAATATGAAGACCTTTGTGAAAGAGCCATCTACCCTTGAGAGTGCCCAACTCATTCAGCACACTTTTCATGCCCTCCACTCCAGCTTGGGCATCGATGCCTCTGGCTTCTGAATAGGACCTTCAGGAATTCAGAAAACAGTTGCTGTAAAGGTGATGTATCTGTTTTCATATGATTGCTCAATAATGGGAGAAATGGCTAGCCTGAAATCTGTGCTTAATTCTTTGCTTAGTCAGTGGAAATACTTCCTACATGTTCTACATTTTCCCAGAGAATGTTTCTTCTAACTTTACAAGAAGAGTAATGTGAAATTTGGGCTTTACAACAGTCATCACACCCCTTGCTTGTGAAAGTCCTAAGCAATAGTTTGGTTTGTTCCAGCTTGTTCTCTTTTTTATGCTATGAATCTTTTATTGTTCCTGGAGTCATTCAACTTCCAGTGAAGGAGTGCACAGTGCCTGCTCTTTGCCTTTGAGATAGCATTACATTTAAGACGTAATCCGATGCGGTTAGAAAATAAAAACCAGAACCATGTCAAGCAAAGAATGACAGAGGACCACAGTTTTCCATCCTCTAGGGCAACAGTCCTGTGAGAAATTCGTGGCTGTGGCATCATATCACACTATAAGAAATAACAGAGGTAAGTGTTTTTTTTTAGAAAGAAGATACTATTTTTTTTTTTTCTGGAGGAAAAAAAAAATTAAGGAGTCATTTTAGAATCTAGCTAGGTTCAATATATGGATTGTATTCCTTGAACATTCTGATTCATGCCTTTACAGCAAAGAAATACAAGTTCTCACTAAGTTAGCAAGCAAACAAACATACAAAAACCACCTTCATGTTTAGCATTTCTTAGATAACAGTTTGCACTTTTTAGGTTGCTCCATGTGTGGTATGAAGAGATTAAAAATCAGACTTGATGTTCTGGATGGCCCTTTGGAAGACAAGTGCTTAAAATTAGGCACAGAATCTGCTACTTTGTTGACACCTACATCATTAATTGACCTCATTTCCAACTCTTGTGAAAATAATTCTGGGGCTTGTCACTGAAATTGGAATTTTCAGAAGGAAAAAAACCAGCACTGACTTGACATCATTCTGTTTAACAGCAAGAGGAAAGTTCTAATTTAATTTTATTAGATATTAAATTCCACTATAGAGCATGATTCAACACCCAGAAATTACTTCTAGCTAGGCCTATAATGTTTTCTGCATTTCTTGTACCAGTTATGCTATGTCTGGTATACACATATTTAACCATGATGGCAGCGACCTCATGCTGTTTGACATCAAAATTCGGATTACAGAAAATCTGCTTCCCTTCCCTATTTTTGTAGCTGTTGAAATAGGTCTCACTGCAGCATAAAACAGAATGAAAAAAAAAGGCTGTACTGATACAGTATTTATAGTAAAAAAAAAAAATGTATAAAAGAAGACTGTGAAAGCAACATGCTCTGCTTCTAATTGCAAACAAGTACTTGTGGAAGTGGCACCATATAGGACAGCCAAATGGTACATAAATGTATCCATTTGACCATTATAGAAATGAGACTTTTTAATTGGAGGAAAGAAAAAAAATAAAATTATTCTCTGACCATAAATAACTTAAGTTCCTGTTAAAACAGTATGTACCACATACATTGATTTTCTTTGCTTTTATCTTCAAGCAGCTTTAGACACTTTGTATTATCCAGTGCCCAGTATTTTAGTCACAGCCTTTGCCTCCGTTTCCCATACAACTTTGTGTCACAGAATGATAATCAGCTGAACGGGTCCTTGTTGGGAAGATATTCAGAGCTACAGGTAATATCCCTGCAGTTTCCATGTCTCCCACAAGTATTCTTTTATGACTGAAGTAGTAAGGGGCATTGCTTAAAGCCCCTTCACTTGTATTCTCCATTTTCTCAGACTGGCAGTCAAAACTGACACTTGTTTTCTTTACAGGGGGTGTTCTTTTGATAAACTGTTCCTTAGTGATAACAGGAACAGCAGCAGAATAGGAGGGAGTATAAAACACATTAACCAGGCATTTTGATTGATGATCTAAGGCAATCAAAACCTGCGGGGGGCAGAGCCATAGCTTGCTCGATTTTCTTTCCTGATTTTTGCAGTCTATTGTAGGATACTAGCCTGTGGCTCTGAGTCTGGAAAACAGAAGTTCAGCAAGAGAATATACAATGGGGAAAAAAAAAAAACCAACCAACCAACAAACCAAAAACCCCCAACATGTGCAAGGCAGCAGTGTTAGCCTTGCTCTGATCACAAAGAATAAGCTGACTTATCGGGTTAGAAATCTCTTAACCCAGTTCAATAGTCAAAAAGGAGATATTCAGCCTAGAATGTCTGTCTTCCTTTGTCCCTTACTCATATTCTCAACCTTTTACCTTTCTTGTTTAACTTCTTGCTTCACCATCAGCTTGTTCTCTGTCTCTTCCACCTCCATATCCTCTATCTGGATTTGGTTGTGAATTTACCCTTCTAAGAAAAAGACTCTGCTCTGGTTGAGGAATATATGCAAAGCAGGAAACAGAATAGAAAGCTAATGCATGGCCCCACACATTATGACTGCCTCTGTTAAGAGAAAAAGGAAGGTAATTGTCATAGGCAATTCCCTTCTGAGAGGAAGAGGGCCTCCTATGCTGACCAGACCCATCCCACAGGGAAGTCTGCTGCCTCCCTGGGGCCCAGGTCAGAGATGTTACTAGGAAACTCAGGGGACTTGGGTGATTAATTGAAGGATCAGGAGCCCAGGTAGTGTTTTTCTCAATCCCGTCAGTGGCAGGGAAAAATACTGAAAGGAACAGGAAAACTCACTTGATTAACACGTGGCTCAGAGGCTGGTGTCACTGGTGGAATTTTGCGGGTTTTTTTATCATGGGGATGTTTACATGGTACTAGGCCTGCTGATGACAGATAGAGTTCAGCTATCTAAAGGGGAAAAAGGATTCTCAGTCATGAGTTGGCAAGGCACATCGAGGGGGCTTTAAACTAGGTGCAAAGGGAGAAGGGGATACAAGCAGGCTCACTACAGACGAGCCTAGAGGTGGCATGCCAGTTTTGGGGGTGAAATTGTTAGCCCAACTCAAGTGCATCTACACCAATGCAATAAACAGCAGGAGCTGGAAGCCATTGTGCAGTGGGATAGCTATGATTTAGTGGCCATCACAGAAACATGGTGGGATGACTCTCATGACTGGAGTGCTCCAATGGATGGCTATAAGCTTTTCAGAAGGGATAGGCAGGGAAGGAGAGGCGGTGGGGTGGCTCATTGTGTTAGGGAGTGTTTCAATTGTATAGAGCTCAGTGATTGTGATAACAAGGTCAAGGGTAAGGATGAGGGGGAAGGCCAACACATCAGATGTCCTGCTGGGAGTCTGTTATAGATCACCCAACCAGGATGAAGAGGTAGATAAAGCACTCTACAAACAGCTGGCAGAAGTCTCACAATCGCTAGCCCTTGTTCTCCTGAGGGACTTCAACTTACTGGACATCTGCTGGAAATACAACACAGCAGAAAGGAAACAGTCTAGGAGGATCTTGGAGTGTGTGGAAGATAACTTCCTGACACAGCTGGTAAGTAAGCCTACCAGGGAAGGTGCCTCACTTGACCTGCTGGTAACAAACAGAGAAGGACTGGTGGGAGATATGGTGGTCAGAGGCCGTCTTAGGCTTAGAGACTATGAAATGATAGAGTTCTCGCTTCTTGGTGAAGTAAGGAGGAGGGTCAGCAAAGCCACTACCATGGACTTCCAGAGGGCACATTTTGGCCTGCTCAGGACACTGTTTGAGAGAGTCCCTTGGGAGACAGTCCTGAAGGGGAAAGAGGTCCAGGAAGACTGGACATTCTTTAAGAAAGAAGTCTTAAACGTGCAGGAGCAGGCTGTCCCCACGTGCGGTAAGATGAACCAGCATGTGTCAAAAATTTGTCTCAACATTGTTGAAACAGCGGGCCACCACCCGAGCAATGGCTTCCCGTTATCTTGCAAGGCAACTCCTGTTGTCTTGCAAACCTGAATGCAGAGCTGGTTCCGAGAAATCTAGCCTTAGCGCCCGGCATGTGCCCAGAGATGCATATCACCCTGTAATGGATCACCCGGTAATGGGCATGCATATCGCCACCAGGTGAGGGGTGCGGCTAGGAAAACCAGCTCTCGAAATACAATTAAAACAACCAACATAAAAAGGGACATTTCTGGACTGAGACAGAGAGATTTCTTCGAGACACTTCTACACTTCGAGACTTCTACACTTCTTCAACACTACACTTCTTCGAGACTTCGACACTTCTTCTACACTTCACTTCACTTCATTCAACGGAATACACATTCGCCGGAATACACATCCACAGAACTGACATCCGAACGGATCGTTCCCCCATCGAGCGAACTGAACTGTCGGGACGCTGCAGCTCCGTGGTGGTAGCTATTGCAACCGAAACTCTTTTCCCTCTTTCCTTCCTTTCTCTCCTTTCTCTTCCATTTACAAACTTCTTATCCGGTTAATAAAGCTACCTGGCACTTGATTCCATTTTGAGTCTTAATTCTGTTCCCGAGAATATGAACAAAACCACGCTCCGGTGTGTGAGAGGTCGGTCCAGCCACCCCTAGCCTCCCAGACTCGTCTGAGGTCAGCTAGAACGCAAGGGGGCCTTCCTCTCGTCCGAAATCAGAATGTGACAAGGACTCAGGACAAAAAGGAGTGTTTATCACTTTTGGAAGAAGTGGCTAGCAATTCGAGAAGAGTACAGGGATCTCATTAGGTCATGCAGAGAGAAAATTATGAAGGCAAAAGCCCAGCTAGAACTCAATCTGGCCACTGCGGTACCAGATAACAAAACATGGTTTTACAAATACATTAACAACAAAAAGAGAGCCAAATAGAATCTCCATCCTTTATTGGATGAGGAGGGGAATATTTCCATCAGGAATGAGGAAAAGGCTAAGGTACTTAATTCCTTCTTTGCCTCAGCTTTTAATAGTCAGACCAGTTTTCTCCAGGGTATTCAGACCCCTGAGCTGGAAGACAGGGACAGAGAGCAGAATAAACCCCACGTCATCCATGAGGAAACAATTAACAACCTGCTACCCCCCCTGGATGCACACAAGTCTATGGGGCCAGATGGGATCCACCCGAGGGTACTGAGGGAGCTGACGGAGGATCTCGCCAAGCCATTGTCCATTATTTATCAACAGTCCTGGTTAACAGGGAAGGTCCCAGATGAATGGAGGCTTGCCAATGTCACGCCCATCTACAACAAGGGCCAGAAGTAGGATCCAGGGAGCTACAGGCCTGTCAGCCTTACCTCGGTGCCAGCGAAGATTATGAAGAGGTTCATCCTGAGTGCACTCACCTGACATGTGCAGGACAACCAGACGACCAGGCTCAGCCAGCATGGGTTCATGAAGGGCAGGTCCCGCTTGAGCAACCTGATCTCCTTCTATGACCAGCTGATCTACTTAGTGGATGAGGGAAAGGCTGTGGATGTTATCTGAACTTTAGTAAAGCCTTTGACACTGTCGCCCACAGCATTCTCCTACAGAAGTTGGAGGCTCAGGCTTAGACAGGTCTACTCTTTGCTGGGTAAACAACTGGCTGGATGGTCAAGCCCAGAGAGTTGTGCTGAACAAAGTTAAATCCAGTTGGCAGCCAGTCACAAGTGGTGTTCCTCAGTCTGGGGCCAGTTCTGTTTAATATCTTTATCAACAATCTGGATGAGAGGATTGCGTGCTCCCTCAGGAGTTTGCATATGACTCCAAAGTGTGTGGGAGTGTTGATCTGCTTGAGGGTAGGAAGGCTCTGCAGAAGGACCTGGACAGGCTGGACTGATGGGCCGAGGCCAATTGTATAAGCTTTAGCAAGGCCAAATGCTGAGTCCTGCACTTGGGTCACAACAACCCCATGCAATGCTACAGGCTTGGGGAAGAGTGGCTGGAAAGCTGATTGGTGGAAAAGGTCCTGGGGGTACAGGTTGACAGTCGGCTGAATACTAACCAGCAGTGTGCCCAGGTGGCCAAGAAGGCCAACAACATCCTGGCTTGTATCAGGAACAGCGTAGCCAGCAGAAGTAAGGAAGTGAACTTGCTCCTGTACTCGGCACTGGTGAGATTGCACCTCGAATACTGTGTGCAGTTTTGCACCCCTCGGTACAAGAAGGACATGGAGTTGCTGGAGCATGTCCAGAGAAGGGCAACAAAGCTAGTGAAGGGTCTGGAGAACAAGTGTTATAAGGAGAGCTGAAGGAACTGGGATTGTTTAGTCTGGAGAAGAGGAGGCTCAGGGGAGACCTTATCGCTCTCTACAACTACCTGAAAGGAGGTTGTATTGACATGGTTGTCTTCTCCCAAGTTACAAGTGATAGGGTGAAAGGAAATGGCCTCAAGTTGTGGCAGAGGAGGTTTAGATTGGATATTAGGTAGAATTTCTTTACTGAAAAGACCGGTCAACCATTGGAACAGGCTGCCCAGGGAAGTGGTGAAGTCACCATCCCTGGAGGTGTTCAAAAAACATGTAGACTTAGCACTTTAGGATATGGTTTAGTGGACATGGTGGTGTTGAGTTGATGGTTGATGGATGATCTTAGAGATCTTTTCCAACCATAATGATGTTA
The DNA here is from genome assembly GCF_036417535.1 of Chlamydotis macqueenii. Classification (NCBI taxonomy): domain Eukaryota; kingdom Metazoa; phylum Chordata; class Aves; order Otidiformes; family Otididae; genus Chlamydotis; species Chlamydotis macqueenii. The sequence goes on from NC_141593.1 coordinate 45,173,540, forward strand.
TGATTCTATGATTCTAAGCAACAATGAAATATGGGAATAAGCAGCCAGGGGTATGGTAAGATACATATAGTGTTTAAGTCAAACTAAACAAGCAATCTAAGGTGATTTTAAGTAAAGAAAAACCCTGTTGAGGTAAATCTTAAAGAGATGTCTCAGACACAAATATTCATCATCATGAAACTAATGAAGATCCTTTAAAGGATAATTACAGATCCTTTTGAATACTTAAAGCCCTGTTAAGAATCTGAGAAGCATTTAAAGGACTTAGAGGAAGCATAGCAAGATAAAGTACACGGATAGAAAAAAAAAAAAACACCATAAAGATGATAGTGCATTAAAGCCACAATTTCATAACACACTAATTTTTCACATTATATGTATCAAAAGTATTTACAGATTTTAAAGTTTATTAACCCAGTTTGACCATGAAGGAAATGCCACACAAGCTGATTACCTCAAAGGTACATTCTGTGGAACAAGGATGCAAAATCAGGTCTCCATTTACATGTACTCTAACATGTATTCATTTCAGTGGATGTTTTCCAGAGCCCCATGTGAAACTGTTCCACATATTTGGTATAGTGAGTAAGGATGCTGTCCTGTTGTGTGTGCCTAACAGAAGTCCCAGAGTACTAGGATTCTTAAATTCCTCTGCTCAGAACAGATGCACAAATCAAGTGACTATGGCTTTCTTTTACAAAATACACAAGAAAAGGATCTTCTTATAAACCATCTGCACACCTGTGTAAAACTAGATATAGTCAATCCAAAACCTATTCTCAGGCATAATCACTTGAAAGTCGTGATGTAAAATACTACCTGTGCAATACCTGTGAATCTATTTATTGTTTTCCTACTCAAAAACTGAAAGAGAAATAGAGATGTGTTACAGATTTTAATTTCACAGCTTAATTTCACACCCCAAATACCTGGTCAAATGCTTTATTTGATAGAATCTCAGCTTTGTAAAAGGGAAAAAATAAATTCAGCCAGTAGCATCTGATCTCTGATCACATCGTGATCTCATTCATATTTGTGAACACAGAAGGTTCTACAGAATGACTCAACTGTATTACTTCATAAAGCTGCACTCTCTGAAATCAGTCATAATTAGGTTTTGATGACTGGTGTTGGAGTAGATTCTGATATTACATATAAATAGTCTGTAGTGGTATGTTTTGTTTTTCAACAAACAAAATATCTACAAGGACCTCATTTTTGTCTTAACTTGCTCAGCAGCAATTACCTTCAGTATCAATGTAACAGAAAATTGTCAAGTTAAGTAGCTTATCAATTAATAAAACAAAATGCAATTTCTATTTTTAAAATCCATGTATTGATCTATTCTTTCTCATCAGAATGTTCTAAAACTTAAATTTAAAATCATAATAGCACAAAAAATGTGTTTTATTAATTTTTGAAGGCAGGTGGGTTTCTGGTCTATTTCGTTTTTATTTGTTTCATGGAACAAGGTAAATAGTATTCCAAAAATTGAAATAGGATGTCAGGATTTGTTTTTGAGATTAGGAAATAAACATCTAAATATATAGATAGTAGCCTATCTGGACACAGGTTTACAGCTAACCCCAAAGCATTTTATACAGTATGTAACTAAATGAATAAGTAAAGCCAAATAAAGATTTTCTCCATTTGATAATAACTGCGTGTACACTGTGAACAATAATTAAGACAGGTTTCTTTATGTATCAAAGTATCTTTGAACTATCCTCACAGCAGAGGTAGAGTATCATAATAAAGATCAAAACACAAATAACCCCTGGAGGGTGCAGAGACCTAACCAATCTTGGCTGCGATAGTAGCCTAGAGAGTCACAGGCTATGTGCAGCACACTTGTGCCGGAAGCCGAGATGCAGTACAGCCTCACAATAACAAAAGTACAAAGATGTCTTTATATTCCTCTTTCCTCAGATACAGCTAGGGATTTCTCCCACCATGCTCAATATGCTGCAGATCCATCCTAAAGGTGAAATGCAAAACAATTCAGCAACACCAGCTTCTGTATTTATTTTGAAGATATGAATGCTCAAAAATGCTTTATAGTCACACACAAATCAATACCTGACAGATTCACAGCATTTCTGGAAGGTGTACAGGAATACAAGCAAAAATGTCTCCTGGTAGGGCTAGCGGTGCATAAGCTTATATAAGTAATTTCTATTTTTAAAAATATGTATGTAGTATGTATGTATGAAGTATGTAGAAACTGCTGATAGATGTCCAATGTAAGTTATAGCTGGGCATGAGATCAACAGCAGCAAAGACACAGTTGCCTTGCACTAGTCACTGTTAAAAAGCACAGAGCAGAACTGAAACTAACCTAACCAAGTAAAAAGCCAGTCACAAATGACCAATTGTTAAAACATGTATGTATGTTGTAAGGTACAGCTTTTGATTATTTTTTGCAAAATAGGTTTTCCAGATCTGATCTTGACTGAGTAAAGGAATAATTTATTTTTTTTAAGGTATTGTTGATTGCAAAATGAACTAGCATCACAGGAAAACTCTGTGTAGAAAAATAATACCGTTCAGTTCTCTAATAGCACCTTGTTACATCTTCTAGTTATGTCCTATGTAGCAGATGGAAATGGAGCCATGTTCATCTCCTGTAAGGATTAAACACTTTCTTTAGAGAAATAGGTTTTCAAGCTTCAGTTTGTTTCAAACCATGCCAAATCTTGGTTTATCTGTACTACAAAGGTACAAATGAAGTCAAATGCTTTAGAGAACAGCAAGTAAAAGGCACTACATATACTCAGGATTCTGAGAATAGATGTCTATAAAGAAAGTCACACCCTTAAATATTTGAACATTACATTACAATCTGGAGATTTTCTGAGGAGAAGTAGTTGTCACACACAAAAAGTCAGCGTGGGTGTTTACTCTCCTAACTCCCTGTCAAGGTGAAGATAGCTGATGTGTATTTTACCTTAATGACTACGTGTAGCTCTTATTAACTTTAATTACCTAATGAATTTGTCAAGAAGAACAAGACCCTGGAGTCAAGTTGCAAAGTTTCCATGATTTTCCCTAGTCAGATGAAGGTAAAATACAAAAATAATATATTTACCTTGCTTAGAGAAAAATGAAATAATGCTAGATGCTACAAGAAAATAGGAAAAAATTCCTTTTTTTACTGTTCCCTATCTTACTGGACCATACTTTAATTTAAAATCAGTTCACAGTCTGCTGAAATAACTAGAGTTCACTTAAATGGGAACAATTAGACAAATGGAGCTTCAAGCTACAGATGTGTTAAACTATGCACTGACAATTTCATCTAAAGATGCATCAGGGTGGAAGATTAAGACTTCACGTCATCTATTGAGTTAGTTAAAATTTGTTCGCAAAAGATCATACCAGGGTAAATTTCCAGGGCTGTGAAAAACAACTCATGTTTTTGTTACTATGTTTTATGAATGTACATTCCCACTCTGATTATTTTGGAAAACATAAACGTGTCCTCCATCATCTTCATACTTATTTCAGGCCGCTGCCCCTTGTCTGCAATTACGAAGTTCCTGAGAAAGGAGACATAAAATCTGAAGATGTGCAGGTATTTACAGCCCTGCTTTTGCCAACTTTGAGCATAAACTCTAAAAATGTAAATTAACAATCATAATTATTATTGAAAATACGCCTTTTCCCATTTTTCATCCTGAAAGTAACAGAAGCACTTTGAAATTTAGCAAGTTACCTAAACCCAGCACTTACTGCAAACTGCTTGCAATCGAGCTTTCAGACTGGCAACGGTTACCCCAAGCCAGCTCTCAAACCTAACAGCACTGCTCACATTTTCCACATCTTTCACCCTTAAAACTGATTATCACTGTGACTGTCATAACCCATCTGTGTAGCTTGCCAGCACACCTTAACCTGGCTTTGCATTTGGATATCAGAAACTAATTCAGTGAAAATTTTCCTTACATCTGACTTCTGTGATTCCCCAGAATCTATGCCTGCTGCATACTCGACACACCTCTCTGCCTTTCAGCATAGTTAGGTTATACCAGTGTTGACTTTTTTAGGGATTCCTAGATATTTAAATCCTAGAACAAACCATCTTTACATCAGTATGCCTGCTGCATACTCTACACACCTCTCTGCCTTTCAGCATAGTTAGGTTATACCAGTGTTGACTTTTTTAGGGATTCCTACATATCTAAATCCTAGAACAAACTGTCTTTACATCAATGCTAAGCATGCATATGCATCTCACATAAATGGAATATAGATGTAGATAAAGGAATAATTCAATATTAATTTAAGCACAGACATTAAATTCTTGAGTTTACTATAAGTGATTATTTCATAGATATATGAAAACATGGTTAATGCACTTGCATGAGGTAAAAATTTGTTTAAAATTATTTTTACCTCTGATAGAGTGCTAAATACAAAATATTTGGATTTTGATCATTATTGCTAATACAAGAAAAAATACTACTAAAATATCTAATTCATAAAGCAAAAAAAAAAAAGAGTCTAAATCTTTAATGTCAGAAAATTACAAAAGAACATCAGAGAAGTAAAATCATCAGTGAAAAAGGGATGACATGTACTGATTATGTTAAACTACAGTGTGTTGTGCTACAAAAGTTTAATCAGAGCTTATTTAGGCTACTCTGCCAGTCTTCACATTCCAATCATGACTTATGTGATCATTGTTAACTTTGGTGAGCTTTGGCCAATAAAATCTTCATATCAATCTATGCTACTCAGTGCTCCATCTTTTAATTCATTTGTACCATTTCTTCAAATTCAACTTTTGCCTAAGAGATCAAGATTGGCTTTCAAAAGGAAAGGTTAAAAAGCAAAGAGACATATTTTGTCATAGATGTTCATTTCCAAAATAAAATCTCCATCAATTTGGCATGCCCACATAGATACCTAGCTCAAACTCAACAAAGTTAAAATGGAGTTCTTAATCTTTCTTTTCAAGCTCTTTGAAAATATATATATTTTTTTTTAATTTTCCTTCCTTCCCCACCCCCACCATGGATTATCCCATTATTTGTCTGTTTCCTATTGCTAACATCTGAATACAACACTGAACACAGATCTTTCTATAGAACCTCACCCCTCTATGGTCTAATAACTTTCTGCAGAACAGTATCACACGAAATACAGCTCCTCTTATCTATCTGCATAAACAAAAGTGTTGTGCTGATTCGTTTACCACAGCTGCATTTCTGAGACACCTTTTTTACGGGCCGTGGTAAATCTGTCTTGCTATTCCACTCAAAATTCACCTTAAAGGTCATTATGTAGCTCTGTTTATTTAATCATGCATCTCTCCTCATGGAGTTGTCCCTTCCCACCCAAATACTTGATGCCACATTCCTGCATTGAAAAGGTAGTGCAGTTCCTATTGCTATTAAACACTGATCTCTTTGCTAAAAATATTAACAGTATAAAGTGTACTTTTCAGCAAAAGTAATTATTGTCTGGACACACACCACTTCAAATATAGATTAATCCAACAACTCAATTCACTTAGACTAAAGAGCAACCAGGATTTTTAGTCACTGTTGATACTACTTATACCAGCAACCTAGAGTTAAAAAAATCACAGAATTTATTACAACCCTGCTGATCATTGAACTAAGCAGAACAGAGTATTTTTAGAGTTTTAAAGTGTATTTATTGATTTCCAACAAATTCATTGGGGTTTATTTTTGCATAAGTGCATAAAATTGTGATTATTAAGCACCAACATTTTCTAACTGTATAACAACAATAACTATCTACATAATTGTGTGTTACTACTTTATACATTTTTGTTTGACTTTAAAAATATAATGCTCTCCCCTGCTCAAACCATATTTGCAACACAAGTACAGGAAATATGAACACCCAAATCCTGTAGTTTCAACATAGCAAGCACCCTGTTTGATAACTTCATAAAGAGTATGGCATTTGTTAGTCCATGAAATGCAAGACATAGTCCTTCTTAACTCTGTTGCTTTCTTCCCCCCAACACTCAGGACAATACAAGTTTTTTAAATGACAAATGGGCTAATGGCTAATTGGTTCTGAAGCTGATTGGTCTTCATAGATTACATCCTACCAGATGTTACATTAAAAGTGGTACAATTTTAATTCACCTGCTGCTGCTAAGCTGTAAAATCTCTTGTACAGCCAGCTCCCAATATACAATCCCTTAAAGCCCACTTGGAACTAGAAAGGGACGGAGTAGATCTTCAAATGTATGGATCCATTTGACAATTGGCATTCCCCATGAAAGCTGAGGCAGCCCTGAATTTTCAGAAATAGATTCAAAATTTAACAGGGTACAGCATTACATTTTCTGTCAAACTGCATACAAACTTATTACAGTTAATTGTGGATCTAAACTGTCCATAGGCAAGGCACAGAACCTAACCTTTTCCTTTCTTATACACTTGCCTACTTATTAGTCAAACACTTCAAATAACAATATTTTTTTTTTCTCCAAAATCTCACTCTCTTTTCCAGTTGTAGTCCTGATTTCTGTATATCTAAGCTGTGTCGGTGACATGTGTGGATGTGTGAGTGCACAGGATGTTATGTGCATACTCTCACACTCGGGACAGAATAAGATCCTTTTACCGCATTTAACATACTTCCAAAGCAAAATTTTTTTCTTTTTTTTGCAAATTTTTTGTATTTGTCTCCAAGTATAAGAAAATTCTGACTCTTCCTTTACATAATATGACATAAAACTTTAGAAATTTTCACACAAGAGAGGCATTAAAATTCTCACATCTCTAACATTTTTCGTTTCTTTCATTTAAAAAATAGCCCAAAACTTTATAACTAAGAAAATCTCTTAAACTATAATTAGCTGAAACAAATCCTTTATTTCACTGAAGTTACATTAAAAAACAGAAAATTCATTAATTTCTGAGAAGCACTGTATCGGAATTAATAAGGGTAGGTTTTTTAAATAATTAAATCTTTGTCGATTGTTTAATAAGCAGATTTAATTTCACTACAAGGCTCTTGATTAATTCAGATTCTCCTCACAGTCTACTGGAATAAGTAGTATTTAATTAAAAAGGAACAATTAGACAAATGATGTTCTAAAAGAAGTGCCAAACTACCAGACTGTAATATGAGTACTTTTCTCTGGATGTGGATGTACGTGTACTCATCCACAAAACATGTTTTGCTTTCAGCTAAATTCTGTGTACAGAAGTTTTTCATAATTTATCACTATACTGAAATATGCTGCATATTGTCTGGAGGTGAAAATCCTTTTCCACATGGAAACAGCAGATTCCACCACATCCAAAATATCAAAATAATATTTAACTGGGTGATGTTGTCTAAAGGTCAAATCTTCATCCAAGCCATCTGCAGCCTTTAATTGGACCAAGATATTTAGCTTTAAGACATAGAGTAACCTTCCTGTTAAATTACAATATTTACTGGATTTTTCATATAGTTTCAATTTAATAAATAAATTGGATGGTGGCATCTCAAGTCATTCAGAGTAAGATTACATAAACAATTTGCTGTATAGGGAAATGAGGGTACAAGTTTACAGAATGCTCTACCTCAGCCATAAATATAACAACTTACCCTCTTTTAAAGGCCTGAAGAAAACAGTTATAGAATTCAGACAGCTATGGGAAGGGAGAATGAGACATATTCAAACAGCAGCAATGCTTATGCATTTCCTTATGTTCTACAGCAATACCTAAACTTTCCATCTTACAAAGGCCTTGTATACAGGACTATCAGGTGCACCTGTTATGAGCAATGTTTTGCAGTAATCTTGCCCCAGGGACCCCCAGTGTTGAACGCCAAATTGGAGGTAACCACTTTGCTTAACCTGTCACACTGCTTCAGTGGCACTGCCAGCACACAGGATGCACGGGACAGTCACAGGGCAACAAGGGGCAAAGGCGGCACCATTCCTGTCTCATGCTTTCTAAGAGCTGCAGGATGAGAATGGCCAGTTGAGAGACCAGATGAGAATGGGGCAGGACATCATACTACCATCCCATGACAGGCTGAATTTTCAGTATAGAAAACTTCAAAGGGAATTCAAGAAAAAAGAATGTGTGAATAACAACAGAGCATCTGGAATGTGGGAAAACTAAGCGGAAATCCCTGGTCTAGTACATGCTTTCTTATGCTTTCTAACAGCAGCAGGAAAGCCTTCAGTAAACTGTAATTTAAAGCATGTATTAAGACTCTGATTTTCCTTTCCCCAAAACCCTTAGACACTGAATTTAGCATTCCTTCTGCCCTGTGCCATGATACCTGCTCCAATTATTAAATGTTCCTACTCTGTCTCAGCCTCACAAGAAGCCCAGAGCCAAAACTGTCCATTCAAATTAAGCCACATTAGTTCTTCACTATCACACACATGGAGGCAAAGTACATGCAAAGAATCTCCACAAGTCAGAAACTCTGAATTTATTTTCAAAGATAAAAATCACATCTAAGTTCTATGGAAAAGTGTGACAGCTGACATCCTCAGTCATTATTGTTCCACACCTATCCAACCACTGCAGGTTCGGGATCATCTGAGGAACCTGAAGGTGCACAAGTCCATGGGACCTGATGAGATCCATCCGCGGATCCTGAGGGAACTGGCGGATGAAGTTGCCAAGACACTGGCTACCGTATTTGAGAAGTCGTGGCGGTCTGGTGAGGTCCCTGATGACTGGAAGAGAGGGAACATAATCCCAATTTTTAAAAAGGGGAATAAGGAAGACCCAGGCAACTACAGGCCGGTCAGCCTCACCTCTGTGCCTGGCAAGGTCATGGAGCAGATTCTCCCAGAAACCATACTAAGGCACATGGAGAGCAAGGAGGTGGTTGGTGACAGCCAACATGGTTTCACCAAGTGCAGATCGTGCCTGACCAATTTGGTGGCCTTCTATGATGGGGTGACGGCATCGGTGGACAAGGGACTGACATCATCTACCTGGACTTGTGCAAAGCTTTTGACACTGTCCCGCACAACATCCTTCTCTCTAAACTAGAGAGACATGGGTTTGATGGACGGACCACTCGGTGGATAAGGAGTTGGCTGGATGGCTGCACTCAGAGAGTGGTGGTCAACAGCTCAGTGTCCATGTGGAGACAGGTCACGAGTGGCGTCCCTCAGGGGTCCGTGCTGGGCCCGACCCTGTTCAACATCTTTGTCGGCGACATGGACAGTGGGATAGAGTGCACCCTCAGCAAGTTCGCCGATGACACCAAGCTGTGTGGTGCCGTCGACACGCTGGAAGGGAGGCATGCCATCCAGAGGGGCCTTGACAGGCTGGAGAGGTGGGCCTGTGCCAACCTCATGAAGTTCAGCCAGGCCAAGTGCAAGGTCCTGCACCTGGGTCGTGGCAATCCCAGGCACAAATACAGGCTTGGCAGGGAATGGATTGAGAGCAGCCCTGAGGAGAAGGACTTGGGAGTGCTGGTGGACAAGAAGCTCAACATGAGCCAGCAATGTGCCCTTGCGGCCCAGAAGGCCAACCGCATCCTGGGCTGCATCAAGAGAAGCGTGGCCAGCAGGTCGAGGGAGGTGATTCTCCCCCTCTACTCTGCCCTGGTGAGACCCCACCTGGAGTACTGTGTCCAGTTCTGGAGCCCCCAACACAAGAAGGACATGGGCCAGTTGGAGAAGGTCCAGAGGAGGGCCACGAAGATGATAAAAGGGCTGGAGCACCTCTCTTATGAGGACAGGCTGAGAGAGTTGGGGCTGTTCAGCCTGCAGAAGAGGAGGGTCCGGGGAGACCTGATAGCGATCTTCCAGTACCTCAAGGGGGCCTACAAGAAAGATGGGGAAAGGCTGTTTAGTAGGACCTGTTGCAATAGGACGAGAGGTAATGGTTTTAAAATAGAGGGGGGTAGATTTAGATTAGAAATTAGGAAAAAATTTTTTACGATGTGAGTTATAGAACACTGAAGCAGGTTGCCCAGAAAGGTGGTGGAGGCCTCATCCCTGGAAATGGTCAAGGCCAGGCTGGATGAGGCTCTGAGCAACCTGATGTAGTCAGAGATGTCCCTGCTCCTTGCAGGGGAGTTGGACTAGATGACCTTTGAAGGTCCCTTCCAACCCTAACCATTCTATGATTCTATGATTCTATATAGCTCATCATTGTTAACAAAGCTTTAAGACAAAGGGAAATAAAGTTACCAGTCAAAGTTGATCTACAGAGTAAATCCACTAGGTGTATTAGTGCAAGAAATCAAAAGACTACACCACTCTTTGGGTCAGAGTTACCAATCAAAGATGGAGTAGAAAGCAAAAAGAAGGTCGCAAGTCAAGTAAGATTTTTTTGCCATCTGTTACCAAAGGAAGTTTTTTTCTTCTGCCTGCATGACACTACTCATTGGGTCTTCACAATAATCTAAGTCAACTGAGAAAGCAGACACAGACAAATTGTACAAATTTATTGACTTCTCATTCTTACCCTACCAAAATAAAGGGAGAGAAGGTGTGTAAAATAACTGAATAGTAATCTGGCAAAGATTAGAAAAAAATAGGCTAGATGACAATGGGGCAGGGCACTAGTCTTCCATCCCATGACAGGTTGAATTTTCAGTACAGAAAACTTCTAAGGGAATTCAAGAAAAGAGAAAGCATACATATACACATAGTATCTGGAATGTGGGAAAAACAAGCTGAAATCCCTGCTTCAGTACACACAGTTGCCACAGGAGGCATTTACACATATGTTTCAGCTGAAAATTTCTGGTAAACTCTAGCCATATTGCGGAGTGCAGGAAGCTATCAAGACCCATTTGATGGAAAGCAATGGTTCTTTTTGAGATCTCTCATGCAAAGGAAAAGCATGCTTGCTTCCAGTTCCTTACAGGGTTGTCATAAAAGTCTTCTTACACTGAACTTTGAGTCCTTGGAACAGAGAGAAATACAATTACAGTTTCTGTTTAAAAGCAAGAGCCAAAAGAGAAATTTCTTGTATGTGGAAAGCAAAAGTTTCCATATCTTTGGGTGACTCAGAAACTTTAATAACTTGCAATAAACATTAATAAACACTTATTTCTTTCTAAAAGATTCTAAAAGCATAGATAAAATGAATAGTTGTAGGCTATTTGCCTAAATTCATAATGATGTTTGAAAATTTATATTAAAAAGTGAAAAAAATGTATTTTATTTTTGTCACAGCAGTCAGGGGAAATCACCTAAATGCTGTAGTAGTGTATATGGGAGATAAATATGTCAGATAAATTTGTGTTTTAGAAGCTAATAGATTCTTCACATGAAGCAATGTTGGAAAAACAATTTGGGTGTAGCTAGTAAATGGTGAAGGATAAAAAATTTGTACTGTGTCTTTTAATGGTTTTCTCATGAGTTAAATATAAGAATAGAATTACAGAATTATTATCAAGATTGGAAAAGACCTAAAAGATCATCCAGTCCAACCATCACCAATACTTCTCAGCTAAATCATATCCCTCAACACAATATCCAAATGTTTCTTGAACACCCCCATGGTCGGTGACTCCACCACCTCCCTGGGCAGTGCCTGACTACCCTTTCCGAGAAGTAATATTTCCTAATGTCCAGCCTGAATCTCCCCTGGCGCAGCTTGAAACCATTGCCTCTAGTTCTATCACTGTCTACACGAGAGAAAAGGCCGACCCCTAGCTCACTACAACCTCCCTTCAGGAGGTTATAGAGAGCTATAAGGTCTCCCCTGAGCCTCCTCTTCTCCAGACTGAACAATCCCAGCTCCCTCAGCCGCTCCTCATAAGGCCTGTGCTCCAGACCCCTCACCAGCTTCATAGCCCTCCTCTGAACGCGTTCCAGGGCCTCAATGTCTTTCTTGCAGTGAGGGGCCCAAAACTGAACACAGTACTCGAGGTGCAGCCTCACCAGTGCCGAGTACAGGGGGACAATTACCTTCCTGTTCCTGCTAGTAACACTGTTTTTGATGCAAGCCAGGATGCCGTTGGCCTTCTTGGCCACCTGGGCACACTGTCGGCTCATGCTCGCCAAGCATCAATCAGTACCCCCAGGTCCGTTTCCTCCACACAGTCCTCCAGCCACTCCGCCCCAAGCCTATAGCGCTGCCTGGGGTTGTTGTGGCCGAAGTGCAGGACTCGGCATTTGGTCTTGTTGAACCTCATCCCATTGGCTTCAGCCCAGCTCTCCAGCCTGTCCAGATCCCTCTGTAGGGCCTCGCTACCCCCAGGCAGATCCACACTCCCAGCCAATTTGGTGTCATCTGCGAACTTACTGAGGGTGCACTCAATGCCCTCATCCAGATCATCAATAAAGATATTGAAGAGGACAGGCCCCAGCACCGACCCCTGGGGAACACCACTTGTGACCGGTAGCCAGCTGGATTTAACTCCATTCACCACCACTCTCTGAGCCCGGCCCTCCAGCCAGCTCCTTACCCAGCCAAGAGTGTACCCATCCAAGCCATGGGCTGCCAGCTTCTGCAGGAGAATACCGTGGGAGACAGTGTCAAAGGCTTTGCTGAAGTCTAGGTAGACCACATCAACAGCTTTTCCCTCATCCAGCAGATGGGTCACTTGATCATAAAAGGAGATCAGGTTGGTCAAACAGGACCTGCCCTTCATGAACCCATGTTGGCTAGGCCTGATCCCCCGGCCATCCCGCACATGCCGCATGATCTCCCTCAAGACTATCTGTTCCATAACCTTCCCTGTAACCGAGGTCAGGCTAACAGGCCTGTAGTTCCCCGGATCCTCCTTACAACCTTTCTTGTAAATGGGAGTCACGTTGGCAATCCTCCAGTCTTCCGGGACCTCACCAGTCAACAAGGAGCGCTGATAGATGATGGAAAGCGGCTCGGCTATCACCTCCACCAGTTCCCTCAGCGCTCTTGGGTGGATCTCATCTGGCCCCATGGACTTGTGGCAGTCTGGTTGGAGTAGTAAGTCTCTGACCGTTTCTTCCAGAATCACAGGGGGGTTAGCGTGCTCCCCAGCTGAGACTACCAGGTCAGAGAGAGGAGTACCCTGAGGATAACTGCTCTGACCTTTAAAGACAGACGTAAAGAAGGTATTCAGAACCTCCGCCTTTTCCTTATCCTCAGTGGTCACATTCCCAGCCTCATCCAGCAAAGAGTGGATATTCTCCTTTGTCCTCCTCTTACTGTTAATGTATTTATAAAAGAGTTTCTTATTCCTTTTCACCCCAGTGGCCAGGTTAAATTCAAGCTGGGCTTTTGCCTTTCTGATTTCACCTCTACACATCCTAACGACTTCCTTGTATTCATTCTCAGTTGCCCGTCCCTCCTTCCACAGGCGGTAGATTCTCTTTTTTTCCCGGAGCCTCAAGAATAGCTCCCTATTCATCCATGCCGGTCTTCTTCCCCGCCGGCTCATTTTGCGGCTCAGGGGGACCGCCTGCTCCTGCACCCTTAAGACTCTCTTCTTGAAGAGCAACCAGCTCTCTTGGACCCCTTTGTTCGCTAAGACTGAATGCCAGGGGACTCCCCCTACTAGTCTCTTGAACAATTCAAAGTCCGCCCTCCGGAAGTCCAAGGTAGCAGTTTTACTATTCCCCCTCCAAGCTCCACCATGAACTGAGAAATTTATCATTTCATGGTCACTCTGTCCAAGGCAGCCCCCAACCTCCACATCTCCCACCAGACCTTCCCTGTTTGCGAACAGCAGGTCTTGCAGGGCAGTTCCTCTCGTGGGCTCTCTGACCAACTGCATTAGGAAGGCATCCTCTATGCACTCCAAAAACCTCCTAGACTGCTTCTTCTGTGCTGTGCTGTACTCCCAGCATATGTCAGGGAAGTTGAAGTCCCCCATGAGGACTGACGACCGTGCAGCTCGTGCCAGCTGCTTGTACAATACCTCATCTGTCTCTTCATCCTGGTTTGGCGGTCTATAACAGACGCCCACCAGGATGTCTGCCTTGTCAACCCTTCCTCTGATCTTTACCCATAGGGATTCAATGTTATCATCCCCAGTCACAATCTCAGTAGCAGAAAAGGATTCCCTAACATAGAGAGCCACACCACCACCCCTCCTTCCTTGCCTGTCCCTCCTGAAGAGTTTGTAGCCATCCATTGCAGCGCTCCAGTCATGGGAGCAATCCCACCACGTTTCTGTTACGGCAACTAGGTCATAGTTTGCCTGCCGCACTATGGCTTCCAACTCTTCTTACTTGTTCCCCATGCTGCATGCATTAGTGTAGACGCACCTCAGCTGAGCCCCTCGCCTCCCTCCTAATCCCAATACCACTTCCCCAGGCTGATCTCTAGCAGGCCTGGCTTTATCCCCTTCCCCCTTCCTATCTAGTTTAAAGCTCTCTCTATAAGTCCCGCCAGCTCCTGGGCAAGTATCTGTTTCCCTTTTGGAGACAGGCAATTCCCATCAGCCGACCTCAGGCCAGGTGCCGAGTAGACCGCCCCGTGATCAAAGAATCCAAAATTTTTGCGTTTGCACTAGCCTCTCAGCCATGCATTTATAAGATGGCTTTTTCTGCTTATCTCAGTGTTTGTCCCTGCCACCAAAGGAATACTGGCAAACACTACTTGTATGCCCGCTCCATCAGCAAACTTCACCAGCCTCCTAAAATCATGTTTTATAATCCTCAGGCTTCTATCAGCAATCCCATCGCTGCCAGCCTGAACTATCAATAAAGGGTAATAATCAGAGGGGCGGATAAGGCTGGGGAGTTTTCTAGAAATGACCCGGGCCGCAGGAAGGCAGCACACCTCCCTATGGGTAGGGTCAGGCCGACATATTGGACCCTCTGTTCCTCTCAGAAGAGAGTCGCCCACAACTATCACCCTCCTTTCTTTCTTGGAGGAGGCAGTCTTCAAACGTGGAGCCGTCCGCCTCACCTTGGGCAAGCTTGGCGGCAGCGCTCCCATGTCATCATCACTCACCTCTCCCTCTGGTTTCAGGGCTTCATACCTGTTACAGAGAGGGACCAGGGGAACCGAGGTAGGTCAGGATGGGGGTTGCCTGCGACGCCGGACTGAGACCTGCTGCCATTCCTCCTCTCCTCTCGAGCTATCTCTCCCTGCTTGACTATGGTGAGAGAGAGGGGCCATTACTCCCAATACTCCCTCAGTCTGGGAAGTGCAATCTCTGCGCCTTTCTCGCAGAGAGTCACTCCACCAGTCAATCTCCCGCTCGCATTCTCTGATGGTCCGCAGTCTATCTACCTCCTCCCTAAGCTCCACCACAAGGCTGAGCAGCTCGTCTAGCTGCTCACACCGCACGCAAGTCACATCCTTCCCATCCTCCCCTGGCAGCAGCAGTCTGAGGCACTCCCGGCAGCCAGAAACCTGAACTGCCACATTATGGAGCAGACCCTCTGTCTGGGTTGCCACAGTCTTCGCGTGGGAAGCCCGTTTCGTGGTGAGGACGATGTTTAAGTGTTGGTGTCAGGGCCTGTCAACCGGAGAGCAAGTTACCTGAGAAAAGACAAGAGCACTCAAGACACAGTCTCCACTCCCACTGCCACCTAATTGAATGGGCAGTGCAGGCAGCCCTCAGATACTGACTACCTCCACCCTAGGTGTTCAGAAAGGCTTTCCACACCTTCTGTGTTGCGTTGTGTGGGCAGGGGAGTTCCTGCCCTGCCAGGTCTCTCTTTATCCACACAGCAAATGGGTCAAGGTCAATTACCAGAGATAAAGAGCAGGCAGTGTCAGCTCCACCTGTGGTGAGTCAGGAGCCCTCCCACAAGCTGCCAGCCCAGGCACAGCACTGCTGCTGGCTCCAAAAACAAAACTCTAAAAAAAGAGCTTTTCTGGTCACTTTTCTTCACTGCAGTTTCCTTCTTCAGTGCAGTTTTACCTGCTTGAAGCTGGTCTCTGAAGCAATATTTATGCTGCAGATGAATAGAGAAGTTACTTACCAGTAACTTGAATCTTGAAAATTGTGATAGTAATGATGGAATTATGAAGCTCTAGTATTCCAGTTTTAATTCTAATTTTTGCCATGGTTTAATTTATTAACTCTCTATCTTTCTCTGATTAATTAAGGAGATAAAAATTATGGTGGTGTTGCAGCTGTGAAAAACTGTATTCCTGTTGAACTAAAGCTCTATGTTCTTTATATCAGTAATTATTTTCACTCATTCTCAAAAATAATTTTTGCATTTCTTATTTTATATATATCTTATAATAATTTAGGACTTGACTGAGAGTGAATCAGGAGATACAGGAACGTGATGTAAAAGGAGCGCAGTTTCCCATTTGCTAATGAACAATCAGCAGGCTGGATTGTAAGGATTTGACATCTAGCAGCAGCAAAAGCCTGGATGGTCTTCTGTGCCATGTCTGCTGTACCTGAAGTCTAAACTGTTCCAAATTACAGGAAGAGTCCCATGTCAATGTGAACTCGTTTCGTCACTACTGTAACAGTAAAGGAGAACAGAGAACTGCTCTAGTCCTAAACTATGACTATATGCAGAGCTTAAGAACACAAAGCAGACGCCTGGACACTGCAAAGCCTCATGTAAATACCCATCTCCCTGCATAATTTCTGATATGCACTGTGTGATTTGACAAATCTCAGGATTTTACTGCAACTCGTGTAACACTGCAAAGGTTCTTGTTAGAATCCCAATTGCTGGAAACATTTTACTGCGCAAGTATATATTAAATTCACTTTCCATCCAGACAGAAACTTAATCCAAGACTTTTATTGTTCCGGTAGAACTAGTGGGAAAAAAAAACCCACAACTGATTTGACTTGAAACATTGTGATTTTTACACAAACCTTATGACTTATGCCATCCACTCTTTCATTAGAAAACTGACATTAACAAAACTGAATGAAGAGGTTTTTCTTATAACTCTGCCTTTACAATAGAACTTTTATTATTAGAGAAACAACAGTGAGACTGCAGTGGAGAAAGAGCCAGTATAGAGCATTAAGCAGTAATTCAACTGTGCTATTTAATTATGTTCCAGAAAAGTTTAATAATTTGGTGCAGGTATATGATTAAGTACTTGTACCCATAAATAGTTTACTTCCAAAAGTGCATTTAATTGAAATTTTAAGTAATAATTTTTCTTTACTGGGCACTGGAAAAACATAATTCCTGTTTTTCCTGACCCATATATGAATTAAAGATAAATTTGATAACATTTTTATCTGCAGTTTCTGTCACTAGATTAAGAAAATTTTAGTTCCTTGTCTGTTTTATGCAATAATCCTGTGGCTAATGCACTTCACCAATAAGTAAGTGACTTATTTCTTTCCCTCCCTATAGGTTTTATTCCTCTCATTTCCTCTTGCCAAAAGACTACTTTAGCTGTCAGGCTACCTGGTATTCTCAAGTAACTTTTACTCAGTTGTTCCTGTAAAGAAAATGAATATGGGCCACTTAAAAAATAATAAATTCAGAGAATTATGATGATTTATTTGCCTGATAGCAATGAGGGATATCATATGAGAGATTACTGTTATTTATTGTGATCATAATTTTCAGTTTGATAACCACACTGAAAAATCTGTTATTCACCTAGACCTACTTTTAGGCTACATGTTCTTCCTTAGGATAGCCTATGCCTAACAGACAGAATTTACTTTTAAAAGACAAAAAATAAACTAGTTAATTTGTCACCCAATGCTGCTATTGTTTCTGCTCTACTCTTTTTAAAGACATTATTTTCTAAAGCAAAAAGATTGAATGGCTCTCTGGAAATGGAAAATATTTACCAAGCTTTATGGATTCTAAGTGACAGTTAGTAATATATCTCATGGCTGAATGACCAACCAGGGCGCAGAACACTGAGAAGATCAAAGTTCTACCACCCTAACTCATAAACTGTATCAGTACTATCAGTATTCCATGACAACTCATTCTCCTGACAATTAAATCAGAAGAACAAAAAGGGAGAAATTAATCAAGTTATGTAATTGTAATGGGCCTTGGAAATTGCAATGTGATTAGTTCCCATTCAATATAAAATTAACCCATTTTCAATGCCTACAGGTTCCATTAATTAGAATATGGTCTTCAACAGCATTGAAACTGCTGAACGGATTATATTTGCTGATCCAGCATGTAATTCTTACCATACCAGCAAGAAATCCAGAAAAATGAGTAAAATATTTTGTCTTTTCTTTCTGTTGCCTGTTGAAGTCTTTGAAACTAAGGTACAGAATCATAGAATCATTGAACAGTTAGGGTTGGAAGGGACCTTCAAAGGTTATATAATCCAACCCCCCTGCAAGGAGCAGGGATATCCCCAACTAGATCAGGTTGCTCAGAGCCTCATCCAACCTGGCCTTGAACGTTTCCACGGATGAGGCATCCACCACCTCTCTGAGCAACCTGTTCCAGTGTTCTACAACCCTCATTGTAAATTTTTTTTTTCCTAAGATCTAATCTAAATCTACTTCCCTCTATTTTAAAACCATTACCCCTCGCCCTGTTGCAACAGGCCCTACTGAACTGGAAGACTGCTATAAGGTCTCCCCGGAGCCTCCTTTTCTCCAGGCTGAACAGCTCAAACTCTCTCAGCCTGTCTTCATAGGAAAGGTTCTCCAGCCTTCTTATCATCTTTGTGGCCCTCCTCTGGACCTTCTCCAGCTGGTCCATGTCCTTCTTATATTGGGGGTTCCAGAACTAGACACAGTACTCCTGGTGTGGTCTCACCAGGGCAGAGTAGCGGGGAGAATCACCTCCCTCACCTCCCCATATGCTTTAGTTATGCCATAGTGAGTCATAGATAGTGCATATAAAAGTTCACTTCATAGGATTCAGATGTCTCAGAAGCTCCCTTGTACAAAGAGCTTAGACACTGACAAAAATACCTTTTCCTTTTTATTGCGCTAACACATGTTTTTTAGGTATAATCAGTTGAGAAAGTTGAAGGTCAAAGTAAAATCTGTGACACCAAACTTACACAACCACGTAATACATGTTTTCACCAGAATTAAATTTTAGATTTTTCAATGCCAAGGGTAGCACAGATGTTCATGCATGTAGAAATTTTACCCAGTCAACCATTATAATGAAATATAATCTCTCAGAGTATTATGTTTTTTCAATCACCGCTACAAAATAATCTATCAGAAAAGATCGTTCAGCTCTTTTTGCTCTTTTTAATTTTTTTTCCCCCAGTCATTTATTTCCATGTTTTTAGTTAGGGAAGGTTATAGAAGTAAAAGAGAGTCATCAGTTATAAAGGAACAGAAGGGAGTTTAAAGCACGTTTTTTATGAATGTGGAGAAGTCTGTCTCAAGATATGTGGGTTCATCAAAAGATTGCAATTCTTGGAGAAGTTTGTAATCCATTCTGTGGTACATCAGATTGTCCAGGGATCCTTATGAGTACGAATGCCTGTGAATTTGAAATAGTCTACAAGTATTACTAATCCAGAATAATTAGTTTTTACAATTTAACACAATTAAAAGATGCAGATGCTGCACTGGTTTGCAAATATCAGAACACTGCCACACTGGCTTGCTCACACCATTGCTTTCAGGTGTCTCAAGTGGAATATGAGGCTATTTTGAACTGAAACTGTAAGATCAGCTTAATAATGTGCTTAAATATGCAAGTTAATGTAATTTATTTAAGAGTTATAAGTCTAATTCCACACCAAAGATGACTGTGTCAGCCGCAGAATTATCAGCACTTGGATACCTGTCAAAAATGAATGCTAGATTCAGAGGTAAACAAGCATTCCCTGTTTCCCAAAGGAACCTCCACCATGAGAGACCTCTTAACTTTCCCTTAGCTTTTTTGACATTGAGGGAAGTAAAACATTGAACCAACACTCAAAGAATTGGGCAGTATAGTATGAGCTAAAGCAGACCTTCAAAATTGCTTTTTCAAATTGCCTGTGGGCTTGAGAAAAATCAAGTAATTTGGTTTCTAAACTTTTAATAAAGAAATGAATCTGAGCACTGCTATTCATGTATGTAATAGGTTTTTTTTTAATTTCAGTATACATATTGCATTTTTAATGTGTGTTGTTTGTTTTCTTTTGTTCATTTATCATAGAGAGATATTGACATTTATTTTACTCCAAATTTATAGAACCTGGATTTGACTTCCTTCTGTTAAAGAGATAAAATACATCATTATTGAGCAGATTCTATGGAAACAATGTCAAAATCTGTCTATAATCTTATTATTTGAAGTTGAATAAATAGCCTTGGCTTTTAATTATTTGTCTAGTTTTGAAGTTCATTGTACAGCAAGTACATTAGACCAACTGGTAATTTTTAATTTTTTGTATTTCTCAATACCTAGAAAACTTTTAAGGGACAACTTCACAAAGAACTCTTGCCTATCAGTCAGATTTTACTTGCTTCGTAATCCCATTCCCATCCTCGATACTCATCAGTCTTCCCCACTTCCTTGGAAATACAAAATCAGCCTAATTAATTTGTATGGTGGGTTTCTATATTTCATCCTTATTTTCAGTTAGTTCTTTCTTAATTTAATCTTAAAAGCTACCATTCCTTTATACAAGAAATTCTCAATGGAGACAACAACTGTAAATAATGACAGCACAGAGTGTATAAAACTGCATTTATGTAATTCAGAAAGGATATGCCACTTGAAACAAATGCAAACTTATTAAGAAATTAATATATTTTCTGTAATAAATGAAAAATAAATAAAAAAATTTGAATTAGGATAGAAGATATATAGATCCATCCTTACTAGAACTACAACGCCTAAAATTAATTAACTACTATCTTAGTTACAGGTCATCCTACCCTAAATTCTTACTAACTAATAAATTCTAACTTTTCTTTAGAAACTGACTAAATTGTATGAATGTAAAACAGGAATAAAATAAATTATTTAAGGGAAGGATTCTTCCTTGCTTATTTAAATAATGATTAAATTTGGTGATTTAAATTATTATATTTAAATAAACTCGTGGGCTACAAGACACATGATTGTGATATCAGTAGTGACATCTTTAACTAAAATTTGAAAATACAGGCACATTCTGTGATCACAGAGTAAGACAGGAGAGGAAGATTAACCAGCAAGTTAATTGGTATATAATGTTTAATGAGAAAAAATGCAAAATTTGTGCAGAAAAGGTAACATTAATCAAAGAATGGTTTGAGTTGAAAGGGACCTTGAAGATCATCTAGTTCCAATCCGCTGCCCTGGGCAGGGGCACCTTCCATTAGACTAGGTCACTCAGCCTGGCTTTGAACACTTCCAGGGATGAAGCATCCAAACTTCTCTGAGCAACCTGTTCAAGTGCCTCATCACCTTAATTATCAAATTTTTCTTCTTTATGTGTAGTCTAAATCTCCCCACTTCTAGTTTAAAATCATTACCCCCTTCTCCTATCACTGCATGCCCTCATCAAAAGTCCCTCCCCATTTTCTTTTGTAGGCCCCCTTTAGGCACTGGAAGACTGCTATAAGGTCTCTCTGCAGCCTTCTCTTCTTCAGGCTAAACAATTCCAGCTCTCTCAGCCTGTCTTCATTGGAGATGTGCTTCAGCCCTCTGATCATCTTCATGGCCTTCCTCTGCACTCGCTCCAACAGGTCCACGTCCTTCTTATGTTGAGGGCTCCAGAGCTGGATGCAGTACTCCAGGCGGGGTCTCACAAGAGCAGAGTAGAGGGGGCAGAACCACCTCTCTTGGCTGCTGGCCACACTTCTTTTGATGCAGCCCAGGATGTGGTTGGCTTTCTGGGCTGCAAGGGCACATTACTGGCTCATGTTGAGCCTAAGATTAAATGATTCATATCTCAATGGCACTTTAACTTTAAAAACAATAACCAAAAAAAGCATTTCATTTCATCATCATGTTACTACATTTCATTTCCTTCTGTTAAACTACATTTTCCACATTTATAGGAGGAATAATAAGATATTTCAAAAAAAGATACTGAAATATACTATTTACATAAAAACACAGGCGAATAACTTGGTTCAAGAGAGACAGGTATTATAAACAATTATTCAAACCAAGCATAAGCAAGGGTTACACAATAATGTCTTATATGACTGCAAACCACATTAATTTTCCTAAGTATAAATCTAATTTCATACAATTAATTTTTCTCCACTGGCCAACTATGGCAGCTGGTATATATCTTGTCACAGTTTTCCTGGCTACTGCTGGTTACCAAAAGATATTTCTTCTTTATGGACCATAGCATTATCAGCTCTTAAGCTAATCTGTCAAGTGTAAAGAGAGTTTATTTTGCAGTGGATGTGCTGTGAAATGTGCAGTTGAGGTGGAACAGGTCACGTACAGGTGTCCTCAGGTGACATTTCTGAGGACTACTGTCTTAAGGAGACAGCGAAAGTCAGCCAGTTCCCTGAAACCACTTTTACGATAGATTAGTTTAGGCTAAAATTTGAGAAAAGTAAACATTTATAAACAAATTCAGAATATTCACATAGATGACATTAAGCATTATGCATTGGCACAGAATAAAATAATAATAATAAAAAATATTTCTACTTCATTTCCTCTCACTCTTAACAGCAGACAGACTTTAAGCCTGATATTATGGAACTCATTTGGATTCAGTCTCCCTTTCCCCCTGCAAGCACTTAGTGTTCATTAACCCAGGTTTAAACCTTCGTCTTGCCAAATCCATGCCTGTTACCTAAGCTTGAAGGTCTTAAAGACAGACAAAGTCCAAATATTTTTCACATACTTTGTCCAAAGGCAGAATGGGAGTAACTGATTCAAATTTACATCTGGGCTAATTCTTAAAACTTTTTATGGTCAATAAAGGGAAGGAGCTGCTGAAAGGCTGTGATTCATCTTAGCCTAAAACAGACATCTAAAATAGGTTACATAATCACTCTGCAGCAGTGCTTATTTCTCAATAGTAACTATAAAGTGAATCAGATTAGTAGCTCAGATGCATATGCTACATTATAAACATCTAAAAGTTGGTGAGAATTTTCCGTATCAGCTTAACAAAAACCATTATCTCCCTCTAAACGATACATAATGTAACTTGCCATTGACTAAATATTCATATGCCTTATACTAACCTGATCTTGTGCATAAACACATAACTTGCTGCTCACAGAAACTGTATGAATAAATCCTAGTTACGTGATTCTAACTGATTCTCATCTGAGCCCAAACACAATGGTAACCACTGTCTCTGAGACAGTAACTTTGGGATTTCCCATTGAATTTTCCATTAAACTCGGTATTAAAAGAGAATGTGTGATGACAGAAAAATAGCACTCTTGAACAGAGGAAAAAAGAGCAATCCTATAGTTGCTGAGTCTTTTGAAATTGCACCATATAACACCTTCCTAAGTATATTAAGGAAATTTATCCTATATGAAATTCCTACAAGGTAGGTTGCAACGCTGTTTGGAAATGGTAAGCAGAAAATACTTACAAATGTTTTAGTGTAGAAGTGAAAACCTATGAGGATAAAGATTTCACATGGTTTCTCTGGGTCTACTAGGATGTAAAATGAAATAGATGCATAAGATTTTTGTAGGCCTTATGCTGAAGGAATCTGTCAGTTCAATGGAAAGCATGGTTTGAGTTCACAAGAACCAGGGCAAAGGAGCATTGATCACAATTCCATTTTTCTGTGGAAAAAAACCCACCATTCAATAGGTTCAAGTATGAGATTTAGGCAGGAAAAAAATCAGCTGCAGAAACAGAGGGTTATAAAATAGAATAAACTAGAATGGATCACAGGGAAAACATGAATTAACAGTGTCATGCTGATAAAAATAGCAAATGGACAAGGCAATATAAACAGAAAGATAGTTTAAAACAATGCATGAGTATGAACTTTGCTTAGTATGCCCTCAATAGCCTTTGTGACACTTGATCTTTATACTTAAAAGAAATATATGATATCTGGAGTCAGCAGACAACACAAATAATAATCAGCAACCTATCAGGAAAGACTACAGAAATTAGGGTTGCTGAATTAAGAAAAAACTTTATTTATCATCTAGGCTCTTACAGAGTAGAAGGAAGCAATTTCTTTCCCATTTTTCATCTTGGGAATGATTTGAGGTTACAGACTTAGATTATAACAGGTAACACTGAGGTTTGACATCAGGGAACTTTTCTAATCTTAACAACAGTTAAGCACTGCAAATATATTACAGTGTTTAACTGCAGTTTGATTAACAGAGATACCACCTTTCTGTCAGATACCCTAATAGCTTTCTGTACCAAAATATGTAGAGGCATCACAGGCATGATGAAGAGGATATTTCGTGCAATTACATGAACTTCATACTACACGTTTTCCACATACCATATTTAGATTTTTTGGTTTACACATGTGTCTGACACAGAACAATTCCAATGATAGTTCACTATAAAAAATAGTTTCAATCCTGAAAATAAAGTTATACTGAAAATACTCACAGAAATTTAAGTACAGAGAGCTGAACGCTCTGCTATGATGGTAGTTAGTAACAAAGTCAGGAAGATTTTCCAGTGATGTCAACTATCGATCTACTCTATTATTTACTGTGGCTGAACATATACTATAAAACACAATAAATTGCAGGGACTTAATTTCTGTATTTTGCATTAAATTTACTTCGTTAGTGACATGACATAGATATTACAAAATAGAAAGAGTTTGCATCACTTTTAGTAGAACTTTCATGTTCATGAATACTAACAAAGTATTTTACGTGTTATAAAGTGTACATGTGCATGAACAGACAACAAGGCTTGGTTTTGGATAAGAAAAAATCTGAGTGTAATCAGACTGTAAAATTGAGTCGACATCTTTAAGAATAAATAGAATCAATAAAAGGGCATAAAACAGTCAAACTAGAAAAATATTTATCTTTATAATTGCTGCATGACTTTGCTGTTTCCACACTTGTATCAAATCCAGTGGAGGAAGCAGCAAATGTTTTCTCTTCAAAGCCTAGAGAACTGCCTGATGGAATAAACTCTTGGATATTTAAAATAAGAAGCATATCCAATGACCTGCAAAGTTTTTATGAGACTTTCTGCTGACAAAATAGCTGTACTCAAAATAACAAGTATGTTCAATATGTGAGACTAATATTTAGGGACACTGCTTTACACTATGAAAATAAATTGTTGAATATACAGGCAAAATTCACAAAGAATTTCAGAGAAACTCAAGGAATTTAGGAGACATTAAGACACATAGACTCTTTCCAGTGTATATCATAAGCGTGCAATGTATGTCACCATTATTTGGTACACTGTTTTCTTTCCAAGTCCCCTGACTTCCACTGTACAGACCTGAGAACCATTTGTCCCGTTTTACAGACCTGTTATCTTTATATCTTTATATCTTTATAACCTCATTTCCTTTTACGACTGGGTGACCAGACTGGTGGATGAAGGAAAGGCTGTTGATGTGGTCTACCTGGACTTCAGCAAGGCCTTTGACACTGTCTCTCACAGTATTCTCCTAGGGAAACTGGCTGCCTGTGGACTGGGTAGGTATACCCTTCTTTGGATAAAGAATTGGCTAGGGGGCCGTGCCCAGCGGGTGGTGGTTAATGGAGTCAAGTCCAGCTGGCAGCCTGTTACAAGTGGTGTCCCCCAGGGGTCGGTACTTGGGCCCATCTTGTTCAATATCTTTATTGATGACCTAGACGAGGGGATTGAGTGTACCCTCAGTAAGTTTGCAGATGACACCAAGTTGGGTGGCGCTGTTGATCTGCCTGAGGGTAGGGAGGCCCTTCAGAGGGATCTGGATAGGCTGGATCGCTGGGCTGAGCTGAATGGCATGAGGTTCAACAAGGCCAAGTGTCGGGTCCTGCAGTTTGGCCACAATAACCCCATGCAGCGCTATAGGCTCGGAGCTGAGTGGCTGGAGGACTGTGAAGAGGAAAGGGACCTGGGGGTGTTGGTTGATGCTCAGCTGAACATGAGCCGACAGTGTGCCCAGGTGGCCAAGAGGGCCAACGGCATCCTGGCCTGCATTAGAAATAGTGTGGCCAGCAGGAGCAGGGAGGTAATCATCCCCCTGTATTCGGCACTGGTGAGGCCGCACCTTGAGTATTGTGTTCAGTTTTGGGCCCCTCACTACAAGAAAGACATTGAAGCCCTGGAACGTGTCCAGAGAAGGGCAACAAAGCTGGTGAGGGGTCTGGAGCACAAGTCTTATGAGGAGCGGCTGAGAGAGTTGGGATTGTTTAGTCTGAAGAAGAGGAGCTCAGGGGAGACCTCATTGCACTCTATAGCTTCCTGAAGGCAGGTTGTGATGAGCAGGGGTTTGGCCTCTTCTTCCAGGCAACAAGCAGGACCCGAGGAAATGGCCACAAGTTGTACCAGAGGAGGTTTAGACTGGACTTGAGGAAAAACTTTTTCTCTCAAAGAGTGGTAAGGCACTGGAACGGCCTGCCCAGGGAGGTGGTGGAGTCTCCGTCCCTGGCAGTGTTCAAGAGGCGGCTTGATGAGAAGCTACAGGATATGGTTTAGTAGCTGTGGCAGCAATGGTAGTGGGAAGACGGTTGGACTAGATGATCTTATAGGTCCCATCCAACCATGTGATTCTATGATTCTATGATTTGTAGAGAAAATTGCTCTTTTCTGTGTCCTCAACCTCAAATTCTGCTATTCAAGAAATCTAGGAATGTCTGTGGACTGAGATAAGGAGCTCTTTTGAACTTGAGAAGTGGAACTGAAGCAGAGTTTGGCTTATTTTGTATAAAAGAACTTCTAGGAAATAAATTACTGTCTCTTGGGTTTTTTGTTGTTGTTCTTTGCTGGTTTGTTTGTTTCTTACCTAACATAACATCTAAAGATATAGCAGTTTTTGGGTTTTTTTTAATTATTAAGTACTACAAGTTGCACAGAAGCGATGTAGCTTTGTCTAGCTGGTGCTGCTTCCACCCATTATGGCTTTGTAATTGTTAAGGAACTGCAAAATTTAAGCTGGCAGTAATCCTTTTTTGGCCTTTACTACATTTATTATATTTTGTCTTTATTACTACACATATTAACTGTCTTAAACTACCTCCTTCTAGGTGAAAGCAGAAGACTACATGGTAAAACCTTTATTTAAATTCCTTTTTCCAAGCTACTGTTTTATGGTTGTGTGTGAGGGATTTCATTGACGGTCTGTGTAGGGCCACTGTGGAAAATTACAAGCGTAAGAGTACAGGTTGTGGAATACCACAGTGTCCCAACTACGGACCACGGGGTGGCATGTGTGAGGGATTTCAGTGATGGTCTGTGTAGGGCCACTGTGGGAAATTCCAAGCTGCACACAGCTGCAAGAGTGTGACCTTGGAGAGGGGAGCTAGGAGGGTTGTTATTGAGCAGTATGTTGTTGCTATCTGGGAACCGCTCTTAGCCAGCAGGGCATGTACTTGGCAGGCCTTGCTGCATGCGCTGGCCACGCGTGGATCAACACTTGGTCAGTACTCTTTCAACTGAATCTGCTGAGGGTGGCCCAGAGCAGAGGGAGAGAGAAAGGACCCAGAGCACACTCTATGAACAACAGGGGACACCCTGAAGGTGCTGCACCTACCTCCCTTCTCTGCTCTGACCCTGCTGATGACCATCTTCCTGCTCGGCAGTGTCTCCAGCATAGTCGGGTTGGTAAGACTCTCATAAAGAGAAAACAATACGCTAGTAACTGCTTATGCTAGGAACTGTAGCTGCTTATGCTAGTAACTGCTTATGCAAGGCTATAATAGAGCAATAAATACTGTTGTGCTTTTAAATATCACATGTTGGGTGAACTTTGTGCATAGGAATCCTACGAACCAATGGCCAACCTTGCCTTATACTCAAGACTCACTTCTGTAAAAGGTGGTATTTTCTAACTTGAACAAATGTTATCTTCTGAACAAAGAAGACTTAAATTTGCTTTTAGGTGGAAGAAGGAGGAGGAGTTGGCAGTGTAAATTCTTTACCTTCTTACTAGGCATGGCTACCAATGAGATTTCCGTTCAGGGACATATGATGTTAAATTGACATCATTTTGCCAGGACAAAAGCTTTTATCATCCTCATTAAACTCAATCCATTGCCTATTTTCAATGTTACAAAAAATATTCTATCTATTTAGCAAGCTTCAATGCAGAATGGCTCTGCAGAGACAGCCTACATAATTTTAATTCTCTCTGGGTCTACTGTACCAAACTTACAGACAGATTCCCACCTTTTATACATTCACCTCCCACTAAATTCAGTTCTAAGGACTTATCTAAAATTCAGTTTCTTCTAACATATTTAACCTGTGACACCTAAAAAAAAATATTTTCAACCTTTTTGTAATAATTATTTTCTTCAAAATGCTAGCAGAAATCCATTCTCTTCATTGTGTGCTTAGGGGAGCGTTATTTTATCTTTCACACTGCTGAATCCTCATTGTTTGAAGTAATCCATACATATGTGGTAGTTTCAGGAATGGCACTTCAGTGCTAGAAAAGTGCTGATTCACTGGCACCAAGATGACATTTACAAAAATATCACGTTCTCAAAGGCATTAACCAATGTTCTTTCTTTGCCTTCTGTTATTTTACACAGTCTGCACAAAGGATACTCTGCAGCAAGAAGCAGCATAAATGCAACTATGAGGTTATCAAGTAGGATGGCGAAAAAAAAGAATGTGGTTAGTTTAAAAAAGGAAAACAATAAAACAATCAGAGTAAAGTAACAACAAAAAGCCAATTCATTAATCTGAACTGAATTGTTCTTCTGTTAATGCACCATTTACCCAGCTGCCAATTAAGAGTGTGTATTTTTTATGTCTGCTACATAATTTAACAATGGTTTAAACTTTCCCAGTCAAACCATTTGGCAGAAAGTGGACTTACAGAGAAGTATAATTTTTAGCTAACCAAGAACTGTGATGCATGTATTTTATCATGTTTAAAATCATTTATGAAGTATTGTGTTTAAAAGTATTTTAAAATTCTATAATTTAGAGAAGGGTCACCTAGTTCTATGCATTTGCACTGTGAGCTGATACAAATGAAAAAAAAAATAGAACATTTCTCAGCTCAGAAAAACTCTTGAAGCATTAGCAAACACTCAGTTCTAAAAAAAAATTACCTTGAGGAAATGTATCTGATTTTGCAAAGCTTCTCTATAATTTCTGTAAAATTAATGATACTTGCATGTAATTCTCATTTCCTTTCTCCAAGAAGAGTCTATGTTGCTCCTGAAATAAATGAAAAAACATGCTGCCGTCCACCTTGCCACCAAAGTCAAGTCTTTGTATTAGGGCTTCTTCACTGTAGAAGAAGTTGATTTTACATGCAAATAAATATAATTCCATCTCATCCTGATTCAGAAATGTCAGTCACAGTTCTTATGATCTGTGTTTCTAGTAATAAATTTTCCCTTTTCAGTGTACTGTTCTCCAATATGGCCACCGTCAGGCTGCGTGTGGTGTCTCATACTCAAATCGTTGCGATTTCACATCCTGTGAAATCTATTGAACTTAGCCTAACTATCCCCATGGCATACGAGGCCTTCCAAAGTCTAGAGCTGGATCTTCATTAATTGCAACTCACAGTTCAGAGAATTTTAAGCTTATG
Organism: Chlamydotis macqueenii; assembly: GCF_036417535.1. Taxonomy (NCBI): domain Eukaryota; kingdom Metazoa; phylum Chordata; class Aves; order Otidiformes; family Otididae; genus Chlamydotis; species Chlamydotis macqueenii. The sequence goes on from NC_141593.1 coordinate 45,202,963, forward strand.
ATTGACATAGATATGAAATTTTCCAGGGTATAAGCCACTACTTAGAATAGAAATAAGCACATTTTCTTTTTCCTGATTAGGGTCTTAGGTTAAGTAGTTTGTCCAATGTTCATCATATTTTGTAAACATGATGAAAATGGCAAGTTATACAATGGTGTCCTGTAACATTAAACTTCTACATTACCTAGAAGCTCAAGTATTCCTCCTTTTCTGTGTACTAAAAACCCATACTAAACTATCTGTCATTTGTTCTTGCATTACAAAAAAAAAAATTCTTTAATAATAGGGAGAAAAAGCACAGGTGTTAATCAGGCACTATAGTTCTATAGTAATAGGGTAAGAAAAACATTTGGTATCATCCAAACTTTGTTCTACAATATAGTTCACAATTTACAGTAATAATGCATTTCTAATACACACATTGTGCACTGCAGCATGTTAGAAATTGATTGTCTGTAACACCATAGTAAGTTTCCATGCTATACTTAAATATTTTATTAATCAATCTCATTCAAGAACCATTTCAACCAAATCTTATATTTCTATATTTTATCACATTCTTATATTTATATCAAGTAGGCATGACAGAATAGGCAGCTAGAATTCATTACTAGTGGTACAAAGAGTGCAATCACTCTGAAGTAAAATAAGCCTTCTATTCTTGATTTTGATTGTTACTTGAGATTGGTAGAAAACCTAGGAGGGAAGAAGTATTTCCACATTTATTCTTTTCTTCACATCTCATTGGAGTCTGTTGTAGAACATTTTTAAAATTTTCAATTGATAAAGTCATAGAATCATACAATAGTTTAGCTTAGAAGGGACCTTTAAAGGTTGTCTAGTCCAACCCCTCTCCAAGGAGCAGGAACATCTTCAACTAGATCAGATTGCTTAAAGCCTCATCCCATCTGACCTTGAATGTTTCTAAGGACGGGCATCTACCACCTCTCTAGGCAACCTGTTTCAGTGTTTCACCACCCTCACTGTCAAAAATTTCTTCCTTATAAGTAGTTTAAATCTACCTCCTTTTATTTTAAAACCATTACCCTTGTCTCGTCAGAACAGGCCCCGCTAAAATGTTTCTCCTTGACTTTCTTATAAGCCCTCTTTAAGTATTGAAAGGCCACAATAAGGTCTCTCTCCAGCCTTCTCTTCTCCAGACTGAAGAGCCCCAACTCTCTCAGCCTGTCTCCATAGGAGAGACACTCAGCCCTCTGATCATCTTCATGGCCCTCTTCTGGACTCGCTCCAACAGGTCTACGTCCTTCTTATGTCGGAGGCTCCAGATCTGCGTACAGTACTTCAGGTGGAGTCTCATGAGAGTGGAGTAGAGGTGGAGAATAACCTCCCTTGCTTCTTTTGATGAAATCCAGGATGCAGTTGGTTTTCTGGGCTGCAAGTGCACATGGCTCACCCATGTCGAGCTTCCCATGCACCAGTACTCCCAAGTCCTTCTCAGGGCTGCACTAAATCTGTTCTCTGTCCAGCCTGTATTTGTGCCTGGCATAGCCCTGACCCATGTGCAGGATCTTGCACATGGCCTTGTTGAATTTCATAAGGTTTTCATAGGCCTGCCTCTCCATCCCGTCAAGGTCCCTCCAGTGTGTTGTCGGTAAGTTTGCTGAGGGTGTACTCTATCCCATTGTCCATTTCACCAATGAAGATGTTAAACAGTGCTCGTCTCAATATATACCTGAGGAACAGCACTTGTCACTGCACATAGAGCCATTGACTGCAACCCTTTGACTATGACCATCCAGCCAATTCATTATACATCAAGTGGTCCACCTGTCAAATTTATGTCTCTTCAGTTTAGAGACATGGATGACATGTGGGACAGTGTCAAATGCTTTGCACAAGTCCAGGTAGATGGTTTGATTTTGTGACTTTGAACAAGTCCATCAGATGACATCTCACTACTTCCCTTATCCACTGATGCTCTAATGCCATCGTAGAAGACTACTATATATATGTGTATTCATTTAGTTGTTAGTTGAATTGAAAGAAAAGTCAGTCTTGATTCAAGTCTTTGAGTTTCATAAGAAAAAATATAGATAATTTGTAAGCTGTAAAGCTATTTAATATATAATAAAGTTACTACTTTAAGTTCTACAACTGTTTAATTTTATTTGTTTACTGAAGCCTTTCCTTAACCCATACCCACTCACCTAAGGGAAAAAAAAAAAGTATAAATTCAAACATCTGACTGATCTGTGCATGTAAAACCGGCAACAGCAGGATTTGCGTGTCTTAATATTTTAGTACTGAAGAAAAAGATAAAAGTGACCAAGAAAGTAACAGAAAAATCTTCCATTAACCTTGCGCAGTTTTGAAATACTCAAGCTTAACTATATAAAATAGCTACTGCTCTTTGCCTGAGAAAACAAAAATGCTCAGCTGTCCCTCTCTAGAAAGAATAAATAGTATTTTCAAAAGATAGAACATATTTCAGATATTTTCCCCATCTTTCACTGCTGATTGTTATGCATTTTCTGCTTCTTCTCCTCTCTTTCTCAAAAGCCATTAAAAATTAGGATTCAAAGGAACATCATGGGTAACAGAAAAGTCGTTCCCTTAGCAACGGAAGCAATGCAAAAACTCTTCATAGTCAAGATTCAGTTAATATTTGAGATTCAGAGGTTTTGGACAATGCATATTAATTAATATCTAGTCTGGCAGATGTTCCTCTGCAGTAATGTGTCACTTTAATAGATACCTATGGTGGGATTCACACTAGAGTAGAAGTTTTGAAGCTCTAAAGAAAGTGTTGCATACAGGACACTTCCACTCTTTGACATGCAGAATCTAAACAAAAGTTCTCTTCAAGCCACTCAGTGAAAGCAATTTCTAAGAAAGTTTTCACCTTTACTTCATTTAATATCACTTCACGAAAGAGGAAATTGTCCCGAGGTGAAAAAGTAGAAATGGAATAATTTTCTTGGCACCCCCACACTATATATGCCTGTAAGTTGATAGCTCTCCTGTAGGGATAGCTGGGGTGCAGTAGACAGAAAAGGTAACTACTTCATTTGAAATAAGCCAAAACAATATAGAATATGAATATTGATTTTAAGTTTTCTTTTCTTATCTTGGAAAAGAAGGAGTATATTTTTGTTACTCAAATGTATAGTGATAGAACTACTGCAGATTTCTTGCTTCCAGTTTAGGGTGGCATTATTATAATATTTCTTACAAATACATCGCAGTATGCATTTAATTCCAACAGGCTCACAAATTCTCAGCTGTACTAATTGGATCACAGGTTTCTTTCCCTGCTAGTGCCCTGTTACCATTTATCCTCTTCAAAGAAGCCATTCTGATTCAGAGGAGGCACCATTAGAGATTGCAGTCATCTCTATGCAATACAGAAACTGTAGTCTGACTTTCTGCTTACATGGATATCCACAGTATTTAAATTTTTATCCTTCTAGTTTTCATTTGCTATTCATACTCACTGTATATTTTATACCCATATTTGGAAGAGTAGGAGTTTCTCTTACATGTTTAATTTTCACTCTATGCTGAATTGTTTTTCATTTCTGGAGACTTGCTTATGCTACTTATCTCAGCTGCAACTGTTTCCTATCTTTCCTCCAAAGACACTTGTCGTGGTTTTGTTTAGTAAGGGGGGTGCCTAAGGTAGTAGCTTCTGTAGGAAACTGCTAGAAGTCACTCCCCTTTGTTCAGTGGACTTGGCCAGGCCTAGGGCGGACCCACTGCTGGCCAAGGCCGAGCCGATTGGTAGCAGAATGTCTTGTGATAATGCCTCTGCGATAACGTATTTAAGAATGGGAAAACAGAAAAAAAAAGAGAGAGAAGAGAAGATGTGAAGAAGCTGAGCGGGGGCAGAGGTGCAGAGGCGGAGGCGCAGGCCTCATGGGCCTTGCAGGCCTCACCCTCTGGCCTCTCGCCAGGCAGCCGACTGGGCCCAACTCGGCCCGGCCTGGCTGCAAGAAGTGGAGAGGAGATGAGATGTGAATAAGATGTAAAAAAAGATCCTGAGAGACATCTACCAGCCTGTTGTGAGGAACGGCTGCAGACGCCAAGGTCAGTGAAGAAGGAGGGGGAGGAGTAATGCGGCTCCTGGCCAAGATTCCCCTGCAGCCTGTGGTGATGACCATGGTGGAGCAGGTTGTCCCCCTGCAGCCCATGGAGGTCCACGGAAGAGCAGAGATCCACTTGGAGCCTGTGAAGGACCCCATACTGGGGGAGGTGGATGCCTGAAGGCAGCTGTGGCCCGTGGAGGGCCCACTGGGACAGCTGTTCTAGAGGGACTGCACCCGTGGAAGAGATGACCTACGCCAGAGCAGTTCCACGAAGGACTGTGGCCCGTGGGAGGGACCCCACGATGGAGCAGGGGAGGAATGTGAGGAGTTCTTCCCCCGACCATGAAGCAGCGGCGTGAAACAACGTATGATGAACTGACTGCAACCCCCATTCCCTCTTCCCCCCTGTGCCGCTTCGGGGGGGGAAGGTAGTAGAGATAATGTTAAGCTTGGGAAGAGGGAGGGGTGGATGGAGGTTATCTTGTTCTCTGTCTCATTATCCTGCTGTTTGTAATAATAAATGGTTTTCCCCAAGTCGAGTCTGTTTTGCCCGTGATGGTAACTTTAAGGATTTCTCCCTGTCCTTATCTCAAACCTCGAGCCGTTTTTCCTTCTATTTTCTCTCCCTGTTCTCTCGGAGGGTGGGGGGAGTGAGAGAGAGACTGCGTAGTCTGGTCCCGATCAGGGCTGAACTACGACAACACTGCAGTTGGCAGTTTATCATCTCTGAGCAGCACCTTAGCATCTGTTTTGCACCAGGACATGCTGGTTTGTTATGATCCCAGAAAGAAAGCAGTTAGACTCTGTAAAGTATCAGTTCAAACACTGTTTACTAAAGATAATACTACATAGAGAGGATAGTATAGGTAATCTTACATCTCTCAGATGTTGGGAATCTCAAGTTGTGCAACATCAAGTGTGCCTCTGATCAAAACACAGCACAGATCCTGTCTGTGGTGGAGTACCCCATTTTGATAATTCGTTAAAAAAAAAAACACCCAAAACCACTTTATTAATCATTTCCACTGCCAAACACCAAAGATTTTCACACAGAACTTCTAGCTGAACTTTTAGATAAAGACAAGGCCACACAGATGGCATAATTGCTGGTACCAAGTGTGAGCTGCCTGCAGGCTTATCTGTTGCTACCAGTTGGCTGAGCTTTCATTTCAGCCACAAGATCTGTGTCATACAATTCATTCTGAAGGCCATGCTGGGCAGGCAGGACAGCACAGCACAGACCTGCACCTGTGCAGGTTAGCTATTTTGTGGGTCACCAGCTCCTTCATGTGCAGTGGTCTTCTACTCAAGATCACCATGGCATCTTGCTGCTTTGTCAATTGGTTGTCATCTTGTATCTGACCAAAAAAAAATGCAGGCTTGGTTTGGTTATTAAGAATGAAAGATGAATGTTTTTTTCTTAGGAAATTACAATTTATTGAAAATAATTCTCATAGATATTTTTGGACTAGTATGGAATTGTGGAAATAGTAATAATTTGTCCTAAGAGAAATGGATGACTGTAAGTCAGGTGGAAAGAGTTAAATTCTGGCCAGACTGTTAGAAAAAATTGCAAAAATATTTCCTCATCAGCTCCTGTGGGTAGACTTATTTTTCCATTCACACTGATAACTGCTGCATAATACAACCCACAAAACAAGAGAAATGTAACATACATTATACTTTGGTATTTTTGCTAGTTTGAGCAGAATTACAGATTCAAAGATAAAGTAGAAGTGAAAATCTTTCAGATTTTTTCATCTCTTTTTTATTACAATGAAGTCCATAGTCAAACTCTAGGTGAATTTCTGAGTTAATTTTCTTTTTTTTTCCAAGTCGACTAACAAAACTGTACTCCATACTAATCTTAATACATCACACATAACTATCTAACCCACTACTCAGTGTCATCAAGAGCAAGACAAGGACATTTTTTTTCTGAGTTATCAACTGAAGCAGATGAATACAACAAGACTGCAAAGTCTCCAAAATTAGGTGATACCAAATGTAATTGCTTTGAAGTATTAACATCTTCCACTTCTCTTTCTATTAGACAACTCTAATTTACAATGCAAAGACCGTTATGCAGTCTCTTCAAACAGAGACATATTACACAATTTGTAGTTTAATATTCTAACTATCTGGAAGAAGAGATAGGATGCTGCTGTCAGGAGAAAGGGAGTTGTATTAACTTCTGATATTATATAAGTTATTGATGGTTTTTCTCTCCATAAAAAGGCACCAAACTTCACAATGTACTGAAATCAACACAAGAAACTATGTAAACACAAGTAAACAATGTAGTTTAATAGTAATTACATTTAATACTTATACAGGATCCTTACAAAATATTATTCCTCATGTTACTGAATGGGAATATTAGAGAGATAAGTTAATGTGAGTGGTCTGAAAATGCAGAATAAGATAGAGATGCTCAGAAATTTCAGGCTCTCTGAACTATTTATCTTGCAGAGAGATAGGATTGTTAGAAATAAAAATCCTGAATTCAAGAAATGTGGTACCCTACCCTGTGCAGATATTTGGAGTTCTAACTGTTCCTTTATACTATGAGTATAATCTTGGGTATAGCAAAAAGGAAAGACTTTTTTTTTTTTTTTTCATTTCTTTCTAGCTGTCACTCAGCTTACCTTTGCAGTTACATAAACACAAGAAAACCACTAGATATTTGAGAGATGAAAAACTATCACGGGATAACTTGATAGAAGGATTTACTTCTGAAGAGTTAATGAATCTTAGAATAGATTGTTAAAAAAAAAAAGAAAGAAAGGAGAATTCATTGACTTATGGGATGAGTTCATTTCCATTGTGACTGATGAAGAACTAGCAGAGAGTGACTAAGTCTGTTTTTCACTAAGATGATTCATAATTCTTTTTATCATTTGCATAGAAATAAGTGGTGATTAGGATCTTGCTCAAGATCCATGTTAGGAAATTAACAGCTTTGCCAATTATCCTGTTATGAATTTCTTAGGTTGCTATAAGCACTATCATGAGATGGCAAAAGATTGCTTTCACTGCAAGAGTCTTTACCGATGGCATGTCTGTCTGGAGATGTTAGTAAGGTCTCCTCCTATTTCATAGTGTATCAATGTTTTCTTCTTAAAGAATTGTATTGCAGCAGTCAAGGAAGAGTCATATTATTTAGCTGGTGAGGCAATTTTCTTACATGTTATCATGTTAAAATTACCCTCTAAATATTCCCTTCTGATCAACATGTGTAAAGAAATAGTTCAATTCCCTGTCCATAAAAAGTCCCTTCTATTGAAAGGTGGCTAGCTAAGTTATGGATAACGATCAGTGCCAAATGAGTAGTCTAATAAATACAGACAAAATAAAAATATGAGATCTACTGAGTACCACCTTAGAAAATGCCTTAGTTTGTCAAAAGTGTCAAATATCAGTTGAATTCATTGCACAGAATTGTTAGCAACAGCAGTCTCTGTTAGCTATTCCTGACAGACTTCATCACACTCAGTTTGGGTAATATTTGATATATTCAATATAAAAATATAAAAATATCCCAGGACCATTGCCTCGTAATGAAACAAAATTAGTAGTATAGATCATAAAAGACAACAGAATATAACAGATAATTCTATAATTCCTGAAAGGATCAAGCTTTATATTGTACATAGTCACTAAATAAGCATTTGTAGTGGGTTGACTTTGGCTAGCTGCCAGACTGCCATCCAGCTGCTTTCTCACTCCCGTTCCTCAACAGGACAATCAGACAAAATAAGATGGAAAAGGTTATGTGTGTGAGAGACTGAATCGTGGGACTTTTGTCTCAAAGCTTGCTTGCATAGGAAAGACTGAGCTGCGGAGCATTTGTCTCAAAAGATTGCTTTGCCAAGTGAGAAACTCTGGATAAGATGTTGGATAAGATAAGCACAATTGCATGTAACAACTGTGTGAAGAGCAGGCCCATGAGTCGTGAAGTATGTGCAAATGTACAGAAATGTGAAGACATGCAGGTGGTCAGAAACCACAGCCCTTGAGCAGGGATAAAAGAACTGCTGAGACAAACCCTCACTGTGATCACCCACTGAGAGGTCTGGACCCCGGGGACACCGGTGTGACCGCTGAACCACCAAAAGATTTGGACCTGATGCAATCGTCCACTGCTGAAGCCAGACAAACTGACACAGTCGCCCACTGCCGAAGCACCAAGAGAACTGGACCCTCGGGACACCGCAGATCCATGGCGGTGACTATTCTTGCAACTCTATCCCGAATGCTTGCTTACTTTCGGCCTTTTCTTCTTACTCTGACCTATCGCTACTATCATTTTCTACTTTTGATAAGAAAAGCTGTTTCATATATATGGCATTTGATCTCATTTGTGTCTTAATCTCCTCGAGGTAGTTGAACCTGCAGTGAGAGGTTGGTCTAGCCGCTCCTAGTCTTCCAGACTCATCTGAGGTCAGCTAGAATAGAAGGGGGCGTTCCTCTCATCTGAAATCAGATCTTAACAATGAGTCAAGATCACTTACCCATTACTGTTACCACCAAAACAGACTCGAGTTTGGCAAATAAATTTAATCCCTTGCCAATTTAAAAATAGTGGTGGATGGTGAGAAAAAACCACAACTGCTCTAACATGAGTCCTTTCCACAGGCTATAGTCTGCTCCTGCATGGAGTCCTCTCCACAAGCCACAAGTCCTGCCAGGAGTCTGCTCCTATGTGGGCTTTCCATGGACTGCACCTTCCCTGAGGGCATGTACACCTGCTGCAGCATGGTGTCCTCCATGGACTGAAGTGTGGATATCTACTCTGGCATGCTCCTCTTCACAGGCTGCAAGGACTACCTGTTTCACTGGTGGTCCTCTCCACGGGCTGCAGAGGGTCACCTGCTTCACCTTGGTCTTCTCCACAGACTGCAGGGGAACCTCTGCTGGTGCCTGGAGCATTCTTCTACCCCTTCTTCTCTGATGTTGGTGTCTTCAGGGTTGTTTATCTCACGCTTTTTCTCACTCCTCTGTCTCACAACACCTTCACAATGTTTTTTATACTATCTTAAATATATTTTCCCAGAAGCACCAACAGCTTTGCAATTTGGCTCAGCTGTATCTTGTGGCAGGTCCTTTCCTGAGCCAGCTGGAATTGGCTCTGTCCATCATGAGACAACCCCTGGTCTCTCCTCACAGAGCCACCTCTGTAGCTCCTTCTGCTACCATGTAAACCCAATATAATTTTATTAATGAAGACCTTTCAAAAAATTTACTTTAATTTTTTAATGAAGATTTCTTACTTTTAAACTTACTGAAAAGGTCTGTGGCATAAATGACAGACTTAATGTCCTGTGTTTCAGTTTGTGCAGACTGCCTCAGGTCCAGTCATGAGGTACCACAGTCTAGCTCTGTCTTCTTTACAGCTTCCATGAAGGCATTGGTAGACACAGATGACATCCCTTTTCAGATCTCTCCTCCAGGCTGAACTATCTCAGCTCTCTCAGCCTTTCCTTCCATGAGACATACATGAGTCCCCTAATAATTTTAGTGGCCCTTGGCTGAATTCTCTTTAGTAGCTCCTTCTCTCTCTTGTACTGGGGAGCCCAGAACTGGACAGATTATTCCAGGGATGTTTTCCTTGACCTGCTGGCAACACACCTCCTAATGCAGGCCAGGATATCATTAGCCTTCTTTGCTGCCAGGGACACCAAGTTGGCCAAGTATCCACCAGGGCCTCCAGGTAATTTTCTGCAAAGCTACTTTCCAGCTAGGCAGGTCCCATGTATACTGGGGTTACTCTTGTCCCAGTGTAAGACTTTGCAATTCCTTGTGTTGAACTCCATGAAGTTCCTATCAACTTATTTTACCAGCTTCTTGAGGTTCCTCTGGTTAGTAGCAGATGTATCTGGATGTATCAGCCTCTCCTCTTGGTTTTGTATAATGAAAACTCGCTGAGGGTAAACTCTGCCCTACCATCCAGATCAATAAGGAAGATGCTGAACAGAATTGGAACAAGTATTAATCCCTGTGGCACATCACTGGTTACTGGCCTCCAGCTAGACTTCATATCACTGATCACCAGCCTCTGGGCCCAGCCATTCAGCTAGTTTTCAGTCCACTTCACTATCTACTTATACAGCCTATGCTTCAACAAGTTCTCCAGAAGATCAGAGACTGCTGTTTTGTTTTCAAAATAAGGCTGCTATGTTGTTTTGGTTTTAGCCCATCAGTGGCTTTTAACATTAAGGGAGAAAGAGACAATTAACTGGCACTGGCTTGGTCCTGTGTTCTTGTCGATGAAGTGTATGCTGTGTATAGCATCCTCTGTACTATAAATGGTTTAGCAGTTTGCATTTTCTGTAATCATGCCTGTATTTTTCTTTTGACTGCTATAGCACACCAGAAAGTTAGAAGCTAGAAAATGAATCATGATACACAATGATGCCAACTGTGAGTAATCTATTGCTGTACATGCTTTATTGAAAGCAGATGTGTTAGTTTGTACTTTTAACTTCTAGAAGTGAAAACAGACACTAGAATTAACATTACTAGTTTAAACAAAGACAAGAAAATAGTCCAGTATTGCTCACTCCATTTTTACAATAAAGGAAAGAATAAACCCTGATATTAGTTCTGTTATCGAATAAAGTGCTCAAGTGAAGCTCTAATGCTTCATTAAATAATGACACAAGAATTAAAGGAAAAGTTCTTCTCCTTTTCTCTGCCTTGTTCCCCTACCTTTCCCCTTTTAAAGTGAATCACTTTGCCTAATTAACTAAAGTCATTTGATAACCTCACCTTTTTCTTCACCAAAAGTGCTCTTCTCTAGGTCTATAAACAGATTTTGAAAAATATACCAATTATCTTAAGACCTGCTTCTACTCTTCGCAGCTTCTCAGGGATTGCATTTGCTGTCTTGCACATAATGAAAGACGTCATGAAAGACGTTTGCTGGGGAGCAGACCTGCATCTCCTATTTCTATAGGCTAAAAGATGCTACTGTCTCTGCAAGTGACAAACAACAAACTCAATTCAGAAGGTAAATCTAGCAGCACTTGAAATAAAAAAAAATAAAGTAGAAGTAACTGGGCAGAATGTATCTTTAAAACAAGCAGTGTACAGTAGGTAACCTAAGCTCTCATTCTGCCTTTTATAGTGCCTTAACTCTTTAGGTTCCCTTTGCATTTTGCTTAGATTATTTACTGAAGGTATTCTTTTTGGTAGTGGTATATTTGCTTTCAGTCAGCCTCAGCCTCCGACACACAGCATCAGACCTAATATCTGCAAATTTTTAGAAATTTGTCAAAGTAAGGCATATCTTGCGTACTTTTCTGGACTCTTGCATTAGCTCAAATGAACAGATTTCCCTTTCTTCGCTCTGTTACTTATTTGCTTCTACTCACATTTGCATAGAAGCTTTGCAATTACTTTAACAACATTCTATTTTTCAAAGAAAAGGGAAGAGATAAGGAGGGTTAATGTTACTGGCAAATTCTGTGTTTGGTATCCTGTGAAAGAGAAAATGGAGTTTGTGCTCCTCCTCACCTCCTCACTACAGTGACTAAAGTTCTTAAAACTGATCATCAGATTAAAATTGAAGCTCCCTATCTCTATGTGTACATTGAAGAATCCCATAAAATAATACCCAACAACATTTTAAGTAAGACATATATGATTAAAATCAAGCAACCTGACATCAACTAGAGTTTTAAAATGTAGTTTATGGAAGTGAGGGAGAGTCAAGCCCCTTAAGGCTCTCCGTCCAGGACATTTTAAAGCAAAAAGGGATAATAATTAAAGGAGGAAGCCATAAACACAAACACAAAGAGACACAAACTTGACCAACAAATGATAAGGGAGGCAGTAATGAACCTAGTCAGTAGTGCTCCCTGGTAAGGGTGCTGGAACATGGGAATAATCATTTCGGTAGGATTACCTAATTGAGGACCTTGTCAAAGGGGGTGGCAAGGAAAAGAGAGAAGCCATGAAAGAAATATACAGAGACACAAAGCTGACTAGAAAACATAAGAGAGACAAAGACAAGAAACAAACCTGGTCAGTCACACTAACTGATAGGCTACCAAGAACTGCAGGAACTGGGGTCTTTGCAGCTGATAAGGATGCAAACCTGAGGGTCCAGGATGTTGTGGGGCCAGGGGGACTGTGCAGACTGATGAAAGACTGTGGAGGAGAAGGGGACTGGAAAGGAACAAATGGGAAGTAGGTAGAAACAGTTATAAAAGGGGATGGTTGAATGTAAAACGAGTTAGTCAGTATGCTTGTCTGACTGAGATCTGCACCTGATCACTGCACTCCATCCTATCTTCTTATTAAATCCTTTTTCAACTATGTCTCTCTGTAAGCTCATTTTATCCTGCATCTGTGAATGCCACAAGGACTAAGTGACAGCTGCTTGTGAAACTGATGTGAGTGAGGTGAGACACTCAGTGCTACTAGTTGGAGCAGGACCATGGATCATAGCCCATGTGCTTGCTTCCAGCTGCTGGAACAGGCTGAGTGTTTGCACTGTCCCCAAATGATTGCAGGGGGTGGGGGCAGATTTGGGTCATCTGCACATGTCATTTCCTTGCAAATCACAAGCTGGACAGTCTTTAACACTATGTCTGTTGTGAAATATTCTATTTGTTCTCCCTCAGGAGGTCAGAACCTCAGTATTTTGTTACTGTTAAGATTGCTCATGCTAAAAAAATCTTCCAGATAAATGTGAATTATTGAGTGCTGTATTGCTTGGTATCATATTTATAATTCTTTAGGCATGCCTCTCTTTGTATTAAGAACACCGTTTTATTGTACTTGAGGTGAGACATAAATTTGCTTTACAATATTTTAATGTAAAATGGCAAGAAATGTCAAGTGGATTGAGTGAGGACATTCACCAGCTGTTTTATTATGCTTCACCTTCATGAACTAAAAGTCCAGGCAAATATATTATCAGCATAGATGACTGTTGCAAGTTTTCTTTATATTAGAGACTTTGGTTCTAACTAAACTGATGTGTTTGCCAACCTTGTTTTCACACTTGACTTCTTCATTTCTGATAACTACAGAAATACCTGATTTTTGGTCTGTAAGAGAATTAGGACTTCTGCTGGAGCCCAACAGGAACTGGTGAAAAATAAAATGGTAATCCCAAATTTAAATATTATGGGAAATTAATTTATAGGAGTATCATTAACATGACAGATACAGCACAGGATCAAACTTTAAATATGAGTCATTAGACTAAAATCAAGGAAGCTTCTCCATTTTTAAATCTAACTAGCTGGTGTACTCCAAATTCCATATATGGTCTAAGAATACTCATAATGAAGAAGATAATTCTTTATATTTATGTGAAAAAACTATCGATCTTAATTGATTCCACAGCAACATTGGGATCTGGAAAGTAGGTAAGTAACTAGGAAGGATGAATTTACCCTCATCTTAGAGGTATATGTAAAAGTATATTGTTCTCTGTCCTTGAACATCTGTGTTGTAGTTTAGCCCCTCTCAGGACCAGACTATTCAGTCTCTCCCTCTGAGAGAATAGGGAGAGATAATATAAGAAAAAATGCTCAAGGTTTGAGATAAGGACAGAGAGAGATCATTACAGTTAAAATACTGGCAAAACAGACTCGACTTGGGGAAAACTATTTGTTTATTATTAAAATCAAAGCAGGATAATGAGAAAGAGAACAACATAACTTCCCCCTACCCCTCCCTCTTCCTGGGCTTAACATTATCTCTACCTCCTTCCCCCACCGAGCAGCACAGGGGGGGAGAAGGAGTGGGGGTTATGGTCAGTCCATCACATGTCACTTTACGCTGCTCCTTCCTCCTCGAGGGAAGAACTCCTCACATTCCTCCCCTGCTCCAGTGTGGGATCCCTCCCATGGGCTGCAGTCCTTCGTGAACTGCTCCACCATGGGTCATTTCTTCCACGAGGTGCAGTCCCTCCAGAATGGCTGTGCCAGCGCGGGCCCTCCACGGGCCACAGCCTCCTTTGGGCGTTAGCCTGTCCCAGTGTGGGGTCCTCCATGGGCTGCAGGTGGATCTCTGCTCCTCCATGGCCCTTCATGGGCTGCAGAGGGACAGCTTGCTTCACCATGGTCATCACCACAGGGTGCAAGGGAATCTTGGCCAGAAGCTGCATTACTCCTCCCCCTCCTTCTTCACTGACCTTTGCATCTGCATCTGTTCCTCTCACATGAAACTCTTCACAACTGGCAGGCAGACGCCTCTCAGGTTCTCTTCACATCTCATCTCCTCTCCACTTCTTGCAGCTGGGCACATCTGCAGCTGCACATCTTCTTCTTTTTTTTTTTTTCTTTTTCCCTGTTTTTCCCCTTCTTAAATACATTATCACAGAGGCTTTATTAGGGTGCTACCAGTTGGCTCGGCCCTGGCCAGCGGCAGGCCTGGCCAAGTCCACCAAACAAAGGGGAAAAAACTTCTAGAAGCTTCTTACAGAAGCTGCCACCATAGCACCCTCCCCCACCCCGAATAAAACCAGGACACTCTGTCAAACTACATTTCTTTCTGAATACATGGTACAGAAACTATTTAATTTGGCTTTGCAGGGAATGAAAAAGACTGTACCATGTGACCCTAACCCTAGCTTCCCTTAACTCATGAATGGGGAAGTCTCAGGTACTTATCTCAAAGATAATCCTGGTGCTGCTTTAAATTTAAAAGGTAGATAGCGATGTCAGATAAACTGTATCAGTACTTATGCTGTTGTTCTTCAGGGGAGCAAAAATTTTAATTTTTAAATAAAGTTCTGTTTGATGGAGTTTTAGCCGAAGCCATTAAATTAGTTCCTTTTTGTTTGTTTGTTTCTTTGTTTGTTTGACAGATTCAACTGGTCTTTTTAGCTTTCACATCAATACAGTTAATTTTCAGTATAGAAATTTGCCATGTAGTATTGAAAATATGACTATGTCTATGAGGAGTACATTTTTTTGACTGTGGTAAGTTTCACAGAAGCAGATCGAATCAGGAGTTGATTTGGGTTGTGAAATCAATCTATTCTGTCTGTGTCCAATTGGACTGTATCCATTTACACATATATATATATATATCCCTATATACAGATGTAAAAATGTATAGATTTAAAAATCAGAAGTATGTCTATTAGATATATAAGTATATGCATTTTTCTATATATTTTTATGTAACCACTATGAGTATATCTGAGTTAGAAATACTGATAAAAAACCACACTGAGTTTCAGGGTAAAACCATTATTAATTTAGTGGAGATTTTATTTTAAGACTCACAGAGAGAATTTGTTTCTGCTCATTTCACGTTGCTGTCAAAACTGTCTGCAAACAGGAAACAATGATACCTATTTATTTTTTATACTGCTGACAGCAATGCAACACATACATGCTTTCTTACACAAATAAACACCATTCTGTATCAAAATATGAAACTCATCCAAACACATTTGAAACTGGTTAAAGTCTCATCAAATAACATAACCTATCTATTCAGAAAGAACACAATGTTTAGGATTATTTAACATTTTTTAAGAGCTTGCATAGAAGAGGATATGTTTTTTCTGCTATTTTGGATTGTTAAACATTATGCACTGACTGGAGCTGGAATGCAAATGTTTTGTTTATCCTTTCATATATAAGCTTTTTTAATAGGGCGTTTTGTATTTTATGACTTTTTTTTTAGGTTTACAGCTTTATGGTGAGTCATGGAGTCTTTGTTGTTATTTATGTTCGGCTCGAGATTAAACTTCCTGTTTGTACTGATTAAAAAGTAAACTCTTAGAAAGCATTATCTGCACAGGCTGTTCCAGCTGCTATTCTGGACAATTTCCCCAGTAGTTTCTTAACAGAATGTGTTCATTTCCACCCAAGTCTGAATATGGATTTTTAACATAATAGTTACAAAAAAAATTTTTGAACATCCATCTTCAGACATTTATAATGAGCAAATCAACGTATATCTTACAAGCCATGTAAAAATACATATCTTCTCAAAATACAAAGCAACATGGAAAGGCATGTTTCATACATCTCTGACTTGATATTTATATGGTAAAATTCTAGGAGTATTTATGCTTATTGTAATTAATAACAATTATTTATAATAGCTGAAATTATTTTAACTATAATACTAGAGCAAATTCAGTGAATTTCAGGCTAAAAAACTGCTAAAATTTTTATTGTCATAGCATCCTTGCCTCTACATTTTTACAACACTGCTAAGAGAGAGGAGACAAATGCTACTTTTATGTTTGAAGATGCCCTGACACCAAACCAGTACACCACTCTGACAGAGAACCTCATCTCTTTTATATAGTAATTTTTATTCCAAAAGATACAAAATGTAATAAAAAGTTAAATATGCACTCAGTTAAAATCTAGTCTTTCTTTGAAAAATGAAATTGTGGTTTTAGACTGCATCTAACAAAATTCTTTTGTAATTTACAGAGAAAAAAAATCTAATTTAGAAGAAATTGGTAGACTCAGAATGCTCAACTGCTGTTGAGGAAATGAGGCTCAGTTTACTTCAAAGTCAGTAGAAATAACCTGAATTGCTATTGTATACAAAGGAAAGCAAAGCATACCTTCTCCAGATACTTCTATGCCAAGTTTACTTCAGTGTAAGACAATGGGAAGCAGCTTTACATATATCTACACTGCTGTCCAACATGGAACATCAGCGCTGAGGCTTCTGAACCAACTCTGCCACTGCATAACCATGGAGGGAAGTCAAATGTCTGTCCTCTACTGCTGAAAACACCAGATAGTCAGTGCCCAAGCAAGATAGCTCTAACCCACCCCAGGTGCATACCACGTGAGTTGCTTTTACACCTTTTAACTGCACTATAAAAGTAATCTCAGCCTCTTACTGCCCCAGTTACAGACACAGTAACTTTTCTGGACACGTGCATTGTACAGTAAAGAGTAACTGACTACAACATAATCTTTTACTGCAAAAGCAAAGCGTGTCACTCATTCCTGGAGGAAATTTTAACCTGTCTTGGAACACAGTCCAGTCATTAACTTTTCAAAACTTCAGATTTACCTTGGAAGCATATAATATCAAGGAACACAGCTAAGTTAATTTTGTAAGTTACCAACATTGAGTTCAAAATTCATTAGATCACAGCTATGGAGGAGATACAGTAAAAAGTAAAGTAATATTAACTAGAAACTGCACAGCAAAATTTTTTTTAACATTTTCTGAATACTTGTGCCATGAAGTGCCCATAGAAATACTAACACGGGTTAACACTTGCATTGTGTGCCTGAAATGGTAGAAGAGTTCATTAACAGCGCTCGTGTAAGGAGCTATGCAGAACATAGAAGAAGAAAAAAAGTCCCAAGATTGAGAGGACAGCTGATAGAGAAGAAGTTTGAAAAATTGCAAAGTTGAAATTTCTGAATTGAAACTCTTTATAACAATTTTGGTATAGATGCATCATAAGTTCAGAATAGTATTGCCAAGATATTTTCCTTGTTATGTAAGTGTCTCATTCCAGCTTTTAAAGTTAACATTTTATTTTTTTTTCAGTTAAAAAAAACCCCTCACTTTTTATTTTAAGACATTATGGTTCTTATTTTAGTTAAAAGAAGATACTTCTGTGTGATCAGTGGTGAAAAATTATTTTTACTGAAAAAAACCCCACAAACCCCTAATAGAAGACTAAGATGCAAATTTTGGAAAAAAAAAACAGTATAGCAAGGAAAGTGACGTATAATTACTAGAAATTACTTAAACATCAACTATAGAGGGTACATTGAATATTCTCACAAAGAGTAAGAGAAAGTTGTTGTCAAACAGAATCTGAACGTCTAGTAAAAGCAGACAAAAGAAAGGCAAATAACTTGATGTACAGACAATAGGCTTAAGAAAGCATGAATAAATGTATTGTCACTGAGATAATCAAGGTGAGACATATTTTGTCCCAGTTTGAAGACCTCATACAACTTTGCAAATACACAGTAATCACTTACTTTATATACACAAGATTCAAGAAGCAGCTGAAGTGTTGTGGATCAGCATTCCCAGATGTATGATAATAATGGGCAATCCTTTAGCAATAATTTTGTAAAGAATGTATATAACATACCAACAATTCCTTTCCAATGCACACTTCATATGCACTGACCTAAATGTGTATGGTCATGTTTCAGCAATAATTCAGAAGTATAGTTGACCCTATAATAATCTTATTTTTAAAAAAGTAAACTTCAAATTTGGAAGTGTTTTGTTGCTTTTTAACAGAACTATTGATATATTTGTCTATTATTTCAAAGGTCCATCAAAAAGAAAATTTAGCTTTACTTTACATGAAAACTAATATTTCAGTTCCTAGATGGATCAAAGAACTAGTTTTCTAAGATTGCTTACATTTAAATAAAACAGATTTCAAAGACCAAGATTTGGTAAATAATGTATCACAAATGAAACTTCGGAAGTAACACCCAGAATTTCCTTGGAATTTTACAGTGATTACTTTGATACTTTTTCTAAGGAAAAAAAAATTAAATATTTTTTTTAAATGCATTTCATTCTGCAATTTGGGCATGTGATGTAGGCACCTAATCCCTTCTTTGCTTGGAGGCATATTGGTGCTTTCATCTCATAATTTTTGTAGAGTATTTATTAAATTTTTCTGTTCCTAGAAAAAAAATGGAAAATGCTTTAGGAAAACTAATATATGTTGTATCACAGGGGAACTATTTCCCTCCAGCTGCAGTCAGTAGTCATCAAGCTGATTAACAATCACAACTCACAGATGTTTGCAGACATCACTGAAGGCATCACAGATGCTGAAAGACAAACAAGATAGATCTATGTGCACCATTAATAACAAGTAATTACAAATGGCATGAATACCATCTTATTTGTATAGCTCAGACCTTAAAAGAGAGACATTTAGGACAAAGGCAGTTTAGAATGAAAGGCTAGTCATGAACACAGAATGTAGGCTGCATGGAGGGAAACTTAGGATGATAGTCTGAACTTCAGGAAAGATTATCTCATCTATCTAGACATTGTCTTTTGCATCTCACCAACTTTAAGGCCTCTTTTACCATCTGAGCATGGCAAGGATATGTCCACATCTGTGGTAAAGGATAAGTGCTAAAGGAAAAAGAAACAAAAAAAAAACCCAGATGAAACTTTCAAGGAGAAGCAGAAGAATGATGACTAATGGAAGACAGTGAGGAAAGATTTTCAAAGAGCTAGATTTCAAGAAAGGCTTTGAACTAGGAAGCAGAGCAACTGTTGTGAGTAGAAGTGCTCTGTTTGAGTTGCATAAAGGCAAATGAGGGAAGAATATTCTCAGTGGATGGTGATTCTTACTTCAGCAACAACACACTCAAATATTTCCGGTCTATAAAGCAATATATCACATATCCAGTGAAAAATAAAATCCAGAGACATAATAATACACAGATGTAGCCTCTTCCTCTAATGAAGAAGGCACTTTACAAGCCAGTGCTGATGGGTGAAGAAGGGGATATTATAATATCCCAACATGTAGTTTGACACAACTTCTGGATAGTTTGGCTCAGTGGTTAAGTGAATTATATTGAGTTTTGGTTTTGAGACCAAAGACACATACACCAAACACTGTTTTAGGGGTTGTGTTTTGTTTCCAATAAAAACCTCCACGTCTCCTCAGTTTGCTAGGAATAAAAATGAGTCTGAAAATAATTTGTTCTATGTAGGTAGGTACTGGACTGACACACAAGTGTAACCAGATATTATTATAGCCAAGATTCTCAGGCTGTTCATCAGATTAGTTCTTAATATCCTCTGTAGTATTACTTATGTCAACATTGTAAAGTAAGGTGAAATTCATATTTAAAATAAACTTATGAGAGGCTTTTTTTCTTTTTTTTTTTTTTTAATATCCGTATGGTACCCTTGGTACCTCATCCTTCTTTTCCTGATGTCTTCATAAAGCAGTTGATCTGTTCACTGCAGTCACTCATTTGCCACTCCTTTATTTTTCATAACTGAGGTTATTAGTACATAATTTCGGTTCACTTGTATATTCCCTGCACCTATAATATTTGTTACATTATAGGAAATGTTTCCCTGCACCTGTAATGTTTGTTACGTTACAGGAAATATTCATCTGCTCTGTATCTCAGTAATTAATTTATCCCAACAGTGCTGTTTTCTGAAAGTGAAGTACTGTCCCGTGTTTTTGAAAATTGTGTATTACACTATTACTTAAAAAGCGATGATTCTCTTCTCTGTACCTAAGTTAATGGCACTTAATCTTCCATCCATAAGTATTTTACCCAGGTGCTTCTTTAGTCTGCAAAAACATGTACTGATCACCCTTGCAACATGTTCAGTTTCAATTGCCATTTTCCATATGTTTTTAATAGATTATCTGACTCTAATTAATCACCAGGAGTTTTTCTACACTGACCTGCTACTCCAACTCACTGCACTGTTGTTCTTGGGGCTCTCATTTCCACTTATCTTTGCCAACCTCATCACTGTTGATGCTTATTTTGCATGTTATCAGACCAGACGGTGTACCATCTTGAAGGATCCACCCTGTATGTCATCCAGCTAATTAGAGAGGCTCCATTTCTAAGGCAACAGCTTGCAGTGTCTGAGGGATCTTCTGTTACAGACATCACCATAAATCGTTATTCAGAGTAACATTAATTAATTGGTCTCTTCCAAGGATTTACTCTGTTTTGGCAAAGACATCACAGTGTTTGATTTATACCAGCTCCCCTTCCTCTCTACTCTATAATCAGCTCTGTTGAGGGATCCTAAACTTTTATTATTCATATTGAAGACAAATAATTCTGTTGCCTGTTTCTGAATTGGCAGTCAACACTTTATCATGGGCTTGTGGCCCTTTAGTTGCTTGGCTGACTGACTCCTTCTCTAAATCCACTCATCACTGTTCATAGCATACCCGGAAGGTTTTGAGATTTCCCCAGTGGTACATTCGCCCATTTTAAGGTTGAACTGTTTCTTTCTTGGAAAGACAAAGAACTTATAGCTTAGACAAGTTTCCTTATTCCTTTATGATGAGAATGATGATGGATGTCAATTTAATCACTAAATCTTCTTCAGTACCCTTCTTTTTAAGTACTCATTTTCAAAACAGCTCCTGGGATTACTATTTGCTTCTTAATGTTAAAAGTGTCATGAAAAACTGGAATGTAACTCCTGCTTTGGAAGATTAAAAGAGCAACTTTATGTGATATAATATAACAATGTCTGCATAGTGGAAGCATACATCCCCCCTCTACCTCACACCACACCTCCGTCCCCAATCTCCCCCCCTCAAAAAAATATAAACCATTGAGGACGACATGGGCAACAAGAAATGTCTCTAAGGAAAAAAAGTAAAACTGAAAAAGACTTGTTGGAATGTACCATTTCATCCCAATTAAAGGGGAAGTATAATAATGAAGCCTCATGGTTTGCAATGGCCAAACTGAATTTGTCAGTTCAATTGCATACATTTAGACTTAACTTTAGATTTAGCCTGTTCAATATAAATGATTGCAAGTTCGTGGTTACTTGTTAAAGTAATCTTTGGAAAACCATTTCTTGTATCATGTTCTAGCTTCAAGGTTGCTGTGAGAGAAGGAAATATACCACTTCAGTAAGTGCAGAACAATATTATGGGATATCTTTGTGTTTGTGGGCATTTATAATGAGTTCTGCTGATGATGTATTGTTTGTGATGTGGTTTTTTTTCCTCTCGTTATTAAGATTGTGGCTACTCTGTTTGCAGCTAGTAATTGCACATGCAAATATCAGGACATAATTGCGGGCTTTTTTTGTGAGTGGATTGTTACATTTCATTACTGACTGACTAGCCAACAATGTTAGTATATATTTATTTAGAAAAAACTTAGTGTTAGAAAATAATCTTATATCTAAAATGCAAAAAATATAATTTAATTGCATTTATATTATGCTGGGTGTTTCATTAATATTACAGAAAGAGTTAACAATGATAGTGGAACCAGCAACATTTATTTAAATCTATATTGTTTGTACAATCAGTTTCATAGTATGATGGATTTTATTGTGTGGTGTTCATAAATCTTTCTAAAATTAGCTTCTATATGTTAACTTCTCAAACAAACATTTTGCTTAAATATTTTTAGGCTTTTTCAGTTGACAGTTAAAATTTTAAAAACCTTTATTTAACCTCTTCTTTCATCGTCTAGCCTAAAGTAAGTACTTTAAAATGCCCATCCCCCTCCATAATTTCCACAGAATTATTTGTGACTTTATTAACCCCATTATAATTACCAGCAACAACAATGTAATAAACATTGTTATTGTTGGTTTTGTTGTTGTTGTTGTTGTTGTTATTATTTACTTTTCTGTGCCAATAATATACTCCTGTAAAAAAAGTGCCAATAAAGAATTTCAGTGTCTGATATTGACAGACAAAATGGTGATGATCTTTTGATTTTAATAATTTAAACCGTAGGATGGAGAGCACAGTTTTAAACCTGAATGTGAGGCCTTCAGCTTTCTGAAGGCCTGTTGCATGGTGTATATGTTCAATATATATAATTAAAGCTGATCAACAGGAAAAGTTGAATACAAAGGTGAACCTAAGCTTCTCTGATGTGCTTCCATTAAAATGCATGGAGATGTTTCCTGTGAGTTGTTATACGTAACAGAGTATCACCACAGTCTCTCTGGCACTTTATCACAGATTTAAACACAGTTGCTTGTTCAAAGGGCAAAAAGAAGGATTTTCCCACATAGCCAGGTTTCCCAAAAGTGAAGAAAGAAGGTTCTCTTCTCTCTCCCCAGAGAGTGGCTCAAGCACCAGGCTACAGGCTGCTGTGGCTGAAAACAATATCCATCCTTCTGTTCTTGAAGTGTATCACTATGCTGAAAATACTGTGAAAAAGAGTGAAAAGAGCAAGACTATTCTAGCAGGAGATTGAAGCTATGGCACCACGTCCCATGCATGGTCATCATCCCAAATGATTAGGTTTTGCAACTACTCCTATTCTACTACTCCTGATCTTTTACTCCTAATTCATTTACTGCATACTTATATACAAAATAAAAAACCAAACTACTCCAAAACCTAGAAGATTATAGTGAAATCCATTAAAGGCATAAAAATCATAGATATCTACATTTCATACAGCTGAATAAACAAGATATTTTTTTTCCATGTACTGAATTATCAATGTATAAATATAGAGGAGCATTAGAGCCTGGTAGATGATCAAATGTACTAATCAAATAAGCTATAGTGAAAACATAAATGTCTGCTTTAAAATACAAAACTTTGAAGTTGATCAGGATATGAAATATTATAGCAAAATCCCTGAGGAAAGCTTTAGAATAAAGATCTATAATCTAGAATTATTAAAATTAAATACTGATTAGCAAAATTAAAAAGTATATGTACACATATAAATTGTAAATCATACAAGAATATTATTAAGTTTAGGAAGAGTATGCTATATTTAAAGTGGTATCCAGTATGGCCAAGAACTTTGAATTACTTTACTTATTTTCCGTATATCCTAGATTTTCAGTTTGACTGTAATAACATCTGTTAATAAAGAATATTTGACACAAAAATTACAAATCATTATCAAGGTGGGTTTTTGAGTATTTTAGTTCACACTTGTAACTCACTAATTGACTTTTCTCCTAAGAAGTAATAAAGCTATGACTGATAAAATAATTTGAGCAGGTTATGTGTTTTGATTAATCACTTACGAGTAAGATCTGCCAAAATAAAACATAGATGGAAATTGTGATGTGGGAAAAAAAGAGCTTATAAACTTCTGCTCATTATGACTTTTTTTTTCAGTAATCCTTAAAATTGTTTGCAATATAACTACTTAGATGCTTTTAATTCTTTTTTTTCTGTTCTTCTGAAATATAGGCCCTATATCACCCATTCAGAGTCTAGTGATCTGCCTCAAATCCTGTGGCAGAGTTTGTTTTCAAAGACTGAAAATAAAAAGTATGAAAAATTCTAATATCAATATGTAATTTCAATTTTTAAAATTAAAATATAACTGTCTTTAAAATTAATATTATTCTGAAATTAAATTAGTTGGAATCTTTTTTGTAGTGTGATGAAAAATAAAATTATTCCTTTCTGAAACTATGTTATCTGAGTTCTTTGAAAAAATATCAATTATTGGCAGATCAAGACTGATGAAGTTTTATATAATCTCAAAAAACTTTTGTTTGGAAAAAAAAAAAAAACCCTGCAGCTTTCCCAGTATTTACTGGATTATTTTTCAATCTCCATTACTTTACAATGGATTTAGTTGACATCTATTCTGGCTATTTTGTTATTGGTCCTAGAAGCAGTACAGAATCTATGATACCATTACCAGTTTCTAAATTCATATTACACTGTGTGAATATACCACAGTACAAGCAAACACACTCGATATGAAACACATGATTTGTTCCATAGAATCATTTTCTTTTATCAGATCTTGAGAAACTTAAGAAATCTAAGAAGGAAAGTTGCTTGTTTGTAAAATAGTCATAATGATAAGGAAAGAATAAAAATCAATCTTCGTTTGAAAATGTTCAAAAGTGATTGGAAAATATAGAGGAGGTTGTCTGTCCCATGCCTACGTTTCTATTTAAAAATCAGAAGATCAAGCCTAACAAAGATGTGCTTTGAAATACGTGATTTTGAATTATTCAGTAACCCACTCACACTCTTCTTCATTTAAACTGTCTAAATTCCCTAGTTCCTACACTTTTAGAGCACAAAGAATCAGAGATTCCAATACAATCCCAGTGCTGACTATTGAAAATACATTTGTCCACATTTCAATTTTCAGAGCATTCCTCTGTGTCCTTCTTCACATGTTCCTCAGGTTCATTTAGGTTTTGTCCAAATTTATCAATAGACATTTAGTGATTAGGTTAAAAAATAGAAGCAAAGAAAGTATAAAACATACAACATGGCAACAAAGGATAACGAAAACAGAATGTGTACTGGATGTAAGAGTGTGAGTAGGGAATTGGAGTGGAATAATAAAAGATGGAGTGAAAACAGAATAGAGAGCAAACAAGGTGAAAAAAATGCAGAATGAAGACGAACAATTAGCCAGATGCTAAGATTATTTGATGCCTTAAAAGTAACCTTTAAATTTTTTACAGTGTAAGAGAATGGCTGTCAGGAACAATTATACAGAAAAACTGATACAAAAAGAGTTTCAAGAGAGCACTAATGCAATTAAAGACAACACTGATGAATTAATATAAGAACAAACCCAAATCTCTGTTCAAAAGTGGCTATCAGTCTAGTGGTATCTTCTGTGGACTCCACACATACACTTAAACAGTCACAGTTAGCCAAATGCTCACATTTAAACTTGTTTAGCAGTTAGACTGCAGAGAGCAGTCAAGTGTTTCATATACTGAGTTCTGAAAGCTTATGAAATTCTTGGTTGTGGGCACTATTAAAATTTTTGTGGGTTTTTTTTTTTTGCAGATTTGCAGCAATTATGCCAAACGGACTGGAGCACTCTAACTGCAGTATGCTGTTTAGAATTACTGCAGATTAGCTGTCACGTAGTAAAGTGTTATGATCTGGTCAAAACAAGCATTCACAATTTACTAGTTGTAACTTATGATAAGGAAAAAAGAGTCACTGTTTACTGTGGTATTATATTTAACATATCCTTTGGTATGCCCCTGTAATTTGCAGCATTTTAGTAACAGTACAAATGAAAGGTTGTTAATCAGATCCTGATGAGACAATAATATCCCTCCAAACCTAAATTTAAAGTATTTTGAAGATTATTTCTTGCTGACAGATATATACTCTCAAGTCCAGCCAAGACATGACTGGGAGAGACCTAAAAACAAGCAGTCAAGATGGCTTTAAAACAACTTTGGAACTCCTATGTCAAAAAGCTTCTCTGGACAAGAGTATGGTTTGTAGCTACTCAAGGTTGCACTAGATTGCTTGCATGTTTGTCTGCTCAAGTTATAATGCTACAACACAGAATGTGATTTAAAGTCACTAAATATATAGCCACATAACCTATATGTACTCTCTAATTCCAATTTAATTTATGGAAATTATTTAAACAACAAAAGTCAAGAACGACTCTTACTTCACAATAACAGAGGCTATAATTTGGTATTACACCATTATTTCTTTAATGGTTTAGTATCAGTATAATTATGCTGTCAAAAAAAAAAAAAAATACAAAAAGTCTTATGTAGACCAAGACCAGCTGCAACTAAAACACTGGATTCCCTTTTTTTTCAGCTGGACAAAAGCTTGCATGTCACTTTTACTTTTCAAGGAACCTTCAGACAGCTAATTTCAGTTACGAGGTTGAAAAATAGTTGAGAGCAACCATGTTTATATCAAGAATTTCAGTCTACATATTGAAAGTTCCTTTTTACATCCAAACAAAATTTATATGAACTACCTTTCATCCACATCAGAAAAAAAAAAGTCTTTTTTAATTAAATTCTAATTACTTTGGTACTTCAAAGTTATATCCCTGACCTAAAATTAATCCATTGTTTATATTTGTTAAGCTCATTGGAAGCCCAGGAGGCTTCGTGATCTGTTCTCTCAGACTAAACAGAATCGCTGAATTATTCACATATGCAGAATTTTTACTAGCCTTTTACCTGGTACATAATTTATTATGACTGAACATCTATGGCACTACAATAAATAACAAAGTTTGATTTATAGTGCAGTAGGAGTAACCTCCTCTCCCTTGGAACTAAGGTGTTCTCTGTAAGACATTCTTGCAAAAGATGTTTTTATAGGGAATGAAGCATCCTTTTCATTTCATAGAATTATAGAATCATAGAATACTAGGTTGGAAAGGACCTCAAGGATCCTCTGATCCAACCTTTCTTTGCAAAAGCATGGTCTATATAAGATGACTCAATACCTTGTCCAGCTGAATCTTAAAAGTGTTCTATGTTGAGGAATCCACCGCTTGCCTGGGGAGATTATTCCAATAGTTTATTATTCTGATTGTGAAAAATTTTCCTCTGGTCTCCAATTGGAATCTCCCCAGGAGTAACTTGAACCTATTAGCCCATGTCTTATCCATGTGACCCCTTGTGAAAAGAGAGTCTCTGTCTTCTTTGTAGTCGCCCTTTAAATACTGGAACATGATTATATGGTTGCCCCTAAGCCTTCTTTTCTCGAGGCTGAACAAACCTAGTTCTCTCAGCCTTTCCTCATATGGTACACTTGCAAGTTCTTTGGTTATCTTTCTGGCCCTTCTCTGGACCGTCTCCAGCCTGTCCACATATTTTTTTTTGCATAGCAGAGACCAAAACTTAATGCAGTATTCCAGGTGTGGCCTGACAAGTGCTGAGTAGAGTGGGATAATGACTTCTTTATCTCTGTTGGTGATACTCTTGTTAATGCAACCCAGCATCCTGTTGGCTTTCTTTGCTGCAGCAGCACACTCTTTGCTCACATTGTGCTTGTTGTCCACCAGGACCCCCAGGTCTCTTTCTACAGAGTTGCTTCCCAGACAGGTAGATCCCAGCCTGTGCTGCAGTCCTGGATTATGTTTTCCCAGGTGCAAGATCTTACACTTGTCCTTGCTGAACTTAGTAAGGTTCTTGTTAGCCCACTCTTCCAGCCTATCCAGGTCTTCCATGTTTCATTTGACTTGTGATAGCCCCAAGGAGGATTCGTTCCATAACTTTCCCAGGGACTGAAGTAAGACTGATGAGTCTGTAATTTCCTGGATCGTCCTTTAAGTCCTTCTTGTAAATGGGAGTGACATTACCCTTCTTCTAGTCTTCTGGGACATCCCCCAGTCTCCATGACTTCTCAAAGATTAAGGAAAGTGGCCTGTCTTAACACCCCTGGGGGATATTGTAAGGCCCGGTGGATTTGTAGGGATCAAGCTCCTATAATAGTTCACATAGCAACTCTTCCTTCAGTGATGGTGGGTCTGTATTTACATTAGCCTGGATTTTTGTTCCTGAGGCCTGGGGACCAAGACTGCTGGTAAAGGAAAAGGTGAAGAAAGTGTTGAGAACCTCTGCCTTTCAGTGGTTTTGGTGACTAATACACTTCCTTCACCTCCTCTGTTTAACAGAGGGCCAACATTTTTCTTCTGTTTCTGCTTGTTGCTTACGTACCTGAAGAACCCTTTTTTTATCTTTTTTTTGACATCTCTGTCCGATTTCAATTTGAGCTGAGCTTTTACTCTTCTAACTGCATCTCTGCATGCCCTGGCAATGCATTTGTAGTTCTCAACATATATTTGTCCACTTTTCCATCTCTGGTACGCTTCTCTTTTTGTTTTGAGCAGACTCAGAAGCTCACAGTTAAGAGAAGGGGATCTCTTGCTCTGCCTACTTTCCTCACCTTTAAAGGGGATTAGCTGGTTTTGTGTTTCCAGGAGAGTATTCTTGAAAAACACCTAGCAGTCACTAGCTTCTTTATCCTCCATGGAAACTACCCATGGAATCCCCCCCAGGTGAACTCTGAATGAAATCTGCTCTTCTAAAATCTAAAACCTTTGTCCTAGTACTAACCTTCAGTGTACTCAGTCAGATCCCAGACTTCACAATATTATGATCACTGCAGTCAAGGCTATCACTAAGTGAGATATTACAAAGCAGGTTGTCTTGATTGTGAGTAGCAAGTCCAGCAGTGCCTCATTCCTGGTTGGCACATCTAGCACTTTTATGAAGAAGCAGTCCTCTATGCATCCGAGGAACCTGACGGATGACACATGAGCTGCTGTATTGTTCTTCCAAAAAGTGTCTAGGTAGCTGAAGTCACCCATAAGAACCAGGTTCTGTTGACCTGAAGTTTACTTACGTGACACAAATATTGCTTTGTTGGCCTTGTCATCTTGGTTTGAAAGTTGGTAGCAGGCATCTACTGTAAGATTCCACTTTGAGACAGCCCCTCTGATCTTGACTCAGATGCATGCAATAGGGCTTCCACAATCACCACAGCTGACTTCTGTCCTTAAAGGTTCTCCTTAACACAGAGCATTACTACTCCTCCTCTTCT
The DNA here is from genome assembly GCF_036417535.1 of Chlamydotis macqueenii. Lineage (NCBI taxonomy): Eukaryota > Metazoa > Chordata > Aves > Otidiformes > Otididae > Chlamydotis > Chlamydotis macqueenii. The sequence continues at coordinate 45,231,991 of NC_141593.1, forward strand.
TACCTGCTTGTCTTTATGAATCAGTCTGTAGCCATCCATTGGTACCAATGTACCTGACAAACAAGCAAAGTGGAAGAAGTGAAAAAAAAATAAACACAGAAAAAACTCCAGTACATCAGCTTTAAAACAGGAACACTGCTAGGGAGCATAAGCTCTCTAGTTGTTGTCTATGCAAAGCAGCTTACCTACATTTTATTTTCTTCTAACCATAAACCTAGAAAGTTTCCTGTGCACTGAAGAAAGTGAGAGGTGACAACTACACCAAAAATATCAGCTACCAACTCAGAATGATCAAAAATGAAGGCAAACCATAAAATTCAGGTAACTGCAAAAGCCTCTATACCTGAGCCTTTTTCCTTAATTGGAAGATGAGAACTCAGTTTAAACAATGAAGAAATAGCATTCAGGACACAAAAGAGCATAGATTCACATTTTTTTAAAAAGGAACAATATTTAAGGAACTAAGAAGTGTATTTATTTACTTTACAGTTTAAGACATTTAGGATACAAATTTCCATAGTAAGCATGTGTCCTTGTTCTGGCTAGGATAGAGTTAATTTTCATAGAATCATAGAATGGTTAGGGTTGGAAGGGACCTTCAAAGGTCATCTAGTCCAAACCCCGTGCAAGGAACAGGGACATCCCCAACTAGATCAGGTTGCCCAGAGCCTCATCCAACCTGGCCTTGAACGTTTCCAGGGATGGGGCTTCCACCACCTCTCTGGGCAACCTGTTTAAGTGTTCTACAACCCTCATTGTAAAAAATTTTTTCCTAATATCTAATCTAAATCTACCCCCCTCTATTTTAAAACCATTACTCCTTGTCCTATCGCAACAGGCCCTACTGAACAGCCTCTCCCCATCTTTCTTGTAGGCCCCCTTGAGGTACTGGAAGACCGCTATCAGGTCTCCCCAGAGCCTTCTCTTCTCCAGGCTGAACAGCTCCAACTCTCTCAGCCTGTCCTCATAAGAGAGGTGCTCCAGCCCTTTGATCATCTTTGTGGCCCTCCTCTGGACCTTTTCCAACTGGTCCATGTCCTTCTTGTGTTGGGGGCTCCAGAACTGGACACAGTACTCCAGGTGGGGTCTCACCAGGGCAGAGTAGAGGGGGAGAATCACCTCCCTTGACCTGCTGGCCACCCTTCTCTTGATGCAGCCCAGGATGCGGTTGGCCTTCTGGGCTGCGAGGGAGCATTGCCAGCTCATTTTGACCTTCTTGTCCACCAGCACTCCCAAGTCCTTCTCCTCAGGGCTGCTCTCAATCCATTCCCCACCAAGCCTGTATTTGTGCCTGGGATTGCCATGGCCCAGGTGCAGGACCTTGCACTTGGCCTGGTTGAACTTCATGAGGTTGGCACGGGCCCACCTCTCCAGCCTGTCAAGGTCCCTCTGGATGGCATCCCTCCCTTCCAGCGTGTCGACGGCACCTCACAGCTTGGTGTCGTCGGCGAACTTGCTGAGGGTGCGCTCTATCCACTGTCCATGTTGCCGACAAAGATGTTGAACAGGGCCACACCCAACACGGACCCTTGAGGGACGCCACTCATTACTTTTCACCTGATCTTGGAAAGGAACTGGAGCTAGTGGCACCTGTGGCTGGGAGATACTGCTGGGATAGTTTACTAATTAGCCAACAGCTGGGATAATTTACCCAAATTAGCCAAAGAGCTGTTTAATACCAGGTGACATCATGCTCAGTGTATTAAGTGGGGACTATGCGAAGGAGCAGTTTTTTCCTGTTACTTGGGAGGGAACTGGGCAGCAGGATCCACTGTGAGCTATTTACTTTAAATTACATGCTTAAGTATTTTCTGTTATTGTGGATTTTTTTTTCCATCTCTGTTTCCTTTTCCTCTATTGTTCTCTTAAACTGTTTTTATCTTAACCCATGAGTTCTGCCTTCTTTTCTTTCCCAATTCTCCTCCCCATCGCACTGCAGGGGCAGTGAGGGGACAGTGAGTGACTGTGTGGTATTTTGGCAGGTGAGTGGGGCTAAACCATGACAGGTGGTAGTCCATAAAACCAGCAATGTCACTAGACAACAATTTACACAACAATTATAGCTTCTACTACACTGATGCATTTTTTACTCTGGTTAAATTTCAGAAATGATATAATGTGAAGATAAATGAACTATGCATAGAATTGACATTTTTCAAAAACATGACCTGAATAATCCTTATGTTGTTTTCTCAAATATAAGATCCTTACATTCGTTGTACAAATATGTCTATGCAAATATTAATTTCAAATATTTATTCAGAATATTTTTCACATTGGTTACATTTATGATTTGAAAAGCTTTATGGTTAAAGATTAGCAAAACCTTTCAAAACCAATATGAATAATATCCTAACCTTTGTGATTTGAAAACAGTGGCTTAGAGAATAATGTCTCAGGTTATGTATGAATATACTCGGAAGGGTAAGAACTCTTGATTTCCTAATACCAAAGTTTAACCAAATAAAGCTCTTTAAATGTTAATAGTACGAAAAGAAACAAGACCAGTAAGGCATTAATACTGTCTGAGAAATGCTAAGAAAAAGTGTAACCACATGTATATTAATCAATATAGTTATTTCAGAAATATTCTCCAGTTTGAGTCCTCGCTACAGGAATGTGTAAGGTTTATCTGTTTAACAAATACAGCATGTAAAAATATCAGATCAGTCTAGAAAGTGTGACAGATGAGCAAGAAGGAAACCATCTTTCTTTGAGATCACTGCACAGATGTTCACAGGAGGAAGTTTCTGAAGTTTGAAAAAAAAAAAAGTAACAGGAAGAATTTTAGTATAATTACGTCATTAACAAGAGGACATAATTTTAAATGCTTTTTAGCAACAGGTATGTTGCTTTGGAAAATATCTTACTATATAACTTTTAAAATTCCATAAATAAGACTTCAGAGACAGCATATTTCATACAAAAAAATGGTCATTCCTTTATAAATAATAATTCATACAGCATGTGTCCAAGGTAGACACAGATGCTACATAAAATGGTGCAATGTGCCAAGGGAAAAGAAAAAAAGAATCACAGAATAGTAAGAGTTGGAAGGGACCTTCAAAAGTCATCTAATCCAACCCCCCTGCAAGGAGCAGGGACATCTCCAAGTAGATCAGGTTGCTCAGAGCCTCATCCAACCTGGCCTTGAATGTTTCAAGGGACAGGGCGTCTACCACTTTTCTGGGCAACCAGTTTCAGTGTTCTACCACCCTCAGTGTAAAAAAATTTTTGCTAATGTCTAATCCGAATCTACCTCCCTCTATTTTAAAACCATTACCCCTCATCCTGTCGCAGCAGGCCCTACTGAAGAGTTTCTCCTCGTCTTTCCTGTAGGCCTCCTTTAGGTAGTGGAAGGCCACAATAACGTCACTCCAGAGTCTTCTCTTCTCCAGGCTGAACAGACCCAACTCTCTCAGCCTGTGTTCACAGGTGAGATGCTCCAGCACTCTCATCATTTTCATGGCCCTGCTCCAGACTTTCTCCAACTGGTCCAAGTCCTTCTTATGTTGGGGGCTCCAGAGCTGGACGCAGCACTCCAAGTGGCGTCTCATAAGAATGGAGTAGAGGGGCAGAATCACCTCCCTCAGCCTGCTGCCCACACAGCATTCTGGGATGCAAGCACACGTTGTTTGCTCATGTTGAGCTTCTTGTCCACTGCCACACCCAAGTCCTTCTCCTCAGAGCTGCTTTCAATGCATTCTTCACCCAGCCTGTATTTGTGCCTGGCATTGTGTCATAGTTTAGCCCCTATTGGGACCAGACTATGCAGTCTCTCTCTCACTCCCCCCACCCTCTGAGAGAATAGGGAGAGATAATATAAGGAAAAAGGCTCGAAGTTTGAGTTAAGGACAGAGAGAAATCCTTAAAGTTACCATTACAGGCAAAACAGACTTGACTTGGGGAAAAACTGTTCATTTATTACTAAAAACAAAGCTGGAAAATGAGACAGAGGACAAGATAACCTCCCTCCACCCCTCCCTCTTCCCAGATTAACATTATCTCTACCTCCTTCCCCAGCAGCAAGCAGCAAAGGGGAAAAAGGGAATGAGGATTATGGTCAGTTCATCACACGTTGTTTTATGCAGCTGCTTCGTTGTCAGGGGAAGAACTTCTCACACTCCTCCCCTGCTCCAGTGTGGCGTCCCTGCCATGGGCTGCAGTCCTCCGTGAAACTGCTCCAGCGTGGGTCATCTCTTCCACAGGGTGCAGTCCCTCCAGAACGGCTGCCCCACCGGGCCCTCCACGGGCCACAGCCTCCTTAACGTATCCGCCTGCCCCGATGTGGGGTCCTCCATGGGCTGCAGGTGGATCTCTGCTCCTCCGTGGACCTCCTGTGGTCATCACCACAGGCTGCAGGGGAATCTTGGCCAGGAGCTGCATTACTCCTCTCCCTCCTTCTTCACTGACCTTGGTGTCTGCAACTGTTCCTCTCACAAAAAATTCTTAACAATCGGCTCAGGCAGACGCCTCTCAGGTTCTCTTCACATCTCATTCACATCTCATCTCCTCTCCACTTCTTGCAGCCAGGCTGGGCCAAGTCAGGCCTAGTTGGTCGCCTGGTGGGAGGCCAAAGGGTGAGGCCTGCAAGGCCCACAAGGCTCACACCTTCCCCTCTCTGCCACCGCTCACCTTCTTCACATCATCTCTTCTCTGTTTTCACCTTCTTAAATATGTTATTGCAGAGGTGTTATCACGGAGCATTCTGCTACCAATTGGCTCTGCCCTGGCCAGCAGCGGGTCCGCTCTAGGCCTGGCTGAGTCCACTGGACAAAGGGGAGTGACTTCTACCAGTTTCTTACAGAAGCTGCCACCGTAGCCCCCCCTCACTAAATATAACCAGAACATTCCATCCCTTGCCTCTGCTAATTACATATTTAAGAATTATAATTAAAATGCACACACATCAACAGAAAAAAAAAAAAGAATTCCCCATGCCAAAATCAAAATAATATCCTCACAACACCAACGGTGGGTAGACAATTTACACGCAATTCACCACTTGTCCCTTCACCACATAAATGCCCCATAATAATTTTGCTCTTTTATCGAGTTCTATCCCTCTTTAGCCCGTTACTGCTCCCAATTAAACTCAATCCTTATCTCAAATTTCTCGAGCCCCACGTTGGGCACCAAAAAGACTGTGGTGGTTTAGCCCTCATCACCACACAGTTTCTCTCTCACCTTCCCCCTACCCTGTGGGGTGGGGGAGAGAAATTGGGAAGAAAGGAAAACTCGTGGTTGAGATAAAAACAGTTTACTAAAATAGCAAATGAAAACTACAAAAATAACAGAATGTAAGTATATTAATATATACAAAATATACAAAACAAACGATGTCCAAATGACTGACACAGCCTGTCCCAAGCAGCGATCACAGAAACGATACCGAGCAGCAAGAAAAGGTGTCAAGCAAGCTAGCAAAGTAGAGGGAAAAATGCCTGCAAGCAAGAGAGATGAGAAGGTGGAATATGGATGCCAAGGATGCCTGAATGGAAAACAATGCAAGAACGGATGCCCCCTCCCGTGGGCAACCCACACTTATATACAGAGCATGATGTTTATGGCATGGAATACTCTCTTTGGCCAGTTTAGGTCAATTATTCTGTCTGTCTTTTGCCCAGCTTCCTGCATCTGCACATTAACAAGACTTTAACGAGACTTGGAAAGCCAGACAGTGTCCTTAGTCTCATTAACAACAACTTGTATCATCAGAGTGTTTTTATTAACATTCTTCACACACGAAATCCAAAACACACCAGCTACTGAGAGAAGAATTAAATCCATCTCTGCCAAAACCAGGACAGATTGCCATGACCCATGTGCAGGACCTTGCACTTGGCCTGGTTGAACGTCACGAGGTTCACATGGGCCCACCTCTCCAGCCTGTCAGAGTCCCTCTGGATGGCATCCCTCCCTTCCAGTGTGTCAACCACACCACACAGCTTGGTGTCATCGGCGAACTTGCTAAGGGTGCACTCTATCCCAATACGGAGACAGACTATCTGTCGCCCAGTATGGACCCCTGAGGAATGCCACTCATCAACGTCTCCACCTGAACATGGAGCCATTGACCACCACTCTCTGAGTGTGGCCATCCAGCCAATTCTATATCCCCCTAGTGGTTATACATCAAACCCATGTCTCTCCAGTTTAAAGAGAGGGATGTCGTGCGGGACAGTGTCAAATGCCATGCAAAAGTTGAGGTAGATGACATCAGTTGCTCCTCCCTTTTTCACCGATACTGTCACCCCGTCATAGAAGGCCACCAGTCAGGCATGATCTGCCCTTGGTGAAGCCATGTTGGCTGTCACAAATCACCTCCTTGCTTTCCACGTGCCTTAGCGTGGTTTCCAGGAGAATCTGCTCCATGACCTTGCCAGGCACAGAGGTGAGGCTGACTGGCCTGTAGTTGCCCAGGTCTTCCTTATTCCCCTTTTTAAAAATGGGGGTTATGTTCCCTCTCTTCCAGTCATCAGGAACCTCACCAGACTGCCACATCTTCTCAAATACAATGGCCACTGGCTTGGCAACTTCATCCGCCAGTTCCCTCAGGACCTGTGGATGCACCTCATTGAGTCCAATGGACTTGTGCACCTTCAGCTTCCTTAGATGTTCCCAAACCTACTGTTCCGCTACAGTGGGCGGTTCTTCATTCTCCTATTCCCTGCTTTTGCCTTCTGCAACTTGGGTGACATGACTTATCAGAGAAGACTGAGGCAAAAAAGTCATTAAGCACCTCAGCCTTCTCCATGTCCCAGCTTACCAGGTCACCTGTTTCCTTTCAGAGAGGGCCTACATTCTCCCTGGACTTCCTTTTATTCCTGACATACCTATAGAAGCTTTTCTTGTTGTCCTTGATGTCCCTGGCCAGATTCAATTCTGTCAGGGCTTTAGCCTGCCTTACCTGATCCCTAGCCACTCAGACAACCTCTCTGTGATCCTCCCAGGCTACCTGTCCTTGCTTCCACCCTCTGTATGCTTCCTTTTTGGTTTTCAGTTGGTCCAGGAGCTCCTTGTTCATCCTCACGGGCCTACTGGCATTTTTGGCAGACTTGCTCTTCATCTGGATGTATTGCTTCTGTGCTTGGAGGAGGTGCTCCCTGAATATCAACCAACTTTCCCGGGCTCCTCTTCCCTCCAGGGCTGTATCTCATGGCACTTTACCTGTCAGATCCCTGAAGAGGCCAAAGTCTGCCCTCCTGAAGTCCAGGGCAGAGAGCTTGCTGTACAGTCTCCTCGCTGCCCCAAGGATCTTGAACTCAACCATCTCATGGCCACTGCAGCCAAGGCTGCCCTTGAATTCCACATCCCCCACCAGCCCCTCTCTGTTGGTGAGAACAAGGTCTAGCACACCACTCCTGCTCGTTGGCTCCTCTGTCACTTGCAGGAGGAATTTGTCATCCACACATTCCAGGAACCTCCTGGATTGCCTGTGCCCTTCTGTCTTGTCCCTCCAACAGATGTTGGGGTGGTTGAAATTCCCCATGAGGACCAGGGCTTGTGATCATGCGGCTCCTCTTACCTGGAGGCTCCTCTTACCTGGAGGCTCCTCTTACCTGCGGCTCAGGTAGAGAGGGCCTCATCCACTTAGTCCTCCTGGGCAGGTGGCCTGTAGCAAACCCTCACTGTAATGTGCCTTGCCCCTGCCCTCCCTCTAATCCTAACCCATAAGCTCTCTGTCAGCTCCGCATCCACCCCAGGTGGAGCTCTATGCACTCCAGCTGGTTGCTGACATTGAGGGCGACACCCCCTCCTCATCTCCCCTGCCTGTCCTTCCTGAAGAGCCTATATCGCTCCATCCCAACACTCCAATCGCAGGAGGAAAAACATGCAGTCTCAAAAGAGGAGTCTAACTTAGCAGAATCTTGGGAAATGAAAACCACAGCCATAAGGGCTAGATTCCCTCCTGATGGCTTAGCCTCCAAGATCTTACCTCTTCATCAATCCTCAAGCTGTCTTTCAAGTGCTAATTAGGAGGGACACAAACTGACAGTGGTAGCAGAAAAGACACAGAAGCAGTGCCTCCAGAACTACTAGACAAAGCATTTAGTTTAAGGAAAGGAGGCACTGGCTAGTGTATGCATTTTTTAAAAGAATTAATCTCAGCATTTCTTAATTTATAAGGCTTTTTCAAAACATTGTCTGCCAATATATTTTAAAATGCTTCTAACATACCTAATCTCCTTGCATGGAGAACTGTACGTCAGAAAAGTGAACTTCCAAGCTTACTGTGGAAAATGGGTAACCTGTACTGTACTATCTTACCGTGAATCAAATTAAGCTGTATCACAAAACCAATTTATGGAAAATAACTGCAAGTCTGCGGTAGTAATGTCTACTTCTACGTGTGGAGAGCTAAAGCCCAGATAAATATCTCCAGGGGTAGACTACTGTGCTCACTGCAGTTTTGAAGATATCCTCTTGCCCATTTCAAAATAGGTTCAGTATAAAAGGAGATGAAGGACTCCTCTAATTGTGTGCAAACATGCCTATGCCCACTCTATAGGTGTATATCGTTACAAAGGAAGGGATAATCCTGCAACCTAATATCAGAGATCATACCTAGAATTTGGGATTGCTGGAATAAACTCTTTAATCTCAAATAAAATATTCAATCTCAATAAAATCTTTAATCTCAATAGTAGCCACAATTTTTCACTCCACCTGAAAAGAAAGAAAGAAGAAAAGAGAGAGATAAGAAAATGTCCCACATAGTAGTCGACTCTCTAAACTCTTTTTTTCTCCACTTCGGTGTATAGCTTATTTTATATGAGAAAATTTATGAGTTCTGCTGATCTTCAATGCTAAATGGTTAAAGACAAGCAAGATTTATCCATTTATTATGAAGATATAAATCTCATAACACTAAGGTAATATTAGTTTGGTATTCTACAAACATCTCAAAGACAGCCCTGACTGTATGTTTTTTGTACATCCTTGATTCAAAACTCTTAGAATGGAATGAATGTTAGGCATAAATTCTGAAGTTAAATTATCCTGATTATGTATCTGTACAATAAAAATGGACAAAAGAAAAAAGTTGAACTGACCTTGAGAGTAGAAAGATTGGAAAATAAAACTTGAACATTATACATTATAGACTCATTTTGAAGGTAATATTTGGGAGCTGCTAGTGAGCAGATATGGATGTATCCAATTTTTGTTATTGCTATTCAACTCAAAAGACAATTTGGTAAAAAAAAGCAAGTACAGAATTCTAAACAAATATTTTAAAGATAAATTCTTTAAGTTAAAAAAAACCCCAAACCTTAAAGAAGGGACTTCATAAAATGGGAAATTAAAAAAAAAAAAAAAAAGACTGCAGACTGGACTGTTGAGATGAGAAAGAAGCTTTGAAGAAATGCAAAGTACTTTTTTCTTGAGTTGCCATAAAGCCTAATAAACTGCAACCTAATCTAAAGTATCTCGTTTGCCACCTTGAAACATTTATGAATCATGTTTCTCCAAGACTTAGAACAATACATAAAATTATAACAGTACAATCTCACTTTTAATTATACTACTGAAGACAAACTAAAAAAATGTATGTATATTTTTTAATCTCATTCAAACTATTCTGGAGGTATGAATGATAATCTTTTATCTTGATTGTAATATTTTTTTTTTACTTAAATAAATGGGAGCCGTAGGAAGTAGGCCTTATTTTTTTATTTATTAAATAGACATGGTCTTGAAATGCTTGATAATAAAAGCACTGTTAAAAGGAAATTGGTCTACAAAATATTCCACCACTAGTGGTTAAGAGTGAGTGATGATCTCTTTCTATTTTTTCAACTAAAGTTTAATTTTTTTTTCCTACTGAATTAACTTTTCTAGGAAATTCTCATTATCAATATGGACTGGTTGGTCAAATACAAGGAACAGTCTTAGCCTGAAAAATTACAAATTGGTGTTCTGGAATACTCAAGTTATAGGCCATGTTCCAGAGAGAGAGACAAGTTGTAAATACTCTGTATCCCAGAAAATGCTTGTAAGAACTTAATTTTTTGTTTTCATCAGTTTTCTTTCTGGAGGAGATTTTTTCAAGGAAAATAAATCTCTCAGTCATCTCATTGCAGAACAGAAATTTTCAAAGCATCCAAGTTTAGATAAAAAAGCAGAACCCTTGTTTTCCAGCCAAGCCTTATTAAGAAGAAAACTGATAAAAGGGAAAAGAATAGATCTGAAATATTCTGACACAAAATATGTAATATTTTAGCATTGGACTGCAATATGATAAAAGAGTCAACAAAGAACTCTGCTGTTATTCTTTATCTGTAACTTGAGTTTTAGCACTCATCTATGTTCTGTAAAACTCTGTATCAGCAGATATTTCAAAGTGTTATATTTCTGTTTTATGCTTTGAAGAGAGACTATTTTAGAAAGCAGCTTACAGTTATGAATGCTTAGAAATTACTTCAAAAAATGTGAGTTAAGAAACAACTTGATATGTAAAGGTTTGGGCTCCAGTGAGTACCTGTGGTCTTACAGAGCAATTAAGCCAAATTTCCTGGGCATGGGGTGTGAAACATGCCTACGGATATGACAAAATCAGCTTAGATTTCAGCAGATTCGTTTACAGTCCAGAAGAAGGAGAAGGCGAGAAGATAGCTTTTGTAAAGCCCAGTTGCTCTGTGTTTATTTTGCAAACTGGTTGCCTTGAAGGTGTTCTTGAGAGGTCTCAAAGCTACACAAATAAGTTGTTAAGCTTTCAAAGCAGCAAAATTTAATTGAAGGAAAGGCTTAAAACTCAAGATATGAAATAATGCAGAAAGAAAGGACCTATTCTTGACTGAGCTAAGTGGCAGAACAAAAGCTAATGTAAATTCAATTCTGTTATTTTTGGAACCCTACCAGTGTGATAAGCCTTAAGGGTAACATTGAGAGAAAGCCACCTAGTGCTCAGAGACATCCTTTTCACAGTCTTTGCAAGTAGGACAACAAAGCAATGCACAGAAGGAGACTAACTCATTCATGTTTTTCAAAGAGCTGTTTTTTCAAAGAAACAATTTGTGTTTCTCACATCTCCCACTGAAACAAACAATAAGAACAGCTTACAATCTCAATAAATAATATTTAATCACTGTAGGTACATTGGAAAAATCAAAAAAGCATGAGAAAATATGTGGCATAATCACAGCTGGGAGGGATTCTACGAGGTACAGAAAATACAGTGTGCTACCTGTTACCAGCCAACATTCAGCTACATTTTCAGAAGTTAGCAAGTATTTGCACTTAAGTAAATACAAGTAATATCCTAGAATAGCTGAAAGACCTCTTTTCTTTGATAATCATAGAATCATAGAATAGTTCCTTTCACAGATTAAATGGAAAATTATCTATGCAACATTTTTTGACATCACTAATTAGAATAAAAAGTGAATAAACAACAGAATTCCTCATTTGAGCTCTTAGAGAGATGTAAAATTTAGCTTAGATGTAAACAGGTAGTTGCTTGTCTGAAGACATGTACAGCATTCTGACCTATGCTCTCAGTTTAAAAAAAAATTATCAGTTCAGCCCTGCTCAGGACCAAGCTATGCAGTTTTTCACTTACTCTCCCCACCCTTCCAGAGAATGGAGGAGAGAAAATATAACAAAAATCTCAAGGTTTGAGATAAGGATAGGGAGATACCGTTGAAGTTACCGTTATGGGCAAAACAGACTCGACTTGGGGAAAAACATTTCAATTTATTATTAATAAAACCAAAGAAGGATAATGAGAAAGAGAACAAAAGCCACTTCCTCCAACCCCTCCCCTCTTCCTGGAGGGAATTATCTCCACCTCCTTCACCCTCACCTCCCCCAAATGACACAGGGAATGGAATAGGGAATGGGGGTTTTGATGAGTTCATCACATGTTGTTTTCCACCACTCCTTCCTCCTCGGGAAAAGAACTCCTCACATTCCTCCCCTGCTCCAACATGGGGTCCCTCCCACAGGCTACAGCCCTTCATTAACTGTTCCAGCTTTGGTCCTTTTTCACAGGGTGCAGTCCCTCAGAAGGAGGCTGCCCCAGCATGTCACTCCATGGGTGACAATCTCCTTCAGGCATCTGCCTGCTCTGGTGTGGGGTCCTCCGTGGGCTGCAGAGGAACAGCCTGCTTCACCATGGTCCTCACCACAGGCTGCAGGGGGATCTCTGCCAGGAGCAACATTACTCCTCCCCCTCCTTCTTCACTGACCTTGGCATCTGCAGCCATTCCTCTCACAAGAAATTCTTCACAATCAGCTCAGGCAGACACCTCTCAGGTTTCTCTTCACATGTCTTCTCTTCACTTCTCTCAGCTGTGTCAAGTCAGGCCCGGACAGCTACACAGTGCAAGGCCAGAGGTTGAGGGCTGCAAGGCCCACAAGGCTCGTACATCCTTGTCTCTTCCCCCACTTCTGCTTCTTCTCTATTCCTTTTTATTATTTTCTCCTTCTTAAATACATTATCACAGAGATATTATCACTGAACAGTCTGCCACCAATTGGCTCAGCCTTGGGCATCTATAGGTCCCCTCTAGACCTAGCCTAGTCTACCAGACAAAGGGGAAACTTCTGGCAGTTTCTCACAGAAAACTGTAGCTCCCCCTGCTACACCAAACCAGCACTCACTATTCTAAACTACACTAAAACTACAAACTGAATGCTTTAATTTCCAAATTAAAGTAAACATGTAACTCTAGTTACTAAATCAATCAAGTAACAAATATACTGAATTAAACTCACCAAGTGGTTCAGTTGTCGAGAGAACAAAGTCTCTTGAGATTGATATAGTTGATGTTAGTTCTCTAATACCAGCATCCTGGAATCTCGGGACATAGTATCCCACTTAGTTCTAAACTCCTATTACGGGATTTTCTTTAAAAGAAGTCAGCTAAATCTTATTAAAAGTTTAATATGCAAAAGAAATTAGCTTACTCTCAGACTTCAAAGTGAAGCTTTTTCTGAGGTTTCTGTGAATAAAACAATACCTTACACTCTCCTCTCTCATCCAGTCCTAAGAACACAAACCACAAGGGGAGTCTGCAGTTTTCTTCAGAGCTTTGATTTGCTCTGTTAACTAATATTTTCTGACAAAACCAGACAGATACTCTGGTTGAAGATGTACACTTTAATATTTATGCCTTAAATACACATGTAAAACTGGAAACTCAGCTTTAGATTTTGGAGACTCAAAATACTTTAATAACTTTATGGTCTGAACTCCAGCTTGAGTAAGCTTTGGACCTATTTGTCAGAGTACTGCAGTCAAAATGACTAGGTAGCAACATGGCTGCGAACTTCCAGAATGGCAATCAGTTTGACTAGTCTCCAATTACAATGTCTGCTCTAGATCACATGCAGTCTATGTGTCAAAGAAAGAAAGAAAATCTTACAAAGTGACCCATAAATTTCACTAGAAGGTTTCTTCTTGTATGAAGAATATGAAGATCCTCAGTGATCACATTTGTTTCTCCCTAGGGCCAGATTTTAGTAAATTTTCACATTTCTTTCCTTGATCTAAAACTTTCTTCCTCAGCTTAGTGTTTTGTTTTGTGTTTTGATTTGGATTGGGTTGGTTTTTTTAATATGAGAAGCAAGTTACATTTTCCTTTTCTTTTGTCTTTAAGTTTTTACAAACACTTCATATATCTGAGAACTCTTTCTGCTATATTATATAAATTTTCTGCAATTCAGAAAACATACACATACATACTTTTTATGCCATCTACGCGCAGGACTGCATGTGGAATCACAACAGATTTTGCAAAATAACTAATCTCCACAAGGATCCATGTACTTCAATATAGTCAATATGACATGCGGAAAACAGACTCCACAATCTATAAGATTGTAAAGTAGTATGTTTATTCAGCACTGGGCAGCATGGGGGGCGTAGTCCCACCAAAACCGTGCACGCCTGATGCAGTAGCTCACTTTAAATTTATACAGCCAAGTGTTATATATACATAAAGTTTTGCAATACACCTATACATATGCATGACCTATCCTCGCTTCATATTAAAATTAGTCCCCCCCGAATTAGGGGGTCATTTTCATAAACTCCTCCGATCTGGGCTTGCGCAGTGCCTCCTGGTGGTGGTCGTCGGGGGTCGTGGGGATGAAGGCAGATGACTCTTCTTCGTCACCACTAGTAACTTTTTGTTCTTGCGCAAACTCAGTTATCCCTTGGCTTTCATTCAAGCTGCAGGGTCAGTTTTAGCTGGTTCTTGAAGTGACCCCCTAGTCCTTACCAGGAACTGTCTTTCATGAAGAATTGCAAGACTTTCTGCTTCAGATAGTTTGCACAGTGGTTAGCAAATTATTAAGCAAGTAGTTAGCAAAACATTAAGCATTATTTATCAACTCGATTCCTTAGGATGCACAGCAATAATTAATCAATGCCATATCTACTAAAATTTCTTTAACTCCTTCACTCAAACAAGTTCTCAGAAAGATGTTTCTTATTTTCCACAGAAACCGGCAAGTCATTAATATATAAGATTATCTGATAAAGGGTACATAATAATAAATCTGCATAGATGCATAGATGATAATGCAAAGAGGCACCATGTGGGCTTCAGAGGATATTGTCCTATCTCTCTTCTCTTAGATGAGATCACTTCCATTTCCTTAGAGCTTCTCCCTTATAGGCCTCATGGGAATTCTGATGAATGTTCTTTCTTGAAGGAAACTTTCTATTTGATGTAGGTGGCTATATCAGTCATAACTACATTTTGGAAACTTAAAAAGAGAAAGTAAAAGAATGGACTAAATGCATTTGAGTAACAATGATATGACTACTTATCCTGTGTGTGACTTAGCTTTCTAGGCTAATAATTGAGTCTGATTCTTTTTTCAAGCATTCCAAAAGAAAGCAGAACTTGCACAGTTCCTTTTCTCTGATATGTATATACTACAGACACTAATTTTGTGTCAAGATCATCTTCTTTTTTTTTTTTCTGTTGACTGTGGTTTTGTATGAAATATATGTTATGCTAGTTAGTAGGTGCAATAGAATAAGAGACATTGCAACATGCTAAAAGCCTATCAATCACATGCTGTGAATGTGTAGTATCATTCTACGACTGTGACCAAACATCACTAGGAAATATTTATGGGCCTGATTCTGTGGTACTTAGTTGTGTCAGTCATGGATTCTTATATGAAAGGAATCTGCTCCTGAGAGTTCACTAGCACTTGGAACAGAAAATTCTTGAAGACATTATTGATCTTTCTTCCTAGGTTTTTCATAGGAAACATCTTCAAAAACTTGACTCTAATTTCATTGAAATTAATGGAAGAATGTTCTGAATTGAAAGGCAGCAGGCAAAATCCCAAGACAGATTTCCTTTATGGCTCTAAGATGTGTTTCTTTCTATAACTAGGAAAAAATCATTCTGTAAAATGTGAACACCGACAAAGCTTTCATAAAATATCTACTGTAACAGCTACAAACTTCTGACCAGTTTGCAAACCACCATTCTGTCAGTGGCTAGTAGGCGGTGATGTGCTTTTGGAAAACACCTCTGCCTTTTTTAATATGAATCTTTCATAAAAAAAACACAGAACAAAATGGTTGTGTTTCACCTTATAGCCAAATATGGAAACACACATGGTTATTAATATTTTTTTTATCTCTAGTCTGATATTTTTGTGTTTTAAAGATAATACTGGAATAAAAATTCAGTTAAAGAACTTCTAACTCTTCCATGTCACTTTGAAATGTACCAGTACACCTACTGGAGCGCAAAGGTTTTCACCCTGTATGGGAGACATACTTTCTGTTATGTGGAGCTGCTCAAATACTGATAGCTAAAATACTACAGCATACAATGTAACTGTCATGGATAAATCTGATATAGGTTGAATAACCTCTGGAAAGAATCATGCATAGCCACGCTTAGATTTCTATGTCAAGTATTAATCTTCCAACGGTGTTTTTAATGAATTAGAGCAAGTAACTTGTACTTTGGGAGATTTGTATTAATGATATTTTTGGTTCCTAGTATTTATTTTTTCTAGACTACTAACCTTCTTGGTGCTACTACATCAACAGTTTGGCAAAATCTGCAAGATAAGCACTGTAACAGCAACACATCATTAGGTACAGAAAAAAAGTAAGAATATACAATTATAATAATAATAACAGCAGCAATAGCAATAAATTATTAGTTGGAAAGTAAAATCTATTACTTATGTTCATGTTTAACGATGATGAATAAATTGATAAAATAAAATTAACTCATTTGTTTCTGAGGAGGCTAGATTTAGTCTATGTTTGGCTCAACATGTACAAGTTGACCAAAGATCATCCAGTCCTAAAGGTCATTTCAGAATTCCTATAGTTTTGAAAGAGCCTTAGTCCTTCAGAGGAATTAACAGTGAATGGGTGACCTGTAGCTATGTCTGTGATGTAGTCTGTAAAATGACACTGCAAATTTAATTTCACTTCTCTGCAAACAGATTATCATGCCATCATGACTTCAAGAGAGATAGGAGGCAGCCACTCATCACAACATTTAGAATCATAGAATCATAAGATAGTTTGTGTTGGAAGGGACTTTTAAAGGTCATCTAGTTCAACCCGCCTGCAACAAGCAGCAACATCTTCAATTAGATCAAGTTGCTCAGAATTCCATCCAACCTGGCCTTGAATGTTCCAGGGATGGGACATCTCTTACCTCTCTAGACAACCTCTTCCAGTGTTTCACCATCCTCATAGTAAAAAATTTCTTCCTTGTATCTAATCTGAATCTACCTCCTTCTGTTTAAAAACCATTATCCCTTGTCCTGTCCCTACAGGCCCTGCTAAAAAGTTTCTCCCCGTCTTATATGCCAATTTTAAATATTGAAAGGCTGCAATAATGTGTCTCTGGAGCCTTCTCTTCTCCATGCTGAACTATCTTTACTCTCTCGGCCTGTCTTCATAGGAGAGATGCTCCAGCCCTCCTTATGGCCCTCCTCTGGACTCACTCCAACTGGTCCATGTCCTTCTTATGTTGAGGGCTACAGAGCTGGGTGCAGTACTCCAGATGGGGTCTCACAAGAGCAGAGTAGAGGGGGCAGAATCACCTCTCTTGACCTGCTGGTCACTGTTTTGAAACCTGAAGCCCAGGATGTGGTTGGCTTTCTAGGCTGCATGTGCATGTTACTAGCTCATGTTGAGTGTCTTGTCCACTAGTACCTCCAAGTCTTTCTCAGGGCTACTCTTAATCCATTCTCCTCCCAGGCTGTATTTGTGGTTGGGATTACCTTGACCCACATGCAGGACCTTGCACTTGACCTGGTTGAACATCATGAGGTTCTCACAAGCCCACCTCTCCAGCCTGTCCCTCTGGATGGCATCCCTTCCCTCCATCATGTTGACCACACCACACAGCTTGGTGGCGTCGGTGACCTTGCTGAGGGTGTACTCAATTCCACTGTTCATGTCACCAATACAGATGTTAAACAGTGCTGGTCCCAATACCAAGCTCTGATGAACACCAGTCATCACCAGTCTCCACTTGGACATTGAGCCGCTGATCAAGTGGAGACCAGTGACAATTTCTCAAAGTAAAGCTTAGTATCAGACACCCAAGATTATTTTTTTTTCTACAGAGTTTTATTTTCTAGCATGTCTGTTCTCAGTCATAAATCATGAATATGTTTAAATGGTTGCCAGTTTATATGCTAGTACAACATACACAGTTTAGTACACAAATAGGCTTATTTTTCATCCTTTCTCATTGCCCCACTGAAGAGAAGCTTTTGTCTTTTATAGTTACTAAGAACTAAGTCACAAACAGAAAATGACAGCTGACCTGATAACTCACATACCTATTTCCAATTACAAAAGAGAATCAAGAAGATGTCAAAATTCTCCCTTAAATAAGCTAAGGGTCAGTAATCTCTAGGCATGTCCTACCCATTCTCCTTCTTCTCCAGGCTACAGTATATTAATAAGATAACTAGTGCCCCAGGAATTTTATGTGATTTAAAAGACTACAAAGTAATAAGAAAGGAAAAAAAAAAAAAAAAAGAAGATGGTTTTATTACACAAGTTGAAGGGGAAAACCCTCTGTGATTCTTTCACTATGTCTCCCATGAACTGTGTCCATGTTCTAGACTCAGGGTGTATGAGTTAAGGAATTTCAAGAAGTGTATCCTAAAAGAAGCAATGATTGAATGTGAGGACATTTGGATGCAGCAAAGACTTATTTCATTCAAGGTTCATAACTCAGATTTCATAAGTTTCATAACTCTGCTACAAAAAGGGATTAAGGGCAAGAATGTACTAAGTGATGATATACAGATCCTCCCATTATCCCTGCATAACTCTGCAGTCTCTGTGACAGCTGCTGAGGCAGGTGTATGTGCAGAAGCATGTTTAGCAACCAATGCACAGCAACGGAATAAAAAATTCTTTATCTCAGAAAACATGAGGATTGTAGCGTAGCAGGACTAACAAAATGGGACCATAAGAAAAACATCACTGTCCATCAGGCAACTCTCTTGAAAGAAATTATCAAAGTCAAAAATAATTTGCAAGATACACTTTCAATCAGAGAAATTTTCTATGAAATCCCTTAGGGATCTTCTACCAAATCCCTTGTGCTTACATGAAAACTCATCCTGCAGGGCCTTAATTCCCAGAAAAGGTTAACAGCCAAAGTTCAGTAGAAATATGTAGGCAAAATATCTATTGAAGCTATCATAATCCATGAGCATGAAGTTCTATGCCACATCTAACAACTACCATATCAATCAAAACCTGTTTTTACAACTTACTTAGAATAGCAAGCATGTTAAATTTTGTTCCTGAAAGCACCTTATAAAGAATGGAAGAGGGAGAGACAGAGCAGGCACATGGACAATAAAATAACAATGAAAAGCAACTATCAGCAATCCTTACCAGTAAATGAGAGTATGCAAAGCCAGTTATTTTTAAATACATGTGTAAAAGTTAGAATTTCCTCTGAAAGGAAAAGAATCCTTTTTTTTTTTTTTCAGTCTATTGCAGTGTCTTAGTGTAAAGAAAACAATAAATTCGTTACAAACAGACACTTCACACACAGCCTTATGGAGGGGAGACTTCTCATGCAGTCTTTTTGGCAGTGGTACTGTCTAACCATTGTAATGCACACACCTAAGCTTTACAGCTTCATGCAGCTCCTCACTTGTGAGATACCTGGATCTGGAGATATCTAGATTTGGACATAGCTTATAAAGGTTCAGGCATATTTCTTCTGACTTGACTCACATGTTGAAAAAAGGACTACTGTCAGTCTTTGCCAAAAGAAGGCTTTATTGCTTCATTCAAAAGTTGCCTTTTTGCTTCTCATTTTCTCTGTCTAAAGAAAGAATTATTTCATAGTCAGTGGTGGCTAAAAGGAGTCTATCTTCACGTCCTAACCTACAGAGTTAATATTAGCACAACAATAAAGACTTAGTGTCCTGGTGTCAGCTGATATGGAGTTAATTTTCTTCCCAATAGCTGCTGTGTTTTGAATTTAGTATGAGATTTGCTATGTGAAAAAGTTGACAATACACCGATGTTATTAGTCATTGTGAAGAGATCCAGGATTTTTCCAGATTCTTAGGTTTTGTTAATATGCAGGTACAAGAAGCTGGGAGGAGTATGGGTAGTACAGCTGACTCAAACTGGCCAAAGGAAGTATTTCATACCATTGACGTCGTGGTCAGTATATAAGGAGAGTTGGCCAGTGAGCAACTATGTCTCTCTTTCGGGGTCGTTCCAAGATTGCTCTCCGTTCTGTTCAATAATCACTGCTCGGGATGGCCTGTATCAGTCATTGGGTTGTCAGGCAGTGAGAAATTGTGCATCATTCATTTTGTATATTCTATTATCATTTTTTATTATTATTAGCATTATTAATATATGTACTATTATTATTATCTTCTCCTTTACTATCCTAGTAAACTATCCTTATGTCAACCCACAAGTTTTCCTTTCTTTTTGATTCTCTCCCTCATCCCACCTGGTAGAGGGGACGGTGAGCGAGCAACTGCATGGTACTTAGTTGCTTCCAGGGTTTAAACCATGCCACCCAGAAACAAGCAGCCACCAGTTTCCCAAAACAGAATTTGGGGCAAAAGTTATGTTTACTATCTATTAATCCAGCAGGTTAGTCTATGAAAAGAAAGACCACCTTTATGGTTCCATTGTTTCAACTCTATAGGATAACATGGACTACAGGACCTAAAATCTGACTATTCTTGCATACACTCTTCCTCAGGCATAAAGGAAAGATTAAATAAATACATCCTATAGTAGGTTAGTTAGAAACATTTCTGAATCCATGGTAATACACATTTTAAATCATATATGAATTACAAATTCTTTGGCTTAGTAAGTTTGCTTTTAAGGGACTTAATTATTGGCAGAACTGCAGAAGAGCTGGTGAAGCAATCTGGAACTTTTCAGAAACTGAACAACAGAGCTACAAAATGAAAGAGGAGTTAATATTTCATTGGTTACTACTGTGTGGCAAAATAGATAGATTTATGTCATATTCCACCAAGAAAAAGGCACTAAAAGTCTTTTTACCATCAGGAAAAAGGTATCTCAAGACAGCCGCATCATTCATCATGTAAACAGTAAACTGTCTCTATAATCTTTATATTTCTGTCATTTTTTTATGAGGTGAATTAAGAATGTTTCTGTTTTCAAAATTTCTAAAATACTTTTCAGCTTTGGAGCATTGATTTTCTTCCCAAGAGCATGATTAAAAGGAACTATTTCTGTGTAGATCTATTCAGGTTCAGCATGATAAAAATGTAATTTGCCTTCATACTTGTGCCACGCTTGCACAAAACCAGAGTTTATGCTTCTTCATCCAATATGAATATACTTATGTTTAGATGAAATATTATTAAGTTTTCTGCACTTTACTAGTTAGAGATATTAAAAAACCCATCAGTTTCTGAAAAGGTCTTCGGACATATTGCAAATTTGCAACTATTTGAATCTGTAATGCCTTAAAAAAAAAAAATTCATTTCAGTGCAATGTCAGTACTCTTTCAAAAGGCTAAAAGTTACTATTATTAGACAAAGTTTCTAATAAAGTGCCTCTACTCCCTATCCACTTTTCAGTATGCCTACCTAGTTAACAGCTGATATACTGTTACTGTTGCAATACAGACTGCTGGCATGATTAGCCGAACCTACAAAGCTTGCCAAATTGAATGTAATATTGCCGGTTTGAATGGAAATCCTTAATATAGGATATCATTTCATCTTCTGTAAATTGTTTATTGCTGCATATATTATATTAGGAAGGACTCCAACAAAAGAAGGATGTGGACCTGTTGGAATGAGTCCAGAAGAGGGCCACAAAGACACTCAGAAGGCTGGAGCACCTTGTCTGTGAAGACAGGCTGAGAGAGTTGGGGCTGTTCCGCCTGGAAACAAGAAGTCTCCAGAGAGACCTTATAGCAGTCTTGCAGTACCTAAAGCAAGCATATGAGGAAGATGGGGAGAAACTCTTTAGCAGGGCCTGTTGTGATAGGACAAGGGGTAATGTTATTAAAATAGAGGGAGGTAGATTCAGATTAGACATTAGGAAAAAATTATTTACAATGAGGGTGGTGGAACATTAGTTGCCTAGAGAGGTGGTAGATGCCCCATCCCTCGAAACATTCCAGGTCAGATTGGACAGGACTCTGAGCAACATGATCTAGTTGAAGATGTTGCTGCTTGCTGTAGGGGAGGTTGGACTAGATGACCTCTAAAGGTTCCTTCCAACCTTCCTATTCTATGATTCTATGAAATTATCATATTTTACAAACAAATACATCAAGACCTACCTCCAAAATGTAATATTTTTGCATTAGAAGGTGTACAGGGAATTGAAATACTGTTTCAAAACTAGATTATATGTATGAACAGCCCTCCTGTGATGTATTTTTTAAACTTATGACGTCAATTAATATGATGACTTAAAAGTGAAAATCCTATCACAAAATTCAAATTTCAAAATACAGAAGGCTGTAAAGATTATTGGTTTCTTAAAGTACTGAAAAATAGTTATTTTACCAGAATATTTTATTTTGGCTACCTCTAGTATTTTCAATTGAATTCTTTACTGCTAGACAATTATGATTCCATAAGAAGATAAGCATTGCTCATTGAATAAAGTATTAACTAAGCTTCAATAAATAAGTTTTCAACAATACCTATGATAAAAAAATTACAACTATTGCTGCCAAAAAGGCAAATTGTAATGAACTAACTTGGTAGTGATAATGATGCTATTAGCAGCAGTAATTTTTACACTATACCAACAAAGTTTGCATATTAATTGTTAAATACACCTATCCAACAGAGAAGAGAAAAAACTAAATGGACAAGAAATAGATAAACATAACGCATTCTAGTAATGAAAGTATGTTAGATGTTCAAGAAAACATTCCAGTAATGAAAGAACATCAAATGCACATTTAAAATATCAGAATTGTTGTTTTTGTTCCGTTGCTTTGCTCTTCATTGTTTTTATCACGCTTGCCATTGTCTCCATCATAAGACTTTTCCCTGTGGAGTTTTTTAACTTTTAAACACATCTGTGCAATTTGTCTGTTAATAATCCATATACATGTATAGATTTATCAGTAATAGATATTTCTTAGCTTCTGAGATAATATCAATGATCTGGCTCCCCACTAAGTGTTCCAATTCCTTCTAGCATCAGCTGTCTGGCCACAGTTTTTTAGATGCTACCTAAAGGATTTATTTTTCATGAATCTTGTGCCTTATATTTTGCAGTGATACAACAACAAAACAAAAACTGCTATTTCACGGAAGCTAGATGAGGTCCATTTTATACTTCTGGCACAGATGATAACAAAATGGCATTTCTAGACCTTGGTTATTGAATGTTTAGGAACATACAAGTGTGTTCTAAAAGATTTGTCAAAAAGCCTCCTATCTTTTGAAGTGTGATAGTTTTACTTCATTTTATGCTCCTCAGTTTCTTTTGGCTGGACCTGGATTTGAATGCCCTGCTATCAAGTTTCTGCATGCACCAACTGAGGAAGGTACTACATTAAATTTTTTAAATCTTCACTGGTTCCATGTTCTAATTTTCTAAACTGCAGGGGAAAAAAAAAGTATTTCACTGAGGGCAAAGCAATGTCTTCAGTCATAATGACACTTTTCTACACGTTGCCAGGGAAGCCTAGACATTGCTGGAAATAATGTCGTTCTTCGTTAAATTATTAGAGAAGTTCTATTTCCTCACAGGGGTCTTAGGGTCAGCTTGAAGAAGCAGGGTTTACAAATGGTATCAAGAATGCTATAAGTGTTAAAGTGATCCAGAGATGTATGGACAAGAAGTGAAGTTAAAGGTTTAATTTTAAAGCAATATTCAGCTTCACTGAGACCAAAACATCTAGTTTTAGTTGCTGCATTTAATATAAAAAAATGTAGAAGGTCTAGGGCTTGGAAACACAGGTTATAAGAGGCAGAGAGAGGTGTCTCAATAACAAGGTATAAAGATAACTGAGCTATCAGAATACTAAAGAGTTTGTGGAATTGACAGAAGAATCCCACATGTGGAAGCTATACATGTAGGACATTAAAAGCTCTTTTTTTTTTTTTAAAAGATCAGATACAGGGACAAAATTCTAAGTGGAAAAAAGAATTTTACAATACATCTCTTGCCACTCTCACTTTAAGGTAATAATTTAGGCAAATATTAAACAGTGACGTGCAAAATATTGGGTTCAAAATAGCAGCAACTGGGAGAAGGTTTATTATAACATGTTTTTATTTACAAATGGAAAATTCTCAGATAATAAAAGAGAATGAATTACCTACTTATTTTTGCTATAATAGAAATTTGAAGAAATAGAAAAAAACAGGATGAGCACAGCGTATTACTGAAGCTAAGAACTTGTAGAACTAAAAATGCACTTGGTAAACATCTGGTGGAAGTGCCTAATTATAGGGAAAACTCTTTTAGAATCTTTAAAAAAAATGTCTCATCTACAGTATCAAAATGCAAAATGCTGTATCAAGCAATTTGATTAGCTAAAATATCCTTGTTTAGAGACTGCAAAAATAATAGTGTAAAATCCATGAATTATCCCAGAGAAAACATTATTTTAAAATTTTCTTTTATTATCTAAGAAAATAAAATATTAAGAAAAGAAGAATGCCTATGTGCTAATGATAATATAAATTGAAATAGTGCACTAGTACCGATGTTCTTACAAAAATACTAAAGATGCTAACAGATGGCTGAAGACTACTGCCTAACTCTTCAGTATATGTTAGGTGTTTAGTAAGTGTTGCCATCTTTGCAGATTTTAACATATTGTATCTAAATATTGGAACTGGGACTTAACATTTAACACGGGCCATTAGTTGCTTTTGAAATATGTTGATATTCTTCATTTGAACACTGAGAGAAAACAGTGTTGTCTACTGAACAAAATGTCATGGATACAGAATGATCCTTTTGACTGAAGGAGATGAGAGAGAGGAAGACATAAGAAGCACTACAGAAAGAAAAGACTATAGCATGACAATTACTAAATATATGTGTATAGATACACACACACGGAGATATATATCTATATAAACAACTCTGGGGACTAGCCCTGCGACAGAGGGACTCTAAGCCACAGAAAAGAAATGTATTGCTGCATTCACATCCGAGGAAAAAGCCCAACTTTTACACTTCTGCCAACAACAAGTACTTTGATGCTGCAGAGGAAGTGTAGAAATCTCCCAATTACTTTGAGATCAGCCCTTTCTAATCCTAGAAGATCAAGGTGATTGCATTGGAAAAGGCGAGGGCTGGGGCTGGGGGCAGGAAGGTCCAAAATAGTACAATTTGCCAGTCTCAAATGTGATGCAAATTATTGCTATAATCACAGTAGATCTTTAAAAGAAGTCCTTAACAATATAATTTAAACTCTGTTTTCATAATGACTAATGCAAGCTATTTGATTATACTCTTTTTAATTTGTGAACTTTATGTTAGTCATTAATGGTTAAAAATTACGCAACCCATTTAAAAATGAAATTACATTATTTAGATATGAGACCTATTAGTGAAGCAAATTCCACTACTAAAATGGACGTATACACACAGCTCTACTATTTTACTGCGATTCTAATTTTCTTTTTTTTCTCCCAGAACAAGATTAAGAGAATAGCGTGGTTTTTTTTTTTAGTCTACAATGAATAACTTAACATTTTGCTAATTATTTTTTTTTCTTAAAGCATTTTTAAAATTTAAAAATATTAATTGTTAAGTTGTTTTAGTGTAGAAGAACCCACACTTCCTTAGAACTCGTCTGTCCTTGCTGTATCTTCTGTTCAGGTTTATATGCACCTGAAATGTGTTGCAAGTATGTGCAAGTCTTTGTATAATGGAGATCTAAATAATAGCAATATTGTTTTCTTCCCTAGCCTGTCTTGTTTTTGTTTTAAATAAGAATTATGTTGCACACTACTTTTCATCGAACTGGCCACAGTGATCTAGAATACCTCAAAAACATTTTGCTCCAACTTTCCATACATTCATTAATTAGCTCAGTCAAGCAAACTTTTAAAAGAGTGTAAGTGCTACTGTTACTTCATAGTTTGTTATTTGGGTTTTGGTTTTTTTTTTTTTTAATGTAGGGAACAAATATAAAAAATAAATAAAATTCCTTATGTCAGAAATAAACAAGGACTCATCCACTAATAGTATTTAACTGTCCTACTAGGAAAAAAAAAAAAAAAATGTTTTTATCATTCGTTTTGAGGAACAGTTGAAATATATGCTATTGACTACTTTTTCTTCCAGTAAAAAGAATATAACCAAAAATTGAAGGAATATTTTTCACAGATTTTAAAAGTAATTTAAAAATCAATTAAATAATTGATTTCTTAATTCACATTTGTGTTGGTACTCCTGAACTACTCTGTCAGATGTCTTGCAGATATTTCAGGAGATCCATGATTTCATCTTGTGACACGGTGAGAGATTAGTTTAATAGATCATAGTTAGTAATCACCTTGTGTTGTTGCATAAACCTCTTTGTGAAAAAAAAAAAATCTTGTATGATTTGACAATAAAATAGGAAGAATATATAGATTTACTAACCAGAACAGGAAGCCATAGTTTCCTTAACTGCAAAGAAATTGATTTATAAAATGTTACTTTTGTATTTGGTGTTATGAGAAACTACATTCACTGAAACACCTATAAAATCTTTGTATCTAGCATTTTCAGTTAAAGATTAGAAATGTTCTAAAACGTAGTGCTTGTCTGTCTTATTTTTACTATCTGGAAAGTCAGGGAGTAATATGACCAAACACAGTTATGAATGAGGGACAATTCAGTACAAGGGAATAAAATTCTGTGGGTCAGTCATGGATTTCTAGTTATCCAATCATGTGTACCACTGTAAGTCTGCTGCTATAAGAAAGAGGAGTGCATAATCTGAGGAGTGCATAATCTGCTAAAGACTAAATATAACCTGTATCAGCTATAAAATTAAAATGCAGATACTTTAAATAAAGCTGACCAAAAGCATTAATAGTAACTTTTTGAAAAACTCTTGATGACTGGAACACAAATAAGTTTTATTTCAATCTTTCCCTACCTCATTCACATGTTGCATATTGTTGTACAGAAAGCAAGTGAGAAGGAGGAGGTAAACAAAAAGGGGAGATATACTATAGCTGATAAATGTAGTTTAATATACTGAAAACAGGGTATGGAGACTATGACCACCTTATTAGTCAGTGAGTTTTGCAATAGACAAGAGTGAAGACTACATCCTTCTCTGGAGGACTAAAATTAGAGCTAAGTGGCAGCTGGCAAAACCAGTACACAAATACTCACTTGAGTTTGAATCAGTTAGAGTAGGTAGTTCTTAAAGTGGTTTAATCATTATAGGGAAAATGAGAAAGTTTTAATGTTGAAATAATTTATTATGGGAAGAGGACAATTTTGTTAGTTTAACCTAGTATTTTGCATTAGGTCTTCAGGAATTCTAGTGGAAAAACAAGCAGATATCTGTCTGTTTTCTTAGTTTCTTGCACCTCTATGTTGCTTTATTAAAATACAGAAAAAATAAATGTGATAGATGTACCTTCTTTTTGCCTATTGAAGTGTCCGGAGGTGGAAGAATGGTAGCCAAGTATCCCCAGTTTCCTGTCAGATCTAGGAAGCTGCTGTAGGTGTAACCAAATTAAAACACCCACCTTAAAATATTGAGATAAGGGGAGGAATGAGTTAACCCAACCATATAGTTAAAGAATAAAATACAGACACATAGGTGCTGACCATGGGGCTTAAAGAAACAGCTAGTGGGGAGGAAGTTTGTTTCCCTTCTCCTGATAGGGGGGCTTATGACTGATGTGTGGGAGAGTAAGAAACAGTCTCACACTATCTCGAGAGAATGATTAAAAGAAACAAGGATTTCCAAAGCAGGATGACACTCGTCATGTAAATCTCCTTGCTAAAGGAAAACAGGATGGCACTCGTCATGTAAACAGATGCTTAACAAGGACATGAATCAACCCAAGCCGATAAGAACAGTGCAAGCTTGCAGGATCATCACAATCCAGGCAAAAGGTGAAAAGTACACTGCGAGGAAGACCTACGGCCTTCCTTCCAAAAGACCACCAAAGACCTCTGCCCACAATTTTTGAGAGAATTTGTGCAAGCGCGAAGGACTGATGAGCTAATTAGCATGCGAAGGGGGAGTAGGTGGGCTTAGGTAATGAATATGTATAGGCGCCAATTTAATATTCATCGTTTTATTGTATAAAAGTGGGATGGGTTGCTACCTCGGGCATGCACGTTTGTGGTGGAGCAATCCCCCGTGCATCTGCGCGCATTAAACATACCTACTTTATAACTTCCGAGTTATAGAGTCTATTTCCGCACGTTAATATAATCTTTATGACTGCCTAGAAATGTGTCACAGATAATCAGGGAACTTTTCCTTTCAAAATCATGCAAAAATTTTCCCAGTTGTCCTATTAAAACAAACACTCACACATCACAGCAGCTTTTTTCCTATATATGTCATATATATAAGCCATTGAAAGCCACGGCAAGATACTTCACCTACTTTCTACACTTATTACTTAAATATTAGTTTTAAAAAGTAGGTGAAGCATTTTGCCAAGGCTTTCAATGTTTTCTGTTCTCAGTGTAAAATATATTTCTTCTAAATCCTCTTTTCAAGTCAAATGTTTATCAACAGTATTATGCAGTATCAAATAACTGTTTTATAGTAATTTTCATAAAGAGTTTTTCTTCTTTAATTACTACATTTCACTAATCTATTTTTTTCCAATTAGCTATAAGCTAACTCAACTGATATTGGAAAGTTTAATTGCTAATTAATAATTTATGCATTTAAAATAATTAATATGAATGTAATTTAGAGAACAAATCTTTATCTTCATTAATGTCTTACAGGGAATCTTTTCCAGAAACTTTTTACAAAGTAGAATCAAATTATTAGCCTAAAGATGCATCTCTAAATGCAGACATTTTCTAGAATATTTTAATGAAAAATTATCAAACATTGCGTCATTTGTTTTTAATAACTGTTTATGTAATTTGAAGCCTGACCAGTGCTCCTTGAAAGTTCACTAAGTTCTCAGAGAAGTGACAACACAGTAATCTTACACATTTATTTTTACTACTATGCAATTTTATACACTGGCAACATGCAGAGCAGGTACTGTTAACAAGCACAAGAGTGTCCATCTGCAATAATTATTTACATTTAGGAAAACTTTTCCTCTTATCAAAGACCCCAATCACTTCTACATTTTCTACTCAGATCATAAACAACATTCTTGAAAGATGAGTCTAAGTGTACAGAACGGATTTGCAGAAGAGATCAACTCATCAGTAGTGTTGACATTTTTTGGAAAGACAATAAAACCTGTTGTTTTGACATCTCTGGCAGATATGACCTAGATTTAAATTGAGTTGAGAAGGCCAAAATGGTCTATTCACAATAGCAAATAGATCCACAGTATGGCAGAAGAACAAATATAAGGACTTTGGGCTAAGCCTTGTGTTGCTCAGGCTAAAGTGCAGCAGGTACACAAATACTTTAATTTAATCATACTTTTGAAAACAAAGTTGTTATACAGTTGTAAATTTTCAGTATATGGATAATTCTATGATTGCCATAAATGTGGAAGATGAAAGGTGGAAAAACATTGAAAAGACATGGTATTATTATCTCCTGCTTAATCAATGTGGACAAGTAATTTCTGAAAAAAAAAGGATGTTTTGTGGAATGTGTCAGGTTTCTCCATGCTTTATTCTTCTCACAATGGCAAAAAGCAGTGTTTTGCAAAGTCTGGTTTCTGAAACTCCTCAGAATGATAGGGAAATGATTGAGGTAAATAACAAGAAATTTTATGCAAATTATGTGTAAAATTATTGAGAGGATTTTGGGATACATCCTGTGTCAAGGAGAAAAGAAGGATGCTGTTACAGCATATCCCTTGAAATAAAGCTGATATTGAGAATTATTCTAATTTCATTGAAAATCCTCTAATTGTCCAGAAGTCAAAATGTACACATCCTGTTTTCTTGTCACCTGAGGTGCAGTGTATTTTGGATCTATGACATCTTTCTTAGAGGAATTTCTGGGACACTTTCCATGAGATAATATTTTTATATTAGTGTCAGGACAGAACATGACATTGGAATGGTAGTTTGGTATGCTTCATACTACTGCAAAAGTAGTACTGATGATTGAAACACTAAGAGAAATCTCCCGTTAACTGTAAAATTCTAGCCTTATTCAGCTCATCTCCATCAAAGCAAAGCATAATTCATCAAGGTATGGTAAGATAATAATAAAGTGATAAAATATGGTAAAGTTATACAAATTTGCTATGGTACTGCACTGAATCGACAACTCTTAAAAACACACATTTAATACATATCATGAATACACCAAATTTCAAGGAAAATAGGAGCTTATGTTAATAAACCAATGCCCTGTGTGGATCTATATATTATAAAATAAGAAATTATTTTGAGAAATTCAATCTCTCAAGGATTGTGCAGGACCACCAAGAAGCACACTCACAGAAAAGCAATGGGAAAGACTTAAGATCCATAAATTATAAATTAGCAAGGGAAAGGATATTACTGCTGAAAAAAAGCAACAGTAAAACATATTTGGTCAGAAACAAAAGGCCAAACCTAATGCCTGCCAGGTCCTCTTTCTCTCTCCACACTTGCAGTTTACAGGATTACTTGGAAGTGTTTTAAAAGTACATCCTACTTTTTACAGATGTATATAGTTTACAAATGAGCTTTTTATTTACTATTTGTTTGGGAAATCAAGAGTGAATCTGGTTTGGTTTTGTTTTTTTTTTTTTTGTCTTTGGCCAAACATACTCTCACCACTAGCATTTCCTGCAAGACAAAAGAAAAATATGGACCATTGCTTGTGTAACACCATGTTTGCAGTGTGTTCTTCAAGGTTCACGTTCCGACAAATGGGATGCACAGAAGGACCAGAGATCTTAGGCACATAGCATTATTTAAGGGGAAAATAATGCACAACTAGAACTTTGAAGAGACCTTGAGTTTTACATTCAACAGCCTCTAGACTTTATTTACAATGCAAAAAATACTTTGTGAAAACTTATTCTCTATACTCGGCATGTTACCCATTCCCTTGCTCCCAAGGTTGTTCTGCACCAAATGAGATCTGCTTCTCATCTTCTAGTTGAAGATTTATCTAATTGTCTCCTTGTCCCCAGCCTAGTTTCCTGCCACACTTCATTCATCACTGTACAAATACCTTCCCCTGCCTCACGAATCCTTATAATTTTCTCCTATGCTTTCTCTTTTGTACTGGCCTCTGTCCCCCTAGATGGGGAAAAATTATAGATGGTTGCTTCATACCTAGAAAGGCATAGTTCCATAACTTTGTCAACTCAATGTGGAGACATTTGGGGTTTTTTTTTGGTAGTGCTTATGCATACATTTCTCAGATGTCCTAATTTAGATAGTCAATCTTTTGTAGAAAAATCTGTCACTGTTTTGTATACTGTCATCTGTTCCCACTGTGCTGCACAAATGAAAAGAATCTTCCAAAAGCTGCATGCTGCAGAAAACTCTGCAGATAAAATTTAATACGTTGATAATTTTCTGACTTCATATTTTCATCAAGTAGGATTATTTCTTTTTGCTACTTCTTTCCCTTTCTCAGTAGGTTTCACTGTTCTGCTGCTATAGAAGTATCTGAGAGACAAATGGCATATTAGTGATATTCAGCATGTTCAATAAAAAAAGATTCTTCACAACAGCACCTCTTCAAAATATGTAGCAGTGGAGGAGAAGGTTTCAAAAATTGCCTCCCTAGTAGCTTTCAAGGATAAGATTAAGTCATCAGTTATTCCAAAATAGTATTAGAAATAGATTATCTTCGCTTTGGTTTTATTTTATTTTAAAGGTGGTAATTTCATGTAATATATTTGATGTGAGAAGTTTGATTTTAAATAATTGATTTTCTGACACTTTTTCAAATGAGCAAGTCAGGATAAAGCATTGTATTTCTGTGCTATAGAGTTGATACTATGGTTCTTTCTGTGATGTTTTCTTAAATTAATTAAAAAAAAAAATTAAATCTACAATGAGAGTCACTTTTTTTTTGTGACACTGAACTTACAAAAGCTATTTAATTCTTGCTTTACTATTATATTTACATTTTCAAAAAATTGTCAAGACATAGAATTATAGAATGCTTTGGGTTGGAAGGGACCATCAAAGATGGTCCATGTTGCCATGTGCAGCAACATCTTCCACTGGATTAGGTTGCTCAAAGCTCCATCCAGTCTGAGTTTGAACGCTTCCAGTGATGGGGCATCCACAACTTCTCTGGGCGACTTGTTCCAGTGTCTTACCATCCTCATCATAAAAAACATCTTCCTTATCGGCAGTCTAATTCTAAATCCCTTGATCTGTCACTACAGGCCCTGCTAAGAAGTCTTTCTGTATCTTTCTTATAAGTCCATTTATATATTGAAAGCCTGCAATAGTATCCTCAGAGTCTACTTTCCTCCAGGCTGAACAACCTCAAATCTCTCAGCCTTTCTTCATCGGAGAGGTGTTTCAGACCTCTGATCCTTTTTGTGACCCTCTTTTGGATGCACTCTAGCAGCTCTATTTCTTTCTTGTACTGGGGAACCCAGATCTGGACACAGGACTCTAGATAGGATCTCAAAAGAGCAGAGTACAGGAGCAAAATCACTTCCCTTGATATGCTGACCATACTTCTTTTTATGCAGTATGGGATGTGGTTGGCTTTCTGGGCTGCAAGTGCACATTGCCAGCTCACATCCAATTTTTTATCCACTAATATCCCCAAGTTATTTTTTTTCAGGGCTGCTCTCAACCAATTCATCACCTAGTCAGTAAACTTAAATTGATAATATAAGTTTTATAATTCTCCAAATTTTCATGTAATGATATAGTTATGTTATTTGATGGAACTTGATATCAAGTTTTAAAACCTAGAACATCGTTAAAAATTTTACTTCAGAAACAATCAAAAAAAGCTGTCCCCCAAAACATTTTTTGATACTGAATAACTAGGGTGTACATTGGTTCACTCAGCTGGATATTGCCACCGGGCAAAATGCAAACTATACAATGGAAATATATCTGTAAATTGATGCCTTTAAATATTTTTTGATGCTAACAGTCCCTAATAATAAATAAATAAATCTGCAAGCAATCATAAACATAATTTGTCATTTTGGTGATATCTCCTGGCACATAAAATCCAATCTTGTATGAAAATGCTGGTGCACATACTTTCAAAGAGCCTATTTCCGCAGAACCATACCTGTTATATTTAAGTATAAATTAATTTTCAGTTCACCAACAGAAAAGAAGTTTCAAACTGGAAGAAGACTGTTTGTCATCATAAAGAGTAAACTATACTACAATTTACAGTATTAGCTATTCTAACAGAAAGGTTTTAGAAATTTTCCTGCTACTTTAAATACACCATATTGCAGATGCATATCCTTAAGAAGAGTCACTGAATTGCCCAAATAATGCAACAAACCAAAAAAACTGGCATTTACACTATTGGTAAATTTGTGGCATATTGTCTCATTCAATTCAAATAAAAGTATTCTGGTTTTGAGAAAAGTTTAACAACATTTATACTGTCCCGCATGACATCCTTCTCTCTAAACTGGAGAGGCATGGCTTTGGTGGACGGATCACTTGATGGATAAGGAATTGGCCGGATGGCCGCACTCAGAGACTGGTGGTCAATGGCTCAATGTCCAAGTGGAAACCGGTGATGAGTGGTATCCCTTAGGGGTCTGTGTTGGGCCCAGCCCTGTTCAACATCTTTGTCGATGACATGGACAGTGGATAGAGCGCACCCTCAGCAAGTTCACCGATGACATCAAGCTGTGTCGTGCCGTCAACACGCTGGAGGAGGGGGATGCTATCCAGAGGGACCTTGACAGGGTGGAGAGGTGGGCCCATGAAAACCTCATGAAGTTCAACCAGGCCAAGTGCAAGGTCCTGCACCTGGGTCATGGCAATCCCAGGCACAAATCCAGGCTGGGCAGAGAATGGATTGAGACCAGCACTGAGGAGATGGACTTGGGAGTGATGGTGGATGAGAAGCTCAACATGAGTCAGCAATGCGCCCTTGCGGCCCAGAAGGCCAACCGCATCCTGGGCTGCATCAAGAGGAGCGTGGCCAGCAGGTCAAGGGAGGTGATTCTCCCCCTCTACTCTGCCCTGGCGAGAACCCACCTGGAGTACTGTGTCCAGTTCTGGAGCCTCCAACACAAGAAGGACATGGACCAGTTGGAGAAGGTCCAGAGGAGGGCCACGAAGATGAGGAGAGGGCTGGAGCACCTCTCCTATGAGGACAGGCTGAGAGAGTTGGGTCTGTTCAGCCTGGAGAAGAGGAGGCTCTGGGGAGACCTTGTAGTGGTCTTCCAGTACCTCAAGGGGGCCTACAGGACGGACTGGGAGAGACTGTTCAGTAGGGCCTGTTGTGACAGGACTAGGGGTAATGGTTTTAAAACAGAGGGAGGTAGATTTAGATCAGATGTTAGGAAAATCATTTTTACACTGAGGGTGGTAGAGCTCTGGAACAGGTTGCCCAGAGAGGTGGTGGAAGCCCCATCCCTGGAAATGTTCAAGGCCAGATTGGATGAGGCTCTGAGCAATTTGCTCTAGTCAAAGATGTCCCTGCTGCTTGCAGGGGGCTTGGACTAGATGACCTTAGAAGGTCCCTTCCAACCCTAACCATTCTATGATTCTGTGGTTCTAACATATCTTTCAGTTAATCTATTTTGGGATTAGATGTCTTCTGGTTAGTCAAACTTAACTAAACACATTTGCAGCTATTATCGTATAAGGTTTGTTCACAAAATCACCTCTTTCTTTCCAAGTGAAACAAGGTCCCTGAATTGCACGGTGGCTATGCATCTAAATCACTTTCTGCTTAACTAAGTTTAAAGAGTCAAAGATCTGTCCTATGTGAGACAGTGTCTTTTATATTAGGTATTATAAGCAATACTGTTCCTACCATTGAATGAAAAAGAGGCATTTTTCAGAACGTGGAATTTTTTTTCTACTAACCTTAATAGTGCCAAGATTTCACTCATTTTTATTAAATTGCTTTTTCTCATCAGGTTTTTGTTGCCATGCTTATTACTTATTCTTCCTTTCATTTTATTTTTCCCCAAGGAAAGCCAAATGTAAAATTTATTTTTACCAGAGGAGTATCAGGTGACTCATGCTGCCAATAATCTCACCTGCAGATGATATTCCCTGAAGCAAACTCTTCTCTATTGTGAGCCATCCAATAGGTATACTACTAACTGAATGCACTCCCACAACTTTTTTATTCTGTCTGAAGAATTCCATCCCAGTTTGATGCTCAGAAACTTAAAGTACACCTCAACCATCTGATCCAGTCTGGACCTTTCAAGTGATATGGGCTAAAGAAGAATTGGAAATGACAGAGCTATGCCTGATACTATCCAGTTCTGCAGCACAGAGAAATATTTTAAAACACAATAGATAACTAGCAGAGGAATTTCAATATCAGTGAAAATGCTTAACCTCAGATTACATGCATGAGATATTTTATGACTGCCATGGAGTCCACATATCTCCTTTCATCTGAATTGTTATATTCAAAAAGTACATATCAATAACATGAGCTTGAATGATGTAATCAATATCTTACAGGGCATTTCTGCAGAAATTTATAAAATTTCAGA
The DNA here is from genome assembly GCF_036417535.1 of Chlamydotis macqueenii. Taxonomy (NCBI): domain Eukaryota; kingdom Metazoa; phylum Chordata; class Aves; order Otidiformes; family Otididae; genus Chlamydotis; species Chlamydotis macqueenii. The sequence continues at coordinate 45,267,233 of NC_141593.1, forward strand.
AAAACATATATCAAAATGAATAATAGTTCTAAAAGACTGAGAAGAACTGTGCATCAGAGTGATAGGAAGCTGTACTACACAACTTATTTAAGAAAAAGTTATTGAAAATTACAGAGTTCTCATAGTTGTTTTTAATTTTATTGTAAGGAGTTGTCCCATTTATTTTCTCTCCTCAACAGAGATTCCTTGAATCTTACTGGATAAACAGGACAGTCTAGGGGATCTTTTCAAGCTAAAATGATTGTTACCACAAATATTTAACATAGAACAGGTTATCAGAAAAACATTCTCTGATTTTTTCTCCATTTTAGATTCTGATTTTTTTTCAATGAATTTTATAATAGCTGTACAGATTCACACCTAAAATTCCCATTTGTTGTGTCTCTTAACAGATACAGCTCAAAAACATGTTAGTTTTCCTGTTGCAGGGGATTTTGCAATTATTGTTAACATAATTTGTACTTTTAAAACTGCTAGTTGTTCCCATCTTGTCAGCTGTAGTATTCTCCTTCCCAATTAAAACAGAGTAATATTTCATAGCCATCCTTTAAAAAACCTGTCATAGTTCAACCAAACCATCTTGCTTAAATGAGCTAGGTTTTGTTAAGGACTACAGTTCATTCTGGCTGCTGTAATGATGTATATTTGTTAGGGAAGATCAATCAGATTAAGGCATATTGCATGTGTTTAGATATACAGTGCGTGTATATCAAGAATGTGTATTACCTAAGGATACTGAACATTTGCTTCTGCAAACTCTTGTCAGAAAACAAGAGAACAAAAAAGTCCTCCTAGAGACATCATTATTCTGAAATAAAAATTTGCCTGCTAAGATTAGTCACTGATCTTCCCTCAGACCCCATAGAAAGCATTTTGCCTCCTGTGAATATGAATTATCAGTAATTCTCTTATTACTCTTTCTCCAGTCCTTAAAATCTTTGAATTTCCTTTACATTTGTGCTTTATGAAAATTTTGTGTATGCAGCCTTTAGAATACATGTTACTAAGCCTGTTGGGGAACCGTTTTCTATGAGGTCATGCATTTACCTGTATGTAGAATTATTTAATCTACTGTCATTTTTCAGTGGATTAGAAGTAGGCAACTACTTAAGTAAACATATTAAACCTAGAACCAAATCATTCAGATTTAGCCTTTTTTTTTTTTTTTTTTTCTGAGTATGAGATCAGGATGTTAAGCTTTCTACCATTGCTTGCAATGGATCGCTACAGAGATAAATCTTCACAAAATTTCTGTAGCCTAGGCAAATTTAAAATTCAAGGCACAAAAATAATGAAATTTACTTTTTTAAAAAAGGGAAAAGGGACAAGTAGGAGAATAAAACCTCTAGCAATGCCATGAAGACCACTTAAGGACATCCTTAAGGATAATAAAGACAAAAATGGCAGTAATATGTTACCAGGATAAGACATAATTTATGAGAGTTTTGAAAGAATTCAAGGATGAAATATGAACCTTGACTGCTCACTTACTATTTCTTGGTACTCAAGAAGAAGAAGATAGTATATCTGCATGGTGTCTTCTTTTCTTTTCTTTTCTTTTCTTTTCTTTTCTTTTCTTTTCTTTTCTTTTCTTTTCTTTTCTTTTCTTTTCTTTTCTTTTCTTTTCTTTTCTTTTCTTTTCTTTTCTTTTCTTTTCTTTTCTTTTCTTTTCTTTTCTTTTCTTTTCTTTTCTTTTCTTTTCTTTTCTTTTCTTTTCTTTTCTTTTCTTTTCTTTTCTTTTCTTTTCTTTTCTTTTCTTTTCTTTACAAGTTTGCAAAGAGGTTTAATCATCAGGTCCATAAGCCTGTCATCTGTTTGGGGAAAACTAGGAGAAACAGCAGTAAGCAAGAGAACATACACGATTAATGTGAAGGGAGGTAACCCATGTACTCAGCAAATAACTTGAAATTGTATCTGCACATACTGAAAGCTGTCTGTAAAAAGTTTTAAAGGAACAAGAATGTTCAGAGGCTTGAATGGCTTATGTACAAGGAACAACTAAGCAAGATAAAACTCTCCAGTCTAAAAGATCAAATTTTTGCTGTGTGTTTCCAGAGGATATATAGAGAAGTCATACTTAGATTACTTGTTCACCGTCTCCTTAAATGCAGCAATTAAGGGGCATCAACTGGTTCAGAACAAAGAAAAGGGTATACTTCCTCAGAACGCTAATTCTATAGTGCATTTGTGGTACCATTTCCAAATGAACAAGTTCACGAAAGACTGAAAACTGCCTGGAAAAGACCTTGCTGGAAGATTGCTAAATACACAATCATCAACTGCTTCAAGAGGTGCTCTGAAGTGAAAGCAGCTGGACAGTGGAAAAATACAGAGGAAAAGTAATATATGCTTGCCCTCAGCAGTGTTTATAGACACTGTTGCCATTAATTGTTCTTTGGTCTGACTCCGTACAGGTATCCTGACACATGATACTTGAGAAATCACAGATGCATTGTATGGCAGTAAAAAGCACTGGAAGAAAATCAAAGGGCTAGACTTAAAATAATATGAAAAAAAAAATTTTTTAAACTTAATATAACAAAATGTTTAAACAGTTTAAATATCTTAGATATTAAAAGTTAATGAAAATCAGATACAAGCCATAGTTTTGATCCTCTAATTTCTCATTACCTGACTTGGCAGAATAGGCCTGGATCTCTGCGAGTCAACAAAAACCCATGTTTCACTAAATACAGACCTACCAGGTTATTGTGGTCAATAGGCCAAAACTAGGATCTAATCCTGGTTTAATTCATTAAATGAGTGTCAAGGGAAGAGATTATTCTCCCTGTCCTGAGAGACTGTAGTTAACAGAGTCCCCTCTTCATGTACCATAAAAATTAGCAATAGACTCAGCATCTTTTAACTCAAAACTGGCAGTCTTTATCAATTATATTGTTTTGCTAGATCTAAACATATATTGTTGGATGTTAGACTGTCCTTTCTTCTTACAATGTTATAATGGGCATCAGGCAATCAGCTGTCTATCTCCTCTATTGAACAGTTTCCTATTCTTAGCTCTGCAACTCGACTTTTCTACAGCTTCCAAAAATCATTAGAAACTTAGTCTTTCCCATGTGTCAACCGAAGCACCAACAACTTTTAGACGCTAAGAGAAATTTGCAGTTAGCACAGTTTTCACTAGTGGTTTAGATCAACAATTATGAATCTTATGGTATTACTTCTACAGTAGCCAGGTAATTGCAAGCACATGAGTAAAAATGTGTATCTTTTTTTTTTTCTGTCAGAGGAAAGTCAGTCAAATCTTCTTACTGTGTCCTAGACTTTTCTCATTTTACTTCTTTTAATTAGACACAAGATTTCTGCACACAACTCATGTCCTGAACATGTCACCTGATGTAACATGTAGGTTTGAGTGCACAAACTTCACTTACTTACCACATCCAAAACAGACTTATCCTAACACACATCTGGGTTCTGTTCAGTTCCATAGTTAGGCGTTTCTCCACCTGAGACATGTTCATATAAGCCCCTGTGCACAAGATTTTCCTAACTTCTGTTGCCTCTCCAACCAGAGAGGCTGTAGAAGGCTCACAAAGGACTCTGAATTAAAAAACTTGTCCTGGTTTCAGCAGGGATGGAGTTAATTTTCTTCTCAGTAGCCGGTGTGTTTTGGATTTTGTGTGTGAAGAATGTTGATAAAAACATTCTGATGATACTAGTTGTTGTTAATGAGACCAAGGACACTGTCTGGCTTTCCAAGTCTCATTAAGGTCTCGTTAACGTGCAGATGCGGGAAGCTGGGCAAAAGACAGACAGAATAATTGATCCAAACTGGCCAAAGAGAGTATTCCATGCCATAAACGTCATGCTCAGTATAAAAGTGTGGGTTGCCCATGGGAGGGAGCATCATTTTCTGGTATTCCCTTTCTGTTCGGGCATTCTTGTTGGGTATCCGTTCGGGAACCCTTGGCATCCTTTTCTTCTCTCTTGCTTGCTGGTATCGTTCCCTCTACCTTGCTAGCTTGCTCTCCCCTTTGCTTGCTGCTCGGTGTTGTTCCTGTGATCGCTGCTTAGGACGGGCTGTGTCGGTCATTCGGAAATCAGGTGGTGAGAAATTGTACATTGTTCATTTTGTATAATTTGTAGATATTAATATCCTTATATCCTGTTAGCTTTGTAGTTTTTAGTATTTTTAGTAAACTGTTTTTATCTCAACCCACGAGTTTTCCTTTCTTCCCAATTTCTCTCCCCTGTCCCACTGGGTAGGGGGAGCGTGAATAAGAAACTGTATGGTGATCCGGGCTAAACCACCACAAAACTTCAAAACAGAATCTCACAGTTTTCTGGAAGTAAAGCCGATGATAATAAAAATATAAATTTTAAAAAGCCTCAATATAGGATAGATGGCATTTGGAATTTGCAGCTGTTTCCCTAAATCCCTGAAACATAGAATTATGTAGAAAAACAAAATCACAAACACATAACTTAATAAATGGAAGACATTTTCTGTTTGGCAGCTAAGGTGCTATGTAACAATAATGAACTTTTAACTATAACTTCCCATCCCTTCCTAAAGCAGCCTTGTTTCTGCTACCAGACTGTAAGATGGTTACCCACTTACTAAACCTGTTGTTGGTGATTTGATGGATCTACATTTTTAGAGAGAAAGAATGTAAAGGGGAGGAGAGGAAGGAACTGTCTAATTAATTTGTAAGAGTGTTCTGGTTTTGTTAGTGAGGGGGGGCCTAACTACGGCTGAACTACGACAAAGAATTTTAATAAGTTCTAATCTTATACAGGATCCACTCCAACAGCAGTCTAAAACAATAACAAGACTTATTGAATTCAGTGGTAGCTGAATAAAACCTTTTATATATAAATCTTGACACTACTTTAATTATGGATCTTCTCTGGCACCTCTATGTAAAATAATATTTCTCTAAAGTGGTTTTGTCAAGAAAACGCTATCTCCTTGTGATATACAATGGCAAGCAACAATTAACATAATTACTCCCAATTCTCATTAAATAATTATGTAATTTATTATACAAGTAATTAAACTATTGCAATTTATTAGATTGAGGATGCAAACCAGATCTAATTTATATTCATAACTGCACTATCTTTTCATTGTCACAGTAGCTAGCTAAATTTTACTACAAATTGCAATAGGTTTCGTTACTCATGTCAACTTAATCACATTGCTGTCTCAAATATTATTTACAGTGAGCAATCAGAGGACTATTTTGGAGAAGCTTATGTATAAAAACCATGCGAAACTCACCTAAAAATTAGTCTGAAAGTTATGTATAAATTTATACAGAATTCCGATATTCACTGTTACATTTAAGCAGTTTCCAGACATAAATTATTTGTATTGCATCTCGATTTTTTGAGTAATTTATGGTTTTAAATGTAGGTATTCTGCAGTATTTTGCCTTGTCTAGGATAATTTATTTTTCAGTGTATCTGGGGTGGTCTTCAACTGCAATATCATTCACAGGATTATTAACCTTAGATGTGGTAGTGTGAAACAATTTTAGCTTACCTGCTCTTATTTCTCTGATCAATGTGACCATCTCTGGTCAATTTTATGATAGTACACTCTTCTGTATACTGATGAGTAGTCCAATTGCAAGATTAATTTAGCAGGTTCTTGTAACATTTGACTCATTAGATTTTAGATTCAATGCGAATTTTTCTTTGCTCTATCATGTATGGAATTAGCTAATTACTCATCTTGAATGAGGACATATTCAATCTTTAGTTCTCTTATTGAATTCCCTTTCCCTAATGAAAGCCAACATCAACTCAAGTTATTTAATAAATGTACAAAGTTTATAAGCATCCTAGACAATACAATTTACAAGTTAAACAACCAAATTATTTTCTGACAATGTCAAAATTGCCACAGTGGTTAGACCAGTAGTCTATTTGTTTATTGCTATGTTACCTGAAGTGTACATAATCAGATCTATTAGGAAAAAATGTAAGATCCCTCACTGTATTCAGTTACTGTTTTTACAACAAAAGATCATCTCTAAATCAGTCTTCTCTTCCCCTTCACCCAACATTTCAACAATCTTTGTGCTATTCTCAGATTTAGTAATTTCATATTTAGTTCAAACAGCTTGAAAAAAAAAGAACTAGGAATCAATCTCAGCAAAAACAAATAAATAAAAAACAATATGATACTTTTTGAGATCTCTGGTAGAAATGGAGGAAAAAAAATAAACTGTAAACTTTAAGTGATTAAAGGAAAAAAATACCCACTCTTGCTGTCTTCTAGACTGGTCTGAAAGAAATTTTGTAGTTTTACACTATAAATACAAATACTGAATCATAAGATATTAATATTAATTTCTATTTTCTCTCCCAGCTTGTGAATTTATAGCTATATATAGTGACAAAATCTGTTTAGGCTACCTTATCTAAATATACTACACAATACAATTTTAGATTCAGTTATATTTTTAGGTCAAATTGGAAATCTATATGGATGGATATAAATAGACAAGTATTGATTGCTAGCTGTGTACACAGTAAAAATATATATACCCATTATTTTCAGTCCTCATATTTGTATTCCATGAATGTCTTTTACAGTCAGGACTATTCTTTTGTTTTCAATATAAATGAAAATGTTTCATATAATTCCATTTCTTTTCCAAGAACTGTAATATTCTGCACCTTGAAGTCCTTCAGATTTCCCTCTTACTAGTATCATAGTAATGATATGTTTCAACACAGCATTGACTGACTTAAATTTATACAGTTTCTATGGTCATTGATTCCATATTACTAACACAAATTTGTGAATAGAAATTAAATAGAAAAGTAGTTTGGAAATAACTATTTCAAAAGGGACAAACAGTGCCCATAGGTCTCGGGTTTTACTAGAAAAGCTATGTGAAGTGACCAGGCCTGATTTGCAGGCCTGAGCCAGAGTTGACCCATGGATGATCCATATCGCATTGCTGTGTTCAGTAGGATTGTGTTGTTTTAGTTACAACTTCTTCAGTATACACAGAGTGTGAGAAAGAACATAATAAAAATAAGTAACAACTCCTTAGCCTTGTGTTGTTTTAATTATAACTTTTTCAGTATACATAGAGTGTGAGAAAGTACATCGTAAGAATGGATTACAACTCTTTGGCCTTGTGCATGAAAAACAGGAGATATGCAAGAGAGAAGTGTTACATCAGAGTAACTCCCTTGTTTCCTCCTTTGAGCTTTGGCCAAGCCCTAGAGTGGAGGCCAACAGGGTAACTGAAACCAGATGGTTTCGCATTTTAGAATAATGAAAGTTAGTTAGTTGTTTATTTAGCACTATAAAAGGCTGGACCCTCTTGCAGCAACTTTGGAGAACTCACGGACAACTGGACGCACTGCGTAGGATCTCCCAGTTGCTGAGAAAGGCTCTCCAAATCCTTGCTGCAACCGAGGCTTATCAGCGACTGTGGATCTGGATGATGGTAATGTATTAATAGGGCAATTGGTGATGTATCTTTCTTAGTCACTATACTTATTTTCATGTAGTAATGAATAATGATTAGATGCATTACCTTTAAATGCTATTGCTGTTAATCTGTTGATAATCACTACTAATCCTCTATTACCTTCTCTATTTTAATAAAACAGGTGAAACTTAAATTTGTGAAGTATTTTGGTATTTGAACCTTTTGTGCCGATCCTGCTCTGTGGTAAAACACTATGCTACTGCAAGCTATAACAGCTGTCTTGTTTTATTTCTTTAACTCAGTTTCACCTATGGAAATTACATTATGACATCTTAGGATGAATTAATTTGCTGACACCTTATTATCCAGTTTCCTACTTTTCTGAATGATTTTAATATACATAAAACATGTAAAAATATGTTCATCCCATTTAAACATGATTATTTGATGTTATATGACTTTATAATGTCAAACTTAATTCCTGAGATTCAGCTTCTCTAAAGTTTAGCCATTAAACAATTTTTAGCATAATGAAGGCCAAGTCTGCAACACTGCAATTCTGAAGACAATTGAATGGGTAGAGAATTACGTATGTGCAGGAAGGGAAAGAAAGTATTTTAGATTTTGCATCTCATGAATGATTACAGCAGACTTCCAAATTTTCAGACTCATAAATATTACCTAAATACAATTAGCACTTTTTACTTTAATATATAACTCAATTCCATAATTATTCTTGGTTTCTCATAAAATAGCTGCCTCAGTATGTTTTCTACTCTTATTTTTTTTTTCCCAACTGCAATGCATCTTTGTTTACAAATGGCATTTTAAGATATCAAAGTGGTAAAAGTATAAAACAAAAGTAATAATATTATAGAAAGAATTATGGACTAAAAAAAATGAACAGATCTGGGAGAAAGATGAAATCGAAATTGTTTATCTAACCAAAATGTAAAAATCACCCATGACTGATGCTAGACTGAGAATCGGAGTAGCCCCATATGCGGTTCACGTCTAGCTATTTTTGATACTAAATCAAAATTGTATGCAGTCCCCTGTGTGGTTTGAGAGGAAACAGACTCACTTTACTCTATGTACAATTGATCTCTTCCATAATTCAACACGGTCTCTGTTCAATTTGTTTAACATAAAATATGATGTTTGAAGACCTACTTGAAGGTGATAGGAAAAAACAAGACAAGTTGTATTGGGTTGAAGTGTCAAGGTGTTGGAAGTGGGGTGGGAGGGCTGCAGGGGTGGCCTCTATGAGGAGAAGCCAGGGCTGCTCCATGCCAGACACAACTGATTACAGATACCTCCCACAGACACACCACAAAGAACAGCTGAGCCCCACAGCCAAGTCAATGTGTCTGTATGAAAGCATCTTTAAGGAAGGGCCAACTGCTACACAGAGGTGTGGGGAATGAAGAAAAAAAAAAAAAAAGTGTTAGAAACAACGCTGGAGACACCAAAGCCAGAGGAGGAGAGTGATGAGATGCTCCAGGCACCAGAGCAGGTATCCACACTGCAGCCTGTGGAGGACCCCATGCCTGACCAGATATTCCCTAAGGAAATTCCCTGAGGAACTGCTGCCTGTGGAAAACACCTGCTGGAGTAGGGGAAAAGTGTGAGGAAAGAGGGGCAGAGGCAAAGTGTTACCACAACCCCCACTCCCCATCACCCTGTGCTTCTTGGAGGAAGGAATGTCAAGAAGCTGGGAATGAAGAAGTGAAGTTGAATCTGGGAAGAAGTGTGGGCTACAAGGAATGTATTTCAGTTTTTGTCTTTGTTCCTCACAACCCAATTCCATTTTTGTTTACAATAAATTAAATTAATTTTCTCCAAGTTGAGTTTCCTTTTGCCATGACTGTAGCTGACAAGCAATCTCCCTGTCTTTATCTTCACCGACCATCTTTTCCATCTTATTTCCTACCCCTGTCCTGTTGAGGAGGGGGAGTGAGAGAACAGGTGTGCAGGGGTGATGGAGCTGGCCAATGTCAACCCACCAAAGTAAGCCTCTAAGAGAAAAATTTCTGTTATCTGTGTGTTTAATGTAGACAACAATTCTACTAAATTAGATCATAAAACATACAGTTGTCCCTTAATATATGGGGTATAAGTATAATATAGCTAAATAATATTGGTTTGCACATAATATTGGAGCCCCCAACACAAGAAGGACATGGACCAGTTGGAGAAGGTCCAGAGGAGGGGCACAAAGATGATAAAAGGGCTGGAGCACCTCTCTTATGAGGACAGGCTGAGAGAGTTGGGGCTGTTCAGCCTAGAGAAGAAAAGGACAAGGAGTAATGGTTTTAAAATAGAGGGGGGTAGATTTAGACTGGATATTAGGAAAATACTTTTTACAATGCAATTTGTATAACACTGGAACAGGTTGCTCAGAGAGGTGGTGGAAGCCCCATCCCTGGAAACATTCAAGGCCAAGCTGGATGAGGCTCTGAGCAACCTGATCTAGTTGGGGATGTCCCTGTTCCTTGCAGGGAGGTTGGACTAGATGACCTTTGAAGGTCCCTTCCAACCCTAACCGTTCTACGATTCCATGATTCTATGATTCTATGATTCTATGATTCTATGATTCTATGATATTTCATCCTGTCTGTTTCCTACTATCATTTCAAATAGTAAAAATCTCACCCAAATTATTATTAGCGTTTTTCAGGTTGGTGTTGTTCACCAGAAATCATCACCTGCCTTGCAATTTTATTAATATGTAGTTGTGGTTTTCAACAATGCGCTTTATTATATCAAGTACATGAAAAAAAAAGAACAAATTTCCACTCATTCACAACATATTGCAATCGTTTTGGATATATGATGATCTGGTAATTTATTTGTTTAGCTGTTACTGAAAATAAACAAAATTGGATGCTTTCAGTGGGAATGAGGAGGAATCATCTTTTTTACACAACTGCATAGAAAACTCTGAAAGAAATCTTTGCAATATTGCTTTTCTGGATTTTGGGAAGGAAATGATCCCAGAAAACGTAACCTCCAGAGCACATAGCAAATTCTTACAATTTTCCTCAAAACTCATATTGTGACATAAATTAATATTTACTGCACAAAAGTAGTGCATTCACAGGTATTTTTTATTAAGCAGAAAAAGAAAAAGCATAGTGACCTTTTAAAATGTAGTGATAAATTTCACAAGTTTGGAAATGAAGCTCAGATGAGTAAACTTTAACTGCATCTATTGTCTGGATTTTTTATTGAGAATAAAATTTTAAAATTTTAAAAGGATATCTAATACTTGCTTTCACTACTAATTTTGCACATTTCCTTACACTGTGACTAGTAAGTGTTGAAATTGTTTTTAGACAAAAATTTCAGTAAATGCAGACACATTTGCTGGCAAAGAGTAAACTCCTTTGGACACATGCTCAAGTTCTCTACAAAAACTAAGGTACAGGGACATTCCATCATATACTTTCAGCTACACCTCACTGCTTAATTGTGCCAATTGAGATAAATTGTTTACAGGCATAAAAACATACACAGATTTTTACTTAGGACTCCATTTCAAAATTTATAACTACTTCTGCATCTAATTTCTTGCAGTAGGGGAAGATGTATTTTGAAGAGTGTCCACTGGTAATGAAAAAATATGCCCTTCCTTCTTCTAAATTACTCCACACAAGTCTGACCTTCAGAAGATTTCTATCTATTTGTAAAGAAATTGAAGCCTTTGCAACTTACTTATTTTGCGGTTCTCCTTCTCACATTCAGTTTTTCCTATGGTCTAGGGAAAAAAAAAAGTATGGATACACCAACCTCAAGTGACTCATGTATTCAGTACCTACATTTAAACATATATTTTCTATTGCCTGTGGCATCTGTGTACCATATTTTGTGGCCTCTTTTTTTATACTGTATAAGACAGAATACTTTGAGTATACATCATGAGAATGGAAGAGATGAAAATATCATAGTAGACTCCAACTTGAACAGATGGGCATGAAGGTTTGTCCAATTCTTGTGCCAGCTAGAAAGAGGAAATTGTTCCTTCTTCTCTCAGATGCCATGTATTTGAAGTTTCCTCTGCACAGTGGTTAGCCTTATCCTTCTTGTGTTGAACTTCAGCTAGTCGTAATCCGCCTATGGACTTGTCTGTCCAGACGCTCTAGAAGTCCTGATTATCCATTTAGAAAGAGTGCAATATATCATCAGTGCATCATTGACCTTTCAAGTGGTACTTTCTCACATCTTCCTTATAGGCATGTTTAACTGTGGGACCAGAGTGCAGCACAGCTGTCTGATATTGAAGAATTTGAGCTATGTCCTTGAACACCACTTGCTCAATAACAAAAATCAGCAATTAGAGCAAGATAAATAAATACCAAAGGCAAAAATAGTAAAGACAACTAAAAATCTATAATCAATCCAAATGAAGTTTAAGGCGTGTGAACAGTATATTGCTACCAATTGAATTAGATGATTAAGCGCGTGCATTCCACGTGTAACTGAGAAAAGATATAAAAGACTTAGGCTGACGGACAATAAAGGTCTCTGGTACACCACCCACGGAGTCCGTGCCCTTATTGCAACATTTAACAAGGAAAATTGAGTGTGGAAGTCTTCAGCAAGTCTTCTTTCAACACATTGCATGCACAGGTAGGTAAGAAACTCTCACTCTAGCCATGTTAATAGTTGAAGCAATGCTTTGATTAGCATTAGTTAGCTTGGCAGTCATGTTGAAGCACTCTTAAAGCCTGATATTCCCATGGGAAAGAAGCAGCAACAATATTGTGGTCGCATCGAATCTGTAAGCTCTCAGGGTCACATTTTCAATATTTACTCGTTAAATTAATATGCTTTTGATTATTGACAGTATACACGATTTAGAGCATAACACCTATATTTTTTCATAAATTACTTGCTTTTGTTGGACTACTACAATATTCTTATTTTTTAAAGCACAAGAAGAGGTAATGATACATAGTTAGATTGGTAGTAGAGAAAAGTAAGATTTGAAAATGAAAGTAAAATCTAGACCATTCTTTTCCAAAATGCAGTAAAAACTGATTAAACTTCATTTTAGAAAGGCTGAAAAAACATAGATTTTTTTCAACATTTTGTTCTTCATGCAAAGAGCTCATATCAGTGTTGTGGGTTCAGATATTATTTTTGGAAAATAAATTATTATGTCCTTTTCTGCAGATGTCCGAATGGCATTTATTGATATAAAAATCTACTCACATTCTTTTTAGACTAGTCCAAGTATAAAAATATTCCTTGCATGTGTTTAGAAGTGAGTTGTAGGAACATCAGAAAGTCAGTTCCAGCTTTCAGTAAAACTAATCTAAAATTTTTGCCTATAAATTTGAGAACAATTTATATCAGCAAAGATATGATGGATTTGAACTTTTTATTTACTTGGAAAAAAAAAAATTATTGATCTTTTTTTTGTTTTGGTTTCACTTCAGGCTTAATGTTTTTCAATGAAGAATAATTTTATAACAAATCTAGATTTGGTTTATTATTATTCACTCTTTGAAAAATGTTACAATATAGAAGAGTTTTGTCTTTTATCAAGGCTTATATTTCTCACTAAGGCAAATATTTCCATCTTTCTTCGAACTATGCATAGATGTGAGTAGTAAAATATTTTTTTTTCAGTTTGGGAAGAATATCAGATTAAATCATTAATCTCCCAGCTGTAAAATTAAATAGGTTACTAGTTTATGTTCTATCCCTACTATTATAAATTAATTAACATGATTAATTTAACATAGCAGTTCTGCTCCTTTATGAACATGGTACAAAACATTTGTAGTTTAAACTTTGACCTTGAGTAATACAAAACAAGTAGAAAAACACAATCTGACAGAATGTAATAATGATGTCATGAGGCACATTATTAGGATTAGGAAAAATGTATTGACTTTCATTAGAGAAAGCTGCCCAAATTTTTAAGCCTTTCTTGAGAAGCAGAAATTTGAGATCATCTTCTCTTGACCACTTGTGGAGGGAAGGAACATCATTTATCCTCTTTCATGCACTGCTGCTGTTGTTCTTTCAGAGCAACTTGGCCTCTGTTAATGGCAAAGCCATACACAGGAGATGATCAGCTGAAACTCTTCTCTCCCTTGTCATTAGGAGACTAACATCCATAGCTCATGATCACCAGAGAACCACAAATACTGACCAGAGGTCAAGCCTATGATGTACCTAGCACAGCAATAACATTACCATGCAATGTTATCCCTCTATAGACATCATCTGTTAGAGGAGATGATCTTGTAGTTTTGGTGATGTAAGATTACTGGCACTAACTGAGTATCTTTGTCCAGGATATTCAGATCACTGCTGTAATTACCAATGAGGAAATCCATTTCTGGTTTGTTCCTATAAACTATGTATTTTCGCCAGCTCTCAGAAACTGTCAGGGATTCCTTTTTTTTTTTCATGCAAAAAAAGTAACAATGATCATGTCTGTCCACCACAGTTTCTTTAGAGTGAGCTCAGGTATTTCCAGAAAGTCAATTACTCTGCTAACTATGAGAAGTGAAACTTCCTGCTTTTATCTTTCCAGCCCAAGATAAGGCTAGAAAACACAATTTAGGATAAATGTTTTACCACTTTCACCTCTTATAATTTTATGTTTCTAACTGGCAAGGTGGAGGATGCTACTTCTTGAGTTTTTTCGACTTATGCTTGAGTAACAGGCTATATTTAATGCATCCTCTTTTCTTTAGCTAGTTTTTCATGCATAGATTCTCCTTCCCAGTGACAGAGTTTTTATTAATTAAAAGAAAAATGTGCCCAATAGCTACTTTCTAAAAAAGCTGAAGCTGAGGAGATGTCACATCATGGAATCTACCAAAATCAGCAAAGCAAAAGATCAGCTGAACAACAGTTGACAGAGATATCAGAGTTTTGCTCTAGCTCAATCATCCAGACTTAACAGGCAGTCATACTGGAGAGGAAGGTTAAGCCTGTCAATGAACTTTTTTTAGGTCTAGGAGAAAGCACATTATCTTTTCATGTTAAGAAATCATTGCAAGAATCACTGGTAATCATTAGTTTCACAACCTGTACAGTAAACTTCAGTAATTTGCATGGCCTCTACTACTTCTAGTGAAAATTTTTCAAAATCATAAAATCTGTTGTTTTAGAGCTTAGGATTAAATTCTTCACAAACTCTTACTGATCAAATAAATACTCAAGAGTATTATGTTAATTGGTTAGGAAACTAACAGCAATAGTGTTGCATTAGTTGTAAATTATTCTGTTTAGCTGGATTAAGTAGGATTACTTTACATCCAGGCAGGTCTGACAGCTGGGAGTCCTGATGGAGGAGACTAGTATGAGTGACATTGATCAAAAGTAAGCCATTCCAGTGAGTAGGAAATTGGGCAAAAATATCAGAAGGCTTACATGGATGATCAAGGATCTCCTCACAAGATGCAAAAAATAAAGAAGTATACAGAAAGTGGAAGCAGGGACAGGAAACCTGGGAGAAATACAAAGACACAAACTGAACATGCAGAGGACTGCATAGCTAGGAAAGCCAGAATCTACCTAGAATTGAATCTGGCAAGAAATGCCAAAGACAACAAGAAGGCTTTCTCTAAATCCGTAAGTGGTAAAGAGTAGAGAAAACATGGGCCCATTGCTGAATGAGGCATGTGACCTGGTGACGAGACACAGGAAAAGGCTGAGGTAGTGAATGCCACCTTTGCTTCTGTCTTTACCAACAAGACTGACTGTGGGAAATCCCAGGTTCCAAAAACCAGGGGTAAAGTTTGGAGAAAGGAAGATGCACACTTAGTAGAAGAGGATTAATTCAGAGAATACTTGAGCAAACTGGGCATACATAAATTCATGGGCTCTTGGGGGATGCACCCATGAGTGCTGAGGGAGCTGGCTGATGTAATTATGAGACCATTCTTGATTATTTTTGAACAATCATGGCAAATGGGAAAGGTGTCCAAAGACTGCAGGAAAGCAAATATCCCTCCTATCTTTCAAAAGGGCAAGAAGGAGGATCTAGGGAAATACAGGCTAATCAACCTCTCCTGGATCCCTGAGAAGGTGCTCGAACCACTAACAATGGATACCAATGCCAGGCACATTTCCAGCCTGCTGAGTTCAGAAAAAGCCTGCATAGATGAGGGGGGCAGCAGGAGCATTTGCCTTCCTGGCTGGGCAACTGTCAGAGGGCAACCCTCAACACCTGCTGGAGAGAGACTGTGACAGCCCCTCACCTCACTGCTTTTCAGCAGCTGCAGCCTTTGTCCCCCCACATTTTGTCCAGGGCTCCTGCAGGCACACATAAAAAAGCATGTAGGCTCCAGCAGGACCTTCAGCCTGCTCTACTAGCTGTGGCATGGGGGAGAGCAGCAGATCTGTGCACTGCACAAAGGCAGCACCTTCGAGTGCTCCTCTCTCCTCTGCCTCATTGTGTGGTGCTGCAGGGCCTGTCAGCACCTGTCCCAGGGCTATGGGTGCAAGGAGGGTGCCAGGGCTGGCAGGAGTGAAGACTCCTGTTGAGTTCCTCTGCCTTCCCTGATCTTCTCCTGCAGGTACCTTGTGCTAACCTGGAGATGTCTGGAGCAGATGGGGACTTGGGGGTCTTGGGTTTACCAGCTCTTCTCCCAGGGACCCCTCACAGCTCACCAGAGCCCACCCTAGGCATCTTACCCAACCTGGCTTGAGCACTGGGGAGGAGTAGAAGAGATCAAGGCTTCCCTTCCTGCTCTCCATACATCCCTCTGTCCCTCCCTTCAGCCCACCTCCAAGGGGGCACAGAGATAGGGGCACATCCTGGCCCAGCCCCACATCTCTCTCCTGTGTCCAGCTCCTGTCAAGCCCCAGCTGGAGGGTCTCTGACTCACAGGCACACACATTCTCCCCATTCAGGGCCCTTTGCCCAACTCTGCCTTGCCCTGATGCCTGGGTACAAGGTTTCCCTGGCACCTCTCGACACAGTGCAGGCAGCATGCCTGAGGGAGCTGATGCAGGAAATAAGGGGTGTGGAGCAGCCCTTGAGGCTGGCTGACTGGCTGCCCGCCCTACAGGGCTGTGGCCGCTGCCAAATTTGAACTTCCCCTGACAGCTTTGAACTAGCCCCATGCTGTGTCCCTGAGAAGACCCAGGTACAGACATTTTAGTCTAACCTCAATACCTGGAAAAATTACAGAGAAGATCATACTGTGAGCTATTGAAAGGCATTTCAAGGACAATGCAATTGTCAGGCACAGTCAACATCAGTTCACCAAAGAGAAGTCCTGCCTTTCTAATCAGATATCCTTCTACGATAAGGTCAGTGAGGAGGGGAAGTGGAGAGGGAGGTGCTGATGTTTCTTCCTGGAATCCAGTGACAGGACGTGTGGGAATGGTTCAAAGCTGCATCAGGGGAGGTTTAGACTTGACATTAGGAAACATTTCTTTACCAAGAGGATGGCGAAACACTGGAGTAGGCTTTCTAGAGAGATGGCAAATGCCCCACACCTCTCAGTGACTCATCAAGAGGCATTTGGACAATGCTTTTAATAACGTACTTTAACTTTTGGTCAGCCATGGAGTAGTCAGCAGTTGGACTAGATAATTATTCTAGGTCCCTTCCAACTGGAAATGTTCTATTATGTCCTATCCTAAATAAATGTTTGTGAAAACTACTGAAATAAATGAAATCAGAAAGCAGTTTTCTAACACTACGGCTTCTGGAAGCTATTGCACTTTTGGGAATCTTTGCTACAGTTTCTACTGGCAATTCTTTCTCTTCTGGGTTTCAGAGGACATCCCTTCACAAGCTTGTGACAACTGTACTCTGGGTTGTGGCCACTCTGGCCTTGAAGACCTCTAGGCTCAGGGATCCTGTGACCTCTCTAGGCAACCCACTCCAGTGCTTAATGATCCTTGCAGTAATTTTGGTTTTTCATCCTTATTTCCATCCTGATCCTCTCTAGTTTAAGAAGACACCACCATCTCTCACCCTCCCACCAGGAAGTGCTGGGAAAAGCCTGTTCCCATCCTCTTGACACCTTCCTCACAGGCACTAGGGTGTTCTGTAAGGTGCCCTGACTGAGGGTGCACTTGATCCTCTCATCCAGATCATCAATAAAGATAATAAACTGAACTGGCCCCAATACTGAGCCCTGGGTAACACCACTTGTGACCGGCCGTCAACTGGGTTTAACTCCATTAACTTTGTCGGGGCCCAGCTGAACTGTCTCTATACCAATGCACGCAGCGTGGGGAATAAACAGGAAGAGCTGGAGATGTGTGCACACGAGCAGGGCTATGACCTTGTTGGCATCACAGAGATGTGGTGGGATGACTCATACAACTGGAGCATCAACATGGAGGGGTATAGGCTTTTTAGGAAGAACAGGAATGGAAGACGAGGAGGGGGTGTCGCTCTCTACGTCAGCATCGGGCTGGAGTGTGTGGAGCTCCGCCTGGGGATGGAGGAAGAGCTGACAGAGAGCTTATAGGTAAAGATTAGAGGAAGGGATGTTATGGTGGGGGTCTGTTACAGGACGCCTGGCCAATAGGACAGAGCGGATGAGGCCCTCTACAGGCAGACAGGAGCAGCCTCGCAGTCACAAGCCCTCGTCCTCATGGGGTACTTCAACTACCCTGACATCTGTTGAAGGGACAAGACAGAAGGGCACAGGCAGTTCAGGAGATTCCTGGAATGTGTGGATGAGAACTGCCTCCTGCAGGCGATAGAGGAGGCGACAAGGAGGGGTGCCATGCTCGACCTTCCGCTCAACAACAGGGAGGGGCTGGTGGGGAATATAAAACTGAAGGACAGCCTTGGCTGCAGCGACCACAACAAGGTGGAGTTCAAGATCCATGGGACAGCGAGAAAACTACACAGCAAGCTCTCTGCCCTGGACATCAGGAGGGCAGACTTCGGCCTCCTCAGGGACCTGATGGGCAAAGTGCCGTGGGAGGTGGCCCTGGAGGAAAGAGGGGCCCAGGAAAGTTGGTCCACATTCAAGGAGCACTTCCTCCAAGCTCAGCAGAGGTGCATCCGTATGAAGAACAAGTTGGGCAAAAAGGCTAGGAGGCCTGCATGGGGGAGCAAGGATCTCCTGGACCAACTGAAAGTAAAGAAGGAAGCCTATGGAGGGTGGAAGCAGAGACAGGTAGCCTGGGAGGACTACAGAGAGGCTGTGCAAGTGGCCAGGGATTGAGTGAAGAAAGTTAAAGCCCTGACGGAATTGAATCTGGCCAGGGATGTCAAAAGCAACAAGAAAGGCTTCTATAGGTATGTAGAGGACAAAAGGAGGTCCAAGGAGAATGTAGGCCCCCTCCAGCAGGAAACCGGTGTCCTGATTACCCAGGACATGGAGAAGGCTGAGGTTCTCAATGACTTTTTTGCCTCAGTCTTCACCAATATGGGCTCTTGTCTCGCCACCCAAGCTGTGGAAGGCACAAGCAGGGACTGCGAGAATGAAGAACCGCCCATTGTACTTGAAGAGAAGGTTCGGGATCATCTGAGGAACCTGAAGGTGCACAAGTCCATGGGGCCTGATGAGATCCATCCACGGGTCCTGAGGGAACTGGCGGATGAAGTGGCCAAGCCACTGGCCATCATATTCGATAAGTCGTGGCGGTCTGGTGAGGTCCCCGATGACTGGAAGAGAGGGAACATAACCCCCATTTTTAAAAAGGGAAACAAGGAGGATCTGGGCAACTACAGGCCGGTCAGCCTCACTTCTGTGCCTGGCAAGGTCATGGAGCAGATTCTCCTGGAAACCATGCTAAGGCACATGGAAGGCAAGGAGGTGCTTGGTGACACCCAACATGGCTTCACCAAGGGCAGATCATGTCTGACCAATTTGATGGCCTCCTTCTGGACAAGGAACGAGCAACGGGTATCATATACCTGGACTTGTGCAAAGCTTTTGACACCGTCCCACACAACATCCTTTTCTCTAAACTGGAGAGGCATGGCTTTGATGAATGGACCACTCGGTGGATAAGGAGTTGGCTGGATGGCCGCACTCTGAGAGTGGTGGTCAATTGTTCAATGTCCAAGTGGAGACTGGTCATGAGTGGTGTCCCTCAGGGGTCCGTGTTGGGCCCAGCCCTGTTTAACATTTTAGTCTGCTACATGGACACTGGGATAGAGTGCACCCTCAGCAAGTTCAACGATGACACCAAGCTGTGTTGTGCCGTCGACATGCTGGAAGGGAGGGATGCCATCCAGAGGGACCTGGACAGGCTGGAGAGGTGGGCCTGTGTAAACGTCATGAAGTTCAACCAGGCCAAGTGCAAGGTCCTGCACGTACATCAAGGCAATCCCAAGCACAAATATAGACTGGGCGGAGAATGGATTGAGAGCAGCCCTGAGGAGAAGGACTTGGGAATTTTGGTGGATGAGAAGCTCAACACGAGCCAACAATGTGCCCTTACGGCCCAGAAGGCCAGTCGCATCCTGGGCTGCATCAAGAGGAGCGTGGCCAGCAGGTCGAGGGAGGTGATTCTCCCCCTCTACTCTGCCCTGATGAGACCCCACCAGGGGGAGTACTGTGTCCAGTTCTGGAGCCCCCAACATAAGAAGGACATGGACCAGTTGGAGAGGGTCCAGAGGAGGGTCACGAAGATGATGAGAGGGCTGGAGCACCTCTCCTATGAGGACAGGCTGAGAGAGTTGGGTCTGTTCAGCCTGGAGAAGAGGAGGCTCTGGGGAGACCTTATAGTGGTCTTCCAGTATCTCAAGGGGGCCTACAGGACGGACTGGGAGAGGCTGTTCAGTAGGGCCTGTTGTGATAGGGTGAGGGGTAATGGTTTTAAAACAGAGGGAGGTAGATTTAAATTAGATATTAGGAAAAAAGTTTTTTACAATGAGGGTGGTGAAACACTGGAACAGGTTGCCCAGAGAGGTGGTGGATGCCCCATCCCTGGAAATGTTCAAGGCCAGGTTGGATGAGGCTCTGAGCAACCTGATCTAGTTGGGGATGTCCCTGCTGCTTGCAGGGAGGTTGGACTAAATGGCCTTTGCAGATCCCTTCCAACCCTAACCATTCTATGATTCACCCTTTGAGTCCATCCATTGAGCCTGTTTTCTACCCAGTGGAGAGTATGCCCATCCAAGCCATGAGCTAGTTTCTCCAGGAGAATGCTGTTGGAAATAATGTCAAAGACTTTACTATAGTCTAGGTCAGAACATCCACACCTTTTCCCTCATCCACTAAGTGGTTTCCCTTGTCATAGAAGGAGATCAGATTAGTTAAGCAGATCCTGCTTTTCATAAACTCATGCTGACTGGGCCTCATCACTTGGTTGTCCTGTATGTGCCACATGACGGCAGCCAAGATTAACAGCTCTGTAATATCCCTGGGTACCGAGGTCAGGCTTACAGGTCTGTAGTTCCCCAAACCCTCCTTCCAGCCCATCTTGTAGATGGGCATCACTTGCTAACCTCCAGTCAACTGGGACCTTCATAATTTCAGGAAAGTAAATAATTTTTCAGCTCAGTTTTTCTGACAAAGGGAAGCAAGATTACAGTTTCAAAAATCCATTGTTATTGCACATCAGCTAATAGATAGAATTCATATATAAAGATTCACAGAAACATTGCACACGTCCAGCTAGTGGATATAAATGTCGTCTCAAGTGTAGTTATATTTTATGATTTGCTAATCTACAAAATTGAGATTATTTACCCATTTTACTAAGTAGTGGAATACAGTCTTGCTACTAACTCTATGTAAGAACGTTCAGTAAATTATACATTTTACCTTGAAGTTGCCCAGTTACGTGATTTATTTTGCTAAATAAAGCCCTGTTGTACACAGCACCATCCAAGTTTTTCTTCGTTGCAGTGCTTTTTCTTTCATTAATTATTTTACATTAATACACAGTGTGCCATAAGTAGAGCGAATTTATTAAATCAATTATGTAGAGAAATTGGTTTTGAGAGCTGAGGTTGCTTTTCTGTACATTATACTGTAATATGCCTAATGATGTCAGCTATATGGCTGACTAATCTATAATTCTGGGCAATTGCTATATATGCTACATTTGGTAATAGAAGTAAAGATGAATAGTAGAAACATGATTTATAATATATGTGGTTATGATTCCATGTAAAAGCATTGCTTTATAGTGCAGTGACCTACAATATAAGTTTTGTACAGGTTTTAGGACTTTAATCAGAAGTAAGTAGTAATAGAAACTTAAATGTAGAGATAATACAGATGTGCACATTTGAACACTCACAATTAACTTTCATGAGATCTGATGGTTTACTTGTAGTATATCATTCCCTTATGTAAAAGGACAATAAATAATTTCCTTCTAATGAGTAAGACCTTGCACAATCATAGACTATATTGCTTGTTTGGGATGCTGTTGTTAATATCATGGAATAGCAGACTTCTCCATTTAAATATTAAATGTATTTTAAAAGTTCCCAGTAAAGCAAGATTCATGTAAACCTGGGTTACAAATCTCTCTAGAGCTCAGTATATCTTTCAATATTGCATATTACAGTTAATGCAGTACTGCATTAATATTTTAAAATAATCAGAAAGTATCTAGAACATCTACCACACTGAATATAAAGTAGTTCTCAAATGCATGTACAGATGATACATGTTGGTAAAAAGATTTGCTTGTACCCCAATAAGCTGTCCGACTCACGAACATTGAAACTGTTGGAAAACATCTACATACAACTGAGATACTTGAACATAACAAGTACATGAATTCACTGGTTTACTGCATAGTTACCGAGAGAGAACACAGCAGCATTAATATATTACTAAATAATTATAATTGTTTCTAATGAAGATATTGTGTTGTCACTGGTAAATAATGCATATTATATCATGGTGATAAAGCAATTAACTTATGTTACCAGCATCTTCATGCTACTTGCTATTATAGTCTGAGTTAGCAAATCTCTTCCTCTTAACTGCTTAATATTCAGAAGGGCATCTTTAACAGCTCTAATGGAAATGTTTCAAATGTCTGCTAAAACCCCTTATGAGAATTACTATTGTGAAAAGAGTAGCCAAGCTTTTCTTTCTATGGCCATGTAGATTTTATTCATGAACATTTTCTCGAGGAAGTATGGAATTGATCTAATTCCTAGGAGGAGAAAGAGTTAATAGGATCTCAAAAATAACTGCATACTGGGAAAGACACTAGATCACTACTTTTGGATTCCTTTGTATTAGATTGCTGGCAGCAAAATTCAATTAGAATGGAAGCATATGGTTGGTAATATGCGGGTTGTGGAATTTTTTTAATAAGGCTTTTGATAATCTGAAACCATGCTGGAGATCAAATGAAAAAAAAAAATTTGGAATTCTCTAACCTTAACATCTTAGATTGTGCCACATGCTCTGTTAAACATCAAGATATTTAAGAACTAGAAGTAGGAGTAAGACTCCCAAGACACCTCGCAGAGGATTAGGGACGTTGCAGTCATTGAGCTCACATGACTGCAAGTTTGTAGAATACTGTTTCTTCTCACAAGATTTCCATAAGAAACATCTTGTGAATGGACAGCAATTCTTTGAAGGCTTTGAGTTTCAGTTGCAGATCAAAACTCAAAGTTTTAAACTCAGCTTTTAAATAAGTGTAAGTTTGTCTCATCAATAACTACCAACACTATTTCCTGTTATCCCTGTTTATTAATACTAGCACTGTGCAAGCAACACAGGTGTATTCTAATTCCAGTATCTATACTTAGCTAAAAATGGATCTCTTTGTTTCAGCGATTTTTTGTTCAAGATTAGAAAGATAGGCATATTTAATAAAAGGAAATATGAGATTTCATGGATTTCATTCATAGAAAATAAAAATAGTGAAGGTTATATGACACTGGCTTTGTGTACCAGTATCCAAGCAGTCAAAAATTCAGTAAGTAATAAATGCAACTTTTCCCTTTCTCAATAAGTGTATTACCTCTCCATCCTTGTCATGCAGTAGTAAAATGAAATTTGAGAATAGAACAAGGAATGGGGAAAAGTGTAGCTCAAATGAAGTCTGAGTCACCTTGGAATCATATTAGTATTCTGAAAAACAATGTTTAAAATAGTTAATAATGTAAACAGTATCCAAAGATGTTACCTAAAGAATATAATAGAGAATTGTGAATATAACTGTGTATTGTGAAACACCATTTCCTTTCAATTTAAGGCTGTTTTGTGGTATGTTACTCTTGTCTCACATCAGCCAAAGTATTCTGGAATATACAAGGAGTGTGATTGAATCACAGCTACACAATTCAGCCTTTTTCCATATTTACAGACTGCATCTGCAAATTGCTCTTTCCAGATAGTTGCTTACAGAAGCATTTAAACAGGCTATGAACTTTCATGAGTACAGAATGGTAGATGAGTTACTACTATAAAGAAGAGAGATCCCATTTTGTATTACTCAAGCTGAGCTATAAATGCTATAGCTGATTAACCTTTAAAAGTCTGATAGATTCTATGGTTGCTCTGCCTTCTTAAGTTTGATTTGTTATGGGTTTTTTTTTTTCTTTTATTTGTCCTTGCTTTGTAGGCTTGGAACCAAATTGTTAGTTTGAGAACTGGACCTTAGAGACCATCACTGTGATTACAAACAGAAAGGACAACTGGGACACAAGCAGAGAATGAGTAGGGGATCTTGGAGCAATTTTGCAAGAAGGTTTGCTTACTCTGCTCTCTTCTGTGCCCTCATGCTCTAGCTTTACAGTGCTTTGATTCATTACCAGCTTATGTACCCAACAACAGCTTCTGATATGTCTCTCCCATTAGCTGGCATTCCTGATAATATTGAAGGACTGCAATGACACTAGCTAATATTGCCTTCTAAACTGTGTTTGTGTCTTGCTAAAGTTCACAGAGGGAAGGAGAGGTTAGAAACATCCATGGATTTCCTTTAAATCAGACATGGAACACTACTTCAGCAAAATGTTCTGTGTGTATTTAGCTACTATCCACAGACCTTTGTAAACTGTGATTATTTTTAAAGTGTGCTATTGATGTCCATGGCAGTATAAATGATGATAAAACCATAAGGCCTTTTGAACTTTACAAATTACAAATTCCCAGGAGCTGTGGAGTGCTTGTATTACCGTATTTTTCAAAAGGTTTTAGACCTACTTCTCTAAAACTGGTACATGAAAGTACACCTCTGGGACTCTCTTCTTGCAATCTAGGGGTTCAAGTGTTTACCTAATGCTGATATTGTATACCAGAGGCCTTCAAGGTCACCAATAGTTGCTTGGAATCTATTTGATTTTTGTTGGTTTTTTGTTGGTTTTTTTTTTTTTTTTTGTGATGATATAACTCTGGCTTGTGTTCAAATGGAAATGCACTCTATTGCTGCAGGTCCTAATTTTTAAAATCATCAAATCATCGAATGATAAGAGCCTGTCTGTAATCCAGTCACTTTAAATTACACATAATCTCATGTTAAATCAGATGGTACATAATAAGCATTTATCTATAATATCCAAACCATACAGCATAGGTAAAAATATTTAGAAAAGTCTTAAGCAAAGAAACAAAACAACAGCCACAACTTAACTGAAGTTACAACAGCCTCTTCTGTTCCTGAAAAGATGGCAACTGTGGTTTCTCCCTCTATGTAGGCATCTCCACTTTATGGAAGTTGGAACTAATCTTCACTATAGATCTTTCAGAGGGTATACACTGGTAAACATTCACTACAAAGATACCTTTTCTTCACTCCCTCCCCACTCCTCGCCCCCTGCCCCCCACCCCAGCCCGCCCTTAGGCAGAGGATATTTTTCCTCTTTTTAATTAAGTTGCTTATCTGCCATAGTTACTTATACATTTGTTATATTTGGAGTCCTCACTTGTGCTTCACTCCCTAAAAAGCAGCCTTTGTTTTTCAGGAAAGTGTAAAAACTCCCTCTCTTCCCTTTCATAACTACTTAGCATTCTTTGGTGTCATTTGTCTTTTACAAGATCTTACACTCAGTATCCTTTTGTAGCTTGGAACAATATATGATGCAAGCATCTACATAGGCTAAATAAATACAGTTTCCTGTTGTCTAACTAATGCAATAAGCTAAATAAAAACCCCAAACCACAACAGATATTCTTATATTCAGTTCAGAAATTCTCTCTTTGATTCTTTCTTTCACTCGTTATTAAGAGACAACAAAAAAAAAAATTGTTCATGAGTAAGTTAAAACCTTGTAGAGTTTTGTGTCTCTCAACTAGAACATTTTCCTACAGTTAGCCTTTCCATCAGATGGAAGGCAAATAGATGTTTATTGTTACACTTAAAATTCAAAAGTCAGCTCAAATGATTTTGAGGTCTCTTACTCTGAAGAATTTCAAAAAGTAGTAATAAAAAAATGCTTACATTCTTAAGTTATCTTGTAGATACTGCTGTATAGGGGAAAAAGGCTGTGAGTGTAAAATAGTATTAAAAAAAAAACCACCAGAAAAATAGACATATTAACTAGATATATTTACTTGAAAACAATGCAATTAAACTTAATATTCAAACCTTGCTTGAAATGAGCACAAACTTTCTAACTAACTTATAAATGATTAATATTCATGATTGAAATTTCTGACCCTAGCCTGTGCTGCCCCAATGCTTAGTCATATGCTTCTGCTTCTACAAATGCAGGAAGTAGGCAGCATTTCTGAAAGGCAGCTGTTTTGAAACTCCAAGGCTGGTTTTTTCCTGGTTTTTTTTTTTATGAAACAAACTGTTTTGAGTAATATGAAAAGGTAACAAAATAACTGCTCAGACTTTCTTCAGCTTCTATGAGAAATAATTTTTTTTATGAGTGACAAAAACAATGCTGCACATGGGCTGGAGCAATCTCAAGCGCAAATACAGGCTGGCCAGAGAATGGATTGAGAGAAGCCCTGAGGAGAAGGATTTGGGAGTGCTGGTGGATAAGAAGCTCAACATGATCTGGCAATGTGCACTCGCAGTCCAGAAAGCTAACCATATTCTGGGCAGCATCAAAAGAAATGTGATCAGCAGGTCGAGGGAAGTGATTCTTCCCCTCTACTCCACTCTTGTGAGACCCACCTGGAGTACTGCGTCCAACTCTGGAGACCACAATGTAAGAGGGACATGAGTCTGTTGGGGCAAGTCCAGAGGAGGGCCACAAAGATGATGCTTTCCTATGAAGACAGGCTGATAGAATCGGGGCTATTCAGCCTGGAGAAGAGAAGGCTCCAAGAAGAACTTACAGCAGCCTTCCAGTACCTAAGGAGGCTTACAAGAAAATCAGAGAGGGACTTTTGATGAGGGCATGCAGTGATAGGACAAGGGGTAAGGGCTTTAAATTGGAAGAGGGTAGGTTTAAATTAGACATAAGGAAGAAATTATTTACTGTGAGAATGATGAGGCACTGGAACAGGTTGCCCAGAGAAGCTGTGGATGACCCATCCCTGGAAATGTTTAATGCCAGATTCACTGGGGCTTTGAGTGATCTGATCTAGTGGAAGTGCAAGGGGGGTTGGAACTAGAGGATCTTTAAGGTATCTTCTGATCTAAACCATCTTATGAGTTGATGAACTTCAGGATAATATTCTCTGGACTACTTGCCATTAATGTGCTGATTATTCAGTCTCCTGAAATACCACATGATGCAAATTTGCTGGAGTAAAACAGAGAATTGGAGTTAATTTCCCAAAATAGGACAGATACTGAACACCCAGTGATGATTTAAAAATGAATGGAAATCTGATTCATAAATCCTTGTGGGCTTACTTTAAATTCCTTTTATTTCTGATATACTTGTACCATTTTAATTATGTTGCCTGAATGTTGTGGTTACCTGAATGAAGGAGCCCAGCTAGCTCAGTCAGTAGAGCATATAGCCTCTCAATTTCTGATAGATTATTATACAATTGGGCCTCTTCAGTATGCATCACCTTTTCCTCTGGTGGCATTCCATAAACTTTGCCTTTTGTCCAGTCTATGATCACTTCTAAGATTCCTGGGTGATTGGTGTTTCCTATTTGAGCCCACTACCACTTTGTGAACAGTGCAACCCACTTACTCCATGTAGCATCAGTTGCATGATGTGTACAGGGGACCCTCCCTTTGAATATTCAGCCAGTCCTGGCAGTCAGGTACTGTCAATATTTCTTTTTCAGTCAGAGTACAGTATAGGGGCCCCCAGATCCAATATATACCTGGCTCCAAAACCCTAGGGGTTGACCTTGAGTCTCCCCTGGTGTTTTCTGACAAGAACTCCAGGTACGGCCATTCTTCCCAGCTGTGCTGCAGAGCACATTTTTAACATCTTGTCCTGTGTGGATTGGCCCAAGGGCTACTGCATTAATAATTTCCTGTTTTATTTGCTCAAAGTCTTGTCATTGCTCAGAGCCCCATTTAATATTGTTCCTCTTTTGAGTCACTTCACAGAGGGGGCTTACAATCATACTGTAATTTGTAATATGCATTCTCCAGAAACCCACAATGCCCAAGAAAGCTTGTGTTTCCTTTTTGTTAGTTGGTGGAGACATAGCTGTTATTTTGTCGAACACATTCATTGGAATGTGATGATGTCCATCTTGCTATTTTATTCCTAAACACTGGATCTCTTGTGCAGATCCCTTAACTTTGTTTTGTTTTATGTGAGACTGGCTTTCAGGAGAATTTGAATTATTTTCTCCCCCTTCTCAAAAACTTCTACTGCTGTGTTGCCCCACACAATGACGTCATCAATATGTTGCAGGTGTTCTGGAGGTTCACTCTGTTCCTGTGCAGTCTGGATCTGTCCATCGCAAATGGTGGGTCTGTGTTTCCACCTCTGGGGCAGTTGATTTCAGGTGTACTGGATGGCCCTCCAAGTGAAAGCAAACTGTGACCTGCATTCTTGGTCACACAGGGTAAATTACAGGGTACCTTGTCACATGTAACTTCTTTCTTGAGCAGGGGGAGGTCATCTTCTACTGAGATACTGGTCCAGGCAGGTGAGAAGTAAGACGTATCTTCTTCCACTTTCTGAAACAGTTTTTCAAACAGGCTTTCAGATCTTTTGGTCAGTCTTTCCACAGCTGAGACACAGGCCCATATAAAGGAAGAGAGATTGCCTTCATATTGTTGGAGTTGGTTAGCCACTACACATACCAGTGGTGCCTCATTGTCTTTCCAACTCATTGCTGCCAATGTATTGGCATACGATCATGGTGCACTCTGTACAAACTTCTACCACATGGGTTGGGAACATTCAATTTTATCTGGATCTATGAATGTCTGTTTATCATAACATACAGGTTATAATAAATCAGCTCTTGAACAGCTAATTCCCTCAGATACTGGATACCTCTCTCCATGGTGGTCCACTTGCTTCGGTGGCATACAGCATCTTCCTTGAAGGAATACCTGTCCTTCACGCCTGACAGGAGTCATCTTCAGAGGCTGTGAGCTTCTGTCTCTCTTCCAATCACCCTTTCAATGGCTGCTTCCCTAGACAGGGATCCCAGCTTCCCAGCTGCCTGGCTTCCTAATTCTTTAATTCCTGGCTACTGGTTCCACTGTTCCAGCATCGGAGTAACCAGGTGACAAATTGTTCACCTTGATTACAGCTGAAATCTTTTCGCTTATCTTGCAGCTCACTCAGGGATAGGGATTGGGTGACTACCTCTGTTTCTGCCTCTTCCTGTTCATGTGATGTCTCTGGTTCCTCATTGTCTTTCATTACATGAACTATTTTTTTTTTGCATGTTTCTTCTGTACAGAGGTAACTCATAATGACACAGCTTGGGTTTTTGGTTCATCTGCCGTACTGCTTGCCGAGGTTTGCATAGCCACAGTGCCTGTTGTAGGGTTTGAAGTAACTGCAGTGCCCATAGCAGGAATTGGGGTAGCTGTGGAGCCTGTCATGGGAGATAAAGTGACCACAGCATCTGTAGCAGGGATTGGATTAACTGCCGTGTCTGTAATGGGGACTGGATTATCCACAGTATCTGTCCCAGGGTTGGAGTATCGTCAGTGTCTGATGCCAGGGTTATGAGAGTCACAGTATTCTGAAACAGTTGTTTAAACTTCATCAAGATCAATATCTGAGATAGCTGCAAGAGACCTGCCAGTGTGAACATGGTGTTTGCAGTATCCCAAGGGTATTTAAAATTCAAAAAAGCTGTTGAAAGTAGCTTGGTGAAGTGGACGAAGCTGTAAACAGAGGTTCCCCCCCACTCCCCTGCCTGCCTTCCTGGACCAAAACAAGAGGTATAATTCCAGCACTCACAAGATGGCTCCTGAAATACCCAGATGGAACCTCCGCTGCCACTTCACTCTGCACGCTGCCCACTGCCATTGAATACAAGTACAAAATTGGTCCTATTACCAGTGATCTCACCAAACCAGCCAGTGCCATTTAGTACAGCAGAGTGATACCTTTAATCTCAGAATCAATAAGCTGTGCATAAACACTGACAAACGGCAGCAAGTAGAGTGCTGCCCAATACAGCTCTAAAAACAACTCTAAGAGCAAATAAAACAACATTGTGGCCAGCTGTGACCAAACCATCTTACTGAATGATTGTAACAAATCTGTGTTCAATCCTGTCCTTATCTCAACCCGTTGGAACCAGGGCTCAAACCTTGGATCCTCAGATTAAAGTCTGATGATCTCATGACTGATCTAGCTGGGCCCATTTGTACCCCACCTTGGGGACCAGAAAGACTGTAGTGATTTACTGCTAGTCACCACATAGTTTCTTGCTCACCCTCCCCCTCCCCAGCAGGATGAGGGAGAGAACTGGGAAAAAAGGAAAACTTGCATGTTGAGTAGAAGACAGTACTAGAAGAGCAAAGGAAAACTACAATAGTAATAGAATATAAGGATACTAAAATATACAAAATGAACAATGCATGATTTCTCGGCACCCGACATCCCAATGACTGATACAGCCCATCCCAAGCTGTGATCACGGAAACAAAACTGAGCAGCAAGCAAAGGGGCAAGAAAGAGGGAGCCGGCAGGAAAGGGGGAGCCAGCAAGGTAGAGAGAGCAATGCCAGTGATGTCTCCCCCAGCCAACTCCCACTTACATACTGACCATAACATTTACGGCATGGAATACTCTGTCTGGCCAGTTCGGGTCAATTATTCTGTCTGTATTCCCCCCAGCTTCCTGCACCTGCACATTAGCAAGACCTGGAAAGCTGGACAGTGTTCTTGGTCTCATTAGCAACAACTCATGTCATTAGTGTGTTTATCAACATTCTTCACATACGAAACCCAAAACACATTAGTTACTGAAAGGAAAGTTAACTCTATCTCTGCTGAAACCAGGACACTGAACTTAAATATATACAGGTATTTGTAGCTTCTTTATAGGTTATATTACTTCAGTTTATGTCCTCAATAATTTTCCCCACACTAAGTATACTTGGTACAATTCTATTAGTTTAGGATTCTAAAAGCTGATGAAAACCTAGATGTTCCTGGAAGAAACCCAGGGAATCATCAGAACTTTGCCCATGCAACCATTCATTAGGAAAGTCTTTCAACAATCACTCTTGGCCATACTGTATACATTTTGACAGCACCAGAAGAGGACACAGGGCTTATTTCTCCTTTCATATACAATAGCATAACTTTCAAAAGAGTGGAAATTTTTCCACTGTGCAATATCCTAAGTAACAAGGACACTCAGGCTCTACCTGTGCACATAGCTAATCTGCAAACAGCGTGTCCATGTGGCTTAGAGTTACATGATCTGGGAAGGAGTAGTCTCATTTTAAGCAAAAGTTCCAAAGGATATTCATTTCCAAAATGCTATTTTTTTTTCTCTTGGTTCACTATAAAATACGTTGACGGAGTGACAGTCGTACGAAGTACAGTTATGTGCGTGCATTAGTCCTTATATCAACACAGTTGAATTTATTGTTCCTAGTTTTAAGAGATCACAAAGGGAATAAAAACTAAGAAGAGGTCCCACTGAAAGAACACTTTCTTTACAGCTTAAGAACAAATAACTATGATTATTTGTGGATGAAGAAGGAAGACAGCTGTCACAAATTCCAGTAATGGATTATAATTAAACTCCCTAGAAACAGGATCAGAGACGCTTACTGTCAACAGATACTTTACTTTGTAGCAATATTTAAGTAAGAAACACACTCAAAAAATGGACTGCTACCTTGTAACATCCTTGGCATATTTTATAGGGCACGCTTAAAGTCTCATGTTAACAGACTCTCACTTATTTAATACAGATAGGGTTTTTATTGCCATTTATGTGTGAGACACCTTATTGCTATTTGTTCTGCGTGCCTCTGTTTTCCTTCGGCTTAGAGGAGCCTCACTTATATCAAACTGCTGGAGTTTGTACCCTACATTTTTTCTAGAGTGGGTAGCAGAGATTGCAAAGAGGAACTCAGCCAAGCAAGTCTTTCACCTACATAAAATTGCATAATAGTGCAACCCAACTGATAAGCAGGACAGACTTCTTTAATTCAGCACATAGTTTAGGGTATGTTGTTTCATTAAATGTGCATTATTTAATTAATGTCATCCAAATAGCATTTAAAAAAAAATGTTAAAGACAAAGAACTCCCACAGCAATCACAATCTACATGTTACCCAGTGGGCACTTTCTTGTGTTTGCTTGAGGAGTCATGTGTAAAATTGAAACAGATAGCACTTATACACAAATGGTTCTGCAATTCTCATCAAATGAATAAAAACAAATGAATAAAAGATAGAAGATGAGCATTTAATTAGACAAACAGTTAGACAAGAGATAATTTTTCCAGCTTCTTCAAGCTTTCAGAGTGAAAGCAGTCAAAGACTATGTTTATGCCTTATTTGCTGAAAAGGCATTCCAGTGTCATTTTGGGATCAATGCTAATATAGGCAACTGACGGGAGTAAAGTATTTTATTACACCTTAGTCATCATTAATAGCAGTTTAAGTATATTTCTCAGACTATACTCAGGACCCATATGATCCTAAGAACAATTGCAACTGAAAGCCAGATATTGCCACCATTTCTCAGCAAAGGCAAAACAGATTATAATTAGAGAGAGTGCCAAGCAGTTATTTCTGGAGGAAAAGTTCCCAGTTCATGATTTTTAAATATAAGTTTTCAGATTGTCCTGACTGATAATCTTTTTCCCATCAGCTAAGTCCTCATTAGTAAATTAAACAATGCCAAAGTGTGGACCTGGGTACTGATGCTCAACTACTACCCATACTGGTCATCGACATGATTCTTAGTACAGTTTTAGCCTCTTCCCACCTAATAGCACTGTCCCATACAATGCACAGAAAGATCTAAGGATCAATTCAGACCAGAGAATGTCTGCAGTCAGCAGTACAGATAATGCCATACCTATTTGGCATGCTCCCAGGATTCAATTTTTCGGGCTGAATGAGGTGCCTAGAATGTCATGGCTAAGAGGTTCATTATTTCTTGCATGAGAGTCAAAGAGAAGACACCCAAGGACTGAGTCCTTGTGGATTTTTGTATAGAACTGGGCAAAAGTTAAGGAGGTTTAGCATAGGCCAAGAGACTCTCACTATTAATAGCAAGTAGGAGGAAGCCTAGAGGGAGTCATGGTGGCTTTTAACACTCCGCCACAGCATTGGTATTAGCTACATGGAGTTATGCAACCTGACCCATTGCTCTAGTGCTCCTCACCAGTGGTGTCTACATTAGCAAGACTATGTTGAGAAGGGAAGATATAAGTCCTTGGTGGACTCTCTCCTCTTGAGACTGCCAAGCCAAGAAATCTAGGGTCTCTTTTCAGGTTCATCATACACCATGAGAGGCACTGCCACCTCAGACATTTGTTTAGGATATCCCAAGTGAGGGAGAGTCGAGTGCAGGAGTGTGATCAGGCCTGAAATCATACTCTGGTGAGTGAAAACTTCTCTGTTCCTGTAAATAGGAGAGGGTGAAGGAGGTGTCATGTACATGTCTTGAGGACAGAAGATTACTGACCATGGACACATCCAGGGATAGAGGGTGGCGTGAACATGTCACTGCAATAGGAAGACATTCTCCTACAGCA
Source organism: Chlamydotis macqueenii (assembly GCF_036417535.1). Taxonomy (NCBI): domain Eukaryota; kingdom Metazoa; phylum Chordata; class Aves; order Otidiformes; family Otididae; genus Chlamydotis; species Chlamydotis macqueenii. The sequence continues at coordinate 45,300,612 of NC_141593.1, forward strand.
ACTACAGCAGATACAGCAGTATCTGCGAAAAATTACACATTCATAGCAGCCTACTATTCCACCAAGCAGGGTGCCATGTCCTGTGCGTAAGTGCTGACGGAGTGGACTACAGCTATGCATGGTATGGTGGAGACTCCTGGGCTATGTTCAGCGTACTAAGGTGAGATGGCAATCACTCAGGTCTTCAAGTAGCACAAGTTCAGAGTGTGGCAGAGGTAGCAGAAAAAAATTTAGTATGACTAATAACTAGAAGTGTAATTAGTACTAGCTTCATGCTGTAAGAGCTGCTTCCAGAACACAAAGACAATCAAGAAATTGAAGAAATACATCGATTTCATAAAAACAACTGCTGCAGGTCTTTGAAGTTGCAAAAAATGGCTCAGTCTCAGTCACCAGATTCTACCCAGCAGGTAAGTCCCATATTCCCTCAATAGAAATTATTAATATATTATGAGAAACAAAGTTCAATCAAACTCTAACCTAACTACACATTCTTTTTAAAAAAAAAAAAAAAAAAAGGAAAAGAAATGTGAACGGATAATGCAGGTGACATGACTGCATTTCATACTTTTATTCATGTAAGAAGTCGTATGTTCTGAAGCTTTTTATCATAAGAGCAACAATTTTTGTATTTCCCTACATATACATACACATACACAAAAGCAAAAATACAAGTCAGCCAGGTCACCTAATGCTCAACAGAAAAAAGCCCAACAAAGCCCCCCCCACAAAAACAAAAAAAACTGTAAAAGCTTGCTGCTGTACCCTAACCTAAAGAACTTGGATTGTGGAAACATCTGACTCAGATAAGGAGAAAACCAAAGTCAATCATGAGAAAGGAAGGAAGAGAGTAGAATAAACCCAGAAGACTTAAGTTATTCTCATTTCTCTTGCTTGTAGCTTCAAACGTCTGTAACAGTCTGTCAGTTAATACTGCTTTATCCTTTAATCTGCTGTGAAAGTATTCAGGAAAAAGCAAAAGTTTCCATATATCCTGGAAAATTAAGGTTTTAACAACCAGGCGATCTTATCTACTTATTTTTCCTGGTTCAGTGTTTTCCTGTTTCCCTTCCGTAGCCAGCTTTCAGTCAACAGGGTAAATTGACTGAGGACAAATACAGGAGATATTTCAAATACTAGTTTGTAGTATTTTCTTCACCTCATTCACACATGTAAGGTTTTTGTTAACAATCTGAGCATATTCACACTCCTGTGTCATCAAACATGCCAAGTACCAACAGCAGTCTATCACTATGATTCTCATGCCCACATTTGCGTTCACCATCTCTCCATGTGAAAACCAGACATCTAGCAGTTCATATTTCCCTTTTCTTTTGCAACAGTAGAAAAATACTATGAGAATTTCTACAGTGTCACCAGATATCCTAGATCTTTTCCGGGGAAAAAGCAGGAAGATTTTAAATTCGACAGACCCTCTACCTGAAACTACACCCTGCTTTACTTTCTGTTGCCTGCTTGGAGGATTGTTATGATCCACAGAAGAGCATACACCTGGTTTACCACATTGACAGGTGGTTGCTGTCTCTTTTCTTTCTCTCCTGATAGCTAACAGGACAGGCCCCAAAGAGTTAGACTAATGTTCAGTAGATTGCTATGAATAAAGAGACTAAACAGTATCTATCTGAAACATTAATCTTGATATGCATATGTCACATTACACAACTGACAAAAGCAATTGCTGCTGTGAAAGCAGAATTCAGACCAATTCATGTAGTAAACATTAATTGTTCAAATCTTAGCTGATTGGTGCTTCTTTTTTAAAGAACGGCCATGCAGGTGAAGCCTTGTCTGTATAAACTGCAAACGCACTGAACCATGGGCTGACTGAATGAGCACAGAAAATCTGATTTAAACCAGGTGGGCACCTACATTCACATAACTAGTGATCACCTGTTCCACATTTTTTTCTGTAGAAATCTGTGATTTTATGAATTTTTCTTCCCTAATTCCATCATAGGCTGGGTCACTCCTTCCTTTAAGCCTTGTTTAAAGGTCAGCATTTTCTTAGTAGAAAGACATAACCTGCTTGGGAACTGACTCAAGTTACTCCTACCATCAAATAGGAAAAAAAAAAAAAAAAGAAACAAAGAAAGAAAGAAAATCTAGGACTATACTCACAACAATCTCTTCAGCAGGGAAGTTTTTTCTGTGTATTCAATTTAGGCTTTGTACTCTCCCTGTATACCTTGAGTTTGTTTCATTTTATATTTTCATTAATTTATTTATGTGCTATCAGAGATTAGAGTACTGTGGCCAATTGTTACTGATACAAGCATACAAACATATTTGTAACAAACTCTCAGAGGTACCTCGTGGATCTGGTCTACAGAAGTCACTGTCACAATCTGGCAAATTTGTGTAATCAATTAAATGAATTCATTTTTTTTTTTAAGTTCAAACTGAGATAATTTTTTTTATAAAGATACATGTGGCGTATTTTCTGGTGTTGAAGTTTTTTGTAAGTTTTTTGTTCTCAAAATCCAGCATTTCTACCTTCACAATGGAATTTTCAAAGTATCCTGGTTCTGGATAGTATAGAGTTAATATTCACCTGAGCTGGGTGGAGAAGGGAAGCTGGTAGCCCCTATGGCTGGGATAATTAACTAATTAGCTAACAGCTGGGGTTAATTTACCGAAATTAGCCAAAGGGCTATTCCATCCCATCTGACATCATGCTTAGTATATAAGTGAGAAGGGTGCTGAAGGGAGTCTACTGCTACTTGGAAGAAACTAGGTGTGGAGATTCGTTGTAAGGCATTACACTGTATTTGTGTTCCATCACTGTTTTGTTTTCTTTTGTCATTACTGTTAAGTTTACTTTTTGTTCAATCTCAACCCATGCGTTTTTTTTTTCCTGGTTTTCTTTTGTTTACCAATTCTCCCCCTACTCTCTCAGAGGTGGTGGGGAGTGAGAGAGAGACTACGTAGTCTGGTCCCGATCGGGGCTGAACTACAATGCAAAGTTAGGTCATAACAGCAAATATAAGTATTTCTGGGTTTTTTTTTGTCTAATATTTATAAAGCAGGAAAACCACCTAGGTTGTGTAAGTTACCAAAAGCTGTGTAAAAGAAGCACAGTAAAGCTATTGAAGATAAATTTTCCTTTATAATGAGGAAGAGGGAAATAAACTTGCTTCATTCTTGGGCCCCTTAAAATGTATTAGGGAAAATATGACCCTTCCCTTGAGGAACGTAATCACAGAGCTTAGAAATATTATGCTGATCTTCACGTCTTACTTCATCTTGAAGCTCAGTCATATACTGTACGTGTATTTAAACCACTGTCCTTCGGGTGAAGGAAACAGGATCTCTATAATTCTTGTCAGTAATAGAGATATAGTAGTTGTATCTCAGCCTATAAAAGGCTATTGAATGAGGACTTAAGATTTCTGAAAACTTCAGTGTGTGGGAAGATATGAAATACAGTAGTAACTACAATTAGCTACAGACAAACAAAAGGAAATTTTATCGGGTATGTATCATGGTATCTACAGTCAAAAAAAAAAAAAGGCTAATAAAAATCTAGATTATAAACCGGTGAAATAATACTTTAAATGAAATGCTAACAAATTATCTTTAGAAGTAAAATTTGTGAGTAAAAATATATTTCATGGAAAATTTAAATATATATTGCTTTCCATGTGGTTTTAAAGCAGACAAAAATTGGAATCACTCACAAAAATGGAAATTGCATTTTGATCCTCTTTTATTCATCATTACCTTTCAAAGCTCAGCGTTACATAACTTTCTGATATCCTGTCAACAGAATTCTACAACGTTTCTTGCTTCTTCTTCTTTACAGGAAGCAAAAAAATGTGTGATTATACCTTCACATTCCCTGACCAAGAAAATCATACTAAGTTGTAAAAGAACAGTTCATGTATTTGGTTCACACAGCTCCTTGCTCACTCCCCACTCTATGGGATGGAGGAGAGAATCAGAAAAGTAAAAGTGAGAAAACTCATAGGTTGAGATAAAGACAGTTTAATAGGCAAAGCAAAGGCCGTGTACACAAGCAAAGCAAAACAAAGAATTCTCTCACTGCTTCCCATCAGCAGGCAGATGTTCAGCCATCTCCAGGCTTTAGCGGTTGGACTTTATAATCTTGAATATCTTTTCCAACCTTAAAGATTCTACTAGTCTATGTGTAATGGTCACTTGGGAAGACAAATGCCAAAACTCTGAATGTCCTCCCCTCTTCTTTCTTCTTCCCCCAGCTTTATATGCTAAGCATGATGTCATATGGTATGGAATATCCCTTTGATCAGTTGAGGTCAGCTGTCCCAGCTGTGTCCCCTCCCAACTTCTTGTGCACCCCTAGCCTACTCGGTGGTAGGATGGTGTGAGAAGCAGAAAAGGCCTTGACACTGTGTAAACGCTGCTCAGCAATAACCTGCACATTCCTGCATTATCAACACTGTTTCCAGCACAAATCCAAAACATAGCCCCATACTAGCTACTGTGAAGAAAATTAACTCTTCCCCAGCCAAAACCAGCACAATGATATAGAATGAAGAAATGTACTGCACATGAGTTTTCTGTTCAGATCTAGTAAGTCAGTGCTTGGAAACAATGTCATAGCATCTAGTCATAGTTACCACCTTACCTGTGCAAGGTGAGTGGGTTTGGTTTGAGAATGATCCCAGTACAAACACATCTAAACTAAAAGACTGCAGCCCTAATGTCACTGACTTGCCATAGAGCTCCAGAGGCCAGACTGAGTATCTGCATTCTTTTTCATTTTATTGTCAGAGACGGTCGTTCCAAGCTTCATGCATACTGTAGAAAATATTGCTGTTTCTGATTCAAAGCGAACTAAATAACCTCAGTCTTCAATTATGTCAGACTACTATTTTCTGTAAATGATTTTTCATTTAGAAGGAGAAACTAAACCAGATGATACTTTATGTAATGCAACAGGTACTTTAAACTCCATAAATTTATAAAGTTTCATATATATAAATTTGATTAAGGACAGGAGAAATGTAGAATGGCTTACTAGTGTTGATTTTGCCATCTTTTGCCTCTCTTACTTTCACTACCTCTTTTTCCTTTCCTCTCTTGAATGTTCAGTCTTAACGGTATACGTACTATAGCTGGAGAGTCAAGAATATGATCACAGATAGCTAAGAAAAGGAAAAGAATCTGCATCTTCTCACTTCGGACCCCTTTAAAGCATTTCTTCCTCACAGGATATTGTGATAGTCATGATATGGTAATCAACTAAAAATCAAGTGCCATGTCCTTTTTATTTTTTCAGATATCTTCCTATTAATTAAAATTTTATTTTTCAGCTGTAAGATATTATTTTAGTCTTTGTAAGGATGTAAAATTTAAGAATTCAGAGAACAAAAATATCTAGTAGTTTTGTGGGATTACAAGATAAAACAGGGACCAGTATCAAATAACTCCTCCCTCGTATCCTCCATCACTGATTTGGCCAGTGTTATCTCACAGGCTAATGTATAAATCAAACATGGCATGACCTTCCTTGAAGTCACAGATTTATTTATACTGTTTGGAGAGACTTTTTTTCTCACTCATGGTTTGGTTTCATTCTGACACTTTTAACTGATGTGCCTAATATTACAAAGAAGGTCACACGGGAAAAGTATGTATGCTGATCCTGCTCAGTATACTAGACATGCAGAAAGTAGTCATTTAATGCACCATGCAGAAAACACAACTTCATATAATTTCCTCTAAATTTGCTTAATATCTTAACATCATGTTAAAGGATTTTTAAAAATTATTACCTTCAAAATCCCTCATGTAATGAAAAATTTTGTTAGAAAACCCAAAGTTTGATAGTTAGTAAATTAACCTCTATGTCAAGTTCCTTATTTTTTTAAATTTCGGTTGTCACACAAGTGAAGAACAAGTATAATATTGAGGTATGATCCCTGAAAATAATCCAGACTGCTGTCATGTACTTGCTAAAGTTTCCTACTTCTTCAATTTATTTGTAATGTACATATTCCAAAAGAGTCTGCTCAAAGCTTCACAATCTACTTGTCAACCCCTACCTCAGTGTGTCTTCAGTCCTCCAAGGTGTCAGCTGTTCTATCAATCTTGTTTAAAATCACTGATGATTCGGCAGTCATGTCCCTTTCTTGTCTGTTCTAAGTGGTTAGGAAACAATGAGAAGTCATCTGGGATTTGAGATGTTATTTTAGAAATGATTTAAAAAAAAAAATCAAGAAGAGTACAAATTGGATTAGCCTTCACAGTCTTCCCACAGTTTATTTCCACCATCTGAGATGCAGAGTGAATAAATACACAAGTTTCACATCCCTGTTTACACATGATGACTGAATTTGCAGAATTACATTTAAAACCTCCATCTTTTCCCATTCCATCTGTTCTCTTCCCATCCTCCTGCCCCTTTGTGACAGTGAGATTTTCTCCCTTGAGGCCAAGATTTTACTAAGCTAAAGTAGAAAAACTTAAAACAAAACATATGCTCAGAATCTGAAAGATTGAAAAAATATTGTGAAAATCAAGAGAAGAATGTATTAAAGTATGCACTAAACCAGACTGTTCTAACTTCAGTATGTTTCCTTGGCACTTCTCCTAAATCCTTCACATCTGAGATACACTAAACCTCCTTGCAATTTACTTTGATGTGGATTCACTAACCCTTCAGCAGTCATTATAAGCTTCAGCCTTGTACACATATTAAAACATCAATACTCTACTTTTACTGTTACACTTCTAAATACAGATCTGTTAGCTAAATTCCCTTCCCCCCAAAGTTGCCTGAAAAAAAAGTAACATCAGATTCATAACATAAGACTTTGGAAATCAGGATGAAGAATTTCCATGATTTTTTTTTCTCATTTTGATTCTAAATTATGAACAATCAGATTACTTTTGACTCTGTGTGTAATCCAATGTCACTTTGTTCTTTACTATGTTTTACCCTAAGAATAATTTGTTCAGATCTAAGCATAAAATTCTGCAAAATCTGTACTCATGTTCTGATTTTTGGTTTTGGTTTGCTCTTTTTTTTTTTTTTTTTGGTAACCAAGGCTGACAAGATTTTTTGTGAGGGTAGTTTTTTTCACATAAATATTTCCTGTTACACAACATCTCTTACAAATCAGTGTCTTATATGCCATATGTCATTCCCATATGAACAAAGACTGAAATTAAATAATTTAACATAGAGCTTCAAATGGAATAATTTAACATAGCTTCATTTACTTTCAAAATTTACAGTCAAATCATACACAGGATTCATCCCATAACGTCATGTTCAGTGGCAACCAATGTCACTGGGAAGCCTAGACCCTCCAGAGTGGAAGCCCTGAGGGTGCCAGCATTGTTTAGGAGCAGCACAGAGTGAAGAGGGCCTGAACCCCAAACCGAGTAAGACTGAAAGTTCCTGGCAGTTCATCAAATGTAAGGAACATCTCATCTGAAATTCCATCAAGGTTTTATTAAACTTTAGTAAAAAAAGATTTTTAAAATAAAACCTTTAGACTTTGGCAAGCAACATTTTAAAATGACAACTCATTTCAAGAGAAAATTCTGAACCAATTTTAGGCATGAACAGTGAACCCTATTCTGTATTGCCCTTGAGGCTAGTGTCTTCCTAACACTATAAGGGTCCAAACATAAAATACCTTACCTGGTGTAACAAGTTCATACATAGAGTGTTTTTAAATGACCATTGTGTTCAATAAGATCATGAGACTTCTGCTGTAGATAAAGAGATTAAGTAAAGGTGTACACTGGCTAACCTTCCCAAGGTTGAAATCATCTGTCACTAGGAAGACTGCTGGAGACAAGGGTATTTTAAGACCTCTAAAACAAGATTCCTTCTTAGGAGATTTGTAATAATATTGAGAATCTCAAAATAACATGAATCAGATATGTCTGTGTGACAGGGTTAGTAAGAATGACTTAGAAGATAATAACAAATTAGGGGCTTACAGAACTTTCAAATATTGAATTAACATTCTAATAAATGTAGTGGTATATACATGTTATATCATTCAAGTATTTGTTCTCTTACCTAGCTTTTAAAAGATAGCACATGAAAGTTTTTTCAATATTCAGATGCTACCCCTACTCATTTCCTTTACTTTGTAATAAGGGTCAAAGACGATAAAAAGATGAAAAGAAGAATCCTATGCACCTTCCTGTGAGAAGTCTTCTCTAACAGGACTGTTTTAATGAATGAAAGTTAATCTATTTGACATCTTATTAGATATTGTAACTTAAATCAATACTAAAGCAAAGACTGCATGTATTTTTATTTCAAATTAATGTTGAAACAAGCCAGTTTAACATCTTTGTTTATCAAGCCTGTTTAATATTGTCAGCGACATGGACAGTGTGATAGAGTGCATCCTCAGCAAGTTCACTGACCACACCACGACACCAAGCTCTGTGGTGTGGTCGACACGTTGGAGGGAAGGGATGCCATCCAGAGGGACCTTGACAGGCTGGAGAGGTGAGCCCATGCAAACCCCATGAAGTTCAACAAGGCCAAATGCAAGGTCCTGCACATGGGTCATGGCAAGCCCAAGCACAAATACAGGCTGAGTGGAGAATGGATTGAGAGCAGCCCTGAGGAGAAGGATTTGGGAGTGGTGGTGGATGAGAAGCTCAACATGATCTGGCAATGTCCGCTTGCAGCCCAGAAAGCCTACTACAGAGGAGGTCAAGGAAGATGATCAGAGGACTGAGTGTCTGTCTTATGAAGACAGGCTGAGAAAGTTGCGGCTGTTCAGTCTGGAGAAGAGAAGGCTCCAGGGACATCTTATTGTGGCCCTTCCATACTTAAGAGGGCTTGTAAGAAAGACGGGGAGAAATTCTTCAGCAGGGTCTGTTGTGACAGGACAAAGGGTAATGGTTTTAAAATAGATGGAGGTAGATTTGGATTAGATATAAGGAAGAAAGTTTTTACAATGAGGGTAGTGAAACACTGAAACAGGTTGCCCAGAGAGGTAGTAAATGCCCCATCCCTGGAAACATTCAAGGCCAGGCTGGACGAGGCTCTAGGCAACCTGATCTAGTTGAAGATGTCCCTGTTCCTTGCAGAGGGGTTGTGTCAAATGACCTTTAAAGGTCCCTTCCCACTCTAACTCTTCTATGATTTATTATTCAATATTGAATACATGCTATATGTGGGAGTCAAAAAACTACCCATAATTTCTTTGCCTTCACTCTCGTAACATCAGCAACTTGCTGGGGCAGTGCCCTACCATGTTCCTTGTCTCTTTTTTTCAGAGATTTCTTCTAAAGTAACTCATTACAGGTGACAAAAGGGGGAGAGGTAAATTCATTATTTTTGTCATTCTAATAAGTCAGAACATGCCAGAGTACCCAACAGCACACTGTTCCCGTATTCCCCAGCTTTAGGTGGAATAGTGTCATGGTGTGAATCCTACTTGAAAACATGGCTCAGGTAAAATGAGGCCTGTACTGTATCTGCCCTACTCTGTTGGATTAGCTGATGCTGATTCTGGTACGCACTGCAAAAAGCAAGGAAGCACAGATAAGTGTTATAGGGGAGGACTACCTGAGCGGAGTACCTCTGGCCTGCTCTAATTGTTCAGATATGCATGAGAAAAGATTAAAAAAAAAAGCATACATGAACCAGTAACACACACTTTACATCCTTGTAACATACTTTGGATGGGAAACCAAAGGGTCATAATACCTCAGGTAATAACCATTTAATTAGCTTAGATAAGGACAATATCAAGGATATTAGCATGGGGCTTTGTGACCTGACAAGGTCACTGGTGGCTTTTGCCGACAGCCTAAATTAGAAAGCAATGAATGATGATGAACAACAGCCCCTCCCCAGGCTATGAACATCCATGGCTGTCCAGCTGCCATCCAACTCTGTGCAGAAGGTTGAGCCTGAAGTGGAGTCCCTATGCAGGGAAAGCAAATACTAGCCAGGACTTGGGTGCATTGACTGGTTGAGTACCTCATTTCCAAAGTTTGTGATGCCAGTGACAATGGAACCTTGGTCTTTGTCATCATGTCTTTAAAGTGAATTATCACATGTCTGTGACAGAATACAGATCACTATCTACTTTCTGCATCAATCCTGCTTAGAAAAATACCTCTACATTTTATGTCATGGAGCAGTATTGTTGTGTTCTTGCAGCTTCCCCACCCTAAAATCCCTTGTGAAAAACTAGGAAAAGCTTCTTTCCCCAACAGAACATTGAGAAGAGTCTAAGTGAGACATCTGCACTTTTCAATTTCAGCTATAACCAATACTTCTGTGAAGCAATTTGATGTTTCAAGGGCTGTTCAGAAAGTTGATAAACCCACATTAAAAGAAGTAAGCACAGTGTGGCTGAACTCCTTATCCTGAGCTTCAAATTAGGAACATCTCAGTTCAGGAGTCAGAACATGCAGTCCTGCTCTAGATATGAGTAGCTAAGAGAAAGAAGACTTTCCTCACACTCACTCATCTTGTTTCACAGTAGCTTACTGGTTTTAAGAACTGACAAGGACATTGGCTCCACCTGGACAGATTTGCTCTTCCCAAGACAGTATCTTAAGCACTACGCTAAATTGGACACTTTTAGCCACTGACCAGTCACAACAACAAGATTCACAGGTCCAGATGGAAAATAAACAATGCCAAAATCATCTGTGTTAAGGAGCTTGCCTTGGATGAAAAATTCCTGACAGTGTGTGATCTTTGTTTTAGTAATGTTAACAGAACATGCAGAAAAAAGGGTCATAACATAAGTAACACTTTAACATCACTGAGATTAAGGATACTTTTTTCCCCCACTTCCCTTACCAAATGATTATTCCCAGAGTAGAGAACGGAATCATTTATTCATATTAGGTGTCCAAAGAGATCACATAGTGATTTCGATACTTTGAATTTTTTTTTGTCAAAGATTTAAGGACTCGGTGCTTTCTGTTCTCAATGAGCGAAATCTATGATTTCTGTATTGTAACTCAACTGTGAGTTAGTTAGTTTTGAATATTTCTTGGATCATTTAAATGATTAATCTCTAAAGAAATGTTGTTCTTCCAGGAAGATTTATGGAAGAGATTAGTTGTTGCTTTTATCTCTCTTTCTGCAAAAAATATGCAAGAATGATGTAAAGTATCAAAAGAAAATCTGTTTGAGGTTATATCAAGAGATATTCCTGTACCTGATAAACTCATGTATCCAGATTACATTAGAATCATAGAATCATAGAATCATAGAATCATAGAATCATAGAATCGTAGAATCGTAGAATCATAGAATGGTTTGGGTTGGAAGGGACCTTAAAGATCATCTAGTTCCAACCTCTCCCATCATGGCGGGAAGGGACACCTTGCACTAGACCAGGTTGCTCAAAGCCCCGTGCAATCCAACCTTGAATACTTCCAGAGCTGGGGCATTCAGAACTTCTCTGGGCAGCCCGTTACAGTGTTACACCACCCTCACAGTAAAACATTTTTTCCTTACATCTAATCTAAATCTACCCTCTTCTAGTTTAAAGCCTTTACACTTTGCCTGTGGCAATGTATTTGGAAAAAAAAAACCAGACATGTGGACTATCAAAATTCACTCTTGCTTTAGCAGCTTGACATCACTAAAGGCTTTGCCTGCTCAGCAGGGCCACCGGGTTATAGGGAGGACACCGAGAATAAAGAAAACAGGATCTCTGGCAGATGAGCAAGCAGAAAAACAGGGACTTAGGTTGAGAACTGATAATCGCAAAAATGTCAACAACTCCAAATACAGGACTGAGTGCTTATATGCTTTTAACCAATCAGTAGCTGTACAAGGATGTGTGCACAGCATGTGAACAATATATGTAACCAAAAGAATTAAGGCATGATGCATATATGGATATGAAAATTGTGTATAGGTTTAGAGTAAACTTAAATAAAGGGTCTTCAACTGGGATCATATTGATATGTCATTGAGTCCATTAGTTCGCTCCTGCACTTGTCCTGTCACTGCATGCCCTCATCAAAAGTCCCTCTCCCGCTTTCTTATAAGCCTCCTTTAGGTACTGGAAGGCTCCTATAACGTCTATAGGAGACGTGCTCCCGCCCTCTCATCATCTTTGTGGCCCTCCTCTGGAGTTGTTCCAACAGGTCCATGTCCCTCTTTGGTTGGAGGCTCCAGAGCTGGACATGGTACTCCAGGTGGGGTCTCACAAGAGCTGAGTAGAGGGGGAGAATCACCTCTCTTGACCTGCTGGCCATGCTTCTTTTGATGTAGCCCAGGATGTGGCTGGCTTTCTGGGCTGCAAGGGCACATTGCCAGATCATGTTGAGCTTCTCATCCACCACCACTCCCAAATCCTTCTCCTCAGGGTTGCTCTCAATCCATGCTCCACTCAGCCTGTATTTGGGCTTGGGATTGCCTTGACCCATGTGCAGGACCTTGCATTTGGCCTTGTTGAACTTCATGGGGTTTGCATGGGCTCACCTCTCCAGCCTGTCAAGGTTCCTCTGGATGGCATCCCTTCCCTCCAGTGTGGACCGCACAACACACTTTGTTGTCATTGGCAAACTTGTTGTATAAGCATTAAACCTGGAATTGCTTTCCTAGTGATTTGCTTAAACATCACACTTCTTCCTGGGATCTGACATCAGGAGGTCAGCAGTGAGAAAGATGTCAGAGAATTAACTCCTTTTTTGGAATTCTGAATGACTAGCTACAGAAAGCTACTCTAAGCTGTATGCTAATATCACTAAGCCAGGGTGACATTTTATCAATCAAATCTAAAAACATACTTTAGTCACAGCTCTGCTAAGTAAAGTACAAATTATTTGTAAATAGTATTTGCATAAACTGTATTTGAAAAAGGATCAGTAAGTGTCTGTACTAATTTGTTATTGGAATTAAATTATTTTTTTTTCTTGAAAAGGGACACCTAGGTCTAGCTTCATTATCCACAACATAAATGTAACATAATCCTGACAGTTCATTAACATACATAAACACTTTGCTGATAACGATCATAAATATACATAAATACAGAAAGCATGAGATTTAAAAAAAAAAAAAGGTATTAAGCTAACTTACTTTGTACTAAGGCTCTAACTAACCAACTGCAGAACAAGCATAATAATGCCTTCAAACTGTTTTCTTCCTTTCATTTTTCTCTTCCCATGTGTGTTGCTGAGATAGACTTTAAATTATTTGCTCTGATTTGAATAAGATAACAGAGAGTGACTCCCATCCCTAACAGGGAAGTTTGTAGCACATAATCTGTGATATATGATCAGAGTTTTAGAGATGAGGTCATTGCCCCAGGGACAAATAGCAGATATATATCAAGTTTTTATTTCCTTGGTTTGGAATAGAAAATTAACATTTTCTAATTACATAAAATTCATATTAATAAATATAAATTTATACATAAATTAAAGCAATACACTTGGTAAATACCATGCAACAAAATAAATGTTTTCAAATAATATAAGTGATAGGAATAACTAATAAAATATTCACATTATCTTTGCAAATAATGGGAGAAATTCAGAAATTATTTCTATTATTTAAGATATTTGGAGCCCTCTAAAGGGAAGGTCTCACTGGGACATTTAACCTCCTGCTCTCAGTAGAAAATTACACTGGCTTGTTAGCTATTTTTTTGAAAGCAACAGTATTATGAAAGAAATACGAAAATTTCATTTATGTTAGGTAGTAATACCAAGGGTAACAAATAAACTACTTAATTAGAGTTTAAAAATGACATTACTAATAATGATAATGGCATGTGAATTGTGCTAAATCTCTTCACCATATGATAAGAACGCACAATGGGCAACAATTTAGTTGAAATACAGATCATAGAATCATAGAATCATAGAATCACATGGTTGGATGGGACCTATAAGATCATCTAGTCCAACCGTCTTCCCACTACCATTGCTGCCACAGCTACTAAACCATATCCTGTAGCTTCTCATCAAGCCACCTCTTGAACACTGCCAGGGACGGAGACTCCACCACCTCCCTGGGCAGGCCATTCCAGTGCCTTACCACTCTTTGAGAGAAAAAGTTTTTCCTCAAGTCCAATCTAAACCTCCTCTGGTACAACTTGTGGCCATTTCCTCGGGTCCTGCTTGTTGCCTGGAAGAAGAGGCCAAACCCCTGCTCATCACAACCTGCCTTCAGGAAGCTATAGAGTGCAATGAGGTCTCCCCTGAGCCTCCTCTTCTTCAGACTAAACAATCCCAACTCTCTCAGCCGCTCCTCATAAGACTTGTGCTCCAGACCCCTCACCAGCTTTGTTGCCCTTCTCTGGACACGTTCCAGGGCTTCAATGTCTTTCTTGTAGTGAGGGGCCCAAAACTGAACACAATACTCAAGGTGCGGCCTCACCAGTGCCGAATACAGGGGGATGATTACCTCCCTGCTCCTGCTGGCCACACTATTTCTAATGCAGGCCAGGATGCCGTTGGCCCTCTTGGCCACCTGGGCACACTGTCGGCTCATGTTCAGCTGAGCATCAACCAACACCCCCAGGTCCCTTTCCTCTTCACAGTCCTCCAGCCACTCAGCTCTGAGCCTATAGCGCTGCATGGGGTTATTGTGGCCAAACTGCAGGACCCGACACTTGGCCTTGTTGAACCTCATGCCATTCAGCTCAGCCCAGTGATCCAGCCTATCCAGATCCCTCTGAAGGGCCTCCCTACCCTCAGGCAGATCAACACCGCCACCCAACTTGGTGTCATCTGCAAACTTACTGAGGGTACACTCAATCCCCTCGTCTAGGTCATCAATAAAGATATTGAACAAGATGGGCCCAAGTACCAACCCCTGGAGGACACCACTTGTAACAGGCTGCCAGCTGGACTTGACTCCATTAACCACCACCCGCTGGGCACGGCCCCCTAGCCAATTCTTTATCCAAAGAAGGGTATACCTACCCAGTCCACAGGCAGCCAGTTTCCCTAGGAGAATACTGTGAGAGACCGTGTCAAAGGCCTTGCTGAAGTCCAGGTAGACCACATCAACAGCCTTTCCTTCATCCACCAGTCTGGTCACCCAGTCGTAAAAGGAAATGAGGTTGGTCAAGCACGACCTGCCTTTCGTGAACCCGTGCTGGCTGGGCCTGATCCCCTGGATGCCACGCATATGCCGAGTGATCTCACCCAAGATGATTTGCTCCATAACTTTCCCAGGTACTGAGGTCAGGCTGACAGGCCTGTAGTTCCCCGGATCCTCCTTACAGGCCTTCTTGTAGATGGGAGTCACATTGGCAAGCCTCCAGTCCTCTGGGACCTCCCCAGATGACCAGGACCGCTGGTAGATGGCCGAGAGCGGCTCGGCAATCACCCCCACCAATTCCCTTAGCACCCTAGGATGGAGCCCGTCCGGTCCCATGGACTTGTGGCAGTCCAGATGGAGAAGGAGCTCTCTAACTGTCTCCACCTGTACCACAGGGGGTGTACTCGGCCTGGCATCCCAGACTTCCAGATTAGGGCATAAAGTGCCCTGAGGATAACTGATCTGCCTATTAAAGGCAGAAGTAAAGAAGGCGTTGAGGACCTCAGCCTTATCCTCAGTGATCACATTCCCCGCTGCATCAAGTAAAGGGTGTAAATGCTCCTTATTTCTTCTCTTACCACTGATATATTTGTAAAAGTCTCTATACAAACTCTAGTACAATCTAAAAGTTTGTAAATGTGATGCAAAATATTATGAACATGCATAAATGCATTACATCTCATGAAAGACAGAATATGTTTGCTGTGAGGTAGTGGTGATTTAGAAGAATACAAACCAGCTTTTTGTCTGCATTGATTTTATTAATCAATTAGCACAATCATTTGCAGAGTGATTGTGAAACATTTCCTGCATAATTTAACAAATCTGTTACCGAGTTTTCAGAAAACTACATGACTATAGCACAATACAATGCAAGCTCTTTGTCACAACATTTTTTTACTAGTTGCAAAAAAAATTCAATTTCACTACGTGCAGAGGATTCTTATTGTGAGTGAGCTCTGTAATCCTTTGTGGTACATTTTTATTGCAGATTGCCTACAAGATCTCTTTGAAGAGCTCCAAGAGCTACTCAACCTGTAGTTATTGACAGCACTGCACTGAATGTCTATGAACAGCAAGACATTCTGTTTCTAACTGGTTAAAACTACACCAGATAATACCTGTATCAGCCAGAGATGGTCTAATCTTTTTTTTATTGTACTTCTTGACTACTTGAAAGTCTAAATTAAACCTCAAGTTTTCCCTATTCATTCTTTTTTATTATTTTTTATTATTATTTTGGAGACATTTATTTAAATGGTTAAATTATTTATTTCTTTCTTCTTTCAGGTCTGTGAATAAAGGGAGAAAAATCCATAACTTCTCCTGCATGTTGTCTCTTGTCATTACCTGAGCAGAAAATTATTGTTTCTGTAGTCTTGTAGGCTTCTGTGTTAACTGCTGATCCCTTGCAGCATCTGTCTCACACCTCATCTTTAATTTGCCACTTTAATGTTAACTTAAAAGCTGATTTGGCTGATTTTAAGTTCCTACTAAGAATAACAAATTCAGAAGCATTCAGTCCTTATTCTTCCCTTGATCTTATTAATATTATTTTGTGTAGTCTTTTCTACAGCACTTTCAAATCACTTCAGGTGATAACCATACCCTGTGGACCTGTCCTCTGTATATAAGCATAAAAAAAATCTTTGTAAAACATGTTACCAATATTTTTGTGTTCTTCTGGTTAAGCAAATACTCCAGTGAAGTTAAATTTCAAGTTAAGTAAATTTTCACTTAGTTGGCTTATCATTTCACATTAAAGTCATGCACATGACCAAGATGTTTATGAACTAGTCAATAATATCCATCTGGAATGTTAAAATTCAAGTGCATAAAGGGAACTCAAAAATGTTTTTATTAAAATTGAAGTCTCTGAAAAGCACTTCCTGACAGGTACAGACAGAAGGGAAAGACTTTACTGTTTCACTGAAGGCTGGTTAACTTTGATTTTTTTTTTTTTTTTTTTTTGCAATTCTGGGGCAGCTCTTAATTTATAATCTATTGAGAGTACTGAATATATATGAAAAAAAAATCTGATCTTCTGTAGGAGTTCTCCATGCTGCACTAAAGCAATTGTTTAGAGGAATTGAGATAGCTTATGAATAGAATGATAAAGGAGATTATAATGAATGATAGCAACACAGCAATCAGCTAGCACTTTGTTTTGTGGAATTATTTGCTAAATTAACTGACAACACAGCACTGGTAAGGACTACCTAGAATCAGTGTTAAATCTCTGCTGCATTGCTTTGGTTTCATGGTACAGTAACTTCACTGACATTTGAGAAATTGTATCAGTGTAAAACTAGAGTAACAGAGCAATGTGTCAAGTTCTAACTGGTATTCCAGTATATTTTTTTTTTCTAAATTAAAAACCAAAGGAACTATCTCTTCTTAGGGGAAAAAAAAAAAAAAAAAGATTTGTTGCTAATGTGTTTCATCTCAGTCAGCTGAAGTGATGCAATAAGCTTCTCATAGAGGAGATAAGAAATCTATCAGGAGATACGTGATCCATTAGTATGTACAAACAAATATAAATACATACACACTTATATTTTTAAGTTCCTTTCTCCTCTTATGTTGTCCCAAACTGTTGCTTTGTGACTATGTAAAAAG
The DNA here is from genome assembly GCF_036417535.1 of Chlamydotis macqueenii. Classification (NCBI taxonomy): domain Eukaryota; kingdom Metazoa; phylum Chordata; class Aves; order Otidiformes; family Otididae; genus Chlamydotis; species Chlamydotis macqueenii. The sequence goes on from NC_141593.1 coordinate 45,318,250, forward strand.
AAGAATGATCTACACAGAAAGCAGATAAAATTTATAGACTCGTGCTGTCTAATTCATTAATACTTTGTCAGCAGATCCAGGACACGGCAAAGGGTTCCTTTGCTATAGTGTCTGGGAGGCAAAGAAGGAAGACAAGAAAGTACACTTACTTCAAGCAAAAGATGCTACAGAGGCAGCAACCCAGAAGGTCAGAATAAGCTCATACTGTTTCCTTTCAATAGAGTTTACCCATAAGGACATTAACTTGATTAGTGGACAAACCATTACCTAACATGATGCTAAGAAAACAACCAGGAAAAAATGTGGGAATTATTTTTTATTCACCAATCTGATTTTAGTCATGTTTTGTATCAAGGATATGTTACCTTTAGTCAGTGACGAGACTAATTTTGTTTCAAATTGGTGCATCTCAGAGAAAATCTAATCTCACTTTTGATTGGATGATCAAATGGAAAATTACTATGAAACACATGATGTCATCCTTTCATTTATTTGAATTCCAGATGAAGAGAGCCTGCACAGAATAATTAACAATATAACGTTCACTAGCTACTCTCCCGGAACTTAAAATTGCCGTTAATTCATTAACTGCACTTGCACTACTTAAGTCAGTAGTCCCATAGCTCAGTTTCTAGTTTTTGCCAGATTCTGGACAAATAATTTAAGATTTACACTACCTATGTTCCTATGCTCTAACTAATTGTCCTAAGCTATTTTTTTTTCTTTTTTAGAAATATAACATGGTTTCTTTAAAATATCAGACATGCAGGAGGCTGGAGGTGAAAGAGCTAGGCAATTTAGAATTCAGGTTTTCCTGTTATCGTAATAGCTTCTCTTCGAGTGTTTTGTCACCATTATAAGTTATTAATGTTTTATAACCTTTCAAATAAGCTTTTAGTCTCTTGAAAGTAAGAAAGGAATATGTCTTCTCACTTTGCAAACACAATATTACTTGATTAGTCTTAGCTTTCTTTTGAACAAAAGATATCTCATCAAACAAAGAATCAGCTATTATTGTACAAGCTACTTAATTTTACTTAGTTTAGTCAATAGAGTTGAAGTGCTAATTGTTGAAGAAACTCATTTTTATTACACTTATGACATGTTTAAGAAGAACTTCCCTAGCGACAGTTAACTCCGAAGTGCAAGCATGCACACCAAAGGCCTGTTTTGGCTTTGTGTGTTTGTTGAGATCTTGCTTAGCTTAATGTTCAATTTTCAAAATAGTTCTCTGTGAACAGTTACACATTTTCAGTATTTTATTACCCCGATAGCCTAAAATCATGCAATAACACACTGAGGTCTCTTCTTCACTACCTTTCCCGACCCCCTTCTTCCCTCCTTTGCATCCTTTGTATTGCTCACAATATGGCCTTTCTGCTGTTCCTTTTAGATATTAAGGGCTCAGAATAAGTTTGAATTTAACTTCAGATAGATCTAACTGCAAGATCTATGTTCATATACAAACATGCAAGTATTGACAGACAAATATGGAGTATAAGGTGTAAAACTCATATACTAGAAGAAAAAAACCTACCTTTTTTAGTTATTACTACACCATGTTCTGAACCTCCTTGCTTGAAGAATTTGGAGAAAAGTGGAAAATTATACTAGATATTGTGTAATCATTATTGCATCAAATGATGTGACAACTGTTTTTTTTTTTTTTAGTCTTGCTACTGTGTTTTTAAAAGGCACAAAAGCATGTATGAATTTAGGCTTATATAACACCACTTTCTGTTATTAGAATTAAATACACTGATGAATGAAGATACTTCAAGACATTGCTATCTATTCGCAAAAAGTTTAATTCAGATCTTTAGAAGCCTATCCAGCTTCTTCAGGCCCAATGGTCTTTTGTGCCTCTCATATGTTGTCTTTCAATAACTGTAATGTATGTGTCTTTTAACCTGATGACTTTGCAGTACTAAGCTATATATAACACATATTAAAAACTACATTTTTTTTTAAAAGTCTACAAATAATATAGGTCATCCCTTGACACAAACTGGGCCAAGTCATACAAACAGGAAATAAAATAGCAGGCATTTGTAATGGGACATAATGGAAGCCAAAAGCAAGCTAGTACTTGATCAAATCAGTTTGACCACAAATAACAAATGAGATGTGTCTATTTGTATTAAGATAGAATAACTTTTTATTCATGACAGTGGAACAAAAAACGAACTCTAGTCCTGGCACTTAATTTACTTTAGTGTAAATATTCCGGCCTGGCAGATACCCTAAGAATGTCATCAAAAAGTCACCAAGTATTACTAATGTTAGGCAATCTTTTGCCTAAGTTGCTGAGGCAACAGCTCTGGTGCCAGCACAATCCATAGTGGAGTGTCCTGGTACAGTCCACACAGGAGGTTCCTGAACCAGGAAATGTGAAGGGGAGCCAAGAGAGTTGCCAGGAGCCTGCAGCTGCCCCAACAGTGTTGATGAGACCTCAGTGGGACTAGGGGCAACAGCAGCCAAGCCCCCACATCACATATAAAAGAAGCCCTTAGGGGGCACCAAGGACCAGAAGCACCATGAACAGGGTTGGAAAACAGGTTGTGGTGCATCAGCAAGGGTGTGGTGTGGCAGTTTGTGTGGGAGGGCCAGCAGGAAGGGCACCTCTTCAAAGGAGAGGCATTCCACAGATGAGAGACCCGTAGCTTACATAAGCAAGCAATTGGGCACTCTTCTGTGGCCATCTGCACTGGCCAAGGGAATTCATCCTACCTGACCCTCAAAGCAGAATGGTGGGTACTCATCTTGAGAGCAAAGGCTGCAGCACTGGCTGGGGAGTCTGCACCATCCACCCCAGCAGTGGCCAATGCCTCCACACAGACAGAGCTGTGGAAGGGAGAGGCTGCAATGGAGACCTCTGACTGCAGGAAGCACCTAGACCTTTCTCCTGAGGCAAGGCGAAGTGACAGCCCTGCCTGAAGAAGATATGCCCAGGTGGAGGAGCTCCTGCAGCAGCTGGCTGAGTTGCAGGAAGCAATGAGAAAGCTGCGTAGCATCAGGGAGGCTGAGAAAGAGCTGGATAGCTGGTTTCAAGTGCAGTCTTGCACTCCATTCCCATTGCAAAACACCAAAAACTCCTCCACTGTCAGACAAAAGAGGAAGAGGAGCCAATGATACAGAGGAATGGAAGCTTGTAAAGGCAAGGGCCAGCAGGAGTAAGAGACTTCCCCCAAAACCTGAGGTGCCCTTGCAGAGCTGCTTCACCGTTCTACAGACCAAAGAGGAAGGACCTGTTTTTCACATCAGGAGAGATGCTGGACTTAAGCAAGGCAGCCCAGCCTGATGCCTATATAACGACCAGTGCAACTAAGAAAAGGTGAAATGTGGAAGTATTGGGTGACTCTCTTCTGAGAGGTACCGAGGCACCATTTGCTGACTTGACACACTCTCTAGAGAGATGTGCTGCTTACTAGGAGCTTGTATCAGGTATGTCACTGGGAGACTACTGAACCTCATACAGCCCACTATTATCTGCTGCTGCTGTTTCATGTGGGCACCAGTGACACAGCCAGAAGCAGCCTGAAGAGCATCAAGAAGGATTACCTCTGTAAGGGAGGTAATCCTGGGAGCAGCAGTAAAGGTCTCTAGGGTGCAGGTATTTTTTTCATCAATCCTCCTGGTCAAAGCGAAGGGGCTTGAAAGGGCCAGTCAAATCCAGCAAATCGACTAATGGCTACAAGACTGGTGCCACAGACAGGGGCTTGGCCATTTAGACCATGGGACTTCCTTTGAGAAGCCTGATTTACTGGGGGCTGATGGTGTCCACCAAACAGAGAAGGGAAAGACCATTTTCAGCCATAAGCTACTAAAGCTGGTGAACGGGGCTTTAAACTTATGTTGCCAGGGGAGGGGAATTGCAATCTGTCTCACTACTATCACTGCGGTGCCAATGGCAGCAACATGCGCCCAGAACCTGGAGAAGGACCGCAGGTAAGCAGGAGATCACCTAAAGTACCACAAAAAGGAATTCCAGCCACTCAAGCCAGCAAGTTGGCTTCATCAGAGGCCCAGCTTAAATTCCTCTGTGCAAACACATGTAGCATAGGAAATAAACAATAGGAGTTAGAGACATGCTCATGTCTGCAGGGCTATGATCTTATTTGCATTAGAGACCTGGTGGGATGTATCCTATGACTGGAGTGTTAGAATCACAGGATACAGACTCGTTAGGCTGGATAGGCAGGAGAGACAAAGAGGGGTTCTCACCCATTATGACAATCACCAGTTGGAGTGCATGGAGCTCCGCCTGGGGATGGATGAGGAGCTAAGCAGAGCTTATGGGTCAGGCTTAAAGGGCCAGGTGACATTACAGTGAGGGTCTGCTACAGGCCACCTGACCGGGAGGACAAAGTGGATGAGGGCCTCTATAGACAGATAGGAGCAGCCTCATGGGCAGAAGCCCTGGTCCACATGGGGTGCTTCAACCATCTCAATATTTGTTAGAAGGACAACCCAGCAAAGCATAAGCAATCCAGGAGGTTTCTGGAATGCATGGATGACACTTCCTTTTGCAAGTGCCAGAGGAGCCAATGAGGAGAGATGCTATGCTGGATTGTGTTCTTACCAAGAGGGATAAACTGTTATGGAATGTGGAGCTCATTCTGTGCTGTAGTGACCATGAAATGGTGGAATTCAAGATCCTTTGGGCAGTGAAGAGGGTGTGCAGCAAACTCACTAGCCTGGACTTAAGGAGAGCAGATATTGGCCTCTTCAAAGATCTGCTTAGTGAAGTACCATGGGATAAAGCCCTGGAGGGAAGAGGGGCCCAAGAAAGCTGGTTCATATTCAAGGATTATCTCCTCCAAGCTCATCCCAATGAAGAGCAAGTAAGGCAAAAATACCAGGAGGCCTGCATGGCTGAACAAGGAGCTCCTGGACCAACTGAAAAACAAAAAGGAAGCCTACAGAGAGTGGAATCATAGAATCATAGAATGGTTAGGGTTGGAAGGGACCTTCAAAGGTCATCTAGTCCAACCCCCCTGCAAGGAGCAGGGACATCCCCAACTAGATCAGGTTGCCCAGAGCCTCATCCAGCCTGGTCTTGAACATTTTCAGGGATGGGGCTTCCGCCACCTCTCTGGGCAACCTGTTCCAGTATTCTATAACTCGCATTGCAAAATTTTTTTTCCTAATATCTAATATAAATCTAGCCCCCTCTATTTTAAAACCATTACTCCTTGTCCTATCACAACAGGCCCTACTGAACAGCCTCTCCCCATCTTTCTTGTAGGCCCCCTTGAGGTACTGGACGACCGCTATCAGGTCTCCCCTGAGCCTTCTCTTCTCCAGGCTGAACAGCCCCAACTCTCTCAGCCTGTCCTCATAGGAGAGGTGCTCCAGCCCTCTCATCATCTTTGCAGCCCTCCTCTGGAACTTCTCCCACAGGTCCATGTTCTTCTTATGTTGGGGGCTCCAGAACTGGACACAGTACTCCAGGTGGGGTCTCACCAGGGCAGAGTAGAGGGGGAGAATCACCTCCCTCGACCTGCTGGCCACCCTTCTCTTGATGCAGCCCAGGATGCGGTTGGCCTTCTGGGCCGCAAGGGCGCTAGGGCGCATGGAAGTAAGAACAGGTAGCCCAGAACAAATACAGAGAGATTGTCTGAGCAACCAGGGATCAGGTTAGGAAGGCTGAAGCCCTGATGGAATTAAATTATTAAATCTGGCCAGGGATGTCAAGGGCAACAAAAAAAAAAAGCTTTGTTATGTACATTGGTGATAAACGAAAGACTAGGAAAATGTGGGTCCCCTCTGGAAGGAATCTGGAGACATAGTTACGTGGGACATGGAGAAGGCTGAGGTACTAAACAACTTTTTTTGCCTTAGTCATCGTGCGCAAGGGCTCTAGCCACATCACCCAAGTCACAGAAGGCAAAGGCAGAGACTAGAAAATGAATAACTGCCCACTGTAGGATAAAATTCAGTTAAGGTACTAGAACGCTGCTGAAAGGTCTCCTCGTAGCTTTCTCATCTCCATGCTGGACATCTCCAACTCTTCCAGCCTTCCTTCACAGGAGAGGTGTTCTACCCCTCTCATCATCTTCATGGCCCTCTCTGGACTTACTCGACCAGGTTCATGTCCTTCTTATGTTGGGGGCTCCAGAGCTGGATGCAGTACTCCAGATGGGGTCTCACGAGAGCAGAGAAGAGGGACAGAGTCACCTCCCTCGACCTGCTGGCCACACTCCTCTTGATGCAGCCCAGGATATGGTTGGCTTTCTGGGCCGCAAATGCACATTGCCAGCTCATGCTGAGCTTCTCATCCACCAGTACGCCCAAGTCCTTCTCCTCAAGGCTGCTCTCAATCCAATCTCCGCCCAGCCTGTATTTGTTCTTGGGATTGCCAGGCACAGAGGTGAGACTGATTGGCCTGTAGTTCCCTGGATCTTCCTTATTTCCTTTTTAAAAATTGAGGTTATATTTCCCCTTTTCCCACCAGTGGGAACCTCACCAGACTGTCAGAACTTCTCAGGTATGATGGATAGTGGTTTGGCAACTTCATCCGCAAGTTCCCTCAGGACCTGCAGATGCATCTCATCAGATTCCATGACCTTGATGGGCTTGAGAGGTGGGCCCATGCAAATATCATGAAGTTCAACAAGGTCAAGTGTGAAATCCTGAACATGGGTCAGGGTAACCTGATCTAGTTGAAGATGTCCCTGCTCACTGCAGAGATGTTGGTCTAGATTACCTTTAAAGGTCTCTTCCAACCCAAAGTATTCTATGATCTTTTAGTTTATTCTTTATATCAATCAATTTACAGGAATTACTGACATCCATTTATTAATTTACTATGTTTTATTGACTTTGAAATTCTTTTTTTTTATTCAATGTATTACAGTTAATTGCAATTACATTAATATTTCAAATAATGTTTTGAAAACATGTTTTCTCTGCTTCAGAATCCCTGAACTCACATGTTTCCCACATCTTGCCTGGAGTTTACACAGTCGAGTCAACAAATTCACTTTGACTCAAAAATGAAAAATCTTAAATTCAGAGGGAAATTCTTTCAAATCAAAATTTGTCTTCAAGCTTTAAGAATTTCTTTAGATAGAGGAAGAGGAAATGCATACATTTATATATATATGACCATCATTTACAAAGCCCAGAAGGAGAAAGGAGACCATTTTATTGGTACTCATACCTTAATCATCTCAATAGTTGGGGAGGTTTTTGCTTCAAATTAAAAAGGAGTCTGAAACAAAGATCTGCAGATGGGAACTCCTGCCAGAGGAATGTGGTATCCGAGGGAAGCTGCTTTTTTATTTTATCACACAGAGCTATCTTACCATATAGAAGACGAGCAGGCATACCAGCTCCAGGGTGCTTAAGCAGTGACCTATGACATATCAAAAGAATGCAACAGATACCCTCCCCAGCTCTAAGTCTGAGAGTGGAGTCTCTAGTTAGCCTTCAAACGCATGTATTTTTTAAAAGTAGCAGAAATTAGACTATTCATTATTTCTAAGTTTTTTTTCCTTTATCTTGAGTAAACCATATGCCATGTCTAACGCAAATTCCAAGGCTAATTTTTCTTTTCTGCAGAGCTTCATTATTATGCAGATAAATGTTTTACAAAATCTCTCAAAATGTCATTTGACATAAACGATCTGCATACCCAAAGATAGGAAATATACTCAGCAAAGATTGCAACATCAGTATCATGACGGTCAAGACAGATGTTATTAAAATAATCAGCAGCCCAGAGAAGGATATATTTTCCTCTATTTCTTCCAATATAAGTAATTGTGAGTTCTATATGAAAGGAGGAGGTAGTTTAGGACACAGCAGTGCAGAAGATTCTTCTCAAAATATCTGTTAAAGCTAAGGAACTCCTTGCAGTAGGAAGATCCAGATGCTGAAATTTTACAACAGCACATGGGGAGATTAGGCAATGTGATAAAAAAACAAAGCCAGTACGATCTATATATGTAACCAGAATGACTGGACATTATGAGAGTACCGAGGAAAAGTATCACATATGTTCATCCTGTTTCCCTGTGCTCTCTTAGGCAGAACTTTTTTTTGCTATCAGGAACAGGTTAGATTGATTATTGCAGTGATGCAGTGTATTTACCACCATATTTTTAACAAGTTCGTGATCCCAGATTGTCACTATCTGGGAGAATTCTGATGTATATAAATACTAAACCTAATGGTCCACTGTGGAGTAAGCTGTCTTTGAAAATTTGCAGTAGCTTAGCTGCTTGCCATACAAAGTTCCTTTCACCTTAGACATGTGTTAATACAACAGATAAATAAACTTAAATTTCCTTAGCTCTTTCATCAACAAAACAATAATAGGAAATAACGTAAGTGGGGGAAAAAAGCTATCCTACTAATCTCAGGATTGAGAAGCAACATAAGTCCAGCTTCTACAAAGTGTATGTTCATATCTTTTGCCTTTTGCAGATTCATTGTTCCCAGCAGCTGGATCAGATCTAGGGATGTTTTAAACATCTTTATCAATGACCTGAAGAACGTAATGGAGCAATTGTGAATAAAGTTTGCAGATAACATCCAATGCCCCTCCTTCATGTTGAGGTCATTCTCAACCCAAATTATCCTATGATATGATGGTCTTTCTCTCTTTTCTCTTTTCTTCAGCCTAATTGTTCCTTGCAGCTGGGTCAAATCAAAATAAGCGGTACCAGAAGTCCACACTGCAGTGAAATGTTTTATATTTTAAACATTTTTTGTCATGAATCATCTACATCTATGCAAACAGTAGCTGACTCCATGTACTATATTTTACTAATTGCTGGTAAGCTAAACTCAAAATTTAAAATAAATATATATTTGATTTAATAATAAGGTAAATAATTCATTCTATGCTAGTTAGAAATCTCAACTGTAAAAAGAATAAGAAAGTTTTCAAATCAGTTCAGTGTTAAAAGTGTTTAAATATATGTATGTATACATTGCAGAGTAAAGATGTTTACTGAACATTGGTGTTGAGAATGTATATGGTCTACACTTTAAATACGAGCTTGTGCAATTAAGGACAGTAATGTTTTTATTTTAATAGTGGGTAGCCATATATTTCCTTTCTAGACTTGCTGTCATTTTCTTGTCTTTCAGCCTGCTAACATGAATACAAAAAAAAAAAGATAGGATATGCTTTTCATTACACTATGAAATGCATTGATATTGACTTACAGTAAATATCATATTCTGAATTCACAGACCTCATGCACAGATAGCTCATAACTCTAAGTCTCTGGCAATAAAAGTGCTCTGGCACTGCTGTCTTTAAATTGACAGTCAAATGGGGTTTCCTAGTCTCTTGAGATCTAATTAGACTTGCAGTGTTTTACATGCCATTCCTAAGGGGATGGGAGCTACACAGCATCTTCTGTTTATGCTACTGGTGTCACTGCTCTTCTGTTTCAGAAATGGTTTTGGCATAAGCAGGATTACCATTTCCTCTGTAAAAGAAATTGTCATTACTTTTACGTAGTTTATAGAGCTGATGCAACTATGTTTTCTAATGCACAGTATGCTGATGTTTTGCTACATCTGTCTGTATTAAAAACACGCTAGAGAACAGTACATAGAAGGAAAACATATAAGTTTTTTTTAATACTTATCAAAATACTAAAAAGAAAATCCATTACTAAGGAATTAGGTTGAGATTTTTAAAGAATTTTTTAAAAGTCAGATTTTGTTTGGGTTTTGGTTTTTTTTTAAATTTTCTTCTTTTTATATTGAGAGTTTTAAATGTATTAAGTATAATTGATGGTCATATTACTTGGATTTCTCCAAAGCACAGAACATGAGCAAGTGACAAAATAACACTTGCTTTTCATCTCATAGGCATACTATGCTCAGCTTTGTGATGTACAACAGAAGTAAGAAAAAATTAAGAATCAAAAAGTGGCATGTCATCAACGAAGAACTATGCAAGTGAAAAGAATGCATGGTCTTCGTAATGGTAGAACTGAGGAACATTTTTTCTACTGAGAAAAAATAAATTTAATAATAAGTACAGATTAGTTATCACTAGAAAGATATTTCATAATAGAGTATTAGCTCTCTTAAAGAGGGCACAGAAGTGGTCTTTTTTTCCCTCTCTTTTTGCAGTTATTATTTTACTTACATGATAGATATGGATACTTTACTTTGAGTAAAAGAGCCAAAATACAAGCGCAACTTGAAAAACTACTGCAAAGACATTAGTTTTGTTGTTCTATAGGAAGCATCTGAGGATAATTATGGCCCTGTATACTTTCAATACCAAGACTCCTCCTGTCTTGACACAATTCGATGACTAGTTAAGGAAGAGTGAAAAGCAGCAAGTATTCTTGTCCTTTTTATTTTTTGTTTTGCAGAAGAATGCAATATTGGAAATGTATTTTTCAGTGCATGAAGGACATCTGTTTGTACACAAGGATGCTTATCCCTTAATAACTTCTATGGAGGCCTTGTCTGGCATGCTCCTAGAGGGATTTCATAAGAAACAGCTGAGCCCTAGTAGATAGAGACTGATAACTTCTATGAACCTCATACAACATGTCGTTTAAAGGTTATCAAAGTAGCTTCAAAAAGGGGCAAGAGCACCTTGCTTACAGTAGTTTGGTTTAACAAATAAGTGATCTCTTGTTTCCAATATTGCCACCTCTTCCTACTGCCAGCCTCCTCACATTGAAGTATTATATTCAGAGCCATAAGGAAAATTAACAATTTGGAAGTAAGATTATTCTGTACCAGTATGACTAATCACAGACTGCAACCATTAGACAGCTTTTGCAAACGTCTTTTTGACTCTAAACAGAGAGTGCTTTGCATCCAATTGGGAATTCTGTCACCTTGGAATTTGCAGACACACTAATAAAAAAGTACTTGATTATACAATGAGCAACAGAAGAAGACCAGATTGGCAATGAGACAACATATTTCTCTTGGAGATGCATGATAACACACATATTAAAAGGTTTCTGTTAAACACTGCAAGCTCAAAGACACAATGAATATACTTAATATGACTAATTGAACATCTTACAAATTTTAGAACAAGAATCAAATATCTTTTCTTCTTTTTTTTTTTTTTTTTTTTCCTCAGAAGTAAGGGTCAACATAAGAAAGGGAATTAAAATCATAAAAGTATATTCTCTAAAGCAAACATCAGGACTTTTATGATAAAAAGAGTGAGAAAAGTAGACAGATGTGTTTAAAACCATATGAATAGAACTGACCATCGGACACCAAACATTTAATTTTTCAAAATTTGCTGTGTTATCTCCCCACAGCAAAATAAAATGTTATTTTTATTAAAAAAAAAAAGTAGTAGAGGGTGGGTTGTTTGGGTTTTTTTATATGTTTTTTTAATGGCCATTGATTGGTTAACAACATATGCACCCATGAATTTTTATAGTTTGCACACTGGTATAGACTACATATAGTCTAGATGTCAGTCTCTGCTTCATATCTGATCTAGTCAGAAATGCTGAGATTTTCAACAGCATTCAAATAACATTTTGCAACTGTGGTGCATCAGTCTCCACAAAAACATTACTTCTTTCTCTCAGGATGTCTTTCATGTCTTTTAAAACCAGTAACAATCAAAGGGATATGCTGGAACTTACTAGGTCTTGAAATATCTTGATGAGTGTTTTTTCTTTGATTTGCAGCCTAGATTAGTGGTAACCACAGTTACCATGAAAACATTAAAAAGTACATTAACACAACGCTATGAAGTACCAGGAAAAAAGCTAACTTCTCAAACATTTTTCTTTCCTGTTCAGATACTTCAAGAACTGCAGACAGCTTGAGGATATTAAGACAAAAAAAAAAAAAGATTTTTTTTATATCTATTGAGCACAATCTCAAATTCCAATCCAATATTCAAACTACCTGGTTGATCAGGTAATTCAGGATGACTTAGCTACTAGCTAACCAATTGAGAAGGCAGTATTTTCAGTCTCTTTGTCATAAATATCAATAGAAGTTTCTTTAAAATTTCTGCATCTCAACCAAATATATCAGCTTTAATAAAAAGAAAACTTTTGTAGTCTTGTCAATGAGTTAAATAAAGCTGTAGCTATCAACTTCTACCCAAAGAAATGCTTCTGTAAATTCCTCATTTGAGTAAAATTACAACAGAACATTTTCTCAAGCTTTTCTTCTCTTTTTTTTTTCTGAATAATAAAAAAAAAATTGTAATTGGAGGCAAGTGTGAATTTTGATTGGCTTATTAACAGTGAGGATCCATAGCCCAAGACACATAAGAAATTCTCTAAAGATAGAAAGGAAGACCAGCATTTCAGGAAGCCAAAGTCATTGAAAAGCTCAGAGGTAGCAAAGATGACAAACTGGGTAGCACACAGTAATTAGCCATTTATGATTAAAAACACAAGTGTGCTGGATCATGACACCATTTCCACATGTTTTCCATCTTTTTTCCCATTATGCTATCTTGGCTGATTAAACCATGATGTCTGGTGTAACGTAATGGGCTTCACATGAAAGCTGCTGACCTTCCCTTAAAAGCATGTTGAATGTACCCTTCTCCTCCTGACTGCTCACTCACTACATCTCTTATGCTTAAAACTGAAGGCTACTTTTACTGTGAACATCAAGTCCAATATTGTGTCCTTAGAAACTACTGCAGACAACTAACAACAACATATCACTTGGTCTCACCAGACAATCTAGCTGTAAGTATTTAAACTGTATGGAAAAACAACAGATACGTGGGTCAAATTCTTAGGTTCTTCAATTCCCTCATTAGAATTCTTCATATCACATAATAAACAATCTCACTTTACTTAGAAAGGTCCCTGGAAGCAACAGGAGATGTTTGCCAGAAATGGCTTTGACTGCAGCCCTCAAGATCTACCCCAGGAATAGCAGAACAAGGAAAGTAAGCTTAGACAGAACCTATTTCAGCCAACACTGGGATTGGTCTTTTGTCATTTTATGATGTGTTTTGCGCCACTGCTACCAAAACAATTTCACAGAAGACATATATATATTCTGGATATATATTTCTCATTGTGAGAAAAGTATGGATCTTTTTCCATAGCATGTAAGTGAAAATAACAATATTAAGACAAACACGCTGTAGGTCAGTAGGTGTAGTGACATCTTGTCGGGATTGATTCAGCTCCTGTGTTGACTAATAAGTACTTGCCCAGAGTTATTCACTCTGAACACAAGAATTTTTGTTGCCACTACTGCTGCCCTTGCTTAAAATGTTTCAAGGATGGAAATATTTGCTATCTGTATGGCAACTAATCCATTTATTTATGATTCCTAGAAAAGGTCACAGAAATAATTTTCCTTCTGTCTTTCTTTCTCGTTCTTCCTCTTTCTCTTTCCGCTCTAACAAATAACTGGGGAGGCTATTGCCAAAAGTTCTGAAACAGGATAGTAGACTTATTTTTATGTGCAGCTACAGGGGTTTTTCTTGCAGGTAACCAAAGCCTACAGAAGCTGCCACCGTAGCCTCCCCTGCCCAAATAAAACCAGGACAGCTATGTAAGAAGTATAAAACTCTGTCCATTCCAAGTAATTAAATGGAATTAATTTTGTAGCAATTGACTCACAGTAAAAAGGCAGTATCTATTTAATCATTTACATGTATTTTAGTGCTATCAAAATAAAGTGAAACCAGATGATACTTTGGATATGTTGTGCTGGAATTTGATGTAGCACATATCTGTTGTCAGCTTGAGAGCAGAGTTCAGAGTAGGCCATTCACTTAGGATAAAAGGAATAAAATTGGCATAATCCCGGTAAGGAAGAGGAAGAAGGCAGGAATGACAGAAAATTTTTAAAACCTTAACTTTAATTATAGATATCTTCATTGCCACCACAGAAACTACCTTAAAAAACAAGCTACAGAGGAGGAAAAACATTACCTGTCACCACACTGCACCTTAAGAAAATGATGAAATTGAGAAAGAAAGCCCTCAATGTCCTGGACAATGACTACAGTCCCATAGAGGAATCGTAGTCGCCCACGCATGTTTTCCTCCAGGTACTCTGTGCACACTGTAAGTTCATGTTCTCACTCTGAATATGGTTATTTTGCATCTGCCTGAGCCTCATTGATTGTGGCAATGTCAGTAAATCCAGCTCTTGATTCAGAAAAAATCAAGAATATGAAATACCAAAACTTGCTTACTCCATAATAGAAAAACTATTTTAATTTCCAACTAGAGCTCAGAGATTTACTCACGAATCTTCTAAATTTTTGTAGCTCTTTTAACTGGCACTTTCACACTTATAAACATGACAGCAAAATAAAATCTTTTAAATAAGCCCAAAATAAAGTAAAAGGCAATATAATTTTGAAGCTTCTTAAAGCTTTTTCTGCTAAATAAATAGCCAGTTTTTCTAATTGTTTGGTAGGAGTAGTGTAGGTGATAAATACAAATTTCTTCAGCAACTTATAGACAATTTATAGTAATCACTTACTGATTAAGTTTGTTTAATGCATATAAAAATAGCTGATGGGATAAATAAGAGTTCCTAAGTAATAATCTTGATCACAATTGGTCAATGATAATTTTTTTCTATTGACTTCTAAGTAGCAAGATTTGTTTTCCCAAATGATTGTCCAACATCCTTCTACCAAAGTTGAAAGTAAGAGAATTTTTTGTTGAATAATTTCTATATCTTAACCAACGTAACATACCAAGGGCATGATAAAAATACTATTAAGTAGATTGAGACTTGATATTGTTAAAGGTATTGTACTAAATTATTTTGCCTTTCAAAAAGTTGTTGCAGACAAAGCATTGCATAAAATGCATATTTTTAATAGCATCTCCCAAAACATTCAAGAGGTTTACAGCTAAGAACAAGCCTTAAAAATACCAGTGAAGTTACACACAAACTAGCAGAAGACTAATCTTCATAGATGGTTAGATAATCCAAAAAATGGTACAAACTAATCATTAAAATGGTTAAAAATGAAAAACATAACAAGAAATTGTATCTCTCTCATGTATCTTTATACACATAGCCAACCTATGTCAGATACATCAAGTAACTTCAGTATTTCTTATCTTCAATGCCTTAAGTTTAGAAGAATTTGATTTTTTAAAAGAAAAAGTAACTTACATAGTCCAAAGGTATTCTAGAAATCCTTTATTTAATTATCGTAAGATTTCATCTTGTGAAAGAATACTAAGTTCTGAGGTAATGATTGGGTGGATAGAACTATCCAACACTTGATTTTTGTTTTGGAATTCAGCTGTTCAGCTGAAAAGAAAATCATACACACTGGAACAGTATTGACAATAGCTACAGTCCTGTGACCTTCCCTGCATACAAAGCAATGGCAACTTCAGTCGACACTAGATATATTTCCCCTTCGAGCCATAGAGAAAACAAGCCCTTAACCTTTCCTCTTACAAGACCTGTTTTTCAAAATTCACTTAGCAAAAGCTGCAAGACCATTGATGGAATATCCATGTATACGATAACTTAATATTCAAACTAAATTAAGATCAGGCTCTCTAACATTCTCACTCAATAACATTCTTGCCTACTTAGACGTCTTTTTATTTCCTATGCTGCAGGAGATGGATCTCATTCATCTACTATTCTGGAAACTTCCTTTTCATTTAAACACAGCACAGGTCTAGCTATCCCTCCAGACATTCATTCTCTCGTTTTAGCTTTGATTTCCAAAACCATCCATTTACTATCCTCCTTGTTCTACTTCTCTAGTATGTTTAGTTAAACTATAAAAAAAAAAAGCATGGCGTAGTTTTTAAAAGGATTCATCAGATCCATAATTTCATAACTTTAATTATCTATTACTTTATCAAAATTTAGTAGTGACTTATAAGTCTAACAGAAAATAAACAAAAAATAAAAGATAAAAATCAGGAATTGACTGGAAACAGATTTAAAAATAATTACCTGCACCACAAATAAAAGTCAAAGTGTTTGCATATGCTCATAAATGAGGAATACAAAACTGGTTCTAGAATTTTTCTCAGTTATTTTTAATACAAATTTCATATTTCCTCCAATCTGAAAACATGGAACAAACTTTTTACTAGCCTTTATTGTAGTTCATTATATTAAGTTTATTGTTAGCTTTCTTCCCTTTTTCTCTTCTGGTATAATTTACAGAGAATATTCTTACCATTACCTGTAATGCATACTCAAAATGGAGTACATAGATGATGGCAAGGATAACACATATTCAAGGAATCAGATTCTAAAAAGTCTTATTGATTACATAAACTTCACTGTCTTAAGTAGTTCACAGGATTATGCCAGTGAGCAAAGGTATGACCTTAATTATGCAGTAATTAGACTACGACAACAATGTATTGTAGGCCTTAAATTATTTTTAGAGTAAATCTAATGATTATGCAGTGAGATTTTAAGAGATAGATATATAGACAAATGCAAAACTTTTCTAAACTTATACCTAATAACATGTCTACTAACAGGCAAATTGCTCAGTGGAGTATCAGCTAAGTTAAAATTAGTCCTGATTTGAAACAGAGACTTACATATTTATTATCATGCTGTTCAATTTACTGTGCCTTACTGAAAAGAAATGCATCAACATATTTATTTAATAAATAGAATGAGCCTTCCACTTAATCTGATAGCAATTATTTGGGAAATTTATATGCTTCTGTCACAAGATATCAATTGAAGAAAATTAATAGACCATCTACTTCTAGCTGGCTTATATACAACTGTTAGAAACAGGCACTGTTTCAGCAAGCAAGCAGCATTGCATTGATTGCCTTTGACAGGTGTGGCTTGTGGATGAAATGGGAAAATTAGCTAAAGGATTCAATGAAGAAGTTGGTATATTATGCAACGTGACTGTTCTTATTTGTCTTATGTATTTTTCTTTTCGTTTTTTTTTTTTTAATACAGAAATGCCTTTTATCTACTGGTATATTATTATCTCAAATTTTTCATTAAGCAAGAAATATATATTTCCTCAACTCTGAGTTTGTTACAAGATTATTTCTGTTATATGCCACATTTTCTTCTACTTTTCTACTATGTGCGTGTATTAAAAACACATCACAAATATTGCTCTTTATAACTATTGTCAGCTTTTTGTTGGTTTTTTTTTTTTTCATGGTGACAAACACATAAAGCAGGAATTATGTTTGCATTTCTTCTATGTAATACCTTTTACACATGAACATGAATTGGACTTTTTATTTTTGTGAAATATCAGAGTGGAGTAACAAGCAGGGTGGCCTCCAGAGTAGATACGTGCTTTCCAGGAGGAGGAATAGATAAGGCAGATTGCTGCTTTTCATAGGAATCCCTCTCATTGGTCTGTAAAGTAATCTGCTGGAAGCTTTTAATGCTTTTACAGAAAGCATCTAAGAAAAGTTGCACAATTTTCATTAACCTTGTCATGTTGTGACATTGTTTGTAATTTGATGGGTGTTGCCATCAAGGAATGAACTATCCTTGACTAAACTGACTGTCGAGAACCTATGTGTGATTATATCACTTGAGTATTCTAATTACATTTTATAAACAAATCACTCTGTGGCGTATGTGCTTTCTACGTACTGCCTAGTCACACGACACACAAGGATTCTTTAGTTTCTGTATCACTGAAGTTAAGCAGACAAGGAACTAATGCATTATTAGCTTCATATTATTTTCACATTCACTTTTAAGACTTATATATGTAGTGGAATGGGAACACCTTCTGTATTAACACTTCTATATCTGCCTCAAATAAGATAATTAATCTCTGAGAACCTCAGAGGATTCATCAAAGTCAACATTTCACAAAAAACTTTGTTGCATAGGAAAAATATGCTTAGCTATTTTTTTTATAACTGAAAGAAAAAAAAAATCCTGTTAATATTCATGTACCTGTAATAGGCTAGGGACACAAAACAAGCTGTGTAGTTGGAAACAATATGTTTTCCTAGAATAATTTAGTATAGTTGGAAAAAAATTGATGTTGTTGTTGTCCAAAGCCGCCTTCAGATCTGAAATATAATCTGCTAACTTTAAAGTTCAATAAAAGTTAAGGTCAAGAGTGTAGAAGTTAAGCTAGAGATGGAACAAATAAATGTCTGTTGGTAGTCTGTGGAACCAACTGTGGAAAAAAGAGCTCAACAAGAAAAGGATGATGTTAGTGGTTATCTTATAGGCAACAGACAGAAACTTATAGTTCAAAACATTTGGAAAAAAAACAAAGTGTGTGTGGAGAAAAGATGAGGGAGAGTAATATGCTATAAAAGCAAATATGAAGAGATTATATTGTGTTATTGAAAATCATCAATGTGCTGTAAAAATAAAAATCTCTACTGAACACACAGATTAACCTCTTATGAAATAAGTGACAAAGACATAATGTATGCTAAATAAAAGCTGTTTGAAGAGTGAACTCGTACTTTGTGTTAAAACAGTCAATTTCTTTGCTTACTCTCAAGCTCTGAGCTATTCTTTCTCTCCATATCTAGCTATGGTTTGGGATGTAATTCACTTCAGGGACCCTTCTCAAAGGGAAGAGAGTGAAATTGCAGTATTGAAATTTTGTCATATTGAACATAGCCTCAAAATGCTATTGCATCAGGTTTTGTATACAGTGTTCCTATACACCCTCACAAGACAATTTGTAACATAGTAAATATACCCTTAGCTTCATGTCATCAAAATATCACTCCACTGAACTGCAGCCTTTACCATTTCAGTATTGTCTTACTGTGCTGTTTCTAGCAGCTGAAAACTGATACAGTTTATGGCGCCATGAAGTTTTGTTAAGTCAAACAGCAGTAAATGAAGAGCTCAGCTAGTGGGGTGGTCACTTAAGCATAAATGCACACATCTTTCCTATTTACTACAAAACATACTTCATACACTGTGGAGGTAAGGATCTAGTCCCAGGATGTCTATCTTCTAATCCTTTTACTTTTCCATATTTTCACATTGAAATAGTCTTGAAAAGAGAGGGATGTAATATTGGTTCTACACTCGTTTTAGATTCATCTAAGGACTTCAAGAAGAAAAATTCTTTTTTTTTTGTGTTTATGTACGTTCATTGTAATAATGTGTTACGAACTCTAAAGATATTGCATGTTTTTATGTGGTCTGTAAAAACACAGAATTTAGAAATAAGAGCATTGAAAGTATTCAGTATTTTTGTTTTCTACTTATATTGCACACATTTTGAGATGTATTTTCTAATGAGGTAGATAGACTTATATCTATTAAAAAGTCCCACCTAACAAAAAAAACTAATAAAAGATATACAATATCTGCTTAGTATTAAATTGTAAACTTATTGTAATGTGTCCAATAGTCACTTATTTTTCATCTTCGTTCAGCTGTATCAAAAATCCTCTCAAAAATGGCTTGTTTGCAGATGTCAGCATACATAGTCAGTATACATTTTAAAAGCAAAGATTGGAGTTTTTCCTTCTAGTAATAGAGATTAAAGTAAGTATAGAAAAAAAATCGTTCTGTTAGGCAGGGTTACTCACAATTGTGTCATGGAGCTACAGGAATACACCTGAATGAGAAAATAGAGCAGTTGACAGGACTACTAACACCTGTAAGTAGTACTAACGGAAGAAAGAGATTATTCAGATCTTAAAATGATACTGAATTATTATTTATTCTAATTCTACCTATCTTTAAAATGAAAATTATCGTTAGTTTATATAATAGACTAGACAGTTAGAGGGAAGATGTAGTGTCCAGTATTTCTTTCTTCCTCTGACTTTCCAAAGCAGTGTCATTTTCCTTCATAAAGAAAGGAGTGAGATTTTAAGTCCCATGGAGGGCTTTTGCTACTTAATAAATAAAAATTGAAGGAAATATAAGGAAAATGGAACAATCTGACTCAGATATCATATAGAAAGCTATGTGGTAACTTCGAGAAATATTTACTGCAGAAAATATATATATTTTTAGGCAATCTCCACAGGTAAAGGAAAAACATAACACAAAAGAGGTTAGTATTTTGCATTAATTAGTAATATAAAGCTATTACAAATCATAAAACAGCTGAAAATTTGCTGGCGTATGTAAATGTGCAGAGATATCAGATTTCATAATTAGATCTCTATACATATGATACAGGTGCTTGAACAAGACTTTTGATTAAAATATAAAGAGAATTTCAATAACAAGATAAAGACATTAGGTCTTCAAAGAGATAAAGACATTAGGTCAGTAATTACAGCTATTATGAGTAAATTGGTTGAATCATCCAAACTATGGAACGCAAATTCTATTTGATAGATTCTGTTAGATGCCCTAGATGACAGCATGAGATACTAGGAAACTTTGCTGAGAAGCTGTAAAATAAAAAGTCAGCAATGGGCTAATGCATTCTTTAACAACATTAAGGTCTCTTAAACAAACATCTACCACCAGAGAATACATGAGCTAGAAGAATAATACTAGAACAGAACCTGAGAGAGATCTTTGTTTTCTGAACATTAGCAAGTGAACTAATGGAAAATAAGTGAACAAACAGATTGAAGCAGTTCTTAGTGAAAACTCTACAACATCACTCTGCGAAGTTCAGCAGCTTTACTTTGAACTACATTTAGTTTAAACATGTTCCCACCATGCCTATGTTCCAGAGATATTCAGGCACCACACAATGGTTCAGACTATGACCTCTGTGTTTTAGGGTGGAGATTGTTTAGTAAAAATAGGATTTGCAGTTTCCATTTTAATTTCATCAAAAAGGAATTTATTTGACAAGGACCAAAATCACTTTGTGAGCAACATACAATGAGGTGGACAATAATGGAAACAGCACTATTACTAAAACAGGAATACTGGCTCACATAGTGTAAGTGCTCCATTTTTATTTGTCAACTAAGAGGAAAACTTAGCTGAAGGAATAGATTAGAACAAAGCCAATATACATATGCTATTATTTAAAAATCTTGCTTTAAGGTCAAAGGTGCAGATGAGGCAGAGTAAGTCAGCTGCCTAGAGACAGACATACATAGTGTGACTGGTAATAGTATGAGATTGTCTCCAACTTCCAGCCTAAGACTCAAGAAAAAATGCTGTGGTTACTCTGAACATAAAGGCAAGAGGCCTATCGTGCAAAGGGATGCATAAGAGAGTAACAATAGACAAATTAACTTGAAAGCCACATTGATGACAATAGTAAGATGTTTGATAGTGCTGAATGGAAGCTTACGAGCTCCCCATTTAAGTTTCACATGGCACACTACCATAATATAATAGATCACTTCAAAGAAAAATAAAAACTGTAACTCACTCAAGAGACTGTACTTGTATTATAAAGAAGAGGAGAGTACTGCTTGGGCAGCTTTGATAAATGGTAACTAAGCTGTAAGTGTGAAGTCAGCTGTGTCTTACAAGGATGAGTGAATAGCCTGTATGCAAGAAGAAAAAGGAAAGTCAGTCCTGTTCACCTCATTTCTTTCTGCAACTTGCCCCGTTCACCTCCAGGACATGACTTTTTCTATGCGATCTAACTGGTCTTAGCTGCTGTCCTGTTTATCGGCTAACATTTTTGTACGTCACTCTGACTAATGCTCAAGCAAAAGTTTAGGTCTCTTTCAGTTAACAAAACTGATTTAGTTAATAAAAAAAAAATATATATATACATATTTTTAAATTAGAAAATTATACCTCCTGACATGCATATTGCAGATATTTTACACCTACACCTAGGTAGCTTATGATCTATGTTAACAATACACCTGTCCTGTGCATGGTAGAAGTTAAATCATCACTGGAAATTTACATGAATTATTAAACCATCCCCTAAATATACTGTGGAGGAAAAGGAGAAGAAGAACATAATGAATTTAAGCTAAAAATTCCAGAAAAAAAATTAAAGTATCAAAATCAAGTTGGAGAAAAAGATGCTTTTCAGCTCTCTAGAGAAAATAAAAATGCTATGTATAACAACTTAAAGAAAAAATCAAAATCTAATTTTCTAATTTTCCATATAAATTTTCCATTGCAATGGATAATAAGTGGGTGGAGAAATAATATTAAATACCACTTGAGTTTTCACGTGCTTACAGCAACAATTTAACTGCAGCTTTGTTACTTAATTGACTTAGATATCTTTGAAATGTTTTACTACATTTTTATGCTGAGATAAAACACTTTTTAAATGAAGAGCTAGTTTTCTAACCTTGTGGGCTTCTGTGATGGAGTGACTACATCAGTGGACAAGGGAAGAGCTAAGGATGTAATCTATCCAGACTTCTGTAAGGCCTTTGCAATGGAACCTCGACAACATCCTTCTCTCTAAATTAGAGAGATATGGATTTGATGATGGACTGTTCAGTGGATTAGGAATTGGTCAGATACTTGCATCCAGAGGGTAGTGGTAAAGGGCTCAGTGTCCAGATCGTGATCAGTGACAAGTGGTGTTCCTCAGGGGTCCCTATTAGGACTAGCACTGCTTAATGTATTCATCAGTGACATAGACAGTGGGATCAAGTGCACCCTCAGCAAGTTTGCAGAAGACACCAAGCTAAGTGGTGTGAGTGACACATCTGAGTGACAGTATCCCATCCAAAGATACTTCGACAAGTTTGAGCAGTGGACCTCTGCGAATCTCATGAGGTTCAGTAAGACCAAGTGCAAGATCCTGCATGTGGGTCTGGCAATCCCAAGCACAAACATAGGCTGGGTGGAGAATGGCAGCAGCCCTGAGGAGAAGGACTTGGGAGTGCTGGTGGATGAGAAGCTCAACATGAGCCGGCAATGTGCCCTTGCAGCCTGGAAAGCCAACCGTACCCTGGGCTGCATCAAAGGAAATGTGGCCAGCAGGTCAAGGGAGGTGATTCTGCCTCTCTATTCTGGTCTCATGGCACTCCACCTGGAGTACTGTATCCAGGTCTGGGGTCCTCAGCACAAAAAAGACACGGACCTGTTGGAGCGAGTTCAGAGGAGGGCCAGAAAAATGATGAGAGGGCTGGAGCACCTATTCTACGAAGAAAGGCTGAGAGAGCTGGAGTTGTTCAGTCTCCAGAAGGCTCCAGGGAGACGTTATTGCAGTACTTAAAAGGGGTCTACAAGAAATATGGGGATACACTTTTTACCAGAGCTTGTTGACATAGGACAAGGGGTAACGGTTTTAAAATAGAAGGAGGTAGATTTAGATTGGATATAATAAAGAAATTTTTTACTATGAGGGTGGTGAAACACTGGAACAGGTTGCCCAGAGAGGTGGTAGATGATACCCCATCCCTGGAAACATTCAAGGCCAGGTTGGATGGAGCTCTGAGCAACCTGATCTAGTCAGGGATATTCCTGCTCCTTGGAGGGGGGTTGGACTAGATGGCCTTTAATGGTTCCTTCCAGCCCAAACTATTTTGTTATTCTATGAAATCTGTTATCCTAAGGTTATATTCTACAAAGAATAAATAAAGAAGAGAATGGTAACAATAAATAAAAATATATAAATAAAGCAGATATTTCAAAATACAGTTGCAAATTAGATGTGTAGGTAGAAGACTGATATGCATGTTCCTTCAGAATTACAGTAATCATAACTGCTCAAAAAAAATACCCTTTACCTGAAAAGACACCATGTTTCCAGAAAAAGTTTCTCAGTGTCGGGTGATATTATGTGGTCCATGTCTTATTCTTGAACACACTGCTGACTTCAGGCTGTACTTCTGAGAAGTGCATTAATTATGTGTTATCATCAAATGAATCAGAAAACTCTGAAGTAGAGCTGGCTATTAAATTATTAATTTATTATTCTGTCCAATTTGGCACAGTTCCATTTGTAATCAATGAACTTCTTCATTAACTTAGGATTCAATGCATATCAGTACTTGTGGGCTTTGTCTTATTTTTCATTCCCATGTGAAAGACAGCTGATAGAATTAGTGAAGTATGACTCTCAGTTTTTAATCTAGGAGGTTTTTTTTGTTTTGTTTTATACACAGAAGATTTCCTTTTATATCCATATTTAATAATGTTCTTTCATAATGTCTTTAATTTCCTGTTCATTTTCATGCAATATGCCATTATAACATATTTAGTTTTGTTAAAGTGGCTTAAAGTGAGCTTATGACAACTGATTAGACACCTGCATATCTCTTAACATAGCAAAATTTCCACATTAAAATAAAGCTCTCCCAGAGTTCAGTGGCCGTTCCCACTAAAGTAATCTGAAATTGTACCATTTCTTGCAAAGAAGATATGATATCCCAAGGATGTGAACTATGACTTTCTTGACCATGTAAAATTCTATAGAATACTAGTCCAGAAATTTTTGCATATGTATATGACAGTTGTCTATTGTTCAGACTAATAAACATATTGAAAAGTCAAAACACGTATTCAGTGCTCACTGATATAAGACTATAAATACATGCCAGTTTGGAGAGTATGTCTTTTTTTGAGGGGAGTGGGAGGAAATCTGGAAAGTTCTGAGAAAAAGTAGATTTTTTTAAAAGTTATCATTTTGAAGATGAAATAAATAATACAATAATAAGGTTCTAAAACATATGTTTTGGGTCACTAGGATCTCATCATTGGCATGAAATATTCTGTATTTCTTTGTAAAGACCTCTGGAAGAAGATCTTTGCCAATGGAAGCAAAATGTCTGTTTTGTCATCAGATAATTTTCAGATATAACAGCTGTGATCTTGCATTTCTTTGCTAAGAACTATGAAATTATTAACTTGCTAATCATATAAGCTTCTTAAAACTTCCATTTAAAGTCTACATAAAGACAAATTTACTGCAAGCACCTATCTCAAACTAGTTATCTAAAGAATAAAAGGATACATACGAGATTGATTAACTAGAATAAACCTACATTCAATGAAGTGAGTGTTCAAGAGGCTAAGGAAAGTCCTCCTTACAAAGCAGAACATTCATTTTCCGTGGTTCACTCTTCAAGAAAACACAGTGAAAGAAACAATAATCAGGACAAAAGAGGAGATACCCATTTTCAAAACACCGCTAGGAGAGATTTCAGACCACAAATGAGGTTGTGTCTTCATGCACACATGATGCTGAGAAGGGACTATGTTGCCGAGTAACAGCCTCAGAAAATGTTTCTGGAGTGATGTATTGAAGTCTTTGTCGTTCTCACAGAGAGCTGTTCTAGTTCGTACAGCTATGGAAACTTGCTGAACAAACTAAATCACAGAATACAGAGGGAAAGGATTTGTTTCATTCTAGGATATTCAAGTATGCATTTGATATAACAAAGAACATGAAGTTTGCACTCAGTCCTGTAGATAACAATAGCCACTGACAACTACTTTTCACACCGTAACAGATTGGAAAACTGAAGATGCAGGATAAATGGAAAAGGTTATTGGCTAAAAAAAAAAAATTAAAAGTTTTATATTCTGAATTCATTTGCAAACCAGAGAGGAACTGACACTTTGTATATCAGAGTATGCTCAAAGAGAAGCTAGTGAGAAAACAGCAAGAAGCTAGCTTGTTTCTTTCTTGCTAGTGAAGCCAAAAGGAAGCACATTCATAGCAATATATTTAAGTCATTATTGTTTTATATGTTACCTTTCACTTACATATGTCTGGCAAACTAGTTGTACTAAGCACTTTCCACATGAATTAAGTTTGTTGTCTATAACTATTAGGCACTATGTCTACAATACATACACCAGGAAATTAGAGATGAATGAGGCTGTTCTATGGCTCTGAGCCCAAATAGCACAGTATGGTTCACATCCACGCACCTAAACTCTCTTCCCTGCCAAACAATGGCTGTAGCATTCAGATTGCCTGTCTGGCATGGCTCCTAACCCATGCCAACCCCTGAGACACTTCTAGGCAGTCTGGGAAAGTACCAGCTATCCTGTGCTAAAGAAATTACAGGGACTATGGTAACAATGTCCCAGTATAAGTAATGATGGACCAGAGCTCATGCCTCTTTCCTTGGCCCTGTTTGGCTTAGTAGCTGATTCATATTAACTGTATGGAGGAAGCCAACAGGGAACTAGTAGTTTGAATAAACTTATGGTGCCTCCTGAATGTTCCTTGGCCTGAGCTCCCATTTAAACATCATGGTAAGAATGAAAAAGTCTACCTTATATCTAGAAAGTCAGCATCTCCCTGCCACAAATAATCTGCATATTTATCTTCTTGCTAGCACATACAAACTAAGCGTTTAAAACATTGGTTACATCTAAATACATGATAGTAGTAATGTAACTATCTGTACATCAAATTGGAAAGTAATAAACATATTTTAGAAGATAAAGTGTCTTACCAACAATATAATACACTAAGAAAAATCTATTTTTCCTCAAACGTAGAGGAAGCAACAATCACAACTTCAGTCTGATTTGAAGTCTAGAGCACTTTAAGAGTAAATTTTCAAATGTTTGTTTCACATGCTTAATTTCACTGGAGGCATTAGCAGCCATTCATCAGCCTATACTCTTAGGACATTAGTTAATAGAAGTAAAATGGTAAGGAAGACTCTTCCTGAAGGTGTTCAGATGTGCTTCTAGTTGTCTTGAGTTCACTAAACCATATATTCTCTCCAACTTACTTGCTCAGAGGAAATAATCTAATTGCTCAGAGGAAAAAACTCCACATACTGTAGCACTCTAAATAAATGAAGATAGGATCCTTCAGAGTACAAAGTTGTAGCTCAAAATGAACATCTAGTTTCAAAGATGGAATCACTAATAATCTCTCCATCACATAACACAGCTTGAGATGAAAATAATTTCTAAGGGTGTTAAACAGCTTAAAACATTAAAAAAAATGTAGGGGGGAAACACAGTATCTGTCCTTTTGATTTTGGTGGGTTTTTTTCGTTTTTTTTTTTTTTTTGTCTGTTTTACATCAGTAAAGAAAACCACAGAATGTCTTCTATTCCAAATCTTTGGACTGTAGACTAAGAGAAAAGATGGGCTTTCAAAGAACACAATGCACAACTCATATAATTCGCTTTTCTATAAAGGAAAAAAAAAAACAATAAGCTGCAGGAGAACATCAAGCACTTAAAAAAAAAAAAACAACAAAAAAACAACAAAAAAAACCCCAAAAACAACCTCCTATAGAGAAAACTGACAAGAAAGCTAGTTTGAACCCCAGCACTGTAACCTGTAAGATACAGGTACAGCTGCAGATAATAAAAATGTAGCTCTGAGCCACCTGTATTTGTTCTTTTCTACACAAAAATTCCTCTGAAAATGTTTCCATGGAATTAAAGTTATTGTTGAAAATGTTCCTTTATCCTAACAAAGCAAGCAAGACCACACAGTTAGTCTGTAACTATATCAACCATCAGAATTTTTCCTCATTTTGTTAAACCACATAACCAGAATTTTCTTCTAAAATGTGGGGAAAATAATCCTATTTTTTTTTATGCACCAGTTAAAAATGATAACAAGATGGGGAAAGTACCTTTTTAAAAGGCACTGTCGATGACAAATTACCCACATGCTTGTCTTACTTTCTATTCATTATTAGTTTCATAGAATCATAGAATCATAGAATGGTTAGGGTTGGAAGGGACCTTCAAAGGTCATCTAGTCCAACCCCCCCTTCAAGGAGCAGGGACATCCCTGACTACATCAGGTTGCTCAGAGCCTCATCCAGCCTGGCCTTGAACATTTCCAGGGATGGGGCCTCCACCACCTTTCTGGGAAACCTGTTCCAGTGTTCTATAACTCGCATTGTAAAAATTTTTTCCCTAATTTCTAATCTAAATCTACCCCCCTCTGTTTTAAAACCATTACCTCTCGTCCTATCGCAACAGGCCCTACTAAACAGCCTTTCCCCATCTTTCTTGTAGGCCCCCTTCAGGTACTGGAAGACCTCTATCAGGTCTCCCCGGAGCCTCCTCTTCTCCAGGCTAAACAGCCCCAACTCTCTCAGCCTGTCCTCATAAGAGAGGTGCTCCAGCCCTTTTATCATCTTCGTGGCCCTCCTCTGGACTTTATCCAACTGGTCCATGTCCTTCTTGTGTTGGGGGCTTCAGAACTGGACACAGTACTCCAGGTGGGGTCTCACCAGGGCAGAGTAGAGGGGGAGAATCACCTCCCTCGACCTGCTGGCCACGCTCCTCTTGATGCAGCCCAGGATGCGGTTGGCCTTCTGGGCCGCAAGGGCGCATTGCCTGCTCATGTTAAGCTTCTCATCCACCAGCACTCCCAAGTCCTTCTCCTCAGGGCTGCTCTCAATCCATTCCCTGCCCAGCCTGTATTTGTGCCTGGGATTGCCATGACCCAGGTGCAGGACCTTGCACTTGGCCTGGTTGAACTGCATGAGGCTGGCACGGGCCCACCTCTCCAGCCTGTCAAGGTCCCTCTGGATGGCATGCCTCCCTTCCAGCGTGTCGACGGCACCACACAACTTGGTGTCATCGGCGAACTTGCTGAGGGTGCACTCATATTGCCTTCTATAAAAAAAAAAAAACAGTCCAAGTTTTATTTAAAATGCTTGGATAACTGAAGTAAAATATAATTCTCCTTTAATTTTATCCTAAAAAGGGTTTGCTTGGAAAAAAAATAGATATCTCTAATCATTTCTAAACCTCTGCCATAGTGAGCAGAAAGGTAAGTTTTACTGAAGACATAATTAAAATGTTTTGACATCTGTCTGTTCAGTAACACTCCTTACCAATATTTCCTTCTCTTAGGGTGACTGTGTAAAGCTTAATGCTTCCCACGCAAACAAAAAGAGGCCTATCCCAGCTATTTAATACTGTTAAATAATACTGTTACTGACAGGAAAGAGGACCTTAGTCTTCCAAAAGGTAAAATGGGTTGCTGTCCAGTTTGTTGGTCAGGTGTTTGCTGTGATTTCTATTCATCAGCTTTTCAGTTTTTCCTTTGTATACAGTGATCAAGATATACAGACTCTGAAAGATCTTTCTATTAATTGTCCAAAATAAACTGGGGTGAACTTCTATTCTGTTTGATCTTTTCTACACTATGAGACAAGCCAATTTAGAATGAGCAATTATGCCATGTAATGTGTCCAGACAAGCTATGTAATTTATACATCTGTGCTCTGAAGATTTTTAGGTTAACATCCACTGGGTTTGGGTTTGGTTTTGGCAGGTATAGCTAAAATTGTGCCAGAGCTATGCTCTGCAGTGTTAAAAAAACCCCACAGAACATCAGAATTTCTTTCACTATGTAATTATTACAAGTGTTGGGTTATTATCTGAAAAGACATTACAGATAAGAATTAAGACAGAAGTCTGGGGTTACTAATGGGTACATTTAGCAATCTATTAGTTAATTTAGAGACAAGGCATAACAGAAAAGTCTGGCTTCATAGTTCACAAAGTCTGCTAAACAGCCAAACTTGCTAGAGTTTTCACTTCTAATACAGCTTAATTCTTCTGAAAGTAAAATTAAGTAAGGCTCAAGAATTGTCAAGTAGCTACAGTAGGAAGTGCTTACTGATGTTGCTGTCCAGTAAAAAAGAACATAAAACTGACAATACAGAAAAGGTAACAGATTCAACAGAAGACTGCTATTTAGAAAGAGCTATCAGTCAATATTTTTAAATACAAAATAAGGTGTCAGGAATAAATACATTTGAAGAATATTTTCACATGAGGCAGAGCTACAGAATGAAATTTAAAATATTGTTAGGAGTTGTGGAAACAACTGAAAATACTATTAGATATTATTCTGTAATTATTTACAAGGTAAATGCTAGATATGCATAAATACGTTTTAATTTTGACAGTGTATCATATTTTAGTACGGATTGAAGTGATAAAATATTGTTCTGGTTTTGTTAGTGAGGGGGGGCCTAAGGTGGTAGCTTCTGTAGGAAACTGCTAGAAGTCGCTCCCGTTTGTTCAGTGGACTCGGCCGGGCCTAGGGCGGACCCGCTGCTGGCCAAGGCCGAGCCAATTGGTAGCAGAATGTCCCGTGATAATGCCTCTGCGATAACGTATTTAAGTAGGGGAAAACAGGAAAAAGAGGAGGAGAAGATGTGAAGCAGCTGAGCGGGGGGCAGAGAGGGGGAGGCGCGAGCCTCATGGGCCTTGCAGGCCTCACCCTCTGGCCTCCCGCCGGGCAGCCGACTGGGCCCAACTCGGCCCGGCCCGGCTGCAAGAAGTGGAGAGGAGATGAGAAGTGAATAAGATGTAAAAAGGATCCTGAGAGGCGTCTGCCAGCCTGTTGTGAGGAACGGCTGCAGACGCCAAGGTCAGTTCAGAAGGAGGGGGAGGAGTAATATGGCTCCTGGCCAAGATTCCTCTGCAACTCGTGGTGAAGACCATGGTGGAGCAGGTTGTCCCCCTGCAGCCCATGGAGGTCCATAGAGGGGCAGAGATCCACCTGCAGCCCATGGAGGACCCCACGCCAGAGCAGGTGGAGGCCTGAAGGAGGCTGTGGCCCATGGAGGGCCCGCTGGGACAGCTGTTCTAGAGGGACTGCACCCCGTGGAAGAGATGACCCACGCCGGAGCAGTTTCACGAAGAACTGTGGCCCGTGGGAGGGACCCCACGCTGGAGCAGAGGAGGAATGCGAGGAGTTCTTCCCCTGACGATGATACAGCGGCGTAAAACAACGCGTGATGAACTGACCGCGACCCCCATTCCCTTTTCCCCCCCTGTGCCGCTCGGGAGGGGAAGGTAGTAGAGATAATGTTAAGCCCAGGAAGAGGGAGGGGTGGGGGGAGGTTATCTTGTTCCCTGTCTCATTCTCCTGCTAATTTTAGAAATAAATGAATAGTTTTCCCCAAGTCGAGTCTGTTTTGCCCGTGACGGTAACTTTAAGGATTTCTCCCCGTCCTTATCTCAAACCTTGAGCTGTTTTTTCTTATATCATCTCCTCCTATTCTCTGGGAGGGTGGGGGGAGCGAGAGACAGACTGTGTAGTCTGGTCCCCGTTGGGGCTGAACTACGACAAATATACACTTAAAAATGGCATTTCAGAGGATGCAAATATTGCAGTCTGTTTCATAGTCTTAACTTTTACAAACTCTGTACAATGCACAGCTGGTGCATTACAGTATAGGACAGTAACTTCAGTAATTTGCAGTAAAATGTGAAAGTAGTGCACATACTATTGCATGAGGCACTGCCTTTCAAAATGAGTCTTGGAGAGATACCACATTACAGTGAATCACAGGAGTTTTAACTAGTGGTCAACTAGCTAATGGTCAACTGAATCCACAAAACATGCTTACAGACTGTAAGGTCTTGAAAAGGAAAATAAACAGGAATTTCCATCTTAATAGATTATGCATAAATAACATTATAAATTTCTGTAAAATCTCCTAAATGAGAGAAGTACAAAGCATATCTGAAGCCAAAGTTTTTTTGCCTAGAATTTGATCAGCAATCTTTATAATTTTCCTTTTAGGAGAAATCACACAGAAACTTTTCAGCCATGACACAGTATTTCCAGTATGAGAAAGATGGATATACTGGAGAGATTTCAACGAAGAGACATGAAGATGATGAACAGACTGATGCATTGCTTATACGAGAAAATGTTGAGAGGGCTGGGGTTGTTTAGCTTGGAGAAGAAAGTCTCCACAGAGGACTTACCCCTGTATTTAGATACCTGATGGGAAAGTATACAGAAGATGGAGCCAGACACTTCTCTGAGGTACCCTGTGACAGGAGAAGAGACAAATTGAAACACAGGTGAATCCAATTAAGCATATAAAAAACCCTGTACTGTGAGGTGGCAAAACAATGGCATGGGTTTCCCAGAGAGGCTCTGGAGTTGCCATCCTTGGAGATATTCAAAACCCAACTGAACACAGCCCTGAGCACCTTGCTGCAGCTGACTCTGCATTAAGGATGGAGCCTGGACTATGTGATCTCTCGAGGTTCCTGGAAACCTCATCCATTTTGTGATTCTGTATTATTTTCAATAGAATATGTGTGCTTTAGGCAGCAAGAATATACAGAAGTAACATTTACTGTGAGCATGTTGGAAAAAAAAGGTGACTAGAGAAATATCCGTGATTTTTGTTCATGTGTAGGATAATGAATGACGACTATATCATAAGGTTATCCAAATACATTGAGAAAAATCTTAGCATGTCAAGGACAACTTTTGGTCAAACTACCTGTGAATACAGCACTGCAAAATGTTACATTGTGTGGAATTGAAAACTAGCAATGTTCCACTATGTTCCACTGGCTACTATGTTCCACTCTTTAACAGGTGTGAGATGTGCAAATAAGAGTCTTCTGCTTGTGGGCACTGATTTTCAGAATTACAATTGCTGATGTGCTAAAACATAATTATTTATGAGAAAGGGCAAGAATCATCATATTGGTCACGTATCTCCTGTATGACCTATTCTGTCTCACACAGCGTGATTTCATATGCCAAATACTAAATGTAATAACCTGGAAAGGTTTCTTACAGTCTATCAATGTCAGTAATTTATCCCTACAAAATGTTTTAATTGTCCTAATAAGCCAAATGACAAGCATAAGTGGTTTTACATACAGTGCATTAACATACTTTGATGTCATCTCTTATGTACTGCCACGCATTTGGAAGCCTCTATCAGATGATGTACACAACTCACCAAGGATGCCATGTGCTTATGGGTAAGCACATGCTCAAGCATGTAACTGCTTCTGAGCATTAAGTCTCCACAATGTCTGTAGTGCGGCACCATGCAGAGACCCCCAAGGATGTCCTGTATGAGCTGGAATGCCTATATGTCATTCTTTCAGTCATATGATAATCCCATATATGAGAAACTGAAATAATTAACCCTGTGTGTGTACACAGCTGTGCAGCTTCTGGCTCTAAACCTTGTTCTTTGGGAACTGTAGCTTGGTTATCTCTACCCAGCCTTCAGACAACATAAGAGAAAGAAAAATGCTGTTATCATCTAGCCCTACTTGAGGGACAGGAGGTGGAGAAGGGTCTGTTGTGGAGGTCAGTCAGTCAGTAGAAATGAGTTTTCATTGATGAACAAAACAGTGTTTAAGAGCAAAACCAGAAGAAGATCTACATTTAGCTAAATGCCAAAATTACCTTTCCTGCTTGAGAGTGTCCCAGCTAGTTTTTTTCTAGGGTGGAGGTTCTGAGGGGGAATAGCAGTCCAGGAATATTTACGAGAAGCAATTTGGACAACACCCCGCTGAACTTGAGTCCCTCCCCCATGAGTTCTACATAGTCACTCAGCAGCTTTGACGTAAACAATATTTGACTAAGCAATTTAAATTATCTTTACTTTTATGTGTATTTAAACACTTGTTAATTATTTATAATACACAGCATTATATTTTATCTTATACTCTAAGCTAATAATTATATAATTGATTATTCAGTTAATAATTTAAATCTAATTTTATTTACACTGTTATATTTAAATTATCTGTAAAAATTTATGTGGAAGAATTATTAGTGAAAGGGGAAAAACATATGGAGAACAGATTTACCAAATATCTGGATTTACCAATCTGTTCAGCTCTGGAGCCCCCGGCATAAGAATGACATGGGCCTGTTGGAGAAGGTCCAGAGGAGGGCCACGAAGATGATGAGAGGGCTGGAGCACCTCTCCTATGAGGACAGGCTGAGGGAGTTGGGGCTGTTCAGCCTGGAGAAGAGGAGGCTTTGGGGAGACCTTACAGTGGCCTTCCAGTACCTCAAGGGGTTCTACAGGAAAGGCGGGGAGAAACTCTTCAGCAGGGCCTGTTGCGATAGCATGAAGGATAATGGAAAATAGGAGGTAGATTCAGAGTGGACATTAGAAAAATATTGTTTACAATGAGGGTGCTGGAACACTGGAACAGGTTGCCCAGAGAGATGGTAGATGCCCCATCCCTGGAAAATTCAAGGCCACATTGGATGGGGCTCTGAGCAACTTGATCTAGTTGAAGACGTCTCTGCTTCTTGCAGGGAGATTGGACTAGATGACTAGATATCAACTGGCAAGCCCTTGAATCACAGCACATGGCTGCCCAAGTTACCTGCCTGTGTTTCAGACTGTGATGGCTTAAGTATCTGCATCCAAAGAAGATTTATCTGCAGATAATCAGATGCTAACTCAATACAATTCTCTTTACTGTTCGTAAAATAAAATTATGTCATCTGTTATTAGCAGAATATATACCTAGCTATATTGATAATGAGAAATAACAAAGTTGGTAAGTAATATTAAAATAATCTTTAGGTATTTCACTATAAAGGCATAATTTACTGTCTTATTCAGTATGCATATTTACAATTGTATATTAAGGACTCCAGAGGATTTTAGTTCCTGCCAGAATAATTGAATGCCAAGCATCTGCCAACAATCAAATTTGTTAGAAAGCCTCTTAAACAGTCCAGGAATAGAATAAGGTGAGAAACCACTCTAATAATAAGTCTAATCTCAGAGGAAGGAAAGGGAATAGAAAGGCAACAACGAGTTTTAGTTTGATTAAATTTTTTCAATTTACATATAATGCAAAAGTTATTATTTTGTTTTCATTTATACTTGGTGGCAGGCTTCATAAAAAATACTCTAAAATAAGATAGATGTCATTCATTAATTACCAAGTGCCAACCAAAATAATTCTATCACAGAGTGTTGCAACAAGGACACGGACCCCGTGGATGGTGTACCGGAGACCTTTATTGTCCGTCAGCCTAAGTCTTTTATATCTTTTCTCAGTTACATGCAGAATGCACGCACTTAATCATCTAATTCAATTCGTAGCAATATACTGTTCACGCGCCTTAAACTTCATTTGGATTGATTATAGATTTTTAGTTGTCTTTACTATTTTTGCCTTTGGTATTTACTTATCTTGTTCTAATTGCTGATTTTTTGTTATTGAGCAAGTGGTGTTCAAGGACATATAGCTCAAATTCTTCAATATCAGACAGCTGTGCTGCACTCTCTGTTCCCACAACAGAGCTACTTTGTGTAAGAAAGCCATATAAATTATGTGAATCTCATACACTCCTTGATGATAACCTTTGCACTTTAATTTTCTTTACATATGATTAAAGAGTGGCAAAAAATCCCATATAGTCTTTTGTTAGTAGCTTTCTTGGGAGAGATTTTTATTTAGAAACTGCATCTCCATTCAAAGTATTTGAAAAATCACTTGAGAAAAATAATTAAAATACTTTTCTGAAAAAAAAAAACTTATTAAAATTAATTTCTCTTTAGATGAAAAATGGGTCAGAACTTTCTCCTAGCACACATTTCCAGTACAGAGGCCACTTAGCATCATGCTTTTGTCTTTTTCCCTCTGCTGCTACACAGCCCTTTCACAGAATGCAGTTCTGTTTTTAGGAAAGTAACCAATCTGTTATTCATCAAAATACGTCAAAATTAAAAAACTAGAACTAACAACCAACCACTTCTACTAGAGTAGAAGTCCAGCATTATATAATCAACCTAATAATAGATCTTACCTATCAAGTCAAGTATGGATTAAATGGAGTGAAAAAGGTAGACTTCTAAAAATGCATCCAATCTCTGAAGTAAAGTACAAAGTCCTTTTACCAGTGAATTAGCAAAGTGCATCCTGCACTTTGAATCCTTGTGTTTACTACAGAGCTTCCTGTTTGCCCAGAACAAAAGAAGCATCACCAAACTAGGTGCATACTGCAGAAGGTGATGTTGTCACCTTAATCTCTTTACTGATATCATAATGATGCAGGAGTTAACACTAAAAAATCAAGCAAAATTATGATTCCTGGTTTAAGAATAAAACCTATTACTTAGCAGCTCTAAAAGTGCAGAAAATTAAAATGTTTTCCTTTCCCTGCTTATTTGAAGATTAGAGACTTCCTATGCTCAGTAGTATTGTAGGGTATGAAATATGTTTACTTAGTGCAAAGCTTAAGGTTCATCACGTGAACATGAACTTTTGTAAATCTGAGAATGGAATTACCATAGAGATAGCAGTGAAAAAACTTTGTTTACTATTTATAAATATGTATCTTAGATGTAATTCACTGAAATATCTTGCATAAAACATTATTTACAACTGCAAAGCACGTACAGCCCAGAAATCCTGAAAAGAGGAAATCAGCACCAAAATGGCTTTATAGTTAAATAAAAAATCTGTAAAGTTACAGTACTGATGCCCTCATCAGTTGAAAATCACTGCAGTAGTGTCAAATCTGGAATCTACTGACTTCCTGTGTTCTCCTGATGCTTTTCTTCTTGTTTCAAACAACAATGAAAGTCATTGAGACTAGTCACTACAACAGCAATGTTTTAACAAAACTGAAACAGAGCCAGACCCGGAGAGCAAGCTTGGCTGTTTGCCAGCCTCTGAAACATCTAGTGTCTGCACAGAACACCGTTCATGCAGTGGAGATGCAAAAGGCAGAATATGCGACATAATATGTAGGGCTTACTTAATTAGGTAATCCATGTTTGAGAACAGTAAGACAAATATCATATA
The DNA here is from genome assembly GCF_036417535.1 of Chlamydotis macqueenii. Lineage (NCBI taxonomy): Eukaryota > Metazoa > Chordata > Aves > Otidiformes > Otididae > Chlamydotis > Chlamydotis macqueenii. The sequence continues at coordinate 45,354,552 of NC_141593.1, forward strand.
AAAGAAACTTTAAGATGATTCATGGTCTATTTTCTGCCACCATTATAGAAATGCATTTCAAGATGCAGAACCCATATTTTGTATTGAGTCATATCACTTCCACTTTATATTCATTAACATCGGATAATCCTGTTTTTCTTGTACACTTCATTAGTCAATATGAGATTTTATTTTAATTGGTTTAGGATTAAAGGACATCTTTACATATTTGAGCATTGACATATATTGCATACAAATTCATTTAGTATTGTCCCAGATTGTCTGTTCCCTCATTCACAGTCAAGGAAATTTATTTTTTCATGAAAATAAAAGCTTTAAAATGCTCTTTCCTATCCTTCTTTCTCAGGGCCAGAAAAGGCAGTCCAAAATAAATATTTTTGTACATTACGTTGGCATTTAAACAGCCAAGTAATTTTCCTTGAGATAGCAACTTCCTTCTACTTTCTGCTGAATTTAATTAATCAGATTTTATACTCATGCAAAGGTCAGTTTCAAACATTCCTACCAATGAATCTAAGGATAGTAGCATCTGAAAAACTATTGTCAAAACCTGCCTTAGTCAGTAGCAAATGTAGGGCTAATATTTTGGAAGACATCAAGAACAGAGAGTGGGCCCTAGAGACGATCAACCAGACACACCAAATTGATGGTTCTAAGACTTCAGACAGAGAGCTGATATTGTAGGACCATGGCTTGGTGCAGCATGTAGGTAATCACGGGCTTCATTCTGGTGAATTTTATCTTCCCTATTTCTGCACATCTGACAAAGAAAGAATATAAATACACCTTGTCTGGCTATTTCTTGGCACTATTTTTGTGCTGTGCTATTGGAAGTTCCCTTCAGAACCATTAATTGTAGCTGGATTTTCAGGATTTTGGTGCACAGTGCAAATTACATGACTGTCACCCTATGCATTCCATTGCTTATCCAATAAGTTCACATCCACCACACAGCTGTCTCAAGCCTTCTCAATACTCTCCTGACTTTTAATCTGGCTCATTCCAGTCTGTGCATGATGAAGCAGATGGTTAAATAGTCTTGGTTAAATGCCCCAGTTGCTTTCATAGAAGTCTGCTGTCATTGATTTATTTAACTCGAGAAGTGAAAGCTGAAACAGAAGTAATCATACAGTCCAGACCGTACCACTGCCTATATGTCTGTAATATAGTTTAGAAGAGTTGACTGAAATTCAGCTATTGTTACGGGGGTGGGGGATATTTGTGTATTGGAAAGTGTATAAATTTTAATCCAGAAGAAAAACATAAGATGTTAGTGTTTGCTACAAAGGATAATCTGAGAACATCTTCCAGCAGACACTTAATTTTATATTTTAAAATGAAACATTCCAAATTTAAATGTGATTTCAAATATATTAGTGGGCTCTACATCTATTCTGTTTTAAAATTAATAAGGAGAATTACTTTTCATAATAAACTGGAATATTTTTCCCTGGCCATCTACTGTTTGCATTTTTAGAAAAACAATATAAGCAAGAAGATATAATTATTATTTTATGTATCTGTTGTTTAGTCAGTAATAAACAGTAGCTAAATACACATAGAATAGAAATATTTATCTGGCAATAGTATCACACAACATGAAATATTGAGAAGTATATTATTGTTACTAGATCATCATGTCTGGTATTATTCCATATTAATTCACTTTTTCTCAACTGCATCAAATTCAAAAACAAACTTCAAACACTTCCAAAATTAAAAGTTTGGAAATAAAAGTGAATTTTAGAAATATTTTAGAATAAATCTTATTTCTAAAATAATCTCTTATAAACAATATCATAAAATTCTTTTATAAAAAGGTTTAATTCCTGAGCAATTTAAATTATAACTCTCCAAAAAGTCCTCCTCTGTTCTACCTTGTCGTTATAATTCCTGTATTTTTCCACAGAGTTGCAGACAGAAATGATTGAAAAGACCTGTTGTCATCCATACATTGACAATAGCAGAGTGTTCATTATTTCCAGCCTTTTCATAAAGGCTGGAAATTTCTGTATCCCCACTGCAGTGTTTAGATCCTCTCCCTTGCTCAAATTTACTTTTTGAGCTGTTTTCTTGTTCTCTGACTTTCTCTTCAACTTGTTATCCATGCAGCATTAATGTCTTTTGTAGTCATTTATCTTCCTGAAGATCCCTGATTTTTCTAGCTATCTCACCTGCTTGGTCTCTCAATGTTAAACATACATCCCATAGAAAATTCTAATTTCCCTGTTGTTCACAAATTAATACACAATTTAAATCTGACAGGCTGTGTCATTTAAGAAAGCATTCCATAGAAAGGTCATACAAAAAACAAATCTTGATGACATAACCGGAACAAAAATTACTTCTACTATACCACATACTGTTGCCCAAGATTGTGGAATATTAAGTGCTACAGAATTCCGGTATTTGTGCAGTGTGCAATTGATCATGATGGGGCAGGAACCAGCACATTTCAGCCTTCCTAGGACATGAAGAGCCCCAAAGATATGCAATATGCAAAGTATATATTTAGGTTGCTAAATATGATACAGCATACTGAGATGGCCTGTGTATTCAAACCCTTCATCTCCTTTACAGAACTTTCCCTTGACTCTTGCTGTTCACTGCTGTCACATACTGACTTTTGAAAGACTGTTGTTGCACAACATACTAATCTAGGCCTTGCAATGCATCATTTATAAAACCTGAGAGTGAGCAATGGTAACAATGGCTTTGAAGTGAAACAAAATAAGTGTTTGATACACTCTATAGTAATATGAAAAGCTCTTTCCAGGCAACTTCTGAATTTACTTCTAAAATTTACAATGCATTATTTTGAACATATTATCAGCAGGATTTCTTGTGCATCAGTGAGTCTCCAGTATGTATCAAGAAGGCACAGAAATTTCCTTGGATTATGGTAGAGGATTCTGTTGAGACATTCATTCATTTTGCCACATTACCTTGTAAGTCCCACATGCCACCTTTTTTTCCTAGTTATGTCAAGAAGAAGGACAGATAATCAAAGAGAAGCCTGTCCTTGGAAAAATGAATTCACACTTAGATATTTGTAGCTGATTTTGTCCACACAAACCAAGTTATAAATCTAGCTCCAATGTCTGCAATTGCTTTCTGGAGTACATGCTTTAATTTCTAAGTTGAATTAAATTATTTTGGGTTTAAAAATAGGACTCCTTCCTTCATGGCATGTAGTGGTTGTTTAAACAACACAGAAATAGTTTCAGTATTCTTCCCTTTCTGCAGAACAGGTGGGGAGTATGGAAAATAAAATAAATATTTAATTTAGTAATACAAATTAGCCTTTCCAGATCAAGAAAATCCATAGTTAATTATTCTTATATATATATTTTGGTCTTTTATATTTCTGAATCCTTTTTTTTTCCTTAGCAAAAGGAAAAGACATGTAAACTGGAAGGAGGACAGCAAAGGTTCTTGTACTTGGCTAAGAAGTAAGTATTCAGAAAGTCACGCAGAAAGGAAATCAAACAGGCTACCAAACAAGCTTAACTGAACATTTTGTAGGACAAACTCTATGTAACTACATGTAAAACTGTTCAAAGGGGTTTGAAAGTTTCTGAGGTTTTAGTAGATCTTGCATCATTTTAATTTTTAATATTAATGCAGCAAAAACTTTTTTCTTACTTAAATATCACTGTGTGCAGTATACACAGATTTATAGTAAATTAATTTTAAAGTGAGAGACATATTATTCTTTTAAACTTGGAGAGCAAGTAACATCCCTTATTCGTATGCTAGCGTAAAACAAATAAGCAAACAAAATCCCAACTGTGCTCTATAAAGCACGCTTGCTTTACTTTTACATGGCTGCTAAAATTCTTTTTTTCTCTTCTTAAGATCAATTAATGTTGTTATTTTTAGTAAAATTGTGTGCTTCAAACAAAAGAAAACCAAGAAGAACAGATGCAGAATAACTGATTTATATTACATACCATCTTACAAGAAGATACCCATCAAATTATTTTTGAACAATTTTTAAATTCAAAATAATTTTGAGATACATATAAATATATAATAAAATATTATTCCAGCAAATGTCATTAAAATCATTTGACACTTTTTCATGAGCTTAAGTGGAACTTTTAGGTATTAATGAGAACCCAAGATTTGAAGTTTATTATAACAAAAGGCAGATTAAGGAATATTTTGAAAGGATGGCTAGCAAAACTTCTATTATCGGTGCCAGCATTATGTTACTGAACCTAGCTTGCAGGAGTATACGATCCCGAGTCCTGCCATAACAACAACAACAAAAAAAACTATAAGAAATTTATCATATTCTGTACTATGATAGACCATAGTAACGTGCATCACAGACAAACAATATTTAACCTATGCCAAAGATTGTATTTAGCAGTAAGAATCTTGGACAATAGCAGGTAGCGATCAGTTTGCTACTTCCACATAATACGCTAGGAGAAGGCATACTTTAAAAACACATCTAAAAGATTATTTTCACGAAACATTTCAGCACTGGATCTGCTTTAACAGATTTGTCAAGAACGGGTTCTTTTCCACAATTTTGTTTATCTACTAAGAGGAGAGGAGTAGAGGAACCATGCTTTTGAGAATGCTGTCTGTGGTTAATTGCTACTTAAAACACTTAAACGGGAATTTTGCCACCTCTTCCTGGAACAATAAAACAATATTACAGTTTTTATTTTTCTTCCCCAGAGATTATTTTCAATAACACCTGAAGAAACACACTTATATAAGGCCTAAAATTTTGCAGCTACATTATGCCAAGGCATTACAGTATTCAGCAAAAAATACCCAAGCGTCCTCTAAACTCTAAGAGACAGCTCGACTCATGCACTTTTGCTCCTTGAATCACAAGTTCTGTTCTTGATATATTTTTATACAATTGTTTTAATATAATTCATAATGTTATATATTTTTATTTATCTCTTTGCCTTGTATTCTAGTTTCTTCAACCCTTTTCAAATATGAATAAGTCTATCCTATTTTTTTTTCCAAAATTTTAAGTTACCATACTGAAAAAAAAAAACCTAAACAAAAAACTAGTAGTGGAGGTTATATAAAATTTTAAAGATAGAATTAAATTGATTTATAAAGATAAGTATAAACCTCACTACCTCTACATGGTGGTTATGTTCACCATCAGTTCACCTATCATAATGGTTTAGTGTGCTGATCCACATTTTTTCCACTAAATTACTTTTTACTTTTTTTTTTTATGTTGTGAAGCATCCCAAGTAAGTATTGGTTTCTATTATACCAGAATAACTTATTTCAGTCACTGAGCTCTGTAACTCATGACAAAACAATTCCCCACAGAGTGCTAAATGTTCTGACTCATCTGTCAGTTCAAATTGTGCTGACATTTCCAACATTCCTAAATTGGTTAGCTTGGCCTTTTACCTCTGAAAAACACTGAAAAACATTAAATGAACTTTCATTTTCTTTTTCTAATAAAAATTGAGTTTCAGATAGACCTCTCCTAGTTTCTTGTTTCTAGGTCTGTACTAAGCTAAGTAGCTTAAAACAGTGCCTCTAGTCCAGGTCCTAGATGATAATATCAAAGGTAAAGTGTATTCTTACGTACAGAGGAAGTAGAAGGATGGCCCTGGTTTCACATAAAGCATCCAGGTCACATCAAGGTTCCTTTTCTTAGGACAGGATGAACCTCACTCTTCATTTCCTATAAAAATTACAAACAAATGTCACTTATCTTGGACTAGAGGTCTCATTTTTAACAATTCACAGGAACTTAATTCTTAGTATGACTTAAAAATGACAAGTGATCTCAGCAAGAAATACCATATAACAATAGAGGGAGGTCCATGAAAAGATCAAACTTTTGTAGAAGGCAAAGAAACTCTGGAGGTTCTAAGCAAACTCTTAACAGAGAAGGTAAAAAAAAAAATCTAGCTAGAAAGCAATGAGAGAGGTTATTAAAAGGAATCTTGACAAAACTTCAAGGTCAAATGAAGGAAGTGGTATGATCATTAACTTTGGTAGGCTAATTGAAAAAAAATGCAAACTCTTTTGTGGCTTGCTGAATTGCAAAGATCATTAAAGTTAACAATCCTATTTAAAATATATTTAAAATATACTATCAGCAGGAATGCTGATATTGGCCTAGGAGGCTGATGGATAACTAAGATTTGAAAAGACTGATCAAATACAAAGGCATGGCAGTACAAAAGAAAGGATCTCTTGACTCTTTTTCTTTTCAAGGTGTTAAGGAATTAAAATCTTCTCTAAGGAGAACCTATTAGATGATTGGTTTCAGACTGGACTGTAAGTAGAAGCTGAGATAAGTAGGCAAAATGAGTGGAGGTGAACAGAACCAACAATGACCAGGTAGGTTTCTTCCAGAAATCCCTGAACAAAGAACGGCTGAAAGGCCTCTGCTGTTGACAACCTCTTGCACAAAATTGTCTCAGCATCAATAGAAAAGAAGTTGACAATTATTTTACTAGTTTCTAAAAAACTTTTGAGACAAACTGAAGATCTGCAAATAAAATAATTTACCTGTTGTGGCCAAAGCAGAAGAAATCACAGAGTTCATGAACTCAGAGGCAAATACGGTATATATTACAGGAGAATTAACACAACTCCTGGAACTCCTGCCTCAAGAATGCTCCTGGAATACAGAGAAGAAGCATATAAGTATGTGGAAAAGAAATGCCAAGCTGAAATTTCCATTTGAAATAAAACTACATTGTTGGAGGTCAAGAAGTAACTACTTGGTTAACTAAAACAGGAAGCAAAGGTCAAGTCAGTTTTTAAATAGAACAAAGTTATTTGAGACCTGCTTTGAAGCCCAGGCTCAATATTTCCATAAATGACCTGGGAAATATGCTGAACAGTAACAGAGAAGAAACTGCTGATTGTATTAAGCTATTCAGCATAATAAAGATGAAAGTTAATTATAAAGAAATGTAGAGAACGGCATGAGACTTAACGGTTTAGATAAATGTCAAGTGATGAAGTTGGATTAAATCCTAAACTTCATACACATATTGATGGATATTCTCAAGCTCACAAAGAAAAAATGTTGATGGAGTCTGTCTATTATAATAGATAGATCTCTAAAACTGTTGGCCAAATGTTCTGTCATGGTGAAACAAGTGAAATACCTGTATGAAATATATATGAAAAGCTATGCAGAGCAAGATAGAAAGCAACACTGTGCCTTTGTATTAATTAATAGAAAATATGAATTTTGAGTATGTGTGCAGTTCTTTTAGGACTTCCTTGTCCCTCCCCCTAAAAGCAAATCAAGCTCGTAAAGGCAAATTATAATAAACTCATTATAAGAAACATTAATCTAGCTAAATATTTGTAGTTACTATTTTTTAATGTAGAGAATATATTGTTATATGGAGGAGAAATCATGTTCAACTTTTGGAAAGGTGGAGGGTGTCAAGGGCATTATGCTACAGTACATGGCAAATGTTTCGTGCAGCAAATCCCAGTAATTTCTAAAAGCTGACTGAAACAAATAAACAAATAAAGGTAAATTAAGTTTTACAACAGTCTGCAGGACCTGAAATAACCTATAAACCTTTTCAACCCAAATCAGATGTAGATATGTTCTTATTTGTCCTAAAGCAAGAAAAACACCATCCTCAAAGAGGCTGCATTAATCAGTTAAAATCATCCATGTCACAAAAATCTCTGAAGAGCTACAAAGTAAGACAAGTACACTGACAGCTTAGTACTGTTTGCTAGCTTTACGTGGCAAGGCTGTAATTATTTCACTTATTTATTTATTAAGAAAAACAGCTGTTGGTTGTTAACTAATATAAATATACATTACTACATTTTTGTACTTCTACAGTGTTCATAAATATATAATATAGTTTATAAGACATATAAAATATGTATGGTTGATGAGCTGTGCCTACAAATAGCTTTTACAAAATAATATTATATGTATATGTATTACATATATATGTATTTATTGTCAGAATCTTGGAAAATAGGCTAACCAGTCTTTAAATGCTGCTTTTGTTATCCTGACTAGAAAAGTTTGTTGGCTTTTTTTTTACCTTTTAAGTAATGTTATAACTACTTATGCTGTCAGTTGTTCATCACATTTTAATTCAAATGCATCAATTCATGATGCATTTCACAGCATCTCGGCTAAAATTTTTAGGTCATTTCAAAAAATGTGGCAACTTAATTCTAAATACGGACAGGATACAAACAGAAAGTAGCCAGATTCAGGTCTGTCTGGATCACAATGGGTAAAGTTTAGTATCTGTTTGCATCCTTCCAAGGCCACAAAGGCTGACAGCATAAAACAAAATTGTCTGAATCAAAGAAATCCCTGGTCCCACAGAATCCTATCATCAGTCCCCTATCGGCTAAAGTAATGCCTAGGAAGCCACCACCTGTCAGAAGCTGAGGTCGTTTCTACATTTCCTTTAGACCTGCCCCTCTGTAAGCCAAATTCTTGATTTCTGAGCAAATTTCTCACACTTTCTAATTCAGCTACTAAATGGGAAAAGTCTATTTCCAAATGCTGCAAACCATGTTCAATGAAAACTAGTATGTGTACGTTTTCACACTTTCTCCTTAACTACACTTAATCTTTGTACACGTAAGAAAATAATTTAAAAAATTTACCAGCTGAATATCCAGCAGAAAAAGAGTATTTTATATGTTACTTAAATACATGGCAACTGTAGTTCTGATGACTTAAAAGCTTATTTCGAAAGGTAAAAGCTAGTATCTTAACTAAATATCATGACTGGATAATTTGATAACAAAAAATACATGCAGGTACATGCATGGATGTTTTAGCATTACAGCTCTTCATAATGTTGATGGATACAAAAGGATAATCACAAATAGTTAAAACTATTAATATATAATACTGAAATATGTTCTTCCTTCAGGAATCTAATATCCAAAGAAATATCAGTGACATTTTTTTTTTCCTACGGGGCACGTTTGAACCGTGTTTCCCCACTTTGACTCAGTGAATCAATGACTAATAAATCCCTTCAAATTCTTCTGTATGTTTCTTACATTTTAGATCTCTATCTTCCATTTATAGAAAAATATATTTTAACAGGCATTTACAGAAATGTTACTGGAAAATAAACATAATACAAATACAGAACTGGAAGTGCATGCTCTTTCAGAAAACACCCTAAACAGCAAAGTAGCACCCAAGTTGTACTTAGTATAGAAAATGAGATTTAGCACACACAAATTGGAAGACACTTTGTATACATAGACCTAGAACTTCGAGCTTAAGTTGCATTTGGTCCATGGAAGCCAGCAGATCTCAGTTTTGGGAAATAACATTCATTCTCTCTCACCAAGTAAGTATTTGTTTTAACACTGTTTTAACTTTGTCAGAAGGCAAAGGTAGAATGGGTATAGAATTTGGGCATAAGGCTTTAGCATATTTTGTAAAGATTCAATTTTTTTTTGGCAATACAAGAAGATATTGACTTTTGCTGCCATTGAATTTTTTTTTTAATTTAGGTTTTTCAAAACTACTGAAAGAGCAAATCAACTTGAAAAAGCATAAAAAGTATGAGTCAAGTTATTTTGGTTTTTTTTCCTTTCATGCTTACCTTTTTGTTCAATAGTTTTCTTACATTTGATCAAAATTCATGTGCTTATTTTCTGGGCATGTTTGAGAGATCTCTGTTTTGGTTGTCCCTATGATGAACAAAGCATGACGAACTAGAGAAAGAGACACATCTTAAAAATAATTAATTATTACATACATTCTGGTTTTACTCTCATAAGGTGATAGCTCAGTGCATACCTATTTGATACACACACTGGATATTTTTTGAGAGATTTCTGCATCTATGCACTTTATTTGAAAATGTGACAGGACCTACAGGCTGATCTGAAAAGCCAAAATAGAAAGCTTGTAACCAACAAAATGACATTCTACATAAGCTTTTACTGAATAAATTATTAACAGGAAACTGAACCTCAGAAGTTACTGTTTTTTAAGCAACATAAAACTTGTGTTTTATTACTTGTTAATGAAAAACAGTCCTTTTCCTCTCTTCCTCACAAACTCTTTCTCACAGAGAGATGTCTTTACACTGCACAATGCTGAATCTGCTCTGTAATGTATACAGATAGAAATGCAGAGAAGGGGCTTGACAGCAAATGGGAACCAGGCTGTACATATCCTCACACAAAAGACAAATCAACTTTTATTTAAATTAGTTTCAAACTTGGATTTGTGTGAACTATATTAATATTATATTAATTTAGTTTGGATAAGGGTATGCAGCAACACTCAATCTGTTCAGTGGCTGTATGAAAGGGGCAGGTTTCACTCTCTTTCCCAGCGAACAATTGTTTGTGGCAACGAGGTATTGTTGGTATGTGTGAACAGTTACTTTAGTAGAAAATAAAAAATTAGAATGAGCATTTGTAGAAAAACATCTTTCTTTCACAGGAATATTTATTATAAGACATTTGAATTCTATAGAACAGAAAAGTCTGAAGAAGATTCTATTCCTTGGGACTAATGATGTTGAATAGAAGTTTCATCAGCTCAGTAAAGACTTCATAAATTAGCACAGCAATTGATCTCTGGAAGCCTGTAAAGCTAGTGATGCTGACTGGCTATTAAGCAGTATCAGTACGGCTGTCTTCATAATATGCTTCCAAGTTCAGAGACAAACACCATTCAGACAAGAGCTTCTGGGCCATTCTTTCCAGACCTGCAGAAGACTACATATCCTGTTGGCTATATCTAACTATCAGTGGATAGGGATATAGATGAAAGTTAGGATACTTAAAACAGCGCTAGCCTGAATATTTTCCACAGATTGTAAGAGAGAACATACTGGGACAGAGGAGTGGAGGGATTAAGGGACCAGAGCTGGACACACCTTCTATTTAGCCATCCTCTGTTATTTTCTTTTCTGTGAGCTTGTCCAGTTTCTCCTTGATCTCATAGGAACTCCCAGTCCTTGCAGAATAGAAGGTTTGTCTCGTTTGATGCTGAAATTTTATTCAACTTGTAGTCCTTTATTATACTCTTCAGAACTTGTTCTGCAGAGTACTACCTACAGTACAGCTCCTCTCCCTGTATTTATACATCCTAACATAGTATCTGTCCTTCCTGAGGTGTGGTTCTTTCTTTTGACCAATTCTCCAATTTGTTAAAGCCATTTTAAACTCTAATGTTGTCCTCCAACGGTTTGCATCTTCTTCCACATTACTAACTTTTGTAAACCTGTTAGATATGCCTCTATTTCATGTTCTATTTCAGTAGTAGAAAACCATGAGTATTTCTGGACTTTTTGAGCCATCAAGTTTGCACTCACCTTAACAGTTCTTTCATCTAGACTCAGTTTCTATAGCTTGCTTATAAGAATGTAATCTTAAAAGAATATTAAATATCTACTGCTTCTCTTCTTTCTAAATGTTTACTTTCCACACTTATCTCCAAGGATAATGCCTTGGAAGGAAAATAAACTGATTTGATACTTTTTGTTCATCACATATTTGTTACTATTCCTCTTGGTTTTCTTCTAAGAGTTTATAAATAGTTCAGTAATACATTTGCCCTTCTCCAGCTTCAGTGATGAAAGAGATAACGTGTGAAATTGAAGCAGACTTTGGGAGTTTAAATTTAAATTCATATGTTGAAAAGTTACCTTGCACACTGGGAAAAAAAAATTACAGATTGCCACAAGCAAACATGATGCAACATCCAAAAAAGAATAATCACAAAGCATACAAATAAAAGCAATCTTCACCTACAGAGGCCAATGTTCTTTTACTTCACAGTCAATGGAATTATAAAAAATATTTTAAAAACAGAATCTAATTTAGCCCTTGAGAATCACTGTCCAGAATAGCTTTCTTTCTTTATTGACTAGTGAGGAAAAACCTAGGCAGCTTTAGCTTCTGAATGCTGAAGTTCACATAAGTGTATTTGTCACTTTTGCACCAATGAAGCAATGTGCATTTCAGTTAACTGGAAATTAAAATCATAAAAATATCTAATTTCCCTCATTATTTCTTATTCCTTCCCCACTAACAGGGATGATCAGTGGAGACTAGGTCTTAGAGCAGTCCTGATTCACCATTCCTTCATGAAATTGAAGTTCTCACATAAGAAAATGGATTTAGGGACCTATGAAGTGGGACCAGATGACCCAAGCACAAAATTCTAAACTTTTATGTAGCCTTTTGGCATATCATTTCCTGGTAAGTCTTGAAATGAAAAATAATCTGATTTGAGATCATGCTGATGTAAGATTTTTTCCAGTTTTCTTTTTCTAAGGTTTGGACTTGCCTCAGATAGCAATACCCTGGGAACACCTATGCCAATAGAGGGCTTACTCCAATTTGTTAAGTCTCATTGTGTTCTAAAGCTTTGCTTACCTTTAATGGATTTATTCAGAAATCATAAAAAGTAATTGAGATTAGATTAATCTTTTGAAAGTTGGAGACAAGACCCCACAATTAAGCAAATAAAAATCTGTCTTCAATCTGGAAAGTACCAACACTTTCCTCTTTTTATAATGTAGCCACAGTTCTCAGTAGACTGCTGAATAAAAAAAAAAAAAAATAGACCTCTTAGTGTATGAGCAACTTCATGTTTGAAATACTTAAGAATCTCAAGAAACAGGCAAATAAAAAATGTTCATAGTATGGTGACTGAAAAATTATGATTCTCCAGGTGCACTTTTAACAGACATACAACTCTTTAAAATCAAGGAAAGATTATTACTACTGGATGTAATTGCATTGCAACTGAATTAGAACACAAATTTCAATCCTTTCTATTAATAAATCAATATTTTTTAAAACTTAAACACATAGGACATTTAAGAATAGAAAGGCTGGAAAATAAGCATTTTAAAATTAACAGGGACAAACTAGCAGAGAAAGAACTCAAAGCATCAGTAAGTCCAGGAAATAAGTTAAAGAAGACGTGAATGTCATAGACATAGCAAGTATACCTGAAATAAGGAAAGGGTCAGGTAAGACCTCAGGGCCCTCCATTCTGTCTCCATTCTGATTCTACAACACATGAACTATTGCATTAAAGTTTTATTCACCAAAAGAACAAAAAAATTGAGCTCACAGGAGAATAGCTCAGGTTTAATTCAGAGGTACTCTTCTTAACAGACTGACTGCTATAAGGTTGGTAGATAAGATATGTTATTTCTCATTAAAATGTACCTTGCATTATTTATTGACTGTAGAAAAAATTTCACCCCTACACATAGTAAAAGCTATGAAAGCTCAGGCATGCTACTCTGAATAGTGGCACAGGGTGGAAGAGGGAATGGGGGTTACGGTCTGTTCATCACATGTTGTTTTATGCCGCTGCTTCGTCATCAGGGGAAGAACTCACATTCCTCTCCTGCTCCATCATGGGGTCCCACCCACATGCCACAGTCCTTCGTGAAACTGCTGTGGCAGTGGGGTGCACCATGGGGTGCAGTCCCTCCAGAACAGCTGCCCCAGCAGGCCCTTCACGGGCCACAGCCTCCTTCAGGCATCCGTCTGCCCCAGCGTGGGGTCCTCCACGGGCTGCAGGTGGATCTCTGCTCCTCCATGGACCTCCGTGGGCTGCAGGGGGACAGCCTGCTTCACCATGGTCTTCACCATGGGCTGCAGTGGAATCTCCGACAGGAGCTACATTTCTCGTCCCCCTATTTCTTCATAGACCTTGGCATCCACAGCCACGATTCTCACAAGAAACTCTTCACAATCAGGCCCAGGTAGATGCCTCTCATGTTCTCTTGACATGTCCTCTATTCAATTCTTGCAGCCAGGCCGGGCCAAATCGGGCCCAGACAGCCATCTGGAGGGAGGCCAGAGGGTGAGGGCCACAAGGCTCACAATGCTTGTGTCTCCTCCTCTCTGCACCCAGCTTCTGCTTCTTCACTTCTCCTTTTTTTCCCCCCTTCTTAAATATGTTGTCATAGAGATGTTATCACTGAGCATTCTGTCACCAGTTGGCTTAGCCTTGGCCAGTGGTGGGTCCACCCTAGACCCAGCCAAGTCCAGCAGACAAAGCGGAAATTTCTAGCAGCTTTTTAGAGAAGCTTCCACCTTAGCCCACACCACTAAACAAACCCAACACACACAAATTAATCAAAGTGAGGCCACACTAAAGCTAAATACAGCAGGATAATCACCTCTTTTGACTGGCTTGTTAAAAGCCATAAATGATAGCTTGAAAAGGAATCACCATTCTCACAGAGCTGGGTAAAGCCCATGCCAAGTTTTTAGTTTACTTAAGTTCAACACAAGTAGAAATTGGAATGTGATGTGGCACAGTAATTTCTGCAGTCCACTCCAACAATCTGTCCTTTCCTTTAGGAGCACAAGTGGAAAAAAATAAAAATAAGTGCTCTAAATAATAGAGCAAAGTATCTCATAATTTTTTTACACTGTGAGCTACTACATTTGGATTATCTAACTTGACAGGTGTAGAAAACACAAGAGCTGCGAAACCAATTAGACAGGATGTCAAAAATCATTGATGCTTGATTTCTATAGAACAAATGTCTGCATGTTGTCTACCCAGACTTTAGTAAAACCTTTCATGTTGGTTCCCACAGCATTCTCCTGGAGAAGCTGGCTGCTCATGGCTTGGACAAGCATACTCTTAGCTGGCTAAAAAACTGGCTGAATGGTCGAGCCCAATGAGTTGTGCTGAATGGAGTTAAATCCAGTTGGCAACTGGGCACAAGTAGTGTTCCCCAGGGCTCACTACTGGGGTCAGTTAGGTTTAATATCTTTTATTAAGGATCTGGATAAGGGGATTGAGAGCACGCTCAGTAAGTTTGCAGATGACAGACACCAAGTTGGGTGGGAGTGTTTATCTGCTGGAGCGTAGGAAAGCTCTATGGAGGGACCTGGGCAGACTGGATGGATCAGCTGAGGCCAACTGTATAAGGTTCAACAAGACCAGTGCCTATGTTGGGTTTGTGCAGGATGTGGGAGGTGCTGCTACAGTGGCACTGCTACAGTGGCTTCTGTGAGAAGCTGCTAAAAAGTTTCCACTTTGTCCAGTGGACCCAGCTGGCTCCAGGGTGGACCTGCAGCTGGCTGAGGCTGAGCCAGTTGGTGACAGTCATAATGTCTCTGTGATAACGTATTTAAGAAGGGGGAAAATAAAGCAGAGGCATAGGCAGAGAGGGGGAGGCATGAGCCTTGTTGCCTTGAAGGCCTCACTCTCTGGTCTCCTGCCAGGCAGCTGTCTGGGCCTGGCCCAGCCCAGCCTGACCAAGAGAACAGAAGAGGGAAAATGTGAAGAGAACCTGAAAGGCATCTACCTGAGCCTGATTGTGAATAATTTCTTGTAAGAGGAACAGCTGCAGATGCCAAGGTCAGTGAAGAAGGAGAGGGAGGAAGAAAGTTGCTTGTGACAAGATTCCCCTGCAGCCCGGGGCGCAGCCCACGGTAAAAGCAGGCTGTATCCCTGCAGCCCAAGGAGGTCCACGGAGGAGCAGAGATCCACCTGCAGCCCATGGAGGACCCTACACCAGAGCAGCTGGGTGCCTGAAGTAGGCTGTGGCTCATGGAGGGCCTGCACTGGGGCAGCTAGTTCCTGAGGGACTGCACCTCATGCAAAAACAACCTGGGCTGGAGCAGTTCATGAAGGACTGTAGCCCATGCGAGGGACCCCACACTGGAGCAGAGGAAGAACAAGAGGAGTTCTTCCCTTGATGAGGAAGAATATGATGAGCTGACCACAACCCCCATTCCCTATTCCCCCAGTGCTGCTTGGAGGGAGAAGGTGGAAATAGTCCAAAATTCAGTTAAGCTCGGGAAGAGGGGAGGGATTGGGGGGAAGGTGTTCTTAAGATTTTAAGATCTTATTGTTAATAAAGTGAACTAGTTTTCCCCACGTTTAATCTGTTTTGCCCATGATGGTAACTTCAATGATCTCTCCCTGTCCTTATCTCAGACCTCGAAACTTTTGTTATCTTTCCCTGATTTGCTCAGAGGGTTGGGAGAGTGAGTGAGTGACTACACAGAGCTTAGTCCCAAGCAGGGCTAAACTACTACATTGACAGGTCCTGCACTTGCATCACAACAACCGCATGCAATGCTACAGGCTTGGGGAAGAGTGGCTGAAAAGCTGCCTGCACAAAAGGACCTAGGATTATTGGCTGATAGGTGACTGAATACGAGCCAGCAGTGTTCCCAGGTTGCTACCAGGGACAATAGCACCCTGGCTTGTATGAGAAAGAGTGTGGCCAACAAGACTAGAAAAGATATTGTCCTCCTGTACTTGGCACTGATGAGGCCACACCTTGAAAATTGTGTTCAGTTTTTGGTCTCTCACTACAAGAAAGACATTGAGGTACTTGAGTATGTCCAAAGAAGAGCAACAAAGCTGGTGAAGTGTCTGTAGCACAAGCCTTATCAGGAGCATCTGAAGGAATTAAGGTTGTTTAGTCTGGAGAGAAGGAGGCTCGAGGAGACCTTATTACTCTCTACAAATACTTGAGCGGAGATTGTTCGAGGTGGATGTTGGTCTCTTCTCCCAAGTAATACGCGATAGGATGAGAGGAAATGGCCTTAAGTTGCAGCAAGGGAGGTTTAGATTGGATATTAGGAAAAATGTCTTCACCAAAAGGATTGTCAAGAGTGGAACAGGATGCCCAGGTAGATGGAGGAGTCACCATCCCTGGAGATATTTAAAAGATGTGTAGATGTGGAGCTTAGGGATGTGGTTTAGTCGTGGACTTCCTAGTGCTAGGTTAACACTTGGACTTGAGGATCTTAAAGATCTTTTCCAACCTAAACGATACTATGATTCTAAATAATGACAAAAAAAAACTGTATACATTTTTCTGAACTACCTTACAAGACACTGAGTAAAGTAGTTAGAAATGAAATAGAAGCAAGGCCATTTTAATGATACAGATAAACAAGAATGAGGAAGAGATGCACATGTTAGAATACCATCTTCTCTGTAAGCTCCAGGAAAAGCCATCCAGTATCAAAGATCTGTTGAGAACTGTGGTGAGTTGACCTTGGCTGGCCACCAGTTGCCCACCAAACTGCTCTATTACTCCCCTTCCTCAACTGGGCAGAGGAGAGAAAATATGAAAGGCTCATGGGCTGGGATAAAGACAGGGAGATCACTCAGGCTTGGGGAAATTAATTTAAATTATTGCCAATCAAATCAGAGTCGGATAATAAGAAATAAGAACAAATATTAAAACACCTTCCCCCACCTTTCCCTTCTTCTCAGGTTCAGTTTCACTCCCAAATTTTCTACCTCCTCCCCACAGACAGATGGAGAATGGCAGTTGTGGTCAGCTTATAATACCTGGGGACTGTTACTCCTTCCTCCTTTTGCCCTTCTCCTGCTCTAACCTATGTTAGTCCCACCTACGGGACCCAGTCCTTCACAGACTTCTCCAGCATGATTCCTTCCCATGGGCTGCGGTTCTCCAGCATGGGTCCTTTCCACACGGTGTAGTCCTTCAGGAGTGGACTGTTACAGCATTAGTCCCCCACAGGGCCACAGTGTCTGCCAGAAAACTTGATCCAGTGTGGGCTTCTCTTCACAGGGTCACAGGTCCTGCCAGGAGCCTCCTCCAGTGCAAAATCTCCACAGAGTCACAATCTCATTTGAGTCACGTCCACTTCTTCTAACGTGGGGTCCTCCATGGGCTGCAGGTGGATGTCTGCTCCACCATGGACTTCCATGGGCCACAAGGGGACAGTTTGCCTCACCATAGTCGTCACCACAGGCTGCAGGAGAACCTCAGTTCCGGCACCTGGACTACTTCCTCCCCCTCCTTCCTCACTGAATGGTCAAGCCCAGTCTGCATAGCTGTTTCTCTCATATATTCTCACTCCTCTCTCCCAGCTGCTGTTGCACGATGTGGTTTTTACCCTGTCTTAAATATGTTATTGCCATTGCTGATGGGCTCAGATTTGTCCCGTGGTAGGTCCATCTTGAAGCCAGCTGAAACTGTCTCTGTCAGATGTGGGGCAGCTTCTGCCATCTTCTGACAGAAGCCATCCCTGTAGCACCCCTACTACCAAAACTACCACATAAACCCAATACAAGGACAACAAATGACATGCTGGGTATAAACTCAATTCTAGAAGACAATGTAAGAGGATAAGAGAAGAGGGTGTGACTCTTTCTTAGAAAATCTCCAAGAGATTTGTGGCTTGGCTAAGTTGAATATTTTTCAGAAATATTAGGCCACTAAATGGCAAATTTAATTTTTCAGTATCAGGGATTTTCGTACACAGAAGAGAATATCTCTCTAGCAAGTGTTATGCCCAAAGAAAAGAAGCTTCATTCCCTTTCTTGCTTTTCTTGAGTCCCTTCAAAGTGGCTTAGAGAAATTTCTATTGCTAAAAACTATAGCTTGAAAAAACTTTTCCACAGATAGACATCATGCTAGTTGTCTTCATCTCAGGAAACAATCTCCAAGGCTGATATAATACAAATTTTGAACTAATTGCTATATTAACAGATCCATCAAATATACTTATTGACCATTTCTCCCTATGTTTATAATTAAAGCAGTTAATTTTATCTTTCCTTGTAAAATGAGAAAAGGCTGAAATCGCACACTCTGGAATTGAGGACATTTAGGGCTAAAACTGCATTTAGGATGAAGAAGTCCAGAAAGTCATGTAGCTTCTTCAGAAAGAAAACAGATAAAGAATGGAAGAGGAAAAACTGCTACAGTTTCCAAATCAAAGCAAAAAAAAATTTAATGAGTAGCTAAATGATTTCATTTCTACCATTTATGAAATATTAAGAGTTTGAAATAACCAGCAGAACTTTGTTTGAGGCATTTTCAGTCACAATTCTTTCAAGTAAAAAATCCTACTGCCTTTCAGAACTAGTCTTTCACAGCTCTTTTACCTGAAAGCTGGATCTCCAGAGTGCAGCTCTTACCTGAGGTTAATACAGAAGACTGCCTAAGTCAAGCACCACCAGAGCAGGACAGATTTGTAAGAGGAAGTTATCCATGCTGTAACAATTCCAGACCAAGAATTTAGGGAACTAGTGTGCTTAGTTCTCCCTACACCGATTATTACTCCCTACTCAATAAGTAGTTGCATTTAACATTACAGTCACAGCTACATGGCTTATCTCCTCCCCCAGTGAAATCAGGAATGCATCTCCAGTTCTGGCATACATACTAATTTAATTGGGGGAATGTGCAATTCTTGCAAACTTGAAATAAGCCTCTTATTTAGCCCAGTGAAAAGCCTTCTGCTTCAGTAATTAGTCTTAATTAAATTCAAAGTGGACTTCAGTATCAATAAAGTTGAATGCACACCAGTACTCAGCCAGCCAGAGATTTCTAAATATTATTTATTTGCATAAAACATATATTTGAACAGGGCTAGTCTCCAGGTAATTTCTTCCAATGCTTGATTATCCTTAGAGCGATTTTTTTTCCCCCCTTACATCTATTTGGAAACTCTCCTGTTCCAATTTATGACCATATGCTCAGTAGCGTATAGCTCAGTAAAAAGCCGATTCCCAGCTTCTGAGTAACCTCATCATACATACGGGAAGACAGCTGTTAGATGCCTATAAGCTTTTCTTTCTGTGGGATAAATAAGCCTAGCTCCCTTGGCTTCTCTTCAGAGGGCACATATTACAACCTTAGACAATACTTATTGCCCTCCACTGGACTTGCTCCAATTTATCAACATCTTTCTTGTACTTGGGGAGGAAAAAGAGGAAGTATGCATGGCATTCCACATAAACACTAATGAGTAAAGAAAAACAATCATGAACCTCAGGTCTACCAGATCCTTTTCACTAGAGCTGCATCCTAGCCAGCCAGTCCATAACATATGCCATTGCATGGGTTTAGTCTGTCTCATGCACAAGACTTTGCATTTTCTTTGTTGAATTTCATGATGATTCTTGTTGACCTGTTTTGGATGCTCAGTGGCTGTGCTGTCTTTTAGTTTGGTGTCATTTGCAGACTTGAAAAGGGTTTATTCCACCTCCTCCTCCAGGTCAGTCATAAATATATTAATAAAGACAGGACACACAGACAGACCCTTGAAGATCTCCAGTTGTAACCAGCCTCCAGCTACAGTACAATGACTTAACAGCTACCCTTTGAGCCTTATAATTCACCAAGTATTTCAATTATCTAGCAGACCATTCCAGTGGGGATGATGGGGATCTTAGAATTTTAGAATCATAGAATAGTTAGAGTTGGAAAGAACGTTCAAACATCATCTAGTCCAACCCTCCCTGCAAGGAACAGGGACATCTCCAAGCAGATCGAGTTGTTCAGAGTCTCATTCAACCTGGCCTTGAATGTTTTCAGGGATGGGACATCTACCACCTCTCTGGACAACCTGTTCCAGTGTTCCATGACCCTTGTTATAAAAAATTTCTTCCTTATATCTAATCTGAATCTACCTCCTTCTATTTTAAAACCATTGCCCATTGTCCTGTCAGAACAGGCCCTACCAAACAGCCTCTCCCCATCTTTCTTCTAGGCCCCCTTGAGGTACTGGAAGACCACTATAAGGTCTCCCAAGAGCCTTCTCTTCTCCAGCCTGAACAGCCCCAACTCTCTCAGCCTGTCCTCATAAGAGAGGTGCTCCAACCCTCTGATCATCTTCGTGACCCTCCTCTGGACCTTCTCCAGCTGGTCCATGTCCTTCTTATGTTGGGGGCTCCAGAACTGGATGCAGTACTGCAGGTGGGGTCTCACAAGAGCAGAATAGAGGGGCAGCATCATCTCTGTCAAACTGCTAGCCTTCTTTTGATGCAGCCCAGGATGCAGCTGGCTTTCTGCATCCACTAGTACCCCCACATCCTTCTCTTCAGGGCTGCTTTTGATCCATTACTTGCCCAGCCTGTATTCATGCTTTGTATTCTTCTTCAGTAGAAAAATACTGTGAAACATGGCGTAGAAAGCCTTGCTAAAGTTAAGATAAATTACATCCAGTGCTTTCCACTCCTCTAATAATTTCATTTAGGTTGTCCAAACATATTATGCATTTAGTACATACTTACTATCTATTGCCAACCACCTTCTGCCTCTGTGTATTGAAAAATGGCTTCCAAAGGACTTGGTCTCTGATACTCCCAGAGACTGCAGCACAATTGACTGCGCTTTGTTCCCTAGATGGTCCTTTTTTGACTTGTTTGAAGAACAATGTAAGATTTAGCTTTCTCCAACCACCAAGCTACCCTCTTCCCTGCTGCAGTCTTCATGACCTCTCAAAAATCATAGAGACTTACATCAAAATTATATCAGCCATTACTCTCAGCACCCCATTACCCTAAATGTGCACTACCTGATCTTATAAACTTGAGTTTTCTCAAGAGATACATGATTCAATCCTTTTCAATTACTGGTATTTTCTCTCTTCCTTCTACCCTGTGCACAAGGTTGAGAGGTCTCTTACCTCATTGTTGTGGTTTTGTTTAGTCGGGGGCGGGGAGCTAAGGTGGTAGCTTCTGTAGGAAACTGCTAGAAGCCGCTCCCCTTTGTTCAGTGGACTCGGCCAGGCCTAGGGCGGACCTGCTGCTGGCCAAGGCTGAGCCAATTGGTAGCAGAATGTTCCATGAGAAGGCCTCTGCGATAACATATTTAAGAAGGTGAAAACAGAAAAAAAAAAAAGAAGAGAAGATGTGAAGAAGCTGAGCGGGGCCAGAGGCGCAGAGGCGGGGGGCGGGGCACAGGCCTCATGGGCCTTGCAGGCCTCACCCTCTGGCCTCTTGCCAGGAGGCTGACTGGGCCTGATTCGGCTTGGCCCAACCCAGCTGCAAGAAGTGGAGAGGAGATGAGCTGGATGATGTGAAGAGATTCTGAGAGGCATCTGCCAGCCTGTTGTGAAGAACTTTTCTTGTGAGAGGAATGGCTGCAGATGCCAAGGTCAGTGAAGAAGGAGAGGGAGGAGTAATGCGACTCCTGGCCAAGATTCCCCTGCAGCCTGTCGTGACGACCATGGTGGAGCAGGTTATCCCCCTGCAGCCCATGGAGGTCCACGGAGGAGCAGAGATCCACTTGGAGCCCGTGAAGGACCCCACATTGGGGGAGGTGGATGCCTGAAGGTGGCTGTGGCCTGTGGAGGGCCCACTGTGGCAGCTGTTCTGGAAAGACTGCACTCCGTGGAAGGGATGACCCACGCTGGAGCAGTTTCACGAAGGACTGTGGCGTATGGGTGGGAGCCCACAACGGAGCGGGGGAGGAATGCGAGGAGTTGTTCCTCTGACCATGAGGCAGCGGCGTAAAACAATGCTTGATGAATTGACCGCAACCCCCATTTCCTCTTCCCCCCTGTGCTGCTCGGGGCGGGGAAGGTAGTAGAGATAATGTTAAGCTTGGGAAGAGGGAGGGGTGGGGGGAGGTTATCTTGTTCTCTGTCTCATTATCCTGCTGTTTGTAGTAATAAATGAATAGTTTTCCCCAAGTTGAGTCTGTTTTGCTCCTAACGGTAACTTTAAGGATTTTCTACCTGTTCTTATCTCAAACCTCAAGCTGTTTTTCTTACATTATCTCCCCCTATTCTCTCGGATGGTGGGGGGAGTGAGAGAGAGACTGCGTAGTCTGGTCCTGAGCGGGCCTGAACTATGACACTCATGCACAATGTAATTTATTTATTTTTAAATAAATGGGTGTGGGTTCTTTGGTGTTTTGCTTTGTTTTTTTTTTTTTGTTAAATACATTATTATGAAGATTTTTATTTTCTTTTGTTCATTTGAGTTATTTTTTAATGAACTTCTAATGTTACTGGAAAAATGATGACATTGTTGAATAGATTATATTGGACTATGAACTATAACATGTTTTTTGTTCACGGTAATACTGAACAGGCTGAGATACCTATAACAATAAAACATACTGTTTAAGCAGCTCTTTATGTGCAATGAAACATCTTTAGAAAAGTAAACATGCATGATATCTTTACACATGGTTGTAAGTTTTTGCTTTGACACTCTAACAAGAGCCAATGTTTACAAGGTTCTTCTGTTCAGAATGCAAGAAAACCTAAACTTACTGTCTATAAGAAACTTCAGGAAGCTAACTCTCTATTCCTTTTTCCCCACTACTTTATTCATCCTAGGATGTAATGTTTCTCAGATCTTACATCAATGGAAGTTGCACAGAGTGCATCATAGTTTACACTCTGCTCTCTATCCTTTCCATCAGCCAGTCAAACTTGGCAAATGGGATACTATGCTTCACAAACCTAATTTCACTCAGAGTCCAAAATAAACTCAGTTTGATATTTGGATCCTTTAAAAAAAAAATTCCTCACCTCTCCATTTTTTTTAAAAAAACCAAGCTGCTAAGAGTTAAGAGGAAATGTTCTCTCACATGTTAATAAAAGGTCAAAGGATACAAAGCAGAAATCAAGAAGTTGTTAGTTTCTTGCATGGACGAGGGACATCAGAAGAGCTGTAACAGGAATCCTAGGGGTTGTGCTATTTATCTTATTGCCAAATTATTTCAAAAAGTATTTGTAGAGTAATGAGATAGTTCAAAGTTATCTATCAGACTAAAAACTAAAATCAACTGCAAAGAATTATAAAACGATACTGCTATCTCTAAAAACTAGTCAAGAAAACTTTATATGAAATTCAATGTAAATAAATACACAAAGGGATGCACAAGATCAGTCCTCACTTTAGACACACAATGATGAATGTAACATATTGCTGCATCTTATTCTAGACAGTTTATAAGCATGTGAACTTTATACCTAGTAACATAAAAAAGAAATGTTAGAAATTATTTACTGTCCTGGTTTCAGCAGGGATGGAGTTAATTTTCTTCTCAGTAGCCGGTGTGTTTTGGATTTTGTGTGTGAAGAATGTTGATAAAAACATTCTGATGATACGAGTTGTTGTTAATGAGACCAAGGACACTGTCTGGCTTTCCAAGTCTCGTTAAGGTCGCGTTAACGTGCAGATGCAGGAAGTTGGGCAAAAGACAGACAGAATAATTGATCCAAACTGGCCAAAGAGAGTATTCCATGCCATAAACGTCATGCTCAGTATATAAGTGGGGGTTGCCCATGGGAGGGGGCATCATTTTCAGTTATTCCTTTTCTTGTCGGGTATCCGTTCGGGCACCCTTGGCATTCTTTTCTTCTCTCTTGCTTGCTGGCATCGTTCCCTCTACCTTGCTAGCTTGCTCTCCCCCTTTGCTTGCTGCTCGGTGTTGTTCCTGTGATCGCTGCTCAGGACGGGCTGCGTCGGTCATTCGGACATTGGGTGGTGAGAAATTGTACATTGTTCATTTTGTATATTTTGTAGATATTAATATCCTTATATCCTGTTAGCTTTGTAGTTTTTAGTATTTTTAGTAAACTGTTTTTATCTCAACCCACGAGTTTTCCTTTCTTCCCAATTTCTCTCCCCTGTCCCACTAGGTAGGGGCAGGGTGAATAAGAAACTGTGTGGTGATCCGGGCTAAACCACCACATTTACAAAATAATGAGGATTGGAACATCTATGCAGCTGTATTTCTATATATGACTGTGTAAAGCTTCAGCCTAACTCTTAAATATTATGCACAGTTCAGACATATTATACACAGGTAAGCAGTAGGGCAACCCATTCCCTCAGCTTGTTTTTGACATTAGGAGTTTTCATATGGTCCGAAAATAATTCAACCTTTTTGTAGAATAAAAATGCACCATAGGCTATGAACACAAAGGTTATGCACTTGTAAAAAAACATTTTCAGCCCTGAAGCTAGTAGATTGTAATGGTTTTCACCCAGAAAACAAAATTATCTTCCTCCTCAAAGGGGAATCCCAGCTAGAAAGAGGCAATAGCTCATGGTGTAACCCAAAACCATTCCCACGTGTTCTGGGAGACTACTCATTTATACAGACCAAATCATACCTATTAGCATCTCTTCTGTTTAATCATTAAAATAAGTACTCAGACTTGAACCCTGGCCCAGTTGACTAATATAAAAAAGAAGGTAGGCATCTGTTATAGGCCTGTGACACACAGGATATTCAGCTAAATAAATCATGGCTCTAACATAGTCTGGTTATTTATTTTACTTTTAAAAATCAGCAGGTATTCTGAAGAGAATAATCTGATTTGGGGTCTGTTCATACATTAATGCTGTGTCCCAGAGAAGATTAGAAGAGTGGAGCATTGCAGCTTCCTTCGCATTTAGGAATACATAGCTCTGCTGTGCTTCTGTATGGGTCATAGGTCATACAAACAAACTATTGATGCCTTCTTAGAAGTTACATCACTGCAAAGGAGAAGTCATCTTTACAGAGAGACACAAATGATAAGGAGAATATGTGGTCCTTGAACTAGTAGCATGCTTACTAAGAAATCTTTCTCCTAGAATTAAGTTTTTATCCTTAGCAGGAGGATCGACTGTCCTAATTGATCTCTGGATATTTTTTTTTTAAACTTTGCCTTAATTGCATACTTATTCATGATGCAAAATCTCTTTTTAAAGACAGAGGAAGCTATATACTGAATGACAATTAAACTAATACTATGTAGCTCAGCTCTGTATCACAGATGAGTTCTGTGCTTTTTCTGAGACTGTACTTAACCTCATAAAAGATACAGCTTTCAGAGAACCTGGAAACATTGTGATTTATCTTATTTCCTCCTTCCTTCTCTGTTCTCCAGGAACATAGAGTAAGATTGTGGTTTGCTACTGACACAAAATGGCCTACTTTTTCTTCCAGATTCTCTCACATAACATTGATAGAGGCATTAGAGTAGAGATTAAAGAGCAGAAGATTTTACAAAGTTATCTTGCCACAGGTGAAAATTTTTAACAGCTTTATTCATGAGTGCTCAAGACCAGAAATTTAAAAAACAGAAAAGCAGTAAGAAGAAGGGATTGTCCTTGCAAAACAGGAAGACTGAGCCAAAGTAAGAAGACTTCCTCTTCAATACTGCTTATGATTAAAATATACTAAACATATTTGTTGATTTTTGAGAGGTTGAATTTTAAGAGATTGAACGTGCTGCTTTTGTGAATAATTTGAGAAGTTGTCAGTCTGTTTAGCAAAAACACATTCCTCTTTATAAGCTCAGTGCTAAGAAGAAAAAATTTTCAGATAAAGTCTTTTCTGTACTAATTCTTGAGTCTGCTGTAGTCATAGTAGGAAGAATAGATTAGTGGTAAAGGATTACCTAGTACGAAAGTTGCAAGGTTTGTATTACAATATTGTGCTTTGACACAAGATTCAGAAATATAAAATACCTGTAGGTGACAATTATGATAAAAAAGGAATGAAACAATACATAAAAGTTTTCCTAAAACCTGTCCCTAGCGACCACCTTTTCCGCTCTGCAGGTGCAGCAGGTGAACTGAATGAAGATGACATGCATAACCTAGCAAGAGGTTGTAAATTCTTTTGCTGACTGATGAAGTTTTTACATGTCATTATATTAAAAATGTATTATTACAGAACAAGAAAAAGTAAAGATCTACAAAATCTATTTCTAAAAAAAAATAAAGAATTTTTGAAATGTGATATTTTAAATGGTTTTTCCATATTACTTTTGCTTTAAAATTACTGCAAATATAAGGCTGAAAATTTTGAAAATACCAAAAGAAATGTGAACAGTTGTTTTTTTTTCCAGCTGTTCCAGAAAAATCTTTTGATTTGCCACATCATCATATTCTCACTAACAGTTTCAGCATCAATGAACCAACCAACATGCTTCTCATTAAAAAAAAAAACAAACAAAAACCAACTCACTAACAATTGTTATTTTGTGTCCTAAAAGGAGTTCTAGAGCATCAAGGAATATACTAAAATAATCTGCATTTCAGAATGTTCAATGAAATACTCTGTTAATTTTAAAATGCAGGGACTAAAGTGTGGAGAGAAGAAAAAGGTATTTTTTTCTTCCACAAAGCAACCGTAGTATTACACTATTGCATCCTCCTTAGTGTATTTTAATTTCATCACCTGCACCTAGCTAAAAGCCTTACACATAACTTACTTTCAGATAAAAAAAAAACTCAGTAAAGCTGTAGATGCTCCTTGGGTGGTGTTAATTTTTCAACTAGATTTTCCACATTGGCTTTTTAGCTTTTCAAATTGTGATTAATATGGACATTAATAAGTTAATTCCCAATGGCTTATACTGTTAAAGTTCTTCTCTCAGACCAAGTAAAAGAATTTTTGGACACAACTTCCATTGCAACCAAGCATTTATCCATAGAAAATGGGTTGAGCCACAGCAGAAAACTACAAATACAGGCTTCCCTTCATTTTACAGCTATTTCCCTACACCCTATTATTTCTCTCTTTTTTTTTTTTCTGGTGAGTTTTAGAAATAAACCTACACAACTTGCACAAAAAGTTTAAAAGGTTCCAAGCTAGATACAGAAAGAGAACTAAAGAACTGTTGAACTCCTAAAGCTCTCGAAAGAATGCCCACTGCTTTCTGATCAGTATTTTCACTCTGTCCAACAGCAGAGTGGAGGGCAACATCCTTTTAGTTGCAACATCTAACCTACTTGTAAGTTTCATGTACCTTTTCTCAGCAGCAAAGCTGTCTTAGGAGAACTCCAAACCAAGTAATCCATTTCTAACTCTGTAACACATTTTCCTTTAGTTTAGTCTATTTTCTCTTTGAGGCTGAATTGCAAAACAGATCACTGATGTCAGCAAAGTAACAACCACTCCTGGGAAAAAAAAAAATAAAATAAATCTGAGAGATTTAGTGGTTGGCTGCTCCTGAAGAACTGATGCTCTTCCACTACTCTTTCTCCTCCAGGCTGTGCTCTCACAAGAATTCCCTTAACTAGCATCCCTGCCTGTCTGACTAGAAGAAACTAATGCATTCACTGATCTGGCAGAAAGCTAATCCACGTAAGGGAAAGACAAACAAGAAAGAGCAGTTTAATTTTTTTTTTGTCAGCTTAAAAATCAATAAGCTGATTCAGCTGTATGATATATTGGAGTAAGAATATAGGCAGGAATTTACACAATGTCACCATGCTTCTTCACAGTAATGACCCACTGAATTGTCTCAGTTACCTTGTTTAACCAAAAAAAACACCGCAAATCTAAAACCAAGAAAATGTGAAAGGCACACAAGCAACAGGAATAGGCAGATGTCTTTAAAACTACCTTCCAGGTGTGCAGAAGGCACCCGTAAGATCTCTAAAGCAGCTATCATTAATAACCATTATCATTTATATGCATTAACTTGGATGTACTAGTTTGCATTTTAGCAAGATCTAGAACAGCAAGCACAAATATTTCTTCCTGCTACATCCAGATCTTTCACTTCAGTCTTGAGACTCACTTACCAAGCCCTTATATGTCAAAGATTAGTATTTGGGTGATTTCCCCAAGCCAGTTTCTTTTGTATTCCAAAGCAGTCTTTTGCACACACAGTTCAGCTACTCCTAAACATGTTCTAGGAGATAAAATATCATGGATACAAAAAGGAAATATTTTAGGGTGATAGATTTTGTTTTATACAGTCTGTTGATATGCTGGGAAGAAAGCTTGCCTGCTGACCACATATAGCTTTCTTCAGTTAAAGACATCTCAAAGATAATCAATAGACAGCATTCAGGTGTCCTGATGTAGTTCAGGCATCACCTTTCAGACACCAGAATGCATTTAGGTTTCCTCTTTACCAAGACTATTCTTAATTTTTCAAAATGTTTTTTCCTGAATTTGTTCGAAGTCTTTATTGCAGTTGTCTTAAGTGGTAGGGAATAAAAGTCGTAATTCAGTTGAAACTCATTTCAAGTTGGTAAAGTGGCCTTAAAATGTTTGCATTGGGTAGGAAGCCAGCCTGCCGTAAAAGAAGAGTTTAAAGTGAGTGAGCAACTGGGGTTTCAATAACAAGAAACCACTACAATAATCAGTAACAGTTCATACTTATTCTGAGGCAGGGCTGTTTTGCTTTCTTCGTGTTGAATTTTTTTTTACTATTAGTGTCAGTTAAAAGTGTTCATTTCACTATGCTTCAACTTAAGACATCCAGCTTTTCACAATAATTGAAGGAAAGTGACATATCTGTCTTGTCATATGTGAATCGTCTAGGATACCAGATACCACCTAGACAACATGTCTACATGTGTGTCAGGATCACATTTTGAGCCTGAATCCCTTATTTGAGCAGCTATTGTTCTGTATACATAAGAAAGAAGGGTAATTAAAGATTAAGCTACAATACAAGCTAAGATAGCATTCAACTCTTTGATGGTTCTTAAAAATGGTTGAAAAGGATCGGTTGAAACCCAGGAAAATGTTACCAGAATGTCAGCCAAAAGACTGCAGTTTATCTAATAAAAATCATTGCATCTTAAAGTTATCCCGAAGGTTGAATAGTCATGAATAAAACAGTGTACAAAAATGGAAAAAAAAATCTAAGACTAAAAAATGTGTGAGTACACTTACATGCCGTATAATCTGTTTTGTGCCTGCATTATTTACACAAATCCTGCCATGAAACTGTTCAGACTATTGATTTGGTTTTAGGTCTGTGTTGGGAACTCAGTCTTTGAAATAAAATGCACACAAGTATTATCAACTCGTGACAATAATAAATTGTCTTGAATTATTTTAAATTGTTCTTAAATGTCTAAACAAACAGAGTTCACAAAGCAGAAGAAATACTGACACTAAAATCAAGCGTATAGTATATTTTGTTTAGCAATTGTTCACTCAAATTAGAGTCATAAAAGTTTATAATATACACTGCACTATACTCTTTTTATCATCATCGTTATGACATAGAAAACACATTATATTAAAAACTGTGGCCTTGTCAGAAAAGCCATTTACATTTTAACTGTTTGAAGCAGCAAGCAGAGGCAGAAAATCTTCAAACATCTTTCTGAAATTAATGCCACAAACACAAAATATGTATCAGTGGGTGTCACAAACCGATAAAGGTCCGGTCATGAGAGGTACTAATTTCTCGGTTACAGAATTAAGACACAACAGTGTCATACGCATATGTTGGTTCTTTATTTCATTCACACACAAAGGGTAATGGCGGGGAGAGAAAGAGAAAGAGAGGAGAGAGAGGAAAAGAGAAAAAGAGGGGGAGAAAATACCACCACGGAGAGTCAGCGTCCTGAAAGTCCATCTTACAGAGTGGGTGGGGTGGGCACCTCAAAAGGATTACAATGCCACCATGGAGAATCGGCGTTCCGAAGGTCCGTCTGAGTGGGGTGGAGGTCCACACTCAGGTTCATGCGGCAACCCTTTTTTGTAGTCCTTTGTATCAGCCCCCCCCCGTCCTTCTTGATGTTTTGGGGGCCTTTACCAGTCTTTCTATCTTAGGAGGTCAGGTGCTTCCTGCCTGTGGTTTAGCTTGTGATTGCAGCACCATGCTGATCTGTCTCTGTGGTGGTGGGTGTTAGCTCTCTGCAAATGCAAGGCCCGCTTGTCCTTTGTAAGCCGTGCGGTTACCTGAAGCATGTTGTTACCTAATGTCCAGCAAGACAGTGTCCACAAAGTCATTTTGCATCCCCCAGAGCTGGCCTCCATTGTGCAGTCACTTGGCAATGCTGGGCATGCTTGGTACCGTCCAGGGCCTGAGCTCATGCACAGGGTTTGGCTCTATTCTGGGGGAAGGGTATAAAAACAAGATACCCCATTTTGCAGTTCTTGGAGTTTTTAGGCACATGTTGCTACTTCAGCTACAAAACAGGATATTTGTCTAGACATTCCCTCACAGTTGTTGAGGTTTTTAGCATTGTGGTTTGTCGACGTTTTGGTCAGTTCCCTCCATCATTTAGAGATGTTGAGACATTAATTAATCTTTTCATTCTCTGACAGTGGGGGAAGATGAAGAAAGGAGGAGCAACTAATTTGCAGTCCACTAACATTTTCTTAGATGTTAATTAAAGTCATGACAAACACTTCAGATAGAATTATGACAAAGGCAAATATTTCAATGTTGCAAAGATTATCCCTTAAATAATCTACACCTAATATTAATTGCTTAAGGATTGAAATATATGAGGCAATAAATTACTTTAGAGTGCTATTAAAAAATGAAGTTTATCTAGTTTATATTCAGTACGGAAATTAGTGATTTCCATTTATTTAAATATGATTTGTGTCTAATTTGTTGATCAGTAAACCCTACATAAATGTCTGGAAACCAAGAGTTTAAATCAGTATCTACAGTTTATGTAACAATTTGATACTTCATCTGGCTTGTTAATACTCAAGATGATACAAACACTACACCAATTACATTTAATTTTCATTATTCTCTTAGTGAAGACTTACCGTTGCAAGGCACTGAACTCTGTTGAATCTAAAGAGCATGGGATGAGTTCAACCCATTATAACATAGGGTTCTAAGAAATTATTTACACTACTATGTAGATGAGAAAAGAATGAGTTTTGTATTTTGAAAGAGATTGTAGTTGTCTTAATAGTTGGTGAATGCTGTATGCAAAAGCTTCAGAATAGATTTTTCCTCTAATTAATGGACTTGGTGGGTGAGGTCCAAAGCTGTAGCACCTGCATATTCATAAGAAGCAGCGGGGGTGAGCACACATACCAGGGTAGTGAAGAATTCTCCCCAACCTTTTCCAAAGGCAAGAACCCTAAGACCGGCCACCTCAGGTGCATGTATACCAATGCACATAGTCTGGGCAACAAACGGGAAGAACTGGAGCTTTGTACTCAACCTGGGAATTGTGAATATCACAGTAATCAGAGAAACTTCATGGGAAAATTCACATGACTGGAATGGCCACAAATTCTTTCAGTAAAATAGGATGGGAAGAAGAGGAAGTGGATTTGCACTTTGTGTAAAAGAAGAATTTCAGTATATGGAGGTGAGCTAAGGAGACCACAAAAGTTCTGTGGAATGCCTTTGGATTAAGTTTAGAGGAATCTTCACCAAGGAGGATCTCAAGTTAAGTGTCTGCTGCCAGTTTCCCAATTAGGATGATGAGCCTGATGAAACCTTATTTTAGCTGTTCAAGGAAGTCTCAGGCAAACAGAACCTGGTCCTCACAGGTGACTTCATTTACTTGGATATTTGTTGGGAAAACAACACAGTGGTGCACAAGTCATCCTACAGGTTCCTGGAATGTATTGAGGACTGCTTCCTGCTATAGACGCTGCACATGCTGACTAGGAGCAGCACATTGCTAGATTTACTGCTGACAAACTGAGAAGAGTAACGTGACAACATAATTAGCAATGGTAGCTCTGGATACAGTGATTACAGCACTGTACAGTTTAAGATTCTGCTAAGCACACTGAAGACCAGTAGTAGGACAAGGACGTTGGATTTTAGAAGAGTCAGCTTCCTTATTCAGAGTCCAGCTGTGAGTGATTCCATGGGAAGCATCTATGGAGAACAAAAGAGCCTGTGAGTGCTAGGAGTATTCAAGAGCAGCCTCCTAGAAGCGCAAGAACTGTCCATCCTCTAAAAAAAAAAAAAAAGGAAGAAGGCAGAACAAGACACCACCCTGGCTTAACAATGATCTTTTGAACATGCTTAAAGGCAAAAAGAAAGCATACCTGCTAGGAAAAGGTGGCCAAATAGCCATTGATTACAAGAACATTACTAGTGCATGCAGAGATGCAGTTAGAAAGGCTAAGGCTCAGCTAGAACTGAAATTGGCCAGTGTCGTAGTTCAGCCCCAATCAGGACCAGACTATGCAGTCTGTCTCTCGCTCCCCCCACCCTCCGAGAGAATAGGAGGAGATGATATAAGAAAAAACAGCTCAAGGTTTGAGATAAGGACCGGGAGAAATCCTTAAAGTTACCGTCACGGGCAAAACAGACTCGACTTGGGGAAAACTATTCATTTATTTCTAAAATTAGCAGGAGAATGAGACAGAGAACAAGATAACCTCCCCCCACCCCTCCCTCTTCCCGGGCTTAACATTATCTCTACTACCTTCCCCTCCCGAGCGGCACGGGGGCGGAAAAGGGAATGGGGGTTGCGGTCAGTTCATCACGCGTTGTTTTACGCCGCTGTATCATCGTCAGGGGAAGAACTCCTCGCATTCCTCCTCTGCTCCAGCGTGGGGTCCCTCCCACGGGCCACAGTCCTTCGTGAAACTGCTCCGGCGTGGGTCATCTCTTCCACGGGGTGCAGTCCCTCTAGAACAGCTGTCCCAGCGGGCCCTCCATGGGCCACAGCCTCCTTCAGGCCTCCACCTGCTCTGGCGTGGGGTCCTCCACGGGCTGCAGGTGGATCTCTGCCCCTCTGTGGACCTCCATGGGCTGCAGGGGGACAACCCGCTCCACCATGGTCTTCACCACGAGCTGCAGAGGAATCTTGGCCAGGAGCCGCATTACTCCTCCCCCTCCTTCTGAACTGACCTTGGCGTCTGCAGCCGTTCCTCACAACAGGCTGGCAGACGTCTCTCAGGATCCTTTTTACATCTTATTCACTTCTCATCTCCTCTCCACTTCTTGCAGCCAGGCCGGGCCGAGTTGGGCCCAGTCGGCTGCCCGGCGGGAGGCCAGAGGGTGAGGCCTGCAAGGCCCATGAGGCTCGCGCCTCCCCCTCTCTGCCCCCCGCTCAGCTGCTTCACATCTTCTCCTCCTCTTTTTCCTGTTTTCCCCTACTTAAATACGTTATCGCAGAGGCGTTATCACGGGACATTCTGCTACCAATTGGCTCGGCCTTGGCTAGCAGCGGGTCCACCCTAGGCCCAGCCGAGTCCACTGAACAAACGGGAGCGACTTCTAGCAGTTTCCTACAGAAGCTACCACCTTAGGCCCCCCCTCACTAACAAAACCAGAACAGCCAGAGATCTCCAGAAAGTATTCTTCTGATATATTAGCAGAAAGCAGAAGCACTGAGAAGACACAGGCCCATTCCACTTTTGTAAGACCCCACCTGGAGTACTGCATCCAGCTCTGGAGCCCCCAACATAAGAAGGACATGGACCTGTTGGAGCGAGTCCAGAGGAGGGCCAGGAAGATTATCAGAGGGCTGAAACACCTCTCCTACGAGGAAAGGCTTGAGGGAGTTGGGGCTGTTCAGCCTGGAGAAGAGAAGGCTCCAGAGAGGCCTTATAGTGGTCTTCCAGTACCTAAAAGGGACTTATAGGAAAGATAAGGAAAAAGTCTTTATCAGGGCCTGTTGTGATAGAACAAGGGATAATGGTTTTAAAATAGAAGGAAGCAGATTCAGACTTGATATAAGGAAAATATTTTGTACAATGAGGACGGTGGAACACTGGAACAGGTTGCCCAGTGAGGTGGTAGAGGCCCCATCCCTGGAAAATTCAAGGCCAAGTTGGAAGGGGCTTTGAGCAACCTGATCTAGTTGAAGATGTCCCTGCTTCTTGCTGGACTACATGACCTTTAAATCTCCCTTTCAACTCAAATTATTCTATAATTCTATGATTCTACTACGCGGGGCAGGGAAACTAGTCACTAATAATGCTGATAAGCAAGAGATTATTGGTACCTTCTTTGCCTCTGTCTTCACCAGTGTTGCTGGACCCAGATCACAGGATCAAGTAGCTACGACAACACAAGTGTCTACCCACTGGTAGTGGAAGAACAACTGGGCTGTGGCCTCTTGCTAGGGCTTAAACCACATAAATCTCTGGGCCCAGACAGAATCTACCACAGGGTGTTAAAATAAGTGGCTGAGACTGTTTGAAGGCCACTGTCTACAATATTTGAATAGTTGTGGAGATCAGGGGATGTCCCTGATGACTTGAAGAAGGCAAAGGTCACACCTGTCCAAAAACAGACACAAAAGACGACCCACCAAACTACAGGCCCATTAATCTCTTCTTCAATCCCTGGGAATGTAATGGAACAAATTATCTTACAAACTATTATAAACCAAATGAAGCAGCGATTGGGAAAAGCCAGTATGAGTTTACTAAAGGCAAATCATGCCAGACTAACCTGATTACCTTCTACAATAATATAAAAGCTTCTGTTGATGTGGGGAGAGCAGTGGATGTTGTTTGCCTAGACTTCAGCAAAGCATTTGACACTGTTTCCCATAGCCTTCTCCTGGACAAACTAGCAAGATACAGATTGAATGGGCAGTCTGATAGGTAGATGGGCTCACAGAAATTGGCTCACAGGCTGGTGTGGTGATTAATGGTTTTTAATCAGGCTGGCAGCCTGTAACAAGTTAGGTCCTGCAGGGATTGATAGCAGTCCCCACACCTGTTCAGTATTTTCGCAAATGACCTGGATGATGGGATTGAAAGCACTCTCACCAAGTTTCTGGTTACACTAAACTGGATGGTTAGGTGGACATGTGTACTGGTTTTGGCAGGGATGGAATTAATTTTCATCTCAGTAGCCGGTGTGGTTTGTATTTCAGATGTGAAGAATGTTGATAAACACACTGATGATGAGTTGTTCCTAAAGAGACCAAGGACACTGGCTCAGGAAGCTGGGAGAGAGAGAGACAGAATAATTGACCCAAAATGCCCAAAAAGATATTCCATGCCACAAACATCATGCTCAGTATATAAGTAGGTGTTGCCCAAGGCAGGGGCATTGCTTGCTGTCATTGGTCTCTCTACCTTGCTGTCTCCCTCTCACTCCTTTTCTTGCTGCTTGGTTTTGTTTCCATGATCGCTACTCAAGACAGGCTGTGTCAGTCATTGGGATATTGGGTGGCAAGTAATTGTGCATTGTTCATTTTGTATATTTTAGTATCCTTATATTCTGTTATTATTATAACTTTCCTTTGCTGTTGTAATAAACTATATTCATCTCAACCCACGAGTATTTGTTTGTTCCCAATTCTCTCCCCCATCCCACTGGGGATGGGGAAGGTGACCAAGAAACTGTGTGGTGACTAGGGCTAAACCACAACATGTCAGAAGGGAAAGCTGCTTTACAGAGGGACACAAACAAGCTAGAAGAGTGGGATAGCAAGAACAGTATGAAGTTTAACAAAGACAAGCTCAAAGTCCTGTGCCTGGGATGACATTAACAAAGAGATCAGTATAGGCGAGGATCTATGTGGCTAGGGAGCAGCCTTGCTGAAAGAGCTCTGATGGTCCTCGTGGACAAGAAGTCAAACATGAGTCAGCAGGACATCACTGCAACAATGAAAACAAGTAAGATCCTGGGCTGCATCTGCAGAGGCGTTATTAGCACAGATACAGAAGTGATCATCCCACTCTTCACAGCACTTGTCATGCTGCACTTGGAGTATAGTGTCCAGTTCCGGTCCCAACAATTCAAGAAAAATGCGGACTGACTGAATAAGGTCCAAAGGTGGGTCACAAAGATGACCAAAGAGAGAGAGACTGCGCTATAAGGAAAGACTGAAGGAGTTAGGTCTTTTCTCCCTGCAGAACAGAAGGTGCAGTGGGGACCACATCACAGTATTTCAGTACTTGAAGGGCATCTACAAAAATGATAGAGGCTCTCTCTTCACAGGGAGCCACATGGAAACAATAAGGGGCAAAAGGTACAAGTTGTGCCAGGACTGATGTCATCTTGATATAAGAAAAAAATTTCTACAGTGAGAACTATCAGTCACTGGAATGAAATCACCAGGGCCATGGTGGAGTCATCATCACTGAAGATTTTCAAGGTTTAACTGGACAGGGTGCTAGGCTCCCTTTCTCATGAAAAGTTGGACAAGATGATCTTCTGAGATCCATTCCAACCTAGGCTGTTCTGTGATTTTATGGTTCCATGACCTTGTTCTGTTTTTCTTCCATTACCTGGACATTTTAGTTTTGTTCTGCATGAACAAGATCAAGGGATCTCCTTAACCAACCTATTTTTGGTATAAGAAACTATAGCCTTCATATGGATATACTGCTATAAACATGACATAAGCTGCTGGGCTCAGACAGTTGGCTTTCACTGCAGTCAGGCCACTGCCTCATTCATAAATCATTAAAGAAAACAGATTAGTCCTATTTGCTGGTCAGAGCTATTGTAATTTAGGGTAGTCCAAGTAGTCTCCCATATAACCCCAGAATATGAGGATATGAACAAAAGCAGGAAAGCGAGGGAAGCCTTTTTTAGTCAGAATAAGGATGGCAAAATAGGCATACTGTTTTAAGATAAGTACACTGGTTTTCATGAGCAAGACAGCCCTGCTGCCCAAGAGACAGTGGCCAGGTTTTCCAAGTTTTTTCTTAAAGTTCTACATAGCAGAGGAGTAGTAAAGTTACTAGGGAAGGAAATGCTGTCTTTCATAAAAGATTATGTTCTTACCGATTTAATAATGGACATGTTATTTAGATGCTGTGATAATTTCACATATAGACCAGTCAAGTTAGTGTGATTCAGAAACTGTTCCCAGATAAAACCCCACAGAAGGATGTTATGGCCAAGAAACTCCTGATCATGTCCAGCAGAGAACTTGCTAATGGAAATTCTAATATTGTATGCAGAGGTGTGAGAACATCCAACAGCAGACAGTCGCTCAGCAAGGATTTTAAAGCTCAATTATCTGGAATTTTTGTACCATAGATGGAACAGTGAAATGTCTAAGTTCCATCTTAGCTTCCAAGAAGCTATTTTTCCTTTTAATTTCCTATTCTGATTTACTCGGGTGTGAGTTAGTTACACATTTACATTAACGAATTTCCTCTGTACTACAAAATTTCTGCACATACCATGATAGTAAATGGACTCCTACTCAACCTACAAGTATTGTAGACAGCTTGAAAATCTTCCAACGTCCCTCTTCAGTACTTTGGTATCTGCCCAGTGAATCCACTTTATCAGCCCTATTATAAAACCCCTTAATGAAAACAATGAAATAAATATGTTTCTTTATACTCACTCAAACAATATGTTAACAATTCTGGTTCCAAATAACAGGAAGACTAAACATTTCTATTCTCAGAAGGACCTCTTCAATTTTGTAGCACTTGTGGTAATTGGGGAAATCAGTACACACAGGTAGCTCACCACATACTCACTACTCACATCTAACAGATTGTTAAAGCAAAGAGAATATCCACATTTTTCATCTCCAAAATAAAAACTCAACAGTGAAATATCTGTATGAACAGATTAAGCCATGTCTAAACATGTTTCTGTTTAACAGAACAATCTATCATGTTTGTATTTAAGTGTTTCGTATCCCGATGACTTTCTTATGACGTAGATGGAATATAAGTAGTCACTGAATTGATATACTAATTAAATACAGATTGATTACTGATGCCTATATATACAGTGTTTACTTTGATTTTGAAAGAACTTCATTCGTACTTTTTAATTCAGAAAAAAAATATTTTAGCATTTCAGCCGGTGTAAAGGCTACAAGTGGCTGATATATAGACATTAATGCTGGGTGTTTTGCATAAGAATTCAGAACTCAAAGAGACTCCTCTGTAATGGGATTTCAAAACAACAACAACATAAAAAAAAATCCCACAGAATCAAGTGTTTTATTTGGAAGAAAAGTTTGCATTGGAATGAGGGAACTTGGATTGCTTTTCCTCCTATGAGATTTTACCAGACACATTTCAAGGTCAAGTCAAGATAAAAGAAAGGCCAAAAATTTCAGATTCTGCTTCCCAATATCTGAGGGCATTGATTTATAAGGATAGATACATGAATGAAAAAGTCACTTGTCGTCTGCATTCCTTCCCAGTCTTGCTACCAGATGTTCCAAAGAAACAGTTCTTTGAGACACTTTCACAGGTGACACCATCCTTGTATATTTAAGTGGTCATTTGAGGATGCATGCACAGAGGAGAACACATATGAACATAATTTTTTTTTTTCTGAGACTGTACATGGCATGGAATTATTCCTTTAAGAAATTAATCCTGTAAAAAATAAATTTCAGCCTGCTTCCAGAACCCTAGTACTTAGAGTACTGAGTGACTGCCATCACAAATATTTTTATTCTTCATCCTCAATAGAGGTTCATAAGTTTCACAGAAGGATTTCAACTCTATGTCTAAAAAGAGGAAATAATTTGGTGAAGCTAGAGACTATCTTATCTGCCTTATTATCTAGTAGCTCAGAGCAGCTGTATGAAAAACAGACTATGTAACAACCAAAAAAGTTACATCTGTATAAAATATATTTCAAGTTATTAGGTTCTAATAATCCGTTGCAAATATAAAAAAATAAAGATCAAGCCACAATGCTTGTAATGCCCCTATATGCTTTTTTCATCTGTTTCATTTGGTTGTAATTTCATACATAATTAAATGAAATAGAATTTAATGTTATATACAGGGCTGAACCAAACATTCAATGAGCCTTTGTCAACATCAATAATCAGTTTTTATGTATTAATGTTTCATTAATGAATATTTAATGGACAAAATGGACTTCAAGGTAAACTTTCCAGTCCCACAGCCTAGGCAGCAGCAATTAAATATCTACTGTCTAAAACAGATCCAAGGCTGAACTATTCAACCATATGGTGCATATGACAATGAATCAGCTAGAGACTGCAGTGATTAGCACTGAAGTTGCTGAAGATGAAAACAGGTGCCTCAGCTCCTCTTTATTCTTTCTTCAAAAAGTATTAGTAGGGTGGTTTACAAGACAATATTCCAACATTTGCCAATATGGAGGTGTTAATATTGTGATCAACTGCCTGGCTGTACAGCAGCAGGAAGTCAAAAACATTTTTTCTCCTTCTATAAACCAAAATTACCTCCTTCTGTTATTATTATTTTTGTTGTTGTTATTAATAATAATATCATCAATGCAATTGTTTTAGAGCAGAAAAATCTCAAAATCGTGCTGCGGCTGAATAAAGGGCAAGGAGGTTTCTTCAGACTTTGCTATCAATGTCTTACCCTCCTCCCACAGTGCAGGGCTGAACCTACTGAATTGTATCAGTATAACATTATGAGAATTTATTTGAGTATTCAGAACATAGACATGGTCTGACCCTCTAACTGCCACTTTTGCAACCTACTGTTGAGCTCCAGCAGATCCCCACTGGGTTTGGGACAAGAGAATGTCACATCTTCACATTTGCAGGTAAGACCAGATGCAGTGCAATGACTCTCCATAAAACTCCAACATTTCACAGAGTTTCATACTAGCAATTAGTTACTGTACATTGTACCAGTAAGAAGGGATGGCCTTTCTCACTGGGTCACATTTGCAGTCCTCTCTTCCAAGATGGTGTCATACAGAGATTACAAGTGACAGTCAGAGAGAGCTCAGCTCAGCTTTGTGTGGCTGCCTGAGTCAAAATATTGTTTCATTTATGGGAAAGCAAAGAAGTAGAGCAGTAGAGTGGAAATAAAAATACAACTGAGTGATAAGGTTAGTCAGTGAGATGCAATCACTCTTGTTGTTCGTTCAGCATAGTACAGTTATACAGAAATGACTTTTATATATTTTAGTTACCATATTACATTCCATTTACAGCTTTTTTTTAAATTTTGTTTTTTGTTTTGTTTTGTAATCAAACCCAATGTAGGAATGTTGGGATTTTTTTAGCTTCTCCTGGGAGTAGGAATGATAGAGGCACTCCTGGAAGCTTCATCATGTAATGCTAGGAATAAACTTTTGTCAAAGAATACATTTCCTCATTTCTTTAATTTGTGGTCCTGTCAAAAACAGTTCTTATGAGAGATATATGTTTACATCAAAGTAGGAAGTTCACGTCAGCCTAAGCAAGGAGGGAAGAGAAAGAGAGAAGATAGTAACAACAAAAATCACAAAGAGGGATAATGGAAAAGGAACACAGAAGTCCTAATTGTTTAAGATTAGTCATGATAATCAAGTGAACACCTCAAAAATGTAATCTATTTTGTTTCATTTCTTCAAAATTAAAAAGCACACTTCACCCTTAAACACTTATATGCAAATATTAAGGAATGAAGTAACAGTGCTGACAATACAGCTACATGAAACAGGACACTGGCATTGAGGGGAGAAAGAGTCCTAGTCAAAATACTCAGAAATACTAAACATGAATTTATTGTTGTTACAAAAGGGAACAAAACAAAAAGGCAAAAGGGAAAAGTGAAAAAAAAGGGAAAGGGAGTGCTGCTTGTGTTACTGGCCAGATTTCTTCTTCAGTTTAACACTCTAAATAAGTAGTATTTAAAGGTGTAGAATAAACAAAAAAACAATATTGAAACTGAGTCAAATGTGTAAAAACTTACATAAGTCCTGTTCAGTTCAATGCAGGTTAGAAAGACAGGTATCATGGCTTTTTATACGAAATCCTCCCAAAGCTTCAGCTTGTGTCACAGCAATCATGACCAGAGCAAACCTACAGTCTTAATGATGATCCAGAATTTGCACTATAAAGAGAAAAAATATTTTTGTTCCAAGAGTCTATGAGAGCTTCAAAGTCAGAAGGTTGCTTTTAATCGTGCTTAAAACTATTTGGACAAAGGGTTTTTTTAGTATGCCATCTATTCACTGTCTGAGACAGTCAAGGTAATTTAGTCCTGCCCCAAAATCAAGAGAATATTAAAATGTGCAAAGACTTTTGTCATAGAAGGAATAGAGACAAAATAATCTCAGAATGGCAAATCAATTATTTAGTTGTGTGCCAAAGCTATTAATTAATGTTTGTACAGACTTTAGCTGTTTGTTTAGGAAGTCATTAGTTGAGAGAAAATTGATCCTGATGTTTAGACAGTAGATTCAGTCACACTGTTCACAGACATCACTAGGGTTACAGCACATCCCACTATTTAATTTAACTCTTTTGGTAAATCATTTTCTGATGTTTGCTTAACAAAAGCATCTCCACTTTTCAGTGTCTAAACCACAAGGTAACAAAGATGAACACAAGAGCTACTACCTTTCCCTGGTTTACAGTAGGGCTGTGGCAATCATCTGGCTTCTCCTGGAAATTACAAGGAAACAGCAATGGGTACTGTTTGAAATCAATTATTTACTCTCTTCTCACCAAACTATTGCAACTAAAACTCAACAAGGAAGTAAAACTTATACTAAAATTGATAGCTAACTGGGTAGTCTCCTTGAGAAGGGATAGGAAGAGGAGGAAAATAGTCAGGAACATTCCAATTTGTGACCTTATGTAAAAGACTGTGTCACAAAAATTTGTCTCAACATTGTTGAAACAGCGGGCCACCACCCGAGCAATGGCTTTCCGTTATCTTGCAAGGCAACTCCAGTTGTCTTGCAAACCTGAATGTAGAGCTGGTTCCAAGAGATCTAGCCCCCCAGCATGCGCCCAGAGATACATATCACCCGGTAATGGGTATGCATATCACCCTGTAATGGATCACCTGGTAATGGGCATGCATATCACCACCAGGTGAGGGGTGCGGCTAGGAAAACCAGCTCTCGAAATACAATTAAAACAACCAACATAAAAAGGGACATTTCTGGACTGAGACAGAGAGACTTCTTCTACACTTCGAGACTTCTACACTTCACTACTCTTCACTTCATTCATTCAACGGAATACACATTCACCGGAATACACATCCACGGAACCGACATCCAGACGACCAACACCGGACGGATCTTTCCCCCATCGAGCGAACTGGACTGTCGGGAGACTGCAGCTCCGTGGTGGTAGCTATTACAACCGAAACTCTTTTCCCTCTTTCCTTCCTTTCTCTCCTTTCTCTTCCATTTACAACTTCTTGTCGGGTTAATAAAGCTACCTGGCACTTGACTCCGTTTTGAGTCTTAATTCTGTTCCCGAGAATATGAACAAAACCACGCTCCTGTGTGTGAGAGGTTGGTCCAGCCGCCCCTAGCCCCCCAGACTCGTCTGAGGTCGGCTAGAACGCAAGGGGGCCTTCCTCTCGTCCAAAATCGGAACGTGACACCTTAAACGTTACTCCTGGTCATAACCTGCAGTAAGGATCTAGGCCTTGTGCAAAAGCAAGCTATCCTGTTATTGTGTAAACACCAAAAATAACTTCACCTCAGGCGACTAATATCTATGGAAATGCTACAAATTAATTCCCTTTTGGTAGCACTGGCTAACCAGTTTATATTTAGTCTGGATTCCTGGATTTGCAGTATTAATATTTATATCTGGCTCAATATGAAGAGATTTTTTTTACCACTTTTCCAGACTTAAAAGACATAACACAGAATGTTAGGTGGTTATGCTACCCAATCAAGTAGAAACTGAAGCAGCTGAAACAGAACAGCAGAAACTGAATAGCTGAAATGGAGCAGGTAGATTTGTTGCATTAAAACCTAACAAGAAATACAGACAGAAAACATGCAAAGACCATATCAGCCAGGAACATGCAGCTTCACTTGGGAGTCATAAATGAGTAGTTCATCTGCTCAG
The DNA here is from genome assembly GCF_036417535.1 of Chlamydotis macqueenii. Taxonomy (NCBI): domain Eukaryota; kingdom Metazoa; phylum Chordata; class Aves; order Otidiformes; family Otididae; genus Chlamydotis; species Chlamydotis macqueenii. The sequence continues at coordinate 45,397,684 of NC_141593.1, forward strand.
GAAAAACTCTTGCTTCCTGAAAAACGGAACAAATGTCTCAACTTCTGGAGGCCGCTGGGTAACACGTTCTGGTGATTCTGAATGAACTAAGAACAATATCTAACAATATTCAAACTTTTGCTTGAGTCATTTATATTTTAAGTTAAATTTTGCTTAGTCAGTACTCACTTAATATGAATTTATTTTATTCTAATGAAATGCTTCTATAACACCTGCAAAGAATGTTTCTGATTTCAGTTAGAAGAGGATCATTTCACTTGCAGAGCAAAGCAAAATGCTATATCATGTCACTCATTTTAATTTCCTTCCTAGTTCTTTGAGACCTTTTCTAGGAGCAGACTACTGTTAAATACCTGACATCAACAATTAAGATAGAGGCCTGAATGAGGGTAAGTAAGATTGTATCATTGCTCATTGTTTTAATAATGCGTATAAGAAAGGCAACATTCCCCATCCCTTTTTCCTTTTTTTATTAACTAAAAAACCTCAGTTCTTACATTGTATAGCCTTATCTATTAGTCAACCAAGCAATTGGACACATGCACATTTTATAAAGTTTTTCTTTACTTCAATGTAGAATAGAAAGTTAGTTAAACAAAGTCCAAAAGGAGCAAAAATCCTTTTGGCCATTAGGCAAGCAAAAAAAACAGTTCAATTTCTTCATCTGATCAGAGAAAAAAAAAAAATCTTTTTTTTTTCATTGCTATTCCTGCAGAATTTTAGTAATCTATTTAGCAAGCTAAATAATAGTTTTCATGATAAGTCTTTAGATCCTTATGCCACTTTACTGTCTTTAGCCGAGATCTTAAATTAAGCAGATGTATTTGAATTTGTAAAAAGAGCACACTCACACTTAGAGGAAAAAAAAAAGGAAACTGAGCCTATGAATAGTTCTGGAACAAAATTAAAGTCTCGTACGTTTTCAAACAAAACCAGAAACTAAGTAGTTTACTGTATAAGTTATCTTTACAATTGACAAGGGCAACATAATTTCTCTTTTATAATGACAGATTCATTAGATTATAAGAGAATAAAAAAATACTAATTTAGTCACTGTGTCACAATTTTATCTTCTGACAATCTTAAGAATTTTCAACAACTACAGAAAAACTTAAACTTTAAGGGTTTTTTTCAAATGTACTCGTAGCATGTTTATTCAGTACTCTGTTGCCTCCTATTTGAAGGAATGAAAGCCAAAATCACTAAATAACTTCTACTACATATATTTTTTGTAAAAGACAGAGATGATGAGCAAATATCTTTTTAATCAACTTCAAAAAACCTTATTATTTCCAGCAAAAGTTAATGTGGAATCTGCATGTGGAATCATATTGATATTTAGAATATCATAATTTTCTGCAAAATTTTGTTGACACAAAGGAACAGTATGCAAGTTAAACCCAAATCTACCTTTTTTACATGAACTGGAAAACAAGACTAAAAAGGAATCACTGCCTACAATGATCAATCAGTTCAATACTTGTTGGTATACTGAATCATACAATCATAGAATCATAGAATAGTTAGAGTTGGAAGGGACTTCAACCCCCCTGCAAGGAGCAGGGATATCTCCAAGCAGATCAAGTTGTTCAGAGTCTCATTCAACCTGGCCTTGAATGTTTCCAGGGATGGGGCATCTACCACCTCTCCTGGCAACCTGTTCCAGTGTTCCACCACATCCATTGTAAAATTTTTTTTTCCTAATGTCTAATCTGAATCTACCTCCCTCTATTTTAAAACCATCACCTCTCATCCTGTCACAACAGGCCCTGCTGAAGACTTTCTCCTCATCTTTCCTGTAGGTCCCCTTTAGGTACTGGAAGGCCACAATAAGGTCTTCCCAGAGTCTTCTCTTCTCCAGGCTGAACAGCCCCAACTCTATCAGCCTGTCCTCATATGAGAGGTGCTCCAGCCCTCTGATCATCATTGTGGCCCTCATCTGGACCCTCTTCAACAGATTCACATCCTTCTTATCTTGGGGGATCCAAAACTGGATGTATTATTCTGGGTGGGGTCTCACCAGAGCAGAGTAGAGGGGCAGAATCACCTCCCTCAACCTGCTGGCCACGCTTCTTTTGATGCAACCCAGGATACGGTTTGCTTTCTGGGCTGCAAGCACACATTGTCAGCTTCACATTTTATTCACACACTTTTCATCCACCACCACTCCCAAGTTCTTCTCCTCAGAGCTTCTCTCAATCCATTCTCTACCCAGCCTGTATTTGCACTTGGGATTACCCTGATGCATGTTCAGGGCCTTGCACTTGGCCTAGTTAAACTTCATGAGGTTTGCACAGGTCCACTTCTCCACCCTGTCAAGATCCCTCTGGATGGCATCCCTCCCTTCCAGCGTGTTGACCTCATCGCTTGGTGTCATTGGTGAACTTGCTGAGGGTGCACTCTATCCCACTATCCATGTCGCCAACAAAGATGTTAAACAGGGCTGGGCCCAATACTGACCCCTGAGGAATGCCACTCGTCACTAGTCTCCACCTGGACATTGACCCATTGACCACTACTCTCTGAGTGCAGCCATCTAGTCAATTCCTTATCCACCGAGTGGTTTGTCTGTCAAATCCATGGCTCTCCAGTTTAGAGGCAAGGATGTCATGCAGGACAGTGTCAAATGCCTTACACAAGTCCAGGTAGATGACACCATTAAGATTTTGTCGGGTTTTTTTAAGTTAGTTCTGTTTGTAACAGTTACCATGGATTAATAGAGAGGGTTTTATAAAAAAAACGTTCATACACTGTGGAAGAAAAAGTTACAAGAAATCTCTGAGCAAAGCTGGCTGCTTTACGTGCAAGCAGTATCAGATGCAGTATGCAGAGTTCAGTATGTAGGCTACAAACTTAATCCCACAGAGTGAATATAACTCTCAAAAAGGTGACTGGTAAGTGACCTGTGTTATCGGCAAATAAATTCCTATGGTTCTTTGGCAATGCATCTGAGCAGATTCCTGGCTTCACTGCAACTTTAATACAATTTTTACTACAGTGATGTAAGAATTCCTCATTTTAAAAGAATTTATGCCATGCAGAAGCCTCTGCAAGGAAGAAAATAATTTCTTACTAAACCTCTTGTAATAATAGTGAAGGGACAAGTACGTACCTCTTCACTACCACTCAGAATGAAGGTAACAACTTGTCCATTCTGTCTTACCCACTTTCTACTGCAAAGACATTGACAGGAATTTTATACTCTAATGGTCTTATTTTCTCTTCTCTTTCTTATGTTCTTCAAGGCAATTTTAAGTATATATATATATGACCATGGAAAGCCATGTACAATTCCCATTGAGCTCCTGACACAAACCTGACCTTAAGCATGCAATTGACTCATAAACTAACAATTCCGTTCTAGGAGGCTATGTTTGTCCCTTTTCTTTTTAGAGTGGAAAATATTCTAGTTAATTAAAAAATATTTTCTTCCATGGTAGGAGACATGGTCTTAAATTTCTCATCTGTTTTAGAATGTCTCTTTAATTTAAGAATTGGAAAGAGAAATAGAGGGATGCAAAGTCGATGTTGCTTAGAGTCTTTTCTAGGGTTAAGAAACACCGTTTCCTTTTCTTCTTTTTCCCCAGAGTAATATTTTTCACATGTCCCAAAATATGATTAAAAGGGCGTGACTAAGAATCTTCCTGTACTCACCTAGCAAACACAGCTAATGTATCTTAAGTCTATCAAGAGCAGAGGAATTTAAAAGGATCAAGTTTATAATTCAATCAATGCATGTGATGCATTCAAAGTAAAGAAAAACTACCAGATTATATGCAGATGTTTTAGGAAGATACTTACTTGGTTTATTTTTAATGAGAACTTGGCATGCTTCAGTAATAGCGTACAGCATTTGAATACTTCTTTTTTTTTTAATATTTTAAGCATAACATCATTCTTAAACTATTATTTAACATAAAATATTCCTGCAACTTATTGTATTAATGTTAATTCTTAAATGCTCAGCAGCACAACTACCTGTGCTCCATACTGGGTACAGACTCCCCTCTAGTACAGTAGATCCCAACTGTCCTATGTTTTTCACTGTAAACAAAATGAAGTCTAGCATACACTAGCTTCAGGCTAGTATTCTATGTATTCAGCAGTACTTTTAAACTTTAGGCAAGGGATCAGCTAAAAGCAACCCAGTGACTATAATTGTATTTCAATTCGTTTCATTTGCAACGTAATTTTCATCTGAAAAGTTGTCATGGTTTAACTACAGTCAGCAATCGAGTACCAGACATCTGGTCAATCACCCTCCCCCTCCCCCGTGGATGTGACGCACAGATCAAACTCTACAACTGGGAGAAAGTTATAAAGCAGGCATGTTTATTTGGCGCCGGGTCCGTGGGGGTTCGCTCCTCCAAAAGCACGCACCCCGACAGCACATTTTACCAAAAATTTGTACAGTGCAGGTATACATGTTCATAGGATTGCACAATACAGGCATACCTATGCATAATTGAGGCGGGGTTATTAAAAAAACACTTGCGTTAGCATTTCAGATCTGTCTCTGGTGGTCGTTTACTTCTTCAGGGGTCTTATCTTCCTCTAGATGAACTTTAGTCATTCACCCATGCTCTCCTTTCACTTGGTAATTTCAGCAGTTTCCTGACTTCTGACCGAATTTGTGGTGGAACCAACATTCCTTCCTTTGCTAGACCTAGACATATTAGTCCTTGACAAATACCAGTCCCTGATAAGCTTAAGTGAGTTTCAAGGCAAACAGGATTGTTAAGCATTTTCTAGCAGACAATTAGTCTCCTAAATCAAGCAATAGTTAGCAGATAGTTAATTCCCTGTATCAGATAGGGATAAGATGCATTTAGGGTTTACTAGAATAGCAAGGGAAAATATAATAACATAAATACATTAATAATAATAATAATAATAATAATAATAATAATAATAATAATAATAATATAAAAATCAATGGGAAGAAGAATAATAATTTTTTAAAAACCCAAATGATGCACAATTTCTTACCACTTAATGACCCAATGACCATGTGAGAGACTGAATTGTGGGACTTTTGTCTCAAAGCTTGCTTGTCTAGGAAAGACTGAACTGCAGAGAATTTGTATCAAAAGATTGCTTGACCAAGTGAGAAACTTTGGGTAAGATAAGAACAATTGCATGTAACAATTGTGGGAAGAGCAGGGCCATGAATCATGAAGTTTGTGTGAAGGTACAGAAATGTGGAGACTTGCAGGTGGTCAGAAACTGCACCCATTGAGCGAGGATAAAAGGACTGTTGGGACAAACGTCACTGCAATCACCCACTGAGACGTTTGGACCCACAAGACACCTGTGTGACTGCTGAACCACCAAAACATTTGGACCCGATGCAACTGTCCACCATTGCTGAAGCCAAACACCGACACGATTGTCCACCAGCAAAGACAAGCCCTCACTGCAATCACCCGTCACCGAAGAAGAATACCAACATGATCACCCACTGCTGAACCACTGAGAGATATGGACCCTGGGACACTGGCGCGATCACCCACCACTGTAGCACGAAGGGATATGGACCCCCGGGACGCTGCAGATCCATGGTGGTAAGTACGCTTACAACTCTATCCTGAATGCTTTCTTAATTTCCATCTTTTCTTCTCATTCTGCCCTATCGCTACTATAATTTTCTACTTGTGATAATAACAGTTGTTTTGGATAAATAGCATTTGACCTCATTTGTGTCTTAATCTCGCTCAAGGTGATCGAAGCCTCAGTGAGAGATTCCTCTAGCTGACCCTAGCCTCCCAGACTTGTTCGAGGTCCGTTATAACACAAGGGGGCCTTTCTCTTGTCTGAAATCTGGTTGTAACAGACCGATACAGCCTGTCCCAAGCAGCAATCATGGAACAAAAAGAAAACTTATAACCAATTCCAAAACAATTCTGAACAGCGAGAGAAGAGAGAGCCAGCTCACTAGCCCAACCCCACTTAAGTACTGAGTGTGATGTATATGGCATGGAATACTCTCTTTGGCCAGTTTGGGCCAAGTGTTCTGGCTATATCTCTCCCAGCTTCCTGTACCTGCACATTAGCGAAACCTGGGAAGCTGGACAGTGTCCTTGGTCTCTTTAGCAACAACTCGTAACATTACTGTGGTTATCAACATTCTTCACAAACATAAGCCAAAACATACCAGCTACAGAGAGGAAAATTAACTCCATCCCAGTTGAAACCAGGACAAAAGTACAGACTTGATTTCAAAAACTTAGAATAAAAAAAAAATAGGAGAACTGCATGTCCTTGATGTAATTCATTTATCAAGCCTCACATATGAAATCAGTACCAGAAATATGCATAGCTGAAATTCAAATCATTAAACTGATTCTCCCCTTCCTGTAACAACTTTCAGTGTGTGTAACTAGCAACACAGAGTCTTCTCTCTCAGTAGGTGCCCTCTGAAAAAATTCCTTCCACCCCTTTATCTTCATTATGAATCAGTTAGAACATTAACCTTGCATTTGCTCCTTTTTTTTCTCACAAAGTGGAGATTTTACTGACTTATCCCTGCAGTAATGGGAGATAACATTATTCTTGTTTTATTGTAAAGAGGCAAAAAGTTAAATCCTCCTTTCACTTCACATTTTCAGAGTACTGTGAAGGGCCAAGAGAAAAGAAATAACCCAAAATAGCTCATTAGTCTTTTATCAGAAGGAAAAGACAGTGGGATTGAAGGCTGCAGTTTTGACACATCAGTTTAAGGAGTCTAGTAAAGAAGATTTTTTTTGCTGTGAGGGTAGTGAAACACTGGAACAGGTTGCCCAGAGATGTGGTAGATGCCCCATCCCTGAAAACATTCAAGGCCAGATTGGATGGGACTCTGAGCAACCTGATCTAGTTGGAGATGTCCCTGCTCCTTGCAGAGGGATTGGACCAGATGACTTTTAAAGGTCCCTTCCAACCCTAACTATTCTATGATTCTATGATTCTAAGCCAACTGTAGCTTCTTCCTCTATTGGAGGCAAATCAGATCAGAAAGGACAAGAAATCATATGAAAAAGTGGAAGTTTACATATAAATACATTGATTTTCCTTGTCTTTATATTGCATAATACGGGTCTTGCTTCAAAAATATATACCGAAATATATTTGCAGGACACTCATGCATCTTCTCCTAGACACCTATATGTTATTCTCTAGAGAATCTGACAGAGAAAGTACAAAGAGCATAAAAATTAGAGGTATGTATTTAATGGCAAATAGCATACACTTCTATAAAACATACACTTCCCGTCAGCCTAGGGGGTTTTGAAGATAAGTGCATAATCTTCTGCCTGGAGTTCAAAGCACTTATGCAATCTGGAATTTTTAATTATGCTATACAGACATTAATACCAGGAAATCATGATTACTTCTACACATAATTGTTTCTATTCTTTGTCCGACTTTCAACTTCCACAATTCTAGTAGAAGAAATTAAACTGTCAGCACTGAAAAAAATATCCTACCCCTGAACTGACACAACTGTCTCTTGGTATTTTCTTTCTTACCTACTGGAATAATCATGAAGGGAATTTAAACCTATGGATAATGAGTCATACTTCTTTTAAATTATATATAGCTTAGCATTGCAGTTCATACTTGTAGAATCACAGAATCATAGAATAGTTAGAGTTGGAAGGGACCTTTAAAGGTCACGTAATCCAACCGCCCTGCAAGGAGCAGGGACATCTCAGGTTACTCAGAGCCCCATCCAACCTGGCCTTGAATGTTTCCAGGGATGGGGCATCTACCACCTCTCCTGGAAACTTGTTCCAGTGTTCCACCACACCCCTTGTAAATTTTTTTTTCCTCATGTCTAATCTGAATCTACCTCCCTCTATTTTAAAACCATTACCCCTCATCCTGTCGCAGCAGGCCCTACTGAAGAGTTTCTCCTCGTCTTTCCTGTACGCCCCCTTTAGGTAGCGGAAGGCCACAATAAGGTCTTCCCAGAGTCTTCTCTTCTCCAGGCTGAACAGCCCCAACTCTATCAGCTCATCCTCATAGGAGACGTGTTCCAGCCCTCTGATCATTTTCATGGCCCTCCTCTGGACCCTCTCCAACAGATCCACATCCTTCTTATCTTGGGGGCTCCAGAGCTGGATGTATTATTCTGGGTGGAGTCTCACCAGAGCAGAGTAGAGGGGCAGAATCACCTCCCTCAACCTGCTGGCCACGCTTCTCTTGATGCAACCCAGAATGCAAGTGCACATTGTCAGCTCATGTTAAGCTTCTCATCCACCACCACTGCCAACTTCTCCTCAGGGCTGCTCTCGATCCATTCTCCATACAGCCTGTATTTTTGGTTGTGATTGCCCCGACCTACATGCAGGGCCTTGCACTTGGCCTGGTTGAACTTCATGAGGTTGGCACAGGCCCACTTCTCCAGCCTGTCAAGGTCCCTCTGGATGGCATCCCTTCCCTCCAGAGAGTCAAATGCACCACACAGCTTGATGTCATTGGCAGACTTACAGAGGGTGCACTCTATCCCACTGTCCATATCACTGACAAAGATGTTAAACACGGTCAGGCTCAACACCGACCCGTGAGGAATGCTGCTCGTCACTAGTCTCCACCTGAACACTGAGCTGTTGACCATCACTCTCTGAGTGCAGCCATCCAGCCAATTCCTTATCCACCAAGCGATCCATCCATCAAACCCATGTCTCCAGACATCCTGTCTCTCCAGGATGTCATGCAGGACAGTGTCAAATGTCTTGCACATGTCCAGGTAGATGACATCAGTTGCTAGTCCCTTGTCCACCGATGTTGTAACCCCATCATAGAAGGCACCCAAATTAGTCTGTCATGATCTGCCCTTCGTGAAGCCGTGTTGGCTGTCACCAGTCACCTCATTATTTTCAAGGTACCTTAGCATGGTTTCCAGATGAATCTGCTCCATGACCTTTCCAGGCACCAAGGTGAGGCTAACCAGCCTGTAGTTCCCCAAAAGGGAATGTAGGTTTATTTTACCCCTCTTCCAGTCATAAGGACCCTCACCACACTGCCACAGCTTCTCAAATATGATGGCCAGCGGTTGGCAACTTCATCTGCCAGTTCCCTCAGGACCCACGCGTGCATCTCAGCAGATCCTATAGACTTGCACACCTTCAGGTTCCTTAGAGATTCCCGAACCTGCTTCTCTGCTACAGTGGGCAGTTCTTCATTGTCCCAGTCCCTGCTTTTGGCTTCTGTGACTTGGGTGATGTAGCTAGAGCCCTTATCAGTGAAGACTGAGGCAAAAGAGCAATTAAGCACCTCAGATTTCTCCATGTCCTGGGTAACCAGGTCACCTGTTTCATTTCAGAGAAGGTCTATATTCTCTCTGGATTTCCTTTTGTTCCCAACATACCTATAGAAGTTTTTTTTTGTTGCACTTGATGTCCAATGGCCAGATTCAATTTTACCAGGGCGTTAGTCTGCCTTACCTGATCCCTGGCTGCTCGGATAACCTCTCTGTAATCCTCCCAGGCTGCCTGTCCTTTCTTCCATCCTCTATAGTGTTCCTTCTTGATTTTCACTTGTTTCAGGAGCTCCTTGTTCATCCACGTAGACCTATCGGCGTTTTTGCCTGACTTTCTTTTCATAGGGATCCATCACTCCTGAGCTTGAAGAAGATACTCCCTCTTCTCTTCAGGGCTGTATCCCATGGCACTTTACCCATCAGATCCCTGAAGAAGCCGAAGTTTGCCCTCCTGAAGTCCAAGGCAGAGAGCTTGCTGCACAGCTTTCTTGCTGCCCTGAGGATCTTGAACTCCAGCATCTCATGGTCACTGCAGCCAAGGCTGTCCTTCAGTTTCACATCCCCCACCAACCTCTCCCTGTTGGTGAGCACAAGATCGAGCATGGCACCCCTCCTTGTCGCCTCCTCTATCGCCTGCAGGAGGCAGTTGTCATCCACGCATTCCAGGACCTCCTGGATTGCCTGTGCTCTTCTGTCTTGTCCCTCCAACAGATGTCAGGGTGGTTGAAGTCCCCCATGAGGACCAGGGCTTGTGACCGTGCGGCTGCTCCTATCTGCCTATAGAGGGCTTTTTCTGCTCAGTCCTCCTGGCCAAGTGGCCTGTAGCAAACCCCCCCTGTAATGTCCCCTGTCCCTGCCCTTCCTCTAATCTTGACCCATAAGCTCTGTGTCAGCTTCCTCTCCATTCCCAGGCGGAGCTCCATGCACTCGAGCTGATGGCTGACATAAAGGGTGACACCTCCTCCTTGTCTCCCCTGCCTGTCCTTCCTAAAGAGTCTATATCCCTCCATCCCAATGCTCCAGACATAAAAGTCATCTCACCATGTCTCCATGATGCCATCAAGATCCTAGCCCAGGCATGCACACATCTCTAACTTTTCTTGTTTGTTCTGCATGCTGGCTTGCTGGCTGGAGCAATAGGAATTAATTTGGGCTGCATTCTAGGTTCTCTCGTACTTACCTGTGATCTCCTTCCGGTTCTGGGCACTTGTTGCTGGCACTGGCGCCATACTGACAGTGGTGGGCTGGATTGTGCTCCCCCTCCCCTCCTAACATTAGTTTAAAGCCCTCTTGATGATCCTGGCAAGTCTTTGGTAAAAAAGACCCTCTTCCCCTTCTCACTTATCGGCCCCTAGTAGACCAGGCTTCTCAAAGCAAGTCCCATGGTCTAAGTAGCCAAAGCCCTGGCTGTGGCACCATTCCCGTAGCCATTTGTTAACTTGCCAGATTCAACTGGCCCTTTCAGACCCCTTCCCTTTGACTGGGAGGATTGATGAAAAGACTGCTTGCACCCCAGAGTCCTTAATCATTGCTTCCAGGGCCCTGTAATCCTTCTTGATACTCCTCAGGCTACTCCTTGCTGCATCACTGGTGCCCACGTGAAACACCAACAGTGGATAATAATCCATGTGCCATACAAGGTTTGCTACTCTCTTAGTAAAATCCCTCATACGAGCCCCAGCAGACAGCACACCTCTCTAGAGAGTGTGCTGGGCTGGCAAACTGTTTCCTCTGTAAGTCTCAGAAGAGAGTCGCCCACTACTACCATCCATCACCTTTTCTTGGTTCACTGGTCATTATGCAAGCAGGTTGGGTTAACTTGCTCAGCTCCAGTGTCTCTCCTGATGTTCTAGGTCTTACTTCTTCAGCCTGCAGAGTGGCAAAGCGGTTTGGCAAGAGCACCTCAGGTTTCAGGGGAAGCCTCTTCCTCCTGCTGGCCTTTGCCTTCACGAGCTTCCATTCCTTGGCATCATTGGCCTCCTTACCTACTGTGTGTGTCAGTGGGAGGGGTTTTGGCTGTTTGGTTGGGGACTGTGGTTCCCATGCAGACTGCGCTTGGAACTGAGAGCCCAACTCCTTCTCAGCCTCACTGGTGTCATGCATCCTGACCGCCTCCTGCAGCTCCTCCACCTGGGCACACCTTCTGCAGGCAGGGCTGCCGCCTGTCCCTGCCCCAGGAGAAAGGTCCAGGCACTTCCTGCACTCTTAGGTCTGCACTGCAGCCTGTCCCTTGACCTGCTCTGTCTGCACAGAGACATCGGCCACCACTTGGGTAGCTGGCTGATGCAGACCTCCCGGCCAGAGTTGCAGCCTTTGCTTTCAAATGAGTGTTCATCATATTGCCTTGAGAGTTGCGTATGGCGAATGCTCTGAGTCAGTGCCCTCCTGTGCGTCTTTCCGTGCAAACTGCCATGCCATGCCCTTGCTGACATGCCATGCCCTGTTTGCCCACCTCATTTGCCTGCCCTGTTCATTGGTGCTCCTGGTCACTGGTGCTCCCTAGAGGCCTGCTTTATACGTAGACAGGGACAGGGGCAGCTGTGCACCCTGGCTCTGCCCAGATCTCATCAGCTGCTGTCATGTGAGCTGCTGGCTCCTGGCAGCTCATGGTGCACCTCTTGATCTCCCCCTGAGCTTCCCCAGTTTGGGAAATGGCTCTGTGCAGTGCGCTGGGACACATTGCTCCGAATCGTGGTGGCACTGAAGCTGTTGCCTTGGCAACTTATGCCAAACCTATGGCTAATTACACTTATCTCTTATGAATTAAAGACTTAATTAGATCTGATTAGAACATGAGAAATGTAGTCTTTTTTACTGTCCCATCATGTTTGCTGGATTTTGTCCAAGTTGCAGAAGGCAAAAGCAGAGACTGGGAGAATGAAAAACTGCCCACTCTAGTGGAAGAGAAGATTTGTGACCATCTAAGGAACCTGAAGGTGCACAAGTCCATGTGACCCAATGAGATGAATCCATGGGTCCTGAGGGAACTGTCAGATGAAGTTGCCAAACCACCGTCCATCACATTCGAGAAATCATGGCAGACCAGTGAGGTCCCCACAGACTGGAAAAGAGGTAACATAACCCCCAGTCTTGAAAAGATAAACAAGGAAGACCCAGAAAACTACAGGTCTCTCAGTCTCACCTCTGTGCTCTGCAAGGTCATGGAGCAGATCCACCTTGAAAAAAAAGGCACATGGAAAATAAGCAGATGACTGGTGATAGCCAACAGGACTTCAGCAAGGGCAAACCATGCCTGACCAATTTGGTGGCCTTCTATGAAGGGGTTACAGTAATGGTGGACAAGGGACAAGCAACTGACATCATCTACCTGGACTTGTGCAAGGCATTTGACACTGTCCCCCATGACACGCTTGTCTCTAGTCTGGAGAGATATGGATTTGACAGATGGACCACTCTGTGAATAAGGAATTGGCTGGGTGGCTGCACTTAAGAGTTGCAGTCAGTAGTTCGATGTCCAAGTGGAGACTAGTGATGACTGATGTTCCTCAGGGGTCAGTATTGAGCCTGGCCCTGTTTAACATATTTGCCAGTGACATGGAGAGTGGGATAGAGTGCACTGTCAGCAAGTTTGCCAATGACATCAAGCTATGTGGTGCATTTGACACTCTGGAGGGAAGGGATGCCATCCAGAGGGACCTTGACAGGCTGGAGAAGTGGGCCTGTGCAAACCTCATGAAGTTTAAGCAGGCCAAGTGCAAGGCTCTACACATGGGTTGGGGAAATCCCAAGCACAAATACAGACTGGGCAAAGAATGGACTGGGAGCAGCCCGTAAGAGAAGTTGGGAATGGTGGTGCATGAAAACATCAACATGTGCACTTGTAGCCCAGAAAGCCAACCGTATCCTGGGCTGCATCAGAAGAAGCATGGCCAGGAGGTCGAGGAAGGTGATTCTGCCCCTTTACTCTGTTCTCGTGAGACCCCACCTGGAGTACTGCCTCCAGCTCTGTGGCCCACGACATAAGAAGGATATAGACGTGTTAGAGTGAGTGAAGAGGAGGGCTACGAAGATGATTAGAGGGCTGGAGTACCTCTCCTATGAAGACAGGATGAGAAAGTTGGGCCTATTCAGTCCGGAGAAGAGAAGGCTCTAGGGACGCCATATTGTGGCCTTTCAGTGCTTAAAGGGGACTTACTAGAAAGATGAGGACAAACTTTTTACCGGGTCCCATTGTGGTAAGACAAGGAAGGAGGTACATTTAGACTAGAGACAAGGAAGACATTTTTTTACGATGATGGTGAAACACTAGAACAGGTTGCCCAGAGAGGTGGTATTCGGGCAGTCCTTGGAAACATTCAAGGCCAGGTTGGATGGGGCTCTGAGCAACCTCATCTAGTTGGAGATGTCCCTGCTCCTTGCAGGGGGTTGGACTAGATGACCTTTAAAGGTCCCTTCCAACTCTGACTATTCTATGATTCTATGAAGGCTAAATGGAAGACTTAGCTGTAATCTGAAGAGAATAAAAAAAAGATTATGAAAAAAGTTCTTATAATATCTCCATAACATTGCTGCTGTCATAGTTCAGCCCCACTTGGGACCAAGCTACACAGTCTCTCACTCACTCCTCTCACCCTCTGAGGGAATGAGGGACAGATAATGTAAGAAAAAAGGCTCAAGGTTTGAGATAAGGACAGGGAGAGATCCTTGAAGTTACATTTACAGGAAAATAGACTCAATTTGGGGAAAAACTATTCATTCATTATTAAAAGCTTACAAACATAAGTTCCCCCTACTCCTCCCTCTTCACTGGTTTACCTTAATTCCAATTATATCTAGTTCTGTCTACTCCCTGAGCAGCACAGAGGGGAATACGGAATGGGGATTACGGTCAGTTCATCACTTGTCACTTTACACCACTTCTTCCTCCTGGGAGGAAGAACTCCTCACATTCCTCCCCTGCTTCAGTGTGAGTTCCCTCCCATGGGTTGCAGTCCTTCATGAAACTGCTCCGACGTGGGTTGTTTTTCCATGGAGTGCAGTCCCTCAGACAGCAGCTGCCCCAGCATGGGCCCTCCATATGACACAGCCTCCTTCAGGCATCCACCTGCCCTGGCATGGGGTCCTCTATGGGCTGCAGGTGGATCTCTGCTGCTCCATGAAACTCCATGGACTGCAGGGGTACAGCCTTCTTCACCATGGTCTTCACCATGGCCTTCAGAAGCATCTCTGCCAGGAGCAACTTTCCTCCTCCGCCTCCTTCTTCACTGATCTTGGCATTTGCAGCCATTCCTCTCATAAGAAATTCTCCACAATCAGCTCAGGCAGATGCCTCTCAGGGTCTCTCCCCCTCCCCTCCCCTTCCTTCCCCTCCCCTCTCCTCTCTGAACCTCTCTGAACCTCTCCTCTCTGAACCTCTCCTCTCCGAACTCACTTTTGCTGCAATAGTCCATTTAATTTTACTCTGCTTAGCTGCTTAATTTTGATGTTGAGCATGAAAAGTTACTTAATACTAATTGAAACAGCAAAAGAATGTAAAACATAATGAAAACAAGGCAATCCATTTTGTGCATCTTATACTTGAATACCAACTAATTGAATGTTTTTTCTTCTATTTCAGGATGAAAATGCATGTGATCTGTTTTGCTTTCTAAAAATCATATCAGTCTAATTTTTCCACTACTTTGCATCTTGAATAATTTTAAAAGATGCATTCAGGATTTATAAAATCAGTATTCCAAACATGCATTACCTTCCATTCAAATTCAAATTTGAATTTGGATTTCAAACATCAGTTCTAACATTTCAGTACAGTGGGTATCAAACAGCACACAGCTGCCAAATCACCAGCACTACCTAACTTGGCATATTTTTGCATAAGACATACAACAATGAAAAACCTCCCTCATTTTTTAAATGGGCCCTGAAGATAGAAATCCTTCTTTTCATTTCAGTAAGTGTTTTCTTTTTTTTTTTGTCATGCATCTTTTCAAATGAAATAGACAATATAGGTACAGTTTTCTCAAAGATCGCTTTCATAGTTGAAGAAGTTTTAAGAAGACTGCCTATAATTGACAATACAGTCATTACTATTTTTACCAGTATGATTCTATCCATTTCAATTATACCAGCTTAGAACTGAAGTGGTAAATTACACCCTCTGGGAACTACAGAACAAACTGAAAAATGTTTCAGTTCCTATGTTATATGGAGATACTTCTTAGCTTTCATCTACTTAAATGACTGATACTTTTGAGTAACCTCAGCTTCCACATCTGTCAGTGAGAGGTTCAGGACCTAAGGCAAGAGGACTCAACTCATACTTTTTTTTTTTTTTTAAAGTCACAGAGAGTCTTCAGATAATGAAATCCATAGCTTCATTATTTTCTCTCTTTCCTTCAAGCACCACTCCAAGCCTGTATGTTACTAAAAAGGAATTATTGGAAAGATTTGATGTTGCGTGGCTTTTTTTCGCTTAAGGACAATTCCCGCCAAGAATTCCTAGTTAAGTATTGTTGAAGGTATCTAGCATTATGGATATTTGTACTGCATGAATAATTGTTGCCAGGCTATTTTATCGTTAGTGACAAATATTAATACTATCTGATCCTATATAGACATGCTTAATTTTCTCATTCACAGCATGAGCCTCCGTAACTTACTTATCAGTGATAAATGTAAGCATGAAAAGCTTGTATTCATCTTGAAAATGTCCTAAAGCACTCCCGGTTAAGCATACACATTTCACATAAAAGGAATCTGAACTGCATGTGACAATGAGTTATCTGGAAACAAGGGCGATGAATACTTCAGACAATGTAATAATTGCTTATTTGAATTAAATTTAGGAAAAAATAAAGATCTAAGTTACACATGCCCATCACAAATTACTTGAGAAATAAAATCTTAGAAAAATAACACGGTATATATCATGACACTAAAGCTCAGTATTCTTTCTTATGGGTTTCTTTTCTTTTTTAGTGTTAGTCATAATTTTCAGTGTAATTGGAAAATAAATACCAATGAATATACCAAATAAAAAATCTGGCAAACTGCAGCAAATTTTCTTGCCCAAACCTTTATTTTGCATCCTTCAGAAAAGCGTTGAAAGTTAATCATAGAAATGAAAAGATGTGATGAAGAAAAAAATCAGTGAATTCCTTGACACCTGCAGAAATAACTTTGTTTGCTCACTTCTTATTTCATTTTTTTTGAGAGTATTATGGTTAGTATTTAAATAAAGACTGCAAAAATAGTAACAACCTACAGATACAAGAAAAATATAATGGCTTCCTTTTTAACATTCTGTTCTACATTTTGTTTATATGAAGTAAGCATACTTACGAATAAGAACATATATTTCACAGACAAATACCAATACTGTAAGCTATTCTATTTTTAACCCTTCAGAATGATAATCTATGATTTACCAAAAAGTTAGTTTCCCCCTATTTTCCCATCACAGAAGACATCTCAAGATCTATCTCAGAAGGCATCCTCACTGGAAGCTGGAACTGTTTGTCTGTACCAGCTTGGCTAATAAGTCTAGGGTACTTGAGGCAGGGAGTCACACTCAACACACAACACCTATGTTTCAGTTTCAAAGATACAACTGATGCCTGCTTCAATTTACAAAAAGACATCTTCCACCAAAGTGACAGAACAAATCTTGCAGTCTCCAAGACTTGTCATTCAGGAGTTCCACTAGTAAGAAGCAACAAAGATTAATGCAGGTTTGTCTTCAGAGTAGCCAGCAACAAAACAACGTCAAGTTACCTGCATAGAAGGACTTCCCACATCCAAGGGGTGCTCTCCTGCTTTGGCACCTGTATTCCTCAACTGAGGCTTAGAAGAAACCTTGTTCTGTTCCATGTGAATCTGAAATCTTGGACAAAATCCGCTGTTCAATAAGAAATTAGGCCTGAAAGAAATAGAGGTATGGTAAAACATTGGTTTATGAAAAGGATGAAAAATAAATCTTGAAAGAAAAATAAACCTTGGCTAGTCCTATTTTCAGAGTTCAAAACCCTACATTTTTATTAAACCTGAGATTCAGTCAAACAGAATAAATACAGGCTTTGCATTTCTGTGATATCCATCAACTCCTTTTAACACATGAGAAAATTGACAGGCAAAGGCCAACATCTAGATGAATCTTAGTTCTGGTGTCTCCTATATTCAGTATTCATATACAATAAACTCTACTGACAAAAATCTGTCCCATCACTAAACACTTTATATTACATAAAAAGTTTGAGGCAGAGCTGGGAATAAATCTCTCTCTCAAGTCACTTCTTAACTACAAGTTGATCCTCCTTCTGGGAGGCTTAAAACTATATCATAATGACACTTCTATTTTCCTGTTCACACTCCTGTAGCTGTTTCTGGGGACTCTGATCTGAAATCCAAGATAAAACTGATATTTTTTATTATGTATCAACTCCTTAAATGTCTTTTGAGAAGTCAGTGTACAGTTTGCCTTTGCTTTTGATTCACTTATGAATTTCTCTTGCTACTCTGCCTAGTTCTTCTTAAAGAGATTGTTTAGACCCATTTTTAACCTGTAAGCATTACCCAAATAAGTGAAAAAGTATATCTTCAACAACCTTTTTCCCAGAATAAAGTACAGAATAAAGTCTAGATGTCTTGTGTACACAGGACTACATGCAGACAGCTGCTGCTACCCTCAATACAGGCAGCTCTCATTAACACTCTTATTATTGCATTGTTGCTCGCAGCACTGTATAAATAATTAAAATCAACATATCTTATGATCAAATTTATGATCAAAATCATAAGAGTCCTCCACTTCACATGACAAACTTATTTACAAATTATTTACTAGTCTGCTTTCCAAAATTTCTGTAGGACTCATGCAGCAAGTAAGAATCACTTTCTGGTACTTCTGACTATAGAACCTGAGAAAAATAGTTTAATATATAATATAAAAATTATAATATTTAAGTATATAAAAGTTTTATATTTTACTATACATAAAATATATAATATTTATTTGGGTACATATCAAAACATAGTATACACCGTATATGTCTATACACAGAACATAACAAAACATTTAAGTATATGTCAAAATATTTCAGTATATCATTTTTCTATATCATTTCTCTTTACAAAGAAGGGAACCTCATGGTCTCCTTTCTGTCTTTTATCACACTGACAGCCTACCTTTTAAGCTTCTCAGTTCTTTTCTTGTACAGAGTTATCTGCAAAACAATAGTGAAATCACATTCCTCCTGAATCTTCAGTCTATTATTTTTATTTTAGACTATATTGACTGGAAAGACTGGCAGCTGATCATGGCACATGATCTTAACACACCATCTAACATAATTGCAATACTGGCTCTTATTTAGCACTATGAAAATGCTTATATTTAAAATTTTAAAAAATTAAAATATTCTGAGGAACCTATGCCCTTCAGAGAAGTCCTATCAAAAATCTAACTTCCCCCACAGCCCTGACCAGGCTTATGTTTCAGCCCAACAAGAAGAAAAATGTATACTAATAAAGAAATATTTGCAGTGGAGTGTCAGGGGTGGAGATCAAACACATTTTGCAGATTTTTAGAAAAGGGTAAGTTACGCTGAAAAAAAGTTCCCAAGCTCTGCTTCCATCCAAAAGCTGTCAGGCAGAGCTGAGGAGGGCAGAGATTGCTCGGACATGCCGAAGTGAAGGGACATTTCAAAATTGCTAAAGTACAACTTGAACATCAGCATCTGAGAACACACTTGTTAATTGTTTTTACCACAGCTGCAAGGTCTGACTCGAGTAATGCAAGATTATGGTAGGTAAATATTTGCAGATACTCTCAACAACATAAACATCTGTCGTGGTTTTGTTTAGTAGTGGGGGGGCTAAGGTGGTAGCTTCTGTAGGAAACTGCTAGAAGTCGCTCCCCTTTGTTCAGTGGACTTGGCCAGGCCTAGGGCGGACCCACTGCTGGCCAAGGCCGAGCCGATTGGTAGCAGAATGTCCCGTGATAACGCCTCTGCGATAATGTATTTAAGAACGGGAAAACAGAAAAAAAAAGAGAGAGGAGAGAAGATGTGAAGAAGCTGAGTGGGGGCAGAGGCGCAGAGGGGGAGGTGCAGGCCTCATGGGCCTTGCAGGCCGCACCCTCTGGCCTCTCTCCAGGCAGCCGACTGGGCCCGACTTGGTCCAGCTGCAAGAAGTGGAGAGGAGATGAGAAGTGAATAAGATGTAAAAAAGATCCTGAGAGACATCTACCAGCCTGTTGTGAGGAACGGCTGCAGACGCCAAGGTCAGTTCAGAAGGAGGGGGAGGAGTAATGTGGCTCCTGGCCAGGATTCCCCTGCAGCCTGTGGTGACGACCATGGTGGAGCAGGTTGTCCCCCTGCAGCCCACGGAGGTCCGCGGAGGAGCAGAGATCCACTTGGAGCCCGTGAAGGACCCCGTACCGGGGGAGGTGGATGCCTGAAGGCAGCTGTGGCCCATGGAGGGCCCGCTGGGACAGCTGTTCTAGAGGGACTGCACCCGTGAAAGAGATGACCCACGCCAGAGCAGTTCCACGAAGGACTGTGGCGTAGGGGTGGGATCCCACAACGGAGCAGGGGAGGAATGCGAGGAGTTCTTCCCTCAGCCATGAAGCAGCGGCGTGAAACAACATGTGATGAACTGACCACAACCCCCATTCCCTCTTCCCCCCTGTGCCGCTCAGGAGGGGAAGGTAGTAGAGATAATGTTAAGCTTGGGAAGAGGGAGGGATGGGGGGAGGTTATCTTGTTCGCTGTCTCATTCTCCTGCTGTTTGTAGTAATAAATGAATAGTTTTCCCCAAGTCGAGTCTGTTTTGCCCGTGACGGTAACTTTAAGGATTTCTCCCTGTCCTTATCTCAAACCTCAAGCCGTTTTTCCTTCTATTTTCTCTCCCTGTTCTCTCGGAGGGTGAGGGGAGTGAGAGAGAGACTGCGTAGTCTGGTCCGATCGGGGCTGAACTACGACAACATCCAACTCCTATCATTGAAGGAGAGCTAGTCACCTGCATTGATCCTTTAATTCTTTACTGTGATGATGAGTACGTCATCTAATTGAGCAGTTCGATATATTGACTTGACAACCACTTAAAAAAGCCATTTGGCTTCAGGCGGTCTTAGCACTTCTGTAAGCATGTAGCATCTTTGAAGTGGACACTAACATCGGAATGAAGAGTTTGATAATACTTCCTGTACACATATTTAATGTTCTTGCAGCATTACTCTTGTGTGTTTTCACTTGCACAGTATTTATTAATTAGTATGTTTGTTTCATTTCTTTTAGCCAGTAAAGAAATTCTAGTGACACAGAGATGATCTAGGAGATAAAGCAAGCAATTCTCACACTAGTTTTACCCCTTTATTTAAGGGTAAAAAGGAAAAAAACAATGAACCAAACAACAAAGCAGTGTAAATATTTCTTGAGAGCTCAGTTCCTGCTAGAAAATGCTCCACATCAAAGATGTAGATGAATGTCAGCTATTAGATTTCCTCCTGAAAATCAGTGCACAAACCAAGCTCCAGTAATGTGACATGTGAGTTGCAGCATAGTGCCCTGTCAAGATCCCAGTAGTTCTCAAGTTCATTCAGGAGTTTGAACAGACCATAATTTGGCCAGAATTCTTGAATATGCTTTGGGTTGCTCTGACAATAGTCAAGTCAACCTAGGAGAATTGAGAGGTGGTGTGGGGGTGTGGTATTAAGGACACAGCTCAAGGATATAATGTTGTTTGAACACTTTTTTTTTTTCAGTGAAATATACATATGTATGTGTTAATTTCCCGGTTATCTCCACTCTCTTCTTTCATTCATCATGTCATAAACCTGAGCAGTCTCAGAAGCTGTTCTTTTACTGGGATGTAGCAAAGCAACTAATCCAGTACTTTTCATTATTTTTAAGGTCTCTAGGTTTTATTTGCATGGCCTACTTTTTAATCAGTATAATAACAAAGATTTTTTTAAAAACGCAAGACAGTTCCATTCAATCTGTTCTCAACTATCAATCAATTTATTAATATTTTGAAAAGAGTATCACAGATGCCAACACTAAAAACTGAGGTTATTTTGATAACTGTAAGATTTAATATGTTTGGACACCTGGCAAAATACTTAGTGACAGATGATTTTGATAATTTTACAATAAGAAGCACAAGTCAGAAATTATTATCACTATCTTACATGCATTTTATAGAGTATGCATATGTAAATAAACACAAGCACACATGCATACTTTATCGTCTACTGTATTATGACTTAAATAACACCAGGCAACATAGATTTGCATCCAGTAGGTAGGTGAGGAGAAGACTAAGAGGGACAGCTTGTGGAATTACCAGAATTATTTATGCATTAGTATTAAGAAAAGCATGATCTTGGCTTAAAGTGATCACTGGGTAAAACTATTGAGCCAATGAATTTCTAAAGACATATGGACTTTCTTTCCCTCTAAGATAATCAGGAATTCACATGCCAGAAAACAGCTTTCACTTCAGTAACAAACACCACAGAGACACTTTTCATCTTGTAGTGGTATTATTTTCTTTAATTAATTTAAAACTGATGAAATTTCCCTAATTTCTGGACATTCTTAACCAGTATGGTATTGTATAAAATATCCTGTGGATTTTAATTCCACCAGAGGATATGTCAGATGAAAAAAAAAATACGTGCAAGATGGTCAAAGCTGTGAAATACAACCAAAATTCAAATTAGACAATTTGAAATTAAGACTAGGTAATTTCATAGCAAATTCAGTTGCAATTTCAGTTGCAAAAAAAAAAAAAAAAAAAAAAAAAAGAAATAGTAACTGATTTGTCCATTGTCTCAGATAAAATGATATTTTCTAGAGGGGTGGAGCAAGAGGGAGACAGGTGCACAATAGTGATGGGCAATCAACTGAGAAGTTGCTGCTCTTTGTTCAGTGACGTAATAGCTACCTAAGTATTTTCCCAGAAGTCATTAGACAAGAGAATGTGCAGAGTTCAAACTCTACAAAGAAATGCAAAGACAAATCCCCCATGCTAGACAAATACAAGGCGTAAAATGATAAATGTAATTCTGAAACGGCATTCCCTCAATCTTCCCTGTTGTATCTACCCTACTTTAATTAGTACAGCCATCTAGAAATTGAGGTGCTATGTTAGACAAGTGTTTTACTCAGAGATCTGCATCCTATTCCACAGGAGGCATACAGATTGTAGGCCCTTAGTTAAAACTGAGAATGAACCAAACATGAAATTATGTAGGAAGGATGCGGTGAATATATACCAAGGTCCATGACCTTTTTAAATACCTAAGATGGTTCTAGGAAAGCAGAGTGGCTTGGACTAGAAACAGAGACATTTCAGTATGAAACACACAAAGGTGTTAAGTGGGAGCTACCAGTATAGACTTGCTTTAGTAGCTAAGAAAGCGTAACAGAGGAGAAAGGAGAGTTGAAGCGCATAACCTGAGGTATATGTATTTCCTGAGAACTTAGTCACAAGTCCCCTTACTGGCATAAGCTCACTTTTGCAGGCAAAAATCTTGTTACAGAAACTACATCAGAGCTATATTTTAGGAGTCAAGCAATCAGCTACTAACCTGTATCCTACAAGAAGGAATACACCTGCCTCTCTGAGTGTCTTTAAAACAAAGTATTAGCAATTTTTCTCTTAGAAAAGTTACACAGCAAAACTTCCCTCTCACTAACATTGGGGTCAAATAGTCCCCTTATTTGGCTATGAATCTGGATTTTGAAAAGATGTTTTGCATTTAGGCCGTTAAAATAATCTAATCGGAAATTAGCAAGATAAGGTTCTTCCTTAGCAACTTCCTTATTTGGCTTTGCATCTTCTGGCGGACTAACATATTGAGATTCAGAGAGTAATATTACCACCGTATTTTTTTCATATATTTTATGTAACAGAAACATTTACTTTCTTGTTTATGGTGCAGTATGTGGCCGAAGTTTTGTCTAAGTATCGCTTGTCTTTGTAAGCTATGAAGAGAAAGTGATCTCTTTCTATGTAAGCAGCAATCTAAATATTTTCCTCTCCTCATAGATCCTGCACTCCATAATGCTTATCCTTTAGTGTTAAGAAGATGGAATAATCTCAGGATTAGGAAGAAGATTTTTTGAAAGGTGTTTCATTTAATTTGATCTTGCTGGGAGTTAAGTCCTTAAATACAACAAAATTTGACTTGACTTACTTACATCAGGAAGTCCATAACTTAGTAGTGATCCCTTACCTTAGACTTCCATCTTTCTGTATCTCAAAGGTGACAATTTCCACTGTCTTATTTCAAAGGGAAAGTGATTCAGACAAAATATCAGAAACAGTACGCAACACTCTTTTTTTTTTTTCCCTTTCACAAGTCATCTGTAAAATATTGACTAAAGTAACTAACAAAACTTGCTGGTTTATATTCCTACCACTTAATAAATACTATCACAGAATAATCACTCTTCTCAAATATTTTTTCTTATTATCTCTTAGCTGAGGAAAACTTCCTATGACAACCCTGTGAGAAACAAATGACTGGTGTGTTCTGTGGGGAAAGCTGTAGGGAGTCTGCTTAGAGACACCTGATGTTCTCATACCCCAGAGCATTAGAAAAAAAAAAAATAGTTGCCATCCTACTAACACTAGTCAGTCCTGATCTGAATATGCAAAAGGGACAGAAAGAGAGATTAAAGCTGCTGGATGCAACCTTGTTAGCCTTCGTTTCTAGTATTATCTGTTATAGACTTCCAAACTCCCACTGTGCAGCAAATAGCCTTCAGTAAGCCCCTCTACTCTTCTCCTATAGCCCTTTCACCTGTTCCTCTCCACAGCAAGGACTGTGTTCCATGCATACATGTGAGACTGGATAGTGAGGGCTCTATTTTTTATTTCTATAAATTTTCCCTTTTATTCTTTGCCTAATTTTGCCTTACAGGAATTATAAGAAACTAAATCTTTGCAGTTACTTAACAAGTTCAAAGGAGTAAAAAAATATTTTTTTTAACAGAAACATGTTTCATCCCTCATCAATGACAAATAATTTTTGCAGAAAAAAAAAGCTCACTAGAAAGAAAAAGGGTACAAAAGCGTCCAATTACCTAAAGAATTTCAGAATAGAAAAGCGTTCTGATAACCACCAGGATCCTTTCCTTCTTCTCTTTATGTAGTCCACCAGAGAGAGAACTCCTTCCTTTGCCTCCTCAATAGAAAGCACAGGGAGGTGTGATGTTGTAGTACAGTGACCCCCTCATTACAGACACTGCCAGCCAAGCATCAGCTTCCCATCACCCCAGCTGAGCAGCCACTCACACTAAATTAGGGATGGACACTTTTTTCCAAATCCCAAGAACCACCACCAACAAGTATAATAAAACTGCATTTTACAGTTCAGTGAAAAAAAAATACATCTCTATTTTAAATCTTACATATCTTTTATACTTTACTAAAGCTGGGTTCAGGCTGTTGTCCTAACAACAACCCACTTTGTCCATTATGTCATTACTGTCATATGACATTAGGCACAATCCAGAGCTTTTCACTCAACTCTAGAATTCCAGCAGGAAAACTAAGCTGGTGTGAATCATCAGTCTTCAGAGCTCTGCCTACAACTTCAGTAATTTAAATCTGACAAAAGCAAAACATGATCACCTGTAAAAATTACTTATTTCTGGCTCTTGCCTGGAAGGTTTCAACACCTGTATGATGGGCAAAAAGGGAAATTATGTGAAGTCAGTGGCATTGACAGTCTGTAATTAACATAAGAGTTAAATTTAATAGAGGAACAATAAAGATAAGGTAATCTAAAGTGATCTGTCAAAAACATAGTAGTATACTGACGGACAGTCAAAGTTCATAAACCACCACTGACTTAAATCAAGAAGATTCCTTTGGAATTTTCAGCCACCAAAGGTATCCATAGGATACAACATAGAAAATGCACAGTAAAAGGTTAAGTCCAAGATAAATAAAAATATAAGTAAAAACTCAGAATCTGTTACCCTTCTATCCATTGGCCCTCAATGTTTGATCATTTTGCTATCACTTTTGTTTCTTCTGTTTTGAAGATACAGATTAGCATTTGAGTTCAAAGATCAAATTGGATGCAAATCTTGAGACTAATTGCTCTTCCTATTCGGTAATAAAACTACTCATGCCTAATAGAGTCTTGGTCTAATGAGTGGTCTAATAGAGTATTTGGTATACCCTTGACTTTCCACTGATTTTTTACAAGTCCTACAGTTCTTATGAAAGTTCTGAAAAATATCTTCATTTTAAGTGTAGAATGTGAAACAAACTTCAGTTCTTAACATTTTCAAGGCATGACACATGCATGTGACATCTCACAAAAGTGAGAGGCATCCCAGTTTGGAGACCAGAGTGAAGATGACTGAATGAATTTCAATATGTCATTCTATTGAGTTTTTCATATTTTTTCACACAGTCTTTGAAGCTTATGATTAGTATGAAAAAAAAAAAAAGAACAAACAGGCTAGTTATTAAGCCCAGTGCAACTGCACTGGGTATTATTTAAGAAAGATTTATTTTTTTTCCATAGCTAGTTGCTGCTGTCCACTTTATCCAAGAATTTTAGCTGTTCCAATTTTCCAAATACAAATGATCAAGGTAAGCATTCATCTGGACTTTCCTGCTTTCTGGAAAAAGAGCAAGATTATGTGGATTCCCAGCTTTTCTTTAAAATACTGCTGTTCAGCTTGTAGTCAAATAAATTCACAGTGTATTTAAATGAACAAATGAAATATTTCATAATAATGTATTCTTCCCTTTTCACCCTAAAAATGATTAAATTTAAGTTTTCCCATTATATTCTATTCTCACACTGGAGTTTCATACCCCTGTGTGTGCTGATCAATACACTCTTTCACTTGCAGGGACAACTAGCAACATTCTGAACAGCAACATCTTCTTACTACATGAAACCCTGCCAGGCTTCGCATTTCAGCAAAGAGTGTTTACTTTCCTATCAAAGCTTGGAAATAATCCACTGAAACTGCGAGGAATACTCCTCTGCACTGACTGATGAACAGATAGCATGAAAGAAATGCAGATGTTAAAAATAGAAATAAATTTATATGTTTGTAAAGATCGTTCCTAGAGATTTTATATTAAAAAAATGTATCTATATTATAGTGCTTACATTTGCACAAAAAAAAAGAATTGTATTTGAAAGGACTCTGCCCATATGCATGCTTGATATATTTCTACCTGTAGTGACAAGCTTGCCAAAAAGCAATTACAGACAAAGAACAATGGGAAAAAGAGTGATACATATAAACAAACCACAGTGACAGATAGTGTATAAGAGGGAAAATCTGACAAACAAAATAAACCTTAAAATGTGAAAATATGTTAATCCAAACAATTGGTGTCTCTATCAATGTACATAGTGTCTTTTCATCATGCAATATTACCTATGCAGAGAAACTGTATGCCTTCAGTTGATGTTTTTAAATTTAGAATATGCAAATATAGCAACATTTTTTTTATTTTCAACTTGCAAATAGAACAGTATTTTCACAAGTACAATATGATCTGTTTTACTTCTGAAGGCTGTCACGTATGCTTCAGTAGTCACCTCATTAGAATTTAGCTGTATATCAGACTTTTTTCACCTGAATCTCACATACTCCACTTACTCCCATCCGACATGCTCCTCTGTTAGGCAGCACAGGTGCTTTCACAGCAATGTAATGAACCAGATCACAAAGCAATAGGCCATGAAAACCACCTATTTTTTCTCCCCACATATTTCTAACTCAGATCAATTTATCCAGTCTGGTTTTTCACATGGCCACACAAAAACCTATGCTGGCACACACACAGAGGTATTTGAGAATGAGCAATCAACTTCCCTAACAAGGAATGACCTTGTTGACAAAACTTCTGTCCATTCTTGCCAAAAAGAACTCACTACGGCAGCTTTTGTATTAAAAAGGTGAAACTATCTAATGATATAAATTGTTTCTGGTCCTAGGTGAACTGTAGAAATTAATTAACCAACTATAATTAAAAAATGGAATTTTTTTTTCCTCACATTTTTATAAAAGCACTTTCAAACATTCCATGGGACTTTCATTATCCAAAAGAAAAATACCAACCTAACAGCAAGAATTGCTTCATGGAGACATAAATTGTTGTGTTTGTTTTTTTTTTTTTTAAATTGATTTAATATTATAAGTATGGTGCTCTCTGGTGTTATAATCCAGAATGAGTAATTATTCTGAACGTGGAGCCAGCCAGATAGGATCTATGAAAAAAACCAAGCAATGTTCAGCTCACAGCATTCAGAATGTACTGGAGGAACAGTTTCTCAGCTTAATCTGTCATCTGAAGACTAGATCCAAATTTTGATAATTTATACTGAAGCCTCATTGGTCTCATTTACAATAATACCCTATTTTTATTCTGCCACTTAAGGAAGTTCCTTTATTTTGCTTCTAGGATGGAATATGTATATCTGTATTCATGTAGAATACATCTTGTGTCTGAAAGGGAACTTTACAAATAGTCATGTTCAAATGCAAACACTTGCAAATAGGGACAGAGTATATGACCTTTTTGATTAGGAACATGGAGGATACACTAGTATCCATGGAAACTCTTTGCTTCAGAGATTGCAAGGCAGCTAAAAACCTAAGAGTAAGAAACACTACACTGTATTTCGACTGCCTAAAACAAGAAGATACATGAAGAAGAATTCTATCTTCAAGTATTACACAAAAGAACAAAACAGAGTTCACCCTGTTTATTCAGTGATCACTTACCACTTTAGATTCTTCCACATGATTTATCCCATTTCCTGGCTGGTTGAGGATATGAGCAAGAATGTTATCATGCTGTGTTGAAATTCAGCCATTACAGCTCTGGCTCACAACAAGCATAAAGCTGAAGTTCTGTGCATGCCGAAATGCCTCAGGCAATTCCTTTCTTATTTGATTAAATTCAATGCTAATTTACCAACTGAATAGTGACTGACATATGTACATAGTTTTAACATACCTACTGAGTCAACAATATGTGGTAGACAGACAAATTTGCACATGGTTTAAAAGTGCAGAATGATTCTAGAGAAACTGGATTATTAGAACACAAGGTGCCCTTGCTAATTCTGCTATTATGAATTTGTATTGCCAGTACAATTCTAAATTAAAATTTACATTTTTTATTTTAGAAGAGGCATCCGATAGGCTCAGTACCATCAACTCTAAAACACCATGCAAAGTCCTCTGAGACTAAAAGTAGCTTTATTCTACAAGTAGACAGAGAACATTACTGCCTAATCACACCCCAGCAAATATCACAGATAGCAAGACCATTCTGTGGTCATCCACATGGTGAGACCTTCCATTGACTTCAAATAAAGTTTTGCTCAATGAAGCATTATGCCTGTTCAAAGAATAGAGAAGGGAAGAAGAAGGGAACATTGGAGAGTGGATATAAAAAAAAAACAATAGAAGTAAATGTTTCACATTTTGTTGTAAGTGTTTGTTCTTAGCTATTAACAATACTTTTTATTTTGCTGAGTTGTCTGTAACAATTACAGGATTTTGTGATTTAATTAAGTTCAACTGGAGATAATTTTTCTCCTTATTGGCTTTTACATATGCACTTAGCTGAAAGAACAATTTAGGCAAAAGATCACCTGGGTACATGCTTTCCAAACACATAATCCTAAGGTATTTTTTGTACACAAACAAATATATATGCATACATATATAAATGCTTACTTACATGCCTCCTGTGAGAGACTGTGTTGAATATTTGTCTCAATATTGTCGAAACATCAAACCACCACCTGAACAATGGCTTCCCGTTATTGGCACGCGTATCACCAGGTAATGGATCACCCGGTAATGGGCATGCATATCACTGCCAGGTGAGGGGTGTGGCTAGGAAAACCAGTTCATTGAAATACAATGAAAACAACCAACATAAAAAGGGGAACATTTTTCGATGGAATACACTTCTTCACTCTTCACTTTGCTAGACTACATCACTTCATTCATTCAACGGAATACACATTTGCTGGAATACACATCCGTGGAACCCACATGCACGGAACCAATATTGGGATGACCAACACCGGATGGATCGTCCCCCCATCAAGCAAACTGAACTGTCGGGACACCGCAGCTCTGTGGTGGTAGCTATTACAACTGAAATTCTTTTCCCTCTTTCCTTTCTCTCCTTTCTCTTCCATTTACAAACTTTTTGTCGGGTTAATAAAGTTACCTGGCACTTGACTCCGTTTTGAGTCTTAATTCTGTTCCCGAGAATACGAGCAAAACCATGCTCTGGTGTGTGAGAGGTTGGTCCAGCCGCCCTTAGGCTCCCAGACTCATCTGAGGTCGGTGAGAACACAAGGGGGCCTTCCTCCCACCCGAAATCGGAACGCGACACCTCTTTACCAAAACACTATTGTATCACAGCATTAAGGCTTACTTTCATATTTTCTCTAAGTATAAATTATTATTTCCACTCAAAAAATTTAGGTGGAAACCAACACTAGTCAACAACTGACACATAGGAAACATCTGCTGGAGAGATAACACGGCAGGGCACAGGCAGTCCAGGAGGTTCCTGGAATGCGTGGACGACAACTTCTTCTTTCAGGTGATAGAGGAGGCGACAAGGAGGGGTGCCATCCTCTACCTTGTGATCACCAACAGGGAGGGACTGGTGGGGGATGTGAAACTAAAGGACAGCCTTGGCTGCAGCAACCACGACACAGTGGAGTTCAAGATCCACGAGGCACCGAGGAAACTACATGGCAAGCTCTCTGCCCTAGACTTCAAGAAGGCGGACTTTGGCCTATTCGGGGACCTGATGGGCAAAGTGCCATGGGAGGCAGCCCTGGAGGAAGAGGGGCCCAGGAAAGCTGGTCCACATTCAAGGAGCACCTCCTCCAAGCTCAGCAGAGGTGCATCCCGATGAAGAACAAGGCAGGCAAAAAGGCCAGGAGGCTGGCGTGGATGAGCAAGGATCTCCTGGACCAACTGAAAGTAAAGAAGGAAGCCTATAGAGGGTGGAAGCAGAGACAGGTAGCCTGGGAGGACTACAGAGAGGCTGTGCAAGTGGCCACGGATCAGGTGAGGAAGGCCAAAGCCCTGGCAGAACTGAATCTGGCCAGGGATGTAAAAAGAAACAAGAAGAGCTTCTATAGGTATGTAGGGGACAAAAGAAAGTCCAGGGAAAATGTAGGCCCCCTCCAGAAGGGAACTGGTGTCCTGGTTACCCAGGACATGGAGAAGGCTGAGGTACTCAATGACTTTTTTGCCTAAGTCTTCACCGATAAGGGCTCTTGTCCTGCCACCCAAGCTGTGGAAGGCACAAGCAGGGACTGCGAGAATGAAGAACCGCCCATTGTACTCGAAGAGCAGGTTCGGGATCATCTGAGGAACCTAAAGGTGCACAAGTCCATGGGACCTGATGAGATCCATGCGCGGGTCCTGAGGGAACTGGCAGATGAAGTTGCCAAGACACTGGCTATTGTATTTGAGAAGTCGTGGCGGTCTGGTGAGGTCCCCGATGACTGGAAGAGAGGGAACATAACCCCCATTTTTAAAAAGCGGAATAAGGAAGACCCGGGTAAGTACAGGCCAGTCAGCCTCACCTCTGTGCCTGGCAAGGTCATGGAGCAGATTCTCCTGGAAACCATGCTAAGGCACATGGAAAGCAAGGAGGTGGTTGGTGACAGCCAACATGGCTTCACCAAGGGCAGATCGTGCCTGACCAATTTGGTGGGCTTCTATGATGGGGTAACACCATCAATGGATAAGGGACGAGCAACTGACATCATCTACCTGGACTTGTGCAAAGCTTTTGACACTGTCCCACACGACATCCTTCTCTCTAAACTAGAGAGATATATGGCTTTGATGGACGGACCACTTGGTGGATAAGGAGTTGGCTGGATGGCCGCACTCAGAGAGTGGTGGTTAACGGCTCAATGTCCAAGTGGAGACCAGTCACGAGTGGTGTCTCTCAGGGCTCCGTGTTGGGCCCGGCTCTCTTCAACATCTTTGTCAGCGACTTGGACAGTGGGATAGAGTGCACCCTCAGCAAGTTTGCTGATGACACCAAGTTGTGTGGTGCCGTCGACACACTGGAAGGGAGGCATGCCATCCAGAGGGACCTTGACAGGCTGGAGAGGTGGGCCCGTGCCAACCTCATGAAGTTCAACCAGGCCAAGTGCAAGGTCCTGCACCTGGGTCGTGGCAATCCTAGGCACAAATACAGGCTGGGCTGAGAATGGATTGAGAGCAGCCCTAAGGAGAAGGATTTGGGAGTGGTGGTGGATGAGAAGCTCAACATGAGCAGGCAATGTGCCCTTGCGGCCCAGAAGGCCAACTGCATCCTGGGTTGCATCAAGAGAAGGGTGGCCAGCAGGTCGAGGGAGGTGATTCTCCCCCTCTACTCTGCCCTGGTGAGACCCCACCTGGAGTACTGTGTCCAGTTCTGGAGCCCCCAACATAAGAAAGACATGGACCAGTTGGAGGAGGTCCAGAGGAGGGCCACAAAGATGATAAAAGGGCTGGAGCACCTCTCCTATGAGGACAGGCTGAGAAAGTTGGGTCTGTTCAGCCTGGAGAAGAGAAGGCTTTGGAGAGACCTGATAGCGGTCTTCCAGTACCTCAAGGGGGCCTACAAGAAAGATGGGGAGAGGCTGTTCAGTAGGGCCTGTTGTGATAGGGTGAGGGGTAATGGTTTTAAAAAAGAGGGAGGTAGATTTAGATTAGATATTAGGAAAAAATTTTTTACCCTGAGGGTTGTAGAATACTGGAACAGGTTGCCCAGAGAGGTGGTAGAAGCCCAATCCCTGGAAACGTTCAAGGCCAGGTTGGATGAGGCTCTGAGCAACCTGATGTAGTCGCGGATGTCCCTGCTCCTTGCAGTAGGGTTGGACTAGATGACCTTTGAAGGTCCCTTCCAAGTCTAACATTTCTATGATTCTATGATACTACTTTTGCTGCTTATCAGAGATCTTTGTTTCCAGCTCACAAACAGCTGAACACTGAGTAACCTTTGACACTGAAAAAGAGTGACATACTAACTGTATGTATATACCTGAGCACACAGTTGTGATGTGATGCACACTGCTTATCCAAAAATTTTCCACAGAAAGAGAATGCATCATTTAAAGTCATGAAAATAAAGACATTGCTTGCCTGAAAATAGATACTGTACACTGCATCTACTGAGAGATGCAAGCCACCGGTGGTGATTCGATTGATCTTTTATTACAACCCCTACTGTTAAAGAGCTATTATGTAGAAATTGAGCTGCAAGCTTAGTGCAGATAGGAATTTTTCCATCTTCTTGGTTATGTGTAACCACTTATATTAAGAGCTTTTAGTAAACATTGCTCATTATAATCAGTTTCCCTGAAGAAATTACATTTTCAAATTAATATTTAAATATAGCTTTACTTTTTGTTCCCTTTTCACAGATTTTGTTCAATAAGCATTGGCATGTGAAGGAAATGTACAGATGAAAACAGGCCACTGGAAACCATAAAAAGAAAAAAAAAATAGAAATAGAAACTACTCTGCAGTAAGAAGTGGTGAATTAACAAACGAACCCCGCACTCACTAACTCTGCTACACCTCACATTGTCAGCATTGCTATTTCAGGCTTTCTAACTAGGTTACTTATAATTGCATTGACTTAATCCTTAGTCACTCCAGGTGTGATTATTTCTGTTGAAAACCTCAGCATCAATAAACTCAAGAAGTCGGCAAATTTGAACAACCTACCTTGTAATGAAAGAGAGCTTGTTCAGAGTTCAGGTATGCAGTGTGGTTTTTAAAGTCATATGCCATAGATATCAATGGTGAAAAAGATTTCTTCATATCCTTCATATTGCAAAATAGAGCACACTCAGGGCATGAGTAGATTTGTTAGACTTAATCATGAAATCACTATTATCTGTAACATTTTAGTTTTTCTTGTAATTCAGGAAACTAAACCAACAATTTATATTACCTGGCTGTGTTCAAGCACCGTAAACTATCAAAAATATTGCTGAGGTACAGCTAGATCTTTGTGCTGTTCATAATCATGTTAGAATTCTTTGGATGGGAACTCCAGAGAGGTTCCAAATTAGTTATATTTGTAGGTCACATTGCCATGTATCCAAAGCACTTGTAAAGAGAACTTTTAAAGGGATCAATTTAAAACTATTGTGAATCTTATGTTTTGGGCAAAGAGTTACCAATGCCTGTAAAAATACAGAACAAATATACAAAGTGTTCAAGAATTTTTGACATTTTCTTTGTGTCTAATTTGGAATTATGTTCTGTCACACTTTTTTCTTGCTGGCTCTGTTCTCAATGCTATTTCATTATTTGGCCTTTTCAGATTATTCTGATATTTCATTTTTTTTATTTCTGATGTAAATATAGAAGTCATAAATGAAGTAAAACTGGCCACCTTTTTCAGTGAAATTTTGACCCCGATGAGCAAAAGTAGCATCGCAATCCAATTCCCAGACTGAGACATTTTGCTAAGAACAGAAACTGGAGAAGACTCCAGACTACCAGTAGATTATTTTCTAAGAAAAACTGTTGTGCAGCGTGATGACAGATAGATAGATGACAAAAGCTTTAAAAGAACAGGTTGGTCCAATGTCATGGTGATCCACTGTAGACAGTTTATGCAAAGAAGTATCATAAGAAAATGTGTGGAAAGGCAGATTGCTGAACTAATTCAAGTAAGCAAAAGATAGACATGGTCAATGCAGATTAGCATTGGGGAGATATGCCTTAGGAGCATGGAAGACAAATGAACAAATTTACAAATAGATTATCTTGGCTACTTTTTCTTCACAGCTACTTTGTGATTTTGGCCTTACAAGAATGTAAATTTAGCAGTGTCATATCTACTACAATAATATATTTCTGTATATTCAGAGTTCTGCAGCATAACTATATAACTGATGAACTCAGAAAAGCCATGAAATCATTCAAAAACTGGACAAAACTACTAGAATAAAAACAGTGTTGCCCAAGGGGAGAGATATAGGATTATACAATATAACTATACATACATTATACAACATACTTAGGCCTATAAATTTAGGCCTTCCAAATAATAATTAGGAAACAGACTATAGTAGAGTTACATTCTGCTCTATTCAGAGGCACTTTAAAAAACTGAGACACTCTGTTGCTGATCTAAGATAAAAATTAGTATCTTTAAAACACTTTCCCCCTGCCCAGTTTCTGTAAAACTCTACAGTAGGACTCAGGAACTATGATTCTGGGGATTGGCCATCATCTGTCCCAAACTCCCTGAAGTGTCAGGTTGGACCATGTCTAAAGCATACGTGGTCAGTCTGAGCACATCTAACACAATTGTTATGGATACCACTGAGTTTAACACAAGTAATTATGACCTTTATTAAAAGAAACTAAGCAGCCTGAAAGACTGAGGTTATAAAAGACAGTAAGAAGCTCCTGATTCACTGTCCTTTCCAACCAGCAGCTTGAACCCTGAACTATCTCTTCCTTGTGATTAGAAAACTGCCAAGTTTTGTTAAAGCTCTGTTACTGCTTCAAGAGGCAGATACTGAGATGGAGAGTAAGAGTGATCTTGCCTTGTTAGTTTGGAACAGTCTTAGAAGAATGTATGGCCAAGTAACAAGTATTCTGACACAAAAGGGACTAAATATTTTTGCACTTTTGTTCTGATCTTGTCTTTATTTAAGAATGAAGAGACATACAACCAGCAGTGAATTCTGGAGACTTTTCCACATCACCTCAAATCCTCAATGAGAAATGATAAGCTATTTTGTACTGTAAATTAGCTGCATATAAAATTACATTAGCACTGGCCTTGTTAAGGTTAATTGTTGACAACTCCATTCACTGGCAGTATCAAAGATAATTCAGAGAGGAAGGAGTAAATGAGAGAGAAGTTATAATGTCAGGACAGAATATGGCATTGCAGGAAACTCATTAAAAAGGATTTTAAATTACTGTATTTTATTTTGTAAAATATATGTTCTAGATACTTCCTTTAATCCACATGGGACAAGGATAAATTTTTTTTTGTTCACTTTCCTCTTCATGATTAACTTTGGTTGAAGTTATTTTATTTTTAATAGCAGCTAAATATTTTTAAAGGAATCTAAATTAAAATTGCTTCAGAAACTTAAGCTTTCCTACTACAGACATAAAACCTCAATTCCTTCCAAGTTTCCTCACGACTGACAGAGAAAACTCATGTAGTCAATGACTACTCAGACTGTCAACAAGCTCAGGGCATAGAGACATATTTCTCCTGCTTCCCCAGGATTTTGAAGAGTTTTTTATCCTAGGAGATATTTGGAGACAAGCAGCTCCAAATCCCATCACATCAACAAAGTCCTGATTTTTCTTTTCCAGGAACTGGAAACACCAAAACTTTTGTGCTGTTCACAAGAAGGATACTGTGCACTATATTACAGAGCTTTCCCTGACATAACAACCGAGTATCCCCCCACACCACATTCCCCAATTATCCTTCTAATTGTGGTTAGGCAGGAGGCAAGTGATGTCTTCACTGTCCTTCTTTGCCCTCCTCTGCCTTATTTTCACATCACCAGGCAACCCCATACCTGGACAAGGGGGAATCTGTGTTGTATCTCTTTATACAATGTATACCATTGGATGCTGAAATCCAAACTTGAAATCCAAAAGAGCTCTGCACACTTGATACAGAGGATTAAAACTGTACAGCCATCTTACTTTCTTGCATTGAACTTTTTCAAATAAATGAAGTTGACCCTTTATGTAAATCTGGAGCTTTGCAGTTCTTAAGGCTCAATAGCAGCCAGATCACACAGAAGCCAAGTGGAATCAAGTGAAATTGACCTTAACCAGGTGGGAATTCTTACAGCAAATGTGTGGGCCCTTGGCTAGCAGTGATTCATTGCTCATTACTACAATAGCAAGTAACTGAACTCAGAAACACGAGTAAAATTAAGTTCTATCTCTCTCTGGTTCTATTTCTTTCTGTAGTTGGCTGTGATTCTGTGAGTGTAAGGTTTGTTTTAACTAGGACTCATGGGATGATATTAAGATGTCACAGAAGTTCCATTACTTCTCTTGATTTCCACCTTCTAGGCCTTAGACAACTAAAATTAAATTTCAAATCAGGAGGTTGGGGGAGGAGAGGGGGAGGGTTGAGAAGCATTCAGAAAAATTATCCTCTGGAGAGAAGAGAGGCAAGATAATTAAATAGTTTCCCTTCAGCTCTTCTTGCTATGATTCTATACTCTGGAAAGTGAATAATTGGAAAAAGAAAACCTCTATCTTCCAGACAGAGAACATCCTCCTCAGACTCAAAGTTCATGACCTGCTCAAGTTTCTCCTCCTTTGTACATAATTCCTGATCATTTAATTTCACAATTTGGTTTTGTCCTGTAACTTCTTAGGAAATATCTAGAAAAAAAGCTATCAAAGAACATTGCACAAACCCTACTGTCCTCTGACCTAAATTTACACTTTAGTACTTCATGTTTCACTTGAAGGGATCATTTAGGAATCATCTCCTTTTTAATAAGACTAATGAATGATTTTCACTCTGAACATGCGAAAATAATAAGTTGGTATGGGAATATTCCTCTTTCCACTCTTACAAAAGAGTATCTAGTGAGGTAGTGATTTTCCTCAAAATACTCTGATAAATAAATAAATAAGTGTAGCAAGTTACAGGTTTTTTAATAATCTATCCAATCCCTTGACCCGGACAATTAAAAAAAAAAAAAAAAAGTTCTTTGACTATGTATGAGCAGATATCTGACTGGACAAAACCCTAAGAAATAAGGTCTGAATTCATCATAATGCTGTGCTTGCCAGCTTGAATGATCCTCTCATTTTGATTTTGCACCCAGCTTTCTCTTTATAGGGAACATGGATATGTGTTTTGTGTTATGAATGTTACAGATACCAAAAATGACTAATCTTTTAGAGTATTTTATTTTTGGAATATAACTTATTTCACCATCTGTGTCTTCTTGGCACTTTCATATATAAATAACATCCCTCATGTTCCTGGAAAAAAAAAAAAAAATTATGGAAGCAAATATTTCACACAGTTTTGCCTTTTTTTTTTTTTTTAAACAGGACAAAAGTCTCAAATCAGGAAATTTTCAAGAAAAGAACAGTGTAAGTATTAAAAAGTATTTGCTTTCATCACTGATATAAGAAACATTTCTACATCCCCAAATCAGCTCAAGTTTTCAATTTCTTCTTAAAAATATTTTCCCATCAAAGACTTTGTAGAAGCATGTACTTTAAATTCCTGCCAGTCAATACATTGATTTATTTGCATTTACAATATGTTTCACATAGACAAACAAGTCTAGTATGTAAATTATTGAAAAGGAAAATGTATATTGTAGGTTTTTGAAGAATTATATTTAGCATGAAGGAGGGCACTAGATAAACTTAACTGCAAAGTCAACACTGTATTTGATGTGGCTGCTCTTTCCTTTTCTGCCACAAGAACTTTGTTTTGGCTACAGCTAACTAGCAGATGTTTATGAGCAATAAGGACGTTGGTAAATTTATTATCTGTTTCTATAGGCAATGGAAGTCTCTAATACATAAATTTTCCTCAGAATTGCTTACTTATATCACAAAGAGAATGCTGAACTCATACTATAAAGGATATTTAATAATTTTTTTAAGTAATTCTGTACCTTCTATTACCTAATTAAATAACCTAAAGCTTTATGAAATTATTGTGTCTTGCTGAAGAATGGTGTTTTCTATTGTCTACACCTAAGATGTCATTTCCTTGAAGGCAGAAGCAACAGGATTTTTCAAAGACATACTTGAAGGTAGATTTCTAATAATATATATGGAAAGGAGGGCAGTCTGACATCATGTAATACAATTAATCTCTGCTCCTCTCTGCTCAAGCCTGCTGAGCTCGACTCCTTCAGTTACGGAATTCAGAATAGACTTTCTACAGCACAGTTTGAAAATGTTGCCCTCATTCTGATCAGCTGAGCTACAGGGCAAGCAGAAAGAGAGATGGAGACCTATAACTGAGAGAGATTTTCATAAAGGTTTAGAAGGCCTGGATGGACCTCTCAGCCTCTGGGATGGTGAATGCACGGAGAGAGAAAAGCCAACGACATGGAGCAGGAAGGACTGCAGGGAATGTAAATTAAGAAGTGCAACTGGAAGCAAAGCATATTACTAGTCTCAGCTCTCTAAATCACCTCAATTTCCCAAACTGAAAGAAATCACCATCTAGGTAACCAAATTTAGTGAGCAACAGAACTCAAAGCTCTTGCTAACCTACAAATAAGCAACAGTATAAGGAAGAGCAGGTATTCAGCTGTACAAGAGATTTCTGTCTGAAAGATTAGACATACCATTGATTTGACTGCATATTTTAATAATTTTTCCTCTGTGACCTCTTCCTAGCATTATCCTATGTAAGCTAATTAGCTAGAACTATCATGTTCCAATTATCCTTTCCTTTTTTTCAAGAATGACAAATGTGATGCAGCAAGCATACTGGACAAAAAAAAATATTATAGATTAGCACTGCTGACTTCCTTCTACACTTAAGGTTTATGACTCCAATAAATTAATGATAGCTTTGATGATACTGTACAGGTGAAAGAGTAAATTTCCAAAGGTTGTTCTTTAGACTCATCTTTGGAACAAACAGGATTTGAGATAGCATTAGCTTTCATCTGTTCAAGTTAATGCAAGTGGTCGGGATACATAAGTCTAGAAAGCTTCAAGTACACATTAAAAGAAATAAGTATAAATGAATAGAGAGATTTTCTATTAGTCTCTAGCATGAAGAAAAAGCAAGAACTACTTTGTATATAATTCTATGTCTCAATTAGGTAAAGTGACATCCAGCAAGTGCAAAGCCAAATCTATCTCTTTTTTTTTTGTCAAAGAGCAAATCAAAGTGCTTTTTAAGTGTCTTTTGAATGGATGCATCATAGTATCCAGTTAATTTAATACTTGCCTACATGGATTAGCTTTCATTTCAAAAGAAGGTATGGAATACTAACAGGTTACATTATGATACAAATTAATATCATGTAATTGTAGATACATTCATTACAATATTACAAGGCTCACTGTGAACTGCTAACACATACAGAGTGATGACTTCTGCACTTCTGTGCAAGAATGATGATGATCTCTCCTTGCCTCCTATGAAGACCTCTTCTACCCTTAAGACCTCTGTAGTGAGGACACAGTAGGGTTACATTAGTGGTAGTGTATAAATCTAATTGAGCACAGAAAACAGAAGCCAGGGAATGTGCATCACTGTCTTTTCAACATTATTTTTTGTCCAGAGGTTAATTGTTTTACCCTAAAACTTATAGTAAATGCTAAACATCAAAATAAGGAAGGCAGAGAAGGAAAGATTTTGTTTCAGACATTCCCTGTAGGCAGCTTTTTAATCACGAAAGACTGACATTTTAATTTAAACAAAATAATTACAAGCAAGAGGTAAGTGAACCTTTTTGCATGCAGTACACAGTCACACTTTTCTTAGTTGTAAAGAAGAGAAATTTCAACTATTTAGAATTAATTAATGAAGTCCATAAATACTGCTATATTTCTTTTTCTTCTGGAAATCTGAAGCAGTTTTACTTTTACTAAGGACCAGACCCTACCTTCATTACTAAAACAGACAAAAGAAAAAACCCCACTAAGTGCTGGATTTCACCGTCAGAATGTGACCCAGCTTCATGAGGCTCAACTGTGTGAACCTGACCCAGTTTCATCAACAAAAAAGAAATTGTTGAACTGTAGCCAATGCCATTAGTTTGCAAATGACACAGACAGTGTCACTTACACAGACAACACAAACTAAAACTATCTCAGTTAAGAAAGTTGAAATAAGATACAAAAAATGAAATTGTTAAATCAGCAATATTAACTCAAGAGAAAAATACCAGAGATAGGGGAAGCAGGAGCTGGAAGACTGCTACTGCCAGCTGAAGGACCATCCCATCCCAAGGAACAAAAGAGATCAACATTTGCCTGCCTCCCTGCCAAGTGCACAGCCAGCAAAGGCTCACTGTTGTGCATAGTTACAGTGAACTTAACAGAACATACTAAGGTCCCAAATTGCATGATTCTTCTGCAAGTCTGCATTCAGGAAGATAAAATTTAAAAGTTAAATAAAGTGTTACAGCCAGGAGTCTTTGTAACGGTTGCAAATACAATTTCAGGGTATTTATTTCTGAAATAAGTCTACTGAAACATTTTGGTGCTTCTCAGCATGGGGACAGCAGCATTCCAAAACAGCTAATAAAACTAAAATTATCATTTCCCCTCTTTGGGTTTGCCAAGCATTCTAAACATGGTAGACCATGATTTACATGTTACCAGTGCGAATCATCACAACACTGACTACACTGTCCAGCTAGTATCTAAGCACACCTGAGAAAGGAGAGAGGAGAAAGAGAACAAAAATATAGTCAAAGCAGCAAAATTCAGTTTTTCCTCTGGAAAGGATTTTATCACTGAAATTAATGACAGAGACAATTCTGCATATAGGTAAACATGCAAAAACTTGTATGTTATGCAGGTAAGTGAACTGTACCACCAGTGGCAATATGTAGCAAGGCAGTAAGTCAGTCTTTAGAATCACAGTACCTGTTGAAGAATGCAGCCAGATGATTACGCTCCAGACTGATGTTGAGCTAACTGGACAGAACACGGGAAACTATTGGACATGATATGAGAAATTGCTGAATGTTAGAAAGCAGCATAGCAGGAAGCTGAGAAAAGCCATGAGAGTACTAGAAGGAATGCACAGATTTCACAAAACATTAAGCTAGAGGAGCAATGGCCAGACTTCACAGATAAATGAGTATCTTCTGGGGAGCAGAGCCTTACTAGGCCAACAACATCACAGTAACCACATCAGTCATACACAATTTAGGTACAGATGTAGTAAAACTGGGGACAATGGGGGAAAGTTATTAGGGATAGGGTTGGGGTTTTTTTGGTTTGGTTTGTTTTTTTTTTTTTTGTGAAGAGAAAAGAGTCAAAGTGAAGGGAGTAAGATTAAGCACAGGAAAAAGAAGATAAAGAGGCTTAAAAGGTGCCAGTCACCCATAGTCAAGATGCTGGTCAGTATTGCTTGTCTGACTGATATCTATACCTGACTAACACAGGCTGTTCTATCCTCTTATTAGACTATATTTCATAGAACCAAATAATCATTTAGATCAGAAAACACCCTTAAGACCATCAAGTCCAACCATTAAGCTAACTTGCCCAAGTTGACCATTCAATCATGTCCCCAGGTGTTACATCTACACATCTTACAAATACCTCCAGGAATAGTGACTCAGCCACTTCCCTGGGCAGCCTGTTTCAATGCTTGATAACCCTTTCAGGGAAGAAATTTTTCCTCGTGTCCAATCTAAATGTCCTCCGGCACAATTTGAGGTTGTTTCCTCTCATCTTATCACTTGTTACTTGGGAAAAGAGACTGACATCCATCTCACTACCAGCTCCTTTCTGAGCAATAAGGCCTCCCCTGAGCCTCCTTTTCTCCAGACTATGCAACCCCGGTTCCCTCAGCCACTCCTCATAGCACTTGTGCTGTAGACCCTTCACCAGCTTCGTTGCCCTTCTTTGGACATGCTTCTGCACCTCAATATATTTCTCATAGTGAGGGGCCCAAAACTTAGCATAGTATTCAAGGTGTGGCTAAGTATAACATGACAATAACTTCTCTACTTCTTCCGGCCACACTATTTCTGGTACAAACCAGAATGCTGTTGGCCTTCTTGGCCACCTGGGCACAGTGCTGGCTCATATTCAGCCAGCTGTTGACCAATACCTCCAGGTTCTTTTCCATCCAGCAGCTTTCCAGTCACTCTTCCCACGCCTGTAGCACTGCACGGGGTTGTTGTGACCCAAGTGCAGGACCCAGCACTTAGCCTTGTTGAAGCTCATACAATTGGCCTCATAGAATTTGTAATTATTCTCCTGACTATTGTCTAAACTCTGTGTGTCAATGTGCAAGATACTGGTGAACTTCAAAGTGACCTAGCCTGTAAATCAGACAATATGTCAAGGCCAGTGACCAGAAACAGTCATGAAGGTTTGAGTGCAAGACATGAGCAAATTTCAAGATGGACAGGCCAGAGAGTAGAACAAGAGGTCTGAGGACTGCATACTGCAGTGACTAGTGGTCTAGGGACTGGGTGCCTGAGAAAAACCACGTAAGAGATTGTGGGTACATTTCAGTACAGCTCTACTAGCAAGGTTAACGGTGAGCAAAAAGGATCAGATCTTCTGGGTTTTTTCTTGTTTATGTGAGTGCCATTCATATGTATGTGATGCCTGTAAAATCATTCTGTCTGGATGTGTTAGTGGCCAACCAAGTCTGTATAGTGTGCATGTGCCTACTGGGAATGTGCACCCAGACTCACTAGTGGCTGGACCCAAGGGTAGGGATCTGTAGCAGCTTCACATCTACTGGACTGGGATCACATGGTCATTTGTGTCTAGCCGACTAGGGAGGAAAATTCTGTCTAGGTACACTGAATTCATCTAAACTTAACCATAACAAATTTTAGAAGATTCTAAAACAGTCATTCCATACAGATCTGCTCTGCAGGTTCAAATTTTTGTAAAACTTTTGAGACTGGGATATCTGGACACTGATACACTAGCAGCCATAGTTTGTCCTACCACAGTAAGCATAGATTTCATGTCATGTAAACTGGCTAATTTTTCAAATACATAGCTTTCTTCTAATTTGCAACCCACCAAGTTTGTTGTACTTAACATGTATGGTACTATAAAAGTTATTGCAAATAGTGTTAAATTAGAACAACAACATTTTATACAGACCAAGATTCCCCAAAAGATTGCAATTAACAAAAAAAAAAAAAAAAGGGG
This sequence comes from Chlamydotis macqueenii, assembly GCF_036417535.1. NCBI lineage: Eukaryota > Metazoa > Chordata > Aves > Otidiformes > Otididae > Chlamydotis > Chlamydotis macqueenii. Next base: position 45,440,800 of record NC_141593.1, read on the forward strand.
GGGGGGGGATGCAGGGGGCCAAATTGACTATCATTTTACCATTGCTGAGTAGGAAATCCCTGCCTGTCCCTAGGCAACCGCAGTAGAAAACGTAGCCAACCTTAGCCAATCTGCTGTCACTGATGCATAACTTTCCAACAACAGATTCCTTCTTAGTCTCTGAACAACCATACGTATTTTTAACTTCAGTTTGTTCTTTTATTACAAATCATAAGAAACATAATAAAATAGAAGCCATTATCAGCTGAAAACTGTTACAATAATCAGAAAGCAGCTATCCTTGTAGATGCAAACAAGTGAGACATCCATGGCACATTAAGTAACATCGCTATTTGTAAAATTTTTTCACCTTATCCTGAAGTGGCCAGCATCTTATATAACAGTTTATAAAAAAACAGAAAAAGGGCAGTGTGTTCTTCTGTCAACAGGCAGTCATTAGCTGGTATTTGCACAGTTCATACTAGGGCACTGTCAAATTATTATGTTATGCTATTCTTTCGAAATTTGCCCTTCAACAGAAGTGTCACTACTGTCTGATATGACTGCTCTCTGCTGCTATCAAATACAGTCCTGATTCATAGCCTGAAAATAAAGTGAAAGTTTCTCCCTGCAATTAAGAAAGCATTGTAGATTCTACTCATTGCACATTTTTACTAAGGTACTTGGTCTGTCATCCACTAGTATACTGAAAGGATCCAATTCTAGGCATCTTTGTATGGATCATAATTGGGTTTTTATTCTTTTTTCTGATCTAGATTTTTTCATATTTCTTTATTCTCATTCTTCAGTTCTTCATTATCTTCCTCAACCTAAAATAAGTTTTTCATCAATTTCATCCTAGGCAGCCTTACTTCCAACAAATATGACAGCATGAATAGAAAAAGATCCCAGCTCAAGTAATTGACTACTGCTTCAAATGTGTTACTGAAGCTGCTGCCATGCATTATCAGGCTGCAGCCTTCCTGACAGCCTTAAGCCAAGAGGAAATCTTATCTTTCTGAAGGCTTATGCCGAGCTCAAATCAACAGGAAGCTACAGAGAAGGTTATAACTATCATCTTTTATTGGCAGATGTATATTGCTCTTACAGTAATGCGACTGACATCCTGACTCATTTTCAGGTGTTGTAATGCACATCACATTACAGAAAGAACTACAATTTTTAGGGAAAAGAAGGGTGGATGTCTATTTACATAAGCAATTGCTGGTCCCTTTGTTACATGACATAAACATTGAAAATTAAATATCAATATGAGGTGATTCTTGCTAACTGTAGAACTGTAGTCACATAGGTTAAATTTTATATGAAATCTATTTTTCCTTAGAGGGAATGGGAATCTTAGGGATATTATAATATCCTATTTGTTAGAAGTTAGTTTAGCATGTCTGGGGGCAATTAAGAAGGGTGTTAGAACAACGGTAGGTCCCAAACACCTCAAACACCACCTGTGAAAATAGGCTCTGAGCCATCACTTTGGAGCCAGAAAGTTTCAAAGACAGTGCGACCTTGAGCTCAAGACCATATATGGAGATTTCAAGGAGGAGTTTGACCAGCGAATTCCAGGAGAGGGCATTCTGATGACCACCAAGACCGCCAAAAGACCCTTGACTAAAAAGACTGAGCATGCGCAAGTGGGTGGGGAATATTATGAAGATTTCTTGGGAAGTTGACGTTTATGTATAATATTTCTCAGAAATTTAGTGAATATGTGTAATTAATGTGTATTTAACCTGTGCTGTGGATCGAACAGGTGTGCACGCTAGGTGGAGCGATCCCCCGTGCGCCCAGCGCTGCAGTAAAGAAGTGCCTGCTTCTTAACTTCTCATTGCTGTTAAGGAGTTTTATTCTGGATTTTGGTAACACCTTTTGAAAATGTTCTCCAAAAGACCTGATCTCTTCTTGTAGGTGATGCTGCCATTGCAAATATTTTTTCAAAAAGTTAAACATATGTTTTGAATGAGGACACAGACAGCAACAATTACTAGAAGATCCTCCTGTATGGTTAATACAATGCAGAGGACTAACATCTTTAACTCACTTGTTCTAATTCTTCGTAAATACTGAAGAGTCTTGGTGACAGATTCATTAGCGGCATAGCAGCAACAATAACTTTTTTAAAAAGTGAGGTTCCAGTCTAGATTTCATAACAACTTGATTAACACAGAAATGCAACTTCACTAGGTTAGGATTCCATTAGTATTACAATATACCTACACAAATCGTCGACATGTATTTGCAGCAACTACCCAAAATGATTCCAATTCAGCTAAAATTTAAAAAATGAAAGGATTCAGGATATTACATCTGAACATCTCTAAGTTCCTCAATCAAAAAGATAAAGAATTAAACTTACTTTCATAGCATTACGCTAGCTTCATGCCACTATGGAAAATTAACAGGACCCCTCATAAACTCCAGCAGAACTAGAATTCATCAGCATCATAACTATATTTTTGTCAAAACCAATCATTCATAATTATGATAATAATAAAAAACCCATTACTTATAATTTAGTAAATCAAAGTACAAGTGTCTAATAAATAGTTGTTAAGCAGAAAATAGACATCCTTTTTAACGAGAAAAAATGGGCTATGTGACAATTTAATCAGGTTTCACAAGATTACCTGAACAGTGTGCTTGAGTTCTTTAGTATCATATTTTGTTTTCCTCTCTCAATACTCTATACTAAAAAAACAAGGTTGTTTTTTTTTTTCTGTGAGCTTTATTACATTAGCACCAGCCTGTATGCCTCTTCAGTTTAATATGAATATGCTTGATTTAAAGCACAAGTTGAAGACTTACGAGTTGTCTATGACTACAGTTATTTCCCTTAACAGAACTGGAGTTGTATGTATGCAGATCAGAGTTGTTTGGTTTACTTTTTTTCTACAGGATTTTATCTTTTAGGAAATCAATTTATTTTTTAGTTGCTCCAAATAACCTTGCAAATCTCCAATTGGGTTGCTCATCCTTGACTTTTCTCTTTTTGGTCAAACAGCTGAGCACATAATTCTTAATAACTTTTACGTTATTCAGAATCAGAGCTATAAGAAATAATTTATTCACATTCACGTCATGTTAGACTTCCTTCTCTAGTTTGAATTTATGTAATCATGGAATTAGTTTCTGGTTTTCAAGTATGAGTCTATTTTATTTTTATTCATTACTAATTTTCAGTGATCAATGCCATCTGAGTTACTAGATACTTCTAGTCATCTGATGTTTTTGCTATTCCTCCGTTATGAAATAAATAGATTTTCCATTCCTACATGTACTATAAGCAAAGCGAATGTTTATAATATGTTTATAATATTCTGAGTGAATTTAACTAAATTTAGGTCTTTTACTTGCCAAGCATGAAATATGTCATCAGTTTTCCATTTTGTTTCAGTAATTAATTTGAAAATTACGTTAAGATATAGAGTACAAATGAACACTTTGTGCTATTTCACTTCCCTCTACTTTTACAAACTTGTCTGTCTATTGTACCACTTCAGAAACAGAAGTATCTAAGTGGATTTATTTACTTGGAGTGGTGCATGAGGGATTTCAGTGATGGTCTGTGTAGGACCACTGTGGGAAATTACAAGCTGCGCACAGCTGTGAGAACACGACCTTGGACAGGGGAGCTAGGAGGGTTGTTATCTCAGAGAGGGGAACTAGGAGGGTTGTTATTGAGCAGTATGTTGCTGCTATCTGGGAACCACTGTTAGCCAGCAAGGCACATACTTGGCAGGCCTTGCTGCATGCGGTGGCCACACGTGCATCAACACCTGGTCAGTACTCTGCCACTGAATTTACTGAGGGTATAAACAGAGGCGGCTCGGATCAGAGGGAGAGAGAAAGGACCCAGAGCACACTCTACGAACAACAGGGGATGCCCTGAAGGTGCTGCGCCTACCTCCCTTCTCTGCTCTGACCCCGCTGATCATCATGCTCCTGCTTGGCAGTGTCTCTGGCTTAGTTGGGGTGGTAAGACTCTCACAAAGGGAAAACAATATGCTAGTAACTGTTTATGCTAGGAACTGTAGCTGCTTATGCTAGTAACTGCTTATGCAAGGCTATAATAGAGCAATAAATACTGTTGTGCTTTTAAATATCATATGTTGGGTGAACTTTGTGCATAGGAATCCTATGAACCAATTACAAGTGGTTATTTTTTGCTCTATTCGTATGATTAGTTTTATTGAAGCAAACAAAAAATAATTATGGAGTAATAAAATAAAACTCTATTCATCTTTTGAGTCTAGCGTTTTGACCTATAAATAGATTAAGTCACATCAACAATCTTAAAAGGTAAACAGAAAAGTTCAGAACTTCATAATTAAACATTGAATTGATGACAGAAATATAGTACATACAGTGTAAAGAGTTTCAGCAGAACTCACTTCAGAATTAATGCCTCTGTTACAACTATTCCTCTGTAATATATTAAAAAACCCAAAACTGAACTTAGATGTTTCTGTTTGAAGTGTTTATTTCTAATCTATATTATTAAACTACTTACTCTGCAAAACATTTAAATAGACCACCATTGAGAGGCTGGAGTGGGAAGGGGCTGTTTTAATTTTAAAATCATTACTGAGTTCTGTTTAAAGAAGAGCAGACAAATTCAAGTATGTTGCAACTTTTCATCAAAATAAATATATTAGATATTTTCTGTTCTAGTTTTTTAGGCAAAGATCTGTAGGGTACATACACACACATATACATACACTTACAATTAATCAGCCCAATAAAATAGTATCAAACACTACGGATAAAAAATACCAAAATAACTGGACACCAAGCCCAGACAATAGTATCACAGAAAACAAATTAGGCATATACATTTTTTTTTCTACTACGCATACCTGTGCCTCTGGTATTTAATCTATGCTGTTTAATTCTTTCTTGCTTTGCATTACTCAATTTTGTTTTCCCTTCTTGTGGCCTCTTCAAGCTCCTGCCTTACCCTGACTTTCTCTTAGTACAGCTGCATTGCTGCAGTGCCCACAGCCTGAAGTGCCCAAGGAGGGATGGCAAGGGCGAGTACTGGTGCCAAGTTCAGGATATGAGGCTATAAAGCAGCAGAGGGGATGGTCTCAGTTCCCTGTTGGCCTAGAGCTCCCACCTCAGAAATCTTCCTGGTAGAAATCCTTGATGCAAGCAATTTGAAAAAAGCCCAAACATTCCAAGAAACTCAGCAACAAAAAACTCATTCCCATCTGTGGCAGGTATATGCATCCTAAGCTAGGAAGCTTCCAGAACCATGTGGCTGTTGTAAAGTGGAATCTTCAGCTAATGAGATCTGATATGGTGACGTATTACCACAGACTAGGTTCAACTACAGTATAAATGAAGCCCTTGACAGAGGGCGAGGTTGAGCCAGTCCTCCTTGGAGCAGCAGGTCTGCAGTCAGGGACTCTCCTCTTAGCTTGGGACCATGCCTAAGGAAATTCCTCAAAGCTGAGAGCCCTCCCTTTGTTAGTTGAGTGGTTGTGATTGTTCCTGAGAGCAGTATTAATTCCTGAGTGACACTTTGGACCTGTCAGTTCTTAATGACACCGGAGTCCTAAAGCAATTTTGGTTAAGGGTAGAGCTAAGTTTGAAATTGTTATTAGTTTGTTACAAAAAAAAAAAAAGCCCATTTGAATTTATCACTTCCTCTAATTTAATTATTGTGAGTTTCTGCAACACCTCCTACAACAGAAAAAAGAGGAGGACCAAAGAAACAGCGTGTAGAGGAGGGAGAAATTCTTGCTTCTACCTACAACTTTGCAAGCCACAACAAATCATTTTGCAAAGGAATTATCACCATATTACAAGCCTTCAATACTGAAATGATATTGCAATGGGCATAGCCAAGATGTTGGTAGTGGGGTGCTACAGGTGTGGCCTCTGTAGAAGAAGGTCAGGGATTGCTCAGTGCCAAACACAGTCATTGCAGGTCCTCAATGTGCAAAAAGGACCCACTGCACACCGAACTGACCTGACCCAGGCAGAGGAGTTTCTGGAGCCTCTGCAGAAATGTAGTTAAGAAAGGGTGACAAATGCAGAGAAAAACAACACAAGACCTAGAAGATAGAGAAGAAACAATGTGAGAGCAGGAGGACATACAGGAGACACAAAGGAGACACCAGAGCAGGGGAGACACTTGAGCAGGAGCAAGGAATTAAAAAGAAATACTGGAGGGAAAGATGGAGAGTAGAGCAGGATAAATGCTTGTCATAGTTTAGCCCCCTCGGGACCAAGCTATAAAGTCTCTCATTCACTCCCCACACCTCTGAGAGAACAAGGGAGAGATAATATAAGAAAAAAGGCTCAAGGTTTAAGGTAAGGACAGGGAGAGAGCATTGGAGTTACTGTTATGGGGAAAACAGATTCGAATTGGGGAAAACTATTTATTTTTTCTTATTAGTAAAACCAAAGGAGAGTAATGAGAAGAAGAAAAGTAACTTCTCCCTCCTCCTCTCTCTTCCCGGGCTTAACTTAATTCCAATTTTATCTGCCTCCTTCACGCCTTGAGCAGCACAGTGGGGAATAGGGAATAGGGGTTATGATCAATTCATCACTTATCGCTTTACTCTGCTTTTTCCTCCCTGGGGGAAGAACTCCTTACATTCCTCCCCTGCTCTGGCATGAGCTCCCTCCCATGGGCTACAGTCATTCATTAACTGCCCTGCTGTGTGTCATTTTTCCATGGGGTGCAGTCCCTCAGGAACTGGCTGCCTCAGCACAGGTCCTCAATGGGCCACAGGCTCCTTTGGGCATCTGCCTGCCCTGGCATGGGGTCCTTCATGGGCTGCAGGTGGATCTCTGCTCCTCTGTGGGCCTCCTTGGGCTTGAAGGGGAGTCTTTGCTGGGAACAACATTACTCATCCTGCTTCTTCTTCACTGACCTTGGCGTTTACAGCTGTTCCTCTCACAGGAAATTATTCACAATCAGCTCAGCACATGTCTCTCAGGTTGTCTTGACATCTCCTCTCTTCACTTCTTGTGGCTGAGCTGGGCCAAGTCGGTCCCAAACAACTGCTCAGCGGGAGGTGACAGGGTGAGGGCTACAAGGCCCACAAGGCTCATGCCTCCGTCTCTGCACCCCTGCTTCTGCTTCTTCACATCTTCTCCTTTTTTTATATATTTTTCTTCTTCTTAAATACATTATCATAGAGATGTTATGACTGCACATTCCCTCACCAATTGGCTCGGACCTAGCCAACAGTGGGTCCGCAATAGACCCAGCTGAGTCTGCTGGACGGAGGAGAAACTTCTAGCAGCTTCTTGCAGGGTAAAAGCCCCAAGCAGGGCAAGAGCAAATAGCTGCCCAAGCAGGCACCAAGAGGCAACCAAGAAGGACGTATGACTGTGGAGGAGACCACACTAGAACCAGCAAGTAAGAACCTCAATAGTTGAGCTCAATTTCCTGTGCTGCCCGTTGCCTCCTCAGAGAGAATGTAACCTGCAGTGAGGGGAAGCAGCCACCAGGCAGGGGCAAGGGAGGTGTCCAGAGGGAAGATGAGGGGTTTTCTGTAAGTGTGCTTATTTGTTTACTTGCTTTTATTTTCTGGTATCAGAAGCAGTAATCAAAGATCATTAATTGGCAAGAAATCAAAATACTTGAAATTTACCAATCTGAAACTGGTTTTCCTTCCCACAACAAATATTTACTTCTGCCTCAATAAAAAAAAAATCTCCTAACCTCCCAAAAATATATCAAATATTTCAGTGCTTTCATTTATCTTTGATTGACACTCAAAATTGGAGTTTGTTAAAAATAACCAGATAAATTCCTGAAAAGTTTCAAACACACTCTGGGCTGCTAGTTTTATGTTGAAGGTAAAATGGATTAATTTTTTTTGTTCTTACTATCTCCAACAGTTTCGAAAGACTATTCTTTCTCTAGCCTAACCAAGGTTTTGTAGGGCTTGTCTCCATCCTCACCTAGTACCTTATCCAGAGCAGGCACCAAACCAGCCTTCCTTGTGGAGATCATCCCTCAAGGAACATGAGAGGTAGGTGTCAGAAGCATGGTAACATCTGCCTTTATTCTCCTCTCCTGCTCAGGCTCTACCCTCCATGCCGGTCTCCATCTCTATACCAACAAACAGATCAAGTTAACAGCACTGGAATGGCAGAGGCCAGGATATAAATGCAGCATGGCAGAAGTGACATCAGTTATCTAGATATGTAACAAAATTTATTAGGTAACTAAGTATTTTATACCCTGAAAGGATGTTGAGAAAATAGATCTGAAGCCACCTAAACACATTTCCTTCTCATTTTGATGATCCCACTTCTATTTGTTACAGAATCATAGAATCATAGAATGGTTAGAGTTAGAAGGGGACTTCAAAGGTCATCTAGTCCAACCCCCCTGCAAGGAGCAGGGACATCCCTGACTACATCAGGTTGCTCAGAGCCTCATCCAATCTGGCCTTGAATGTTTCCAGGGATGGGGCATCAACCATCTCTCTGGGCAACCTATTCCAGTGTTCTACAACCTTCACTGTAAAAAATTTTTTCCAAATATCCAATCTAAATCTACCTCCCTCTTTTTTAAAACCATTACCCCTTGTCCTATCACAACAGGCCGTACTGAACAGCCTCTCCCCATCTTTCTTGCAGGCCCCCTTGAGGCACTGGAAGACCGCTATCAGGTCTCCCCAGAGCCTCCTCTTCTCCAGGCTGAACAGCCCCAACTCTCTCAGCCTGTCCTCATAGGAGAGGTGCTCCAGCCCTCCTATAATCTTCATGGCCCTCTTCTGGAACTTCTCCAACTGGTCCATGTCCTTCTTATCTTGGGGGCTTCAGAACTGGACACAGTACTCCAGGTGGGGTCTCACCAGGGCAGAGTAGAGGGGGAGAATCACCTCCCTCGACCTGCTGGCCACGCTTTTCTTGATACAGCCCCGGATGCGGTTGGCCTTCTGGGCCGCAAGGGCACATTGCCTGCTCATGTTGAGCTTCTCATCCACCAGCACTCCCAAGTCCTTCTCCTCAGGGCTGCTCTCAATCCATTCCCTGCCCAGCCTGCATTTGTGCCTGGGATTGCCATGACCCAGGTGCAGGACCTTGCACTTGGCCTGGTTGAACTTCATGAGGTTGGCATGGGCCCACCTCTCCAGCCTGTCAAGGTCCCTCTGGATGGCATCCCTCCCTTCCAGCATGTCAACAGCACCACACAACTTGGTGTCATCGGCGAACTTGCTGAGGGTGCACTCTATCCCACTGTCCGTGTTACCAACAAAGATGTTGAACAGGGCCGGGCACAACACAGACCCCCGAGGGACGCCACTCGTGACCGGTCTCCACTTGGACATTGAGCCATTGACCACCACTCTCTGAGTGCGGCCATCCAGCCAACTCCTTATCCACCGAGTGGTCCATCCATCAAAGCCATATCTCTCTAGTTTGGAGAGAAGGATGTCATGCGTGACAGTGTCAAATGCCTTGCACAAGTCCGGATATATGATATCCGTTGCTCGTTCCTTGTCCACGGATGCCGTCACCCCGTCTTAGAAGGCCACCAAATTGGTCAGGCACGATCTGCCCTTGGTGAAGCCATGTTGGCTGTCACCAACCACCTCCTTGCTCTCCATGTGCCTTAGCATGGTTTCCAGGAGAATCTGCTCCATGACCTTGCCAGGCACAGAGGTGAGGCTGACTGGCCTGTACTTACCCGGGTCTTCCTTATTCCCCTTTTTAAAAATGGGGGTTATGTTCCCTCTCTTCCAGTCATCGGGGACCTCACCAGACCACCATGACTTCTCAAATATAATGGCCAGTGTCTTGGCAACTTCATCCACCAGTTCCCTCAGTACCCGCAGATGGATCTCATCAGGTCCCATGGACTTGTGCACCTTCAAGTTCCTCAGATGATCCTGAACCTGCTCTTCGAGTACAGTGTGTGGTTTTTCATCCTTCCAGTCCCTGCTTGTGCCTTCCACAGCTTGGGTGGTGATACAAGAGCTCTTATTGGTGAAGACTGAGGCAAAAAAAAAGTCATTGAGCACCTCAGCCTTCTCGATGTCCCAGGTAACCAGAACACCAGTTTCCTTCTGGAGGAGGCCTGCATTTTCCCTGGACTTTCTTTTGTCCCCTACATACCTATAGAAGCTCTTCTTGTTTCTTTTTATATCCCTGGCCAGATTCAATTCCGTCAGGGCTTTAACCTTCTTCACTCGATCCCTGGCCACTTGCACAGCCTCTCTGTAGTCCTCCCAGGCTACCTTTCTCTGCTTCCACCCTCTATAGGCTTCCTTTTTTACTTTCAGTTGGTCCAGGAGATCCTTGCTCATCCACGCGGGCCTCCTGGCCTTTTTGCCTGCCTTGTTCTTCATTGGGATGCACCTCTGCTGAGCTTGGAGGAGGTGCTCCTTGAATGTGGACCAACTTTCCTGGGCCCCTCTTCCCTCCAGGGCCACCTCCCATGGCACTTGGTCCATCAGGTCCCTGAATAGGCCAAAGTCCGCCGCCTTGAAGTCTAGGGCAGAGAGCTTGCCATGCAGTTTCCTCGGTGCCTCGAGGATCTTGAACTCCACCATGTCATGGTCGCTGCAGCCAAGGCTGTCCTTTAATTTCACATCCCCGACTAGACCCTCCCTGTTGGTAAGCAAAGGGTCAAGCATGGCACCCCTCCTTGTCGGCTCCTCTATCGCCTGCAGGAAGAAGCTATCATCCACGCATTCCAGGAACATCCTGGACTGCCTGTGCCCTGCTGTGTTGTTTCTCCAACAGATGTCAGGGTAGTTGAAGTACCCCATGAGGACGAGGGCTTGTGACCTTGAGGCTACTCCTATCTGGCTATAGGGCGCCTCGTCTGCTCTGTCCTCCTGGCCAGGCGGCCTGTAACAGACCCCCACCCTAACGTCCCCTGTCCATCCCCGTCCTCCAATCTTGACCCATAAGCTCTCTGTCAGCTCCTCCTCCATCCCCAGGCGGAGCTCCACTCACTCCAGCCGGTTGCTGACGTAGAGAGAGACACCCCATTCTCGTCTTACATTCCTGTCCTTTCTAAAAAGCTTATACCCCTCCATGTTGATGCTCCAGTCATATGATTCATCCCTCCATGTTGATGCTCCAGTCATATGAGTCATGCCACCACGTCTCCGTGATGCCAACGAGGTCGTAGCCCTGCTCATGTGCACGCATCTCCAGCTCTTCCTGTTTATTTCCCATGCTGCATGCATTGGTATAGAGACACTTTAGCTGGGCCCCCGACAAAGCTGACTTGCTGGCTGGAGCTACAGGAGTTGTTTTGGATAACAGTTGTAAGTTCATTTGCACATACCTGCGATCCTTCCTCAGCTTCTGGACCCTCGGTGCTGGCACTGGTGCCATGCTGACAGCAGTGGGCTGAACTGTGCTCCCCCTCCCCAGCAACACTAGTTTAAAGCCCTCCGGACAAGTCTGGCACACCTTTGTCCAAGCACACTCTTCCCCTTCTCAGTTAGGTGCATGCCATCTGCCCCTAGCAGCCTGGGCTTCTCAAAGCACGCCCAGTGGTCTAGATACCCAAAGCCCTGGCTGTAGCATCACTCCCTGAGCCACGAGTTAACCTACCAGATACGTCTGGCCCTTTCAGGTCCCTGCCCTTCGACTGGGAGGATTGACGAGAATACCACCTGCACCCCAGAGTCTTTGACTGTTATACCCAGGGCCCTGAAATCCCTTTTGATGTTTCTCAGGCTGCTGCTGGCTGTGTCACTGGCACCCACATGAAACACCAGTAGTGGATAATAGTCTGTGGGCTGTATGAGGCTAGGTATTCTCTCAGCGACATCCTTGATGTGAGCCCCCGGGAGACAGCATACCTCCCGAGAGACCGCATCGGGGTGGCAGATGGGTGCCTCCGTACCTCTCAGGAGGGAGTCACCCACTACTACCACACGTCTCTTTCTTGGTAGCTCTAGTTATCATGTGAGCCAGTTGGGCTACCTTGCATTGCTCCAGTGCCTCCCCTGAGGTGCTGGGTCTTACTTCTTTAGTCTTCAGAGCAGCAAAGCAGTTCTGCAGGGGCACCTTGGGGTTCTGGGGAAGCTTCTTCTTCCTCCTGCTGCACCTTGCCCTTGCAACTTTCCATTCATTGGCATCTTCTGTCTGCTTGTTTACCTCGTGTGTCAGTGGGGGGGTTTTAATTGGTTCACTGGATGCTGCGGTTCCAGTGCAGACTGTGCCTGGAACCAAGTATCCAGCTCCCTCTCAGCCTCCCTGATGTCCCACAGCCTCCTGACCGCCTCCTGCAGCTCAACCACCTGCTGCAGGAGCTCCTCCACCTGGGCACACCTTCTGCAGTCAGGGCTGCCGCCTGCCCCTGCCCTGGGAGTAGGGTCCAGGCACTGCCTGCAAGGAGGGTCCAGGCACTGCCACTGTTATCCCACACTGGCCTCATGTAAACATGCCTGTGTTTCTGCAGAAAGGATAAAATAGAATTGAAGGCTCTTTCCTGCTGCAAGGTTTTGTAGAGAACTGTGCTGCAAGAGAACCACCACCCCTTCTATGTGGAAACTTCACACACAGAAGAAAACAGGGTAATAACTGCGTTAGAAAGACAGACACTGGCATGTTCTGCCTGTTGTGTGCAAACTGCTTCCAGTCTTAACCATTGTAACCCTTGATGTTCACTGTTTCCACCTTGAAAAAAACAACCCTTTTAAAAAAAATGAATGCCATGAGAAGCCTGAAACAGGATGAATCAGAGAGTAATTAATCATTTAAAATTTTTAAAATATTTTATATGATACCCACAAAAGCATAGGCAGAAGAAAAAAAAAAAAACGTACTGTCTAAAAGTCTCATCTCTGCTTAGAAGTAGAGTAGAATAAGTAGGCATAATTTTGGAACACATTTGTTTGCTCTTCCTATATCCCATGACTGGTATTGGCCACTTTATGTTGTAAGTTAGAATTGTAAAGTAGATATTTTAAAAAGCCTACTATGTAAAAGGTTTTTTAGATAAGTTATCCAGCTTTTTTTTTTTCCTTAGCTACTTGGCTTGTTAATATTACCCTCAGCAAGCCTTTACATGTTCACAAAATACAAAAATTAATAGAGGAGGGAAAAACCTTACTGAAGTGTCAATATTTAAAAGGATAAATAGGATGAGCAAGGTAATTACAGGGTGATATAAACCTCAAAATAACTGGATAGTTAGTGAGAGTTTGATTCAGAGTTAGATGTCTGTAATATAAATAATGCCAATCAGCATAGGTTTGGGGTAAAGCAGACCTTGTCAAATTAAGCAGATTTTTTTGTTTGTTTGTTTTTCTGATGGGAATATAAGCCTAGCTGATAAGATAAGAGTGCTAATGCAATAGGTTTCTAGAAAGCATTTTGACTTGGTACTACATGACATGTCAATTTAGTTCTCTGAGTGATACATTGTTGTCACATTATAAAGACCAAAGCAGTTAGTTTGGATCTTAAAAATGCAACTGCACATAAAGGGGAAAAAAAAAAAAAAAGAATTGATTAGTTTCTCCAGGGACACTTTGCAGTATACTACTTAAAACTTTTCTGTACTTAAAGAACCATAATCATAGCGACTACAATAATGAAGTAGGACAGGCAACAGATCTGAGTCTCTCTCTGTCCAAATGGTACCAAATATCCATTCAACGGAACCAAAATTAAAAACACAATCCATGCACAAAATGGTTGACTTAACTGGAAAGAAGGATCTCTGGATCCACCCAAAGGTGATCAGCTGAACATTATACTCAGTACGTATTTTACTTCTATGTATATGTATGAATAATATTTTGCAGGATATTGGCTGGTCAACTGCCGCAATACGAAGAAAGTCTCTCTTCCATCCTTGTCTTGGCTGTGGATAAATTGTCTCAGGAGTTCCATCAGTTCAAAGAGGATAGGTCCTACTCCCCACCTGTATGAACCACTATTTCAGCTATTAGGAGTAAACTTTCCCCTGCTCAAGAGAGATAGTACACATGACAAGGTACTTTGTCATTTGTCTTGCATGACCAGGGACAGGACATGAGGAAGTGGGCCAGGAAATCTACATTGCCCCTAGAGGCATGGGCACATGAGTTTCAAGGAAAAACAATGGCAAAAGGAGATTCTCCCAGGAAAATCGCTGCTCCAGTCTCCAATGAACAGTTCTCTAGATGGAACAGAAAGGTTGATCTTACCTCTGATCCCATGGAAGGGAATTCTGATTCATATTTACAAGAAGTGAGTAGCAAACACTATGAACAGGACTAGAGAGGCCCTGCCTCCAGCCAGGTGGAGGAGGGCTACAACTGAATTCACTGGACTCACAAGAGCATAAGGCTCTAATAGACACCAGTGCACAGTGTGCCCTAATAACATCAAGCTAGAAAGAGGCAGAACCCATCTGTATTTCTGGAGTGATAGGATCCCAACAACTATATGTACTGGAGGCCAAAGTGAGTCTGACTTGGAATGAGTAGCAAAAACACCCCATAGTTACCGACCCAGATGCTCTGTGTATACTTGGTATAGACTATTTCAGCAGAGGGTATTTCAAAGACCCAAAGGAGTACCAGTAGGCTTTTGGTACAGCTGCTGTGGAAATGGAAGAAACTGAATAGCTGTCTACTGTGTCCGGCCTCTTGGAGGACCCTTCCGCTGTGGGGATGCTGGCGGTCGAAGAACAACAGGTACCAATTGCTACCACCACAGTGCACTGGTGGCAATATCACACCAACCAAGATGCCCTGATCCCCATCTGTAAGCTGATTCATCAATTGGAAAACCAAGGAGTGATCAGCAAGACTCACTCCCCCTTTAACAGTCCCATATGGCCAGTGTGAAAATCAAGTGGAGAATGGAGACTAACAGTGGACAACCATGTCCTGAATAAAGTTACGCCATCACTCAGTGCTGCTGTGTCAGACATGCTAGAACGTCAACATGAACGGGAGTCAAAGGCAGCCAAGTGGTACGCCACCATTGTTATCACCAATGTGTTTTTCTCCATCCCTTTGGCAGCAGAATGCAGTTTGTCTTTACTTGGAGGGGGGTCCAGTACACCTGGAATCAACTGCCCCAGGGGTGGAAACACAGCCCTACCATTTGCCATGGACTGATCCAGACTGCACAGGAACAGAGTAAAGCTCCATAACCCCTGCAACACATTGATGACATCATCGTATGGGGCAACACAGCAGCAGTAGCTTTTGAAAAAGGGGGAGAAAATCCATATCCTTTTGAAAGCTAGTTTCATCATAAAATGAAGCAAAGTCAAGGGACCTGTACAAGAGATCCAGCTTTTAGAAATAAGATAGCAAGACTGACGTTGTTAGATTCCAATGGATGTGGTCGACAAAATAACAGCTATGTCTCCACCAACTAACAAAAGGAAACACAAGCTTTTTGGGCGTGGTGGGTTTCTGGAGAATGCATATTACAAATCACAGTATGATTGTAAGTCCCCTTTATGAAATGACCCAAAAGAGGTATGGTTTTAAATGTGGCCCTGAGCAACTAAAGCCTTTCAACAGCAGATTGCTCATGCAATAGCCCTTGGGCCAGTCCTCACAGGACAAGATGTTAAAAATGTGCTCTACAGCACAGCTGGGAAGAATGGCCCTACCTGGGGCCTTTGTCAGAAAGCACCAGGAGAGATTCAAGGTCAGCCCCTAGGGTTTTGGAGGCAGGGACATAGAGGATCTGAGGCCTGCTCTACTCCAACTGAAAAAGAAATACTGGTAGCATATGAAGGAGTTCAAGCTGCTTCAGAAGTGATAGGTACTGAAGTACAGCTCCTCCTGGCACTCCAACTGCCAGTGCTGGGGTGGATGTTCAAAGGAAGGATCCCCTCTATACATCACGCAACTGATACTACATGGAATAAGTGGGTCACGCTGATCACACAGCGGGCCTGAGTAGGAAACCCCAACAGCCCAGGGATATTAGAACTGATCACTGTCGTAGTTCAGCCCTGACCGGGACCAGACTATACAGTCTCTCTCTCACTCCCCCCACCCTCCAAGAGAATAGGGAGAGATAATAAAAGAAAAAAGGCTCGAGGTTTGAGATAAGGACAGGGAGAAATCCTTAAAGTTACCGTTACGGGCAAAACAGACTTGACTTGAGGAAAACTATTCAATTATTACTAAAAAGAAAGCAGAATAATGTGAGACAGAGAACAAGATAACCTCCCCCCACCCCTCCTTCTTCCCAGGTTTAACATTATCTCTTCTACCTTCCCCCCCCTCCCAAGAGGCATAGGGGGGAAGAGGGAATGGGAGTTATGGTCAGTTCATCACACGTTGTTTTGTGCTGCTGCTTCGTCATTGGGAGAAGAACTCCTCACATTCCTCCCTTGCTCCATTGTGGGGTCCCACCCACACACCACAGTCCTTCATGAAACTGCTCCAGCATGGGTCATTTCTTCCACAGGGTGCAGTCCCTCCAGAACAGCTGCCCTAACGGGCCCTCCACAGCCCACAGCCTCCTTCAGGCACCCACCTGCCCCAGCATAGGGTCCTCCATGGGCTGCAGGTGGATCTCTGCTCCTCCATGGGCCTCCATGGACTGCAGGAGGACAACCTGCTTCACCGTGGGCTGCACCATGGGTTGCAGGGTAATTCTGGCCAGGAGCAGCATTATTCTTCTGCCTCCTTCTTCACTGACCTTGGCATCTGCAGCCATTCCTCTCACAAGAAATTCTTCACAACAGGCAGGCAGATACCTCTCAGGTTCTCTTTACATCTCAGCTCCTCTCCACTTCTTGCAGTTGGGCTGGGCCGAGTTGGGCCCAGTCAGCCCACTGGTGGGAGGCCAGAGGGTGAGTGGTGGGAGGCCAGAGGGTGAGGGCTGGAAGGCCCACAAGGCTCGCGCATCCCCCTCTCTGCCCCGACTCAGCATCTTCACATGTTCTCCCTCTTTTTTTTTCCTGTTTTCCCCTTCTTAAATAAGTTATCACAGTTATTTCTCTGAATCAGCTCTGCATTCAGGTTCGCAGGACAACAGGAGTTGGCTTGCAAGATAACGGGAAGCCGTTGTTATGGTGGTGGTTTGATGTTTCGACAATGTTGAGACAAATATTCGACACGGTCTTTTATACCACTCCGTGGCTCAACATTGTCACCTCAGGGACAGGGCTCCGTGGTGGCATGAATGATAGAGGAAAGGAGAAAAGAAAAGAAAAAAAAAAAAAAAGAAAAGAAGAGGAAGAAAGAGAGAAAAAAAAATAAAACCCAACCACAATATATATATACAATTCTAAACATTATTGTTTGTCAGGTAAGTTACAAAACTAAAAGGAAAGAGTGTACAAAGAGACATCAATGCTAACTAAAAGCAAACAAAAATATTTCTCTCAACTATAACATCTTTGATTTAATTAACAATATCTTATCTAAGTAAATGATCTTAACATATCTAAATCTAACTAACAACACTTATCTTACACAACTAAAAATTTGTCCCAGGCCAATTTTGAGGCTTATGGCTCTGGGGGATCAGAAGAAGCGAGTGATTGTTTACAAGGACAATCACAAGGTAAACAAAGATAAACCAACAAAACTATAGCAATGCACAACATCATAAATGCCCCAAGATAAAGCATCATCAAAATATTAAGCATTTTGTTCATTTTTTTTCAACCAGTTTTTTCTTTGGCAAAACAGTCCAGTTTTTTCTTTTTGGTGAGCCTGGCGACCAAGTCCTTGTGGAGCTGGTGGCTGTGCAATCCCAGTCCACCAGAACTGGGGTCTGGATATGCAGCAGGAAAATGGATTTCCAAGCCTCCAACTCGGAGAACAGTCAATAAATAATAACACTATAAACGTGCTGTCAATTTTATATCACCCCATGGATCCATGGTGGTTTAAAAAAAAAAAGAATCAAACAAAAACCAAAAACCAACAAACCAAACAAAAAAAATCTCATGTCTTTCCATCCTCTAGAGATGTTGAGACATTAATTAGCCTTTTCAGTCCTTATCACCTAGTAAACTGCTTTTATCTCAAACGATGAGTTTTCTTCTCTTCCTGATTCTCTCCTTCATCCCGTGGTGAGGGGGAGGGTGATTGAGCAGCTGTGTGGTACTTGATTACTCACTGTAGTTAAATCATGACAACTACCCATGCATTTTATACTGTTGCACTGCAATAACATTCCCCATTCAGGTATTCACAATGAAGTTTGGTTTTTTGTCTTTTTAAATTTTTTTTAATGGAGAAAATTCAGAACAATCATAAAGCATAACAGACATGAAAGTGTTCTTTATAGTACTGTGATCAAGCAACTAATGAAAACAGAAGTTAATCAAAAACAACTTAATAAATGGTAAATAAGACTAGGATAATCTTGACATTCTTCTCAATAGATTCACACTTACAATATTTCTAGAAAATCCCTTCCTCCAAGACATAATTCACAGTTTCCTCGGAAATTACAAGCATTATTTCTGCTTAGTCGGTATTAAAATATTTTCCTAATATCCCAAATTGCCATAAGGATATTTAAGTCGAGACATCACTTCTCATGTCAGCCACTGAATACACTGTTCCCGTCTTCTTAGCATCAGCCTTTTTTGTGTACGAGGACAATCTCAATTTTTGTTTCTTTAAGTCAAACAAGCTTGATTTCCTCATAAATAATGAATTTTAGAATATTGACTGTCACTGTCAACTCTCTGGACTCTTCAGTGTATGTGTGGACTCTATTATGCGCAGTACACCAACAATGTTTACTGGAGGGGAGGCAAGGATTACTTTATGAACTCTATAGCCCGATTTCCTCTTATAAGGACCCTAGTATGCTGTTGGATTCTTGCATTTTGCGGCAATATTGTGTTTCTCGTATTCAGTTCATGACTCAAGCAAGTCTACAGACCTTCTCTGAAGAATACAGCACTATACTAGTTTTGTATAGCTGTCCATTAGTCCCACATTAAAAGAGAAATGCTATTTTTGGTGTTCTAGCTTATTCATTCAAGGAGTGTCTGAAGTATCTGTGTGAAGTGTTATGTTGTCTAGATGTACACAAGACTAAAGAGAAAGAAATAAAAGCTAGGAAAACAAATCCTTACAGCAAGGATCAAAAAAATATAGACAATTAGCTGCTTAAATACACTGACCACAACGTTAGTAACTATTTAATAAAACAATTAATGTTTTGGTAAAAAATACTTCAAGTAAAACAATTCAAATACAAAGAAGTTCTAAAGATCAAACTTTAATCAAAATTATTCTGGCTTAGGAATCCATATGAAAATCAAAAGATATCTGAAGAATTATTTCAAAAATTTGACGCAAAGAACTCTGAAACCTATCATGCTACCAAAGCTTAGTAAGTGTTCTACATGCATTCTGACAAAAGTCGACAAAACTACATAGCTGTCTGGCTATTCAGCCAGAATAGTAAAAGACTTTTTTCAAATTTTGGCAACATTTATCAGTGATAGTCAAACAATTAATATAAAACTACTAAATGAATAAATCATAATGATGCATTTGCATTAATTAAAATGCTATTAAAAATATTTCTAGAAGTATTTTATTGAAACTTCATAGAACAATGAATGCCTAGAATGAAAGTTCACTCTTATTCATGGGACATGGAATTTAAAAAAGACTTTAGAAGATGAAGCAAGAAATTCCCTAAGTCATGCTTTTGAGTAATTCAAAGAATTATGTATAGCTATCATTTCTCACAGTGACATTTTCATAACATTCTGAAAAAAAATAGATTTTTATTTAAAAGATATTTTTTCAAAATAATTTTCAAAGATATAATAATCTTTCTACATATTCCAATAGCCAAATATGGCTCCATCCCTGCAGAAACCAGGACATCAAACAAGTAGAGCAGTGAAAAGTATACAGGAAGAAAAAATCCATGTCCATACTCCTGTCGAGTGAAGTGTTTTCCTACAAGTCACTCTTAGCCAGGTAACTTTACTTAGCTAATAAGAATGACAAATAGGGTAGCAAATATGTCATACAAAATCAAGGACACATATGGCTACAGCTACGCAAACAGAGCTGACCAGTTGCAAGGAAAAACAAAAACACTGAAGGATTTTATTGTGTTCAATAAACTGAATATATATATATATTGGATATATTTTTATGTCTTGCTTTATTTTGGGCGTGGAATTCCTGGGATGGGGTGGGGGCCAGAGGTGGAGAGAAGTAGTAAAACAAAGTAATTTTTTCCACCAAATCCCATTTCACATTCTGCAGTGCTTTCTGAGACTCTTTTAATTCCCCTTCAAGGGTGAAGACATCTCCTACATGTCAAACTCTCTCTTCCTTAAGTCCCTGAGGACAGCTCCATGCTGAATAACTGTCAGAAGAACCTCAAGCTTTATTTTGTTAAAGTCTTTGTTACCTTGTCTGCTCAATAATAGCAAAACATATCAGGTGTGACTCAACCTTTCCAGAGAAAAGTGCTCTCAGGCTCCTAAATATCATCTCCAACATTCTATGTCAGCAGCCCTGAACAAAACAGCAGTAGGTGATTGCTGCAGATACAGGTCAGCAGTTCTGCAAGAAGCGGTTTTGCTGAATAAGGTCCACGATATCAGTTAAATAATCTTTGATTTACAATCTCCCCCTGTATCCTCGTTCTGAAACATTTCCATTTGCTAAAATGAAATTGTTTAAAAAAAGTTTTTATCTTGGTGTATGTCATGAGAGGAAAGTGATACCTTTCAAGTATCTCTGTGCTTGGGAAGATCACGGAACAGATCCTCCTAGAAGCTGTGCTGAGACACATGAAGGACAGGGAGGTGGTTTGAGACAGCCAGCATGGCTTCACCAAGGGTAAGTCCTCCCTGACCAACCTAGTGGCATTCTATGATGGAGTGACTACATCAGTGGACAGCAGAAGAGCTACAGATGTTATCTTCCAAGAGAATGTCATCCAGAGGGACCTGGACAAGTTCAAGGAGTGGGTTCATGTGGACCCCATGAGGTTCAATAAGACCAGGTGCAAGGTCTTGCACCTGGATCAGGGCAACCCTGAGTATCAATACAGGCTGAGGGATGAAGGAATTGAGTGCAGTCCTGCCCAGAAAGACTTGAAAATACTGGTGGATGAAAAGCTGGATGTGAGCCAGCAATGTGAAGTAGCAGCCCACAACACCAATTGTATCCTGTATTGAAAGAAGCATGGCCAGCAGGTCAAGGGAGGTGATTCTACCCCCCTGTTTCATTGTGGTGAGACCCCACCTGGAGTACTGTGTCCAGCTCTGGAGCTTCAGCACAGGAAAGACATGGACCAGTTGGAAAGGAGGAGTTCAGAGGAGGCCCACAGAAATCCTTAGAGGGTTGGACCCCCTCTCCTATGAAGGCAGGCTCAGAGAATTGGAGTTCTTCAGCCTGGAGAAGAGGATCCAGGGAGACCTTTTTGTGGGCTTCCAGTACTTAAAGGGGGCTTATAAGAAATATGAGGACAAATTTCTTAGCAGGACCCGTAGCAATAGGACAAGGAGCGATAATTTTAATCTAAAAGAGGATAGATTTTGATTAGACGTAAGAAAAAAAATTTACAATGAGGGTAGTGAAGCACTGGAACAGGTTGCCCAGACAGGTGATGAATAAGTAACAGACATTCTGTCACACTACCTTTAGAAATTCCTTTGACAGCATAGATCTTGAACCTCTAATCACAAAAAAAACCCAACATTATCCACACTGCCGTGCTTCCTGTCCTGTACTGGCTTATCCCCAGTTGATGGAAACAAGAAATCTGCTGAACAATTTAGGAATCATTCAGGCAGATCCCTCATGTTCAGAGCTTGTACACACTGGAAATTCAAAGCAAACCCCAGTACAAATCAGTACTGTAAATCAATAATGCAAAGAAGCCTCAAAAAGTAAAAACTGGGATCTTAAACTATATGCAAATGTGTGCCATTAAAGAAAGACCAACTAATTTGAAGAGCACGGTAAGATAGATACAAGATATGTTCATATATCTGTCTGTTGACCTACATGATAAACAAGAAGTCAAAAGGAGATTTGTTTTTCTGTATGGAGCATATGGAAAAAGGGAATAAGAAGAAGAAGCTTCCCAAAACACTCCCTGATTGGTAGAAGGAAGAAAATTCTCCCTGAAACTGCTGTATACTTACCTCCAGCTTCTGTAGACAGACAACGGCAAGGAAGGCTATCCAGAAAGCATGACATTGCCGAGATAATCTGCCAGTAAAACCAAGGGATTCTTCATGCACTGCAAAACCTGTCCTGTAACTACAACTGCACTGTACAAATACCAACATGCAGCCTCTATTGATCCAGGTATTGGATTAATCTTGACTGCCAATGGTGTGTGAGATACAAAGTCTCTACAGATGATGCATTGCATGTACTCTTAAAGATAAGAAAAATGTGTTTAGGAAACAGGTAGTTCAACCCACCTCCAGAGATACAGCAAATGAGCAAGCCTCTGCACTCTGCAACTGTTAATTAACAAGCAATGACCTATCCACCTTCCCCTGGTGAGGA
This sequence comes from Chlamydotis macqueenii, assembly GCF_036417535.1. NCBI lineage: Eukaryota > Metazoa > Chordata > Aves > Otidiformes > Otididae > Chlamydotis > Chlamydotis macqueenii. The sequence continues at coordinate 45,463,227 of NC_141593.1, forward strand.
CCAGACACCTTTCATACCTTTAAGGATGTAACCCTGGAAAAGTAGTGAGCAGAGATTGCTCATCTCCTCTATGTGTGGAAAATCCAAGTCCAATATGGACATGATACCTACTAAACAGTGTATAGAAGAAGGAATGCCTTCAAGGAAGGGGGCAGCTATGGAGAACAGGGTAGTCTCAGGCATTTTGGTAACTTAGCCAGTAAGACTGAACTAAACAATTTCCTACCCTGGAAGGATTATTTAGCATATTTATTTGTCAATGATATGTCTTGTATTTCATATTTTCATAAGAAAAGTGAATTCTTTCTTTTTTTTTTCCTGGTTTTGTTTAGACTACAAGACGCTAAAGCATACCCTAGATGAGAATTAAAAGTTACTAAATTTGAAATGGATATGATTAATTTAAGTTTTACAAGCACAAACCTTTTATACTTGAATATTATGTCTTTGAAGCTGTGTAGGGATTCATTTGGAAGCAGAATTCAAGGAAGTACTACATATTTTCACGGTATGTTCTTCACTCTGCATATAGGACGAAATAAATCATTATCAGGGACAAAAAATAAGACAGGAATTGTCATGACCCCTGCTAAAAATTTCCCCAAGTCCAAACTTCTTACCAGCCTCATGCCCTAGTAGGGATCAAATGTCAGACTGAGGTATTCCCCAAAGTGGAAGTGGTTTCTCAAGTCTTTCCTTTGAGTGACAGTTTTCTGTGAAGCCCACCATTGGTTCAGCATGTTTCCTGGCAGTTCTCCATTTTCATTACTGACACCTGGGCAACCATGAGCTACATAACCAGTTATATCCTGCTATTATGCAGAAAGTAAGAAAGAGTGAGGCAACACAGCACAGTGAAACATAGAAGCCAAATTACTGTTCTTTGTAGTAACACCAGCTCCATAACGGGAAGGTGTCATGGGAGCAGAAAGGAAGAACAACCTGACTTAGTTGGGACAGTGAGGAATGCCAAATTTAAGAAATTTGCTCCATCAGCCTGCCCACTGACACTTGTAGTTCACAAGTAACACTGAACTTGACCAAGACCTCTTCTAGAAAATCTTTTCATAATATTACTCCTTAAAAGGCTGAGTATCGGTTTTCACATCATGGCATATGTAGGACAGAAAACTTAGGTTTCAACTAGTTTTAAAGCTTGACTGCAGATTTAGCATTAGAATCAGAGTTTTACACTCTCAAATGAAGCAATAATGTCCAACCCTTTCTGTAATAGTGCCAGCAGAAGCCAGACAACAGCAGCCCTACAGTAGAGATGACAACAACTGTGGAGAGGTTATGAACATATTTAATCTCTGAAACCTTTACTGAGACCTGGATGACCAATTTTCCTCAGAGTTCAAAAATAAGAAACAAATCTACTCTGCATCTACTTTCTCTGCCTCAAAACCAGAGTGACTGCCTAGCTGGCTGTGAACTAAGACATAATTTATCAGAACTCCCTGACCTGTAAACTCCCTTTAGAATGCCTCAACATTTCCCACCCTTTCTCTCAAAAGAGGTTTTGTGAGCAGTAATAGCGAATGCTTTAGTTACGAAATACTGTAAAGCCAGGAGGCACGTAAGCACATACCCAACAAAGCCATCCTTGCATTGAAACATTTAGGGACAGTTCTTCCTTATACTTAAGGAAATATTTGCCTAAGCAGCCCATGTTGAACTTATCCTGGCACACCAGAGTTGTCTGAAGTTTGAGAGAGTCTACTTAGATTTCTGTAGCAGGGTAGAAATTGCTTCGTAAGTCCTGTTTCATCCATTGACAGACAGCATATGTTATCCTCTTCTTTTGAAAGCAAGAAGACAAGAACAAAATATCTCTCTTTAATCAGCATTCTTAAGGAAAGGTCAAGGGAGTATTTTGACCAGGTTCTGTATATTTGGTATTCTTTCAAAATGTGATTAGAAAAGGCGTGCTTTGAGAAGCCCGGGCTGCTAGGGGCAGATGGCGTGCACCTAACCAAGAGGGGAACAGTGTGCTTGGACAAAGACTTGCCAGGCTCGTCCGGAGGGCTTTAAACTAGTGTTGCTGGGGGAGGGGGAGCACAGTTCAGCCCACTGCTGTCAGCATGGCGCCAGTGTGAGCACCAAGGGTCCAGAAGCTGAGGAAGGATCACAGATAAGTGCAAATAAACCTAAACTGCGGTGCAATAGCACCCCTGTCGCTCCAGCCAGCAAGTCGGCTTTGTTGGGGGCCCAGCTGAAGTGTCTCTATACCAATGCACGCAGCATGGGGAATAAACAGGAAGAGCTGGAGATGCGTGCACATGAGCAGGGCTACGACCTCGTTGGCATCACGGAGACGTGGTGGGATGACACATATGACTGGAGCTTCAACACGGAAGGGTATAGGCTTTTTAGAAAAGACAGGAAGGGGAGACAAGGAGGGGGTGTCACTCTCTACGTCAGCAACCAGTTGGAGTGCGTGGAGCTCCGCCTGGGGATGGAGGAGGAGCTGACAGAGAGCTTATGGGTCAAGATTAGAGGATGGGGATGGACAGGGGACGTTAGGGTGGGGGTCTGTTACAGGCTGCCTGGCCACGAGGACAGAGCAGATGAAGTGCTCTATAGGCAGATAGGAGCAGCCTCACGGTCACAGGCCCTGGTTCTCATGGGGGACTTCAACCACCCTGACATCTGTTGGAGAAACAACACGGCACGGCACAGGCAGTCCAGGATGTTCCTGGAATGCGTGGATGACAACTTCCTCCTGCAGGCGATAGAGGAGCCGACAAGGAGGGGTGCCATGCTTGACCTTGTGCTCACCAACAGGGAGGGGCTGGTGGGGGATGTGAAACTAAAGGACAGCCTTGGCTGCAGCGACCATGACATGGTGGAGTTCAAGATCCACGGGGCAGCAAGGAAACTACATGGCAAGCTCTCTGCCCTAGACTTCAAGGCGGCGGACTTTGGCCTATTCAGGGACCTGATGGACCAAGTGCCATGGGAGGAAGCCCTGGAGGGAAGAGGGGCCCAGGAAAGTTGGACCATATTCAAGGAGCACCTCCTCCAAGCTCAGCAGAGGTGCATCCCGATGAAAAACAAGTCGGGCAAAAAGGCCAGGAGGCCGGCATGGATAAGCAAGGATCTCCTGGACCAACTGAAAGTAAAAAAGGAAGCCTATAGAGGGTGGAAGTGGGAACAGGTAGCCTGGGAGGACTACAAAGAGGCTGCACAAGTGGCCAGGGATAAGGTAAGGAAGGCCAAAGCCCTGGCAGAACTGAATCTGGCCAGGCATATACAATGGAACAAGAAGAGCTTTTATAGGTACGTACGGGACAAAAGAAAGTCCAGGGAAAATGTAGGCCCCCTCCGGAAGGGAACTGGTGTCCTGGTTACCCAGGACATGGAGAAGGCTGAGGGTCTCAATGACTTTTTTGCCTCAGTCTTCACTGACAAGAGTTCCTGTCCCACCACCCAAGCTGTAGAAGGTGCAAGCAGGGACTGCGAGAATGAAGAACCACACATTGTACTTGAAGAGCAGGTTCGGGATCATCTAAGGAACCTAAAGGTGCACAAGTCCATGGGACCTGATGAGATCCATGCGCGGGTCCTGAGGGAACTGGCAGATGAAGTTGCCAAGACACTGGCTATTGTATTTGAGAAGTCGTGGCGGTCTGGTGAGGTCCCCGATGACTGGAAGAGAGGGAACATAACCCCCATTTTTAAAAAGGGGAATAAGGAAGACCCGGGTAAGTACAGGCCAGTCAGCCTCACCTCTGTGCCTGGCAAGGTCATGGAGCAGATTCTCCTGGAAACCATGCTAAGGCACATGGAAAGCAAGGAGGTGGTTGGTGACAGCCAACACGGCTTCACCAAGGGCAGATCGTGCCTGACCAATTTGGTGGCCTTCTAAGACGGGGTGACGGCATCAGTGGACAAGGGACAAGCAACTGACATCATCTACCTGGACTTGTGCAAAGCTTTTGACACTGTCCCGCATGACATCCTTCTCTCTAAACTAGAGAGACATGGGTTTGATGGACGGACCACTTGGTGGATAAGGAGTTGGCTGGATGGCCACACTCAGAGAGTGGTGGTCAACAGCTCAATGTCCATTGGAGACCGGTCACGAGTGGCTTCCCTCAGGGGTCCATGCTGGGCCCAGGCCTGTTCAACATCTTTGTTGGCGACATGGACAGTAGGATAGAGTGCACCCTCAGCAAGTTCGCCGATGACACCAAGTTGTGTGGTGCCATCGACACACTGCAAGGGAGGGATGCCATCCAGAGGGACCTTGACAGGCTGGAGAGGTGGGCCCGTGCCAACCTCATGAAGTTCAACCAGGCCAAGTGCAAGGTCCTGCACCTGGGTCATGGCAATCCCAGGCACAAATACAGGCTGGGCAGGGAGTGGATTGAGAGCAGCCCTGAGGAGAAGGACTTGGGAGTGCTGGTGGATGAGAAGCTGAACATGAGCAGGCAATGCGCCCTTGTGGCCCAGAAGGCCAACTGCATCCTGGGCTGCATCAAGAGGAGCGTGGCCAGCAGGTCGAGGGAGGTGATTCTCCCCCTCTACTCTGCCTTGGTGAGACCCCACCTGGAGTACTGTGTCCATTTCTGGAGCCCCCAACCCAAGAAGGACATGGACCAGTTGGAGAAGGTCCAGAGGAGGGCCACAAAGATGATAAAAGGGCTGGAGCACCTCTCCTATGAGGACAGGCTGAGAGAGTTGGGGCTGTTCAGCCTGGAGAAGAGGAGGCTCCGGGGAGACCTGATAGCAGTCTTCCAGTACCTCAAGGGGGCCTACAAGAAAGATGGGGAAAGGCTGTTTAGTAGGGCCTGTTGCAATAGGACGAGAGGTAATTTTTTTAAAAAAGAGGGAGATAGATTTAGATTGGAAATTAGGAAAAAATTTTTTACGATGCGAGTTATAGAATACTGGAACAGGTTACCCAGAGAGGTGGTGGAGGCCCCATCCCTGGAAACATTCAAGGCCAGATTGGATGAGGCTCTGAGCAACCTGATCTAGTTGGGCATGTCCCTGCTCCTTGCAGGGGGGTTGGACTAGATGACCTTTGAAGGTCCCTTCCAACCCTAACCATTCTATGATTCTATGATTCTATGAATATCCTCACCTGATTTACCTACTCTATTAGACTCACTAAATTGTGTGAATGAAAATAATATACTTTGTAAAAGAATATATTATGGGAACAGTATTAAATACAGATCATATGCTATTAAGAGAATATTTTTTTCAACATGCTGCCTTAACTGTGTTTTAAATGACTGTTAAATCAAGTGTTCATTAGGTACCTAGTAGTTATAGATCAGCAAGGAGACTGTAGTATGATCTTCAGTTTCACTTTTGCCAAGTGGAAGTCAGATAAAACATTTAAGATTGAAAACTCTTTAATATAGACTCTCATTGATTTTAGTAGTTGTAATAGCAAAAGTAGCATTAGATACAAGTAAGTGCTTCTCTGAAAGCATTTTCTCAGTGTACAATGTATGTGGAAGTTTGAGGAGCAGTTCCCAGCTAACATAATTAAATTAACAGAGGTAAAAAGGCTGAATTCCACATCATATTACTATGTGAATCCCTGCCGGTTTAATGAATAAACGTGGCATTGGCACATCTAATATTAGATTTTTAATGTATGCTTCTCCTAGTACCTCTAACCATTGCTGACGTCTGGTTATCTAACATCGACTAAAAACAATCTGTAGAGAGTTTATTCAAGGCTATTTCTTCCTCATTTTCCACTTCAGGCTTCACTTTTTCACTGACTGCATGTCTAATAACTCACGCAGTTTTGATTTTTCCATGCTTTTCTCAAAAATAAGATAATTTAGAACAAAAATAAAAGACGCAGGGCAACACAAGATTGTAAATATGGAATGTCTTGTGTAGAAATAGAATTCTATTTAATTCAAATAACCAGCTAGGGAAAGAAGGTGATGGAAGAAGGTCAGACTGAGTGACAGAGCCCTATGCAATCAAGACAGCAAACAACTGCCTTCATTGTCTCTTTTGGTGAGATTATAGCCCCTGTGAGTATTGTAGGTGAGATGAGAGGTTCACCTAGCCTGGCATCCAGCAAAACAGTCAGTTATCTCCAGAAAATTAAGGTAATTAGAAGGTAAGCGTAATATTTTCCAGGATTCTTATCTTGCTGTGATTTGTAGCTTACACTTAGGTTAGAAGTGGGAGTTTAACAGCTCTTCAACTTTTTTACTGTCAATCTGTCCAGTTGCTTTAGCCTAGCTAAGCTTCCTATGTTAATTGAAATTTATGACAAAAACTCCCAAAGCTTTCTGGTGTTTTCTGCAAAGAGTGGCTGCCTTCTACAGGAGGTGCAAGGTAAACTGGGGATGGGTCTTCAGGCACTTGCTGCAAGTATCAGCAGATTGGTTCAGAAGGCATCTTAACAGATTCAAGGAAGAAAAAGTCACTAGATGCAACAGAGACTATACTTACCTTCAGGAGGTCCTACACCACAAGTCACCAGAGACTGGGAAAATGTTGCTACATGTAATTTTTCCATTGTTTTTATAGTCTTTTCTCCACATCCACTATCAGACACTGTCAAGCATGGGAGAACAGTCTTGATACACATAACTATTGCTATTTATATTAAGTACAGTCTCACATTCATATATACAGGTCTAATTATAACATGCTAATTAACTGATCTTTTTCACTGAGATCTAGATTATATTGCTTTCCGCAGAACAAAATGATGGTGCCTAAGTGTTTCTCAAGCAGACAAGACTACAGAGAGAGAAAAGTCAACCAAGAAGTATAACATATAATCCTTATTAATATTCACTCAACGTCTAGGAAACTGTAGTCTGAAAAGAAAAAAATATATATAGTCTGACAATGCGTGTGTAAAAAAAAGGTACAGTTAGGTTTAAACATTCCATGGAATATCTTCTGTGTTTTTGAGATTAGAGATTCCAGATTCATGCTCTAGTTACATGTAGAAATACCTTAGCAAATGAAACAATAGCTGCCAATTATTATATTACAAAGTTCTAATTCACAAGATGTATACCAATCTGAGAAGTATTTCGAGATGTAATTTACTTCAGTAATAAACCAAGCAATGTAGTTTATCAAAACTAACAAGGTACTTTCATTTTCATTCTGAATTTTCCTTATGTATTACTGAAGACACCTTCCATGACGAGCACAGCATAATGGTCTTTTTCCTTAACTTGACAAGTTGACCAGGCTCTATTACTTATTAAGATGTTGCTGAAATGTAAAGAAATTGTGCAAATTAAGTAAAATGCTAATATTAATAATAGTTACCTGACATGATACTCATGCTGTCATCTTCTGCAGAAAGTATGACACAGAATGAAACAAGGAAACAGAACAAGTCATGGAAACCATGCCACTAACTTCAAGCAATGATTATTACGGGAATATAAATGGTTTAGGTAATGGCAAAATGATGGTTGCTATGAGAGCACAGACACAAAAAAAAAACCCTAAATTGATCCCTAGGTACCTATTCCTTAATTGCATGGAAGGTAACTTGAACCATTCAAAGCCTGAGTGGAGACTTGTATAGGACTTGTATAGGACTTCATAGGACTTCAGTGAACCCAGAGTAGAGAAAGTGAGTGCCCAGTATCAGATGTCTTCCTACCTTTGCCAATAACAAAAAAAAAAACCCGAAAAAAAAACCAAAAAAAAAAAAGAGTAAAGAGTGCAGAATGAGTTAACGAGCAGGGAGCCAGAAAAGCAAGGACAAATGCCTGACAGGGGTATTTGCCTCACAGTCACAGAAGAACATGACAAGCTGACAATTAGGACACTACAAAGTACCAGCACCTAGAAAGGTAGGGAGATCAAATAGTAGCAAGACTTGCATTGTAGTTAAGTTTCTTCTACTCCTCCAGTCTCAGCACAGCCACTAGAAAATGATCTTTCTACTTGCCGTGGTTTAACACTTCACTATTTTGGCAAACTTCAGCTGCAACAGCTTTATAAAATTCTCTTGTTATGCCTGTAGCAGTTACAGATTTTCAAGAGCTGGGGTATTTCTACATATCTGATCTAATATCACCACTTCACAAAAAAAAAAAGGTGAATGCCCATAAAGTCGTAAAGTAGATACTGTATGTAGGTGGAAACTGCTTCAGCTGCAATTTGTTCTGTTTATCAGCATTTCCTTTCTCTCAGTTAAGTTACAGATTCAGTAATGAAGGCAGGTGTTACAGTAAGCAGACAGACAGCTGTGCCTGAGGTTTAGCTAACTGCACAGCACACGAGAAATTACTGGACATCACGTGATAAACTATTGAATGTAAAAAATGAGAGTGGGAAGCTGATAAGGTTTAGAGAGAATGCCATGAGGAGTGGGTGGATTTCACAGACGTTTAAGGGGAGTTAAAAAAGAGTACTGAGGGCTTTTAGGGGACAGAATGACACAAGATATGTTCTTGCCCCAGAATCCTTTGACAAAAATTTGCTACACATTTCCATTATTCTGCAAAATGTTTGGCTTGTGCATAGTGAAAGTCTGCCTGAATTCTGTCATCACCTCTTACAATTTTAAAAAGAAAACTCATTTTATCTCCCAAAATTCACTGGCTTGCTCAGGACTTAAAATGAACTTGTTTTATTTAAAATATTTTTGAGCAGACAGTTGGCTACTGAAGCTCCTGCTTAAAGGTATTCAATGCAAACCTCATGAAGTTCCACAAGGCCAAGTGCAAGGTCCTCCACATGGGTCAGGGCAATCCCAAGCACAAATACAGGATGTGCAGAGAGTGGATTGACAGCAGTTCTGAGGAGAAGGACTTGGGACTGCTGCTGGATGAAAAGCTCAACATAAGCCGGCAATGTGTGCTTGCAGCCCAGAAGGCCAACAGCATCCTGGGTTGCATCAAAAGGAGCGTGGCCAACAGGTCAAGGGAGGTGATTCTCTCCCTCTGCTCCACTCTTGTGAGACCCCACCTAGAGTACTACATCCAGCTCTGGAGACCCAAAGGTGAGAAGTACACAGACATGCTCAAGCTAGTCAAAAGGAGGGTCACAAAAATGATCAGAGGGCTGGAGCACCCCTCCTATGAGGACAGGCTGAGAGAGTTGGGGCTGTTCAGCCTGGAGAAGACAAGGCTCCGGGGAGACATTATCGCAGCCTTTCAATACTTAGAGGAGGCTTATAAGAAAGATGACCCTTTTTAACAGGGTCTGGTGTGATAGGACAAGGTGTAGTGGTTTTAAACTAGAAGGATCTAGATTCAGAATAGATATAACGAAGAAATTTTTACAATATCAGTGGTGAAACACTGGAACAGATTGCGCAGACAGGTGGTAGATGCCCCATCCCTGGAAACGTTCAAGGCCAGGTTGGATGGGGTTCTGAGTAACCTGATCTAACTGAAGATGTCCCTGTTCCTTACAGGGGAGTTGGACTAGATGACCTTTAAAGATCCCTTCCAACCCAAACTATTCTATGATTAGCTGATTCATTCTATTCAATTGAAAATCATCCCTTGCCATGCATAATTGTGAGAATGGAATGTAACAAAAATTGAGACCAAATCTGTGGCAAAATTGTCAAGTTTACAGTCTAAGACAAGTTCTACACACATCTGAGCCACATTCTGAATTGCAGTAAGTCTACACCACCAGCCTTCCCTGTCTGAGGACCACAACTCCCATCCACAGCTATAGCTCATCCTACAGGCCCAGATTGTGGTACAGCAGTGTTTGAAGAATGAGGCTTTGCAACTGACCGAAGTTACTGGCTCCAACTTGCTTGCTATAGCACACAAGGCCTAACAGAAAGGTACAGACTCCTAAGACAGATTGAAACAAAAACCTGTTAAATTTAGATAATTATTTTATTTTTCATTATTTCAATTATTAATGTATCAAGATGCATTTTTCGATTTCTAGTGTTTTGAGTGCAGCATCCTTTTCAGTAGTATTATTATCTAACACTATGGGAGCAGTTCTGTGAACAGAACAGTTTTGTGGTTTTGTTTAGTGAGGGGGGCTATGGTGGTAGCTTCTGTAGGAAACTGGTAGAAGTTGTTTCCCCTTTGTCCAGTGGACTCGGCTGGGCCTAGGTCAGATCCACTGCTGGCCAAGGCCGAGCCAATTGGCAGCAGAATGTTCCATGATAACGCCTCTGCGATAACGTATTTAAGAAGGGGAAAAACAGAAAAAAAAAAGAGAAGAGATGATGTGAAGCAGCTGAGCAGGGGCAGAGAGGGGGAGGCATGGGCCTCGTGGGCCTTGCAGGCCTCACACTCTGGCCTCCCACCAGTGGGTTGACTGGGTTCAACTTAGCCCAGCCCAGCTGCAAGAAGTGGAGAGGAGCTGAGATGTAAAGAGAACCTGAGAGGTATCTGCCTGCCTGTTATGAAGAATTTCTTGTGAGAGGAATGGCTGCAGATGCCAAGGTCAGTGAAGAAGGAGGGGGAGGAGTAATGTCGCTCCTGGCCAGAATTCCCCTGCAGTCTGTGGTGCAGCCCATGGTGCAGCCCATGGTGAAGCAAGCTGTCCCCCTGCAGCCCATGGAGGTCCACGGAGGAGCAGAGATCCACCTGCAGCCGGTGGAGGACTCCACGCTGGGGAGGTGGATGCCTGAAGGAGGCTGTGGCCCGTGGGGGCAGCCATTCTGGAGATACTGCACCCCGTGGAAGAAATTACCCATGCCGCAGCAGTTTCACAAAGGACTGTGGCGCGTGGGTGGGAGCCCACGCTGGAGCAGGGGAGGAATGTGAGGAGTTCTTCCCCCAATTATGACGTTTTCTGTCTCATGATCCTGCTATTTTTAGTAATAAATGAATAGTTTTCCCCAAGTCAAGTCTATTTCACCCCTAATGGCAACTTTAAGGATTTCTCCCTGTCCTTATCTCAAATCTCAAGCTGTTTTTCTTGTATTACCTCCCCCAATTCTCTGGAAGGGTGGGGGGAGTGAGAGAGAGACTGTGTAGTCTGGTCCCGATCGGGGCTGAACTACGACAAACAGTTATCCCTAAGTTCATCCTCTGCTAGGAATGCCTTCCAACCACTGTTCTCACCAAATGTGAAGCACATTTGACATTCTTTTTAATGAAGCAAGCACATGACACCAAACATATGAAAAATATTCATGAAGAGACAGTCTTCTGGCAGTCAGCCTGCTGTTCTTTATAAGAGCAGTGGAATAAAGTTTCTATTGTACTCTACTTCATAAAATTTAAGTAGGGATATATTGTATTCTACTAGTGGTGTTTATTGAAAAGTTCTGAAAGTGGCATGTAGCTGAAGAACAGTGATGCATTTTTCTACTTTGCTGGGCTTTGGATCTCTATGTAGCACTATGAAGAAAACATTCATTTGAGCAAGTAGGGATAATTAGCTTTGAAAATTTAGACTATAAACAACATCACATGATTATTGAGCATTCCTTTCTGAAAGTAGCTCTTATCAGCCTGGTATCAATACTAAGGTATTTGCTATGAAGCTCATTGATAACATTAGTATTTCAAGGCTATCAGCTGATAGATGTAAGAAGAATGGTGATACTAAAGTACTGGACACAAGATATTAAGTTTAATATCCATGAAATGATGTGAACTCAGAGCTTATATTTCTTTAAAAGCAAAAAAGAAGTGACAGATCACAAATCTTCCACCTATATGGCTCCATCTGCATTGCAGTAGTATAAACTGTATTACTGAGTAATCAGTTACTGTGTAACTGATCGTTTGCAGGCACTATACCGATCTGAGATCTGCACTGTATTTACTCACCAGAACAACCTCAAAATACTATAGATCAAGTGAAGTATTTCTTAAAGTCCTCCAATTGTAAATAGGATTCAAACTTTGTTTTACACTGTCACATCACAACAGCAATGGGATATCATCAACCAAAAGCTTTTGTTTTAAAGCGGTTACAGCTTAGTCTCCTGTACCAGAAGAATGACCATTAGATCAAGCTTTAGTAGTTTGCAAAAGGCTAAAGATCTCACTTAAACAAGCCAAAGGAGTATCTATTAGACCTGAATGCAAACTTTACACTTGCATTGTTTTGATTAAGAGGAGAAACTTTAAGTAGATGTATACCCACGGTAAACCAGTGGGATTTCCTTCTTAAAGTTTTACCTCCAAGCCAGTGTCCTTGTTTGTGTAGTGCCTCTATAAGACCTTCCATTACAGACAAACATTTTATTAAAGCTACAACCATTCAGTATCTATAACATAACTGTAACAAGAGCACAAGCACAAAACAAGCAGACAGTATCTTGTTCTCTTCTCCCACAATAATAGAGACAGTGACAGCATTCCTTAAGTACTTTGCTACCTCAAGACCCCAGTGGTGCTATGTGCAATTTACAGAAGCACATGCACAGCACTAATTCTCTGCAGTTTAACTTTGTCCATATATCTCATAGTCTATCTTCCACTGAAGTTTAGTGATATAATTCTCAGCACTTTGAAGACACACAGATTTAAATGAAATCCCCCTTATCCTACAGCATTAACTGACAAAGAAGAGCAGCTATGAAGCTCTGTACCTTGGAGAAGGTCCAGAGGAGGGCCACAAAGATGATAAAAGGGCTGGAGCACCTCTCTTATGAGGATAGGCTGAGAGAGTTGGGGCTGTTCAGCCTGGAGAAGAGGAGGCTCTGGGGAGACCTGATAGAGGTCTTCCAGTACCTCAAGGGGGCCTACAAGAAAGATGGGGAAAGGCTGTTTAGTAGGGCCTGTTGCGATAGGACAAGGAGTAAAGGTTTTAAAATAGAGGGGGGTAGATTTATATTAGATATTAGGAAAAAAATTTTCACAATGCGAGTTATAGAATACTGGAACAGGTTGCCCAGAAAGGTGGTGGAGGCCCTATCCCTGGAAACGTTCAAGGCCAGATTGGATGAGGCTCTGAGCAACCTGATCTAGTTGGGGATGTCCCTGCTTCTTGCAGGGGGGTTGAAGGGACCTTTGAAGGTCCCTTCCAACCCTAACCATTCTATGATTCTATGATTCTATTATTTAGTCTGCAGCCCACCCTAGAAAGAGATTCACAACACCACTGCACCTCCAGCTCCCTTTGTTAGCTGTTACCCTAGCCAAAACACCGGACAATCTTTTCTGTAGCTCTGTCTATAAGCTAGTACATACCTCCTTCTTGAGAGCCTTTTCCATTCTGCTTTTTTTCAACAAACTCCAAGTTCTGTTCCAGCAACATTTGAGTAAAAACTGAACTTAGTTCCAAACATACCTGAGCTTGAGATTTTAGTGACTTGAACTCCGCTACTTCTCTCTTCACCAGTCCACCATATTCCTTTCCTGAGACAATCTGCTCACTAATTTAGGCCCAATGCTTCTTTTCATTTGACTATTCCAGAAACATAGAGTCACAGGATCACAGTGTCATAGTTCAGCCCTGCTCAGGACCAGTCTACACAGTCTTTCTCTCATTCCCCCCACCCTCCAAGAGAATAGGGAGAGATAATATAAGAAAAAAAAAGGCTTGAGGTTTGAGACAAGGATAGGGAGAAAACCTTAAAGTTACCATTACAGGCAAAACAGACTCAACTTGGGGAAAACCTATTTATTCATTATTAAAACCAAAGCAGGATAATGAGAAAGAGAACAAGATAACTTCCCCCCACCCCTCACTCTTCCCGGGATTAATATTATCTCTACCTCCTTCTCCACTCTTGAGTGGCACACAGGTCAGTTCATCATATGTCGCTTTACGCTGCTTCTTCCTCTTTGGGGGAAGAACTCCTCACATTCCTCCCCTGCTCCAGTGTGGGGTCCCTCCAACATGCTACAGTCTTTCATGAACTGCTCTGGCGTGGGTCGTTTCCCCATGGGGTGCAGTCCCTCCGGAACAGCTGCCCCTGCTGCCTGGTGAGATGCCAGATGGTGAGGGCCACAACACCCACAAGGTTTGTACCTCCCCCTCTCTGTCCCCGTTTCACCTTCTTCACATTTCACTTCTTCTCTTTTTTTTCTGTTTTTCCCCTTCTTAAATACGTTATTGAAGAGGCACTATCAGGGAATACTCTGCTACCAATTCACTTAGCCCTGGCCAGCAGCAGGTCCTCCCTAGGCCAACCGAGTCTACTGGACAAAGGGGAAACAACTTCTAGCAGCTTCTTACACAAGCTGCCACTATAGCTGCCCTCAATAAATAAAACCAGGACACATAGGATCATAGAATAGTTGGGGATGGAAGGGACCTTTAAAAGTCATTTAGTCCAACTCTCCTGCAAGGAACAGGGACATCTCCAACTAGATCAGATTGCTCAGAGCCCCATCCAACCTGGCCTTGAATGTTTCCAGGGGCGGGGACATCCACCACCTCTCTGGGCAACTTGTTCCAGTGTTCTACTACCTTCATTGTAAAAAAAAAAAATTCCTAATATCTAATCTGAATCTACTTTCCTCTATTCTAAAACCATTACCCCTTGTCCTACCACAACAGGCCCTACTGAAGAGTTTTTCCCCATCTTTCCTGTAGGCCCCTTTTAGGTACTGGAAGACCGCTAAAAGGTCTCCCCAGAGCCTCCTCTTCTCCAGGCTGAACAGCCCCAGCTCTCTCAGCCTGTCCTCTTAGGAGAGGTGCTCCAGCCCTCTGGTCATCTTCATGGCCCTCCTCTGGACCTTCTCCAACTGGTCCATGTCCTTCTTATGTTGGGGACTCCAAAGCTGGACACAGCATTCCAGGTGGGTCTCACAAGAGCAGAGTAGAGGGGCAGAACCACCTCCCTCGACCTGCTGGCCACGCTCCTTTTGATGCCCATACCCACATTCAGGACCTTGCACTTGCCTTTGTTGAACTTTACGAGGCTTGCATGGGTCCACCTCTCCAGCCAGTCAAGGTCTCTCGGGATGGTGTCCCTGCTCTCCAGTGTGTCGATTGCAGCACACAGCTTGGTGTTGTCAGCAAACTTCCTGAGGCAGGATAATTTACCATTATAAATTTAAAGTTCATACACACACATGCCCACACAGACTTGCTGAGGGATGATGGTTTACCTTTCCTTTCTGATAAGGTAATGCACGGATATGGTCAGCGAATTATCCACCTGTCACCACCTGCAGCCACAAAAAAAAAACTCCCTGAGCACCACTAATGTCTTCAATGCCAAGGTAATGCTTCTACCCTTCTATTACATGAGAAGAAATCAATGTCTGTCTTCAAGGAGGCAGGGCAAGTGGTCAGAATAAAGTAATAATTACTGAATAGTGTTATATAAAATGGTGATAAAGTCTTTCTGCACAACTGTCATGCTCCGATTTTGGATAAGAGGAAGGCCCCCTTGCTTTCTAGCCAACCTCAGACGCATCTGGGAGGCTAGGGGCAGCTAGACCAATCTCTCATCACACCGGAGCGTGGTTTTGCTCATATTCTCAGGAACAGAATTAAGACTCAAAATAGAGTCAAGCACCAGGTAACTTTATTTGCCCAACAACAAGTTTGCAAATGCAAGAGAAAGAGAGAAAGAAAGGAAAGAAGGAAAAGAGTTTCGTTGCAATAGCTACCACCATGGAGCTGCAGCGTCCTGGCAGTGCAGTTCACTTGGTGGGAGAATGTTCCGTCCGATGTTGGTTCTGATGTTGATTCCGTTGATGTTGGTTCTTATGTTGCTTCGATGATGGTTCTGTCGATGATGGTTCCGTCGATGATGGTTCTTTTGATGATGGTTTCCTTTTTCTGATGTTGGTCGTTCCTGTCCTTTTATCATTGTCTCATTGCATATTAATTGTCCTTAAAACAGGAAGCCTCTAGTCCTGTGGTTTGACTGGCTTGCAAGAGATCAGGAATTGGCTTGCAAGATAACTGGCCTATGGTTTAACTGATGTTCCGTTACTTAAGTGGTGGTTTGACATTTCGACAATGTTGAGACAAACATTCGACACAGCCTCTTACAACAACACATCTAGAATATGGATAAAACTATTAATATAGCTTAACAGTCAATGTAAAGCAAATATAGTGAGTGTACCTTTAGTTTTTAGTGTCATCAGGTAGGCAGTTAAAAAAGTGACCATGAACTGGAGGTCACTTAAAAACACACTAAGCTCTTCAGTTGTCAATAGCACTTAGAGTGGTTACATTTAGTGTTTAGTGCCCTATTACCTTCCATTTCTTGACTTTTCTGTTCTGTTTATTTTTACAGGTTTAAAATAGTTTTTCTGAAATCTTAAACATAAAAATATATATGTATATGAATTTGCGTATTTACATTAAGATAATCAAATTGAAAAAGGTGCCCAAATCTAGCATTCCTTTATGGCTACATAAATTAGATAAGGTTGAAAATTTCCTCCTCAAGTTAGCATAAAAAATTAATTTGTCTGAATGACTTCCCTTACTTGTTCCATTCTCTTTATCCAGTTATGCATTATCATTAGAAATGTGATGCATATACCACTGAGATTGCTGCATCCAGTAAGTCTAGTTTAGGAGAATACATAAGGCTTTTGCACTGTCTGCTGCGGAACTGATAAACAAAAGATTTTGAAAATTAATATAAGTGTATAAAGCATATAGATAAAACTATGCATAGCAGAATCTTGATTATTTACCTAAAATAATTGGTTTTGTTGGCTGCATAGCACTGCATGTCAAATGAATGTAGTTGCCATGTAGTTTAAATATATCCATATATAAAACCAGATTGACAATCTTCTTAAAAAACAAGCTTAAGCAAAGAAAGTTCATAAGTCTATGGCCACTGAGCAATTTGTGTTGACTGAAAACACAAGTTCACTGCCTTGAAGACAGGAAAGTGTACTTGATAAATGTTCTTCTGTGACCCAGTCTCAGAGACAGGTCATATTTAAAAGTGTACATTTAAAGTTCATACACACACATGCACACACAAACAGACATATATCTACATAGTACATATATAAACGCAGAAACAAATTGACATTTTACAAGCCATGGCTCAAAAAGAACTCCCTTGAACTAAAGAATCTGTTGCTCTGAACTATTTTTTTCATAATGGTCCTTACCTCTGAATCAGAATTTACATAGACAAGAAGGGCAGTGACAGAAATCTGATGTGCAACTATTGCTGCTCATGTTGTGACTGTTCTATAGGTTCAGTAACTTTTACTAATATTAAATTCACTTTGCAGAACATAAAAAGTTATTTGAAATACTTTATAGAATTTTAAAGTGAAGGAAAATAATTAGGAGAACAATTAAGTTCAATAGAACAGTCTAGCCTAGGAAGTCAGTAATTGCTGGTAAAAGGAGTAAGATGTGTAAGGAACAGTGAATGTCAACAGGCAAATACAAACAAATGCTACAAGAACCAAGTCTGGACAGAAAATTCACTTGGTCTTTTAATATTATCATGGGGAAAGTCTAAAATACTTTTAATCTGACTTGCAGTACTTCACTGGCTGCCAAATCTTTCAACTCAAAGTTGGAATTGCTAGTTTCCATACCAAATACTGTCTTTTTGAAGAAATATCAAATTTTGTGTTTCTGTCTGCCTCTAATTAGTGAAAAAAAAAGCACCTGTTAGTGTTATTCACTAGACACCGTGCTCCCATCTGATCTTACTACAAAACTGAAGATGTTGATTTTAACTTAGTGCACCGAAAAAACCCACTATTTCTTAAGGATGTTCTCCATCAGGTCAAGTGAAGGAAATAGCGTGAACAAGAGGAAAAGAAAGAGCAAGGGCTAATTATTTCTATTAGTGTTGGCTTTACTCCTTAAGCAGTGATTCCTTGCCTTTACCCATGTCTGCCAAGGACTGCAGAAAACCTGTCACTTACTATGATCAGTATCTCTGTAAAGTGGAATATAATTATATCTTTATAGACAGACTACTCTGCTATTGCAAACATAGACAATAGTTTAACTCAAATGACATGCTTGAAGAATTGTTTGGGGTCTGGACTGCTAACCAGCTGTGTACTTGCCAGGACAGCAGCAAATTACACCATGAAAATGTGCACTTATTTTTCACAAAGCTGGGGGCAATGAGGCTGTTACTTTCCATTATGCAGGACAGCCGGGGCTCTCATGTCCTCTCTGCTCTTCTTTACCAAGTCTGGAGCAGCATCTGCTCCTGTTTAGCTATGGAACTATGTTTAAATATAAATTACGTCCTGACGACTTGGACAGACATTGTTACAGCTTAGTGTGGTTTTTTTTTTGTCTGAACCAATTATGATTATGATTATTATGACCATGTATTTAACCTACTGTGAGAAGGAAGTAAAATATGTTAGCTTAAGGATCTTCCAAAATGTTATTTTCTCCCCTAAATTCCTAAATAGATTGCACAGTCTCAGAGGGTTTTTTTTAACATTGTTTCAGAGGGCAATCACATGACTTCTACACATTATAAGACTTAATTTAACAAAGAGAATATTTTAAAGAGAGACTTAATTTAACAAAGAGAGATATTTTAAAAATGGAAGAGATGAGATCATGTGTCTTACATTGTGTTTGAACCCTGACATATAGGGGAAAAGTCCTTCAACATAGACAGAGATTCTGAATACCACAGTGAGATAATTTTAAAAATTAAAGCAAATAAAAATCTTAAAATAACAAACAAGAAAAATCACCTAAGACATGTAACCACACTTTACCACCTAAGAGTCATAGATTATTTTTTTTAATAAACACTGAACTTCTACTACATATCCTGATGTTGTCTGCATTTTATTTAGGAGAGGATGACCAATTGCTTTTGTATGATTATATTTTGTAATGGATTCAGCTCTTCAAAAATGATGGTCTCCTCTGCTGCATAAATGAGATGGTTAAATTCCTTGTTTACGTGGCAGTGTAATACTAGGACATTTTGAATAACCCACTGAGATCTCAGGTGTATCATGCATACTACTGAATCTAGACGAAGATCCAGGGGAAACGAGAATTTTCTTTCTTGGTATTATTGTAAGGTATTTCAGGGAAGTCAGCAAACATGCTTAATGTGCACTCAACTCCTGTGTCCAAGTTAGTTATAAAAAAATTGATAAGAACTGGCCCTAAGATTGAGCCCTGGGGAATACAACTAGAGAATATCTGCCAATCTGATGTCATGGGTCAAATTCTTATCCATTATCCTAGTGCTCACTAATACCTGATTTATAACGGCAATAGAAAAAGCAAAAAAAAAAAGTCTTCACAGATGTATTTGGACCAGCCCATAGCATGCTTCTAATCCTTATTTTGTGATGTGATATCCTGTAGTGCTGGTGGTCACAGTCATAGACCCATCCCAACTCTTCTGTGCAGATATTCCTATTTCTCAGCTGGTTTTTTTAGTTGTCTGTCCCCATCCCTCCATATTCCTTAATCATGTAAGATTAAGCATCAGGATATGACCAGATGGTAGATAGAAAGACTGCTCCCCAACTGTGGGAGCAAGGATTAGCACAAGCTTTTTAATAGTCTTATTCCTTGAACAACAACTCTTTACGTAGTCCTTCTATCAAGTGAAGGATCATTCTAATAAGATATCTCAACTTCTTAGTCTGATGATCTAGAAGACTGAAAAGTATAAAAGCAGTAAGAATTTTGATATATGCCAAAATATCAACACTGTCTTCATTTCATCTTTTCATATCCCTTCATACAACTACATAGTTGCAAGATGTATTTATGGTTTCTTTTTTTTTCACAGTGCAAGCATATTTGTGCTACTCAATTGCTTGGGTAGATTTTTAAGAGCTACTTTAAGAGTCTACTGTAGTTTTAAATTATGAGTTTATAATAAATAACAAAATAACTCTCATATGGTTGTGTGTCTTAGTAATGTTGATCTTGTCTCTTTTCATCATAATAAAACTTTTCCCTCAGCCTATAGGCACCTCTCATCACAAACGGAAAACAGTATAACCTATAATACATAATGATCTTTAAGATGACAAGAAACTTTTATAAATGGGAATATTTTCAGGAGTATTTGTCAAAGCATCATCTTGAACTTATAGCTTACCTCACTGTTGCTGCAGTTTCCATGACACAGAAAATCATTTGCTGCATCCTATTTTAGTAAGGTTGGGTAATTAACTGGACTTCAGAACTGATTGAAAGAAAGATGAGATCATGAAGACAGTAGCAGGTGGATAAGAACTAAGATGGTATATAGAGATGGGAGCTTTCCAGTTACTTATAGATTTATAAAGTTACAAATATTTTCTAAATCACTAAAAGAAATTCCATTTTATATCAATGTTGACACAAGAATGATGGTTTACAAAGACAGGCCTTGTCTCTCATTAATATGTAATGAACATGGAGAATCCCTATCATTAGCAAAGAGCAGATCCAGTCAAAGGAAGTAAAAATGTAAAGCTTGTAAAACTTCTAACAAATTTCACCAAAATATTAAGCAGAAGCTGTGGAACTGCTCTCAGTTCTATTTGCAGTTTCAACCAAGTAGCACTTTATCTCACTAGTTCCATGATCACTATGGCTACTCGACCAGCAGTAGTCCAGAGGTTTAACAAAATCTTCTTACAAGTAAAAAAACATACTTGGAAATTAACTTATAGTTCTAATTAATGGTGTGATATCCTGTCATTCTACTAGTAATTATTACTTCAGCAGAAAAATGAGTGATTCTAAAGTATGGCTTTACTCATCCATTTATTTCCCACAAGTCAAACATTTGTAATTATTAAGAAAATTCTATCCTCCAATACCATTCATCTTGCGGGTGAATGGTATAGAAAAGGAACATTGATTAAGATTGTTGTCATCGTTGTGCAGTATGATTTCAGAAATATCTTCTTGCCTGATCTAAAACTGTAAAGACCTTTTCAAAGGATAAGAAGACAACATAGGGTACTACAGATGGGGAGAAAATTTAAAGTGTAATTAATCTAAGGAGTCTTCTTTCAAGATCTCCTTCTTAAAATGAAGGAAAAAACCTCACCAATTGCAGAAGGATCACCTTCTTGAAAAGGACATTCATTGCTGAAATCTCAGTCTGCATAGGAAACTGTTTCCCTTTAAAGAGAATATAGATTTTTTAAACTTTTTTTTTTCACTGCTGCTTTTTATAATGAAAGCTTCATAACTATTTGCAGGCATAAAAGTTCTGAATACTGAACTTCATCACAAGATGAAAACAGAGGGAAAATAATCAGCTATAGCAGAGAAATTTCTGTTACTGGCAGTCTTTCATCTGACTTGAAGTACAAGATGCTAGAAACTGTCCTACAACCTGTAAAATAATTTATACTATTGCAGTTTCAATAAACAGAATCTTTAATGGCTATGAAGAAGATGAGATATAAGACATAATTTTTATCACCTAGGCTCTGTCTGGATCTCACACAGCTTGCAGTCAATCAAGCAGGAAATAATACATATCTAGTATTAACATATACGTTTACACTTACCTAGAATAAGGATTTTTCAGCTTTGCATTATCAGAAGCCTTCCTGTGTAACTAATCTCAGTAGGCTTTCCCTTACTTGGTAGTTCAAAATGAGAGTCCTTTGTCAAGATAGAGCAAGTCTTGTGTTTATTGAATGCAGGGGAAACATAGTCGCAAGGGATGAGGAGAAGGCTAAGGTATTTAATGCATTTTTTTTGCCTCAGGCTGTAATGGTAAGACCAGTTGCTCCTCAGGTACCCAGGCTCCTGAGCTGGAAGACAGGTGTGAGGAGCAGAATAAAGTCCCCGTAATCCGAGGGGGAATGGTTAGCAACCTGCTACCACTTAGACACACACAGAAGTCTGTGGGGACAGATGAGATCCCCTCAAGGGTACTGAGGAAGCCAGTAGAAGTGTTCATCAAGCCACTTTTAATCATTTACCAGCCATGCTGGCTAACCAGGGAGGTTCCAGTTGTCTGGACGTTAGAAGAGAAGGTTCCTGGGAGATTGTACAGCAGTCTTCCAGTACCTAAAGGGGGTTTATAAGAAAGATGGAGGGAATCTATTTTATAAAAGGCAAGTCCTTCTTGACTAACTTGATCTCCTTCTATGAAAAGTGACCTGCCTAGTGAACGAGGGAAAAACTGTAGATGTTGTCTACCTAGACTTTAGTAAAGCCTTTGACATTATTTCCCACAGCACCCTCCTGGTGAAACTGGCTGCTCATGGCTTGGATGGGTGTATTTTTCACTGGGTAAAAAAAAACTGACTGGATGGCTGGTCCCAAAAAGATATGGTGACCATATCCAACCATAAATCCAATTGATGGCCAGCCACAGATGGTGTTCCCCAGGGCTCAGTACTGGGGCCAGTCCTGTTTAATGTCTTTATCAACCATCTAGATGAGGGGATCAAGTGCACCATCAGTAAGTTTGCAGACAACACCAAATTGGGCAGGAATGTTGATCTGCTTAAGGGCAGGAAAGCTCTGCAGAGGCATCTGAGCAGGCTGGATCAAGGGACTGAGGCCAGTTGCATGAGGTTCAACAAGACCAAGTGTCAGGTCCTGCATTTGGGTCACAACAACCCTATGCAACTTTACAGGCTTGGGGAGGATGGTAGATGGGTGGTAGATGTCCCATTCCTGGAGACATTCAAGGGCAGGTTGGACAGGGCTCTGAGCAACCTGATCTAGTTGGACATGTCCCTGCTTCTTGCAGGGTGGTTGGACTAGATGACCTTTAAAGGTCCCTTCCAACCCAAACTATTCTATGATTCTATGACTTTACGAGGGTGGCTGAAAAGCCGCCCAACAGAAAAGGACCTGAGGGTTTTGGTTGATACCTGGCTGAACACAGGCCAGCAGTGTGCCTACATGGCCAACAAGGCCAATAGCATCCTGGCTTGTATCAGAAATAGTGTGACCAGAAGGAGTAGGGAAGTGATGGTCCCTGTGTTTGGCACAGGTGAGGCCACACTTTTTATGCTGTGTTCAGTTTTGGGCCCCTCACTACAAGAAAGACATTAAGGTGCCAGAGCACGTCCAGTGCAGAACAATTAAGCTGGTGCAGAGTCTAGGGCACAAGTCCTGTGAGGAGTGGCTAAGGGAACTGGGGTTGTGTAGTTTTGAGAAAAGAGGCTCAAGGGAGACTTTATCTCTCTCGAGGTGGGTGTTGATCTCTTGTCCCAAGTAACAAGTGATAGAACGAAAGGAAATGGCCTCAAGTTGTGCCAGGAGAGGTTTAGACTGGATGTTAGGAAGTATTTCTTCATTGAAAGAGTCATCAGGCATTGGAACAGGCTGCCCAGGGAAGTGGCTGAATCACCATCCCTGGAGGTATTTGTAAGATGTGTAGATGTGCCACTTAGGGACACAGTTTAGTGGTGGAGTTGGCAGTGTCCTGGTTTTGGCTGAGATGGAGTTAATTTTCTTCTTAGTAGGTGGCTTGTTTTGGATTTCATATGTGAAGAGTGTTGATAAATACACTGTGTTAGGAGTTGTTTCTAAAGAGACCAAGGTCACTGTCTGGCTTCCCAGGTTTCGCTGATGTGCAGGTACAGGAAGCTGAGAAGGACCAGAGAACAAGCCAGCACAGTTGACCCAAGCTGGCCAAAGAGAATATTCCACGGCATAAACATCACACTCAGTACTTAAGCTGGGGTGGGACAGTGAGCTTGTTTCCTTTTCTCTCCCTGTTCGGAATCTCTCTGGGATCATTTACAAGGGTTCTTTTTTTTGTTCTGTGATGGTTCCTTGGGACAGGTTGTATTGGTCATCAGATCATTGAGTGGTGAGAAACTGTACATCATTCAGTGGGGTTTTTTTAATGGTTATTATTCTTATTCCTATTGTTTTTCTATTATTATTATTATTGTAATTATATATATATTATTATCTTTTCCTTTGCTATCCTAGTAAACTGTCTTTATCTCAACCCACAAGTTTTCTTTTCCTCCCTATTCTCTTCCCCACTCCCTGGGGAGGGGGAGGGTGATAGAGCAACTCTGTGGTACTTGGTTGCTGACTGTAGTTAAACCATGACACAGAGGTAGCTTAATGGTTGGACCCAAAAATCTTAAAGGTCTTTTCCAAACTTAATGGTTCTATGAAGTGGGTGATAGGAGTGGAATTGAAAAAATGTGTTCAATGATCATGTGTTGTTGCAGCACTGTCTCTTAACTTAGGTTTTTCTCTGCACCTTCAATATAGTCCAGAAGCTTTTATTAACTCTTAGAGTTACAGACAATTTATTTTCCACTTATTTGTTATTGTCAGAATCCACACAGAAACCTAATTTTAAACTTTTTGAAATATCGGCTATGGATATTTAATATGCATGTAAAATTTTCTGAATTTGTCTTCGACTTTACCAAAAAATACCCAGCCTTAAATATAACACTGGTTACTTGAAATAGTCGAGAAAATTACTACTATTTAAAAGGTCAAAAAAAAGACACTTTCTCTAACATCTCCAGGGAAAATGATATGAATTTAGCTGTCCGAGATACAATAGTCTTATGAAGAAATTTAAGGGGATCTTCAAGATTGCAATGTGAAGATTACGGGAGACTGCTAAAGCCATCTGACCTTTACAGAACTTTTACATTTCAGCTGTCTATACCAGTTTTCTAACAACTTCATTATTTATAGCACCATTCACAAAAAAAAAAAAAAATCACCAAGTGCTTTGTATAAAAAAAAAAAACCCACATTAAAAGAAAAACAGATCAATAAAAAGATTAAGGAAAAAAGATCTAGTTTTCAAAAAAAAAAAAGGAAAAGAGTATTTGAAGATTTTTAATGTTGTTTCAGATGAGGTGCTATTCAGGACATGCATCACAGGCAGTCAGGGCTGAAAGTGTTTCAGTCAGGACCTGGCATTAAGCAACTCTTAACCTTATCGTGAAAGTTGTTAGCTTCCATCGATTTCACTTAAGAGTTGAAGGCTGTCCACCTACATAGAATAGAGCCCTAATCTCTATGGCAAAATGTTTATTTAGCAATTTCAGAGAAATTTCAGATCCTGAAAAGAAATGAATGGTACCTTCTAGTTTTTGTTTATGACGTAGAAATGGAGCAATGCACTGAAATCCACCGCTGAGACAAATGGCAGCCCAAACGCTGTTTCAAACTCAAGCTAAAGAAAGGAAATGCCTGGAGAAGAGGAGGCTCCAAGGGAGACGTTATAGCAGTCTTCCAGTACCTAAAGGGGGCTTATAGGAAAGATGGGGAGAAACCCTTCAGCAGGGCCTGTTGTGAAAGGACAAGAGGTGCTGGTTTTAAAATAGGAGGAGGTAGATTCAGACTAGACATCAGGAAAAAATTTTGTACAATGAGGATGGTGGAACACTGCAACAAGTTACTCAGAGAGCTGGTTGATGCCCCATCCCTGGAAACATTGAAGACCATGTTGAAGGAGGCTCTGAACAACCTGATCTGGTTGGAGATGTCCTGGGTCTTTGCAGGGGAGTTGGACTAGATGACCCTTAAATGTCCCTTCCAACTATTCTATGATCCTATGATTTCTATGATTCTATGAACTGCATTTCTGTCACCAGCTCACAGAGAGACTGCAGCAGCCC
Source organism: Chlamydotis macqueenii (assembly GCF_036417535.1). NCBI lineage: Eukaryota > Metazoa > Chordata > Aves > Otidiformes > Otididae > Chlamydotis > Chlamydotis macqueenii. Next base: position 45,488,609 of record NC_141593.1, read on the forward strand.
TCCACTTACTACAAGGACTTTATTAGAACTGAATCCCAGTCTATAAGAAAACCACAAATAAACATGTTTACAGCACTTGACTTAAGTATTTAAGTGCTGTGAATACTAGTTTTTATACACTTGCTAGCTCTTTTGACTAGCTGTCAGGCTCCTAAGGGTACTCTGAATCATACCAAAATCAAGTAAGTTGTTTGTACAAAGAATTGTCTACATCTTATATCCTAATACTGTCTTGGGGATGACTTAACATAAGCTTTGTGACTAACCATAGCTAAAACACAAGGCAAATCAAAAGCCGTGATCAAAAGTAACTCTATTTTATACTTTTGAAAATTCATTTTAAATCTTGATCAGAAAGTAGTAGTTGAATTTATAGATTTTTAATAACCAAGCCCTGATTAGAGAGCAATCCCTCAGACAAATTTTGTTTGTTAGATGGAAAGTATATGAGATCTTAAATCATGTCTAGACCAGCTGGAATGAAAATAAACAAGCAAGCATAAAAATATATTCTGCATATTGATATTACCACTGGAGTACCAAAAATAGTTACTTTTAATTTTTTTTTATTTAGATGCATATGTGTAGTCAAAATTGAGTATTATTATTGATAATTTACAGTAATTAAAAACTCTTAAGTTCAATTTTGGAATAGTGTTTTTTTTTCTCCCCTCCTCAGTGTTTTGGAAATCTGCAGCAGATGCCAACAGGTTCATACAAACTGTTTAAAAATGCTGTTCCTTATATGTAAGCACAAGATAGCAGATGCATAAAATAAAGAAGGACACAGAGAACATCAGAAGCATTTTCCATGCTCTAAAACTATGTTGTTACGTGGAGGTAAAAGTTTTTACTGCCACTGCTGGAAAACTTTTCAGTGGCTCCTCTCTCCCTGCCCTGCCCCCAAAAGTCCACCTATAGACTTTTGTAAAAATACTGTTTCCAGAGGGTATAAAACTCACTTTGAAAAAGGAAGGACTTACCTTTTTCAAAAGTACATACAATTAGTCTAAATGGCAGCTGCAAAATCAGAGGAATGCAAACTCCGGCTGTCTATACACTTATGCAAAAGGGGCTAATTTATTCAGTAAAAAGTGTCAAGTCCCTGCAAAAAGTCATACATTAACTTTGTGGAGGATCAAGTTACAGTACTTCAGCAGATTTAACAGAGGAGATCAGGGAAGTGAAATTACAGCAGGGAAATAAACTTGTAACTAAATCTGAGGTGTGATAATGCCCCATCTGATATTTTGAAAAGGAGAACAATAACTAGCTGATTAAAGGTTCACTTTGGTATGATTTTTTCACTCAGATCCATGAGTATGGTCTACACATAGTTTAAATTCCTGAGATCTAAATCCTTAACTAAGGAAAATGACTGTGTGGCCAGTGTCTTCATTACCAAGAGACTTAGCTGGTGTTGGTCATTTTGAGACAAACTTTACAAATGTGTAGTTTTTGTTAAATGCGATCTTTAATAAAATGCTTTACAGCCTTAAAAAATACATATCCCTCTAAACTATTTTGGAATAGAGATTTTTATGCCACAGGTGACAGTCTCTTAACAAGAATGTTATTTGTAGTATGTTCTAAATTTTACAGATAGCATGACCTACAAATACGCAATGTCATCATTATTACTGTTAAATCCTATTCCTTGTGTGTAAAATGGCTTCCTGAATTAAAGAAACATAGCATTACAAAGACAGCTATTATGTTGGCACTGGCATAATACAGCTCATGAATAAATTGTGCCTTTATAAGCAGGTAGCTTTATTACATTTTCTAGAGTGTGAACCAGGAAAGATAAGGCTTCAACATGCCCCACAGACTGAATCATCTGAGGACTTCTTAATGTAGACGCATTCTTATTACACAATATAACAAAATTTAAACTGAGAGTTTTTAATGTCTGCTAAAGTAATAAGGAGATATGTGAAGATCCCAGGACATACTGACTTTTTCTCTTCAATTACTATGGACCCTGGGGTTTCGCCCAAGTTTAAAGTTAAATTGTCTGTTTGCTCCTCCTTTCCTTCACCATATTTCTAAAATTCAGTTTAAAAAAAAAATACAAATACATTTCAAAGCTGTCAGGTACATAGCATTCATATGCTGGTTTCATCCAAAAGTCCATGAAGCATGTTCTGGTTTTGTTTAGTGAGGGGGGAGCCTAAGGTGGTAGCACGGACTGTAGCCTTTGGGAGGGACCCCATAAAGGAGCAGGGAGGGATGCAAGGAGTTCTTCCCCCGATGATGAAGCAGCGGCATGAAACGTGTGATGAACTGACCCCAACCCCCATTCCCTCTTCCCCCTTGTGCTGCTCGGGGAGGTGAGGGGGGAAGGTAGTAGAGAAATATTAAGCGCGGGAAGAGGGAGGGGTGGGGGGTGGTTATCTTGTTCCCTGTCTCATTCTTCTGCTAGTTTTAGTAATAAATGAATAGTTTTCCCCAAGTCGAGTCTGTTTTGCCCTTGACGGTAACTTTAAGGATTTCTCCCTGTCCTTATCTCAAACCTTGAGCCATTTCTCCTTATATCATCTCCCCCAATTCTCTCAGAGGGTGGGGGGAGCAAGGGAGAGACTGCGTAGTCTGGTCCCGATCGGGGCTGAACTATGACAAGCAACAATGTCTTAGTTCTGTAATCAGTATTTATTAATCATAAATAGAGTTACAAAATACAGCTGGAACAACAACGTATTTCCTACAGACTCATTTCTCCATGTAACAAACTTTTCCCTAAGCAAGAGACAGAAAGTATTTTAAGAATTCATTATAAGAGGAAAAAAAAAAAAGCATCCCAAAATAATGATAATTAATCTTATTTAACAGCTTTTCCTCCTTTCAAGTATAATATTAAAGGTGTTCATAACTATTAAGAAATCTGATACATTAATAAGGGAATTAAAAGGGTCTTGCATTTTTATACAGTTTATTAAGCAAACCTTGAAGAGCAAGTGTACCTACACTATATCCTTCCCTTATTTAACTAATTACACATTGAACTGAAGCCTTGCACATATATCTGCACAGAACTACACGTTCAACTCCATTACTGATGCAGATTTTATAGTTTCAGCTGAGATGTCCCCAAAGTGCAGTTAGTTTTCCTTTGTGAAATTGTGTTCAATGTGGTACACATTTTGGTACACGTCTTGACTTCCAGATTTTAATTATTCAGTGAATTGATAGATATTTTGATTGAAGACATTAGAGTTGCTGAGAAAAATCTTCTGACTTATAAAATTTTCACATACTAATTAAAATGTTCAGTAGCTGACTAATTTCTAAAACTAAATACAGGCAGGGGAAAACATAAGACAACAATCTATTTTTCTTTCTCAGGAAATAATAGATCTATCTGAGTCTCTGTGAGTTCACTTCAATTAATTATTTTAATAACATGACATTTACTACAATGCTTATGAATATTCTAGTGGGAAATATACTCCGGTCAGTGGAAATAACCTTATAACAGTTTAAAAGCTAAGTTAAAAATAAGTTTTGTCATGCAAGAACTCTCGTAATTTTTGCAAACATGATGCTGGAGGTCAAAGATAGTCTAGGGAAAGAGTAATTTCATAAATCAAAGCATACAGAAATAAGCTAAGAGTATGAAATTGCTATATTATTCTTTGAAGTCAAATCAGTGATTATATCCTGGTTTTTGACATCTTTAGGTAGAACTTGATTGAACATGATTCATATGAAAATCCTTCAAGATCTTCAGCTTCTCAGAGATTCTATAATATAAGATAATAAAAGTCTTTTCAAGTGGCTACTTTCTCTGTGTCACATATACATACCATACTATGGAACTATGAACATACGAATGAACACTGAACACCTGCAGTGCAACCAGTAGGATGAAATATACAGACAATAACATCCCTTCTTTCATTATCAATGAGCTGACATAAAATAAAAAAAAATTAAAAAATCCCATCTATTGGTACCACCTCAGGTGGTAAATTGTTAGAATGCTTTTTGGAGCTACATGTAGCACAGGTCTTAGTTAGCTAGAGCAATCTTTAGGTGACTGCCAGAGTAGCAGTGGTAACTATGAAGATGTGTTAAATATACTATAAGCCACTTGTAAAATACTATGGATGAGATTCAACTTACTTTGAAAGTCTACCTTCTTATCTGACCTGGTCACTTAAGCCTTCCTTTTCAATAAACAGGCATTTAATGGGTGTGATCAGTCTTATCCTAATCAGTACATACAGAATTAGGCTACTTTATTTCAGATATCTGCTTTAGGATGAGATGAACTGCACTCTAGTAATGCATACTTTTCTCCATTGATTGCAATGAAAATCTCAGATGACTAGATTGGATTTGATGCCTGCATTGTAAGAGTTCAGTGTTAATGAAGAAGAATCTAGCTCACACACTTCTGTGCACTCTTTTACTAACATATATGCATTTCTTATATTGGCAATTGTGAAACAATTGAACTTCAAAAATTCCAGGATTATTCTGACCACTGATGATGCACTTATTGCTATGATGTCCATTATCTATCCATTTTTTTATTTGATTCATGACAGTAGCTTTGCACTGCAGGTGAACTGTAGAATAGGACACAATCATATACAGATGGTCATATCGCCATGATATGACAGGTCAATTTTATACTTTTTTGGCACTGTGAATATTTTTACATGTATAGATGGTACATGAATTTGTGCAATTTCTGAAAAGACAGCTGAAAGCTCGAAGTTTATCCATCCTTCCACTATACACACTAATTCCTTTTTAAGTTCTACCGCATTGTGAGAATTTCAAAATAAACTCTAGCTTGGGTTTTCTGATACCCTTCATCTAGAGATTTAATCCATGAAAATGAGCTAGAAAGCTATAAAGAATTGTTCCAAATTGAATTAATGCCATTGCAACTGTTGCTAGCATATTCAGGTTCCTATCCTAGGTAAGGAAGTACTGTGAACTTAGTTATCATGTGAACATAGTAGAAATTCTCTCTAATCTAATAAAGTACTCCTCTAAGATTTCTACAGCTTAACTCCAGTTATGAAATCCCTCTACTGTTTCTTGAGTAGGAGTCTGAGCTAAGTTCTGTAGGAAAATTTTTTTGGGTTATGTCTGTATGAGGTCTAGTGAGAAGAGACTTGCAGAGCAAGATAGTTGGTGCTGAGAACCCAGTGTTTATCCCATACATATTCTGGAGGGTTTTATATCAAGTTGAAGTGAGTCCAGAGGAGGGCCATGAAGATGATCAAAGGGTTGGAGCACCTCTCTTATGGGGACAGGCTGAGATATTTGGGGCTGTTCAGGTTAGAGAAGAGAAGGCTCTGGGAAGGCCTTATAGCAGTCTTCTAGTACCTAAAGGGGGCTGTAAAAGACTGCGTCAAAAATTTGTCTCAACATTGTTGAAACAGCGGGCCACTACCCGAGCAATGGCTTCCTGTTATCTTGCAAGGCAACTCCAGTTGTCTTGCAAACCTGAATGCATAGCTGGTTCCGAGAAATCTAGCCCTCGCCCCCGGCATGCGCCCAGAGATACATATCACCCGGTAATGGGCATGCATATCGCCCGGTAATGGATCACCCGGTAATGGGCATGCATATCGCCACCAGGTGAGGGGTGCGGCTAGGAAAACCAGCTCTCGAAATACAATTAAAACAACCAACATATAAAGAGAGACTTCTTAGACACTTCTTCGAGACTGAGACACTTCTTCTACACTTCGAGACTTCTACACTTCACTACTCTTCAGTTCATTCATTCAACGGAATACACATTCGCCGGAATACACATCCACGGAACCGACATCGAGACGACCAACACCGGACGGATCGTCGCCCCATTGAGCAAACTGGACTGTCGGGACGCTGCAGCTCCGTGGTGGTAGCTATTACAACCGAAACTCTTTTCCCTCTTTCCTTCCTTTCTCTCCTTTCTCTTCCATTTACAAACTTCTTATCCGGTTAATAAAGCTACCTGGCACTTGACTCCGTTTTGAGTCTTAATTCTGTTCCTGAGAATACAAACAAAACCACGCTCCTGTGTGTGAGAGGTTGGTCCAGCCGCCCCTAGCCTCCCAGACTCGTCTGAGGTTGGCTAGAACGCAAGGGGGCCTTCCTCTCGTCCGAAATCGGAACGTGACAGGGGCTCGTAAGAAAGACAGGGAGAAACACTTCAGTAGGCCCTATTGTAATAGAAACACAGAATCATAGAAGAGTTAGAATTTGAAGGGACCTTTAAAGGTCATCTAGTCCAAGCCCCCTGCAGTGAGCAGGGATATCTCCAACTAGATCAGGTTGCTCAGAGCCCCATCCAGCCTGGCCTTGAATGTTTCCGGGGATGGAGCATCTCTGGGCAACCTGCTCCAGTGTTTTACCACCTTAGTTGTAAAAAGATTTTTCCTAATATCTAATCTGAATCTACCTCCCTCTATTTTAAAACCATTACCCCTTGTCTTATCACAACAGGCCCTACTGAAGATTTTTTCACTGTCTTTTCTTTTGGTTTGTTACCCCTCTTCCAGTCATCAGGAACCTCACCAGACTGCCACAACTTCTCAAACATGATGGCCAGCAGGTTGGCAACTTCCTCCGCCAGTTCCCTCAGGACCCGTGGATGCATCTTTTTGGGTCCCATGGACTTGTGGATCCTTAGATGTTCCCGAATCTGCTCTTCTGCTACAGTGCGCAGTTCTTAATTTTCCCAGTCCCTGCTTTTCCCTTATGAAACTTGGGTCATGTGGATATAGCCCTTATCAGTGAAGACTGAGTCAAAAAAGTCATTAAGCACCTCAGCCTTCTCCATGTCCTGGGTAACCAGGTCACCCATTTCCTTCTGGAGAGGTCCTACATTCTCCCTGGATTTCCTTTTGTCCCCAACGTACCTATAGAAGCTTTTCTTGTTGCCTTTGATGTCCAGATTCAATTCCGTCAGGGCTTTAGCCTGTCTTAGCTTGGGTAATGGTTTTAAAATAGAAGGAGGTAGATTCAGACTAGACATCAGGAAAAAATTTTTACAATGAGGGTGGTGGAACACTGGAATGGGTTGCCCAGAGAGGTGGTAGATGCCTCAACCCTGGAAGCATTCAAGGTCGGGTTGGACGGGGGTCTGAGCAACCTGATCTAGTTGGAGATGTCCCTGCTTCTTGCTGGGGGCTTGGACTAGGTGAACTTTAAAGGTCACTTCCGACCCAAACTATTCTATGATTCTAAGTATATTCCAGTCTGGTGTCATGGCCCATTGTTCTGTTGATGACTGTGTTGCATTAGGTAGTCTGCTGGAGTACATCTCCTGGTTCATCTTCACCAAAACAAATGTAGTTTGTGCATCTCAAGATATCTATGCAGTGTGAACTGGAGAAGATTAAATGCAGACAACTGGAAGACTCACTTCAACAGTGTATTCCTAATCTGAACAAGAATGCAAATGCAGACTCACACTCATTTATATCAGGGAAATATTTAACAATAGCAGCCAAAACACTGCATATGGTTTGAATATTGTAAATTCTGAATATGTTTTGCAGCATACTGCTTGGTCTCCATCACGTTCCTCCTCTGCTGGCTAAAATCCAAAGGTCTGTTGAGAACCTATAGTGTTTGCGTGATTTACAGACTGATTAACAGTATCAGTACTTCTGCATTGCAGATGAGTTAACATACTGTTATCTGCAAGTATCCAGAGCATCTTGGCTTTCTGAGACATAAGTGCAAAACAGATGATTGCATGCAATGATTCAAGTACAGGACATTATCTTTCTAGATCCATTGAAGAAAAGATCTATCACCTTCTCTGATACTTTTTTTCTATCAGTACTATATAGGAATATAGCAAATATTCTCCAGTTAATTGTCTTTCTGGTCGTCAATGGCTTCTCAAACTGTGAGCTAAAAAAATGGAGACTGAACAGAAATTTAATTTCCATGATGCTATTCGTCTCCAACTATTGCTCCTCTATTATGCCATTATTTTATCTCAGGTAGGATGCATATGAGGATTTTTGGCAGTATAATGCCTTACTTTGAAGCTAATGCTATTTTCTCAAATCTAGAACATGCATTAGTCAGCTTTTCCATAATGTAAGTAGTGCTCCACTTCATGTAATATATGAATAAACTTAAAAATATCTGTTAATGACTTCACAATAAATAGTCGCAAAAAGTGTTTTGACGGCAAATTTTTCTGCATGTAGCTCAATAAACTAAGTTTTCTCCAAAAGGCATTATCAATTTCTCTATCTGGCAGACAAATGTAAGTCTTTTTTTTTTTTTTTAGTGATCTGCTAATAGTGAATGAAAAAAGCTTTTGATTAAAGCAGTGTTTTCTGAACCTTGATTCGATTTTCAAGGTTGAGTGAGTTGTTACCTCATCCCACTTCATACTTTGATATCATGTCTTTCATGTGAAGCTGGTACACTCAGAACTACCTGAACATCTGTTATCAGCTTTCAACCTTGACTTAAGCACTCGATTATCTTTGGTAAAATAACCCTCCAGAAATTGTATAGCTACATGATAAATTTCTTTGTTTGATCAGAAAAAAAAAAAAAAAACTAAGGCTTTTATAAAATCATCTTTCTGTTTATACTGCTTTCTGGTAAAATCTTTTATTTCTAGTCTTTCTTACATGAAATAAGTCTTGCTTTTATAGCACAATCAATCACTTCCAGATTTGCAGTGATTAATTTTAATGAAAGTAAATAGGTTTTGCTATGAAATATTTTTTATTTGGCAAGATTTAATCAATATTGTCGATTTTATATTATACATGTTTGTTTCTTCCAATATGCATGTGTGTAAAAAAAAAATCTGCTGCTATGATCTTGATAGTAATGGTGAGGATACTGTGGTAAATCCTTTCTGCAGCATAATGTTGTTAAGCATCTGAATGAAGTTTAATGTCACTAAACAGCATTTCGTTACTACCTTGCCCTCTTGGGTATATGTTTCTTCTTCTTCAAGACTATCTGCTGGACCTTACATTTCATTAGAATTTGTCTTAGTGGCTTCCTGGATGTTTTTCCCTTAACAGAAGCATTGCTATTCTGTTTTGTTTTGTTTTGTTTTGTTTTGTTTTTTATAATGGCTTCATAGATACATTTTTAGTAGGATTTTTTTTTGTTCTTTCTTTCTTTTATGTGGCATTTCCAAACATACTATATCTCATCTATTTAAGACTTGTTCTGCATTTGGCAACATCTAAAAAAGGAATAATTTTGTAGACCCAATTGAAAGATCCAAAAAAAAAAAACTTGTCCCCATTCCTAAGTACTTTGCAATGCAAAAGATACGTTATTTTGAGAACACCATTTTAGCCATGTTTACCATCAATTTAACATCCAAACATCCCCGAAACTGTAAGATATAGTTTCTCTTAAACAGGAATTTTTTACAGTAAATTAGTATTGAATAGGGTAGCCTGCATGGTAGTGGACAATAGTTTTGTAGGTACTGATGAGATAATATAGCTAAAATAATTATCAGGAGATAAAAGAAGACCTGAAGGACAGAGGCCAGTAAAATACTTACACAAAACTAAGTGGAAGATAAGGACCCTAGCACATACTCACAGGGTTAGGAATGAGATAGTCTTGGAAGAAAATCAGGAGTAGATGAAGTCAAGAGAACCAAGTGAGGTGAACACATAATCTGCTCTATAGATCTGTGGGTTGACTGGTGGCTGACAGTGCAAGCAGAGTGATAATTCTGGAGCAAAGTTCAACTTCAAACAGACTATTACACATGCTGATGTGAATAGTTTCACCTGAGTCCATGAGAACTCAAAATGGTTTACAGTGAAATTGAAAGAGTTACAACCCATACTTTTCTAGTACATTCAATGAGGTTAAGAATGAAAAGCAGAAGGGACATTACAGCCCAGCTGAGAGCTGGTAAATGATACTCTAAAAGATATTAAACTTGGTTGAGTCAAAACACAAAATGTTAAATTTGTTTCTTAAATAGAGCTTTTTGATAAATTTTTTATTTAATTTGTTGGGTTTTTTTTTTTCTTCTCTTAAAGCCTATGTCTATTAAAGCAATGAAGAGAGATATTTTATAAGAACTGAAACTTAGGCATCATTTCTCTCTCTACACTACCACAACAATATACTTTTTCATTTTACTTTATAAAAAGCATTTCCATTTGAACTTTAAAAGTAAGAATAGTTTAATCTGTTATATCTGCATAATTTTAAATCAAATTAATTATTCATGTATTCTGTTTCCTCTCTTACTACACCAAAAAACCAAAGGGCATCTGTCTTATTATACATAGTACAAAAATACAATCTGGTTTTTTTGTCTTGCGGATTAGAACTTCGTGATTGGGCTTGCTTATATCTGCAAGAATGCTCTAGGCATTAACTAGGGAAACTACACAACAGTCATGAACAGTGCACATTGTATTATTCAGTAACACTTGCTTTCCAGATTTCACAAGTTAGAAATTCTTGGCAGCACTTCTCAAGGCTAATTGATTTCATCTTTAGTCTTGTGTTTTAATAGATAAAGAAATAATAGAAATATTTTATACTTCATTTCCATCTTTCATCTGAGGATATCAAAGCACTGTCAAAGACCACCTGTAAGTGATCACAGTAAAATGTATTTCTATATGTTTTGGAGCATATTTGCTATTTAGGGTAAGAAAAATACCTGTGAAACAGAATAAAATTTTCAGATGTACTAATGACAGCAAACCATGGAATTATGTTAATGTTTATGATAATTTGAAATCCTGTTCTGTCTTTGGAAATGGTTTGTAATTGTATCTGTATGCATTCCCTACATCAAATTGTTTACTGTTGAATAATACTTACTTGAACAATTAGTCACAAATTATTATGTTCAACTATTTACTCATTTTCCTGTTAATATCACTAATGATAACATTTCAAATAAAATAATTTTTTAAATCATACTAGCAGAGATACAGAAAGCCAAATTTGAAATTGCAAATTATTGGATGGATATTAATTGGCACTAAACTCTGTAAAAATTCCAGTGTTCAGTATTTACATGACTGTCCAGCTACATAAAGTATGCTTGAGTAACATAAACTGATAAATCGTCACCTGTGGTTTTAATACTGACACTTGTAAAAAGATGGGAGGAGGGGGAGGGGGAGAAGTCATTAATTTCAGTTATTCATTTTCTGTTTTCGTATCACCATGGAAATTACTGTTAGTTTTAGTTTTCTGTGAGTTCAGTTCCAAGTCTTTGGATTGTTTATTTGTGACTAATTATCAGAAACTCCTCAGTTTTCACATTTGGACAGTAAATTCTCATGCTTACACATGATCCATGATTGAAAGATACATTGTAAAAATAAAGTTTCTCTGCTTATTTTTGCAGAAACTGAAGAAACACTTCAGGAAACTATCTGTTATAGCATATATGGAAGCTTTCAAAAAATTCTTGTCTCTCCACAGCAAAACCTTTGTTTCATTCATTGGACTCTAGAGTGCTCTTGAAGAATCAAAATGTCGTTAAGTAATTTTTTTCAAGAGGCAATGGAATCCTGGTTTTCCTGATTCTTAGCATCTGATAAAAGATTTACCGAATTCTATAGTGAACTTTCTACTGAATGTCATGTGCTTCTAAATTAATGATTAGGGGAACATTTCCCATAAATACAATTTTTTTTCCTATTATGTATGATAAAAATACTTGCTTAGACCTAAATACTTTATTAAGATTTTACTGTATTTTGAAATTTGCCATAGATTATAATTTTCTCAGGGTTTTGTGATTTAGGTTTTTTTTTAATTCATTGACAAGTCAGGCTCTTGAGGACTGTTTTTGTCCTGTCACTCATTTCAAGATACAATTGCTGTTCAGGAAAATGCAGCTTCTTCCTCAGACAGAAGAGGACTGTAAGTGGAGGTGAGAACAGTCAGAATCTTAATGAAAGTATGTTATCTACTTCTTTCACATTTGCATCTGAAAGGGTTTAAGGAAATAGTAAATAATCATCAGCCTGGCACTGCAAGAAAAGTTTCAGGAAATCGTCCAACCCAAGAACCAAGCATAGTTGTAGTTTGAATTAAATGGAAATTTTTCATTCTTTCAATTAGTAAAAAGTGGTTGTTTCCAGCTGGATAGTTCTGATTGGTTTTGGTAATGCAATGGCGTCCGTGGAAATACAACTGTTTTCCAGTGGTCATCAAGGATCTTGCTTAAAATAGTGTTCTTCTGTACTACAGTCAGTAATTATTTTCTGTAGTTTTACTTTTGTGTTCATATATGTGCATGTGTGCACAAGTAAGTAATTATGTAAAATAATGCTATAGAATATATACTGCACCAAATGCCCAAAAAAAAGATCCCTTTCAATTCCAGTCTTCTACCTATATTGAACAGTTCATTGTCAGGAACATGTTCAAATAAATACTAGAACTTCCAGTGAAATTCACAAGTTCAACAGGCATTGGAAATCCTATCATCTTTCCTCCTTGCTTTTATTATTTTCTTTAAGTACATGGAGCTGAGTATTTCCTCTTTCCAGTACACACACATCTGTAACCACATCAACTATGCCAGTCAGCCAGAGAATCTCAGATATTCTCCTAGGAAGGAAGAATGAATCATTATGTTTTTCTCTTTAAATGTAACATTAAGATTAACTTACCAATTTAAGGCTTCCTAACTGAAGTTAAAAATAGATTGTATTAGTAATTGAAATAAAATCTTGTTGATAGCTTCTTGACATTAAGGGCCATATAATTCTCTATATGTACTGTTTGCTTTTCCCAGGCATCTTTATTATTTTTTTTTTCATCTTTTGTTGCATCTTTGTTACTTTTTTTTTTTTTTGCACTAAAGGTACTAACTAATGCAGCATTGAGATTTTTGTGTAGCCATGCAATAACTTAAGACTAGCCTATTAAATTTGTAGATAGTAAAAAATGTCATAAGCTCTCTGTGTAATTTGCATAACTTAAATGGAAGAGAAAACCTAAGATATTAAAAAATAAAAGCATTACTTCAGTGATCCTGACAGAGAACAAGAACATAAAAAGTAAAAGAATTCACCATGTCTATACAAGTAAAAAATATTACTCAGTGGGAAGTTAGAATTGCTTTATAGTCTTTTAAAAAGCATAGAAAAATTTCTAGTTAGTGGTCAATATAAAGCCCAGTAAATATATTGCTAATTAGAATATATCGTATAGGGTTTCTTTTACCATATTTTACAGTTTGATGATGCAAAGAAGGGCTTTCAACACTGAAGTTACTGTTCAACACTGGAAGTACGAAAGTTGTTGAGTATGCTGTACATGTTTTAAAGTAGCTCTGAAGACAGACACCATTACACTCCTTGGGCACAATGTCATTAACAGGATAGGGACTAACAGCAGACCATAATAATTATAAATTAGACTGTCGTATATTTATGAAACATAGGAATAAGGCAGGCTGACCTGAAGAAGAAGGAAAATAAAATCAAGGAGGAAAAGTAAAGACATGCTGTCTTTAATATCATCAAAATGAGAGCTTGTGCCAACATGGCTAATCTGGTGGTCTACAGAAATGTTAATTGATTACAGAAAGATTTTCATGGGTACAGCCTGAAGGGCTGTCAATTACATAACTGCACTAGATCTTGGCAGTATTTCTGTTTACTGCCACCAGACATTTTTGCCAAATGAAAGCCAAGACCTTGTTGCACACTGGTTCTCATTCATAATCAGCTTGTGTGACTTTTGCCATCATCAGTATCTTCAATACTTGCCTTTTTTTTGGCCAAGAAATCTCCTTTGTCTACCTAGTATTATCACCTACTATATACTAGTTGTAAAAGGGTTAATTTAGTGACGCATTTCTTATAGCACTCTGTTCCAATGTATCTGAAAGTATATCAAATACGACAGACTATGTGTTGCATAGAATGTTGGAAGTCTATTCAGTGTTAGTACCTATATTAAAAACATTGAAAATAGAAAACATTCGTTATAACACAGTGAGTGTCTGTCTTTAATTTAGAAAGATGAACAAATGCAGAGATGTCAGAGGTAACAGTCTTGCGGGAGATTATTTTTAGTAAACTTTAATTGCATTAATATGTATGTTATATTCCTATTTGTATTTGTTTTAGCATAGTTACACAGTAGTTTAACAAGTTGTCCTTTTTGTTTTCTTCTGTTCTTGTTTGGTTTCCCAACTGTTGTTTCACTATTTGATGCTTTTCCCCCTTGACACTATGCTAATATTTTCTTTGGAGGCTTTAATGTTACTCTCTCATGCAGATTGTTTCCTAAATTCTGTGTCTGTGTTCACTCTCTCAAAACTGCTATAAACAAAACTCTCTTCTCTCATGGCTAGAGATATTTAGTCTTTGGTACTGGCAAAATTAAAATATCCAATTATGATCAATATTGTAAAGTAACATATTGATCAGTTGATCCCATTGATATCAGTAGGATTAACCTGAGGGGAAAAGCTACTAGACTTTAGGAAGTGTCTTTTATTAACTAAATTATTCAAATGTTAAAAATATAGAAGTTTTGAATAAATATATTCTCATTAAGTGAAAAGCAAATTTTCACGAGAGATACTTAAATTTAGACTGTGACAAGAAACAGATTATAATTATTTTCTAAGCTAATGCTTTTTCTCTACAAGCTTTCAGCTCTTAACTTTGAATTTTTCAATTATTTTTACTTAAAGCACTGTGATATTAAAAACAGTGCTATTTTAGATAGGATTAATCTTTCTAGAAGGGATTGTTCTTTGTGTTTTCTCTTTGAAATACAGTGACTTTTGTGCTAATAACTTCAGGAAAAATAGAATGTCAATACAGTGGATTTACTGAGAAGATGTTGATGGTATAATATACAGTAATTTAAGTGCTTAATACATTGCCTCACTTACCTTACTGATTACATCAGTATATCAAATGGATTATGCAACAGAATTTTTTTTGTACATGTAAGACCTGCACATATTTCTGTACATTTGTAGTTGCTACAACTCACTAGTCATATTACAAAAGCTTTATAACTTTCTGGAAAGGACATCTTTAAGAAATAATTGCCATTTAGTCCCTTCATATGTGACTTGCACAACTCTTGCTCATTCGTTTAAGTATGTAAATACAGATCTTGATTTTTTTTTTATTTTGTCTTCAGTCACAATGATGCAAGGTCTATTTAGACCCACACCCAGAAAGCTCTAGCCTCCTATTTTCCTACCTTCACATTTTCAAAAGACCAAAAACAGCTACTGAAAAAAAAACACAGGAAAGATGTGCCCACATCACATTCCAAAGAGCCCCCTCACTAGGTCAGGCTCAGCTGCCAGTGAGATCTGCATAATATGTCCAACCTAGCAGAATGTTATTATCTCACAGCTGCTTAGATCATCTCAATAGCATTTGACTGCTAACAATCTAACTGCTAACAAGTCCGCTGAAATCCAGATAATCTACTCAAATCTGAACCTCTAAAAATCCATCTGTTTACCTATTGCATACTTGCTTGGTGTATATTATATGGGAAGATATTTGTGTCAGCATCTTTTTGCTGTGTTAAGGACTAAGGACTAGTCTTCAGCCACTGTTAGGGGCTGGAGATTAAATTACTTTAAGGGTTGGATTTTTTCACCCATCATTATTATCTCTTTTCTGATCACCCTAGCAAGTAAATCAGTGTAAAAAAATCACTCTATGTGGGGATCAGAATCCAAGTGATAGTATGAAGGCAATTAAAACGGTATGAGTGAAAGTCTAAGTGCTGAAAGAGAGACAAGAGAATAAAAAGTATCCTATCAACAACTACAGCAAAAAGCCAACAAGCTTAAATATGTCTTTTAGAAAATATGGAGTTTTCTTGCATAGGGAGATTAATTTTGCATTCAAATGACATACTGCAAACACAAATAATATCTGCTTGTCAAATACACATCTGCAGAATACTTAATTAATGTGGACATATTGCAGTGATCTACACTTTGTTTTGATTTGTTAAAAGAAGTGCAAATCATGTTTAATCATTCTACAGATTCTCTTTCCTCTTCATACTGGAAAGGAAAGCAGATTAAAAAGACCAAAAAAAAAAAGTGAACTCCTGCAAAATATGGAAACTGTGCATAAACTGTTGGCTACATTTAACATTCACTTTCAGATATTACTAGCTTTGTTCAGAATCAAATAAGGACAACATTTAACAAATTAAAATAAAGCAAAAGTATGTCAGCAGGGAAAAACTATTACTCTTTCCCTTCTTACCAACAAAGTGCTTCCAAGTACTTGACTGAAATTTAAAAGCTGAATAAATAATGTGTTTGCAACAAATCAAAAACTACATTTCATGTCACCCAGGGAATATAGAAAAGAATCTACACAAATGAAATAGCAATTATTAGTTGAAGGATAGTAAGCATAGCTTTCAACAAGAGTTTCTTCAGAGTCACCCCAGAATTTCAAATGAACAATTCAGCAGCTACTTATTTACACCAAAATGGTGTACTTCAAAATTACAAGATAATAAAAATTGGAGTCAAGTATGAAAATATAAAATCTGGTCATTTTTTAAAACCAAAAATCCAAGGTGTATCAATCTGATGATGGAACCGTAAGCTTTATGTATCTCAACGGGCAATCTACTATGTTTCCCATAGAATCTCAAAAAACCTGAAATGTCTGGAACAAAGGAAGAGTGTTTCAATGCAATCCGAAGATACTATGATGCTTTATTAGGTTAGAAGATTCAAGAGGTGGACATACTGCTGTTGTTCAAACAAGCCTGCAGGAATCAGGTAAAAAAAACCTAATAAAGTATAAAGCTGCTTTAAGCATCTGCCAGGCTTTCAACCCTGGCTGCAACTCCATGATGACCCATAATGTCACAAGATGACCTTGTTGTTTATATGCTGTACTTTTCTTCTGCATATCAATGGATTTGTGTCAATTTAGCCCTCCTAAAGATACAGCAGCAAAACCTTATTACTTCTTATGACTATCTTCCTTTATTTCTTTAAACCTATTTTTCTTTCTGCACCATTCTATTCTTATGCATTTATTTTCCCTTACATAAAGAAGGAAAAATATTTTCTGTGTGTAAGATCATTAAACTCATGTGGACTCATTCTCAGATTTTTATTACTTGCATTAGATGGTCATCAGAAATGAGAAGTAATAGAAATTTTGTTACTTTAGCTAATGCTGTGACAACGGTAGATCTAGTGTGTGTAAATTAATTTATTTCTGTCGAATGCGCATGACAGTGCCATCTACAAAGACTGATACTTTTGTGATCTCAAAATAGACAAAGTGACTTCATAATACCTACACTCAGCTTTACTAAAGGGAGCCAAGTTTCTGTCTGGAAGACTATGTGCTAGCTCCTTGGAAAATTCAAATTCTCTTTCCTTTGACCACTAGATACAAAGTCTTTGTCTTTTGTACATATACAGGAGGCCACTGAAGAACTTAATAATAAAAAGTTTGCTTTCCTGGGCTCTTCTGAATAAAGTTCTACATAATCTTATGTGACCAATTTTAAACAAAATCATTAAAATGCAAAATAAAATCATTTTACAAAGAGATGGAGAACAGAGCTTTCAGAAATATATCCTGGTTCATGGACATGGTAGTAAGCAATAGGGAGGACAGAATGAGACCAGATATAAGGAAGAAATTTTTTACAATGAGAGTGGTGAAATACTGGAACAGGTTGCCCAGAGAGGTGGTAGATGCCCCATCCGTGGAAACATCCATGGCCAGGTTGGACGGGGCTATGAGCAACCTGATCTAGTGGAAGATGTCCCTGCTCCTTGCAGGGAGGTTGGACTAGATGACCTTTAAAGGTCCCTTCTAACTCTATTTTATGATTCTATAATTCTATAAATTATAAACTGTCTGAATGTAAGAGATTTTCAAAGGTAGTCTCAGTAAAGCTGTCACTAGTCTGTTACTAGTGATATTTTTTGTCAGGGCCAAGGTGACGTGTTTTTACATAGGGCAAAAAGGGTGTAATTGTTTCAGGCATATCTGACTTGACCTAGTCACAAATCAGTAGCTAAGCACGGTCAGGAATAGTTGGAGAAGACCAAGATCATGTGCCTACAGTGCTCAATTAGGGTAAGGAATGTAAAGAGGGAATTTCCTATATCAAATCTGATTAATTTGAGCACTAGTCTAAAGAACCAAAATTAGATTTTCAGAATTAAGTAGAAATTTTTAGAATAACTTAAAACTTTATAATATTTATTTAGAAACATTAAGTCATACAAAGTTGAATAATGTCTAATATGGCTTCCAAAATCCACCCCTCCTCCTTACATTGTCAGCATATTTCACTGGTATATATAGTTCTTTGCTCCAGGAGACACAGGGTTTTTTAAAGAATTTTTTATAAAACTGCATCTTGAATAAAAACAGCTATCACAACCATAACATTCCTTTATTAAGCTTAACTATACATAATTAAAAACTGAGATAATTAGAAAAGCCCTGAAGTATCTAATATCTTCCAAACGTTAGCCCCCTTCCAATTTCTTTTTCTAGGAATTTCCTTCCTACTCTTTCTTGCATGAGAATTCTTCCAACGCTATAAATATCTTACATTCTTCTATGGGAACTCTTTTCTTTTCCTCACTCCAATGTAATTGGAGAAAATAGATTTTGCAGTTTAAAAGGAACAAAATGGAAAATTTAAAATGGATTGAAGAATATACTCAAGATATTTGGAAGTGTTGGAAGTTTTCAAAGTCACGTTCAATGGAGATTTGAACAACTTGATGTAGTGAAAGATGTGGCAAGGGGGGTTGGACTAGATGGTCTTTGAAGGTCACTCCCAACCCAAATCATTCTGTGATTCTGTGATTCTAGTATTTCTAAACATTGTATTCTATGTCAGTACAATTTAAGTGCTAGCACAGAAATACGAAGTTAAGTTATCTTACTGCATCAGTATTGCAAACAGCTAGATACTATCACACTGGGAAAATTCCAGATCAGAGTTAGAACTTACAAAACTTGGGAATGTTTCAGTACCAGAATTAAAAAGGTTTGGAGGATTAATGGAAACTTAGTAGTTGTATGACATAGACAGAAAAACTTAAAAATTCTCTAACTTGATAAGGTTGTCGTTTTTTTCTAAGTGTCTAATGTTTTGTCTATAGCTGCATCTAGTAATTCTAGTTATATGTGATCACAAATATTGGTGCATGAGATTTTTGTTACAGTTCTTTTAATTAGATAGTATGTCTGTGTCTGCATGGTCCGGTTGTTTTATGGCTCAATGATTGTATCATGTCAGAGACTTTCACAGTTGTGTTAATCATCCATGTGTTTACTGTTTTCTTTTTGGTATGAGTGTTTGGGAAAATCTTAAAACCTTAAGTAAAGAGCCGCTGTTTTTTTTCTGCAGAGGTGTGTCTACAGTACTACGTCTGTTTCATAACTTGGTAGCTGTATCTTGGTAACAGAAAAAGATGGATACATCTATAGAAGTCTGTAACAATAGTTTAGAATTTGCAGAATGTAGACAAATCAGAAATGTGCAAGGACCTTAAAAGTCAGATCCAGTAATTTCCTTATGGATGCAATTCCACCACAGTTAGTTTTGTTTAGCATCTTTTTTTCACCTTTAAGTTATCTAATTAAGTTATTGTTAACTAAGATATTTCATTGCTTTGTAATTTACCAGAACTATTTCAAGATTTTTCTTATATAAAACAGTTTAGGAGTTGTCCTCAATGGGCTCTCTAATAGCAAAACTAAGCTCCTAACTGTCAAATTGTTACTTTTTGAAAAGTAAGCAGAATCGTATTGACTGATGAGAAGGTTTTGGCTTGTTTCCTTGTTCACGTCATTATTAGCTTTACTAAGTTTAATAGTGCTTATAAATGCCACAATAATTAAGGGTTTCCTCTTTGCCAGAAGGAAGCTTAAAATTCCAAGGAACTTTGAGTTTATAATAATAGAAAAGTACGAACAGAACTGATTGTTTAAACAAAAAGCTAAGTCATGCATTTGTTTTTTTTCAGGAACACACTACTTGATTTTCTCTAAACTATCCTCTATGTGCTATCGTGTTTCTATTTTCCAGTCACTTTCATAAAATTGTTTCCACTGATTACATCTTTGTGTCTTTTCAGTAGGCTGAAATTAAGATTATGTCTGTTTCAATAGTAATTCAATAGCCACCTAAAGAACACTTTTCAGTTTCATCAGAATTTGTAAATGTTACTCTCCCTTTGCTTAAGTGCTCTGTAACTATCAACAGCAGCAAAAATATACTTTCTGCTGCTGCTACTGCCCTACACTGGGGAGAAAGAAGGGGCATTGTACTTACTTCAGTTAGAGCATTTACATGACTAGCAACTGAACAAAACGTACGTGATTGAATAATTTTACTGCTGCCAGTAGGATTAGTTTCACTGCAGTTCAATTAATTATGCCAATTTCACTCTTCTACTGCTATAAGCTATTTGTCTAGCTTAAATCTCATACTTGCAACTGCTGTATATTTTATTAGGCGTATTTTACATGTAGATGAACGGAATGTCAAAGAGGGTTAGTAATTTGCCTAAGGTTGAACCACTCTCACTACTACACAGTTCAGAAAACCCAAGAAACTTTGTCTATCATTCTATTTTCTTATAGTAGTCACAGAGAGAAACCTTAAATTATGGAAGCATTTTGGAAATCCTCTGAACACAAACAGATTCAAAAGGTCCGAAGAAGACAGTGAAGAAGAGACACTTACAGATTACAAAGGAAAATTTAGTACTTGGTCAGGACTTAACTGTCTGGATGTTACCCTGAAAATCAAAACCAGAATTTTGTAGGACATATTAAGGAAAGAGGTTGCTGTGACCATCATTCCTGCATTAGAATAGATTTTTTTTTTCAGAACTGTGTTTGCCTATATTATTAATTTGAATTTTTTTAACAGTATCTCATCAATAAGGTTACTTTATAAAAGACTGAGACTAAAATTTCAGAATTTGGTGGGAAGACTGGCAACATTCTGTTTCTTTCTAAGTTGCTTCACAATTCATGTTTTCAACAACATGTCTTTAGAATATGGCTATTTGCTTTTATTATCCCATCATTAAATTATCCATTAAGTTATTCTCTTCATTCTTCAGTAATGTCATTATTTTTGACTTGAAGGAGTCTTTTTTGCACTTCGTCACACAAACTTGTGGTTGCTAATTTTCTTTGTAGAATGCTGCAATCTCATTAGGTCTTCTGTGCTACTCCAGATTCTGACCACGCTTTACAATAATTGCTGTTTGAATTATTTTTGATTCTCTCACTCTTGAGGCTTCATATCTGCATCAAGATGATAATTCAAAATGTAAATTATTATAACAATAATCTTATATTCAGTTTCTGTTTGTGATCTTCACCAAGTAGTCTGTTCTTCCTTATATTTGAAGGCACATCCCCCTTCCACATCTCCTGCATTTAATTTGTAGTCCTAAAAAATCTGGTGTTTTGTCTACAGTTCATCTCTTACATTCATTTCTTTTTTCTACGGCAAATCATTCTCATTATTTTTGCAAAGTGTAATCTCAGTTTACAATGGTCTTCCTTTTTACTTCTCATTTGCTACGTGTTATTCAAGTGGATTGAATTAAACCTATGCTCAATCTGACTGATTGTCTCCATCTCTGGACAGCTACAGAGACTTGAGATGCTACAAACCCCAATCATACCTTAACTATAGTAAGAGTAACTAATTTCACTTAACTCTTACCTGATACTGATACGGGCTCTGATGTTCGTGTTAGAAGTCAGTCATTTAATTTGTCTTACTTTTTTTGTCTCATTTCTCTTCTACCTGATACTATTCTACTTTTAAGATGTGTTGTAAGATTCTTAACTACAGGAATCACAGGGGAGAGTTTTGGTGTTGTACCTTAGAAGGACTCAAGTCCTTCATTGTATGCCTGAGGGATGGGACGCCATTCAGAGGGACCTGGACAAGCTTGACAAGTGGTCCTGCAGCTGGATTGAGGCAACCTCTGATATCAATAGAGGCTGGCAGATGAGGAGATTGAGAATAGCCACATGGACAAGGACTTCAGGGTACTGGTGACTGAAAAACTGGACATGAGCTGGCAATGCATGCTCACAGCACAGAAAGCCAACAATATTGGGGGCTGCATCAAAAGGAACGTCAGCAGGTCAAGGGCAGTAATTCTGTAATTCTGCCCCTCTACTCCGCTCTGGTGAGACGTCACCTTCAGTACTGCGTCCAGCTCTGGAGTACTCAGCACATGGACCTGTTGGAGCGGGTTCAGAGGAGGGTCACAAAAATGATCAGAGGGATGGAACACCTCTCCTGTGAGGAAAGGCTAAGAGAGTTGAAGTTGTTCAGCCTGGAGAACAGAAGGCTGTAGGGAGAAATTCTTGCAAATTTGGTTTATAACAAAGACGAGGACAGACTTTTTAGTAGGTCTATTGTGATAGGATAAGGAGTACTGGTTTTAAAGTAAAAGAAAGTAGACTCAGACTAGATATAAGGAAGGGTTTTTTTTTTTACAGTGAGGGTGGTAAAACACTGGAACAGGTTGCCCACAGAAATGTGGGCAGGTGGTTGATGCCCCATCCCTGGAAACGTTCAAGGCCAGGTTGTATGAGACTCTGAGCAACCTGATCTAGTTGAAGATGTCCCTGTTTCTTGCATGGGGGGTGGACTAGATGACCTTTAAAGGTCCCTTCTAACCCTAACTATTCTATGATTCTGTGATTCTATTATTCTGTGTAGATGCTCCATCCCTGGAAACATTCAAGGCCAGGTTGGATGGGGCTCTGAGCAACTGGGTCTGGTTGAAGATGTCCCTGCTCCTTTCAGGGATTTTGGAATAGATGACCTTTAAAGGGCCCTTCCAACCCAAACCATTCTATGATTCTTTGCCTCTATTATTTCATTAGACATATGTTTTCAATTTGCTATCTCCCTTCTCCCTGTGCTAAAATTTATTTATGGATGATAGTATGATATTATGGAATAACTTGATAATACAGGATAATTTTCCACTATCAGCAACTGTAATTGCTTTTCCTACAACTTTTCTACAGCTACTGTATCTCTAGTGAGACTTGGATGTATGTATGAGATTCCTACAGTTGTGCCACCGTACTACAAAAAGTTTCCAGCCAGCAAAACCCTCTAAATGGAACCATAATGTTCAGTAACATTGCTGATGACCTACAAGATACTAAAAAGATTAAATCTGGTTTGTGAATCTTTTACAGTAGTTTTGCACCAGAATAACTCCACTAAGGGAGGATAACCTGATTTTAAAATCAGCTTCTTCCCTTTTCTCCTAGCTAAGTAACATGAAAAGGTGAAAACATTGTTGGGTCTTTACAGATGGGCACTACATAAAAACAATACACAACTTTATACATCAATTCTCAACCCTGAGGACAGGGAAACAGTTTATAGGGAGGTTAGGCAAAGTAGATAATTTTTAGCTGGCAAATGGATTTACAGATCTGGATCTTATTTTGATCTTATCTCAGTGCCAAAACGGTTCCAGCCCAGTAAAATTATACAGGTATTAAATTAAAATAAGATTATGGCAAGTCAGCCGCTTTTCCAGTCTTTGTGGCAATGAAATGTGAGTGTTCAGCAACAGACAAATTCCAGGGTTTAGTTTTTTAAAATCAATATATGAGAAAGTGCTGACTTGTTTTATTAACACACTTTGAGGAACATTCTGCAACTTCATGGGTCACCATCAATTGTTTAATCTGAGATCGGAAACTAGTGAGGGGAAAATAGTTGGTGATCTTGCCAAAAAACAAAAATAAAAACCTAAAGTATGGTCTCAAGCATGGTAAGCAGACCATGAAGCCAACATGTAAGGGTACAAAACCTAAGTTCACTAGCTTCTGGTGTTTCATTTAAGGAAAAAGGAACAGAATTGTATGAGACAGGACTTTATTTGGTTTCACAAGCATTGGCAGCCTATTCGACATTAACAATTCTGTCCACAGCTAATGCAAATTTTCAGTTTTTATTCAATAGGTGTACATAAATTTGTGTTCACCACATATGTTAGAGAGTCATATAATGACTCTCTGGGCTTTTGGCAATAGAAGCATATATTCATACTTTCATTTCTGACAAATTTTGTTTCATGCATTGAACTCCACATTTCAATTGAATAAGTTGTCGATGTTACTTTTAGTTCTATAAACTCTTCCCTCTAACACGTACTTCAGGGCATTAAAAGGCTTGAAGGCAGTTAAATACCCTTTTTTTCCAAAGAAAAGAAATCAATAAATGCTCAAAAGTGGTGGTGCAGCCCCTGATAACAGTATCCCCCCCAAAAAAAAAGAGTAAAAAAGACCTCCTTCTTAAGGGGGATGTAGTTCACAGAAAAAAAAAAAAGTCAAGAACTGATTAAAGGTCATCTGAGAGGACAGATGACCTCAGTCTGACAGGACTGAGCAATTTATCAAAGGCTGCCTTTTTCATATAACCTAAGCTTCCGAATAGGAAATTAGAAAGTGCAGTGTAAAAGAAATTGTGGCTTTGTGTTATTAAAGGGAAAGGGACATGCAGGTCAAGCATAGCAGGACCTTTTATTCGGAAACCGACTGCAACCAATGCACGAATAACAACTGTCAAACTTACACTCCTGTGACCGGTGATCCAGCTGAGGACTTTGATCTACTTATATGTCTTTTCCAAATGGCAAGACTTTTATCTTAGATGATGGTCTATGGTTAAAGAAGAAATTATTGATGTATTACGTCATTCCTAAGCTGGAGCTACAAGGTGGATCTTGTCAGATAGTATTTTATGTGAACCTATTTAATGACTTACATTTCTTTGAATGAAGGATTATGGGAGGAACTTCCTTTTCACTTGAAATACTCTTTATTAAGAGACAAAGTTATCAGGCATTTGGGAACTCATTCTGGAGCTGTGTCAGCATTGCAAAGTGCATGTTGAGTCAGCAAAAAACGTGTAAGTTATTTCTTTTTTATTTCCTAAGCAGTATCTAACTGATAGGAGTTAGAATGTACACAAAACACAATTTCATACTCAGAACACTTTCTAAGTCTTTATAACTAGTTTTCTTGCAGTCTGACTCACAACTTTTTCCATCCTGTCCTCCTCCAAAAATATGTCAAAGAAAATAACAGTTCCATAAACATAGCCTACAAATATGTTTAAGGCACCATCCAAAATTTCAGATTCAAAATATGCAACATGAGATGAACCACACAAAAATGTCTCATAATCCTGTATATTCAGACCTGAACAGAGCTACTTGTCAAGCATGGGTGCCGATATTCAACCAGTTACTATCTGCTAGTGAAGTGTTCTATGTCAACTTTAACAGGTGGAAAAGTGAATGGGAACTATGTGAACAAAACCTCTGTTTGAAGATGGTTCTTTGAAATACTTCTGGTTTTCTGTGTAACAGCACAAATAGCTGGATTAAATGCTAGTATTTATCTCATGCACAGTTTTACAGTTACATTACTTTACTTATTGTTAGTAATTGAATTATAGTAGTTGTAGGATGTTATAACTAAAGATTGGACTGCATTGTATATACACGCTGGGTTATACAGAAGAGAGAAGTCCCTACATCAAGTAAATTATGAACTAAACAAGGGTCAGGAGTGCATGGAGGAGGACAAATTAGAAAAAAAAAAGAAAAAAAGAAAGAAAGAAAAAAAGAAGTGCTTTGCAGAGACAGGTAGGACAATATTCATGAATCCACCTACCTCTTTAAAAGCATACATGCTCTTCAGAAACAGTGTAAAAGCCTCTGGATTTAGAATGAACTGTAACTTCCTGTCTTCATCTCTAGTTCTCAGATCCTTCTAGCTGTTCTTTCTTTCTGAAGAAATATGTAGTCATACTCATATCTACTAACTAACTATGAAAATAATTCCGAGATTTTGGGCAGTACAAAATAGGACAACTCACCACCAGAGTTTACATTGCCTTAATGATTATGTTTTGTCTCTAGTTCTAATCTATTTTAGCATAGGTTATGTGATTCATTATTCAGATTTTGCAAAAGATTATTTGGTGATGAGCACAACATAAAGGAGACATTTAAAGTGCTAAAATGTTACTTTAAAGATTAGACACAGCCAGGATAAAATTCCTCTCTGTACAGAGGAACCACAGCATGTGATTAGATCAACACAAAAAGAGCTCCTGGCATGCTATCACTGCTCTGGAGCAGCGACTGAGAACACGGCCAGCATAATCCCTCTGCCTGAGGTCCACAGCTGCCAGCATAGGTAAGGAACATATTAAAAAGCAGCCTGAAAGCTACAAAGGCCAACTAACACCAGGGAACACCATACACGTGAACATACTCAATGCTTCTACTCTGCATTTGCCATCTTGAGGTGCAGGATGCTGCAGTGTGGTCTGGGTTAATGACGAGGCTTCTCCAATATTCTTTTCCACACGTTTGTTTCTAGCAAACTTGAAAGGAAACTAGCAGATGCCTATTAGACTTTCCAGGAGATAGTATGTAATCCCATATGCCACAAAGTGTATTTTCCTATCTGTTCTAAAACTTTCTAAAAAACGTTCTGTTGTAAGGGAGCTGGAGCTGGAGCTCACAAACTTCAAGAAATGTACCTTACAAAGTGCCTTAAACAGATTTGTACAGCAGTCTCAAAAGTCAAGTCCTTGCTGAGTCCAAATATGCAGACTAGTTTCTTTTGCCCCAGCTCAGGTTTATTATTTAAATTACTTTGCATAGATTTGATCACTTCAGCTTTTAAAAGATCATCAGAAAGACCTGTCAGCAACATTTTGTGAAGACAAAACAGGGAATGGAATAGCATATCACTTGCCGTGTGGATAGACTTAATTATATATGAAGCTATAGGATTTGGATATAGATTTAGCATGCTTGGTCCCACAGGTCAAGCTCAGCTGCCTAAGACCAGGTCCGTGTAGATCTAGCCACTTTTCCTCTGAATACATAATACTGTACAGTGCAAGAATCCAGATCTACTCAGCTTGGTATAACTCCTCACATTTATCATAAAGCTTTCTATATTGCTTTATTTAGCACACTGCAGAGGTTTTATATAAAATTCTTTATGATTATCTGTAGTCATCTCATGATTATACTAGTTCCTCTAATATAGTTTTCCTAAAATCCCAGTGATCTGATTAGATTGGACACCCTGAATTGTTAAAACAGTTTGCCAGCACCAACCTTGCTTTTTTGGCTATTTACATTTACTTTAGCTACTTCTATATTTACAGATTTTACTTCATAAAAAGGTCTACATTACTATTATATTGACCTGCCAGACAAGAGTTTCTTCATAAGTCTAGATCAGTATAATGAATCAGGTACAGTGTACAGCACAAGAAAATAAAATCTCTCTTTCAGATAAGGGAAACTTATCAATTGGGTTCAATTTCAGATTTGAGATCTAGATTTATCGTTTCTATGCTCCCAATACAGAAATTGGGTTTTGTAATGTATGTCACAGCTTTCAAGATTCAACTGTAACATTATTTACTCACATTCCAGCAA
The DNA here is from genome assembly GCF_036417535.1 of Chlamydotis macqueenii. Taxonomy (NCBI): domain Eukaryota; kingdom Metazoa; phylum Chordata; class Aves; order Otidiformes; family Otididae; genus Chlamydotis; species Chlamydotis macqueenii. Next base: position 45,516,105 of record NC_141593.1, read on the forward strand.
TTCAGTAAAAATTCAAGTGTGAAATATGACCAAAATTCCAAGTGATCTAATACTATTTTGAACACGGTATCTAAAGATCTCTCTGAAATCCATCTGATTATTTTGACAATGAAACAAAATACCAATTTACACTGTTGATAACAGAAAGCTTTGCTAAAGTTAAAAAAGATCTTGGTAGGTCCAGAAATTATCTATAAGCATTGATAAGCAAATGAATAGAAAAATACATTGTCCTGTGTAAAGGGATAAAAGCACACTAGTTGAATGATTGTCTTAATCTTATTTTTGAAAGTCACTTTTCATACCTTGTGAGATAACACTCTTATTTACAGCAATTCCAGTTAGTTACCTAATATCATGACTATTCTTCAATGTTGAATTTTGTTTAGCATTTAATTAAATTGGAACGGGCTTTTGCAGGTCATGTGGCCCAACACTTCTTCTTGAAGTAGCATCACCTTCAAAGTTATATGAGGTTGCTCCTGTTAAGTTTGGAGAATCTCCTCAAGCTCTATCAGGGCAACCCAAGATAGTGCTTGGGTACCTTTATGGTGAGATTTTTATTCCTTAATTAAGCAGAATATCTTATGTCATGCTTCTCGTCTCTAGCCTTGTGCAGGGCATCTCCAAGGAGGGGCAGGGCCTTTTTTTTCATAACCACTTGTTGGAAAACTAAAAACAAGCTAAAAGGTTTGCCTTCAACCCACTCTTCTCCAGTCTGATCACTCCCAACACCCTCAGCCTACCCTCATTTATTATGTGCTCCAGCCCTCAAATAATTTTGTTGGCACTATGCTGCAGTTGCTTTGGTTTGTCAAAGTCTTTCTTCTACTGCAGAACCACACTGCAATTAAGAGGCCCTTTCACAAATGCTGAATAATGGAGAATCATGTATTCTTGTTGTGCTCACTATAGAGTGTGTGTGTATAGAGTATGTATATGTAGGTGTATACATATAAATATAGACGTATAATAAATAATATGTACATATGTATTCACACACACATAGCAATGTCAGTATTCAAAGGTCAGTTTCCAGTAGTTAGTTATTCAGAGGACATCCATATTAAGATTCAAATTGTATTACTGTTGTCATCACAAAGTATCATTGAGAAATGAAGAAAGTAAGGTTGATGATACTAGAAAGGATTAACAGCTTCCTAAAGGGATTATCAAGGTCTAGAGACTGTAATACTCACTACACAGAATTTTTAGCTAAACATAAAGCACATCAAGAATTGGACTCTACACACTAGTTTAAGAGAGCATTTGTATGCTTAAGGACCTGGAGGGACAGATAGATCTGTTTGCTAAAATAATATTTGCAGATGATGCAAATCATTCCAAGAGGGCCCAATTCTGAGTCCAAATATTTTTAAGACTTTCAGTTTAGGAATAAGGGGGAAAGGTCAGGCTAGGAGTAGCATTTAGAGGAACTGAATGTCTGAGAGTAACCATAGGATTCTCCTTAATTAAAGAAAGAAGACCTGCTGGGTTTATTTCCTCCCCTGATTTCAGTATTAACAGGGTCTGGCTACCCTCTTTCTCCATCTATGGAAAATAAAATATATTTCTAAGTTTTAAGTTCGTATTGTTACGGCATTCATTAACCTGACTGGCAGGAGACACTGATATCATATGTTGCTACACTAAGAGTGTACTGATTTTCCTGTCTTCTAATCTCCTCCCACCATTACTGTTATGAATTCCTGAGAATACACTGCTTCTACTGGAGTCTCAAGACAGATTAAGCACAGGGCTCAAAAGAAGTATTCTGTAATGGAGTTCTCAAAGCTGTCCTAGCCCCTTAAAAGCAGATTGAAAAAGTCATGAGAAAATGGACAAGGAATCTCTGAAGCAGCCAATTTTAATACATTGCAAGGCTCTATTTCAGATCTGAAAGCTAACATGGCAAAGCAAGTTATCAAAGTGATATTTTTCTCCTGAAACGCTGTCAATACTTGATGGCATCTTCCTACGTTTCTGTGACTTTTAAGTCCCTCTAAATGGAAGTAATACATTGAAAGAAATATGGCAATGAGCCTCGTGTCTCTGTGGCTGTGTGAAAGACACTCAGGAGTGGTACTCAGGACATTACATAGTAATCTTAGTATAATTTCCAGTAATGAGATTTGACTATGAAACAAAAGTTTACTGGACATCTTCTCTACCAGATACAACTTCTAAGGATTTCTCATAGCAATGAAGACAGGGGTAAAAGCTGGGGATACTTCTGGCTGATTTTCCACATACTGGAATTTTGGTGAAAATTAATATTTAGGTAAAATATATTGCCTTAGAAAGAACAATGAAAGATATATTAAGATGCTGTTTCAAATTATATTACTAGAGTTGCAAAAAATGTTTCAAAACTATTTCTGTGAATTGTAAAATTTAAAATGAAGTGTCCTTATTATAAGAGTATGTTTAACAAATTTATATTTTCTGCATAGTGTCATACATCTTAAACAGAATATAGAGTTTAACTTGTGTGTTTATACCATGGTCTGCAGAAAACCATTACACTCTGATGGAATTTACATTTGGGTCCAAATTCTTAATAGTAGGAGACATTAGCTACATAAACATGTCAACAAATGTATTAACTTTCCAAGCTTTCTTCAGCAACAAAGTTTTCTTGCGCATCTGTTATTTAAGGGGAGGTCTCTACTTACATATTCATGTGGGCTCTCCAGATAAAAGCTTTTAAAATGTATTTATTAATTAATAGCATTGCGGACATATTTTCATCTTTTTTTCATTATATATTTTTGCAAAACGTAGGCAAAGAAAATTCTAATTGCTAGTGTGTTTTTTAGCCTTATTGCAAAAGTAAAGACTTACATTTACAAATTATAAATTTACCTGAGGTACTTTCTCCTCCCTGCACTTCACTACTCCCTTCCCCACACAACTTCTCAAAATGGAGAACATTTGAGTGTTTTTACTGTATCCAGACAAATTTTCCAAAGGTTTAACACCATAACAATGGATGAATTCAATAATTTTGTCAACAGTATCAATGAAAAGAAAATATGAAATATGCCTTCATTTTATGCCAAAACTGTGCTCAATTTTGGCATAGAGGTTAAAAAGCCATCCCAAAATGGGAATTGTTTTATTTAAGAAATCAGAAAAGATTTATAATTTTAAGTTACCAACAAATTGCTATAGCTAAAAGAAAGGAGAGTAAGAATTTCTGCCTCTTTACCAGTCATGTTCTGGCATTTTTTATTCACTTGTTTTAATATTCCAGATAAGATAGCAGCCTCTACAGCATACACTTTATGCAGTAATACCAGTGCTGTATCAAATGACTATAAAATTGTTTGAAGCTCCATTGACTCCTACAGAATCGGCAGGGGTGGAAACAACTGCCCAATCAGATCAGATTAAACTAGCTTTACTAAAGCAAAAATGTCAATGACTTAAGAAAGGATAATTTGTAGTATATTCCACTTGATTCATCTGACAGTTGAATGAAAATTACAGACGCTACTTATCACACTGTGTTTTATTTCCACTAGAAAAATTTCCAGGCATACCAATTATAGTTAATAGATCTACTGATCTTGCTAAATTGATGACATTAACATAATGACTAAATTTATTGCAGAATGTTGGTACAAAAAAGTTTTAAAATATCTTCAAAAACTGTTAAATGTTAAGAGGTGACTGACAACTTTGTATTGCTGGTCCTTAGAACTATAATTTATCGTACTTATTTATTTTTAAAAAGAGGCTTTAGTTCTTAATAGAGTCTCCATATTCATTATAGATGAACACAAGAAACACTGGGAGTGAATAGCTCCTGACTATTTTTATATGCAGATTTAGAAAGAGACTTCAAGGCATTAATCCATTTATTTCCACAATATACTGGTACGTATGTCCCAAGGCTTGACAATCACAATGAGGTGGAGGACAGCATCCATCTATACCTTTATATTAATATGCAAATTAAGCAATTACATTTTTGAAGACAGCAAACAATCGCAAAAATGGAAGGGAACTTAGATTCATTTATTCAGCTACACCTTTCAACATAGAATATTTTCTGATTATTTAGAGTACAAGTGAACTGTAGTCCCATTGAGTTCATGCAAGCTATTTGGACAGAAAAGTCATGCACACAGAAATAAACTGATTATGTGTATACTTAATCCTTCCCTACAGTGAGAAAATAAGGGAAACTTAGACATGCTTTTGTTGCTTTTCCTTGGCCCCATCTTAAATATAATAAGCTTACAAGAAACATAAGTAAAAAAAAAAAGCATAAGTAATTTCTAGACAGTCTAAATAACATCTAACCCTGGGCTCCACTAAAGGTTAAAAAGGGGTGAACTGGGAGGCTTTGACGGTGTTCATAAGAACACTTCTGAATTTGCAGTCCACCCTGGTGACAGAATTTGTCTCCTGGCAGGCATGTCTTCAGGTATGTCCCCTCACATCAAAGACTATTCACCTATTGGAAGTAAAGAAGGTAGTTTTCAAGATCTTCTGTTTATTATAGAGCCATTTAGTTGCTTAATTAGTTTAACAGCTTTCAAATTGCATTTTGCAACCTGACTACTTTCAGCTACTATTAAACGTTTAAATGGGACAAATAATTTAAGACAGTTTTTTCTACTGCCAGTAGAATATGTCTAGTATATAGTAGGTGTGTCGTTCTAACATAATAAACATAAATGGATAAGCCTTAACCAAGTGTGATCACAGAAAACCTAAAAAAACCCTTAGAAATTAAAAAAAAAAACCCATTATTTTCTATGATAAGAAAAACTAAATTATCAGAACTGAGAGCAAAGCAAAAAAACCAAAAAGTAGATTATATTTGGATTAGAGTAGAAGGAGACCGGTTTTTTTACTAGTTCAAAGCATTTATTTAATAAAAAATTGCCTTTCAGATTGAAGTTAATAAGAAAAATGAATCCAAATACCTACCTATCCTATTCCTCCCAAAATTCAGCAGTGTGCCATCAGTATTGTCCAAATCAAGGAGTTTGTGACAAATGGTTCTTATTATTTAGTATTATGAATAAATTCCTACAACTAGAATCTCAGAAAAACTCAAAAGAATTGGACAGCACCCAATGAAATATTAACAACTCTTTCATTGATACTGCTTTGAATCAATTTTGCCTCTTCAGTACATGGTATTCATAGTGCAGATCATAAAAATGTGCCCTTATTAAAGGTTTAAATATTGAACTATATCATATTTTAATTCCTAGAGATTAGTAGTGCTGATTCGAAAATAAAAAATGTGCCCTTATTAAAGATTTTAATATTGAAGTATTTCATATTTTAATTCCTTAGGCAATGGTACTTTCCTTACAGAATAAAATAAATCCATAAAATAATATTTTACCTTTCCATTTAAAATGTTTTTCCTTGTATGATACCACACCAAAGAGAAAGACACAGTTGGTGGAATTATGAAAGACAGTGTTCAAGAGCTGTATTACCTCCTTTGAGGAATATGAAAACATATTGAGCCAAAATAAAAACATAAAGGATATCCCTTGGGGTTGCTCAGTTGCTCTAAGAAAACAGGAGACGTGTCAAATAAATATAAAATCATTCATTCTATGTTTCTATTAAATTCCCATTTGTTTCCATGAGGAGGCTCAAGGTTTGTATTTTTCCCATCTATTAAACCAATGGCTCAGGCCTTATCAAACTTTACCAAATGGGACATAACTGTGTGACTGAAACATAGTTATGACTCCACACAAAAGAATTTAAATTACCTCCTTCAAATTGTGATTTTGTGGAGCAGTTCTCAACACACTTTTAGAGCTGGCCTTTTCAGAGAGGTGCATACACTAAGTGCATTTGCAAAATCTACAAACAGTGTTCACTGCCATGGATCACAGACAGTTTTGTTCCCTACCCTTTGGCTTTCAACCTATCTGGCAATTCAGTTGAATGCATAGAGGGTAAATATTAACTTTCTTTTAAAGCCAAAGAGTACTTAAATTTTGCACCTGTCCAACTATACTACCTTCTAATTCAGTTTTAATTAGCTATGCGTAATGGTCTTTAATCCTTCTGTTAATGAACTCTGTCTTTAGGTGAAAAAGGTATTTACTTTTATGAAACCGAATTGTTTTCTTAGATCTCTTTCTCCCCCACAATTTCTGTGTCCACTTTGACAGCTACAGGTGTATCTCATATTACCGACCTTCTCACTTATCACTCCATGTTCGTATGGTGTTACCTTAGTAAATAGTCTTTTGTTGAGAGGAACAGATGATTGTCTTTTAGCCATCCAGAATTTTTTCTCTTACTGTAAACTGCAAACTAAAACTTATTGGCTTAAATCAGTCCTTACATATTAACTTATATACTGCTGTAAAATATAGATTCATTTCATGTAGAGAGAAACTATATAAATGAAGTTATATTTAATACTCAAGCCAAAATATCCATGGCGGAATTGAGTGTTACAAAGAGGAGAAAGCCTCCCTCATCCTCTTAGAAGCTTAGTTACACTCTTTAATAACTGCCTTTTTAAAGTAGGAATAATTGTATCTGGTGCATCAGCAAGGGGGTAAAACCACATGAGTACATAGGGCCTAACTCATTATTGACTACAAGTATCAGACATGAAATGCACACTAGCCTCATACAGTTCATAAAATACAACTCTTACTCCATGAAGCATAATTTCTACAATGATACTCCAGAATCTCCAGTACCATTATTTGTACTACTGTCTCTTGGAGCAGGGGGAAATTAAGACATAACTCTGACTTTCACTCAGCTTTGAGACACAGATTTTAGAATCATAGAATAGTTTGGGTTGGAAGGGACCTTTAAAGGTCATCTAGTCCAATCCCCTGCAAGGAGCAGGGACATCTCCAACTAGATCAGGTTGCTCAGAGCCTCATCCAACCTGGCCTTGAATGTTTCCAAGGATGGGGCTTCCACCACCTCTCTGGGCAACCTGTTCCAGTGTTCCACCACTCTCATTGTAAAAAATGTTTTTCCTAATGCCTAATCTGAATCTACCTCCCTCTATCTTAAAACCATTACCTTTCATCCTTTCACAACATTCCGTGCTGAAGAGTTTCTCCCCATCTTTCCTCTAGGTACTGGAGGGCCATTGTAATATCTCCCCAGAGCCTTCTCTTCTCCAGGCTGAACAGCCCCAACTCTCTCAGCCTGTCCTCATAGGAAAGGTGCTCCACCCCTCTGATCATCTTTGTTGCCCTCCTCTGGACACTCTCCAACTGGTCCATGTCCGTATTTTCCTAGGGACTCCAGAACTGGACGCAGTACTCCAGGTGAGAGCAGAGTAGAGAGACTGAATCACTTCCCTTGACCTTCTGCCCATGCTTCTTTTGATGCAGCTCAGGATGCAGCTGGCTTTCTGGGCTGCAAGTGCACATTGTCAACTCATGTTGAGCTTCTCATCAACCAGCACCCCCAAGTCCTTCTCCTCATGGCTGCTCTTCATCCTGGGCTGGGCACAACACAGACCCCCGAGGGACGCCACTCGTGACCGGTCTCCACTTGGACATTGAGCCATTGACCACCACTCTCTGAGTGCGGCCATCCAGCCAACTCCTTATCCACCAAGTGGTCCATCCATCAAAGCCATATCTCTCTAGTTTGGAGAGAAGGATGTCGTGCGGGACAGTGTCAAAAGCTTTGCACAAGTCCAGGTAGATGATATCCGTTGCTCGTTCCTTGTCCACCAATGCTGTTACCCTGTCACAGAAGGCCACCAAATTGGTCAGGCACGATCTGCCCTTGGTGAAGCCATGTTGGCTGTCACCAATCACCTCCCTATTTTCCATGTGCCTTAGCATGGTTTCCAGGAGAATCTGCCCCATGATTTTGCCAGACACAGAGGTGAAACTGACCAGCCTGTAGTTTCCTCGGTCTTCATTGATTCCCTTTATAAAAATGGGAATTTTGATGTTCCCTTGGAGATTATCATGACATCCATCATATTTTTGATATTTTGACATTTCAAGGACAGTGTTGCTCAGAACATCTAATAGCCATCACTAATGTGTAAACAATACATACATCACCTTCCCTGCAAGGCTGTTTCCAGAAGCTTCAGCTGGATGGGACTTCAAATAGCATACTTTCCAAGGAAGGAAGGTAATAATCTTTTGGCCTTTCTGATTTTTAAGAAATTTATTAAAAATCAGCAGGAACTCTTAGTCAAGTATACGTGAACAAGAAGCCTGAATATCTCTCAAAATCAAGGTGAGCTGAAATTAATCACCAGAGACGATGGTTGCAGACAGCTGTCACCACTACTGTTAAGTGATGGACTGGGCAAGAAGAATGGACAGGAACTCTTTTATTAGCAGAGTTTGGTGAACAGCTTATACAATCATATTCTGTTGAAACACATTTTTAATATTGTAACTCCCTAACTCTAAGCAGACTTGCACCCACTTAGAACAGAGTTGCAAACAGCATCAACTGGAGATTGCAAGGTCTGTAAGAAAAAAAAAAAGAACTGATACTTCCACTAATTTACATTTGCACATACTCCTGACATGATTTTCTTTGGAAGAGGATGTCATTGGCCACTGAAACTTTGCCAGGGAGCTACAGATTCTTTCCTGCCATCCACCAGCCCCCTCCTCCACAATTAGGAATTTGCTGCAGACTTGTAGATTTGTAAAGTAAGCTTCTTTTTCAAAAAGGAAAAGGGAGTTACTTTAACGGCCGTATCACACGGAGGCTGGAATTGCCTTCCAATTTGCTATTAGACATTTTTCCCCAGTTGACATATTTTATTGTCATTTCCTATTCTTCGATCAAGTCCTGACAAAGATGAAATATTTATAGATACAGTCATTTATAGTAGCTTAAATGAAATAATAAAACCTCATTATAATATCCTTTTCACAAAACACTATGCCCTCTTTTCCAAATGCAAGCTGTTGAATCTTGGAAACTGGGTGACCACTGCATTTTGCCTTATTAGAAATTATTCTAGTCATCTATCCTTTTGAAACAGTCAGCTGGAATTCTTGTTTATTTCTTCAGCCTGACCCTGTAATTAGTGAAAACACAGCAGATTGACATAATATGAACAAATATCGGTATTTATAAGTGCTTTAAGAGCAAATGTAGGTACTAACTAGGAAAATGTAATTCGTGTGTTCATAGTTTGGGTTGCCCCCCCTTCAGAAAAAAAAAAAAAAGATTATTTGAATCTTTTTCCCATTTCAGACAGTGTACGTCAATGAATGCTGACATTGTTATAAATGTGGCTATTCTCTTTTGCTGAGAATTATAATGAACTATTCCAATCAATATTTAGTCTTTAAGTTTAGAATAATTTTGACACAACAGGAAAGAAGGAAAATACCACTGTTTTATTTACTAGGACTTTACTGAAGTGAGAAAGGGAAAGCAATGGCCAGATTTGTAAATAATTGCACATTTTATTTAAAACTTCTGTGTTTCACACACATTTTGGATCCTTCAATATTCTTACCTCTACTACTTTTTGCTAGGAGCCCCCTGACTCTTACTCCCTTGAATTAAAGCTCAACGTTGGAACAGCAATGCTTACCTGGAATTTGCATGGCTGCTTAGCTTCCCTACAGTTTAACCACACACCTAGAACAAATATATGATCTATTTCTTAAGGAGATGTTATATGGGAACATGAAGGGGTATAGCTCCACTGAGCTAGGCATGGTGTCAGCAACCCTTCATCAGGCTTCTACAAGAGTATCAGGCATCTGCCAGTGCAAACTGAAGATCTGCCAGAGTTAACTGTTGTGCCAGTTTGTTATATAAAGTAAGGCAGTATTTCATAACCTCAATAGCATTTTCTTTCCACTTAATAATGTTGTATGTAAAAGTATGTACTGCAGCAGTGCTGCATTAGCAGATTTTTAGATGCTTGTTTTATTTATAGATGGCCTGGGGCTTCCTTTTATAAAAGGAAAGCTAGTCTAAATGGATTTTAAAGTGGAGTAAAACAGTGTGGGTTTAACTGAGATTTTTGGAAATGGTGAGAGAAAACAGTGATAACATACATCTTTCAAAATCTTATTTGTGTGCTTGGCTGAGGAGACAGCTTTGTCACTAGGGTAGTTTAACAACTGAAACTTTTCTCATGCTATCCACTATCTGCTTAAAGATTCCGCTTACTAATTTACAGAATTGCACCATCTATTTTAAAAGTTAATTTGCTCTTTCCATTCTTTTTCCTTTACCTATCACTATCAATAATAACTACACCTTATACTGTGCTTTGAGTCAATTTTATTTTGAATCAGAATTATTTTGAGTTTCTGATTAAACTTGGTAATTATGTCAGTGAAATCTAATGTCTAAAAATATTCATTGTAAGTATTTATCCTAGGATGGGTTTAGAAATAAGGAAAAAAAAAAAGAATTTCTGAAAAAAAAACTTGACGCAGAATAAAAGTAACTAAACTCTAGTTTGTACTTTACATTTTGAAAAAAAAATTTAAACACTTTTAAATCTTACATTTATTATGAATATTTATTGACAACATTGTTTCTACTAACACACAATATCAAATTTACGCATCACAGTTTTTTGAAAAACAATACTCCTGCGATTCTATTTTCCCCTCCCTGTAACTGCAAACAATCTAGAACTACATTCTTAAAATAAATAAATTTTATGTGAGAGATGTCTAAATAGAGCATGATTTTTAAAGATTATGGGTAAATAAAATATTTTTATCCCAGAATCCTGCCATGAGACATTAAATATGGCTTAGATTCAAATTTCTGTTACTGCAGCATTGAATGAATCTCTAAACTAGGATGTTAATTTTAGTTCAGTGTTATATATACAATGTAATTTTTTAGGCTATTTGCACAGTGACCTAATTATTTTTTTTCTAGTAAGACACAAAGGTCTAATTACATAATAAAACTAGTAACTTTTTTCTTTCGTCTACAATGACAACTTCCCTGCTGTATTCTCTATTTTTGCATTTTTGTGTTTCTTGCTCACCTGTAGAAAGAGAACTGCCAGCTCAGTGCAGCCATTCATGCAGAACAGCTGCTATGTATTTTAGGGTGCTTCCTGCATAAGGGATCAGGTGCAGGGAACTCTTGCCCCTTTTAGGCAATCTCTTGTGCTAGACTCCTTTCAAGCACTTGGTGGCATCCAGCTAATCTCAAACTCTGCTTGCTTCATCTCATTTTGTCTTGCTATCACCATATGTCTTAAATTGTCAGCTAGCAAGTTGTTTCAAAAGATTGTCCTTCCCACAGTCCTTACGCTTTCTGCTATTATGCAAATAATAATATGCAGTTTTATAGTCTCATTTTACTGTTCAATTTTCAAAATTATTTAAATAAACTAAAGGCTATTATTTTGGAATTATTTTGGAAGCACTTTACATTACTACATAATTCTGTAGCAGGTCTGCTGCTTAAATTAGGAAGTCATGCCACATAATTTAAGTCTAATGTGTTCTACAGTACCAAGAGTCTTGATATTACTTGGCTAATTTCATGAGCAGAAAATATTTCACTCTCCACCCAGCAGTGTGCATAGGATCCTGATGAATTAGATGTCAGCAACTTGGAAGTTAGTTTCTGCTAATGACCTACAAATCTGGCCTCCAGGTATAAAGTGTTATGGATACTTTCTAAATCACCATGATCATCCAGAAAACAATTTCATATACATACCATGTCTCCCATTCTCATTTCCTTTGATAGGATGAGTGACAGATATCTTGTCAAAGACTCTTTACTCCTTTTAAAGACAAAAGGAAGTGAAAAGCTGATGGGGAATTTTTGAGGCTCTATGAAGTCATGACTACCGAGTTATAAGTCAATAGTGAACATCAGTAGTGAGTCCACAGCTTCCAGGACAACAGTTCACAAGATCTGCCTGTCACACAAAATTGCAGTTCTTTATCCCATAATGTACTGACCAGCCAAGCAGGAACAAATCATACACTTCAGTTTTCTCCCTTCCCTGTTGAGCAGCTTTAGTTGTTACAGTAATACCATGTTTAAATATCTTAATGTTTTCAAACATCCGGTAATTTATACAGAAAATGTTGTCCTCTCCAATAGAAGAAAATGCAAAACAGCTACTGATCAGACTTGCTGATAAGACAAAAACATGAAAGAACAGCTTTTATTTTCAAAATAGGCAAAGCACATTGCAGTAGTTATTAGGTTTACAAAAATTATTTTCCCCTAGTATACATGTTTCTTAAAGTTTATTCTTTCTTCACAATAAGTAGTCAGTGTATGGGGGAAAATGAAAGGAAATTAAAAAAGCAGACAGAGGATGTAGGCTAAGAAATGAGGGGAACAAGAACAGAAAAACAAACTTGGCTGGAATAATTGCAAGGTGAAAAAAACAGAAGATAGCGGAATAACAGAAACATTTCCTAAAGATCCAAAGAATTAAAAGGGAACGTATCAGTCCTCGGTCTACTTTTTTTTTCTCTGTGGTACAAGCTGGTGACTTCTGCTGATGGCATTCAGCAAGCTTAGAGCTATTTTAACTCACCCTGTCCAGGAGGAAAAGGTAATCAAAGTGAAAATGTGTTTATTCTCAGAACCGTAACTTTCCATTGCCCTCTATCACTCTTGCTCTAAGTTTTCAGCCACAGATCCAGCTAACCCAGAGCTCTGCACCTACTCTTTGCCCAAGTGCTAAAGCTCTCTCCCATCTTCCTACCCTGGACCCTTACTTTTCCCTCTGCACATCCCAGGAAAAACAGACCCACTCTGACTTCTTTGAGTATGGAAACTAGCTTGGAAATAGTCTCTTTTTTTCCTAGTTTACTACTCCTTTGTCCCTTTAGCGTTTCAGATCAGTGTTTAAATCCGTCTGCATTCAAAGCTTTCTCTCATACATTGCTAACAATGTGAAAGGGAGTAAACTACCTAGTTTCTAGAAGAGAAAGGCCCTCTGTTTTTTCTTTGTTAGGAGTAGGAAAGGTTTTAACTGTCCTGAAATTATCATTCTGTCCCAGACCAAACATGCCTAACAGGGAATAGCTATATGGGGAATTCAAAACCTACAGTTCTAAGAGGTCCTTATTTAATACCTATGAATTTCCATGTTTCTGATGAACATAATTTAGTCCAGATGGGTACATTTCCACAAGGGCACAAGGGAAAAAAAAAAAGGAACATGCTCCTCACAACAACAAAAAAAAAAGTATTTCTTTCTGCTCTAGACTATGGAAAGACTAGCTTTCAACAAACATGAAGAACAGCTTAATCTTTTTAATCATACAATATCTATGTATTTTCTTAGCATTGCTTTTGGGTTTTTTGGACTTTTGTTTCATCAAAACAAAGCATGCTTATCATCAAAATTTTCTACACAAATGATGCAACATAAAACAAGTTCTTATAACAAATAATTGCAATGATCCTGTGTGACAGGCAATGCTATGAGACACCTCTGTTGAATAAGCTATGAATGGATGAAATTTATTTTTCAAAGCCTTCTAATTCCATTGAATTACAAGAGATTTTCACTGGAATACTCAAAGGTATTTATTCATGAGGACTGTTTAACTGCATTTTTTATTTTGCAATACTACTTAATGCCAAAATCTTTCAGAGACAGTCTTGGGTTAAAAACTATGAAATACAAATTAAATTATAAATTTGGACAAGACAACACTATTTTTAGGTCTACTATCAAATAATCTAGTTTTTTCAATCCTTAGAACATGGCCTGCCTTTAACTTATTTAATTACAGCTTGTCTATGATCAGTTTTATAGTGAATTTGCAGACTTCTATAAGTAATCACATTTATCAAGGCAAACTTTCCTTAAAGAAAAAATGTTTTCTATGTATGTCATTCTGTTAGACAGAATGAGTATGGGCTGTTACACTGAAAACTCAGATACTGTTCTCTGAGCAACCTCATTCACAACCTGAATGGATCAGGCTGTCGTCAGAAATAAAAATCATTTGTACTTTCTCCGAACTGAACTTTGTGCTAAGCCTCACCTCACAATCTGTTCTTAACAAATTATCTATTCTCTATTGATCACCTAGGACTGATGAAATCAGAGGTGAACCTTTCCTGGGTTGCTTGTTTTTCTTGTCACTCTGAGCTTTTTTACCATCATTAAATGTCAGCAATACAGCTTAACAAGCTGCTTATTACTGACAGAACCACACAGATATTTCTTGGATTGCCTAGGTCACCAAATTCAAAGACAGCTGTCTTGAATACTTATTCATCACAGCTCATGCCACAGACATGGCACCTATAGAATCACAGAATAGAATTGTAGAATAGTTTGGGTTGGAAGGGACCTTTAAAGGTCATCTAGTCCAGCCCCCTGGAGCAGGGACATCTGCAACTAGATCAGGTTGCTCAGAGCCCCATCCAACCTGGCTTTGAATGTTTCCAGGGATGAGGCATCTACTTCCTCTCTGGGCAACCTGTTCCGGTGTTGTGCCACCCTCATTGTACAGATTTTTTTCCTGACGTCTAGTCTGAATCTACCTCCCTCTATTTTAAAACTTTCATAACAGGCCCTGCTGAAGAGTTTCTCCCCATCTTTCCTGTAAGACCCCTTTAGGTACTGGAGAGCTATAGTAACATCTCTCTGAAGCCTTCTTTTCTCCTGGCTCTCTCAGCCTGTCCCCATAGGAGAGGTGCTCCAGCCCTCTCATCATCTTCATGGCCCTCCTCCGGACTCATTCCAACAGCTCCATGTCCTTCTTATGTTGGAGGCTCCAGAGTTGGATGCAGTACTCCAGGTGGGGTCTCACAAGAGCTGAGTAGAGGGGTCGAATCACCTCCCTTGACCTACTGGCCACAGTTCTTTTGATGCAGCTCAGGATGCAGTCGGCTTTCTGGGCTGCAAGCACACATTGCTAGCTCATCTTGAGCTTCTTGTCCACCAGCACCTGCAAGTCCTTTTCCTCAGGGCTGCTCTTCATGAGATTTGCACGGACCCACCTCTCCAGATATGCTGTAAAGGAGAAAAAGTACCGGGGTAAGCATTTACAGATTGCAAGTCTTCACTATTATCTGTGATTTTATTAAGATAGTATAATATTTTCACAGGCACTTTTTGTGGTTTAGCCCTGGTCACCACACAGTGACCAAAACATGGTACATGCCTGTCAAAACCAGGACAGTGCTACACAAAGCATAGGAAGATAGGGGTCTTCTAAAAGACTTACTTTGTGTTTTTAAGGATCTCTAATGATCACAGCAGTTGGAGTACTGAAAATATAAATTCTAAAATTATTTCTTCTTTGTTAGTTAAGAAGTATCACTGATACTAAAGGATGCACTGATTACATTAAATCTACCTTCTTTTCAAATGAGTTTTACATGGTGAAAATCTCTAAACATTTGTCAATTATTTAAAACATTTCATTGACCTAATTTATGAAAGCCTATATTAATGGGGAAAGGTGACCTTTTTTTCAGTTGAAGCCTAGTTACAATGAAAACCTAGGGTAATTTTTTCAGTCATCAACATAATCCCAAAAGGTGAGATTTTATGTACTGATCAGACCTCTCTGATATTTTTTGCCTCATTGAGTTTTACAATGCTGCTATTCTTGTAAGCACTTTGGCCTATAAAAGCAAAATCACAGTAACTAGAACCAGCCAACAGAGACTGAAGGGGACTCAAGAGACACAAGCAGATTATTCTATTGTTTTTAGTTTTGAGGGTAGTCCAAGTAATTTCAACAATAAAAGATAATGAAGTCCAAGTAAACAACATTATTGGTAAATTTATATTAAGAACCTGAGACATAAAATTTGGACCAAAGGTTGGATTCCTGTCAAGTTTCAAGTGTGCTCAGACTGAAAGGTCTGAGTAGAATCTCCTGATGGAAAAAAAAAAAATTGCAAATGAACCCAAAGACCACAAAGCAAAACACGGCAAATACTCCGCTAAAAGAAGATGCAACAGCACAGATGGATGAAAGGTGCAGTAGCACAGCACAGATGGACCAAGTTCTGTTCAACTGCAGGAGGTTAACCCTTACTTGGATTTTGGTTTCTTTCAATTAGATCTATCTAGAAATTACTCCCTATAGGACTGCTCTGACTTCAATGTAATAAAATTACAGATTAAAGCTGTATGAAACTTTTTTGATAGATGGCATACATACTGATGACTAATGTTTTTGGGAAACTCAGAAGAAATCCACCCACAAAAAAAAAAAAGTGGAAGAAACCTTGTATTCAAATAAGAAAAAAAAATTATCTTGGTAGTTCTAGAGAAAAAATTCTTCATTTGAAATCAAGAACATTTCAGGGCCAGGATGTGAAAGAGCATTCTTATTAAGGAATGACCAACGTTTAAGAGAAAAATGTTTAAACACCTACTCATGACAGTCTTATCCAAATGTGTTAACCCAAAGCATTTGCTTGGAAGTAAGCAAAAACAAAACCTAAAACACAGACAAAACAAATTACATTTCCATTGGCATCAATGTAAACAATCCAGTACTTTCTAATTAGTCACATCACTGATTATAAAAGCAAGGTATTCAATTCTGAATATATTATGGTGAAGCATTTTTGCTTTTGCAAGAAAAATAAGATTTTTCTGCTGAATCTATTAATGAATTTAGTATGAATTTAAACATAAAGTGCTTAATCCTGTGCTCTAGTTGTACAAGCTCTGATAGGCTTGGATCTGTCCAATAATAACCCTTTCCTACCTCACTTCTATGTGTGTTCACTGTCAGACAAGTCTACTTCATTAGGAAAAAAAATACAAGGAGATTCTTCAAAACTTATCAGCTGATAGAAAAAGGCAGTGATGAAGAAATAAATTGGTTTTCCAAATAGTGAAAAATTATATCATTGGATGGCAAAAAGAAGAAAAGAGTGAAGTAAGAGTTTGGAAGTCATGAAGAGGAGGAGAAAGATCCCTAAATGAATATGCTATAGGAATATAAATTATATTGCAATTACAACACTACTAAAAAGTGTGATAGACAATTTAATGACAATGCTATTGAAATACAAAAACTATTGCAAAAGGGATTGATGAATCTGCTCTTAAAAAAAAATCTAATTAAAATAAAAGAGCTGTAACAGTATGTCCTTTAGAGAGACTAATAAAAGTGATGGGAAAACTTGAAGCACTCATTTTCATTTTTTGATGAATTAAAGTGAATTTTAATCCCTCAGCGTTAGTCCTACTCTTCAACCAATCCTAATATTGGAGAAAGGAGAGAGTTGTTTGTGCAGCACATTTAATAACTTTTGTACATTTGATTTGAGTATAGAATAAATCAGATGAAATATCTCAGAATCCTACCACATTTACACTGGTAGAAGTGTGAATGCTCTCAGTTTGAATTGTGCTTCCTTTAACATCAGATCAAATTAAGAAACTTTTCCTTAAGAGGGATTTAATTTGGATTTACACCAGTATGAAAAAAGCACATCTTGTTTGACACAAACCTACTTACTCACTCTTTCAATGCATCTTAATCTTAATTTGAAACAATCTCATTCATTCTGTTCCTGAGCATCTCTAAGATTATCTGAAAAATGTGTCATGTTTTGTAACTTGATGAGCCAGCCAGCAACTAATTAGAGACCTAATTCATTCCACAGATGATTTATAATAAATCGAATTGGAAAGCAGGCCATTTCCAAAGGTGACAAGCTAATGCATTACTGCTGTATAATCTTAGCCCACATGAAAATGTAATTTAGTTTTTAAAATGATAAATATCTGTATCTCCAAAGTCGTACTAATTATCAGGCTAAAAGGTTCTTTCAGGCACTCACTCCTCGTATGTTCTTTTATAGGAAAATATTATATAAAATTTTAAAAGTGTACTAGAAGGGTTGAACCAACTAGAAAACAGGTACAAGGTTAATGGGACAAAAAGCCTCCCATTTGAAATAATTTTTCTATTATTTTAGGAGACAAATACACTAACAAGAAGTATGCTTATACTCCACATTAACGTAATGAATTATTATAGGGCTCAGATGTTGTACATAAGGGATCACATATCAAGTTACAAGTAAAAGAAAACCTAATCAGTAAGAGATAAACCAGGTTGGATGATGATGGCTTTATAACTTAAGGGACTGTTCTTCCAACAAGGAAAATTAAACAGGATGTACAGCACAAAGATGGACCCAACTTGATTGATCTAAAATATAGTGGTGAGAGAGGGACAGAAAGCAAGCTGAAAATGGTAATAGGTCTCCCTTCTATGTTACAAGACACATAACCAAAGAAAGAGGGATCATTGTTTAGATCCTCACTAACTTCTTTCTTTTTGCGTTTCAAAGACAGAGTAAGCCAGACAAATAATTGAGGGAATATTTTGGAGGAAAGAACACAGTAAAAAATACAGCCCTCAGCCTTCTGATATCAATTTTACCATCAGCATATTCATTATCTGTGCCATGTGTATACCATGATTTACTAATACATGTACGGTTTGTATGATGAAATTAAACCCTTCTGGTGTCATTTAATTTAGCAGCTTCATTGTCCTCTTTAGTTAAAAGCATCTCAGGTAGTAAATCTATAAAATAATTCAAAATATTTTATATCTAGATAGAGAAAGGGAATAAAAAGAAATTTTTTACTTAATAGCCGAAGAAGGAAGAAGCATGGTAGCAAAAGCTAAAGTAGTGACTTAGAGATATAACCCAGTATATTTTGATGCTGAATGTTAACCATACTGAAGTTATCATAGAGTTTTACTACTGCAGCATCAGTAATTCTAGTTTTGCATTTGTCTGCATTCCCCTTTGTAGCTTGGTCTCTCTTTCTGTAGCCTTAACCTCAGCCTGCCATCAGACAAGTTCCCTCGAGCTACATTGGATCATTTAGAAAATAACGCAGACAGGCATGTGTATGAAGTAGTGTTTTTTCCCTCTATTAAAAGTCTTTCAGAAGTCCACTAAACCCTTATGTAAAAGGTTAATAATTTGTAACAGCTGGTGGCATCATACATGGGGTTTTTTTTTATATCTTATGGAAAGAAGGCCCATCGTATGCCTATTTTAAATTTAAGTACATACAACTGAATTGCACCTGTTCAGAATATGCTGAGAAGACTGAGAGTATTATGAATCTTCAGGAATCTGCAGATTGGGATAAAGTGCTAAGTCTAACAGAGTTTTAACCATGTGAAACTCTGAACATTTCTTTGTTGTAAAAAAACCATCATGTTCAAGGGTAAGATAGAGATTATTATTTTTACTAAACTCTGAAGAGCAATGACTGAACAGATAGATAGTTCATATTTGGAAAAGTTCAGAAACTTAAGTCAGAGAGTATGTGAAAAGGAAAAAGTTTCTGAAGACGCAGCTATAACTTTGTCTGTTTTCTTAATATGGTGATATTAAAAAGGATATATTATAATGCTGAAAACAAATAAAACCCAAAGTCTTTGACTTAATTCATTCACCTGAATTTTCAACTCCATGTGTTTTTCAGAAAATAGTGTTTAAATTCATTGTGAGGATATCTTGATGTTAATAATAATGTGATAAATTATACAGTGATGAAGTAGTAATGAAGGAAAATTTTCACTTGCTTTGACCAGATATGGACAATTTTCACTTGCTATTCTTTTGGATTTTGGGGGGTTTTTTGTTTTGGTTTGGGGTTTTTTTTGTTTGGTGTTTTGTTTTGTTTTGTTTTGGGTTTTTTTTTTTTTTAGTTGGTTGCTTGTTTTTTTTTTTTTTAAATACAGCTAGTACTGTAACTTCTGAGGTGTTGGATGACTTGCACATCATTTTTCACAGGTTCCACTTCACATGTGGCATCACAGTGTGAGTGGTAGCTCTGTCTTGTGTGGATTTAGGCTTGCAAAAGGCTGTGCCCAGTATCCTATCAGTATCTGTCAGATAACACTGTCTGTCCAATTGTCACAATTTGGCTTTTGAACAGAGCACACTGATCACAAAACCCCACCCTC
Organism: Chlamydotis macqueenii; assembly: GCF_036417535.1. Taxonomy (NCBI): domain Eukaryota; kingdom Metazoa; phylum Chordata; class Aves; order Otidiformes; family Otididae; genus Chlamydotis; species Chlamydotis macqueenii. The sequence continues at coordinate 45,536,015 of NC_141593.1, forward strand.
TTTTCCAAAACATCAGAAAGAAGAGAGGAGGAAGGAACAGATCATATTCAACATCTACTTCAATTTTAAATTAAGAAGGGCAAAAGGAAAGAGAAGACCTCTCCCTGAAACTATTTATACCACAAACAGCACTGCATCATCCCTCAGAACACTTCACTAACTACAGGGAAAAACATGCCAGATACAGTCTGTTCAGGAGAAGCAACTGGAACTGGAAAAAATGTAGGCATGTGTAAGGTGCTGAACAATCATACAGAAATTTTCACTTTTCTTTTCCATAGTTGCCTGTAAAACAACAATAATTACTTTTGCAAGACAAGAATTCAGCAAGATTTCCATGACATTTAACACATGCTTTTTTATCTTAAGAGTTAGATTCCCTCTTCTTATGTGACTCAGCAGAAAAAAAAATACCCCAAGACCACTAAAAAAACATGGCATCAATACTTCTATATATTAGAATAAACAAAACAAAAACCCCTGCTCCTTGTCCCTTTATGATGCTTTTTGTATCTGAATGACTGGAAAATCCTGTTTCTTCTTCTACAGTAGTTAACTGCATTCAGACAAGCTAATGCTATTCTAGAAAGAGGATTCTGAGCACAAGCCATATCTTCAAAAGAATTTGAAATTGAAATTAAAATGAAGGAATTTTCAGTTTGGCTCTCACAGCTTTTTGCATTCTTGTCCATATAGGACAGGATTTCACCCAGGAAATACCTTTCTGTTTCTTTAAAATGGTAGGAAGACAAATATTTCAGCTCATCCTGACCATGATGTTCTTTGCATCCCTTCAAGCAACAACCATCCATAGGAATTTTAGCAAGGAACTCTTCAGTCTCTCTTCATTGTGGTCTCTCCATCTTTTCTCAGTAACAGAGCTTGTGTGTGGTAAAACCAGACATAAAAATCCATGCATGTCTTTCTCATCCTTTATGTATCTCTTTGAAGCCGGTGACACACACTCAGTCAAAATCAAGTTTATTCAAAGCAAGACTTTTTTTTCCTGTTACAGTTTCATGGAGTTTTTTTGCACTGGTTTAAGATTTTTTTTTTCATTTACAAACTTAGTCTGCTTGCTTTTTCAGTCAACAACAGGCCTAATAACCTAATCTTACTGCAAAACAAGCAAATAAAAAATCTCATCAGTTTCAACAAAAACGAAATTAATGTTCATTCTTTTCATGCAGATTATATACATGTAGATATTTAGAAAATTATATAAATTATATTCCTGAACATGAACTGTGGGCTAACTACACTAAAATCCTGTCATCAGAGGGCTCCACTCATTATTTGAGCTCATAACTCATGAAAAAAAAAAACCTTTTAGCCCAGGTCAGTACCTAGAAAGAAGTACGTAAATCATTCTGTCAAAAGCTCTCCTCAAGATCCATAAGCAAAATTGACATGTTTTTTTAAGAAGTTCTGTCTATCTCTTCTTACAAATACATTTAAGTAAGGCCCTGAGGACTTTAAAAGATAGATGAAAAATAATTTGGCCTTTTTGAGGAGTACCATACAAAGAAAAGCTGAGAGATTCTGGGAAAATTTCTATATAATATTATTCTCTTCTTTCAGATGAATTTTGCAAAATTAGTTTTAATATATTCTCTGTTTTACTAAAAGCATTTTTTTTCCTTTAATAATCTAGACAGATACTATTCTTAACAGTTATTGCAGTTTGGTAATCTTTGGTCTCCTATTTAATACTTGAAAGACTTTTCCTGAAGGAACAGAAATAGATTTCTTTTTTGGTGTGCAGTCCTGCTTTGTCATACTGAATTACAGGTTCCTTTAAAGATTATCAAAACAAGTATATGTAAATGAAGTTCAATTCACTGACCTACTTCAGATCTAATCAACTTAACCTCATCCACTCTGTTTCCCGACCTGCAGTGCTCCCTTACTCACTTTCTTTTATCATTAATCTTTACCCCTCCCTAGCATCTTCCTCTGCATTCATTGATCTTTCTCCCTACTATTATAAAGGCATTCTCACTTGATTGTAATTCTCTTTCTATCCCACCTCACAACTCCTACTGCCAGTCTCTTGAAAATGGATCTGAGTACTAATCTATCTCCATTTCCTCACTTCCTTGGCTTCACGTCAACTCCACATTTCTGTTCTGGTCTAACTGTACTTACAAAAGGACATGATAACCTCTTTTGCTGATCCTTCAGAGAGATATGAAATCATGATTTCTATGATACCTTACTGTCCTTGTACAACAATCTATGTTTTTTTTTTTTCCCTCTCTCCTTGTTCTCTTCCTCTTCAGGAAAATGTTTCTTCTTCATTTTACCAGCTGATGCTTCTTAAGTAGAGATTATAATTTTTTCCCTAATGTTCACCTATATTTCTTCTGTTGAGAACTTATTCTGTTCCTAGTGCATTACATTGTCCTGAAACAAGTGGCAGAGAGCTTACTGCAGCTGTACTTTCTGACCAGTCACACCTGTGAACCTATCATGCTCCTTCCTTGGGCTCAGCATGACCAAATTTGAGAAAGTATTTTCTAGTTAAACGTCTAACTTTAATTGTCTTCCTAAAATTCTTACTGCAGTATGAAAGGCAGCCATTTTTTCAAATTCTCAATGAAACTACTCATGTCTCCTAAGCATATTCCTCTTTCCTGTCTCCATTAGTATTAACTGGTCTATAATTTTACCATAATGAAAGCAAGACAAACTTGAACAATTGTCTAGACATTCCTCTCCAGCCGTAACAGCTGAAGTACATAAATATAACATTGACATTCTAGATTTTCTTTATAAAAATAAAACAACAAAAAAAAAAACCCCTGTTTTGTAACGTTACCATTATGGGGAGAAGAAAAGTTAGTGTAAATAATAGCACCTACAACATCCTCAAAACTATTCAAGGGAGTGTGTGTGTGTGTGTGTATATGTAACATATGTATGTATGTATGCACATATAGATGAAATAAGGTTTGAATTAAACATAGAATTTGAAACTTAAAAGACCAATATTAAAGTGTCATTTATTGACAGAAATACACATCATTCTGTTTGAGGCACAAGAATAGTAGACAGTGCATCCTGGAGAAACTATTTCTGTCCTATTTACAAAGCTGCAGACCTGCTAAGTGTAAGAACTTCAAACTACAAAGTTGCTACTAATGCAATTTGCAGTTATGAAGGAATTTTTTCCAAACTCAGCATGTTCTTTATACTACAGGGGACACAAGGCATTTCAAGAGCAATTCACTATATTTTTTTACACTTTTTATTCTCTAGAGTATGAAGCTTTTGGCAGATAACCCTGAAATCTCTCTTTATACCAGACAAAAGGTAGGTAAAATAAGAAAAAATGAGCTTTGCTTCATAAGTTAGGGCCCTGTTAGTAGGAAAATAGATATGAAAAAAAAAAAGGAAAGCCAAAGCAAAACCACATCATATTAGCTGGTTTGATTTCTATATCATCTGCACTCCATTCAAGTCAGGGTTGACAAAATTGTAGCTTTTTAGTGCTGAGTCCCGTTTCTCAGGTTAGCTACATCCTCCTGGCTATGTCTCTCTAAACAGCAACTAGTTACTTGGAGCAAAGTCTCTACTTAGTAGAAATTTCATTAAAAATAAATAAAAGTGAAACTTTAGGAATTTCCTGTAATCCAGAGTCTCGGTAATTAATGCAACTAGAATATTGTAAGTCTCCTGCTCATCAATAGCTACATGAGACCACATTTGCTTTTAGTACACAAGACTGGTTCTTAGACATTTTCTGATGCTGGGTATCCCACACAGAGTTATCAACTACCTCATCAGCTGAGAATTCATGTGATACAAATGTGTCCTTTCCCAACAAATGGCTTGATGGGGTTAAATCAGACTCCCTTCTGAGCCTATGTCAATGTACATGTATAAAACTTTCTACTAGACTTAATCATTACACAAAGATTTTAATGGTGAGAAATATGTTAGTATTCATTTTAGCTATTTAAGATACACATGGTGAATATAAACAGTAAGGATTTGCTACTTCTCGCTGACAGCTATCAAAGTATTAAAAACCTGTGTGAGCCAATGCACTCTTTTAAAAGAAGTTTTCAGTCCCTACTACTATACTAAGTCAATAGCTGTAAGTTTTGTGTAACACATACATATTAAAGGAAGAATAAACTCTTGAGACAGGCTTCAAATGTTTGGTGCAAGCACAAGGGCTGTTGCAAAGAATAGCACCATGCCTGCAGGAAATTAAAATGATCCCCGTCAACTGCCAAGTGATTAACAAAACCAGACTACTGTCTTCCCATCTCCTCCTCCACAGAACATTAATGTCACCATGATATACAGTACCAGTTGCCACCTCCCAGTGTCTTACCTGCCACTTTAAGAGACTAGCCTGAACAAAAGTTTAAGCACCCAACTGAAGTTAAATAGTATCTTTTCAATTTCATTTTTTCCTATAAGATCTCTTTCTTGTTCATTATTTGAATATGCTCCTGCACTTTCTGAAGGATGTCCAGTGATTTCTTTCCAGTTAAATAGAAGAGGTGTGAAGTTTACTGTGGTCAGCTGCCTACTCTGCAACAGGATTGGGATTCCAGAGACAAATATTTTTATTATCACTGTTCACATTTACAGTGATTTAAAGCCTTGCTCATAACCACAGCAGATGCTACTCTAAGCAGCAGTAAAATCAATGTGATACAGTTAATCCTGATAATCACCCTGACACTCACAATGATTTGTGATGCTGAAGATTACACACACTGTGGAAAACAAATACAACAGGAGGAATCCCACTTACAAGTATTTTCTGTTACTGTAATCTTACTAAACTCTTACATCTCTTTCATGAGCTGTAGAGACAATCTGAAAAGCATCTTTCAATCAAGTCGTAAGTAACTCTTAAGCATACTTTCAAGGCAGTTGGAACCTATCTTAAAAATATTGCAAATACATTGCCTGCTGTTTTAATCCATCAAGCACAGTAGAATATTTCAGAATTCAAAATATTACTATTAAAAAGTATCATCCTTTTTTTCTTGGAAACATTTAAGCCTTGGAATGTTACAACATACTGTAAGTATGTGTAAGTTTTCACAGCAGAGTTGTAGAAATTGCATTTGCCTGTGCGTAACCCAATTTCATTTTTAATGTGGGGCATTTTTAGCCCCATAGTATTAATAATAATCTTCTATCTTATTTAGCCGTATTCTTATGTTAAGGGCATCTGATTCTGAGTGCACCAAGCTTACATGAATATTGTTAAATCTTGGGTCTGGCAGATGTTTTATAGCCACAATAATGGAATGTAAACAACTACCTAAATACAATCCTATTCATGCTAGTCCTGTGGCCAGAGGAAAAAAAAAACAGTAATAGGCCAGTAGGATAAAAGATTAATCATTCGCATTCTCTTGAGGATTGCAGCCTTTGTTTTATTTGCCAATATGATGATCATCACTGTTAGCAGCAACTGAATAGATGATATGTAGCGTATCTGTTCATTCCAGAATGAAAAGACATTTTTAAAAGGCATCTCTCAACAACCTGAAAGATTAAGACAGAACATAGGGAGCACCAAAAATCCGAATAGCAATAGCAGATGAGATCTGTATTTATCCAAGCCTAGAGTTAAGTACTGGTCAGGAGCATAGGATATTTGAGGCTGAAGAATGTTGTCAGAAAGAAATAAAGGAAATAAGTAGTAGAACATTATACAATAGTAGAGCTATTATTGATGAATTAGCAGTCAATGAATACTTGTCTTCCAGGACTGTGAGGAAATTCTCAGTCTACAAGTCATGGCATCTTTCACATTGCCCACCAGCAGCAAAACTGACCAGCAGCAAAATCTCATACTAGGTAAAGCAACCTGCTTGAGCAGAGCTGCAGTCTGAGGCAATATGCAGCTTCACAGGCCTCTCCCAGCAAAAGTATAAAGTAAGGAAAATACCTAGTATAAGGCAGATTCTCCTAGAAGTAAACGATAAAACAACCAGACTGAGAAAGCAGGACAATATGATGACACAATTAACAAATTTTACTGGCTTCAATTCAAAATGTGTTTGGCATTTTTGTACTAAACAATAAAACATAAAAATACTCTGAAAATCTGAAGAAAATTGTTCAAGACTGTTTTGACAGTAAAGTATTTAACATCAGCAAACTCCTGTTCTCATAGAGAAAAAAAAAAAAAGTCGCTAAAAATTTGTATTTTGTTTAGATCTCCATCCTCCAAAATCAGACTTCTATGAACTCTGAAAACTGTAGGTTTCCAGACTGTACTGAGGATTGGGCTGCCATATATAACTTTCTAGTAAATCTTCAAGTCAACTTTCTGACTATTCTTGAGGTTTTTTTACCCATACCATTTTGCTGTGCTCTTATTTAGGTGCCCCTTGTTTGCCAAACTCAGTCAAGATTTTATTCTTCTAGTATCACCTCCAGCATTTAATTGTAGATCTGGATGGGAATTTTTTCAATTTTTAAAATTCATTGCATCACAAGTAAATATTCACAGGCCTTATCCGAAAAGGACTGTGATGACTACAGCCTTTTTACAGACTCCTTACACACAAGATTTCTTTCCATTGCAATGTGTAGATAGTTGATTTTTCAGCTCCCGGAATGTATGTTTTAAAAATCATAATGCCCTTACAGCACAGTATTCCCTGAACCCTGTCCCATATAGTAACAGAGAAATAAAACTGTTCCAACTGTAGTTGGAACTTACAGCATTAACTGAGGTCCCACTGAGAGTACTAGAAATCTGCATAAAACATTAATGGATTTTACTTCTTAAAATGGTAGATTATTTATAGATCACACAAGTCACAGAATTCTTACCTTCTCAGTATCTAATCCATTTGCTGAGATTCTGAAAAAAAAAAATTAAATTTTCTTCATTGCCTGAGTTATTATATCAACAAGCCAACAACATTTGTTAAATGGAGAAAAATGCAGAAAAAAATGCCTTAAGAATGCATTATTAACAACCATGAAAAAAATACTGAAACAGTATATTTAAATATTCTGAATTATAGTCTATAAATCTATATTAAGAAATATACTTTAGAGATTCTAACTCTCAGCTCTTCAAGTGTTGTGTTACAGAGCATAAACTCATCTGACATTAAAAATCATAAATTAAGGTGACACAAAGCAACAATGATACTAACTATGAAGTCTTTCAAGTTGATAAATTAATTCCACTCACTGCTTTGCAAGGTCAGAGTTTACATCTGGGCAAAGCTATTAGGAGTCATAGAAAAGACAAAGAGAAAGAAGAAAAATGGTGTTGATAGTTACCAAGAGACTAAATTGCTTTTTGGATTCCAGTCTCACCTGACAAGAAAGAAGTATCCCTGTTTATTTCTTTTATAGAATGCAATCCCTACAAAATCCTAGTTACTACATCCCGAGTAAGTGTTCTTTCTTCTATTCACCCTCAACATTTATTAATTCATTATACTGATACAGTATAGGGCTCATCAGAAACAGCATTCAAGTCCATTTATAACTAGTAATGAATAAAGTAACTACAACATAAATATATATATATGCACTTAATTATGAGTACGGTCCACTTTATCTGTGAGTTTAGGGTCTGAGAATTCCTGTACATTAGCCATATGACTTGAAAAGGTCTGTTGGGACATTTAGTCTCAAAACAAAAGCTCAATACTAAAGGAACAGCTCAGATGATGCAGGAAATCAGAGAATACTAGTATTATTTATCTAGCATAACTGCATATGTACACAGGGGTATTTATAAAAAATATGTATGTATATATCTATTTAAAGTGAATGTGAGATTGAGAATACCTAAATGACACTAAAAACACTATATGAAATATCAACATATCCTAAAATGTAAGGTTACTGTACTAAGTTTCAAAGTTAAGATTATTCTGAAGCAAAATCTAATTACTTTTTGAGGAATGGACATGTGGAAAAAGGGCAAACAAATCAACTCTAATTCTGCCCTGAGAGCCTCTCACAATAATTCAGTTACAGTTTTGGAACTTGCTAGTTGTCTTAGATACAATGTCAATAGTGTTTAAAATGAATTTACTTTTTTTTTTTTCTTTAACGTAGTTATAGTGTTTGGAGTTCACATGGTTTGTAGGACATTTTTGAGACAGCTGAGAACAAGAGTCACTAAAGCAGAGCCATGGCAGATGCAGCAAGACTCCTACTAGTAGCAGACACAGGAGAAGCCACATCAGAAAACTCGCTTTTCTGAAGCACTGAAGCTGGGAATGTTTTTTGAATGCTACACTGCATAGCCCTGAGACTGGCCACACATGCTGACAAAAATACTTGCTCTGTAGAGACACGGGGCTTAGTATGACAGAGAGGAGGTATGGAAGTGTTCAGGAACTTAAGTTCATTTTTTTTAATTAAAAAAAAAAAGAAAGAAAAAGAAGCAATGGGATCCTAGATACTCTCTTAGTCGTTTGGAATAGGTGAGCTTTTAGCCTGCTTAAGTTCCTCTCACATGCTGATCATCACTGGATTACTCATTTGTGAACGCAATTTCATCACTATTTAAAAAGTTCTCTTTTCCTGTCAAATTGTCCCTTTACATATCTTTGTACTTCACAAGGTTCAAGGCCCCTTGCTGACTGGGCCCTTGGGCACTATAGGTGTTGGCACTCCCTTGCTGCTGCTGCTATCGTGTCTGCACGCACCTGCCAGCACAATCAGCAACCCAGCTGAGGTTATTGTCGTTGTGTTTTACCTTACTGTCTCTTTCTCTGAGAATCACTCTTTGTAGTTTGTGAAGGTGTCATACTGAGTTAATGAATCAAACATAAACTTAAGCTACAGACATGCTGCAGAGCTCTAGAGTTAAAAAAAGGCACCTAACCCTTGCCCCAGCACCAGGGCTCAGCAAGGGCCAGGGCCTTCCCAGGGTCTGCAGGGGATGGCCTGGCTGCCAGGCTCGTCCCACAGCCCCAGCCAGGAGCAGGGGCTGAAATGGGGTCCTGGGCCCGGGGTAGGTAGAGGGAGGGATCCCTGAAATGGAGTCATGGGTGGCGTGGGGGGCCCCAGGGTGGAGGAGGGCGTCAATATCCTCAGGGGTCTGGCAGTTTATCAGTATATGGAGACCGAAGTACCATGCTGCTGAACTTTCTAGGTACTAATTGCCCACTTGAAATCTATCTCATTTACATTTTTCAAATTTTTTTAAAAAGCACTTCCAGGTGTTTTAAATGACCCTAAATTCAGTTGCCAACACTTGGGCTGTTGTAATCCCATTTCTGTTCCTAGAAATATGTCTTTCTTTCCCAGTGATGACAGGAACTTACCAGACACATGCTACAATAAGTAAAGGAAAAATAGCCAACTTTTGTGGTTCATACCTAATGTATTTATGAGAAGATTGTGGGTTTTGGCTTCTAGGAAAAAAAGATAATCGTATTCCTAAGTGAGACAAGTCAATATATGTCAGCTAAACCTGAAGTTTTAAAACAGAGAAATAATAGAAAAACTTTACTGCTCCTCTTAGCTGATCAATACTGTGGAAAGTTTCCCATGCTTGGCTAACAGAATAATGGCAGAATCAGACTTATGTTATTATATTCTAAGTCTTATTTGCAAACAGAAATAAAAGTATGCCAATGCTTGTCAAGTGCACAGGCTAGAGGCAGAGGAGCAGAATCTTCTGATACTCCTTCTACAGAAGCACAGATTTGTTAGTACCAAACAGGCAGATTGTGGTAAAACAAAGGAATGAACACTACTCAGTTAAGTGCTGTTAATTCTCAGGAATCATTACTTATGAAAGAAATTCTGGACAACCAATTAGAAAACATAATATAAACTGGTTCATTTTGAGGAAGCTTTGACAACTGTGTAAAAGCCACTACTTCTACTTTAAATAGTGAAGTGTAATCATGAGGCTATATTAAGCAGGCAAAATCTTGAAGTATTTTATAAATGTTCCTTTTTCATAAACTGAAAGAGTTTATCAAGCTTTTTGGTAATTGGCAACTACTAAAAGGAAAAAAAAAAAAAGGAATGCTGATGAAGTAGCTACCATTGATTTAGAAAATCAAAATGAAGGTCTGCTACCTTAATGATTTCACATTGATTTATTCTCTTTCACACTCCTTCTCCCTCTCTGACACAAACAGACTTTTGCAAAAGTGGAGACCAACCCAACTATGGCTTAAATGAATGTTTAAAAGCAGTTTTGGTAAAAAGCATTGTCTCTATCTAGCATGGAGTTGTTTTGCATATTTTCTTCTTCACTGTCCATTCAATCACCAAAGTTTTCAGAGATATTTTAAAATTATGCTGACATAAATATAGATCTTTAACTGGAATGAACTGGCTCAGCTGTGTAGCATTTTGCTCAGCGTCTAGTCTTCTGGTGTAGATAAGTCCAGAATTTATTCATACTATGATAAGGGAAATAAACTAGTTTTTAATACAAATCTCTCTTATACTTCTTTAGCTACCCTACTTAAGACTGCATATTTCCTCTTTCATTTGTAAATTTTATTCTCTTGTGTGATGAACCAGCTATACTTCCACCAACTGTTCCCTCACTAAGCTCTGGCCCTCAGGGATAAACATGATAGATCATTCCCTCCCCCTAGATAACAGGGGATGAAAACTACCAAAAAAAATATATCTCTGCAGGACACCCTGACCAAGAAGCACAAAATGCAGTAATGTGCAAACTTGAACTATTTAAGCTAAAAGTGACCTGCAATCAGAACAAGATGTCTCTAAAGAACCAAGTGCTGAAAAGCAGTATCTGGTGTTACAGACGCTTCAGATCTGCAAGGAAAGTGATGGGAAAACAACTGGCCAAGAAAGGTAATAGGTGTGTGTCATACGAGACCCACTTCTGGAATAGAGCTGTCAAGAACTATTTACCTCTGGGAAGGACTAGATAAGGAAGAACTTTCAGGTGGACTGTCCCTACTAGAAACTCCTGCTGTTTATTGTTTGAAGTAAAACGTTGAAAATGCCATATTTTAAATTGTTAACAACTGCTCCTTTTTGCCATTTTAAAAATGTTTCTTCATTTAGCTCTACATTCAAATTCAGCATTAAAGTATACAAGCACTAAAGTACAACCAGCAGATCCTTGCAAACTATGATCTGCCTAGTGAACTGATAGTATACCAGATTTCCAGGCTACATTTCATTGGAGAGCAGGTGCAGATTTATCCAGTGATGATCAAATAGACCTGTCTACATGGCTGCAGTTTTTTTTCTTATGCATGGAGGATAGAAAAATGCAACTTACTGACCAAACATTGTTAGTTCTTTCTGAGTCCTATGCTCTCTGAAAAGAGCTTAGAGTACTATATTATGGTGGAGAGTAAGTGCAACGCTTACTATTTTATAGGGGAGTGTATATATCAAAAGATGAGTTGCATGCATTGCATTGGTATTTGGAACGCACCTAACCCTGGGAACGTATGGCCCTTTATGTATAAAGAATCGTGAGTGCATGGTCCCTAAAGAACCTGATCAAAATTGGCCCATCTCTGAGCAGTCAGTATGACTAGATGATCTCCGGAGTTCCCTTTTAACAAAAACAATATACGCACATACATAATGTAATAAATGCCAAAGCTTTGTCTTTCAGAAGTTAGAAGGCAATAAATACTGTAATGATGGTCATACTGTAAGTAGGTAAATTAGCAGATGTGACAGAAGCACAGATGATAGCACATTTAATGATCAAGGATGCAATTTACACAAATCTTTCCAACCATCAAATCACATTTGAAAGAGCTAATGAGATTAGAAAAAAAAAAAAAAAGAACCTCTAGAATTTGGAAATGCACTGTATAGAACTGAAGTCTGTCTTTCTGAGGTGAGACATGAGACACTATGTGTAATAAGATAGTAATTCTGTGAATCCCAAGCTCAGTAAAGTTCTAATCTGAAATTGGTAATATGGAGAAATGCTTCTTCTATTGACTACAAGACCACAGGATGCAAGAGTACTAATAAAGGCTATCTGTGTACCTATTTTTCTTTGTCCCTCAATACTTAAACCCACATAGAGACTCATCATGCATAAAAGACTTGCACTCCCTTGCACTTCAGTGCCCAGCATCTATAAAGCTTGGCCAGACTGACCATTATGCTGCAGGTATTATAAACTGCCAGACTGGGACTCAAGTGGTGAGTCTCTAAGACAGTCCCTGACACTTAAAATGCCCCTCTTACAGCATATAGGGCTTACCAAATTGAAAAATCCAGAAATTCTTCTGCAAAAAATGCTATTAGATATTCCTGTGAATGCAGCAAATGTATTTTTTGCTTAGCTGAAGGGGCCAGGAGAAGAGATAGAGATTAAATAAATTAATCTGAAGATGAAATCCTACTATGAATCCTATATAGGGTTAAGAATTGGAATTTTGTGTATGTCCAGTACATTTCTGCTGCTATAGCTTAAAAGTGAATCTCAGCAGGACAACACTCGTCAGTATATAAACAGTGAGTTGGGTCTATTTCAGAAAATGCTTTACACAGAGAATAAAATACATTTTAAACTAATATTCAAGCATTATAATACAATCCTCCAGCTATCACTGGTTAACTACACAATTCCTATTAATAGTTTTGAGTGGGAAATTTGGCAAATGTTCTTTATTTACTTTAGCCTCCTAAGAGGATTTAAAGTAAATCTCAAATTACAAAAACACTGTCAGCAGAGAAATACACACTAGGGGAGAATTCAGTGATCTGCTTGAAACCTAGTTTAAAATCCTTTTATTGTACTTTTTTTTACTCCTACTCTGACCAACAAGGATTTGAAATAGAACCATGAAAATAGCATATGGATAAATTTAGGAATTCTAAGCTTACATCAAGGTAGCAGAAATTCCTTTGATCTACCCTCAGGAATTTCGGTTAAAATCAAACTTTGGTCTTTATTCCACATACCAGTTATACTAAAGAAAAGTCAAAGTGTTTGTGTACCATTTTGCTCCTTTGTTCATCTATCCCTGTGCTCACTTTTCCAGTTTTTGTTGTCGCTGCTTTTTCTTCAGAAGAATGCTGCAATGCTGCTATACTGGTTTCTCTGTATTACTTTCCCGTAATGAAGATACAATGTGTAGGTCAGTTCAGCATTATCTTATAAATCTTAGTTTGATTTTTGTGACAGAGTGTAGATTGTCTCTAAGCAAAATGCCACGAATACCTTCATCCACTGCCAAATGGAGGTCAGAGCTGTCTCTTTTCATCGAAGCCAAGAAAGCTGTAGCAGCTCAAAGATAAAACACATTCCTTGAAAAGAGCTGAGAGACACATGGCTATAATTCTTAATCTAGATAATGTTAACAAGCCTAGGGATTACTTACAGAGCTAAAAAGTCTGAATATTTGGTTTGGGTAAAGAAATTTTCAATTACATCTTTAGAGCTTTACAACTTTTCATTTGTTTCTCACACATATGAGAAAATAATCTGAAAAAAAACCCAAAATGCAGCAATAAAAAAAAAAAGGATTACCTTTCCTGGTGTTAAAGAAGATGTTACGATGATGACTGTCATTTACTTATTTTCTAATTAACTCTTATTTGTAGCTACTTCAGACAATACAGAAATTTTATTGCACAAATTAGCAATGAAGACCAATTTGGCCAATATTACTTAAGAGAACAGCTCACGTTTGCTCTAAAAATAACCTGCATTTTAGGTAGTAATCCAAACTAAACATGTATTTTATTTGCTAAGTGTGGGCAAAAGAAAAGCAATGTGCAAAAATAGGCAAAGACATGGATAGATGTCCTCTCCTCAGGTGAAACTAGGTAATTTCAGTTTTGTTCAACTGTCTTCACCAGACAGTTAAATTAAACGACCTTATTTTGTCTGAAAAAAAAAGATTAGGGAATACTCACATTTTTCATTTTCGTGCTACAGGAAGATGGCAGCATCCTAAATCATCATAGAATTTTGAAAGTTCCATGGTTAAAACTTTTTCTGAAGAGAATGTTGAGCTGCAAAATCTAAGTGCAAGTTTCAGACATCTGATAAGACCAGACTCAGGATTTTGGGTCAGGTCCATGTCCATGTGGGAGAGTTTAAGTTTTTATTTTCCCTAGCAGCCAGGGCATTAAATGGAGTAAATGTCTTTTAGAACTTCCAGTTAAAGGAGTAGCTTGTAATTACATACTTAGGTTAATGAACTTAGAATCATGTATATCTGGAAAAGAGCCTGATCAAGTAGTTATATCTTTGTCTACTGTCCATTTGGGCATGTATTGGGAAATATAACCTGCCATCAACATCTGCTTCTTAGTCAAAATTACATGTAACTTTGTTCAAATACGCTTTAACTGTTATCTCTGAAAATCTCTACTGCACACATTCATCTACATTGATGTTAGGGCAATAAAGGGAAAAGAAAAATACTCTTATCGAAAATTACAGGAAGACAGGCTGCCATACAGCTTGATAATACAGCAAGCATGTCAATGTTTGATTCAATCTGAACTGATTCTGTTTTAGGATGGACAAGATCATTTTGTATGTGGTCTTGAAATTTCCTGATTTTGAAACAAAAAAGCATCTTAAGCAGTTTGTTATCCTTATAGGACCAGACTTCTCAGTAAGGATACTAGATTACAAAGTAGAGGCACATTTATATGCTATTAAATAGGAATTATTATTTGGAAAGAAGACTTTGGAGAATACTGGCTTTTGAATGACTGAGAGTCTACAGAATGATGAAAAAAAAATCAGGAAATAAGGTAGTTGTCTGCTGGGAAACAGTGAAGACATTTCTTAGGGAAAGAAAACTACCTGGAGACAGCTGTGTCTTATGTTATTTTTACTTTAAACTTCAGGAAAGAGAGCTTGGCCTTGATTCGATCTGACCCTAAGGAAAGTAAAAATACAAAGATTTATTATGTGTTAACCTTGAGACAAGGAGGTTTGGAGAATCCTTTTTGCTGACTTTGAAATGAAAAAAATCTTAAAGAAGGGATTGTTTGACAACAGAGAAGAGAAAAGAGCTATGGGAGGATGTTTATTTTAAGTTGTAAATAGACTGTTAAATTTCCCTCTGAGGCTGCAAAATTAAATTTTGTTTTAATGTTGTTTTCTCCACTTGCTTTAGTTCTCTTTGGTTGGCAGACCATCTGTTCTCAATGTCTGTATCCTTTACACTATGGATTTGTATGCTAAGAACTTCTTTCTTCACACAGTTTCTGCTGCAATTTCATGTTTACTATTTGGGCAAAACTGATACTCTACCAACAAAGAGAAATTTAAAAAATAGCTGGTAATTCTACACATACATAATTACAAATTATCTTTTTTTGACAAGTAATCAATTTTTCCATTCCTTCATACTGCTTTCATATAGTTCATTGTATAAGAATTTAATAGAGGACTGTATTCACACAAAACCTCCAAAAAACCCACATACTGTACAGAGAAAGACGTGTCAGCATGGATATATGCAATATGCATTTGCATGCATTTAAAGTCTAAATGAAACACAGTATTACAATGCATATATAAAAAATTTATTTACTTAGAAAAAGAGAATGATTCTAATATGATTTCAATAATGTCATAGCATTCTATCTCCACAGGTTGCTTGGTTAAAAGAGTAGCCCAAAAAAAAGGGAGCACGATGGGGGAGAAGAAAATTTTAAGGAAGGCCAAGCAAGAGCAAATCAGCTGTAGACACACCTCATTAATTACTCAGAGCTATGTGTTTATATTAGGCTAATAACAGTACCCTATAGAAGAAGTATATGAAAAAAAATCCCACAAATCAAAATCTCTTAAACATCCATGTGAGCATCCTGTTACACTGATTCTCCACTTTAATCTTCCTTGCCAATCAATCACCAGAATCATTATCTCTTGGTTTTTAGAGATTAGGTAAACTTGTCTTGCTAATTTTGAACCCACTCAAATATCAGGCGTTCAAAATACAAACCTACAGAATAGAGTTTTAAAAAAATAATGAGGCCCATGTTCAGCTAGGAGAAAAGTATTCCTTAGTTCATGTTCTGTGAGCTATCTCTAGTTTAAAAAATGGTGTCAGAACCTATAGAGCAGAAAAGTGCTATGGTCAAAATAAAAAGAAACTAGGGTTTCATGGCAAGCTGTTGTATTTCCGCACATAAAGGATAGAATTAGGGGAATAAGATTTGTGAGGAAGTTCTCTTTAAGTGTGGTAAATAAAAAAGAAGTGAAATAGTCTGCTCAATAATGTCACCAACCACTAATAACATAGTGGAACATTTGAATAATTCAGACTAGTATACACAGCAATCTTTGTGTCATGGTTTATCCCCAGCTGGCAACTAAGCACCACACAGCTGCTCACTTGTACCCCTGTGGAGGGATGGGGGAGAGAATCAGAAGGATAAAAGTGAGAAAACTCATGGGTTGAGATAAAGACAGTTTAATAGGTAAAGTTGAAGACACACGCAGAAGTAAAGCAAAATAAGGAATTCATCACTACTTCCCATCTGCCAGCAGGTGTTTAAAGCTATATTCATAGAAGTAAGGCACCATCATGCATAATGGTTACCTGGGAAGACAAATGCCATAACTCCACTGTGTCCTTTTGGTATGCTGAAGATCTTATCAAAATTAGTGGGAATGACCTGTCTTGTTTATCAGGGTATTCAAATTTCTTCTGGCCACTGATGGCTTGCCTGGGGAGAAGTGATCATATCGAGAGGACCCTGTGCAATCATCAATGTGCTGGCTGTAAGTCAGTTCTTAAGAATTCCTATAATCTTCAGAGCCCTTCCTATTCACTTATGTTGACAGAAATTTTCCAAGGAAAAAAAAAATCTCCTCTTAATATTCTCATCTTTGATGAATGTCAGCTTCATAGAAGTGACATGAAGATTAGAACAACTCTGGCTGTTACACACAGCCATTTGTCATTGTGCATGAATGCAGGAAAAATAAAGCACAGTAACAATCTGGTGTGCAAGAAAAAAAGGTAGATATTGTAATTCTTTATATAGTCAAAGAAAAACAGCACTCTTTTCAAATGGAATGGAACGGGATGGAATAGAATAGAATAGAATAGAATAGAATAGAATAGAATAGAATAGAATAGAATAGAATAGTTTCAGCTGGAAGGGACCTGCAATGATCATCTAGTCCAACTGCCTGACCACTTCAGGGCTGATCAAAAGTTAGAGTATATTATTAAAGGCATTGTCCAAATGCCTGTATTTTTTGAGCATTGTGCAAATGCCTTTTAAACACTGACAGGTACAGGGCATTGGCCGCCTCTCTAGGAAGACTGTTCCAGTGTTTCACCACCTTCTTGGTAAAGAAATGTTTCCTTATGTCTAGTCTGAACCTCTCCTGATGCAGCTTTGAACGATTCCCACATGCCCTGTTATTGAATACCAGGGAGGAGAGATCAGCACCTCCCTCTCTTCTTCCCTTTCTCAGGAAGCTGTAGAGAGCAATGAGGTCATCCATCAGTTTCCTCTTCTCCAAACTAGAGTAACCCAGTACCCTTAGCCACTTCTCATAGAGTATGCCTTCCTGCTCTTCCACCGGCTTTGTTGCCCTCCTCTGGACACCTTCAAGTACCTTAGCATCCTTCTTAAATTATAGGGCTCAGAACTGCACACAGTACTCAAGGTGAGACCACACCAACACTAAACACAGCAGGATAATAATCACTTTTGGAGAGTGTAGTGTTTGATGCACCTCAGGATGCAGTTTGCTCTCGTGGCTGCCAGGGGACGCTGCTGAATCACGTTGAGCCTGCTATCAACCAGCACACCCAGATCCCTTTCTGCACAGCTGCTCTCCAGCCACTCCTTAGCCAATTGATACTTGTGCTCAGTGTTAATCCATCCCAGGGGCAGAATCTGGCATTTGTTCTTATTAAACTCATTGATGATTGCCCAATGCTCCAGTCTCTCCAGATCACTCTGCAAGACATCTTATCCCTCAAGAGAGTCAATAGCACCTCTCACTTCCACATTATCAACAAATTTACTAAGGGCACATTCAACTCCTGCCTGCAGATCATTGCCAAAAATCTTGAACAACACTAACAGTAGAATTGAGTGTTGAGGAACACCACTAGTGACTGGCTGTCATACAGATGTAGCCTAATTCATTACAATCCCTGGAGCCTTGCTGTTCAGCAAGTTCTTCACACAGCACACCATATACGTGCTCATCTCACAGTTGAACAGCTTGTCTGGAAGGATGTTATGAGGGACGGTATCAAAAGCCTTACTAAAATCCAGAAAAAGCTACATCGTCACTGCTTTCCCTTCACACAGTAGGCGGTGGACCTTATCATAGAAGGATATCAGATTAGTTAGGCAGGACTTTCCCTTTGTGAACCCATGTTGTCTGTGCCTGATGAATGTATTTTCCTTGAAATGTCTTTCAATAGCACACAGTATGATCTTTCCAAAATTTTTCCAGGTACTGAGGCTAGGCTAAGAGGTCTGTAGTTTTCTGGGTCTTCCCTCATGCCCTTCTTGTAAATTGGAATAACATTGGCTAGCTTCCAGTCACGAAGGACCTCCCCAGATTCCAAAGACCTTTGGCAGATGATTGAGAGGAGTCTTGCTGTAACATCTGCTAACTCCTTTTATACTTTGGGATAAATCCCACCATAGCCCATGGATTTATGAACATTCAACAGATACAACTGGTCCCTTAATTTTCAATGTCCACAACTGCAAAGTTACTGCTCCTGTAGTTGTGGTCCTCCAATCAGGTAGCACAAGGTCTATCAGTATTATTAAAGACTGATTAAAAAAAAAAAAAAGCATTAAATATCTCTGCTTTTTCTTCACCCCTATTTGACAAGTGACCATCTTTATAAAATATTGGTCCAATGTTTTCCTTGGACCGCCTCTTGTTATCAACACACTTAAAAAATCCTTTTTTATTGTTGTTGTTGGGCACAATACTGGCCAGTTTCTACTCTGGTTGAGATTTGCCCTTTCATGTCTTCTCCCTGCATATGCAAACAAGGGTTCTGTGATCTTTCTGCAAAGCCTGGCATTGCTTCCAGAGATCGTCCAATCTCTTTTTCCTCTCAAGTTCATGGAAGAGTTCTCTGTGCAGCCAAGCTGGCCTTCTGCCCTGCTTGCTTGACATGTGACACAGTGGGATTGACATTCCTTTTAAACAGTAGTTTTTCAAAACTAATCAGCACTCATTGACCCCTAGGCCCTCAAAAGCAGATTCCTAGGGGAAACTGCTAAGTACCTGAGCAGCTTAGAGTTTGCCATCTTGAAATCCAGTGTAGCAACTCTGCTGATCTTTTAATATTTACATCAAAAATTTTAAACTCAACTGTTTTGCTATCACTGTGGGCAAGACAGTCACCTATCATCACATCTCCCACAGCTCCTTCTCTATTTACAAATAACAAGTTTAGGAGGGCACTTTTCCTAGTTGGCTCACTGAGTACTTCTGGCAGGAAGTTATATACGGCATACTTTGTGAATTTCACAGACTTGCTTGTTACAGCACTACTCCCATCTGATGCCTGGGAAGTTGAAATCTCCCATAAGGACAAGGGTTACCAATCCAGAATTTTTTCCTAATTGCTTGTAGATAACTCATCAATGTTAATGTCTTGGCTGGGCAATTGGCAGTAAACATCCATAGTGACATCTCATTTGTTTTCCATCCCCCTAATCTTCAGCCACATCTTTTCTAACTGTGAGGGCTGTACAAACTTCTCCTTTACATAGTCCAATGCTCCAATCACCTGACCTGCCTGTCCCTTCTGAAGGCCCTCCATCCCAGCACGTCAGCTGTGGGACTCATTCCACCAAGTTTCACTAATACCAGTGGTATCATAGCTCTGGGAAATGACCAAGGCTTCCAGTTCGTCTTGTTTGTTTCTCGTACTGTGTACATTCATGCAGATGCATTTCAGATGTACTCCTAAACCTTCAACACATCTTGGAGCAGCATAGATTCCCCTATTACTATTGCCACCCTTGGATAGTGTCATGTCATTCCTTGGCTTGCCTTCAGCATTCCTGATGGTATACCTTTCCCCCATCAATCCTAGTTTAAAGCCCTCTCAAGCAGTCCTGCCAGCTTATGAGCAAAAAACTGTTTCCCCCATCAGGACCGGTGGATCCTGTCAGGCTTCAGGATACTTTGTGTCTCAAAGACTCTTCGATGATTATAAAAGCTAAAATTTCTGCATGATGAGGCAAATCTCACATTCTAAGTTCACTAAAAAGTAAATAAATTACAATATCTGAGAGACATTGGGAATCTCCAAAAAGCATATGGTCCTGTGTTATTCCTTAGTATGTTACCCTAGGTCCTTAGCTATTATGCCCTACTTCCACCATTTCACAACCTCGTTGCTGGAGGCCTGGCTCTTTAGCTCCACTGGCACTCATAGTCATTGCACAGTATCTATGGCTGACAGCTTTCGTTTTCAATTCTACTTGTGTTCAAACCAATCAGAACACGTAAATGAATCTCAAAGCTGCATAGTCATGTAAGGATAAAACCACAGGTTTCAAAAGGCTAAAATACTCTTTTTTTTTTTTTTTAATTAGATATTTAAGCAGTGCACTGGCAACCTTGCACCTTTCTTTTTTCTCTGCTGATAGAGTACATCCATTCACATCTACCTTTTTAACATGGTCTTTGTGAGAAAAACTGACATTTATCTGCTGGTTAAAATGTTTCTTTTACAAACATTAAAGACACTAACCACAAACATTCCACTTATTATTATTCCTGCACCTGCAGCAAGTAGTTTGGTTTTATTATCATTTAAGCTGTAATTATATGCTATTAATTTTATGCCTTCATAGGGGGTTTAGATTATTTACTTGGTTTACTTAAGGATAAGGGAAATAGAAATTAATATTTGGTATATGTTGTTGTTGCTGTGATCAAAACTTTAAAGCTATTGGGCTAAATTAATGAACAACTATATTGTTATTTGGGCATGTTGTGGAGTCAATCATCATTTTGCAAATGCTACATTAATGTAAACCTGAAGAAGCCCCACAGATTGAGAAATTACCTATTCCAGGCATATACAACATCTTTGGGTTCCAAGTCAGGTTATTTATATAGATTAAAAAGTCTTATGTTAATATTCACTAAAATAAATTAATTATTTCAATTGAAATAATTGCAAAGAAATTACATGATATAGTCAACTCATATGTATTACCAAATTTATAGAGTGTTATAAAGAAAGAAGTCAGGAATCACAGTATAGCTCAAAACTTTATAGCTCTTCCCTGAAATAAAGAAATTTATTCATTAACACAGATTTCAAGGCACATAAAATATTTAATAATGTAGGTGGAAAAGAATTTTTTATTGTTATCACAATTAAGAGGAAACTACTAAGTTGTAATGCCAGAAGTACAAAAGGTTTAAGAAAATACAAAAATAACTTCAGCACAATCCTCATTCTACAAATCATATACTTAGATTGTGGTACATAAATTTTCCAATTTATTTACAAGTTATATAGATTTCCACAATATTCAAGGCAATTAGATCCATTCTTAAGAGTGCAAATTCTTAAAATTGTACTCCTATAGAGAGCTGTTTGACTCCAAACTATTCTGAATTTACTGCAATAACTCTGTCCTAAAAGCAGTGTCTGCCTCCTATCCAAGTGATGGAAGAGAATCTTGCTGGATGAATCAGATAAACCCCTAACATCAAGATAGGAGGAATATAACGTAGCTTACATAACACAGAAATGCATTCAGGCTGCTGTATGCTTTACACATCTGAACTCCTGTAATAATACAACATGAAAATGAAAGACATACGTGGTAGGAAAGGCTAGAATTAAGATCACAGTGAAACATGTGGGAAACACAAAAGGGACTTCAAATAGTATTGAAAACCATCCTAATGAACAAAAATGGTTAGATGTTGGAGTCTATTGGTCCCAGGCAATACTGCTGGAGTGTGGTGAAGGAAAAAGTAGCAAGAAAACCTGTGTCAAAACAACTAAAGCAGTGTTTTGAAGACAACTTTAGAGAAAAATTGCCTTCTGGCAACAATATATGTAGTTTCAAATAGATTTTGATATGTAATATAAATTAATAGTGGACACACAAGTTACAATAGTGGACACACAAGACACTGATTCTAATAGAAATAGAGTCTGGTATGTACACAAATCTAATTGTGAGCACACTAGGAAGTGAATGAAATGACTGAAATAATGCTCTTCTTGCAGTTTCAGCATTAGTCAATAAATTTTATAGATAACAGGTACAGTGTTCAATTATAGGGATTGTTTGTTTGGTTTTTTTTGTAATTTATTAAAGTAATATTGAAATGTTATGGGTATATTTACTACCCCTTACTTGGAAGTAGAAAGCATAGCACAGGAAATTAAGATGTAGAAACTACTATTACCTTTATCATGCTCACATTTTTGGTCTGAATCTTAACTAGAAAGCACAGGACGCGTTGCTAAAATAAGTAGATAGACCCTGAGTGACATCTAATATTGTTAATACATTTGGTGTTTCATCTACACCACAGAGAATGACTATTATAAGTAAAAGCTTTACAAAGTAGTTAGCTAATGTAGCTTTTCCAAGACTGATTAGTTCCTGAGAGATTCTATTGAATCAATTGGAAAGTGTTTAGGACTCAATGGCTAAAAACAGAAACAAAAAAAAAAAAACAGAATACATCTTCAGTTAGATGATTGTGGATATCATAATCTTATTTTAACTACCGCTATTGAAAATCTTCATCCTTCAGAATTATTGTCTTAATTAATATCAGAAGTTTTATTCATGCTCTGCCCCGGAGAAATAATTGCATGACTAATGTATTATCAGATATTCCATTATCATTGCCTCTCCACTAGAGAAGAGAATTGGCAAATAGATTTGGTTGCTAAGCCAGTAAACTTTCATGATAGATTGGCAAGGTTGATTTTTATCATGTTTCAAGTAGCTGATATTTGCATGTACTCCTCCCCTTTTCTTTGTTCAGCAGTTTGCATTCAGCACACTTGCTAATAGGATATTTTTTGTCTCATTTTTGCAACACTTAAAGATAGAAAAGGTGTTTGCTTAATGTCGTGGTTTTGTTTAGTAGCGGGGGGCCTAAGGTGGTAGCTTCTGTAGGAAACTGCTAGAAGTCGCTCCCCTTTGTTCAGGGGACTTGGCCAGGCCTAGGGCGGACCCACTGCTGGCCAAGGCCGAGCCGATTGGTAGCAGAATGTCTCGTGATAACGCCTCTGCGATAACGTATTTAAGAATGGGAAAACAGAAAAAAAAAGAGAGAAGAGAAGATGTGAAGAAGCTGAGTGGGGGCAGAGGTGCAGAGGGGGAGGCGCAGGCCTCATGGGCCTTGCAGGCCTCACCCTCTGGCCTCTCGCCAGGCAGCCGACTGGGCCCGACTCGGTCCAGCCCGGCTGCAAGAAGTGGAGAGGAGATGAGAAGTGAATAAGATGTAAAAAAGATCCTGAGAGACATCTACCAGCCTGTTGTGAGGAACGGCTGCAGACGCCAAGGTCAGTTCAGAAGGAGGGGGAGGAGTAATGCGGCTCCTGGCC
Organism: Chlamydotis macqueenii; assembly: GCF_036417535.1. Taxonomy (NCBI): domain Eukaryota; kingdom Metazoa; phylum Chordata; class Aves; order Otidiformes; family Otididae; genus Chlamydotis; species Chlamydotis macqueenii. The sequence goes on from NC_141593.1 coordinate 45,559,525, forward strand.
AAGATTCCCCTGCAGCCTGTGGTGACGACCATGGTGGAGCAGGTTGTCCCCCTGCAGCCCATGGAGGTCCATGGAGGAGCAGAGATCCACTTGGAGCCCGTGAAGGACCCCGTACCGGGGGAGGTGGATGCCTGAAGGCAGCTGTGGCCCGTGGAGGGCCCGCCTGGACAGCTGTTCTGAAGGGACTGCACCCGTGGAAGAGATGACCCACGCCGGAGCAGTTCCACGAAGGACTGTGGCGTAGGGGTGGGACCCCACAACGGAGCAGGGGAGGAATGCGAGGAGTTCTTCCCCCAACCATGAAGCAGCGGCGTGAAACAACATGTGATGAACTGACCACAACCCCCATTCCCTCTTCCCCCCTGTGCCGCTCAGGAGGGGAAGGTAGTAGAGACAATGTTAAGCTTGGGAAGAGGGAGGGGTGGGGGGAGGTTATCTTGTTCCCTGTTTCATTATCCTGCTGTTTGTAGTAATAAATGAATAGTTTTCCCCAAGTCGAGTCTGTTTTGCCCGTGACGGTAACTTTAAGTATTTCTCCCTGTCCTTATCTCAAACCTCGAGCCGTTTTTCCTTCTATTTTCTCTCCCTGTTCTCTCGGAGGGTGGGGGGAGTGAGAGAGAGACTGCGTAGTCTGGTCCGATCGGGGCTGAACTACGACATTGCAAAGCATGTTGCTCATCTTCAGATCAAGACAAAGCAGAACATTTGCACATTGGTAATTATCATGTTTATATGCTTTCAATTTAGCTTTTCAGTACATTTAAAATAATGCTTCTATTGTTACATGGTTGGATCGTTGAATGATACACCCTCTAATTCTATGCAAAGTTGTGCTGAAGAAGCAGTGAGGGTGGCAGACTGATAAGCAGCCTTAAACACACAGGATGAACTTTTTTCCTCCTGCTGAAACTCACATTAAAAGAAATTAATATTCTGCATCTTGTCTGGTGCTCGATAAGATTGTGAAGCTCACATTTATTCTTCCAGAAAGTGGCAATTGGATGTTACCTGTGACTGAGCAGTTGTACTTTTTCCTGAGATTGCAACATTATTCAACAGAAGACTCAAACAAAGGGTTTGCTAAAACAGAGGAAAAAATTCTTTCAGCATGTCCTTTTAGAGCATAAAATAGAAATCAAAAGGAAGACTGTGCCAGAGGGTTTTTTTTTGGAAGACAATTCCAAATGCAAAAGGGAAAGAGACAGGGCCACTTAACATGCAAACTTTGCCAGATTAGGACTGCCTGAGCAGTCCTAAAAGAGCAGGGGACACATCCATCCCCTGGTGCATTGCTGTGTAGATGGGACCAAGGACTACATGAAGACACCATGGTTGCTGTAGTGATTAAATGAGGAGTCTTTATTCTAGTAGTAAAAGGTAAGGAAGGGAAGCAGTATATATTCTAATAATACAGACACCTCCCTTCCTGTTTTAGTATTATGACCTGGTTGCTGTTCAACTTTGTTTTGTATGGAGAACGTAAGTGGGAATTGTGTCATTGACTTCAGGGGCTCATCTTCTGTCTTTTCAGAGAGACCTCATTTCTCCTGACAGTAGCCTGTAAGCTTTCCAGTTTCACTGCCTGGAAAAAAATCTCTGCCAGGAACTTCAGCTTACCTGACAACCATTGAACTGTACTTTGTTACCTGCCTGCAAAGATTTCTGTCATGTGCTCAGATATGCAGTTCAGTGTTTATATTTGACCTTTTTTCATTGCCTCGAAATTTGCACATTCAAAGTCCATGTTGATGTTATGTTCAAGGTTCTTACAGAAATAAATAATTAACATTTTTCATTGGTTTGTAAACATTCCTATGATTCACAATGAGGCCTTCTGTTGTCAATACGTCAGCTACTTCCCTTTCTGCTGTGTACATCCTCACACTTAATTGGCCTTCTTCATTACTCTCAACAATCTCAAGGTGATTAGAAGGTTATTAAGATTTCCTACCCTGTTACATTCAGAAAAAAAAAAAAAAAAGACTTTCCTTACTCTTGTACTATCTTATCTTCCTTTGTGAATTTCTTGTTCTTCCTATCAAAGAGCTTCTTTAGCCTCTATGTAGTTTGGTTGTCATTTGGGCTTTTTTCACCCTTTCTTTCTTTGTCATCCTTTCTGCATAAATTATGCCTGATTTGTTGATGTAGTGTGGAGACGGATTTCTTCATCAGCTCCTTTGCTCTTGTCCCACTGCTCAGATTTTCAAAAAGCTCACTGCTGGAGGAGATAATTTTTCTCTGTCTTCTCTGTTTATCATGTTTTCCAGCTTCCCTGTGTTCACAGTCCTCCTTATAGCTGTGCTTGATGAATGAGAATTTTGTTTGCATTCATACTTTTTCTTCATTTTCTCCTCTCCTAGGGTGGAGTCTAGTCAAGGCTGGTACTGTAGTCAGCAACAGCTCCTAAGTCATGATGCCAGAGACATACATAAGAACGTATACTACAAAAATAAACCTGTTTTTTTTAAAAAAAAATTCTTAACATTGATAAAAAGAAATCAGAACTGTTTCCATATATAGCAGTTTCCAAGAAATCAACTCCTAAATAATCTTCTACCGTTTGAGGAAAGGGGACTCTTAGCTGGAAAACATGGATAAAATCCGAGAAAAAAAACTTGCAAGCATTTCCACACTAAAATGTTAGTTATTCCCCATAACTGGCTGCCGAGTGCTAATCCAGTAATAATCCTTTACATATACATAGTGTTTTTTCTCTGAGGAGTTCAAAGCATTTTTAAAGTTTCAGAAAAATCAAAGAGCAGCTCTGTGGAGTAAGTTAATACCATGTTGTTCCATATTAGAAATTACATTTACTTCCAAACCCTTAATAAAACAATTCTGAAAAGATCTTTTTCCCCTAATTCATTTACCAAAATAGTAAACTCAGTTCCTGGGAGTTTCATTGAACTTGTTTTTACTCTGATTTCCCGTAGAGGTGTGCTAGGACAGGAATTTCTCTTAACTGCTATGTCACTATCCTAGTCCAACAATCCTTGGATGTATACTTAGATAAATGTTCCTGTTCTCTAGAAGTCATAGTGGCTCTATGTGTCAAATACACTCCTGTCTGACTAGAGTCAATTTCATACTGTGAGGCAAAAAAATAATCAAGCCCTTTATTGGAAAAAGTAGGCTCAAAATCTTCACTTACATCCCTAGAATGTCAGGAACTTGAGTTGTTTTGCATGGTCATTTATCAATTTATCATTTTCCTCATAAATTTCAGATTCTTAAAAACAAGCGCAGGATTATTGAACATGTTGAAGCACAGATAAATATTTTCATAGTAAACTCAAGTAGCTTCTCATAAAAAAGTTGTTTTGTGGTATCTTGAAAGATGCAATTTACATACAAATTTAACCACTGATTTTATGAAATAGTAAAGTTAAATTAATTTAGATTGATTGGTTAACCACTAAACATATCATCCATAATTTATAACCTCCCCATTATTCCTCTTTATTCCAATTTAATTTAAATCCTTATTTGGCAGCCATGCCAAAATCTCACCTAGTAAAATGTCTATTCTCTTTTATCTGACCTCCAATTGTCACAGTAGAACACTGGTTAGGATTACATGGCAAGAATGCATTTTCTATGGTAAGGTCTCTGGTACATGGATTATTTATAAAGAATCGAGCTTTACTATCTTCTGGGTATTACTACTGGAAAAGATGTACATCATGATTATAATACTGATGAAGAAACTAAGGTCATCAATTTTCTATCATTCACACTTTCCTGTAGTTTAAAAATGGAATAATGACAATTGCTTTCTGCTAGACAGATATCTTATCTCTTTCCTTGCCTTTCTTCTCTGCTGACCTAAGAAGCTTTAAATGGCTCTCAGTTTTTAAATTGTAGAGTAGAGAATGGATGTCCACATTTGTTCATTACTGAAAAGTTTGCACTTGTTTCCAAATTTCTCACAAATTTCATTAATCTTATCCTTCTGTACCACTGTGTAGACATTTTCCTACTTGGTTGAAATTCAGTAAAGTTTCTCTTCAAGACACACTGGATGTCTAAAAATTAGTTTCTGCCCAAGGCCTTGTGAATCCAGGCCCTGTTCTTCTGACTGAAAAATGAATGACAGGTGAATACTACCAGTTAATCTGTCAGTGGAGAAGGAGCTCTTTCTGGTCCTACTTACATGCAGACTCCCAATATGACATGAGTAAAAAGTAAGTAACCAACTTCTAACTCATAGACCTACTTAACCTCAACCATACCTGAAAATGTGATGCACTTGAATCATAGAATTGGCAAAAACATTATGGAAGCATCCAGAAGTTGTCCACCACCATATGTCATAGACAACTCTGACTCTAGAGATCAGGTAAAGAAAAAGTAATAAATATGTGTCCGTTGTTACTTATGACTCTTGATGTATTCTTAGAAGGTGCTCAGCCAGAATCAACTGGAGTAGAGAAAGAGTAGAACAGAAAAAAGAGTTTAAAATCATGACAATAAATCAAGAGTAGCTGGGTAAGGTTTTCAGGACTACAAGATAAAAGTCACTTCTACTTCTGTGCAGAAAACCAGTATAAACTCAGCATCCCACTTAAGTACACTTCCTACACAAATATGATTTTGCCTTTACAGAAACCAGATATCAAAAATAATTTCTCATTCAGCTGTTATTTTCCTCTGAGATTAAGTATCTTTGTTCTGTGCAACTAGTTATTCAGCTTCCTAGCTTATTTTTTGACACTTTCAAATGCAGCAAATGGCGCATGTTTATCTTCCATCTGCTGTTGTCTCACTCTTAATCTCATAGGGTCTCAATAACTTATTAGCAGGTTATGTTTAGTATTTCAGCTATAATATTCACAGCTAGAAACATGCAATAACCTGTTGTTTTAGAAAGGAAAGATACTGGTCTATCCACAGATACAGAAAATTGTTAGAGTAAGAGACATTTTCCAGCATAAATTCCAAAAGATTTTACACTTTAAAGAAGAAAGTTATGAATTAATTGAAGAATTTTGACTAAAAGAGAAAAAAAATATTTCATAAGCACAACATATAAAATGTTCTTCACTCTTTTTTGTATGAATAAGTAGCTTTCAAGTAAAGTTGTTCTGTTTGCAGTCCACATCAAGCATATAATGTGTATAATTTTTTTTTTTCATTGTAAAATAACTTTCCAAACAAATTTGTCTTCAATTAAACCTGTAAGAATTCAAGTTCAAGAGTTATTTTACTTTTTCTATTGAAAACATAACATTTTAAAACAATATAAAACATACTTCAGTAAAATGATGAAATTCACTTTTCTCTAATAAAAAAACATGTATGTCTCTCCATAAAAATTCACAGTCCATTCTTAACAGCATTGTCATAAGCATTATTAGTCACTGAATAATTTCATTGTTAATAATTTTTTTTCACTGTATGTGATCATTTATGCAATAAACTCTTTATTATGGATTCTCAAAACAACTTTTATTGTAGTTAATTATTCTGTGTTATGACTGTAAACTCATCAAGTCGAACAAATCTTACGTTCTGCGCCAATGACAATGGCAAGATGTTTTTCTCCAGAAAGGCTTAGATTTGTTTACAGATATATTTAAGATCTATACCAGTTTGTGCAAATGAGATCCTAAAGATACCACCTGAGGAAAACAATTTATGGGTAAAATAAAGTCATTTATCCCTCTGCTAAATGAGGATGGCTACAGACAGTGATTTTTTTTGTGCGTTTCATTATTGAGGAGTAATATTTAAAAATTTGTATCTCAGATATTCCCAAAAATGTTAACAGTCAGCTTTCCACAGATGAGAATTTCAAAGACTCAGAGTCTAACCTGCTACCTGTGTCTCATTTCTTGTTGCTCATTATTTCACTACCTAAAGGACAAAGTTAAATATGGCCCAATCTGCTATATATTGAAGGAGTAAGATGCATAAGGCATACATTTCGCAATCTCATATTCGTCTCATAAGAAAGCTGGAAAATTATATGTGAGAAACAATTAACTTATTAAATTTTGACACTAGCCTTCAGAGAGATGTCCATCTTTTTCACAAATGTATCTGAGAAAGGTTTTCATGCTTAAGGATGTCCTTCTTTTTTGTATGACAGCCAATTTAGCATTTTTAATTAATTAACCCAAGGAAGTGCATTATGAGAAGCTAAGGTCACTTTGTCATATATCCTCTAAACTTTATATGTTGCCTGTTTCAAAGGAAAAAGCTCATTTTTATGGAGACTACCTCATTAAATGGTTTTCAAACATGCACTGCTGTATGTCACCGACCTTTTTATCCTTTATGCCCTTGTGTGAAAGGAGAACATAGTTGTTCAAAGCTTGCGTCAGTACTTTGAATGAATGAGTGACTTGATATAATTAGCAGGGATTGGGTGAAGAGGTTGGGACTTTCTTTACTACACTAGCAGACAGGGTTTCAGACATGAATTCTCAGAAGTGGAGTATCAGTTCTAATCAGTTACTAATTTGCAGTAAATTACCAAAATTTGTCTGGAAATTAGCCCCCACTGAAAATCTAATACTAAAATTTCATTTAGCTTCACATTTCTCCAATAACTTGTCTAGTTTACAGCCTACAAAATATCTTTTTCTACTTTAGTAATTAAAGTATGATTTTTAAAAGAAGATTTAACACTCAAAAAAAAATTTAATTTCCCTTCTTTCCCCCCATCCTATTTATACAATACAGCCTTGTTTTCTTTACTTTGAGACTTTTGAGGCTGAGTTTAACCTTTTACATAACATTTATCTCAGAAGCCTTAACTTACAGGAAATATTAAGTGTGGACACATTGTTGTATAAGCTGAGTAACATAATACATCAGAATTATAACAGAGGGAGGTTCACTTTTTGCGAATTTTGTGAGATTTCAAAACAGAAGTGTTCTTTCGGGCAGTTCATTTTCACATCTGCATAGATCTGCTGCTGTTTTCCTCCACTCATGCATGCAATAATGGACATCAGAAAGTATATACCAGGATAATATTTATGTATTTTAGATATTTGCAACATAATCATGGTTTTGTTTCTCTGCAGAAGAAAATCCAATGAGATTAACTCTTCCAGCTCTTGATTTTGCTTCTGTCTGTGCCACTTTTCCTTTGTCTAAAATCACACATATAAAAAGATCTTTCTCCTACAAATCCTAATGCTAGTTTCTATCTGTATCCCTTATTAATCACTCTCACAAAATTTAATACTTAATGATCCATTTCAAAAGCTGATTGAGTTTGCGATGACATAACATGACATGCTCTTTTGGGGATTTTCATTTGCAATGGCCTAGCTCTTTGTTAAGTACTTAGAATAAGAAGGACAGCAGCACTTTAATGGCAGAGCCTGTGCTAGCACATGTTCTGCTAGCAGCTTGTGGATTTAGTTTAGATTAAAAAAATAGTAAATCTTATTTTTAATAATTACTTACAGATTTCTGGAATTTTAATTATGCCAGTTAATTGAGCAAGTTAGTTGAATTGCTGAATAATGATCTGTGCAAACTAAATTTTACAGGTGCAGTAAAGAAAGTTTAACAGACTGTGAAATAAATCAAAAATAAACAGAAAGGCTAGGAAGTCAGTATCAGCACATTTGCAAGGTAAATATTTGAAATAAAGAAGGTGAAAATTTAAAACCGGTTCAAAATGTAACAATGGGTAGAAATTTCAGAAGATAAAGACTGAAACTAGCATTTAAAAATTACTCCAAGCAGTCTGTGCAATTTTAACCACAGAACAACTAAATCAGAGCCATAATCACCTTCTGTACCATAGGGCTTGTTGTAACAGGACAAGGGGTAATGGTTTTAAAATAGAAGGAGGTATATTCAGATTAGAAATTAGAAAAAAAAAAATTAAATGAGGGTGGTAGAACACTGGAACAGGTTGCCTAGAGAGGTGGTGGATGCCCCATCCCTGGAAACATTCAAGGCCAGGTTGGATGAGGCTCTGAGCAACCTGATCTAGTTGGAGCTGTCCCTGCTTCTTGCAGGGGGGGTTGGACTACGTGACCTTTGAAGGTCCCTTCCAAACCAAATTATTCTATGATTCTATGTTCATAAGAATGAGAAACGCATTAGAGCAGAGGTGATAGGGTTGGAAAGGACATTTAAAAATCTGAGATTTTTTCTTGCATGCCTACAGCAACAAACATATAACTTAACAGAGCTGGTATTTGCATTTAGAATTGGAATTACTATGCATTGGGTGTTTTCTGTCAAACTCTATATTTTTATAAAAGCCCAACATCTACCCATGTAGCAGTGTGGTGGGCTAACCTTGCCTGGCTGCCAGATGCCCGCCACTCTCTTACTCCCCATCCTCAGTAGAAGATGGGGAGAAAATAAAACAAAAAATCTCATAGCTTGAGATAATCACAAAGAGATCACTCACCAAACCATCACAGGCAAAACAGACTTAACTTAGGGAAGATATGTTTAATTTATTGCAAATTAAAAATAGAGCAGAATAGTGAGAAACAGAAACAAAACTATCCCAAAACTTTTCTATACAAACCCAATACAAATATTAATGTCATTTCAATGCCCCAAACTATTAGCCATAACATAAACTGTTATATTTGATTTAATGTTTAACATTTTAATTATGTCTTAACATACTTTATTTCTTACAATAGGTTAAAATATACAGCTTGGATTCCGTTGGTTTTATTCTATCTTATCCTAGAATTACAGCATAGTTTGGGTTGGGAGGAACCACTAAAGATCATCTAGTTCAACCCCCTTGCCACAGACAGGGACATCTTTCACTAGATAGGTTGCTCAAAGCCCCATCTAACCTGACTTTGAACTTTTCCAGGGATGATGCATCTACAACTTCTCTGGACAATCTATTCCAGTGTCTTATTATCCTCATCATAAAGAGTTTCTGCCTTTTATCCAGTCTAAATCTACCCTCTTTCCATTGAAAGTGTTTGCCCCTGGTCCTGTCACTGCAAACCTTGGTAAAGAGCCTCTCTCCATCTTTTTATAAGCCCCTTCATATATTGAAAGGCCACAATAAATTATTTCCTAAACTTCTCTTCTCCAGACTGGACGACCCAAATTCTCTCAAGTCTTTTTTCATAGGAGAGCTCTTCCAGCCCTCTGATCATTTCCACGGTCTTCCTCTGGACCGCCTCAAAAAAGTCCATGTCTTTCTTGTGCTGGAGACCTCACTGCTGGACATAGTACTCCGGTGGGGTCTCATGAGCAGAGCAGAGCGAAGAGGGAGAATCACCTCCCCCAACCTGCTGGTCATGCTTCTTTTTATGCAGCCCAGGACCATCCTCCTCATCCTTCTTCTCACAAAGTGATTATTTGATTCCTTACTTAATCTAATTCTGGCTTTTTGTCCATCATCACTGAGATTGAGTAGACTGGTTTTGTGGCTACTTATCACTGTGCTTTGGGTGAAGTTAGAAAACTAAAAGCAAACTCTCTTTGATTAATGGTAGAATGTCTGAATGTTTCTGCCATTATAAAACCAAGCTTATACCTGTAAGCAAATAAAATGACAGTGATATATGTTGAAATTTCTGTCCTTAAAGATTCCTAAATGCACTTCATAAATTTATATATGGATTAGCAACATTTTACATTTGCTTGTGACATGGAAAACAAGTCAAAGATTGTAGTAAAATAACTGGGGCAGGAGACTGATAAAAATAATCAGTTGTCACCTGAGCTATTTTAATGTATAGAAAGGGTGTCAAAGAGAATAAAATTACATTCTCAGCAAAAATATTCATAAGATCTCAAAAATATTCAGTAGACAGACATCACAACCATTATCACGTAAGAGCTTGTGTCCATCATTACTTGTATCATAGTAAAACTTTTAGTGCTAAAACAGCCATTGTTTCATTTGAATAGCAGGCATCAGAGGTAAAGTGCAGTGTGTTTTGAATCCAACATAGTTTCTGAATTGGTAGGACAGCTTCCTAGGTGACCTTTCCATTCATGTTGATGTTGCAAAAAAACTCCAGATAATAGAACATATTTTCATCCTCTGTTGTGTCTCCCCACCCAACTCCAGCTCCTCACACAACCTATTACACACATGAGGACACACATCTCTCCAATTGTTCTGTATCTACCCAATCAATCATCTCCTTGCCTTACAGAAACATGTTCAGTTCAAACTCTTTTGTTGTTTTTTCTTGTTGTTGTTGTTGTTGGTTGGTTGGTTGTTTTTTTTTCACTAAGGAAAAGCTAACTGTCTAAATAAAAAAAAAATGCATCACTTTTGTATCATGTAGGTGCATAACCAAGCAGAGGCAATGGACATCTCAATATTATTATCAATCACCGGTGACAGAAGGATATAACAGCAGATTCCTAGGGTCATGAAAAAAGAGGGAAAATATTTTACAGGAACAATTTTGTAGGTTGCTCAGACACATACTAACAGAAAAGTACAAAAAATGGATTCACTATTGCAAAACACTTAACCCTTAATGGGAAAGTATAAACACAAAGGAATAGGAAGCAGTTAATGACACAGTAAAATGATTTTTCTGCACATAGATATTACTGAATACTTGTATCACACAATTTAATATATGATTATTTTTCTTGGTCTTTTTAACAGGAAATTCCTGGCAAAAAGAAAAGCCAGAAATGTGTTTCTGAAAGCACCTTATTAATGTAGATTCTTACCTAATTTCATGGGAAATACAGATTCTCAAAGAAAAATGGAGCACTGGAGCAGCACTTTCAATATAGCAAGAGTGAAAAAAAAATCCTATAATATGGAAAACAGAGTCTGGCCAGTTTACGAAAAGAGCTCTAAGACAGCAGCTTTATGGCAGAAAAGGGCTGGACAGTGTAACATGGCCTAAATATATTTTGTCCCATGTTTCTTCTCATAGACACCAAGGCAAACAATGGGGAAGAGGGCACATCAAGCTCTTTCCCTAGCAGGAAGCAGAGACGCAGCTGGAGTCAGCAACCAGAACAAGAAGATTGAAATTGCCTAGAGTCTCACACTTCATATGTCATCTAAGATGTTAATGGTTCCCTAGTAGCATTTTAAAAAAAAAAAACAAAAAAAACCAAAAAAAAAACAAAACAGCAGTTTCAGAGCAACTTTCCTTCCTAGTTAAATTCTTCCTTCTCTGATCTGATGTCCTGGATCTTAACTATTATATGGTCCATTATCCCCTTAGGCTTGAACCTTGCATTAATTGGAAAGGAAATTACTTCTATCCAGAGAAAGAAAAAGAGTTTCTGCAGAGCTGTGAAAGCATCCTGTACATTTTTTGGACAAATGACACGTTTTCTCCCTCAAAAAAAAAACCTCAAATACTTGCAGCTAGACATATAAATCACCTTTAGATAAGTATAGTTTCATAATCGTAGAACTGAATGTACAATTTAAGCAAATTTGCAAGAAGATAAAAGCCAAAATTTAAAGTTTAGTAAATTTGTAGTGTCAAAGTCATACTAGATGTGAGCAATTTGAGCTGCCTTTCAAGTATTGGTGACAGTCAAAGTAAAGTAATATGTAAGTAACCTAATAATTTTTTAAGGTTTACCCTCAAAATAATTTGAAAGCACAGTTCAGAACAGGGATCCATTGAAGAGGATAGCAGTTAAATGTAGATAATGGAGTGGTTCAAAGGGGAAGAAGCACAAGGAGCTTTTTAGGGAGATTTTTGCTTCTTTTCTCTCTCAAGCACCTCATTTACCAGCAGCAGACCTTGTCCTGCTTGGTGATTTTGCAAAAAAAGCAACCACCAGCCCCAAAGTTTTGATTGGAGGGATATGATCTGGACTTTGGGTAGGGAAGCCAAAGCTCCATAGAGAGGGAGGAGAAAAAAACTTTTGGGATATCTGTGCTTTTAGGGCAAGATCATTATGACAGAGGAGAGAAGAGAAAACATTTTGTGACCTTGCCTGTGTAAAGCACTGAGATAGAAAGAGGAAAGAGTGCACAGAGAAACAGAAAAATTTGAGAACCATATCTCCCAGTGGGACAAAGCTTTTCAGATCTTAAGGACAGGGACTGTGGGCAATAAATGCAAATAAGAATGTCCTCATAGTCTGCGTAAAGAGCTCAAGTTGAGGCAGCAGGCACAGGAAGCATTGGAGGATGTTTGCAATCAGACCCTGTGTACCTCTGAAGAAAACACCAGGAGTGGGTGGAGAAGCCTGACAACTGTGTGAGGAGTTTAGATGGATGTAGTTTTTGACATGCATGAAGGCATAGTGAATTACTGCTACAGTATTTGTGAGCACTGTGATGTAACCAGTGCTGAGCTACATGTGCTTTCTCCTTTCCTCCCCTGCCCCAGTATTCATCCCATGGGATCCACTTGCTCCTTATGATATCTTTTAAGAAATTTACCCAATCGTAATCTAAAGAATTTAAGTGATAGAATCCCACTGCATTCCAAATGAAAACTATTGATCAGTTAATGAACCTTGTTTTTAAAACCTTTGCAGGTTTTTTTTTCTACAAAAATATTATCTTTTTTTTTCTTTCAAAAGTAGATCTTTGTCATTTTTTTTTTCTGTAAGATCAAAGTAGAGTCTAATACCAAAGGACTCTTCTGCATGTAGGTATGTAATGGCCAAGATCAAGTAACAGTTTAACTTTCTTTCTGGTAAACAAAGTGAATGGAAGTTTCTTGAGGCTCTCATTATAAGATATTTTTTCCTGACCTCAAATCATTATTGTAGCTCTTTCCTGAATCCTCTAATTTGTTATCATCCTTTTTGAAGATTGTGCAATTTTGTGATAAGGACCTCATTAATTCCATGTTTATTACGTCTTTACTCCTATTCAGTGTTGTTTTGCCTATATTTTGGCATGGTTACTTCTTGTAACAGTGCAGAAAGCAGTCAGAGTTCTGAAGAGTGCAGAAACTGGCTTCTCTCTGATATAAACAGTGACTTTATCCCACCTAATAAAACTAGTTTCCTATTTTGCTTTTTTGTTTTTCTTTGTTTAATGTTTTGGTTTGGATTTAAGTTTTTTGAAGGGAAGGTTACTTTTTTCAGTGCTTTCTAGTTAAGCAAAATGTAATAAATACAGAAGCAGGAAAACAAGTAGAGGATATCAAATCTTATTTGCCTTGCTACTTGTTAAAGCACAGTCTGACTGAAGTGAAAACATTGTCCTTTTATCACTTAAGCATTTCAGTATTCTTTTAAAAGATACACTAAAATGTAAATCACATTATCTTCACCTACCTTTAGTCTTTTTAAAATGTAGTAACCTCATCACAGCAGCACTGCATTGATAACAAAAAATGTGAGCAAGAAAAGGCCACTATCTTTTCAAATTTTCTGTGTCATTGTAGAAAAATTAATGAAACACCATTAGTAAAATGTGGCAAAGAAGCACAGTGACCAAAACAAAATGCTTTCCTTGCGCAACAGTCTATAGCCTGGCAAGAACCCATTTAGCTGATTTTTGTGCAAAGAGAACTAAAGTGGGATTTTTTGCTTTATATCAAGAATGTCAAAGAGATTTAAAACTTTATTTGACACAAGACCTAGAGCAAAAAAGAGTCTCATTTTTTCTTTCTTGCCTGGTGTTTCTCTGTTCTTATGTTCTCCCTTTGGGGACCGAGTAAAAATGAGAGAGATTTTGTCAGCACTGGCACATGGATGACAAGACTGAGAAAACTATGAGCACACAAGACTGTTTAGTTTGTTTCTCTTTTGAAAGTCCTGTATGACTTTTGCTGAGGAATATAGGACATAGAATCACAGAATCATAGAACAGTTAGGGTTGTAAGGGACCTTTAAAGGTCATCTAGTCCAACCCCTATGGACATGTTATGTTGGTATGAATCACAAGAGGTTAAGTAACATAAGTCTTAAAATTTAGTTGTTTGCTACCACTTCTTAGGAAAGAAATTACTTTTCACTTATGGTTCAAGCTCTTCTGTATGATCTGACCTTTTCTTTAGAAGGAGCCCAGGTATGCAAAATCTTTCTACTGCTGATAGATAAAATAGAGTATAGGACATAAACATTAGTTACACAAGATTGTATACAACTAATCAACATAGTCTTATTCCAGAATAAATTTCAGATTTTCAGCATAATCAGTCTTTCCAACTAACTAAAAAGCAAAAATGTTCAGACTGCTGAGACAGAAAATCTGCAAACATATTCATTCGTGTTTCAGAAAAGGACATGGACAGCATGACTGAGAGGTGAGAAAATAAAATACGTCAGCTAATAGAAGATCCAGCTATACCTATACAAACTAGTTACCCTTCCATATCATATTTGTAGAAAATAATGTTTCAATGGGGAAATCATCAGTCGTTCACAGACCTTGACTATCTCACAGCATGTGTCCAAATCCAACTATCATGAGATCCCAGTGTAATTTACACTTTTTTTTAAATGGAAATTCTTTAAAATATGACTGAGATATTTATGTAGATAAATACACATGCACACATGCATCTCTATAGATGTAAACAAAAGAAGAATGTACTCTGTGGCTCGTTTTTACTATTGTGTACATTTCTAGTATTTTCTAATTAGTGAAAAAGAATCAACAAAATAATAGTAAAAATAATTTATAAATATGTATAGCTGTATGCAATATATAATACATAATGCTATAAATGATAAAATAGCAATTAATAACAGTAAAATAATGAAATAAGGTAAAATACAATCCTGAAATCTTAATTTGCAATTTTTTAAGTGTTTTATTATTTTGCAGAATATATTCTGTTGAATACATGAGAATTCAACATTGCTTCTAGATTTTTAAAGTAATCTAAAAGAATGTAATTAAATGGGTGAAAATGACTATTTTAAAGAATCTAATAATGTCTCTTTTTTTCATTGTGTTTTTTTCAGCCTCTTCAGTGATGGAAAGCTCACCTCTGAAAAGAGGCCACCTGAACAAGGATGTATTACTGTATAGCTGCATCATAGCAAATAACAATTTTCAGTTAGGTTCAGAATCCTGCATAGGTCACAGTAAAATATTCAACTGACACTCAGAATTGTTAATGTTTGACATCTTCAAGAAATACTCCAATTAGCTATCTTTAGGCAAAATCTAAGATCATATTTCTTTTTGTGCTGAGACATACCTCATTTATTTCAAGTATTTTAAGAATACTGTTTATACTCTTTATGACAAGAGGACAGACAATACCCATACGTAGCATAAAAACACTTTATTCCCCAGAAGATCTTGAAAGAGCACAAAAGGACTCTCTAGCCAGTGTTACGCTGTAAGAGCTGAGAGACAGTAACAGTTTTATCCTCCTATAATTGCACCTTGTGGGCCAAGGTAAGTTGACGTGAAGACAGAAAACAGGCGATCACGAGTAATTCAGTGGAGTTTGTTAACAACAATAGCACATCTATGAATGGACGACAGATTTTACAATTCACTGTGGAAAGTGATACAGCACATTTTATTTGTCTAAATAAAATCACACATTGCTTTTCATGGAGTTCTTCCAAAGTAGTTTATGCTCAGTTAACTTCTTTTGTTAGATATTTCACGGGAAAACCTTGGAGCAGTTCAAATAAGCAGGAATTCAGTCATTGATCTCAGTTGAGTTTGGATACACCTTTGAATATTTCAAGGTAAAAAAAGGCAGTGCAGTCTCTGCAAAAGAGTAGACACAAATCATCTTCAAATAGACCATTACTAAGGTTTAACTGCTTAATTGACTACAGTGATCTTAATCACTAGGACTACTGATACCGTGATTGTTGCTCGGGACAGGCTGCATCCATGACCAGGTTGTCAGGTTGTGAGAAATTGTGCATCATTCATTCTGTATGTTTTAGTAACCCTATATTTCATTATTATTATAATCTTTATTTGCTATCCAAATAAACTGTCTTTATCTCAAACTATGAGTTTTCCTTTCTTCCTGATTCTGTCCCCCATCTTGGTGGGGCAGGGGAGGGAGAACTGTGTGGTATTCATTTGCTGATTGGGTCTAAGCAACAACATCTTTATATAAACAAACATTAAAAGATCATGAGGTGCATATGGAAAAGGGGACCTGTAAATAAAATTGCAATAAAAAAAATACTTGTTTTTAAAAAAGAAAGTAAATCCTCTAAAAAAAAAAAAATTGTTTAAATAAAATTTGTTCATAACATATTAAGTTAAAATCGAGGGATTTCTGCCATCCACCTTTGCTTTGTAGATGCATTAGGAAATCTTGATTTGAGGGAACAGCAGAATAAAAATTCAGCTTCCATTTGCAAGTCTTATTGCTTGCCAGATCAGATAATACAGGAAATTCATAGCTGTATCCATAATATCCAAAATGAAAACATAATCAAAGGAATTAGAAAAATATAATTAAAGCAGCCCAAAATTATTCTAATTTCATTACCTTACAGAACTTTGCGCAAAGCATTCCCTGATGCCTTAAACATCTGATCTTGTCAGTAGTTACAACTGAGGTTGTGCTCTTATTACACATTTCCATGTAATTCTTATTTTCCTTAGATCTATGAAGGAATTCTATGAAGTTTAGTGATCCATCGTCATACAGATATTTTCTTCAGTGCCAGTCTATAGTGAGTTGAGAATGTATTAAAGAAATCTAGCACAAGCTTGAATAGAAGGCTCCAGACACAAAAATGTTACATAGAAACACATATTACATATAGATATATATATTATGTAATACATACTTATACTTTATGTAAAAGAGATAAATTGTATTATATTTATTAAAAAAAAATATTGTTTACATGCTCCACTCACCTCCTATATAAGCACACATGCACATATGCACAAATTGGAGAGCTAATATCTGCAAATGCAACATATTGGAAAACAGAGAAATGCATTACAGATAGATGCAGCCATCAAAGCTGGAGAGTCTCATGCAGTCAAGCAGGACTTGCCACAGATTATCAGATTTCCTGGAACACAAGCAACCTGGACTTATTCCAGACTCTCTTTTACAATATATTTTTCCATTTCTTTCTGCATCTGATCTCTATTGCATTTCTTTTTAGAAATTCAAATACTTATATTTTAACCTTGACTGGCCCAGTGTAATTTGGAGAAAATGGTTCATCAAGAAGAGTGAGAATATGCCTCTTCTCAAGTAACAGATTCTCACAGACTGAATACTCATCTATTCGTGTATGACTTTGTGTGCTTTAGCATAGTAGCCTGACTGAATAGACAGAGGAGTAGGTATGGTGTATTAAAAGAAGTTGTTGACTACCATACAGGAGGAACAGTGATAGCCTTTTGTTCTGTAGGGGGCTACAGTGGTAGCTTCTGTAAGAAACTGCTAGGAGTTGTTCCCTTTTGTTCAATGGACTTGGCTGGGCTTAGAGTGGACCCACTACTCTCCAAGGTTGAGACAATTGGTAGCAGAATGTTCCCTGATAACGCCTCTGCAATGATTTAAGAAGGGGAAGTGCTTAGAATGAATACTCCTATCTAGTCATTTCTCATGCAAGTGTGTGCACTGTGATAATATGTACTTCCCTTAGTTTGGCCCAAAACACATGTGTATTGTATGTTATTACAGTTATTCAAACATAAATCCTGCAGAGCAATTGGTGATGAAAATATTTTTCTAATATATTTTAAATTATATACATAATAATTCATACGTCTATATAATTAAATAAAACCATATTATATATATGTAATTGCATTTACTGGGTCAGCTTTTCAGAGTTTCATCACTTTTGCTGAGATTTGTTAGACTGTTTTACATTTGAATGCAAATTAATCA
Source organism: Chlamydotis macqueenii (assembly GCF_036417535.1). Lineage (NCBI taxonomy): Eukaryota > Metazoa > Chordata > Aves > Otidiformes > Otididae > Chlamydotis > Chlamydotis macqueenii. The sequence continues at coordinate 45,577,236 of NC_141593.1, forward strand.
CAGCACCTTATTGCAGAAATGGCTAAACTGTGGCTCATGAATGGCACATGCAGTTTCCTGAGCAACTCTGATGCATCTTTCAAAGTAAAATTCAGAGCAAAATTTATCTGTCTTACCTTACCCACCAGCTCCCATTGTAAAACCTGCTAACACTTTATTTGGTTTGGATGATAAATTTAACTTGGATTTTAAGAACTATGGGGTCTGGATGGTCAGTCAGGCAGCGCTATCAAGCCTGTCAGCTTTATAGTCAGGACTTACAAGCCTATATGCATTGCCCTGGGGAAAGACTAATGTCTCTGTCATAAGGTTCTATTCACACACTTTTTTTTTTTTGTGTGTACAGTATTATGCTGGAGAACTTGCTCAGCAGACACTGAGACCAGCAAAATAGATGACATTAAGGCACCATTGTTTTGTATTTTCAGTGCTGTACACCAGATGAGAGGCAACAGTTAATATCCATTCCGTAGCCAAACTCGTATTATTTGGATATCAACCCTTTATAATCCCATTGCCTTCAGCGGACTAAATAATTCAAATTAGTTCATCATGCTGCCTACATAAGAACAGAACATCCACTTCTTAGACTCCATCTAAACTCTTTTCCTGGCGAAAACTGATGCTCTGACATCCATTGACAGGATAATTCAAGCATCAGACATACGGCAGAATCAGATTCTTTGGCTAATAGTAATGCTGCTTTTATTTGCATTATTGTTAATGTTTTGCCACTAAGCACTCTGTCAGTTCATCATGTGATGTCTACGCTTTTGGGCTAAACTGGTAATTTAGGTTAACTAAATGAAATTTCCTGTGTGAGAGGAAGAATGCAATAGAAGAAATTTCTTCACGCATTATACGATGTCTAGAGCCCAGTTGATTTATTATTAAAAAACCATAAAGCCAATATAACTCAATGCATATTGACTATAATTCTTTTGTTGCTTTTCAGAAGCTCAAATTAAATCTTATAAAATTATAGACCAGTCATAAAATATAGATATTTATTGAAATATTTACCAATGTATCATATTTTAATTTCATTCAGTATCTTTTTTTAGAAAGTATCTTTTTTTTTTTTTTTTTGGTCCTAGAAAGAGTAATAAGGATGTCACAGAATTAAAAATTTTTCTATTATTTCTTGGAAGAAATTTTAAAAACTTGCAAATTTTTGTAAGCATATGAATGTAATGAGATTAAATTTAAAATATTAGTGGCCATCTTTTTTTCCTTTCAAAAAGTAATTCTTCACAGAACCTAGTGGTAATTGTTGGTAAAGTGAATCAACAGAGGAAACATTTTTGAAAGTGTAAAGAAAAGAAATGAATATTTTGGTAACAGTGCCAACACATACACAAAAATAAAGTGTACTGTCAAGGCAGACAATATCTAAATTTGGTTGTACATCTGTGCTCTAGTTTCAGCCTCCTCACTTCCAATTAAGTTTTCTCTCCTACACTCCTTCTTTAAACCTCAAAGTACTTCTTAACTCTTTCAACATATGATGCAGCATACATCTTAATACATTTTTTCTTAATATTTTACAGGCTGATCACTTATACGGAAAGCGTAGGAACATAACAGATAAACCTGGAAGGTATCATCACCATGAGAAAGCACTTCTAACATACATGTGGCAGAGAAAGGAAAGGGAGAAAAAGGAGGGGATGAATGTAAAATGCATGTGGCAATTAAAAGCATCTGTGAAAAAAAAAACAGTCCTTATTGTTGTTTTCAGAGGATAAAGCCCACCTTGTTCTTGTCTTCATCTAGAAAAAAAAATGTGTATCTTTCATAAATTTATCATGCTCTGTCTAAAAATCTGCTTATTGCTCTTCTGTTCATCTTGGAAGGTGACTTTAACTCCCTGCTGATTAACATCCAAAACTGTCTCCTAAACTGTACCCCAAACTTTCCCAGGACCATTTTACACACATGTTTATGCTGATACCATCATTAAGCTTACACAACTCTTTTCCCACCATCCAGACAATGGTCTCTCCTATAGTTTTGAGATATGAGATCAAATCCACTTAAGCTTGTTGAGCAATATTCATTTCCAAACCCAAAAAGGTTAATTAAAGACCTTAGGAGGCTGTCATTCACAGGCAAGGACAACATAACCTGCAGTTTTAACCTCTCTTCTTTAATATTTAAGCAAAACATTGTCTCTTTGAGAAAGACAAACATCATGAGGTACGTTTGTCTTTCACTGCCAATGTTTATACTTGAACTGGATTTATCTAATCTATTTTGATCGAAGGATTGCACCATGTCCTCAGCCAAAATCAATATAAACACCAATCACACTGCACAGGCAGAGGGTTACATCCTTCAAGCTTCTTTCATGTGGAAATGGTGTTCTAGTCAATAGGAGTTTAGGACATAACTTGAGATTTTCAGAAGTGTTGTGCCCTGTCCCAGCTCTGGTCTCATCTGCACAACTTGTGACATGATAGCATCCCACCACAACTAGATATTTTTTACATTAACCAAGATTCTGCTGCGATGAAGTTTGTTATGATGTACACCAAGACAACCTATTTCTCAAACAGTTTGCTTTCTCACTTGCTCTTTCCAAGTAATAATTCTTACAGAGAGAGGATGAGGGTATTGTTTTGGGATATCTCTCAAAAAAAAAAGCTTGACTTTTTTCTATAGGTTGTTACGTAAACAGTAGAAACAAATAGAACATGTTCTCACTCATGTCTTGTGCTTCCTGTAGTTCTCTGTGATATACAGTACACTTATATTAACACCTACAATGTAAGACATGGTAAGCAGGCACATTTGAGGACAATATACCCTGAGAATAATATTTCTTTGAAAACTGGGACTTCGTTTCATTCTAAGTTCATAAACCCAAACCATGGTTGGAACACAGGATAGGTCCAGTGACAGCACAGAAGGTCAGTGCAAGGCATGGCATGCTTTACCTCTGCTTTAGTCCTAAAACCAGATGGTTTTAGGCTAAGATGTTCTGTTAGCTCTCCATCTAAAGGCACATTTGACTTATAGTGTAGAATACTGACATTCAGTTTCCAGAAACATGTTGTAATCTGTCAAAATCTGATTTTTTTTTTTCTTTTACTGATTTAGAAGTCTTTTTTGCATATTGGGTGACACATTTCTATTTTGGTTGGACAGGAGATACAATTGGTACTGGGAAATTCACATAATTTCCTCCACAAGTCTTCAAATATCTAGTGTTTTTCGTATTACCTCACCCACAGAAGTTAGTAAGAATATATCTAAGATAATATCTTAAATCTTTAGGGATTAAGTGAAAGTCTGAAAGTGTGACTCAAGGCTGAAAATACATAACACTAATTAAGAACACTCAAATAACATTTTTTTTTTCTTGTCCTTTTTTTTTTTTTTCTTTGTCCTGACCACCGCTCTTTGAAGCCTTAGAAATGGCAAACCTACGCCACTTCACAGTACCACATATGTTTTGGACATGAGCTATGTATGCTTAGTTATCACAACTTCAGCAACTACCAAGATATATATATATTTTATCTGAAAGTAAAATGTGAACCTTTGTACACTGAACAAAGCTCAGCTATGGAGTACAGCTTTTGGTGATATTACGTTTTTTTCCAGAAGAATCCCAAGGGCTACCTCCGCAACATACTGCGATCATAAGATTGTCAGACCAAAGTAGAAATATTGTGAATTATTCATTGCAATCATAATGATTCAATATAGATGGTAGTTAGGAAGACTGCCAGATCACTTTATGATATTTTGGGCCATAACTTGTTCTATGCTACTTGTACCTAGCACCTATGATTAAGACAGTGTCCTGAAAGCTGGAGGGTTCCAATTAAGGTATATTGCATTTCAGCAGTTTTTGGTGACATATATTCCCCAGAGGTTATTGCAAATTACAGCTCTAATTTTATTGCAACTCTCAAGGCAGTCCAACTACACAAGCAATTTCCTGTTCTCTTTTCAGTTGCAGAAACAAACTATTTATTTGCATATGAAAAGTAAGAGGGATTAAATCCTATTCCTCAGAAGAACCATAATGGAAGAAACAAGCCAGATGTTCATCTGCTGTAGAGCACTGGAGTTTGGCGGCTGCTTCAGGTAGTGGGGGATGGTGACTGCTTCAGGCTGTGTTACTGGTGGGGATGATGACATTGGTCAAGTTCTCCCAGAGTCTGTGATGTGAATGGTTACGTATGCCTCCACAGTCTAATGTCTACTGTGTACTCACTGCACCTGGGCTGCTGCAAAAAAAAAAAAAAAAAAGAGAACACAGGATAGAGAAATATAACACACCAATGCTGTCATATACTTAGCAAAGGTACACAGACATTACTACAATTAAACCAAGACACATCTTCAAAGTGGAAAGCGGTGCAAGAAACGGAAACAAAATAAATGCGTGCACACGAGCAGGGCTACTACCTCGTTGGCATCACAGAGACGTGGTGGGATGACACATACAACTGGAGTGTCAACATGGAAGGGTATAGGCTTTTTAGAAAGGACAGGAAGGGGAGACGAGGAGGAGGTGTCGCTCTCTATGTCAGCAACCGGCTGGAGTGCATGGAGCTCCGCCTGGGGATGGAGGAGGAGCTGACAGAGGGCTTATGGGTCAAGATTGGAGGATGGGGACAGACAGGGGACGTTACAGTGGGGGTCTGTTACAGGCCGCCTGGCCAGGAGGACAGAGCAGATGAAGCGCTCTATAGGCAGATAGGAGCAGCCTCATGGTCACAGGCCCTGGTCCTCATGGGGGACTTCAACCACTCTGACATCTGTTGGAGAGACAACACGGCACGGCACAGGCAGTCCAGGAGGTTCCTGAAATGCGTGGACGACAACTTCCTCTTGCAGCCGATAGAGGAGCCGACAAGGAGGGGTGCCATGCTTGACCTTGTGCTCACCAACAGGGAGGGGCTGGTGGGGGATGTGAAACTAAAGGCCAGCCTTGGCTGCAGCGACCATGACATGGTGGAGTTCAAGATCCACGGGGCAGCAAGGAAACTACATGGCAAGCTCTCTGCCCTAGACTTCAGGAAGGCGGACTTCGGCCTCTTCAGGGACCTGGTGGGCCAAGTGCCATGGGAGGCGGCCCTGGAGGGAAGAGGGGCCCAGGAAAGTTGGTCCACATTCAAGGAGCACCTCCTCCAAGCTCAGCAGAGGTGCATCCCGATGAAGAACAAGTCGGGCAAAAAGGCCAGGAGGCCGGCGTGGATGAGCAAGGAGCTCCTGGACCAACTAAAAGTAAAAAAGGAAGCCTATAGAGGGTGGAAGCGGGGACAGGTAGCCTGGGAGGACTACAAAGAGCCTGCGCAAGTGGCCAGGGATAAGGTAAGGAAGGCCAAAGCCCCGGCAGAACTGAATCTGGCCAGGGATATAAAATGCAACAAGAAGAGCTTTTATAGGTACGTACGGGACAAAAGAAAGTCCAGGGAAAATGTAGGCCCCTCCGGAAGGGAACTGGTGTCCTGGTTACCCAGGACATGGAGAAGGCTGAGGTTCTCAATGACTTTTTTGCCTCAGTCTTCACCAACAAGAGTTCCTGTCCCAACGCCCAAGCTGTAGAAGGTGCAAGCAGGGACTGCAAGGATGAAGAACCACCCACTGTACTCGATGAGCAGGTTCGGGATCATCTGAGGAACCTAAAGGTGCACAAGTCCATGGGACTCAATGAGATCCATCTGTGGGTCCTGAGGGAACTGGCGGATGAATTTGCCAAGCCACTGGCTATTGTATTTGAGAAGTCGTGGCGGTCTGGTGAGGTCCCCGATGACTGGAAGAGAGGGAACATAACCCCAATTTTTAAAAAGGGGAATAAGGAAGACCCGGGTAAGTACAGGCCAGTCAGCCTCACCTCTGTGCCTGGCAAGGTCATGGAGCAGATTCTCCTGGAAACCATGCTAAAGCACATGGAGAGCAAGGAGGTGGTTGGTGACAGCCAACATGGCTTCACCAAGGGCAGATCGTGCCTGACCAATTTGGTGGCCTTCTATGATGGGGTGACGGCATCAGTGGACAAGGGACGAGCAACTGACATCATCTACCTGGACTTGTGCAAAGCTTTTGACACTGTCCCACATGACATCCTTCTCTCTAAACTAGAGAGACATGGGTTTGATGGACAGACCACTCGGTGGATAAGGAATTGGCTGGATGGCCGCACTCAGACAGTGGTGGTCAATGGCTCAGTGTCCATGTGGAGACCGGTCACGAGTGGCATCCCTCAGGGGTCCGTGCTGGGCCCGGCCCTGTTCAACATCTTTGTCGGCGACATGGAGAGTGGGATAGAGTGCACCCTCAGCAAGTTCGCTGATGACACCAAGTTGTGTCGTGCCGTCGACACGCTGGAAGGGAGGGATGCCATCCAGAGGGACCTTGACAGCCTGGAGAGGTGGGCCCGTGCCAACCTCATGAAGTTCAACCAGGACAAGTGCAAGGTCCTGCACCTGGGTCATGGCAATCCCAGGCACAAATACAGGCTGGGCAGAGAATGGATTGAGAGCAGCCCTGAGGAGAAGGACCTGGGAGTGCTGGTGGATGAGAAGCTTAACATGAGCAGGCAATGCGCCCTTGGGGCCCAGAACGCCAACCGCATCCTGGGCTGCATCAAGAGGAGCATGGCCAGCAGGGCAAGGGAGGTGATTCTCCCCCTCTACTCTGCCCTGGTGAGACCCCACCTGGAGTACTGTGTCCATTTCTGGAGCCCCCAACCCAAGAAGGACATGGACCAGTTGGAGAAGGTCCAGAGGAGGGCCACAAAGATGATAAAAGGGCTGGAGCACCTCTCCTATGAGGACAGGCTGAGAGAGTTGGGGCTGTTCAGCCTGGAGAAGAGGAGGCTCTGGGGAGACCTGATAGCGGTCTTCCAGTACCTCAAGGGGGCCTACAAGAAAGATGGGGAGAGGCTGTTCAGTAGGGCCTGTTGCAATAGGATGAGGGGTAATGGTTTTAAAATAGAGGGGGGTAGATTTAGATTGGAAATTAGGAAAAAAATTTTTACGATGCGAGTTATAGAACACTGGAACAGGTTGCCCAGAAAGGTGGTGGAGGCCCTGTCCCTGGAAACATTCAAGGCCAGGCTGGATGAGGCTCTGAGCAACCTGATCTAGTTGGGGATGTCCCTGCTCCTTGCAGGGGGGTTGGACTAGATGACCTTTGAAGGTCCCTTCCAACTCTAACCATTCTATGATTCTATGATTCTATAAATGGAAGAAATAAAAATGGAAAGAAATATATTACTCCACCAATAACACATAACCATTTTGTCTTGTGACGTCCCATAATATCACCCTCTCCACCTATTTCACTTGTATAATGAACTACAAACATACTTGAAATAGTGCATTTACTACCCTAATGGTTTTTGAGCTCAAGGCATTTAATTGCTTTCCTATACACTGAAGGATAGCAGTTTGATAATCAGGAGTGAGCACCACAGCCCTAAACTCCTGTTAGAGCTCTGATTAATGAAATATTAAATTCTGAGCAATTAGTGTAGATTTTATACATAAATCCTTTCCTCATACCCTCTTCTTTCAGAAATGCAACTTAGGGTCTAAAAAAACTAAATAAGAAAAATGATTTTTATGAATGCAAAAAGTGAAGGTCAAAATTCTGAGTGCTGCAGACACCCAGCTATCAGATCACTCCCTTTTGGAAGCTGTTTCAGAGGCCAGAAAGAGGATATTAGCCTTCAAATAAAAGAGTGTATTCATGATCTAACCCTACAAACCTCCTGGTCAGTAAAGACTGGAAAGAAACTGTTAAGATTGAGCTTTGTGTATTTAATTTGCATTTTAGTTGACTGCTGTATTTGATCACATGTGCTTTGCATATTTAATTGCAAAAATATGCCAGCAAACAAACATTGTATGTATTATGCTAGCTACAAATCTAGTATTTATTCTCCTGTCATTGGACTGGCACCAGAGCTCATTACTCTCAGCCGTTGACAGAAGATTATTGAAACTCAGGTTCTCACTGTCCATCACTCACAATGAAAAGAACATTTCATCTTGAACTTCTACTAAGTACTACAGTATTGCAGCACCTCAGGTTGGGAAAAAAAGCTTATGCTGCTTGATCTGTTTCATCACATCATATCTCAGAGCAAAGCCTAGAAGAAATATTATTTATGACTTTAGGTAGTTCTGTTTCTATATAGAATCATAGAATCATAGAATGGTTAGGGTTGGAAGGGACCTTCAAAGGTCATCTAGTCCAATCCCCCTGCAAGGAGCAGGGACATCTTCAACTGGATCAGGTTGCTCAGAGTCCTGTCCAACCTGGCCTTTAATGTTTCCAGGGATGGGGCATCCACCACCTCTCTGGGCAACCTGTTCCAGAGCTCTACCACCCTCACTGTAAAAATTTTTTTCCTAATTTCTAATCTACATCTACGTCCCTCTATTTTAAAATCATTACCCCTAGTCCTGTTGCAACAGGCCCTATTGAACAGTGTCTCCCCATCTTTCTTATAGGCCTCCTTGATGTACTGGAAGACCGCTATCAGGTCTCCCCGGAGCCTCCTCTTCTCCAGGCTGAACAGACCCAACTCTCTCAGCCTGTCCTCACAGGAGAGATTCTCCATCCCTCTGATCATCTTTGTGGCCCTCCTCTGGACTCTCTCCAGCTGGTCCATGTCCTTCTTATGTTGGGGGCTCCAGAACTGGACGCAGTACTCCAGGTGAGGTCTCACCAGAGCAGAGTAGAGGGGAAAGTTAAACATGAATGAGATTTAAAAGAACAGAAAACATTTAAATTTGATGTCGTGTAAGATTACAAATGAAGTAAACTGTTCTAAATTAAAATATCTTACTTGCATCCTTAGCTGAAGTTTACAACAAGGGCTTGGCTGAAATAGAGAAACATGGATTTCTAATACCCAGAGAAAATACCAAAAGCATATTGCCTTTGGGGAAATGCTTCCCTGGTATCCTTATTTTCATAGCAGAAAAAAAATTATAATTTATGATTCTCCCTTGTGGAATGCAATTTTTCAGCTTGTGTGGCAACCAATATAGGAAAAGATACACCAGCATGCCATTCTCATGCAAATTTACTACATTTTTATTTGAAGTATTCAATGGAGTATAAAATCAACCTCTCTTTGTTAGGTACAGAGTTACTTTAAAAAAAAAATTTGAGGGTTAAACCAGTGGACATGGGAAGGGGAGAACATTTGAATATTTTATGGCTTTTATCTTCCAGACTTTCAAATATCCTGCATTAGTATCATAGAATCATAGAATCATAGAATAGTTAGAGTTGGAAGGGACCAACACAGACCCCTGAGGGACGCCACTGGTGCCCGGTCTCCACTTGGACATTGAGCCGTTGACCACCACTCTCTGAGTGCAGCCATCCAGCCAACTCCTTACCCACCGAGTGGTCCATCCATCGAACCCATGCCTCTCTAGTTTAGAGAGAAGGATGTCGTGCGGGACAGTGTCAAATGCCTTGCACAAGTCCAGGCAGATGATATCCGTTGCCCGTCCCTTGTCCACCAATGCTGTTACCCCGTCATAAAAGGCCACCAAATTGGTCAGGCACGATCTGCCCTTGGTGAAGCCATGTTGGCTGTCACCAACCACCTCCTTGCTCTCCATGGGCCTTAGCATGGTTTCCAGGAGAATCTGCTCCATGACCTTGCCAGGCACAGAGGTGAGGCCGAACAGCCTGTAGTTGCCCGGGTCTTCCTTATTCCCCTTTTTAAAAATGGGGGTTATGTTCCCTCTCTTCCAGTCATCGGGGACCTCACCAGACCGCCACGACTTCTCAAATATGATGGCCAGTGGCTTGGCAACTTCATCCGCCAGTTCCCTCAGGACGCGCGGATGGATCTCATCAGGCCCCATGGACTTGTGCACCTTCAAGTTCCTTAAATGATCTCGAACCTGCTCTTCGAGCACTGTGGGCGGTTCTTCATCCTTGCAGTCCCTGCCTGTGCCTTCCACAGCTTGGGTGGGGAGACAAGAGTTCTTATCAGTGAAGACTGAGGCAAAAAAGTCATTGAGTACCTCAGCCTTCTCCACATCCCGGGTAACCAGGACACCCGTTACCTTCCGGAGGGGGCCTACATTCTCCTTGGATTTTCTTTTGTCCCCTACATACCTGTAAAAGCTTTTCTTGTTACTTTTTATATCCCTGGCCAGATTCGATTCCATCAGGGCTTTAGCCTTCCTCACCCTATCCCTGGCCGCTCTCACAGTCACTCGGTAGTCCTCCCAGGCTACCTGTCCCAGCTTCTACTCTCTATAGACTTTCCTCTTCACTTCCACCAAAGTGTGATGAGTTCACTGTATGTTAAAATTGAAATATCCTCACAGATTTTGTGGACACGTGTTTCATCAAAAAAGTTAGCAGGACAGTCTGGATTTTATGTGGAATAGGGAATTGCCTCAAAATATCTCCTGGTTTTTCCCCTTGAGCGATTTGCCTTTTAAACATTCATTATACAGGTAACATAACTGGTGATTAAGTTGGAAGCTGCAAGAGTAAACTGAGCTTCAAATGAACACCCCAGGACCTGGTAAGGTCTCCAGTGCCTATTAAAACTCTTGTATTAACTTCTCATCTGAGAGGCAGAAAAGGGGGAAAACCTTTTTTTTAACCACTTTTTTTTTTTCTTTTTTTAAAGGGAGAAAAAAGTTGAAAACACCTTTGGAATATTATTCTGGTGTGCTGTCTGATGTATGCAGATCAGAGTATCTTCATACGTGGAAGTTCATGAGCTATTTTAAATTCCAGCATGACCCCTAGACCACTACAATGTAAAATTCCCATAGATGAAGGACAGACTGGGCAGATGGTTCCTCCGGACAGACTAAAAAGGACAAAAGTAGTATTGCTTTACAGCTTTAAAGAACCCTTCTGCATTGAGATTAAAATGTCTTGTACCTGTACAGTTTGTGGAGTTTTTTCCCACTGTTAGTAGATTCAATTTCTATCTTCCTCTTTCTTAAATTGCAGACAGAAGTACTGTGAGAACAGTTTAAAAATGTGCAGCTCTCAAAGGTTACTTACTCCTGTAAGTTGACTTAACCCTACATAAATAACAACAAATCAGATCAAGTGCTTGGATTTTGAAATAAGACTTTCCATAAAGCATGTAGTTTCAAGTTAATTCTTTTAAGTGGCTGATATTTTAACTTTTTATATTTTAATTTTTCACAGGACTATCATCAGAGAGCAAAATGTAAATTATTTTTCATTTGGATGCATGCGTAAGTTCATCAGCTATAATTCCATAGGTGGGAGCACAATGGAGGAGATGAAAATCAAGCAAAAAACAGAACACTCAAATTACTACATTAAGGCAATAAATATAGTATTCCAGTGAAACAGAGAAAAGGACTATTTCTGTCTTTAATGATGCCTAGAACCTCTGGAGAACCTTCACTGGACAGAATAAAGTACATTAAGTATCAGAGAAGACGCTCTTGAAGAAACAGTAACTCATTGTAAGCTCTTCAGACAAAGAAATTGAGCCATAGAAATTTGTAGTAGTTTGAGGAAATGTATTAGTGTGCAAAAAACCACTTGAAATTAAAGTTTCCAGTAGTAAAAAGAAAGTATTACAACCAGTTAATGTGCTTTGCATCTACTCCTTGCAGCTTGCTTCTGTTCATTTGATGTGATACTGCATTTGCTAATATTATGATGTAGAGGCTTTTCTCTTTGAAGAAAGCTGAGTGGTTAGCACAAATTGGTAAAAGCTACATCTAGTCTACTTGATGTGATTCATGTCAATACTTTATTGTCTTGGTTATTATAGTAGTAAATATAATTTTCATTATTATTACCCTTTTTCTCCTATATGAATCATGGTCACTGCTATGCAGTTCTTGCTCAATGCTTTAAACATAAAATAAATAAACAAAGAAATAAATAAATAACTGTACTAAATTAATTGCTAAAATCCTTCAACTGTTAGCAATTACTTCTATGACTGAGTTTCTTCTGTGGGTAATTCCAACATAAACTGTACATTTTTGTCTTGAATCACCTGTGGCACATGCAGAGACAGCAGCAGTCAACTCACAGCAAAAGAACAGTCCCACTCAGCACAGTGCAATGTGACACAGACAACTGCTGGGCTTCCCAGAACCAACCAGACAACATGGTTATGCTGTTCCTGGTACCAAAGGTAGTTCTTTTTCACTAGCTTAGCTGTCTTTGAATGTCTTTGCTTTGCTCATTGCAGACTATGCAAGTTCTTAAAAAAATCAATGCGTATGTACAGACGAATGATAATCAGATGTGGTGGAAATTGGTTTGCTGAATAGTTGCCTTTTAGGAATTCTTGACTAAACAAGATGAGTTGGCAGGTTGTTTAACCTCTTTCTGCTGGACCTTTCTATACAAAGCAGTGATAATGATGGAGTTGTTGCAAGATTTTCTTTTGTTAATGATTCCAGAATGTTTTAAAAACTTGGACTGAAAAATTATGTCAACAGTGTAAGACGTAATAATTATGACTCATTTCAGAGTCAGTTTAGGCTCTATAAGGACTCCTCACATTTTTTATGACCCATCTGTAGCAAATTAATGGTGAGTAAAAGGAAAAAAAACCAAAAAACTAATAGGATGAGCACCTCTTTGCCTCAGTGTGAGAAACACGAGTATTCTCTTCTGTAATTACTGTTAAAGAAATATCTAGTAAGGAACTATTCTGATATCACATTTTCCAGGATTTCATCAAGCCAATTTACAATCTACCTTTCAAAATATTCCTCATATTATTTTATATCCAAACAGTAGTCCAGGTCTATCCATTTTAACAGACATTCAACTCAGCCTATAAAGTTAATTAACTTTAACAATATTTAAAAATGAGTTTAGATATTCTCAGACCTTGAAATCAGAGACATTAGCCAAGTCAAATGATTTTACAGGCAATTTGGTTAATAAGGCTATAATCTAGCCATAACAGCTTCTTTGGGCATGGGCCAAGGTAAGCATTTTTAATATGCCTCCTTCCTCTGTTTATAGCTGACTCAGAACTTTGGAAGGAAAACGTATCCCTCAAACTTAAAGGACCAAAGACATGACAGTGAGAATATGGACTGATTTATTTTTCAAATGTCCTTGTATTTTTCTGTGGCCTTGTATGAAAATTTTACATTAAGGAACTTTCATCTATTCGACAGACAGCACCTTTTGGTGCTCTTTACATATTTGACAGCAAGTCCTAAATTACTTAAGACATCTGCCTCATTATTTGAAGTTTTCAGGTGTTAAATGTAAGGTATGATAAGTGATAAGGAAAGAGGTAATGGGCACAAATAAAAAAAAAAAAAAAGAAAGAAAGAAAGAAATTCCATCTGAAAAGAAAAAACACTTCTACTGCAAGTGTGGTCAAACACTGGCACAGCTTACCTGGAAAGCCTGTGTACCCTTCATCCTTGCAGATATTCAAAGCCTGACTGGACACAGTCCTTGGCAAAATGTTCTAGCTGTCCCTGCTGGAGGATGGGGTTTAACTAGATGACCTTAAGAGGTGACTTCCACCTTCAGCTGATTCTCTGTTAGAAACAGAATTGGACTATTTTTAAATAACTCTGAAACTGTATTTTCACATAACTGAATAACAGAAGCAAAAAAAAAATTCACAAGACTGAAACACAGAAAATCTTTCATGGCCTGAAATCCACATTTTTAATTTAGGGCTATATTTCTCAGATGTAAAGACCAGGAAACTCCTCCATGAATTAGGCACTTACTAACTGGGTATGTCTATATAGTATTTCACAAGCTGCACAAAGTTGTCCAGTACTTATATCGCTTGGGTGTGAATTGACACTCCAGTGCCAGCTTTAAGCCAACTTCAATATTGTCAGTTTTACAATCAGCATATAAAAGAAGGGAGGGAATGTACTGGGCCTGAACCACTCTCAAGCACAAGTGTATCTGCATGCATTGGGTTACCTGGCAAGGTTTTGGTAGCAGTCAGGCTGCAGGGGTGGCCTCTGTAGGAAGACATCACATCAGGAGCTGTCCCTGAGTTGCACATAGCCAATTCCAGCTGACTTCAAAACAGATCCACTGCTATCCAAAGTTTAGCCTGTTAGCAACTCTGGTGGCACTTCTGTCATATCTGATATTTAAGAAAGCGTAAAAATCACAGTGTGGCATCTGTGGGAGACAGGACTGAGAACAATGTGAGAGAAACAGCCCTGCAGACACCAAGGCCAGTGGAAAAGGAGGGGGAGGAGGTTCTCAGGCTCCAGAGCAGAGATCACCCTGCAGCCCCTGGAGAAAACCACAGTGGAGTAGGCTGTCCTCCTGCAGCCTGCGGAGGACCCCACTCTGAAGCAGGTGGACATGCCCTGAAGGAAGCTGCAGACTGTGGAGAGATCACACTGGAGCTGGGTCCTGGCAGGACCTAGGCCCATGGAGAAGAGCCCATGCAGAAGGACGTTTTCTGGCAAGAGAACCATGCTGGAGCTGTCCATTCCCGAAAGACTGCAGCCGATGGAAAAAGACCAATAATAGAGCAGTTCTTGAAGGACTGCAGCTTGTGGGAAAGACTTATATTTGAGAAGTTTGTGAAGGTCTTTATCTTGTGGGATAATTTTGTTCATACCATACAGCCCAACACTGTCCATCCAGTAACACAGAGGATGGAGTCAAAGAGCACACCGGTCTTCACTCTCCCTCTTGTCGGAGCTTCTATGGCAATACGAAAGCATTCCTGGGACTCTTCTCAGTTGAGCAGGAGGAACCTTTTAGTTGCCCACAAAAAAAGAACAAGGCCCATAAAGGGAACCCTTCATGTATAGTTTTGGTTTTTTTTGTAATGTAATTACAATATTTTTTACTTTAAAATGGAACATAACCACTGAAAGCATTTTTGCAAGGCAATAAAACAGCTACTGTACTGAGGAACTTGACATCATTGCAGACCTGATCAGCTTGTCTAAATTTCATTTTGTTCAGATGGTTCTAGGCAAGCTTGAAAGCACTGACATGAAATACTAATCAACAATGAAAACCATTCTCATTTAGTGGTACAGTTTTCTTAGGGTTAAGAGCATCATTACCTCTATATGAGTAATCTAAGTTTGTAAATTTGACCAAATAAGAAGATATTTTTATTCTGAATGGATACATCTTTTTAATGTTCTTATAAATGTCTCTCAAGGTAGTGGTAACATAATAGCATCTAAAACTGCCTTCATTTTCCCTGTTCTGAAGAGCACATCTTTACAATTTTTTCCATTTGTTTAGAAACACAAAATGTTAGCATCTGCAGTTTTTGAACATTCTTTTATGATCACAGCTTCACTTACAACATATTGCAAAGAAAGTAAAAAACTTACCTATTTTTTTCTTCCATCTCAAATTTCAGGGAAAACAAATCTATTTATGCTATGGCTCCCAAGCTGAGATCATGTATGGCAAGTAGCAAGTCAGAGTTATTTCTTTAACATCTTTTACAGAAATTAAAAGTTCAGGATTTTTTTTTTTTCACTTTTTTTCACTTTTTCCACCCTAGAAACCTCTGAATTAGAAAGATAAGGTTCAAAGACCACAAGCAAAAATATTTAGGTAAGCTGGGACACAAGGTAGGAGTTGTCATTACCAAGAACAAACACAAACCAAGCATTTGCTTACATTTTTTTTCCGAAAAAAAAACCAAAAAAGCTTTCTTTTATTTGAATCTATTTCAATTTTCTTGAAATTATTAACTGTAATGAAACTATGATTACAAATATCAGGCAGAATCAGGATTTAATGTGCTAAGTGGTATCCAAAAATATCCAAAACCAGCAGAGAAATTCCTGAAATTGGAAAATAAAAATCTCTTTATATATAAGTCATGGAATAGGAAACATAAGGGAAGATGAAGGAGTGGTATCAAGGTGAAGAATGAAGAAAAACATTAAGAAAAAAATTGAAAAGTGAATAGAGTCATGGACTCTGTGGCAACCCCATCTCCTGTAGCACTGTCTTAACCTATTGCCCTCTTTTCCATCATATTTCTGACACAGTTGGATGTGGTCAAAGTATTTCATGGAATCACAGAATGGTTAGAGTTAGAAGGGACCTTCAAAGGTCATCTAGTCCAACCCGCCTGCAAGGAGCAGGGACATCCCCAACTAGATCAGATTGCTCAGAGCCTCATCCAACCTGGCCTTGAACATTTCCAGGGATGGGGCTTCCACCACCTCTCTGGGCAACATGTTCCAGTGTTCTACAACTCTCAGTGCAAAAAATTTTTTCCTAATATCCAATCTAAATCTACCCCCCTCTGTTCCAAAACCATTACTCCTTGTCCTATTGCAACAGGCCCTACTGAACAGCGTCTCCCCATCTTTCTTGTAGGCTCCCTTGAGGTACTGGAAGACCGCTATCAGGTCTCCCCGGAGCCTCCTCTTCTCCAGGCTGAACAGACCCAACTCTCTCAGCCTGTCCTCATAGGAGAGGTGCTCCAGCCCTTTTATCATCTTTGTGGCCCTCCTCTGGACCTTCTCCAACTGGTCCATGTCCTTCTTGGGTTGGGGGCTCCAGAAATGGACACAGTACTCCAGGTGGGGTCTCACCAAGGCAGAGTAGAGGGGGAGAATCACCTCCCTCGACCTGCTGGCCACGCTTCTCTTGATGCAGCCCAGGATGCAGTTGGCCTTCTGGGCCACAAGGGTGCATTGCCTGCTCATTTTGACCTTCTTGTCCACCAGCACTCCCAAGTCCTTCTCCTCAGGGCTGCTCTCAATCCATTCCCCGCCCAGCCTGTATTTGTGCCTGGGATTGCCATGGCCCAGGTGCAGGACCTTGCACTTGTCCTGGTTGAACTTCATGAGGTTGGCACGGGCCCACCTCTCCAGCCTGTTAAGGTCCCTCTGGATGGCATCCCTCCCTTCCAGCGTGCCGACGGCACCACACAACTTGGTGTCATCAGCGAACTTGCTGAGGGTGCACTCTATCCCACTGCCCATGCCTCCAACAAAGATGTTGAACAGGGCCGGGCCCAACACAGACCCCTGAGGGACACCACTCAAATTTGCCACAGAGCATTCATCCATGCTGACCCCATTTTGAATACGACAACATAATTTGGAATGAGAGTTTTAGGCAAAGAGTAGGCCTACGCTATGGGCCCAGCAAGACTGAAAATGACCGTTGCTCGTTGTTTCTGCTGTGTTCAACTGACCATGGCCCTGTTGCTGGCTGGTTCCTACTACAGAACAAAGAAGCAAAGAGATTTTAAATGTATTAAGTAAGAGGAGTTTTGCACTCCTCTTAAGTCAAGGATGGCCTAAGATTTAAACTGTAAGGCTTTTGTTCAAACTCATTTGTCCTCTGCAATCAAGACTCCCAATCACAAACAGAGGGCCCTGAAGTGAAGATGAAGAATATGGGCAGAACAGACTGTTGCCCTGAAAGAAAATAAACAAAATACCTCTGTTGTATTTCAAAGCTAGACCTTGGGATAAAGTCACATGACAAATGCAAAAACTCCCTAAAAGCATTTCTAAGTGTTCAAAAGTACAAACACAGAGATGATGCCACAGTGGTTTTGCAAGACTGCATGGCTGCAATTTAAAATAAGTATGGTTTAGAAACTTAGATTTGAATTTTCTTTAGGTGAATCTCAGATTACAGGCTTTCCTTTTGTTTTTAAGTTTGCATATTTTCTTTGAAGAGCAACAGCATTCTAATTGCACATATAATAAATCTGCTGTGTATAATTTCAGTTCTTATATATCATTTGGTCAATACTACCAATAATTATTCATTATTTGTTCTTTGTGCGTCATTTGACCCACACCCATCTCTAAATGAACCCAAATTATTTTACAAAAGCCCATAATTTATTATGCAGATTTTCCTTCTTATATGATCACAGTTATGTTTTAGATGACTTATCCATGTACAGCGCTTTGTAGTAATAGTTAATTCAAAATGTTTTTTCAGTTTTACAGTCTACAAATTTATGCTCCTATTTTCCTATTCATTGTTGCTTTATATTGCCGAATGCCTTTCAGATTTACTATGCTTTATCAATAAGAGAGGTCTTATAACATGTCTCAGAACTGCTTGCTCAATATTACTACTTATAAAGATTGTGTTATTCTGAGAGTGATAGCTTTTTCATTCTACTAACAACTCCCTTTAAACAAGACAAGAAAAGGTTTTCCTTTTTTCTGCTATTGCAGTAAGGGCAGCAAATTTAATTATGTATCCATTGCTTTCAATCAATCTTTTAAAACAAAAAAAATCTTACTTCTTTAAAATGAATATATGGACTTGCCCACAAAGTATCCATACTGTGAACTGATAACTTATATTTGCCCACTGGGAATTATTAGAATTTTTTTGCATGTAAGTAATTTTTTGGTAAGATTAAAAAATCCTAAACTGTGGTAGAAAAATACAGAACAACTCTTGTAAATCCAAATTTGCTTGATGGCAAAGGGGTATACAAAAACCACTATAATTCAGAACAAACTTTGTTATTGAAAGTAATGAGCCCTTTTCCACAACAGAGCTCATTATCATCAATAAAGGAGTGAAATCCTTAAGGGATACTACTGAAAAATCTTTTCTCTAAAGACACTCTTCAACATTGTGAAATAGAAAATAAGCTGCCAGTGTTAGACTCAGAAGTGGGGAAAAGAAATAAAAGTCCCTTGACTTACACTTACAGTAACCCATGGGAAACTCACTGGCATGATCACTCTTTATTAAAAATGTAAGTGCTGCTGTAAAATATTTTAACAGGGTGAATCTGGAGTGGATATTTTTAAAATAATAACTGTTTTTCTATTCATTTTCACAGACATTAGGAATTAGAGACACTTTAGAGAAGAGACTAGGCTTATCAAGAATTTCATGCAAACTTCCCAATGAAAAAATGTATGCCTAAATACTACAGTCACCTCCAGAAAGTAAATACATGCTTACTGATTTTAGAATTTAATGTCATTGTTATAAAAGCTGTTACTTTGACATGCCAATTCCTGGATATTGCAGTAACTGGAGACTAGGTGCAAGAAAGCAATGCAAAATTTCTGGATTTTTATGCCAAGGTACTGCAATGATTATTTGGTAGATCCCAATTCAGTAATAAACTTTCACCAGAGACAGTAACCAACTACAATCAACAGTGATGAATAGAGAAATTTCTTTTTACCTGTTATGTCATGTAGAATCCCATCACACTGAAATCTGAAAATCGTAAGCAATGTTGCTTTCATCACCTAGGAAAAAAAAAAAACTCTAATCCTCCAAAAAAATGAAAAATTTGTGTTGAAATGAAAGACAAGATACAGTCTCAGTTCTTTGATTAAGTTTTTGTATCGGCTAGCTCCCTTGGGCATCTGTTAAGAGAACTACTTAGCTAGTTTTCTTACCTAGTATTTAGCACTTTATATCTCTTCAGTGAGTCCTTAATAGCTTGGCAGGTAAGTTAGCAAACATAAAAGAAAAGAATTTAAGGAGAACAATGAATCCTCACCTAGGTTATAATACCAAGTGTACTTGTTTCAAAGTGAAACCTTTCAAAAGATCCATATAGTATAGGGGGGACCTCTGAATCACATTTCAGAAGCAACTAATGCTTTCTTTTCACCAAACATGCAATTTTAAATTTCCTAAATATGTTTTCAAATATTGAGGTGATCTTAAGATGAAGCTTGATCTATGCTTGTTTTGAGGGAATTGTTGGAGGACTATCTTAGAATAAGCTTATTTTAAAATCTACTTTCTCTCCACCCAGTCTTTAAATCTGGTTCTTCTATTTGTTCTTTGGAAATTTTAGGGCATGGAAATTCTACGGCATGAAAACTTTAATTTAAGTTCCTGACATTTAGATATTAAATTATAAAGTACATTCTCATATCTAAAAACCATGGCATGTTCTAGAAATAGACTGTAAAAAAAAAAAAAAAAAAAAAAACACAGAACACAGGGTCTACTTTGAGAAGTCTGGACAATCAGCTGACACCAGAGGCCTTGAAACTCTCAATAACGCGGTGAGGTTTCCTACCTGAGGGCTTTGCTATCTCATTTTGGCATTTATATGCCCAACTTCATTTACTGTTCATATGCTATTATAAGCCCTGTTGCTTCTTTTTTCCTTAAATTACATTTAATAATCATGAACATGGCTAATAAAGCAAAAACAATAGGCTCATTTCTGATATTTTATATAATGTGCAGTTTCATTCAAATGAGGGTGGCAAATCTTACAACAAATTAAGTAAACATTGGCCAACAGCAGTCTTTCATTTGAATATAAATTGGCACTGCAGTCACGCCCATCTGTCCAGTCAGGCTGTGGGAATATTGATTATGTCCTAGTACAACCTTTTTTAAAATGTCAAATGCAATCCTTTGTCAGACTTGGAAAATAGCATTTTCGATTTCTGTTTTAAAAAGAGAGAAAAATGCTTGATACATTTAATGTTGTATAAAATGAATAATTTTACCAATAAAGAACAACTCTCCTCAACTAGTTAATTACCATTCCAAACCTGCGAGCGAAGCTGCGCTTCTCTTTGGGTACTAATGCTATAAGTAGATCATCAATTCTCCTATTTCTCCCCTTTCCTGCTAACTCATGGAGCAGTGATCTTTCAAGTATAATGGTAAACACTACTTTTTTTTTCTCAAATTCAAAATTAAGCAGGTAGATGCAGTTGAAAAATACTTTTCTCACAAAGGCAATCAGACCAGAGCTAATCACTGATGTTGTTTCTGTACAAAACAACAGAGGATCGTAGCTTCTGATGAGCTCAAAACTATACAGAGCTTGCTGTGACCATACAGTAGTCTTGTACGCTAATTTATAGACCACAGACTTCAGTATTTGTGAGTCTTTTCACATATATCCTTCATTAATTTGATCAGAATTTTTGCTCCTCAAAGTAATTTTCTTCTTCAGCACCTGATAAGTTCAAGGGCTTTTCCACACTTCTTATTCAGTATTTCTGATGTTTCTTCTTTTTGCTAGTTACTCCATTTTCTGTGTTTCCTTGTTTGTGCTTTCCAGTCATGCTTCTGGCAATGCATTTGCCTTCACTTCTTGGACATAAAGCCTAATAAAACAAATTTTCTCCTTCAGATTTCAAAATCCATTGCCTCCACAGCAGTGTCTATGGTTTCTTGCAAGGTCAAGTGTGAAGACAGGCCACAGCTCTAGAACTTCAGGGTGCTTAAATGGTAGTAACCAGTGGGAAGGACTGAATAAAATTCTTTCCCCAGTTACCCAAAAGAAAGGTAGACAGGATGGAGCACTGGCACATTTAACTGGAGTTTTCTGTAGCAATGGAGGGTTAATTGTGTTTCCTCCATTTCTGCCTTTTGATTCAAGTGCTTTTGCATAACTATGTTCTTTGACAATGGGATGGCATCCAGAAAATATCCTGTCCATTTTATTTCCAGCTCTAAGAAGATATGTTGAGCCTCATCGCTCAGATTCTTCAAAAGCCTTTACACAAAGCAGAGGATGAAATAGGTGTACGCATATAGGAAAAAAGGTATTCTTAACATTGTCTTTTTTAAAGTGTTAGTACATTATTTAGCATTTGGCTTCCTATTAAAGACAACTAATACAATCCACTGTAAGATTTGTATTTAAAGGAATGTTTAGTAAAGTTGAAAGAATACCTGCAGTGGAAACTATTACTTGAAACGCAAGCAATATATACAGAAAAGGAGTAGCAATTGAAATCCTTTCTTAAAAATTCTTCAGTCTTTTACAGCTGTTTCTCCTCTCTATTTAAGAAACTTTTGTAGAAGCTATGGTTTTGATATGGATTTGCTGATGTTGACAATAATAATATGATGTTATACTGTCCTGGAATCTCATAATTAATTTGCCGCACTTCTTTCACTAGCAGTTTGTTCTGTTCCTTATTATCTACAGGATTTCCCCACTACTAGCAAAAAATCCCATTTCAAAGTTAACATAAAAACATAAATTAATATGAATGTGCATAAAGTTATTTCTCATACATTTTAATAACAAAATTTACAATAGAAAGATCAAAGTAGCCGTATTAATACGAAGTCTAGGCTCATCTTCTGTCTTTGTCCTTCCGGCAGTTTAGATTATTTTGATTGCAGAAGATCTCTTCATAGCAATGCCACATTTAGCTTAGCACTCTAGTGCACTGGATAAAAAGAAGTTGTGAGTTACCAACATTTTAACTAAGACACATTGAATACAAGATATTGAATTCACTCCTCATCAGTGGGTGCAACTCATTCAGTAAAGTAAGAGCATGTAGCTTTGCAAGGCTAAGTCTGGGTATGACTTCCTACATTTTCACTGGAATATGTTCAAACACAGGAGCCAGAAATAAAGATATGTTTCTAGCTTCTAGTTAATGATACTTTTACCATCTTGCCCTATAATGTTTGTTTCTTTAATTTTCTCTTTTTTTCTTTCCCAGTTAGTATTCACTGCTTTCAAGTGAAAATACAAAGAAATCCTTTTACTGGTTCACTAATTAGTAATGAATGGGTGAGACAGGTCATTCTCCTACTAGAATTTTTTCTTCCTTATTTTTCTCACTCTTCGTAGTGTTTTTAGTTTTCCTTTTCATCATAGAAAGATAAAAAGGGTTGGTTTTTTTTTTTAAAAGGAACACTTTACTTTTCCAAAGACAGTTTTTGTACACCCACTGCTTTATAATATAAATGTGACATTATTTTCCTGAATTTTCACTACAGCCACTAAAACACTTCTTGCAACTTGTCGTAGTTCAGCCCTGATCAGGACCAGACTACGCAGTCTGTCTCTCGCTCCCCCCACCCTCCGAGAGAATAGGAGATGATATAAGAAAAAACAGCTCAAGGTTTGAGATAAGGATGGGGAGAAATCCTTAAAGTTACCGTCACGGGCCAAACAGACTCGACTTGGGGAAAACTATTCATTTATTTCTAAAATTAGCAGGAGAATGAGACAGGGAACAAGATAACCTCCCCCCACCCCTCCCTCTTCCCGGGCTTAACATTATCTCTACTACCTTCCCCTCCCGAGAAGCACAGGGGGGGAAAAGGGAATGGGGGTCGCGGTCAGTTCATCACGCGTTGTTTTACGCCGCTGTATCATCGTCAGGGGAAGAACTCCTCGCATTCCTCCTCTGCTCCAGCGTGGGGTCCCTCCCATGGGCCACAGTCCTTCGTGAAACTGCTCCGGCGTGGGTCATCTCTTCCACGGGGTGCAGTCCCTCTAGAACAGCTGTCCCAGCAGGCCCTCCACGGGCCACAGCCTCCTTCAGGCATCCACCTGCTCTGGCGTGGGGTCCTCCACGGGCTGCAGGTGGATCTCTGCCCCTCCGTGGACCTCCATGGGCTGCAGGGGGACAACCCGCTCCACCATGGTCTTCACCACGAGTTGCAGAGGAATCTTGGCCAGGAGCCATATTACTCCTCCCCCTCCTTCTGAACTGACCTTGGCGTCTGCAGCCGTTCCTCACAACAGGCTGGCAGACGCCTCTCAGGATCCTTTTTACATCTTATTCACTTCTCATCTCCTCTCCACTTCTTGCAGCCGGGCCGGGCCGAGTTGGGCCCAGTCGGCTGCCCGGCGGGAGGCCAGAGGGTGAGGCCTGCAAGGCCCATGGGGCTTGCGCCTCCCCCTCTCTGCCCCCTGCTCAGCTGCTTCACATCTTCTCCTCCTCTTTTTCCTGTTTTCCCCTACTTAAATACGTTATCGCAGAGGCGTTATCACGGGACATTCTGCTACCAATTGGCTCAGCCTTGGCCAGCAGCGAGTCCGCCCTAGGCCCGGCCGAGTCCACTGAACAAAGGGGAGTGACTTCTAGCAGTTTCCTACAGAAGCTACCACCTTAGGCCCCCCCTCACTAACAAAACCAGAACACAACTTCAAAGTATGTTCCCTTATTTCGATTTTCAATTGGTTGGTTGTACCTCGGTTGTTGGTTCCTTTGCAGGTTGTCGTACATTCAATCTGTCTTTCAGTGATCCCAGATCTGTCTCCATTTCTTCCATTGTCCTCAATGAACTGACACTTTGCTTTCTGCAGTATTTCACAGACAAAAAAAGAGAGCACCATAGGCAGCTTATGAGAAACTGAGGGAGACAGTAGGAAAAAAAATGAGGAAAGCTTACAAAACCCATAGGTCAAGCTCTGTACAAAGGAAGGTCTCACTTTCTATCATGATTATACTTTTCTGTAAAACAAATTGGTTAATTAGGATTATCTTCTCTCAAAACTATGCTCTGTCACAGCAGGACTTTTTCTTAATGGAGTTCCTGGACAATTGTATCATACTTGTTCAGCTATAGTTTTCCCCTTTAATTGAAACTAGAAAAAAAATTAAGTAAAAAGCATGTTGAAGTTGGTACTTCCTTTGTGACGGCTATTTCTGTGTAATAGTTGTTTAAATGTGCAGAATGTCCTTTCTTCCCCTTGTAGTTTATGCTCAGGCAATGTCACTCTAATGTGTCAATATGCTGAGCCATCCACTTTGTTCAACAAGGAAACAGCACTTCTGATCCTCCTGAATTTATGCTTGGGGTAATGTTTCTCCTTTGATGATACAAATCCAGTCCTGTAGACTCTTTTTCCCCTCCCACCCCCAGAGCAGGTGTAGAAAAGGAAGCATGGCCAGACTGTCACAGCTCCAATATCAAACAACTTCTAAGCTCACTGATAGTGGACCCAATTTTCAACAGTTATGAATACCACACTGGCAGGGACTTGCAAAACAAGGGGAAGACAACAAAATCCAGGATTTATTCCCACTACTCAGTCCTAGCTATTGACCTGACTCACTCACATCGTAGCAGTAACTGTTTAGTTCTTAGCACAAGGTAATTTCTGGAATTTTAAAGTCATACAGGAGAACAGTATAGAGTTGCAATGGGCAGACTTTGTTACTGTCAACAGGATTCCATGTAGTGTTAAATTAGGTATAAGAGAGCTCATCTGTTATTTCCAGTATGCTAAAACATACTGAGATTTTTGAGCAAAATAACAAGAAGAAAAATTAGCTTAAAGTTCAAAAGCATACACATTGCAGTATTTCATTTAATTAAACATAGTTAGAGCTCCAAATAGCTAGAATCCAAGTAAACACTCAACCTAATTAAGGACAGGAGAAATTATTTTAGTTCAGAATGACTGAACTAGATGAAGTCTTTTGGACTAAACTTCTGACAGCATTGAACACAAATAACCGTTTAAACCTACTCCTACTCTGAGATAATTATAAACTTTCTGTGTATCTATATTGTGACTGGTATTTTATCAAAGCTTGTGTCCTAGTTTCTTCCAGTACTACTATTTGTTTTTCAACAAAAATATCTCAATTTTTCATATCCCACTCATTGTGTACGCAGTCCAAAGAAAAGTTCCTCTTCTTTTTTTAGCTTTATCAGCCAATAATTCAGTCTGTTAACTGCAAAAGCCTACAGTTTCTACTTCTGAACTTTAATTCCTTATGGTTTTTTTTGTAAATAACATCTAAAACTTTCTCCAATTTTATTCTCTCCTTTCAGTTTTCACCATTCCTACTGGGAAAATGTAATGTATTTTCACTCTGGAAATGCCATCACAGTTCAAATATTCCTGACAGTTGTAGAGATTACCAGAAGATTTGGAGAAATTCTTCCCAGTACTGCATATTTGTCCATAGGATGCACAAGTTCTTCTTATAAATATGTCTCTGATAAAGGTTAGTAAGCACTACCTTTTTTGAAAGCTTCTCTTCTGATTCCCTATTTCATTTAGGTCTTCCTTGCCAACATTTTACCTATGATTGCTTCACTTCCTCTCTTATCCACATTATTGATGCAGTGTGTGCTTGATCTTACTCTGTCTACTTGCTATTTCATCTACAGCTGTGGCCTTTTAATGTTCACCTTTCTCCTAGCGTGTTCATTCTTGAAATCTTTCAGAATTTTATTGTTTCTTCTAAATAATTTTAATTTTTTAGTTTTATCTTGAACCATAATCAGCTGAAAACAATAGCGGACATCTGGGAAAGTTTTATTTCAATTATTTACAGTCTTTTATTTTGTGCACAAAGAATTTCTACTTCCCTTAAGCCAACATTTCAGATTCTTTTCTTGCTGCTGAGATTACAGTAGATACCCATTGATATGCAGCCATCATTGGATTGCTTTTACCTGGACCCTGCCTTTCACTTACTTCCAGTGACAGTCTTTTCATACAAATACACAGAGGATTTCAGTAGCAAAATTAATTCTGGGAGAAGTAGTATCTGTAGTTTTCTTATTTCAGCTAAACTTGGCCTTACAACAATTCACTTTTCACCTTCGGTCTTAGTTTTCAAGTTAAAGAAAGAGGGCTAGCTCTTCCTCCTTGATGCATACCATGGAGCACCAAGGGCTGGCTGCTCCGAACCAGCAGGGTCACTCAGATATGGAATGATGGGGGCAGGCTGGGCAGCCTGGGCAGGGGTACTGTCCTGAGATTTACCTGGAAATCTATGTAGCATATACACAAACAAAATAATACCTCTTTCCTCTAAGGGTCGATGATGGGTTCCCATAAAATCATGTGCAGACCCTGGGCTTTCATACACAGCATTCACACACTTGAAGGCAAGTCTGTAGTAGTGTCATCCACACAGTAACCATGTGCAGATGTTTTGCACAATTTTGCAACTCACTTCATTCAGCTACTTATAGTTTTTTTCTGTAAGGGTAAGGTTTCCAAAAGCAACTGATACTGTAGCCAAGTCTAGCGCATTTACAGCCCAATTCCACCTTATTGTCTTGGAAATACAATCTTAAGAATTTCATGGCTTCTCTCAATTTTTAGAATTTTAAATTTTTTTTTTTAATATTTTGAATACGTTGAAAGGTTCAGCTAATGCTACACAGCAACAAAACCTACAGAGAAAGAATTGCCTGGTGGAAAGACTTGAGCAGGGAGCATAGCAAGAATGTAAATTTACACCTGAGACCAGAAAAGAAGCAAACCTGTGGAACAAGCCTATATATTTCATATATGTACATTACAACAGCTCTACAGCTGGTATAAACTTGTGTAGCTCTGAGAACATCAGCTTAGCTAGGCTGATTTACAGTAGTTGAGGAGCTGGCCTATATAATACCTGCTTCTCTTTCTCTCCTTGTACACAAAAAGGGAAAAAGAAAGCATCTTCTGCACTACAGTACTCTCTGTTGGAGTTTCACAACTGTTTTTATTGGGATTTTGAGCTATTTGCCTGCTAAGTAGTCTTTTATCTGTCCCGTTTTACAAATCTGGGGGTAGGCAAGATGCAGGGGCTGTTTTGTTGTGCTGAAACAAAGTTACTGAACTTCATGGAATTATATGCTTTAGGTAACCAAGATGTACACCATATATCCAGAATTTACATTCATATTCTTGCTTTTTCTTAATCTTTTAAAATTATTTTAATTAGCAGGTGGCTATTTAACCATTCAGTCACTCAAAAACTTACTTTCCCTTTTAAGGCATAACTAATTAGAAACAATCTTGTTATTAAAAAAAAAAAAGCATTCTGTAATCGAAATTACCCCTAGTAGAGCTCCTCACCTTACAAATACAAGTGTCTTATTAGAAAAGATCCAGGAGTCCCAAGAGTCCATATAACAATACTGAAGGTTTTTAGCTAATTTCACCAGGCGCTCAAACACAGGATATTATAAAGCACATTGAAACATTTTTCTATTGA
Organism: Chlamydotis macqueenii; assembly: GCF_036417535.1. Taxonomy (NCBI): domain Eukaryota; kingdom Metazoa; phylum Chordata; class Aves; order Otidiformes; family Otididae; genus Chlamydotis; species Chlamydotis macqueenii. Next base: position 45,604,883 of record NC_141593.1, read on the forward strand.
AAGCTCCCTTTTCTTGAGAATTTTGCCTCTGCAGTGTCATTGATTAATTGTGGAACATAGGTAGAACAGTTGTAAATTAGTCCCCAGTGCAATGGGACACATGTAAGGGAGGCAATCTGCATGCATCTCACAAGTTCACTCAAGCTACTGTTTGTGATTTCTTACCAAATAATAGTAGTGAACAAATAGGAAAGTACATGAAAGGATGTATTAATGTAAACATAAGACATGAGCTGGCATATGGAACCCTAATATATAGCTGTCCTAGAATATAATCCATTTTTTTTCTGAGCATATTATAGACCTCACAGGTATAACAAAGCCTTTCCCCAAAATGCGCACAGTCTGCACATGATCTGCACATGTCTATTTACATTTTTTTCCCCTTGTTAATAGTTGTCCTGCTTTTACTTGATTTTAATGCATGTCCTGTCTCAGTCTGTATATGCAAGTTGCTTCCTAAAAGTCATAAACATATCAAGGAGACAAAAGCACTGCAAAAGCTTTTCTCCTGGGGAAAAAGGGGAAAAAAAAAAAAACCAACATTTAATGCCTTTGACACAGAAAGAGTACACTGCCTCACTCCAGCTTTATGTAAAGAGACAGCAGTGGGAGGAGAGATGTATTCTTGAAACATCTGCTAGTGCCTCAGATAGTACTTACCAGACCTTTACTGCGTGTTTTTTGTGAACTAGATACCTGTCTTACAATGGAGGACTTCAGACTTGTCAGCCTTAAAACAGTCCCCCTGAAAATTTCAGCTGAAATTGTCTGAAGTGAGTGGGCTAGTTATTTGTGCTTTGGCTTTGATTTGTTAGTTAGATGCCCCAAATGAGACGTATGCACGCAAAATACATATTTCCAAGGATGGCTTTGATGAAATCATGTTCAAACTCACTTGAATTATTAATTATTTTAGATATATAGTACTCATTTGATTGTGAAAAGAAGGGGGACAACAGAAACTGGTAGTTTTATAGGTTTGTGCTGATTTTCTTATTAATTTATCTATCTCTTTTCCTGAGAAACTTGAAATAAAGTATAATATCTGTCCATGTATCTGCCTGTGGATATTTTTAGTGGCTCAACAGTACAAGAGACAATACTATATGACAAGCTGAAAAGCTTCCTCTCCCTTGAGGACAGGGCATGCAGCCTTAGCTTTTAAGGTGTTTTAGCAACACTTGCATGCAGCCTTAGCTTTTAAGGTGTTTTAACCCATCTTCTCTCAACATACTCACATCTTATAATTAATGAATTTTAAAATTTTTACTTGTGTGGCTTTTAATATTAATAATTTAAAATGCAGATACAGATGTATTTATTGCAAGCACTTTTCTCCACTTTCTTCAGATGGGCTGTTCTCTTTTAGATAAGTATTAAAATGCTGTCATTTGTGAAAAGTGGTCCAGAAGATAGTGGCACATCAGCACGGCATTGTGAGTATGTTATTTTTGTGGTATCATTACTATAACCTACTTTTAGATTAATCTTTTTTATCAGTATTGCATTAATACATCAAGGGGCATAGCACTACTGATACATTCAAGATCAGATTTCACTCCAATTCTAAATGATTTCTAATAAAAAAGTTACTAGTTTCAAGGTCACTATTTTGAACCAATGCTATCAGCCCATAATGAAACAGTGCACTGCTACTGCTAAAGAGGAACAAACACAGGTCTAAAGGAACTTCCCAAAACACCAAGTTGAACCTCTGTAATGAACATTACATCTTCTTTTTCATAAAGTGAAGAAATTCCAATTTAAAAGTGGAACTATGTTTTGCCTCTAATGCTTCAATATGAAGGTTATTCCAGAATATGATGGGTCTAGTGATTACAGGAACTTTTAACTTCCATTCTTAACATTTATTAATCACATTTTACATCCTTCCTGCATGACAAATTCTGTCTTGAGCTGAAATTTCCACATTTCATCATTTATCTCCATATGTTTATAGACAGAAATAATGTTCCCTCTAGGCTTCTGATTTGCTAGTATGACCTCATGACAAAAAAAAAAAAAACAACTCATACATTTTCAAGTTTTCTCTTAAAGGCTCTTCCATTTTCATAACTGGCCTAACATCCTTTCTGTGTATTTATTTGACATTTTTTTGAACATGCACTGTAGTGTTGCACACAGAATTTATAGGATAATTCTTCCCTTGCCTCATTCATTGCATTGGTGTTTTGTATTTACTGGTTGTGCTAGTGCTCGATATTTACTGGAAAGTCAACAGCTGGATTTTCCTCCTCCGTAATACCCTCAACAAGTTATAGCAAAGTTTTATACTACCTAATCTTACATTTAAGAGCAAAAAGAACTAAAGCATCTGGTTTCTGCTGTACAAAGTTTATTTTAAAATTAATATAAAATAGTTAAGTGTATATAGCAGACTTTAGAGAACTATCTTTAGTGTTTATTAAGGTGAAAATTATCATAGTTTTGCTAGATGAAGCAAAGTTAGTAAGATCCTATGCTTGAGTAAATCGGAGTGTCAATTAAATTTTTAAGGAGTCTAGCCTCACTTACATTACTGAATGTGTAGAGTGTGTTCTTTGGGATAATTTTTCCTGTTCTTCTAACGACCCAACACTGTGATACAAAGTGTAACTTTTACAGTCTTCAGTCCAGCTTGAAAGACAGAAAAGCTACTTCAAAATCTGGTTCTATGTTTTAAAACTATCATTATTTGTAGTGACTTAGAATTACTGTTCAGGACTCTGTTGATCCTGGGAGATGCATTAGATCAGAGCAAAAGGATTTTTTGAGGACCTCAGCATCATCAGAGCACTAGAGAAAGCAGGTCATTTGGGCCAGCTCCATTGACAAATTAGAAAGAAAAAGGAAGGAAGTAACCACAAGAGAACAAAGGAATCAGTTGCAGAATCAATGCTAGAAGAGCATTTTGAACATGTACCACTTGCTGCCTATAGTTTTGATTGCATCCTGCTACTGCAGTATCGATGTTTCTCCGGGAGATACACAGTTTTTGAGAACACAGAAATTTCCAGTGGCTTCAACCAGATTACAAGGAAAATGATACGCCAGTACCATAACTGACAATTTTGTGATATGATAAAATCTGAGTCAAGATAAGCATGTCCAATGCACAGGTAAAACATATTTAAGAATCTAAAAACACAGAATTTTTTCAATGTGGTATAAGAAACAGTATATTTACTGTTTAACTTTGCAGAAACCAGTTTTGAAAACTCAGAAATTGTAGCATCCAAAATTTTTCTTCTTTTTTAAGGTTGATTTTGCAAATGTGCACAGGGCTACAAAGCATTATCTGAAAACTAAGAAGGCTTAAAGAATTGTGAAAATTTCCACTGTGTCCAACTATGCTTCAGCATTTTTCTAGGTTTCTTTATTCACATTTAGAATAATGAATAGACAACTTTCTTTCTGAGGAACACAAAGCAATAGTAGCTCTTTTTGGGTGCTCTCTTCAGCAATGAATTCATAGTTCAGAGTTTCACACACCATAATGAATTATATTCTTGGTGACCAGTTTACTCCAATATATTAAAATCACTTTCTTTAAGTTTACCTTGTACTCTGATAGTATTTTACCTTCTAACTGGCTTCCAACTTGCAGTGTGTAACTTTATACTGTAAGTTTGTTTGGAAAACACACAGGTTCCTTCAAAGCTCAAGTCTTGAGTTCTTGGTATTTTTAAATTTGGCTTCTCTGCTGAAACTTTCTAGCACAGTAAAAAGACAAGAAAAAGGAGGGGAAAAAGGAAATTTTTCCTTTCTAGTAGATGCAAAAAAAAATGCCTTTCTCCATAGCCCAATTAGCTACATGATACTACTCAAAGTGAATAATATAAACATGAAAAATGGTCCCTTTTTTTTTTTTTAAAAAACATTAAATGAGTCCTCAGTACTACCAGCTGAAGTCATTGAAAGGCATCATGAGAACCTACTTGGTCTTGCCTTGAGGATTCAGTTTATTCCTCTCCTTTGCACAACAAATGAGAAATCATTTAATTGACTTCAAAGATGTTTTATTGCCAAAATCCTCTGCTCACTATTGAAGATTCATGGGGCACTCACTCATATTTTCTTAGGAAAGATTGGCAATATAAAGAAAAGAACCAAGGCTTCTGAGTGTGTGCAAGTTTAATAGTGGGCTAACAAAGTTAAAAGCTATAATTCTTCTTCCTAATAGCCCTGAGCTGCTCTTTGGCAGTGCTTTGTGTGCAATCTAGAACATCAGTTGTAACACTGTATTATTTTTATTGTTTCTTAGGCATTTTTGATCAATAAAGCAAAGCAATTTACATATGGGTTGCCAGGCGTTCAATCCTGCAACAAGCAGATTATACAATATATTCTTTCATTATTTTTGTTTAGCTCTAAGAAGATGTGCTGCACTGTACAAATGAAACAAAGGCCATCTGTCCTGGTTTTGGCTGGAACGGAGCTAATTTTCTTCCCAGTAACTGCTATATTTTGAATTTAGTATGGAATTTGATATGTGAAGAATGTTGATAACACACTGATGTTATTATTTGTTGCTAAGAGATGAAGGACTTTTTTCAGCTTCCCAGGTTTTGCTAATGTGCAAGTGCAAGAAGCTGGGAGGGGTATAGCCAGTACAGTTGACCCAACATGGCCAAAGGATGTGTTCCATACCATTGACATCATGCTCTGTATATAAGTGGGAGTTGGCTGGTGGGCACCTCTCTCTGGAGATTGTGGTTCCAAGATCACTGTTCAGGAAATCACTGTTCCAAAATCACCGCTCAGGATTGTTCTGAAATCACTTGGTTCCATTTCATGATTGCTGCTTAAGTTGGGCTACACTGGTTGTCAAGTCATTGGACACTCAGCTATTGTGCATTTTTTTGTATACTTTATTATCCTTATATGTTGTTATTATTATCATTGTTATCATTATTTATAGATATATTATTATTATTATATCTCCTTTGATGTCCTAGTTAACTCTCTTTATCTCAACCTACAAGTTTTCTTTTTTTTTTTTCTATTATCTTCCACATCCTCCCCCAGAGAGGAGGAAGGTGAATGAGCAACTGTGTGGTACTTATTTGCAAACTGGGGTTAAACCACAAAACCACCTAATATAAAAACCCTCCAGCAGTATGATCTCACTTTGCATTTTCATAGTTGCTTTAGTAAAAACAAACAAAAAAAACATACTGCCAGCTATTTTGCATGTCAGTACAGGAACATTTTTAAAGGGATTTATACATGAGATAGATAGAAAGGTAAAACTAGAAAGGATGCAGAACTGACATTTAGTTAGGTAACTCTACATGTTTATAGCCACACTGAGGATCAGATCAACTTCTCTTTGTTATCCCTGTGTAACTTTTGCCACACACACTCTTCCCTTTTATTCACAGCAACTGTAACTTTTCATAAACAAACCCTACTCTCTCATTTGCACTTGCTTTTATCTCCTCTGCAGATTATCCCCCTACTCTGCCCCGATTTTTCATCTTTCTCAATGTTAATTCTTTTACTCTTAACTAAAAAAATTGTTTTAATTGCTCTTTCCCCTGTGGACACGCCATTAATTTGAATGGCCTCTGTTAGTTTTTTTTTTTTCTGCACGTACCTTTTGTTGCAAAACGCAACAGTTGTTGTATAGACTGACATACAGGCAGAGCTATCATAATAATTTCAGACACTAACATCACAAATGCATAGGAAAGAAAACAAAACAAAAAAAAATATACAGTTCCACATGGAAGCATGTATGTGTGTTTGTTCCACTGAATGTAAATATATGAAAAAAAAATTTCCAGTGTTTGACTACTTCTAATTTTCTTCCTCTGCACGTAGGAATATTGCCTTTAACTGACCTTTAGCAGGATTATTTGAGAAGAATTGACTCCATCCCAGAACACAGCTAGGAAACAACTGCCCATCAAGAAAATTAAACTGTAAAAATGGTGGTGTTCCAAAGCTGTCAATTTAGTCTTGCATTTTGCTGTTCTCTAAGGCAGCTGGAGTTGCAGACTCTAGCTACATACACCGTATTCATAGAGATCATATGGTGTGTGATTCCACACTAAGGAATGACATGATGCCCATCACTGTCCACCATGTCCTCTCCATTGCCTTCTTTTAGAAACCACCAAGGTACAGTGTACTTACATTGTCAACTCCAAAAGAAAACAGTTTCTGAATCCTGTCCCAGTTTTCTGAATATTCATAGAGGAGCTTAAAAATCAAGAGAACTTGGAGGGTACCAAATTACCCTTACACAGAAAACAAAAAAAAAAAAAAAGGGGGGGGGGCGGCAGAGGCTTTCTTTTCACTTATTTTGACAGGAAAAGGAGCAACTCTTTGAATGCTGTGTCTCCAAGTGTTTCTGTTTAAACAATGTCCATCGCTATAGAAGTCAGCTACTAGACAGCCAGGATAAAAGCAACCTGTAAGGGTTGGTCAGGCACAACTCCAGAAGTTATAATGTAACAGTTTGGTGACAGATAAAAATAGAAAAATGCATTAGTACTTGGGTTAACAGGAATCTGGCTATTGGCATTGCTTCAGCAAATGGAAAGGGGAATCATCCTCAAAAAAAAAATTATATTTTTTTCTTTTTTTTTTTTTCTGAAACATAACAAGCCTAATGTAAGTAAACCACTGCATGGAGTACATGCCTTTTCTTATGAAGAATCAAGAATTTATCTTCTAACAAAAGAACTTAAATTAAATTAAATTAAACGTAGCACTTGTACTTTCTTTAATGTAATGTTTTTCTTCTATGAATTTTCTTCTATGGCAATTGGTTGCAAAGTGAATGAAAGTCATCAAATTGTATAAGACCTACTTTTAAAAATTGTCACTTGAGTCTCATGAAATATAAATTTTCTAATTCCTCATATATTAATTATTTACTATTTATTTGAAAACAATTTATTTGTCTTGATTTAATATGTATGCAATTTACCTTTGAGTGGTAGTAAAATGTTTATTGATTATTTTCTACCTATTAGGACCTAATAAAATTCCTGTCCACCTTAAATGAGATCGTTTCTTTACCAAGCTTCCATACAAATCTTCTCTTAATGAGATCATTTTTCTGTTCTAAGAATTTTTATCAGAAAAGAAGGGAAAGGATTTTAAAATAGTTTTGTGCACAGCTTGGAGAAAATTAAGACAGTAATTAGAAAGAAAAATGGATCATTGCCAGATGAAAAAGAATAGTCATTTTATATGATGAATTTTGATTTGATTATCCAAGAAAAGTAATGAATTGGCATCAAGGAAATAATCAGTGTTAATAGACTCATTTTTCATTATCAACAGGGGAAAAGAATTTCTATCAGTATATCAAAAGGATTTCAGTTTAGCATTGCTTATTGTAAGTATCAAAGAACTTCTCAGCTTTGAGAGTTTCTGAGTTTCTGTAAGATATTGAAAATTTTGAAGTATAGTACAAAAGAGGAAGTATTCTGGTAGCTGATAAGACACAAGAAACCAAATAACAAAACACAAATTAAAAGTGTACCTTTAAGAAAACTGTATAAAACATCATCAGGGAACAGTTTCATAGGTGAGTGGCAACTTTTTCCATAAACAGAACTAACTGCAGTACACAGATAATGATCCCTCCCCTCATTTTTTTAACAAATCTTTATAGTTCAAAGTAGGAAACATGGAAAAATCAGTAATTGAACCAAAGACTTCCGTTCATCCATATATATATATATATATATAAAGAGATATAGCAAGCTGTGCATTTAGGTTTTTTTTCAAGTTTTCTGAATGATGTTCTAGCTCTGAGTTACTGTAGTGGAGAGATTTTGTTCAGTTTCTATTTAAACTGCCATGCTGGATAATATGTTGGGTAACATTCAATGAAAAGAGAATCTGTAAATTTTATTAAGTAATGTTTCTTCATTGTGTATTTTAAATATGACCAGCTATGGTTTTCAAAATGTTACTTCTTGTAGCAGATTCATGCATTCTTCTTTTCTCAATACTGTAAACTGTTGAGGAATAATGAATATCACTTTACGTTTTCTAAGAGTATTCTCTGGAAGTTAAAAATAAATCTCCTTTGGCTGTGGTTGTCTTTCATCTGTATTCCCCTTCCACAGCCATGTACATGACTCAAGTTTCTCACTTGATCACATAAAATAAATACACAGTAATCAGAGATGGATACTACTCAGATATACTAGGTTGAACCTGTATACCGCTTGACAAGTGTTCTTAAAGACAACGTTCCGAAAACTACAGTACATATGCAGTTTAGTAAAGCAGACAAGGTTTTCTTTGCAACTTTTGCAGTTAAGACCTTATAAATACTTTGTGGTGTTGTCATCTGACACAACAAGAAAAAAGTTTACTATCAGGTTGCCATTCACAAATGAAGTGAGCTGACAAAGAACCTCGCCCCCAAAAGAAAACCAAAATCCTTTTCAGCTTGTTTTTTCCCCCTCTAATCTTTTATTTGATTTATGACTTTTTCTGAACAAATTCAAAGATGTAAATGATGTTTAATTTTTGACAATTTTTTTTTATTTTTATATCATTCCTGAAACCACCATATAAATCATCTCCAACGGTCTTCATGGAAGTTCCAGGCAGCTCAATAATTTGACCACATACATGATAATAATTCTGCACATATAAATTTGAACTTGGTGAAAGAAATTCTGTATTGATCCAGTGAAGGTTTTCAGTCTATAAAAGGAAAGCTATTTTGTGTGCAACTGTAAAAACCTCTCAGCAAAGATGATCTTTGGACTGGAAGATGTTTGAGGACTATGAAGACTGTGGTGTAAGTCTCCTGGCAAACACAATTATTATTATAGCCACTGGTTTGCAGGATTTATGAACTAAAAAGTGGAAAGAATCTCAGTTCATTTCTTCATGGAGTGCCATCATCATGCTGGACTATTCAGGATACCAGGCTTATTCAACAAAGGGAAAATAAATATGTATTGACTGACTAGCAAAAGCAAATAAATTTATAAATGCATGTTCTAGAGATAGCAGTAGATTAAACAAACGTATAGTTAAAAAACGCTCAGTGCCTCATGCTGATTCCCTTTGTCATACACTGAGGTATCAAAGACTATTTTTAAATGCCTGGCACACTTGTAATGGTTTGATTTACCACCTGTCCAAGATCTTCTCAGGCAAACTGATATGAAATGTTCCTCTCCTTTCCCTTTTTTTTGAGATTTGAAGAGGTAAAACAGCTATTTGCTCATAGGACATGACTGTCTAAGGGCATGAAACTGGACACAACTCATGTGTCTACACTACAACTGGGAAATATTGCTTCCCACTTCAGTTACATGTGTTGTTATTTTCATTAATCAGTAGCTTGAAGCCTCCAGTACAGTGACTTTTTACTTAGCCTTGCCTGTGTCTCTGTACATCCACAGCTTCACAGTAAATCACCAGGGACACTAGCTTCTAACAGTTAAAACACTCTTTTTAGTTCTCTCTTGAAGAACATATCAGTAAGTTGGAGCACACGTTCTACAAGTGCCATTCTGTAATTTGCCTGCACAAAATATAGATTAAAGTCTCACTTTGCTGCCCTTTTCATTGATGCTCCATTATTTTGAGGCTTATTAAATTGAGGGTAAATGGAAACAAACTACATCCTTCATTCATTGAACCTACACTTCAGTGTAAAACATTAATATCCACTAAATTGCAGGTCAAACATCAGCTGCTACTAAAATAGTCATCACATACAGCAAAAATAGATAAGAATCCACAATTGTCTGTTACATTGTAGTATTTTTTAGTGAAATCATCTCAGGGAAGCAGGTATAATAATACTTCCTAGGAGGTCTTTTCTTGTACCATAATAATGGGGTTTGCTTTTGACTTTCATTATTATATATGTGTTATTCATAACAGCTTCCTTATTGTTATTCTTTATACAAGACCACTATAAAACTTTCTTAAGGTCTTTCAGATTTTTCTATTCCTTCAGACACAATTGCCTTCTTTAATAACTTGTTCTTCTATCATTTTTAGTTAATTTCTTTAGGGTCTTGCATGCTTACACTTATATAATTTGAGATCTACTTACAGCTTTAGCTCCGTTGCTGCAAAATATTCTAGAAAATGCACCTACAGCTCTCAGGTTTTGCAAATCCCAGAGTAGTAAAGAGGAGAAGAAAGTTAGCTATGTTAGTATTGTCAGTACAGGCAGTTTATGGTGTCATTGTCATTCCATATGGAAGGACATGAAAATTATTTGCAGTAAATAAAAAAAAAAATTCTGTTTAATGACATGTAAGTAACTTTAATTTCACATGGATTTTTTTTAATCACATACAGTTAATGAGCTGTTGTACACTACGTCAAAATGCTGCTCATTAATCAAAAACTTAAGTTTTGAACTGTATTTTTACTTGGCAAATTCTGACTAGTCTTGTAAGGGTTGAATGAAAGGCCCTAAATGAGACAGCCAGTCATAATTCAGATTTTATCTTTTCTCAGGCTGATTTGGGGGTGGGTTAGTTTGGTTGGTTTTTTTTTTTTTCTGGCAGGAGGGGAGGAGGTTGTTTTGTTATATTTTTCCTCTTCCATGATTTCAAGCAGCCTATATATCATCAAAGTTCAGGGCAACATTTACAGTTTCAAGACTGGCTTGCAACACGGTTTGCCACATTCTCTTTGATAGATCCATCTTCTTTCCAGCTCTTTTGTTCAAAAAGTATATTCTCATATGTAATTTTTTGCTCGTAGTGCCATACTTCACTCAGCCTGCAATGACAATCTGCACAATATACTTGATAAATTTCAAGTGCTTTCTTCTCCTTTTCCTGCTAGCCAGCTTTTTTTTTTATTCTTTTTCAGTTCAATTATTAAAACTCTTTTGGATATTATGCCTACATAAAACTCAATATTGTTTCTTTGTGCTCTGTTTCTATAGGTACTCATGGTCTGATTCTAGTCTTTTACTTAAAGTCCAAGCTGGTGGGGATTTTTTTTCATACTTCTGAATAATTTCTGATTTTTTATAGATATAGTCTTATCAGTGCAGACAGGAAAGACTGGGAGAGCTGGGACTCTTCAGTCTAGAGAAGACACAGCTCGAGGATGGGATCTCATCTCTGTACATAAATACCTGAAGGCAGAGTGCAAACAAGACAGAGCCAGAGTCTTTCCAGTGGTGCCTAGTGACAGGACAAGAGGCAGTGGCATGAGCTAAAACACAGGAATTTCCTGCTGAACATCAGGAAACACTGTTTTACCGTGGACAAGCACTGACACAGGTTGCTCAGAGATGGAGTCTCCGTTCTTCAAGATCTTCAAAAGCCATCCTGACATGGTCCTGGGCAACAGGTCCTAGGTGGCCCTGGGGGAGTTGGACCAGATGACCTCCAGAAGTCGCTTCCAGTCTCAGCCACTCTGTGATTCTGTGACACAGCTTGTGACATTTTACTGATACTAGTGACTATATATTATACCTGTGAGGAACTGTGTGATACCATCATCTAAAAACCTATATAAATAAACATACATTAAAATTTTACATAGCCTGCTACAGGATCAAAATACTAAAGAACAAAAAATCTTCTCACTCCAGCTGAAATACTTAATAATAACTCCAAATTGTCACATCTATGTAACAATATTAGCAACATTAGCCCTAGCTCCATTTTACCAGGTATTTCTGCAAAGCAGTTTTTTTTTTTGTTATGTTTTGTTTTGTTTTAAAATCTACTAAAGGAGAAGGAACTTACTGAAAATATGAAAAAAAATGTTGTGATAATTCTGAATCTTTGGGAAAAAAATGTGGTCAAAATATTTATTGTTTCACAGAAAAAGTTTTGATTTTAATTACTTGGTATTTTTCAGTAATGTCTGCTTTAATTCTCTGCAGGATCTGTCTATTACCATTTTAACATAAGTTCATGTCACCTGCTACTTGAAATAGAGAAAACAGTATCCCAATCTACATAAATCAATCAACATGTAAGTTTCAGATATAAAAGACACTTGATTCTCTTCTCTTTATCAAAAGATTAAGCACATTTCTGTATTGTATACACATCCTCTTTTGTGTATTCACTATAATTTGGTGAATGTGAGAAGTTAAAAACAGACTTTTTAGCTGTATATAATACTTAAGGTATTACTTTACTGCACAATAGAGTTTAGAAGAAAAGCACTTCCAAGAAGTAATGAAACCAAGGCTAATGTGGCGATTGTGGTGTCTTAAATGTGGGCACAGCTAATTGCACCTTCTGTGTGAATTAGTCATTTGATAAAATTCATTAAGAATGCACATTAAAGAAATTAGCAATTACATTACCTTTTAGTCAAATGTCTCCTTTCTAACAACATTGTTAGTATTGTGAGAATTCTATTTAGTGAGCTCATTGCACAGGTGTATTGACAGTAATTCAATGAAGCAATTTGAAAATCTCTTGAAAGTCTTCAAATGATCTAGCTTTAAGACTATTTAATAAGGTGTAGCAGTTCATCGAATTCTCACTCCTCCCATCCTCTTTTTAAATATCACACTCATATGTCTTATAGAAGGAAATACTACAGCCTAGGCTTAAATCTGTGCAAAATCCTATCATGTGATGGCTTGCAAAAGGTAGGAAAAATAGCAATGATGGCAGTACTCACACTTCAAAGTGTTTGCTGTGGATTTTAGAAATGCAACAGAACATAAGGATGGTATGCAGGCCTTGCCACTTTGAGGCAGTTGTAAAAGTACGATCAAAATAGCAATAACTCAATTCTATTACAGAAGAAGGAAAGACACTCTTAAATACAGTCTGTAAAAATTTCTCATTTTCTGAGAAATTGGCTACAGCCCAGTCTGAAATTCAATACTACAGACGTAGTTCAGAAAACACTCTTTAAAGTATTGCTTCATGTTTCTGCCCTATTAATTCTCTATCAGCATTCTTCTGATCAAAAAACAGTTCAACTATCAAGTTAAATTGCATTTTCTATCAGGATTTTTCAGAAAAAGAAAAGGAAAAATGGTGGGGCAATCAGAGTAAAACTTAATGACAGAGACCTATAAAGATTATGCAAAGTGTTTCTTCCAATTACACAAAGTGTTTGTACCTCAGAAAGATTGATTAATGCTCCAGAAACTCAAGTGTCAAAAACAATACAGAATTCTGAGATTTACTGTTGCCTGAAAATGAAGAGTTAATATCAGTAGAAGATTCTGAATGTAGAGCAAATAAAGATTTATTCATAGAACTTTAGGGTACACCCATTAAGTGACTGAGGTACTTAAAATTAGCCATAGGCAAAACTGAAGTATTTGCATCTAAATCCAAATCACCATCAACATGATCCATGCACTGATATAACATTGGAGGTGCCAGCATTTAATGCATATGCAAGCATTCAATACCACATTCTACATACATAATGCATCACTGTCATAGCCCCAGTCAGGACCAGACTAGGCAGTCTCTCTCTCACTGCCCCACCCTCTGTGTCCTGGTTCTGGCCAGGATAGAGTTAATATTTACCTGAGCTGGAGAGATAATATAAGAAAAAGGCTTGAGGTTTGAGATAAGGACAGGGAGAAAATCCTTAAAGTTACCATCACGGGCAAAACAGACTCGACTTGGGGAAAACTATTCATTTATTACTAAAACTAGCAGGAGAATGAGACAGAGAACAAGATAACCTTCCCCGACACCTCCCTCTTCCCAGGCTTAACATTATCTCTACTACCTTCCTCCACCCCCCAAGCAGCACAGGGGGGAAGAGGGAATGGGGGTTACAGTCAGTTCATCACGCGTTGTTTCACGCTGCTGCTTCATCGTCAGGGGAAAAACTCACATTCCTCCCCTGCTCCTTCGTGGGGTCCCTGCCACAGGCCACAGTCCTTCATGAAACTGCTCCGGCGTGGGTCATCTCTTCCAGAGGGTGCAGTCCCTCCAGAACAGCTGCCCCAGTGGGCCCTCCACGGGCCACAGACTCCTTCAGGCATCCACCTGCCCTAGCATGGGGTCCTCCACAGGCTGCAAGTGGATCTCTGCTCCTCCATGGACCTCCATGGACTGCAGGGGACAACCTGGTCCACCATGGTTGTCACCACAGGCTGCAGGGGAATCTTGGCCAGGAGCGGCATTACTCCTCCCCCTTCTGAACTGACCTTGGCATCTGCAGCCATTCCTCTCACAAGAAAAATTCTTCACAACAGGCAGGCAGACACCTCTCAGGATCTTCATTCATCTCATTCACATCTCATCTCCTCTCCACTTCTTGCAGCCGGGCTGGGCCAAGTTGGGCCCAGCCAGCTGCCCAGCGGGAGGCCAGAGGGTGAGGCCTACAAGGCCCACAAGGCTCACACCTCCCCTCCCCATCTCTACCCCCGCTCAGCTCCTTCACATCTTCTCTACTATTTTTTCTGTTTTCCCCTTCTTAAATATGCTATTGCAGAGGCGTTACCAGGGAACATGCTGCTACCAATTGGCTCGGCCTTGGCCAGCAGCGGGTCCACCCTAGGCCCAGCCGAGTCCACTGAACAAAGGGGAGCAACTTCTAGCAGTTTCCTACAGAAGCTACCAACTTAGGCCCCCCCTCGCTAAACGAAACCAGAACAATCATCATACGTCACTTAAAAATCCACTACTTCTGTTTTTGCACTTCTCAGGACATCCATTACAGACTACTACTGCACAGCTCCAAGTCAAAACCAAAAACTTCCTCGACGGTGCTCTCCAGATACACTGAACAGGCATCCTCTGGATCAGACTTTCGTTATTAATTGATTATTTATTAAACTCAATGGTAGTTGCTTTTCTTTAAAGCAAAGATGAAGAAAATACAGCAGCTAGAGAACTGAGTCAGAGGTGGAAGTCTTGGATTCAGTAACCTTCCTTGTGTGAGGATGTTCATGGCCATATCTTTCACCATCAACCGAAATGCCAGACCAAATGGCAGAATGCTCTACTAACATCAACTCTTCATCTTCAGGCAATAGCAAATCTATAATATAGGCCAAATGTGAGCTTTCTTCTCTCAGTGTTCATCGTCTCTGTTGAAACCACACCACTGTACAGGAAACAACAGAAGATTTACAGGGAGGCCATGCAGCATACAGCTCTGATCTTCCTGGTTAGCACAGACTTGGAAGAGGGAACAAGGGCTTCAGCTCCTGCATGATAAATTATTTCTATACTTTATCCAGTGATTGTACTGACTAAGGCAAAAGCTTGACAAGAATCATCATTCGTCTAGCTGCAGCATTTCCACTTGTCTTGAGAAGAAAATATGCTAGATTGATAGTGAATGATATATTTAACCAGAACTTCAAGTGATACATGTTAGTTCAAGATCAGGATCCTAACCATCAAGTAAATTCATTTCCTTTAAGTATTTCAAGGTATGTATAATGTTGCATTAACTATCTAAGTGTCAATAACAGCTACAATCAATTTGTGGAACTGAGATTTGATAAATAGTTCAAAAGGTAATTTTTTTTTGTTGGTAAGCTGATTTATAGAATGTGTGTCTGTGAGACACAGGAAACAGTCCTACCTGGGGATCTTATTTTGCGTTCTGCTGTTCTATCTTTGACACACAGCTGGGAGCTGGGGCTTTTAATTGTAGGCTTTTTGTCTTTTGGGAAATTTAATTTTGTAACTGGCCATTTTGTAACAGATGCTGCATTCTCTTAGTAGCTAAATTAGAAATTGCACTGTTATTAATGGAATGCAATGTGGGTGAAGATTGTGTCAAGGGACCACAGAGGAGGCAGAACCATTCCATGAAACTGTCCCAATTCTTTGAAGAGAACTCTCTAAAGAGTACCAAAATGCTTCCCATCTGTACAAAAGTACTTCATTAAAACACAATATTATATTAATTGGGAACAAGAAAAATCCCTAAAAAAAAATCTTCCTCTGTCCATGGTATCTACTGTTCTAGCAGTTTTAAGGTTTCCCTGTCTAAACAAACTCTATGAAGGCTCCTCCTGCTTCTGAGAAGCAGCATCCCTTCTTTACACTTGCAACTAGGCATTTTATTTTTCTTTCAGGAACCTTCCAGAGTGCACTTTGTTGCAGGATTCTGCCTGGTTTTCTATCAATCATGGGAGACTATAAAACACTATGTTGAGTATAGTAATAAGAACTATATTTTCAAGATAGCAAAGATTTTAACTGTTTCTCATAGGAACTTATACACAAACATGAAGGAGACTAAGAAGAGTTTAGTTTCAAATACTCCTCCTTAAATATCCACTATTGATTGTGGTCAAAATGAAATTCTGAGTTAGGCAGGGTATTAGTCTTTCCCAAGATAGAGGTTCTGTCGTACTTTTGGAAAAACTGGGATATTGTTTTATTTACATGAAAGGTAAGTGATTACTGAGCCTGTACTTTGTCCCATCTATGAGATGCCAAGTAAGAGTCCCTTCAGACGTCCCAGAGAAGGAGCCACACACTTTTTTTTTTTTTTTCTCACCCTAGCTTTGTATTCCCTGTCCATCTAGGCTTCTAGAGCCTCTGTACTACTCCAATTCACACAACCGTCTCTGGGCTATTAAGTATAATTGATTACCTTATCCTGAAGCACTGTCACTTTCCCAGGGATTTACGATAAACCAAGATAAACAACATGTAATGAAATCCACAGCTGTGTGCATAAAAGATGCTCTTCAAAACAAATCCTTCCTTGTTCGTACAGGACTTTATGTGTATGTACATCATAACAATCAGAGTTCTGGAAGTAAAAGTTATTGTTTTGCTTACTGAGATTTATATTTTACCAATTCATTTTCAATGATGTTAATACTTACCTGAAATCCCAATCCATCAAACTGATTATTCCCAGAAGGTACTCGTTGCTTTTAATCATAAATGTCAGCAAGAATAATACAATTGAAATACTCTTTCCAACCAAGTTTACATCACTAAAATCCATTTTCTTCTGTGCTACATTAGGCAGATTTCTTGTGAAATGTCAAGTTGGTGCAGGGGGGACAGGAAAAAGAGAGATTCATGATTTACAGTACACAGGAAAACATTCATTGCTCATGTTTTACTAATAATCTTAAACACCAACCTGGAACACTGGAATTATTCTTGCAACAAGAATAATTGAAGCTCATTACCTTATCAATCTATAGCCAATCCGCAAGTCGGTTAATTATGCATGATAACTATTGAAATTAACAAGAGTAGGCTGTTTTTAAAATGGTCACCAACATTAAGGCCATTCTTTTCCTTAACTGAATTACATTTGTTACATTTATTTTTTTTCTGATTTCAGTGTTGATTTAACAACAACAGGAGCACAGTATATTAAAATTGTAGAAACTGTGTATATACTATATTAGTCAGGATTTTTTCCTCTTAATTTCCCATTCACATCAGACATAGGAGTACCAATAGTATAATCAGACTCACCAAAAGGATTTTGCCTAGTGATCCTTCTCACACTTTGCTTTTGTTTAGAATTTTTTTTTGTATTTGAGACATTTTTTTTTTGTATTTGACACATTTGTCCACTCTTTCATATTTGCTCAAACAGTTTAGTACAGTACCTAAATAACATAAGTTTAGAACATAAGCATGTGGTTAAGTGCTTTGCTAAATCAGATTTCAGAGCCAGGTTTATAGAAAAGTCCATTAGAAAATTCAGGGAAAGTAGTTACACCATGTCTTTTTTAATATTAGACTTAAACCAGAGTTTCACCACCATTTTACACTTTACACCAACTTTCCTGAAGTATCTATGTTCTTCAAAATCCACTCCATTATTAAGAAGTCTCTCACATTCTATTCAATTGTACAATATCTCCTGTCTTCCTCCCTGTATCCAACTTCCTTCTCTTGGTAAGCCTCATGCACCCAGATGGTGCTTTGGTGACATTAGACTACCCTTGCAAAAAGACACATTGAAATTTGGTAAGAAAGGAACATTTTCATTTACCAATCAGCAGATCACCCTCTGATACCATGTTCCATCTTGCTCTATGAAAATAAAATGTTTTATTTGTTATATATGAGAGAGATATTGTTAATGCAATATAAACAGGCTGTGATGCACAATAAAGTAGCACATGATCATCAGGGACAGGTATCCTAGGAAAAGTATAGGGACGCTGCCCAGTTGTGTAGGGATGGGGTCAGGAAGGTCAAGGCACAGTTGGAGCTGAGCTTGGCAAGGAATGCAAGGAATAATAGGAAAGGCTTCTACAAGTATGCTAGCCAGAAAAGGAATGTCAGAGAAAGTATACCCATCCTGACAAGCAAGACAAATGAACTGGTAAGAGCAGATGAGGAGAAGGCTGAGGTACTCAATAATTTTTTTTGCCTCAGTCTTCACTGGCAGTCTCTCTTCCAACACATCTCAAGTAGATGGACCACAAGATGGAGCAAAGTTCTTCCCACTGTAAGAGAAGATCAAATTTGTGACCACCTGAGCAACATCAATGTACATAAGTTTATGGAACCTGATGAGAAGCATTCCAAAGTCATGAGGGAATTGGCTGATGTAGTTGCCAAGCCACTCTCCATGATGTTTGAAAAGTCATGGCGGTCAGGTGAGGTTCCCTTTTTCCCCTGGAAAAAAAGGAAAACATTACACTTATTTCTTAAAAAGGTAAAAAGTCGGAACTACTGAGCTGTCAGCCTCATCTTTGTGCCTGGGAAGACCATGGGACAGATCCTCCTAGAAACTATGCTGAGGCATGTGGAGGACAGGGAGGTGATTCAAGACAGCCAGCACAGCTTCACCAAAGGCGAGTCCTGCTTAACAAATCTAGTGACCTTCTATGATGGAGTGATTACATCAATAGACAAGGGAAGAGTTATAGATGTTGTCTACCTGGACTTCTTTAAGGCCTTTGACACAGTCCCCCACAACACAGAATCATAGAATCATAGACTATTTTGAGTTGGAAGGGACCTTTAGAGTCATCTACTCCAACCCACCTGCAAAGACCAGGGACATCTTCAACTAGATCAGGTTCTCAGAGCACTGTCCAACCTGGCCTTGAATGTTTCCAGGGATGGGGTATCTACCACCTCTCTGGGAAACCTCTTCCAGGATTTCACCACCCTTATT
Organism: Chlamydotis macqueenii; assembly: GCF_036417535.1. Lineage (NCBI taxonomy): Eukaryota > Metazoa > Chordata > Aves > Otidiformes > Otididae > Chlamydotis > Chlamydotis macqueenii. The sequence continues at coordinate 45,623,921 of NC_141593.1, forward strand.
GTTAAAAAAATTTTCTTTTTATCCAGCCTGAATCTACCCCCCTCTATTTTAAAACCATTACCCCTTGTCCTAGCACAACAGGCCCTGCTGAATAGTTTCTCCCCATTTTTCTTATAAGCCCCCTTTAGGTACTGAAGCATCATAATAACATCTCCCTAGAGCTTTCTCTTCTTCAGGCTGAACAGCTCCAACTCTCTGCAGGTCCTCATAGGACAGGTGCTCCAGCCCTCTAATCATCTTCGTGGTCCTCCTCTGGACCTGAACCATCAAATCTATGTCTTTCCTGTGCTGAAGGCTCCAGAGTTGGATGCAGTACTCCAGGTGGGTCTCATGAGAGCCGAATAGAGGGGGAGAACATGTCTCTCTCTAAAGAGGAGAGACATGGACTCGATGGGTGGACTGTTCAGTGGATGAGAAATTGGTTAGTCACATCCAGAGGGTAGCGGTCAATGGCTCAGTGTCCAGATAGAGGTCCATGATGAGCGGTGTCCCTCAAGGATCCATACTGGGACCAGTACCATTTAACATCTTCATCGGTGACACAGACAGTGGGATGGAATGCACCCTCAGCAGGTTTGCAGATGACACCAAGCTGAATGGTATGCTTGAGGGACAGAATGCTACCCAGAGGGATCTGGACAGGCTCAAGAAGTGGGCCCATGAGAACTTCATATGGTTCAATAAGACAAAGTGCAAGGTCTTGCACCTGGATAGGGGCAACCTCCAGTATCAACATAGGCTGGAGGATGAAGGGATTGAGTATAAACTCGATAAGAAGACTTGGGGGTACTGCTGAATGAAAAGCTGGACATGAGCCATCAATGTGGTCGCAGCTGAGAAGGCCAACCATATCCTGGGCTGCATCAAAAGACGGATGACAAGCAGGTCAAGGGAGGTGATGTTACCCCCTTAATGCTGCTCTAGTGAGGTCCCACCTGGAATACTGTGTCCAGCTCTGGAGCCTTCAGCACAGGAAAGACATGGACCAGTTGGAACGGGTCTAGAGGAGGGCCACGAAAATGATCAGAAGGCTGGAGCATCTCTCCTGCGAGGTAAGGTTGAGAGAGGTGGGGCTGTTCAGCCTGGAGAGAGAAGGCTCTGGAGAGACCTTATTGAGGCCTTTCAGTACTTAAAGGGGGCCTATAACAAAGACGAGGACAAACTTTTTAGCAGGGCCTGTAGAGACAGGACAAGGGGTAATGGTTTTAAACTAAAAGAGATTATTTACAGTAGACATAAGGAAGAATTTTTTTTTTATGATGAGGTGTGGTGAAGCACTGGAACAGGTTGCCCAGAGAGGTGGTGGATGTACCATCCCTGGAGACATTCAAGGTCAGGTTGGATGAGGCTCTGAGGAATCTGATCTAGTTGAAGATGTCTCTGCTCCTTGCACAGAGGTTGCACTAGATGACCTATAGAGGTCCCTTCCAACCCAAACCATTCTATGATCAACTTGAAATAATACTTGGCAAGTGTCCTAGTTTCAGCTGAGATGGAAGTAATTTTCTTCCCAGTAACTACTGTATCTTGGATTTAGTATGTTGTCTGAGAGACTGAAAAGGTTAATTAATGTCTCAACATCGCTAAACGATAGAGAGAACTGACAAACCACAATGCTAAAAAACTTCAACGACTGTGAGGGAATGTCTAGACAAATATCCTGTTTTGTAGCTGAAGCAGCAACATGTGCCTAACAACTCCAAGAACTGCAAAATGGGGTATCTTGTTTTGTACCCTTCCCCCAGAATAGAGCCAAACCCTGTGCATGAGCTCAGGCCCTGGATGGTACTAAGCATGCACAGCATTGCCAAGTGACTGCACAATGGAGGCCAGCTCTGGGGGACGCAAAATGACTTTGTGGACACTGTCTTACTAGCAATCAGGTAAAAACATGCTTCAGGTAACCGCACGGCTTACAAAGGACAAGCGGGCCTTGCATTTGCAGAGAGCTAACATGCAGCAATCAGGTAACAACATGCTCCAGGTAACCGCACGGCTTCAGAAAGCTAACATGCACCACCACAGAGAAAGATCAACAGGATGCTGCAATCACAAGCTAAACCACAGGCAGGAAGCACCTGCAGAAACATCAAGAAGGGGGGGGCTGATACAAAGGACTACAAAAAGGGTCGCCGCATGAACCCCGGTGTGTGTGGACCTCCACCCCACTCAGACGGACCTTTGGGACGCCGATTCTCCGTGGTGGCATCGTCATCCTTTTGAGGCACCCACCCCACCCACTCTCTACAACGATCTTTCAGGATGCTGACTCTCCGTGGTGGTATTTTCTCCCCTCTTTTTCTCTTTTCCTCTCTCTCCTCTCTTTCTCTTTCTTTCCCCCCCCATTATCCTTTGTGTGTGAATGAAATAAAGAACCAACATATGCATATGACACCATTGTGTCTTAATTCTGTAACCGAGAAATTCATACCTCTCACGACCGGACCTTTATCGGTTCGTGACATTTAATTGGCGTAGTCGGCAGGATTCTCGGAGACAGAAGCGCATTGTGGCGAACGGAATCTGGGAATAAGTGAGACGCTCTGATAGCTTGTCATGAAATTTGTCGGTGTAAACCGAGGGGCATTCAGTTGCCAACCTCTGACGAGGCAAATTGTTGTGAAAATTGTCGGTGTAAACCGAGGGGCATTCAGTTGCCAGCCTCTGACGAGGCAACTTGTTGTGAAAATTGTCGGTGTAAACCGAGGGGCATTCAGTTGCCGGCCTCTGAGGAGGCAACTTGTTGAGAAATTTGTGTTGTGTTGTGGTAAGGTGTAGCCTCTTGAGGGTAACAGCAAAGGGGAAACTTGTGGAGTAAGGTGTAATTCCCCCTCAAGACGTTGTTCCCCTTTCAGTCGTGCATAATGAAAGAAACCGCTCATGATTCTGCCCCCTCATCTGAGGGAGAAATCGAGAAGTTGTTTACCTTTTTAGAAACACATAGTTTGCGCCCTTCAATTCAAGGGCAATTGTGGGCTAAAGACCATTGGTTTCAGCCTCAGAGTGTTGTTGACAGGATAACTGTCCTGCGAAAGGAGGCAAGGGTGAGACCTGGAAAGGGTAAAGGTTTAATTTGCGCCGTATTAGGGGGGAGCTTAGCAGCAGCAATTGAGGATCGTAGGCAGAGACTCAGTCAGGCTGATGCGGCCCTCGATGCTCTGCAGGCGGCTGTTCAGACTTTACAAAAACAACTTGAAGAGAATAGAGTTTTGTTGGAAAAGGAACGTCAACAGAATGTTTTGTTAAAAGAAGACTTGCACAATCGGTTATTGGAAGAGAAGGGTTGTCTGGTGGAGGCAGAGCTGCAGGTAGCAGAGAAGGAAATAAGGCAGATATACCCGCAAAGGGACTTGGAAAGAACTAAGGAGACTGTAGGGGAGTTTCCCCATGTGAGTCCCCTGGTCAAAACAGAGTATCTTTATGACAGTGCTGATGGTGAACCGCAGATTGTAACTAAGGAAACACCCTATTCTGCCACTGAATTGGCAAAATTAAAGAAGGAATACTCCAGGTCTCCGAAGGAGACAGAGACTGAATCATAGAAGACTGAATATGTGTGGAGGGTCTCCCTATCAGGGGGAGATGGAATAATGTTGTCGGAGAAGGAAGCAGAAGGTTATTGGGGTCCGGGAGTATCTACACGAGATAACCGGGCACCCTGGACTTTAACACAGCAAGCGGTATATTGGGCAGGAGGTTTGAACCCCCTGGGGAGGGCAGATCCACTCGCCATTGCTGGGTCTGTGGATCACCTTGTAAAGAATGTTCAAAAGGCAGCTTGTTTACAAATGATGTATGATCGGGAACTGAAACCCCTTGTGAGTTTGCCGATGATGTTGCCTGTAAACCCAGAAAGGATGACACCTTTAATTCGAGGACTCCCTGACTCACTTAAACCCATAGGTATTCAATTACAAGGGAGGATTCAAAATATCCCTGAGACAGACAGAATCACCTCCACTTCGGGGATGGCAATAACCCCCGATCGAACAAGAGATGGTGTGGAAGGAAGGTGTGGACAATGCGGGGAGGTGGCCCATGAGTTAATAAATTATGGGAGAAAATACGGCCCCGTAGGGGGTCCACCGCAGAAAATGGAATCGAAAGCTGTGAGAATGACAGAGATGTTCTCGCCGCAAAAGGTACTGCCAAACCAAAAGAGAAATTTACCTCATCCTAATAATCAGAGACAAAGGCAAATTCTTAATCGGCAGGACTGGTGGCAATTAGGAATAAGTCTAGGAATTCCAAAGGACTTGATGGATGGCCTCCCCACCACCAAGTTAGAGTTGTTAGTGAAGGGATGGGGACGCAAGAGACAAAGAGAGGAAAAGCCCCAACCTGCCACACCTCTCCCAAGCCCCACTGCATCACCTCTAATAGATTTTGAGAATGACAACACACCTACCAGTCAGTGGAACAACAAGGCTGATGAATTAACTAGGCTAGCATCTCTTCAGACAGTAGGAGAGGACTGGGCAAGACTATTGGAGTGGTTACATGTAAGACGTGGACATACAGGGATGCAGGACTTGTACAAAGAAGCATCAGCCCAGGGGTGGCCCATTACTCGGGAGCTATGTCGCACTTGTATCTCAGCGTGCCCTCAGTGTCGCAGTCCAATTAGAAAACCGCCCCATGGAGGATACACCCCTGCATCTCAGAGAGAGAAAGATGCTTTGGGAGACATGGCAGATAGATTACATTGGTCCTTTCTGCAAATCTGAAGGGAAACAATATGTGTTAGTAGGAGTTGAAGTAATTTCAGGATTAGTACAAGCAGACGCCTTTTCTCAGGCAACTGGAGAAAATACAATAAAAGCTTTAAAGATGTGGTTTAGTACCCTTCCCAAACCTAAAACAATACAGTCAGACAATGCAACACATTTTTCTGCCCACATTGTACAGGAATGGGCATAGGAATAAGGAATTAAGTGGGTATTTCATACACCGTACTACCCACAAACCAATAGAATAGCAGAGCGAACAAATGGTCTGTTAAAATGATTTCTGAAACCGTATAACCCAAACTGGATGAGTAGGCTATGGGATGCAGTCACCAGAGTGAATGACAGTTGGGGAGTGAATGGTTGCCCCCGCTTGAATGCCTTTTGCCCTAAGCCCCCGTCTTTGATCCCGGGGACAGGCGACCCACCACGAGGAGAGACACCTCGCCACTTTCCAGGCCAACCTGGTGGACATGCCCACCACAGGACATGTTCCCCTAGTTCTGAGTGAACCGTTCAACAAATGCGCATGGAAAGCAACCAATGCCTGGGGGAAGGAACCTAAAATTAACACCCAATGGATAATTCCTTCATTTTAGGCCTCCTAAGCAAGCAGAAACCCCCTTCCCCCACCCCCACCTCACACTCGCTTTTCTTTTTTTTTTTTTCTTCCTTCCTCTTTCTCTCACCTGAGAAGCGAGTTCTGTTTTGTCTCGTTTTAGGAGGAAGAAAGCACCAGACCAAAACCCGACACACCCGCAGAGTCGATTTTGTTTCATTTTTAGGAAGACGAACGCAGCAGACCAAAACCCAACATGCCTGCAAAACAAATGCTAAATCTATCAGTGAAGATGACCCTAAACACTGTTTTTTCTCTCAATTAACAACACTTTTTTAGTTTCCTGCTCCCTGAAGCAGAAAGTCCCCAACTAGGAGTGAGACTCTATGACAATTTGGGTGACAATGGTGTTGCATGCAATAAGCGAGCTATCGAGATTGAAATAGGTGGAACACAAAAATGTGGGAAAAATGAGTGGCCTCCCGAGAGGATAATACAGCATTATGGGCCAGCCACTTGGAATCCTAATGACTTGATAACAGGAGCCTGGGAACCAATTTATAACCTAAATGGCATAATTCGCTTCCAGGCATTTTTGGAAATTATTACCAACAAAACTGCCAATGCTATAGATCTCTTGAATCAACAATCTCGAGAGATGTGCACTGCGATCCTGCAACACTGTATGGTTTTGGATTATTTGTTGGCTGAAGAGGGAGGAGTATGTGGGAAGCTAAACATTTCTAATTGTGGTCTAAAAATCAGTGATGTAGGTGAAGTGGTTCTACAACTGACCACAGACATTAGAAAACTAGCCCATGTCCCCACTCAAACATGGAATGGCTGGGATGGCTGGGATAGTGATTTGTGGTCCTGGCTACTAGGATCACCATGGATAAAATGACTTTTATTTTATTCACTATGTGGGTTAGCAGCCTTATTGTTTTTGCCTTGTATTATACCGTGCCTAATTCAATTAATTCAAAGCGTGGTGACTCGTATGCAAGTGATCACTGTGACTTCACCCGATGGGGTTAAACATATCAGATTTGTAAGGAAAGCTGAACACGTAACTGTTAGAATCATATAACTTTGCCACTTTTTTTTTTTTTTTTTTTTTGGTCAGCTAAACCGCGTGGTAGCTTCCGCTCCCAACCCCCACTTCCCGCCTTTGCTTATAGATCCACTATAGATGTGGAAAAAGAGACTCATGATGAACTGCAAAACTGAACTTTATTGCAGAACATATATAAACAAGATTAACAACAACTAACAACAAACAGAAACAAACAAAAACTGTAGAAACAGCTTATTCACAGCAGTCATACTAGTAACAGTAAAGCAAATAGCCTAACATAAAGAAAGCACCGAAAATTGCAATCCCTAACAACAAACAAAATAACACCCGCAGACATCCCCAATCAATCTCTTCAACATCTTCGCGACGGGCAGTGCCAACTCTCTCTCCCTCTGCCCCCGCAGCAGGTCTCACAAAGCTAGAAATGATAAAACAACAAAAGAAAATCCTTAACAACCATGAAAGTTAAAAAAGGACCCCTTGAGATTAATGATACCAACCTCACTGATCGCCTCGTATGGTGATCAGATGTTTGACTGGGCCCTTCCTCTGTATCGTCTGGTGGTGGCTGAATAGTGACATTCTAATGATAAAAAACATTACATCACCATAGCTAAGCAACAGGAAAAATAAAGGAATAAAGGAAAGGAGAGAACATTACCACTGGCAGATTCATAGGTATCTTGAAAATAAATGCTGGAGATAGTGACTCCTGCTGCTCAGGTGGTACGAGTGTGTGTGGCACCTCGTGGTTGCCCCTTTTATAAATTCCAAGTCTGGGATTGCGCACGCGCAGTCCCTCCCTTGGAAAGATCTGGAAAGAGACCTGGGGACTCATATACCCAGTTCCCTCTTCCAGAGAACGTCAACATTAAAGCGGGAATCCTGGGTGGTAGTCCGGCTTGCCTTCAAAGCCACAATTCCAACCTGGCGCAGGCACAGTTACCCCATTTTTGGAAAAAAAACACTGCCCCGCCTCTGTGAAGCCTATCTCAACCATGATGAAATGACAAATGTCAAAAAGAAATTGTTTCCAATTGATAACATCTAAAATTCAAAAAATGGTACAGATAGACGCCTCCCCAAAAAACCATGTTTATTCCCCCCCCGCCATTTGAAGGCAGCCCTGAAAATATTGGGACTCACGGGGTCATTATATTGGTATCTAAATCTATGTTTTTAATGATTAATATACTTATTGTTAACCTATTAATTTTTTATTCGTGTTATATCTGTAATTTTGAATAGATTATTTGACATCATTGGATCAGTGAACATCATACCAACACAATGCTATATGTGAATTGGATTGAGGTATGTTACCTTGGGGTGGTCCATGTTAAAAATGAAGAAACCCCTCAACGTATCATACAACAATAGGAATCTATTTTGTAATCATGCATATATATATTATAAGCATACTTGTAATTAAGTCCCCTCACCCTTTCTCCCCCCACCTTTTCCCCTCTTCTTTCTTTTTCTTTCCCCCTCTTTCTCCCTTTCCCCCCTTCAACCTTGGTGAGCGATGTTGAGCCACGGGGTGGTGTCAGAGACTGAAAAGGTTAATTAATGTCTCAACATCGCTAAACGATAGAGAGAACTGACAAACCACAATGCTAAAAAACTTCAACGACTGTGAGGGAATGTCTAGACAAATATCCTGTTTTGTAGCTGAAGCAGCAACATGTGCCTAACAACTCATAGCTTCCTGAAGGCAGGTTGTGATGAACAGGGGTTTGGCCTCTTCTTCCAGGCAACAAGCAGGACCCGAGGAAATGGCCACAAGTTGTACCAGAGGAGGTTTAGATTGGACTTGAGGAAAAACTTTTTCTCTCAAAGAGTGGTAAGGCACTGGAACGGCCTGCCCAGGGAGGTGGTGGAGTCTCCGTCCCTGGCAGTGTTCAAGAGGCGGCTTGATGAGAAGCTACAGGATATGGTTTAGTAGCTGTGGCAGCAATGGTAGTGGGAAGACGGTTGGACTAGATGATCTTATAGGTCCCATCCAACCATGTGATTCTATGATTCTATGATTCTATGAACTCCAAGAACTGCAAAATGGGGTATCTTGTTTTGTACCCTTCCCCCAGAATAGAGCCAAACCCTGTGCATGAGCTCAGGCCCTGGACGGTACTAAGCATGCACAGCATTGCCAAGTGACTGCACAATGGAGGCCAGCTCTGGGGGACGCAAAATGACTTTGTGGACACTGTCTTACTAGCAATCAGGTAAAAACATGCTTCAGGTAACCGCACGGCTTACAAAGGACAAGCGGGCCTTGCATTTGCAGAGAGCTAACACCCACCACCACAGAGACAGGATGCTGCAATCACAAGCTAAACCACATGCAGGAAGCACCTGACCTACAAAGGACTACAAAAAGGGTCGCCGCATGAACCCCAGTGTGTGTGGACCTCCACCCCACTCAGACGGACCTTTGAGACGCCGATTCTCCGTGGTGGCATCGTCATCCTTTTGAGGCACCCACCCCACCCACTCTCTACAACGGTCTTTCAGGATGCTGACTCTCCGTGGTGGTATTTTCTCCCCTCTTTTTCTCTTTTCCTCTCTCTCCTCTCTTTCTCTTTCTTTCCCCCCCATTATCCTTTGTGTGTGAATGAAATAAAGAACCAACATATGTGTATGACACCGTTGTGTCTTAATTCTGTAACCGAGAAATTCGTACCTCTCACAACCGGACCTTTATCGGTTCGTGACAGTATGTGAAGGGATTTGGTATGTGAAGAATGTTGAAAATACACTGATGTTATTAGTTGTTGCTAAGAGATTAAGGATTTTTTTCAGCTTCCCACAATTTGCTAATGTGCAGGTGCAAGAATCTCAGAGAGAAAGAGCCAGCCGTCATGCTCAGTATATAAGTGGTGGTTGGCCGATGGGAAGAAGTCTGGAAATTGCAGTTTCAAGATTTCCGCTCAGGATCATTCCAAGATCATTGTCAGTTCCTTTCTGCAATTGCTGCCTGGGGACTGACTGGGTGTTGGTGAGTGGGAGGTGAGCAGTTGTATAACTTTAGTTTTGTTTTGTTTCTCTCTCTTTTTGTTGTTTTCTGTTTAATTACAATTGTAAAAATATTTATTAATATTATATTTTTTTTCCATCATTAAAAATTATTTCAATCCACAAGTTTCCTTACTCTTACCATTCCAATTCTCTCCCTCATCCCACTGAGGACAGAGAGGGGGAGTGAGCAGCTGTGTAGTACCTAGTAGCTGGTTGGGGTTAAATCAAGTGAAGTCATATGCTGTTAGATTTGTTGACCACTGCTTACATGCAAGATAGACCACTAGGATAATAAAGTAGATAATTGCAATGCACTTAGATTACTATACAGTATTTAATTATTATCTTTTCCTGCAAGCTTTGGACATGGAAACAATTAAAATGAATAGAATATTCAGTAGCGCTTCCAGCAAAGAAAATACATCAGTTAATCAACTGTACTTTGTGACCTGAATATGTTTGAAGAAAGACAAGAGGTGGGTAGAAAAACATATAGCCTCGGGCCTCATTGTTCCTTTGCAGTTAGCCCAGATATTTATATGCAAAAATTATCTTAGGTTAAGTAATTGACTTTTTTAAAATGACAGCATTCCCTTTGCCTACTAATTTTGAAATAATATTTCCTTTTTAATATCTTGTCATATCACAGAATTATCAAGATTGGAAAAGACCTAAAAGATCATCCAGTCCAACCATCACCAATACTTCTCAGCTAAATCATATCCCTCAACACAACATCCAAACGTTTCTTGAACACCCCCATGGTCGGTGACTCCACCACCTCCCTGGGCAGTGCATTCCAGTGCCTGACTACCCTTTCCGAGAAGTAATATTTCCTAATGTTCAGCCTGAATCTCCCCTGGCGCAGCTTGAAACCATTGCCTCTAGTTCTATCACTGTCTACACGAGAGAAAAGGCCGACCCCTAGCTCACTACAACCTCCCTTCAGGAAGTTCTAGAGAGCTATAAGGTCTCCCCTGAGCCTCCTCTTCTCCAGACTGAACAAACCCAGCTCCCTCAGCCGCTCCTCATAAGGCCTGTGCTCCAGACCCCTCACCAGCTTCGTAGCCCTCCTCTGAACGCGTTCCAGGGCCTCAATGTCTTTCTTGCAGTGAGGGGCCCAAAACTGAACACAGTACTCGAGGTGCGGCCTCACCAGTGCCGAGTACAGGGGGACAATTACCTCCCTGTTCCTGCTAGTAACACTGTTTTTGATGCAAGCCAGGATGCCGTTGGCCTTCTTGGCCACCCGGGCACACTGTCGGCTCATGCTCAGCCGAGCATCAATCAGTACCCCCAGGTCCGTTTCCTCCACACAGTCCTCCAGCCACTCCGCCCCAAGCCTATAGTGCTGCCTGGGGTTGTTGTGGCCGAAGTGCAGGACTTGGCATTTGGTCTTGTTGAACCTCATCCCATTGGCTTCAGCCCAGCTCTCCAGCCTGTCCAGATCCCTGTGTAGGGCCTCGCTACCCCCAGGCAGATCCACACTCCCAGCCAATTTGGTGTCATCTGCGAACTTACTGAGGGTGCAAGTGCACAAGTGCAACTGATTTGACTATATTTTCTAGTTTGGGAAGGATTATTTGTAAATCAAAAAAGGTAGACATCCAGATTTCATTTATGTGTTGTCATTAATGCAAGTACACTGGCTTGAAATTTTCAACACTAAAGGGACATACAGAAAAAATACTTGCAATTTATATGTCCATTAACATCAGAGGCAGGAAAAGGAGAAAGGATGTGAGTGTCTGCCAGTAAAAATTCTATTACATGTTAAAAAAACCTAACTACAGACAAATATAGCTGTATTTTATTATTTTTAAATATAGTTGGGTTTTATTTATTTATTTATCTTATTGTGTTGGCACATAACTCCACCAATTTGGCTGGGGACATTCCACGCTAAACAATGTCACTTACTACATCAGTGGGAAAAATACTCACAGAATTTACACTGAACCCTAACCCATGCTAGCTCAGATGTATCTTTTTATAGAAAGTTAAGACATATGCCATAATTAATTATCCTTAACTTCTAAAAGCATTGAAATAATCATCTATGCATATCTAAAATACATAGATATGCAACTACATTAAGCCAAGCATTTGGCCATAGCAATGGATTCTTGCATCCGCAAAACAAAATATTTCTGTTGCTTTGTATTTTTTAAAGAGATACTAATTCTTGATATTCCACTAATAGCGTGCAGTAACATATATCTGAAGAAGCCAGCCATCACTTCATGGGAAAAATTTGATATTGCTTTACCACTTAATCCTTTACATCCTGAGCATCTATTTTCACATGTATGTAATATCATATATTATGAGATATAATAGGATATGTTATGAGTTAGTGTGGAGCAGAATAATTATTTTCTGCTTGTAATCACTTTAATCATCCTTAGAAAATACATGAGAAGTTTATGGGATCAACCATCTTAAGTCTCCTTTCTGTTGATCCTATAGGATATTTAAAGTGACTACTGGACATTTCTAGTTTGACAAAGGACCAGAATATCTACATATTTAAAATGAACTATTAGCTGTTTTTCATAAGTAGTAACAAGACGTTAATTCAGAAAAGATTTACATGAATTATTCAACAAAGTTCAGATCCATATCTATAAATAGATTTCCCTATAGAGAGAGAAACAATGCTTTCATTAGACTGAGGTAGATTATATACTTAATGCACTCAAAAAAAAAGGTCCCAGAAGTTTTTGTTTTGAAAGATACATTCCTTCTGGAATACACATAAAGTTTGCTGAGAAAAATAATCAGTTGTTGTACCTTCTGCTTGTGTCTAAGTATGATTCTGCAATGCAAAACCGAGAATGAATGAATGATATGAAAATTAATAATTAATCTGTAAATCCAGGATCCAGATTAATTGGATATGTAATCCAAAAAAATTAATTCATCTCCTTCAAAACATATATTTTTAAAGTTCACACAGTAGCCTTCTTTTTGAAAAGACCAGGGCAGGGTGAGGGCACAGGGAGGAGTGGGGAGAGAAATGTAAAATCATCATAAAATTTAATCAGAACTATCCTACCCCTGAAATTATGGGGGGTTTGTCACTTCTAATCTCACTATAGATTAGATCTTAGAATATAAAAATTCTCAGTGTGGAAGGTCTAAGGATTTTCTTCTCCAGAAATGCTGCAAGATAAATTGTTATGCTGAGTTCTGAAATTATGGTATTTCAAATTCATCTTTATCCTAGCTTTGGCACTTGAAATGTGACACATCAATACAACATGTTTTTTATAAGTAGGCTGTAATATTTCTCACTGTTGACTCTTCATACTGTCATTGTATTATTTTACTGTATTACTTTAAAGAAATGAAAAATAAGATCTTGAATAATTTGTGGTCTCACAAGTGTTGCCAGACCTTCTCATATGCAGCTGACTCTTTTGATGACAGTATAGAATCATAGAATCATAGAATCATAGAACGGTTAGAGTTGGAAGGGACCTTCAAAGGTCATCTAGTCCAACCTACCTGGAAGGAGCAGGGACATCTCCAACTAGATCAGGTTGCTCAGAGCCTCATCCAACCTGGCCTTGAACATTTCCAGGGATGAGGCTTCCACCACCTCTCTGGGCAACCTGTTCCAATGTTCTACCACCCTCATTGTAAAAAATTTTTTCCTAATATCCAATCTAAATCTACCCCCCTCTATTTTAAAACCATTACTCCTTGTCCTATCATAACAGGCCCTACTGAACAGCCTCTCCCCATCTTTCTTGTAGGCCCCCTTTTAGGTACTGGAAGACCACTATCAGGTCTCCCCAGAGCCTCCTCTTCTCCAGGCTGAACAGACCCAACTCTCTCAGCCTGTCCTCATAGGAGAGGTGCTCCAGCCCTTTTATCATCTTTGTGGCCCTCCTCTGGACCCTCTCCAACCGGTCCATGTCCTTATGTTGGGGGCTCCAGAACTGGACACAGTACTCCAGGTGGGGTCTCACCAGAGCAGAGTAGAGGGGCAGAATCACCTCCCTCGACCTGCTGGCCACGCTCCTCTTGATGCAACCCAGGTGTAATACCACTAAACAAATGGGAACAGATACAGAAAATGCCTAGTACCTTACAAACCCAAGGACAAGCTGCTGACTTCGCATTTCTTACAAAAAGATGGGTTAACACTACGCACAGGTTATGTAACCAGCACACACATCTGAGGAACAACGTATTATTGCAATGACACTCTACAGATGACAATGTGTATGGCTCACATATGGTATCAAGTGGAGTTATAGTGAGCTAAATTTATAGAAACCTCATTAAAAGCAAAATCTCTTAATTCCAAAGTGACACCTACTATAGTGCTACTGTGCATAGGCAGAGGAGTTAGGGGAAAGAAAGGGCTGTCAGCCTTGAAGGAAGGAACACGGTAGAGACAGCTGGGAAGTTAGTACTTTATATAGACTCATTTGATAATATTTCAGGAAGTACAGAGTGAATTGATTATACATGGGATATAAATGCAATTCTGTAAGCATGGATGGACATTTCAGAAGGGACTGCCATCACTTTCATAGTAGGCAAATCCCTCTGCTAATTAATACAGAGGCAGAAAATAAGCATCTCTAAGTCTACATGAAAAGTTACCATGGAAGAAAGATTTAATTTGTCTAAGAAATTATGCTTTATACTTATACAGTAAGTAGCATCTGCCACTGGGCCAGAGAGAATACATTGCCTGGAAATGTAAGATAGTTCCTTAACTCTAAGATCACAAGGGATATTGTTGTGTCATGTGAAGAAAAGTTTGTTTGGTCTTAGCTTTTCTCTCCATTTAGATCTCAAGTTGTTGTATCATTGCATTGATTATCCTAGAGGCAAAAAAAAAAAAAAAAAAAAAGAAAGAAAAAAGAAAAAATCCCTAAAATAGAGAGATCAAGTGCTGGGTTTCTTTACTGCATTTATAGTTCAAAGTACTTTTTGGTAGCTAGCATCCACACTACCTCTCTGTATAAATGTGCAGAGCTCTTCAGCACACAGCCACTGTTGTCACTGATAAGAAAAAAATGCCTATCCAAAGGCAAAGTCAAAAGTTTGGCCATCATTAAAATGAATAAATGATGACTTCCACAACATTACAGAATGCCAGAGAGCATCCCAGGAAAAAAAAGTCCAGAATTATAGGAGACAGGGAGCATGGAGTCTTTAAGGACTAAAATTATTTTTATTACATCCTCCATCTTGAAGATCTGAGACCAAGTGACCCATTAACAAGGTGTTTAGGTTTTACTGGGGCGGGGGGGGGCGGGGAACGGGGGATGGGACTACAGTGGCAGCTTCTTCCCTTTGTCTAGTGGATTTGGCCAGGCCTAGGGCGGACCGCTGCCCAGCTACAAACAGATTAGCAGAAGACTTGTTGCCCACAGAACACTTAAAGTCAATATGTAGGAAAATTTTAAATAGAATGAAGAGAATTGAAAGGTGATTTCCCCTTTCATTTTGATGCTGCATCAGGAGGATACGTTCTCCAGGAACTGCTCCAATTCAGCGGAGAAAGAGATGATCCTCCAAAGAATGCTTTGCAATAGGCACCTATTGCAGGTGCTCTTAAGCCCTTTGGAATTTCCTGTCAGTTCTTCCGTGGTTCAGCCACGCTCCATTTCGAGTCTAAGATGGCCCTGGCTACTGGTGTCCACGAAGAGCAAGTTGCTGTGCTGCCATCATCTGGAAGGAGAAGACACAGCATGTCTGCCTGGTCCACACTGCTGGGCTTTTGACACAATTTGTGAAACTGGAAATGGCAGCTGTTAGACAACCAACCCTTCACCCATGGAGCGAAAGTGGTCACAGCTGTCTTGCATTGTGGGCAGATGAGGGAGCCACTGAGTTGCCTGAATCCTGCTTTCTTGTGGAGATTTACCCTGTCTCTCAGCCTAAAGAGACGGGATGGAAACATCATAAAAGCCAGAGTTGGTCTCTAGGTCATCTATTTGGTTATGCTGCTTTTCATGCAAATTTGCATTAAAACCCAGCTGTGGCTTCATTCTGAGAGTAAATGTGAGAAGGAGATCTATCCTAAAACATACAAATTCTGTCTGTTGGTGCAGGCATCCTCCTACTTTAGCCATTAAGAAAAGTACAGCAAATCCAAGGCTTCATCTACTTTTTCTCTTTTTCTTCTTGAGCACTGTAGATCAACATTCCAGCAGTCTGAAATGATGGATGTTTAAACTGGTGAATATGGTCAAGAAATACATGAAAACAGAACAAGCCCACCATCACTTCACATACAACTATCCAGTTCAGTAAGGGTAGAATGTTATAGCAGTTGTTGCTGTACAGATTCCCATACATCAATGTACATACATCAATGACTATAGCATCCTGGCTTAAGAACACCTATATAGCCATCCTGCATGTGCTGATTATTTACTTATATTTACTATTTCCACCAAAATTTGGTTTGTTTTTTTCTCCTAGTGTAAGGAATATTGACTAGAAATAGTTTAAGAATAGCAGCAAGACATTTATACATATCCACCAATTCCCCAGTGCATATTGTTTTATGCATCTATGCACCATGAACGAGTGCACACTGATCTATGTTTGCAATTTGCACTAACCATAAAAGAAGGCAGTAGGTTTTGGGGTTTTTTTTTTGCTTTAAAGAAAAAAAAAACAAAAACATGGTCATAAATACAACTCTTAGAAAAGCCCTAAATACAATCCCATAAAATTAAATGCAAAAAGAAATAATCCCTCCACCGCCACCCCTGACATACAGTTAAGCTATTTCATAAAAGGGAAAGCTAAGATAACAATAGAATCATGTAAGGCATTTTCCAGAACTATATATTTTTTAAATATTGACAATTGCTGACCAGGCAAGTTGTTTATTTTATACTTATTTTCAGAGAAAAATTCCACTAAGAAGATTATACAAACATATGCATTCTGATGTGTGTATGCTCATGGGAACAACCGCCATTCTCTGCAACACTGTTAAAATTAAAAAATGGACTTTAGAAATTCCATGATACTGTGAAAGCTACCAAATGAATGCTTTACTCATGCTCAAACCAATAAAGAGGTAATTTATACTCACAATAGTATTTTTCCAGTTATGAAAACATATAATAAGCAAAAAAGAACATAACTAGTAACCAAGGTAAATCTCCTTTAATATGTATAGCCTAATTTCCCAGTCAGCAAGTGTGCAATCCCACACTTACATTCAGGCAGCTCTAATAACTGTTGAGCTTGTTGGTCAGTATCAGCAGATTTTGCAGCGGAGAGAAACAGGAGATGGTCCACAAAATTCTTAAAATGTCTATGAAAGCAGGTAGCTGGACAGAAAAAGTAAGGCTGCAGCTAAGGAAAAAGCTGTAACCTAAGTAAATGTGTCAGGATATCCACGTGGGAGACAGAACATTCATATAATAGCCAGAGTTTTAAGAAATTTTTCAGTTAGTGACTAAATTATAGTAGATACCAAAAGAAAGCAAGTGTGAAACATAGGTGTGCAAGAAAAAGAGTTAATTAATTCTGGCTTTCATAGAATTATTTGGTTTTATTTTGTTTTTATGTCAATATCTGAGACTAAAGTTAAATTCACATACGCCCTTTCTTCTCCCTAAAACTGTAATACGCAAAAGAATTTTAGGAACAAGCAGTGACCAAATCACTAAGTTTTGTTCAACGACAATAATGTACATAATGTGAATTTATGCTTCCTCAACTGGGGGCAAATTTACCTCTCTTTGCAGAGGCCTGTCAGATTATCTGTTGACCTAACTGTGATCAATTTGAGCCTAAATATTTGCTGCTAAAAATGATAAAATTGCCTGCATCATCCGTCTTGTACAGTGGGAAATCAAGTCATTTCATCATATTCATCTTGGTTTACTACAGAAGCAAAGGAAACTAGACTTAGATTAGATTAACAGCAAGATAAGACTGACTATGCTTTATGTTTTTTTCTGATGAAATGTTGTTTAATACTGAAGGGGTGAGGGGAACCGGTTCAACCCCTAATGAAAAATAATTTCCTCCTTCAATATAAAGCCAGGCAACTTCCTTCTAAATCTTAATGCTTAACTCAACCACTGCACTTCAGCTAGGAGAAAACAGTCTGCTCCTTACTACATTTCAGATCAGACTTTTCACTATGTGACAAAATCTAGAGGTCAAAAATGATACCAAGAATTACAGCATACTGAGGCACTCTTGATGTTAAAAAGATAAGCGTTGCACTGCATAGCAGTGTAGTAAACATATCAAAGACATGGGATGCCACTGATCAAGATGACAGCTTTTCATCTACGCTCTGTGTTTTGCTGTTAGTTTCCCTGATTTATGGAAGAAAGACAAGCATGAGTCTCTTGATAATGTTTATTGATTATTTGTGCCCTTCCAAAGATCAGTTCTTTGTACCATTTAGCTGAGAAGGAGAAGAGAATGCAAGAAGATATATAGCACAGCTTAATAACCATGAAAGAATCTAATGGAAAGCCAGTAGCTAAACCATTAGTAACATATCTGAAGATTGTTGCTACTTGAATATAGTATGTGGTGCAGATTCTGTGTTTCATTAACTGATATACTGTAATAAAGAAGACTAACTACTTTGAATTTGATTTATCTGTCAAAGATCTGTTGCATTTGCAAAAGCCTAGGGATTATTTTTTAATGCAAATGCTGTCCTAAATAATTTTAAATCCCTTGGGTGAAATTCAGCCAATAGGCAGTCAATGAAGCTCTGTTGTTCATTTCTATAGCACTATAATTCTGTCTCTAATTACTAACTATAAATCTGTTGTTATTATTTATTTTTAAATTTTGAAAAGCCAGAATGTTCAACATACCAAAGCAAGAAAATATTAGATCTATCTAGCTAATTCATCCACCTTGCATCAAATTAATTCAAGTCAAAAGTAAAAAGGCAGAAATACTTTTTACTTCCCCGTTTTGAATTTTCATATATAAGCAAATATTTGTGAAGCAGAAAGTGTCTTCAGGCAGAATGACTGAGCAGAAACTTTCACTAAACCTATTGTATGTGGCCGCTTTTAGGAACTGATGAAATCTAAAGGATCACTTAGAAATTCCTTTCCATTTCATGTAGATAGTGAATATGCTTCCACAGCATCATAATGACTGGAAGAGAGGGAACATAACCCCTATTTTTAAAAAGGGGAACAAGGAGGACCCGGGCAACTGCAGGCTGGTCAGCCTCACCTCTGTGCCTGGCAAGGTCATGGAGCAGATTCTCCTGGAAACCATGCTAAGGCACATGGAGAGCAAGGAGGTGGTTGGTGACAGCCAACATGGCTTCACCAAGGGCAGATCATGCCTGACCAATTTGGTGGCCTTCTATGACAGGGTGACGGCATCAGTGGACAAGGAACGAGCAACAGATATCACCTGCTTGGACTTGTGCAAAGCTTTTAACACTGTCCCACACAACATCCTTCTCTCTAAACTAGAGAGACATGGGTTTGATGGACGGACCACTCGGTGGATAAGGAGTTGGCTGGATGGCCGCACTCAGACAGTGGTGGTCAACGGCTCAATGTCCATGTGGAGACCAGTCACGAGTGGAGTCCCTCAGGGGTCCGTGCTGGGCCCGGCCCTATTCAACATCTTTGTCGGGACATGGACAGTGGGATAGAGTGCACCCTCTGCAAGATCGCCAATAACACCAAGCTGTGTGGTGTCGTTGACATGCTGGAGAGGAGGGATGCCATCCAGAGGGACCTTGAGAGGCTGGAGAGGTGGGCCCGTGCCAACCTCATGAAGTTCAACCAGGACAAGTGCAAGGTCCTGCACATCAGTTGGGGCAATCCCAGGCACAAATACAGGCTTGGTGGGGAATGGATTGAGAAGTGCCCTGAGAAGAAGGACTTAGGAGTGCTGGTGGACAAGAAGCTCAACATGAGATGGCAATGTGCTCTTGCAGCCCAGAAAGTCAACTGCATCCTGAGCTGCATCAAGAGGAGCGTGGCCAGCAGGTCGAGGGAGGTGATTCTGCCCCTCTACTCTGCTCTGGTGAGACCCCACCTGGAGTACTGTGTCCAGTTCTGGAGCCCCCAACATAAGAAGGACATGGACCAGTTGGAGAGGGTCCAGAGGAGGGCCACAAAGATGATAAAAGGGCTGGAGCACCTCTCCTATGAGGACAGGCTGAGAGAGTTGGGTCTGTTCAGCCTGGAGAAGAGGAGGCTCTGGGGAGACTTTATAGTGGTCTTCCAGTACCTCAAGGGGGCCTACAAGAAAGATGGGGAGAGGCTGTTCAGTAGGGCCTGTTATGATAGGACGAGGGGTAATGTTTTTAAAATAGTGTGGGGTAGATTTAGATTGGATATTAGGAAAAAATTTTTTACAATGAGGGTGGTAGAACATTGGAACAGGTTGCCCAGAGAGGTGGTGGAAGCCTCATCCCTGGAAATGTTCAAGGCCAGGCTCGATGAGGCTCTGAGCAACCTGATCTAGTTGGGGATGTCCCTGCTTCCTGCAGGGGGGTTGGACTAGATGACCTTTGAAGGTCCCTTCCAACTCTAACCATTCTGTGATTCTATGATTCTATGATTAATATTCCACATTACAAGCACGAAACATAGATTGGAAAGACAGAGAACTAATACAGAAATTTCACTTCACACATCTCTCATCCTTGAGCACAAAAATGGTCTATTATACCTGTGTGTGCCTCTTCTCACAAGAGAATCTGTAATCTCACAGCACAAGTTCAAATATTCAAATTGAAATAAGCTTTGATTGCAGTGAATTAAAAGTATAACATGAGTCAAAACCTCTCTACTAAAAACCTTACTGTGAAGCACAGAATATACTAGAAGTCTTAGGCCATAATTTGAATACATAAATAATAATGTGACCTACAGTGTTTCTTAAATAAAAGGTGGTGACTTCTGTCCTACCTCCGTATACATGGACGTGTTAACATGGACCAGCTGGAGAGAGTCCAGAGGAGGGCCATGAAGATGATCAGAGGGCTGGAGCACCACCTCTGAGGACAAGTTGAGAAGTGGGGCTGTTCAGCTTGGAGAAGAGAAGGCTCTCGGGAGACCTTACAGCGGCCTACTAGTACCCAAAGGGGGCTTAGAGGAAAGATAAGGAGAAACTCTTTATCAGGGGCTGTTGTGATAGGACAAGGCCTGGTCTATTTGGAGATGTCCCTGCTCCTTGCCAAGGGGTTGGACTAGATGACTTTTAAAGTTCCTTTCCAATCCTAACTATTCTATGACTCTATGATACACCAGTTTGTGTAGCAGGGCACTTACAGTGGTGGTTTCTGCGAGAAGCTCCTAGAAGTATTATCTTTGTCCAGTGGACTCAGCAGGCTACAGGGTGGATACACAACTGGCTGGAGTCAAGCAAATCATTGACAGTGGTAACACCTCTGTGATCATGGGGGAATGTCACCAAGGGGAAGACAAAGCGTAAGTAGGGGCAGAGAGAGGGAGGTGTGAGCCTTGCCCTCCGGCCTTCCACTAAGCAGCTGTCTGGGCCCAGGCCGTCCCTGTCAAGAGAAGGAGAGGGGAGGGGGTATACACGAGGAATGGCTGCAGATGCCAACATCAGTGAAGAAGGAAGAGGAGGAGTAAAGTTGCTCCTGGCAAGATTCCCGTGCAGCCTGTGGTGCAGACCATAATGAAGCAGGCTGCCCCCCTGCAGTCCACGGAGGGCCATGGAGGAGCAGAGATCCACCTGCAGCCTGTGGAGAACCCCACGCTGGAGCAGTTCATGAAGAAGGATGTTGTTGATGGAGACTGTGACCCTGGAAAAGGTTCCCGTGGAAAAGGACCTGCAATGGAGCAGTTTGTGAAGGACTGTCCTCATGGGAGGGACCTCATGCTGGAGCAGGAGAAGTATGCCAAGAGTTCTTCCCCAGAGGAGGAAGAAGCAGTAGAAACAAAGTGTGATGAACTGAATGCAACCCCCATTCCCTAATCCCCCTGTGCCACTGGGGAGGAGGAAGTGGAGATAATTTGGAATAAAGTTAAATCTGGGAAAACAGGAGGGGTGGGAGGAAGGTGAGATCTTAAGATCTCTTCTTAAGAGATCTGGGGTTTATTTTTAATAAATTGTATTAGTTTTTCTCAAGTTAAGTCTGTTTTGACTGTGATAGTAACTATTGAATGATCTCTCCCTGTCCTGATCTCAACCCTTAAGCCTTTTGTTATCTCTCCCATGTTCCCTCAGGGAGGGGGGAAGGTGAATGAATGGCTGCGTAGTGCTTAGTCCCAAGTGGGGCTAAACTACAACAACCACCAATAGAGCAACATACATGTAGAAATCTAGTGAGGAATGGTAATAAATATATGAGTAAAATTTTAGAATCAGAAACGTGATTAGTGAGTAAGATTCAGCTCTAACCTCATAAAGCAATGTGTATTATTCTGGCTGAAGTTACAGAAGACATGCCCACTCCTATGGTAACAACAACTAAGGCTATTTCACAGCTGGCCCACCTTCCTTCAACATCACTGGGCAGCAAAGTCTACAGGAGGACTGTTCATAAAATCATAGAATAGTTCGAGTTGGAAGTAACATTTAAAGGTCTTCTAGTCCAATCCCCCTGCAAGGAGCAGCAACACCTTCAACACGATCAGGCTGCTCAAAGCCCCATCCAACCTGGCCTTAAACATTTCTAGGAATGGGGCATCTACTACCTCTCTGGGCAACCTGTTCCAGGGTTTCACCACCCTCATTGTGAAAAAAAAATTTCCTTATATCTAGTCTGAATCTACCTCCTTCTATTTTAAAACTATTACCCTGCAACAACAGGACCTGCTGAGGAGTTCCTCCCCATCTTTCCTTTAAGCCTCCTTTAGGTATTGAAAGGTCTCCCTGGAGCTTTCTCTTCTCCAGGCTGCACCTCTCAGCCTGTCCTCATAGGAGGGGCTCCAGCCTTCCGCTCATCTTCATGGCTCTCATCTGGACTTGCTCCAACATCTCCATGTCCTTCTTACGGGGCTCCTCCAGAGCTGGGTGCAGTACTCCAGGTCGGGGTCTCATGAGAGTGGAATAGAGGAGGAGAATCACCTCCCTTGACCTGCTGGCCACGCTCCTCTTGATGCTGCCCAGGATGCGGTTGGCTTTCTGGGCTACAAGTGCATATTGCCGGCTCATGTTGAGCTTCTTGTCCACCAGCACTCCCAAGTCCTTCTCCTCAGGGCGCTTCTCAATCCATTTTCTTCTCAGCCTATATTTGTGCCTAGGATTGCCCCAACTGATGTGCAGGACCTTGCACTTGGCCTTGTTGAACTTCATGAGGTTCTTATGGGCCCAGTTCTCCAGCCTGTCAAGGTCCCTCTGGATGGCATCCCTTCCCTCCAGTGTGTCGACTGCACAACACAGCTTGGTGCCATCAGCGAATGTGCTGAGGGTGCACTCTATCCCACTGTCCATGTCGCCGACAAAGATGTTGAACAGGGCCAGGCCCAGTACCAGCCCCTGAGGAACACCACTCCTGACTGGTCTCCACTTGGACATAGAGTCATTGACCACCACTCTCCGAGTGCGGCCATCCAGACAATTCCTTATCCACCAAGTGGTCCATTTGTCAAATCCATGTCTCTCCAGCTTAGAGACAAGGATGTCATGCATAACAGTGTCAAATGCTTTGCACAAGTCCAGGTAAATGATATTAACAATAATATCATTTACCTGGACTTGTAAAAGTTGCTTGTCCCTTATCCACCAATGCTGTTACCCTGTCATAGAAGGCCACCTAATTGGTCAGCCACAATCTGCCCTTAGTGAAGCCATGTTGACTGTCACCAATCACCTCCTTATTTTCCATGTCCCTTAGTATGGTTTCCAGGTGAATCTGCTCCATGATTTTGCCAGGCACAGAGATGAGATTGGCTGGCCTGTAGTTCCCCAGGTCTTCCTTATTTCCTTTTTTAAAATTGAGGTTATGTTTCCCCTTTTACAGTCAGTGGGGACCTCACCAGACTGCCATGACTTCTGAAATACAACAGACAGTGGCTTGGCAATTTCATTCACCAATTCCCACAGGCGCATCACATCAGGTCTCATGGATTTGTGCACCTTCACGTCCCTTAGATGGTCACAAACCTGCTCTTCTCCTACAGTGGGCAGTTCTTCATTGTCCCAGTCCCTCCCAGTCCCTGCTTTTGCCCTCTGTGACTTGGGCAATGTGTCTAGAGCCCTTGCCAGTGAAGACTGAGGCGAAAAAGTCACTGAGCCTTCTCCATGTTCCATGTGGCCAGGCCTCTCATTCCCTTCTGGAGAGGACCCACACTCTCCCTGGTCTTCCTTTTATCATCAGCATACCTAAAGAAGCTTTTATTGTTGCCTTTGACATCCCTGGCCAGATTTAATTATGTCAGGACTTTAGCCTGCCTTACCTGATCCCTGGCTGCTGATGCATCTCTCTGCATTCCTCAGGTTATTTGAAACATTTTATTAACCCTTTCTCCTGTCTGATAGCAACTTTAGGACCAAGATAGGGATTCACAGAAAAGTCCACTTGCAGTGGGGGCGGGGGGGTTGTTCCCTTTTCAGAACATTCTGTTGGGCGCACAAACATAAACTAAATACAAGTATTCAAAGAAAAATGATTGTATGCAAGTCCAGCATGAACACTTTTACTCCCATGTCAAAGAGACAAGTATTGACCTTTTTCTACAGTTTATGTAGCTATCCAGTTTGAATACATAAATATACACATAAATGTATGTAATGTTATCTATAATGTTTTTCCTTTATATCACAAAAGTATAGGCCTACGGGTGCACTGTGAACAACACAAACATAAAAATTAACAATATCAGGGATTTTTTTTCTGACAACATAATCTTTCAAAGTTTTCAGTAGTACAAATTGGAAACTATTGACGCTATCATCCAGTGCTTTATATGCCATTACATAGAAAAAAAAATATTGAAATACATTGGAAAGAGTAATTTTAAATGGCAGAATAAATTTTGGACTGTCTGGCTAGGTTTCATCATCTCTCAGACCTTTATCAGGCTTATATATACAAACCTTGTCTTTTCTTCAGTCTTTTGAATGGAATGCAAAGGTCGGGATTTTACTGACAAAACTTTGTAATGATTGTCCCACTATTCACGAACGTGTATATAAATATCAGCACACCACTGTGTTACACTTTTCCATTCTGGACCATTTTCTAAAGCTTAATCACACACTAGGACTTATCTGTGATTCAGTGTTCTTTCAGTCCCTGTCCAGGTAGGCAAATACCTGAATCTTTTCACCACAATAACCAATGATATATCTGTATTTGTAATGTGATACATCTTTATTTATAATGTCTATGTTGCCTTTTGGCAAAGTATGGTAAAAATGTTTTGTAAAACCAGAACAAGAGAAGTCAGCTTACTGCTTATTCATCAGATAGTACAGTCTTCCCAGCAGCATATTCCTTGAACATGATTACTTAGGGAAATGTGGTAAGAAAATAGATGTTCCACTGCAAGCAGAATCTTTTGTGAATCGGTATCTTGGTCCTACAATTGCTATCAGACAGGTGAGAGAGTTGACAAAATGCTCAGATCACCTTATTAATTCACTTGTGTTACTAATGATCACTATTATTATTTATTTTTACAGCTCCCAAATGAATGCTACGTGTTTCAGAGCTCATATTTCACAAATGTATCATCACTTACTGGCTAGTATAGGGATTTGCAAACTTTTTTTTATACTGTAGACCACAGTCTGAGACAAGACTGCTTCCTAGACCACTTCCTCTGTCATTCATGACATTAATGTATTGTACTAATGATCCCTGTGCTCATTACAGAAAATGCTTACAAAGAGAAAATAACAAAGAAAGTTTTTAATTGATGTTTTCTACCTTCTTAAAATGCAGTTTCTCTTTTAAAATTAAAATAATACAAGAGACACTATTAACTATCTTACCACAGACCACCAACAAACTTTTCCCATACTGCAATACAAAAGAATTAGTCTATTAACTATGTGGCATCATTTCTCTTCTGTGAGTAAGGTTAGAAGTCACATTATTTTTTTTTACCAAATACCTACCATAAGCTTCTGTTGGTAGCAGGAAAAAAAATTGCAGAAAAACTGAAAGTAGCATTAGGTCCATGTAGTAATTATATTTTTCAAATCAGTCAAAAGTACTGTTGTATTTACTATGGCTGACCTGAGATCAAATGAAGCATGGCAGTTCAAATTATTTATTTATTTTGTCTTACATTCTTTACTTTTTCACCAATGTCTAAGACATTTATCTCTCACCATTTGAAAAGTAGGTGTTTTATAAGAATATCTGAAGTGTTTTAGACTAATAATTAACATAATTAGGTTTTGGCATTAACAGCTGTCATGGACAGCATTCAGGAGAAGAAAAGTATCAGAATAAGAAATACTAGAACTATTTATATAGTTCTAGCTTTTGTCTGTGCAAAATCTGAATCTTTCATGACATAAGACAAGTTCATGAGCAAGCTGATGTGGTGACATTGTCAAGGTGTTTGTCATCAATGGCAAATTGTAAGTGATGCCTTAAAATTTATCATGTCCTTAAAATCTCTGCAAGCCTCTTGACCCTCCTGCATTTAAGTAAAAATCTTAACCTGCTGTATCTTTAAGTATATGAAGACAAAACATTTTTCTGACAATCAAATTAGATGTTAAAATGACACCTGTTATCAAAAAGTTGGAGCATTAGTTTATTATACTCCCCTAAACAAAGGCAGACACTTGTGTAAATCCCAAACATGATGTTAATTTTTTTTTTTAAAGGGAATTATTAACATTATCTTTCACTACTTTTGCACCTTCACCAAAATACTGTAAGCATCAGTGATTGTGCAGTTTTCTCTTCTAGCCTTGAGGAACCAACATGATACAGATTTTATTCACTCTATGTATAGCTTTACTTAACATTTATGCCTGCATACAGATGTATCACAGACTTTGTGAAAATCTTTTCTTCTACAAACCAGCTAAAAAGAGGTGTTTGAATGCCTGCATGCAGTTTACTTCAATAATTTATTCTCACTAGAGGCAGGGGAAGGGGAAAAGGAAGAGGAAGGGAAGGGGGAGGCGGGAAGGAAAAGAGGAAGGCAAGGCAAGGAAAAAATATGCTACTGACAAAGATACTCCTGACAAAGTAAAACTAACATGTAGCTGGCTTGGTATTTACAGATAAAACAGATCTGAAAAACTGAACAGTGCCAGGTCACTTGTGCTACAACAGTCTTATATTTTTCCGTGCACTTTCAGTATGCTTTTTTTGTTGCCACTGAGCAGTGAGTTGCTTTTTTACAAGTAGACTTGACAATCTGTTTCACAAAACCCTTTAAGTATTACGGAACAGAAGGACCCAGGTGCTATTACAACATATATATATATGATTACAGATGAAGAGTATTCAGCATCAGTTATGTCCTTCATGTCAGTTCCCAAACTAAAAAGAGTGGTTCTACAATCCTCTTCTCTTCACAAGCATTTATTTGGATTTTTTCTGTCTAACCTCTAGCAAGTCATCTTTTGGTGGATAAATTTGCTAAAGCACAAAGGTCAGAGGACAGGGAGAGAAAATTACAGACAATATTTTTACTCCTGGCTAGATGTATCCTGAATTATAGGCAACAGAGGGATAAGAAGATAATTTTTTACAGAAATGCTGAAGATGTTTGTAAACCTGGTGTGCTACTGCATCTGTTCCTGGTAGTAGCTCAAATTGACCAAAAGCTTCAAGGATCTGCCTTGTGATTGAATATAGCATAATGAACACAGATGCAAGTGTATGAGAAAGTAAGAACTGATCACACAGAAATAAAGAGAACGTTAAACTTGATTCTGAGACTTCATAGTCTCTGTAGGGTGAAAACGCCATTGTTGTGAGACCCATTCTTTGCTTGTGCATCTGCCAACAGTTTGACAACAGGTTAATTAGAAAACATGAGCAAATTACTGGGATACATAGGAAGCTCTAACTCCAGGATTAGCCCTTACATCTTAATAGAAAATTTCAGATTTTGAGATTAAATTTTGTTTCAGGGGTTTTTTTTTGCATTTGAACTACATTGTAGATAATTAAATGAGAAGCAACTTAATTCAGAAATGTGATTTAAGTCCTTCCTAAAGTTCAGTCCATAAAGGCAGGAGATAGGGTTCAAACCTGAGTGAAGCTTAAGGAAATTTTGTTATAATTAATTGGTGCTTATTAAGTAATCAAAGTAGTGCTTACTGCTTGAAGTGAACTTCTTTTTTCTCCTGAGAAATCCATCTTGCTCAGTGTCAATCTTATTTCCTGGTTCATGAAAGTTGAACAAGTTTTGTGAGCCTTTTTGCGTTACATAATAAAGCATGACAATGGGGTATGAGTGACATAACTTATCCTGACTCATTATACACCTGCTGAAATATTAGCAGTAAAAACCATTTTCAGAACTATAATGTTCTTAGTGATGGACTTACAAAAAGTATCTAAGATCAATTTTTTCGAGGTCAAATATGGAATTCTTTTTGGAAAAATAATGATGTTTTCCTTTATCATCAGGCATATTTTCTTAGATAATTTTCTTCTAAGCATAACTGGAAATGGACAACAATTAGCAATTTAGTATACTGCAATTAAAGTGCTGCAGGACTGCCATAAAGGCAATGACAAGAACAGTGACCTCACAGCTGAGTAAAGAGGTAACAGCTAATAAGAGTTGCTATACTGGAAGAGACATATAACTTTCAACAGACCTGTTCTGATTTTGTCTCAGACAGAAAAAGGTCAGCATACTAGCTGATAGTTATTGACAGATACTTATTTAGGTTCAGGATAATAGCTTTGAAAGTAAAATCGCAAAGCTATTTTGGATGATTGCTTAGAACCCTGGCAGATAAATTAAAAATGCTCTTAGCTTGCATTTGTTGGCATTTTTATGAAGTCATTTTGTTGTTTTCCTTTATGGTGACTTGAATGTTACCCATTATTCACTGAAGACCATAAAATCTAAACCACATTAAAAAGCTAACATGCAAAGCTAAGGAATGCTCTGGTTGACTAAAATGTAACCCTTCCAAATTTTACTGCTCACTTATTTGTTGAGTTTCTTCCAAAATAGTTAATTGACATATCTTGCAGATAACACCAAACTGAGTGGTGAGGTTGACAGGCCTGTAGGATGGGATACCATCCAGAGGGACCTGGAGAAGCTCAGGAAGTGCGAACCTCATGAAGAAAGATGGTGATAGGCTTTTTACCAGGGTTGCAATAGAACAAGGGGTAATGGTTTTAAACTAAAAGAGGGTAGATTCAGAGTAGACATCCCACATGACATCCTTCTCCCGCACGACATCCTTCTCTCTAAACTAGAGAGACATGGGTTTGATGAATGGACCACTCGGTGGATAAGGAGTTGGCTGGATGGCCGCATTCAGACAGTGGTGGTCAACGGCTCAATGTCCATGTGGAGACTGGTCACGAGTGGCGTCCCTCAGGGGTCCGTGCTGGGCCTGGCCCTGTTCAACATCTTTGTCAGCGACTTGGACAGTGGGATAGAGTGCACCCTCTGCAAGTTCGCCGATGACGCCAAGTTGTGTGGTGCCATCAACACGCTGGAAGGGAGGGTTGCCATCCAGAGGGACCTTGACAGGCTGGAGAGGTGGGCCCATGCCAACCTCATGAAGTTCAACCAGGCCAAGTGCAAGGTCCTGCACCTGGGTCATGGCAATCCCAGGCACAAATACAGGCTTGGCGGGGAATGGATTGAGAGCAGCCCTGAGGAGAAGGACTTGGGAGTGCTGGTGGATGAGAAGCTCAACAAGAGCAGGCAATGCGCCCTTGTGGCCCAGAAGGCCAACCGCATCCTGGACTGCATCAAGAGGAGCGTGGCCAGCAGGTCGAGGGAGGTGATTCTCCCCCTCTACTCTGCTCTGGTGAGACCCCACCTGGAGTACTGTGTCCAGTTCTGGAGCCCCAACACAAGAAGGACATGGACCAGTTGGAGAAGGTCCAGAGGAGGGCCATGAAGATGATCAAAGGGCTGGAGCATCTCTCTCATGAGGACAGGCTGAGAGAGTTGGGTCTGTTCAGCCTGGAGAAGAGGAGGTTCCGGGGAGACCCGATAGCGGTCTTCCAGTACCTCAAGATGGTACGAAAGATGGGGAAAGGCTGTTTAGTAGGGCCTGTTGCAATAAGACAAGGAGTAATGGTTTTAAAATAGAGGGAGGTAGATTTAGGTTGGAAATTAGGAAAAAATTTTTTACGATGCGAGTTATAGAACACTGGAACAGGTTGCCCAGAGAGGTGGTGGAGGCCCCATCCCTGGAAACGTTCAAGGCCAGGCTGGATGAGGCTCTGAGCAATCTGATCTAGTTGGGGATGTCCCTGCTGCTTGTAGGGGGTTTGGACTACATGACCTTTGAAGGTCCCTTCCAACCCTAACCATTCTATGATTCTAAGAAATTCTTTACAATGAGGGTAGTGAAACATTGGAACACGCTGCCCAGAGGGGTGGTAGATGCCCCATTCCTGGAGATACTCAAGATCAAGTTGGACAAAGCTCTGAGCAGCCTCATCTAGTTGAAGATGTCCCTGCTCTTTGCAGGGGACTTTGGACTAGACGACCTTTAAAGATCCCTTCCAACTCAAACTATCCTTTAATTCTATGACATCCCTTTAGAAGAAAAAAAAAAAAAAAAAAAGATTCTTGAGAAATTATGAAGAGAACCTTTGAAATTACGCAGGATACTGCTTAATAAAACTGCATCAGTTTTCAAGTGATAAGATCTTGAAAAATAAGAAAATTAAGTTATACCTTAATGTGACCTTTGTTGCCAGACAGTATAGGCACAGTTCTTTCAAGGTCTGCCAAAGCAGCAGACAGCTTACCAGTGGAGGATCAGTACTACTCCAGTTCCCTCCAGGTTCCTCCAGCATCCTGCTGGCTGAAAAGTTGTTGGCTAAGGAGAAGGATGAAAACTGTAACAGAAGCATGAGATAAAGTACTGAAGGACAAAGGGTGGGGCCTGAAATTTAATTCCTAAAGGAAGGCTTTAATATCAGTATTTGCTAGTACTATACATAAGCTAAAAGGTCTTCTGAAGCATTTGTGAGATCAGTACCTTCCTAACTTTACTGTTTGACTGATAATGAGAAGCACATTACAAAACTAAGTGAAAAAAATGGAGCTTAAATTAAAATCCCATTAGGATCTGTGATTTCATTAAGCTTTAGAGAGCTGTTACTTCA
Source organism: Chlamydotis macqueenii (assembly GCF_036417535.1). Lineage (NCBI taxonomy): Eukaryota > Metazoa > Chordata > Aves > Otidiformes > Otididae > Chlamydotis > Chlamydotis macqueenii. The sequence continues at coordinate 45,654,514 of NC_141593.1, forward strand.
TTTGTATATTTAATAATACTAATAGCTCCATGAGATTGCAACTGTTTAATAAGGCTTTGAATTTGGGAAAGGGTAAAAGACTCCCAAACATCCCTAAGTAACTGTTTCTAGTGGTTAGCTACCACTATAAAAAAAAATTCTTATTTACAACATAATTTTTTCAAGCTTTAGCTATTAGTCATTGTACCCTATCATGCCACTGACTGCAAGATTAAAAGCAATCTTCTATCAGAGATCTTCTCCGTTGTTATGAACTCAGAGATCACAATCAGATAATGCAATACATTAAATTTCTTGAGTTGCTTACTATGAGACTGAGCTTTCCTGCTGTGTTAGAGGGGTTTACTTGGCTGTCCTCTCTCAACACTTTCTACATGATTAGCAGTCTTAAAATTAGGAGCATGTTATGCTGGATGGATTGTTTCAATCTTGCTATAGCCATGTATAGCAATTGTAGATAAATGAGTGAAAGGCAAGGAAAGAGTATGCAGACTTAAGATAGTAGGGACGACACATGATACGGCATTGTACAGGATGCAGTTCAGCATCCAACTTTCAATTTGCAAAAACATCTGCAATAAACTCTCAGTGGCAATCATTTTTCCCTAATTGTACTTAATGTTTTCCTGTTTAAGTGATACTCTAGTGCATAGTAGCCTCTGACACCATTTTGCTCTCCCAGGTTATACTGAATTAGTTTCCAAAACAAGACACTAGATCTCTGTTGGGTATCTACTTTTCAAAGTATTATCTCCTGTATTATTAGTGCAATTTCCACTTTTTATTTCTAGATATTCACAGCTGTTCAACCCAAAAAGATGTGTTTACTTGCACTTACCTTTAAACACTTCATCAAATTTGGAATAATTTACACATTTGATTAAAAGCATGTTTCTATTTTGATCTATGTAATTATTTTTAAAAAATCAATAGCAATAAACTATTTCTTTTCAAATCCCAGTAGACACATCTCCTTTAAATAATGATTCCCCATATGCTTTTACTTTCTGAAGTCTCCCAGTAAAATTTAATCATTTAGCATTTTTAATTTGTTTTACAGTCCTGAGGAAGCTATATAAAAGCCTTTCCTCTTAACTGAAATTATTAATTGTTGGCTCAGTCATTTAGCTTAACTTGACTTGGCACATAAAGGTAGTAGATGCAATATATGTAAACCTCAGCCAGGAATTCCTGACTTTAGTATATAACATTAAGATTGAGGAATAAGGATAACACAAAGTCACTACAATAAATTTGACTGAAATAAAGGTAATTGATAGAGCCTAAAAATGTCTTGAAAACTAGAAATTGTCATAAAACAAGTGTGTAAAAAGAGAGCGCTAAAGTGATTGGTCATGAGGAAGAAAAGTCATAAAGAAATTAGCAGATGGTGGAAAGAGTGATTGGGAACTAAGAGAATAATCTGTATCATCTAGTAAACAAGTTAATAATGTTTTAACATAACCATGCCTAATAGAACATAAGCTACCCTACATAAGATAAGGGTCCCATTAAACCATAATGTTGAACCTGAGCAAGTCAGCAGTGGAAATCTGTACCCCAAAAGATCTGTGTTATCTTTGGTACATAAGTAAAAGACAATGAAGAAGAATTGTACCACATAATTTATAAGGCAAATAAATACTACCAACATACCAACCAGTGCACTCACTAGAACTGGAGAAGTATTCCAGAAGCAGTTACATTTCAAGAAGACAGATGAAAAATGGTAGAAAATCCAAAGAGGTGTTTTAAGAATGATTCACAGTTGGAGAAATAAACTTTACCAGCAGAGGCACCTAGCTCACTTTTGTAGCTTAACAAGCAAGTATAAAAGTTGTGCAAGCACAAAAAGAAAGATATCTCTAGGAATACTGTTAACACAACAGAAGATTTCAGAATAGAAGAAAAAAATTTTAACATTGTTCAACAGATAAAAGTTGAACGTGGACAAGGGGGCACCTGTCATACAGAGGTCCACATTTTTTAACACAATGATCTTTATTAAATCTTGGGAATGTTAATGAGATTATTTATCTGAAAAGAATCGCTCATGAGTGGAAAGTTTTAGAGGAAGTCCAGGACCAATGGAGGAAGTACAGTATTTCAAAGGCCTCTTGAAATCTGCAAAAGTGCAGATTCAATATGACTAGTAAAATTTAAAATATTTAGAGATGGCATCTTGAGTTTCATCTAGTTTTCAGAGACAAAAAGTCCCCCCTTAGATATACTACACGGAACCTATGCTAAAAAGAAAATTTTAGAAAATATACAACAAAGATATAAGGGATTTATTGCACGTTTAAAGACTGCCCTAAAGATAAACATCTAAACAAACCCATCAGGCAATTCCTGAGTTCATACAACAACTTTTCCTGCATTTTTTATTATACTTGTTAATCTTTGTTTCATGTTTCTTTAGCATTATTACAGGTGAAAATAAAATACTAAAAAGAAAGAAGACAGAGGTAACACTTTGTCTTCTGCATTGTAGATCTAAAAATACAGGAAAAATCCTAATTCCCAGTCTTTAGAGCAATTTACCAAAGATCATAGTAGGTTTCTTTCCCTAACAAATCTTAAATCAAGATGAGATTTTCAGAGTAAAAACATTGCAGTTCAATCAGTGCTACTAGCCATGAACACAGAAATAATTCCTTCTTTTGAAGGTCAGACAGGATGAAGTGAGTATTCCCATCAGTGTTTAAATCTATCTCCTATCCTAAACATGGCACATACTTTGTTTTAACAATGATATAAACAGTCAAAATGTGACTGCTATAGTAAAAATATCTACTATCAAATGATATTATAAATAGTCCTAATTTAAATACATGTGCTTATTTTAACACACATGGCATTCGATAGCTCGTCCCTCCTCAGACATACATTCCAGGATAATCTACTCAATGTGGAACTATCCCCATGCACTCAAGTAATAAAAAGAAGGCTTTAAATCTGTATCCATTACACATCTGCATATGTACCTGCTGCACTTCATTAAGCAGCCAGACTGTTGACAATAACTGAAAAATAGGCCTTCGTGCAAATCTTCACGTGGTCATGGTCAGATATCTTTTATCTAAATTACCAAGCTAAACTGGAAAAATACATGTGTGACATAGCTCTAACTAAAGATAACCCAGTACGTTTTAGCAGTCACTAGACACATTGGCAAGCCCTAAATTTATCCTCCTTAAACAGCTTTTAAAATTTAACCGGTTTGCCTAACATAAAGGTTTTGTCATATAAGTTTTCAAGTAGGGAAAATACATCCCACCTAGCCAAATAGTTGGCAAAACCAAATCCTGAGTGCTGAGTTCTTCTTCCAGTTCATCGGAATAACTTTTAAAATTCTGTTGTAATAACCAGGTACAGTTCTTAAGTGTGGAATTAGATATTAGGAATTTTTATGATTTTTTTTTTTAAATTCCATGGGTGAAAGTAGGCATTATACAACGTTCAGATGCAAGCTGACCCTTTTATGTGAAGTCATGGCTGTGTATTAATCCATACAAATAGGAAGCTGAACTTTTGCCAACAATGTGAAAGTACAAGAACTGCTGCGCCCACGACAAGTCACATGATGACTCTAGTACACCAAACAGAGGTCTTTGCGGAACTCCAGCACTGGAGCTGAACAGGAACAAAAGTGGTACAGACCATTAGGGAAACAGTACAACAGAAGTTTAAATTGTCAACATATCTTTCTACCAACAATGTGAAGCCCTTTGACTGCTATTTTGTAAATCTAGTTGAGTAACATTTGTTGAATATAAAAGTCAGTGAATATTACTAATTTTCCATTAAAAAAAAAAAATCAAATAATAGAGATAGTCTTTGTATTCAAGGAGCTCTATAGCTGACCATCTCTTATTTGTCACATAAATTATTCAGAGGATACCAGCAAAATTTGTTAAGTGATTTATTTATGGAAGTACTTCTTTCAGCCAGCTACCCATCTCTTGCTTGTTTGTAATGTCTAAACTGGAAAGCATTCATTATCTGGGAAACAAACTGCTGCCTTCTTGTATACCATGTTTCATCTAGATTTTCTGATGACCACAGTTTCTGTGCATTCAGATTTCAACACAAGCATAAGCAGTATCTATATTAGTATGGTAGAAGTCACCTTTTTTAAAAATGATGTAATTCTAAAACAAATTCCTTCAGAATGTTCCCTTCATAAACATTATTAAGCATTATGCCAAAAAAGTTCCATAAAAAAAACTTAATTATCATCTGGAGATTTATTGTGCTAAATTTTAAGATTAAATTTAATCATTAAAGAGCAAAAAACAGAGCAATTTTAGTATCATAATCAGTACTAGTTCCCTGTGTTCCCTAACCGTAGGGCTACTATTAAAGCAGAGAATTTACAAACACATGTTAATTAAGTAGCTCCAATAAGAGCTCAGGGAAATAAGTAAATTAATTTGCATATTTCCCTGGTGTACAAGGGGTTAATTAAAGTGCTTTGAAATATTTTATGATGACATTCATCTGAGTTCTGATCATTTGCTGATTTTTCAATTAGTTCTGTTGACATGGGCTTTGACAGTATGAATGGAAAAGAGAGAAAGATATTGCCACAGAAAGCAAAGATTACTACAGCAGAGATTTTTATCCCAGAGCAGCTTTTTTGCTTAGCTGTGTTTTCATATACTTAGGCTATTTGAGTTCTTTAAAGCTCTAGATCTTTGTGAAAACTGGAGTGTCAAAACAACAAGGGGGGAAATTATGTTAACTTTTTGGCTACATTATTAAAAAAAAAATCATTTATTAACTAGTTCAGTGATAGTGCATTTTTTAAAAATCTTTGTAAGCACACTATCCTAGCTGGACGGAGAGTGGTCCATTTTCCCATTTAATTTTCTTTATAGATCTTTTGTAAGTTCTGATTCTATAGTAATTATTCAGAAGTGCTTATTTCCAGGATTACATTTCCCCTTGTTCGGGTCAGACATACCAGTACATGAACAAGCAGGCAGAAGTGAAAATATATCCTGCAGGAGAGAAAAAAAAAATTAAACAAATTACAAACCTATGTGCACATATCAATTATATAAGAATAGTGTTGCTAGGTGCAACTGCTACCTGAATTAAAACAAAGTGCACAATTTGAAAAATACATTTTTAAAAACTACATGCATATTCTCCAAATTTTAAATTGAAAAAAAAAAAATTCGTCAGGTAAAGGCAAGCACTATAGGGAGAGAAAACAAAATAAAACAGAACAAAAAACAAAAACCACACTGCCATTTTTTTAATTAAAAAAAAACAGAAAAAAAACAAAAAGTGTATAATGTCAAGTCTGTCATTTTCTACAGTACTGTCAGACACAACCAAAAAAAATCCATATGAAACAGGACATTTATTCAGCTACAAAACAGAATTCATTCCATGTCTCCATTATTCTACCAGTCATATGGGAGCAAAGGGCCAGGTTCCCAAAAACACTGAATGCCCTTGCTATTAGATCTCTGATATTGCAGAAAACATATGCAGCAAAACCACTAAATGCTACTGATAAACCAAATATGTAAAAGGAGAAGGGGTTTACAGACTCCTCTCACTTACCTCTAGTTTGCTAAATTTCACATAACCATACCATTTTATACCAAAACTAACCTAGACTACACATTCTAGATACTCTGTTCCACCAGGCATATTTCAAACTGAAAAGAGAAAATTATGATAGCTTTTCACATTTAGAAAGTATTGACTCCCATTCTTCCCACCATATGTGAAACCCAGACCTACAGTCACGTAAGATGTGGATTTTCTTTAGTTCGTTCAAAAGAAGGACCATCCTGGGCAAGTTCTGTTGCTGACCCAGCAGGAATTAAGCCAGAAAATTCCCAACAAAAATGCTTTTAGAGAACAGGAATAGAAAGTAATGAGGGAAGACTGTAAATGGAAGCAAGAGGTAACAGAACAAGGACAACTTGCCTCTTAAATCTCTAAATGAAATGAAAACTGCAGAAGGGTTTTGGAAGGATGCGGAATGTTAAAGTGGGTAAAGAAAACCTGACAGCAAAAATGGGGAAAAATTACTGGGAGAAGTTTCATAAAGTGTGATGATAAACAGTCATAAAAAAGGGGTGATTAAGAATGTTGGGTGATAAGGTGACAACTGTAGGACTGAAATTTAAATACAGATTTCACTATCTGTATTTACTTCAGGCACATGCTTTGATATTTTAATACAAAGCCATATTGCAATTATTCCATAAAAAAGAATAATTTATTTCTGTGGGAATACAGTCTAGTTCCTCAGCTGAGGTAGGGCAGCATAATCTTCATTCAGTCGCCAAGAGCTAGGCTAATTCATAGTGAATAAGATCTGGAATATAAATTTAGTGGTAATCATAAAAGCTTGAGCCTTGTATTTCAGAAGAGAGAACAGCAAGAGTTAAATGAAAGATGATGGCTATTTCTCAAAACACAAACTCTGAGAAGGTGACAGAATAAGTCAGCACTTGTTACTATGTGTTAGGTAGAAACTTCATCTCCAAATGAGTTACTAATGACTGTTAAAATAAATCTAAAGACTTTCTGAGGCTGACTTTAAGGCAATAGTTGATATTACATTTATACTTTAGGGGACCCTTAGGGTGGGGAAGCCACAATAATTAAATAACCTTGAGGAAAAAAAAAATTAAAAAAAAAGAAAGACAGTCTTAGTCTAGAATCTTGAATCAGATTATTTCCTCAGGTATACTCCTACTGGAATTTTTTAACCATCATCTCAAACTTTTAACAAGAAAGAGGAGGTAACAGAGAGCATGCTGTATATTTTTCCAAACAATGTTTCGAATTCATCTCAAAATTATCAACCAGATAAATAGAAAAGTCATCTTAGTCTGTTTTCAGGCTGTATGAACTGTCAGTTCCCAGTAGCATTGCCCAGCAGTTCTCAGCTTCCCAGACACTCATCATGTATTGATACTACTAAAAGTAGCAAGTGTTACAAAATTAATATATACAAATGATAATGAATAAACAAATTAGAAATTTTTAAAAGGCAGATTCCTGTGCTTTGACTAGTACTTGTAGTTCTTGTAATTTGTTAGGCTCAGTAGTTGCAAGCTGAGAATTGCTTCTCCTAAAGTTTCACTTTTTTTTTCTACTAACTATAAGGCTTTAAATAACAGTAAGCCTATTTTGTAACAAGTAACAAAGATTCCAACACCTTTAAGTGTAAAGGTACAAAATCAGAAGGAGCAAACTGGGAGATAGTAGCCTATGTGGACAGAAATCTCAAAGGTTTTGGCTACCAGATTATTTTCATAGTAATTGAAAAGGCATTTTAAATTTCTCACAATCATTGACGATCCTTCAAGTGGTTTCTTCAATCTGATGAGCTGTTCTGACCTACCACTGTTTATGTTATGTATATGTGCTTATGAAGCAAACAGTGAAAGTTCCCGCTTTGATGGTTATTTACCAAGAAAGTGTTAAATTCCTTCAGTTAACCCACTTTATTGTGATATTTTTAATATTGTATATACTCATTCTACATAAATATTATATTACAAGCTAACATTCAAAAGCCCTCCAAGTTTGCTTAATTTCTGTAAGCATTTCCTATTTATATCATACCATATCATAACCCACCACTGTAATTAGAAATAAACAGGTATTTTTATGTGCCATGCCGTGTTCTATGTGGGTCAAACCTTACCATAGTTTTAGGCCCATAAATCAGTAACAGAGCTTCACCTTCCCATCTTCTAAACTAACTTCTTTTATTTAAAGAATGTTATTCCTTTCCAAAGTAATTAAAGCAATAACTGCAAGCCTTGTGTTGAGGTGCTTGCATGACATTGCTCAATATTGGGTCAAAACTCTTAGGGGTGGACCTATTTTGAGAGCAGAATTGCCCTTAGGAACATGGAAATAGGACATGCACACCAGTAACAATGATGTTACTGCAAGGAAAATTCACAACAGAAATAAATAAATATTTCAAGCTCAACACAATGTAGTTCACACAGCAAAATACTATGTTATCTTGACTATTTTACCAGTTTTCACAGTTGTCAGCTCCCCAGAAGAGTAAATTGGCTGTCTCATTGTATGAAACCCTTATCTGTATAACAAACTTAGAAAGCATAATGATGTCTATCTTTCATCTATTTACCTTTTTTACTGTAGTATCATTTCATGTGACTGTAGAAGTGATTTTACTGGTGTTACATGATAAAAAAAGTAACTCAAATAGGACACTGCCTGGCTTTCTGCTAGTGTGGAATCTAATGCCAAACACTAAAATTACACTAAAAAAAAAAGAGCAATAAAGTATTCATAATTCCACACATAAGCTAAAGTTCCTTTTCACTTAGAGCTGCCAATGTTCATATTAATAAATACAAGGCTAAGCATCAAGCAAAATTGGGAGGAATATTTTTTTTAATGTTAAAACAATTTTATCCAAAGGAAGATGGGAAAAGCAAGAGAAATTTTAAATATATTGTTTCAATAATTTGAAAACTTTGTTTCATTTCAGATATTCTGTTTCATTTCAGAGCTGACCATGGCTCTCTAGGTAAGAAATTATATGGTGAGGAGGCATGTCAGTATGGGAGAAACTCATTGAGATTTTAATGTCTGCCTAAAACTTAATTTCTTGGAGGTAAAAGTTATTAAGACCTTGATATCTCACTCTCAACTTTATTATTGATAAATACATCCACTGTTTTTCTTCATTTTACAAGGCCAGAAAATTCTCCCCTAATTTTTGACTTTGAAGTAGAAGTTGCTTTTAAGTACTAATGGAATTTTCCCACTTTGGACATCTAAATTAAATATTGACTTTTTCCTCTGAGGCCTAAACCGATTCTTGTTTCCCAGTGTAGGTGCTTTTTATGATTACTTCACTCAATATTTTATGTAAAAAAAAAAAAAAAATTGCAAATATAACATTTAATATTTTTTTCTTAAAACTACTTCAGAGTGTTCAGCTGGGATTCATTTAGGTCTGCTTCCTTTACTTAACAGGACTCCCTCACAGATGAGTGGATTTGTTCATCGTTAGGCAATAGTGAGAAAGGTAATAGGTACAAAAGTTTAACCTAGTTTCTTTTGGTGCAATAGTAGATCATCTGCTTTTGATTTGGTTGTCTTGTAACAGTAATGATATGACTACAGGAATGCATTTAAATATAAATGGCAAGCACTGAGAAATAAATTTTCTGTATGTTGGTGAACACATCACAAGCCCAGCTAATTCATAAAAGAGTAAATATTTTCATATATTTCTGTTAAGACAGAGTAAAGCTTAGTCATAACCATTATCAGTGTCACTGCTGCTAGTGAGTAAGATATTTGGAAAATAAAGGAAAAAAATAAGACAGATATATTTTCTTAACAGTTGAACATATTGTCCAAATAGCTGCATTGTTTAAAGTAGTTTTAGCAATTTATTTACTGATGCCTCAGCACTTTCAAATCAAAGCTATTTTTTAGTTCTTGAGTAAAGGATCAAAGAGCTTAAGACAAACTTTTCTGAAGGCATGGAAGAGCCTGCTGCCATATTATTTTGCTTCCACCGGTCCTTACTCACCCAAACCTGCAGAGGTAAGATGGCTTAGACACCTCCATTTCTCTCATTGCAAGTTACATCATGCTTTCTTTTTTTTCTTGATGTATTTTTATTTTATTTTTATACAAACTGATACAGCCTGTCCACTAAGTCTCTTCTTGCTAGTCTTTCCGTAAGGAGGCTTCTCCGCCTGGGAAAGCTGCCCATCTTCTTTGGTAACTTAGCCAGAAAAAGCTAGCCGTGAAACCTCCAGAATTCATTCATTAATTAGCTGAAGAACCACAGAAACATATTTCTGTCATCCTCACCCCCATTTCCACCTGAGCACCCTTCACCTTTTCCAGTCGTCCCTTCTCATTGCTTTCTAATCTGAAGTGGGCACACAGAGAAACATGATTGCTCTATCCTAAGCCAGATCTGTATGCAGTTATAACAGAAAAAAAATACTGAGTTGGTTACAAGCAATTACTAACAAGTAATTAACTATGTATTGTGTACAAACCCAAGCATAGGTTTCTTCTGCAGTTGCAGATTTAAAGCATCAAACCAAGCAGCTCCTTCACAGGATAATGGTAATAAAATGGCTCCTGGCACACTCTAAACCAGAGTTGTCGAAGGCAATTGATATGTCAATGTCAGCTGGTTAATTTTCCTATAACTGATTTCCCACTGCCATTAGAACAGTGAAATAGTTTGTAGACAAAGTCTCAAAATAAAAATATTCCCAGATATACAAAGCATGCTTTGTTTTGTATCTGTTGATTTTTTCAAGGTATTTGTGCATCACATCTTAAGGGTAAAGATAACAGAGGCTTAGAGCCATCAACAGGATCTCTCAATGCTGTCTTGCTGCATAGTGCATCTAAGCACGAAACAACCCAGCTTATTCATTGTGCCCAGCTTTAGGGAGAGTCTTTAGAACCAAAGAAGATCCAACAGTCCTATGGCAACCAAAGGCACTCATCTCTATAAGGATCCTCTTGTAACCAGTTAACAATTGGCTTTGTTTTACAACTACAGTCATGAAGGGGGGGAATGTATGGCTGCATGTAAAGAAAAAAAAAATCTTGCATAATTAGCATAATTAAGTATCAGAAAACAGTGTCCAGAAAGACAATGGAATTTCTGTCTTTGGAGGTTTTCAAGACCTGGCTGGACAAAGCCCTGAGCAACCCAGTCTAGATTTAGTGCAGACCCTGCTTGAACTATGTTGGACTAGATTACTTCCAAAGGTCCCTCTGAACTTGGAATTTCTGTCTTTGGAGGTTTTCAAGACCTGGCTGGACAAAGCCCTGAGCAACCTAGTCTAGATTTAGTGCAGACCCTGCTTGAACTATGTTGGACTAGATTACTTCCAAAGGTCCCTCGGAACTTGAATAATTCTATGACTGTTTAAGTTGCAAGCTGGCAAAAGAATAGGATTGCCCTAATGCTGTACTAAGCCTAAAGCTGCATCTGTGTTCTCTGGTACAAGTGAAAAAGGACATTTTACATTAACAGAATAAATTGTAATAAGTTAACAGGAACAAAATCAAATCAGGTATGTCACGTTAACAGCTCCAAATCTGTTTGAATTCCATTTCCTTTAAAAACAAAAGAGGTATATCAAATTAGTCTATAAAATGTTGTACCTGTTCAGTGTTCTTTACATTTTTTTTAATGGATTCATTCTGTTGTAGAAAGTATGCATTATCTGTTGAAGATTCAAGTGCAGGACTGATTGTTACTGATGGAAAAGGCAGGAGCTCTGAGGGATGGATCCTCGGATGTGGCTGTAGAGCTGCAAGAGGAGGAAAGTTCCAACACTTTGTTTTGTCCTGGGAATACCCCACTAAAGTGGTCTTGCCAGTATTCTCTGTCATGAGCCTACAAATTCAAACTACTGAACCAGAAGTAAAAAACATTGTTAATGTAAGTCAGCAACAGGCTGAAAATTACTTTCAGCTGATCCAGAATCACATGTGAACAACAGCAAATTCATTCAACAGCTCAAAAAACCAGCACAAAAACAAGGAAAGAAAACCTATACAAAAATCCAGAACAAAGCAGAAACCCCTGAAACCCAATGTTTTTATGGTGGTCATCTACTTTTGATATTGCTTTTGATTATGAATAAAAGTAACCACTCTGTTAAAAGCTTGAGCACAACCTTGACTCCCATTCATGTTTCACCGTGTGGACTTCTGTTTAAAGGTTATTAAACTACTTATTTTTACTCTATACTCTGCATTATATAAATTACAGCAGTGACTTAAGCATATATCTCCAAAATAAATATGCTTCCTTACTTTACTTAGTAAATCATAGTTGATAAGTGAGCTGCTTATTGGAAGACAAAAACAAAAGTAAAAAATAGTTCCACATAAAGGAGTTAGGAAACAATGATTTCACGGATAAGTTATGAAAAGTTTCTCAAGGAGAATCTACATGCACATCTCCAAGTAGGTGATCTTGCCACATAAAGGATCTGCAGTTGATTCTAGCAGTCCTTCTATTCAAGCAGAAACAGACATCAGAGATAAATGGTGGAAGAATGGAAGAAATTAAGTTAGATATGTGATTCAATTAACTCCAATTTAAGTTTTGCAAAATATAATTTTTAACAAATTAAGGCCTCAAAGGACCTAAGTAATGTTAAATCCAAGTCTTTCTTTAATCAAGTAATTCAGTATCTAATTTCCAAAGTACTCAGTGATGAGTATTCTACAATTGGACTTCTCTACCTTATGTCTAGGACCTTGAACCCAGGTTCTCATTATTAGTGAAGCTGACCACAGTTCACCGGAAGTTGTCACATATTCCCTCACTGGCCCAGAAAGCATAACCACTGAAGTAGTCACATTGCAGCATTTGACACAAGACAGTAGATTTGCAGAGCTCATTAAACTTTGTGTCTTAAGGATTATTTCTTTGTGAAGACAATTTTTAATTCTCTTCACTTAGAGAACACAAAGAGCAAGGACTGGATACAATGTTCACTCTGGGCACTCTTCTTTCTCTGTTCCTAGAAAAGTCTTGTATTTAACAACGTTAAGCGCCATACTACTACACTGCAGTAACTTACCAAAGGATAGCACCCAGTCTTCCTCATTATTTGTTGCTATAGCACCTTCATGTCATCTGTGCATTTAAAAGGCAGAATTGCAACCACATTTGCTAAATATCTTTTCATCAAAAGCGAGTATTTAAGGAACTCCAGAAGAAAAAGGACTTGTCACTAACCTTACCAGGAACAGTTCCTTTTTGAGATCAGTCAGTGGACTAGTTTTATGTGACATGTATCCTCTTTGTTCCATACAATTATGAGCAAAATATTAGGCAATTTCAATACAGAGGTAAATTATTATTTCATTACAAGGGTTTCAAAACTGAAAATTTCATGTTACGTCAGCACCACTTTCTTCCCAAACATAAAAATCTTAATTCAAATTAGGATTTCTTCCATAACTAAACATTTTAAGATTCTTGCATTCTCATATTATCTGCTTACACTTCTTCATTCTACTTACTTCTTTTTCTTTATTAACTTTCACCATCTGTTCATTTAGGCTTGATGTTCTTTAAGGAAACTTCCTTCCTTCAGAAACCTTCCCTAAAATACTTCTGGTTCACTCTCACTCTGACTTCAAAGGAAATTCTGAGTAGTTTACAGAATTGACAGCAATTATCATTCTGTTTAAGTAGAATAATCAATCTGTTGGACCAGAGGAAATCCCCCTTTTAAAAAAAAAAAGTTTGGAAAATTTCTTTAAAACAAAACAAAAAAAAATAGTTACTTCTACTAAGTCTTTTCCTCAACATTTTTTTCAAGGATTCAGTTTTAAAGGTTATTATAACACAGACATGAAGGAGTCAACCTTTATAAACTGAAGAACTGCCTTGGTTCACATTGTATTTTTATTAGACTGTTAACATTGCCTGAGGCACACCAGGTAAGTCAATATACAATACTTCTTGCTTTCTTTTTAAAGAGATACAGTTTGTGCCTTCTATAATGTCACTGAGGTTCAATAAGGTATCAAACCTGCTTTGCGTAAGACATTACTCAGACATGCATTTCAGGTATTTCAGAATGACAAATAAATTCAGTGCAACATCCAACATACAGGAGACCTCTCATCTCGTGTTACTTTCCAGTTGGACATACTTTACTTTTTTCTATAATGCAAGAAAATCCCACTGGTGACAATGGGACTCCAAAGCAAAACAAGAAGAGAACATATAGTGAAGATCTCCAGTACAGATACGGGAGGAAATTTTTCTCTTTGACTGATAAGGCTAAATCAACAGCTGCATATGTCACATAGAAATACAGAGAAAATTTCATTCCAGGAATAAAACCTTCTGGGAGGCAGGCAATCTACACAACTTCTGTGACATCAGGAAGAGCTTTACAGCATCTGACTGTTCCTTTTATTTCCGTAGGCCTAACACTGGAAGGTTGGGAGGGGCTTCTGTCTACAGAAAAGCCATTTTGTTTGAAATATTGAACAAAATACAAAATAGCCTCTTGTCATATTGGAAGTTTCTATTTAGCATACCTCTGAACTTGTTCTTTCTGTGTATGAAGGACTTGAAACTCAGTAAATAAATTCAACAAATGCTCCCATATTAAAAATATAAGCACTTTAAAATCTTTTTTTTTTCTCCTTAGGTCGCAATCTATTTCATACGAAGCAGCACTGTAAAGACTGATTTCAAAATACAGGAAATAGTCAAGCAAACATGAAAATCTCTAAGTTTTGGCTTACAGTGCACTGATATCCAAGTAAAATGTCAGTTTGGTTATTTCAGTGACTACTCTGTAGAAACCATGATTTAAACATATGACTATTGTATGTGTATATGAGTATATGGCAAGACTACTAAGCATTCATATTCAAGTGCTCATCGGGTCCGAGGTCTAGAGTAGTCAATCTCTGGGGAGATTAAAGTTGTCTTTGTAGTTGCTATTTGACACCTTGAAGATATAAACTAAGATTTATTGAATAATATACGAAGCATTGAGAACAGAAATAATGTTAAAGGTTTTTAATATGTATTATTGGTTTTATTTATAGATTTTTGGCAGACGAAGTGGTCTTAGTAATATGAGGTACTGAAACTGCCAATATGTTTTCACAGTGAAAATCTATAGGCATAACAGAAGCTATCTGCAGATAAATGACAGATTAAACCTGCAATGTACTCTTCAATTGTTTCTGATTATCAAACGTACTAGCTAAATGTTAGATAGCTTCCCATGTAAGTCATTCATTTAGAAAACAGTTTACTAAGAATGTACTTAGAAACAGTATCTATAATGCCATACGTTTAGCTTTCTCACATCAGCGAATCACACTGTATAAGAGATAGTGCTCAAAACATAAAAAGTCACTTTGCATAAAAAATAAATGCAGAAATGAATAGTTTCAGATCACTAACAGTAATTTAATGATAACAGATTATTTCTGATAATCAAATAGGAGATGACATTTCAGTAATTAGTAACAGAAACACATCAGAAAAAATTAAAATCTTATTTTTACCAACACTTAGGTTGTTACAGTAACCTGGCAAATGAGTTAAGCGAATTGTTTCTCAGATTCAAAAATTTAGCAGAGCTCTGTATAGCCATCAAACCAGAAAAATTCAAAATATGCATCTAAGTATTCTGCCTCTTAGTTACGCAGTAAAGGTCATTTTATTCCTGGGAGGATCTCACTGACATCAGCTGAAATAAGTGAGTCCTGCTAGATTTGAATCATGAACCACCAGCCTCCTTTCTGTGTGCATTTCAGCCACATCGGAACCTCCAGAATAACGCCAGATACTCCAGAAAAAAAAAAAATATTCACAGAGCTACTGTAAAATGAAGACAAATTTTAGCTCTACCTACTTAAAATCAGTTAGAATGCCTTTTGTACGTGTTAACTGAGTGCTGAAATGATACCTTAATGCTCAAATACTTTGAAAATTAAGCTCCATTAGAGTATCAACAGTTTTCAAGAATTAACATCCTACTTAACTTCAACCAACAAAAGCTGCTTGCTTAAGCTTTTAATTTTTAGTTCTTGAACCTGTGCATGAATAAATTCATTCACTGACAAGCTTCTCCACAAATGGTACTAATGGAATGTTCCAAAAGGCATACGCCAGACTTACAATGTTTCATAAATGTCAAGTTCAGAAAGGGAGGTAAAATTTCTTATTTAATCTCCTGTATATCACAAGCCATAACTTTTCACACCCGTTCACCCATATTAGTCTGAATAAGTTAAGGAAGATGAAATCATTCCTCAGAAGATAATCTAATATCAGAATTTCTATTCTCAGAAACTGGCTAAGTGAAAGGTGCTTAGAGGCCTTTGTATATGCATTTGGTTCTAAAAAAGGATTTAGAAAACCGTGTTTTCCCAGGTCAATCTGATGGAAAATCTTATTATACCAATATATAATATATTTACATATATTATATATTATTATATTACAATATTTTATTTATATAAATATAAATAAAATTTCGCCATAAAATTTCTGCATCATTTTGACCCTAAACACCTGAAAAAAACTTATTAGTGAGGCATCTAAGAAGGCTGTCTATCCAATCTTAGAGTATGACTCCAAATCTTTTTCTTTCCTGCTTCATATGTTGGGAAATCCCAAAGCAAATATTGGAGACAGAGAGAGAGAGAACGTTAAAAAAGAAAAGTGAAGATGTATTCAATGAAATGTTCAGCTTCCTATATCACGGCTTAAACTAGTTTCCATATGACCTTCACATGGAATATATGATTTTGCTGACAATCGACTAGAATTTCTTGAAAACTCTGTTTTATCCAGGATATGAAACAAGGCATAAGACCAGAGGGCCACAAGTCTGACCAAGCATAAGAATTTCAGTAGGTGCAAGTAAGAAAAATTCGGTTTTCATCCAGTGATAATTCTCCATGCAAAACAAGGAATACAGGGCATTGGCATATAGTCTCAAAACACTACTTATGCCTCTGCTTTATTCTATCATGTATTTACCTATCTAGAGTCATTTCTTTCCTTATACATTCCTTTGCCATTATATATTATACCTTAAATTAAGTCTTTAGATCTGAATTAATCTTCAGAAGACTTCATAAATAAACAACTGTGTTTTATATGAGTTCTAGATGCATTTAGACAATTTTATTTCATCTGAACAAAGCTCATAATTCAATGTGTAACATAAAAATTCAAATAACAGTTTTCATCATAACAGACTGCTAACCCACAAACATTAAAAACCAAACATGCTTCAATGAATAATATGATCAAACACATAATTTAACTTCAACTACAACCGACAATGGGCAAAACAAAATTCACAATGCAAGACAAACATGCATTATATATCTTATGCATTTTTCCCACAGTTGTTCTCATTGTTCTAAATAAAAGCAAAGTAATCTACTAAGAACAGAATCAACTGATGCCTGAAAAAGCCCTAAATTAAAATAAAAATGTACCAATTTCCTGTCCCAGCCATCATCCAGTAATCAAAATTTCAGTGTGCGTGAGTAAGGAAAACAATAGCAAAAGCTATATTTCACATATTGATTATTCTGCATCTGAGGTCAAATGCCGCATTTCTTATCTGGTTGTTTGTTAGTCTAGACTTCCACTGACTTGTACATATCCCTGTCTCTCAGCTCCTATCCTCAAACTAGCACTCCATTGTTTAGCCTGCAAAGGATGTTTAAGGGCAGAATTCAAGAAGTCCAAGCTTTTCCTTCTATGAAATAAATAGTCTACTCAACTATCCAGATTTCTTCTTAATGAAGCAAAACTCTGAGCCCAAAAATCAATACAGGATAGTGATGATCATGCAGAGGTATATCCATCTGCTTTTTAAATGTCAAAGATTTCATTAACTCAAACATAAAGATTATAAAGGTGAAATAAAGGAACATACCTACAAAACACTGATTCTAAAATACTATTATGAATAATCCCAAGTCAAACAAAACAATTGAAAAAATAAAATAAAATAACTATTGAACCAGTTAGATTGTACAAAGTTAAGGTCTCATTGGTAAGAAAGAAATGGTTCATATCTTGATTTTTTGTTTTTGGGGGGTAAATTTTGGATATTCACAGGGATAAAGAGAATGGCAAGGAGTTCAAATAGCAACAAATTAATATAAAAGAATGGAAAAAAATGGTGACTGGTTCCTCAGATTGCCTAAAATAATGTTACCTCTCTGTTTTAATTAAACTACAGAACTTCAAACTCTGGCACTTATGTGAAGTCATAACACTTTACGTTGCAATTCTATACAAAACATTTTAACACATCTAATACTTACACAGTCATCTATCATGTCTTCAGAGATAGGACATCAAATGCATCATAATTAAACGTATGTTCATAGCACATCACACCTAATTCCGGGTATTGAGATTACCTGATCATGCACAGCACTTATGTTTCACCATTGAATCTGTAATTCAAATACAATAGTAAAGATTTTTCTTTTTTAATTAATAAAAGCTATGACATACTTGGATGTTTACCATACCTTCATTCTAACTGTGTTGATGTTTCAGAACAACAACCACAAAATGCCGCTGAAATACATTAAAGGAAAAGTAAGAAAGGAAAAAAATCCACAGGAAGGAAAAAAAAAAAATCATGAAAGTTTTCTCTACTATATAGAACTCACTAATTACATAAAGGTGTGGAAGAATAGCTATTTAAGCGCAGTTACCAATTGTCACTACTTTAGCAAGGAAGCAATGAAGATTGAATATGGGAGACATATCTGAAGAAAAACATTTTTGCTGTATGTGTGTGCATTGACAGGGTACTTCCCAGAATCCCAGAAAAATAGATGATACATTTATTTGTTGTGCAGTCTTTCCACAGGCTGCCATTTCAATGACATTTAACACTTCACACCACAAGGCAGTTACAAAAAGATAAAACAGATGTTTGACGGCTTAGAGGGCAAGAGGGTCCAGACAAATGTTTTGATCTGGAGAAAGGAATCCTTTTCTCACCAGCAGCAACTATGAAATGAAGGAAATTGTTGAAAATGCTTTAGAGGTTATCTAAGTATCAAAAAGCAGGGGCAAAAATATAAACAAACTTTACAAAAAAATAACTGCAGGATAATGTAGGTAGCTTATCCCTCAGTGCTGGAGAAAAATCCATCAGTTAGCCACTTCTGCTCTTTAAATGGAGTATGAGGCTAACATGCTTACAGATCTGGGGTTGCACTCAGAGAGGTTGTTAAACCAATAGATTAGGAATACAAAAAAGAAAATCAATACCAAAAAAAATGAGAGCAGTAAAAAAGAAAATCATTAAGAACAAACCAGTGCTCAGACTTGCAAGTGCAGGCTTGCAAATTCAGGACTAAAAGTAGATTCTTCCCCTAGAGCTATATATAGCTATTGCTGAGGTCTTTCAACTATCTTTCATATTATTGCTTTCATAATTAGATGACAGAAGTGAAGCCCAATATCTGTTATGAAACCAGTTGAGAAAGGTTAACCAGAATTGAGGACTATAGCCTTATTTAAACTACAATGGCAATTTACAACAGGTAGCCTTAACAGATTAAGTAGTTTTGAGTTGCTAAACTGTGAGATACAGTTCCTTTAAGGACTAAGGTCATCTTAACTATTTAAACTATTTCAACAGGAGAGCTGGTAACATTTTACAAAATGCTCAACATGAGCCGGCAATGCGCCCTTGCGGCCCAGAAGGCCAACCGCATCCTGGGCTGCATCAAGAGGAGCGTGGCCAGCAGGTCGAGGGAGGTGATTCTCCCCCTCTACTCTGCCCTGGTGAGACCCCACCTGGGTGTGGGGTACTGTGTCCAGTTCTGGAGCCCCCAACCCAAGAAGGACATGGACCAGTTGGAGAAGGTCCAGAGGAGGGCCACGAAGATGATAAAAGGGCTGGAGCACCTCTCCTATGAGGACAGGCTGAGAGAGTTGGGGCTGTTCAGCCTGGAGAAGAGGAGGCTCCGGAGAGACCTGATAGTGGTCTTCCAGTACCTCAAGGGGGCCTACAAGAAAGATGGGGAGAGGCTGTTCAGTAGGGCCTGTTGCGATAGGACAAGGAGTAATGGTTTTAAAATAGAGGGGGGTAGATTTAGATTAGATATTAGGAAAAAATTTTTTACAATGCAAGTTGTAGAGCACTGGAAGAGGTTTCCCAGAGAGGTGGTGGAAGCCCCATCCCTGGAAACGTTCAAGGCCAGGCTGGATGAGGCTCTGAGCAACCTGATCTAGTTGGGGATGTCCCTGCTCCTTGCAGGGGGTTTGGACTAGATGACCTTTGAAGGTCCCTTCCAACCCTAACCATTCCATGATTCTATGATTCTATATATGGATTCTTAAAGGATAAAGTAGCATCTGCAACTCCCACTGATTTCAACAAACATAAAACATCAGACCTTGATGTCCTTGAAGCTACTGATAAACTCCTGAAACCAGTTTGAATTTTCATTTTTCATTAAAAATCTATGGTTTGTACTCTTTATGCTGTTTATTCAAAATATTGCAAATCAGTCCAGAGCCCACAGTTGTGGATAAGCTAAACTCATTCTAAGTACTTGTCCTGTCCGAAATACGAACTATAATGGAAGTAGCTCTTTTCTCTCACTCTTTTATAGCTTTAAAGCTTTGTTTGTTGGCCAAATGGGAGTATACATTATGTTTAATTCAGATATATGAAAAAAATGACCAAGTACACAGTAGAAAATTTCTTCAAAAGCATCAGCTATCAGGTAGCAAACAGCAGGTAAAGTACCATTTGGCAAGGTCTAAGCTTTAGTGATAATTCTACTATTTACATGCCCTAGATACATGTGTTTCTGCATTCCGAAATAAATTTCGATAACTTCACAAAAATACAGTACACTATTATGAATTTCTGTAACAGCTAGCTCTAAGAAGCAGTGTGAACTACCGCCATGAAGACACCAAACAGTCTGCTAGGATTGTACCTATTAGAAATCTGAAATGATCAGAAAGGTTAGGGTGGGAATGTTTGAAGATACTGATTTAGTATTCTTTGCATTGGTTCTTACTGTCTTGTAACATCAGCATGAATATAAGGTCACGTGCTCTAACAGAATCTGACAGAGTATGACCAACACACTGCAACAGAGGCTGAGATGGAAAACAAAGCAAGCTCTCTGTTCCCCCTGCCCATTTCTCTCTTCGTATCCCCGATGCGAATGAGAAACTCGAAGCTTACCAAGTGAAAACACTCACCTAAAATATCAAGTGATTAAAATTTCAGCCACTATGATTCTTACAACAGAGATTTCAGACAAATAAAAATGTAGTTGCTCTATGTGAAAATTGAAACAAATCTTAATAGGGAATCTTTGTCGTATTAGCAGCTGTTGTACATATAAACTTGACTCAAAAACATTGTGAATATATGTTATGGTACACTATTAAATTAACAGAGTCATATTTTTCCTTCTTCATAGAACCCTTCCTCATTTAGTATACAAAATGGATGGTTCTCATTTAGTGAACAGTTATTTGATATGCTGTTCTTTCTTCATCATTAATTGGATAGCCCTAGGCTTTAGATATTACATATTATTTAAATGCTGTTCTGATGACAAAGCTATTAATTTCCCCATGTGACTTTCTATGCCACTTATTATTAGAACATCAACCAGAATTTCTGTCAAATTCAGTTGCAACTGCATATTAGGTCTGAGAGCATCATCAGGCTGGCACCGAGGAAACAAGGAAGAACAAGGAAGACATGAAAGAAATTCAGGGTTTGTGTTTGGGTTGTTTTTTTTTTGTTAAAAAAAAAAAAAAAAGAGAGAGAGAAAAAAAAAATAGTTGGCTTTGGCGGCACTCCTAGCATCACACAGGAGCTGTACAAGAAAATCTCTTCTATCCTGGCTTCTGCCACAGTTCACTGTGAGACAGCTTCTGCTTTTCCTTTAATCCTCACATACCACAACTAGGCAGCTACTGGCAAGAGGAAGTAGATTCATGAATGTAAGATGCTTAAGATGAACTGGTAGTGGAGAAAAATTTCCTTTTTTAAAAAACTGATTTATTTTATTTTGCAACTCCTCCCCACAAAAAAAAAAAAAAAAAAAAAAAAAAGAGCTCTGATTCTTCACAGTGATTCCATTTAAAAGCCCTAAATTTATGTACTGAAAGACCATGTATTTTTAACAAGCCTGAGTTATTTTATCTTTACTTTCTTCTTGCTCTGTGGGATAAAATAAAAAGATGCTAAATGTTACTTATAGTCATAAATACAAATACCTACAAAAGGATAAAAGTAGCAGAGCAAGTAATATCAGCTTTTCCTACAAAACTCACATCTGATAGATACAGGGACTATTCAAGTCACAAGAGGACAACGGAGTTCTAGTAAGTCAACACTAGAATTTGGATAGAAAGTGACCACTAGGAACTTTTTATCCACGTTCCTTAGAGATCTTTCTAATAAGCTCTGAGATCTCTGAAATTAAAAAGTGGACAAAAATAATGAAAAAATATGTGTATTGGATTATTGGTTGTTCAAATGAAGGATCTGGCATAAATTGCATCTAAGAAATGGGAGAAATTACAGCCTAAGGTGCCATTTACCATTGCTTCATTTGGTTTATTCATTTCATTTTGGTTGGTTGTTGCCAAAGGTCATTGCTATTACACACTTCCAGATAACTGCATTCTGCATAGCTTTGACAGCCAGTATCATACTGTTATGGGCAACTGAGAAGCTAAAAGGCTATGCAGGCTTTATAACAAGAAGAATTTTAACAATACTAATAATGGTCTTAATGTTGTTTAAGGAAGGATTTAGCAGTCTTACATCTAAAAAGGCTCCAGTAAAAAGTATTAATGAGAAGATTTTCCTCTATTTAGCTTATAAATGTCATCTTATTTCTGTAGACAATTATTTTAATTGCTGCTGAAATTAATTACATCTATTTTTATATAAACATAAGGCAACATGACACAAATTGGTTTATAATGTGAAATCGATATTTAATGAGAACTGTGTTATTACAAGTGTGGCAATATTTTCATTAAACTTATTATGTCACGTTTATAATTCCCCCCCCACCCCATTGCCAGCCATCTTTCAAATTCAAATAAAGCTCTGTACTGCAGTTCCAGGATCTGAACTACCAATTTCCTAACTAAACAGAGAAACAAGTCTCTTTCATTGTCTGGAGTCAGTAGAAGAACATAGATTCACCTATAAATTTAACCTTCCGATTCTTCGCATTCTCTTTGTCATTACTATGCTGTCTTTTAAGAGGGAACTTTTCATTTTCTTAGCCAATTTTAATATGCAGTAATTGAAGAGTAACTTGAAAAACAGAGTTTTTAAGATTGGTGTGGACCTTGTTTTCTACATTAACTTTAAACACCATTCTCTGCAAAGAAGATACATCACAAGAAGAGGCATTCAAATGCTCCATAGATGCTGGTCCCATTTTTTGCTAGATGGCAATAGTAAGCAAGTACCACACTGCAGGCATTCTTTTATGTGTTCTTGCTTCTTGCTCTTGCTTACTCAATATTAGAAAGTCACACGCAACACATTGCTCCAAGCTAATTTTTGAGGACCACCATGCTTCTCCATTTATTGGCCGTCCTTAATGGTCAATACCGAATATAATACTTACAGATATTATAGGAGGTAGAAATAGCTTTTCCATCACATCAATATATTTCTGAACGATCTGATATTTCTAATTATTCTTAGTTC
Organism: Chlamydotis macqueenii; assembly: GCF_036417535.1. Taxonomy (NCBI): domain Eukaryota; kingdom Metazoa; phylum Chordata; class Aves; order Otidiformes; family Otididae; genus Chlamydotis; species Chlamydotis macqueenii. Next base: position 45,677,793 of record NC_141593.1, read on the forward strand.
AATACTACTCTCATAAGGAATATCTCCATTAAATATAATGCCTGCTTGAGGGCTACCACAGTAAACCACTAAAATATAACATTAGTCTTATTCTAGAATGAGTGCTGCAGCAGGGAATACTTAAAGGAGGTTAAAGCTGTGGCAGAGATTTTTCAGAGATCTTTCAGGATTTTATCACAAAAGTTTAGAATCAGCTTAAACTGTTAACAGACATGCTGCCCTACACTAGCCGTCTTCAACGGCTAAAGGGCAAAAGAGAAAGAAAAAAAAAGGGATTCCAGAGATGGACAACAGTTGCACCCAATGTCAGGAGAAACAACAAAATTAAATTAAATTTAAAAAGCTATTGAAAGGTAAAGCAGTTTCTCACAAATAAAATGTGTAATAGCTTGCGATGCTCTATTTGAGCAAAGTAGACCAAATTAAGAAAATTGAAACTGTGTTTGGCAATCCCAGCAGAATCTCCATTTGTCTGCAATATAAAACCACAATTTTGTCCCATTTAGCATGTCTAGCAAGCATCTTGGCTGAAGAGCAGCCTAGGAATAAACTAGACTGTTGATATTGCAGAACAGGACTGAAGGGCATTGGCAGAGCTGTGTGGGAGTTGTGTATAAAGCACCTGCTTGCATTTTGACTTGCCCAAACCAATACCATTTACCTTTTGCTGAACTGGCCACTAAGTCTCTGCATAACATTTGGAGCAGGGTGAGTGGAAAGAAAGTAAAAGTGCCCTGTTGTTGCAGTTTAGCCCCGATCGGTACCAGACTTTGCAGCCTCTTTCTCACTCCTCCCACCTTCCAAGAGAATAGGGGGAGATAATATAAGAAAAATTGCTCGAGGTTTGAGATAAGGACAGGGAGAGATCCTTAAAGTTACCATTACTGGCAAAACAGTCTCGACTTGGGGAAGACTATTCATTTATTTCTAAAACCAAAGCAGGATAATGAGAAAGAGAACAAGATAACCTCCCCCCACCCCGCCCGCTTCCCAGCCTTAACATTATCTCTACTACCTTCCCCCCCACCCCGAGCAGCACAGTGAGGAAAAGGGAATGGGGGTTACGGTCGTTTTACACTGCTGCTTCATCATCGGGGGAAAAACTCCTCATATTCCTCACCTGCTCCAGTGTGGGGTCCCATTCATAGGCTGCAGTCCTTCTTCAAACTGCTCCGGTGTGGTTCATCTCTTCCACGGGGTGCAGTCCCTCCAGAATAGCTGCCCCAGTGGACCCTCCATGGGCCACAGTCTCCTTCAGGCATCCGCCTGCCTCAGCGTGGGGTTCTCCACAGACTGCAGGTGGATCTCTGCCCCTCCATGGGCCTCCATGGGCTGCAGGGCGAGAGCCTGCTTCACCATGGGCTGCACCACGGCCTGCAGGGGAATTCTGGCCAGAAGCTGCATTACTCCTCCCCCTCCTTCTTCACTGACCTTGGCATCTGCAGCCATTCCTCTCACAAGAAAAATTCTTTACAATCAGCTCAGGCAGACGCCTCTCAGATTCTCTTCACATCTCATCTCCTCTCCACTTCTTACAGTTAGGCTGGGCAGAGTTGGGCCCAGACAGCCACCCGATGGGAGGCCAGAGGGTGAGGCCTGCAGGGCCCACAAGGCTCACACCTGCCCTTCTCTGCCCCTGCTCAGAATCTTCACATCTTCTTCTCCTTTTTTTTTCCCCCTGTTTTTCACCTTCTTAAATACATTATTGCAGAGATGTTATCAGGGAACATTCTGCTACCAATTGTCTCGGCCCTGGCCAGCAGCAGATCCACCCTAGGCCCAGCTGAGTCCGCTGGACAAAGTGGCAACACCTTCTAGCAGTTTCCTACAGAAGCTACCAGCTTAGCCCCCCTCGAGAATAAAACCAGAACACCTGTATATAGACTTTCAAATACAGTCTGAGTCACAACCAGCAAATATTAATCAGCTACTTTTTTACTACTCTGAGTGGAAAATTCACAACATTCATTAACATAAAGGTGCCCAAGAAAATAGAGTTACGCAAACAAATGGGCATTTTACCACACATTGGCAAACTCTTAAGATTTATCTGGAATTACTCAATTATTATTAACCACTATTCCTTTTGGGATAGACAGGGTGGATATGAGTTGCCTTGTCATGCATGTAGCCTCTGCGGTGCCCTGGGAGATGCCCTGCCTCATGCTGTCAGTCCAAAATGGAGCAGGTCTCCCACAAATCTAATGTTATCCTTATGGGACTTCAGCTGTAGTGGGTATAGGGTGGCCCCACTCACCTATGTGTAAGTAACCAAATGCCACCAGTAGAGTCTCGTCTGGTGAAACGGCGTTTCTCTTCGAGGCTTCTGTCAGTTTTTACTCACTTTGCTTAGCAAAAGTGGAGAAACTGGTGCTGCCAGATTCTGCGTGTGTCTCTGTGTGTGTTTAAAATGTAACTGCAACGTCTATTTCTACCTCAGAAATGACTCTGCAGAAGCAAAGACAGGTACAACACAGAATAAACACAACACTTGCAAGACATATTGAGCTTTATTTTGGTGTCCCGAAGTTTAACACAGATATGGATTGTGGACAGATAACCTTAATACAGAACTGAACAATACTACAAATCAGCTCAGCACTTCATCAGTTACCAAATTAATCCTACTGCCTGCTTATATACCTCTAAAAACCTGGATGTGCCCTACCATCCAGCCAGAGGGTAGCTCCAGTATCTGACAGAAATGCTAATCTTCCCAAAGTTCAAACATTCCCCCTAATGACAAATCATTTAAAAAGTCCTCTCATCTAAGACTTTTGTTTCCTGAGGCTCCCATTACAGGTAAAGCAGCCTGAAACTCTCAGCACCATTTGAAACCAACTCAAACTAAACTCTAGCCTAAAAATGAATAAGGGATTAAATTTATTAATAAACGTGGGAGTGGGTAGATGGTTGACTAGAAAACTTGTTTTTAAATTAATAATACTTCTTTAATGTCTTTTGAAGTTTGGTGTTATTATGAACCCAATAAATTTTTTAAATAACTGCCAAAGTGTTGCTATCTGGTAGTTCAACAGATTTTAAGCTCTTCAGGTATGCAAACACATCTAGAGCAAACACACTTAACTTTTTACCTTTGATAATTCAGTGTCATTCATGCATAGTATCTGAGATTTTATTACAGTTCCATTTATCTGTCATGCTTACAAATCTGGGGGCTAAGAAATGTACAATTTAAAGGATAATAATATTTTCCTGACTCTATTCCTGGAGAAATAATGGAAAACAGCTTAAATAAAGAAAATATTTACTCAAAAACAGGAGAAAGAATACTTGTTAATAGGTAAAGCATGGATGGTAGCATTTGATAACATATAAATCTCAGTCATGCTTCAGTGTATGTCTATATTGTGAATAAATTTTAAACAGGAATAGTATTTATTTTAAACATGACACAAGATCTTACAATCGCAGTGTTCTATAATCAAAATGTACTTCTAAGGATATATGTAAGAAAAATTAATCCAGAAAAAAACACAGAGCAAAGACACTGTATGCACTTACAGACTCTCTTTAAGCAGTCATTTCATTTATTTTGAGAAAGAAGGGACTACATTCATTGCTGGCTCAAATATCCTTTCCATTTTATTCTGATAATAATAACTCACAATGCCCTTTTCTAGCAGGTTAAGTGGAATTAAAAGCAGACTCCATATTATGATTCACATCCCTTTTAGAACACTTCACAGAGGTTTTTTTCTTTTCATTCCACTATATGCAACAGAGATAACAGACTGTTCATTTAATCCTATTCCTTATGGATTGAGGAAGAAAAGGTTTATTAGAGCAAAGCATTTCATGCAAGAAATCAACAATCTCCCAGATTGTTGAAAACTTTGTATTAAAAGATGAACCAGTGACTAAAAAAATTTTAAAAGACCAGATAAAAATAAAAACTGGCTATGTATACTGTCTACCAAAGTTTAGAAAAATATTTCCACTTTTTAGTTGTGTGGAAATCTGTCATATATTATATTTTCTTATTCTCAGTTGGGTTGCACTTATTGCTTATTAGTTATTCCTTAAGAAACATATAGGTGCATGTGGCCTATCAGGCAACTCTCAACTTAACCACTTATCATTTTCCATGTGGAAAGAGATCTATGTTGCTACGAGCAGAAGCTACACACATAGATGCTTTATAGACAAAAAATAATCAACTACTTTTCTATATAATGTATAGATTCATTTTTATACGATTAAACAATGTGAAACATTTAGGTCTGCATATAGAATGTACCTCATTACACTATTAAGTCTTCTGATTAAATAACAAATTGTGATTATTCAGTGAAACAGCACCATTTAATGCCTTCAACTAGCCTTCTGATGCTAATCTTAGTTGAAAAAGGTATCCTATATCTGGCCATAATTCTTCAGTCTGCTTCAAAATCTGCTTGCTCTCTTTTACTTTCCATGTTGACTACTTAATAATCTTCAATTCAAGGATGTTACTGAATTGTACAATGCAAGATGCTTCAATGCAAACAACATTGAGTAATCTATTGAATCCTTATAGAAAATATAGTTTAAATTAATAACCAGGTTTTTTTCACAAGTCGACAATGAATAGAACCAGACTATGAATTTATGATCAATTCCAGGTGAAAACAGCATCACTAGAAGTGAAACTGAAGTTGCTCTGAGGAGGTAACTGTTTTTTCACTTACAAATTCAGTGAACATTGATTGACTGCTTTATTTTAGAAAAACCAATATTGTTATTGGAGAAGAGAGAAAGACAAAATAGTTGTCCATTTGAACAAGTCAATAAAAGTAGAAATGCTTTAAAAATTCCTCAACAAGAATAATTACATTGAGAGGATTTCATTAGTGTGGAGATTATCTTGAAGTAAATTTCAGCATCAGAAGTCAATAGCTACCCTGAGTGTTTTGTCATTATTTTGCCAGTTTCCACTAGAGACATACTTCTGTGGTAAAGACAAGATAAAGCAAATAACTGAAATCTGCTACAGTATCCTAAATAGCAAAATAATTCTGTTCCTAAGTGGCCATGGGTTTTTTTGTTGTTTGCTTATATTATATCTTGCATTGACCATCAACACAAGGGATGAATTTTCATATCCACAAAAAGTTCTAATTCTGTCCTGTATTCAACCATATAATATGTTGTTTAATATCAATTAATAAATGTTGAGTACATGCTTATAGCTGTTCAAATATTTTTGAAGCCTGAATAGTCTCAGTCCTTCAAGGAAATGGAGTTGGGAGAATTAGTCTCCTTTCAGTCCTATCTTTGGACTGATAAAAACCTGTGGGTTTAATGTTCGTATTTAATACTTGGCTTTATTTCAAGTGCTTTTTCATATCAAGAAGTATTAGAATATTTAATCAATTTTAGCTTATGTCTTATTTAATATAATATGAATTGAGATGGATAAAGACAATAAATGGATTTTGGCTTAGGGAAAGCAAGCTTGTTAGTTTTCTAATCATCAACCTGGAAATTGTCATGATTCATCACTACTATACATATGCTATTTTTTGTTCAGTTCTGATTTTCTGGTCTTAAATTCTTTGGTTACTTGTATCACATATATACTTAGTAAAGTCAGAAAGAACATATATGAAAGATTTACTGTGAGATACTCTTAAATTTTAATATTGCATTCACTTTTGTTTAGAAATACAGTTAATAAGTATGCATGATTATAGCACTACTCCAAAGAGCACCTCTAAGCTACATGTGGAAATCTGTCATCCAGATATTTGGAGATCAGCATATGTTCCTGAAAAGCTAAAAAGTTGTTTCTTTACCCAAGCTTGGTACAGCTTTTAAATGCAAAAACAACAACAAAGCTTATAAGAAGTAGAGATGGCTACATCAAATAGAAACAGATGAAAATTTTGAGGTTATTTTTCCATTAAAAAAAAAATTTAGTCTGTCTACTAAGTGGCTTCATATACTAGTATGAGTTTTTCTACACAAGTTAGCCAGAGCAACAATAACAGTGTAGATTCTTTTGTAGATGTTGTCTGAAATAATAATTATTTTTGAGACAACTACACTTGGGAATAAATGCATCCCCTCCTGCCCCAACATAAGAGTGTCTATATCGGTATTTAACATAATTTCACTAATCCAGTAAAATTCATTCTTTTAGTTCATCTGTAGTAGTTTTTATCCTTCCAGCCCCACAGACTGGGATTCAAACTATTTCATAAAGTCATGATCATAGGAAGTTCTGTGGTCTGACTTACTTCTCCTGCACCCACTCGCTAAGGAATGTTACTAAAAGCTTTTGTGTCTTATTAAATTAATGTTAAATTTCCAGTTATTTCCACACAAGATTTGTTTAATTCAGAATTCAGAGGTCCATGTCTTAGTTCTTATTTTTAGAGCCAGATTTATATTGACAACATTAAAACATTAACATTTTTGGGCTCAACACTCAATAATAATTATCCTGCTCTTACTCTTCTATAGATAGAGACACTCAGATTGTAAATCTCTTTGAAAGATGCACCTGAACTCAGAATTTAAGCTGGTAAATGGCAGACATGCTCCAGCAAACACCCACTGAAGATTTTCATATTCTTTTCTCATTCAGTATCTTTTTTTTAACAGTTCAGTAATGTCAAGATGTCTTACTTTCCTTTAAAATCTATTTTTTGCCCATAGTGACCACATCTTATTATTATGGAGCTGAAGGGTAATAAGATGAGCTATCAGACTATTTTTGCAGATACAGTTTTACAGGAAGGACACTCTAAGACTTTTTTAACAATTCCTGCTGCAAAACCCAGAAACTATTTGATCTATACTGGATTCTGATTTATACCGGATCTCTAAGAGTGCCTCTTAAAATGAATCAGATGATATTGTGTGTCTTCAAATCTAAAAGCCACCTTCCCCTGCGTGAATTCAAAGATCATTCCTTTTAAGTAGATAAGAATTATTGTCATGGAAGCAGATGAGTTGTCTTCTCCCTAGGAAACAGAGCTTTGTATCCCAAAATTTCATTTAGCAGAGAAGTATTTGGAGAAGTATTTGGAGAACTATAGCCCCGATTCATCAGTGTTCTCTGGTCACTAGAAAGAGAGTCAATTAGCAAAGACTAATTCACCGAATCCATCACGAACTCTTCACCTAAATTACCCCTTGGACTATCTCACTCTTCTGTTACTTGTAAGGGTGGTTAGAGAGGAGCAGAGGGAAATGCTATCTAGGTTGACTAAATTTATTGCCTACAGCATGGTAGGACAGTAATATACATTCCTTCCCCATTCCTAATTGCTGTTGTGGCCATAAGATTATCTAGTCAAATATCCTGTAGATCAGTTTGTTTTATGTCAGCCAAATATATCTGTATGAAATATAGTAGCTTTCTTTTAGCTAATGCCTTTCAGAATGCAGACAATGTGGTGGGTTTTTTTTTGAGACATGAAAGATCCACTACTGCTTGTTCCAAGGCTTAATCACTTTCATTGTTCAAAATGTATTCATTGATTTTATTCCAGTTTCCGTCTCTGGGTTTTGTTATGTCTTTCTCTGCCTGGAAAATTACAAAGCACTTAAGTAACTGGCTTTTTCTCCCTGTGAAAGTCCTTATAAATGGCAACCAAGTCACTTCTTAGACTTTTCTCTCAAATGCAAAGTGTGAGCTCTTTAAGTATCATCCTGATAAACGTTACTCCTAACCCTTGAATCATTCTGGGACTCTTTTTTGCACCTTACTCAGTTCTATAAGTTGAATTTTAAAATGTGAGCATATGATCTGTACATGGCATTCTCATTTTTATAATGCCTAATTTGTACTCAACAGAAAAGGTCACTTCTCTTTTTTAACTTTTTCCTTCTCTATTTATACAAGTGGATGATGAGGACACAGATCAGGGTCAAAGACTTAAAGTCATGCAACTTCTGTGATCTCTTGAAATTGCTTAACATGTATTATTTCTTTACTTCAAAAACTTAAGAGTTTATGTCTGCTTAATTTCACACAATGTCTTGTGTGCCACATTTTAATGGAGGGAAATATAAACCAAACAGGACCATCATCATTTTACCTGCTAGGTCCCCTTTAATAATAAGACCAGAATCTTAAGAATAAACTGCAAATTCTTGCTCAGAAAAGCTCCCAAATATTAAAATGTTCACATTATAAGAAATATAACCACAAACTGTACTTACCTCTTTATGCAGAATATACAACTCCTTCTATCTTATGAAGGGGCTCTTTTTTTAAAAAAAAAAAAAAAAAAAGGCTCTTTTTTATTAAAAAAAGGTCACATTTCATTAAAAAAAAAACAAGCAGACCCAGATTTAACTTTCGTTTAACGTAATTTGGCTAACATTGTTATGATATCCATTGCTGTCAATTACACATTCTGCACTGTGTAGTTGAAGCAATTTGCACAGAATAAATTACTAGTTCTTCTGAAACCATTTTTTCATAGCATGGTACTCTAAATATGCTATAATTGCATCTGATATCTCTCTGACAGGTCTTGGTATTTCATACCCATTGAATGAACAAAACATGTACTCTATCCAACAGGATGCATTAAGAATAAAATGAAATCTGGCATTTACATGCCACTTCCACTGATACTCATGCAAGAAAATGTTGTAGGTTAGAAACTCAGTCCAACAGTCCTCAAAGGGAATGGGAAGAGTCATAGTAACATCAATGACAGCTGAATCATAAACAGAGGCCCGACAGAGGCAAACTACCTATGGCATATGAAAATGAAACAACAAGCCAAGCATTCAAACTGGATGGCAAACAGCAACATGTTCTTAACAGTGGTAATCTCTCTTGCACTGAATACATAATAGCCTTCTGCTCAAGTTCAAACAAGCAATTGAGTCCACAAAGAAATTATTCGACATACCTATACTGGAGGTTATGGGCCTGTCATGGTTTAACCGCACTCAGCAACTAAGCACCAGACAGCCACTCACTCACTCCAACCCCCTGGTGTGTCAGAGAAGAGAATCGGAAGGGTAAAAGCTAAAAAACTCATGAGTTGAGTTAAAGACAGTTTAATAGATTAAGTAAAAGCTGCTTGCACAAGCAAAACAAAATAAGGAATTCATTCACTACTTCTGATCAGCATCTCCAGGAAAGCAGGGCTTCATCTCTCATAATGGTTACTTGGGAGGACAAAATGCCATAACTCTGAACGCTTCTCCCTTCCTTCTTCCACAAGATTTATATGCTGAGCATGATGTCAGAAGGTATGGAATATCCCTTTCATCAATAAGGACCAGCTGTCTTTGCTGTGTCCCCTCCTAACTTCTTGTGTGCCCCCAGCCTACTTGCTGGTGGGGTGGTGTGAGAAGCAGAAAAGGCCCTGACTCTGTGTAAACACTGCTCAGCAATAATGAAAACATCGCTCTTACCAACACTGTTTTTAGCACAAATCCGAAACGTAGCTCCTTATAGCTACTGTGAAGAAAATTAACTCTATCCCAGTCAAAGTCAGCACAGGGCCACACATATTTTTTTGACTGTCAGCACATACACCCCTTCAGCATTCTTGTAGCAACCTCCTTCTTTGAATGAGGACAAAGTCTATTTAATTCCTCCTTTTAATTTTTTTCTCTTTTTTTTTTTTTTCTGACTTAGTGCTGTGGTAACATCCAATCTCACTCAAGATCAAAATAGCAACAGAAGTTTATGCTACCAAATGAATGGGATTTTAAAGAATTTTACTGACATATGAAATGGTATGAGTAGCAGGAATAATTTCTTTGTGCCTTCATGACTGTATATTTAATGTATGTGTGTTTTGGAAAAGTTTAAATTTTGGAAAAAATATTCCGAATCTCAAAAGTTTTTCCAGCATAACAGTCACCTTTATTTGTATGCATTTTTATTTCACTGTTTTCAATGAGAGTTTACACCAAGAGTTTTTAATATTTAGACAGATATCTACTCTGATACTTGGGCTTTTTACTTGGCTTCTGTAAACATACTGGGATGCCCCTTGAAAACTACCTCCAAGACAGTAACATGTTCATAAGAATTTCTCCACTTTCAGTGTTTTCCCTAAATTGTTGCTCATTTTATTATTTTAGTGGAATTATTCATAAACTTAAAGTTATGTGTATGCTTAGTCAGGTTATGAATCCAACCAGTTATTTGGTCTAATTTCTGTACAGTTAATAGATATTTTCTAGTTGATGTAACTGAGAGTTGATTCCATCTCCCTGAAGAGCATTGATTCCTTTCCTTATTCTTGTGTGAAATTTGTCACCTTTGATCTACTTGAAACTTGCCTGAAGTTCCTGACCTGTTAGTATCAAGAAATTCAGGTTCCACCTATGTCACTATAGTGACTGACCTTCGTTGAATAACTTCCTGCTGGTAACAAAACAGTTCTTAGGCTTGCCAGTAGTATAACATTTTCAACTGTGTTTATAAAGTAAACATTCTGGGGATAATCTAGGATTTTTCAATATGTGACTATGTGGTTGAAAAATGGGAGAAAGAAAGCTTCAATGTTGCTTAGTATAACTCATTTTCCAAAATGTCTAACCATTATATTGACATTTAAAGCAAAGGACAATAAAGATTGGAGGACGGGGGCAGGCTTAATGGTTTACACAATTATCCTAGTGTAAATTTTAAATAACCAGGAAGAAATATTGTTATTCTATAAATAAAAATATCTTCTTTACATGAGTGTTCATTTCTGCACACTGCACACAAGATAAAACCAGCCAATTGAAATATTTCTATATTTACTCACTTACCCATTCTTTATATGTGTAATCACTATATAAGTCATTAAATAGGTCATTAAATAATTAAACAGATTATTTTATTGGCAATAGGAATTCATACTTCATACTGTATCGAGGATCTGAATACAAGTTCTCATTTATTTGCCTACTTTCCTCTGTATATTACTCAATACTTGATTTGGAGACTAATGCTTTATTTTAAAAATACATACGTGTACACATACATGTTCATCGAGTACAAAATCTTTATGAGGCCTTACTGATTGTAAGTTTGAAAGCAATTTCTTAGGAAGCACAGCTCAGAAACTTTGCTTTTGTGCTTTCAAAAACTTTAGTAATACATTTCCTTAGTGTTAGGTGTGATACTAGAAAATAAGTTACTACAAAGCAACCTTTTTCCTAGATGATGGTGATTTTGCACAACTAGAACAGTCTGCAACAAAGTCCTTTTAGTTTTGACAAAACATGTCATTCTTTGCCAAGACAGAAAGGATATTTAAGTTACTCTAACCTGTAACATTTTCCTTTGCCTGACTGTTTCAAGTCAGTTCAATATACATAGATCTACATTTTCTATGAAATCACTGCCCTCTTCTCAGCTTGTCAAGGAGATTTGCAGCACATACATCACAGGATTGCTATTTCCTCCATGAATTGTAGGACCTAGGAGTCAAAAGTGGCTTCAGATCCTCTGTAATTTCAGTTATGACAATCCGCACCTTGCAAAAATGCAATTCGCATATATTCAACTTGAAATCAATTATGTTAATTAGTTCAAACTAAATTTTAGATTAGAAACAAAGGTCTGAATGAAAATATTGCTGAAAGTTTTGTTCTCAGAAAAAAGTTTTCAACTTTTTATCTTAACTAAGAACAAGAGTACAATGTAGAAGTATTTTCATTTCCCTAAGAAATAGAAATTCTAATTTTATTTCAGCTCAAACAGATGCCTGAAAATATTCAGGAAGAATAATATTATTAGTTATAACTTCATGGCCCTTGAGTCTTCTGTGTGCTTTGGAAAAGGAAATATATATATTGTGCACAAAATGTGTTGTACAGGGCGTGAGCAAGGAATAAATGGTATTGACAGTGTTCTGTCACACATTCTGGAATCCAATAACACATTTGTCATTCTGTTTTATACATGTAATTTCCTTCAGTCTAATGTCTACCTGCACACAAACACAATGTCATTTTTTTTCTCCTTGCACAAGGAAATAACATACAGAGAAACAGCAGTGTGAAAGTTGAACGATGTATACGGTGGAAAACAAGACTCAGTCCTACATATATGCAGAGAAGCCACATACACGTACAAAAAATATCTCAGAAGAGCTAAAGAGCAGAAATAACTCTTTCAAAAATGTGGCTTAGCTGACTAAAATTGTCCCTTAAAAGGCTACTGTAGCCACAGGAGTGCTAAGGCTCCACTTCAATGTTCTATGTATCTCTTTTAACATTACTTCACAACCTGTGAAGTAGGTTTTTAGAGCAAAAGTATAGCATTCTGTTCGATGGCTTTTAACCTTCATCTTTTCCATCTAGGTTATTTGTGCACCAGAACTCACCATATTATCCAAATCTCATCTACCTCTTTATAAAGACTTTGAAAATAAGCCTTTCAACTTTATCTCTTGAAAAGCAGCAAATTATTCAAAAACATTTTTACAAAGCATCTCTTGACATCCTAACCCTATACAAAAAGGGAAGGATAGCTTTTATTCCTTAATGTCTTTTCCAAATTTTTCAGTTCTAACACAGAATACTCATGACAACAGTTACCTTGTGAAGACCCTGGACAAAGACAAGAGAAACTGGGCACTACATAACATCATTTCACATTAATATGTTGAGTCTGGTGGGAGCTCTGCATTCTCTTACTTTTAAAAAGGTGAAAACATCAGATCATACAGCTCATAAGAGTCCTAGAATCTTAAAAAGACAAGTCATTAACTGTATAATCAGAAATCAGGCAAAACAAGTGGTGAGGAAATGTTAGCAGGGGTTTTTTTGTTACTCTTTCGCAGGCTCAGGCCCAGGATTTTCTTTTATCTAGGTCATAAAACACAACACAGACCTTCTAGACAGCACAGCACAGACCACTAAGTTGAATGTAGCGTATGAGCTATTATGTCATGTCTATCCTACAGCTTTGGCAGGGACACCTAAGCAGAGTTTCTCAGTTAAAAAAAAAAAAAAAAAAAAAATAGAAGCTGCTCCTGAGAGACTTACCACTTGCAACTGGTGATAGTGGGTCTGGAGCACAGGTTATCAGTAACCATTTCCATCTCCCATCTGAGCAGTTTCCGTGGAAGACTACAGTTCAAACTGTCACAGGAAAGTTAATTCAAACCAAAATCAGTTACAAAGGCAAAGACATCAAAAGACCCGCAAGTACTGGACTTTAGCTAGCATGTCTCAGGAGGAAGAAAAATAGCAAACAACATAGCTGGTGCAAGTTCGGCTGGCTGAACCATACTTGAGTTGTGCTGAACTTGACAGCAGAAAAGGCAGGTAGGAAAGTCTTCTCCCTCCCTCTGAAAACTTTTCTGTAAAGGGCTGTGCCAAATGTGATACAGCCTGAGGGTAAATACCACCACATATAGAAATAGATGACAGCTCTGTTCATTTCAGTTTTTCAAACTCCATCTCAAAGCTATTATTTAGTATGTGTTGAAAGCAGAAAAATATACTACAGCTATGATTGTAAAACCTGCAGGAAAACTCAATGCGCGGGAAAACATGCATATAGAAAGTGCAAGCCTTCAGCATTACATATGTTCTGGTTTGATCTGCTCACAAAGTTTGAATGTTAAGAGAAAACATATCTGGAATTCAGCCCATAAACAGACAAAAAAGGAGTGTCATGTACCTCACATGAGGAATTAGTAAGGCAGAACAGTCTTTTACAAACACTGGTGGCAGATACATATATACACATGCACTTATGCACTCTCATGCTGTCAGTGAAATTAACAGATGGTGACTTTGCACTGCATGATGTTTTGCAAATTTAATGAATCTACAGCAGGAACTGGCCCCTCTTACTCTCTGTATTTAACTTCAAATAAGTAATTGCATTTTATTTTACTATGAGCAATAGGGACATAAATTTCAGCCAGTATCTTGACTTTTCGTGTTGATCCTTGTTCCAAACTATCACTCTGAACACTCACTGACAATGTCAGTTACAAATACAGTGTCGTAGTTCAGCCCCAATCGGGAACAGTCTCTCTCTCACTCCCCCCACACTTCAAGAGAATAGGGAGAGATAATATAAGGAAAAACGGCTCGAGGTTTGAGATAAGGACAGGAAGAAAATCCTTAAAGTTACCATTATGAGCAAAACAGACTTGACTTGGGGAAAACTATTAATTTATTCCTACAAACAGCAGGATAATGAAACAGGGAACAAGATAACTTCCCCTCACCCCTCCTTCTTCTCAAGCTTAACATTATCTCTACTACCTTCCCCCCCATCCCGAGTGGCACAGGGGGGAAGAGGGAATGGGGGTTGCAATCAGTTCATCACGTGTTGTTTTACGCCGCTGCTTCATGGTCGGGGGAAGAACTCCTCACATTCCTCCCCTGTTCCATTGTGGGGTCCCACCCATACACCACAGTCCTTCGTGAAACTGCTCTGGCATGGGTCATCTCTTCCCCGGAGTGCAGTCTCTCCAGAACGGCTGTCCCAGTGGGCCCTCCAAGGGCCACAGCCGCCTTCAGGCATCCACTTCCCCCGATGTGGGGTCCTTCATGGGCTCTAAGTGGATCTCTACTCCTCCGTGGACCTCCATGGGCTGCAGGGGGACAACCTGCTCCACCATGGTCGTCACCACAGGCTGCAGGGGAATCTTGGCCAGGAGCCACATTACTCCTCCCCCTCCTTCTGAACTGACCTTGGCATCTGCAGCCGTTCCTCTCACAGGAAAAGTTCTTCAAAACAGGCTGGCAGACACCTCTCAGAATCTCTTCACATCATCCAGCTCATCTCCTCTCCACTTCTTGCAGCCAGGCTGGGCCGAGTCAGGCCCAGTCAGCTGCCTGGCAAGAGGCCAGAGGGCAAGGCCTGCAAGGCCCACGAGGCCTGCGCCTCCCCCTCTGTGCCTCTGCCCCCGCTCAGCTTTTTCACATCTTCTCTTCTCTTTTTTTTTCCTGTTTTCCCCTTCTTAAATACGTTTTCACAGAAGCCCTATCACGGAACATTCTACCACCAGTTGGCTCGGCCTTGGCCAGCAGCAGGTCTGCCCTAGGCCTGGCCAAGTCCAGTGAATAAAGGGGAGTGACTTCTAGCAGTTTCCTACAGAAGCTACCACCTTAGGCCCCCCTTTCAGTAAACAAAACCACAACATATAGGCAATACAGACAGGAAACCGGGAATCTTCTGCAGATACCGTTTATGGTATACTTATTGGATTGGTTCGCATTTCACAATAAATATAAAGAACTCAATAAACAGGTGTACTAAATATAAATTTAATATCTGGAAACAGCTCTTTTGCCAATGTTTGTAAAGACAGTATGTTTTATATTTCCCTTAAAAATTGAATGTTCAAAGTGCTTCCATACATGATTCGTGTCCATATTTTCTGGCAGGTTTAGAAAAAGGACACATGCTGGTTTTTGAGAACAATTTCTAGAGGATTCAAGAAAATGCCTTTTAGTCAATAAACTGAGAAATAAGTGCATCCATTATCCTTTTAAGAATTTCCTTCAAAACAGGAATCTTTTCCAGTGCTTGTAATTTGTCAGTCCAATTAAAGAAAGAGTGACTGTTGTCTCCCAGATTGGAACAGCAACAAAATCTTCCTTTACTAGGAAGGAAACTACTATCTCACTCTAGAATTTAGATTTTGAGACTAATATTAGACAATACTTAAGAGTTCTTAAAGACATGGTGTATTATTCCCTTAGGACCACATTGGTAGTGCTTTTACAGTTGCGAACAGAAAATAGGGAACATATCTCATCACTTGTGCAGCAGTGAGAATTTCTAAAGTCTCTATGTGAAGCACAAGAGCATAAGAAAATATTTCAAGCTCTTAGACAACAACCAGGGCTTTAGATTATAACATTTTTGGCATCTCCTTCTCTGCTCAATATTTTGACTTTGAATGTGGTATTTCTTTCAACTTCATTTTGTGCTTCTCAGTCTTCATAGATATTCTGCATTCTTGTGTTTACATCTTCTTTCTGCCACATAGAATGTAAGTTGGCAAGGTGAACAGGCCAGCATATAACACTGCAATTTTTTTTAATCTATGTTCATTTTTTTTTAACAATATGTGCTCTCAGCTGTCTTGTGTATCCTATTTTGTATGCAGCTGAACAATGACTCTGTGAGAACTCATCATTATCCAGCCTGGTCATCAAAGGTTTTGTGGGTGCAGTAATTTGTGTTTTTTTTCTTTATAATTCACATGATGCATCGGAGGTCAATGTAAATTACAAAAGGCCTGTAATTTAAACATTTGCTGGCTTTCTGCTTCACAAGTATGATGGACATCTTAATGGTATGACTAAGATTATTGAGGAACATAAAGATCACCCTTTATAAAGAGCTCACAGCTGCAAACACTCTCACAATAAGCTTCAAACTACATTAATATTTTCTGAAACCACATTTGTATTTGCTGTCAGATATACTTAATACCTGCAGAATGCTTCTGCCACATGTGCCATTAAATTCACCTGAAATGTAATGATCCATCCCTTGTAAAATTAAGTGGAATGGGCTGACACTTTTCTGCAATGAACTCCTGATATTGCAATGGTTGTACTTTATTGAAGCTTTTCTTTGGGATTTCTACAAACAAAACCAGGAGAAACTACTCATATTTTAATATGAAATAGAGGCTATTAAATTATATAGAATTCCTTTGCTTTAACACTCAGACTGCAATCTACATTTAATAGTTGCTAAGCATTCTTCTGATGTCTAAACTATTTCTAGACGGAAACAAAATGGATTTTGTAATAAAAGCAGAATTAAAGAAGATAAACTAATAGGAATCTATTAATTTTTATTCGCTTTATTTTGTACCATCTGTATGCTACAGGGTTTGCAAATGGTATAGTAAACAAGTACACATATGGACAGGAATATGTGCCAAAAAAAAATCTCTGAATAACAGAGAAGTTACAGTAAAACGACAGGTAGGTAGGTATCCTGCTGTTGTTAGCATTCACCAGTAATTACATTTAGTAGTCTTTTGAGGGTTTTGTTTTTTGGGTTTTTTTTTTTTAATTAATACCATGTTTTATTTCATCTGCTTAGTAAGACTTCAATTATGTCCCAAGACTGCAAAGAAAGCAGAAAGCAGTACCAAAAAAACTGCCACCTTGGGAAAGGACTCTTCTCTTCAAGACTGTTAGCTTCATTAGTAATTCTATTTTACCACCTTTTGCAAGTTATGAATTACAGTGATAGGCACTCTATATATACTCTGCTAGCACTGGTTTCTGTGATGTCTAAGTGATGCTGGCAATATTTGCCACACATATGGTGTGAGGCTTTTCCTTAATCTTATCACGCTGCACAGTGCAGCCAGGTTTATACACCACAGCAGCCTTTTTTCTGCTTCAGATAAGAGCTAGAAACACCAAGGCATCAGCAATTTCAAAGATCTGTTGGGCTAACATCACTAAGTCATGGCCAAAGGAACAGACAAAGTTACCTTTCCTTCCAGCATCACCCTGTGCTGAAGTTTCTGTCAAGGGACGAAGTGCCTCAAGGAAAAGTGCTGGCTCATGAAAGAGAACACAGTGTCTCATGATAAATGGTGGCAAAAGTAGAAAAAGCCTCCTGTCACTGCTGCTTGAAAGTCAAAATGCCCATGCCCTCATGCCTTACTAGCATTACAAACTTGTATCAGTACTACCAAACATTCAAATGCAAGTATCCACCAGTTGTGAGGGGCATGTAAGTTTGACCTCTGATATCCGGGTTGGAAAAGTCTTACTTGCAGGCAACATTCAAGCTAAAACTACTGGAACCCACTTTAACTTGGGCAAAGACATGTATAAAGCCTGCCTTCCTCAGAGCACAGCTGATCCAAGGTAATATCCAAGGCTTTCCCTCCTTGATTGTGCTGAGAGCTCTACGAAGCCTGTTCAGCCATCTCTGAAAGCTTCTTCCAGTCCCACCAGTAGAAATAGACTTTTGCCTGCGTATGGACCTTAGATAGGGAGTGCATGCTGGTAACAATATATATAAAAAGTGAAACAAAGATTCCCTCCTTTTAGCTATTCCATTTGACTATCCCGTAAAACATGGAGGGGAAAATCTGGACTGTATGGGTGAGAGCCCTGTCCCTGATCCTTCCTCTGCCAATACTGCTTGTGCCAAAGCATGAGTGCAAGCTGCAGCATGTTCATTTATAGCCCTGAAAAGCACTTGTATTAGAAGTCAAAACACTCTTAGCAATTCCTGTGGAGCTATAAATAAGTTCAAGGGGCATCTACAGAGTGATAACAATGCATTTAGGCTCAAGGAAATATTGATAGGTGCAGACTGTTTCTGAGCCCCACGAGACAGTACTCAGGTCCTCAGTCCGCTCCACAAAGCAATCACAGTAGCATTAAGCACTGTTGCTGTGATGACAGTGAGCCATAAAGTCAGTGCTTTCTAGTACTTGAAACAATCCTCCTCATGTTTCACTTGTGCAGCTGCTTCTTCCCCTCCTGATTTTGCAGGCGGGGAACTGGCATGTTGAAGCAACCTTGACCCAATCTCCGCCTTGTTAGACAGAGGCACTAAGGCAGAAGAACTGGGGAGCTATTTTTCAGCTAGTAGAGGACAGGCACAGGCATTTTCTTTTTCTCTCTCACATGTGTCAGAAAAAAAATGGGAAACTAACAAGCTTAATGCATCTCCTCTGTGATTTAGTAATTCCCCCAGTTGCTCCTGAGGAAGTACAGTGATGTACTGCTGTTCTTTCACGGGAAAGAGAAAATCATAGCATAGCCCCTGCTTAAATGACATGTCACAGACACTTTTTCTGTTGCTGTAGCTCCTAGCAGAAAATACCAACTTCTTATTTCAAGAGAAAGTGCCAATGAATTCAGTTCAAGAAACACAAGTTGGACACTGTAAGTTAAGCCCAGGCAAAAATGTATAGGAAAAAAAAACACATAACATGATTAGTAAGTTTAATTTTTATTCTAGTATAACCACAAACTACAACATTCTTTCAGCGCTGCTGGTAGCATTGGTACAGCCCAGCATCATATTTGCTATCAAGTCTGTTTGTGCATGTTCCTCAAGTATTTATTGTCTTCAGAACAGTACAGCAAAATGCAAATCCAGAAATTTTAAGGGCAAAGGACAACTTTTAAAGAGTAAATATCTGATGATATTGAGATAGATATATTGTTGTGTATATTGGAAATAATAAATCCACTTATTTTTCCCACAACTATCAACTGGTTTCAAAGAAAGTAGTAAAGGTAGAAGAAACTCATAAGTGAAAAGTAACAGTATATTTGGTTTCTAAGGAGAACCCAGGTGATGCACTGGCAGAAGAAAAAGTTATCAAAGAAAGGAGTGATGAAATAGCTTGACTCTATTATCTTGATTATTAGATCTCACTCACCCTTCATTGCTATATGCTTTGTCTTTGCCTCCTAATATGTCATTTGGCAGCATTCTTTCTTCCTGCTATTATGAAACACAACTTTCTTGTAACCTTCCTCCAAACTCACTGATGATAACTTTGAATGGGTTTTTTCTAGCCAGAAGACTCCTGCATGCTGATATGCCATTTCACAGAGTTAAGCCAAAACTCCTAGGAGAGGTTAACAAAATGATTTTTTTTTTTCTGTTGAAGTTAAATTGTTCATGCTCCAACATATCTACAACCCTTAGTAATGGACCCTAGAAAATTTTGTTTTCAGATACCTTCAGTACATTTTACCAAGAAGTAATATTTAAGGCATATGCTCCAGCTGCCCTATACCCAATGTTTTTCTCACTACATTTATTTTCAATCTTATTTCTCCATTATGAGCAATTATAAATATAACTTACCAGCAAAGTGTCCCGTACCCTATTTGCACGATCTAATGATAGACCACATGATGTTAAGCCTTTAGTCCCCAAGGCAGATTTTCTACCTAAAGCTTTGAGCTGATAACGTAGAGGACAGCCTTGCTCTACAGGAGCAGTTACAAAGGATTTCAGAAACGCAACATTTCCACAAGATGGAATAATAAAATCCAGTAGCTGAAGTATGGTTTATACTGTGACATACCATTTTTTAACAGTCAACAGGATCATGTATGTATAGAAATTTAGCTCGTGGACATTTTAAAATATTCTTTAACTTATTGGCAAATCTCAGTGCAAATTAGGACACAGCCTTTCCTAAATTACCATTAAAGAAAAATTTCAAGTGTTACAAGAGATGGTAAGGTCTTGGCTTACCTGTCAACCTATGTCTTGATTATAGTGGATTTTATCATTGGAAATTTCATGTTAATGCCAAAGTAGAACTGTAATTACCCAAATGAAAGGTAAAAGAGAGAAGGCCAATAAAATAATTGGGATAAGAAAGATATGGCTTAATTAGAGATTTAGCTTTCATGAGTCAAAAAGCACTGCTTAGACTTTATATATAAAGACCAATCTACATCTCACTGAAGTCTACAGAGGAAAAATTCTCTTCAGCTTTAAAGAACTTTAGATCAGCCCTGTAAATGTTAATGTTACATTACAGAAGTCTGTAGACTAAAGTTTTCCTGCCTTTCAGGGCAGAGCTGATCAACTAACAACATCTTGCAACTGTGAGATGGTGTGGATTTCTGTATGTGCCTGCTTATCCCAGGAAAGTTTCATGTCTATATGCCTTCTCCTGAAACACCACACTGTCTCATACAAGTCACCAACAAGAGGCACAGCATGCCTGCATCCTCATGTATTAAAAGCTTCTCTTTCTAAATGGCATTAATCATCATCCATAAAAGTCTCTTATCTGACCAAGCACATGTAGTCCATTACTGGAGATAAAAATCTAGTCAGTGGTGTGGGGATACAGGAGATGGAAGTGCAAGAGCAATCTAAATATCCCTCTGAGAAGGCTGCTTTAGTATCCCCAGTCCAAATCATTTTCAGAAGACATAGCACAGCGATGAAAGATATAGAAGGAATTTGATCTTTTCATGTCACGTTAATCAAAAAGCCTAGAGAAAATTAAATGTAATAAATGTAACCTCTTATTAAATAAGGGCTACCATTACATTGTCTTCCTTCTCCTATGATCCTTACTTCTCTAGTGGCTGATAGTACTTTCCCAAGAGAGAAAAGCAGGGGAGGGAAACTCAAATCTTAAGAAAATATGAACCACATATTTCCAAGCAGTCAGGGGCTTATTATTTTTCATTTTAAATTCAATTTAAATTCCTCCCACTCTTCCAGAAAATGTCAAAGCACAATGCATGGAATGCTGTCTCTATTTGAAAGTATACATATGTATATATCAGACTTTCTCTCAGTGTCCTGTTTCTACGCGATTCTGCCTAATCCTTCACTCAAAATTCCTTCTATCCTCATGCTCCTGCACAAGATTAATTCCTCAAGTGTAAGAAAAAGAGCAAGTTCTCAGATTTAGCTCATCCTTCTCTTCACTAAGGAAGTGTTTACAGCATAAAAGCTTCCTGGAAGAATTAAGCAAGGTCAGACAGTCACAGTTCAATTTTCAACTGAAGGAAATAAATATTTTTCCTTGATCTTGTATTCTACAGAAGAGTTTGATAATCTGATATGTAGTGAAAACAATAGTAATGAAACATTGGCTTTTTCTCAAATTCTTCAGTTGATTTGCTCTAGATCTCTGGTTCCTCTTCATCTATTCTCCAGAAAAAAAAAAAAAAAAAAAAAAAGCTTTCTTTTTATTTTTCTCCTTAACAAAAGCATTGTGACTTTCCCATCAGTTGCCCACCACTTTTGGCTTCTCCAGCAAACAAAGACCTAAAATGCTGGGTAGGCTGACAACTACAGGGGAGTTACTTTTGCAAATGCCTGCAGATTTGATACAAAGAGGATTTTATATTTACAGTTTAACTCATCTTATTTTCCACTCTTCAGGATAACCTTTTACACAACTGTAGATAGTCTTCAGGTAATAGCTGTTAAAATACACCATGGCAGCAAACAAGCTTTGCTTTTCAGTTTCTGCTTTGCTGTAATTATGTCACACACATTCAATCTTAAAGTTTAACATTTGATGAGGGCTGCTGAAGCTCTGCATTTCCATTTATAAAAGAATTTCTAATATTCATTGTCAATTGGAATACAGAGACTAAAATGTCCAAACCCACATATCAATAAGCTTCTAAAAATGAAAAAAAAAAATTGGCTACATTTGTTTTACATGCATGCACTAATCATTTTAATGTTCCATCTTACTAAGCAAGATGTCATCTTTGACTGTATAGAATCATAGAATCATAAAATAGTTTGGGTTGGAAGGGACCTTTAAAGATCATCTAGTCCAACCCCCCTGCAAGGAGCAGCAACATCTCCAACTACATCAGGTTGCTCAGAGCCTGATCCAGCCTGGCCTTGAATGTTTCCAGGGAAGGGGCATCTACCACGTCTCCGGGCAACCTGTTCCTGGAGACCACCTGGACCACCACCTGGACCACCACCACCCTCATTAAAGTAGTAATATAAACCCAAATAGCTAGTGGCCATCACAGCAAATATTCTGACTAGTTGTTATATGTATAGCAGCTAAGAAGATTAAAAATTCCCCAACATCATCGTTCCTTGCCCCTAACTAATACCTTTATGTTTGAAAAGAAGCCAATAATGGCAAGTTTACGATCCCATTTTTGCTCCTCAGCACAGCTGGCTGGGTATGCATCATGGACCAGTCTGCATCCTCCAGTGTGTGTGGTGAGCTATTGATCCAGAGCAAGCCCCTTCCCATCTGATCAGATTTCCTCCTGTGTATGCCAAAAATACTTTCAGCCTCCTGAATTCCTTCTAGCATAACTGAAGGAACCTAGGCAGAATTAGAATTACTTCAAAATAAAATGTATCTTATACCTTTTTAAACTACATGAAAACATTACACAGAGGGACTTGTAATCAGATTCAGAGGTGAAGTGAAGTCAAACTCATGATTCATCCATTAGAGTTTCTCACTATAGGTAATAAATGAGGCTTTTCTAGTGCAACTGAATACTTTGTACATTTTCACAGTAGATCAGACTCATACAGCAGAAGCTGGTTTTGTAATTGTTGACACATTGAGGGAAATTCAGTGACTCAGTGTTCAGTGATTTTCATTTCCACCTTGGTACCCTGTTGGAACACAGGCAGGCAAATCTTATAATATAAGCGATGTAGAAACACTTGTTACCTAAAGGGTTTTATTTGCATACACTATGCATGATTCTTTAGCTATATTTCCTGTACAAACCTGAATCTCATAATAAACAACACAGGAATTTTTATTAGTTTTAAAAACTCAAATTGACTTTGTACCCAAAGTCACTTTGATCTGTGATATATCCCTATGCCAGTAAAGCAGTGAAAGAAAGACTTCAGCACTAGCATTTTGTGAGCAGAAAAACTCCATAACCTTTGAATTAGAATAATAGATATCAGTATTAATTTATATAGACTATTACCCAAGGAAGGATAACGCAAATACATTAATAATGTAGTAAAAGAGGTTAATTGCTTTGCTCCTTTCTGCACACCAAAACAAAGAAGGATGGGACTGACCAAATTACTCATGCCTTAAAGCCCAGGAAAACAAGTCACCTTTATACCTTCTAAGAAACGAAAAAAAAAAAAGCATGTGTTGTGGTTTTGTTTAGCAAGGGTGGGCCTAAGGTGGTAGCTTCTGTAGGAAGCTGCTAGAAGTCACTCCCCTTTGTTCAGTGGACTCGGCTGGGCCTAGGGCGGACCCACTGCTGGCCAAGGCCAAGCCGATTGGTAGCAGACTGTTCCGTGATAACGCCTCTGCGATAACATATTTAAGAAGGGGAAAACAGGAAAAAAAAGAAAAGAGAGAAGAGAAGATGTGAAGAAGCTGAGCGGGGGCAGAGGCGCAGAGGGGGAGGCACAGGCCTCATGGGCCTTGCAGGCCTCGCCCTCTGGCCTCTTGCCAGGCAGCTGACTGGGCCTGACTCGGCCCAGCCTGGCTGCAAGAAGTGGAGAGGAGATGAGCTGGATGATGTGAAGAGATTCTGAGAGGCGTCTGCCAGCTTGTTGAGAAGAACTTTTCTTGTGAGAGGAACAGCTGCAGATGCCAAGGTCAGTTCAGAAGGAGAGGGAGGAGTAATGTGGCTCCTGGCCAAGATTCCCCTGCAGCCTGTGGTGACGACCATGGTGGAGCAGGTTGTCCCCCTGCAGCCCATGGAGGTCCACGGAGGAGCAGAGATCCACTTAGAGCCCGTGAAAGAACCCACATCGAGGGAGGTGGATGCCTGAAGGCGGCTGTGGCCCCTGAAGGGCCCACTGGGACAGCAGTGGAAGGGATGACCCATGCCGGAGAAGTTTCACGAAGGACTGTGATGTATGGGTGGGACCCCACAATGGAGCAGGGGAGGAATGTGAGTTCTTCCCCCGACCATGAAGCAGCAGCATAAAACAACGCATGATCAGCTGACCACAACTCCCATTCCCTCTTCCCCCACGTGCCGCTCGGAAGCGGAAGGTAGTAGAGATAATGTTAAGGTTGGGAAGAGGGACGGGTGGAGGGAGGTTATCTTGTTCTCTGTCTCATTATCCTGCTGTTTGTATTAATAAATGAATCGTTTTCCCCAAGTCGAATCTGTTTTGCTCATAACAGTAACTTTAAGGATTTTCTCCCTGTCCTTATCTCAAACCTCGAGCCGTTTTTCCTTATATTATCTCTCCCTATTCTCTTGGAGGGTGGGGGTGTGAGAGAGAAACTGCGTAGTCTGGTCCCGATCGGGGCTGAACTACGACAGCATGATTTCTTAAAAATCAAACAAACAAAAAAAACCCTACTAGCACTTTTTCCCTGACTGTAAATTTAGGACTAGAGTGTTGAGTGAGGATTAGCATGATTTTAAATGAGGTGTGGTGAAGATGCTATATATTTCAAGAGGAACTAAAACCATATGAGTTCATAGTATAGTTGACTGACACAATCTCTTTATGTCTGTAGGATGGTGAGGTCAAGCACCACACCTTTA
This sequence comes from Chlamydotis macqueenii, assembly GCF_036417535.1. NCBI lineage: Eukaryota > Metazoa > Chordata > Aves > Otidiformes > Otididae > Chlamydotis > Chlamydotis macqueenii. The sequence goes on from NC_141593.1 coordinate 45,702,708, forward strand.
AGAAGAGAACTCTTCCCTGTGCACCTGTTGCACAGAATGGCATCAAAATGCAATTAATTCACACCCAAGAGTAAGTATTAATGTACCTTAGGAAACAAAATGAGCAGTTGAAAGACAATATAGTATAGATGAGTTATTTTTTTCTTTTATCTATTTTTCTTTTTTTGAAATTTTATGTTTTGTCACAGCTATCATTCTTCACCACTTACGAATCTGAGGTGTAGAAAATTAGTCATTGCATATACTTTTATCTTCCTCACTTACTATTGCTTCAGACAGAACCAACTGTTGCGGGGGTGCTTCCCAGGCCCATTTCTGGCAAACTAGGCTGCATAACACCATGAGTTCAAGTAGGAACATACATGTAACAATGCATGTTAATGGTGCACCTAAAACCACTTGAGAGGGCATTTATCCCAAAGTTGTCACTTGAAGAGCAAGAGAATAATCAACCACAATAAACAGTTGTGGACAAATTACAAAGTCTTTTGCAGCAAAGGAGTTGACCTAAAGAGAGAGAATCATGAGAGGTTGCAGTGGTGGAAGGGACCTTGTTGTGGGAACAGAGACAGTCAAAGCTCAGGGTGATGCCACCTGAAATCAATAGGGTGCCTCCCCACCTCTGCCCACCCAGGCAGCACATTCTCCCATGAGGTACCATAAGCAGCCTCTCCCACTGTGCACCAGGTCCGAGTACTGGGGGACCACAAAGGACTCATGCAGGGGTGCTAGCAGGGAGCTTGTGTGCTGGCTCCACCCCAGGAGGGTGTGCAGCTGGGGATCCCAGGAGGGGTGAGCCCTCATCACCTGGGGACTTTCCAGAGAGGGCTGCAGGGGTTTGCACTTCTTGGGATTAGTTACAGAGGGGTGCTCAGAGATTTGTGATTGTTTATTGGCATTTTCTAAAGGGCCTTTGGTGTGGTTTACGTGTTGCATTACTGATACTGATCTCAAATGTTTAGCTCACTCATTGGTGGTTAATTACATGTCATTACTAAATCAATAAACCACTTCAGTCCCAATTTGGTTTAACAACATGAAATTAATATCTTTCGCCTGTGACAGTTCATCACTCCTTATCATTCAGGAACAAGAAATGGATTCCCTAATGTTTTTTAACATGTTACATTTTAAGATGTATTGTAGATCTTTGTTCCATGGGTACAAAACCATTATAGTCAACAGTCATGCTCAGCTTAGGCCACTATAATTAAGAATCCAATGCCATATGCCTGTGGCTTTTAAACTTCTAATTAATGTTATTTTCAATATTTTTGCAAAGGGACTCGTTTTACGAAAATCCCATAACAAGAGTAACAGAGCTAAATCGACAGGTGTGACCGTACAGACATTTCTCCTGCTGCTTTTTTCATTCACTTCTGGCCAAATCTTTCCCCAATTTCTTTCCCTTTTTTTGTTTTACTGTATCTATCTAATTTTAGAAATGGAAAGAGAAGTATGCTTTTAAGTAGATTGTGTTTTCCCTTTTCAGAAAATTCTTCCTTCATTTCCATGAACTCTCCAGATTATGCAGCCTCTTGATCTTTTCCAGACACTTGAACAGCAGGTGGGAAAACCAGCTAATTGTAGCATTTTAGAAACCGCACGCAGATAAATATGTTGTTTTGGCATTCTTATTTTACGTAACTAAAGCAATGCTACATACAAGGTCTTATTGAAAAATACTGTCATAAAAAGACACATACTGAGAGAGGGGCTTAGTTTACAAATGCGAAGGAAATTTATTTTAATGAAGATGCAAAAGTTTTATAAATTAAACCCTACATATTCTCAAGACTTCTGTAAAAAAATTACTGCCTCTCTTGTCACATGACAAACTATTTAATAAAATCTCATTTGGGAGATATCCGCAGGTGGCTCTGTTCTGCCATACAAGAATCTTTTAATGCTTTTCATATTAAAACATTTAAATCATTCTTGGAGTTAAGCCTGGGGGTCTATTATGAAATAATTACTCCTGGGAAAGGAAGTGGGGCTGGTTCCAAATATTTAAGACCTTTTCAATAAGTGCCCTTTTACAAATAACTTATTTTCAGTCCTATAGTTGCTTGTTCATTAAGAAATGCAGTAGATATTCTATATATTGTGTGTCTGGATAGTTCCTGAAGCATGGAAAATGCAGACATCATAAAATGTGACTGAAAGCAGTTTGAAAAAATAATTGACTTGAGCCAGTTAGACTGAAAGATCCCTCAGGGAGAGACATGTCCCTTACCTTAAGGCTCGTATAAATCCTAGGTGCTGCATTCATTAAATATCTCATAAGAATTGGACTGAAAGATTGCTTTGTATGTTTGCACTTCCTGTTGGATCACACAGGTACAGGCAAAAACCAGAAGTATAGCAGCCAGCTCTAAAAGCCACATGGCTACATTATTCTGGGTAAATGCACACTAACTCTTTTTAATGAAGTCACGTGCGTCCACATAAAACTCAGCTTGTGCATCGTGTGTCACGTTCAGCTGGTACCACCGCGTAATATGAGCTCCTAGTATGCCAGATTCAACATACACTTGCCTCTCCCTGTATGTGTAGACTTGCCCCCTGACTTAAAATAAGTAAGTAAATAAATAAATAGATAAATTTAAAACTTAGAGCCTGATAGATCACTGTGCTGGATTTTTTTGCCTTTTTTAATGTGTTCTAGATTAAAAAAAAAAAAAAAAGACAAAAAAAACAAAACAAACAAAAAAAAACCCAAAAAACAAGAAACCAAAAAGCTTGATTCTCGTTCTTAGACCTGTTGGAAGGTAGTGAAAGCAATGAAAGGGAAAGTCTAATGTAAGGTTAACATGAGGTAAATTGTAAACAGATAGAGAGGTTCTCCAGTAATACAGGAAACGTCACATTCTACACTAGTATGTAGAATTAATGGAATAAGGAGAATACAATTTTCCTGCATCTAAACTAAATTCAAATGTATTCAATAGCCTCATAACTGACAGGTGTCAACAACCTGCATCAGTGACTGCAGTACAGTCAGACTTTAAGCCTTCAGCTCTGCCTGAGAAATCAGAGACAAAATCTGATACCACACCTTCCTCACAAAACTTGTGCCAATAATAAGCACAGGGAATCTGAAATAGTCTCTTAAATTTGATCTGATGATTGACCAGAACTGTGCATATAGCAATTGGCCCTCATCTTTGAAGCATCTTGAGGTAAACTGAGTTTGCCCAAGCATCCCATTTTAGCTCTGTGCCAAAGCACCTTTTCTATGATAGTCTGACAGAACTTATAAAGGAAACAAAGAATCACCAGCTGAAAGAAAAACTGGGGAGAAAAAAAAAAAAAAGACAAATTATGTAGGGATTACAAAATTCCTACAGAGACAAAAACTTAAATTTAATCTTATTGTACAGTGGATTTTTGTAATTATGCTATAAAATACACTCTCCACTACTGCTACATCGTACTGCGATTTTAGAAAATGAAGTCCTGGTTTGATAGTGTTTCAAGGTCTGAATATGCAGAATAACACTTAGCTAAGGAAAGCTTAGAGTGCTGTTATACCTCAAGTGTTAAATTATTTTTACCTTCTTCCTCTCAGCATCACTGATATCAGAGATACTATTCCATAGGTCCCGTCCACTTGATACTGTACAGAACCTGGAATTTCACTGAGGTGTCTAAAATATTCTTATTGGTAAACTACACTCTTTTTGTAGAAGGTGGATACTTTTAATTTGTAGGTACCATTAAAACACTTTTAAAAAACTTTGTTCTGAGATGATTTCATGGAAATTAAAAACCTTTTTACTTCCCAGACTGTGAGAACACGTATCTTCAGAACTAGCTCAAGTCCAACACTTCTGAACGGCTGGCACTCATTTCAGAAACCTGCTGTGGGATTCTGGCATTTCAAACATCTTTCCTCCAGCTGAACTATTTTGCTATTCAGGCGACCCAAAATAAGCCATTTTCAAATTCTGCAGAATTACTGGTGTTCTTGAAACACACTACTTGGAGAGATTTTTGAGATCTAAAATATGTAATGATTGTAATTTATTTTGAACACTGCAGTTATATGAGTCCCAAACAGTTCAACCAAGTTGAACTTCACCTTGCAGCCTGGGCCTTCAGCATGATAATTTGTACGCTTGACATTATAAAAAAGGCGATATCTAGAGTCATAGGAATATTGTGGAAAATATTTCCAAGAGCATTTTTCACAACTAACATCCTTCAAATGACTTGCAAATACAGCTCTTGTTGATCTCAACTAACCAGCAGAGTTGTACCTCCTTTCTTTGTCTCAGGTTTGGAGTCTTTTCCTTTACATACTCAGCTTTTTAAAAATTGAACATATACTCAAGTTCCTCTTCACTATTTTCATGTTAATGTAATTTAACTTTTAGAAAAAAAAAAAGAAAGCAAAGAAACATGTACTCATTTTGAAGGAAAGATTTCTGGTGGGTCGCAACAATCTAGGTAGTATCATACGGGCAGAAAGTAAAACGAAAAACAACACAATTCACTATACTATAATCAAAGGTATTTTTGGCATTATACACTTTTCAGGACCCAAATTATCCTCTTTTTAATATGCATAATTGTTAGAGGATTAATCAGTATATGTACATCATGGAGACTCCTTGAAATGTAGGGTTTTAAAATAATGTAATTCTATTCTGTCTTACACATTTCAATACATTTTTTTTTTTCTGAGAATGTCTCCAGAAAAAGGTCCATCTTTGCAATAATCAGCTAGAGAAACAAGTTGGAGAATTTGTCCCTCGCCTGTTGTTTCTGTCTATCTAGAAACCCAAGGGGACACTTAATCATTTAAACTCTCCTACGACATGAGCACAGTTAAAGGACACTTTCAGAAGCACACAATATTTTCTGTAATACCTCAGTAAGTGTGGGGAGCACAGGAGTTCTGAGAATACCAACTACCCAAGTATGTGCATTTCTAGCCACCTAAATACTGTTAGAAAGCTGACTCTTCTCTGTATAACAGTATAAAAATGTCCAGCTAAATCAAGTTCTCACAAAACAATCAGTGGACAGAACCATAAAGCTGAAAAAAAAAAAATTAAGAAATTATGCAGTCATGAACTTTCTCAAGAACTCGCGCTTTTTTTGTTTTTTTTTTTTTCTGAAGATAAAGACAACTACAAAAAGCAACTTTGTGGCAGCTTTAGAGCTGCCTGGTAGGGACACTCATGTCTGGCACATACTACAGGATAGTACACTAGGAGCTAAAAGAGGTGTACACCCACACTCCCAATGCCTTGCTGGAAGTGTTAAGTATCTGTTGGTTCAGCAGACCTGCAATAACCATCTGGTCTACCTTTTTTTTTTTTTTTGGATGCGTCAAGCTCCTCCAATGTATTGATCTGCAATTTCCTTTACAAAAGTCTTTTTCCTTTCCTTCATTATGGAGGAATGATATTTATATTCCAGTGTGACTACTGTTGCATTCCTGCAGTATTGAGAGCAACAGGCATAAAGATATGTATGTTTCTCTGTTTGTTAATTAATTTGTTTCTCTGTTTCTACCACAATTAGATTTCTGCCACTTTGTTAAAGGTCAGATTTCAATACAAAGGCTCTACCATCCTACTGTCTGACACAGTTAATAATAAAGCAGATGAACAAGTCAAAATTGCCTGCAGGGTACAAACATTTATTTACCTTCTGTTGGCCTAAACACACACTTACCTTCTTTTGATCCTTTGCTATGTTGTCCCACTGCACATATTCTGTTATATCACTTATCATCATGGCCAGCAATCCAGCAAAAATCCAAACTTTAGTCAGTTACTCTGCATGACGTTGATCTCTCTATTATAAAATATAACATGTCACATAAACGATACAGTAACATTTTCAATAATTTCAGATTGAAATCTCCTTTTAAAGAAACTATTTCAGACTGAGTGATTTTTTTCTATCTAAACCTGTTTAACATCATAAACTTTATTGAGTGTAGGATGAAAGAAAAATCAGATTGTAGGCATTTTCTTATTTAAGGTATCTTACGTGTTCCCTTTTGTAGGCATCTAAATACTGCTGTAAAGATCATACATAGCAGTGTTAAAGGGCAAGCCCTCCTGGCCTTGCTAACTTAGGGTGTCAAATAAGAAAAAAAGCACCTATACTACCTCTCCACTCCCCAGCCCACTCCCTGGAAAAAAAAACAAAGCTCTTTGCCTTAAGACATTGTAAGCGTTTCTGTCTTCTGAAAGATCAGAATTCAACTTCTGACCATACAGAAATAGATGTGTGATCTTGGATTTCTGTTTACACACAGCCACAGAAGTTTTTCTAAGTCCTACAGTAATACATACCAAAAATCTGTTTCCTGAGTTTTGAAAACCCACTTATATACTTTGTCTATACTTGACTAGTAATTGCTTACAGATTCTAGTAAACTAATAAACTAACATGTGGAGTCTTCCAGACAATGGAGGCAAACAGTACAAACTTTTTTTTAAAGAAATGGAAAGACAAACCCATGACATGTTGCTCCTCATTTCCTCTACTTCTGCAAAACCAAGTTTTACAGAAACCTAAACTTTGCACATAAGCTGACTTGACCTTTGGAATAATTGGCAGCTTAGGTTCTTCAGTTGTAACAGGCATCTCAATAAAAGGAAAATAATTGCACAGTTGCAACATCACTGAGAATTAACAGAATATAATTAGGTAACTTCGAGGGCCAGTATGGAGCTTTTACTTTACCAGCAAATCCTAGAACTTTTAAATTTCTGGTGCTGTTTTTAGACACCCTTATGACACTTAAGAAGTTGTTGCAAACAACATACTTAGTTTTAAGTGCACATTAAAAGCAGAACAAATAAAGAAAGGAAATAAGTTTAAAAGTTCCTCTTTTAGGAGACAGCAATTGCTGTTGACATCAGCAACTTACTGATCTTCGAATGAAACAGAAGATTACTGGAAAACAACCCCTACCAGTATGCTATTTGGACAATACCTTTTTATTGCCATCACTGAAATAAAGTAAATTATACTAAAAGCTGTTACTGATATAGCATCAAAGTTCATCCCCTTTACTTTCAGCCACACCTAATATTTAATCACAAGAGCATGAAAAAATAATAAGGGAGGTTTAAATGACCTGAAATAAATTTAATTTGAAGTTTGCTACAGTTGAGCCAGTTGTCAGAGATAGTACATTTCTCTGGTAATTATTTTATGAACTTGCATGTGACCATAGAGCAACAGAAGATAATAATTTGAGAAACACAGGAGATCTATCACAGTCCTCAGGAAATATGAACTAGTACCTCCACTGGCTATAGTCTAGAGGTCTCCCACTTAAAGTAAGGAGTCCTGTCTTGTACATGACCTATGCTGTGTACTGTCAATTCTCCTTCATAGTAGCTCTTTAGTGAATAATGAATATCAGTTTCTGTAGGAAAACATATAAAACATTTAAATTCAAAATTATCAGTTTTGACCTGAAAGGAGAAGTTTTGGAATAGCAAGATATACTATCTGTTCGAAATCAAAAAGTACTAAAAATCTCCCAAACTATGATAACATAGTTGTCACACAAAAGTGTTGGGTAAGTGTCAAACAGTTCCTAAACTAATTATAGAGACATAGAATTATAGAATCATTTAGATTGGAAAAGACCTTTAAAATCATCGAGTCCAACTGTTAACCTAGCACTGCCAAGTCCCACTAAATCATGTCTCTAAGTGTCACACCTACAGGTCTTTTAAGTACCTCCAGGGATAGTGACTCAATCACTTCCCTGGGCAGCCTGTTGCAATGCTTAACAACTCTTTCAGTGAAGAAATGTTTCCTAATATCCAATTTAAACCTCCCCTGCTGCAACTGGAGGCCATTTCCTCTCATCCTATCACTCATTACTTGGGAAAAGAGATCAACATCCACCTTGCTCCAACCTCCTTTCAAGTAGTTATAGAGAACAACAAGGTCTCCCCTCAGCCTCCTTTTCTCCAGAATAAACAACCCCAGTTCCCTCAGTCATCCTCAACGGACATTTCTCTAGACTCTTTACTAGCTTCACTGGTCATCTTTGGACACACTGCAGTACCTCAATGTCTTTCTTGTAGTGAAGGGCCCAAAGCTGAAATCTGTATTTGAGGTGCAACTTCACCAGTGCTGAGTAAAGAGGGACAATCACTTCCATAGTCCTGCTGGCTGCACTATTTCTGATACCAGCCAGGACGCTGTTGGCCTTCTTGGCCACCTGGGCACACTACTGGCTCATATTCAGTTGGCTGTTGACCAATAGTCCCAGGTCCCTTTCTGCCAGGCAGCTTTCCCCACTCTTCCCCACTCTTCCCCAAGTGTTGTATGGGGAAGTTCAACCAGGCCAAGTGCAAGGTCCTGCACCTGGGTCATGGCAATCCCAGGCACAAATATAGGCCGGGCGGAGAATGGATTGAGACTAGCCTTGAGGAGAAGGACTTCGGAGTGCTGGTGGACAAGAAGCTCAATATGAGCAGGCAATGCGCCCTTGCAGCCCAGAAGGCCAACCGCATCCTGGGCTGCATCAAGAGGAGCATGGCCAGCAGGTCGAGGGAGGTGATTCTCCCCCTCTACTCTGCCCTGGTGAGACCCCACCTGGAGTACTGTGTTCAGTTCTGGAGCCCCCAACATAAGAAGGACATGGACCAGTTGGAGAAGGTCCAGAGGAGGGCCACAAAGATGATCAGAGGGCTAGAGCACCTCTCCTATGAGGACAGGCTGAGAGAGTTGGGGCTGTTCAGCCTGGAGAGACCTTATAGTGGTCTTCCAGTACCTCAAGGGGAACTACAAGAAAGATGGGGAGAGGCTGTTCAGTAGGGCCTGTTGTGATAGGACGAGGGGTAATGGTTTTAAAATAGAGGGAGGTAGATTTAGATTAGACATTAGGAAAAAAATTTTTACGATGTGAGTTATAGAACACTGGAACAGGTTGCCCAGAGAGGTGGTGGAGGCCCCATCCCTGGAAACGTTCAAGGCCAGGTTGGATGAGGCTCTGAGCAACCTGATCTAGTTGGGCATGTCCCTGCTTCTTGCAGGGGGATTGGACTAGATGACCTTTGAAGGTCCCTTCCAACCCTAACCATTCTATGATTCTATGGAGTTACTGAGACCCAGTCACTGGACCCGGCACTTTTCCGTGTTGCATCTCATACAATTGGCCTTGGCTCATCAATCCAGTCTGTCCAGGTCCCTCTGTAGAGCCTTCCTACCCTCAAGCAGATCAACACTCCTGCCCAACTTGTTGTCATTGCAACTTTACTGAAGGTGTACTTGATCCCTCCGAATCCAGTCCAAACTGAACAAATAAAATACCCGTATCACTTGAAGTTATGTATATTCATTATAATATTCCTCAGATAGGCTAGTGATAAGGTTATGTATCACAACATTCTGGGTCTATTTTTCTTGTTTCTCCTTCTATTTGGTTGTATATAGTACAAAAGAGATTAATATTACACAGGATACCATACTAACTGATGCCACAGTCCATGCAAATGTACTTGGGAAGCTGCCAGTACCAGCAAGCATCATTCAGTGAAGCAGGGCAAAAGACCATCAACTGAACACAAGGTGAAGGGTTTATGTTTGCAATATATTTCAAAATCAATTACAGTGAGCTAATTATCAGACAGTGCTTTGAGGTTTGCTCTTGAAAAATGCAAATTCATCATAGGACCTAATAAGTAACAAATAGTACAATGTCTACTTTATATACATAGTGTAGAAGCATTAGCAAGGCAGACTGTAATAAAATCACGCATCTTGAATTTTATTAGCTATTTTAATGCAAGTACAATGTAGAGAATATTTAAGGATCAACTAATGTAGTAACTCTTTATATATGTTATGGTTATTGTTGTTGTTGGTTTTTTTTGTTACTATGGTGACTTCTTTATGCAGTGGGATTTTTTTGTTGTGATTACTGTCACTACAATAAATTAATTATGGTCTAAAGCCAATAACTAATGTTAATCACTGCTTTATCTGCCAGTTGCAACCTCTTGATAAGTATATATGTATGTGAACTACAAGTTTTTTGAAGTACATTTTTTAATGATAGATGTATGCACATTCACACTATGCAGTTTTTTGCCATTCACAATCTAAAGGACAGTATCTATCTGGTAGCTAAGAATTTGAAAGCACATTTTTAGCAGAGCTTAGACACCGAAAATCAAGATAATCCTAAATGCTTTGCTCATTTGCAGACTTTTCCTACCTAACTGCAACACTGTCTTACTTTTCAACCTTGAAATCTCCGCAGTGTCTGTATCAAATCCATAAGTCTGCCTAGAAGCATATCTCATACATGTAGACAGTTCTGAATTCATTTCACGCTCAAGAATGGTCTGTATTCATAAATGAGATGCACTGCTCCAATTTCTGTGTTCATTGCACCCCTCAAATGCCATGGACAACCCTTTACCAGTCAGCTATGACTTCCGTCAGAAACAAGTCAGTGAAAGGGTAGGAATGAAAAGCATTGATGCTGCTTAGTTTCTAATAGCAAGGAGTACAGCAGTTAAAGGCAATAGAAAGTTGACTGTGAAACAGTGACAGGATACAAACATGTAATTTTTTTTTTTTGTGCACTGAAAGCCTGCTCCTCCCTCTAAAACAAGTGCCCCTTTTGCACCTTGAATATAGTTGCACATCTTCAGCAAGTGATGTGGTCACCATCCATGGCTATAGTACTCTCTCTAAAGAGGCTTTAAATCCATTATCTGTGTAATAACTTATTTCCTCAGCTCTGTAATGCAAGACTATTATATAAGAGAAAAGATTATGTTCCCTAGTTTCAGCACTTCTGTGTTTTTGAAAGAAAGGTTGCACATGGAAAGGATTTCAAGTTCTTGATATGGAGTAGACAAAGGTCAGTATCAGTCTCTTGCTCTTCACTTTTCCTGTTGGCTGTCTCCAGGCAGAAATATGTTGACCGCACTGGTTTTGCTTAGCATGTTATTTTGAAATCTATTAGAGGGTGCCTAAAGTACTTGGCATTACTTTACACAGAGATTTAGCACATCACTCCAGACCTTCACAATGGAAACAAGATACTTAGAAGTTCAGCATTTCTACATCTATTGTTTCTGCAACTTACTGTGCAACTTGCTCCAGATTGCAAAGGAAATATGAGGCTGAAGGGGAAGTAGACAGTTAAAAATTCCCACAGAGGGAAGTAGACAGTAAAAAATTTTAACTGTCAGAGATGGTGTTGGACTAACATCTGTCAGTTTTTTCTTTGAGCACAGGTAAAATCAATTATTCTTGCAATGCAGCTATCATTCACATATTTGAAAATAACAGCATGCAAATGAAAAATCTTAAAGCTCTGTAATTGTTCTTTCAATGAAAACTAAATAAAAACACTTCTAGTTTCACAGTTTGATATTAAGGACCAGGAGTTAGTATGTAGAGCTCCCAGATGCCAGCTGGAGTTGTACAGGCACAAGAGAAAAACATAATTACAATAAAAACTACTGACTGGTGAGCTAGAACAGCGCTTCTCACACTGCAATCCAGGGAGCACCACCAGCAGTCTGTAAAGCCAGTTCTGTCATATCAGGGAGGCATCTGTCAATCTCCAAGCAGAGAAAACACAGCTGTAGCCAGCCCACAGTGCTTTCATTCAACCCATAAGATTTTTTAAATTAGCTAAACAACATCAGATAATAGCAAGCACTGTAGTGAAACCTGCATGGTTGCCTCCTTACCATAATGTGCGCTTCACAGCTTGTTCTAACAGATGTGGGGTTCTGAAGTTAAAATGAGAGTCAGAGATGGGGTTCAGGAGGACAAAAGGCTCTTCAGTTGCCCAATATTTGCCATCAGACAAGCTGGAAGAGCAGACCCTGCAGCTCCAGCCACATACAACAGACTGGCTGGAGCACGAGGAGCATGAGACAGTGCTCCTTCCTCTCCATAGCCAAGTGGTGGAGCCAAACATGGTATCCAGTCAGGAAGGACCATCAGTTTTGTACAAGGAGTGGGCAAGGAAGCAGGCTGTTCACAAAGAAAGACCTGCTCCTCCAAGCATCCCATCCTCCAAGTCTGGGATGCTGCAGGGAGACCCCATGCCACCCAGGATTGCAGCCTCTATCAGTGAGCGAAAGGACTGGTGTCAGGTTCCCAGGGAAGAGGAAAGCCACATGAGGAAAAGTTTACCTGCCTTAAGCCCTCCCACAAATCTGACTCACTGGTAATTCCTAGCCCAACGCATACACAGACATGCCAGTGCATTTTGAAGCTCCCTACCTCACCACTGCCTTTTTGTGGCACAGAAGAATGGCCCCTTCTCTGACTATGGTAGTAAATTAAATACATCATCTCTTACTTTTTTGATGCAAGCTATGATCAAGAGTTTGTAAAGCATTCAATTGCTGCAACCATTGCAGTCACACAGAAATCAAGAGCAAGCTGCTGAGTGAGCTGACAACCAAAGCAGTTGAAAGCATAAGCAGATTTACTGTTATTCTGAGGGTGTAAGCTCCCAGATTGTAATACACAAGGAATTTTCCAGTGTTTGGATCTACAGACCATTTACTACGAGTTGTGCCCAGTTTCATCATTAAAAATTAAGTTTTCTACATTAAACAATGTGGGAAGAGGAGGACAGTTACTTAATAGCAAGAAGATAGTGTCATAACCTTCTTTTGTTTAACAGGAGTTTATTTCGTCTTTGAAATATTACCAAAGTGACAGTGAATCTAACAGCCCACTTTAAATGTAGGTCTGAACTTTGAAAACAATATTTAAAGATTTGGTTTTAGGCTCATTTAGTCAAGTGTTGTTCTTCCGATAAAACATGTGGAAAACATATGTGTGTGTGTGTCTGTGCACAAAAGGTGTACATACATATGTAGAGCGAGTGAGACCTGCTGAATGTGCATGGGGCAGGGAGGTCTGTGCGTGTGTGCTGGTGCATGTGTGAATGGCCAGTGTTTGAGACCAAATGCGAGGGAGAAAGGATGGGCTGCAACAGCGTCCATGTCTGACCCTTCCTACAGAGCACGTCACCAGTCTTCAGAGATCTGACTACCCACCTCAATTCCCCACCTCCTGCCTGAGGTAAATGAATCAAACCTACTGCATGAGAGCAGTTCCAGTATTTCCAGTTAAACATAGCCAAATCTTTATATAGTAGGGCTGAATTTTACAAAAGCTTTTATGAAGCCTGTTACTGCAGAGTTATAGCTTTTAATTAGTGGCAGGAATCTCTATCTTAATCAGATTTCTAGCCAGATTTTTTTTTTCACTTGTGTTGATTATTTCATCCATTTTTCTCCTTTTTCACTAATTCTTTTCCTTGGATTTCACTGGATATCTTGTTGATTGATTAAAAACTGTGACAGCTCAACATTCACAAGTTTCTTGGTCACTCTTGAGCATCTGTCCTGCAGATAGAATCTCTGGAAGAGTGTTCTTTGAAAAGATATCCAAAGAAGCTCAGCCTACTAGAGTCTATTGTTTAAAATTAAAACAGTCTTGAATATATTTCCCTGTGCTGTAGTACTCTTCACTAAGTAAGTGGCCAAAGCAAAGGACCGTGTTTTGTTTGCTGCTGTTGAAATTTATGGAGGAATAAAATAGACAGATCAAGGCTATCTTCAGCTTTCAGGGACAAGATATGCAAAAGCTGTGCTTTTAATAAAAAAAAATACTTAAAAGTTTTTGTTTATTTTGTATGCATATATACGTCTTTTTGTGGTTCAATCTGCTTCTAAATTCATAGGTTTATGGGGTTTTTTTCTACCTGGATCAAAGATTAAGTTTAATAACTTTGAGGATCTTGTTCTTAGATCACTTAGGACTCCACTGACATATACAAAGATAGAAAGATCATTTCTTAAGCTGAGTATCTCTTCTTAGCATTAGAATTGCTGAGTCTCTCATCTGTATGGGCACAACATGCCTCCTATCAATTAACATGGTTAAGGATGACTTGTCAAGGTAGTTACAAGCTCCCTATCTCATTAGTTAGGAGCCCTGTTCTCTAAAGAATAACAATTATGTTCTATTTACTGTACATTTTACAAGTGCTACCATAGCTTTCAAATAAGACATTGCAAAAAAAACCCCAAAATATTCTTTTCAGCTTATAAACAAATGCTCAAACATCTTGTAAACAAACAATCAAAAATTCTGAAGCTGCTTAACTTATCAAAGTCAAAAAAGCAAGAAAGGTTTGTCAGTCTCTGATCTGAAACAGAATAACTTAGAATGTCAGCAGCAAATCATGAGGGATTGGTTGATTTCCATTAAGAATTATGCTCCTGCCAAGATAAAAAAAAAGTTTATGTTTTCCTTTTCTGTAAGGCAACAACCCTTCTTATTAGCTTCTGATATTTTATTCCCTGCAATCTTTGTTTGAGGACACTGTGTAAACAATCCTCTTTTTTCTGTTTCCACTGAGACAAATCCAAACTCATTCTCTTTTTTTGACATAAAATGTTTGAATAGTAAAATATGGAAATAGAGAAAATTACATCCAACATCTGACCGCTACATTTGGCCCCACTAACTTTTTTATGGCTGCAAATGGCAGTGAAGTTGAACAGATTTTTGTCAGTTGAGATATTTGATAAGTGACAGACTTGTGAAGAAAATTGAGTTAAGCACAGTTTAGCACTCTCCCTCCCTCTCTCCCTTTCTCACAGTCTCTACCTAAGTTATCTGGCCTACAGAAAGATCTCATTTCTGTCCTGTACATTTTGGTAAATGACACAAAAACCCTTGCTAAAATGAATGTTAGAATGGCAACAGAACATACGAATAGGCATAAAACCAGTTGATCGAGATGCCAAGTATCACCTTACTTGGATTCATATATTGTCCCTTAAATACTAATTAGTTCCATGTGTGATTTTACTTCTTACAATTCTGCTAGCTCAGAAACAAGGCTTTACTTGGTTTAACCTTCTTATAGGGGAAAATGACGCTAAACTAGCACTTAACATTGAAATGCTTTGCTATTTCTAATGCAATGCTTAACGTGGATTTGCAAATAGTATAAGCAGGCATAAATCACATTCAGCATGATGCTAGCCTGTGTCCACAAAGTAATTTTCTGCATTTCAAATTTCAACCCTAAGTTTTTCTAGACTTGAAGCAAGAATTTTTTATTTCAATTTTTTGGTTACTATTGTTTAGTTTAACGACAACTTCTGCTCAAACACATGTGCCTGTAAATACTTCTAAGATGAAGATTGGCAAACAAATAATAATGGATGAGGAAAAGGCAGAGGTAGTCAACAACTTTTTTGCCTCAGTCTTCACTGGCAGCCCCTGTCGCCAGTCTCTTGAGCGAATGGACTGCAAGATGGGGACTCGGGGAGCAAAGGTCCTTCCACTGTAAGAGATCAGGTTTGTGACCACCCCAGGAACCTGAACATACATAAGTTTATGGAACCTAATGAGATGCATCCCAGAGTCCTGAGGGCTGATGTAGTTGCCAAACCACTCTCCGTGACATTTGAAAAGTCATGGCAGTCATGTGAGATCCCTGCTGACTGGAAAAAGGGAAATATTGCACCCATTTTAAAAAGTGTAGAAAGGAGGACCCTGGGAACTACCAACCTGCCAGCCTCACCTCTCTTCCTGGGAAGATCATGGAACAGATCCTCCTAGAAGCTATACTAAGGCACATGGAGGACAGGAAGGTGAATTGTCAAAGCCAGCATGGCTTCACCAAGGGCAAGTCCTCCCTGACCAACCTGGTAGCGTTCTATGATGGAGTGAACCATATCAGTGGACAAGAGAAGAACTATGGATGTCGTCTATCTGGACTTCCGTAAGGCCTTTGACATGGTCCCCCACAACATCTGTCTCTCTAACTTGGAGAGATATGGATCTGACAGATAGACTGTTCAGTTGGCTGGTCACATTCAGAGAGCAGTGGTCAATGCTCAATGTCCTGATGGAGACCATCAACAAGTGGTGTCCCTCAGGGGTCCGTATTAGGACCAGTACTGTTTAACATCTTCATCAGTTACGTAGATAGTGTGATCACATGCACCCTCTGCAAATTTGTAGATGACACCAAGCTGAGTGGCACAGCTGACATGCCTGAAGGACAAGATACCATCCAGAGGGACCTGGACTAGCTCAAGAAGTTGGCCCGTATGAACCTCATGAGGTTCAAAAAGGCCATGTGCAAGGTCCTGCATATGGATCGAGGCAACATCCAGTAACAATACAGGCTGGAGGATGAAGGGGTTGAGAGCAGCCCTGTGGAGAAGGACTTGGGAGTACTGGTGGATGAGAAGCTGGACATGAGCCAGCAATGCATGCTTGCAGCCCCAAAAGCCAACCGCATCCTGGGCTGCATGAAAAGAAGCATGACCAGCTGGTTGAGGGAGGTGGTTCTGCTCCTCCACTCTGCTCTGGTGAGACTCCACCTGGAGTACTGCGTCCAGCTTTGCAGTCCTCAGTAAAGGAAAGTCATGAACCTGTTGGTGTGGGTCCAGAGGAGGGCCACAAAAATTATCACAGAGATGAAACATGTCTCTTATGAGGAAAGCCTGAGGTTTGGGGTTGTTCAGCCTGGAGAAGAGAAGGCTCTAGGGAGACCTTATTGCAGCCTTTCAATACTTAAAGGGGGCTTATTAGAAAGATGGAGACATACATTTCAGTAGGACTTGTTGCGATAGGATGAGGGGGCAATGGTTTTAAACTTTAAAAAGAGTAGAATCAGACTAGCTATGAGGAACAATTTTTTTACAATGAGGATGGTGAAACACTGGGACAGGTGTCCTGGAGAGGTGGTTGATGCTCCACCCCTGGAAACATTCAAGGCCAGGTTGGATGATGTTCTGAGCAACCTGATCTAGTTGAAGATGTTCCTGCTTACTGCAGGGGGGTTGGACTAGATGACCTTTAAAGGTCCCTTCCAACTAAAATTATTCTATGATTCTATGGTTCTATGACAGTGCTTGAAAAAAAATTCCATTTCTAAGATTAATTCTGTTCTCCTGCACTTTCTTTGCACCCAGACATGACAAACACTTTCTATTCAAAGACATACTTAAACATTCACTTTGAGGAGAACTTAGGCAAGTGTTACTCACACCGCACCATCTCAGTGAAAGTGCTTAATTTCTACACATAATGTTAGGGTAAATGTAACGTTAGCTGACATAACACGTTGAATTTCTCCTATAACAAAAGCAAAGAAGCTCTTGGTAGATATTCCCATTATAAATTTCACCTTAATCCTATCATATTGTCCAAATAAGAGTTACAGGAATTTGTCTTTCCCCACAGAAAAAAAATATTTCCCTTAATCTCCTGGCAGATAAATATGGCTGAAAAACTTTTCTCAAAAATGTGCTTGAAACATTTTGCTCCCAAAGATGAAAGTTTAACAAGGTCATAGTTGTCTGAAAATCACAGCATTAGAATAAAAACAATTATGTAATCCTACCTCTAGCTGACAATGACCAACATTTTCCTCTACAGCTGCACACCTGTATAGCATTAGCCAGAGAAAGCAGCAGAAACTAAATTATTGAAAAATACTTTCACGGTATGATAGCTCTCTTTTCACCAGAAAGATACATTAGCTAAAGTCGTCAATGTCTCATTCTATGATTTTCTGTTTTCATTCCTGTTTAGGACTCTGGAATGAACTTCCTGATTCTGAAACAGCTCTCAGCACTGTGGGTAACTAGCATTCCTCCCATGCCGTCCCTTGCAGCAGTATGCTTGCGTTCTCCACTGCTTCTCACAAACTGAATGTCAAGCCTCCAAAAGACCTTCATCCATCAATGTCCTCACTCTCCAGGTTTTACAGGCACTCTGAGGTTAAAGAAAATATTCTCTGCAGGTACTGGGAGTAGCTCACCACCACAGCAGGAACAAAAATGTATACAGCAATAAACTTCTCTGCTGGAAAGAAGTCTGCAGGAGTGATGGTTCATTTCACTCTTTTAAACAGGAAAAGACACTTTCTTCATTAATTATATGTGTGGATTTCTTTACTTTTTTCAGTAAAATATTTACTAGAGGTTACGTCACGTGCAAAGATGCAGCAGTAGAAAATACTTGAAATGCGTACAGAAAAGGTTCTGAGTTGTAGCATAGTAACTTCAAGTTAGTGATGCTTATCTTTCCTGCAACATCTTTCTGAATTGGGAATTGCTTGCCACAGGCATCCCTTTAACATCCTAGAGACTATTTCAGTTCCATTGAAGTCATGGAGTCATTCAGCATTGTTCAGGTCAATGCTGAGTATGGTTATTAAAAAAAAAAAAAAAAAAAAGAGAGACTTCTGCAAAGAATTTTGTTTAGAAAAATCTGGCCATATCAGTTCTACTTTTTTCAATGGTTGTGCTATCTATCTGCTCCTTGTATGTTTTCTCTTTCAGGTACTTCCTACTATTGATTGTTCAGTGCATTACCCTTTATTCTCTAAAAATCAAAATAGGTCAAGTATAGAAAGCTAAAGCTGCATTAAACATTACTGCTTCCAACCCCTAACGTTATTATATGATGAGAGGTTCATCTGAAAAGAAAGACCAGCAAACATAAGAACTTGCCCCAGAATAAACTAACCTTTGCTACCAATTAGCAGCCTTTTATCTGAAATGTTTGCATAGTTTTGCCTACAAGCCAAACTGTGGGATCTTATAAGATGAAGTAAAAGGACTATTTTTTCCTTTTAGAATCATAGAATTATAGAATCATAGAATGGTTAGGGTTGGAAGGGACCTTCAAAGGTCATCTGGTCCAATCCCCCTGCAAGGAGCAGGGACATGCCCGACTAGATCAGGTTGCTAAGAGCCTGGCCTTGAACGTTTCCAGGGATGGGGCCTCCACCACCTCTCTGGGCAACCTGTTCCAGTGTTCTACACCTCTCATTGTAAAAAAAAATTTTTCCTGATTTCTAATCTAAATCTACCTCCCTCTATTTTAAAACCATTACCCCTTGTCCTATCACAACAGGCCCTACTGAACAGCCTCTCCCCATCTTTCTTGTAGGCTCCCTTGAGGTACTGGAAGACCCCTATAAGGTCTCCTTGGAGCCTCCTCTTCTCCAGGCTGAACAGCCCCAACTCTCTCAGCCTGTCCTCACAGGAGAGATGCTTCAGCCCTTTTATCATCTTTGTGGCCCTCCTCTGGACCTTCTCCAACTGGTCCATGTCCTTCTTATGTTGGGGGCTCCAGAACTGGACACAGTGCTTCAGGAGCGGTCTCACCAGAGCAGAGTAGAGGGGGAGAATCACCTCCCTTGCCCTGCTGGCCATGCTCCTCTTGATGCAGCCCAGGATGCGGTTGGCCTTCTGGGCTGCAAGGGCGCATTGCCTGCTAATGTTGAGCTTCTCCCAAGTCCTTCTCCTCAGGGCTACTCTCCATCCATTCTCCGCCCAGCTTATATTTGTGCCTGGGGTTGCCACAACCCAGGTGCAGGACCTTGCACTTGGCCTGGTTGAACTTCATGAGGTTGGCACGGGCCCACCTCTCCAGCCTCTCAAGGTCCCTCTGGATGGCATCCCTCCCTTCCAGCTTGCCGATGGCACCACACAGCTTGGTGTCATTGGTGAACTTGCTGAGGGTGCACTTTATCCCATTGTCCATGTCGCCGACAAAGATGTTGAACAGGGCCAGGCCCAACATGGACCCCTGAGGGACACCACTTATCACCAGTCTCCACTTGGACATCGAGCTGTTGACCACCACTCTCTGAGTGCAGCCATCCAGCCAACTCCTTATCCACCAAGTGGCCCGTCCATCAAACCCATGCCTCTGCAGTTTAGAGAGAAAGATGTCATGCAGGACAGTGTCAAATGCCTTGCACAAGTCCAGGTAGATTATGTCCGTTGCTCGTCCCTTGTCCATCGATGCTGTCACCCCATCATAGAAGGCCACCAAATTGGTCAGGCATGATCTGCCCTTGGTGAAGCCATGTTGGCTGTCATCAATCACCTCCTTGCTCTCCATGTGCCTTAGCATGGTTTCCAGGAGAATCTGCTCCATGACCTTGCCAGGCACGGAGGGGAGACTGACAAAAGCTTGTGTCGAGGGCTGATTCTCAATAGATCGCAGTGAGGGAGCTGCTCTGCTATGTACAAAACCCTGACCCAGAATCAGGTCATCTACGAATGATTTAGCGCTGGGTGCCCCACAATCGTGTGGTACGCGACTGGGGAGAGGCAGCGCCACTTCTGTCCACCCCTCCAGTCCCGACCACGCGCAGCGCTCCGCACCGGAACGTGCAGTTCCTCTCGTACTGAGCAGGATTACTATTGCAACAATACATCATCAGTAGGGTAAAACTAACCTGTCTCACGATGATCTAAACCCAGCCCACATTCCCTATTAGTGAGTGAACAATCCAACACTTGGTGAATTCTGCTTCACAATGATAGGAAGAGCCGATATCGAAGGATCAAAAAGTGACGTCGCTATGAATGCTTGGCCGCCACAAGCCAGTTAGCCCTGTGGTAACTTTTCTGACACCTCCTGCTTAAAACCCAAAAAGCCAGAAGAATCATGAGGCCCCGCTTTCACAGTCTATGTTCATACTGAAAATCAGGATCAAGCTAGCTTTTGCCCTTCTGCTCCATGGGAGGTTTCTGTCCTCCCTGAGCTCGCCTTAGGACACCTGCGTTACGCTTTGACAGGTGTACCACCCCAGTCAAACTCCCCACCTGCCGCTGTCCCTGGAGTGGGTTGGGCGCTTGGCACCAGAAGTGAGAGCCCCCTTCGGGGCTTGCCCCCCCACCTCACCAGGTAAGTGAAAAGATGATCACGGCAATTCAGAGTTCTACTAAGAAAGCATAGTGCTATTTTCAGTGAAACAGCTAAGTTTCAAGTTATTCTCTGCCCAGAAAATACGTTTAGGGACAGAAGCTCCACTGGCCCATCTACTGATTGGGGTGTTTCCCCATGTCTAAATGCGAGGGGTCATGCCATTTCCAGTGGTGGACAGTCTTACTTTCTGTTACCACCTGGCCACTTACCATGCTATAATTTTGTGAAGTCAGATAGATACAAAAGGATGCAAAAGAAATGAAGAGCAAGTTACATTCCTTCTTGCATAGTGAATACAGATATTGGTATAATTGCTTGCTTCCCTACAAAGAATGAAACTGGAGAAACACCAGGTCATGTTTCCAGTCCATCATGTTGGCATGGATGTATGCAGCAGGATACAGCTCTGTCAAAGGACGAAAGTCTTAATACAGAATTGAGTGTCTACAAAAAGTAACACAGACTTCAGAGAATAAGGAGCTGGAATAAGATAGATTCAAATGTTTTACATTAAAATGGTAAGCTTATCCATTCCTTTATGGTTTTTGCCTTGCTTATGACACAAAGTAACTTAAATATAAATGAGAGAAAGCCAAGGGAAACTGCATGTAAAGACAGAAAAAGCAGTGTGAGTATTGTATTACACTTTTTTTTTAAAGCAAACCCTTGAGCATCTCATACAAAACAATTTGTATAGACTCAAATCTCAAGTGTTGTAGAAACAATAACCACTATCCTTTCCTTATTTGCTTTTGTATTCCCATCATTATAGCTATTTTTTTCTTTCTTATTTAGTGTTAAATATAGAAACAAGGTACATTGCCTGTTAAACTTTGGCCACCACTAGACATCTCCTTTATATGTCCTGCCATAATACTCTGAAGTTTGTCAAGTTGAGCCAGGATTAGCTGCTCACTGATACACTTCAGTGCTTTTTTGACATGAGACATTACAGCAATTTCTTCAAACTGTTAGATGGATTGTGCTAGTCCTTGGTGTTGTGCCTTTACCTTTAGCCATATCATTATTCTATTCATAATATTATAATAAGTTACCACATATGGAATTCCAAACAACAATATAGCATTATTTTATTTTCCCTTAAGTTTCTGTCCATCCTGTACATTCATACACCAAAACACCTGCTTTACAGAAGATAGCAGGATTTATTTTATCCAGATCCCATTTCACCTGAAATACTGCTATAGCAAAAGCAGTTATCATAGTCATCCTCCCCTAATGAGACCCCAGTGACAAGATTTGCTCCCACCGAAAGTCAGTGCCTGAACTAAAACTCTTTATTCAAATAAATTAAACTAGCAGTAAGAAGCATGTATTTAAACTAATCTGGTAAACAGAGGTTGGCGGGGGTTACAAGGTATTCACAGAGAGTGGCCTGAAGAGGGAGCCAAAGAGAATTGGGGTTTTCAGAATATGAGCATGCTGGAGAGCTGGTAGGAGGTGGCTGCATCCCCAGGCAGGTGCCCATGGGGATATGGAGGTGGGAACTGTGTCTTCACAGATGGCTAAGAATGGCCAGAGGCAAATCATAGAAACATAGAATGACAAAATCATAGAATAGTTTGGGTTTCCCATCTGCATCCAGGCTATCTCTTTCTGACTGACCATGTGGATAAGGCAGCTCGTAACAGTATGACAGCCCGACTACAAAAAGCAGCAGTGGATAGCACTGCTTATCCTCTCCTTGCTGGATGTAATGGCAGCAGCTTCTTTAAGGCAAAAGTAGAGGATTGGGAAGGCTTGCCCCAGCTGGGCTGCACCAAGGGCAGCTGTACAATCATCCCAGGACCACTGAGTGGGAGGTGAAGGCTTACGATATGCAAGAGGTCAGAACAAGGTCCTAAGAAAACAGTGAATCAGAGACAGTGTCCTGTGATCCCACTAAAATCATCTACAGCCTTGCAGGCACAGCTAGCTCCATCTCATTTGGTCAGTGATACGATTTACCAAAAGGGAGGTCAGAGGAGAGAAAGCTAATTGTTTTCAGCACTACCATAATTCCTTAAGATCTCATAATATTTACCACTTAGAAGCTACTGAAAAGCACATTAAAAAGAATGTATACCCTAAACATTTCTATGTTTACAAACAGCAAATAAATGATATTGAAAACTTTCCTAGGCAGCATACAATGCACATTGCCTAAAGCAAAAATTAAGTAACCTCAGCATTTAAATATAGTGACTAGCAGCTGAAAAAAAAAAAAGATATGTATCTAATTTTGTCATTGTAGAATGTACATCCACTAGTATTTTTGCATCCTAACAATCTAATTTTATACAATGAGAACTAAGAATAGATTTTCGGAATGGTAAATACACAATTGCATGTTTAATTTTTATGCAAAGATTTCATGACACGTTGTGCAAATACAGTAAATAAGCATACAAATTTGAGTATAAAAACACCTTTATGGAAGTCTGACAAGTAGGGCCTGACAAGTACATTTTTGTATCAGTCACTGCTGTTGCAAGAAGTACATGGCATGAAATAAATAAGAAATTTGCTTTCTTTTTCAATGATCAAATCGCCTTTTTTTGTTACTCTCATATTTCAGAATGAAAATATTCTATTTGCTCAAAACAAGTTACCTAGTTCAAGATATTCTATGCAATGTGTTCAGTCTCCTACATGTGCTGTGTGCATATGTAATTCTAAAGTTTCTTTTCAGAAATGTGGGTTATGAATTCTAAACTTATTAAAACCGGTGTCATAGTTTAGCCCCATTTGGAACCAAGCTATGCAGTCTCTTTCTCACTCCCCCCACCCTCCAAGGGAACAGGGAGAGATAATAAAAGAAAAAACAGGCTCAAGGTTTGAAATAAGGACAGAGAGAGATCCTTAGAAGTTACCATTGCAGGCAAAACAGACTTGACGTGGGGAAAAATATTTATTTATTATTAAAACCAAAGCAGGTTAATAAGAAAGAAAACAAAGTAATTTCCCCCCACCCCTCCCTCTTCCCAGGCTTAACTTTATGTTCAATTACCTCTACCTCCTTCCCACACCGAGCAGCGCAGAGGGGAAGAGGGAATGGGGGTTACGGTCAGTTCATCACATTTCACTTTATGCTGCTCCTTCCTCTTTGGGGGAGGAACTCCTCACATTCCTTCTCTTCTCCAGTGTGGGGTCCTTGTCATGGGCTACAGTACTTCATGAACTGCTCCGGTGCGAGTCATTTTTCCATGGGGTGCAGTCAGTCCCTCAGGAACAGACTGCCCCAGCATGGGCTCTCCATGGGCCACAGCCTTCTTCAGGCATCCACCAGCCCTGGTGTGGGGTCCTCCATGGGCTGCAGGGTGAGTATCTGCTCCTCGTTGGGCCTCCATGGGCTGCAGGGGAACAGCCTGCTTCACCATGGGCTGCACCACGGGCTGCAGGGGAATTCTGGCCAGGAGCGGCATTACTCCTCCCTCTCCTGCAGCTTGAAGTCTGCAGCCGTTCCTGTCAAAAGAAATTCTTCACAATTGGCTCAGGCAGACGCCTCTCAGGTTCTCTTCATATCTCATCTCCTCTCCACTTCTTGCAGCTGGGCTGGGCCAAGTTGGGCCCAGACAGTCATCTAGCGGAAGGCGAGAGGGTGAGGGCCGCAAAGCCCACAAGGCTCATGCCTCCTCCTCTCTGCCTCCACTTCAACTTCTTCACATCTTCTCTTCTTCTTTTATTATTTTCCCCTTTCTTAAATACGTTATGGCAGAGGCGTTATCAGGGAACTTTCTGCTACCAATTGGCTTGGCCCTGAGCAGCAGCAGTTCCACCCTGGGCCCGGCCAAGTCCTCCAGACAAAGGGGAACAATTTCTAGCAGCTTCTTACAGATGCTGCCACCGTAGCTCCCCCCTCCCCACCCCCTACTAAACAAAATCAGGACAACTGATCAGGAAATAATTTGCATACTCCAAAAGAGTTCTTACAGATTTCAAAAACCTCAGAAATTATTCAGGAAAAAATACTGCTGTATCTGAATCCGTGTTTTACCAATAGTGAGGTTCCTGTACATGTTACTATAAACTGTCAAATTTCAAGATGATAAATAATTTTAAAGCATGTTTTGCCTATTTTATCTTTTCAGAATTTTATTGTCTCATTAATGAATTCAGAATTTTCTATAATGAAACCTTAATTAAAACAATCTAAACTGCATCATTAAAACTGTTTACATGCATTGTAAACTCGTTGAATTGCAGGTTAGAAAATAAGCAATTCTGAGATGCCTTTAAAAAGTACATCTAGTTTCCACTTTACATCTTTTACATTCCCTTCCTCCCCCAAAATCCTTACTTGTTGCAATATAAATAGAATTTATCCAGTTTCTTACGAAATAGTTCAATTTTAATGACTTGATTAGGATAGCTACAGATGCTAAGACTAGGAGATGACCAAATATAAAGAGCTTTCACTCGAACTTTCATGCAGCGTTATGTGAGTAATGTTCCTTTAGCTTCTAATCTTTAAGCATTGTTTTAAATGGTTTCGTTTTCATCATTATTTTTTTCAAATTTTAATGAAGCAGTCAATTTGGCTTACAAAATAGTTGAAACACCTGAATATGAAGCACCTGAAACACGTTGGGTTTAAGTCTTTGATCATAAAAAGGAAGTTCAAGGAGGGGTATTTTTTTTCAACCAAGGTCATAGAAGAGAACAGAAATACAGATTAAACAAAATATATTTGAAAAAAATTCTCCTTTCATCTGAACCTCAACAAAATACACTCAGTATAAACGTAAGGAGCCAAAAACTAAGACACAGAAAAAAGCTTCCAAATTTTACATATTACTACACATAATTTTTAGATATTTGGCCCCTGCTAAAAATTGAATGTCCTGGATTTTTTATTTTTACCTTCCATCATCAATTCAGCCCATGCTTCAGATTCAAGCCAGGGCAGTATCTTTCAGTATACACACAAAGCAGAAGATGCTCATTCAGTTACCTTCTCTGCTGCTTAGTAAAGGTCATACTTCCTAATAAAAGTGTCAGGCTCTACGGTGTTGGAGAAGGAGCTTGGCAGTCTAAAGAATCAAACCAAAACAGAAAGCATATGCAAGAAATTGCCTTGCACCATTCTAATTGCACGGGGTAATTAGAGCATTCACTTGAAGAGTCCATATTTTATTCCATGCTTTTAAAAAAATAGATTCTTCCTCATGACTAAGCTGGATGTGTTAAATGCTCGACCTCATCACCATTATTAGTCATGGTTAAAATAGTGTAAGACAAAGTTGGGTTTCTTTAGAAGCAAATTACTGCGGTCATAGTTTCAAGCCTCTATACTGGGTCTGGCTGAAATGAAGTCAAAAAATTAACTTTATTCATAGCAGTCCATATAGTGCTGTGCTTTGCACTTATGGTTTAACAGTATTGATAATACACCAGTGTTTTGTCTGTTCCTTAAAAGGGCTCGCACAGCATCATGTCTTTCTCTCCTCACTTTCCCACAAAAGTTAGCAGGCTGGGAGTTGGCAAGAGTCTGAGAAGGGACACAGCTGACCCCAACAGACTGAAGAGATATTCTATACCATATGTTGTTGGGCTCACCCATAAAATCTGAGAGAAGGGAGGAGGAAGGGAGGGTATTCCAAGTTATAGCATCTGTCTTCCCAAGCAATAGTTATAAGTGCTGAGGTCCTGCTTTCCACGAACTGGCTGGACATCTTTCCACTGATGGGAGGTTGTGGATTAATTTCTCTTTTCCCTTTTGTTGCCCATGCAGCTTTTGCTTTTGTTTTTAAACTGTCATTCTCTTGACCCATGAGATTTTTAATCTTCATTCTATTTTTCTCACCATCCTCCAGGAGAGGGGAGTGAGGAAGAGGCTGAGTGAGTGTGTGGATGCTGACTAGGGTGAACCCACTAGAGCACCAATACCAGACAGGCCTCATGTGAGGGGATTTATATTGGATGCTGTTTCTCTCTGTACAGACAAGAGCACAGCAATTCTGGGCATGTTATGAACCTGAAACACGAGTGCCCCCAGTTTAAGGTCAAATATGTATTTAATAACTCTGAAATTCAGCAGTCCTTTGTTTTGGGCTTAAAATATAATTTATGAATCAAAATGCAATACTCAAAGCTCACCTTTCTTTTTGGACCCAATTCTAACTGGATGATCTTGCACATTTGTCCTACAAGGTATAAGCCTTGGGGCACTTTAACAGTAAAAACAAGGTCAGCCTTGTGCTGGTGGAGGATGAAGCAAGGTCTGTGGAGAATGATGAAATACCCAGGCTTTGTACTTCCCTCAGCTCTTCTTCAAGAGAGATGGAAGGATTCTCTCCTGGTTTGTATTTGAACGAAATATGATTACCAATGGTTTGAAACATTGATGAAGATGGAAGCTTGATAGAGTCAAAGTTATTCAAGATAATAAAAGAGAAAAAAAAAAGAGATTGTACAAAAATAAGAGTTAAGGGAGAAAGAGAAACAGAAGCCTTGCAAATGGAAAGGTAGCTTGCTTTGTTTTGCTGGTTGTTTTTTTCCCAATTTATCTTTTTTTCTCTCTCCACTAAGTACTATCTTTTTGCTCATAACTTTGAGCTAATTTTCCCAATACCTCATTTATGTTCAGTTTTATAGCTTCCTTTTTTTTTTTTTTTTAAACTGGCAAATACCAGTCACTTGGCTCTGGTTTTAGATTGCATCCCACTCTCAGAATCTGCCTTCTCTATGCTTTCTTACAGTCTTTATTTTGTTGATTTTTTTACGGTCTATTCCTTTTCCTTTAATGGGATATAGTTGTATCTTGCAAAGCATTTTTGTCACCCCTTGTGGTCAAGCTTAAGCTCTGTTCTCCAAACTAAACTCTTTCACATATGCTTTTTATTTGTTTATTTTCTTGGTGAGGAAATCTACTACCATTCCAAACTGAGTACTGCAAGAAAGCAATCTGTTTTCCTGGATTAGAGCCCAACATATTTTATATCAATTGCTAGTATAAAAAGACTGTATTATATTGCCATTTATAGGTATGCAATTCATAGCTCTCAGAAGTAATTAAGTGATGGAGAATACATGTGCTTCTACCCTAGTACTTGTGCAAAGGTTAAAAGTCTTTTTTGTTGCAGGTATGCTATTGTTTTTCTTTGGTTTGATTGACAACTTTGAACTATCTCCCTGTTCCGTCTTTGTAACATACAATATTTTTGTTATTGCATACGGGAGACACACTGATTATTAGAAATAAGTATATGAGCAGTAGTAGTCCTTTTAATTGGTTCATTAAAAAATAAAGGTTTCTTTTTAATATTCTCTCCGTTTCTGTTGCAAGTAATTAGTCTTGTTCATGCCTTTCTATGGCTAATTATTTAGCATCATAATAGTTTTCAATCTGCTGCTTTTCCAGTTTGTGTTCAGAAGTGATAAAAAAACAAACTCCTTTGTAAATGGCAAAACCTTAAGATGTATGTTTGAAAAAGCTCTATTTGTCTTAATATATAAATATATGTTTAAATTTTTAATTTCATGTTTGCTAAATCATATTCTATAATGAAAGACTCCAGTGTCTGGAAGAATTCAAGTATAATATTGTGTAAGTAATTGAAAGGTCAGGTTGAACTTTATCTTCCTCTTCAGCAAACCACAATCGGAGAAATTTATGTCAAAATGCTTGTAGGATTTACTAGTTTACATGCTTATTATTGCATCTCATTGTTCTGTGAAAGTGTGGGCTGTGTATCATGTGAAGCGACAGCTGCTGTGTAAACTTTAAAGGATTATTTTTCAGTAACTTTTTTTTTTCTCCTCCAGCATTCCTTAAAACTGCCACATATGAAAGTTAATGTAATTTCAGATACTTAAGAAATGTAAATTTGGGAGGATTTTGGAAAAAAAAAAAATTTTCCTCCCTCAATATAAAGAACTAAAATTTCCAAGGAAAATAAAGAGTGATTTCTTGATTGTAAGTTTTACCTCTAAATACTCTGCATACATTTCCTCTTCCCTGCAAATTATATTTTTACAAAATCTGTGGAGAAAGTTAGATTCACATAATTTTAGTTCAAATCTGTTTTTAATTTCCCTGTATACTTCCAAACTTTCCTTCCTTTATATTTCTTTTTCTTACTTATGGAAATATTGTTTCCTATTTGTAGGCGGGAAGTTGTATGCTTTTAAACTATTTTTTTTTTCCTCAGAGTTTTATAACTGATATTTTAAGTAATTCTCTTATTTTTTTGTTTAATGTTTACTTGCTGCCAGAAAAAGAAGATAGGAAATGTGCTGTATCCCAGGTCTGATTTGGGGATTGAGCTAAAATGGAAGCTGGCTTTGAAGAGCTGTCAGATGGCACAAAAACTTCTCAGCTATATCAAACAACAAATGTGCTGTATTTGTGGGCAAATTTTTCCTGGAAAATGGTTAACTAGCTTTACAGGCATATTCTGGTCATCTAGGTGGAAGAATGGATGATTCAATCCTTTGAATCGTCCTGTTAATACCCAAATGTTTGCTGATCTACTGCTCACCCAATACTAACCCTCTGTCAGGAACAGAATGATTTGCATACATGATATAAATGGATTAGTACCCATACTACACTCAGAAACATTCATTGAAAACTAAATGAAGTTAATAAGTGTGACAAGTACTTAAATTACATGAAAATTAAGTTTTATAAATACTGAGCACAAAGATAGTGTTTACATTAAAAATAATGTGTACCATATACATCCTCTTTTGTAATATATGCATGTAGTACCTCGGCCAAAACTCTGGCTCATTCTGCATGTCATCTTCTCCTGTGACAGTATTACTAGTTAACTGTCCATATGTTGATGTAAAAATACATCTAAAAACATATAATACCATATCAGCACACACCAGCTTCAGACCACCTGTAAGAACATACCACACTCATGTCGTATTTAGGAATAAGCCCTATTATTTGTTTTCATAGCTAGTTATCGATGCGGTGTATTTTTTAGATCCTAATTTCAAATCCTGCTTTTCTTCAACAACAATTTTCTCTGTACTAACCTAAAAATCATAAGTGATTAGCACCATGGTATCAGGAACATTTGCTGTGTTACATTTCTAATTTATTAAAAATAAATCTTTTGTCACCATTCATTGACATTTAAAGTTATTACTGTCACCTTTGTGCAACATGTACCTCACTTATTCCTTTTTTGCTTCTTCCAAGTCACAATCACATTCTGTTGCATTTATCTGACCAGATAGGGAGATTCACTGTTTCCTGTTTTCCTTCACTGCACACTCCAGAGTTTATTGGTTAATGAGCCTTCTGCTACAGAAAATTCTTCTTATCTGCCTTATGTTATCTAATTCTTTTGCTTTTCACAATCTCAATACTAAATTTTCTTCTCTGCCTTTTCATCAGGCCATACCTCCTACTGTACTGTCCTGCTTGCCTAGATTCTCAGCATGCTTACATAAGCTGAAGTGATCAAGTGAGTAACGATTTTCAAGGTCAGGACATGTAAATATGCAGACAGTTAAAACTATTGCAAACACTAAGTCAGCTTTACATTTCAAGGGAATCAAACTTTTGCACATCTGTCACTTGGAATAGAAGCACAATTATCACCATCTTGGATAACACACTGAGAATTTCACTGAAAAGTTGTAGAGCTAAAATGAGAATCTGTAACAGCTGATAATCCTCACTACTCAAGATTTACTATCCATCAACAGGCCAAAGATAAGATGGAGTGTACAATCAAAATGACAGGAAATACTGAGTTTCAGCCTGTTATAGAAGAAATTGCAGGAAGTTCTCCATGACACAATCTGAACCTTTTAGTCTTGTGATTGGTTAAACAATTTTTGGTACTTAGACAACATAAAAATTTCAGCAGCAGTCTGGCAACATATTCTTTGTGGTGTGCTTGTCCAAGTAGCATTTAAAAAACTTTTTCAGTACTGTGATGCCAAATCTGCATAATATATTGTTCCCCTTTATTCCCTATATCCTTTGAGAATGTAAACTTTTTAGCTATTTCCAGAAAGTGCCTGAACAATGAAGAATGTTTGGAATGTAATTATGTTTGTGACTTGGTCTCAGTGGAAAATTAGTTATAATGTCTTTTAAACAAAAAATACTTTTAAAACTGGAGAGGGGTATGCACATGGGAGCAAATGAGCTAGCAAAGTCTTACAGGAAATGAAAACAGCAAGCCAGTATATTTCTGTATTTAAGTTTTTTGGGACTGTACTGATATGCACAGCCAAGAAGATAACTATTTTTTATTGGATTATGCTTGCAGTTTGAAAATGTGTATATGGTAGAGCTGAAGAAAAAGGAAAGCTACCTTCTCACAGCGTATCTCCTGCTAAACAGAAAAATACCGTATCAACCTCTGACCAAAAGACCATAGGAAATGTTCACACTCCTGAGAGGTGAAGAAGTTGAACAGGAGATAAGAAGAAGGCAGGACTAGGGGTCTTCGGTTTCCTTACTAACTCTAACGGTCTCTGCACTGACTAAGATAAATTACTAGGAATAGAAGATAAAGCAGGCAACCCTGGAAGGCCCTGATATTGAAGAAACAAGTACTACATTGGGAGCCCAAGACCAGGTGAACTGATAGTGGCTTCCAGGATAAAATTATTCTAAATTAGAAGGGATAAATTCTCAAATGAAGAGAGTTATGTCAGTTCAAGCAGTGTGTACCAGTATTTGCTTATCAATTATGTTCTGAATTGGGAAGATGATGCATTCTGTTCATGTATCCAAGATCTGATGCAGCCTGCAGCTCTAGGTTTCTCTTCTGCATCATGTTTTAGGATATATCTCCAATGCAATGTCTCCAGTTCATGCAGATGTACCTCACCTAGCTGTGGATATCACAGCACAGTGTTCAGCACAGAATGCAAAAATCTGCCCCAAAACGTGGGTAAATATCCTGGCTATGAGGCTGCCCAGAGCTACACTGCAACTACGGCATTGGGTAGCAATGCCCAAACTAGTTCAAAGTTATCTGGGGGTAACTGCAGTCGCTGCAACATGAGTGTACCTTAACTTCATCCTCAAGCAAATAGACAAAAAATATTGACACAGAAGTGATATATCCAAAGAGTGTTGCAAGGTTAGCTTGTGCTTTGAACGTGCATGCAAATGTGAAACACTAGTGATTCTCCCACAGGAATGATGAAGCCTGAGGAATGATTTTCTTTCTCTGATGGAGTGAAATCTTGCACTGTCCTCATTCTAAGTCAGCTTATACGTTACAAAGAGACACTTTGGGAGCTGATGTTCAAAGATACAGAAGAATTCCTTTGAAATTACCCCTCTTTCATTCAAACAGCACTTTTTACCTATTTTGTTTTGTAAAGTAGCCTTCCCTCTCAAGAAGTTTTCTTTGTTCATCTAGCTCCTACTCAATAGTTAAAAATCATCTCTGAATGCATTTCCAGCTGAAGGTTTGCTCCAATAATGTAACTGGCACCGACTGTCACCATAGTGATTCCTCTAGGGCTGTAACACATTAACAAAAGAAAGCAAAAAAAAAACCCTCCTGCCAAGCATAACTAGCTCCCAGATCTTGAACACCTGATGATGTTTGCATGAGAAAATGCAACTTCCTGCTGGGAATTCAAACGTACAATTGTACGTTTCATATGTATGCACAGGCATCCAGAGAGAGTGCCACTAACCATCTTGAGCATCAGAGCAAGGTTGATGCTTTCCCGAATGCTTTCCATAAGAAGTGCAAAAAAAAATTTTTTTTAAAGGCGCAAGAATATTGTGAAATTTATTTTTTCTACTTTTTTTGAACCAATCTGTGTGGCTTTCCAGTGCTCACACACAACAGATAGATAGGCTGAATTTTAAAGTCCGCTGTCTTTAACGTCTTCCCTTGTTTTTCTTGAATATTCTGAGGGTCTCTAAATGACTGTGGCAAGATTGAATGTAGTAATGTGGGAGTCTTTGGAATATTTTTTTCTTATTTGTACAAGAATTAAACCAGACAAATGAGATTGTTCATGCTGCACTTTCCTTTAAGCTGTAACAGGTGCATAACATGAATCCTAACGCAGCATCCATAATTAATGAGACTGTAGTTGTCTTTTAATAGTGCCCTTTTGACACCAAAACATTTTAATTGGAAACAAGAAAAGAGAAAACCAGAATCACCTAGTTAGTGAAGCTGTACAAGGGACAAATTGGCCAAATTCTATTTTTCTGCTGAACAGGCGTAATTTACAACCAGCTTGGACTTGAGGTTTAATGTGTATTTATGATCCTGCTATAACTTACTAGAAACATTTTTGGTAAAATATGGAAGCTTTAGAGTTTTCCTAAATGTATAATGATCATAAGCACTACTTTCTCTCCCAATGTACCAGTATCTTTTAAACGTACCTTGTTTTAGAATGTGGTCATATGCAAATCAAGATAGTGGTATGAACCATTACCGGCAAAAATGGAACAAAAAATATCCTTTGCAAGTGCTTCTTGAATGTGAGAATGTTAAGGCGCTGCAGGTTTATGTCATCATATGTAATGTATAGGCAAGAATTGAAACAAGACTTTTAAAATTAATTAATGTTCTATGAACACAGGAGTATTGTTTACTGTCTCCAAAAGCCTGTAATATATCCTCCATCAAGAGTTTTCAAAGCCTACATGCAAGGTAAAAGATCACAGGCAGCCCTGCACAGAGAGGCTCACAGGTACAAAAAAAAATTATGCTAATTCATTTGAGAAGATGCACCGTGAAAATTAGATTCAGGGTAATCTTTTAGGAAAGTGGAGAGAGTTATTCTGGAGATGCTCTGAGGCTGAAAATAACATACTTTTCTTATACATACTGCCTTTGTGATCAAATTTATACTCCTTGTAATTTTAAATTTCTGGTATTTTACATGAGATTGCAGACACACAAATTGTCCATGACTGAAAAACAAAAGACCTGATCCCTTGTGCAGAATGGGATAACTTTCTAAATACATATCTGTCAATGGAAAAATATTTTTTTTAAAGTTAAACTATGACTAAATGCCATATTTTATCATCTGATTTAAAAAAAATCCTAACAGAACCTAGGCCTGTAGCTTAAAATCACATAGACAACTGTGAAATAAGAAATTATTTAGGATTCTGACAATGCAACTAATCACAAACTAAAATTACAATTGACTCAAAATAACTCCACTACTGAGTACCTCCTGCATATGAACCCTTCCCTACCCTACCTCTCAGATATTTTCCATTCCTAGTCTTTCTTTCCTGTGGCCTGTCAGATCCTCCTTGCCCTGTTTCATATTAGCCTTTTAAAATAGAAGTGGAACATTTTTCCAGGAAAATAATTTTCCTTTCTTGTAGGAGATGTTTATTCTTACCCATGACATGGACTTACACTGTTCAAGATGCAATTAACAAATAAAAATAAACAAATAAGCTTTATTACTATAATAATATGTAGTGTTACTATAAGGAAGGGAAGTATCACACAAACATGATGACTCCAGAACCAATCTTATCTCTTTACTTACCAATAAAACAAAGTCTTACTTTAATCTGATGTTTAAGGTCAGCTGATGCATGCAAGTGACTTAACACACTTTTTTTCTGACTTGGAAAGGATTAATAATGACACTTGACTTGTAATTCTTTGTTATAAGACACTCAGCAAAGTGATATTAAGAAGTTAAATCAAAGTAAAATATTGCCAAGTTCAACATCTGGAAAAGGCAGAGTAAACTGCCCAGACAAAAATTCATTCATACGGATGAAGATAGTGGGCAGAGGAAATATTTCTAGGCGGTCTATAGGAAAGATGGGGAGAAACCCTTCAGCGTGGCATGTTGCGATAGGACAAGGAGTAATGGTTTTAAAATAGCTGGAGGTAGATTCAAATTAGACGTTAGGAAAAATTTTCTTACAATGAGGGTGATGGAACACTGGAACAGATTGCCCAGAGAGGTGGTGGATGTCTCATCCTTGAAAACATTCAAGGCCAGGTTGGATGAGGCTCTGAGCAACCTGATCTAGATGAAGATGTCCCTGCTCCTTGCAGGGGAGTTGGACTAGATGACCTTTAAAGGTCACTTCGAACCCTAACTGTTCTATGATTCTATGATTATCAAGCATTTCCTTGATTATCAAGCATGTCACACTGGTGTTTGTTGCCTCTTAAGCTTCTTACAGTTCTTGGCAGACTTGCCAAAATGTAAATGTCCTGATTTTTTTACATTAACCTATATGGCCTGCATATGATGTACTGATCGCAGAATCTTGCAGAACTCTACACCATAAAGAGAAGACGAGAACATGTATCAGTCAAACACTCTGCACGTACATAAACAAGTTGGAGGTCACAACTTCAAAGCTTTCACATCCATTCAAAAAGGGATTGAACAAGTTCAGGCTTTGCTGAAATTTTGGAAGTAACAGAGAATATTAGGACTACATAGATGTAAAACTAACGCAAAACAAACTGCTGACTACTTTCTGTTCAAAGTTGCAAACATGACTTTACACACAAACCGAGACCAAAACCAAGGTGTCATTCAATGTGAATTTGAGCAGCTTACAAGAAACTTTTGAGCAGCAAATTAGGAGGAACTGCAACTCAGTCTCAGTTCTAGAAGACAGTGCTTTGTGTTTTTATTTACCCCCTTTCGTCTTGTATCCTTTGCACAAATGCCGCAAAACTCCCTCTGTTTCTTTGGCTTCTACAAATATTACATTCAACTTCCACTCCTTCCTTGATTGGATTGTGGTGTTTTTCAGATTACTCAAGTAATTCTGACTGAAATAATCTTGCTGATATCTCCTTTCTCTGTTTCTCTTACACAGTCTACCCCAGATTAAAAATCTTTATTTATACAGATGTAAATCCTAGTTTCTAGCCTTCTTCGTGTTTTCTGTCTAGAGCTTAGATTAATCCGGAATGGAGCACAGAGTTATGAACTGAGTTTGTTCCTCACTACTTTTAATGTCACTACTGGAATCTATGTTTTTTGAAGAAAGCCTTCAACTGGGAGGATTTAAAATCAATGAGTAATGACTCAGGCAATGGGATAAGTTCACTAGATAAATTTATGCAGTGTTAGGGTAGGCAGCCTGGTATAGCTTTAAGAGAAAAATAACAAAGTCTAGGTTAGTTATACTTATGTACTTATATTCACAAAATATACTTATTTTGTGAAGCCATATTCAAAGTGGAAAACTCTACATCTTATCTCCTGTATATTTTTTTGTTTGCTCACTTCTGATCTGTATCCATAAATAATGTGTGTACATTAATAAAGATCTCTTGAAATCTTCATTTTTCAATATTTCTTAATGATTGTCACATTCTGTGGTTCAGTCAGATCTGTCGTGATCACAAAATACAATGTACCTTCTTAGTATTCCCTACAAAATTTTATAAGTAATTTCTATTTTCCATCTACTCCAAACCTACTCCTTCACAAATTCTTCTCTCTCTTACTTCATGAATCTATTACATTGCTCTTTGCTCTGTTTTCCTCTGTGTTAGACTATAAGCTGTTATGGCCATAGGCTGTACAGGTTCATAACATAGTAATTTAACATATGTTTTTGCATATGGTTAGTATTGTTTCTAAACTAAATAAGATTATTGATTTTGATCTCTCTCACAAGACAAATCTGTCCTGGATAAGACAACATTTCCCATAATTAGTGCACACAATTTGAATGTTTAAGTGTTGCCGTACAGATGAAGTTGCAATACCTGCACACAGGAAGCTAGCAGGAGAAAACATTCCACAACATTGTACCATATCTGTACCTCCCAAACCAGAAAGGTTAACCTGAAAAGCTAAACAACAAGAAAAGTATCCTACTAAGACAGATGTGAAACTATTATCAACATTTCCTAAAATGCTAAATACATTTTCAAATACAAATTATCCTTTTTTAGGCTGAGATTGTCTTTTATTCTGACAACATCAATGACAAAAATAGACTGAATAAAATCTTATTTTTCAAACATAATGTTATATTTTAAACATATTACATAAAATATGAAGATAATTATACCTGAAACAGGTATAACAGGCGTCTGGACAAGCTTGAGAAGTCCGCCTTATGAGGTTCAATAAGACCAAGCTCAAGGTCTTGCACCTGGCTTGAGGCAATCCCTGATATCAATAGCAGTTGGAGGATGAAGGGATTGAGTGCAGTCCTGCCGAGAAAGACTTGGGGGTGCTGGTGAATGAAAATGTGGACATGAGCTGTCAATGTGTGCTCACAGTCTGGAAAGCCAACCTCATCCTGGGCTGCTTCAAAAGAAGCATGGCCAGCAGGTTGATGGAGGTGATTCTGCCCCTCTACTCTTCTCTCCTGAGAACCCACCTGCAGTACTGTGTCCAACTCTGGAGCCCCCAAAATAAGAAGGATGTGGAGATGTTGGAGTGAGTCCAGAGGAGGACTACAAAGACAATCAGAGAGCTACAGCACCTCTCCTATGAAAACAGGCTGAGACAGTTGGGGGTTGTTCAGCCTGGAGAAGAGGAGGCCCCGGGGAGACCTTATTGTGGCCTTTCAATACTTAAAGGGGGCCTATAAGAAAGATGGGAACAAATTTTTTTAGCAGAGCTTGTAGTAATAGGACAAGGGGTAATGGTTTTGAATAAAAGAGGGTAGACTTAGACCAGATATATGGAAGAAATTTTTTACAATGTAGGTGGTAAAGCACTGAAACAGTTGCCCAGAGAGGTGGTAGATGCCCCATCCCTGGAGACGTTTAAGGTCAGGCTGGACAGGGCTCTGAGCAGCCTGCTGCTTGAAGGGGAGTTGAACTAGATGACATTTAGACGTCCCTTCCAAACCAAACCATTCTATGATTGTAGGATTCTATTAAACAGGTGCTAGACTATAGCTTAGATCACTGCAGTCTGTTCATTGCTATTCATAATAACTTTTTCAAGAAACATTGCAGAGTTTAACATTTTGCACCATGTCGCTCATGTAACTAAAAAAACCAATTGTATTTAAACAGCTCTGTGACTTGCATAACTGGCATGGCTGAAGAGTGTACTTTAAGATGAGATGGGGAAAAATCAACAGCTAATAATCCAGATCCTTTAAAAGACAGCAGCAAGAGAAGAACTGGCTCTGTAGTAGATTAGGATTGCCTTACTGCATTATTTTTGAGTCTGTGTAACAACAAACATGAAAGAGAAGAGGAAATGGCCAGCAATTAGATTGTGAGACTTGGCTTTGATTTCGATGGCCAAGAGAGCTCCCTCATAAACTGCAAACTGACCTCAAGGGTTAAATTAAGGAATGCTAGAACTTCTCACTCAGTTCACTTTCTGCACATCTAGTAAGAAATTCTGTGCATGTCTTCTTTTTTTCTCTTTTTTCCTTTTTTTTTTTTTTTTTTTGTGGGGGGCCACTTCTTTTTAACTGGTTCAGAATCCTGCTTTGAATACTAAATATATGTCACTGTCTGACTGCTTGCTGACACTTGGGTGCTTTGTAGTGTTTGTAGGGCCTTGTAGAGTCTTTACTTCTAGCATAATCAAGCAAAAACCTACCATGTTTTTAAAATATACAAGTATATATCAGTCCTTAATTCTTTTCCAGCCTTTCTGTCACAGAATCTGTATTTTACCCCATTTAAATGTATCTTTATCCAGGCAGAAAGAAGAACAAGTGGCTTTAAAAGAAGGATATCTCATACTGTAATATGTCCTAACTCCTACTGACAGCTCAGGGTCAGCATTCAGCACTAGGTTGTAAAGAAATGTTGATGAATAAGCCTTTGCAAGACTCCTTTAGGTACCTTAGGACAATGAAAAATGCCCAACAAATTGTTCAAGGGACCTTTACAGCAGCTCAGAACTGCATTTTCAAAAGCTGAATACAACTTCCAAGTAAGTAAAAACCCCTTTTGTCTTTAGCATTTCAGACTTCTACACAGTCCCCAGAGAGTTTTCAATTCACTGGATCTCTTCTGTTAAAGGGACTAGAAAAAGTTAGTTTCACACTCTCACACAAAAAATGTTTACACATGACGCTGTCTTTAACAGATAGAAATGTAGACTGAATATCTGAAAAAAAAACTTCATAAACTATATGTGACAAAATGTATGTGATTAAATAGGCTTAGAAAGGCAATTCTAGATAAAATAGATAAAATTTATTAAAATATGTATATATAAACTTCTATATATCAATTCCCATACAGTGAGAATTTTAACTAGACTTACGTGAGATCTTTTAGAAATCTTTGCACATGAAACTAAAGTTATTCCCTAATTCTTACATTTCTGATGACAAAAGCAAGCCTAGTAAGATGTGAGCATTAAAATGAAATCAAATGCCTTGTGTCAGTGCATCATTCTGAAACTCTTAAGAAGTTTAAAAGCGGTCACCTTGGAGAGGATTGGCATTCTTAGAAACAAAAAGACCATCTCAAGAGACATAGAGAAATCTATCTTTGAAATACTATGTATTCAATTATGTTTATTTACCTGCATCCTTAGCAAGTCATATCATAAATCTCATGCACTTAAAGCTTTCTGCTTATACAATGGTAATGTGTGAGCACACAGTAATTAATTAATATACCTAGTGATGTCCAGAATGG
The DNA here is from genome assembly GCF_036417535.1 of Chlamydotis macqueenii. NCBI lineage: Eukaryota > Metazoa > Chordata > Aves > Otidiformes > Otididae > Chlamydotis > Chlamydotis macqueenii. The sequence continues at coordinate 45,742,001 of NC_141593.1, forward strand.
ACCATCTACAGTCCTGTTTTTATGTTTCTCCAGTACAAATGTGTTTAAAATTTATTTCAATTTAAAGGAATAGAATCAGCTTATCACAGGCAAAGTGTGAGATTGCCTACTGTTTTAAAAAGGTGGAGCTGAAAAAAACATGTAATACTTTTTAAAAAAAAAATTAAATATGTATTGATATGCAATTGCAAATTAGGTATGTTTTGATGGCAGATGAAATCATTGTCTTAAAACTGAATTGAACATGTTCAGGCCAAATCAAAATGTTTCATTTAATCTAAGAGGCTAAGAGAGTATTTCACATTTTTAAAGTGAGGTAAATTTCTCAAGGATAACTCACTTTTAAGGGTAAAAGTGCAAATTTTTTATTTAAAAATTTTCTAAATGGACTTTTCTAATAGGTCAGAATTTGGGAAAGAGGGTGAGCATTCAGATAAGACAGTCTGGTGGAGATGATAGGTGGTTGTAAAATATTCTAGCTAACCGGCATCTGCATTTTTCAGCCTTTCCAAGAAAATTTAACTTTGTATTGTAGTAGAGCAAAACTAAAATATCAGCCTTCAATTTCTGCTAGCAATAACCTAGCCTTAAACACTTCTTGTCTTCTATTATGCCTTCTCACCCATTGCACAGCTGAGTTTTTTATTTCTGCTTTTTCATCTGTGTGTTGGTTTTGTTTAGTGGGGAGACTAGATATCACCTTTGACCATATAGAATCATAAAATAGTTAGGGTTGGAAAGGACCTTTAAAGATCATCTAGTCCAACTCCCCTGCAAGGAGCAGGGACATCTTCAACTGGATTAGGTTGCTCAGAGCCCAGCCCAACCTGGCCTTGATGCACATTCCTAAAGCACTGCCACGTCAGAATGCTCTTTAGACTTTTTTCTGTCATTTTTTTTTTTGGTCTGAGTTGTACCAAAATGTGTCAATCAAGCCCATGAACCAGAAAAAGTTTTCCTGTATATTCCACCATATTTTCAAATTGTTCTGTTGCTTTATATTATGTTTTATTTGAAGCAACAGAAAGAAATCCATCAAGACTAAACAGCCAATGTGATAAATTTCTTGCAATTACAAGAAGTGAACATTGTTTCTTATTTTCTCTCTTGCATGAAAGCACTGGAAATAGACTTTTGTTCACTGAATGTCTCTTTTTTCTGTGACGGACTGAGGAACAGAGCTTTTAACTCTTATTAGCATGGAAAATTTTGTAACTGTTTTTCCCATGTGGTTTTCCCATCCTGGTAGATGCTAACATTTTCTTTATTATATGTCTTTGCAAGTTTGTTGCACTGGCCCATTATTTTCCTTGTGATCAGTCCTCCGGTCTTAGTATTACAACACCTTTGGAGTTCCAAGGTCAAAGAACATACATAGTCAGCAAACATTCATACTGAGCCCACCTACTCTCTACAAAATACTAGAAAGACAGAATTTAACATATTTAAATTTGCTCCTGTGTTAATAAATTGTCCCTATTTCCGATCCTTCACAATCTTTCATATGCATAAGAAAAGGCTGAAAAGAAAAAAGGAAACCAAAACTAGTCCAGAGCCCCTTTTTAGCATCCTGCAAATATAGTTGCTCCCTACAGACATTCAGGATTTGTCCTTACACCAAACACCAGGTGTAAAGCCAGGTAGGTTCAGAAGCGCAATGCAATGATACACTCTAGATTTGAAGGAACTGTTTTAGTTGTTATCCAAACAACCAAAGGACTCCTATGTTTTTCTAATAAGCTGTCTTGCACACCACTAGTTTTCTTACAAAGACATTAGTACTCAGTGCTGCAGGAAGACTTCTGCCAAGTAAATCAATTCCTTTGCAAAGTTCTTAAAAAGTACTTTAAGTGTAAAGATTTTGTATAATTACATTCTCTTCCATATGACTGTTTTCAGTAGCTCAAATTAACCTAGAATAAAGCAGTTTGCCATCTTAACCAGTGATCTACACAGCCAGCTTCATCTGGCAATTGAGTCTGTAAAAAGTAGTTCACACAATATAATTCAAGAGAGAGCTGCTGGCACTTAGTTTACATTCAGTTAAACCTGTCCTAATTAGCTTGCTTAAGCTATACTTTTAAAAGAACTGTCAATCATTTGTCATCTGCCTATTTACATCTATAATTAAAAAGAACCAAGTTGTTAAATTCATCTATAGCAATTCTTTTATGCTTTTACATGTATGGAAAACCAACTCTGTTGACGTGTAGAAGTTATATGTAAGGAAAAATATATTCAATCCAGTGGACAAAAATTATTTGATTAATTTAATTTTCTGTGAAATCCAAACTGATTTCCATCTTGCACACAACGTAACGCATGCACTGCAATACCAAATTTATTGCTTAAGACTGCAAAACCAACTTAATTGTTAAAATTCTAGAATAATATTCTTCAGTATGCTACTCAAGATATCTGAAGCAGTTCATTTTCTCATAAACCTGTCCTTATAATGGACCATCTATACAGTCTGATGAATTGGCTTGATAGGCTACTGATAGCTTTCACCGTATACTGCAGATCTCAATAACTATGGTCAGATAACACTTCTTTGATAGCATCCATATAAATGATTTCTCAAGTCACTAATGATGCTGATATTTTGCAGTTTTAGTTTCTATGACAGATATTTTGGCTCAGAATCACAACATAATTGGTGCATTCCAGGAGAGAGAGGAAAAGGAAAATACTGGCTTGCATTGCTTGTCAGTTACAAAAACAACTTGGACTTGGACATTTTCAGTTTATTAAAATAAATCTATAGTCTAAATCAGCCAAACAGGTGAAAAACACATAATTTAACTTTCCACAGTGGACCTGATCTTGACCTAGATTATTTGGGATGCATGATCCTTTCTGGAAAGCTGTTAGAAATTTCATATGAGTCCTGAGCACTGCCTTAGAAGTGCCTCACTGGAGATGAAGTCAAGGAACACAATCCATCCATGCAGCAAATTATTGTTTTTACTTCTTTGGCGTTCCTAAGATTCACAAGGTAATCCATCTTGTCTTTGTAATTGACTTCAAAAAAGGTGAAGACCTCCCTGTGTATCAACTGGGTCAATAAATAATGAGGGAATGAGAAGAAGCACTTCTTCAAACTTCCATTCTAAATCCATTTCCATTCTACAGGAAGAAAAATAGGAAAGTCACAAATTAACACTCCAGAGATATGGGATGATAGGCCAGCACCAGAATACATCCTTTTCCTAAAGGCATATCTATATTTGATCCAAAATTACTCAAAAGGAAATGTTTTACTTGAGGTCCTTAGCTTCCAGAAAGATGCTAATCTTTCTTATGCTTGGATCCTGTTTTCAGGTGAAACTTCCTTATATAAAATATAAATGGTGTGTACAATTTTTTTCCTCACTTGCTTTAAGTGAAGCAATCACAATAAAGCAAGCTTTTCTGGTCAGCTAATGTTACAGTGTCTTCACCTTCATTTTCCTTCAACAATGCAGCTGAAGAAAAAATGCCCTATGTCCTATTTAAGTAAGAGGTTTAAACAAAAATTAAGGCACATTAGAAAAAAAAATGTAACTGAGAGGTGTCATTACAATCACATTTCATTGTTTTTAAATTAGAACTGTGATATAGATGCTGATTCTGTTTGGAGAGTAAATGAGAGCAGTTCTTTAAGATGCTTATGATACTTATAAAAAAGAATGAGCATTGATGACATCAAATTCATTATTTAAAGCCGAAGACAAAGAAGATACAGTGATCTATACTGTCATCCTTTCCATCAGGACATGGTGTTCCTGTGAATATGTGATTTCCAGGTTTCTTAAGGAACAACATCAGATGAATGCTGAAAATTCTAATTAGATTTACAACACGTCAAGGAACGATACCGGAGCCTAGTAATCACAGGAGAATTACGGTCTTCTCCTGGAAAGTTTCTGCAACAAGTTAAAGAGCGGGCTGTATACAACAGCTGAATAGCAAAACATGAGCTATATTTAAAAAATCAGTACTGTAAATGGACAAGAACTAAGTGAGAATTCAGTAATACCCATGACAGAATTGGTAGGGATAGATGTATCAGGAAACTTTCAAAAACATACAGCAAAAATAATTGTGCAGTGTATTGACACTGCTGTGATTCAGATAGTTATACCTGGTAAGTCCCGTACCAACCTGCTGTTGACTTCCTCTTACTCCTTAAACAAGGTATTTCTGTAAAACTGATATCTGATCAGGTATACTGGTATTTGCTTTAGTATACCCTCTATATGAGAGGCTTCTTATTTCTCTAAAACTGATATCTGATCAGGTATACTGATATTTGCTTTAGTATACCTTCTACACGAGAGGCTTCTTATTTCTCTTCTAAAAGACCTCTGAGGAAAATATGCTACAAAAAAATCCAAAACATTGGTTTGGGGAGTTTAACATGATTTTTTACTGTATATAAGCTGAAACTCCATTTCTGAAAGAGCTGTAGGAGCAACAAAAGAGCTGAAGGGCAACCAGATTATTGCTTAAATTGTTTCCTAGATATAAGCATTTTGATGCTTATTTAACATAATTTAGGTGTTTTAGAACCTCAAACACACATCTTCAAGTCGCATCTATTAGATTTCATAAACCACCTGAATAAATACATTTTTTGCCCTTTTTTTCTTTGCCATCCCCCAAAAATGTTTATTATTTTCATAAAACCAAGTATACAAATAAGCTTCTTCCTGTGATTCTGCACCTCAGTAGATACAATAACACTCCAGATTTATGAGCAGGCATCAAGTCTTTTTCTGTTTTGTATGTACTACAGTTGTGACCATGAGGCCCAATGGCCTCTGAAGGATTCTGAAACATGATATAACATTTCCCCTACACACCATCCCATGCACACTGCAACAAAGTGCAAATCAGAATAGTTTATGGAGTCCTCAAAAATCATTGCCATTAACCACCAGAAATTAACACTTCTGGCCTGAAAAGAACATCGTGTTGGCTAATTGAATTAACAAGGAGTACTTTGACATTTCTTTGCTTATTGGCAGGATTTATATAAAAATAAAATATGCTTTTTTTTTTTCCCTTTACCATGTCATGAATAAGGAAGAAGGAAATAAAGGCAGGATCTCCAAAGAAGCTCTCGGTGACGCACAGCAGGGATCAGAGCTGGAGTACCAAACAGGGTGCGAATGCACATACCAATGCACAGAAATTCAAAATTCAGTGTTATGATGATACAAGCTGAAGATCATTAGCAGATGGTATACCTAATTAACACAGAAGAACAAGAAAGAAGTGTTGAAAGGGAGCTTTTCAGCACTATCAAGAAATTTCTAACAGTAATTATTCTCCATTGTTCTACAGAAGAAACCGAGATCCAAATCTCAAAAGTATTCATTTTAAATTCAACCAAAAGTTTATACCTGTGTATGGCAAAAAAAAAAAAATACAAAAAATACAAAAAAAAAAAACTTGCTTTCCAAAGTACCTAGGACATTAGCAGATCAGTATTCTAAATGACAAAAAAAAAGGAAGACATTTTAGAACTGAGGGACACTGGTGAAGAATTATTCGGAAGTTTTTCCCTTTCTCCACTTTAAACACTTCTACATGCAGAAACTTGGATCGGTATTTTTAAGAAAGTACATTCTACATGACATGCACAATGTAAATGTCAAGCCAGTATCTTGAATTTCATCCAGAAACTCACAAATAACTTTTGAAGTTCACAAAACTATAGTATTATGCAATTCAGAAGGGATTTCTGCTTAAAACTAAAATGGAGCAGTCATTGACTGAGAGGGTCACAGTCATAAGCCCAATGAAGATGAATCTTTGATTAATGTGTTGTGAGAGACTGTGTCGAATGTTTGTCTCAACATTGTCGAAGCGACAAACCATCACCTAAACAATGGTCCATCAGTCAAACCATAGGACTGGAGTCTTCCTGTTTTGCTGCAAGATGATTCCCTTATCTTGCAAGCCAGTCAAGCCACAGGACTGGAAGCTTCCTGTTTTTTCCTCCTATTTTCCCACAAACCTGAATGCAGAGCTGATTCTGCAAAATTTAGCCTTACCCCTACGTATGCGCCCAGACCCAGGCCAGAAAAACAGACCCAGGCCCAGAGACAGTATTGGGCATGCATATCACCGCCAGATGAGGGGTGCGGCCAAGCAAACCCGCTCTTGGAATATGTGACGTGGATAAGACGAACGATAAAAGGACAGAAATTACCAACATCGGACGGAACGTTTCCCCCACCGAGTCAACTGGACTGTCGGGACGCCGCAGCTCCGTGGTGGTAGCTATTGCAACTGAAACTCTTTACCCTCTTTCCTTTCTTTCTCTCCTTTCTTTTGCATTTGCGAACTTCTTGTCGGGTTAATAAAGTTACCTGGTGCTTGACTCTGTTTTGAGTCTTAATTCTGTTCCCAAGAAATACGAACTAAACCACGCTCCGGTGTGTGAGGTTGGTCTAGCCGCCCCTGGCCTCCCAGACTCGTCTGAGGTCGGTTGGAACGCAAGGGGGCCTTCCTCCCACCCGAAATCGGAGCGTGACATGTGTGTCTGAACTTGGATATGGAATGAATTGTAACAGGAAAAATACAAAGAATGCTAGTGAATTGAGCAATCCTGCCTGAGAAACAGATGGATTCATATCAGTGTTTTTAACAATTGCTGCGATTTTTAAACAGATGCAGTGCTTTGATAGGATCATGAACTATTTCCGGGTATCCATGTAGCATGGATACATACACAGTCAAAGAGAACATTATTTTTTTCCCTAACATTTTTGATAAAGGCCTATGACATAAATTGGAAGACTGCTATGTAATGGAATTTATTTCACATCCTCATGAGGAAATACTGAGCTTTTCCTTTAGATGCAGAGCCTGTAAAAATATCTGTGTTTTTATCATTATAAAACAATTTGTCCAAAATCTGCTTCGTATGGGACTAACCTACAGAATCACTCAGGCTAAGCAGGGAAGGCCACTACAGTTTTTATATCAAGAGGAATTACATGCTGGCTGCATGTAGGCTACTATATTAAGGCTTCCATTAGATATAGGTTGTGAGATTTAATACAAGAATGAGCTCTTGCAGGAGCAAGATTAGTCTAAATGCTTTAAAGGCAGAGCAATAAAAGATTCACTTTCTTCCCCCATCACACTGACTTGTATGAAATAGCCAAGTCCTCTGCCCTAGAAGAGCGCCTGGATGTTCCTGGTGAGAGGTTCTCAGGGTTGGAAATAGTTTATTTTCACTTGAAGCCTCAGCTACCACCAAGTCAGCTCCATTTACCTCCCTTGCTTCTCTCAAGCCCCAGGGCAAGCAGGTGGGCTGAAGGCAGGTACCTTTTAAGACAGTACAAGCTTTTTGCACTGTACTTTGTATTTTACAAGGTCTAAGAATGAGAAAATGGGAATTCTCATGCCCGAATAAAATTAGCAGGTACATGTGTGGTGGGAGCAGGCTAATGAATCTGATGAGATGCAGCTGAAAATAAGTGCGCTTGGCCATCCCTCTTCATGAATGCTTATGGTCATGCTAGAGTCTCATAGCATCCCAGACTGGAGGATTTTTCCTGTTGCCTTTACAATATACCACCCCGCAGTCATGTACATACATACTCTATTGCACAACTAATCCAATTTGTTATGGTAAAGAGATATTTTTTAAAGACTTTTGATATTCAGTGAGATTTGTGAACTGTTTTCACTGAGGGTTGGTAAAGACACAGAAACCAATTAGAGAATATCACAAGATGAGAAGTGTTGGCAATTTCTTAAGAAAATACACAAGAAAAAAAAAAAGAAAATACAAAAAACTCAAAACATGGGAATATGTCCCAATGTGCTGCAATAGCAAGAAGGTTTGTTTACAGCATGGGCAGTAGAATGATAAAGTTCAGTGGTAACAGATTTTCTCCTTCAATTGTAGCTTCTTAAGTCCACTGAGAAAGAACTGGAAGTGCACATTCATCACCCAACAAAGGCTACTCGTGTTATCATGGATAATTGGCTGCAGCCTCCAATATCAGCAGCAAAGTTCATCGCAGAGTGTTAAAACACAGAACTTGTTTTTCGCCTCATGACAGATGGGTGCATGATGCTGAAGAATGAATACCTCCTTTAGCTGTTTTCTTGCCAGGGGTTTTCATTCTAATTGAAATAGCCTTTCTTAATAAGTCCTCTCTAACTTATCATGAGGTTAGGAACAATATTAGAATTATATTGGTAAACTTTTTAAAGCAGTGAAACTTAGTCTGGCCAAAATGTTCTGTGTTGCTGTATGACACTGCTTCAGTGATGCATGCAGCACAATTGTGCTCTTTAAAAGACTGTATGATTATCAAACAGACCATCCCTATTATTATCTTCCTCCTCCCTAATAATTAAAAGCAGGTAACACTCCTCAAGACTGCAGCATTTTGAGAAGAAGTTATTTAGCAATATTTCTAAGGTCAGTATGAGAAAGGGAAAAAAAATCTCTCAAAACATCATTGGCATTTTATCAAAATCAGTGCCATTTTGAAATGTAATATTGAGAAGTACTTTAAACTGTCTAAAAACTCAGGTTGTATTTGCAGTCTCTATTCTTATAAATGTGTCAAGCACAAAAACAAAATGTTATTATGTTAAAAGGCTATTAAAAAAATGTTCTTGCTGCCTTTGCTAAGTAGGAAATGAGTAAAAGTATAGCAATGTACACCTTACATGTGAGGGTCACAGGAAGCCACAGATAACTTAAAGACTAGAGTTTGCAAAATGTGCATATATTTGAAGAAATAAACTCTCTGAAAAAAAAAAAATGAATGTGATCATTATAATCCTTCAGATACCTTTCTCAAACAGCAAATTCAGTCATGAAGTGAAACTTGTTTCACAGGATAGAAAAGAACCCAGACTTTTCAGTGAGGAATACATCTTCTCTCTGTCAAAGGAAAAAAAAACTGCTTCAACTGATCATTCCTCTCCAGTCTACAAGGAATAATTCAGAGCCCTCAGAATTACATTAAGTAGTGATGGATTCATATTATGAAGTATGAGTTTGTATAAAACGAAGACTGCAGTTTACAAAAGTTTGAGAACCTTTGAGTGTGCAAAGCTGGCTTTTCCCATTCCAGAAATCCAGCAGTTGCCTGTTGTGAAGTTCAGATCTTGATCAAAACATTCTGAAAGTTCAAAGGGATTCTGATCTTTAGTTTTTTCTCTGAGTCTCTCACATGTTAAGGACATACTTTGAAAAAGTACCACTCTTCTGTTTAATTAGATTTGAGATAAAAATCCAAGTAACACATTTCTTACATATTTTTATTTTCCTACTTTTAGTCTCTCAAACTCATGATGGAGAACACCTGCAAAAAAATATAATAACAGTAAGGAAAATATCCCAATTCTTTAGAGGAAGTAATCTGTTCAAGAGCTACAAGATTAAATTTGATTTAAATGAGACATCTGTCTCTTTTATGGATGCAAGACATTTGTATGTGACTTGGCCCCATCACCAAATCCTGCATCAACAACCACCAATAAAATAATACCAAAGTATGCATAGTGGAACATTTTTACTTTCCTTTCCTTTCACCAGTGTAAACCAGAGGTAAATCAACTGAAGTGAGGCTAAATTAAGTCAATGACCATGCATATAAGATAAGAACCAGGCCACTGGTATTTGAAGATAGATGAAGATGTACAGTAACAAAACTTTCGAGTTAAATCAATGTTCCTACAAGGCCATATGACCAAGAATCTCATTAATTTCCAAGAAAGAATAGTTAGTTACCATGGTAACACAGTTCGCACTGGCTTTTATACTTGAATAAATTAGTTTTTTTCAAAACCATTATACATACCTCTGCAAATGAAAGAAGAGGATTGGCAAAAGTGGGGTCAAATCTGAAAGCATCAGGGATCATGCTTTTAGGCAAAAGAAAACAAAGGTTTTGCAAGATAATGTAACCAGGTTACCAAAAAAAAAGGAGTAAATTCTAGAATGTAGTAGAAGAAATAGTACATGAGCCAGTAAATGGAAATTGCGTACAAATGTCAAATCTGATTAAAAGTATTAATGGAGAGTGAGAAGAGAAGCTCGTTAAGGGCAATATCTACTCCATTTTTAACTCAACAGAGCATTGGAGAATATGCTTCAAAGAAAACCATCACTGAGATTTCAACTCATATTTCTCACCTGACAGAATCCTCCTTATGCATGGCACGACATGTTTAAGATCTCTAAATTAATATCTCTGGGAGCACAGCCCAATGCAAAGAACAGTCACACTGGCAAGGGGTCAAGGTTTGGCTCAATATTTTGCCCATAACTGGGATTAATTCCTCAGTGGATTAAAACTTAACATATAAATTTGTCTTGCATTTTATGTTACATTTTAGGATAATAAAATTAATCCAAATGAAAAGTGTGAGGTAGGAAATTGTAAAATCCAGAAGAACAGGGTGTTCTCTGAACACTCTCTAAGTGATAGTGTGTCCCAATACAGTTGTTCCTTTCTCTTGTTTTGTTTTTGGAATAAAACTATGTTATTTCCACAGTCACTCTTGGTGCAACAGAAAAAATTAAAAAATAGTTAGGGGCTGAAACAAGTGCCAGGCAGAACCTCAGGCATCTGATTTTATGGACAGAAAAGAGGATTTGCCACCTTCTCCATCATTAGAATCAGTTACTGAATAGTCCTGCATCACATGACAAGGTCATTTCAATGATCAGCTTGTCTTTGACTCTGCTCTATTACATTAAACCTTTAAGTGACACATCAATGCACTCAAAAGCATTACTTCCCTACCCTGCTTTATAACTGAAGTCAAAGTCAAATAGCAAAACAAATTATGTTTCTGTTAATACTTAGACTTTATGTCATCTAGTCGGAATAGGATGAGGAACAAAAGACTCTGCAGGAAATAAAGTCAGTATTAAAAGCTAAAGTTAATGCATTAGTGAGGGCAAATGCATCTAAACCTCCACAATATTTTAAAGATTGAAATACAATTGTGCTAATAAGATACCGCACAATTAGCAACAAGGCTATTGAAAAGCAGCCTTCATTTTTTCACATTTCCTGTAACAGTTATTTGCACAAACAATTCAAGACCTTGTAAACAAGTAAAGGGGTAAACTCAATATGCAAGCAAAGAAATGTGAGGAAGGTACAGACTGGCTTGGATTTTTTTTTTCAAAAGCAATTTAGTTGTAGAAATATATGTACTGAGATGTTTTCATAATGTGGATAAATGCTAGTTTGTATCCTCTGTGAATTAAAAACAAATGTAACTTAAATGTAGAGCAAGTCAATAAACACATAAAAGTAAGAAAGCCATTAAAAGTGTATTTGAGAAACAAGCTTAGCAAATAAATCTGTCATCAATAACTCAATAAGCTTGACCATGAAGAGAAGTTACTCAGTTTCATTGATTAATAAATTCCGGGAAAAGAATATTGATAGTAGGTATATGCAAATTCCTTGGGAAAGGCTAGCTGGCTCACATAGGTCTCAGTAAAAAAATAAACACATAGATTCTCTACAGTTTGCTTTTCAATAGCTTGCTCCAAATCTCACAGAGATCACCAAGGTCTTCCTGTGATTCTGAGATACTATAGTGCTCTGGGAGCACCATATTAACACCATTAACATTACTTTTATGTATAATGCACCCTGGAAGAGGCAAAAGCCTCTTGCTCAGTCACTTATGAGATTGTTGAAAAAGACTAAGATGAAAACCATATGGCTTTTATTTACTGCATATTTCATTCAGGGGGAAAAAACAACAAAGGAAATACTTTTGAAAATTTTAGCATTTTTCTTTGCAACTAACAGTTATTTTATGCCTAGTTTTTGGTAACGGTAGGGTGGGTCATTAGCTGTTAAGCTTTCTTGTAAATATAAAGTCTGAATTTAGCAATAATCTCTCCAATTTACCTAAGAAGTACACCAAGAAAGAAAATATATACTGTATACACGCAGAAACCTTAGTGAACTTTCATTGTCTACATGCTAAGGAATCCCCTCAAGTGAATAGTTTGGTAGACTTGTCACAGCTGCTGGCCAGGAAAACAGTAGGTGGTTGCACCCAGGCAACAGTCTAGACAAGCCAAGAATTTGGGCTAAAAAAATAGGCATAACATCGGAAAATTCTGGTAGCCAACCACATCAGTAGGCCTAAACAGTCTGTGGTTTTTTTGGATTAGGAACTCAGAGAAACAGGCAAACAGCAACTGGAGAAACTAACATTTCTACACAGTTTCTGAGCTGTGTGAGAAAGGGTGCCAGCAAAATGTAATAGGATGTCAACAAAGAATGAAAATTAAAAGATCAGAAATATATTGTTACAGGAAGAAAAAAGAAAAACGAAACAAGAAAATAAAGTATTCCTTTGTTCTGCTTTATTCTCACCTCAGTCTGTCATCAGCCTTGCTCCATTCTTCCTCTGTCATCGTCTTTCCTGTCTGCCCTTTACAGAGGATCTCTAATCTTCATTCTGATTCAGGTGTAGCTACAAAGGTGTGTATATAGCATATATATGTACATATATACAATGTCTGTTGTTTTTTTCTGTTTCCCCTGCAGTGAATATTTAATTCACTAAACAATACCAAAAAAAAAATTATTTTCCTTTCATTTGAAGTACAATTTTATTTCCATTTCAGTTACAGTCCTGTGTCACACAAATTCCTTTAAGTTCTTTGAAAAGACTGTACATGATGCTGAATCATTTAGATCCCTTAATCTTCTCCTTAGGCATCCTAGTTTCCAGTTGCATTAAGTTGTTTGTCCACCATTAGATGCCAGGATCGTTCTCCAACAGTTATTATTATGTACTTTACATTTTTTCTTTCCTTCTCAACTTTAGTGAATTTATTGTTCATAGGCTGATCTATACATAAACATTGCTTAGGGATTGTTATTCTGTTTAAAATACGAAATGTATCGCAAATAGAGAATTGTTTGTATTGTTTGCATATTTTTGCAAAATGTGTTATACATTGACAATTATACATTTACAAAAGTTAAAAGTTGAACACATTGGGAATCAAAACTATCCCCTGATCAAGCAGATCTGTAAAGGCTCTGGTGCTTATTTCTTTTCCTAAGCAAAGGAATTCATCATCAATTGCAGTGTTACAGTAGCACAAGAGGATCAGATTAAGTTGCAGCTGTAACGCACCTCACTGCAAAGTGGACCAGTTTAACATAGGAGATTAAGTCAAAGACAAAGGCAAGAGGTACCTCTATTTGCACTTCCACTTGGAACACAAAACAGGCTACTCTACCAAAGGTTAGGATGAATCAGAAGATAGCTTGCTGCCTTGATGATGCTTTTCCACAACAGTGCTAGTCCCACTCACAGTTTCACAGCCTTATTTAAAAAGACAATTAATATGTCTTTCATTATACAATCTTTCACCAACAGATATTTTTATTTCAAGGCTTTGTCAGAAAACATACCATCTTCTTTTACCTTTTTCACCCCTAAACCTCAGTTTAGGATGATTGCAAGTAACTGCTCTTATCCATCTCCTTTCTGAGTCTCCTCCAAGTTGCACTCAGCTCTACTGTTCCAATGAAATGCTCTCAGCAAACTTACACTTCATTTTAAGGATAAGATCACTTAATCACTGTTAAGTACTACATTTTCCATAGGCCAAAGAAGGAGATCAGTCTGAGACTCTCAGAGGATTTTTAGAATGTCTGAAGTACGTAAAATTGAGTTCTACTGCAGAAGTCGAATTTAGGACAACAGCCTAGTTGATTTCAGCAAGCCTTTTACCAAGCTAGATCTATAGAGATCAGTTCCTTATTTTAAAGTAGCTTATTAAGAAATGAAGGATTATGATTTTTCAGTGAATGATCTGGCTTTTCTGTAACTAGTACCTAATTTCAGCTCTTGTATAGAATGTAGCACAAAGAGAAAAGAGGAAGTCTCCTCAGATTGTAAGATCTTCCCAAAGACAGGTTGGCAAAATGCAGCTAATCAGCTCTACCAGAAAATGTATTCAGAGCTCTTCCTACACCCAGGGTCCATGTTATCCCAAGTTAAAGTTCAAAATTTAAAGTGTCCCACAAATAAAATTCCAAGTTAGAGTCCACTGTAGCCATGACCTGAGGGGTTCTTGCTCAGCATTTTCCAAAGGTTTTTTAACACATCTGGCTGGGGAGCATAGGAGAACAATTAAACACTGCCATGTTAGTCACAGCAGAGATCTTCCTGTATATAAGGAAGTTGTTGGGTAGGAGAAGGGGATGTGTGTCACGATTTTTGTTCCATCTGCAACATTTCCACAGACCTTTAAAGAAAAGTTATGGTAACTGTGACAAGTATCTAGAAATCTCTTCACACAAGCGTAAACTGCAACAAGTTTTAAAAGATGAGGAGAGGGAGGTGAACAGTCAATGGCCCATATAAGAGCCACTCTCTATAACATGCAGTTCAACAAGAACATTGCCATATTGAGCTGATGAATCTGACAGCAGCATTTGTCTTAGCAAACATTCCTCTTCATACCCTGAATCATCCAGCCATGAAAAAGCATACACAGACTGCAATTTAAAGAATGTTGGCCTAATCTATGTAGTTCACCAGCTGAGAAAAATTCAACCTGCCTGTCCTTTCTGAAGCATAAAAAAAAGGAATAAAAAAAAAAAAACAAACAAGGACAGAGCATCTGTGCAAGAGCATCACCGGTGACAAGATTACTGAGGTAGGGGATTGGCACCCTATCCTCTAAACGCTCTTGCTCTGCTCTGTTAGAAGCATGACAGCAGCTTGGGAATATGCTGACTGAAACATCACAACAGGTTATGTGGTCTTTGACAGCAATAACTTCTGGAATACCAGAACTAAAGGAATGGCAGACAGGTCTGTGTTATGAATATATTGGAAAAGCAAACTAGCAACAATTCATTGCCACCTGCACACATATGCTATACCTTTCTAAGAATATATTAAGGCTAGTTTCTGGGGAAAAAAAAAAATCCACTGTTAGAGATGCTTTCGAGGAAGAAAGATCACAGGAATACTTAGTATAGTGAATATTTTCCATCAGATTTCTAGTAGCCTATATATAGCATCAGCAATATTTTCCACTCCATGAGGAAGGCAAGTAGAAGTTTATTACAATGCCAAGGACAGTGATTGTGCCTATAGCAAAGCTTGAAAGTATCTCCAGATTTCTCATCTTCCCATTCTCTGCTAAAGCATATGGTTATTCATTTGCTAGAGTCTATCATGGCCTATGATACTGTCTTTGGTGGTTTTTCTATCAAAGTCATAATTTGAAATTATTTGACTTTTGCCAAATTTAGAAATTTAAAAACAAAAACATGAGAATGCAACATATACACAAAAATTGTATTCTGGACGGCACACAAGGACAGAGTATTTTTATATACCAAAATCCCCAAGCAATGGCCTCTTTTTCCACATTATATTAAAGCTTTGATTAATTAAAGAATCTTCCCACTTAGATCCCTGCAATGTAGAGCTGAATTAAATACTGCATTCATTTAGCAAACAGACGCTAGGAGGAGGGCCTCACCAGAGTTCATAATTCATTTTATGTCTGAGTATTTTGAGTAGCCAATGTTTTACTGTAGCATAAGCCAGTAACGGTTCTTGTGACAACATCCCTGGCATATAACCGTATTAGAGCAGGCAGATAAGAAAACCCAATGAAAGGTATACAAGGAAAGATTTTTTTTTCCGTGGGTTGAGGGTTTTTTTTTCCTTTTTCTTGTACTGAGTTTGAAATGGAATCAGGGACTTGCAAAGTCAGCTGGAATTTACACACGCTGCAGGCTCCATGCAGTTTTTGCAGTGCTTAACAGTTACAGTTGCTCTTAGCACTTTTATCAGTATCAGTGCACTGCATGTCCATATCTGTGAACCGTATCTCTGAGGAACATTCATTAATAATGTATAAATATGTCTTCACAAAATGAAAGATCCATAAAAAAACATGTATTGTGATAATTATAAGTAGGAGGAACTGAACTACAGCTTTAACTGAAGGAGTTGTTATGTGACTAGCTTTGAGATCCTACCATTTTGAGACAAAAATTTAGCCAGTACGAGTGAACTTTGGCATGTTTGATTAAAAAAAATTAAACAGGCAATGTCATTTCATTTACTGTCTCAAACATTGAAGGTTTTATGTGATGTTTGTTATAAGCTTTTTGATCTCCAGCAGCTTATGCATAAATAATACACAATTTTGCCAAATGTCAAATGTAAGAAAATAAGACAGTATATCAACTGTACAGTCATAACAACAATAGCCACAATAATCTCTTCATTGGTAGCCAGCCACAGAGCACTGTTCTCAAACAGGTGAGCACTAAGAGCAGGCAGGATTTCTGAACCTCTCCCATTAGCACCTGCCAAGACCCGGCATTCACCCTCGTCCAACTCCTGCTGACTCATTGAGCAGATGCAACTTGTTCCATCTTTGAAATACACCACAGGAAAGGGGCTTTCTGGGCAAAATGTCACACAGTCTGAAATACAGACCAGTTTGCAACTCAGAAGGGATGCAGGCTACATGGCTGTTGTTAAAGCCAAACTACAAGAGGAAAAGGGGAGACATACATATATTCATCAGACATACCTTATTTAGGACAGGATGATAGATCACTCTGATTTCCAGCTCAGTTCTGATTTGACTACATTATTTGTGATTGATTTGGAAAGGTGTGGCTGCTGCTTAAGGCTGATGGAGGGCAGAAATATTAATAGAAAGACTTGTATCTGAGCAGGCTTCATAGCCCTATAAATACCATTTGCTCTGTGAGAAACCCTTCCATTGCATCATACACTCACTTCTTTTGGATCACTGTGCCAAACACTTCAGTGCACCCCAAAACGCCTTTAAAAATTCTCAAGAAAGAAAAGCAATCAAACAAAAACCATTCTGAAGTCTTTATTTATCACAGAGAGAGAATGAGGCTGCCTGGAAAACCCACAAAGATAGTGTGAAAGGTCAATACACAGTATTTAGAGATTTTCTTGAATGATCTCTGTGGCAACCAGCAGCACTGCTGTGTACAACCAAGTCAAATGCAAAGCTCTGCACTTGCTTGTGTACTTAAAATACCCAATTGCTATTACATCACAGCATATGATGACTTCTTATTCAAGCAAGCATATATTCCTTACTGTGCTAGTGACCACAGACGTTGCTCTTGCTACAACCTCTTGCAAGGAGGTTGGCACTGCTCATCAAATGCTTCTCTCTTCCTACGAACCTCAACCACTTGCTTTGGGTTCTGCAGGCACCAAGCAGGTAGGCAGAGACATCTCTGTTGCAGAGCACCAGATTTGGCTGCTTACCTGTGAGAAAAGTTTTTCCAAACACCAACAAGAGCCATGTATCCAGAATTTTTACAGATCACTGGGACATAATTTCCCAACTTATCCTCTACACACTGGCAGCCATCTGAGAACTGTAAAGCCATTGTCCAGGAGGTGAAGTGTAGATGAACAGCCCAAGGAGAAAATTTTTTGGAGAACAGGATCTCTTTATTAAACTTTATTTTATAGTTGTCACTCAGCAAATCTGACCTAGCATCACATAAAGAAACTACTGTAATACAGTCAGCTTGTGCTGCTGTTTGCTTCTGTTAGCACTGTAGCTAATTTGCTGGACGTGAAAGCAGATTGTTCTTTCTTCTCTACTGCTGTTTCTGCATCTTAGAGCAGGCTGTCAGGGAAATTAGAGCTTTGTCTTTGTGTGCCAAGGAGATGAAATGCAATTTCAGATAAATTAGATGAATAATAAAGAGTGAAGTGCCGGTGCAAAAAGCCATCAAACCTTATTAACGCTTTGCCTGAACTTCTTCCTATGAGAATGGTTCCTGCTGAGAAACACTAACTCTGAAACACAGTCTGCCACTTGTTAATACCCGCTAGGCAGAACATAGGGTTGTCATATTAGCCATCAGGACTTCTGAAAAAAAAAAGAAAAAGCCAAAGCCCATAGTAAGCACTTAAGCAAGGCTGATGGAGGAATCTGAAGGCAGACAAAATGGAGAGTACTTTCAGGTGTTCAGGTGGCTCAGACAATCCTGCTCAATTTCAGCATCTCATTTTCTGCCAAATTAAATGTCTCTAAATGATAGCTATTCACTAGCTCATTTTCCTTTCTCTCCAAATTATTATTAGTTCTGATTTTTTGGAAATCCAGTCCACAGGTCATAGGGGTAAATATTTCCCTTGCCACAGCTGTAAGGAAAAAAAGCACAGGTGGTTCCTCAGCATTGAGGGGAATTCATCACGGAATGAATCAATGTTATTCCTGGATCAATTTTGCTATTACCTGAAGACCTTGTCACCTTATATTGTATTATAGTAATAAAACTTTAAATTAAATTCCACTCACTCTTTCTTGTCTAAAACATGTTAATACCTAAAAAGATTTAGGCACAAAGGTGCCATAGAGAAATCACCAACTGAGGCTGATTATTTATACCATCTACACAACGTATGGCAGCAGCAGATTTGTTAGCCTATAGTATAGCCTGTACTGGCTATTCACAATAGTAAGTATATTAAGCAGGAATCACATAAAATAGTCATCATAAAAAAATGTCTATTTGGGATAGACATTTAGATAGATATATCTATAGTCTATATCTATATCAGATAGTCTATTGAAACACCTTGTTTAGGTTTGCAGGGAAGTTTTTCATGTAGTTCATCATAAGCAAGCCTCTTAATAGCATCTTCTGGTAAGCAATCATACCTTTTTTTCCTTGAAACACAAAGGTCACTCCTTTCACTCATAGGACCAGCAGAGGGTAAGCTCTTCTCCATGCTTCTTTCATCTAACAGGCTTGTGATTACAGTATTCAGAGGGAGTGTGTTCAGTCTGTAGGTAGTAAAGATTTTTTAAACCATGCTGGATCAAACTTCAAAGCTCTATGCTTTTAATGCATTGCAGAGCCCTGCTTCAAGCAGAATATCCTGAACTGATAATGTAACAGAATGGATGCCATTTTGAAAGGTTAATTGGTACAATAAATATTCAAGGGTCAATGACCATCTGGAACCTTTAATCCAAACCTTTAAAGCTTTTGGTACTAAAATAATCTCTCATTTAGAGCAATTTCTATAGTAGTTGTTCTTTTTTCTTAAAGAAAAAAATAGAAATATAGGAAGTTTTATTACTCATAAAATAATGAAGATAGACATTAAAAGATTGAAGTTTTTTTTTTTTTAATGTGTCAATGTATATAATGATAAATACCTTTATTGTTATGTCTCCAGTTAAGGTTTTGTAAGTTAAGATTTTCATATACTACAGTGAAACAGATTTTAACTTAAAATTCATGGCACACAGAACTCTAAATAAATCTACCATAATAATTTTGTCCCTTATAATTACAATCCTTCAGTCTTGGGCAAGAAACTGATGAAGATAAGTTGAAACTCATCTTTCCTAGCCTATGAATAGCCTTCCCTACAACACAGGCAGTAATGTAGTGCGAGCCACTGCCACATAGACAAAAGAGCACACACTCACCAAAGACTCAGATAGGCCAAAGGACATTTACAAAATGTTAGCACATCTGTTCAATGAAAACTATCATGCGTACCCATAAAAATCAGGAGCAATTGAAATCCTACCATGTCCCCATACCATTTTTAGTAAGGAAAAAAAATGCACTGCATAACTTGCTGGTAGATATTCTTAAGTAAATGACTCACTTCAACCTCCTAAAATAGAATCATAGAATCATAGAATGGTCAGAGTTGGAAGGGACCTTCAAAGGTCATCTAGTCCAACCCCCCTGCAAGAAGCAGGGACATCCCCAACTAGATCAGGTTGCTCAGAGCCTCATCCAACCTGGCCTTGAACGTTTCCAGGGATGGGGCTTCCACGACCTCTCTGGGCAACCTGTTCCAGTGTTCTACAACTCGCATTGTAAAAAATTTTTCCTAATATCTAATCTGAATCTACCTCCCTCTATTTTAAAACCATTACCCCTCGTCCTATCACAACGGGCCCTACTGAACAGCCTCTCCCCATCTTTCTTGTAGGCCCCTTTTAGGTACTGGAAGACTGCTATAAGGTCTCCCCAGAGCCTCCTCTTCTCCAGGCTGAACAGCCCCAACTCTCTCAGCCTGTCCTCATAGGAAATATTTAATATCAGCTTTGAGCTGTCAAGAGCAATGTGTTTTTTCCTTAAAACTTTTGACATTTTGTTGTGACTATCTAAAGCAAGCTGGAAAAGAGGGGTTATACATTTGGGATTATTTTGGCATCCCCAATTTTATTTACAGTTTTGTTTTGGTTTACATAAAGTATAGCTTGTTGAGCAGGTTATGTTGAACTTTCCTGCAGCAGGCTGCATTTATATCCTCTGACCAAAGGAGCTCTAATCCAACTCAACAAAGTGTTTTAGTTTGGCTTTCCAAAGGAAAGTTTGCAATTCAGTATCTTTTCTAATCCACCTTTTGGAAAATAAATTTAAAATAATATTATTCTACCTTTGTATGTGTGCCATGTAGTTATTTCCTTTGGAGATCATCAGAACTTTTTATCAGGGAACATAGAGACCATCCGTAACAGAGTCATGAAGGAATGAGAAAGTCATTCTTGCTTCACAGTACTAAAGTCTTTAAACGACAGATAACTCACTTTCATTTTCACATCATGTGTGTGGAAAAATAGTTGCTTTATATATCTTTTCCATATCCTATGTAAAAACTATACCTCATTCATTTTTCACAAAGTAACTCTCCTGATATTAATCACTGAAGAGGAGATATTCCATCACTGAAAATCATGGAACCCTTGGATAAATTATTATACTAA